>NC_142889.1:27313856-32113856 GCF_051225735.1 Oryctolagus cuniculus
TCACTCAGCATGATGTGTTCCAGATTCATCCATTTTGTTGCAAATGACTGGATTTCGTTGTTTCTTACTGCAGTATAGTATTCTAAAGAATACATATCCCATAATTTCTTTATCCAGTCTACTGTTGATGGGCATTTAGGTTGGTTCCAGGTCTTGGCTATTGTGAATTGTGCTGCAATAAACATTAGGGTGCAGACCGCTTTTTTTGTTTATCAATTTAAACTCCTTTGGGTAAATTCCAAGGAGTGGGATGGCTGGGTCGAACGGTAGGGTTATATTCAGCTTTCTGAGGAATCTCCAGACTGACTTCCATAGTGGCTTAACCAGTTTGCATTCCCACCAACAGTGGGTTAGTGTCCCTTTTTCCCCACATTCTCGCCAGCATCTGTTGTTGGTAAATTTCTGAATGTTTGCCATTCTAACCGGGGTGAGGTGAAACCTCATTGTGGTTTTGATTTGCATTTCCCTGATTGCTAATGACCTTGAACATTTTTTCATGTGCCTGTTGGCCATTTGGATTTCCTCTTTTGAAAAATATCTATTGAGGTCCTTGGCCCATCTCTTAAGTGGGTTGTTGGTTTTGTTTTTGTGGAGTTTCTTGATCTCTTTGTAGATTCTGGTTATTAACCCTTTATCTGTTGCATAGTTTGCAAATATTTTTTCCCATTCTGTCGGTTGTCTCTTCACTCTCCTGACTGTTTCTTTTGCAGTACAGAAACTTCTCAATTTGATGCAATCCCAATAGTTGATTTTGGCTTTGACTGCCTGTGCCTCCCGGGTCTTTTCCAGAAATTCTTTGCCTGTGCCAATATCTTGAAGGGTTTCTCCAATGTTCTCTAATAACGTAATGGTGTCAGGACGTAGATTTAGTCTTTAATCCATGTTGAGTGGATTTTTGTGTAAGGTGTAAGGTAGGGGTCTTGCTTCATGCTTCTGCACATGGAAATCCAGTTTTCCCAGCACCATTTATTGAATAGACTGTCCTTGCTCCAGGAATTAGTTTTAGATCCTTGATCAAATATAAGTTGGCTGTAGATGTTTGGGTTGATTTCTGGTGTTTCAATTCTGTTCCATTGGTCTATCCATCTGTTTCTGTACCAGTACCATGCTGTTTTGATTACAAGTGTCCTGTAGTATGTCCTGAAATCTGGTATTGTGATGCCTCCAGCTTTGTTTTTGTTGTACAAGATTGCTTTAGCTATTCGAGGTCTCTTGTGCCTCCATATGAATTTCAGCATCATTTTTTCTAGATCTGAGAAGAATGTCTTTGGTATCTTGATTGGGATTGCATTGAATCTATAAATTGCTTTTGGGAGAAATGACAGTTTGATGATGTTGATTCTTCCAATCCATGAGCATGGAAGATTTTTCCATTTCTTGGTATCCTCTTCTATTTCTTTGTTAAAGATTTTGTAATTTTCATTGTAGAGATCTTTAACGTCCTTGGTTAAGTTTATTCCAAGGTATTTGATTGTTTTTGTAGCTATTGTGAATGGGATTGATCTTAGCAGTTCTTTCTCAGTCATGGCATTGCTTCTGTATACAAAGGCTGTTGATTTTTGTGCATTGATTTTATACCCTGCCACTTTGCCAAACTCTTCTATGAGTTCCAATAGTCTCTTAGTAGAGTTCTTTGGATCCTCTAAGTACAGAATCATATCGTCTGCAAAGAGGGATAGTTTGACTTCTTCCTTCTTGATTTGTATTCCTTTGATTTCTTTTTCTTGTCTGATGGCTCTGGCTAAAACTTCCAGAACTATGTTAAATAGCAGTGGTGAGAGTGGGCATCCCTGCCTGGTGCCAGATTTTAGTGGGAATGCTTCCAACTTTTCCCCATTCAATAGGATGCTGGCTGTGGGTTTTTTATAAATTGCTTTGATTATATTGAGGAATGTTCCTTCTATACCCAATTTGCTTAGAGTTTTCATCATGAAAGGGTGTTGAATTTTATCAAATGCTTTCTCTGCATCAATTGAGATAATCATACGGTTTTTCTTTTGCAGTCTGTTAATGTGGTGAATCACATTGATTGATTTGCGAATGTTGAACCATCCCTGCATACCAGGGATGAATCCCACTTGGTCTGGGTGGATGATTTTCCTGATGTGTTGTTGTACTCTATTGGCCAGAATTTTATTGAGGATTTTTGCGTCTATGTTCATCAGGGATATTGGTCTGTAATTTTCTTTCAGTGCTGCATCTTTCTCTGGCTTAGGGATTAAGGTGATGCTGGCTTCATAGAAAGAATTTGGGAGGATTCCCTCTTTTTCGATTGTTCTGAATAGTTTGAGAAGAATTGGAGTTAGTTCTTCTTTAAATGTCTGGTAGAATTCAGCAGTGAATCCATCTGGTCCTGGGCTTTTCTTTGTTGGGAGGGCCTTTATTACTGTTTCAATTTCTGTCTCAGTTATGGGTCTATTTAGGTTTTCTATGTCTTCATGGTTCAATTTAGGTAGGTTGCATGTGTCCAGGAATCTATCCATTTCTGATAGGTTTTCCTGTTTGCTGGCATACAGGTCCTTGTAGTAATTTCTGATGATTCTTTTTATTTCTGTCGTGTCTGTTGTTACATTTCCTTTTTCATCTCTGATTTTATTGATTTGGGTCTTTTCTCTTCTTTTTTTAGTTAGTTGGGCCAATGGGGTGTCAATTTTGTTTATTTTTTCAAAAAACCAGCTTCACGCTTGGCTGATTTTTTGTAATGTTTTTTTTTTTTTTTTTTTTTTTTTTTTTGGATTCAATCCTGTTAATTTCTTCTCTGGTTTTAATTATTTCTCTTCTCCTACTAGATTTGGGTTTGGTTTGCTGCAGTTTTTCTAGGTCCTTGAGGTGCACTGAAAGCTCATTTATTTGGTGCCTTTCCAATTTCTTGATATAGGCACCTATTGCTATAAATTTGCCTCTCAATACTGCTTTTGCTGTATCCCATAAGTTTTGATATGTTGTGTTGTTGTCTTCATTTACTTCCAGAAAGTTTTTGATTTCTCTTTTGATTTCTTTTATGACCCGTGTTCATTCAGGAGCATGTTGTTCAGTCTCCATGTGTTTGCATACTTTCTGGGGTTTCCTGAGTTGCTAATTTCCAGCTTCATCCCGCTGTGGTCTGAGAAGCTACATGGTATGATTCTAATTCTTTTAAATTTGCTGAGACTTGCTTTATGGCCTAGTATGTGATCAATCCTAGAGAAGGTTCCATGCACTGCTGAGAAGAATGTGAAGTCTGTAGATGTAGGGTTGAAAGTTCTGTAGATATCTGTTAGATCCATTTGGGCAATAGTGTCAATTAAATCTGCTGTTTCCTTGTTGATCTTCTGTCCGGATGATCTGTCTATTTCTGAGAGTGGAGTATTGAAGTCCCCCAGTACTATTGTATTGGAATCTAAATCTCCCTTTAAGTCCCTTAACATATCTTTTAAATAGACCAGTGCCCTGTAATTAGGTGCATATACATTTATAATAGTTACATCTTCCTGTTGAATTGAACCCTTAATCATTATATAGTGTCCCTCTTTGTCTCTCTTAACAGTTTTTGTATTAAAGTTTATTTTGTCTGATATTAATATGGCTACACCTGCTTTTTTTGGTTTCTGTTGGCATGGAATATCTTTCTCCAACCTTTCACTTTCGGTCTGCATGCCTCTTTGTTAGAGAGATGTGTTTCTTGTAGGCAACAAATAGTTGGGTTGTGTTCTTTGAGCCAGTCAGCCAAACGGTGTCTTTTAACTGAAGAATTCAGACCATTAATGTTCAATGTGACAATTGATACTTAGTGACTTTGCCCTGCCATTTTCCCAGAAATATTTTCTAGTATATGCTTTGAGCTTCCCATGCTCTTTTACTGGTAGGTGTTCTTCCTTTCCCTTCTTTCATATTGATGGCCGTGTTTCTGTGTTTCTGAGTGTAGCACATCTTTAAGTATCTTTTGCAGGGCCAGACGAGTGGCCACAAAGTCTTTCAATTTCTGTTTGCTATGAAAGGTCTTTATTTCACCTTCATTCACAAATGAGATCTTGGCAGGATATAATATTCTGGGCTGGCAATTTTTTTCTCTTAGCACCTCTGCTATGTCTCGCCATTCCCTCCTAGCCTGTAGTGTTTCTGATGAGAAGTCTGCTGTGAGTCTGATTGGAGATCCTCTGAGAGTAATCTGACGTTTCTCTCTTGCACATTTTAGGATCTTTTCTTTATGTTTCACTGTGGTAAGTTTAATTACCACGTGTCGTGGTGAGGATCTCTTTTGGTCATGTTTATTGGGGGTTCTATGAGCTTCCTGTACTAGGATATCTCTGTCCTTCTCCAAACCTGGAAAGTTCTCTGCTAGTATCTCACTAAAAAGGCCTTCCAATCCTTTCTCTTTCTCCATGCCTTCAGGAACTCCTAGAACTCGAATGTTGGTTTTTTAATAGTATCCTGTAGATTCCCAACAATATTTTTTAGGTTTCTAATTTCCTCTTCTTTTCTTTGGTTTGACTGTATGTTTTCCTGTGCTCTATCTTCTAAGACCAATATTCTCTCTTCTGCTTCACCCATTCTGTTTTTAAGGCTTTCTAATGTGTTTGTCATTTGATCTATTGAGCTCTTCATTTCATTTTGATTTCTCTTCACTATCACACTTTCCTGTTACTAGTTTCTGAGTTTCATTTTGACTCTTCCTTAAAATTTCATTTTCACGAGAGAGATTTTCAATCTTGTCCAATAAGGATTTCTGTAGTTCAAGGATTTGCTTTTGAAAACTTCTAGATGTTCTTATCATAAATTTTTTGAAATCCGTATCTTGCATTTTTTCTATCTCATCATCTTCATAATCTTGGCTTTGGGTGTTTTGTTTATTTGGAGGCATCATAGTGTCATCGTTGATCTTGCTCCCTCTATTTCTGTGTTTGTTACTGGGCATAGTTAATTCTTCTTGCGTCACTGTACTTTTTTTTTTTATACTGTGTCCATGTTAAGTGGACTGCCTGCTGTTGGAGGAGCCTTGGAGGCTTGAGATGGGTGTGGCCTGAGAGCTCTGCCTGGTTCTTCCTGGTTAAGGGTGTGCAAAGGTGACACCCTCAGGTTATGCATTGTAAATCTCTCTCTTTTTATTTATTTATGTATTTAATTTATTTAGGGGGTAAGTAACACCGCATGGCACAGCTGTGCAGAATTGATGGTATTTCGCTTCCAGTCTTTGGCTCCTCTGGACTCCCACTGGGTTGCCTAGGCAACTGAATTGTAGTGACTCTGTTCCTTAGCTCTCCCCCATTGATATGTAAATCCAGAGAGGAGGCCTGCTCTTTGTCTCTTGGGAATTCTTCAAGTCTTGCAGCCTTGTAACCTTTGCAAGGTTAGGGGGAAGAGAAACCCTGAAGCTTTTTTTTTCCTTCTTTCCTGTAATGAGTTTGCTGCATTTTCCGGCCCCCCTCTAGATTCTGACCCCCGTTTCCCCACCAATGTCTCAGGTTATTGAGCTCACCTCCCCTTCCAGCACCGATGTGTGTACTCGGTGCCCTGAGCATCCCAAGTCTCCCCGCTGTTGTCTGTGTGGCATGCACTCCCCTTCAAGCACTGGTGCGCAGACCCTGGGGCTTCCGTGGCTCGGTCCCTCGACTTGGCTTCTGCACAGTGGGCGACCTTGTTCTCCCAGTAGGTCCTCCGATTCATCCAGAAGGGTTTCCCCTGCAATATTTTCCTGGTTCTTTTTTCTGCGGCTACTGTAACTCCCCTTTTATTGAACTAAATTTTCCCGGACTATTGGTGCGCGCCCTCACTATTCCGCCATCTTGGCTCCGCCCCAACTATTTAATTTCATATATGGATACACATGTGTATAAATTTATAAATATTCTTGTACTTCCCCCCAACTCACTCATATACACACATTAGAAGAATTACAGTTCAAAAATGTATCTTTCTGTAAATTGGTCTTTAAGGAAAGGCTAAAATCTTAACATTTACAGATACAAATTTTTATAAATAAATTTCATATACTCTAAATATAATTTTCAGCAGGCCAATGATTTTTAATTTGCTGATGTGAAGAAAGTATAACTTTGGGTTGTTAGAATCGTGATTATGTATAAGGTCATCTACAGAATTCCTGTGGCATTTCTGCTTTTCCCAGGAAACAAAGAACATAATTATTTATATTTCATTATCACCCTAGAGGATAGTCTTAACAGAGAAGTATGTGGAGGTTGTAAGAATAGTGGATTATGTAACATCACCTAGAATCTAAACTTGATTTGGAGTTGAGTTTTAGATTACTGAAATAAGGTCATCAGATATCCAGAGCAGTGACTTCATTCAAAAGATTTGGAAGCAGATAAAAAAGTTATAATTGTGAAATTGGAGATTATGTGATGATCTTCTGAATTATTTGGATCAACATGAAGCTAAAACAATATTGGAAGAGAATCCTTGGGATTGTGGTGAGCCCTAATCCATTCTAACTGGTGTCCATATAAGAAGAGACACACAAAAAAGACCCCAGACGTGTGTGTAGGCAGAGGTACAACCAGGCTGGGATATAGGAAGAAAGCTACTCTTCTGGACTGAATGTGTCCCCCTGAAAGTTGCATGTTGAAACCTAACCCCTAATGTGACAGCATTATGAGATGGGTCCTAATTGTGCCAAAGGGTGGTGCCCTTGTGCATGAGATTAGTGCCCTGGTGAAAGGGACCCAGAGGGATCTATCATGGTCTTTCTGGCATATGAAGACACAGGAGAAGGCAGGTGTCTGAAACAGCATAGAGGTCACCACCTGACCACAGTGCAGTCATGCTGGTATTCTTGATCTTGGACACCCCATCTCCAGAACTGTGGGAAATGTACTTCTGCTGTTTATAAAAGCCTGGTCTGTGCTACTTTGTTGTATCAGTGCCATACCAAGACAGTGGTCATCTGCAAGTCAAGGAGAGGACTTAGATGACACCAGTCTAGTCTATGACCATGTCACATTCAACATACCTATTCTTGTCTGGTCTCAGGAGCCAAGCAAAGTTGTGCCTGGTTCATACTTGGAGGGGAGAAGAAACCAAACCTGAAGACACCTTGTTCTTGAGTTTTCAGCTTCCAGGACTGTGAAGAACGAGTCCCTTTTGTTTAAGCCACCAGACTGTGGTATTTTGTTATGTTAAATGAAATGAAAATCAGATCTTTCTTTCTCACTAGACTCTGAAGGAATGGTTCAGTGATCATTCAACCTCAAGACTCCTGGCATGTCCTAGGCATTTGGTGGATGTTTATTCAGTAAGTGGATGTGCAAGTGATTGAGTTGCTTGGAGAGGGCCCTCAAGATCATCTGGTTCAATTTAAGTCACCTATTTCCCAGACTCATGCCCTTTCTGCCACTCAGATGGAGGGCTTGCACGTTCTCTGCAAGTTCAGATGTTCTCATGTGTTGTTTACAGTGCCATTAAATAATTTAAACAGGTGAGTCCCTGCCACTAAACTTTTCTAACATTTTGTTCTTGCTTGACCTCCACCCCCATTTCCAGAAAAAAGCCACAGAATATTAAAGCCAAAGGGAATTTTTGTGATTACACAGCTGAATCCCTTAACTGATACTTTTCTCCTTCCTAAATATAATCTCAGAATATTGGAGAAAATTTTGAAAATGCAAGGAAATAATTATTCTTACCAACTATTGGTATTTTGCATATTTGTTACCTGCATGTTTTTCTCTATATGGTGGTTACTATAGTATGTGAACAGATTATTTTTAAAAAACAAAGAATTATTGATTGATTTGCAAGGCAGAGTTACAGAGAGAGAGAGAGGGAGGGAGAGAACATCTTCCATTTGCTGGTTCACTTTCCAATGGCTGTAATGGCTGGAACTAGGCCAATCTGAAACCAGGAACCAGGAGCTGTTCCCAGGTCTCCCATATGGGTGCACGGGCCCAAAGTCTTGGGTCATCTTCTACTGCTTTCCCTGGCTTCAGCAGAGAGCTGGATCAGAAGTAGGGCAGATGGAACTTGTGCAGTGCCCATATGGATGAAGGCACTTCAGAAGGCGGTTTTACCATTATATACTATATAGAGTATATTACATCCTACAGTAATCTATATATAATCTAATATATATAGTAATATATATAACTAATATACTCTATATTGCTAATATACTATGTATAGTAATATACTATATAGTTATATAGTATATTAGTATATAGTTATATATATTACATATTATATACTACATATTATATATTACATATTACTATACTATGTATAGTAATATACTATATATTATTATAGTATATAATTATATTTAGTATATTAGTATATAGCTATATATATTACATATTTAGTAATCACCATATAGAGAAAAACATGCAGGTAACAAATATGCCAAAATACCAATAGTTGGTAAGAATAATTATTTCCAGAGCTGGCCCATGAACAGATCTCTTTTATTTCCCCACTTCATGAGTATGTTGCTGTCATTTCATAGAATTAAAAATTTTTAGTTTCTTAATTTATTTTCATTTTTTTGAAAGAGAGATATAGAGATAGATCCTCCATCTGCTTGTTCCTTCCCCAAATGCTTGCAATAGCCAGGGCTGAGCCCAGCAAAAAAGAGCAACCCAAAACTCAATCACCATCTACTATCTGGGTGTCAGGGACTCAAGTATTTAAGGTATCATCTGCTTCTTCTTTGGGAGTACATTAGCAGGAAGTTATATTAGAAGTAGAGGAGTTGAGACTCGAGCTGACACTCCAATTTGGGATGCAGGTATCTAGTGGTGATTTAACTGCTGCACCAAATGCCCACCTCCATAGCATTTTTAGTGATTGCATAACACTCCTTCCAAGTATATGTGTTCCATCTTCTTTATGTTCTCCTTTGAACATTTAGATTGTTTTATTTTGAGGCACAATATTCATGAATATCTTTGTTCTTATAAATAAATGTTTTCCATTTTCTTGGGAGAGAGCTCCCAAAGTAGAATTACCAATCAAAGAACAGTTTTGTGGGGCCAGCATTGTGGTATAGTGGGCTAAGCAGCCACCTGGGATATCAGAATTCCACATGGGTGCCAGTTTTAGTCTGAGCTGCTCCACTTACAATCCAGTTTCCTGCTAATGTGCCTGGGAAAGCAGTGGATGAAACTCAGGTCTTCTGGCTTCATCCTGGATCAGCTCTGGTTTTTATGGCCATTTGGGAAGTGAAACAGCAGATGGATGATCTCTCTCTATTTCTCTCTCACAGTCTGCCTTTCAAATAAACAAAAAAAATAAATAAAAGTAAATAAATAAAAAGGGGTACAGTTTTGTGTTTCTTGAAACTATTATCAAATTGCTTTCAAAAGAGCTGTCTTAATTAAATTGCTCTGTTTCTCTCTACTTTATTTCAGAAATGGAAGCCCAGAGAGATCAAATGAAATATCCTAACTTATAAAGGTAATAATGACACATGTAGAGTTAAAACCCATCTAGGTCCAACATCCTTATTCTGTTGTATTTTTCTGCAGCCATAGGTGACTCTAATTTCCTGGGCATGCTTGAGAAGGAATCTGCACAATCCTAGAGTATTACATCTCCTAATCCTCAAACATTCATGGGCTGTTTATTAATTTTTTCTACTTCTATTATTATATACTTCTATTATTATATACTTTTTATCTAAATTTATTTTACAAAACACCATCACTGTATGCAGTATTATATCTGAAATGAGTTTGAAGTATGCTTAGATTTATTTCTAACGTGCAATTAAAATAAACATGTAACTATTAAAGTGATAAAAAGCTAAGTTATATTCCACAGAAAATACATTTTAGGAAACATGGATATGTAGTATAAGCATGGACTTTATATCCAGATACGTGTGAGGTCAACTATTGGCTCTGTGGCTTAGCTATTTTGTCTTGGACACATCACTTAGCCTCCTTGATCTTTGATTCCCCGATGTCTAATCTGAGGGCAGTAATGTCTCCCTCACAGGACTTTCGGAGCTCCAGTGGCTACTTAATGCCCAGGCAGGCAATGCGTACATGATGCTTCCGTTGTGGCTATTACTAGGACTGCTGTTTATTCCCAAGACAAGGTCCATACTGGACTCTCAGGCTGGTGGCTTTCTGCTGACATGTGTATGCGAAGACGTTACTTCCACTCCTTAGGAATTGCAGTATGGCTGTCTGTATTTTGATTTCCCCCTTCCACTACATGTGCACTCTGATTTTTGGAATAATTGCTTACCTTCTTTGTGCCTCATTTACCGAATTTGTATTCTTTAAATTTACACATGAACATGATACATATTTATAAAGAACTATGTGATGTTTGATGTATATATATATATATATATATATATATACACACACACACACACACACACACACACATATATGTAGTCATCTTCAAATCACAGAATGCATGTCCATCTCTTCAAACCATTATCATTTCTTTCTGATAGCTCTTTTTTTTAAAAAAATATTTATTTCTTTGAAAGGCAGAGCAAGAGAGAGAGAGAAAGAGAGAGAGAGGTTTTGTTATCTACTGGTTCACTCCCCAAATGTCCACAATGACTGGAGCTATGCAGATAAAGCCAGGAGCCAGAAGCTTCCTTTAAGTCTCCCATGAGGGTGCATGGGCCCGAGCACTTGGGCCATCTTCCACTGCTTTCTCAGGCTATAGCAGAGAGCTGGATCAGAAGGGGAGCAGCTGGGTCTCTGCTGGCACCCATATGGGATGCTGAAATTGCAGGCAGCGGCTTTTCCCTTGTACATCACAGTGCCAGACCCTCTGATAGTTCTTTTGAAATATATAGTCCATCATCCTTGCACCTTACTATACAGTAGGACATATGAATTTATTTCCCAAAATTATAACTTTGTCCTAATTTGTAAAATGTGGCCAATAATAGTATGGTGGACACAATGGTTAAGCATAGCAGTTAAGATACCACTTAAGGGGCTGGTGCTGTGGTGTAGCAGGTAAAGCTGCTGCCTGCAGGGCTGGCATCCCATATAGGCACTGGTTCAACACGCTCCAAACTCATCTTGCACCTCCCTACCACAGCCCTGCCATTTCTCCAAAGAGCTCTGATCCCTTTCATGGGAGGAGAGTACTGACAAGCCCAGGGTACTAGATATGCCCTTGCTAGCAGGTGACATTGGTCCTGGACCTTCTAGTGGACAGACTTGTGAAATAATATGTGAGGACACACATATTCCAAAAAAAATTCATGGAAAAATACACACATAGTTTCTCCTTAATAGGAACTTTTCATGAACTTTTAAAAGATTATTTATGTATTTGGTAGGCAGAGATGACAAAGAGATAAGTTCTCACTCACAGATTCACTTCCTCAAAAGCCTGCAATGGCAGGGATGACTGACTGAAATCAAGATCTAGGATTTCAATCCAGGTCCCCCATGTGGGTGGCAGGGACTCAACAACTTGAGCCAGTACCTCTTGCACCAAGGTTATGAATTAGCAGAAAGCTAGACTCGGGAGCAGAGTTGGGACTAGAACCCAGGCACTCTGATAAGGGATACAGGTGTCCCATATGGTATCTTTAAAATAAAAAGATTTTAAAGATCATAAAGTAAACAACTGCTTGAAAAATTATTTAAGTATGTCAAATCCTCATAAGAAGCCAACTTGGGGACAATATGGGCAACATATTGAAAAATGGTAGTAACAGATTATTAACTCATAGGTGTCCATGAGCCCATGCATACATAAATGAATAATTGAACAAGTAAATAAATGAGGGGGTAGGAATATGTTTTTCTTATAGTAAAATTTCAATGAATAAATATAGAAGGAATTATGGAAATAGAAAATCACTAACTGGTTAATACCACAGGCCATAATATTTTTGTGTAAGCAAGAATCATCTGTGGGTTCTATAAATTAATGGATAAAATTATGATGAAAAGAAATGGATTTTTTGTCTATCAAAGTTTCTCACCACAAGATACTCACTAATTACAGTGGGGGGAAATAGTAACTTTAGGGAAACCTGGCAGACACCACCTGAACCAATTGCTCAGAGTCAACCAGTAATGTGAGATTTGGACACCTGGTCCCCTAACATTCTATACTGAGGATATACAAGTTCTGTGGTATTCTTGCCAAAAATATATCAGACAAGCCCCAACTGCTCGACATTCTACAAAAATAAATGAATTGTAATTATTTAGCATTGAGTAAATGTCCTACAAATGCCCAGGGGCTTAAAGGAAACATTGACAAGGAATTAAGGAAAACATAGGTAAGATATACAGCAAGGAATGTGAACAAAAAGATAATTCTGCAGTGAATGTGGGACTGCAGGGATCTCTTCTATATGTCATTGCATATAAACCCACAGGTGGGATGGCTGGGTTACAAAGAGAGAATCTGGAAGGCTCCAAACACAAAAAATTGATAAGAAAAGCTACCTAGTTAATACTGATGGATTTTATACTTTGCCCCACAAACCTGACCAATTGTTACTTCTTAATAAAAAGTTATAAAATAAATTGATAAAAATATTCTTAAAACATAAAATCATGAAGAAGGAGGCAAAAGGAAATTGAGGAGATTAAGAAATAGCTGAACCAAAAATTACAAAACAAGTTCAGTAACAGGCTTGAAGAGGCACATGAATCAGTGTCTTCTAAGAAAAATGAAGCTTTGTCTTCTGAGTAGAAGACACATAAATGAAAAAAGTAAATGGATCCCAAGACATTTGCAGCACATCATTGATTGTCCTAAAATTGCCGTCATGGGATGCCCACTAGGAGTGAGGAAAGGGATACAGAATATTTGGAAAATTATTGCTGAAATGTCCAAATATGACAAAATACATTGATTTACAGATGTGAGATCTAGAGTGAACTCAAGAGGATGGGCTGCAAAAGCACACTGAGATATATTCCTTTTCAAATTACTGACAAAATATGAGCAAATAATCTCAAAAGGAATAAGAGGCAAATTATTTTTGATACAAAAATGATCTTTAAAGTGACTAACAGCTGATTTCCTCTGACAAAAATGGCAGTCAGAGGTAAGTGGGAAGGCACATTTAAATCACTGGAAGGAAAATGACTACAACTATCAGATATGAGTTCTATATCAGGCAAAATTAAAACATGGTGAGATAAAATTGAAGTGGTTGTGTTAATAGAACAATCCTACTATAATGAGCAAGTGAGTTTGTCAGGCTTAAATGAAGGACACAATGCAGTAACTAAAACTGATATGAATTAATAAAATCACAGATTTTGATAACAAAATAGACAACTATAACAGCCATTACTCATTCCTTTTGGAGGTTAATTATTTTTTCTATGTGATTTAAAGGCAGATGCACAAAACAATATTTATAAAGCCATGTTGAAGAGAATACAATGTTAAGACTTTGTATTGTTACATCTCTATTAATAGACACATATTTAGCAATGGAACCATGGGCTTTTGTACATGGGAGGATTTTTAAATAAATATTTTATTTTTACTTTTTAATGACTTCAGAGTTTACTTCTTGTTATACAAAAGTGATTGAAAAATTTGTGACATTGGAAGTAAAAGAAAGTGTATTTTGATGAAAAACTAGGTTGATTTTCATTTTTTTATCATATGCATTTCCACAAATCTTTTCAAGATGATTTTGCAAGTCAAGTTACGTAATCAGTTTCATGAGTTTCCACTAATAGTATCTACCTCTTAATAAAATTTTTGTAGTAATCCATATAAGTAGGTTTAATGGTACTTGGCATGGAAAACAATTGGAATTTTAATATGGGAGAAAATTTTAGCTCAAAGAATGAAGGACTCAAATTTTCTTCTCTTGTAGGATGTAAGATGCAAAATGAATATAACTTTAGTACTGCATAGTCACACTTAGTGTGTGATACAGATAGATTACTTAATCTAAAGGAAGCTGGTGATGCTCCCTTTTGTCTTTGAAATTTATAAAACAGGTCAGATTAACTATATGGCAGTTTTTTATCAATAATTAATTATGATGGACTGCATATATAAATATATGTTAAATAAATATATTGACCTAAGTGTTAAATATATATACATAGTAGTATATATATAATAAGAATGAATATAAAATAAAGTTTTGTTTGAAGTTGCTATGAACAAAAATAATTTGATGAATCTAAAGTGTTAATCACTATAGACAATGTTAGGGAATATTATAAACCATTAGGTATTTATGAGCTTAATAGTTAAAAGCTCCAAATTAGTAACACAAAAATCCTTTAAATAGGAAAAATACATACATTTTCCATTATATTAACAGAGAGAAATCAACAGAGGATTCTTCAGTTTTCATTGATTCATTAAAAGCAATCAATATCAATATGTAAACAACAAAGAATGAAGTATATGAACACATATATAGTTCAGTAATTTATGTAAAAGTTTTTTAATTAAGCATAGAAATAAATGGGAACATTTTGACCAGGAAACAAAGGATAATATTTCCAGTTCAGAAACCATAGTTAAGTGCTTAAGTAGGTATAAATTTTAGGTATAAAATTGTCATTGCATCCTTCACAGCAGAAATCAACCAGATTATATTTTTGGGGCATTGTAATGACAATAGAAATTATCAAGTGAAGTGTAATAATATCAAATGATAGATATCTACATGTTCATTTCATTAAGATCATTTAAGTTAGCCCACAATTTAGACAGAAATTTAAAAATGATTTTTTTAGATTCATGGGAGTGTTAATGAAGAGGAGTGAATAATCCTGAATCAGATAAATATTCCTACAAATAGTCATTTAATGCTATCATAAAACTGTAATTCTGAACTTATATATAGGGACTATTAATGGCAAAGAAATGCAATGCTTCATAAGTTTGTGAAAAAACATGAAAATATTTGTATGATATTAAAATAATTGTTTTCTACATATTATCATTATGCTCTAGTACATTGAGCAAAAAGAATATGAGGAATATGTTGCAAACAAAAATAAAAAAATGATTTCTCATGAAATATGGTTGTTTAGTACAGGAAATCTATCTGAAATGTTACTTTGTATAATAGTGATAACTGTGATTTTTGGAAAATTTGTTATATATTCTAATAATTTATAATACAGAAAGTCAAAATCCTGAAATGTTATTAGATTCCCTTAAATTCCCAATAATGTGGAAGGAAAATTTGAAGGCTACAAACTTAAAATTAAACCAAGAAAATGGTTTAGAGAAGAAATTAAAGAAGCAAGTTCTCATTTCATATAAGAGCTATTTAAAAAAATGACTAATATATTTGGGTTGCTCAGTTTGGAGGGGGCAAAAGGACTGAAAAATAACTAACTGCAAACATTTCAAAATGAATTATCACTTATATGAGAATCAATTTTTATATTATTTTTTACACAAGAACTAACCAACCAAAATAAAATTCCATATCACGTAAGCTTCAGACATAGGCATCGTATTGTTACACTGTAAGTGAATACAATGGCCATAGGAAAATGAAAATGAAAACAACAGGATACTATATGCATAAAAAGGTATATTTTGGAAACAGCAAGTACATAACTGAATAGGTAGTGAATCTACTTAATGTGAACCATGTTAAACATGAGCTGAGCTGAAGACTATTGAACTATATTATTAAGCACAGTGAGTACATTCAAACACAGTAAAGAGTAAATGAATGGAATTTAAAATATAAACCTACATATAAAAAGCTTAGACTGAGAAAGAATTAAACTACTAGCTGTTTCTCTGTACTAAGGAAAAGAAATAAAGGACAGTATTATTAGAATTTTTATGGCATAAATTTCGAAAATTGATCACAAATACAAACCTGTGATTCAGAAGTTTATTGGGTCAAAAGTGAAAATTTAACAAAAAGTACTTCAGTAATATCTATACTTTGTGACATCATAGAGGAAAAAAAAGACTTAAGTGATAAAAGAAGGGTGATGATATACAAATACAAGAGCAAGGTCCACACTTTTAATATAGTATCAGAACAGATATAAATATTAAGACATCATAGAGTAACTGCCTTCAACAAACAAAGGTAAACTTAGATTAATTTCTAAGTAGATCTAGGGATTCGGTACCAAACATAGTTTCATAGAGCACACCACAAAAAGAAATGCAAATGTTCTCTTGCATGAAATTAAGAAAGAACAAGATGAATAAACTTCAATACATGCAGAACATTGAACTAACAGAGGCAGTGTCCAAGAGAAAAAAACATTTAGAGGCTGGTGATGTGGCATAGCAGGTAAAGCTGTTACCTGCAGTACCAGCATTTCATATGTGTGTTAGTTCAATTTCTGACTGCTACACTTCTGATCCAGCTCTCTGGTATGACATAAGAAAGCAGTAGAAGATGACCCAAGTCCTTGGGCCCCTACACTCCTGTGGGAGACATTGAAAAAGCTCCTGGCTCCAGCTTTGGATTGCCCCAGCTCAGGCCTTTGCTGCCATCTGGGGATTGAACTGGCAGATGGAAGACCTCTCTCTATGTCTTTGTCTCTGTCTTTTGTAGCTCTGCCTTTCCAATAAACATATACATCTTTAAAATACTTAGATACAAGTTAAAAATACAAATTTTGCATGTTTAAATTAGAATTAAAATTCTGGACTTTTAAATATTGTACTTGATAGAATTTATGTTTTCAGGTGTGTTTTATCAGCATGTTAAAATTGATGTCATATCACTCATGTTTTGAAGAATTCCAACTATTCATTTATTAGCCCTAATAAGCACCAAGGACCCTAACCCTAAGATATTTCCCACAAGTTTCTGGGCATGCAGAACAACTGGATCATATTTCCACAATATGGTTGAGAAGGATGACATTATGATATCCACACAGTATACATGATCACAAAGAAACTCACCAACAGCAGGACAGTATGGGTGGCTCTTTTCGGGGGGAGGTCCTTGGGAAATCCCTCATGCTTTGAAGGTACTCAGACCTCCTTAAATGGCTAGATAAGAAGATCACCATATAAGCACTGGAGAAAAGCATGATTTCTACAAAGCTTTTCTGGGACAATGCAAGTGTGAAATCTCTCTGCTCACCTCTCAAAGGTGAGCAAGACAAAGAGCAGGCGCCATCTTGGACATACGTCATAAGCAGAGCGACTTCAGGTCTGCACCGGCCCTGAGCCTAGCAGAAAAACCTGACTCTGGGTGGGGTGAATTAACAGGAGATTAGGATCTAGTAAATTTGCGGCACTACTCAACTGAGACTGTGAAAAAAGAGATGGTGCGGGAGAGAACTCATGGAATTCATGTGAGTACTCTCCAGAGACGCTACAATTCCGTAACTTTGGCAACCCAGTGGGAGACTGAAGGAGAATTTGAGCCCACTCTGAGATCAGAACAGATTCCCTGTGTGGTCCTTGGGAAAGAGCTTCTGATCTCTGGCTCCTGTGGGTATATCATTTGCCTGATAACTACCTCCAACTTCATTCAGCTGTGTGGAATTACTTCCCTATTGAATCAAAAAAAGAAAGAGAGAGAGAGATCTACCAAGCCTAACCTGGGAGTGTCACCTTTGGCACACCAAACAGAGCTCTCAGGCCACACCCATCTCAAGCCTCTAAGGCTCCATCAAAAACAGACAGTCCACTTAATCTAGAGTCATAGTATAACAAGAAAAAGCACCACAGTGAAGAAACCAAATATCTCCAATATGCCAAATAGCAAATGCAAAAACCAAGGTAATAAAAAAAAGGAAGTCACCATGATGCCCCCAAATGAAAAAAAAAACCCCAATTCAAGATTATGAAGATGATGAGATAGAAGAAATGCAAGAAGCAGATCTCAGAAAATTGATAAGAACATTAAGAAGTTCACAAAAACAAATTCTTGAACTACAGAAATCCTTAATGGACAAGATAGAAAATCTCTCTCGTGAAAATAAAATATTAAGGAGGAATCAAAATGAAATGAAAAAACTAGTACAACAGGAAACTGTGATAGTGATGAGAAATCATAATGAAGTGAAGAATTCAATAGATCAAATGAAAAACACAATAGAGAGCCTTACAAACAGAATGGGTGAAGTAGAAGAGAGAATATCAGACTTAGAAGGCAGAGAACAGGAAAGGATACAGTCAGACCAAAGAAAAGAAGAGGAAATTAGAAATCTAAAACATATTGTCGGGAATCTTCAGGATACTATTAGAAAACCCAACATTCGGGTTCTAGGAGTTCCTGAAGGCATGGAGAGGGAGAAAGGATTAGAAGGCCTTTTAGTGAGATATTAGCAGAAAATTTCCCAGGTTTGGAGGACAGAGAAATCCTAGTACAGGAAGCTCATAGAACCCCTAATAAACACGACCAAAAGAGATCCTCACTACGACACGTTGTAATTAAACTCTCCACAGTGAAACATAAAGAAAAGATCCTAAAATGTGCAAGAGAGAAATGTCAGATTACTCTCAGAGGATCTCCAATCAGACTCACAGCTGACTTCTCATCAGAAACCCTACAAGCTAGGAGGGAATGGCGAGATATAGTCCAGGTACTAAGAGAGAAAAACTGCCAGCCCAGAATATTATATCCTGCAAAGCTATCATTTGTGAATGAAGGTGAAATAAAGACTTCATAGCAAACAGAAATTGAAAGAATTTGTTGCCACTCATCCAGCCCTGCAACAGATGCTTAAAGATGTGTTACACACAGAAACACAGAAACACGGTCATCAATATGAAAGAAGGTAAAGGAAGGAAACCTGGCAGCAAAAGATCACAGGGAATTCAAAGCATATATTAGAACTTATCTTTGGCAAATGGCAGGGCAAAGTTACCACTTATCAATAGTCACATGGAACGTTAATGGCCTGAACTGTCCAGTTAAAAGACACAGATTGGCTGATTGGGTTAAGGAACAGAACCCATCTATTTGCTGCTTACAAGAAATACATCTTTCCAACAAAGATCCATACAGACTGAAGTGAAAGGCTGGAAAAAGATATACCATGCCAACATAAATGAAAAAAGAGCGGGCGTAGCCATCTTAATATCAGACAACACAAACTTTACCACAAAAACTGTTAAGAGAGACAAAGAGGGACACTCTATAATGATTAAGGGATCAATTCCACAGGAAGATATAACAATTATCAATGTATATGCACCTAACTACAGGGCACCGGTTTATCTAAAAGATTTGTTAAGGGACTTAAAGGAGACTTAGACCTCAATACAATGGTACTGGGGGACTTCAATACTCCACTCTCAGAAATAGACAGATCAATAGGACAGAAGATCAACAAGGATACAGTAGATTTAAATGACACTATAGCCCAATTGGATTTAACAGATATCTACAGAACTTTCAATCCTAAAGCTAAATATTTTACATTCTTTTCAGCAGTACATGGAACCTTTTCTAGGATTGACCACATACTAGGCCATAAAGCAAGTCTCAGCAAATTCAAAAGAATTAGAATCATACCATGCAGCTTCTCAGACCATAAAGGAATGAAGTTGGAAATTAGCAACTCAGGAATCCCTAGAGCATACGCAAACACATGGAGATTGAACAACATGCTCCTGAATGAACAATGGGTCATAGAAGAAATTAAAAGAGAAATCAAAAATTTTCTGGAAGTAAATGAGGATAACAGCACAACATACCAAAACTTATGGGACGCAGCAAAAGCAGTGTTAAGAGGAAAGTTTATATCAATAGGTGCCTACATCAAGAAATTGGAAAGGCACCAAATAGATGAGCTTTCAATTCACCTCAAGGATCTAGAAAACCTACAGCAAACCAGACCCAAATCTAGTAGGAGAAGAGAAATAATTAAAATCAGAGAAGAAATCAACAGGATTGAATCAAAAAAAAACATTCCAAAAAATCAGCCAAACGAGGAGCTGGTGTTTTGAAAGAATAAACAAAATTGACACCCTATTGGCCCAACTAACTAAAAAAAGAAGAGAAAAGACCCAAATCAATAAAATCAGAGATGAAAAAGGAAATGTAACAACAGACACCACAGAAATAAAAAGAATCATCAGAAATTACTACAAGGACTTGTATGCCAGCAAACAGGGAAATGTATCAGAAATGGATAGATTCCTGGACACATGCAACCTACCTAAATTGAACCAGGAAGACATCAAAAACCTAAACAGACCCATAACTGAGACAGAAATTGAAACAGTAATAAAGGCCCTCCCAACAAAGAAAAGCCCAGGACCAGATGGATTCACTGCTGAATTCTACCAGACATTTAAAGAAGAACAGACTCCAATTCTTCTCAAACTATTCAGAACAATCGAACAAGTGGGAATCCTCCCAAATTCTTTCTATGAAGCCAGCATCACCTTAATTCCTAGGCCGGAAAAAGATGCAGCATTCAAAGAAAATTACAGACCAATATCCCTGATGAACATAGATGCAAAAATCCTCAATAAAATTCTGGCTAAGAGAATGCAACAACACATCAGAAAGATCATCCACCCAGACCAAGTGGGATTTATCCCTGGTATGCAGGGATGGTTTAATGTGCGTAAGACAATCAATGTGAGACACCACATTAAGAGACTGCAGAAGAAAAACCATATGATTATCTCAATAGAAGCCGAGAAAGCATTTGATAAAATACAACACCCGTTCATGATGAAAACTCTAAGCAAACTGGGTATGGAAGGAACATTCCTCAATACAATCAAAGCAATCTATGAAAAACCCACAGCCAACATCCTATTGAATGGGGAAAAGTTGGAAGCATTTCCACTGAGATCTGGTACCAGACAGGGATGTCCACTCTCACCACTGCTATTCAATATAGTTCTGTAGGTTCTAGCCAGAGCTATTAGGCAAGAAAAAGAAATTAAAGGGATACAAATTGGGAAGGAAGAACTCAAACTACCCCTGTTTACAGATGACATGATTCTTTATTTAGGGGACCCAAAGAACTCTACTAAGAGGCTATTGGAACTCATAGAAGAGTTTGGCAAAGTAGCAGGGTATAAAAGCAATGCACAAAAATCAACAGCCTTTGTATACACAGACAATGCCATGGCTAAGGAAGAACTTCTAAGATAAATCCCATTCACAATAGCTACAAAAACAATCAAATACCTTGGAATAAACTTAACCAAGGACGTTAAAGATCTCTACAATGAAAATTACAAAACCTTAAAGAAAGAAATAGAAGAGGATACCAAGGCATGGAAAAATCTTCCATGCTCATGGATTGGAAGAATCAACATCATAAAAATGTCCATTCTCCCAAAAGCAATTTATAAATTCAATGCAATCCCAATCAAGATACCGAACACCTTCTTCTCAGATCTGGAAAAATTGGTGCTGAAATTTATATGGAGGCACAAGAGACCTCGAATAGCTAAAGCAATGTTGTACAACAAAAACAAAGCCGGAGGCATCACAATACCAGATTTCAGGACATACTACAGGACACTTGTAATCAAAACAGCATGGTACTGGTACAGAAACAGATGGATAGACCAATGGAACAGAATTGAAACACCAGAAATCAACCCAAACATCTACAGCCAACTTATATTTGATCAAGGATCTAAAACTAATTCCTGGAGCAAGGACAGTCTATTCAATAAATGGTGCTGGGAAAACTGGATTTCCATGTGCAGAAGCATGAAGCAAGACCCCTACCTTACACCTTACACAAAAATCCACTCAACATGGATTAAAGACCTAAATCTACGTCCTGACACCATTACGTTATTAGAGAACATTGGAGAAACCCTTCAAGATATTGGCACAGGCAAAGAATTTCTGGAAAAGACCCTGGAGGCACAGGCAGTCAAAGCCAAAATCAACTATTGGGATTGCATCAAATTGAGAAGTTTCTGTACTGCAAAAGAAACAGTCAGGAGAGTGAAGAGACAACCGACAGAATGGGAAAAAATATTTGCAAACTATGCAACAGATAAAGGGTTAAATACCAGAATCTACAAAGAGATCAAGAAACTCCACAAAAACAAAACCAACAACCCACTTAAAGAGATGGGCCAAGGAACTCAATAGACATTTTTCAAAAGAGGAAATCCAAATGGCCAACAGACACATGAAAAAATGTTCAAGGTCATTAGCAATCAGGGAAATGCAAATCAAAACCACAATGAGGTTTCACCTCACCCCGATTAGAATGGCTCACATACAGAAATCTACCAACAACAGATGCTGGTGAGGATGCGGGGAAAAAGGGACACTAACCCACTGTTGGTGGGAATGCAAACTGGTTAAGCCACTATGGAAGTCAGTCTGGAGATTCCTCAGAAACCTGAAGATAACCCTACCGTTCAACCCAGCCATCCCACTCCTTGGAATTTACCCAAAGGAATCTAAATTGGCAAACAAAAAAGCGGTCTGCACCCTAATGTTTATTGCAGCTCAATTCACAATAGCTAAGACCTGGAACCGACCTAAATGCCCATCAACGGTAGACTGGAGAAAGAAATTATGGGATATGTACTCTTTAGAATACTATACTGTAGTAAGAAACAACGAAATCCAGTCAGTTGCAACAAAATGGAGGAATCTGGAACACATCATGCTGGGTGAAATAAGCCAGTCCCAAAGGGACAAATACCATATGTTCTCCCTGATCGGTGACAACTGACTGAACACCAAAAAGGAAACCTCTTGAAGTGAAATGGACACTATGGGAAATGGTGACTTGATCAGCATAGCCCTGACTGTTAATGAACAAATTAATACATTATCCCTCTTAGTAGTTTTTTTTGTCTGTTCTACTTAATATGACTGGTTTAATTCTGTAATTAATACACAGTTATTCTTAAGTGTTGAAAATTAACTGAAATGTGATCCCTGTTAAACATAAGAGTGGGAATAAGAGAGGGAAGAGATGTATAATTGGGGACATGCTCAAGCTGACTTGCCCCAAATGGTAGAGTTAGAAACATACCAGGGGATTCCAATTCAATCCCATCAAGGTGGCATGTACCAATGCCATCTCACTAGTCCAAGTGATCAATTTCAGTTCACAATTGATCATAATGAAAGGACTAAGAGTCAATTGGAGCACATAAACAAGTCTAGTACCTGCTAACACTAACCAATAGAATAAATAAAGGGGAGAGTGATCCAACATGGGAAGTGAGATACTCAGCAGACTCATAGAATGGCAGATGTCCTAAATAGCACTCTGGCCTCAGAATCAGCCCTATAGGAATTCGGATCTGGCTGAAAAGCCCATGAGAGTATTTCAGGCATGGAAAGCCAAGACACTCTGGCAAAAGATCTCTGTGAGTGAGATCCCAGTGGAAAGAACAGGTCTTCAAAGAAGGAGGTACCTTTCTCTGAAGGGAGGAGAGAACTGCACTAAATGGTTTCCTCAAGAAAAATAATTTTGATAAAGCCTCTTTTGTCACCTCTTTTGTAGTATCAACTGTTAGTGAATTGGTATATTAGTGCTAAAATAGAGTATTGTTTTATGAATGAATGCACAATGATGTTTGCATTTTATGTAGATTTAGGAAAATGAGAATATATTACAAAATATACTATGTTGTTATTATGTTAATCTCCCATGTTATTTCCATTATAAATTTACCATACTTATTGATCAGCATTTAAAGAACTATGACATCATTGACAACACTAAATGATTATGAGAATTTTAGATGAATTGATATGCAGAAGTAGATTGATAGATTCAATGATGGAAATAAGTCAGTTGGCAGATTCAGGTGGATAAACATCTTTTCCACCATGATTAGCTCAATAAAAGGAATTTTTATAAAATCCCCCAATCCCAGAAGAATAAATAGGGAAAGCATCCAATTCCAATGAGTGACTGCAATGTGTCACCCATTCTTTGGAAACTGAATTTAAAGCAAATTCATGTGAAAGCACAGTGTTGATGAGAAGCACAGTCATAATCTGACACATGGAACTCCCAGGACCCTGAGAAAAAGCATGGGTTTTATAGTGTCACCACAGAAGTAGAAGACAGAAACTTTAGCAGGAAAATATAATAAGAATCTTATGCTGTGGATTTGGATACACCTAAAATTGCTCCCTAAAATTGTGTTTATTAAACTATCAGAGTCAAATAGACACCAGGAAGGGATAAATCTATGGTTTTTAGAGCTAATAACATTCTTCTCAGTGCATCATTTTTCTAAGGAGGTGATAGCCATTGCAACCCTGTCAAAAGGTGAATTTAGAAAAAAATGACAAATACATCCTGGGCTCCCAGTTCCCTGATCAGGGCCAGGTGGTGCCAGGACACCTGAATATTATCCCCCATAAGGCATGAATGCAAAGTTTTAAAATAAAGACTTTAAGACCTAACACTGCAATTTTTGAACATATCAACAGTGGCATTTTGTCAGTCAGATTTCTTGAAGGGTCAATACCTGTACAGCCACAAATGGAGAATCCCTGTCATTTTATTCCACTATATTCACAACAATATCATGATTACATCCTCCCTTTCTTCCTAGAGTACTAGATATTAGTACTAGAATATAGTACACTATATTCAAGGTACTAGATCAAGTGCCTTACTAGATCAAATTTAATTGAGATAAAAATCACAAGTTAAATTGAGAAATATAATGAGGAAATCAAGTACAAATCCAATTCAAGTGCATCATAAATCACAAATATAATTTTGCAAACCTATTTTGTATGGCCTTACACAATTCACAAAGTTTATCATTTCATGTCTAGAAATATTTGTTGCATTAATTGTGGAGTAATATCTAAGAGTGATATCATGAGCAGAGAATTCTGCTAATATATCATAGGACAGAATTCTTTTTTACCTCAGAACCCAGTTGCTCTTGGAGATCACTCTGTACATGAAACAGAAAGACACTCACCCAGCTGAGTCCCTGATATGAATCCATTATTAGATGAATCCCTAAGGTGTTTTTATAGGGAAAGTATGGCATCAGCTCATCTCCCTTCAGGCCCATAACTGTCATTTCACTTGTGGAAGCAAGACAGCCTGAGACTTGGCATCATGAAAAATAGGAGCCACCTCAGGGATAAATGAACTTTCCTGGTTTCTGGAGAGAGCAGAGGAGAGCAGCTGGGTTTCACTCTTCTCACCTGTGGACTCATTTCTCCAAGGCAGGCCTGCGTGGGCAGGTTGTATGCTCTCAGTCATTGTCAACCAATAAAAGTAAAACAGTAGTCTTTACTTCAGAACAAGTACAAGCCACCTCTGATTTGTCAAGCTATCCCCATTGCTCCAGAAGCCACCTGGTGGCATCCCCATAAGTTCTCCTGTGGTTTCAGGTTCTCGGCAAAATAGTAAAGCACCTGTAAATCAGGAAACTGTGCCTGATGAATTCTGAGGAATAGTGATTTTTTTCCCCCAGGGAACACATGTGGGAGTCAGGGAATCTGCATTGGTAGCAGAATTCAGGCTAAATTTCCTCTATTTAACTCTACTCCAGGCTAAGTGCATTTCTGGAGGACAGAAAGGATACCTGCATTTCACATACACAGAAGGTCATGGTCTGCACTATCCCCCGGATAACTTATACACATGTGGACCTCCAGTGCCCTGTCACTTAACCACCAGTCTCCTCTGTCAACTTTACTCACAGGGCTTTACACACTCTGAAGTAGAGGAACTAGATTTTATCAACTAATAAACTTTCTGTTTCTCTGAAACCTAACAGCTATCCCTTTGCTATGACTTTTCCATATGTGAACCTTTAAGCTAAGAAGAACTGTTACATCTGTGGTCCCATTTATGAATCCAGTACCATCTGATTTTGATGTTGTGACATTTTTCTTCTCAACAAGTAGATATGCATGTGGATAAAAACTCTGAGTCTTGCGTACATTCTGGTGGGCCTTTATGTATCCTCTTCTATCTACTCTGGAACAGTTATCCATCTGCTCTGTGTAAGGCCCACCCGTCATCCCAGAGATGAAGAATACTGAGGAACCAGATCAGTGAGGTCTTCACCATCAGGTTCACTGAATAGAGCTGTTGGCTCTCCTCCTTCATTTATACTTGTTCTCACTTGTCCTGGTGCAGTTGTCCTTGATCACAGGAAAACTAAGACTGATATAGTGGGAAACAAGTGGGGAATGTTACCTTGATTGAAATCCAACACTAATCTCGTCTTTATAGTCATTATTTTTCCATTTACTGAGAAAAACTTTCCCTATTCAATGTCATGAAATTAATGTATGTTCTAAACATCCATTTTAAGAATATTCCATTTAATGTTATATACTTTCTGGACTTCAAGTATGATAGGGTATGTATCTCATGATTTACCTTAATATGTAAGGCTATCCAGGGGCTTTTCACTATTAACATTTTATTTTTAATTTCATTTTAATTGACAAATAATAATTGTGTATTTATGGAGTATGATGTGATGTTTTGACTCATAGGTGCATTATATAAAAATGCAGTCAAGATGATTACCACATCCCTCACTATCCAATTTACTAATTTTACATAAAATGTGTTTCTCTAAAAATGTATGTCTGCATGCATGTGTGTATGTATGAATGCATGTATGTATGTGAGAGACAGAGAAAGTTACAGAGGTTTTACTTCCTTCTTCACTCCCCAAATATACACAATGGCTGGGGCTGAAGCTGGATGAAGCTGTGATCCAGGAACTCATTACAGGTGTCAGGCATACTCTAACCCAGGCACTTTGATATGAGATGCAGTTATCTCAACCAGGATCTTAACTACCATACCAAATGCCTTACCTTAAATATCAATCATTTTAGCAAATGAGAAATACATTGTACATTATTTTCACATTTATTTTTCTTTATTTGAGAAAGCATTACAGAGAAAGGGACTGAGGGAGGGAGGGAAAGAGGGAGAAAAGAAAGGAGGGAGGGAGGAGAGACAGAGAATCTTCCATCCATTTGTTCACTCCCCAAATGGAAACAGTTGTGGCTGGGCCAGGCTGAAGCCTGGAGCCTGGAGCTTCTTTTGGGTCACCCACCTGTGTACAGGGCCCCAAACACTTGTGGCATCTTCCACTATTTTCCCAGGGCATTAGCAAAGATCTAGGTTGGAAGTGGAGTAGCTGGGACTTGAACTGGCACCCATATAGGCTGTCAGTGTTTCCAGTAGAGGCTTAACCTGCCAGGCTACAAAACTGACTATGAAAATATACAATATATTACCAATGGTGGTCAACTTGCAGTGGAATAACTCATTAAAATGTTTTCTTTTATACTCAGTTGAACTTTGCATCCTTCAATAAACATCTTTCCTTTCCTCATCCCAACCTCATTCCCCTTGACAACCTGTGGTAGTCTAAATCCTTTTTTATTAATATCTCCAATGTGTATGTGACACATTTTTCAGGCTGCATGGGGGTATCTACACAGTTTTGCCATTTCATAGAATCATTGCAAGCAAAAACTTTACTTTGTGAATTTGTTTCCAGTAGCTCAAGAAGCCCAAATAGACTTGCTTCTCAGATCTTATCATCCCTGAGATTATAGTTGGGGATAAAATCACCTCAAGTATTAAAATTATTTAGACATTATTTATTTTTTAATATTTTATTTTTAACTTTTATTTAGTAAATACAAATTTCAAAAGTACAGTTTATGGATTACAATGGCTTCCCCCCTATAACTTCCCTCCCACCTGCAACCCTTCCATCTCCCACTCCCTCTCCCATTCTATTTGCATCAGGATTCATTTTCAATTATCTTTATATACAGAAGATCAATTTAGTATATATTAAGTAAAGATTTAATCAGTTTGCACCCACACAGAGCATAAAGTGTAAAATATCATTTAAGTACTAGTTATAGCATTAATTCACATTGAACAACACATTAAGGACAGAGAACCTACATGAGGAGTAAGTGCACAGTGACTCCTTTTGTTGACTTAATGAATTGACACTCTTGTTTATGGCATCAGTAATCTCCCTAGGCTCTAGTCATGAGTTGCCAAGGCTATGGAAGCCTTTTGAGTTCACTGTCTTTGATCTTATTTAGACAAGGTCGTAGTCAGAGTGGAAGTTTTCTCCTCCCTTCAGAGAAAGGTACATTATTAGTCACATTGGAAGAGGACATGAAGATGGTGAGAAAGTTTGAGAAGGGGTAACAGAGGAAAGAAGGCTGCTCAAGCAGCAGTGATTTACTAAAACCTATTAAGTCTGTTTATATTTTCTGTAGCAGATGTTATTATCAAGTATACCACATATTTTTGTATTTATTTATAAACTGTTTGTCTTCCTCACTCATAAACTAAAGTGAGAACTCCCTGAATGCATAGATATGTGTCTATTTGCTTCATTGCTAATTCTCTACCACCTACCATTCACAGATTAGGAAAGCTGTCATATATGCCAAGCCATTGAATGAAAGTACTATGTTAATCAGTAATGACAGCAGTTACTGTGTAGCAACATGCACTAATCTCTGCCTAAGAAAGTTACATGCATTCTCTTCTCTGAAAGCAATTTGCATGCATTTTTCTTTCTTAGTTTCAAAGCATCACCAAGTTACCCCATTATGAGAGCTCCCATAACTATATTGCAGGTTGGCAGAAAAAAGGGAAAGGAAGTGGTCATGTGGAGAAGAGGCTATGCCTGTGGGTCACTTTACTTTATAATGGTATCGTCTTGTGAGAATTAACTCATTCTAGGACACAGGCATGAATCTTTCCAATAGTAGTGCTCCCCAATATGCTAACACCAGAATCCATCTGAAAAATATTCAACATGGCACTATTGCCCCCTTGGACAAAACATCCACCTCATGAACCCTCAGGGGCATTCTCAGACCAAATTCAAACCATAGTGTCGCATGATCCAGTAATCCAATTTCGGGGTATATATACTAGGTATTGAAATCAATATTTTATGTTTATTGTAGAATTATTAACAACATCCAAAAGATGAACTCAAGTGTCCATTAATAATAGAGTGAATATAAATATTGTATATCGATAAAAGTTAATGCCACATGGCCTTTAGATAAAGAAGCTCTGTTGTTCATTACATTAATAGAACTATGAAATGTTATAGAAGTTGAAATAAGTCAAATACAGAAAGAAATACAATTTGGATTCTACTATATGTAGAAATGAATCAAGTTAATAATCAAGACAAAATAATTTTTAATTTATATTCTAAAGTCAAAATAAAAGGATGGAATTAATTAAAAAAATATCAAAATTTTGTGTGAAAGTAGAACCAGTAAAAAAATGGGGTGGGGGCTTATACAGGTGCATGAGGTTTCAAATGTATAGAATATAAACAAATGTTTGTTTAAAATATAAATATGCAAGTATAAAATTAAATAAAACAAAGAATACTAATTTGAAAAACAAATACACATAACAAGTACAAATTTTAAAATGTTGAAATTTACCACAAAGATAGAAATACAACAAAATTAATTTTGAATTATTTCTCAAGACTCCCTTATAATGTATTTTACATGGAAACTTTATATTAAGGTTTGTAAAACACTAAATTTTCCTTTTGTAACAACTATAAAAGATATGTTGTCTGAGGTTTGTGGCTACTCACATAGTATTCATATTTTACTTTTATATGTTCTTTTTAAAAATTTATATAAAGGGAAATAATTTCATGTATTTTATACATACAGTTTTTTTTTATTTGAAAGACAGAGTTACAGAGAGAGTTAGAGAAAGAAAGAGAGGTCTTCCATCCACTGGTTCACTCTCCAGATGGCTGCAATGGCTGGAGCTGTGCATATCTGGAGCCAGGAGCCAGGAGATACCTCCAAGTCTCCCATGTGGGTGCAGGGGCACAAAGATTGGTCAATCTTCTATTGCTTTGCCATGACATACCAGAGAGCTGGATCTGAAGTGGAGCAGCCGGGACACAAACCAGCACCCATATGGGATGCCAGCACTGCAGGCAATGGCTTTACCCACTAAGCCACAGTGCCAGCCCCACCATAATCCATTTCTTCCACTCACAAATTCCTTTCATGCCCATTTGCAGTTCATCCCATTCCCAGCTTCAACACTAGGAAACTACAAATATGCTTTCTGCATTTATAGAATATATTTGTTTTAAAAAAAGATATGTAGATTCTGTGTCTAGCTTCTTTCACCTAGCATAATGTTCCAAAAATCCATTTATGTTGTACATTTTGTTTGAGTAATAATTTCACTGAACAGAAGCACCATAGTTTATCTATTTGCTCATTGAAAACATTTAGGTTTTTCAGTTTTATTTGAGTGTTAATAAAGCTGTTATGTATATTCAGATTCAGATTCTTTGTGTGAATGTTAAGTTTTCATTCCCCTAAGATAAATAGCTGGGAACACAACTTTTAAATTATACTCATATGGTGATGTGTGTTTATAAAACACAGCCATGATTTTTTTTTTACAGACAGAGTGGACAGAGAGAGAGAGAGAGAGACAGAGAGAAAGGTCTTCCTTTTGCCATTGGTTCACCCTCCAATGGCCGCCGTGGCCAGTGCGCTGCAGTGGGCAAACCACACTGATCCAATGGCAGGAGCCAGGTACTTATCCTGGTCTCCCACGTGGGTGCAGGGCCCAAGGACTTGGGCCATCCTCCACTGCACTCCCTGGCCACAGCAGAGAGCTGGCCTGGAAGAGGGGCAACCAGGACAGAATCTGGCACCCCGAACAGGACTAGAACCCCGTGTGCTGGCGCCACAAGGTGGAGGATTAGCCTAGTGAGCCGCAGATGATTTTTTTCAAGAGCTGATATTCCAGCTTACATTCCAACCTGTAATTTGAGAGAGGTTTTGTCACTCCAAATCCTTGCTACCACTTTATATCATCAGCATAAACTTTAGTCAGTACAATAGATTGTGGCAATATCTCATTCTGTCCTTAATTTGTATTTGTTTATTTTTCATGTACTTACTTCCTATATGTATATACCTACCCCTTTATGAAATGTATGTCTTTATCATGTCTTTATCCATTTCTAATTGGACTTCCTATTTTCCTACAAATGAGTTGAGTATGTATATATACTCATATATATATATATAAGGTGTATATAGTGTGTATATGTATATCTAGTATCTATATACACACACATACATACTAGATACATGTACTTTTTGAGACATGTGATTTGCAAATGTTTTCACCCAGTTAGTAGGTAGTATTTCTTTTTTTATAACACTGTAAATGCAAACTGAAACATTCAGCTATCATTTTTGTACACAATTTTTTCTTACCTCAGTCAGCCATTTTTATATGTACAAATTTTGAATCTCTGTCATTTTGTAGATATATAATTATATATTACTTGTCAATTAGTCTTTTTGTCATTATGAAATGTTATTTTTTATCCCTAGCAATATGCCATGTCCTGAAATCTATGTTGCTTCTTATCAATATAGTCAGTCTAGCTTACTAAGATTAGTATTTGCAAGGTATTCTTTTTTTTAATTTGTCTGTGTACTGATATTTAACTTAATTTTCATTTATTTTAGAAATTTAACTTCTTTAGCATATAGTTGGAGTGGCTTTTTTTCTTCAGTATGAAAACTGAGTTAATTGGAATGTTTACAGCCTTTATAGTTAACGTAATCACCAGTAAGACTTTCAGTGTTTTATTGTACTGTATATTTGTTGTTTTTGTTCTTGCTTACTATGTTTTCTTTCTTGATTCAGCTAATTGAGTTTATTTATTCACTGAGGATATGTTTTGTCCTAGCTATTTGTTTATGTGCTTTAGCCCTTTATTCTTTCTAAAATATGATTTTCTATGCATTAATATAACCACATTTACCTTATCTCAGTCTATTTGTTAAGCATTTTTATTTATTTATGGGCATGCAGGAATGGAGATGAGGGTGAGAGCTAGAGTGAGAGCAAGAAAATCAGAAAGAGTGTGTGTGTGAGGGAGAGAGAGGGAGAGAGAGAGACATCTCCCATCAGCAGGCTTCTCCCTCAAATACCAAAAATGCTCATGATTGGGCTAATTCCAAAGTGGTAACTGGACTGAAATCCAGATCTCCCACTTTGGTGGCAAGGACCCATCAATTTGAGTCATCAGTTGTTGCTACCCAAATGTGAACACCAGGTGGAAACTGGAATCAGAAATCAAAGTAGGATTCAAGCCATTATGTTAAAGGGAGGGAGAGACAGAGAGAGAGAAGGAAAGGGGAAGGGAGGGGAAGGGAGAGGAAGGGAGGGGAAGGGAGAGGAAGGGAGGGGAGGGAAGGGAGGGGAGGGAAGGGGAGAGAAGGGGAGGGAAAAGAGGGGAGGGAAGGGGAGAAGAGTGGAGTGGAGCAGAGGGAGAGGAGGGAAGGGAAGGGGAGGGGAGGGGAGGGGAGGGGAGGGGAGGGGAAGGAAGGGGAGGGATACAAGGAGACAGACATTCTATAGGCTAGGTCACTCCACAGATGCTGGATGATGACAACACCCAGAGCTGGCTCAGGCCAGAAGATGGCAAATCAATCCAAGCCACCTCTATAGGTGACAGAGATTCAACTATTTGAGCCATCACCTGCTGCCTCCCAGAGTTTGCACCAGCAGGAAACTGCAATCAGGAGTGGAGCTGGGACTCCAATCCAGGCCCTCCCATAAGGGATGCAGCTGTCTCAAGTGGTATCTTAATCGCTATGACAAAGGCCTGCCCCATATGTATTTTATTAATTCCAAAACTCATTGTTACTATTGTTACATTAAATGGATAAATGTGTATTGAAAGAATTTTAAAAATAAGAGAAACACATTTTATATTTACCTATGTATTTACCATTTCTGGGCTCTTTATTTCTTTTTTGTGGATCTGGATTTCCATTTGGCACAAATTTCCTTCAATTTACAATAAATATTTGTACAATAAAATTTTGTACAAATTATTGTGTAATTTGTAGCAGATAATTTTTTCCTATTTGTATACCTGAAAAAGCATTTCATCATATATATGAAAGAAACATATATATGTGTGTACACAAATATATTTATCTATAAAATACATATATATGTTTCATACATATGTTTCTACTTTTAAACTAAGTATAGATGTTATGGTGAGTCTTTCACTCTCATTGTTGGAACTTGGAAACCTCCCAGTTTGGGGAATGGTTTTATCTTGGGCTTCCTAGTTTCACCTGACTCACACACACCTTAATATCCACTAATGCAGAGACCCTTATGCAGATTTATGTAGATCTTTCTCTGGATAGCTTCCTTCTTCCTGATCCACGTCTCCCAAATCACACCTGCTTCAGCCTCTGACAACACAAGGTCTACTCAGCCCAGAAGAACCACCTTAGTTTCCATCCTCCTGAGCTGCCTTCTTCTAACAGAAACGGGTCCTCTTTTATAGGGGTCTCTTGTTTTCTTGCTCAAGGATTATGGCCCAACACTGCTGTTGCCCAATATCTGTATGCCTTGGTCTCATTTTTCTGTGCTCTTACTATTTATGGTGGGCAGAAAAATCTGGTACCAATTACTTCAACAAGAGTCAAAATGAAAAAAGGCAGGCTGGCACCATGGCTCACTTGGCTAATCCTCTGCCTGTGATGCCGGCACCCCAGGTTCTAGTTCTGTTTGGGGCACCAGATTCTGTCCCGGTTGCTCCTCTTCCAGTCCAGCTCTCCACTGTGGCCCAGGAAGCCAATGGAAAATAGCCCAAATGCTTGGGCCCTGTGCCTGCATGAGAGACCGGGAGGGGACACCTAGCTCCTTGCTTTGGATTGGCGCTGTTGGCTGGCCACATGGCCAATTGGGGGGGGTGAAGCAACGGAAAAGGAAGACCTTTCTCTCTGTCTCTTTCTGTAACTCTGCCTGCCAAAAAATGAAAAAATAAAAAACAGAACGTAATGTCACTTTCCATTTTCCTTTCCCTTCCCTCTATCCTTACTCACTGCCACTTTCCCTTGTGTTTCCTTTATTAGTTGTCTTTTGATTTTTATAATGACATACTTTCAATTTACTTTATAAACACAAGTTCAGCCCTCTACTAAGCAAACAAATTGAGAAGAAGTAGAGGTTGTTAGGTTGAGAAAGTTCTAGCACCCTGGGCACCTCTATAGACAATCTAAATCTAACATTAACAGTGAAACAAAACCTAAGCTCAAAATTGGGACTTTCCACTGGATCACATACACATAAGCCAAAGCATTATTGCCTCTTATCAAGTAATATCTTTTTTTAAAGATTTTTATTTATTTGACAGGTAGAGTTACAGACAGTGAGAGAGACAGAGAGAAAGGTCTTCCTTCCATTGGTTCGCTCCCCAAATGGCCACAATGGCAGGAACTACTCCGATCTGAAGCCAGGAGCCAGGTGCTTCCCCCCTGTCTCCCGTGTGGGTGCAGAGGCCCAAGCACTTGGGCCATCCTCCACTGCTTTCCTAGGCCACAGCAGAGAGCTGGATGGGAAGAGGAGCAACCTGGGACTAGAACATGGCACCCATATGGGATGCCGGCTTGACAGACAGAGGATTAACCTAGTGCACCACCACACTGGCCCCACAAGTAATATCTTTATTTTGCATCCATATTCAACCTGCTAAATGGAGTTCTCTGAATGTCTTCTGGTTTTGAGTTTTGTCTGATTCATGAATCTCATAAATGCTTAAATAAATAAACTCTATTAAATTTATTTTCCTGAATAAGTTTATTTTCACAACAAGATATGAGAAATTTTATTTCTCATGACCACCCCATTACTATTCTGCAGAAGGAAGCCCCTGCTCAACTCAGAGGATTTAACACAGAGTGTGTCAATCAGGAGACCACGTCCTTTGAAGACCTGTCAGAGTTTCTTGCCATGGTGCGATATAACCAATTTCACATGGCACTGTGCATGCTGGTCTTTCATCCTCCTCATGTTGTTGGTTGGGTAGACATAGTCGGTCATGCGAGCATCCTGGATGTCATTCCAGAACAACCAGAAAACATACTAGATCCTGAGAAACACATACCAAGTGACTGGAGACCACCCACACAAACACTACTAAATTCATAGAAGACACACCCCCACTTTTTTCCCAGTGTCTGGATTGTGAATATTCCACTGAACACTCCAACACCACATCACACAAGTGACCTTAACTGAATGCTCTTTATACTATTACAAAATTATGACTATGTGGGCATATCAGAACAAGTCAAAGATATATTATATTTCAAGCAAATTTTCCGTAAACTTCTGAGCAGGAGTCATTATTTTTGACCAAGAAGAGGAAAATGCCACAAAGGATGTAAAATTTAGAAACTAACTTGAAGACTAGTTTTTGCTGCAACAATTATAGGCCATGAAAAATCACTGTGCCTTAAACTTCAGAAAGCTATAGAAGAGTTTAGGGCATGTTTTCAAAGATGTTTTAGCTCTTAGTATTTAGAAACATCATATAGAGTGTCATGTTATGCTTTATCTCAGATTCCTTGCCGGCTCATTTACCATAAAACAAATGTAATTGTGTTCAGGCACTAATATCATCATTAGAAAAAATTATGCCTTAATTTTGAAGCACAGTCCCAAATACAGTTTTCTGCAGCTCAAAACTGCATTTGGTGGAAAGTTTGATCAACTCTATTATCCTTCTCAGGCCTTAGCATCAACATCTGACAAACAGCACATTTTAAGTCCTTTCTAACTTCAAGATGCATGCATAGGGAAGTGTCAAACAGTCCCCCAAAGCCCTGCTCAGCTTTCACATGAACAAATAATGATACAGTTATTCTGAGAGAGTGGTTAAAATTTTTGTGCAAATATGTAATGCGTAAATTGCTTATTGATGTATAAACTACCTAATGAAACACACAAACTATTTACATAAAGTTCCAGGAATTATTACAAAATGAATATGCTAAGGCAACCAAGAAATAGAACCAATGTTGCTCATGATTCCAAAAGTCATTTTATTCTTCTGTCATTCTCAAGGCAAATCAGGAAATGTAGCTAATGTTATAGATCACTTTTTTCTATTTATAACAGGAAAATATTTAAAGAAAAAATTAAACACATAAAATAAAAACATATATCCAAAATTTATCAAAAATCTAAGTTACTTCTAATCGTGCCCTTTTTGTTCTAAATGCATTTAACTGCACTGTCTGTTATTTAAATATTTTTAGGTTTTCTTTTTCTTTAATTTATTTCTTAGCATTTTATTTATATAAGGTGAACAAATTTCATGTATTTCATATATACAGATTTGGAAGCCCAGTGATATTTCCCAAACTATCCTCCCTCATGCCCATACTCATACTTTCCCTTTATTATTCTTTTTATGTTTATAATGACATACTTTCAGTTTATTTATAATCATAAATGAGCCATCCTCTAAGCAAAGAACTTAAGAAAAAGCAAGAGAAAAACACAGTTTCACAACAGTAGAGAGAAGTGCTATGAACAATAACCAATTCTCAAAATGCCACTTTTGCTAACACTCATTGCATTTTTTGTACTCTATTAGTTACTACAGAACATACAAAACAAGATATTTGTTTTTGGTACTTGCTTACTTCACTAAATGTAATTGTTTCTAGTTGCATTCATTTTGTTGTGAAAAACAAGACTTCATTCTTTTATATGGCTGAGTAATATTCCATAGTGTATCTATACCACATTTTCTTTATCCATTCATCAGACAATAGGCATCTGGGTTGATTCATTATCATTTTTCCACTCAGTTACTGTTTATAGCTTTTGTCTATATTCTTACTACACTACGGTCTTATTGATTTTTACTTCTTAAACTTCTTCCTGGGCGAAGTATTAACCCTTTTTACTGTAATTTATTTTAAATATGTTGTCTCAAATACTAAAACTAAAAAAGACAAAAAAGGAGGATAAAAGAGGGTGAGAGAGAAGTGGAGGGATGCAAGAAGGGGTAGCATCACATCTTAAAATTGTATCTACAAATTATATTGAATCTGTTAAAAAACTATCAATAATTAAAATTAAAATTATTCAAAACACTTCAAAATTTAAAAAATGCTTTGAACTTGCTTTATAATCACAGGCTTTGTGGTTCACTAAATACTGAGTTCAGCCAGGAAAAAGTAGAAAGACTCTGATGGATATCTGGGCTGATTCAATATCTTAGCTATATTGAATTGAGCTGTGAGAGAAATGGCAGTGCAGATAATCCTGTCATATGAAGATTCCATTTCTTTAGGCATATTCTCAGGAATGGGAAGACCACGTCACATGGTAGATATGTTTCAGATTTCTGAAAAATCTCCATACTGCCTTCCATAAAGTTGTACTAGTTTACATTCCCCTAATAGTGTATTAGGGTAATTGTTTTACATATCTTCACCAGAAATTGTTTTTTGGATGATATTCATTTTGATGTGAGGTGATACACTGTGGTTTTTATTTGCTTGCCTCATGTCTAGGCATCCTGAGCATCTTTTTTGTTGTTGTTCATGTGATTGATGACAGTATTTCATTCTTTGAAAAACACCTCTTTGTTTCCACAAAAAAAGTGAAGATGCAACTAGCAGAATGAAAGAAAAGATTTTCAAACTACTCAATGGTAAAGAATTAATATCCAGGGGCTGGTGCTGTGGCGTAGCAGGTTAATGCCCTGCCCTGAAGCGCCGCATCCCATATGGGCACCGGTTCTAGTCCTGGTTGCTCCTCTCCTGATCCAGCTCTCTGCTAAGGCCTGGGAGAGCAATGGAGGATGGGCCAAGTCCTTGGGCACCTGCACCCATGTGGAAGACCCAGGGGAAGCTCCTGGCTCCTGGCTTCAGATCAGTGCAGCTCCAGCCATTGCAGCCATCTGGGGAGTGAACCAGTGGATGGAAGACTTCTCTTTCTCTACCTCTCCTCTCTCTGTGTAACTCTGATTTTCAAATAAATAAATAAATCTTAAAAAAAGAATTAATATCCAGAATTTATAAAGACCTAAGGAAATTCAATAAAACAAAATTAACAATCCAGTTAAGAAATGGGCAAAGGCCATGAATAGCCCTGACTCAATTTTTTTTTGTATTTTTTATCTTTCTCCTTCATTTGTGTTGTGGTTAATTTATACATTTATCAATTAAAATTTGTGTTCAAAAGAGATGTGAATTTATTGTTCTTAATAAAGAGATACAGCTGGTGAATATGTAAATGAAATGTGACATTGGAGCTTTATTTTTAATTTTAGATTTTACTTTTATTAATAAAAAATAAAACATGTAAAGTATTTCATAGATACATTTCTTTTTTATGCATGAATTTTATTTATTTATTTATTGTTAAAATATTTTTAACTTTTATTTAGTAAATATAAATTTCCAAAGTACAGTTTACAGATTACAATGGCTTTTCCCCGCCTATAACTTCCTTCCCACCCACAACCCTCCCAACTCCCACTCCCTCTCCCATTCCATTTGCATCAAGATTCATTTTCATTTCTCTTTATATACAGAAAATCAATTTAGTATATATTAAGTAAAGATTTCATCAGTTTGCACCCACAGAGAACATAAAGTGCAAAATACTGTTTGAGTACTAGTTATAGCATTAATTCACATTGAACAACACATTAAGGACAGAGAGCCTACATGAGGAGTAAGTGCACAGTGACTCCTATTGTTGACTTAACAAATTGACATTCTTATTTATGGCATCAGTTTATGGCATGGAAAGCCAAGACACTCTGGGAAAAAAAAAAAAAAAACTTAAATGAAAGATCTCTGCAAGTGAGATCCCAGTAGAAAGAATGGGCCATCAAATAAGGAGTTATCCTTCTCTGAAGGAAGGAGAGAACTTCCACTTTGACTATGATCTTGTCTAAATAAGATCAAAGTCAGTGAACTCAAAAGGCTTCCATAGCCTTGGCAACTCATGACAAGAACCTAGGGTGACTACTGATGCCACACATACATTTCTAAGAATATAGCCATATTCTCTTTCCCCCTTCCCTCAGTCTCCCCTCCTTCCTTCCTTTCTATTTTCCTCTAATTTGTGAAAAATTATCTTTATTTATGATCACAGGCTTAATGTACCACTAACCACGATCTTCAACAAGTTACTCAGTAGAAAGATAAGTGTTCCTTAGGAATATACACAAGTTCTGTAAGCAATGTTCACATCAAAATACATCAGTTTCATTCTTATGTTTTTTTGTATTCTGTGTTAACTAGTGTATTTCAGAGAAAGCATATATATTATTCGTCATTTGGGGATTGGATTATTTCACTAAGCATTACAGTCTCCAGTTGTATCCATTTGTTGCAAAATACATGATTTATTTCTCTTTCATGGCTGAATAGTATTCCACTGTGTATAAATACTACCTTTTCTTTATCCGGTCATCCATGGACATCTACAATGTATCAATATCTTAGTTACTGTGAAATGAGCTGCTATAAACATGGGGATACAAATAACTCTTTCATATGATGACTTCATTTCCTTTGGGCAAATTCCCAGGAATGTGATGGTTGTTCTACCATTGGGTTGGTTTCCAGATTTCTGAGGAATCTACATTTTTGTCTTCCATAATGGTTGCACTAGTTTATATTCCCACCAAAAGTGTACTATGGTACTCTTTTCTACACATCTGTGCAGGCATTTGTGATTTTTATTGTTAGGTGATAGTCATTATAATTGGGTGAGCTGATCTCTCATTGTGGTTTTATTTGTATTGCACTAATGATTCATGATTCAGAACATTTTTCATTTGTCTGTCAACCATTTGTATTTCATCCTTTGAAAAATACTTGTTCATGTCCCTTGCCCATTTATTTTTTATTAAAAGTATATTTAATTTAAGTTACAAGTTTCATATGTTTCATAAATTTCTTTATACCATTAAAGAAACATAGTGGACATACCACACCTTCCCTCCCACTCATGCTCTAATCCTTTCTCTCCTTCCCTCTTGAATTCCCACTCTTAATTTTTACAATGATCTTTTTTAGTACACTTAATACTCATATAGTTAAAGCTACCCTCAGTAAAAGAGCTCAACAAGTAGTATGAAGAGAAAACAAAGTAAAACAAAATACCGTTCCTCAATGAAAGAGCCTAGGACTATAAATCATCACTGATTCTCAAAATGTCTATTACATTTCAATAAACACAGCTTTCAAAAAAGAATGAAATCCTATCTTTTGCAACAAGATGGTTGCAACTGGAAACCATTATGCTTACTGAATTAAGCCAGCCCAAAAAGGCAGATTTCATGTTTTCCCTGATCAAAGGTAATAAATAGAGTACCATGTCCATTTCTTAACTTGATTGTTGTTGAGTTTCTTGAAGTCTTTATATTTTTTAGATATGAATACTTTATCAGATGTATTGTTTATCATTTTTGTATTCTGCCAGTTGCCTCTTTTATATTTAGCCTCACCCTCCACAATAAAGTTTCTTCTGTGTCTCACAAAAAATGGTTTCTTAGATGTTTTATCACTATTTTTCATAACTTTCTCTTTTTTATCCCTTTCTATGTAAGTAGCCTGCATTGGATATTTTCATATATTTAACTGGTTCAATATCCACAAAAATTAAATGAAAAAAATGCTAAATGCCACTAGCCATCAGGGAAATTCAAATCAAACCTGTAGTGAGTTTTCATTTTACTCCTGTCAGAATGGCTGTTATTCAAGAGAGAGTGTAACACGCCTATGAGGATGTGGAGAAAGGGATACATTTACACACTGTTTGTGAACATGTAAATTAGTGCAGTCCCTATAAAAAATAGTATGGAGATTCCTTTAAAAATCTAAAAGTAGATTTGCCATATGATCCAATAATTTCACTCCTGGATATATGCAGAATAGACACAAAAATATTGGCTTAAATATACCTGCTCTACCATGTGAATAGCATCACTGTTCATAATGCAAAAATGTAGAATCAACTAATCAAATGAAGGGCTAAAGATATTTGTATACACACATCACACACACAAAGCACACACAAATAAAATGTTAATGTAAGACAAAAGGATGAAAATCCAACAAATGCAGGAAAATGATTGGAATTGGAGGACAAATGTTTAGTGTAATAAATCAGACACAGAATGAATGATACCATATATTATCTGTTAGGTGGGATATAAATTTAAAAAAATTATGCCTGAATATGTCAATTGTGCTGCACATACTGTATTTTTAAACCATTTTAAAGCACGCATCTAACAAATTGATAGAAATTATTTAATAGTAGTTTTAATTACTTTATGACTACTTTAAATTTGCTTCATATCAGTTAAGTTGAACATTTATTTTTCCTTCATGATTATGTGAATTTTTTAACTCATTTTTGTCTTGTTTTTCCTTGGTAGTGTCAATTTGTATTTCTCATTTTTGTATATTTTGAATATATTTTACATTTTATATACTTAGGTTTTTTTACATTTACTTTAGTAATTTTAATATTCAAGATGATTTGTAGTTACAAACCTAAGAAGATAAGTATATTCTCTAGTTCCCACCCCCCCACTCTCTCCAACATTCCTTCCTTCTACCTTTCATTTTCTTCTTACTAGTTTTTGAGATAACATATTTTAAATTTACATTACAGAAAATACGTCACAGAATAAGTAGTTTAATGAATAAAAAAAGCCCCTACTTTAGTGGGAATATAGGCAGCAGACATCAATAGTTGAATGTACAATTGACCATCTCACCCATACACAGTTTTTTTTCCAATTAGTCATTCAGAATTTCAATGAAATAGAACAAATGTCAATATAACAATTACATATTTCCACTGTATTTAAAAATAATAATTAAGTTCATTTAGATGTTAAAGTGTTATCTTTCAGCAGTTTATGCACAAAATAATTTTGTGGAATTTGAAATGCAAATAATTATGCATTGCATATTTTTGTACTCTCTTAGTTACCACAGATTAGAATAAAACCTATGATATTTGTCTATTAAGGACTGGGTTATTTAACTAGGCATACTGTTTTCTAGTAGCATTCATTTTGTTAAGATAGGGTTACATTCTTTTTAAGGCTGAATAATAGTCCATAGTGTATACGCACCACATTTTCTCTCTCTAGTCATGAATTGATGAGCATCTGGGTTGACTCCATATCTTAGCTATTGTGAATTAAGCTGCAATAAACTTAGAGGTAGAGATAATTCTTTCATGTGCTGTTTTCATTTTTGGGGGGTAAATGCTCAGGAGTAGGCAGGCCAGATCATTTAGTAGATCTACTTTCAGTTTTCTGCAGAATTTTCACAGCATTTTCCACAATGGCTGTTCTAGTCCACATTCCCTTGAACAGTGGATTACAGATTCTTTTCCTCACATCCTTACCACCATTTTTTTTTCATTGTTGTATGAGAGACATTCTAACTGGGGTGAAGTTAAGCCTCATTGGGGTTTTTCTTTGTATTTCCCTGTTGGTTACTGATCTTGAACATTGTTTTCTGTATCTTTTGACCAATGGAATTTTCTTTTTAAAGAAATGCTTGTTCAAATCCCTTGAATACATACTTGATTGTTTTTTGTTGAGTTTCTTGAACTCTTTATAGATTCTGGGCATTAATCCTTAGCAATTTCATAGTTTCCAAATATGTTTTCCCATACTATCAATTGACTCTTCAATTTGTTAAATGTTTCCTTTGCATTGAGCCTTAGCTTGATGTAATCCCATTTGTCTATTTTTGCTTTGATTTCTCTGTGCTTCTGATGTCTTTTACAATAATTAATTTTATATTCCAATGCTTTGCAAAGTTTCCCCAGAATTCTCCTCTAGTTATTTGATGGTATCAGGTCATAGATTTATATTCTTGATCCATTTTGAGTTGATTTTTGCTTAAGGTCTAGGTACAAGTCATTTTTCATATTTCTGAAGGTGGAGGTTAAATTTCCTCAACAGCATTGGTTCTAGACTGTCCTTTCTTCAGGGATTGATTTTAGCCCTTATCAAAGAGTAGTTGTCTACAGATTTGTGAATTGATTTCTGGGAGTTATATTCAGTTCCATTGGTCTGCAAATATATTTTATTGCCAGTAGCACGCTCTTCTGAATATAACTGCCCTGTAGGATGTCTTAAAATCTGGTGTTATGATGCCTCTGTCTTTATTTTCTTTTTGGATAAGATTGTGTTATCTATTCTGGATCTCTTTTGTTTATATTTGAAATTTAGCACCATTTTTTTTCTAGGATCACATTGAATCTATAAACTGCTGTCAGTAGTATTTTCATTATGATGGTATTAATTCAACCAATCCACAGACAAGGAAATTGTGTTTCATTTTTTGTTTCCTGTTATTTCTTTAGACAAGTTTTGAAATTTTTATTTTAGGGCTCTTTCACCTGCTGCTTCCCAAGGTGTCAGAAAGCTGAACTCAAGACCAGAGCTTAAACTTGAAAGAAGGCACCCTGATATGAGATGCAGAAATTCAAAAAGGAATCTTAACAACTATGGCAAATGCTTATGCTCCAATGACATCTCTTTTTTTAAATGTTTTAAAATTATTTTTCTTTCTTTGAAAAGTATACTTGCAGAGAGGGAAAGACAGAGAGAGAGAAAAAATGAGAAAGAGAGAATGAGCAAGAGAGAGGTCTTCCATTTTCTGGTTCACTCCCCAAATGGTTGCAATGGCCAGGACTGGGCTCAAATAAAGCCCAGTAGCTTTTACTGGGCCTTCCACATGTGTTCAGTGGCCCAAGTACTTGGCTCATCTTTAGCTGTTTTCCCAGGCTCATTACCATGTAGCTAAATGAAAGTGCACAGTCAAGACTCAAACTAGTGCCCACAAAAATTCCAGCATCACAGGCAGCAGCCTTACCCACTAAACCACATTAGTTCAAGTGTCATTACTTTTGTACCAATTGTTTTCATGTTGTTTAGAAATATTTTGCAGCATACTATTGATTTAATTAAATATTATTTCCATTAATTGCCCATAGTGTTTATTTAGTAATGTGAATATATGACATTCTTGTTAATCCTATCAATGTGGGTAAATGCATTAGCATATTTTCTACTTTGATTCCTGGTGTAAAGTATGAAAACATCATTCATTTCAAATTTAGAACCAGTAATCTTCTTACCCCCTAAACAGATCAATAAGCTAAATGGAGAGTGAATCAATAATAAAAACCCTCCCAATAAAGAAAGTCCAGAAAGGACAGCCTCACTTCTGAATTGTATCTAACAATTAAAGAATGAATTCAAATTCTTCTCAAGCTATTCAAAATAACTGAAATAGAGGGATTCCTCCCTAACTTCTTCATTGAAGCCAATTTCACTTTAGTTCCTAAACAAGAAAAAAAGTTGCAATAGAGAAAGATAATTATAGGGGCTGGTACCATGGTGTATTGGGTAAACTGCCATCTGCAGTGCTGGCTTCCCACTTCGGCGCTGGTTTGAGTTCAGTCTGCTCCTATTCTGACCTAGCTCTCTTCTGTGGCCTGGGAAAGGAGTAGAAGATGGCCCAAGTCCTTGGGCCTCTGCAACTGCATGGGAGAACCAGAAGAATATCCTGTCCCCTGGCTTCGGATCAGTGCAGCTGTGGCCATTACAGCCAATGTGGGGAGTGAATCAGGGAATGCAAGACCTCACTCTCTTTCTTTCTTTCTGTAACACCAACTTTCAAGTAAACAAATAAAAGCTTTTTATTTATACAGAAAGGGAATTATAGACCAATTTCCCTGATGAACATAGACACAAATATCCTCAACAAAATACTAGTGAATCAAATCTAACAACACATTAGAAAGATCATTCATCCCTGGTATTCAGGGATGGTTCAACATTCCTAAGTCAATAAATGTGATGCATCACATTAACAAATTGAACTACATAAACCATATGATTATCTCAATAGATACAGAGAAAGCTTTTGATAAAATACACATCCTTCACCCTAAGGAAATTGGGTATAAAATGAATCACATCATTTTACCTTGGAAAGTGTGCAAAAGGTAAAGTTTATGAAAAATTTGATACAGAGAGGTGAACAAGCACCTCTATTGAGCATGTCTAGGCACAGGCATAGTCAGTGACAAGTGGACACCAATAAAGTCCTTAAGTCTATATTATCACAAAGGTTGTTTAGTAAACAATTAAGGCCTGACTACAGAGACACACTGTGGAACTGAGATAGCTAGAATCTTCAGGATTTCAGGTCAGCTGATGAGTCAAGTAAAGCTCACAAAGTCCAATAACTAGAAAAATGAGACATTGGATTTCCTATAGCAGCTCACAGCTGTGGCTAGGAGCTTCCTGTGGGTCTCCTACTTGGGTTCAGGGGCCCAAGATTTTGGGTCATCTTGTGCTTCTTTCCCATGGAAAATTAACAGGGAGCTGAATTGGAAGTGGAGCAAAAACTACTCAAACTGGTGCTCTTATGGAATTACAGAACTGCAGACTATGACTACTAGGCCACAGTGCCAGCCACAGATATTGTCCTGACTTCTCTGATTCTCCATTATTTTGATGGAGGTGTCTGAGACACTGCAGAGAAACAATCCCACAGGTGACTGTGGCAAGAGATTGTTGCACCAGCATGAAGATGTGAGCCTGATTCACATAGAAGTCTTTGCTCATAGTCTTTACCCTAGGCTTTGGGCCCACCTATAAATGTTTTCCAGAACACTTGACCCCAGCTAGTACACACCTCTGGATTTGTTGGAAGATACAGGCATCCCACCATACCTAGGGGCAGGTTCCTAAGTACAGAGACTTTAGAGGAGATATCAACAAGTGTTTTCTACATACACATGAAAATAAGTATAAAAATACAAGGAACATGAAGGGGAGACAATATGACTGCAAAAGGAACACAATAATATTTCAGTGTTAGACTGTGCAGATGAGATTGATGAAATGCCTGAAGAGGAAGTTTAAAAATGTAAGGCTCCTCAGAAACACACAGAAGGAATCACAAGAGTTAAAGAAACCTGTGAATGATATGGGTAAGAAATTAGGCTAAGAAAAAAATTAAAGAAAAATCAAACTGAAATATTATGAATAAAAAATTTAATAAGTAAAAAGAAACAGTGGAAAACTTGAAAAACAGACTCAGTAAGGTAGAATAAACAATGTCTGAGCTGGAAGAAAAAGGTTTTGAAATTGATAAAAAGAAAGGACATTTTAAAATTTATAAAAATGCAAAAAAATGCCTCAGGATCTACAGGATACCATTAAAGACAAAATATACTGGTCCTATGCATTCCTGTAGGAGTGGAATAGCAGAATGACTTTTAGAACTTATTTGGTGATAGAATAACAGGAAATTTTCCTAATTTTGTTATATATATGGATATCCAAGTACAAGAACACATGGAACTGCAAAGAGTCACATTCAGAGAAGATCTTTACCATGACACATTATATTCAAATTTTCAAATGTAAAAACACAAAGAAAACATCCTAAAATGTACAAGGGAAATATCAGCTATCTTGTAACAGATCTCCAATTAGATTGAAAATAAGACTCTCATCAGAAAACCAACAGGTTACTAGAGATGGAGAGATATAGTCTACATCTTACCCAAATTAAAACCTCACAAGCCCCAAACACTGCATTGAGTTCTTATTTATAAAAGAAGATAAAATAAGCATCTTATTAAAAAACTAGAAATTTGCCACCATTTGTCCAGCCTCACAAGTGATACTTAAGTATTTATTACACAGGAAAAACAAAGAAAGATGATCAGCTTCCTGAAAGAATGGAAAGGCAAAATTTAATAGTCCAAAGGTGATCCAAAAGAAACAATAGGAATATTTATGGAAAAATGTCAAGACTAAGACATTACTTAGTAACAATGACAAAGCATGTAAGTAGACTAAACACTCCAATTTAATGTTACAGAGTGGCTGAATGGATTAAAAAGCAAGTCCAATTTATATGCTGTCTACAAGAAAAACATCTCACAAAAGAGAAAAACAGATCAAAAGTGAAAGGATTGAAAAAGTTAGTACATGCAAATGGGAATCAAAAATGAGGCATACCTATGTTTTAGGAGTTATTTTATTAATTTGAAAGGTGGAGTTACAGAGAGAGGTAGAGAGAGAGATAGAGGGGTCTTCCATCCAATGGTTCACTCCCCAAATGGCCACAATAACCAGAGCTGGGCCAGGAAAAGCCAGGAGCCAAGAGCTTCTTCCAGATCTCCCATATGGGTGTAGGGTCCCAAGGACTTGGGTCATATTCTGCTGCTTTCCCAGACACAGTATCAGGGAGCTGGATCAGAAATGGAGGAGCCAGGGCTGCAAATGGTACCTAAATGAGATACCAGCCCTGCAGGCCAGGGCTTTAACTCTCAGTGCCACAGTGCTGGCCACATACCTATCTGAATATTAGACATAATATACTTTAAGACAAATCTGTTAAAATAGACAAAGAAGATTATTATGTAATGATTAAGGGATCAATTCAACTGGAAGATTTGACTATAGTAAATGTATATGAACAAAATATTAGACCCCCCCAGTTAGTTAAAATAAAAATTAATGGATCTAAAGGGAGACATATATTCCAAAGCAATCATAATTAGTGATTTCAATACCCCACTTTCGTCAATAGACACATCACCAGACAATATAACCAAGAAAGCAATGAGGTTAATCTACACATTGCTCCAAATGGATCTAATTCATATCTACAGAAGAATCCATTTCACAGAAGAAGAATACACAATCAGGGCATGGGACATTATCTGGAATAGACCACATGTTTGGGAAAAATTTTCAACAGATTAAAAAGTTATTTTATTTATATTTTCTGACCACAGTTGAAATAAGCTGGTAATTAATTGTGATGGAATGAGGTGAAAAGGTCATGCCAAGATGGCCACTGACAACAGAAACTGCCTGGCAACAGGCCATGATTGGATGGCTTTGGAAACCACATGACAACAGAGGAAACCACATGACAACAGGGCCTGACTGATGGCAGGCCATGATTGGATGGTTTCAGAAACTACCTGGTGACAAGAGCCTGACTGGCAACAGGCTGTGATTGGATGGCTTTGGAAACTGCCTGGCAACAGGCTGTGATTGGTTGGGGCATAGACTGCCCCTTGACTAGATTGGCTGGTCTTTGCTATATAAGCTGTTTTACTAACTCAAATGAACTAGTTTGCAGGCTGCTCACCTCAGGCCTGCTTTCACCCAACTCCTGGAGTCTGTGTGGTGACTCCACACCTCTTGCCCCCACCACACTTCTCTCAGAAATGAATCCACTGCAACATTGTTGAGAAATCAACTGCAACAATTAATAACACAAAAATTCTAGAAAATATACAAAAACATGGAGTCTGAACAACATGGTTCTAACTGAACATTGTATCATAGAACTCAAAAGGAAATAAAAAAAATTCCATGAACTAAACAAAGATGTCAGCACATCATATCAACGTTTATGGGATATGGCAAAAACCATGTTATGAAGAAAGATTAAATAGCAACTAGTGCCTACATCATGAAATTGGCAATACATCTCCAAGACCTAGATGAACAAGAATAAACCAAACCCAAATTAAGAAATAATAAAAATTAGAGAAGAAATATATAAAATTGAAGTCAAAAAAGATACAAAAGAGCAGTGAAATGAGAGCTGACTTTTTAAAACAACAGTAAAGTTGATTAACAGTTAGCCTAAATCACCAAAAAAGAGAAGACCCAAATTAATAAAATCAGAGATGGAAAGGCAGATGTTACAACTAATGCCACTGAAGTGAAAATAATCATTAGAAATTATTTTATTTAGATTTATGCCAACAAATCGGAAAATATATAAGAAATGGATAGATTTATGGACACATAAGCTATACCAAAATTGAGTATGATGACATTGAAATTCTAAATAGACCAATAGCCAAGATGGAAATTTAACCACTAATAAAGACATTCCCCCCAAAAAAGTGAAAGATTTAATGGCTTCGTAGCTGAATTCTAATAAACTTTTAATTAAACAATTTCAATGTTTCTAGAACTATTCAAAATAGTTGAAAGCATGTGATTTATGTTTAACCCCTTTTACGAAGCCAGTATCACCTTTATACTAAATCCCTAAAAAAGATAAAACAAAGAGAACTACAAACTGATATTCCCAAAGAACATCGATGCAAGGATCCTAAACAAGGTACTAGCTAAAGAATTCCAACAACACACCAAAAAGATTACACCAAGACCTGGTGGGATTTATCTCAGGAATGCAGAGATGGTGCACCATATGCAACTAATAAACATTATACATAACATTAACAAATTGATGAGTGAAATCCAAAAGATTATCTCAATAAATATAGAGAAAACATTCTGTCATGATAAAAACATTAAGCAAAATCAGTATAGAAAGACATAATCAAGTCAATATGTGAAAAACTCACAGGCAGCATCATATTGAATAAGGAAAAATTGGGAAGCGTTTACACTAAGATGTTGAAGTAGAAATAAGCACACTTTCATCATTGCTATTCAATACAGTTCTCAAAGATTTATCAAGAGTCATTCGGCAAGAAAAAGAAATTTAAAATGGTACAAATTAGAAAGAAGAAACTCAAATTATCTGTTTGCAGATGACATCATCTTATATTTATGGGAACCAAAAGACTTCATTAAGAAAGTCTTGGAACTCACAAGAGAGTTTGTCAAAGTTGCAACTTATAAAAATCAACACAAACAAATAGTATTTGTATATACAAACAATGCCGTGGCTTAGAAATAACACTAACCGAAACTCTTCAATGTCTTAAAATAAGTTTACGAAGGATGTGAATGATATTTAAAATAAAATTTACAAAACATTAAGTAAATAAATTGAGTAAAACACACAAAAAGTAGTACATTTTTGTGGTTTGGAAAAATCAATATAATCACAATGTCCATACTATGAAAAGCGATCAAATTTATTCCAATCAAAATACCATCCTCCTCAGATCTAGAAAAAAGCAATGTTAAAATTGATATGGAAACATGAATGATCCCAAATAGCAAAGAAAGGCCTTGTTTCATTATCGGTGTGAAAATATCCAATTTTCCCAACCTTTTTTGTTGAGAAGGATGTCCTTTCTACAGACAGTGATTTTAGCTCATTCATCAAAAATTCATTATGGATGCATGTACTAAATTTTGGGATTTCTATTCTGTTTAATTGGTCTTCATGTATATTTTTGTGCTGTGCTAGTAGTAGGCTGTTTTGATTATAACAGCCATGTGGCGTTCTTGAAATCTGATGTGGTGATGCCTCCAGCTTTGTTTTGCTGTTTAAGAATCCCTTAAAATCAAGACTTTTCTTTAACATCTTATACAAAAATTAATTCACAATAAATCAAGGATGTAAATCTGTAACCTGATACCATCATATTACAGTATACTTAAATTATTTATGGTAAATTTTAATATATGATATATCATGGTTTCTTGTATATTAGAATTTTTGTTTAATATTCCCTACATTGCCTATTTTGATATTTGTTTTTATAAGTAATGACAATAAATACAGCCAATCAATCAAGTTAATTCAAATATTTTAATTTGTAGTTATTTATACCATTGATAAAGTACAGACTTTATTAAAACTAATACTGACAAAAATTATACACATATAGTTAAAGGGTGCTCATTCCCTCTACATAATAAGGTAAAAATATAGAAGGAGAAAAACAGAATGATTGGTCTATATTGGGGCAGATTTTGTCTTAGCAGTTAAGATGCCCTGTGGGGAGCAACTGGGAGCAACTCGGACTAGACTGTTACTGGAATTAAGACTTATTCTATGCATCTGCTCTCCCACAATATGGCGCTGGGAGAGGAGGAAACAGCTTCTACACAGCTGCTTCCAGTTCAACCAATAAGCAGCAGGAGCTGATTCTGATTGGAGGAGAGCAGTGTACTCGGTGTGTGGGTAGCAGAGTTGGGATTGGTGGAAGAGGACTATAAAGGAGGAGAGAGACAACATGCACCAGGAACATCTATCTGAAGGAACACCTGTGCAGCCCCCAAGAGAGCCAGCCGGCGGTGTGCCACTCCCCTGCGGAAGTGGGGAAAGTGGCAGGGGGCCCGCCCCTCCACGGAGGTGGAGGGACAGCAGCCAACCTGGGAAGAACCAGCAGCAAACCTGGGGAGGGCCGACAGACAAAAGAACAGTGCAGGGTCCTGTGTCGTTCCTCCATGAAGGGGGGAGCGACATAATGGTGCCATGACTCAGATATGAAGCCTAGGCAGGGTTTAGTGTCGTTCCTCCATGAAGAGGGGGAGCAACAATGCCCACATCCCATGTCAGAGTATCTGAGTTTCAGACTGGATTCAGCCTGTGAGTCCAGCTTCCTTGTCATGCAACCCTGCGAGAAAGTCTTGGAGATTCATATGGTTTGGTTCATGCCACCTTGATTCAGCATTTCAGTTGGCCCTAGCCTGAAGCTGTTATAGAAATCTGGGGAGAGACCTAAGGGATGTGAGGACTCTCTCTGTCTCATGGGATCTCATCAATTAATTAAATCATTATTTAAAATGAACAGCCTTACTATGAATAAAAGTTTATAAATACAATGTAAAATTAAAATTCACTGGGTAAGAGGTGAATTGCTCTGTATATTCAGTTGAGAAAATTGGATGGGTATTTGACAATCATTCAACTCTGGTTCACATATAATATTATATTTGAATTTTGATGTGAACAGTCATAATTGTTCCCAAGTGGCAGCTGCTAAGGATTATCAAATTGCCATATTAATTGAGGATGGGCTTGCTTATACCTTTGGCCTGAATGTTTTTTTATCAATTGAGAATTATTCTTCCACTTTTCAAGATTTATGTACCGAAATACATAAATTTCCCTTTTAAAACAATAAGATGACTATTTTATATAAAACCTATATGAACAAAAAGTTGCAGTGTTGACAAGGCAACTTATTTTAGCCATTTAACCTTACCTTCAATGTTGTGTGTGTGTGTGCATGTGTGTGCATGTGTGTGTTATTTTTCACAGGATAAATTAAGCATAATGCAAATTACCAATAGTTAGGAGTAAAATGGAAGGCACATATGAAATTAGGCAGTTGAGAAATTAGCCACCAAACCACTCAACATCTAATCAATTATAAAGGAGAGAGAGAGCCAGATTTGGGAATTTTGAAATTGAAAGTTTTAAGGTAATCTTTAAGAAGAATAAAATGTATCAATACAAAATGGGCAATGCAAGGGAAGAGCCAGAAATGGGGATGAGAAAAATTTTACACTACGGTGATAAATGGTGGGCAACTGAGAAAGAAATCATTCATTACTATGTGTAAAAGGTAAATTAGGTTCTTGAAAGAGATATTTATTTTTGTGTGTTGAAAACTAATTTCTAGATCCTAATGGAGAAAAGTGAGTAACTGCTGTTTATCTGGTCTTTGCTCTTTATCCAATGGACATTACTCTGTCTTTGGTTGCTGCAAGTTGATGCAAGGGGCCAATTAGCTGCGCTACATTAATAAGATTACTTATGGTCTATCAGTGGAAAAGGTGGCCACTAGTATGCATTTTTTATGAAAAACATGATTTTAATATTGTTTCTCTTGTTCAGAAAATACCTGAATGTCACTTTTCTGCTCTGCACTCTGTACCTGTCAAGTGGAAAAACCTGAATGGGTGCAAATTCAGGAGTTTTGTCCTTTGGTGTTCATCTGTAAGTAAAGATTCGCTAAATGAAGATTTACTCTATTTTTCATGTGGTTAAGTATGATCTATGTTTTTTGTTCATTTTATATTTTATTCTTTCAATTCAAAGAATTAAACAAATCATAATTATTGGCTATAGCATAATAATCATTGATTTACATGTAGTTCTCTACATTTTACACTTATATACTTTAAAAATAATTTTAGGGTTTCAGGAATGTTCTCTAATAATTTGATGGTGTTGGGTTGTAGATTTAGGTCTTTAATCTATGTTCAGTGGATTTTTGTGCAAGATATTGGCACTGACAAAGACTTCCTGGAAAATAACCTGGAAGTGCAGGCAGTCAAAGCCAAAATTAACTATTGGGATTGCATCAAATTGAGAAGGTTCTGTACTGCAAAAGAAACAGTCAGGAGAGTGAAGAGAAAACTGACAGAATGGGAAAATATTTGCAAGCTATGCTACAGAAAAAAGATTAATAACCAGAATCTACAAAGAGATCAAGAAACTCCACAACAACACAACAAACAACCCACTTAAGAGATGGGCCAAGGACCTCAATGGACATTTTTCAAAAGAGGAAATCCAAATGGCCAATAGACACATGAAAAAATGTTCAACATCACTAGCAATCAGGAAAATACAACTCAAAACTACAATGAGGTTCCACCACACCCTGGTTAGAATGGCTTACATTCAGAAATCTACCAACAACAGATGGGACACTAACCCACTGTTGGTGGGAATGCAACCTGGTCAAGCCACTATGGAAGTCAGTCTGGAGGTTCCTCAGAAACCTGAAGATAACCCTACCATTCAACCCAGCCATCCCACTCCTTGGAATTTACCCAACGGAAATTAAATTGGCAAACAAAAAAGCTGTCTGCACCTTAATGTTTATTGCTGCTCAATTCACAATAGCTAAGACTTGGAATCAACCTAAAGTAGACTGGATAAAAAATTATGGGATATGTTCTCTATAGAATGCTATACAGCAGTCAAAAACAATGAAATCTGGTCATTTGCAACAAAATGGAGGAATGTGGAAACCATTATGCTGAGTGAAATAAGCCAGTCCTAAAGGGACAAATATCATATGTTCTCCCTGATCAGTGACAACTAACCGAGCACCAAAAAGGAAACCTGTTAAAATGAAATGAACACTATGAGAAACGGTGACTTGATCAGCCCTTGCCCTGACTGTTGATGAACAACTTAATAGGTTATCCCTCTTAGAATCAGCCCTTGAGGCATGTGGATCTGGCTGAAAAGCCCATGAGAGTATTTCAGGCATGAAAAGTCAAGACACTCTGTCAAAAAAAACCAAAATGACCTAAATGAAAGATCTCCATGAGTGAGATCCCAGTGGAAAGAAGAGGTCATCAAAGAAGGAGGTACCTTTCTCTGAAGGGAAGAAAAAACTTCCACTCTGACTACGACCTTGTTGAAATCTGATCAGAGTCGGTGAACTCAAAAGGCTTCCATAGCCTTGGCAACTCATGACAAGAGCCTAGGGTGATTACTGAGGCCATAAACAAGAGTGTCAATTTGTTAAGTCAACAACAGGAGTCACTGTGCACTTACTCCTCATGTAGGATCTCTGTCCTTAATGTGCTGTACATTGTGAATTAATGCTATAACTAGTACTCAAACAGTATTTTTCACTTTGTGTTGCTATGTGGGTGCAAACTGTTGAAATCTTTACTTAATATATGCTAAACTGATCTTCTGTATATAAAGAGAATTGAAAATGAATCTTGATGTGAATGGAAGGGGAGAGGGAGCAGGAAAGGGGAGGGTTGTGGGTGGGAGGGAAGTTAAGGGGGAGGGAAGCCATTGTACTCCATGAGCTGTACTTTGGAAATTTATATTCATTAAATAAAAGTCAAAAATATAATTTTAGACATGAACTCTCTATACAGGCTTACTGTTTATATATAACTGGCATATTTAAGCTTGCATTTGTGTAGTCTCTTATCTGAAAGCAAGTTATAGTACCATGCAGTAAACTAAACTAGAATTTGGTTGACTCAAAAAAATTTCAAATCAGATATAATATGGTTTCATTTTGAAATATTTAAATAGAAAATACTTGAAAGTGATTAATGAGTAATTTGCATATATTCTACATTTTATACTTTTTCAAAATATTTTATTTGAATATTACATATCTGGTTTGACAGTTTTGACACTCATATTCACAGTTGTTCCCAAATGTTCAACTTTTAGAGAAAACATTTTCTTTACAGACTAATATTTTATTAGTATAGATAATAGACTGTTTATTAGTATAGATAGTAGCTTAATATTTAATGATCAAAATATATTCAGATACAGATATATGTCTTCACACAAATAAAACTGATACCTGGATGAATATAGCTCTTATTATAAGTGGTCATGGACATTAATTCTATAGAGTACATATCCCCTAATTTTTTATCCAGTCTACTTTAGGTTGATTCCAAGTCTTAGCTATTGTGAATTGAGCAGCAATAAACATTAAGGTGCAGACAGCTTTTTTGTTTGCCAATTTAATTTCCTTTGGGTAAATTCCAAGGAGTGGGATGGCTGGGTTGAATGATAGGGTAATCTTCAGGTTTATGAGGAATCTCCAGACTGACTTCCATAGTGGCTTAGCCAGTTTGCATTCCCACAACAGTGGGTTGAATGGTAGGGTTATCTTCAGGTTTATGAGGAATCTCCAGGCTGACTTCCATAGTGGCTTAGCCAGTTTGCATTCCCACCAACAGTGGGTTAGTGTCCCAGCTGTTGAGGATTCAAAATTAACTGCAACAAAAAGTGCTTTTCCCAATGTAAAAGAGATGATAACCTCTTGAGTATATCCATCCTTAAAGTAGTTGACAATGTCAAACATCAATTTGCCTCATCCTATCTTCCATGTATAACAATTAGCAAGTTATTTTTTACATCACTTGTAGGTCATATTTCAGTATCCCTGAAATTGTAAACATATATGTTATCTTAGAATTGATTTTTTTTCCTGAGCATGAGGTGATTTGTAACATAGTAGGTTGTACTTTTAGTTAACATTTAGTTTATTTGCCATTATAATACTAAATCACATAAATGTGCTATATTTAAGATTTTGCTAACAATATTTGAAGTTATATAATGTTATAAATCTATCTGAAAGGGAGGTCAATCATTGCAGAAGCAGCAGGCCACTTTCTCACAATGCTATGCATATTAGAAAAACACATGTAATGAAATGGAAGGCTAATGGATTAGTTACTAAATATTAGAATACTTAATTTCAATTGAAATTAAATAAAAAATAGTAAGCTATTTCTTTCTCTTGGGCTACAAGATTATTGAGGAACTATTATAGGAGATAATTTATGATAAGAAATACACTTATTTGTTGAATTTTTGATTTTTTTTGACTTTTATTTAGTAAATATAAATTTCTAAAGTACAGTTTATGGATTACAATGGCTTTCCCCCAACCATAACTTCCCTCCCACTTGCACCCCTTGCATCTTCTGCTCTCTCTCTCCCATTCCATGCACATCAAAATTCATTTTCAATTATCTTTATATACAGAAGATCAGTTTAGCATATATTAAGTAAAGATTTCATCAGTTTGCAACCACACAGAACCTAAAGTGTAAAATACTATTTCAGTACTAGTTATAGCATTACTTCACATTGGACAACACATTAAGGACAGATCCCACATGAGGAGTAAGTACACAGTGACTCCTGTTGTTGACTTAACAATTTGACACTCTTGTTTATGGCGTCAGTAATCTCCCTAGGCTCTAGTCATGAGTTGCCAAGGCTATGGAAGCCTTTTGGGATTGCTAACTTTGATCTTATTCTGACAGGGTCATAACCAAAGTGGAAGTTCTCTCCTTCCTTCTGAGAAAGGTACCTCCTTCTTTGATGGCCCCGTTCTTTCCACTGGGATCTCACTCACAGAGATCTTTCATTTAGGTCTTCTTTTTTTTCCCCCAGAGTGTCTTGGCTTTCCATGCCTAAAATACTCTTATGGGCTCTTTAGCCAGATCCGAATGCCTTAAAGGGCTGATTCTGAGGCCAGAGTGCTGTTTAGGACATCCACCATTCTATGAGTCTGCTGTGTATCTCGCTTCCCATGTTGGATCGTTCTCTCCCTTTTGATTCTATCAGTTAGTACTAGCAGACACTAGTCTTATTTGTGTGATCTCTTTGATTCTTAGACCTACCTATCAGTGTGATCAATTGTGAACTGAAATTGATCACTTGGACTAGTGAGATGGCATTGGTACATGCCATTGATGGGACTGTATCGGAATCCCCTGGCACGTTTCTAACTCCACCATTTGGGGCAAGTCAGCTTGAGCATGTCCCAAATTGTACATCTCCTCCCTCTCTTATTCACACTCTTATATTTAACGGAGATTAGTTTTCAGTTAAATTTAAACACCTAAGAATAATTGTGTGTTAATTACAGAGTTCAACCAATAGTACTAGAACAAAAGATACTAATAGGGATAAAGAATTACATTGTACAACAACAGTCAGGACAAGGGCTGATCAAGTCACTGTTTCTCATAGTGTCCATTTCAACAGGTTTCCCCTTTGGTGCTAATTTCCCTGCAGGTGCCATCTTTGAATTGCCTCCTGGAACTAATTTCTCCACAGATTCCCTTTTTTGTTTTATATAAAAGAGAGAAAAAGAGGAACTGAGCAGAGAGTGTGCCTGTCTTAGGTTGTCCCCTCTGACTGGGATCAGCCCTTTAGGGAGCATGTCTGTCTTAGGTTGTCCCCCTCTGGGGACCTTACCTGCCTTTGACTACTACTCCAGCTGTTAAGGGCTGTCCCGAGGATCTTACCTGTCATTGGCTACCACCTCAGCAACTCAGTGTATGATGTATTATATCTCTACATCTTGGCAGTGGCCATGGGCAGATGTATAGAGTTCCCAAGCTGGCACTTAAAGAGCGGCATATTGTTGTCTGACCACCATTAACTGGACCACAGCAATGCAATCTTAGACAAATTTACAAGGACAATGGAGACAAAGGGTCCACAAGGGGGAGGAGATAAGGAAGCCATCCCCCAAGGCCAGATCACAGGTAACTAGAGCTTCAAGTTCTTCTTGGAGGGTCTTGACCTTTTCCCTGATGATGCTGGAACAATTAGCATAAAAGCAGCACTCCAGTGTACCATGATGATCCAGTCTGTGGGGAGTAACTCGGACTAGACTAAGTTACTGGAATTAAGACTTATTCTATGCATCTGCTCTCCCACAATATGGTGCTGAGAAGGGAGTAGCAGCTTCTACGCAGCTGCCTCTCACCAATTTGATTGACTGAGCTGCAGGAGCTGATCTTGCTCCTGATTGGAGGAGAGCAGCATACTCGGCGTGTGGGTAGCAGAGTTGGGATTGGTGGAAGAGGACTATAAAGGAGGAGAGAGACAACATGCAGCAGGAACATCTAAGAGGAACATCTATCTGAAGGAACACCTGTGCAGCCCCCGAGAGAGCTGGCTGGTGGTGTGCCGCTCCCCCGCAGAAGTGGGGAAAGTGGCTAAGGGGAACTGCCCTTCCACGGAGGTGGAAGGGACGGTAGCCAACCTGGGAAGAACCAGCAGCAAACCCAGGGAGGGCCGAGCAGATGAAAGAACAGCGCAGGGTCCTGTGTTGTTCCTCCATGAAGACGGGGAGCGACACAGTCACAATAAGGCAGGGAGTTCAATATGGTCTTTTTATCCCTATAAAAGAAAAATCACTCCTCAGGAGGGTGTCCTCCTGGGTGACATTCTTTGGCAAAGGGGGGGTATTTAAGTTTTCTCACACGTACCCATAAGGGATTGGAATTCCCCTGAGGGAAGACACAACCAAATCCACTACCAGCCCTTATCAGTGGGTCTGGTCCTTGCCAGCATCCCTTTAGTGGGTTTTTCCATTTTCTCATTTACATAAGACCACTTTATCTGGAAAGCAAAAACATGAGTACAACATAGGTCTGACATCATTTACAGCATTTTAATACACTTTGCATAATCTGAATTGACTCAAACAGTTGTACTTTAACACATTTAGAGTCTCATCCTTTGAGTATTCCAGGGATCCTATGGGAAGCCCCAAAGTTGGAAGACTCATTTTAGAATTTAAAACTGTTAGACAGTCAAACTGCTTAGCCAAAAATTTAACCAAGGCTGTGGGCTAGATCTGATTAGATTTAAGGTAATCACTTAAATGTTAAAAACAGGCAAATAGACATAATATAGACCAAGCTTGATCATTGTTACAAGGTGATTATTTAAATGTTTGGAAATAAGCACATATTTAAATAACCCATAGCTCTTAATAAAAACTCAGCTGTTTTCAAACAATTAGAATTTAACAGGCATTAAGACAACATAATATATTACTTTAACTCATTGCTTTAACAGAGAATCAAATTTTAATTCTATGTCAAAGAGGAATGGAGAGAACATAATAGATTAACATTACTTTAACAGAGGATCAGATTTTAAGTTTATGTCAAAGAGAAATAGATTAGTATACTTGTGATGTTTTCCATCTGCCAATATCCTTGATTTACATTTTGAAATAACTTGCTAAGAATCTCCAAATTAACATAACATTTTTAAATAAGGTAACACAAATTTTGACCTGAGTTATTTTAAAGAGTGTTGAACTATTTTCATAACATGCTGAGTATATAAAAGTTTACATTTGGATGCATTTATCTCATCTGCCTTTATGCAATTTAAATTAGCAGTTACACCTAAATGACTTAGCGTGCTGATATAATATCATCTGTCAAAATTAAAATTGCATTTATCTAACACAAGTACTAATTACCCATTGTTGTTTCATTGAGCATTGATTACCCAGAAACCTGTTAAAATAAATTGCAAAATAAGTTCAGCAAGTCACAAAGCAATATTTTTAAGGCTAGTGAACATCCTAGATTCAAAGAAAAATTAGTTGCCCTCCCTCTTTTTTTTTAAAAGAATATCTCAGGCCCCATGACATCATAGTCTATCAGCCATGTGGGGCTGCTTTTGAAATAAAGGTTTAGGCAGCTGTCACAGTTCCCACTCCTGATTTTCCTGTCTGTCTTGCTCAAGATAAAACAAAAGAGCCATCAGAAGGGTGGGATACCTAATTTGTTTCTCAATAAGCAGGGAGCCCAAGGATGGGATTACCACACCCTTGCTATTCTTATGGTAAAACTGAACAAGAGAGGGACAAAAGACCAATTGGAAATCACGGAGACAGCCATTAAGACAAGGAGAGTAGACTTTGGACCAGGCCTGGTTCTAAGATAAAGTCTGAATTCCTAGGCAGGAGGGGGATGTATAGTGAGCTGAGATAGTGAAGTTGGGGCCACACATGTGGAAGGCAGAGGTTTAGGTAAGGCCAGTAGTAGCCAGAGGCACTTTCCCTCCCAGTGAGGAGAGATTAGGGTTGTCAATGGAGAGAAAAAAAACAGCCCTAGGGAGTACTCTCCCTAGAGATATCTGGCCATGCCTGCATGGGTGCGTCAGGCCATGTTGACTGGAAGAGAGTGCAGAGAAAGGCCATGGTCACCCATTTACAGGGAAGACTGTGCACACCAGGGCCTAGCAGGACTGGCCACGGGGTTTGGTAAGCACACTGTTTACAAGATGGTGACAGGGAATCTAAGAGAAGGGAATAACCATAAAGGGGTGGCCACTTGGGCAGAATTGGAGGCTCAGTGGGTTGAGGCAGTGCTAGGCCTTTAGGGGTTGCCTCCACACCTGAAGACTCAACCTTCATTTTAACTGCCTCTGGGGATTTATGAGCCTCCCTCAGGCCAGCACAGGCTGTCTTATGATCAGCATTCATTTCTTCCCAAACAAGCATCTTAACAAACTGATCCAGAAGGTGCCCAGCTGGGAACTTTTTTTTTTTTTAACTTTTATTTAATGAATATAAATTTCCAAAGTACAGCTTATGGAGTACAATGGCTTCCCTCCCCCTTAACTTCCCTCCCACCCACAACCCTCCCCTTTCCTGCTCCCTCTCCACAAGATTCATTTTCAATTCTCTTTATATACAGATCAGTTTACCATATATTAAGATTTCAACAGTTTGCACCTACATAGCAACACAAAGTGAAAAATACTGTTTGAGTACTAGTTATAGCATTAATTCACAATGTACAGCACATTAAGGACAGAGATCCTACATGAGGAGTAAGTGCACAGTGACTCCTGTTGTTGACTTAACAAGTTGACACTCTTGTGTATGGCACCAGTAATCTCCCTAGGCTCTTGTCATGAGTTGCCAAGGCTATGGAAGCCTTTTGAGTTCACCGACTCTGATCAGATTTCAACAAGGTCGTAGTCAGAGTGGAAGTTTTCTCCTCCCTTCAGAGAAAGGCACCTCCTTCTTTGATGACCTGTTCTTTCCACTGGGATCTCACTCACGGAGATCTTTCATTTAGGTCATTTTTTTTTTTTTTTTTGACAGAGTGTCTTGGCTTTTCATGCCTGAAATACTCTTATGGTCTTTTCAGTCAGATCCACATGCCTTAAGGGCTGATTCTGAGGCCAGAGTGCTGTTTAGGACATCTGCCATTCTATGACTCGGCTGTGTATCTCACTTCCCATGTTGAAGATTCCTCTATCTTGTTGCAAATGACTGGGTTTCATTGTTTTTGACTGCTGTATAGTATTCTATAGAGTACATGTCCCATAATTTCTTTATCCAGTCTACTGTTGAGGGGCATTTGGGTTGGTTCCAGGTCTTAGCTATTGTGAATTGAGCAGCAATAAACATTGAGGTGCAGACAGCTTTTTTGTTTGCCAATTTAATTTCCTTTGGGTAAATTCCAAGGAGTGGGATGGCTGGGTTGAATGGTAGGGTTATATTCAGGTTTCTGAGGAATATCCTGATTTACTTCCATAGTGGCTTAACAAGTTTGCATTCCCACCAACAGTGGGTTAGTGTCCCTTTTTCCCCACATCCTCGCCAACATCTATTGTTGGTAGATTTCTGAATGTGAGCCATTCTGACTGGGGTGAGGTGAAACCTCATTGTGGTTTTGATTTGCATTTCCCTGATGGCTAGTGATCTTGATAAAAGCTAAAATATATACAGTATATAGTCACATATTACATACAATGAGTATTTCAAAATATTTGAGGAGGATGAAATTCAAAGACAAGTGTACTTTTGTGCAAGAAAATTTGTAATCCATTCATATAAAGGATCTTAAAAAACACATTGAAAATTTGCATTATACCTTTCTATAAATCTATTTTATTTTTCTTAATATAAATCATTTAATTCCACTTTATGTGAAATTTTACAGTATCATTATACATATTGTTTTGAAATATGTATGTATTGTGTAATGGCTTAATAAAGAGAATTATCATACATATAAACTTGCACATTTTTCAGAGGTAGAACATTTTCAATCTATTTTCTCAGTAATTTTGAAGATTAAATTACTTTGCATTGACTATAATCACAGGAATTCACTTTTGTCTTTAGCTTCCAGGTCAATACTTCCATATTTTTCTTTCCCTCATAAAGATCATTAAATATGTTTTTGCTTCAACTTAAAGGCAATCTTTCTACCTTTCGTACTGAAAGTTACTCTCTGTCATTATGTTTTATAAAATATTTATTTATTTGTTTGAAAGTCAGGGTTACACAAAGAGAGAAGGAGAGGCAGAAATAGAGAAAGAGGTCTTCCATCTGCTGCCTCACTCCCCAGATAGCCACAATGGCCATTGCTGCACGGATCAAAGCCAGGTCCAGGAGCTTCTTCCAGGTCTCCCATGTAGGTGCAGGGGCCCCAAGACTTGGGCCATCTTCCACAGATTTTTCAGGCCATAGAAGAGAGCTGGATCTGAAGTGGAACAGCTGGGACTCGAACTGATGCCCTTATGAGATGCCAGCACAGCAGGAAGTGGCTGTACCTGTTATGTCATAGTGCCGGCCCCTGTCATTATGTGTTAAACTCAAATAATTGCCCATAGTTGAGTTTTTCAAAGTATTAGAGCTGAAGTAATCTTTGTCCTCTGCATTAGGACCTATCAATTATTTTTTTTCTCCAGAGCACTTTAAAAACTTAACAATTTTACATATATAATATGTAAAACCATCTTCATATATGCTCTGTGAGGGTAGAGTTTTGCCATTCAGGACAATCCAGTAAATAGAAAAATCAGTTATATGAATCTCATTAGCATCAATAAAATTTGGCAATTAAATAACATCCCCATAAAGAAAAAAATAAAAACTGATGATGAGTACAGATCAGATGATTCAGATGTTGTCAGTAGTAAATAAGGGAATGTCTACCTAAGATGTCTGGGAAATTTTAGTTGTTTCTCTAAAAGAAATCAGGAGAGACATGGCTCTATGAGGATGTGATAGGTTTTGAGGGCTCATAGCTCTTTTCCAGACATGGAAATGGTAGTTGATGTGCTGAGATTACTAGGCATACAACAGTAAAGAAAAGGAGTGCAATGAATCTGTTACCAATCAGAACATATGGGTTGCAGACATTGAGACACATTTAGCCTGTGATGGCTGCAGGCCCATGGGGGTCGAAACACTGATAGACAGACAGGGCCTGCATATACTGGGTTTGGAAACACAAGAGAGAATAAAGAGAATGCAGATAAATCAGTGCCTGGAGATAATGTACAGCTTTAAATTATGATGTTAAAATAAAACACTGAAAATCAAAGATTACATCTTCTTTGTCAAGAATCAAAAATATTGAGAGAATATTTAATAAAAGCAAGAGAAAAAGATAACGACAGACATCTATGAAATACCATATAAAGTAGCACAAAAAACAAGGATATAATTTTTTTTAATAAAAATGTTAACAATGTTAACAAACCATTAAAAAAGCATTTAAGGAAACAAATGGAACAGTAACACAAACAACTGTCTCCATAAGTTAAACAAGATCATTATTTTCTAGAGATTATAAGCCTTTTCCAAGATATAAGGAGAAAGCTGTTAAAGCTTTAGGGGTAAAAATATGACTACAGAGTTCAAAATTCATTGTATTTTGAAAATCAGTCTCCAAAACAAAAATACAAATTAGAAAAAACTCATATAAACCAAGTAAGTTGAATCACATTTTAAAAATTCCAACAAATCAATAATGAAAAAAGTCTCACAAATCTAGATTTAAGATACAGATTTAAAGAATACCTCAGAGTTTGAAAGAGGAAAATGCAAATCTACATTTCCCATACATACTCAAAGTGGAAATAAGAAGAGAAAAATTTTTTAAATTTCTTTTGGAAAACCAACATTACATTAAAGATGATGCAAATGGACCAGAACTTACTTTTTTTAAAGTACCCCTTCAATAAACACAGCTACAAGTATCTTAAACAACATATCAATATAATAAATGAACTCACTTCATTAAAACATAACATATCCATAGCAAACAAGTAGTAATGAAAAATGCAGTAGTGGTTACGATTTTCAGACCAGGCATCCAGGAAGTAAACAGTAAAGGGAAATCACACGATCATGTAGATTATGTGTTGAAAAGCAATGGATAAAGTTCAGCATCTAGTACAAAATAAAACTGCTAGGAGAACAAGAGAAAAGTCAGTGATCTCCTTATATGATCAAGAGCACAAGGAACCTATAAAAAACTACACAGCTAATACAGGATCATTGAAAGTATTTTCCCTGGAAGTAAACTTAGACAACGCCTGCACTTTCTCTCTCCAACTTTCTACTGCAAGAGTGGTCAGGGAAATAAGCAGCAAAAAACAAACAAGTTGTAAAGCTCAATTCCTATGTAATACAATGTGAATGCGTCGGATTATTCTTATATACAGATAATTTATGAAAATCTTTAAAAAAACTGATAAATGAGATTACTAGAAAGATCATAAAATCCAGTCATTACTAAGAATCAGTATGAAACAAATAAAAATAATACTAAAGGACAATAGGCAGACTAGAAAAAATCTGCAAGAGAAATGGAAACAAAAGGATTAAATTACCTGTCTCTAAACGTTCTTTAAAGCAATATAAAAACAACTGTAAAGTGCGTCACACATACGATGAAAAATGCTCAGGAGCTAATAAACAGCCTTTAAATTGTTTTTTTTCTTCTTCTTCTTCTTTCTTTTTGACAGGCAGAGTGGACAGTGAGAGAGACAGAGAGAAAGGTCTTCCTTTGCCGTTGGTTCACTCCGCAATGGCCGCTGTGGCCCGCGCGCTGCGCTGATCCGAAGCCAGGAGCCAGGTGCTTCTCCTGGTCTCCCATGTGGGTGCAGGGCCCAAGCACTTGGGCCACCCTCCACTGCACTCCCGGGCCTCAGCAGAGAGCAGGCCTGGAAGAGGGGCCACCGGGACAGAACCCGGTGTGCCAGCGCCGCAAGGTGGAGGATTAGCCTAGTGAGCCAAGGCGCTGGCCTAACAGCCTTTAAATTGTTACTAATCTGAAGCAGGTTGCTGTGAGCCCAGGTAGGATCCTCGCAGGAAAGACCCTGGAGGCAGGAGTGGGCCAGCAGGTGGTGGACCAGGGAGGTGAAAACCCCCCTGGCGGCAGGACACAATTTCAGAATGGAACACAGGACTCACCTCTTATTATTCCTTCCCGCAACATCTGAAGTTGTTTGTCAGCACTGTGGAGGATGCTGATTGATACGACTTTGGTAACGTTGTGCACGCTCACGGATATCCACGCTGTCCAATCAGGCATGGGGCGTGAATGCTACGTAATCACGCGAGATCTTGACTCCATAATAGTCTTCCAGCGTCACAGCAGAGAGAGGTCCAGGGCGGGGCCTCTGGTGTTTACTGAATTCCGGTGTAACTCAGCGTCAGGACAGCTCTCCCCTCAGAAGCTGTCATGGTGAGTGTGAGAGTCCTGGCATGCAGATGTGGGGAAGGAGGAGTTGGGGAAAGTAGTGGAGAAGGCTGGTCTGAGGCGGGCCTCCCCAGGGTCCACTCTGGGAATCTGTGGGCCGCATCTCCCTGCTGGCACGGCCCTTCCCTCTGCCCACTCTGGTCTGGTGTCGGGGCTGGGCTGGCAGCTGGGACTCCTGGAGTCCTGTCTCCTCACAGCCAGTTGTCGGCTGGGACCAGTTTCTGAGAACCAGTGTTGGTGGCGTCCCCCGGCCTCCCAGATTGTGTGGTGAGCACGCGATGGACACCAGGGAGAACCCAGACCCTGTGTGTGGGGTTCATGCAGGGGAGGAGTTGTTCTTCATGGGGTCCTCGCTTACTTTTTTCAGGGCTGACCTCGTTCCCCTTGTTTTCTGATTATGTCAGAAGCAGGGTCTCAGCACAGCTCTCTCGGAGTCTTGCCCCTGCTTTCTGTTGACAATAACAGTGTCCTAGACTAGGTAAATTAAAAACAAAGTTTTATTTGACTCAGGTTTTTGTACAGGTTATAGGAGGGCAGGAGGACACTGTATATTGATATATGGATGTTATCTGAGCCATCTTATATTGGCAGGCTGTCATCTGTCTCTGAACTTTCAAAATACAAATTTTAGCTGGTCATGTTTCTGACTGTTTTAAAAACTGTTTATGTTCCTTGATTATCTTTCCACCTCCAAGATATAAACCCAGATTCCTAAGTTAATTTTTTTTTAATTTTTAGTTTGATAGAGGTAATTTTTTAAAGATTATTTAAGTATAATTGACAGACAAAATTAGTACACATTCAAGGCCTGCAACATGTTTTGCAATGTGGGGGACTTTTACAAACTTATGGAATAATCACATTATATTTTAAGCCCTTTATCGGAAACCTTTTAGTGTCCCCTTATACATATATATTGTGAAGTGATTAGGATAATTAACTAGCATATCTATCACCTTACATAGTTTTTAAAAGATATTTCAGATGTTAACCTGTTGTATCTAATACTGTATTCATATCATTACTGTGCTCTATTATACAACTCAATGTTAATTTATCTCCTAACTGCAAATGTGTCATTCAACTAGCATCTTCCAGTTTTTTTCACCCTTAGCCCTTCGCAACCCTCGTTATATTCTGTGCTTATGATTGACTCTCTTAGATTCCACAAATGAGTAGCATTTATTTTTTTTTGTGAGTATCATGCTCTATCTTTTGATCTGCTGACAATGTGGTTATTTCAATATTTTATTCTTATAAATAATGCTTCCATGAACATGGATGTGCAGGTGTACCTTTGAGATAGTGATTTTATTTCTTATGGATGCACATAAATTAATGAGATTGTTTTGTCATTTGTTCCATTTTTTAGAGGCATCTCCATAGTGTTTTCCATGGTGGATGTACCAATTTACATTCCTACAACCAATTTATATGTTCCCATTTCTCCACACCTGGTTCAATGCTTGTTACCTTTTTTTGTACTTTTTGATAATATCCATGTTTATGTATATGAGATGATAACCATTTTAGTCTTGATGATCCATACTGAGCCCTATTAGCTGTTTGTGTGTCTTCACTGGAAAAACAGATCAGATCATTTGTGCAAACTGATTAGGTCATTTATCAGTTTTTATTATATTTTCTATTGATTTCTGTATGTCTTATGTATTCTTTCTTTAATCATACTGTTTGCTAATATTTTCTCCCCTTCTTTGCTTTCTGTTTTTATCTTTTCCTTTAGCATGTAGTTTTTTGTTGTTGTTCTTTACAGTCCTATTTCCTTATTTTCATTTTTGTCACCTGTGTTTGGTGTTATATCTAAATCATTGTTGAATTTTTAAGCATTTGTGAAGTGACAAGTTGAAGAGAGTATTTTTTCTGTCTTTGTTTTTGAGTGTCTCTTTTTTAAGACTAATTAATTTCACCCCCCTCAATGAAACCTTTTGTTTGAGGAATGCAAACTTTATGCATTTCATAAGTACAAGTTAAGTAACATAGCTATTCTTCCACCATACCTGCCCTAACACCCACTCTCTCACTCCTCCTCCTCCCTTTCCCATCCCCAGTTCCATTCACCATGAAGACCTATTATTGACTAACGTTATACAAAGAAAACCAACTCTATAGTAATCAAAGAGTTCAATAATTTGGACATCAATAAAAAAAACTGTTCCTCAACAGTCAAGACAAAGGCTGTTCAAAATCATTGCATCTACAAGTTAATTTCACTTTTTTGTTAGAACCTTAATTTTTAAGAAGCACCCAAGAATGATACGCCTTTTGGGAGCACTTTGACATGTTTATAATAGAACTCTTTTCCTCTACAGCCTAGTCAGCTTTTACTATTCATTTTTAAAAATTTTTTTTCTTTTCTTTTTTTTTAACTTTTATTTTAATGAATATAAATTTCCAAAGTACGATTTATGGATTACAATGGCTTCCCCCTGATACCGTCCCTCCCACCCACAACCCTCCCCTTTCCCACTCCCTCTCCCCTTCCATTCACAATAAGATTCATTTTCAATTATCTTAATATACAGAAGATCAGCTTAGTATACATTAAGTAAGGATTTCAACAGTTTGCTCCCACACAGATACATAAAGTGAAAAATAATAGATGATTTTTTTAAATGATGATGAAATCAGATCAGACCTATTGTCATGTTTAATCCCAGTGAGAGTCAAGTTGGGAGTTGATAATTTCTTCTTTTTTTTTTTTTTTTTTTACAGAGGATCAGTTTAGTATGCATTAAGTAAAGATTTCAACAGTTTGCACCCCCATAGAAACACAAAGTGAAATATACTGTTTGAGTACTCGTTATAGCATTAAATCTCAATGCACAGCACATTAAGGACAGAGATCCTACATGAGGAGTAAGTGCACAGTGACTCCTGTTGTTGACTTTACCAATTGACACTCCTGTCTATGGCATCAGTAATCTCCCTATGCTCCAGTCATGAGTTTCCAAGGCTATGGAAGCCCTCTGAGTTCTCCAACTCTTATCTTGTTTAGACAAGGTCATAGTCAAAGTGGAGGTTCTCTCCTCCCTTCAGAGAAAGGTCTGGAGATTCTTCAGAAATCTGCAAATAGACCTACCATATGAAACAGCTATTCTACTCCTGGTAATTTACCCAATGGAAATGAAATTATCATATGAAATAGTAATCTTTCCTATGTTATAGTAGTTTAATTCAGAATAGCAAACCTATGAAAACACCCCAGATGTCCATCAATTGATGAAGAAAATGTGCTCAGCCATAAAAAAGAAAGAAATCCTGCCTTTCTCAACAAAATAGATGCAACTGGAGACCAATATGCTTAGTGAAATAAACCAGTTCCAAAAACACAAGTATCACGTTTTTTCTGATATTTGATAGTTAATATAAAATACAAAAATGTATAAGAATGAAACCGATATCTAATGATTTGATTATTGTTTATAGTCTTTGTATTCCTGTGGAACAGTGGTCTTTCTACTTTTTAACTGTTGAACATTATGGTTAGTGATACTTCAAGTTTGTGATTATGAAGAAAATTATGTTATTGCAAAAAGTAAAGGGAAAAAGTAAGCAAAGGAAGGAAGGGGATTGAGGAAGGGAGAGAGGGAAAGTGTTCTTAGAATTGTATCTTGAAATACATGAAATCTGTTCTCATTATAATTATACAAAATTATATATTTTATATATAATACATATTTAACATATATTGACATTATATAAAAATGAGAAAGAAGAAATGTGAAAAGTTAACACAACAAAGAAAAAAGAATTATATTTTTATTATTAAAAAAAGGATTCTGTGAATAACCAAAAGATAAAAATATGTTTTCTAATATATTCTTTGAAGTTCTAGAATTTCATGTTTCATTTCTAGTATTATGAATAATAATCAATTATTTTATGTATGTACAGGCATAGATTCCATGTTTCTTTTTGTTTAACATGGACAATGACTTTTTCCAACAGAAAATTGTTGAAAATTCTTCAGTACATTATCTATGATTATAAAACAATCAACTTAGTGCATGTGCATTGCATCCATTGATCAATGTGCTGATATTTATATATATTTTATAAGTCATCCTGTCTTGAATATTGAAACTTTATTTCCAGGCATAAAGATATAAGTGAAGAGGTATAAATATGCCATCTTTTCCCCCTGAAGTTTCTTTGTCTGTACCTGGTTCTTAGAACCAACTAAAACATTTCTACAAAAGAAAGTGGATTGTGGTTTTGATTGGACTTAAACCAACAGAGCAATTTTGAAAAATAAATGATCTTGAGAATACTAAAAAAAAAAAAAATAGAACTCTTTGAGGACAGAGTTCCTGCATGGTAAGTTAATGCACAATGAATCTTTTGGTTAATTTAACAATTAACACTCTTATGTATGACATCAGTGATCACCCAAAGTTCTTGGCGTGAGCTGCCTAGGCTATGGAAGCATTTTGAACCCACAAACTCCATCAGTATTTAGACAAAGCCATAAACAAAGTGGAAGTTCTCTCCTCCTTCATTCTTTGATGACCACTTCTTTCCTCTGAGGTTTCACCCACCGAGTTCCTTCATGTAAGACATTTATTGCCACAATATCTTGGCTGTCCATTCCTGAAATGCTCTCATGAGTATTTCAGCCAGACTAGAATACCTTAAGGGCTGATTCTGAGGTCATAGTGCTATTTAAAGTGATTGTTTGTTATTTTGTGAGTCTGCTGTGTGGAATGCTTCCCATGTTGGAGCATTCACTTCTTTTAATTTCTATTATTATTACCAGAACCTCAATCCTATTCATATGATAACTTTAGCACTTAACATGGTATTTTTACCCCCAGCTTAAGGGATATGGGACCTCATGGAAAGTTTTTAACCTGTACCCTTAGAAGTAAGACTGTAGGAATGTATGCGGAGCTATAAAGCTTTACAGCCAGAAACTTCATACACTTCATAATTACAACTTTAAGTATATGGTGATCCTTCCCATCATACCCATCCTCTCACCCATACTTCCAAACTACTCTTCCTTCTCCCTCTCTTATTTCCACTCTTTTTACTGAGATCTATTTTCAATTGACTTTATATACAAGAGTTCAAAAAATAGTATAAAAAATGCTCTTCCACTATCAAGACAAGAGCTGTTCAAGTCACTGCTTCTCAAAGTGTCAATTTCACTTCTACAGATCAGCTTTTAGGTGCTCTACTAGTTATCACAGGTTGGGGAGAATATGTGATATTTGTCTTTTGGGGACTGGCTCATTACACTAAGTATAATGTTTTCCAGATTCTTCAATTTTGTTGGAAATGACTAGGTTTCATTTTTGGCACTATGTGGTATTCCATAGTGTACATATCCCATAATTTATTTTCCCCGTCTTCAGTTGATGGGCATTTGGGATGATTCAATGTATCAGTTATTGTGAATTGAGCTGCAATGAACATGGGTGTGCAGATAATTCTTTCATATGATGGTTTCATTTTCCTTGGGTACCTTCCAAGAAGTAGAATAACTGGGTCATATGGTAGGCCTATATTTAGATTTCTGAGGTATCTTCATTCTGTTTTTCATAGTGGCTGTGCCAGTTTACATTCCCAGCAAGAGCAGATTAGGGTACCTTTTTTCCCACATCCTTGCCAGCATTTGTTGTTTGTTGATTTCTGTATGAAAGGCGTTCTAACAGGGGTGAGGTGAAACCTCCTGGTGGTTTTGATTTGCATTTCTCTAATGATTAGTGATTGAGCATTTTTTTTCCTGTGTCTGTTGGCCATTTGCATTTCCTCTTTAGAAAATGTCTGGGTAAGTCTTTTGCTCATTTCTTCACTGGATTGTTTGTTTTGTTGTTGTTAAGTTTCTTGATCTCTTTATATAGTCTAGTTATTAATCCTTTTCCCATTGCATAGCTTGCAAATAATCTCTCCAATTCTGTTAGTTGTCTCATCAGTTTCCTGAGTGTTTCTTTTGCAGTACAGGAACTTTTCAACTTGATGAAATCCCACTTATGAATTTTTGCTTTGATTGCTTGTGCCTCTGTTTTTTTTTTTCCAAGAAGTCTTTGTTTATGCCAATGTCTTGCAGAGTTTCCCCAATATTCTCTAATAAGTTGATGTTATCAGGTCATAGATTTAGGTTTTAATCCATTTTAAGTGGATTTTTGTATAAGGTGCAAGATGAGGGTCCTGCTTCATACTTTTGCATGTGGAAATCCAGTTTTCTAAGCAGCATTTGTTGAAGAGACTGTATTTGATCCAGGGATTGATTTTAGTTCCTTTGTCAAATTTAAGTTGGTTATAGATGTTTGGATTGACTTCTGGCATGCCTATTGTGTTCCCTTAGTCTATACATCTGTTTTTGTATAAGTACCAGAATATTTTGATTATAACCACCGTGTAGTGTGTCTTGAAATGTGGTATGTAAAAGCTATTTAGATAATTGACACCAAATCTGAGTTAGATTAGGGCTGTTAGTTCCTAGTCTTACATAGAATGCTGGGGTGACTGTAGTACACTGTAAAGTATTCTATACTTTATAAGCAAACAGAACAACAGTGTTCCAAGGCTTGATCATGAAGTGCGATTCCAGGGAAGGGAGAATGTTGCTTACTCTGATTTGATCAGTAGCCACTGTTTTCAGTGATTAAAATTTCACATTGTAGCCTATATATATGTATAACTATAGACAAAAAAAACTCAAAAAGCATCTCACTCAGTGTTTAAAATTAAGGAGTGTTAAAATATTTAAATTAGTATCACAGCTAAAATTATGATGTTTGCAAGCAGTTTATTAAGAGAGACAATCTGGAAATAACTGAATTGATATTTTGTCATGGTACATGGTTTGGTTAGGAGTCAAAAATTTCCTTAAATTGGTGATTAATGCATCTTTTACATTGTTTCACATAAGAAAAATGAGATATTTCTCAAGCATAAGTGGAATTAATTTGAATTAGAGCAATTGAACAATCTCAAGCAATAAATGAGGAATTAAAAGGTGTAAGAATTTCTAGAATCATATGCATAGTTCTTTCACACAAAAACATTGTCCATGAATTGTAAGTTCCCTCATATTATAGTTTTATATATTTTTAACCAAATTGAGGGTGTTTTAATTTCACGTTCTACAGAGCATGTGAAACTCTTTCATATTTGTTTTTTTAAGATTTATTTTATTTATTTGAAAGAGAGCTACATAGAGAGGCAGAGAGAGAGAGAGAGAGAGAGAGAGAGAGAGAGGCCTTCCATCTGCTGGTTCATTCCCCAGACGTCTGCAACAGCCGGGGCTGTGCCAATTCAAACCAGGAGCAAGGAGCTTCTTCCAGGTCTCCCACTCAGGTGCAGAGGCACAGGATTTGAGCCATCTTCTACTGCTATCCCAGGCCACAGCAGAGAGCTGGATAGGAAGTAGAGCAGCTGGTACTAGAACCAGCGCCCATAGGGGATGCTGCCACTTCAGGCCAGGGCTTTAACCTGCTGTGCCACAGTGCCAGCTCCAACTCCCTCATATTTGTTAATTTTCACTTTATTCTGTGAAGACCAAACTCAGGATGCTATCTGCGTAGACCTAACTGCCCCATGTTTTAAGTGAGTATTCCACGCTTTCTAAAATTTTGGGAATTACATAATGATTACCACAGTCTAATATAAGCACATTTTGTTAATTCCAAATAATCAGTATTATTCACAATAAATCCTCATTCACCATCAGCAACAGAGAGGCACTAATTTAAAATCTCTTTTCAGAGAATGAACTTTTTTGGATGTGTCCTAAAATTGGAATCATAGAGTCTTACAGTATTTGGGGTTTTACTTTTGATTTCTTTTTTCTTGTGCATTTCACTAGATCTGTAGTCTGTCATTTCATAATTAATTTTGATTGCCAAATAGCATACCATTATGAAAGATGTACTTCATAACATATTTTCTTATACTTCGGTATTTGTGTTGCTTTTGGGTTTGGCTTTCATGAATATTGCTGCTGTGAGCCTTTGTGTGCATGTGGATTTTGAATATTTTAGTGGCATAGCTGGGGAGAAACTGCTGAGGCAATAAATTGTCCCTTGTAGTTTTTCTTCTTTCTTTATGTGATTTCTTTGGCAGAATCCTCTAGTCAACTGATGAATAGAAGTGTTAACAGTATCTGTGCCTTATTCCCATTTATTGAAGTCTGCTATAGATTTTCTATATGTGCCTTTCTTGTGGAAATGCTCTTCAATTCATAGTTTGTTTATGGTTTTAATGATAAGGTGAATTCAGTCAATTTTTTCTTGATTAATGAGATTAATGAACCTTTACTTTCATTTATTAACATAGCTTATTATATATTAATGCTTATCATTATTAGTAGTATTATGTTAATTTGAGTGGCAGAGATGGACACAGCTCCTAACTGCTGGTTCACTTGCCAGATGTCTGTAATGTCCAGATCTGCACACTGTAACTGGAACCAGAACCAGAAGCCATACTTATAATCCTAGCCTCCTAAGTAAGTAGCAGAGACCCAATTATTTGTCACATCATGGCTTGTCATATTTAACATTGACAGGAAACTTGAGTCAGGAGCCAGAATTGAATCCAAATACTGTAGTATGAGATGTGGACATCTTTTTTTATTATTTTTTTAAAGTTTTTTGACAGGCAGAGTGGACAGTGAGAGACAGAGAGAAAGGTCTTCCTTTTTCCGTTGGTTCACCCCACAATGGCTGCTGTGACTGACACGCTGCTGCAGCCAGCGCACCACACTGATCCAAAGCCAGGAGCCAGGTGCTTCCTCCTGGTCTCCCATGAGGGTGCAGGGCCCAAGGACTTGGGCCATCCTCCACTGCATTCTCGGGTCATAGCAGAGAGCTGGACTGGAAGAGGAGCAATCAGGACAGAATCTGGCATCCTAACCGGGACTAAAACCCGGTATGCTGGCGTCACAGGCAGAGGATTAGCCTATTGAGCCACAGCACTGGCAGGGATGCAGGCATCTTAAACAGCATTTTTACTGAGAGACCAAATGCCCACCCTTAGCTTCTCTATTCCATTACTTTGATCTTTTCATCTGTGTTCATGCTATTTCCACAATTTTTGATTACTTTTCCTTTTGGATTAAGGGATTGTGAGACTTCCATCATTAATATTATTTTTGAGAATATGTTGGGCATTTGGATCCTTTGTCATTCCATATGGATTTTCTGTTTTTTTTTTTAATTTTATTTTTAAATATTACTATTAGAGTATTATAAGGAATCATTTGAATCTATAAATCAATGAGATCATTTTTATTATTTTTATTTTCAATTATTTACATAAGGTGAACAAATTTGATGTTTCTTATATACAGATTTAGGAGAATTGTGATACATCCTGCCCTAGCCTCTCTCCTACCCATGCTACCAACCTCTCTACAGCCTTCTTTTCTTATTTTTTCTTTTCATAGTTACATTGACATACTTTCAGTTTATGTTACTTAGCCTTCCACTGAGCAAACAATTCAACAAGTAGTAAGTACAAAAAAAAAAAAAAAAAACACACACTATTCCTCAATAGTATAGACAAGGGTTATAAACAATAGTTAAATCTCAAAATGTCAATTTCATTCATATAATGTACAGTTTTGTACTCTGTATCATAGTTACTACAAATCAGGGAAATATAGGATACTTGTCATTTTGGGGGACTGACTTATTTTATTAATCATAATGGCTTCCAGGTCCATTTGTTTTATTACAAAAGGCAGGAATTCATTATTTTCAGGCTGAGTACTATTCCATAGTGTGTGTGTGTATCACATTTTCTTTATCAAGTCATCAGTTGATTGCCATCTGGGATGATTTCACATCTTAGCTATTGTGAATTGTGCTGCAATAAACATGGGGGTACAGATCACTCTTTCATATGCCAATTTTATATCTTGTGGGTACATCCCAGGAGTGGGTTGTCTGGGTCATATGGTGAATATATTGTCAGATTACAGAGAAATTATGGTACTGTCACCAAAAATGGTTGTACTACTTTATGTCATAGCAAAAGTGTACTAGGGTGCCTTTTATCCCTCATCCTCACCAATATCTATTTATTTATTTATCTATCTATTTACTTATTTATTTTTGGATGATAGGTATTCTAACTGGAATGTGGTGAAACCTCACTGTAATTTTTTAAGCTTTATTTATTTATTTGAAAGAATTACAGAGAAAGAGAGGCACAGGCAGAGAGAATGTTCCATCTACTAGTTCACTTCCCAAGCAGCTGTAATGATCAGTTCTGGGCCAGATCAAAAGCATGAGCTAGGGGCTTCATTTGGATCTCCCACATGGTATAGGGGCCTAAGGACATGGGCCATCTTCCACAACTTTCTAAGGTGAATTAGCAAGAAGCTGGATCAGAAGTGGAACAACTGGGACTCAAATTGCTGCTCACAACGATGCTGCAGGAGATACCTTCACATGCTACAAGGACAGTCTGGCCTCTCATTGTGTTATATATTTGCATTTCCCTGGTGGCTAGTGATTCTGAGAACTTTTTTATTGTTGTCCATTTGAATTTCATCCTTTGAAAAATGTTTGTTCATGTCCTTTGCCCATTTATTAACTGGATTGTTTGTTTTGTTTATGTTCAGCTTCTTGAACACTTAATACTTTCTGGATATTAATCCTTTATTTCATAATTTGGAAATAATTTAACCAATTCCATTAATTACCTCTTCACTTTGCTGAGTGTTTCCTATGCAGTCTAGCGTCCTTTTAGCTTAAGTTAATTCCATTTGTGTATTTGCTTCTATTACCTGTAATTCTGTGGTCTTTTCCAAAAACACATTTCCAATGCCAATGCCTTGCAATTTCCTTAATGTCTTCTTCTAGTAATTTGATTGTATCAGGACATAGATTTAGATAGACATAGATTTAGATTAGGACATAGATTTTGAGTTGATTGTTGTATGAGATGTAATGTAGGGGTCTTGTTTCATGCTTCTGTATGCGTAGATATAATTTTCTGACATAATTTGTTCAAAAGACTCTTTTTTTACAAGAGATTAATTTTAGCTCATTTTTGAAAGATTAGTTGTAGATGGGTATTTCAATATATTAATTCTTCCAATCCAATCCACAGACATGCAAGAGTCTTCCATTTTTTTGTGTGTTGTCTTCTATTTCTTTTTTTAATGTTTTTAATTTTTATTATAGAGATTTTTCACATCCTGGGTTAAATTTATTCAAGGTATTAAAATTTTTAGTAAATATTGGGAATGATACTGATCTTACAAGTTCATTTTCAGCCATGGAATTTTCTTTGTATAAAAATGTTATTAATTTTTGTGTGTTGATTTTATTTTCTGCAACTTTACCAAACACTGTTATGAGTTCCAATAGTCTCTTGGTGGAGTCTTTTGGTTTCACTATATATAGGGACATGCCATCTGCAAACAAGGATAATTATTCTACTTTCTCCTTTCCTTTAATTTCTTTTTCTTACCTAATGGATCTGGATAAATCTTTGAAAACTATATTGAATACTAATGATGAGAGTGGACATCCATGTCTGGTTCTGGATCTTAGTGGAAAAGCTGCAAACTTCTCCACATTCAGTATAAGGCTTGCTATGAGTTTGTAATATATTGCCTTGATTGTGTTGAAGAATAAAGACTTTTATCATTAGATGATATATTTTATCAAATGATTTCTCAGCATCTGTTAAGATAATCTTATGAATTTTATTGTTCCATTTGTTAATGTTATGTGTAATATTTATTTATTTCCATATGTTGAACCATTCTTGCATACCAGAGATAAATTCAACTTGTCCAGTGAAGGATCTTTCTGGAGTGTCATTGGATTCAGTTAACTGTTATTTTGTTGGGGTCTTTATATCTGTTCATCAGGAATATTCATCTATGAGTATCTTTCTTATATCTTTTTCTGCTTTAGGAATTTAGGTGATGCTGGCCTCATAGATGTAGTTAGGGAGGATTACTTCCTTTTCAAATATTTTGAATAGTTTGAGAATTGGAATTAGTTCCTCTTTACAAATTTGCTAGAATTCAGCAGTGAAGCCACCTGGTGCTGGGCTTTCCTTTATCTGGAGGTTGTTTATTTCTGAGTTAAACTCCCTGTTGGTTAGGTTATTGGTCTGTTTAAGAGTTCTATACCTTCAGGAACCAATTATGCCAATTAAAACAGAGTGACTATTCTCAGGCAATAAGTAAATGCTTGTGAGGATGCATAGAAACAGGAGCACTTACAATTTGTTAATGAGAATGAACTTCACTACAGCCACTGTGGAGACCAGTATAGATATTCCTCACAAAATTTTAAAAAAAAGATCTGATTTATGATGCAGCTATCCCACATCTAGTCATATGTTTGAATGAAATGAAATTAACACATAAAAGAGAACCTGTGCTCTCATGCCTGGCTTTATACACAGTAATGAGGTATGGAATCAATGTAGATGTCAATTGATTCATGAATAGGAGAAGAAAATTCAATACATAGAGACAACAGAATATTTTTGAGCCATGGATAGAATGAAATTCTAACATTACCCAAATATGGATCCAACTGGAAATTATTATATTAAGTGAAATCAGCCAATATTTCCCAAAAGAAAGTTGAAAACAATGTGTTATCACACTTATATGAAAGTTTAATAAAAAAAAATCTGAAATTGTAATAATAACTACTGAAGACTAGGCATTATGGGGTCAGGGTAAAGAAAGGTTGGATAAAGAGTGTCAAAACACAGAATTAATAAATTTTAATATTCCATAGTACAGTAGGATAACTATAGCTTATAATAATAAAGTTGATGTTTACTTTTTTGAAAACAAATCCATTAATATCACAAAATGGATTTATTGCAATAATCATAGCATGGGAATAATGGTATATTCTCATATACATGGCATAATTAAATAAAGAATTATATCTATATAAAAATAATATATCCATGCAATTTTTATATTTTTCTATATTAATGTCCACAAATAACAGAAGCATAATAATCTCCAGTTGCATCTATTTTGATGTAAATGCCAGGATTTCATTGTTTTGTGGCTGTCATATTCCGTCACATATGTGTGTGTGTGTGTATATATATATATATATTCTATATCCAACCTTCAGTTTATGGACAACTAATCTCATTCCATATCATTTCTATTGTGCATTTGGCTGCCATAAACAGGTTTTATACGTTGATTTTATTTCTTTGGATATATCCCACTGTGTCAAATAATTGGATCATAAAGTAAATCCACCTTGAGTTTTTATGTCCCTCTATACTGTTTTTTTTTCTTCTTTCTCTTATTTTTTAACTTTTATTTAATAAATATAAATTTCCAAAGTACAACTTTTGGATTATAGCAATGTTCCCCCCCTTAACCTCCCTCCACCCACAACCATCGCACCTCCCACTCCCTCGCCCATCCCATTCTTCATCAAGATTAATTTTCACCAGCACTGTGGCTCAACAGGCTAATCCTCCACCTCTGGCACTGGCACCCTGGGTTTTAGTCCTGGTTGCCCCTCTTCCAGTCCAGCTCTCTGCTATGACCCGGGAGTGCAGTGGAGGATGGCCCAAGTGCTTTGGCCCTGCACCTGCATGGGAGACCAGGAGAAGCACCTGGCTCCTGCCTTCAGATCAGCATGGTGCGCCTGCCGCAGTGGCCATTGTGGGGTGAACCAGTGTCAAAAAGGAAGATCTTTCTCTCTATCTCTCACTGTCCACTCTGCCTGTCAAAAAAAAAATGATTCATTTTTGATTATCTTTATATACAGAAGATCACCTTAGCATATACTAAGTAAAGATTTCAACAGTTTGCACCCACACAGATACAAAATCTATACTGTTTTCTATAACAGTTACAGTAATTCTTTTTCCCACCAATAGTATATTAGTGCATTCTTTCCTCTACAATGTTTTCAGTATTTTTAACATTTTGATCTTGGCATTGTAGCCATTCTAACTGGGGTAGATTGATATACAACTGAGGTTTTTATTTGCATTTTCCTGAAGGTTAGTGATATTAAATATTTTTGCATGTGTCTGTTGGTCATTTGTGTTTCTTTTGAAAAATATACATTGATATCCTTTGTCCACTTTTTAACCATATTGTCTTGTTGATTTCTTGAGCTACTTTATATGTTCTGGATATTAATCATTTATCAGATACATAGTTTGCTGATTCTTTCACTCTCATTTTTCTTTTCATGTTTTTTTCTTTGCAGCGCAGAAGCATCTTAAGCTTGATATAATCCCATTTTTCTATTTTTTTCTTTATTGCCTGTGCTTCTGGAATGTTATATATAAAAAAAACTTTATTTAGGCCAATGTACTGCAACATTTCCCCTATGCTTTCTTCTACTAATTTGATAGTTTTATATCCTAATATTAGATTCTTGATTCATTTGAAAGCATTTTTGCATAGAGTATAATGTAGTGGTCACATTTCAAACTTCTGCTTGTATAAATCCAATTTTCACAATATTTGAATCTTTTTAGCACATTTATCACATATTAATTGATTGTAGATGTACAGCTATTTCTGCTTTTTATATTCTGTTCCTTTGGGTTACATGTCTATTTTTATGCAGTGCCATGCTTTTTAAATATTAATTATCCTGCAGTGTGTATTGTAATCTATTTGATGCCTATAGCATTATTTTTATTGTTTAAGACAGATTTGGCCATTTAATGACATTTACATTTCTGTATAAATTTTAAGATTTTTTTCTGTAACAAATGTCCACTCCTGGGATCTGCCCCCATACAGACACTGGGAAAACAACCATCCACTGTGCTCATCCTGCAATGGGTGTGGAATGGGAGCCAGCACCACAGAAGGAAAGTGCCACCCATGGGAACTCTTATACCTGCCCAATAAAATTGTGAAGAGTAGGGCTGTGGCTGGTGGGTAATGTGAACTCTTGTGATATATGGATTTTTACCATGGGGAAAATTAGCATTCAGCACTGACTCTGAGTTTCATAAAACCAACATAGAAAAACTTGTGATACTTTAGATACAAGCATGAACAGCAACTATTTGGAGAAGGATTTACATTCATATTTAAAAAATGTGATTAGTATTCTTCTTAACTCTTTTCAGTGGAATGTTTTATCTTCAACCTGTGCCTCTGTGGCTGAGTGGAGTGATTGCTCCCTCACTGAATACAGAGTTGCTTCATAAGGCAAGTCAGCTCTGGTCAGGGCTCAAGTGTGGGACAAGAATCTGGGGTGACACCACATTGGGCCTGGTGAATATGTATAGTCAGATGGTTGAGGGTAGGATCATACCTGTTGCTATAATCACAACCTCACTCCTCTCTTCCATGTTGGTCAATGCTCAGTATCAGCCCATGATGGGTATAAACCTCACCCATGCTGAAGCATGAACTGCAAAACAGGATCTGTGCAGTCCTCAGGGTGAGCATGGGACCCTCTGTAGTGACCTATCTCAGGCAGTGCTCTCAAACTGCTCTATTTGCCCCTGCTGACAGTTCCTTCTAGCTTCTGTGTGTGCACATAAGAGCTGGAGCAGCTGCTACTGTTTATGTCTGGAACGGCACAACCTTTTTTTTATTTTTTAACTTTTATTTAATTAATATAAATTTCCAAGGTACAGAATATGGATTACAATGGCTTCCCCCCCATAACGTCCCTCCTACCTGAAACCCTCCCCTTTCCCACTCCTTCTCCCCTTCCATTCACATCAAGATTCATTTTCGATTCTCTTTATATACAGAAGATCAGTTTAGCATACATTAAGTAAAGATTTCAACAGTTCAACCGTTTGCTCCCACACAGAAACATAAAGTGAAAAATACTGTTTGAGTACTAGTTATAGCATTAAATCTCAATGTACATACAGCACACTAAGGACAAAGATCCTACATGAGGAGTAAGTGCACAGTGACTCCTGTTGTTGACTTAACAAATGGACACTCTTGTTTTTGGCCTCAGTAATCACCCTAGGCTCTTGTCATGAGCTGCCAAGGCTATGGAAGCCCGCTGAATTCACTGACTCTGATCATATTTAGACAAGGCCATGGTCAAAGTGGAAGTTCTCTCCTCCCTTCAGAGAAAGGTACCTCCTTCTTTGATGACCCATTCTTTCCACTGGGATCTCACTCGTGGAGATCTTTCATTTAGGTTCCCCCCCCAGAGTGTCTTGGCTTTCCATGCCTGAAATACTCTCATGGGCATTTCAGCCAGATCCGCATGCCTTAAGGGCTGATTCTGAGGTGAGAGTGCTGTTTAGAACATTTGCCATTCTATGGGTCTGCTGTGTATCTCACTTCCCATGTTGGATCATTCTCTCCCTTTTTGATTCTATCAGCTAGTATTTGCAGACACTATTCTTGTTTATGTGATCCCTTTGGTTCTTAGTCCTATCATTATGTTCAATTGTGAACAGAAATTGATCACTGGGACTAGTGAGATGGCATTGGTACATGCCACCTCGATGGGATTGAATTCGAATCCCCTGGTATGTTTCTAACTCTACCGTTTGAGGTAAGTCAGCTTGAGCATGTCCCGAATTGCACATCTCTTCCCTCTCTTATTCCCACTCTTATATTTAACAGCGATTACTTTTCAGTTAAGTTTCAGCACTTAAGAAGAATTGTGTATTGATTACAGTATTCAACCAAAAGTATTAAGTAGAACAAACAAAAAAAAATACTAAGAGGGATATCATATTAAGCTGTTCATCAACAGTCAGGGTGAGGGCTGATCAAGGCACCGTTTCTCATACTGTTCATTTCACTTTAACATGTTTCCTTTTTGGTGCTCAGTTAGTTGTCACCTATCAAGGAGAACAAGTGGTATTTGTCCCTTTGGGATTGGCTTATTTCACTCAACATAATGTTTTCCAAATTCCTAACAGGGATCACTTTTCAGTTAAAATTTAAACACCTAAGAATAATTGTGTGTTAATTACAGAGTTCAACCAATGGTACTAGAATAAAACAAAATACTAAAATGAATAAAGTATTACATTGTGCATCAACTGTCAGGAAAAGAGCTGATCAAGTCACTGTTTCTCATAGTGTCCATTTCACTTCAAAAATTTTCCCCTTTGGTGCTCAGTTAGTTGTCACTGATCAGGGAGAACATACGACATTTGTCCCTTTGGGACTGGCTTAATTCACTCAGCATAATGTTTTCCAAATTCCTCCATCTTGTTGCAAATGACCGGGTTTCATTGTTTTTCACTGCTGTATAGTATTCTATAGAGTACATATCCCATAATTTCTTTATCTAGTCTACTGTTGATGGGCATTTGGGTTGGTTCCAGGTCTTAGCTATTGTGAATTGAGCTGCAATAAACATTAATGTACAGACAGCTTTTGTGTTTACCAATTTAATTTCCTTTGGGTAAATTCCAAGGAGTGGGATGGCTGGGTTGAATGGTAGGGTTATATTCAGGTTTCTGAGGAATCTCCAAACTGACTTCCATAGTGGCTTAACCAATTTGCATTCCCACCAACAGTGGGTTAGTGTCCCTTTTCCCAACATCCTCACCAGCATCTGTTGTTGGTAGATTTCTGCATGTGAGCCATTCTAACCAGGGTGAGTTGAAACCTCATTGTGGTTTTGATTTGCATTTCCCTGATTGCTAGTGATGTTGAACATTTTTTCATGTGCCTGTTGGCCATTTGGATTTCCTCTTTTGAAAAATGTCTATTGAGGTCCTTGGCCCATCTCTTTAATTGGGTTGTTTGTTTTGTTGTTGTGGAGTTTCTTATTTCTTTGTAGATTCTGGTTATCAGCCCTTTATCAGTTGCGTAGTTTTCTAATATATTTTCCCATTCTGTCGGTTGTCTCTTTACTTTCCTGACTGTTGCTTTTGCAGTACAGAAACTTCTCAATTTGATGCAATCCCAGATGTTAATTTTGGCTTTGACTGCCTGTGCTTCTGGGGTGTTTTCCAAGAAGTCATTGCCGGTACCCATATCTTACAGGGTTTTTCCAATCCTCTCTAATAATTTGATGGTATGAGGTCATAGATTTAAGTCTTTAATCCATGTTGAGTGGATTTTTGTGTAAGGTGTAAGGTAGGGGTCTTGCTTCATGCTTCTGCACGTGGAAATCCAATTTTCCCAGCACCATTTATTGAATAGACTGTCCTTACCCCAGGGATTGGTTTTGGATCCTTGATCAAATATAAGTTGTCTGTTGATGTTTGAATTGATTTCTGGTGTTTCAATTCTGTTCCATTGGTCTATCCATCTGTTTCTGTACCAGTACCATGCTGTTTTGATTACAACTGCCCTGTAGTATGTCCTGAAATCTGGTATTGTGATGCCTCTGGCTTTGTTTTTGTTGTACAAGATTGCTTTAGCTATTCGAGGTCTTCTGTGTCTCCATATAAATTTCAGCACCATTTTTTCCAGATCTGAGAAGAAGGTCTTCAGTATCTTGATTGGAATTTCAAGATATTTGATTGTTTTTTAGCTATGGTGAATGGGATTGATCTTAGAAGTTCTTCCTCAGCCATGGCATTGCCTGTGTATACAAAGCATGTTGATTTTTGTGCATTGCTTTTATACCCTGCTACTTTGCCAAACTCTTCTATGAGTTCCAATAGTCTCTTAGGTCATAAAGCAAGTCTCAGCAAATTTAAAAGAATTAGAATCATACCATGCAGCTTCTCAGACCACAGCGGGATGAAGCTGGAAATTAGGAACTCAGGAAACCCCAGAAAGTATGCAAACACATGGAGACTGAACAACATGCTCCTGAATGAACACTGGGTCATTCAAGAAATCAAAAGAGAAATCAAAAACTTTCTGGAAGTAAATGAAGACAACAACACAACATATCAAAACTTATGGGATACAGCAAAAGCAGTATTGAGAGGCAAATTTATAGCAATAGGTGCCTATATCAAGAAATTGGAAAGGTACCAAATAAATGAGCTTTCAGCGCACCTCAAGGACCTAGAAAAACTGCAGCAAACCAAACCCAAATCTAGTAGGAGAAGAGAAATAATTAAAACCAGAGAAGAAATTAACAGGATTGAATCCAAAAAAACATTACAAAAAATCAGCCAAGCGAGAAGCTGGTTTTTTGAAAAAATAAACAAAATTGACACCCCATTGGCCCAACTAACTAAAAAAAGAAAAGACCCAAATCAATAAAATCAGAGATGAAAAAGGAAACGTAACAACAGACACCACAGAAATAAAAAGAATCATCAGAAATTACTACAAGGACCTGTATGCCAGCAAACAGGAAAACCTATCAGAAATGGATAGATTCCTGGACACATGCAATCTACCAAAATTGAACCATGAAGACATCGAAAGCCTAAATAGATCCATAACTGAAACAGAAATTGAAACAGTAATAAAGGCCCTCCCAACAAAGAAAAGCCCAGGACCAGATGGATTCACTGCTGAATTCTACCAGACATTTAAAGAAGAACTAATCCCATTTCTTCTCAAACTATTCAGAACAATCGAAGAAGAGGGAATCCTCCCAAATTCTTTCTATGAAGCCAGCATCCCCTTAATCCCTAAGCCAGAGAAAGATGCAGCACTGAAAGAAAATTACAGACCAATACCCTGATGAACATAGATGCAAAAATCCTCAATAAAATTCTGGCCAATAGAATACAACAACACATCAGGAAAATCATCCACCCAGACCAAGTGGGATTCATCCCTGGTATGCAGGGATGGTTCAACATTCGCAAATCAATCAATGTGATTCACCACATTAACAGACTGCAGAAGAAAAACCATATGATTATCTCAATTGATGCAGAGAAAGCATTTGATAAAATTCAACACCCTTTCATGATGAAAACTCTAAGCAAATTGGGTATAGAAGGAACATTCCTCAATATAATCAAAGCAATTTATAAAAAACCCACAGCCAGCATCCTATTGAATGGGGAAAAGTTGGAAGCATTCCCACTGAAATCTGGCACCAGGCAGGGATGCCCACTCTCACCACTGCTATTTAACATAGTTCTGGAAGTTTTAGCCAGAGCCATCAGACAAGAAAAATAAATCAAAAATACAAATCAAGAAGGAAGAAGTCAAACTATCCCTCTTTGCAGACGATATGATTCTGTACTTAGAGGATCCAAAGAACTCTACTAAGAGACTATTGGAACTCATAGAGGAGTTTGGCAAAGTGGCAGGATATAAAATCAATGCACAAAAATCAACAGCCTTTGTATACACAAGTAATGCCATGACTGAGAAAGAACTGCTAAGATCAATCCCATTCACAATAGCTATAAAAACAATCAAATACCTTGGAATAAACTTAACCAAGGACGTTAAAGATCTCTACGATGAAAATTACAAAACCTTAAAGAAAGAAATAGAAGAGGATACCAAGAAATGGAAAAAACTTCCATGCTCATGGATTGGAAGAATCAACATCATCAAAATGTCCATTCTCCCAAAAGCAATTTATAGATTCAAGGCAATCCCAATCAATATACCAAAGACATTCTTCGCAGATCTAGAAAAAATGATGATGAAATTCATATGGAGGCACAAGAGACCTCGAATAGCTAAAGCAATCTTGTACAACAAAAACAAAGCCGGAGGCATCACAATACCAGATTTCAGGACATACTACAGGGCAGTTGTAATCAAAACAGCATGGTACTGGTACAGAAACAGATGGATAGAGCAATGGAATAGAATTGAAACACCAGAAATCAATCCAAACATCTACAGCCAACTTATATTTGATCAAGGATCTAAAACTAATTCCTGGAGCAAGGACAGTCTATTCAATAAATGGTGCTGGGAAAATTGGACTTCCACATCCAGAATCATGAAGCAAGACCCCTACCTTACACCTTACACAAAAATCCACTCAACGTGGATTAAAGACCTAAATCTACGTCCTGACACCATTAAGTTATTAGAGAACATTGGAGAAACCCTTCAAGATATTGGCACAGGCAAAGAATATCTGGAAAAGACCCAGGAGGCACAGACAGTCAAAGCCAAAATCAACTATTGGGATTGCCTCAAATTGAGAAGTTTCTGTACTGCAAAAGAAACAGTCAGGAGAGTGAAGAGACAACCAACAGAATGGAAAAAATATTTGCAAACTATGCAACAGATAAAGGGTTAATAACCAGAATCTACAAAGAGATCAAGAAACTCCACAAAAACAAAACCAACAACCCACTTAAGAGATGGGCCAAGGACTTCAATAGACATTTTTCAAAAGAGGAAATCCAAATGGCCAACAGGCACATGAAAAAAGGTTCAAGGTCACTAGCAATCAGGGAAATGCAAATCAAAAGCACAATGAGGTTTCACCTCACCCCGGTGAGAATGGCTCACATACAGAAATCTACCAACAACAGATGCTGGCGAGGATGTGGGGAAAAAGGGACACTAACCCACTGTTGGTGGGAATGCAAACTGGTCAAGCCACTATGGAAATCAGTCTGGAGATTCCTCAGACACCTGAATATAACCCTACCGTTCGACCCAACCATCCCACTCCTTGGAATTTACCCAAAGGAGTTTAAATTGATAAAGAAAAAAGCGTTCTGCACCCTAATGTTTATTGCAGCACAATTCACAATAGCCAAGACCTGGAACCAACCTAAATGCCCATCAATGGTAGACTGGATAAAGAAATTATGGGATATGTATTCTTTAGAATACTATACCGCAGTAAGAAACAATGAAATCCAGTCATTTGCAACAAAACGGAGGAATCTGGAACACATCATGCTGAGTGAAGTACGCCAGTCCCAAAGGGACAAATACAATATGTTCTCCCTGATCGGTGACTACTGACTGAACACCAAAAAGGAAACCTCCTGAAGTGAAATGGACACTATGAGAAATGGTGAGTTGATCAGCATAGCCCTGACTGCTAATGGACAACTTAATACATTCTCCCTCATAGTATTTTTTTTTTTGTCTGTTCTACTTAATATGACTGGTTTAATTCTGTAATTAATACACAGTTATTCTTAAGTGTTAAAAATTAACTGAAATGTGATCCCTTTTAAACATAAAAGTGGGAATAAGAGAGGGAAGAGATGTATAATTTGGGGAATGCTCGGGCTGACTTGCCCCAATTGGTAGAGTTGGAAACATACCAGGGGATTCCAATTCAATCCCATCAAGGTGGCATGTGCCAATGCCATCTCACTATTCCAAGTGATCAATTTCAGTTCACAATTGATCATAATGAAAGGACTAAGAGTCAAAGGGAGCACATAAACAAGTCTAGTATCTGCTAACACTAACCGATAGAATAAATAAAGGGGAGAGTGATCCAACATGGGAAGTGAGATACTCAGCAGACTCATAGAATGGCGGATGTCCTAAATAGCACTCTGGCCTCAGAATCAGCCCTAAAGGCACTCGGATCTGGCTGAAAAGCCCATGAGAGTATTTCAGGCATGGAAAGCCAACACACTCTGGCAAAAAGATCTCTGTGAGTGAGATCCCAGTGGAAAGAACAGGTCTTCAAAGAGGGAGGTCCATTTCTCTGAAGGGAGGAGAGAACCTCCACTTTGACTATGACCTTGTCTAAACAAGATAAGAGTCGGAGAACTCAAGGGGCTTCCATAGCCTTGGAAACTCATGACTGGTGCATAGGGAGATTACTGATGCCATAAACAGGAGTGTCAATTTGTAAAGTCAACAACAGGAGTCACTGTGCACTTACTCCTCATGTAGGATCTCTGTCCTTAATGTGCTGTACACTGAGGCTTAATGCTATAACGAGTACTCAAACAGTATATTTCACTTTGTGTTTCTATGGGGGTGCAAACGATTGAAATCTTTACTTAATGTACACTAAACTGATCTTCTGTAAAAAAAAAAAAAAAGAAATTATCAATTCCCAACTTGACTCTCACTGGGATTAAACATGACAATAGGTCTGATCTGATTTCATCATCATTTAAAAAAATCATCTATTATTTTTCACTTTATGTTTCTGTGTGGGAACAAACTGTTGAAATCCTTACTTAAGGTATACTAAGCTGATCTTCTGTATATTGAGATAATCGAAAATGAATCTTGATGTGAATGGAAGGGGAGAGGTAGTGGGAAAGGGGAGGGTGGTGGGTGGGAGGGACGGTATGGGGGGGAAAGCCATTGTAACCCATGAGTCGTACTTTGGAAATTTATATTCATTAAATAAAAGATAAAAAAATAGTCTCTTAGTAGAGTTCTTTGGGTCCCCTAAATAAAGAATCATATCATCTGCAAAAAGGGATAGCTTGAGTTCTTCCTTCCCAATTTGTATCCCTTTAATGTCTTTTTCTTGCCTAATAGCTCTGGCTAGAACCTCCAGAACTATATTTAATAGCAGTGGTGAGAGTGGGCATCCCTGTCTGGTACCAGATCTCAGTGGAAATGCTTCCAACTTTTCCCCATTCAATAGGATGTTGGCTGTGGGTTTTTCATAGATTGCTTTGATTGTATTGAAGAATGTTCCTTCCAAACCCAGTTTGCTTAGAGTTTTCATCATGAACGGGTGTTGTATTTTATCAAATGCTTTCTCGGCATCTATTGAGATAATCATATGGTTTTTCTTTTGCAGTCTGTTAATCTGGTGTATCATATTGATTGTTTTGTGCACATTAAATCATCCCTGCACACCAGGGATAAATCCCACTTGGTCTGGGTGGATGACCTTTCTGATGTGTTGTTGTATTCTATTGGCGAGAATTTTATTGAGGATTTTTGCATCTATGTTCATCAGGGATATTGGTCTGTAATTCTCTTTCAGTGCTGCATCTTTTTCCGGCTTAGGGATTCAGGTGATGCTGGCTTCGTAGAAAGAATTTGGGAGGGCTCCCTCTTTTTCGATTGTTCTGAATAGTTTGAGAAGAATTGGAGTCAGTTCTTCTTTAAATGTGTGGTAGAATTCAGCAGTGAATCCATCTGGTCCTGGGCTTTTCTTTGTTGGGAGGGCCTTTATTACTGTTTCAATTTCTGTCTCAGTTATGGGTCTGTTTAGGTTTTTGATGTCTTCCTGGTTCAATTTAGGTTGGTTGCATGTGTCCAGGAATCTATCCATTTCTGATACGTTTCCCTGTTTGCTGGCATACAAGTCCTTGTAGTAATTTCTGATGATTCTTTTTATTTCTGTGGTGTCTGTTGTTACATTTCCTTTTTCATCTCTGATTTTATTGATTTGGGTCTTTTCTCTTCTTTTTTTAGTTAGTTGGGCCAATGGGGTGTCAATTTTGTTTATTCTTTCAAAAAACCAGCTCCTCGTTTGGCTGATTTTTTGGAATGTTTTTTTTTGATTCAATCCTGTTGATTTCTTCTCTGATTTTAATTATTTCTCTTCTCCTACTAGATTTGGGTCTGGTTTGCTGTAGGTTTTCTAGATCCTTGAGGTGAATTGAAAGCTCATCTATTTGGTGCCTTTCCAATTTCTTGATGTAGGCACCTATTGATATAAACTTTCCTCTTAACACTGTTTTTGCTGCGTCCCATAAGTTTTGGTATGTTGTGCTGTTATCCTCATTTACTTCCAGAAAATTTTTGATTTCTCTTTTAATTTCTTCTATGACCCATTGTTCATTCAGGAGCATGTTGTTCAATCTCCATGTGTTTGCGTATGCTCTAGGGATTCCTGAGTTGCTAATTTCCAACTTCATTCCTTTATGGTCTGAGGAGCTGCATGGCATGATTCTAATTCTTTTGAATTTGCTGAGACTTGCTTTATGGCCTAGTATGTGGTCAATCCTAGAGAAGGTTCCATGTACTGCTGAGAAGAATATAAAATCTTTAGCTGTAGGATTGAAAGTTCTGTATATATCTTTTAGATCCATTTGGGCTATAGTGTCATTTAAATCTACTGTATCCTTGTTGATCTTCTGTCCTGATGATCTGTCTATTTCTGAGAGTGGAGTATTGAAGTCCCCCAGTGCTATTCTATTGGGGTCTAAGTCTCCCTTTAAGTCCATTAACAAATCTTTTAGATAAACTGGTGCCCTGTAGTTAGGTGCATATACATTGATAATTGTTCTATCTTCTTGTTGTATTGATCCCTTAATCATTATATAGTGTCCCTCTTTGTCTCTCTTAACAGTTTTTGTGGTAAAGTTTATGTTGTTTGATATTAAGATGGCTACGCCCACCCTATTTTCATTTATGTTGGCATGGTATATCTTTTTCCAGCCTTTCACTTTCAGTCTGTATGGATCTTTGTTGGAAAGACGTGTTTCTTGTAAGCAGCAAATACATGGGTTTTGTTCCTTTACCCAATCAGCCAATCTGTGTCTTTTAACTGGACAGTTCAGTCCATTCACGTTCAATGTGACTAATGAAAAGTGGTAACTTTGCCCTGCATTTGCCAAAGATAAGTTCTAATATATGCTTTGAATTCCCTGTGATCTTTTGCTGTGAGGTTTCCTTCCTTTACCTTTTTTCATATTGATGACCGTGTTTCTGTGTTTCTGTGTGTAACACATCTTTAAGCATCTGTTGCAGGGCTGGACGAGTGGCGACAAATTCTTTCAATTTCTGTTTGCTATGAAAAGTCTTTATTTAACCTTCATTCACAAATGATAGCTTTGCAGGATATAATATTCTGGGCTGGCAGTTTTTCTCTCTTAGTACCTGGACTATATCTCGCCATTCCCTCCTAGCTTGTAGGGTTTTTGATGAGAAGTCAGCTGTGAGTCTGATTGGAGATCCTCTGAGAGTAATCTGACGTTTCTCTCTTGCACATTTTAGGATCTTTTCTTTATGTTTCACTGTGGAGATTTTAATTACAATGTGTCGTGGTGAGGATCTCTTTTGGTCATGTTTATTAGGGGTTCTGTGAGCTTCCTGTACTAGGATTTCTCTGTCCTCCAAACCTGGGAAATTTTCTGCTAATATCTCACTAAAAGGCCTTCTAATCCTTTCTCCCTCTCCATGCCTTCAGGAACTCCTAGAACCCGAATGTTGGGTTTTCTAATAGTATCCTGAAGATTCCTGACAATATGTTTTAGATTTCTAATTTCCTCTTCTTTTCTTTGGTCTGACTGTATCCTTTCCTGTTCTCTGTCTTCTAAGTCTGATATTCTCTCTTCTGCTTCACCCATTCTGTTTGTAAGGCTCTCTATTGTGTTTTTCATTTGATCTATTGAATTCTTCACTTCGTTATGATTTCTCATCACTATCACAGTTTCCTGTTGTACTAGTTGTTTCATTTCATTTTGATTCCTCCTTAATATTTCATTTTCACAAGAGAGATTTTCTATCTTGTCCATTAAGGATTTCTGTAGTTTAAGAATTTGTTTTTGTGAACTTCTTAATGTTCTTATCAATTTTTTGAGATCTGCTTCTAGCATTTCTTCTATCTCATCATCTTCATAATCTTGAATTGGGGTGTTTTTTTCATTTGGGGTCATCATAGTGACTTCCTTGTTTTTATTACCTCGGTTTTTGCATTTGTTATTTGGCATATTGGAGATATTTGGTTTCTTCTCTGTGGTGCTTTTTCTTGTTATACTATGACTCTAGATTAAGTGGACTGTCTGTTTTTGATGGAGCCTTAGAGGCTTGAGATGGGTGTGGCCTGAGAGCTCTGTTTGGTGTGCCAAAGGTGACACTCCCTGGTTAGGTGTGGTAGATCTCTCTCTCTCTCTGTTTCTTTCTTTTTTTGATTCAAAAGGGAAGTAATTCTGCACAGCTGAACAAAGTTGGAGGTCATTAGCAGGCAAATGATATACCCACAGGAGCCAGAGATCGGAAGCTCTTTCCCAAGGACCACACCAGGAATCTGTTCTGCCCTCAGAGTGGGCTCAGATTCTCCTTCAGTCTCCCACTGGGTTGCCAAAGTTACGGAATTGTAGCATCTCTGGAGAATACTCATGTGAATTCCGTGAGTTCTCTCCCCCACCGTCTCTTTTTTCACAGTCTCTGTTCAGTAGCACCACAGATTTACTTGTCCTAATTTGTTTTTTGCCCCTGCCACAGTCAGGTTTTTCTGCTAGGCTCAGGGCCGGTGCAGACCTGAGGTCATTCTGCTTATGACATATGTCCAAGATGGCACCTGCTCTTTGTCTTGCTTGCCTTTGAGAGGTGAGCGGAGAGAGAGAAACCCGTGTCTGTATCAGTGACTTTCTCTCTCTCTCTCTCTCTTCTAGTTAGCCTGGTGAACTTTCCCCCCCGGGGTCATTCCCTCTAGTCTCCTCTCTCCACTTGCCTGCCAGTGTCTCGGGCTATTGAGGTTCGGCTCACCTCACATTCCAGTGCTGGTGTGTTGAGTCTGCCACTGGTGTCCCGAACTGTGGGCTCCCACGCACTCCACGCAGGTCCACTGTGAATCACTCATTCCAGAAGAGTTTCTTCTGCTGTTTCTTCCCCTACTCTTCCTTGAACCTGCAGTATCTCCACTTTTATGAAACTGTCTGTCCCTGGACTATCAGTGTGCTCCTTCCTATTCTGCCATCTTGCCTCCTCCTTCTTCCCATGGTTCTATATTGATAATATCATGGAAAGGTATGGCTACATTTTCCACAGGATTTTTCAACCCTCCATTAGGAAACAAGAAGGGTTATCCATATATTCTTTGTATAGATAGATTCTTTGAGAAGAGAGGGTATACATGAGAACTCATCTCTATACATATGACACCCCTGTGAAATTCTGATTTCTTATTAAATTCTTAATTTGACAAATTCACATTCTATTAATTGAGAAATTCAAATGTGAGAAGTGTTTGGTAATGGTCACTAATTTTGTCATCTTCTTTGGTTCCAATAATTGTATGGTGGTTATAGAACCCATGTCTTCTCATTACAGATATTTAAGTAGGAAAAATATCACATTCTATTTTAATTATTTTCATAGGTTTATTTTATTTATTTTAAAGGCAGAGAGAGAAAAAGGGGAACTTAGGGGGAGGGGAGAGAGAGAGAGAGAGAGAACAAAATCTTCCATCCAGTGGTTCATAGTGGAAATGGCTGCAATTGCCAGGGTGGTCCAGCTTGGGCCACCATCCATTGCTTTCCCAGGCACATTATCCAGGAACTGGATTGGCAGAGTAACCAAGACTCAAATATGCCCATATGGGATGCCAACATTGCAGGCCACAGCTTAATCCACTGTACCTCACACCAGGGATTCTATTGTAATTTAAAACACTTAAAGAAGAAATGTCATTATTTTGGGAGCTCTTTTCTCAATTTTTAAAATGATGATTGATCTCATCTTCTGAAATAATTTGTGAATTATCAATGGATAATTTCCCACAGTTGAGACATTAGTCTAGTCCATTCATTTCCATAATATGCCTGGGAAATGAGGCAAATGCATTCAACAATTATTGTGCAAATTCAAAAGCTGACTCTGATATTGGCTTATCCAGAAGTGTCTGAAATCCAGCTGACCATCTGTCCACATGCTTTCCTCTCCACATATCTAACAAAACTAATATTTTTAAAGAACTTGACCAAAACATTGTTATCTATCTGCTGTATTTTGCCACAAACAAGGCAAAGAGGTGAATATAAGAGTTTCATGGAGCTCATGCTGCTACTTCTGCTCCTGTCCTATTGAGAATGGGCATGGATGCTGTGATACAGTTGAAAAGAACTTTAGTGGTAATGTAATGGAGATGATAATCCTTGGTTCACAGCCATTACTTATTTTCTCTATGGATAGGGGTATGAAATGTACTATTCAGATTCTTGTATCATTTTAGATGCTGCAACTTCATATCAGTTACTTCATTCTGCAAATTAAGAGACTTAAGCTTTGAGATTTCCACCTTAAGTACCTCCACCTCAGACCAAAGAATCAAATTTTGGATACCCTAAATGCTTAGGTCTCAGGGTCACATTTATTTAAATAGAAAATGGATTGCAGAGATAAAAAAAAAATAGAATGCCATCATGGAGTAATATGTCCTAATATCTGCTCACAGAATTATTGTTCCTGTAATAGTGATCACTTGTCATTGTCAGCAGGACATTCTACAACTTGAGATGTGGATTCCAATCTGCATTGAACAGAGAAAGTGGAAAAGCCACACTCAACTATTGACTGATCATTTTGCAACTCACTTCCTCTCTCTGTATCATAGTCACACCTTCCATGTAATGACTGGAGTTCTTGATTTTGAGTACCTAGTCAGTAAGAGGAGTACTAAAAATTAATTTGTACTGAATGCAGAAGAATGAATGATATAGTCCCTATAGCAAAAAATAAAGGGCACAATGACAAGAGATAGAATTCACTAACTAAGGATTCCCTTAGGATGAAGGGATTACTAATTACTAATGAAGAGACACAGTTATGCACCTCAGGTGTCTGAACTTTTTTTTTTTTGACAGGCAGAGTGGACAGTGAGAGAGAGAGACAGAGAGAAAGGTCTTCCCTTGCCATTGGTTCACCCTCCAATGGCCGCCGCGGCCGGCGCGCTGTGGCCGGCGCACCGCACTGATCCGAAGGCAGGAGCCAGTTACTTCTCCTGGTCTCCCATGGGGTGCAGGGCACAAGCACCTGGGCCATCCTCCACTGCACTCCCTGGCCACAGCAGAGAGCTGGCCTGGAAGAGGGGCAACCAGGACAGAATCCGGCGCCCCAACCAGGACTAGAACCCGGTGTGCCGGTGCCGCTAGGTGGAGGATTAGCCTAGTGAGCCGCGGCGCTGGCCTAAACTTGTTGAGCTATTACTTAAATACATTCTTTAGAAACATATGGGATTAACATCACCTTCATCAACAATCTATTGAAGACCTGCTCCTGCATTAACCATCATTATTAATTGTTTACATGATGCAGATATTTTTCATGCATTTATAGCTATATACATCTATCTATATCTATCTATCTATAATGTATTATACATAAAGGAAGTCATATTTTATGTAGCGTGGGATCTGAAATATTAGTGTTAGTATCACACACAAAAAATGAAATAATTAAATATACCTGCTTACAAATTATTAGGTCATAAATGTCCTAAAGTGTATATTATATATGAGTATAATTAGCTTGCCATATTATTCATCATTGAAAGTGTAAAGTTCAGGAGATTTAAGAAATGTGCAATCATAATGAATGCCAGGTTTAGAACATTTTTACTATCTCAAAAATAAATTTAGTGCCCAAACTCACGGCAGTGGCAAGGAGATGGGAACAGTTGGCGAGTGGCTCTTCTGTACACATGTGATCCAGAGATTCTAGCAGAAGAAAAATTCCAAGGTCCCCACCTTCTTTGAGCCTGGCTGTAACAATTAACAGGGAGCTGGACACCCACTTGAGACTGTGATTAACTCCAAGCCTCCTAACATACCACAAGCTCTGGAGCTCAAGCCACTTATCCTGAACTCCAACAGACAGTGGATTCAGGGAAAAGTCTGCCTCTCTGTGGACTGGACAGGTTGGGGGGGTGGAACAGACTCACTGCACCCAGCAACTACAGGTTCCTTGTGTGCTGAGGCTGTGAAGACACTGGCTGCAAATGAGAGGGTACAGCATGTATCTGGGCCTCTGAGAAATCACTGTGTGGGGCTCCACACACTCAGACCTACATGGTGACCTGGGCCAGGTCACTGCAGTGGGACCCGTGCTTGGAGTAAGAGCTGTGCAGATCATTTCTGTGGTTCATATGTGAGTGCAGACCAGTGTTGTGCCCACTGGGGGCTAACACCTGAGCATTGATCAACTTGGAGGAGAGTAGATGAGGCTGTGATCACACCAACAGAGGTGATCATTCACTCCCTTCTCTTAACAAGAGGAGATCTACCTCACCCAAGATGGGACTTACCCTGGGTACTTGCACCATGCTAGGACATTGACCACAGCTCCCTGGTCACCCCCAGCACACACCCCTGGGCATTCACTGAAAGTGCAAGCATTCCACTAAGCCACAAAGCATACTTCAAAGATAAAACCCATCAGAGGAAAAAACCAACAAGTATAGCCACAAATGCCTAAAAATATATGCAGAAATTCAATTCAAGAAACAAGAATAAGGAACACAGTTTGACACTCCCCACAAAAGAAATGCAACAACACATCAATATTTTTTTGAGGTCACATTGCTTTTTATTTTCTTCCTCAATGCAAATAATTTTTATGAATGAAGGTGAAATAAAGACCTTCCCCATTAAACAGAAATTGAAAAAATTTGACACCACTTGTCCAGCTTTATAAAGGATGCTTAAGGATGTGCTGCACACAGATACAGGGTCATCAATATGACAAGAAAGTGAAGACATAAAAATTAGTAAAAGTACAAAGGAAATCCAAAATAAACAATAGGAATATTTATGGAAAATGGCAGGGCTAATTTGTTGCTTATCAATAGTCACCTTGAATGCAAATGGCCTCAACTCTCCAGTTACAAGATACAGACTGGCCAGATGGATTGAAAAACAAGACCTATCTATTTGCTGCCTGTAAGAAACACATCTTACCACAAAGATACATGTAGACTGAAATAGAAAGGATGGATGGAAAAAGTTATTCCGTGCTAATGGAAACCAAAAAAGGGCTGGTGTAGCTCTGCAGGAATCAGACAAAATAAACTTTTCAACAAAAACTATAAAAAGAGACAAAGAAGGGCATGTGTAATAATTAAAGCATCAATTCAACAAGGAGATGTCATTATCATAAGTTTATATGCACCAAATTATAGGGCATCTGGATATTTAAAGGAAATGTTAAGGGATCTAAATAGAGATATAGATTCCAATTCAATAGTAATGGGGGACATCAATACTCCACTTTTAGCAATGGAAAGATCACCAGACAAAAAATCAGCAAGGATACAACAAAGTTAATCAACATTGTAGACCAAATGGACCTAAAAGATAGCTACAGAGCTTTTCATCTCACAGTAGCAGAACACACATTCTTCTCACCAGTGCATGGAACTTTCTCTAGCATAGACCATATGCTACATCATACTGAAATCCTACCATGCATCTTCTCTGGCCACAGTGGAATGAACCTGGAAATCAACAATTCAAGAATTTCTAGGACATATGCAGACAAATCGAGACTGAACAACATGCTCCTGAATGAACAGTAGGTCATAGAAGAAATATAAATATTTCTGGAAAGAAACAGTATAATACATCATATCAAAACTTATGGGATACAATAAAGGAAGTGCTGAGAGGGACATTTATAGCAATGGGTACCTACATAAGAAATTGAAAGACACCAAATAAGTGAGCTGTCAATGCATCTCAAAGTCCTAGAAAAAAATGAACCAAACCCCAAATTAGTAGAAGGAAAAATACTTAGTATTAGAGAAGAAATACACAAAATTGAAACAAAAATACAAAATATCAGTGAAATGAGGAACTGATTTTTTGAAAAAAAATACATAAAATTGATACACCATTGACCCAACTAAGAATAATGAAGGGAAATATCCACATCAATAAAACAGAAATGAAAAAGGAAATGTAACAATAGATACCATAGAAATAAAAAGAATCATCGGGAAATACTACAAAGAGCTACATGCCAATAAATTGTGAAACCCTGAAGAAATGCATAGACTTCTGTACACATGCAATCTAACATAATTGAGTATGAAGACAGAAAATCTAAGAGGCCAATAACCAAGACAGAAACTGAATCAGTAATTAAACTCTCCCAATAAAGAAAATCCCAGGACTGGATGGTTTCACTACTCAATTCTACAAGATATTTAAAGAAGAATTAATTCCATTCTTTTCAAGCTATTCAAAACAACTGAAAGAAACAAAAACCTCCCAAATGACTATGAAGACAGCAAATCTTAATTCCTAAACCAGAAAAAGAAACAACAGAGAAAGAAAACTATAGACTAATATCGCTGCTGAACATAGATGCAAAAATCACCAACAAAATATTAGCTAATTGAGCAACACATCATAAAGATCATTCACCCAGACCAACTGGGGTTTATCTTTTATATGTAGAGATGTTTCAACATTCTCAAATGAATAAATGTGATACATCATATTAACAAACTGAAAAACAAAAACCATATGGTTATCTCAATGGATGAAGAGAAAGCATTTGATAAAATACAACATCCTTTTGTGATTAAAACTTTAAACAAATTGGGTATAGAAGCAACATTCTTCAACACAATCAAGTCAATTTATGACAAACCTACTTCCAGCATCCTACTGAATGGGGAAATGCTATAAGCATTCCCCCTAAGATCCAGAACCACACAAAGATCCCCACTCTCACCATTGTTACTTAATATAGAAGTTTCAGCAGTCTATCAAATTTGGGTTCAATGTCAGCAAACTGGGCTTGCTTTCTGGAAAAATTCTAAGTACACCTCCACTTACCTTGCCACCCCAGTCTTTATTAATATATACAAGTCACACATCTCCCATTTCCATTTGGATTATCAACATACCACACATAACCTGTTCCATTGCCTGGATAATAACCATGGCTTTCGTCTGGCCAATCATTTTGTAGTTGCCCAGCTTCTTGTTACAGCGGTGGATCAGGTCGTCCATGCTGCTCATCAGCAGCCCAGCGGTTTCACAGCTGGCTGTCCGTGAACTTGCCTGTGCAGTGCAGGGCGCACATCTTGTCGCCTATCTTGTCCAGGAAGTCGTCCACTACCCAGATGCCATGCTTGTTCATGCAAGGCAGCACGGAACTGGCTTTCTTTGCCCTTTGGGCTGCAGACCGAAGCTATGGCTCAGTGCCTCGCAGGGTGTGTTGCTAGGGGGTACAGGTTCGCCTTCTCCTGATACAGTGATGGGTGGGTCAGCAGTTCCTCCTTCCCTGGCTCCGCCTCAGCCACCACTGGGCCCTGGAGGCAGGGTTCCTGGCTATGGCAGGGTGGGCCATGGACTTGGCCTTTGCCTTTGCAGCATCTCTGGCTACCGGCCTGAATCCCTGACAGTGGTGGAGATGCTGTACAGATGCGCATCTCCTTTCCTGGCTTCCTGGGCTCTGGCACCACCGGCCCTGTGCCCGGTGTGGTGGGAAAGGCCAGGCTGCTGGTGCAGGCCTGCCCTGTGGCCAGGGGTCCCCTCGCTACCCTGGCACAGAAACTCCTGCTTCTTCCAGTCCTGGCGCTGGTGTGGCCTCAGTAGAGCAGGTTCTCCATCTTCCCACAGGGCTCACAGTACTGCTGGTCCTGCTTGCTCTGTCCCCACCAGCCCAGGTCAGCGGCAAAGCAGTGGGTGGTGCAGGCCTGCCTGGGCAGCCAGAGTCACCCCCACTGCCCTGGCACATGAGCTCGTGCTTCCTCCAGTCCTGGTGCTGGTGAGGCTGCAGCACAGCAGGCTCTCCATCTTCCTGCAGGGCCCATTGTTCTGCCTGTCCTGCTTGCTCCAGCCCCGCCCCCAGGCCCGCTGCTGTCATTGCCCAGGGTGGAGGCAGCGGTGGTCGAGTAGGAGAGTTGGGGGCTGGACTGCCTAGCCCAAGACCAGAGAGCAGAGAGAGCGGCAGAGAATGTTTCTGCACCATGCACCTGCCGGCCCTCTAATCAAGCATGCCGGCACCAACGCACTCGTCCAGGTTGCTTTCTCGTCCTTGGGGATGGCCCCGCAGCACCAGCGGCTGCTTCAGTGCCTCATCGCACACATGCTGAGGGTGTACGGCCTGCATGGGGACGAGGATCTCCACTCTAGTTGCGCTAGATCAGCAGCCTTCCAGGGTGCCGCCTCACCATCCTGGGCAGCCGGGCCCAGCTTGTGGAGCAGTGCAGTGCATGCGGGCACCACTTCCTTTGCGTGCTCTGCACAGACACCACTGCCCTGTGGTGACCAGGGTGGGGGTCGGGCACGTGAGAGTCGAGGAGGGGGAGCGAGGGCCCAGGGCAGCACCGAGGGGGCGGTGGCCGCGCACATGTTTGGCCTGCTCCTTGGATCTCCTGCACTCTGCGGGACCCGGCCTCAGCCGAGCCCTCGGTGACGGGTCCCTTCGGTCTCTCCTCCCCCTGGGCCGGTTCTGTGTCGAAATATGCAAGGGACACCAAGAGGCCATCCCACTGCCACCACCCTCTGTGGTCTGTGAGAGGACACCCAGCGGGCAGACTCATGAGCCCAGAGAAGAGGGGGCAGCGCAGGCTGTGCACACACCTGCTGAGAGAGGGCACTGGCCTCGAGAGGGTCATGGAGTGGCTGACTCCTAATCATGGCTGCTTGTCCTTTAAGCCGACTCGGGTTGTGTTAGGTGCACTCCTAGACACTGGGTTGCAAGATGTCCATTGAGAAGGAAATTCATAGAAGGAAAGCAACTTGCCCAAGGTCACACAGAAGTGGGATCCAGGAATCAGCTTTGTTAGATTCCAAGGTTGTTTTTCCCATTACACCATGCGGCTTCTGCTTGAAGAAAGTTAAATAAAGAGCCTCAGAGCAGGCATTTGGTCTAATAGTTAAGACACCTCTGTCCCACACCTGAGCGCCTAGGTTTGAAGCCCAGCTCCAGCGCCAGACTCAAGCTTGCAGCTAATGCAGACCCTGGGAGGCAGTGGTCATAGCCCAGGTAATTGGGTTCCTGCCATGCACGTAGGAGACTTGGATTGTGTTGCTGGCTGTTGGTCTTTCACTTTTAGAAGTTACATATTCTGCCTCCAGGAGTGTGCATCCATGACATGCGTAGACTTGCTTCTGCTTTCAGGCATAGCATGAGGCAGGCATGACACCTCTCGGACATGAAGGCCCCCAATTCATTTTTTTAAGATTTATTTACTTATTTGAAAAAGTTACACAGAAAGAGAAGGAGAGGCAGAGAGAGAGAGAGAGAGAGAGAGAGAGAGAGAGAGAGGTCTTCCATCTGCTGGCCCACTCCCCAAGTGGCCACAATGGCTGGAGCTGAGCCAATCCGAAGCCAGGAGCCAGGAGCTTCCTCTGGATCTCCCACGTGGGTGCATGGGCCCAAGGATTTGGACCATCCTCCACTGCCTGCCCCCAGGCCATAGCAGAGAGCTGGGTCAAAGGGGAGCAGCCGAGTCTCAAACCAGCACCCATATGGGATGCTGGCATAGCAGGTGGTGGCATCATCTGCCATGCAACAGCACTGCTCCCCATTCAATTTTAATACATGAGTGCTCATTACTTTTGAATTATGTTTGTAATTACCACACAGTAATTATCCATTAGCCACTAAAAATTAACTCAATAAGTTGTCAATATTCTGTGAATTTATCACATTATTACTGATGCACTTTGTTGGCTTTGAACAAACTAATGTGACAAATATGCCAATTTAACATTTTCTCACAGGTTTAGCAATAATCATATCTACTTCACCAAATTTGTAAAATAAGTACAAGAATTAAAAGCACATGCCTGCCGTGCCAGCCTCCCATATGGCACCGGTTTGAGTACTGGCTGCTCCACTTCCAATCCAGCTTTCTGCTAATGCACCTGGAAAAGCAATAGAAGACAGTCAAAGTGCATGGGTCCTTGTACCCACATGGGAGATCCAGAAGAAGGTCTAGGCTCCTGGTTTTGGATTGGCTCAGCATAACAATGGTGACCATTTGGGGAGTGAAACAGTGGAAGGATGATCTCTCTCTCTTTTTCTCTCTCTGCCTTTGCTTCTCTGGAACTCTATCTTAAAAGTAAATAAATAAATCTTTAAAAAAATCTATCCATGATTTTTAAAATGTTATTATGTAAAACTGGCAAGGGGGTTGGCACTGTGGTGCAATGGGTTAAAGCCCTAGCCTGAAGCATGGGCATCCCATATGAACGTCAGTTATAGTCCTGTCTGCTCCTCTTCCAATCCAGCTCTCTGCTGTGGCCTGCGAAAGCAGTAGAAGATGGCCCAAGTCCTTGGGCCCCTGCACCCACATGGGAGGCTGGGAAGATGCTCCTGGCTCCTGGCTTTAGATTGGCGCAGCTCTGGCCATTGTGGCCATCTGGGGAGTGAACTAGCAGATGGAAGACCTCTCTCTCTACCTCTACCTCTCTGTAATTCTTTCAAATAAATAAAATAAATCTTTAAAATAACACTGGCAAGGAACTGAAAAATCCATAATGAACCACTCTGCAGTTACTTTAGTAGATATTGCTCGAAGATCAAAGGAAGTATTAAACCTGTTGCTATAATAATAGATTGATATGCTCTCAGAACTTATATTCCCTATTTGTCATATAATCATAGTTTCAAACAGATTAACATTAATTCAAAGTTTATAAAATAATTAGGACAACATCCCTCTTGGAAATTGGTCTGTATTCCTGTAAAGAATAGTTTTAGTTTTGTTTCTCATACTATGATACATGTGTTTTGGGAATGATGAATGACGGAATCATATATACTCTTATATACCTATTTGTGTTCTCATTTTCCTATTTCTTATCCATTTTAATATTTTCTAATATTCAATTTTATTGGTTACTAAGTTGATTTTACCTGAATACAACATTTAGACATTTATATTTTTTGTATGCATACACAGGAGTTTGTAAGTGTGTGTGTGCATTTGAGAGGTAGCGTAGAAAATATTATGAGGAATCCTAACCCTCATTTCAAACACTAAGCCCTCCTGAGACCTGGCTTCCTTGAGGCAGAGCACTGGGACCTCTCACTGTAATGGGCTGAACTGATTCTCCCAAAAGTGAATATCTTGCAGCCTTAACCCCCAATGGGATTGTTTTTAGAGACAGGACCTTTAAAGATGTAACAGAAGGAAAATGATATCAAGTGTGAGGCCCTAATCCAGATGTACACCTGACCTTATAAGGAGAGCCAGCAGGGATTCACATGGACAGAGGAAATACCATGTGGACACACAGTAAGTTGCTGGCTGACTGGAAGCCAGGGAGTGAGGTCGCAGAAGTCACCAAGCCTGCAGACACCTTGATCTTGAACTTCCAATGTGCAGGACTGCGAGAAACAATCTCTGGTGATTTAAACCATCCCATTTGTTGTAATGTGTCATGGTGACTTTGGCAAAGTAATATACCCAATCCCTACCAGCTTAAATTGCACCCACCCACAAGCTCCACAAAAAAAAAAAAAAAAAAAAAAAAAAATTCAAAGAAATATGAAAATCAAAAACTGTGATTTTAGGTGCCCAAATGCCTAAGTGAGAAAAGGAGAGAAATAAGATGAATAAAAAATAGAACCCTAGAAATATGTCCATTAAAATCTAGATATCAGAGAAAGGGAAAGAAAATACAAAAATGAATAAATTATTCTTGTGTATATGTGTGTGTTTTTAAAAAGCCCATACTTTGATCCAAGGAGAAATTATAATGCTTAATGATATAATAAGCAGATTTAAAAGGACACTGATGAACTATGGTGTTTCCATGGAACAGGGTCTAAATTAACTTTTGAGACCAGCATTGTGGTTTAATGGGTTAAGCCAGAGCCCATGATGCAATCATCCCATATGGATGCTGATTCAACTCTTGGCTGCTCCACTTCCAATCCAGCTCCCTGGTAATGTGCCTGAGAAAGCAATAGAGGGTGGCTCAACATCTTGGGCCTCTGGATTCATTTGGGAGATCCAGATGAAGCTCGTGGTTCCTGGCTTCAGCCTGGCCCAACCTGGGCCATTGCAGCTATTTGAGCAATGAAGTAGCAGATGGAAGATCTTTTTCTTTCTCTGTCTCTCTCTCTTCCTCCTTCCCTTGCTCCATCCCTCTCTCTCTCTCTAACTCTGCCTTTAAAATAAATAAGTCTTTATTAAAATTAACTTTCACAGCTTCCAATATGCACCTATTTTCAAAATTTCATGGGTGAAATCCATAGTGTGGCCCAAATTACAATTGTAGCTATGGATAGCCCTAAATTTAAACAAAATACAACATATGATCTTGGGGAAATTACAAAAAGAAGAGAAGAAAAATAAGGTATTCACTTATTATACTTGATTTTAATTATAACAATGCTTCAATTTTCCATGGTCAAATGAACTCAATTATTCCATAGGAAGCAGAGTGACTCTAACAGAATAAGTAACAAATTAAAAGTAAACTAAGTTTTTGGAAGTTAAAATTTGGCTAGATAAAGTGGAAATCCACAGGCCAAATTAAAATGAGTAAGATGGTGAAATACAAGGAAATTCAAAGGCTTCAAATGTCACAATTTGTGATAAAAAAAATTAACAAAGGGATGAATATTCCCACTGCTTTCCCATGCAGTCCAATTTTGCCTTGTTCTTAAAACTAGAAAGAAAAAAAGCACTCACATAGTGGTGGCTTAACCAACTGAACCACAATACCGGGCCCCTTGTTTAGCTTTTGTTACTTGATGTTGGAGAGTTTCCTTATCCTGTTCCTGACATGTAGCCTTAGACAGAAAACACTGCCATCCTCTCTGGCAGTGGTCACCTCCCAGCATGAAATGACAAAAGCAATTCAAGGCCTGGTATTTGGGCCCAGCTGGTTAAATCAATGAATGCAACATTGGCATTCCATGAGTCCAGGTCCAAGTCCTGGCCACTCCATTTCAGGTCCAGCTCTCTGCTGATGTGCCTGAGTGGGTAGCAGGGGATGGCCCAAGTGCTTGGGACAGTGCCACCATATGAGAGACCTGGAAGTATTCCCAGGCTCACAGCTTTGGCCAGGTCCAATGGTGACCATTGCATCCATTTGAGGAGAGAACCCTCCCTCCTTCCTTTGCTGTAACTCTGCTTTTCAAATAAATTATATAATAAATCCTAGGAAACAGCTATCCAAATACATCTTCACACCATTCTTCTGACTGTCGATTATATTATTTTTGGTCTGGATGCATGCCTCAGTTTGCAAACCAGGGACCCAAACTTTTGTTTTTCCCAAAGAAACCTTTTATTTAATGGGTACAAATTTCATAAGTACAACTTTAGGAATATAGTGATTCTTCCCACCATACCCACCTTCCCACCCCTACTCCACTCCAACTACTCCTCCCTCTCCCATTGCCAGTCCCATTCTCAATTAAGATTAATTTTCAATTAACTTTATACACAGAAGACTAGCTCTGTACTAAGTAAAGATTTCAATAATTTGCACACACACAAAAAGCTGAGAACAAGTTGTATAGTTAATTCTCTTAATACAACTCATTGAGGACAGAAGTCCTGCATGGGAAGTAAGTATACAGTGACTCCTGTTGCTAATTTAATAGTTAACACTCATGTATGATATCAGTGATCACCCGAGGTTCTTAACATTAGCTGCCAAGGTTATGGAACCCTTTTGAATCTGAAATCTGTCAGCAGAGACCCAAACTTTTTTTTTTTGACAGGCAGAGTTAGACAGTGAGAGAGAGAGAGACAGAGAGAATGGACTTCTTCCCATTGATTCATCCCCCAAATGGCTGCTACAGCCGCTGCGCCGATCTGAAGCCAGGGGCCAGGTGCTTCCTCCTGGTCTCCCATGCAGGTGCAGGGCCCAAGGACTTGGTCCATCCTCCACTGCCTTCCTGGGCCACAGCAGAGAGCTGGACTAGAAGAGGAGCAACCGGGACAGAACCGGCACCCCAACCAGGACTGGAACCTGGAGTACCGGCGTCGCAGGTGGAGGATTAGCCTAGTGAGCCACAGCACCGATGAGACCCAAACTTTAAAAGGAAGCAGTTCTAGGCTGGTGGTGGCTAAAATTTAAAAATAAAAAACAAAAACAAAAAAGACACTCCTGTATCAATATCACTGCAAATATAATTTTGTCAACCTTTATACCTTAGACAAACCAATGGTTAAGAATGATGTACTACAGTTGCAATGATCTGTGATTATTTTAATATTTACTGTATATAATTGAAATGGACATCATTTTATTTGATTTTTATTTATAGCCTTTGTATATATTCCTGATGAGCTATGCTGTTTTTATTTTTTATTTGTTGAACTCTTTATTTTGTAAAGTGGAGCAGTGGATTAAAGCCCTGGCTTGAAGCGCTGGCATCCTATGTGGGCACCAATTCTGATCCCACTCTCTGCTGTGGCCTGGGATAGCCATGGAGGATGGCCTCTTTGGGCCCCTGCACCCTTGGGAGAGACCTGGAAGAAGCTCCTGGCTTTGGATTGGTGCATCTCCAGCCATTGTGGCCATTTGGGGAGTGAACCAGCAGATGAAAGACCTCTCTCTCTCTGTCTCTACCTCTCTCTGTAACTTGTCTTTCAAATAAATAAAATAAATCTTAAAAAAGGAAAATGGAATATCAAAAATTCCAAAAGAAATAAAGGAAAAAAGAAAAGGAATGGGAGGAAGAATGCAGGGAAGTATTGCATTCTTTGAATTGTGTCTATAAATGACAATGAATAGGAATTGTGTTGTATTAGTTACCATGTAAATGTCATTATTTGAGAATCCAATGTAACAATAAATTACTCATAAAAAGGCAAAACAGAACAAAACAATAAAAAATATCACATTTTGAGCACAGAGCAATTTGTTCCTTGAGAGAGCATTACTTCTTTGCTTGGGAACTGCAGATGTTCCCTGGGAAGCAAAACTGGTGCAACAGTTGGAGAAGCAACCTCAGACTACAGTGTTAGGTAAAAGAAAATAGCCCAAAGTAAGCCAGCTGCACATGTCTTATGTAGGTGCACCTGTCTTATGTAGGGAAAGCCTCTCCCCTCTATAAACAGATGGCCACTAAAGATGCCAGGAAAAGTGCTCCCTCTACTGGTAGAGCAAATAAGCCTCATTACATACAGGCCCAGATCCTGTCACTTTTGCAGATTCATCATTAGCAGAAATCAACCAAGCCTTTCATCTGGAAGCTGACTATCAAAGGTTGATGAGGGAGATCACCCAGTTCTCGAGACCAATTTGAAGTTTCAGAATGCAGTGCACTTCAGGAGGCTAGTGAGTCACACTTAGTGGATTTCTTGGAAGATACTAATTTGTATGCATTCACACTGAGAGTCATCATCACGTTCAGAATCACCCAGTTTGTTCACTGTATGTGGGGAGAGAAAGGTGTAGTGAAGGCAGTTTTTGTGGGATTCTATAGTGGATTCTGTAAAATACTTTGGTTTAACTTGTGACCTTTTTGTAAGAATTTTTTATAATGTATTGCATATATTTCTTACAATATATTGCACTGTAAAATAACATTACATCTTTCAGTATGAATATGAAAAATGTTCACAGATCTCAATGATGTGAGCCCTATTGCTCAGGAGTTACATTACTAAAATGCAGAAGAGATGGGTGACATTTCTTGCTTTCTTGATGCATGTTGCTGTGTATTAATGACTTGTACTGTAGCTATTAATGTTATAGCATTGATTAAAAATTATATTTGCAAGAAAACTGGTTATACCTTGATCCAAATATTTAGTAACTGGGGCTATTAAGTCTGACCATGTATCATGGTGATAGAACATGAACTTTTACAAGGGTGAAGATCCAAGTCTCAACCACAGTGTATCTTACAGTTCTCTTAAAAAAAAGTGAAACTGGCAGCTATAGAATACACTATGTGCACTTATATATTGTAGTGTCAACATTTTAAATTAATCTTCTACATCCACAAGTGGTGGAGAGTCTTGTCATAGACATATACCACTTACATCTGGTTTTCTAACTAGACTGCACTTGTCTTCATTGTAGTAAAATGCTTTGTGCAATATACCTTGCATAAGTCCTCATTCTACCATAAGTCAACTAACCCTCCAGCTGGTAATGAAAACAGTAACAGGAGGATTCCACTTGTAAGTGTCCTAGAATAACATACAAGTTATTCATACCAGAATTCTGTTATTAATATTTTGATCTAGTTCATGCAGGTTTTTATTGTGTTGTGGTTGATCCCGTAACTGAGATTTATTTTCTCTTCTACCAAGAGGAAAAAATGCAGGTGTTCTTTTTTTCTTTCAGAGTTTATAGTGCAACTCTTAGCGTAAGCCTGCTGTGGAGCAGCAGCAAACAGCACACACCTCCAGTTTATGGAACATTTGCCAATTATGCTGGTGTCTGGTTAGATTATGTCTGGTTATTGTCTAAGGAAAATCACTTTCCTAAAGATAGCTTTCTAAGTGATTTTAAAACTTATTTTTCTTTTGAAGTTTTAGATCATTTATGTATGCTGACTGGATTTACAAATAATCTTGCTTATCAAAAAATAATGTACTTACCTACAAATATGTGTATGTCAGTTAAAAATAAAATGTTTTTAAAAAGTGAAGATTGGGGTGGGAATTTTGGGGTTAAGCCACTGTTTGTGATGCCTGCATCTCAAATAGAGCATGGTTTGAGTTTCTGTTGCTCTACACTTTTGATTCATCTTCATGTTAAGGTGCCTGGGAGGCAATGTATGATGGCCAATATGGTTTGAAGGCTATCTCCCTTTGGGAGACCTGAAAGTGGTTCCTGGATTCTGGCTTCAGCATGGCCTAGCCCTAAAATTTGTGGATATTTGAGAACTAAAACAGTAAATGAAAAGTATCTCTCTCTTTCTCTTCTTCATTTTTCTGTCACTATGCTTTTTAAATAAAGAAATATTCCAAAGTCAAAAGTTGTCATGTGGACTTCAAATAAATGCTATCAAATAATATATTGTATACAGAAGAAGAAAAATTTAACATATAAAAAGAGCTGAAAATTTAAATGATGAAACAAAGATATACCAAAATGTAACAGAGGGAGATTTATAGTGGCTGGCCACCTCAATAATAGACAGAAACATTTTAAAACAAACAGTGTTACTAAAGATAAAGTGGGGCATCTTTTAGTAATAGAAATGTCAAACAATTTAAATAATATAACAAATATAGATATATATTTCTCCTACAGAAATGCTCAACATTTTAGGAAAATGAGATAAAGGGATAAGCAGAGTCTTCAACAATAGCATTTGGATTTGCCAGTATCCTTCTTTTAGAAATGGATGGCAAAACTATGAAACAGATTGAAAAGGATATGGAATATTTGAGTATGATAAAACAACAAAATTAATTGATATATCCCACACTAATCAAGAGAATATGGCTTTCATTTAGTGTGCATGCAACATTTTCCACAGAAAACAATTTGCTACATCATAAAATCACCTGAATAAACCTTGACGAACTCAAATCATTTAAGATATATTCTCTGTCCACAATTAGGAGTAATCGGTCTAGTGGTTAAGATAATGTGTTTTGGGGCTAGCGCTGTGGCACAAGGGTTAAAGCCCTGGCCTGAAGCGCCAGCATCCCATATGGGCACTGGTTCTAGTCCCAGCTACTTCTCTTCTGATCCAGCTCTCTGCTATGGCCTGGGAAAGCAGTAGAAGATGGCCCAAGTCCTTGGGCCCCTGCACCCACGTAGGAGAGCTGGAAGAAGCTCCTGGCTTCTGGCTTCAGATCAGTGCAGCCCCAGCCATTGCGGCCATCTGGGGAGTGAACCGGCGGATGGAAGACCTCTCTCTCTGTCTCTACCTCTCTCTGTAACTCTATCAAATAAATTTAAATAAATATTTTTTTAAAAAAAGATGTGTGTTATATCCAAATCAAAATCAGAGCACCTAAGTTCAAGTCTTGGCTCTGCTTTCATTTCAGCTTCCTGCTAATATGCATCCTGGTAGGAAGCAGGTAATGGCTGAAGTAATTGCATCATTGTCACCCATGTGGAAGACTTACACCAAATTTCTGGCTCCATTTTGCCTGGATGAACTCCAACAGTTGTGAGCATCTAGGAAGCTGTGCAATCTCTCTCTCTCTCTCTTTCTCCCTCTCTCTGTCTCTCTCTGTCTCTCTCTCTCTCTCTCTCCTTCAATTTTTTTAATAAATTCTAAAAGTCAAAACCATAAGGATACTTGAGAAGTTGTAATATAAGTGGAAAATAAGCAGTACATTGTGGGGAAAAAAGTAAATAATGGAGTGGAAAAAAAAAACCTCAAGGGAAATTATAAAATATTAGGAAATGATTGAAAATGAACACACATTATACAGGAACTCATGATTGAAAGAGTGGTAGATGGAAATTACTAGATCTAAAAAGCTCTATTTTATGAAGAAAAAATACATAAAATCAATAAGGCAGACTTCTCATTTTAAAAAAAAAAGCTAGAAAAAGCTGAGAAAGCTAAACTCAAAAAATAGCATCATAAAGAAATAGACTCAGTGCAAAAGGACTGTTCATTGTTGAGAAACTTGGGGCTGGTTTGATGGCAATGGGAGCTGACACCCTCTGTCCATCAGTATGCCTATAACTATAAACCCAGCCACTACTCCCACGTTCTCTAATGGATTCCATTGAAAACTACAAGGTCTGCTCCTTCTCTTGATGCCAGATGCTGCTATAACAGCATACTGTTCCTAGTGCTAATTTGCTGTCAACATTGAGTTCATGGGAGTGGCACATTTGCTATCATTACCCACTTGATCTTGTCTACACATCTACTAGCTTGGCTTGCTGGGTGAGGAAATGTACATGGTGTAGACCATGCTGCAGTTGCTAGTAGTGACACTGGATATCATAGATATTGGAGGATATTTGAGATCTGCATCCAAGACAAAAACTATCCTACTCACCATTCAGCACACAATTTTGACAACAGCCAAATTACCTCCATTTCTTATCTAATGAACCAGGGATTACACATGGGTCCAGACAGAAGCTGCATGCATCAAGGAAGGGGGACACTAGGAATCCTGAATTCTAGTCATCTCCATGAGCAGCTACACAAATAACAGCAAACAACAAAAAATTGAGCTCCTAGCCACTTTCATTGATGTTCTCTGCACCACCTGGGCTGTCTCAGCACCAAGATCTGCATCACATCACAGACCAGACTCTCAATCTGGACAAGATGTATGAGGTCTGGGCTATGTCTTTATGCACAATCCAAGCTTCCTGCAATATGCCATATCATCCCCAGTTGCTCCATCCTCTTCATCTTATCTCCATGAGCATACCCACCTTCCTTGCCCAGTGGCACCCAAGGGTATGCCGGCCTCTGTCAACTGATGGTCCTCTCTGGAGGTTGGATTCTCCCTTTCCAAAGATTCTATGAGGGGCTGGCACCATGGCATAGTAGGTTTGTCTTTCTCTGCAGCATCAGCATTCCATATGGGCACCAGTTCAAGTCCCAGCTTCTCCCCTATAAACTAGATGTCTGCTAATTGCCTGGGAAAGCAATAAAGATGGTCCAAGTACTTGGGCCCTTGCACCCACATGGGAGACCCAGAAAAAGCTCTAGTCTCCTGGCTTGAGATTAGCTCAAATTTGGCTGTTGTGGCCATCTGGGGACTGAACAAGCAAATGGAAGGCCTCTCTCTCTCTCTCTAACTTTGCCTTCCAAATAAATAAATCAATCTTAAAAAGAAGACTATGGGCAGTAAGGGGTTACCACAGATAGTGGAAGGCCCCTTTGCTGGAACGATGCTCCAGAAGGGACCAGCAATAGATTGGCAGGCGTTGCCTTACAGTGGGTTCTCAGTAGTAGTTGGTTACACTGCCATAAAGGCCTCTACATAAGGGATATCTATTTACCACACATATGACACAATAGTTCTAGCTATAAAATGGTATTACAATTTATGTTCCAATTATCTAGCTGTGTTTTTTTCCCTCAAATTTACTGCAGCCAAGGAATACTACAGAAAATGATGGCTCATTCCTTCTTTAAGGTCTGGGGATCAAAACATAAACAGTTTTTATACCATACAGTATTATCAGAAAGCCATGGGTTTCACCTATCACAGAATAAAGGGAAAAAATAATGGCAATAAGACAGGCATTTCTGCTCATTTCCAACAAATAAGGGGAGATAACAAGCCATTCCTGTTTGATCTCCCAATTGAGGAAGAACAGGCCTGGCAATACTTCTGTGTTATGGAATCAAATAATCCCAGTGATAGAATCAACTAGTCCTTACTGAATAACCCCAGCCTGAATATTTCTAAATCTCTCACACAGGGTCCTTCCCTATATGGCAGAACCTTCCATTTTTTTAAAAGATTTATTTATTTGAAAGGCAGCGTTACACACAGAGGAGAGACACACAGAGAGGGAGATAACTTCTATCCACTGGTTTACCCCTGAAATGAGAGAAATGGCCAGAATTAGAATTTTGGATATAAAAAAAAAAAAACCACAATCTTCTGAAGTTTAAAACATTCCATCAAAATAAGACTCCACATCATTGAAAACATTGTCACTCATTTAACCAGGATGCTTTGATCAAGAACTATAGAACAGATATAGAGTTTTAAGAGTTTTAAGATCATTTATCTTTGAAAAATAAATTGATAATTTTAACTTTTTAAAAAAAAGATTTATGTATTTATTTGAAAGGCATAGTTACAAAGAGAAGGAGAAGCAGAAACAGAGACCTTCCATCTACTGGCTGGGCCAGGCTGAAGCCAGGAGCTCCAAAATATCTTGATGGTCTTCAATGGGGGTGCAGAGGCCCAAGCACTTAGGCCATCTTCCACTGCTTTCCCAGGCTCATTAGCAGAGAACGCAGTTATGGAATTAGTAGGGAATATGGGATACTGGTGCTGCCAGTAGATTTACCTGCGCTGGCAGCACAGGGCCTAGGATCCCTCTGGTGATATTATTCCCAAGCTCCCCTATCCTTATGGTCCTCAACTCCAGCTGGCAGCATCGTGCCTTGGGGGCAGTGCAAGGCCGGAACCACTGGGCACTGTAGAGGGCCACACCTAGCTGGCTGTGCAGCTTGGAGTTGAGGTGGCCATCAAAGCCACCAGGTCGCTCAGAAATCGGGGGTTCCTGTGGACCCCAGGTGGCTGCAGCCTGGCTCCAGGGTTCTGCTGGTTCCCCAGCAAGGAGAGCTTGTACCCACAGGACCCACCCACCCACATCCATCACCTGCCCCCCAAGATGTAGTAGACTCCAGGCAACTGGTGCCACTGAATCTGGCCTCTCTTTAAGGAAAGGAGAAAATTGTGGGCATCCAGACAGTAGCAATAGGTGACATGAGGGCCAAAGATGCATCACCCTGTTGTTCTCCCATCGTCCATTCCCTCTTTCCTGACTCATGCACCCACCTTTGCTCCACCAGCCCGCTGCCCATCTCTTGTCTCCTTTATGCCCCAGGCACACTCAGGACACTGTCACTACCCACCCTCCACACTCACCAGCCTGTGCCTGCACTGCTGGGAAAGATCTCATCAGCCTGCTGCTTTCCTCCTCCTAGCTGTCAGATTCTCTCTTTCCTCCTTGCCATCTACAACATTTCAGGGCCAACCCATGCCTTTCTGAACATATGCCTTGAAAGTCTCAGTCTTCCATCCCCATTCCTTTCCGTGGTCAGCTCTGGTCAGCTCTGGACTAGGAAGGCCTCTGACTACCACTGGGCCCCTCAGGTTCCCTCTTCTGCAGTTAGCACATAATCCTTGGCTTCAGCATCACCCTGCACTGCCTCAACCTGGAGCTCAGATTAGGAGAGTTAAATAGGGGAGGGTGCCCCTCTATGCCTAGCTGTGCCTCCTGTTCTGGGAGCCCACCCCTGTGTAAGACTAAGGCCTGAGACAAATTTCATTTGCCCTGGAGGGGAGCACTGAGGTCAGGAATCCTGCTGATAGAGTTCACAGCTTTAAGATTCCCCCAGATGACCTGGGGTGGAGGGAGGGCCACAATGCTCCCTTTTGCTTCAGTCTTCTCCTGACTTCTATCCACCTCTATGCCAACTCTCTGGATGAAGTTAGGAGCCAGGAGTTTCTTCCAGGTTTCCCATGTGGGTGGCAGGGGCTAAACACATAGGACTTTTTTGTATTTTGATCTTTTCAACTTTTATTTAATAAATATAAATTTCCAAAGTACTTTTGGATTATAGCAGCTGTTCCCCCCCATAACCTCCCTCCCACCACAACCATCCCATCTTGCACTCCCTCTCTCATCCATTCTTCATCAAGATTCATTTTCAATTATCTTTATATACAGAAGATCAACTTAGTATATGATAAGTAAAGATTTCAACAGTTTGTACCCACACAGATTTAATGTGCATCCCCCAGGCCATTAGTGGAATGCTGGATTGGAAGAGGAGCAGCCTGGAGAACTGGAGTCCATATGGGATATGAGCATTGCAGGCTATGGCTTTCCTTCATAGGCCACAAAGCCAGTCCCTGGAGGGGTTCAAATTTGAGTAAGGACATGACTCTGTCATTTCTTTTCCAATGAAAAATTGCCAGCAAGCTATAATATAAAATATGCAGAGTATGGTGCATCAACACCATACAATCAATTGAAGAATAGGCTATATGGGGAAATCCAGAAACAAAGCAGAACCTACCTCAGAATTGGCAGTGACTTTCGTGGATGATGGAATCACAGGGTTATTGTTCATGTTAATGCTTTTCAGAATTCCCTTTCTCCAAAATGAACAACATTTTATTTAGAATAAAGGAAAAAATATCACCCATGAGTCTTCTAGCTTGATAAAATCTGTTATTACAGTTTGGACACCTTTTCCTATCCAAGTGTTTTTACACAGGTATAATCATAATGTAGCTACACTGTTTTATCCTACCTTTTTTTTTTTTTGACAGGCAGAGTGGACAGTGAGAGAGAGAGACAGAGAGAAAGGTCTTCCCTTGCCATTGGTTCACCCTCCAATGGCTGCTGCGGCTGGCGTGCTGCGGCCAGTGCACTGCGCTGATCTGAAGGCCGGAGCCAGGTGCTTTTCCTGGTCTCCCATGGGGTGCAGGGCCCAAGCATTTGGGCCATCCTCCACTGCACTCCCGGGCCACAGCAGAGAGCTGGCCTGGAAGAGGGGCAACTAGGACAGAATCCAGAGCCTAGACCAGAACTAGAACCTGGTGTGCCAGTGCCACAGGTGGAGGATTAGCCTATTGAGCTGTGGTGCCGGCCTTATTCTATCTTTTAAACATGACATAAATTTATTTATATGAGAGGTTTTACATACAGCATTGAATGCATGATCCATAAAAATATATAATGTGAGCTGTGTTAACTAAAGATGTTCTCTAACATATATTTAAATAGCAGAAGATAAGCACCACAATGGGAGGAAATACTTGGAAAATATATATTCACCAGAATTACCTGCAAATTTCATGAAGCTTGTGACATTTAATAAGGTGATAAATCCTCCAACTTAACCTAGATAAATTGAGTTATATTTACATAGGATATATGCAGATTAGAAATAAAAACATACAATATATTGAACTTTAGGGGATTGTGAGATAAAAGAATGAATGTTCCATAAAATTAATGCAAATTAAATGCCAATGAGGTAGAAACACTACATAATTATAAAACGGTCTTAGTAAACAATCATGATGGTGCCAATTGTTTAGTAGGATGTAGAGTATTCAAAAATATTATTCATTACTGGTCAAAATGGCTAAATCCTTCACAAGATATCTGGATAAGTTATTACAAAGCCTATGATAGCATCATCATACAGTGCAGGAAAGATGTCCTGATATATTTACCCAGCTAACTTGAAAGCTTAAACCCATAATCTAGGATAAAAACATACAGCTGCTTTACTCATACTGCCTAAAACCTGAATGAAATCACAATGTTCTTTAGTAGATAAACAGAGAGCCAAGCTGTCCCAGTAGGTGGAGGCTCTTGAAGGCACATGGGATTAGGAAATATGGGGCATGGACACTGGACATGGGGACACAAGAAAAAACGTGTGGGCTGGAGTCACAGGGGTTCCAAAGACAAAAGGAAGACATTGGCTTCAGGTAAGTAGCATGCAGACAACTGAAGGAAGCTGTAGTTGTAAGCAAAGGTCAGAGTGGTACCCAAAGGCTTCCATGAACTGGGAGTAAAGGGACGAAGTCACTGCAGGGCAGGAGAAAGGTCACTCTATACAGAGAAAGACTGGAGACACACAAGTCCTGACAGGTTGTATGGAAAAGGGAGGTCAGCACTTAGGGAAAATTAGGGCTACATACAGAGTGGCTGGGGACCCATGAGGACTGGCATGGTGTGCAGGCCCAGTAGGAGACTTGCAGAGAGATGTGCTGTACATAAAAGGGATGAGCACTCTCACAGCTGGTACATGCTGCAGACACAAGGAATAGAAGATTTAAAGAGCTGGCTTGGATGACACTTTTTAAATGACAAAACTATCAAAATGAACAAGGGTCCCAGATAAAGGAGATGTTGAAATTGCAAATAACATATGGGCTTTAGGAACAGGATTAAATATGCAAGGTGAGCAGACACATGGAACTGGAAACATTAGGAGGCAGACAGGGCATATTATTACAGGATTTGGAAACACAGCAAAAAAATTCAGGAGATGCAATATAAATTGTCACAGTAGTTGGAGACCTGCTTAGAAAAATTTAGAGCCTCAAGTGATTGAGAACCAGTAATTATGGCTTCCCTTTTTAAAACTGATTTATTTATCTGAGAGAGAGAGAGAGAGAGAGAGAGAATCTTCCATCGATCCACTGGTTCACTCCCCAAATGGTTTTAATGGCCAGAGCTGGGCCAGTCTGAAGCCAGGAGCCAGGTGCTTCTTCTGGATTCCCCACATAAGTGTAGGGGGCAAGCATTTTGGCAATCTCTTGCTGTCTTTTCCAGACCATTAGCAGGAAGCTGGACTGCAAATACAGCAGCCTGGACTCAAACTGGCACCAATATGGAATGCTGGGGTTGCAGGTGGCAGCTTTACCCACTATGCCACAATGCCAGGCCCCTGTAGTTTCTTTCTTAAGAAATAAAATTAACTATAGAATAAACCACAAAATAGAGGCAAGTAAAAGCAGGCAGGCATCAATGCAATACCTGTAGAAAAATGCACAATAGAAATAAGGAAAAAGGGTTTCTAAAATATATTAAAATTAATAAAAACTAGTATAAGTCATTAAGGAAAGAAAAGAGAAATACCATTCAAATAACCAGCTTCAGGAATCCAAATAGCATCATCTTCAAAAATTTTCTTCTTAAAGATTTATTTATTTGAAAGAATTACAAGAGAGGCAGCAGAGTAAAAAAAAAAATAGTTATGAGCCGGTGCCACAGCTCACTTGGCTAATCCTCTGCCTGCGGCGCCACCACCCTGGGTTCTAGTCCCGGTTAGGGTGCTAGATTCTGTTCCAGTTGCTCCTCTTCCAGTCCAGCTCTCTGCTTTGTCTTGGGAAGGCAGTGGAGGATGGCCCAAGTGCTTGGGCCCTGTACCCACATGGGAGACCAGGAGGAAGCACCTGGCTCCTGGCTTTGGATCAGTGCAGCACGCTGGCTGTAGCGGCCATTTGGGAGGTGAACCAACAGAAAAAGGAAGACCTTTCTTTCTGTCTCTCTCACTAACTGCCTGTCAAAAAATAGTTATTCACAACCACATGAACACACACACACACACACAGAGGGAGAGAGAGAAAGGGAGAGAGAGAGAGAGAGAGAGAGAGAGAGAGAGAATCTTACATCTCCTGGTTCACTCTCCAAATGGCTACAGTGGCCGAGGAGGCAGAAGCCAGGAGTGAGGAGCCAGGAGCTTCATCTGGGTCTCCTGTGTGGGTTGCAGGGGTTCAAACACTTGGACCATATTCAGCTACTTTACCAGGCCACTTAGTGGGGTGCTACATCAGAAATGAAGCACACGGGACTTAAATTGGTGCCTTTATGGGATGCTGGCATCCCTGGTGCAGCTTTATTCATTATGCCACAAAGCCCCTCAGCTACCCCCTCCATTTATAAACATTAACAAGATAGTAAGGATTGTGAGAAATAGTTAGGAGTAAAAATTTTTTAGAGATATCAAAAGTCACCATATTTTGTAAATCAATATACCATGAAAGAGATATTGTGTAACACAGAGAACTTCCATATAAGTTAAAAAAGACTAATCAGTATTTGAAAAATCAAATCAAGGAATTTAAAAATTTCACAAGCAAAATTTCAGACTCAGACTTAGAAAATTCTAGACATTCAAGGAAGGTTGTTCCTCATTTTCCCAGATTCATCCAAAGTGGCAATAGACAGAGAATATATTTGAATTTCTTTTGAATTCATTGCTTTACATTAGTGACATGGATTAGGTTAAAGGAACTTAACATACATCTTTAATAAGAGACACAGGTATTTTAAGCAAAATATGAAAACAGAAGAGATCAATAACAAGCAGGATACATTAGATCATGCAAAGATGATTAACATTGCAAAATAAACCAAGTAAATAATTTATGTATAAGAAAAACATAAGTAAATCACATGATCATTGAGATTAAATGTTGAAAAGCTTTTCATGAAACAGCTTATAACCATAAAAAGAATAGAAAAAATAATAGCAATTCCCCAATTGTAATTAAGACTAGCTACAGAGAAGTAATAATAAACAGCATAATTAACACAGAGCACTAAATGATCTTTCCCTGGAAATAATCTTGGACAAGGTTTTCTCCTCTCTTTCTTCAACACTGTCCTGGATGCATAATTAGGAAAATTAAACAAAAAGAAATGTGAGGTATAGGGTCAGCTTTTAAGAAATACAACTCTTAATGTATGTTAATGATACTAGGATATGTAGAGAAAATCAAACACTAGCCAAAACCAAATATGAGCTGATAGGTGAATTAGACAAAATTATTGGGTATAGGATCAACACAATCAAGTGTGTTACCAGGTTCCCATAAAAGCAAATCATGGCTCACTAGGCTAATCCTCCGCCTTGTGGCGCCAGCACACCAGGTTCTAGTCCCAGTTGGGGCGCCGGATTCTGTCCTGGTTGCCCCTCTTCCAGGCCAGCTCTCTGCTGTGGCCCGGGAGTGCAGTGGAGGATGGCCCAAGTGCTTGGGCCCTGCACCCCATGGGAGACCAGGAAAAGCCCCTGGCTCCTGGCTTTGGATCAGCGTGGTGCACCGGCAGCAGTGGCCATTGGAGGGTGAACCAACAGCAAAGGAAGACCTTTCTCTCTCTCTTTCTCTCACTGTCCACTCTGTCTGTCAGAAAAAAAAAGAAAAGAAAAAAATATTTATTTATTTATTTGAAAAGCAGAGTTACAGAGAGGCAGAGGCAGAGAGAGAGGTCTTCCATCTTCTGGTTCACTACCCAGATGGCCACAATGGCCAGAGCTGTGCTGATCTGAAGCCAGGGTCTAGGAGGTTCTTCCTGGTCTCCCATGGGGGTGCAGGGACCCAAGAACTTGAGCATCTCCCACTTTCCCAGGACATAGCAGAGAGCAGGATGGGAAGTGGAGCAGCTGGGACTAGAGCCGACACCTATATGGGATGCTGGCAATGCAGGTGGCAGCTTTATCTGCTGTGCTGCATTGTTGGCCCCAGGGGTCTTCTTGATCTCTCCTACCTCTGCCCCTGTTATATATTAATGTTAGCCATCACAAAACACACCGAACACCAGAGTAAGGGAAAGGGTTTATTTGGGAACACCCAACAGACCAGAGTGAAGGGGCAGTGAAGGAAAAAGAGAGAGAAAGAGAGAGAGGTGGAGAGGAGGGAGAAGAGAGACGAGAGGAGAGAAGCCAAGAGAGGCCAAGAGAGCACAGGAGAGAAGGACCAAGAGAGCACATGTTCAGGAACAGGCCCTTTTGAAACTTCCTGAGGGTGGGCAGGGAATCCAGAGCAGCAAATCCCATTAGGATGGGGGTGGAGCCTGGCTCAGGTAGCTGGGCCATGCAGCCACCTGGCTAAAACTGCCAGTTTCCTAACAGCCCCCACTGGTAAATGAGTCCAGGTTCTTCTTAATGTTTTTCATGGCATAAAATCTATTACTCTCAACAGTGAGTTTTTCTTGGTTTATTTTGTGCTATTTGTGGTAATATTTTACTTAATTTTTTTTCATGTGTTACTTCACAGTAATTTTTTAAAATAACATGAAAATGTTGTTAGGCTATAGATTGTGAATAAATTATACTTCTATAGGAAGTCTTAGTGGAGTATGAGGATTAAGTATCTAACTTCTCATGCATATGCACTTACTTAGTTTTTGATTTCCCAACACTTAGATTTACCTTATTTATTTACTCACCTAGTGTTAACTGACATTTCTGTTTGGAACCATATTCTTAGTTACTAATGACCCCTGGTTGGGTACTTATACTGTTGATCTATTTGTACTGATTACAAATGGTGAATTTGTAGTTTTGCTTGGAGTTATATGTTTTCTCTTAGGTATCTTAATGCTTTATTTAGGGGCACTGGTAGGAAGCCTTGTAATGTCTTCTTGGAGAACTGCCAGTTGTCTCACTGTGTAACCCTTCTAGTAGTCTGACCTAAATTCTGATTAGTCTGAAATGAATGCTGTTTTTCTACATTTCATTGGATTTGTATTATAATGGACTATTTTCTGCATATTTTTATTTTTAAGCAGTTGTGTATGTATTTGTCTTAAGTTGATAAGAATGGAATTTGGAAATATTTATGTAATTTAAATGAACAAAGCAAGGCAATTATCATATCCACTACATTATATACCTATTTTTCATGATAAGATTACTTAAAAGTCTAAACTCTTGTTTATTTTCCTATAGTAGGACACATTGTTATTAACTATTCTCACCATGTTGCACAACAGACCTCTTGAATGTATTCCGACTATGCAAACCAAATGTGATTGGCCAAGATGACTTCAAATCCCCTTCATGTGTCTGTATATTTAAATGATTTCCTATAGACAGCACAAAGTTTGGTCTTGGTTTTATTTTTCCATGTCAATCTCTATCTCTAGTGTATTTAGATTGAAGAGTTAAAATTGTATGTGTGTGGGTGTAAAAAGTTAAGCTTAAGCTTACAGGTTTAAACCTTCCTGGTGCAGCTGTGAAAATAAGACAGAGTAAAGTAGCACCTTGACAGTAGGGACTCCATTTTGGAGCACTTGAGACTGCATTCTGGGAAAGCACTCCCCCACCATGAGACTCTGGTCTGAAACTATGATCTCAAATAGTCGGACAATAGCAGTGCACTACACCACCCTTGGCAGAGCACAAAAACCCCCTAGCATGATTGCTCAAGCTTAAAAGTAGAAAGGTTGCACCTGGGTTACCTGGGCTAATAATGAAGATGTGATTTGTCTATGTCTTAAAATCATAATTGCTGATTGTAAGATTTTAGCAACCGCTTAGCAACCATGTATTCTCTCCCTCCTCCCGATTTTGTGGTTTTTGCCTTTATAAACCCCATGCTGTAGTTCCTCACTGCTCCTCTGTCCTTGTCAGAGGGCCCCAACATGTTGGATCAATAAATTTAACCCTTCGCTGGTTGACTGAGAGAAAAAGTCTCTTGGAGTCGTTCCTCGGGTGGTGGGTTTTTTTTTTAGACCCTAACATTTGGAGGTCCCACCGAGACCTGACTGCTGCCTGTGGACGCCTCCAATGGATATCTCTAGGGGTGAGTACGGCGCCTATTGTTTTGATTAAACGTGTACACTTTGATTTGTTGTTTGGTAAGGTTTGTTATTTGTTTGTAATTGGCAGCATTGTTGTCGGGCTCGAGGGAGAGCTCCACCTGACTGTGGCGGGCAGACGTGCTCCAGAGCCACAGACCACATCCCGGGGGATGCCCCAGGAGAAAGGGAAAACTGGGGATGCCCAGTGTTTCCTGTTTGGTGGGTTGCCTGCAGTAGGGAAATAGACTGCAGAGACTCACGTTTTGTTTGTACTGCTGAAACTTTGGTATTTGATCGAGCTCGTTAGTCTTCTATATTTGTATGGGATGCCGTGATGGCTCCCATTTGGTAGACACTTTGTGTGGTCCTTGTGTGCTGCTTCTCTACGCTGTTTGTCTGTTTGTGTACATTGTGTTGTTTGCTAACATGGGCCAGACCGTGTCTACACCTTTGTCTCTAACTTTGAATCATTGGTCGGAGGTAAGCCACTAGGCACATAACCTTTCTTTGTCAGTCAAAAAGGTAAAGTGGCAGTCTTCCTGTGTCTCTAAATGACCTGCTCTCGGAGTGGATTGGCCCCCAGAGGGCTCATTCCATTTACCACTCATTAGCTGAGTGAAAGAGGCCGTTCTCCAGCCTGGCCGTCATGGGCACCCAGACGGGGATTTTAAGAAGACATCGAAGGTCAGTATTCCTTCCCTCAAGCGGGACTGGATCTGTGGAAGTGACCGTTGAGTGTCCGGCACCCCACAGCTCTCCGAGAATGCGGAGTCACCCTGGCCATGGTTTAGCTAAGGCTGAAACTCCAGAGGGATTGTAAGGAATGGGAGGGAAATTAGGAAGGGCAGTTGGCTGAGAGCCTGGAGACCCCCTGAGCTCGCTTTGGCTTCCCGGCTGCCAGACTGCGACCCGAGGACCAGGTCTCTCTCTCGGAGGGACGCCTGGTCACGCTGCCTACTGCTACGTGAGCAGGGCTTAGCTTCGGTTGAGGCTAATATTGGCCCTCCAGGTAAACTCAGACAACTAGGTAGTGGGTAACCTTGAGTGATAGGAGATTTTAAACCCCACTCAGCCCCCAGACATGAGGAGCTTCATTGCTTTCTGCCTTCCTCCTCCTCCTGGGGGGCTCCCTCCCCCACTCTTTTGCTCTCCTCATCTCCATTCCTATACCACTGGCCAGGAGAAAGGGAGAGGGAAATTCCACAAGTCTCTCCACCTAGGGAAAAGCTGTTACCTGTTACCTGTTAATCCTTTCCAATCTGGTAGAAAGTTTTCCATCTTTGCAGCTTATGGTAGCTCTGGTGCGTCTTAAAGTTTTTTTATTTACTGTTTTTTTTTTATTTACTGTTTTTTTTATTTACTGTTTTTTTTATTTACTGTTGCTAAGCTTTGATTGCCTGAGGACTAAATCTGGAAAAGAGCTGAAGTTAACTATCTGTTGTAATTGACTGAGTGTCTACAGTAGTCCTAATTGATCTGGCTTTGGTTAAATTATAGGAGGTTCCCAACACTCTTAGTAAAACGGCGCACCTACCCAACCCCACGGTTAATCCTGCCAGGCCCTGGGGTGTGCAGTCTTCCCTGTAAATGGGGGAACACAGCCTTTCTCTGCACTCTATTCTAGTCCATGTGGCCTGCCACACCCAGGCAGGCAAAGCCAAATATCTCTAGGCAGAGCCCCCATGCCAGGGCTGCTTTTTCTCTCCTCTCCTGGAGGAATTTCCAATTCAATACCACTGCTGGCCTTACCTAAGGGAGCCAGAACCTTAAGCCATTAACCCTTTCCAAACTGATTAGCTTTTCTCTTTGCACCTAATAAAAACCTAAACAATGGGTTATTCATCTGAGAGCATTCACCTGTCTTGAAGGTTTCGCGTTTTTCTATTGCCATTAGAGTCTTAATTGGGAAAACTACAATGCAAAGTTGTTTACATTGTTTATCTGTTTTTAATGTCTGAGTGATTACCCAACTGATCAGAAATGTACTAATTTTGGCTAAATGGTTTGACTCTCTGACAGCTTAAATTCTAAACCGAGTCTTCCAACTTTGGGCTTCCAGCCGGATCCCTGGAACTCTCAAAAAATGAGACTCTAAATTTGTTAAAGTAACAGCTGCTTGGGTCAATTCAGATTATATAAAATATATTAAAATGTTATAAATGGTGTCAGACCTATGCTGTATTTATGTTTTTGCTTTCCAGCTAAAGTGGTCTTATAAAAATAAGAGTAAATTCTGTGTATACAAGCCTTTATGTTGTTAACTAAAGTAAGCCAATGCAGATTGGTTCAGAAAATTGAGGTAATGCAAATACCCTTTCCTCAGTGGCTTGCTTGCTCAGTTTTACATGTCTTTGATATGCTTTAAACTTGTTTCTCTTAATGAGGAAGATATTTTCAAAGTTGTAAACATGCACTAGTGTTTGCTGTCCAGGAGATGTTATCCTCATGTTACTTAAAAACATGAAAATGTAATTTTAACTTTTATTTCAGATAATGGTGTGGTATTCATTAATAACTCAGGGTCTTAAGTCATCTTGGCATCAGTGCTAAGTAGAACTTGAAAAAATATATTATATATACTTTTAACATCTCATATTTGATAAAAAAAAAACTGTTTTAGTTTGTTAACATGTATTCTCATAGGTTGTCCATACATGACAATTCTAGGCTATGTAAAAGTAACTACGGGTATAAAGTTTCAAAAGGTGTAAACAAGTCATAAAAAGTTTTAAAATGTTTACAATTTTAAAATATTGTTTACAGAGTTAAGTGCTAATGCCAAAATTGCACTAACCTAAAGTTAAAGTCTGATCTTCTGTTATAACAATTTTTTTTTAAAATATGTACTAATGTTAGTAAATATCTAAAAATGGTCTAAACCATAAATCTTGGAATCTGTTTTTGCAAAAACTGCAATGTCTATTTTAACAGTGTCTGCTTATTCGGTTACTCTGCCATTTCTAGAGTTAGGTCCTGTAAGCTCTTTTTTTAACTCTGTTAAATAATCCTAAATTATGTAAACTCTTATATACAAGGTTTTTTTTTTTATTTCTGGTTTATTCGACAACAAGAGACATAAAATTCATGTTAATCCATTGTGTACTCTACTGTCTCTGTTAAGTTATGTTTATGCAACAGATGCTAGAAAACTGGGTTCCAAAAACCCAAGAAAGCTCTAGTGTCCACAGGCTATACGGTAAATACCTGGAAGCCAAAGAATGGCAGAGACCTCTGCCACAATTTCTCCTCTAAGTCAGGCTACACAGTAAACACTGGTTAAACTGCCAGTTAAATCTAAAAGCCCAAAAAGTCAGGCTAGAGACCCAACTCACTGCCTCACTTCTCCTCTTTTCTCTTCCAGAAGGGAAGTTACTACTGTTCTACAGGACTCTCCACTGTAATGTACGGTTTGATCCCCAGACCTTATGAAAGGGATGACTGACCTTTTCTGTAATAATGCCTGGCCACAGTATAGGGTCCCAAACAACATAAAAAAAGGTTAAACTATAAAATAATGTGACAACTAGATCAATTTTTCAGTGTAAAAAGTTACACTGATGACCTCAAAGTATGCAAGCAGGTCACCACAGTTGATCTTACCTAAAAGGCCATAGTTCTCCTCATGGACATGGTCTTAACTCACAGGAAAATACTAAGTGTCAGAATTTGCCCATGACCATAGTTTTTCTAGCTCACCCTGATATTAAAAAAATCTCCAAAAATCAGGATTGGGTTGAGCACCCGCTTGACTGACATCATAGAGGCTGCCTCCTTGGTCTACTTTATTAAAAACCAGAAAAACGAGGAGCAAGCTAGCAGCAGAGGATAGGCAACAGACCAATCAATGGCTGCTTTACACGGTGATTGCCATCAAGGAGACCCAGCAAGGCCGGTGCACCCCAAATGGCACCTGTTGCTGATATAAGGAGCCAGGGCACTGGGCAAGCAGCTGTCGTGACAGCAAATGCCTTCTGTCAGCCCTGCCAAGAGCACGGCCACTGGACACGGAACTGCCCTGGGTGTCGAAGGACTCCTGGTTCAGAACTACAGACCCTGTGGCCCTGAGCTAAAAAGCCTTTTGCTCTGCCCAGCCTCTGCCCAGCTTCCAGCTCCAGCCACTGCTATTGAGGGGATGGCCTAGGGTCAGTGAAATGCAAGTTGCCTATTTCTATCTGCCTCCTATTTAGCTCTCCTCCTAGTCCAGCCATGTAATGCAAGTCAACAGGGTGCCTCCCTTAAAGGAGATTTGCATCTCTTTCAATTCTCTTCCAGCACCCCATGGATAGGTCTGGGCCTCACACACCCAGCCAGGCCTTAAAAGTCTATCCAATAACATTAAGCTTAGAAAGCCCTCCCTGCCAGTTCCTAAAAACAGGGATTTCAGTAACAGCTAACTCAAATAGCCCTACACCGATTTGGACAGGTCCTCACTGAGGACTTAAAGGGCCTATCTCTTGAGGGGGGGTGCACAATAATCCATAATATAAATGGTTAAATGTAAATAATTCATTAGTCTGTTCTTTTCCCAGCCTGAGACTCTAGTCTTGTACATTGGCTTAACTTCCTAGCAAAACTGGCTACTAAATATAAAAAAAAAATTGTCTCTGGGTCAATCAAACTGGACAGGCACAAACCCAAATTTGTACTTTTCCTGGAAAAAGCCAAACAGCTCCAGGACCAGGCCAAGCAGGGCTGGGATTTCTGGCCTGACATCTGATCATGAAAATCCTGGCTATTTCCTCTCCTTGGCCCACTAAATTCTGCAATCTTGATGCTTCTCTTTGCACCGTGTGTTTTTAATGCCCTTGTTCATTTTGTCTCTAACAGACTAAAAGCTGTTGAACTCCAAATGGTCATCAGGCAAGACTTCCAGCCCATTCCACTGGACGACTTGAGCAGCCCTCTGGACCAAGCAACACAGTCTTTCCAAGGCCACTGTTGCACACCATAAGACAGGTAGCAAGAGGAAATACCCAAATCCCCCTCGACACCCACATGCCAGCTTCAAAGAAGTTACAGAAGACGGAACTCCATCCATAATCCCAAAGAAAAATTTTGGGTATTACCTCTTGAGGGAAAAATATTAGGCAGAAAGTCAGTTATGAGCTTATGTGTGTGTGACATAAAGGCCTAATGTGTCCAGCATATGCATCTACATCTCAGTCATCCTGACAATGTTTCATGGGCAGCCTGGCCTTTGCATCCTGCCCTGCCCCCTTCTACCTGATAACCTGCCAGGTAGAGATCCCCGCCCCTTCTACCTGACAAATCTTCCACAATCTCCCAGATGTAGCCCAGTATCTGCATTTCAGTATTACAGAACAGGCGGGAGTTAAATCTCATTTTCATGGGGGTGGGTTATACACGGCCCTAAAAAAAAAAAATGTTGTTTTTATGCCAACTAAACTGGAGTGGTTATAAACTCCATGGCCAAACTCAAAAAATGACAGAAAAAATGGCAACGGGAGAGGGAAACTCAACAGGGATGGTTTGAGTCATGGTTCGGCCAGTCCCCATGGCTTACTACTCCACTGTCAGCTCTAACAGGACCCTTAATTGTTCTACTCCTAATTGTAACCATAGAACCTTGTGTGTTAAAGAGACTCATCACCTTCGTGCGGGAACAAGTTAAAAATGTTAAACTCATGGTTGTAAGACAACAATATGTCACATTAACAGAGACAAAAATGAATAATCTCTAAGATTAGAGATCCTCACAACAAGGAGTGGGGAATGAAAAGTTAAAATTGTATGTGTGTGGGTGTAAAAAGTTAAGCTTAAGCTTACAGGTTTAAACCTTCCTGGTGCAGCTGTGAAAATAAGACAGAGTAAAGTAGCACCTTGACAGTAGGGACTCCATTTTGGAGCACTTGAGACTGCATTCTGGGAAAGCACTCCCCCACCATGAGACTCTGGTCTGAAACTATGATCTCAAATAGTCGGACAATAGCAGTGCACTACACCACCCTTGGCAGAGCACAAAAACCCCCTAGCATGATTGCTCAAGCTTAAAAGTAGAAAGGTTGCACCTGGGTTACCTGGGCTAATAATGAAGATGTGATTTGTCTATGTCTTAAAATCATAATTGCTGATTGTAAGATTTTAGCAACCGCTTAGCAACCATGTATTCTCTCCCTCCTCCCGATTTTGTGGTTTTTGCCTTTATAAACCCCATGCTGTAGTTCCTCACTGCCCTCTGTCCTTGTCAGAGGGCCCCAACATGTTGGATCAATAAATTTAACCCTTCGCTGGTTGCATGAGAGAAAAAGTTTCTTGGAGTCGTTCCTCGGGCGGTGGTTTTTTTTTTTTAGACCCTAACAAGATAATGCACATTTAAAGTGATTATCCATGAAAGTGGGTTAGTATGTAATATGGTTGCAATTGTTTTCTCTGTTTTTTTTTTTTTTTAGTCTTATTTATTGATTTTTGTTTGTTTGAAAGCTAGAGAGACAGAGGGAGGGAGATCTCCCATTGGCTGTTTCACCCTCTCTAAAAAAAAAAAAAAAAAACCTACAACAGCTGCAACTCAGCCAGATTGAACACAGGAGCCAGGAAGTCCATCCTGGTCTCCCACATGTATGGCAGGGAGCCAATAACTTGAGCCATCACCTACTGCCTCCCAGGGGGTGCATTCACAGGAAATTGATCACAAGTGGGGTTGCTGAACTCAAAGCTGGCACTCTGATATGGGACATGGTTATCAAAATTGGTGTGTGTTTAGCTGCTGCACCAAATGCCCATGCTGATTCTTGTTTTTAAATACTTTTTGTAATTTTATTTTATATTTTAAAAATTTTTATTCATTTATTTAATTCATTAAAGGCAGAAATACAGAGTGATCTACCATATGCTGGTTCACTCCTTAAATGTCTGCAAAATAGGGTGACACTGTGGCATACCAGGTAGAGCTGCCACCTGTTGGTGTATTAGTTGCTGTTAATAGTCCCAGTGATCTATTATATTTCTGTGATATCAATTATCTCTTTTTTAAAAATTTTTATTTATTTATTTGGGAGGCAGTTATAGACAGATAGGGAAAGAGAGAGAGAAAGGTCTTCATCTACTGCTTTACTCCCTAAATGGCCCCAAGGGCTGGAAGGTGGTCTGATCCAAAACCAGGAGCCAGGAGCCAGGAGCTTCCTCCAGGTCTCCCTCATCAGTGCAGTAGCTCAGGGCTTGAGGCATCTTTCACTGCTTTTCTAGGCCATAAACAGAGAGCTGGATTGGAAGTGGAGCAGCCAGGTGACAAATCAGTGTCAATATGAGATGCTGGTGCTGCAGGTGGAGCCTTAGCCCACTGTCCCACAGTGCTGGCCCTCAGCCATGGCTTTTAATTTCTGTATTTGTCTGATAATTGTGGGGGCTATAGGTGGCTGTAGGAAATATAGGCAGAGATAAAAAGTGCATTGCTTTGCTTGGGTGGCCATAACATAATACTGTCAAATATGTGGCTTGAATCACAGCAATATATTTCTCATAGTTCTAGAGATTATATATTTGAGAGCAAGAAGATAATGGGTTTGGTTGCTCCTGAGACCTCTCTTTGGTTATCACATAGCCACCATCTTGTTGCACCCTTATATGGTATTTCTTCTGTCTATGTGCAGCCCTTCTTATCAGAACATTGATTAGTTTGGATCAGGGCTTCATGCTTATGATATCATTTGATGTCAATTATTTGCTTAAAGTCCTGTCTCCAAATAGTGTCACATTGGGTGTCAGCATTTCATGATATGAATTTTAGAGAGATACATTGGTTGTCAGCATTTCATGATATAAATTTTAGAGAGATACAGATCAGCCTGTAGTACTTAAAAGGGCCCAGGGGTTTGCCCTGTAAGCAGCTGTCTCCAAGAAAGACTTAGTTTCTGAAATGTGTGTTAATGTTTCTCACAGTATTATTTTCAATACTGATGTAAATATTGGTGCATGAATGGACACACATGTGCACAAACCCCTGTGTACATATAGATACATTATTGTGAAGATGTTTAATGGTTGTGTGGAGGTAAAGTAAATATAGTAATCCATATAATGACACAGTGGGGCCAGCAGTGTGGAATAGAAGTTTGAGCCTCTGAAAACAGTGCCAGAACCCCATATATGTGTGGGTTCAAGTCCTGGCTGCTCAACTTCTGATCCAGCCCCCTGCTGATGCACCTGGGAAAGCAGCAGAAGATAACCCAAGTACTTGGGACCCTACACCCATGTGGGAGACCTAGAAGAAGCTCCTGGCTCCTAGCTTCAGACTAGTGTAACCCCAGCTGTTGCTGACATTTGGGGAGTGAGCTAATGGATGGATGTTCCATCTCTCTCTATCTCCCCTCCCTCTCCCTTTCTTCCTTTCTCCCTCCCCTTCCTTCCCTCCTTCGCCTTCTCTCTGCATCTCTGCCTTTCAAGTAAATAAAGAAATATTATTAAAAATTACACAGTAACATTATAACATGATGAAAAATAGAAAATGATAAAACTTAATAAGTGTGTTATCCAATATCTAATTTCTAAAACATAAACAGCAAACAGAGGGATGTTTTCTTAACATGTTCAAAATTTTAAATTATAATTACTCAAAACTTAAACTTTTCATTATAGGGACACACTGGCAAGCTACATTACCAAAAGCATAAATCCAATACTACTGTAGTACCTTTTTCATTGTTGTTTCATATTTTTTCAGTTTTATCTACTTAATTAAATCATGAATTATGGTGGGCTTTTCTGCTCTTTGAATACCACTTATAGTATTTAAGAAATTTACAAATTTATCATTGAGTGTGTTTTTTCAACACAGGCACTGATATTGCCAGTTCAGTGAACACTGGGGTGACCATTGCAGGATTTAAAATGAAATTTATATTATAATGACATAGGTCTCCCTAAAATCTTCAAAGCCTCCAAAGCACATAAATGATTACATCAGTAATTTATTAGAGATATTTGATTTAGTTTAATTTTTATGGCTAATGTGTCATTACTGTTTGGCAGTTAGAAATATAATTGATAAAGCATGTAAGCATTAAGATTGTATGTTTCCTAGACAGAATTTGGCATGACAGTGTGAGTATATGTGTGCCTTCATTTTAGTAGGTTTTATAAAAAAAGTTTTAAAAAGATACATTACTTATTAATTTGAAAGGCAGAGTGACAAAGAAAGGTTGAGAGAGTTTACATCATCAGTGGTCCAAGGATCCAGGCATAGCAAGGCCAAAGCCAGTAGCCCCAAATTCCTTTTGGTTTCCCATATATGTGGCTGGGGCAGAAGCATTTGGACAATAGTTTGCTGTCATTCCAGGTGCATTATCAGGAAATGAGATCAGATTCATAGTAGCGAGGACTGGAACTGGGTTTCTAATGCAGATGCTGAGTAGTTCAAGTGGTGGCTCAACCTACTGTGCCACAATGCCAGTCCTGACAAATTTTATTTAAAAAAAAAAGGAAAATTCTTATAACATCCCTATAAATGATCCCAAAGACACAGCAAGTAAAGAAATATTTACTGAAGACAGATTTGTTAAGAGCAGAGAGACTCAGTGCTTATGGATCCAGACCTGTTTCCTACCTTCCCTATCATGACTCAGTGCAATGGAAACTCCACTCCTAAGTGCAACTGAGAACACATGGCCCTCTCTCCTGCTAGCTGCCAGCTTGGGATGACATCCTCATTTTTCTCCTGTCCTCAGTTGCCTGCTGCCAGAACTATGCACTGGGTGAGTGTAGCTGAGAGATAGGGCCCAGACCACACTTGAATAATGGAGACTGTATTGGGCATTAGGACGCTTGGGTCTAATCTCCCACAACATGAAATGTCCACTGTAGGCACGTCCATAGAAACAGTACATCTGCAGTGACTTTGGGTTGAAAGTATTGGGGATATTGAGAAGACAGCCTTCTTTTTATTAATTTTTTATTTTATAAGCAAGGACAAATAGCAATGAAAGAAAGCTTCCATCTGCTGGGTCATTCTCCATTCAAAACAAATAAGGCTGAGCTAAGTTAAAATTGGGAGCTGGTAAGACAGGCATGATAACACTGAGAATTAAGTGTTAATTGGGATGCTCACTTCCCTTTTCAGAGGGTCAGTTCAGATCCCAGCTACTTTGCTTCTAATCCAGCTTCTGACTATTAGGCCTGGAAGGCAACACATGTTGGCCCACACCAGTTTGGGAGATGAGACCTGCATGGAATTCCTCAGCCCTAATTTTGCCTTGGGCCAACTTTGGCTGCTGTAGGCATTTGGGGACATGGGAGAATAAACCACCAGATGGAAAAATCACTGTCACTCTCTCTGAATTTCAAATAAATTATTTTTTAAACAGTTATAAATTGGAAGCTAGGCACTCAATTTTGGTCACCAATGTAGCTAGGTGTCCCAACTACTTGAGCCTCTACCTTCTGGGTGATACAGACCTAGGGTGAGCATTAGCAGGAAGCTGGAGCTGAATCAGGATGGAGCTGGGACTCAAACCCAGGCTGTCTGGGATGTGCTGACCCAAGCAGTGTATTAAACACTATACTCAACTTCAACACTTTAAGGAGATAAAAATATTCTAAGATTGTTGATAGTGATGATTACAACTAAATGAAAACAGTGAATTGTATAGATACTCTTAACTGGTGAATCTCATGGTAAGTTGCATTTATATCTCAATTATGCTATTTAAGAAAATTATATGACAGAATATATTGTATTACTTCAAACTTTTCATGTAATATATATTTTAGTGTCTCAAATTCCAATGCATGTAAAATGTGACTTTATATTTACATATAAATATAAATATGAATATAAATGTAAGACCAAGTGATGACAGCATATTAACTAGATAAAGAACAGTGATTGATTCAGGACCAAGGTATATTGGTTAAAAGATGACATTAATCTTTTCTGTATATCTTTTCTGAGAATAAAATTAAGAAATGAATTAACATGAAACAAAACATGGTCAGACACCAGAAACATGTGAATATATAATTTACTAGAGATGAATCTTAGAAGACTAACATTTGGGACTGACATTGTGGTGTAGTGGGTTAGGACAGTGCTTGCAATGCTGGCACCCTATATTGGCATGCCATTTTGAGTCCTAGCTACTCTGCTTCTGATCCACATTCCTGTGAGTGTGTTTGGGAAAGCAGTGGAACATGGCCCAAGAACTTGGATCCCTACCAGCCATATAGGAGACCCAGATAGAACTGCCTGGTCCTGACTCCTGGCCCCACCCTGGCTATTGCAGACACTTGGGGAGTGACCACAAGAAAGAAGATCCATCTATCTCTTTGTCAGTCTCTCCTGCCTCTCTCCTTATTTCCCTTTCAAATAAATCTTTAAAAAAAAAGATTAACCTCATTTCATAATCCTTGTGATGGAATCTTAATTACCCAATCTCTTTTCTATTTGTCTCTCCCTTTATACTACAAGGACTCTTTATTCCCATTCATCCAGTACAAATTACTTATTAGAACTGCTCTTATGACTTGGCACTCAAAATCATGAACTACAATTATCATATGATATCTATACTTAAGAAACAGATAAAGAATTTGTTTAAGATTATCCATCTATTTTTGAGTATGGTCTTCCCACTTTTATTCATATCAGGATTCCTCATTGAATCCAAATACTCAACCCCAGTAGGAACAGCCCCCATTGACAGAGGTGTGTGATGACCAAGGGAACAATTCATGGGAATGGGTATGAGAAACCAGTACTCTATGTTGCTAAGCTAGTTCTTTGATACCTGAAAGTTCATTTTATTTCAAGGAATATGCCATAGAGACCCATTTTTTTAAGCATGCAATTTCTTCTGTGTCCTGAGATGAGGGTACCTAGGCTATAAATCCAAGACTGAAGTTCCTGCTTTTGCACAATAGTCACTGAGGGGCAATGGCAGGATCAGAGAAGGCTTGGGAATTTCAACAGGGCAAACCATAGGTGAGGCATAAAGAAAGTCAGGGATAGGCTGTGGGCCAAGAGTCAGTACCCTGTCCTACTTCACTCAAGACCATCTCAATTCTAGCCGTCCTCATTTGAGAGTTTTATGAAACCCTCTGTTGACCTTTTTGCCTAGTTTGTAACATAAACCAGCAAGTAGAGGGAAAAGTTCAGATCCATTCCTTAGAACAGTAAGTGAAGATTTGTTAGATATTTAGATGGACAGATGGATTTCAGAAGCTCTTAATTATGTCACTAATGGAGATTAAAACTTTTGTGTTTGCGCATACTTTTTGTTTCAGTATAAGCACTAGAATAGTTTTCTCAACTCTGGAATATGACCCAAGGATGGAACACTAATTATTTTAGTCGAAGAGACCAAGTGTCTTTATATGACCATACTTCCCCATATTTTTTTATGGATTGTGTGAATCAAATATATTTATAATGCAAGTTTTTCTCATTTAATGTCAGTTATCCATTTTTTGACAATTGTAATGTTGCAGAGATTTAGTGTTAGTCCATTTCTAATTATTTAAAATGAGAGTAAATCAGACTATTGCTGATAATTACTTTGCAAAATATAAATAAAAATGCAATACAATGCCCAAATATAGTAAAAAAAAATTCTTTTTTTTAAGCTTGATTTATTTATTTGAAAGTCAAAGGAGAGGCAGAGAGAGAGAGAGGTCTTCCATCCAATGGTTCACTCCCCAATTGGCCGCAATGGCCCAAGCTGTGCCAATCTGAAGGCAGGAGCCATGAGCTTCTTCTGGGTCTCCCAGGCACAGGGGCCCAAGCACTTGGGCCATCCTCTGTCGCTCCCCGTCTTCGTGGAGGAATGACACAGGACCCTGTGCTGTTCTTTCATCTGCTCGGCCCTCCCCGGGTTTGCTGCTGGTTCTTCCCGGGTTGGCTACCGTCCCTTCCACCTCTGTGGAAGGGCGGTTCCCCCTGCCACTTTCCCCACTTCCACGGGAGAGTGGCACAATGCCAGCCGGCTCTCTCAGGGGCTGCACAGGTGTTCCTCTTACATGCTCCTGGTGCATGTTGTCTCTCTCCTCCTTTATAGTCCTCTTCCACCAATCCCAACTCTGCTACCCACATGCCGAGTACGCTGCTCTCCTCCAATCAGAAGCAGGTCCTGCTGTTTATTGGTTGAACTGGAGGCAGCTGTGTAGAAGCTGTTTCCTCCTCTCCCAGTGCCATATTGTGGGAGAGCAGATGCATAGAATAAGTCTTAATTCCAGTAACTTAGTCTAGTCAGGGTTGCTCCCAGTTGCTCCCCACAATCCTCCACTGCTTTCCCAAGCCATAGCAGAGAGCTGGACTGGAAGTGGAGCAGCCAGGTCTCAAACTGGCACCCATAGGGGATGCCGGTGCTTCAGGCCAGGGTGTTAACCCACTGATCCACAGCACTGACCCCTCAATGCATTGTTATGTTATCCAGGCAGTTTGTGTGGCAGCAGCCTTGCTGACAGGGTTGGCATGAATCATGCTCATGAACATGTCTGTGTGAAATTCTCTTGATTGTATTTGGCATGCAATTAAATTCCTCCCTACTCACCAAGAGTATATCAGCATTTGATATATAACAAATCAAAAAAATTATGTTGTGGTTTTCTTTGCAATTATTTTTTTAAAAGGCAGAGCATCAGAGAAAGGGGAGAGGAGGTAGGGACAAAGGAAGAGGGGGAGAGAGAGACTGTGCATCTGCTGCTTGATTCACTCTCTAATTATCCTAACAGCCAGGGCTATGTCAGGCTGAAGCCAGAAGGCAATAATCTTACCTGCATCTCTTTTGAGGGTAACAGGAACCCAAGTACTTATCCATCATCTGCTGCCTCCCAGGTACAACAGCAGGGTGTTTTATTTTAAGTATGGAATAACCAGGATGAAAACCACAAATTTGCTTATGGGATGTTATATGTCCCAAGCAGTAGTCTAACCTGCATCACAATATACAACCCTCTCAATCTGGTGGTTTGCTCTGGATCTTGCCCAAACCCTGTGTCTCCAATAGACAATTCCCAGACTTTTTCATAAGGTAAGGTAAACTCCAATAAGCAAGTACTTTTCAAAGTGTGTCAATGTCATATTTACTGATTTCAAATTGGGCAAAGCAAGAAAAATGGTAATGTCAAGGATCATGATGAAGATTATTTGAAGGCTTGTGTGTTGGGAGGTGTATTATTTGGGATAATTACTAGGAAGGTATAGTACAATGAATATGTGTTATATCCATTTTTACAGTGCAGTTGTGGGCAAAAATACTCAGGTTGCTAAATGCCTAAATTCTATAGAATTTTCAGTATGTGGATTTCTGTGCAGTATATCTGTAGTAATAGAAAAGTAGTTAATACCACCCAAGTATTTTTTTTTTCTGTAGTGTAGATTTAAGTAATAAAATGATGTTTCTTTCTATGGTATACTGAAATTTGTTTAAACATTCATCCTGAAAATAAAATTGCTTCTTAACCATAGCATTAGCTTTTTTTATTAAAAGATTTATTTCTTTGAAAGATTTACAGAGAGAGGTAGAGATAGAGAGAGGGGTCTCTCTGTCACTCTCCAGATGGTCACAACATCATAACTGCACCAGTCTGAAGCCAGGAGCCAGGAGCTTCTTCTAAGTCTCCACATGGGTGCATGGACCCAAGGACTTGGGCCATCTTGTACTGCCATAGCAGAGAGCTGTATCAGAAGAGGAGCAACCAGGAATAGAACCAACACCTATACGGGATGCCAGTGCTTCAGGTGAGGGCTTTAACCTTCTGCACCACAGCGCCGGCCCCCATGATATTAGTTGTGGCTCATTTGGTTAATCCTCTGCCTGTGGCACCGACATCCTATATGAGTTCTGGGTTCTAGTCCCAGTTGCTTCTCTTCCAGTGCAGCTCTCTGCTGTGGCCCGGGAGGGCAGTGGAAGATGGTCCAAGTGCTTGGGCCCCTGCACCCTCATGGGAGACCAGGAAGAAGCACCTGGCTCCTGGCTTTGGATCAGCACAGTGCCAGCTGTAGTGGCCATTTATGGGGTGAACCAATGGAAAAAGGAAGACCATTCTCTCTGTCTCTCACTATTTATGTATCTACCTGTTAAATAAATAAAAAAATAAAAAACCCACAATGCATAAAGGTTATAAAATTGTGTATTTCTAGACTTGGTTTTTTTTAACCAAAGAGAACATTTTTAAAATTCTTTTTAAATGTTAGATTAATTTCTATATAGTTCCTGGACTTCTAAAACTTTGCATATTTGTCTAGGCTCTTTCATTAATTAAAAAAAAAGGTTTTTGGGGGCTGACACTGTGAGATGGTGGGCTAAGCCTTTGCCTGTGGTGCCAGCATTCCACATTGGTACCAGTTTGTGTCCCAGCTGCTCCTCTTCCAATCCAGCTCTCTGCTTATGGCCTGGGGAGGCAGCATAAGGTAGCCCAAGTGGTTCTCTGTACCCATGTGGGAGACCTGGAGGGAACTCCTGGCTTCTGATTGGCTTATCTCTTACTGAGCCATCTGGAAAGTGACTGTAACTCTACCTCTCAAATGAATACATAAAGTCTTTAAATAAAAAATGTTGTTTGATCTATGTCCATCTAAGTTAATTTTTATAAGAATGTCACATAGTAGGTTATTTAGAAAGAAACATTTTTGCTAAAATGTATTTACTTTAAAATACTTTTTCAAAATGGATATACTTTCTCTTTCTGTTAATAAAAGAGAGAGAGAGAGAGAGAGAGAGAGAGAGAGAGAGAGAAAGAGGGAGGTTCTCTCACCGGTTTCACTCACAATAGGAGCTACAACAGCCAGGACCAGGCAAGGTTGATGCCAGGAGGCAGAACATCCATCTGAGTCTCTGCATTTCTGTCAGGAACCCAAGTACTTGGGCAATTATACATTGCCTTCTTACATGCTTTAGCAGGAAGCTGAATGGAAAGTTGAGTAGCCAGGACTCATATCAGACTCCATGAGGTGAGAGCTTCACCAGTGGTGACATAACCTGCTGTGCCAGAAGACCTGCCTCAAAAAACAGTTATTTCTTTTAGTCTGGGAGCCAGAAGGTATAAAGTCAAGAGGCCAATCTAGAAAGGACCATTTTCCTACATCACATGGTAAGAGAGACATCACATGGTAAGAGAAAGAAGTAGAAGTAGAAGTAGAAGTAGAAGTAGAAAGAAGCAGATAACATCACATGGTAAGAGAAAGAAATAGAAGTCTTTTAAAATTGGTGTTGTGGTATTCTTTATGATGGCAACTTTTACTTTGGGGATTAAACTTCCATTATGCTATTTTATCCCTTTCCTACAAATAGGTTTTCACTGTAATAACTGTTACTTCTATAGAATTTAAATAGTTTATCAGTCTTTATCTTACTTTATATGATTTGTAAATACTGAAAGATACTTGGAAATTGTTAAGGTATCTGGCCTACTACTTTCAACACCTAACTTAAGTTTCTTTCTAGTTTTTATTCCCTTGAGTATAAGTCGAATTTTCATTTTTCCCCCAAGTATAGTGATTTTGAGTTTTATACTTAGTATTGTAAGGCATATGTTGCAGAAATTGTGGATACTGTAATATTCTTCAGAATGATTTGCTTTACATTAATTGACTGGATTAAAATAGCAAATTCCATATTCTTTGCAGTGATCAATAAGTCATTGCTTCTCATAATGTCAGTTTCACTTCTACAGGTTTCCTTTTAGAGGCTCAGTTAGTTGTCACAGATCAGGGAAAACATATACTATTTGTACCTTTGGGACTGGCTTATTTCACACAGCATGATGTTTTCCAGATTCCTCCATTTTGTTGCAAATGACTGGATTTCATTTTTTATGTCTATGTAGTATTCTATAGAGTACATATCCCATAATTTCTTTATCCAGTCTTTTGTTGATGGCCATTTAGGTTGATTCCCTATCTTAGCTATTGTGAACTGAGCTGCAATAAACATTGAGGTGCAGATAGTTCTTTTATTTGCCAATTTAATTTCGCTTGGGTAAATAGTGAGGAGTGGGATGGCTGGGTCATATGGTAGGGCTATATTCAGATTTCTGAGGTATCTCCAAACTGTCATCCATAGTGGCTTTACAAGTTTGCATTCCCACTAAAAGTGGAGTAGTGTGCCTTTTCCCCCACATCCTGACCAGCATCTGTTGTTGATTTCTGTATAAAAGCCATTCTAATCAGGGTGAAGTGAAATCTCATTTTGGTTTTGATTTGCATTCCCTGATGCCTAGTGATCCTGAACACTTTTTCATGTGTCTGTTGACTGTTTGAATTTCTTCTTTTGAAAAATGTCTGTTAGGTCCTTGGCCCATCCCTTAAGTGGGTTGTTTGTTTGTTGTGGAGTCTCTTGATCTCTTTGTAGATTCTGGTTATTAATCATTTATCAGTTGCATAATTTGCAAATATTTTCTCCCATTCTGTCAGTTGCCTCTTCACTTTCCTGACTCTTTATTGTGCAGCACAGAAACTTCTCAATTTGATGGAATCCCAGTTGTTAATTTTTGTTTTGGCTGCCAGTGCCTCTGCGTTCTTTCCCAAGAACTCTGCCAATGTCAGTATCTTGCAAGGTTTCTCCAATGTTCTCTAATAATTTGATCATGTCAGGTCATAGATTTAGATCTTTATGTTGAGTGGATTTTTTGAAAGGTGCAAGGTAGGCTTCTTTCTTCATACTTCTGCATGTGGAAATCCAGTTTTCCCAGCACCATTTGTTGAATAGACTGCCCTTGCTCCAGGAATTGGTTTTAGGCTTTTGATCAAATATAAGTTTGTTATAACTATTTGAATTGATTTATGGTGTTTATATGCTATTCTGTTGGTCTGTTCATCTGTTTCTGTGCCAGTACCATGCTCTTTCGATGATAACTGCCCTGCAGTATGTCTTTAAATCTGGTTTTGTTATGGGTCCGGCTCTGATTTTGTTGTCTAAGATTGCTTTATCTATTTGATGTCTCCTGTGGATCTATATGAATTTCAGCATCATTTTTTCCAGATTTGTGAAGAATATCCTTGGTATTTTGATTGTTATCACATTGAATCTGTAAATTGCTTTTGGAAGAATGGACATTTAGATTATATTGATTCTTTCAATCCATGAACATGAAAGATATTTTCATTTTTTTGGTATCTTCTTCAATTTCTTTCTTTAAAGTTTTGTAATTCTCATCGTAGAGATCTTTGACATCCTTTGTTAAGTTTATTCCAAGGTACTTTTTTGTAGCTATTGTGAATGGGATTGATCTTAGAAGTCCTTTCTCAGCCATGGCATTGTCTGTATATATAAGGGTGATTGATTTTGTTTTTGACTTTGTATCCTGCTACTTTACCAAGCTGTTCTATAATTCCAATAGTCTCTTAGTAGAGTTCTTAGGATGCCCTAAATAAAGAATCATATCATCTGCAAAGAGGGATAGTTGGCTTCTTCCTTCCCAATTTGTATCCCTTTGATTTCTTTTTATTGTACAATAGCTCTGGCTAAAACTTCCAGTATTATATTGAATAGCAATGGTTAGAGTGGGCATCCCTGTCTGGTACCAGATCTCAGTGGAAATGCTTCCAACTTTTTCCAATTCAATATGATGCTGGCCATGGATTTGTCATGAATCACCTTGATTGTGTTGAGGAATGTTCTTTCTACACATAATTTGCTTAGAGTTTTCATCATGAAAGGGTGTTGTATTTTACTGAATACTTTTTCTGCATCTATTGAGATAATCATATGTTTTTTCTTCTGCACTTTGTTAATGTGGTGTATCACTTTGATTGAAATGCAAATGTTAAACCATCCTTTCATACCAGGGATAAATCCCACTTGGTCAGGGTGGATTATCTTTCTGATGTTTTGTTGAATTCTATTGGCTAGAATTTTATTGATGTTTTTTGTGTCTATGTTCATCAGGTAAATTGGTCTTTAATTTTCTTTCTCTGCTGCCTCTTTTTCAGGTAATGCTGGCCTTGTAGAAATCATTTGGGAGGGTTCCCTCTCTTTCAATTGTTTTGAATAGCTTAAGAATAATTGGAGTTAGTTCTTTAAGTGTCTGGTAGAATTCAGCAGTGAATCCATCCAGTCCTGGGCTTTCCTTTGTTGGGAGGGCCTTTATTACTGATCCAGTTTCTGTCTTGGTTATGGGTCTGTTTAGGTTTTCTATGTCTTCCTGGTTCAATTTAGGTAGGTTGTATGTGTCCAGGAATCTATCCATTTCTGCTAGATTTTCCAGTTTGTTGGCATACAACTCTTTGTAGTTATTTCTGATGACTCTTTAGTTCTGTGGTGTCTGTTGTTACATTCCCTTTCAAATCTCCAATTTTAATGATTTTGGTTTTCTCTCTCCTGTTTTTGGTTAGTTGGTCCAGTGTTGTGTCAATTTTGCTTATTTTTTCAAAAAACCAGCGCTTTGTTTTGCTGCTCTTTGTTATTATTTTTTTTTTTTTGCTTTCTTAAGATTATTTTATTCCAAAGGTCAAGTGCTCTTTGTTATTTTTTGGATTAAATTTTGTTGGTTTGTTCTCTAATTTTAATTATTTCTTTTCTCCTATTAAGTTTGGGTTTGGTTTGTGTAGAGTTTCTAGATCCCTGTTATTGACTGGTAGCTCATTTATTTGCTGCCTTTCCAATTTCTTGATGTAGGCACCTATTGCTATAAGCATTTATCTTTTTTAAACTTTTATTTAGTAAATATCAATTTCCAAAGTACAGTTTATGGATTACAGTGCCCTCCCACTGCTTTTGCTGTATCCCATAAGTTTTGATATGTTGTGTAGTTATCTTCATTTGCTTCTAGAAAGTTTTGATTTCTCTTTTGATTTCTTCAGTGACCCCTCTTCATTCGGGAGCATATTGTTCAGTCTCCACATGTTTGCATATGCTCTAGAGATTCCTGAGTTGCTGATTTCCAGATTCATTCCATTGTGGTCTGAGAAGATGCATGGTATGATTGTGATTGTTTTGAATTTGCCAAGACTTGCTTTATGACCTAGTATGTGGTTAATCCTAGAGGAAGTTCCAAGCACTGCTGAAAAGAATGTATATTCAGCAACTGTAGGGTGAAAAGTCCTGTAGATATCAGTTAAGTCCATTTGGTCTAGTGTTGATTAAATCTGTTGTTTCCTTTGCACACAAATTTATCATCAGCAAATCACCTCTGACTCTTATCTAAAAGCCATAGAAACATAAAGAGACCAGAGAGAAGCTGTGTCTGGCATGGTGGACAAGGATAGCAAGAATCCCAAAACTCCAATCTTGCACCATGAACAGCTATAACCATCACAGCAAGCAGTCAAGTGAACTTATACCCACCTTCATTAGTATTCTTTGTATCAGGTGCACTACCAGATATCCAAGAGCTGAAACTGCTCTACACAAGACCACAAGCCAGATTCACAACAATCTTTTTTTTTTTTTTAACAGGCAGAGTGGACAGTGAGAAGAGAGAGACAGAGAGAAAGGTCTTCCTTTGGCATTGGTTCACCCTCCAATGGCTGCCGCGGCTGGCATGCTACAGCTGGCGCACCATGCTGATCCGATGGCAGAAGCCAGGTGCTTATCCTGGTCTCCCATGGGGTGCAGGGCCCAAGCACTTGGGCCATCCTCCACTGCACTCCTGGGCCATAGCAGAGAGCTGGCCTGGAAGAGGGGCAACTGGGACAGAATCCAGCACCCTGACCAGGACTAGAACCCGGTATGCTGGTGTCACAAGGCAGAGGATTAGCCTAGTGAGCCACGGTGCCAGCATAGATTCACAATCTTGACAGGATATGAAAGGCCTGGGTTATGTCTGATGTGCAATACAAGCTTTTTGTACCATTTGCCTCCACTGTCAGTTGATGTGACTAGTATTGTATATGCACCCAACTACATGGCTCCTGGCTATTTAAAAATACGTTAATGTATCTAAAGGGAGACATCGACTCCAGTAGAGTAGTAATGGGGAACTTCAACACCCAAATTTCATCCAAAGATCAAACTAGACAGGATATCAACAAAGAAATAACAGAGCTAATTGACACTATGGACAAAATGGACCTAACTGATATCTACATAACGTTTCACCACATAGGTGCAGAATACACATTCTTCTCACTAATGTATGGAACTTTCTTTAAGAAAGAACATAGGTTATGCCATGAAACAAGTCTCAGCAAATTCAAAATATGCAAAATCATATCATGCATCTTCTGTGACCACCATACAATGAAACTAGAAATCAGTAACTCAGGAATCTCTAGATCACTTGCAAAAATATGGAGACTGAACAATATGCTCCTGAATTAGCAGTGGATCATACAAGGAATTAAAAAATAAATCAAAATTTTCTGGGAACAAATGAAGACAACAGTGCACCATATCAAAACTTAAGGAATACTCAACAGCACTGTTAAGGAGAAAGTTTATAGCAATCAGTGCCTACATGAAGAAATTGGAAATGTACCAAATAAGTGAGCTATCATTTCATCTCAAGGGTCTAGAAAAACAATAAGCAAACAAAAATTAATAGAAAAAAGTAATTATTATGATTATAGAATGATTAAACCAAATGGAAATCCTCCCCCAAAATAAAAAAAAAAGATCACTGAAATGAAAAACTGGTTTTTTGAAAAAATAAAGAAAAGTGATACACCATTGACACAAATAACAAAAAATGAGGGAGAAGATCCAATTCAATAAAATCACAAATGAAAAAGTAAATGTAACAACAGATACCACAGAAATAAAAAAAAGGATTATCACGAATTACTACAAAGAGTTGTATGCCAACATATTGGGAAAACTAGAAGAAATGGATGGATTCCTAGAGACATGCAGTCCACAAAAATTGAGTCAGGAAGACATAAAGACATAAAAAACCTAGAGAGACCAATAACCAAGATGGAAATTAAGCCAGTAAGAAAAACCCTCTAAACAAAAGTCTAGGACTGGACAGCCTCACTGCTAAATTCTACCAAACATTTAAAGAACTAATTATAATTCTGCTCAAGCTATTCAAAAAGAATTGAAAGGGAAGGAATACTTCTAAACTCCTTCTGTGAATCCTGCATCACCTTAATTCCTAAACCAGAAAAAAGATGTAACAGAGAAAGAGAACTATAGACCAATATTCATGATGAAAATAGATGAAAAAATCCTCAACAGAATATTAGCTAACCAAATTCAACAACAACATCAGAAAAAAAAAACATTAACCAGAACCAAATGGGATTTACCCTGGTATACAGAGATGGTTCTACATTTGCAAATCAAACAAAGTGATACATCATATTAACAAGTGGAAGAACAAAACACATATGGTTATCTCAATAGAAGTAGAGAAAGCATTTGACAAAATAGAATATCCTTTCATGATGACATCATTAATTAAATTGGGTATAGGAGGAAAATTCCTCAAACAAGACAATTTATGACAAATCCATGGCAAGCATCTTCTTGAGTGAACAAAAGTGAGAAGCATTCTCCCTAAGATCCAGGACCAGACAAGGATGGCCACTCTCACCACTAATATTTAATATAGTCCTGGAATTTTTAGCCAGTTCATTAAGCAAGAAAATGAAATCAAAGGTATACAAATTGGAAAGGTAGCACCAAAAGCAATTTACAGATTCAATACAATGCCAATCAAAATACCAATGACATTCTTCACTCATCTTGCAAAAATGATGAAACTCCTGTGGAAACACATGAGACCCCAAATAGCTAAAGCAATCTTACACAACAAAAAATCAGAGCCATCAAGACATACTGCAGGGCAGTAATAATCAAAACAGCCTGGTACTGGCATAAAAACATATGATACCAATGGAACAGAATAGGAACTAAAGAAAACATCCATGCATCTACAATCAACTTACCTTTGATGTAGGAGCTGAATCAATCCCTGGAACAAGGACAGTCATTTCAATCAATGGTGCTGGGAGAACTGGTTCTTTGCATGCAGAAATATGAAGCTAGACCCCTACTTTACACCTTACATAAAACTGAGCTTAAAATGGACCACATAATTCAATCTACAAACTGATGCAATCAAATTATTAGAGAATATTGGGGAAACTCTGCAAGGCATTGGCATAAGAAAAGACTTCTTGGAAAAGAACTCAGAAACACAGGCAATCAAAGCCACAACTAACAAATGGGATTTCATCTATCTGAGAAGCCTCTGTATTGCAAAGGAATAATCAGCAAAGTGAAGAGACAACCTACTGCACATGAAAAAATGTTGGCAAGACATGCAACTGATAAAGGGTGAACATTCAGAATCTATGAAGTACTTAAGAAATTCAACAACAAAACAAACAATCCAGTTAAAAATGGAAAAATGACTAGTACAGACGTTTTAAAGAGAGGAAATTCAAATGGCCAGCAAATCCTTGAAACAAAGCTTTGTATCACTAGCCATCAGACAAATGCAAATCAAATCACAATGAGGTTTCCTCTCACTCCAATTAAAATGGCTCTCATGCGGATATCAACAAACAACAAATGCTAGTGAGGATGTGGGGAAAAGGTACCCTAATCCACTCTTATGGGATGTGAACTGCTCTAGCCACTGTGAAAGACAGTATGGAGATACCTCAGAAATCCAAATATAGACCTACCATATGATCCAGCCATCTTACTCATGAGAATTTACCCAAACTACAAGAAATCAGCATATGAAGGAGTTATCTCTACCCCATGTGCATTGCAGCACAATTTACAATAGCTAACACCAGCAATCAACTCAGATGTCCATCAGTTTTTGATTAGAAAAAGAAACTATGCTATATATACACTATGCAGTATCCTGTCTTTTGCAACAAGATGGGCACTTTCAGACACCATTTTACTAAGTGAAATAAGCCAGTCCCTAAAGGACAGATATCATATGTTTTCCTTGATCTGAGGTAACTAATAGAATATCTTAAATGCAATGTAGTGAAATAGACATTTTGAGATTTGATGATTTTACAGCCTCTGTCTCTTCCATTAAGGAACAGTGTTTTTTGTTTTTCCTCTTCATACTATTTGTTGAATTCTTTTGTTTAGTGTAGGGTTAACTATATGATTTTTAAGTAAATTGAACATAGATCTTGGTAAAAATTAGGAGTGGGAGTGTGAGAAGGAGGAGGAGGAAGGTTTGGGGTATGGGCAGGAAATAGGGTGGGGGAAAGTATCACTATGTTCCTAAATCTGTATATAGGAAATACATGAGGTTTGTATAACAAGCACAATTTAAAAAATAAAGACTTATTTCATTTCCATTGGGGATATCTATCTATCTATCTATCTATCTATCTATCTATCTATCTATCTATCTATCATCTATCTATCTATCTATCTATCTATCTATCTATCTATCTATCTATCTATCTATCTTTCTAGATTGATCTATCTATCTATCTATCTATCTATCTATCTATCTATCTATCTATCTATCTATCTTCATTTCCAATAGTGGCAAAATGAGTTAAGCCACTGCCAGCAGTGCCAGAATCCCAGCTCCCTAGTAATGTTCTTGGGAAAAAAGCAGAAGATAGCCCAAGTCCTTAGGCCCCTGTATCCAGGTGAAAGACCCAGATGAATTTCCTGGTTCCTGGATTCAGCCTGGCCTAGCCCTGGCCATGTCAATCATCTGGGGAGAGAACTGAATTAATAAAATTTAAAGTCTGTATTGAATTGCTTTGGGGTCCTTCATCTGGAGAAATGTGGTTTATGGGCTTGTTCTGATTTTGGTATTTAGTGCCAGGTATCCATCACATGGGGTAGGCTTTATTTTGGTAAATAGAACTTACTACTTATTCTCAAAAGACTGTTCTTGTCAGAATAATACTTTTTTTAATGGAATGTTGAATTTAGTTACCAAATGCCAAGAACATTTCTAAATATTCTGTTATCTTTCCCATCATTTCAGATTAGCCAGACATGTGAGAAAATATCTACATTTTGAGCAATAAAATTGAGGTAATGAAAGCTCTGGCATCCTGTAGCTAAGATCTAGTATTGATAAACAAATTTTTCTTGTTCTTTCTTTTTTATTATTGTTTAAGGCTGGAGTGTGTTACTCTTGTGATACTTGACACAAGCAGGTCTTGAGCACTGTGGGGAGGGAAAATCAGCTAGGAGACTCCTCAGGGAATCTCATTTCTGACCACGGAGACTTAAAGGGAGACAGATGCTCAACATCCCCCAAATTGTTGAAACCAACTCTTCAGATCTCAGTTCATTCGCCCAAACAACTTGGAAGTCCCAAATGTGATAAAATTAATTACAACTGCCATATACATTTTTTTAACTTTTATTTAATGAATACAAATTTCCAAAGTACGGCTTATGGATTACAATGGCTTCCCCCCATAACATCTCTCCCACCCGCATCCCTCCCCTTTCCCACTCCCTCTCCCCTTCCATTCACATGAGGATTCATTTTCGATTCTCTTTATATACAGAAGATCAGTTTAGCATACATTAAGTAAAGATTTAAACAGTTAGCTCCCACACAAACATAAAGTGAAAAATAATAGATGATTTTTTAAATGATGATGAAATCAGATCAGACCTATGGTCATGTTTAATCCCAGCGAAAGTCAAGTTGGGAATTAATAATTTCTTCTATTTTTTTTTTTTACAGAAGATCAGTTTAGCATACATTAAGTAAAGATTTCAACAGTTTGCACCGCCATAGAAACAAAAGTGAAATATACTGTTTGAGTACTCATTATAGCATTAAGTCTCAATGTACAGCACATTAAGGACAGAGATCCTACATGAGGAGTAAGTGCACAGTGACTCCTGTTGTTGACTTTACAAATTGACACTCGTGTTTATGGCATCAGTAATCTCCCTATGCACCAGTCATCAGTTTCCAAGGTTATGGAAGCCTTCCTTTTGAGTTCATCGACTCTTATCTTGTTTAGACAAGGTCATATTCAAAGTGGAGGTTCTCTCCTCCCTTCAGAGAAAGGTACCTCCTTCTTTGAAGACCTGTTCTTTCCACTGGGATCTCACTCACAGAGATCTTTCATTTAGGGTTTAGTTTTTGTTTTTGTTTTTGTTTTGCCAGAGTATCTTGGCTTTCCATGCCTGAAATACTCTCATGGGCTTTTCAGCCAGATCGGAATGCCTTTAGGGCTGATTCTGAGGCCAGAGTGCTGTTTAGGACATCTGCCATTCTATGAGTCTGCTGAGTATTTCGCTTCCCATGCTGGATGACTCTCCCTTTTATTTATTATATCAGTTAGTATCAGCAGGTACTAGACTTGTTTATGTGCTCCCTTTGACTCTTAGTCCTTTCATTATGATCAATTGTGAACTGAAATTGATCACTTGGACTAGTGAGATGGCATTGGTACATGCCACCTTGATGGGATTGAATTGGAATCCCCTGGTATGTTTCTAACTCTACCATTTGGGGCAAGTCAGCTTGAGCATGTCCCAAATTGTACATCTCTTCCCTCTCTTATTCCCACTCTTATGTTTAACAGGGATCACATTTCAGTTAAATTTCAACACTTCAGAATAACTGTGTATTAATTACAGAATTAAACCAGTCATATTGAGTAGAACAGACAAAAAAATTACTAAGAGGGATAATGTATTAAGTTGTTCATTAACAGTCAGGGCTATGCTGATCAAATCACTGTTTCCCATAGTGTCCATTTCACTTCAAGAGGTTTCCTTTTTGGTGTTCAGTCAGTTGTCACCGATCAGGGAGAACGTATGGTATTTGTCCCTTTGGGACTGGCTTATTTCACTCAGCATGATGTGTTCCAGATTCCTCCATTTTGTTGCAAGTGACTGGATTTCATTCTTTCTTACTGCGGTATAGTATTCTAAAGAGTACATATCCCATAAATTCTTTATCCAGTCTACCGTTGATGGGCATTTAGGTTGGTTCCAGGTCTTAGCTATTGTGAATTGAGCTGCAATAAACATTAAGGTGCAGACCACTTTTTTGTTTGCCAATTTTAATTCCTTTGGGTAAATTCCAAGGAGTGGGATGGCTAGGTCGAACGGTAGGGTTATCTTCAGGTTTCTGAGGAATCTCCAGACTGACTTCCATAGTGGCTTCACCAGTTTGCATTCCCACCAATAGTGGGTTAGTGTCCCTTTTTCCCCACATCCTCGCCAGCATCTGTTGTTGGTAGATTTCTGAATGTTACCCATTCTAACCGGGGTGAGGTGAAACCTCATTGTGGTTTTGATTTGCATTTCCCTGATTGCTAATGACCTTGAACATTTTTCCATGTGCCTGTTGGCCATTTGGATTTCCTCTTTTGAAAAATGTTTATTGAAGGCGTTGGCCCATCTCTTAAGTGGGTTGTTTGTTTTGATGTTGTGGAGTTTGTTGATCTCTTTGTAGATTCTGGTTATTAACCCTTTATCTGTTGCATAGTTTGCAAATATTTTTTCCCATTCTGTCGGTTGTCTCTTCACTCTCCTGACTGTTTCTTTTCCAGTACAGAACCTTCTCAATTTGATGCAATCCCAATAGTTGATTTTGGCTTTGACTGCCTGTGCCTCCCGGGCATTTTCCAGAAATTCTTTGCCTGTGCCAATATCTTGAAGGGTTTCTCCAATATTCTCTAGTAACTTGATGGTGTCAGGTCATAGATTTAGGTCTTTAATCCATGTTGAGTGGATTTTTGTGTAAGGTGTAAGGTAGGGGTCTTGCTTCATGATTCTGGATGTGGAAGTCCAATTTTCCCAGCACCATTTATTGAATAGACTGTCCTTGCTCCAGGAATTAGTTTTAGATCCTTGATCAAATATAAGTTGGCTGTAGATGTTTGGGTTGATTTCTGGTGTTTCAATTCTGTTCCATTGGTCTATCCATCTGTTTCTGTACCAGTACCATGCTGTTTTGATTACAACTGCCCTGTAGTATGTCCTGAAATCTGGTATTGTGATGCCTCCGGCTTTGTTTTTGTTGTACAAGATTGCTTTAGCTATTCGAGGTCTCTTGTGCCTCCATATAAATTTCAGCACCAATTTTTCCAGATCTGAGAAGAAGGTGTTTGGTATCTTGATTGGTATTGCATTGAATCTATAAATTGCTTTTGGGAGAATGGACATTTTGATGATGTTGATTCTTCCAATCCATGAGTATGGAAGTTTTTTCCATTTCTTGGTATCATTTCTATTTCTTTCTTTAGGTTTTGTAATTTTCATCATTGCAATCTTTAGCGTCCTTGGTTAAGTTTATTCCAAGGTATTTGATTGTTTTTGTAGCTATTGTGAATGGGATTGATCTTAGAAGTTCTTCCTCAGCCATGGCATTGTCTGTGTATACAAAGGCTGTTGATTTTTGTGCATTGCTTTTATACCCTGCTACTTTGCCAAACTCTTCTATGAGTTCCAATAGTCTCTTAGTAGAGTTCTTTGGGTCCCCTCAATAAAGAATCATGTCATCTGCAAAGAGGGATAGTTTGAGTTCTTCCTTCCCAATTTGTATCCCTTTAATTTCTTTTTCTTGCCTAATAGCTCTGGCTAGAACCTCCAGAACTATATTGAATAGCAGTGGTGAGAGTGGGCATCCTTGTCTGGTACCAAATCTCAGTGGGAATGCTTCCAACTTTTCCCCATTCAATAGGATGTTGTCTGTGGGTTTTTCATAGATTGCTTTGATTGTATTGAGGAATGTTCCTTCCAAACCCAGTTTGCTTAGAGTTTTCATCAAGAACGGGTGTTATATTTTATCAAATGCTTTCTCGGCATCTATTGAGATAATCATATGGTCATAAACTGGAACCTCAAACTGGAACCCATATGTGATGCCCTCACCACAGGCAGAGACTTAGCATACTAAACCACAATTCCAGCCCATACACCTCCTTTTCTTGAGTTTTATCCTTTAGGTCCAATCAACTTCATGGTGGAAGAATTCCTAAATCAACAAATCAACAATTCAGATATCAGATCTTAGAGACTGACCATTCCTCCCACCATGGGGCCAACCAGTCCAATGTTGGTAAGCAGAGAAACTCCACCTGATGGTGACATGGACCATAATCTTAATCATTCCTTCCATAAATTGTATCCTCAGTATCTGATGGGTCCCTGCAGCCCATTAAGAGGGTCTCAAGGCATGCAGATCCTTGAGCACCATCTCCCAGATATGCCCCACTTGTAGAGCAAGTCCAGGGGATTGGTCTCACACACCTAACTTTAAAGACTGCCCATGAAGATTCAGATTTCTTCTATGCCACCACACTCCTCCACCCAGAACAACATCCACACTCCCAGGTGATGTGTCTCTTCACAGCCCATGAGGATATCACCACTACCTATACCCAGGTCTTTCTATACCATCCACATAGGCTCCAAAGCACTCTGCACACTCCAATTCATATGTTAATCACTTCTAACTTTCAGCTTGTATAGTAATTGGATGACTATTGAAGAATTTCAAGTTATCTGTGTTATAATTCAGATTAATAAACAGAAATGCTTCTCTATACAAATATGTGTTCTCATGCATATTTAGATAAAGATATCTTCATTCTCAGTTTGAATGTGTTTTCATTCTTGCCTAATTAGTCTAATTAAGTCTCCTAGGGCTGTGTAGATTACAAATGGTGAAAGTGTACATTTTACCTTATACCTGTTCATTGAGAAAAAATTAATGGTAACTTTGTTTTTTCTTTCATTATTTATTGTGTTGAGATAGTTTTCTAGTACTAATTGTTTGAATCTCTTTATCATGAACAGGTGTTGTGACTTTTTCTGTATCAGTTTAAATGGTCATATGTTTCCCTTCATTATGATAATGTGGCATTATGACAATGATTCATTTTCATAAGTTGAACTAACCTTGCTTTCTAAGAGTAAATCATTTCTGTAAAATCTTTTAAACAAGCAGTTGCTTTTATTTTGGTATTGTTTTGCATCAAATTGAGAAGTTTCTGTACTGCAAAAGAAACAGTCAGGAGAGTGAAGAGACAACCGACAGAATGGGAAAAAATATTTGCAAACTATGCAACAGATAAAGGGTTAATAACCAGAATCTACAAAGAGATCAAGAAACTCCACAAAAACAAAACCATCAACCCACTTAAGAGATGGGCCAAGGACCTCAATAGACATTTTTCAAAAGAGGAAATCCAAATGGCCAACAGGCACATGGAAAAATGTTCAAGGTCATTAGCAATCAGGGAAATGCAAATCAAAACCACAATGAGGTTTCACCTCACCCCGGTTAGAATGGCTCACATGCTGACATCTACCAACAACAGATGCTGGCGAGGATACTAACCCACTGTTGGTGGGAATGCAAACTGGTGAAGCCACTATGGAAGTCAGTCTGGAGATTCCTCAGAAACCTGAAGATAACCCTACCGTTCGACCTAGCCATCCCACTCCTTGGAATTTACCCAAAGGAATTAAAATTGGCAAACAAAAATGTGGTCTGCACCTTAATGTTTATTGCAGCTCAATTCACAATAGCTAAGACCTGGAACCAACCTAAATGCCCATCAACGGTAGACTGGATAAAGAATTTATGGGATATGTACTCTTTAGAATACTATACCGCAGTAAGAAAGAATGAAATCCAGTCACTTGCAACAAAATGGAGGAATCTGGAACACATCATGCTGAGTGAAATAAGCCAGTCCCAAAGGGACAAATACCATATGTTCTCCCTGATCGGTGACAACTGACTGAACACCAAAAAGGAAACCTCTTGAAGTGAAATGGACACTATGGGAAACGGTGACTTGATCAGTTGTTAATGAACAACTTAATACATTATCCCTCTTAGTAGTTTTTTTGTCTGTTCTACTCAATATGACTGGTTTAATTCTGTAATTAATACACAGTTATTCTGAAGTGTTAAAAATTAACTGAAATGTGATCCCTGTTAAACATAAGAGTGGGCATAAGAGAGGGAAGAGATGTACAATTTGGGACATGCTCAAGCTGACTTGCCCCAAATGGTAGAGTTAAAAACATACCAGGGGATTCCAATTCAATCCCATCAAGGTGGCATGTACCAATGCCATCTCACTATTCCAAGTGATCAATTTCAGTTCACAATTGATCATAATGAAAGGACTAAGAGTCAAAGGGAGCACATAAACAAGTCTAGTACCTGCTAACACTAACCAATGGAATAAATAAAGGGGAGAGTGATCCAACATGGGAAGTGAGATACTCAGCAGACTCATAGAATGGCAGATGTCCTAAATAGCACTCTGGCCTCAGAATCAGCACTAAAGGCATTCGGATCTGGCTGAAAAGCCCATGAGAGTATTTCAGGCATGGAAAGCCAAGACACTCTGGCAAAAGATCTCTGCGAGTGAGATCCCAGTGGAAAGAACAGGTCTTCAAAGAAGGAGGTACCTTTCTCTGAAGGGAGGAGAGAACCTCCACTTTGAATATGACCTTGTCTAAACAAGATAAGAATCAGAGAACTCAGAGGGCTTCCATAGCCTTGGAAACTCATGACTGGAACATAGTGAGATTACTGATGCCATAAACAGGAGTTTCAGTTGGTAAAGTCAACAACAGGAGTCACTGTGCACTTACTCCTCATGTAGGATCTCTGTCCTTAATGTGCTGTGTATTGAGGTTTAATGCTATAACGAGTACTCAAACAATATATTTCACTTTTTGTTTCTATGGGGGTGCAAACTGTTGAAATCTTTACTTAATGTATACTAAACTGATCTTCTGTAAAAAAAAAAAAAAAAAAAAAAAAAAAAAAAAAAAAAAGAGAGAAATTATCAACTCCCAACTTGACTCTCACTGGGATTAAACATGACAATAGGTCTGATCTGATTTCATCATCATTTAAAAAAATCATCTATTATTTTTCTACTTTATGTTTCTGTGTGGGAGCAAACTGTTGAAATCCTTACTTAATGTATACTAAGCTGATCTTCTGTATATTAAGATAATTGAAAATGAATCTTGATGTGAATGGAAGGGGAGAGGGAGTTGGAAAGGGGAGGGTAGTGGGTGGGAGGGACGGTATGTGGGGGAAGCCATTCTAATCCATAAATCATACTTTGGAAATTTATATTCAGTAAATAAAAGTTAAAAAAATTATTTTGTATTTTTTAAAATTCACCCATGAATGCATTCGTCCTCAGCTTTATCTCCATTCTGGGGTTTCATTATTAATTCATGTCTATCTCTTATTAATTTTCTCACTAATTATAATTTGATTTAAAGTTTTTATAACTTTTTTTTTAAATCTCAAGATATCTATTTCACTCCATTACATTATATTTCAGATACTATATTAGTTATCCCAGATCTGGGAACACATATGGTATCTGTCATCTCAGAATTGTCTTATTTCACTTAGGATAATGGTTTTCAGTTGTGACCATCTCATTATAAAAGACAGAATTTCATCTTTTTCTCAGCTGAGTAAAATTGCATAGTGTAACTATAACAAAATTTCTTTAGCCAGTCATCAGTTGATGGGCATCAGCATTGATTCTGTCTTAGCTATTGTCAATTGTGTTGTAATAAACATGGAGGTTCAGATAACTCATCTACTCTTTTCTTCTGTTTTGTGTAAATTCCCAGGAGCGTGATGGTCTGATGGCTATACTGTATGGTAGGTCTATATTCAGATCTCTGAAGTCTCTGTCTTCCATGGTGGTTGTACCAGTTTACATTTCCACCAACAGTGTACCAGGGTACCATTTTACCTACATGCTCTTCAGAATTTATTGTTTGTTGATTTCTGTATGTGGACTGTTCTAACTGGTGTGAGGCAAAACCTCATTGTGGTTTTGATTTGCATTTCGTTAATAGTTAGTGACCTTGAACATTTTCTAAGTGTCTGTTGGCCACTTGAATTTCCTTTCTTGAAAAATGCCTGTTCAACTACTTTTCCCATTTCTTAACTTAGTTTGTTGTTATTGTTGCTGTTGTTGTTGAGTTTCTTGAACTCTTTATAGATTCTGGATGTTAACCCTGTATCAGTTTTGTAGTTTGCAAATAATTTCTTCCATTCTGTCCATTACCTCTTACTTATGCTGATTGGTTCTTTTACAGTGAAGAAGATTCTCAGCTCTATGTAATCCCATTTGTCTTATTTGGATTTAATTGCCTGTGCTTCTGGAGTCTTTTCCAAGAACTCTTTTCCTATGCCAAAATCTTGCCTAGTTTCCCCATTGTTCTTTGAAGATTTCATGGTATCAGGTCATAGATTTTTGTCTTTGATACATTTTTGAGTGGATTTTTGTGTGAAGTGTGAGTAGGGGTCTAATCTCATACTTCTGCACATGGAGATCTAGTTTCCCCAGAGCCATTTGTTAAAGAGACTCAGTTCTCCCGTGATAGATTTTAGCTTCATGATCAAAGATAAATTGGTTGTATGCATGGATTCACTTCTGGAATTTCTATTCTGTTTCATTGGTCTACCAATCTATTTTTCGGCCAGTACCAGGCTGTTTTGATTATAACTTCCTTGTAATATGTCCTGAAATCAGGTATTGTGATGCCTCTGTCTTTTTTCTTATTACATAAGATTGTTTTAGGTATTCAGGGTCTCTTGTTTCCATATGAATTTTAGCATCATTTTTTTCTGGATAGGTGAGGAACGTCTTTAATATTTTCACTAGAAATACATTGAATCTTCAAATTACTTTTACTAATATGGGCATTTTGATTATATTGATTCTTTCAATCCATGAACATGGATAATTTTTCCATTTATGTCTTTTTCTATTTCTTTGTTTGGCATTTTGTAATTTTCATCTTAGATATCTTTGACATCCTTGGTTAAATTTACTCCAAGATATTTGATTATTTTGGTACTATTGTGGATGGAACTGATCTTTCTCAGCCATTACCTTGTCAGTGTATACAAAGACTATTTATTTTTCTGTGTTGGTTCTATATCTTGCCACTTTATGAAACTATTTTATGAGTCCAGCATTCTCTCAGTGGTGTTTTTGGGATCCTTTTGGAATAAATGTAGTTTGATTTCTTCTGTTCCAATTTGTAACCCTTAGATTTATTTTTCTTGCCTAATGGCTCTGGCTAAGACTTCTAGAACTCTATTAAATAGCAGTGAGGAGAATGGGCATTCTTGTCTGGTTTTGGATCATAGGTGGACTGCTTCCAGCTTTTCTCCATTCCATAGTATTCTAGCTGTGAGTTTGCCATAGATTGCTTTGATTGCATGAGGAAATATCCTTATATATCCAATTTGCTTAAGGTTTTCAACATGAATTGGTGTTGTATCATTTCAGATGCTTTCTCTGCATCTATTCTTCAGTTTGTTAATGTGATGTATCACATTTATTAATTTATGTATCTTAAGCCTACCCTGAATACAAGGGGTAAATACCACTTGGTCCAGGTGAATGATCTTGCTGGTATGTTGTTGGATTCGATTGGCTAATGTTTTGTTGAAGATTTCTGTATCTGTGTTGATCAAAGATTTTGGTTTATAGTTCTCTTTCTCTGTTGGATCTTTTTTCTGGCTTCAGAATTAAGGTGATGCAGGCTTCACAGAAGTAGTTTGGGAGGTTTCAATCACTTTCAATTGTTTTGAATAGCTTGAGAAGAAATGGAATTAGTTCTTTAAATATCTGGTAGAATTCAGCAGAGATGCCATCTGGTCCTAGGCTTCTATTTTTTGGAAGTGTCTTTATTACTGATTCAATTTCTGTCTTGGTTATTGGTCTTTTTTGTTTTCTGTCTTCATGATTCAATTTTGGAGGAGATTGTATGTATCTAGGAATCTATCCATTTCTCCCAGGTTTCCCATTTTGTTGACATACAGTTCTTTGCCTTAAATCCTGTTAATTCTTTTTCCATGGTATTCTTACATTTATTTTTTCATCTCTAATTCCATTGATTTATGTCCTTTCCCTCCTTTTCTTGGTTTGTTGTGCTAATAGTGTATCAGTGTTATTTATTTTTTCAAAAAGCAGCTCTTCATTTCATGGATTTTCTTTATATTTTTCTGTTTAAATTTTATATCTTCTCTAATTTTAATTATTTCTTTACTCCTAATCATATTGAGTTTGGTTTGTTTTTGTTTTTTAGGTCCTTAAATGTGTTGATAGCTCAATTATTTGGTATCTCTCCAAATTCTTCATGTAGGCGCCAGTTGCTATAACCTTCTCTCATTACTGCTTTTGCTGTGCCCTATATGTTTTGGTATGACATATTGTCATCTTCATTTGTTTCCACAATTTTTTTAAATTTATCTTTTAATTTCTTCTACGACCCATTGTGCTTTCTGGTGCATGTTGTTAAGCCTTCATGTGTTTGCATATATTCTAGAGATTTTTTAGTTGATTTCCAACTTCATTTCATTGTGGTCCAAGATGTGTGGTACTGTTTTGAATTTTTTGAATTTGCTGAAACTGTGCCTCAGCATGTAAATGCCATGGCCTGCAGTGCCAGCATCCCATCTGAGTGCTGGTTCAAGGCCCAGCTGCTCCACTTCCAATCAAGCTCTCTGCTGTGGCCTGTGGAAGCAGTTATAAGATTGCCCAAATCCTTGGGCCCCTATACTCCTGTGGGAGACCCAGAAGAAGCTCCTGACTTCTTTCAGGCTTCAGATCAGTGCAGCTCTGGCTGTTGAAGCCATTTGGGAAGTGAACCATCAGATGGAAGACCTTTCTCTGTGTCTGTCTCTCCTCTTTCTGTGTAACTCTGACTTTCAAATAAATAAATAAATCTTAAAAAAAGAAACAAGGCAGGGAGAAAAAGAAAAGAAACACCCTGTAATTAGTAATTAGGTGCATATGCATTTCTTGTACTCATAGCTTCCTGTTGAGTTGATCCCTTAATCATTACATAGTGTCCTTCTTTGTCTCTTTTAACAGTTTTTATGATAAAGTCTATTTTATCTGATATTAGGATAGCAACAAAAACTCCTTTTTTAGATTCTGTTAATATGGAATGTTTTTCCCATACTTTCATTTTCAATATTCCTGTTTATTCATTGGGGAGATGTGTTTCTTGTAAGCAGAAAATAGAGGGGTCTTGTTTAATCCATTCAGCCAGTCTATATGATTTAATTGGAGAGTTGAGGTCATTTACATTCAAGATGGCTATTGATAAGTAACAACTTGGCATTGACATTTTTCTGTAAATATTACTGTTTTACTTTGGTTCTTTTGTATATCTGGAGGATTTTCTGCCTTCTCATTCTTTCATAATGATGGCTATTTTTCTGTGTTTCTGTGTGTAGCACCTCCTTAAGTATCTTTTTAAGACTGGAGACATGGTGACAAATTCTTTCAATTTCTGTTTGTTATGGAAAGAATTTATTTCACCTTCATTTATAAATGATAGTTTTGCATGGTACAGTATTCTGGGTTGACAGTTTTCTTCTTTTAAGACTGATAGTATATCTCACCATTCCCTTCTAGCCTATAAGATTTCTTATGAGAAGTCAGCCATGAGTGTAATTAGAGCTCCTCTGAAAGTAATCTGGTATTTCTTTTGCACAAGTTTTATGATATTTTCTTTGTGTTTTACTGTAGAGAGTTTGACTGCATATGTGTCTTGGTGAAGATCTTTTCTGGTCATGTCTGTAAAGAGTTCTATGTGCTTCCACTATTGGGTGTCCTTTTCTTTCTCCTAACTGGGAAAGTTTTCTTTAATTTCACCAAATAGGCCTGTGAGTCCATCATTTTTTCCACAGCTTCTTGAACTCCTGAGATCCATATGTTGGGTCATTCAATAGCATTCCATAAATCTCTGACATTGATTTTAAGTTTTCTATATTCTTCTTGTGTTTTTTGTTGTTGTTGTTGTTGTTGTTGTTCCGACTGTAGGATTTCCCAAGATTCACTTTCTAATTTGGATATTCTTTCTTCTTCCTCACTGAGTCTGCTGTTAAGGATTGTCATTGCATTTTTATTTGACCTATTGAGTTCTTAATTTCTAGTATTTCATTTTCTTCGTATCTTAATTTCATGGGAAATTTTTTATTGATGTCATGTATTGTTTTCTTTTTTAATTTGTCAATTTGCTTCTAATTGCTTTTGAGTAATCCTAGGATTAATTTTTTTGAATTCCATTTCAGGCATTCCATCAGTCTCTTCATCTTCACATTTAAATGTTGGTGTGTTCCTTTGGGGGGATCATATTCTTTTTTTTTAATTTTTCCATTTATTTTTAGGCATTAGTGGAGTTAATTGTTTATTTTTTCCCTCTGATGACTTTTATGTTAGAGCTGTACCTCTATGGATTAGCAGAATGTCTATGCTTTCAGTGAATACTGAGAAATGTATGGTTGGTGTGTCCTAAGAGCTTTAGTCAGTCCTCCAGGGTGGAGCAAGTATCCAGGGTAACACCCAAGTTGGAGGTAGCAGTTCTCCTCTGATTAACAGAAGTGGGGGGTGGTCACATCTGTTGGTGTGATCACTCCATCACCTCCTCTTCTTCAAGCTGAACAGTGTCCTGGTGTTAGTCCTGAGTGTGTTGAACACTCATCTTTGTGAATGATCTGTGTGGCCCTCCCGGTGGGCATAGTTCTAGCTGCAATGTACTATCTTGGCAAACAAGGAGTTCTGAGAGTTTGGTTCTGCAATCAGAGCTCATCCAGAACCCCAGCTACACCCTGCCCCCACTCAACACCTTCACCATGTTTTCACAGTATCAGCATCCAGGGCTCCTACAGTCAAGTGATGCAAGACAGTCCACTCTGCCCCACTAATCTGTTCTGTCCACAGAGAGAATGAGTGTTTCCCAGAGCTGCTACTCGTTTGTGTTTTGTCCAGTCAGATCAAATTCAGTTCCCCCAGCTAGACTCAGTCAGTGCCAAATGCACATTTTCCCCCTGGTAAAAATCCATATATCACAAGAGTTCACATTACCCACCAGCCACAGCCCTACTCTTCACAATTATACTGGGCAAGTACAAGAGTTCCCATGGGTGGCACTTTTCTTCTGTGGTGCTAGCTCCCATTCCATGCCCATTGCATGGTGAACAGAGTGGATGGTTGTTGTCCCAGTGTCTGTATGGGGGCAGACCCCAGCAGTGCTCTCAAACTGCTCTATTTGCCCCTGCTGACAGTTCCTTCTAGCTTCTGTGTGTACACAGAAGAGCTGGAGCAGCTGCTACTGTTTATGTCTGAAATGGCACAACCTTTTCACAGTTAGCCACAGGGCATTGGTGTGGAGGAGAAAGAAATGGAGACAGAGATGCGCCGCTTCCCCCACTCCCCATTTGAGCAGTAATCTATCTAGATCTCCTGAGGGTTCTGGACCAGACTCAAACATGGTGCTGTCTACTAGGCTGCCCTCCAGCCATATCAACAGTGGAACAGGCCAGTGCAATCTTACCTCAACTTGCTAGCCAGTGTGGGCTGCTGGGTTCTTTGTTGTGTTCATGTTGTGTGCTCCATGCTGCATGCCTGCATCTTACACTCAAGTCCAGACCATTTCCAGTACTTTCACATCACCTCCCACTGCAGTTGTCCCTGCAACTTTTTTTTTCACCAATTTCATGGAACCTAGAGCAGACCTACCTGCTACTATTCCATCATCTTGCCTCCCCCATAACATACTGTTGATAGACTGTGCTTTTAGAAATTTTTAGGCATGGAAATATTTGTGAATGTGCCTTATAATAGTTATAGTTATTTAAGGAGTCACTATTTTGTCATGTTTTATCTTTCTTTGTGTCTTGTAGTATTTTTTGTCATAATTCTACTTATTTATAGCGATACAGCCTCTTCTCTCTTTTGATTGCCATTTTCATGAAATAACTTTTCTCCATCCTTTCTGTGCTGATCCGATGGCAGGAGCCAGGAGCCAGGTGCTTTTCCTGGTCTTCCATGGGGTGCAGGGCCCAAGCACCTGGGCCATCCTCCACTGCACTCCCTGGCCACAGCAGAGGGCTGGCCTGGAAGAGGGGCAACTGGGACAGAATCCGGCGCCCCGACCGGGACTAGAACCCGGTGTGCCGGCACCGCTAGGCGGAGGATTAGCCTAGTGAGCCGCGGCGCCGGCCCCATTCTTTGAGTTTCAAAATAAGAACCTGTTTATATCTGATTTGAATCTCTTATAGACACTAAATAGTTTAACCTCTGTTGGTTTTTATCCATTCAAGCTATCTCTGATTTTCATTGGGAAATATTATCCATATTCTATGTTCTCATTGGGAAATATTAATTATGGACTAGATTACTTAGTTTTGCCATGATGTTCTGTGTTGTCTCTAGGTCTTATATTTTCTTTTTCTGTGACTCCCACTTTTGTTGGCTTCCTTTTTTTTTATAGGCAGAGTTAGACAGTGAGAGAGAGACAGAGAGAAAAGTCTCCTTCCATTGGTTCACCTCCCAAAATGGCCACCACGGCAAGTGCACTCACCTATCTGAAGCCAGGAGCCAGGTGCTTCCTCCTGGTCTCCAATGCAGGTGCAGGGCACAAGGACTTGGGCCATCCAATGCCTTCCCAGGCCACAGCAGAGAGCTGGGCTGGAAGAGGAGCAACCGGGACAGAATCAGACACCCCAAATGGGACTAGAACCTGGGGTGCCAGCGCCACAGGCAGAGGATTAGCCAAGTGAGCTGCAGTGCTGGCCTTTGTTGGCTTCCTTTATGGTTACTTTTTGACACATTCTGAACACCTTCTCAAATGTCTCTGTGGGATTATATTATCATTTTGTCTATGGAGGTTATAAATGTTGTTCTAAAGTAGTAATGATTCATATCAAGTTGATTCTGACTTAAGTGTATATGCATAAATAATTTTTCCCTGATCTGTGGTAACTAATAAAGTACTGAAATGTAATGTATTGGAGTGAAATTGACATTTTGGGATTCAATGATTATTGTCCTTGTCTTTCCTGTTGAGGAACAGTGTTTTTTTTTATTCATGCTATTTTTTGAACTGCTTTCTTAGTGCAGGGTTAATGTAATTAGTATAAAGTAAGCTGAAAAAAGATCTTTGTAAAAATTAAGAGTGAAAATAGGGGAGAAAGGAGAAAAAAATGTGGGAGCATGGGCCATAGGGAGGATAGGGTGAGAAGTATCATCATGTTACTAAATCTGCGTATATGAAATACATACCTTAAATAAAATTTTAAAATGTATTTCTCATTGGGAAATTTTATTCATGGACTGATGAATTAATTTTGGCAACAAAGTACACAGTTTTGCCATGTTCTGTGTTGTCTTTAGGTTTTCTATTTTCCATTTTCTTTTTCTTTTTTTTTTTTTTTTTTTTTTTGACAGGCAGAGTGGATAGTGAGAGAGAGACAGAGAGAAAGGTTTGCCTTTGGTTCAGCCCCCAATGGCTGCCGTGGCCTGGCCGGTGCACTGTGGCTGGCACACCGCACTGATCCGATGGCAGGAGCCAGGTGCTTATCCTGGTCTCCCATGGGGTGCAGGGCCCAAGCACTTGGGCCATCCTCCACTGCACTCCCTGGCCACAGCAGAGAGCTGGCCTGGAAGAAGGGCAACCGGGACAGAATCTGGTGTATCTATTGGGACTAGAACCTGGTGTGCTGGCACCGCTAGGCAGAGGATTAGCCTAGTGAGCTGTGGCGCTGGCTAGGTCTTATATTTTCTTTTTTAATGTTTCCTACATCATTGGCTTCCTTTATGTTTAACTGATTTTTTGTAGTGACTCATCCTGATTACTTTCGCATTTCCTCTTATATATAAAAATGGCTCTGTGGTTATTATGGGGATCATGCATATTGTTCTAAAGTTACAATGACTCATGTTAAATTGATACTACATTAAGTGTATATGCATACAAAAATTTTATTCTTTGTAGAATTCATTTATAATAATTAATATTATTGTCTTTAAAGTTTATATTATTGATGACACAAATTATATCTTTGTATACTACAAACCATCAGAAGTGATTCATTTGGAAAATTATTTTATGATTCATTCATTTATTTGAAAGCCAGAGTTAAAGAGAGAGAGGGAGACACAGAGGGATGCCTTCCATCTATTATTGACTCCCCAGATGGCCACAACATCCAAGGCTGGGCCAAGACAAAGTCAGGAGGAAGGAACTTCATGCGGTTTCCCATGTGAATAGCAGGGACTCAAACTCTTGGTTCATCCCTCACTCCTTTGCCCAAGACATTAGCAGGAACCTGGCCTAGAAGTGGAGCAGTTGAGACATGAACCAGTGCCCCTGTGACATGCTGGCATCACAGGCAGAGGCTTTACACACTACACCACAATACCAGCCACTGGAAAACATTTTAACTATAAAACATTATCATCCTATCCTTTCCCCCAAAAAAAGTCATTGTTATATTTATTACATTTCATTGGATTTGAGGGTTTTTAAGGTAGGTATATTTTAAATACCTTACAGTTAGTCATAAAACTTGTAAAGAAACTTCCATTCACTGATGTTAGCTATTGTAATTTTAGGATAAGTATCTGAAAATCTATTTCCACCCATTTGTAAGTGCTGAAAATTAAATTTGCAGCCAAAAAAATAGCCTCATGGTCAAATAATTTAATAATTTCTGCATCTAACAGACACCACAAATAATCCATTAAGAGTTTTTGGAACTTCATTTCCACATATTTATGTCATAAGGTACATCCTATTTGTTACACTGATAACCAGTTCTGTAAGTCCTGCAATCATCCAGGTCTACATTAATGCCAGTTTCACAGTAGATCCAGTGAATAGTTTAGTGGAAGCTTTTACTAAGAGCTAACACTTGTTTTCAATTATATTCAATTTGCTAATGCAGTTTTTGAGATGAGAACATCTCTCTCTCTCTCTCTCTCTCTCTCTCTCTCTCTCTCTCTCTCTCTTTAAATAAAGGCCTACGCATTGTGGTGTAGTAGGTTAAGCCCCTGTCTGAAATGCTGACATCACATACATGTGCCAATTCAAAACCTGGTGGCTGCACTTCTGATCCACCTCTCTGTTGGTAAAGCAGAGGAAGAAGGCCAATAAGCTTGAGCCCCTGGAACAATGAGGAAGACCAGGAGGAAGCTCCTGGCAACTGGATTTGGGCTGGTCCAGCTTGGCTTTTGTGGCCATTTGGGGAATGAATCAGCAGATGGAAGATTCTCTTTCTCTCTATCTCTTCCTCTGTGTACCTCTGACTTTGAAATAAATAATTCTTAAAAACAAAGAATTCTGAGCCTGGAGAGGCTAATTGTTCCTGTTGAGTATCTGATGCATTAGCTTAGAGGTATGAATTCATGTGGCTCAGAAAATGATTATGAAGGCTTTCAGAAGTTTGAGGAGATTATATAGCTTGCATATTAACTCATCAACATCACCAATAACTAACATAGATACATCTCTCCAGAAAAAATAATTTGAGACATATTTGACAGTAAGTCATAGAGGGAGGAACATCGAAATTTCCTGTAATAAGGGATTTCTTCATGAGGATCACTGTAAAGAGCACACCAATAGATATTCTAAATACTATCTATAGCAATTACTATTTGAATCCAATGACAGCAGAATGTCACAGCCCCTCTCTGATGTTTTAAAATGGCAGTTTGCTTACCATTAACATTTTCAGTGTCTTGTCACTAATAGTTATATATGATCAACTAGCCTTAACCATCTGTCACTTGCAGCTGCTCCCTTCAGACAAGAAACATTTTAATTGAATTTGTTGTAAAGCAGTTTATATTAATATTAAATTTCTAAACATACACTAAAATTTAAGACTCATTCATATGAAAAATGCGGAAACACACTTGATAAAATCTGACATTCATAAAAGCTTTGCATGGAAGTGAACTGTCTCAATGTGATACAGAACACACATGAATACACTGTAGCCAACACCATACTTGGTGTTGTGAACATTTTACCAGGTGGGACACTTTCTCAGCATCAGAAACAAGACCATAAATTCTACCCTTGTTGTTTCTATACAGTATTATACTAGGGGCTCTATGCTGTAGCATCAGGGACAATTGCACAGTGCTGTCAAGAGTTTTGGGTCTAAAGTGTAGTCTCTGCATTAATGGGACAGGCTGCCTGGAGTCCTGGAGGCTGGCCCAGCTCTCACTCCACAGGTTACAGGAGACAGAGGGAAGATATGTCCCAGTGTTGGACTGGGGTGCACAGATTCCAGAGTTTAACACTGAAATGATCCAGTCTCCCAACAGCTAGTTCTAGCAAATCCACCAGCACCACCTACCCCTTCTCAGGACACTCGGCTTCCTGTACTCACCATTTCTGACTTTCCAAGGCTTCTGACTTCCTGTTCACAGACTGGCAGAGCCTGACCCAACCGCAGCTTCTCAGCAGCAGATGCTGGATATGACTGTGACATACTGCCCCTGGCATGCCTAATTAGACTATTTGAAAAGCACTTGGGCACCTATGATGTCACAAAGCTGTAGCCAATCAGCATCTTCCATAGCACAGCATGTTTGGGCAGTGTAGGATGGGCAAGGACTTAGGGTTTTTGAGATGAGGGTGTTGTGAAGGGAGAATCCTGGACTCAGCTCTGTAGCATGGTCTTCTGGCTCCCTGACATTCCAGGCAGTTGCAAATGCTTCAACTCTGTGTTCCTACAGGGAGCCTCCATGAGCGGGATTGTACAATAGTCTGCTTCAGGCTAGTTACCATTTATTCACTGTTTATTAATTCCTGTAATTCATTTTTCTTCATATTCTCAGATCACTTTTTGTCTAGTCATTCATTTTTATATATTGATTTTGATGATTGCTTAAATATGTTACATAATTTAAATTATTTTTATTCATTGATAAATGTTTCCTAATGTCATATATAATATTTTCTCTTTGTTTCTTGCTGGTATTTAGTAATCAATTTAATTTTTAAATATTTATTAATTTGAAAGACAGAGATACAGAGAAGCAGAGAGAGAGAGAGAGGGAGAGGAAGAGGGAGAGAGGTTTTCCATCCTTTGGTTCACTCACCAGATAGCCACAAATGTCAGAGCTGCAATAATTTGAAGCCAGGAGCCAGGAGCTTCTTCCAGGTCTCCCACATGGGTGCAGAGGCCCCACTGCTAAAAAGTTGATTCTTATACCTTATATTTCTTTTTTGTTATTTTAGTTCTCTGAATGCAGCCCCAGTGTAGTATCAAAGAGAGATAATGAGAGGAGGCAGCCTTGTCTTTGTGGACCCCCAAGGAAAAAGCCTTCAGTGATATTGTATTTAGTTGTTTGTTGTACATTCCTTTAAGACATTCTTGATCTGATTAAGCACATCTCTGTATTTTTTAACTATCTTGCTAACATTTTACTTTTTTTATTACTAGATACTGATACTGAATTTTATACATGCTTTGTAATCTAAATGATAATGTAACTCCTTGTATTCTTCATCTACAAGGGTGTTTGAGGATGTTAAATATTGTTGCACTTTTAGTGTATCATTTTTGTTTCTTATTGATCCATTAGATTTTCATATATGACTTAATTTATATAATAATTTTTTAACTTTTATTTAATGAATATAAATTTCCAAAGTACAGAATACGGATTACAATGCCCTCCCCCCAATAACGTCCCTCCAACCCGCAACCCTCCCCTTATCCACTCCCTCTCCCCTTCCATTCACATCAAGATTCATTTTTGATTCTCTTTATATACAGAAGATCAGTTTAGCATACATTAAGTAAAGATTTCAACAGTTTGCTCCCACACAGAAACATAAAGTGAAAAATACTGTTTGAGAACTAGTTATAGCATTAAATCTCAATGTACAGCACACTAAGGACAAAGATCCTACATGAGGAGTAAGTGTACAGTGACTCCTGATGTTGACTTTACAAATTGACACTCTTGTTTATGGCATCAGTAATCACCCTAGGCTCTTGTCATGAGCTGCCAAGGCTATGGAAGCCCCCTGAGTTCCCTGACTCTGATCATATTTAGACAAGGCCATGATCAAAGTGGAAGTTCTCTCCTCCCTTCAGAGAAAGGTATCTCCTTCTTTGATGGCCCATTCTTTCCACTGGTATCTCACTCACAGAGATCTTTCATTTAGGTTTTTTTTTCCCCCAGAGTGTCTTGGTTTCCATGCCTGAAATACTCTCATGGGCATTTCAGCTGCATCCGCATGCCTTAAGGGCTGATTCTGAGGTGAGAGTGCTGTTTAGAACATATGCCATTCTATGGGTCTGCTGTGTATCTTGCTTCCCATGTTGGATCATTCTCTCCCTTTTTGATTCTATCAGCTAGTATTTGCAGACACTATTCTTGTTTATGTGATCCCTTTGGTTCTTAGTCCTATCATTACAATCAATTGTGAACTGAAATTGATCACTGGGACTAGTGAGATGGCATTGGTACATGTCACCTCAATGGGATTGAATTCGAATCCCCTGGTATGTTTCTAACTCTACCATTTGAGGTAAGTCAGCTTGAGCATGTCCCGAATTGCACATCTCTTCCCTCTCTTATTCCCACTCTTATATTTAACAGTGATCACTTTTCAGTTAAGTTTCAGCACTTAAGAAGAATTGTGTATTGATTACAGTATTCAACCAAAAGTATTAAGTAGAACAAACAAAAAAAAATACTAAGAGGGATATCATATTAAGCTGCTCATCAACAGTCAGGGCGAGGGCTGATCAAGTCACCATTTCTCATAGTGTTCATTTCACTTTAACAGGTTTCCTTTTTGGTGCTCAGTTAGTTGTCACCTATCAAGGAGAACAAGTGGTATTTGTCCCTTTGGGATTGGCTTATTTCACTCAACATAATGTTTTCCAAATTCCTAACAGGGATCACTTTACAGTTAAAATTTAAACACCTAAGAATAATTGTGTGTTAATTACAAGTTCAACCAATGGTACTAGAACAAAAAAAATACTAAAATGGATAATGTACTACATTGTACATCAACCATCAGGACAAGAGCTGATCAAGTCACTGTTTCTCATAGTGTCCATTTCACTTCAACAAGTTTCCCCTTTGGTGCTCAGTTAGTTGTCACTGATCAGGGAGAACATATGATATTTGTCCCTTTGGGACTGGCTTAATTCACTCCACTTGATGTTTTCCAAATTCCTCCACCTTGTTGCATATGACTGGGTTTCATTTTTTTTGACTACCTTATTGGATTTTATAAAGTACATGTCCCATAATTTCTTTATCCAGTCTACTGTTGATGGGCATTTGGGTTGGTTAAAGGTCTTAGCTATTGTGAATTGAGCTGCAATAAACATTAGGGTGCAGACGGCATTTTTGTTTGCCAATTTAATTTCCTTTGGGTAAATTCCAAGGAGTGGGATGGCTGGGTTGAATGGTAGGGTTATCTTCAGGTTTCTGAGGAATCTCCAGACTTACTTCCATAGTGACTTCACCAGTTTGCATTCCCACCAACAGTGGGTTAGTGTCCCTTTTTCCCCACATCCTTGCCAGCATCTGTTGTTTGTAGATGTCAGCATGTGAGCCATTCTAACCAGGGTGAGGTGGAACCTCATTGTGGTTTTGATTTGCATTTCCCTGATTGCTAGTGATCTTGAACATTTTTTCATGTGCCTGTTGGCCATTGGATTTCCTCTTTTGAAAAATGTCTATTGAGGTCCTTGGCCCATCTCTTAAGTGGGTTGTTTGTTTTGTTTTTGTGGAGTTTCTTGATCTCTTTGTAGATTCTGGTTATCAACCCCTTATCAGTTGCATAGTTTGCAAATATTTTTCCCATTCTGTCGGTTGTCTCTTCACTCTCCTGACTGTTTCTTTTGCAGTACAGAAACTTCTCAATTTGATGCAATCCCAATAGTTGATTTTGGCTTTGACTGCCTGTGCTTCTGTGGTGTTTTCCAAGAAGTAATTGCCAGTACCTATATCTTGCAGGGTTTTTCCAATCCTCTCTAATAATTTGATGGTATGAGGTCATAGATTTAAGTCTTTAATCCATGTTGAGTGGATTTTTGTGTAAGGTGTAAGGTAGGGGTCTTGCTTCATGATTCTGCACGTGGAAATCCAATTTTCCCAGCACCATTTATTGAATAGACTGTTTTTACGCCAGGGATTGGTTTTGGATGCTTGATCAAATATGAGTTGGCTGTAGATGTTTGGGTTGATTTCTGGTGTTTCAATTCTGTTCCATTGGTCTATCCATCTGTTTCTGTACCAGTACCATGCTGTTTTGATTACAACTGCCCTGTAGTATGTCCTGAAATCTGGTATTGTGATGCCTCGGGCTTTGTTTTTGTTGTACAAGATTGCTTTAGCTATTCGAGGTCTCTTGTGCCTCTATATAAATTTCAGCACCATTTTTTCAAGATCTGAGAAGAAGGTGTTTGGTATCTTGATTGGTATTGCATTGAATCTATAAATTGCTTTTGGGAGAATGGACATTTTGATGATATTGATTCTTCCAATCCATGAGCATGGAAGATTTTTCCATTTCTTGGTATCCTCTTCTATTTCTTTCTTTAAGGTTTTGTAATTTTCATCGTAGAGATCTTTAGCGTCCTTGGTTAAGTTTATTGCAAGGTATTTGATTGTTTTTGTAGCTATTGTGAATGGGATTGATCTTAGAAGTTCTTCCTCAGCCATGGCATTGCCTGTGTATACAAAGGCTGTTGATTTTTGTGCATTGCTTTTATACCCTGCTACTTTGCCAAACTCTTCTATGAGTTCCAATAGTCTCTTAGTAGAGTTCTTTGGGTCCCCTCAATAAAGAATCATGTCATCTGCAAAGAGGGATAGCTTGAGTTCTTCCTTCCCAATTTGTATCCCTTTAATTTCTTTTTCTTGCCTAATAGCTCTGGCTAGAAACTTCAGAACTATATTGAATAGCAGTGGTGAGAGTGGGCATCCCTGTCTGGTCCCAGATCTCAGTGGAAATGCTTCCAACTTTTCCCCATTCAATAGGATGTTGGCTTTGGATTTTTCATAAATTGCTTTGATTGTATTGAGGAATGTTCCTTCCAAACCCAGTTTGCTTGGAGTTTTAATCATGAAAGGGTGTTGTATTTTATCAAATGCTTTCTCGGCATTTATTGAGATAATCATATGGTTTTTCTTCTGCAGTCTGTTAATGTGGTGTCTCACATTGATTGTCTTGCGCACATTAAACCATCCCTGCATACCAGGGATAAATCCCACTTGGTCTGGGTGGATGATCTTTCTGATGTGTTGTTGCATTCTCTTGGCGAGAATTTTATTGAGGATTTTTGCATCTATGTTCATCAGGGATATTGGTCTGTAATTCTCTTTCAGTGCTGCATCTTTTTCCGGCTTAGGAATTAAGGTGATGCTGGCTTCATAGAAAGAATTTGGGAGGATTCCCTCCTTTTCGATTGTACTGAATAGTTTGAGAAGAATTGGAGTCTGTTCTTCTTTAAATGTCTGGTAGAATTCAGCAGTGAATCCATCTGGTCCTGGGCTTTTCTTTGTTGGGAGGGCCTTTATTACTGTTTCAATTTCTGTCTCAGTTATGGGTCTGTTTAGGTTTTCAATGTCTTCCTGGTTCAATTTAGGTAGGTTGCATGTGTCCAGGAATCTATCCATTTCTGATAGGTTTCCCTGTTTGCTGGCATACAAGTCCTTGTAGTAATTTCTGATGATTCTTTTTATTTCTGTGGTGTCTGTTGTTACATTTCCTTTTTCATCTCTGATTTTATTGATTTGGGTCTTTTCTCTTCTTTTTTTAGTTAGTTGGGCCAATGGGGTGTCAATTTTGTTTATTCTTTCAAAAAACCTGCTCCTTGTTTGGCTGATTTTTGTAATGTTTTTCTTGATTCAATCCTGTTGATTTCTTCTCTGATTTTAATTATTTCTCTTCTCCTACTAGATTTGGATCTGGTTGCTGTAGGTTTTCTAGATCCTTGAGGTGGATTGAAAGCTCATCTATTTGGTGCCTTTCCAATTTCTTGATGTAGGCACCTATTGATATAAACTTTCCTCTTAACACTGCTTTTGCTGCGTCCCATAAGTTTTGGTATGTTGTGCTGTTATCCTCATTTACTTCCAGAAAATTTTTGATTTCTCTTTTAATTTCTTCTATGACCCATTGTTCATTCAGGAGCATGTTGTTCAATCTCCATGTGTTTGCGTATGCTCTAGGGATTCCTGAGTTGCTGATTTCCAACTTCATTCCTTTATGGTCTGAGAAGCTGCATGGTATGATTCTAATTCTTTTGAATTTGCTGAGACTTGCTTTATGGACTAGTATGTGGTCAATCCTAGAGAAGGTTCCATGTACTGCTGAGAAGAATGTAAAATCTTTAGCTGTAGGATTGAAAGTTCTGTAGATATCTGTTAGATCCATTTGGGCTATAGTGTCATTTAAATCTACTGTATCCTTGTTGATCTTCTGTCCTGATGATCTGTCTATTTCTGAGAGTGGAGTATTGAAGTCCCCCAGTACTATTCTATTGGGGTCTAAGTCTCCCTTTAAGTCCATTAACAAATCTTTTAGATAAACTGGTGCCCTGTAGTTAGGTGCATATACATTGAAAATTGTTCTATCTTCTTGTTGTATTGATCCCTTAATCATTATATAGTGTCCCTCTTTGTCTCTCTTAACAGTTTTTGTGGTAAAGTTTATGTTGTTTGATATTAAGATGGCTACGCCCACCCTATTTTCATTTCTGTTGGCATGGTATATCTTTTTCCAGCCTTTCACTTTCAGTCTGTATGGATCTTTGTTGGAAAGACGTGTTTCTTGTAAGCAGCAAATAGATGGGTTTTGTTCCTTACCACAATCAGCCAATCTGTGTCTTTTAACTGGACAGTTCAGGCCATTAACATTCAATGTGACTAATGAAAAGTGGTAACTTTGCCCTGCCATTTGCCAAAGATAAGTTCTAATATATGCTTTGAATTCCCTGTGATCTTTTGCTGTGAGGTTTCCTTCCTTTACCTTTTTTCATATTGATGACCGTGTTTCTGTGTTTCTGTGTGTAACACATCTTTAAGCATCTGTTGCAGGGCTGGACGAGTGGCGACAAATTCTTTCAATTTCTGTTTGCTATGAAAAGTCTTTATTTAACCTTCATTCACAAATGATAGCTTTGCAGGATATAATATTCTGGGCTGGCAGTTTTTCTCTCTTAGTACCTGGGCTATATCTCACCATTCCCTCCTAGCTTGTAGGGTTTCTGATGAGAAGTCAGCTGTGAGTCTGATTGGAGATCCTCTGAGAGTAATCTGACGTTTCTCTCTTGCACATTTTAGGATCTTTTCTTACGGTTTCACTGTGGAGAGTTTAATTACAACGTGTCATGGTGAGGATCTCTTTTGGTTGTGTTTATTAGGGGTTCTGTGAGCTTCCTGTACTAGAATGTCTCTGTCCTTCTACAAACCTGGGAAATTTTCTGCTAATATCTCACTAAAAAGGCCTTCTAATCCTTTCTCCCTCTCCATCCCTTCAGGAACTCCTAGAACCCAAATGTTGGGTTTTTTAATAGTATCCTGCAGATTCCCTACAATATGTTTTAGATTTATAATTTCCTCTTCTTTTCTTTGGTCTGACTGTATCCTTTCCTGTTCTCTGTCTTCTAAGTCCGATATTTTCTCTTCTGCTTCACCCATTTTGTTTGTAAGGCTCTCTATTGTGTTTTTCATTTGATCTATTGAATTCTTCACTTCAGTCACTATCACAGTTTCCTGTTGTACTAGTTGTTTTGTTTCATTTTGATTCCTCCTTAATATTTCATTTTCACAAGAGAGATGTTCTATCTTGTCCATTAAGGATTTCTGTAGTTCAAGAATTTGTTTTTGAGAAATCCTTATTGTTCTTATCAATTTTTTGAGATCTGCTTCTTGCGTTTCTTCTATGTCATCATCTTCATAATCTTGAATTGGGGTGTCTTTTTCATTTGAGGGCGTCATGGTGACTTCCTTGTTTTTATTACCTCAGTTTTTGTTATTTGGCATATTGGAGATATTTGGTTTCTTCACTGTGGTGCTTTTTCTTGTTATACTATGACTCTAAATTAAGTGGACTATCTGTTTTTGATGGAGCCTTAGAGGCTTGAGATGGGTGTGGCCTGAGATCTCTGTTTGCTGTGCCAAAGGTGACACTCCCATGTTAGGCATGGCAGATCTCTCTCTCTTTCTTTTTTTGATTCAAAAGGGAAGTAATTCCACACAGCTGAACGAAGTTGGAGGTAGTTAGCAGGCAAATGATATACCCACAGGAGCCAGAGATCGGAAGCTCTTTCCCAAGGACCATGCAGGGAATCTGTTCTGCCCTCAGAGTGGGCTCAAATTCTCCTTCAGTCTCCCACTGTGTTGCCAAAGTTACAGAATTGTAGCATCTCTGGAGAGTACTCACGTGAATTCCATGAGTTTTCTCCCCCACCATCTCTTTTTTTACAGTCTCAGTTCAGTAGCACCACAGATTTACTAGGTCCTAATCTCCTGTTAATTCGCCCCTGCCACAGTCAGGTTTTTCTGCTAGGCTCAGGGCCGGTGCAGACCTGAGGTCGCTCTGCTTATGATGTATGTCCAAGACGGTGCCTGCTCTTTGTCTTGCTTGCCCTTGAGATGTGAGCAGAGAGAGAGAAACCCGTGTCCATACCAGTCACCCTTTTCTCTCTCCCTCTCTCTCTCTTCCAGTTAGCCTGGTGAACTTCCCCCCCCTGGGGGTCGTTCCCTTTAGTCTCCTCTCTCCGCTTGCCTGCCGGTGTCTCGGTGTCTCGGGCTATTGAGGTTTGGCTCACCTCGCGTTCCAGCGCTGGTGTGTTGAGTCTGCCGCTGGTGTCCCAAACTGTGGACTCCCATGCTCTCCATGCAGGACCACTGTGAATTACATGTTCTGGAAGAGTTTCTTGTGCTGTTTCTTCCCCTACTCTTCCTTGAACCTGCAGTATCTCCACTTTATTAAACTGTCTCTCCCCAGACTATCAGTGTGCTCCCTTCCTATTCCGCCATCTTGCCTCCCTTCTATATAATAATATTTTGATTAAGATATTTTTATCTCCTTATGAAACAGGTGCTATTTAATTTCATTTTTATTTTATATCCTGCACCAAACTGAATGATATGTGGCTTCACAAAAGAAATTTTGAAGTGTTTCATTTATGTTCAGTTGGGGCAAATGTGGGAAATGTGTTTTTTTTTTAATTCCTTGAAAATATGAAATATTCCTTAAGTCTAGGTCTTAAACTTTGTTTCAAAGATTTTTTTCAAATTTTTCAAAACTTGGTTCAACTTCTATAGATTATATAGGATGGCTTCTTAAAAATGTATGATATTTTAGTGTATTGGGAAGTTAGCTTTCAAAATGTACTGAATTTTTGTCTCTGTAGTTCAATTTTCACTCCTAAGGGTGTCATAAAATCCTGTTAGTATCTTTGTAAGTTCTATGAGCTCATAAAGAATGATTCTGTTTTAAATCCTGAAAATGGTTATTAACTGATTAATTTTAATATTTAAGATGTTTTATCCTTATTTGCCTGTTCCTTTGGTACTTTTGTATTGTCAACATTTCATTGGTATCTTCTATTTTTTCCAAATTTATTTTATTTTTTTTTCTTTTTAATTTCTTGGGAACTGAAAGCACTGGTTTTCAGTATTCTGACATTCACTTGAAAATAAAATTTCCTCTAAACACTGATTGATCTGCCTCTCCTTTATTCCCTGATGTATTTCAAATCCTGTCTTGCAGGCTCTGCCTGTACCAGTGGATCCAACCCTGTGTGGCTGCAGCCACACCAGGCTTCATATGTCTCCATTCTGGTGCCAGAAACTCATATGTTCTCCACAGTGTCACCATCTCAAACAATTGTAACCCACATTTGCTCTTACATGTTGTCATTTGTTAAGTCTCTGTCATCCATGACAGCTCTCAAAAGTCTCTGATGTCTACAGTTCCATCATTTTGTCTACAGCACATCTTTCTTTGAGTATTTCTCCCATGCCTGCATCATGTGTCAGTCTTCCTGTTCTTCAGCCTATCTTCATGTAGCTGTGACTCTCCTCATATGTCTACATCACTAGTCTAGAGTGACTTTATTCTCTGTGCTTGCAGCTCATGGCTCTCTTTGGATAACTCTCTGACCTTTGCCTGAGGTGTGTTCCCTCAGATGCCTGCTTGTCATTCACTTGTCATTCACATGTCATTCATTATCTCCCCTGTGTCTCTTAAACCCCTATGACTGAAACCCATGGTTTTCTCTTGTATCTCCATGACCAGGGCCTGTACTCCAAGTTTCTCATTTGTCTTCATTTCTTCTGCTACTACTGAATGGCAATTGGGTCTCATACAAGGTTTAGTTGTGAATAAAGCTACTTTGTATATTTTTATGTTATATTTTATGTCAGTATAAGATTCATACTAGCTGGGAAAACACATAGAAACCTATGTGCTGCATGGAGCGGTGATGCTATGATCGTCTTCCTAGGAACATGTCATGATGTCTGTTAAGTGTATATTCTACTAATCATTCTCACCAGTAGTGAATGAGATTTCCTGCTATTCTGTATTCTGGGAAAGCATTTGTATTATTTGTATTCTCATGTTTATTTTTTGTTTAAGGGTAATTATCATTATACATGACGCAATCTATCTTGTTGCTGTTTAAGTGTATTTTTCTTTAATGTTCAATGTGCTCCTTTTTTCTCTTAATTTTCTAATATTAAGGATGTTCTATGTGCTTATTTATTACCTGTATATTTTATACATTAATGTGTTTATGCATGCATTTTTAAATTAGAGAATTTGCTTTATGATTGAGTTTTAAGACTTCTTGCTAAATTTGCTTGCAATTCCTTAATTTTTAAAGGATTCATTCATTAATTTGGAAGACATGGTGAAACACACACACACCTACAGAGAGAGAGAGAAAGAGAGAGAGAGATTTATTTTCCTTCTGCTGAATCACACCTCCTAATGGTTGCAACAACCAGCCTTGTGTCAACCCAAAGCTAGGAGGCAGGAACTCCATCCTAGTTTCTCACATGCGTGGCACAGCCCAAAGTGCTTGGGCCGTTATCTACTACTTTCCCATGTGCATTATCAGGGGGCTGGTTTGGAAGCTGAGAACTCAGGACTGAAACTGTCAATTTGATAAGGAATTCCAGCATTGCAAATGATGACCTAACCTGCTGCGTCACAATTCTAGCCCTCTACAATTCCTTTAAATATGTATTTTTATAATGTAGAAGTGGTTATAGTTGTATGTTATGAATATATTTATTTATATATTTATAATAAATCAAAACTTATTTAAAAGGCAGAATAACAGAGAGAGAAGAGGGTCCAAGGAAATTCATCTTCCATCTATTTATTTACTCCTAAAATTGACAAAATGTTTGGGAATGGTTCAGACCCAAGCTAGGAGCCTGGAACTGCTTCTTGGTTTCACACACAAGAGAAGGGCCCCAAGTACTTGGGTCATCTACTCTTTATCCAGGAGAATTACCAGGGAACTGAATCTGGAGCAGAGCAACTGAGACCCAAACTGTGCTTTTAGGTGATGCCAGTAAGGAGGGGACAGTTTAACATCCTTTGCCACAAAGCTAGCCCCTATTAGTGTATTTTTAACCCATGAAATGTGCAAGTAAAATTGGATAGTAGAGTAACTTTTATGTTACATGTATTTTATTGCAATATAAATGGAATAATTAAATAACTTGCTTTCATTCTCAAAAAGTTATATTTTAACCAAACCACATTTTCAGACAAGATCTTATGAATAAGTTTTGTTAATCTTAGAAGTGAATGATTTCTATTTTGTTACCTATTTAAATATGTTATTATAATATCAATATATATGCAATCATGCAATACAATTTCTTTTTTTTAACTTTTATTTAATGAATATAAATTTCCAAAATACGGCTTATGGATTACAATGCATTCCCCCCCATAACATCTCTCCCACCCGCATCCCTCCCCTTTCCCACACCCTCTCCCCTTCAATTCACATGAGAATTCATTTTCAATTCTCTTTATATATAGAAGATCAGTTTAGCATACATTAAGTAAAGATTTAAACAGTTAGCTCCCACACAAACATAAAGTGAAAAATAATAGATGATTTTTTAAATGATGATGATGAAATCAGATCAGACCTATTGTCATGTTTAATCCCAGCGAGAGTCAAGTTGGGAATTAATAATTTCTTCTTTTTTTTTTTTACAGAAGATCAGTTTAGTATACATTAAGTAAAGATTTCAACAGTTTGCACCCCCATAGAAACACAAAGCGAAATATACTGTTTCAGTACTCATTATAGCATTAAGTCTCAATGTACAGCACAATAAGGACAGAGATCCTACATGAGGAGTAAGTGCACAGTGACTCCTGTTGTTGACTTTACAAATTGACAGTCCTGTTTATGGCATCAGTAATCTTCCTATGCACCAGTCATGAGCTTGAGTTCACCGACTCTTATCTTGTTTAGACAGGGTCATATTCAAAGTGGAGGTTCTCTCCTCCCTTCAGAGAAAGGTACCTCCTTCTTTGAAGACCTGTTCTTTCCACTGGGATCTCACTCACAGAGATCTTTCATTTAGGGTTTTTTTTTGTTGTTGTTGCCTGTGTGTTTTGGCTTTCCATGCCTGAAATACTCTCATGGGCTTTTCAGCCAGATCGGAATGCCTTTAGGACTGATTCTGAGGCCAGAGTGCTGTTTAGGACATCTGTCATTCTATGAGTCTGCTGAGTATCTCGCTTCCCATGTTGGATCACTCTCCCCTTTATTTATTCTATCGGTTAGTATTAGCAGGTACTAGACTTGTTTATGTGCTCCCTTTGACTCTTAGTCCTTTCATTATGATCAATTGTGAACTGAAATTGATCACTTGGACTGGTGAGATGGCATTGGTACATGCCACCTTGATGGGATTAAATTGGAGTCCCCTGGTATGTTTCTAACTCTACCATTTGGGGCAAGTCAGCTTGAGCATGTCCCAAATTGTACATCTCTTCCCTCTCTTATTCCTACTCTTATGTTTAACAGGGATCACATTTCAGTTAAATTTCAACACTCAAGAATAACTGTGTATTAATTACAGAATTAAACCAGTCATATTGAGTAGAACAGACAAAAAAACTACTAAGAGGGATAATGTATTAAGTTGTTCATTAACAGTCAGGGCTATGCTGATCAAGTCACCGTTTCCCATAGTGTCCATTTCACTTCAAGAGGTTTCCTTTTTGGTGTTCAGTCAGTTGTCACCGATCAGGGAGAACATATGGTATTTGTCCCTTTGGGACTGGCTTATTTCACTCAGCATGATGTGTTCCAGATTCCTCCATTTTGTTGCAAATGACTGGATTTTGTTGTTTCTTACTGTGGTATAGTATTCTAAAAAGTACATATCCCATAATTTCTTTACCCAGTCTACCGTTGATGGGCATTTAGGTTGGTTCCAGGTCTTAGCTATTGTGAATTGTGCTGCAATAAACATTAGGGTGCAGACCGCTTTTTTGTTTGCCAATTTAAATTCCTTTGGGTAAATTCCAAGGAGTGGGATGGCTGGGACGAATGGTAGGGTTATCTTCAGGTTTCTGAGGAATCTCCAGACTGACTTCCATAGTGGCTTAACCAGTTTGCATTCCCACCAACAGTGGGTTAGTGTCCCTTTTTCCCCACATCCTTGCCAGCATCTGTTGTTTGTAGATGTCAGCATGTGAGCCATTCTAACCAGGGTGAGGTGAAACCTCATTGTGGTTTTGATTTGCATTTCCCTGATTGCTAATGACCTTGAACATTTTTCCATGTGCCTGTTGGCCATTTGGATTTCCTCTTTTGAAAAATGTCTATTGAGGTCCTTGGCCCATCTCTTAAGTGGGTTGTTTGTTTTGTTTTTGTGGAGTTTCTTGATCTCTTTGTAGATTCTGGTTATTAACCCTTTATCTGTTGCATAGTTTGCAAATATTTTTTCCCATTCTGTCAGTTGTCTCTTCACTCTCCTATTTCTTTTCCAGTACAGAAACTTCTCAATTTGATGCAATCCCAATAGTTGATTTTGGCTTTGACTGCCTGTGCCTCCCGGGTCTTTTCCAGAAATTCTTTGCCTGTGCCAATATCTTGAAGGGTTTCTCCAATGTTCTCTAGTAACTTGATGGTGTCAGGTTGTAGATTTAGGTCTTTAATCCATGTTGAGTGGATTTTTGTGTAAGGTGTAAGGTAGGGGTCTTGCTTCATGATTCTGCACGTGGAAATCCAATTTTCCCAGCACCATTTATTGAATAGACTGTTTTTACGCCAGGGATTGGTTTTGGATGCTTGATCAAATATAAGTTGGCTGTAGATGTTTAGGTTGATTTCTGGTGTTTCAATTCTGTTCCATTGGTCTATCCATCTGTTTCTGTACCAGTACCATGCTGTTTTGATTGCAACTGCCCTGTAGTATGTCCTGAAATCTGGTATTGTGATGCCTCGGGCTTTGTTTTTGTTGTACAAGATTGCTTTAGCTATTCGAGGTCTCTTGTGCCTCTATATAAATTTCAGCACCATTTTTTCAAGATCTGAGAAGAAGGTCTTCTGTATCTTGATTGGTATTGCATTGAATCTATAAATTGCTTTGGGAGAATGGACATTTTGATGATATTGATTCTTCCAATCCATGAGCATGGAAGATTTTTCCATTTCTTGGTATCCTCTTCTATTTCTTTCTTTAAGGTTTTGTAATTTTCATCATTGCAATCTTTAGCGTCCTTGGTTAAGTTTATTGCAAGGTATTTGATTGTTTTTGTAGCTATTGTGAATGGGATTGATCTTAGAAGTTCTTCCTCAGCCATGGCATTGCCTGTGTATACAAAGGCTGTTGATTTTTGTGCATTGCTTTTATACCCTGCTACTTTGCCAAACTCTTCTATGAGTTCCAATAGTCTCTTAGTAGAGTTCTTTGGGTCCCCTCAATAAAGAATCATGTCATCTGCAAAGAGGGATAGCTTGAGTTCTTCCTTCCCAATTTGTATCCCTTTAATTTCTTTTTCTTGCCTAATAGCTCTGGCTAAAACTTCCAGAACTATATTGAATAGCAGTGGTGAGAGTGAGCATCCCTGTCTGGTCCCAGATCTCAGTGGAAATGCTTCCAACTTTTCCCCATTCAATAGGATGCTGGCTGTGGGTTTTTCATAGATTGCTTTGATTGTATTGAGGAATGTTCCTTCTAAACCCAGTTTGCTTGGAGTTTTAATCATGAAAGGGTGTTGTATTTTATCAAATGCTTTCTCGGCATCTATTGAGATAATCATATGGTTTTTCTTCTGCAGTCTCTTAATGTGGTGTCTCACATTGATTGTCTTGCGCACATTAAACCATCCCTGCATACCAGGGATAAATCCCACTTGGTCTGGGTGGATGATCTTTCTGATGTGTTGTTGCATTCTCTTGGCGAGAATTTTATTGAGGATTTTTGCATCTATGTTCATCAGGGATATTGGTCTGTAATTATCTTTCAGTGCTGCATCTTTTTCCGGCTTAGGAATTAAGGTGATGCTGGCTTCATAGAAAGAATTTGGGAGGATTCCCACTTGTTCGATTGTTCTGAATAGTTTGAGAAGAATTGGAGTCAGTTCTTCTTTAAATGTCTGGTAGAATTCAGCAGTGAATCCATCTGGTCCTGGGCTTTTCTTTGTTGGGAGGGCCTTTATGACTGTATAAATTTCTGTCTCAGTTATGGGTCTGTTTAGGTTTTCGACGTCTTCCTGGTTCAATTTAGGAATGTTGCATGTGTCCAAGAATGTATCCATTTCTGATAGGTTTCCCTGTTTGCTGGCATACAAGTCCTTGTAGTAATTTCTGATGATTCTTTTTATTTCTGTGGTGTCTGATGTTACCTTTCCTTTTTCATCTCTGATTTTATTGATTTGGGTCTTTTCTCTTCTTTTTTTAGTTAGTTGGGCCAATGGGGTGTCACTTTTGTTTATTCTTTCAAAAAACCAGCTCCTCGTTTGGCTGATTTTTTGGAATTTTTTTTTTGATTCAATCCTGTTGATTTCTTCTCTGATTTTAATTATTTCTCTTCTCCTACTAGATTTGGGTCTGGTTTGCTGTAGGTTTTCCAGATCCTTGAGGTGAATTGAAAGCTCATCTATTTGGTGCCTTTCCAATTTCTTGATGTAGGCACCTATTGATATAAACTGTGAATGGACTTAAAATGTATTTTGCATAAAAATAAACTTTTAAAAAAGTTTTCTTCATTTTCAACTACTTGTAAAGAAAAGAGAGGAAGAAAGAGATCTTTCATCATCTAATTCTTTCACAATTATCTTCAACAACCAGGGGTTGTCCAGGCCAGAGAAGCCATGAACATTATCTTGTTCTCCAACTAGGGACACAAGAGCACAGATACTTGGCATTATTTTCAGCATCCCAGGATTCATTAACAGGGAGATGGATCAGAAGTGAAGCAGTCAGGACATGAGCCAGCACTCTAATATGGGTTGCAGGTGTCCTTTGTGGTGAGCCGCAAGATCTGCCCCCAACTTCTTTTAATTCCATTTTTCTATTTTTGCATAGATATTTTGAAGTATCCCCAGATATGTACGTGTGTTTATATGTATACATATATGTGTATATGTATATATGTATATATATACATATGATGGCAAAAGACAGTAAAGCATATAAACAGCATATATTAAAATGGATAATACAAAAACAAGTTATTTCAATGTACAACTTTCAAATTAGGAGGTAGAGAACAACTTTATCCACACTGGGGTAAATAATGTTAAACCTTTCTCGTTACCATATAAACCACATATTCCTTTTTGAAGAGTCATGAGATTTTATTCAAATAATTTTATGAGAAATTTAAATGTAATTCCTTTGATATTATCCACGGGCACTGAAAAAAAAACTGAGACTTTGAACAGATGCAACAATTTCTTAGGGATATTTTAAGCGACTAATTTAATTTTGAAAATGAGGGTGGCATGAACAGTTACGGGTCAGGTTGAATGTAGCTTCTCTGATGAACTTACAGGATTATAACTCCTTAACTCCACCCCTCTTCATCTCTATATGTGTGAAATAAAAATTCAAATTTAGCCCTCCAAGCACACCCAATATAAAATGATAGGAAATGCATGGTAAACTTCTACATGAATCTTGGGTCTGTTGTCTCTCCCACACCCACAATGGAATTAACCTTTTTCATTAACACTGTCAAATATGTACTTTCAACAGAATCTTACAGAGAGAGAATAACTTAATATTTTAATGGTTTCAAATTCCAAATTATGATGTTTCTTTTTCATATTTAAAGATAGGTTGATGCACTTGAGACAAAGCAGCTCTGTGCAAGCATCTAATAAGGGACTGTCACTCCTTGAATATGTTGACAATATAGAGGTATGACTAAAAAGTTATTGTAATCTAAATTACACTAGAGAAATTAGTAATTTTGTAAAAAGTATGCAATATAAATATGTGTGTTTGTGACCACACTTGAAGATTGAGATTTTATGATTCTGAAGCACACACAGTATTTACCCCTATCTTTATTGAAAAATTTGTAATATGGTGACTAAATATGCTGTAGCTCATTTGGAGTGAACATCACTTTGAGCAAGGATTTCTTTAAAAAAAAAAGATTTCTCTATTTATTTGAAATTCAGAATTTCAGAGAGAGAGAGATCTTGCATCAGCAGGTGTACTCTTCAAATGGTCACATCAGCCAGGGCTAGGCCAGCCTGAAGCCAGGAGCCTGGAGTTTCTTCTGAGTGTTCCATGTGGATGCAGGGGCCTGAGGACTGGGGCCATCCTCTGCTACTCTCCCATACATATTACCAGAGAGTTTGAGTAGAAGTAGGGGAGCCAGGACTCTAAAAAAAAAAAGCACATACATGATGCCTATATCACAGGAGTTGACTTAACCCACTGCACCACAAAGCCAGCCATCTCTGCAGCAAAGATTTAAAAATAAAAAAAAAAAAAACTTTGATGTTAAGCTTTTAAATTTCTGCAGTACAATTACATTCACTTAACAACATTATCAGAATTGTATATAAATTTAACAAATGAATTATTACAAAATAAAAATGGCCATACATTATTTATTTTTCTATTATAATTCCCAGTATTTTCAGCCTTTTGTGACTGTGCATTCTCTTGTTCAGTTCCTTCTGATTACTGAGCTACAAAAGAATGCGGCTATGCCTTGCAGAGACTGAGCTGGGTCATTCTCACTTCTAGTACAGCTCCACATTTCAGCTATGCCACCCCAATGCAGGGGTACAAACTGTTTCCCTGGTGCTTTAAGAAGAGTACAATTTAGCAGTTTGTCTTCACCACTAGTAGTTTTTAAACTGGTATTTTAAGCCACAAGCAGCAGGAAGAGGCTGGGCATGCAGAATGGCAGCAGAAGCAGGCCCTTGCTCACCTGTGTCAGCCAGGCCACCCTGCCCTATGTGGACCTGTAGTTCTGGAAGGTGAACCAGAACCTGATCTCCAGCATGAAGATGTACAGAAACCACAGCATCACGGCATAGCCATGCTTGGCTCTGTGCATCGTGGTGCCCTCAGGGCCACCTAGCTCAGTGCCAGGAGGAAGCTCAAGTCACCCACCCAGCACAGGGTTGCACTTGCTGATCTTGACTGCCTCTGGTTCTGTTCCACCAGGTGTGTGTCCATGACAGCCATGCTGCCTATCATCACCAGTGAGGTCAGACCATTTGTGATGGTGGTCCCAGGGAGACAGTACCATGCTCAGCCTGGGCACACATGATTCCCATGTGAGGTTAGACAAGGCCCTAAGTGGATGGGAGAACTACAGTGCATAGCAGCTCTCTACCTACAGGGGTGACTTGGTATAGTCAGGCACCCAGGCACCCTGTGTCCAGCTGCCTTCAGGGTGTGGCTGTTCTGGCCTGGTGTGTTTGGAACATGGGGAAGACCAGAAGAGACCAGGTCAGCTTGCAGGCCAGGCAGCCAAACCCATCCCCACATGGTGTCTCCTGCTGCATGAAGCATTTTTCCAAGCTCACCACCTGAGCCCCCTGTCACATGCTGGCACCAGTGCAGGAGCAGAGGGCTGGAGTCATTGGGGCAGAGCCTCCAGGGGGAGCTGCAGGCCCACCTGAGATACTGAGACTTTCCACTCCCCACAAGGAAGGAAATGGAACTCACTCAGGTGGTTCTACAGGGTTTCATGCATCCCTGAATTCCCAACATTTGTTCCTGATGCACCTGCACCACTGTCCACCCTGAACTCCCAGCAGAGATCAAATCCTCTGGTTCTGCAGGTGCCATCTGTCCCCATCAGAACAGGTTGGCTCACTTCACTGAACCAGGAGGCCCAGCAGATCTTGTCTAACATTCTGCATGGGGTTCTGGCTCTAGATTTGAGAGGACCCTCACATCACCACCTCTGCCTTGCAACCCCAGCCACCTCCTCCCTGCAAACACTTCCATTCCCTGCTGTCTGCCCTAGAACAACCTGCTTGGAATACATGTTAGGAGGCTACTGAAGTTGCCCATGTCAAATATAGTACTAATAGTTTTCTGGTATTCAGTTTAGGCTCCTAGTTTTGTGGTGAAGGCGTTGTCATCCATGCTGTGTAACAAAGTTGCAGCCGGAAGAGGGGAAACTCTGCAAAGCAAGAAGTCAATGACTAAACTGAAGCCATTCTCTGCTGTGTTTAATAGTCTGAATGATGTAGTTATTGGGTTTGGGTGTGGGGATCATGAATATCAATGCTAAGCAAAATTGTTTCTTGTAAAAAAATGAATACAGGAGGTGACTAGAGAAATGAGAGGGGAATGTCCTAAAAACTGTATAGAGAAAAATGTTATTAGGAACATGTATAATGAGTTTTATGAGAAAATAGAAAGAGCATGCAGGTGCTTGTTCCCACCGACCCTCCCTTGCCTTACACAGGAGTGTATGATGAAACTGGTAAGTACGTAGTTAATACTATGGCAAGTGGACTGATGTACAAGTACTGACATTCTTACAAAGGTTAGATGTTATGCCCCTGCTTGGAAATATAGAATAAAGGAACAAAGAACTTTTAACATTAGGCAATGCAATAGGTCCTGTTTTCGCTCCCCATCTTCGTGGAGGAACGACACAGGACACTGTGTTGTTCTTCTGTCTGCTTGGCCCTCCCAGGGTTTGCTGCTGGTTCTTCCCGGGTTGGCTACCATCCCTTCCACCTCCGTGGAAGGGCGGTTCCCCCTGGCCACTTTCCCCACTTCCGTGGGGGAGCGTCACACCACCGGCCGGCTCTCTCGGGGGCAGCACAGGTGTTCCTTCAGATAGATGTTCCCCTTAGATGTTCCTGGTGCATGTTGTCTCTCTCCTCCTTTATAGTCCTTTTCCACCAATCCCAACTCTGCTACCCACACGCCGAGTACACTGCTCTCCTCCAATCAGGAGTAAGTCCTACAGTTTATTGGTTGAACTGGAGGCAGCTGTGTAGAAGCTGTTTCTCCCTTCTCAGTGCCATATTGTGCGAGAGCAGATGCATAGAATAAGTCTTAATTCCGGTAACTTAGTCTAGTCCAAGTTTCTCCCCACATCCTGTAAGAAACATTTAAAAATAAATCCATTAACCTTAAAAATCTTAGACTTTTTGTCTAGCAACTTTAGATAAGATAAGCAAGTTTCATATAGCTGAGGCATCCACTATGCATAGAGGAAAGATTAATGGGAAGATTATGATGAGGCCATGAAAGGAAAATGAAACAAAACATGATTAATAGAGAGAGGTTATGCATAGACAATCACTTGTGATGTGCTCTTTCTCTAAAGAATAGAGGCTTAGGAGGAAGAAGGCTTAATGAAAAATATGTGTAAAAAGAGTATAAGGTAAAGTTGTGAGATGGAACAGCAGTATGATGTCTCCCCTTGCTAACTAAATCTCATCTCCTTGTCTTGTCTCTTCACTGGCACCCCCCTCCTTCGGGAGCCCTTGGACCTGCCACGGCTGGACCATGGCAGTTTTGTCCTGGCTGTGTCTCAGTTGTTGCTGGTATTTGGGGAAATGAATGAGAAAATAGAAGAGCCCTCACTGTCAACTTTCTCTCTCTCTCTCTCTCTCTAATACTTTCTTTAAAATGTTTAAATATTCAATGTTCTAATACCTCTTACAGTAACACAGTGCTTTCTTGTCATTCTTCATATTCAGGATTCCTTTGGACGTATTCAATTATTTGAAATGAATTTGAATACCTATTTAAATTTAAGAAAAAGGTATAGTTAGTTTTAAATAGTAACTGAGAAAACTTTTAACCAAAAAACACAATCCCAAGTTAATCTATCCAGGTACATTTGGGGACTGAGCCAGCAGCTGAAAGATTTTCTCTCTCTCTCTCTTTCTCCTCCCTCCATTCCTCTCTGTATGTAGCTCTGCATTTAAAATAAATAAATCATACAAAATTATTTTCAAGACAAATGCAAAACAGAAACAGTTTGAGACATAATACAAACCTAAATAACTAATCTCCATCAGAGCTGCACTCCAGGAAATGTTCAAAAGTTTCTTCCAGAAGAGGAAAATGATGCCAGATGGAAATACTTGACTACTTAAAAGATTGGTGAGAGCTGACAGTAAATGTACCAGGTTATCTCATATTCTTTGAATATTTCTGAAACATAATTAACTGTTAACAAACAAAAACTTTTTTGAAAATATGTATAAGGAAATTATATGATATATATATGATAAATAATCAATAATCATGAACCATAAATGTCAGAAGGAGCCTGCATGAATACTCTACATAAAGTGTTTTATTGTCACTAGAGTGTAGACCAATAAATTACATTATGTGTACATCAAAAATTTTATTGAAAATGGAATTCAAAGATAAAGTTAGGGTCAGACATTGTGGCACAGAGGGTTAAGTCATCACTTGAGATGTCCACATCCGATGTCTGAGTGCCTAGGTTTTGTGTCTTGTCCCTGCTTCTGTTCCACCTTCCTGTTAATGCACATCCCAGGGGTCAGCAAATAATGGATCAAATACTTGGTTCCTGTCTGCCAGCATGAGAGATCCAGATGGGTTTCCAGGCTCCTGACGTCCATCTTTGTCCCATCTATTGCAGGCATTTGGGGTGTAAACCAGTGGATGGAAGATATTCTCTCTCTCTCTCTCTCCCCCCTTCTCTCTCCTATCAAATGTGAAAAGATGCTTCATACAGCAAAGCATATAGTAAACATTTTAATTAAATTGTGACACTACTTAAAGAAATATTTGTAGGCATTAAAATGTTTGAGTGTGGGTATTTGACCTAGTGATTAAGAATCAAGTTAGAATACACTCATTCCATACTGAGTATGTAGATTCAAATGACAGCTTTGTCTCCTGATTCTAGCATTTTGCTAATGCACATCCTGGGAGGCAACCCACAATGGATCATGTAGTTGAATTTCTGATACTCTTGGGAGACATGGATTGCATTTTTGGCTGCTGACATCACTATAGGCATTTGGGCAGTGAACTAGTACATGGGAATGACTCAGGTGCAAGGAGCCTAGATTTCTTTTTCAAGATCTTTGCCCTAACTTGAATACCTATTTGACAGTTACATACTAAAAAATAGACTTTCATTGTGGCATTCAGCCACACATCTGGTGATATTTGTTCTTTCCATCTAGCCTATCCTAATACAATAAAACCTGTACTATAAACAAGCCTCAATCAAGGTTATAAAGTCAAGTTTGTGAAACAGAGCTGGTGCTCATTAAATATTTGCTGAATGATGAAAAAGCTATCACACTGAGAAGAACAAACCAGCCTAAGATGCAGAGAAACCTCACTTTCACATGATTCTGGCCCCATGGCTTTGATGCTCTGTGCTTAGTGAAAGAAAAGTCTGTTTCAAGTCAGCATAGATTTTTACATAGTCCCAAGGCCAGGGAGTTTATTTCAGTCAAAACTCAGAATATATTTGCTTCATTAGGAATTCATCCATGTGCAAGATGGGCCAAAGAGAAATGTACTTTCCAACCACTCCACTGGGTTAACCTGGCCACACTCCCAGGACCTTGGTTCTTAAGGAATGGACTTAATGGCTGGCATCAGGCCTTGACCTTGAGTTTTTATTTTTAAAAATTATTTTTATTTATTTGAGAGAGGTAGAGATAGAAAGACAGAGAGAGAAAGTGCACTTCTATCCACTGGTTTGCTCCTTAAATGTCTACAGTGGCTGTGGCTAGAAAGAGTGCAATGGCTTTTAATGTATATCCCCGTTGTCTATCTCTATAGGTTTTAAATATTGGGTTCACAACTGCATTTATTTTCACTAAATAAAAATTATTGATCCTGGTCCCTGTTGTCTGGAATCCCAGTAATGATTCTTAATTGATTTATTGATTCGTGGCTCACATTAACCACTCATGAAGTGGTGAAACCCAGGTAATGTGCCAGGTGGGCTAGTAAGATGGGGTAAGTCAGGGCTCTTCAGAGAAGTGATTTTCATTATTAACGAATAGTTTCATGCTTACTCCACTGATTGTAATACATGCAGTGACATAACTATAGAACAGGTAGACAAATCAGCAGCCATTCTTCTACAGGAAAATTAAATTAGGTCATTTATCAACTGCTGGGTGATTTCAGATAGTTACTTATCTCAAAATGAAGCCTCCACTGCATGTGTCAAATCTGTAGCTCAGCCCCTAAAGTTCCCTCAAGTTTGGGAGCATAATTAGTCAGTTTTGTTTCTCCTCTGTCTTCCTGATATGCTATTTTAATTTTCATAAATTTCCAACAAACCAAGAAAATGGCCTTTAGTCAGGTATGGCTCAATAAAATGATTTATTTTTCTTCCTTGGAATAAAGTAGTCACTTGTTCAAAGCAATTAACTTTGATCTTCTGTACATATAGTTAATTGAAAATGAATCTTGATATGAATGGAATTGGAGAGGGAGCAGGAGATGGGAGGGTTGTGGGTGGGAGGGAAGTTTTTTGGGGGTGAGCCACTGTAATCCAAAAACTGTACTTTGGAATTTTATATTTATTAAATAAAATTTAAAAAAAGAAAGCAATTAACTTGACAGAACAGGCTCTAAAACTAATAAAATAAATGTTCTCTAGATTAGTGTGTATATGATCATGGTTCTATAATAATAATAACCAGCAACCATATGTGATTATATGGATAAAGAAAAAAGCACATAAGGACCCACAATAGATGCTAACATTGGTTAACATTGGAGTGAGCATTCAGATGAGTGAAGAGTGCACAAATTTTCATAAGATCTAATACATTATTTATGTAATGCGTATAACATTTCAAAAATTACTTTAGCTGTTTTGTAAATATTCACTTGTTTAATCGCATAATAACTATTTGACATTGGTTCCATTGTTATCTCCACTCTACAGATGAGAAAAATAAGACCTGGGAATTCTATTATCACTTGGGCAATCTGAGTATGTGGCAGTGCTGAAATTTAACACCATTGACTGGGCTCACCTGTGTTATGCTCTGCAGTCAGTATTAAAGGAGATACCAACAAATAAGAGTTTCTCATGGTAGTGAGATTCCAGATAATTTTTTACTCTTTCAGGTATTATTCTGATATCTTATGAAGAACATGAATAATTCATACAACGGGAAAAAATAAAAATACTAGTTTGGTACATCAGATCAGTACAAGGTCTAATTTATTCATTTAGAAAGAATTTGTTGAGTTATTGCTATATTCTAATAAGTATGTTAAGAACTTTACATATATGTGTGTGTATATATATATATATGACTTTAATTTTTGGTGACAATTTACATGATAATTAGGTATTTCAGTGGGAAGCAAGAGACTTGAATATCTGTGAAAATCTTCTGAAACAGTTATTTTCAATTTTCATTTCCATTTCCATTTATAAAACCCCTTCTGTCCAGATTTTTGCAAAATTTGTACCACTTCATAAGCATTCCTGGAGTCTATGTAAACATCCCCTCTTGGCCCTCAAGAAGCTTTAGAGTGTGATTGAGGATATACAACTCAGAGGTCTGAGCAGATAGGTTTATAGGTAATCTGTCATTTTCACATATTGAATGACTATTACCATCCATAATTGCATAATCATTATATTTCCCCTCCATGACTCAAGTTTAACCATCACAGAGAGCCACATCCCCTCATGTAAAGGACCATCTCTCATATCTGCTTTCATACTCTACAATACCTTAACAGTTATGGTCAGGTATTGTTTTACAGGCTCCCACCTTTTATAAAATTCAGCTAGGTTTGTACAGCATTGATTGTTAAATTAATCTTTTCCAAAAGAATGACCTCCTATTTTAAATTCTGGAATTAGTCAATTATATTTATCTCTTTGGTTTAGATTTTTTTTTTGAAAGATAGAGTTACAGAGAGAGGTAAAAACAGAGAGAGGTCTTCCATCCGCTGGTTAAATCCCTAGATGGCTGCAACAGCCAGAGCTGCACCAATCCGAAGTCAGGAGCCGGGAGCTTCATCTGAGTCTCCATGTGGGTGCAGGGGCCAAAGCACTTGGGCCATCTTCTACCACTTTCCCAGGCCATAGTAGAGAGCTGGATTAGAAGAGGAGCAGCTGGGACTAGAACCAGCGCTCATATGGGAAATTAGCTCTTCAGGCCAGGGCTTTGACCAAATAATTTGGGTGTTTCAGTCAATCATTGAAGCAATGCAGTCCACCTATTTTGTTTTCTTCCCCCGTTCGGATTTTCCACTGATAGGCAAAGTGATTTCTGCTTTCTGTGTCTAGTGGGCAGATCTAGAAATCACATTTTAAGTCAGCATCACTAAAACTTGTGTGGTCATGGGGAATTTTACTGAGAATGGTATAAGAATTGTAAACCACAGTGTGACAAGCCTGTGCAATTTAGTAGATAGCTCTTAATTCCTGTAATAATCTATAAAACACATCAGATTTCTTTACTAGTAAAGCTGTTTCAGCTTAATTTTTAGAGGCATAATTTTAACCTTCCTCTACTTCCCTCTTTTGCCCATACTGAAGAGTCAATATGATGTTGTTGTTGTTCTCTCTGGAAATTTTAGGACTCATAGCTGCCCATTATTTACTGTGAGTATCTGTCCTAATTTTAATAATTAGATTTGCTGAAGTGATTGGTTCCCACCTCTGGAATACATAGGAAGGAACTTCACATTTCTCCTGTACCTAATTTAACTTTTTCTTTCAAAAGCAACATTTTTTCTTACATTTGTTGAATATTTAGTGGAGGGTTAAGCTTATGATTTTAAAATAAATGGAATGTATGTCATAGTAAAAATTAAAAAAAGAATAAGAAAGAATGTAGGAGAGAGAGTGGGAGCTTGGGTAGGGTGGATATTATGGTGGGAATTATCAGTATGCTCCTGAATCTGTACATAAGATTACATGAAATTTGTTCACTATTATAAAAATTATTAAAACTAAAAAAAATAGGACCTGAAAGTCATCCTTATTTACCCCAGACATTTTTAATTTTTCTTTGTATAATTTTATATCCTATGTTTGGCAAGCAAGGGAGAACTAGGCTGACCTGGAATCCACAAGGAATATTTAATCCTCCTCTTTTGGTTCCAACTCTAGATATATTAAGTGCTCCAGGAAGGACCTCTCAAAAAGGAATCACTGACCACCACCACCCCAGTCCTCATCAAAGATCAAGAAGTGAATTATCTTCATTTTTCTAACTCTGAACATTTTTTGGAAATGCCCTGGCTTTCCACAGTGGTAAAATGCCGTGGCTCTAATAGCTTTCACTGGCTTTAGAGTCACTCCTTCCCTCTTTGTAGTTTGCTGGCCCCAGTGAGCTTTCATGTCTCTTTGAAGAGGCCTTGTTTTTAACATTTTGTGTATTATTTTTTCCACTGTGGATATGAATTTTTCCATATGCTATTTTTTAATCCTCCTTCCTTCACACAAAGATTTTTTGAGTTTCTGTGTGTCTCTATGTGGCTAACTTTAATTTTGACATATCTAATTTAAAAAACATTGTCTCAGCTGACTCTCAGGGCTGAGCCCAGCATATTTTCTTATTTGATCTCTAAGCCTTTGTAAGAATGCTGAGGGATTTTTCTCTTTCTTTTGATGTTGAAGTTCAAATGTCTTTGATGCATTTTGTGATCTCAAGCTTGATTTTTTAAAATTTTTTTCATCATTACCTCCCTTACGCCTTACAATTTTACTCTGGGGAATTATCACATTAATGATCTTTGGGATGTTGTCCTTAGGTGAGGAGATTCCCAGTCCAGCAATGTCTTCTCTTTCCCAAATTTTCATAGCCTCCCTCCCGATCATCCCATTTTTCTCTCTTGCAGATAATATGTTCATTAAAAGCATCACTGCAACCCAGGTATAGTAGCTGAGTTGCAAGAATTGATCTAAATGTTTTGTCAGACTAAGTGGGTTTTTTGAAATTGGCTTCATTTCTTTCTTGAAGTTTCTGACTTCAATACTTATAAAGGAAGCTTACTAAGACAACATCTCCCTGAAACACTGGGACTTCCTGAGGTAGATGAATAATATATGTCATCTGTTTAAGCAGAATAAGAACGTTTTCTACATTATTTTTTTTTACATTTTTGCTTTTTTTCAATTTTGTTCATAAATCAGGATGTGCGGTACATTCAGCCTTTCCATATTTTTAAACCCCTCTTCCCTTGGCTCCTCTTCCCATGATGCTCATTCTGGGCCCCATTTTAAGCTGTGTAAGGAGACAGATATGATTACGGATCCCAGAATTTAGCCCCAGAACCTTTTCCCTCTTCTATTAGAGGAAATATGGGAGTAGGAATTAAAACAACAGGACTTAGAGTTTTCATTACAGCAAAGAGTATAATCTCTCTCCTGGGGAGACAAAGCTTTATCATGTACAGACAAAATGAGACCCTGACATATCTAGACTTCATGTGAACCAAGTCTAGGACAGAAAAATGAGGGCATTACAATTTTCTTTATTTATTTTTTTGCAAACAAAACACAGATTTCACAAATATAAACATGCATATATCATGCATAATTGAAAATGCATCCAGAGAGAAATGATTCAAGTTCTGTTATTTAGGACTTACAATTTATGGCCCAAGACTTCAATTTTTTGATAAAGTTTCTTTTTTTGATAAAGTTTCAAGAGGGATGAGACAAAAATAGAAATTTGAGAAGTTCAACCTAACCAAAACTATCTCTTACAAAGATTCTCTGCATCTGTAAGTTGTTTCTTCTATTGATAAAAATTAAACATATTTTAAATAGAAGAATTTTATACAATGGGGAATAAGCTCCAAACAGAAATAATAACATTACGGGACAAAATAATTTATAACAATACAACACACAATCAAATTTAGACCAAGCTTTACAATAGTCATAGCCAAAGGAAAAACAGGATACATGTAGAGTTTGATGCAAAGTAAGGAGCCAAGTATAACTTTTTAGTTTTTTGTAGTTGAAAGTTTGTTTATTTGTAGTTGAAAACCAGAGAGACATACAGAGAGATCTACATCTTCTGCCCACTTATTTACTCTCCAGATGCCCACAACAGACAGGGATGATCCAAGTTGAAGCCAGAAGGCAGGAACTCATTCAAGGTTCCCACCATGAATGGCAGGAATTCAAGTCTTTGGACCACAATATGTCTTTCATTGTACATGTTAGCATGAAACTGGACTTGGAAGCAGACCCAGGAATTGAATCCAGACACTCCAGCATTAGGTGCAAATGTCCTAAGTAGTATCTTAGCCACTATACCAAATGCGCAACCTTGAATATGTTTAATGTATTCAATTAGAACAAGTTTTTTTTTTATAGATTTATTTTATTTATTTGAAAGGCAGAGTTAGAGGAGAGAGAGGTAGAGCCAGAGAAAGAGAGAGAGGTTTTCAATCCATTGGTTCACTCCACAAATGACCACAATGGCCAGAGCTGAGCTGATCTGAAGCCAGCAGCCAGGAGCTTCTTCTGGGTCCCCAACATGGGTGCAGGGGCCCAAGGACTTGGGTCATCTTCTACTGCTTTCCCAGGCCATAGCAGAGAGCTGGATTGGAAGTGGAGCAGCCAGGACTAGAACTGGTGCCCGTATGGGATGCTGGAACTTCAGGCCAGGGCTTTAACCCACCATGCCACAGCGCCAGCCTGAGAACAAGTTTTATGGGTACTTAAATCTATTTGGAAAATAATTCTTATGTGTTTCTCTGCATAAGATCCTAGCGATCTATGGTTTTGTCTTTTTTCATGATTTACTACACAAGCAATACATGTGATGTGTTAAAATAATTTTAATCCACACAACAAAATTAGGTGAGGTAATATATTATGCATTTATAAAATAAGGCAAATTACTTCCCTAAGCCCAAAATGTTAAAAAGGTAAAATGGTACATTGCGGGGAATATAAGCCAGGGGTAAGTTTCACACAGTGGTGTAAGACACTAGTACTCAAACAGTATTATTCACTTTGTGTTTCTATGTGGGTGCAAACTGTTGAAATCTTTACTTAATATATGCTAAACTGATCTTCTGTATATAAAGAGAATTGAAAATGAATCTTGATGTGAATGGAAGGGGGGAGGGAGAGGGAAAGAGGAGGGTTGCGGGTGGGAGGGAAGTTATGGAGGGGGAGCCATTGTAATCCATAAGCTGTACTTTGAAAATTTATATTCATTAAATAAAAGTTAAAAAAAAAGACACCATTTAAAATGCACACATTGGTATTGGAGTGCTGATTGCAGTCCTGGCACCTCCACCCCAACCCAGCTCCCTGGTTAAACAATACATTAAAGCTCAAGATGATGCCTCAACAGTTTGTGCTACTGCCACCCACAAGGAGACATATCTGAGCCCTGGATCTTGGATCCTTGCTCCTGGCTATGGCTTTTTCCAACCCTGACAGTTGTGGTAATTTGAGGAGTGAACTAGCAGATGAAAGATCTCTGTTCCTTTCTTTTAGTTCTGTTTTTGTTCTGCCTTTCAATTAGATAAAGTAAATAAATAACTGTTTTTTTAAAAAGTACAGATAAAAAAAATCATGAAAGGTACAGTGGAAAATAACCTTGTCATCAAAGATAATAGCTTTGAAAATTTCATAAAGAAAGTATCATTTTACAATAAATCATTCTTTGAAGAAATTCATATGGCTTTGCTCATATAAAATAATTATCATTTAAGTATATGGTATAACTATTGTTAAAGGACAACAACAAAATGATTGTTACAAATGGCCATGGTGACCTCACTGTCATCTGAAATGCCCCAGACTATTATGAGTGGTCTTACTTTAAATTTCTCTGTTGATGCCTGAACCACTTGAAATGTTTTGTGAAGGTAAGAATACTGAATGAATATAAGGCCACTTTTTATATATGCTAGAGTTATAAAATATCTACGCACATTGCTTAGCACTGCACATGGAACACTGATACATTAGTGCTGGCCATTTCAGAAATTTGCTTTATATTAAAATTGAATGAAAATTGTGTATTATAACTCTCATACAAGGAGTTAAGATACTTCCCAGTGTATTCTGTGTTCTTCTCAGTGTGAATGTCATTCTCGGCCATTTTTGTTGATTCTGCTTCTCCTGTGTCTTTATCCAAGGTCAAATGTATGCTATATATCACCAGGAATACTGAGGTAACCTTTGAAATGTGTTCTTTGCCACTCTGCCTCCCAAATCCTTGCCCAGACTTGTAGCTGTTCATATATGTTTTTAAAATGTATACCCCATTGCTTAAAAAAACACAACTGTCAGGACCAACATTGTAATACAGCAGAGTAAACCATGATTACGATCCTGACATTCCATTCATAGTGTCAGTTCAAATCTGGGTTGCTGTACTTCCAATCCAACCCCCTGCTAATTCACCTGGAAGAGAAGTGGATGATGGCCCAAGTACTTGGGCCCCGTCACCCATGTGGGAGAACTGGATTGAGTTACAGGCTTCTGTTTTTGTCACTGCTCAACCATCAGCCACCAGAGTTATTTGTAGAGTAAAACAGCAGGTGGAAGATCTTTTTATCTTCCTCACTCTTTAACTCCACCTTTCAAGTCAATTGTTTAAAATCTTTAAAAATCACCATATCATTTGTGAATGAAATACAGTTAAACATTTCAATTTAAATCATCATTTTGTAGTATTTTTCTATGTCTAAACCACTGCTTTAGATATTTGTGCAGTAGAATTTTTGTTTTCAGTTAAGAACGTCGTTCCCTTATTGTGTCTTTCATTTATATTTTATAATTTTTATTGTAGTGATCTTTCACTTTTTTGGGTAAAATTCATTACAAAATATCTGAATGTAGCTGTTATGAATGGTGATTATTCATGATTTTGCTTTCACAGAGTTCATTACTAGTACATGAAAAAACAACTGCCTTTTTCATGTTGTTTTTGTAAAATGCACCTTTACTGAACTGAATTATCAGTTCCAAGAACATTTTTGTGCAGGGTTTAGATTTTTCCATATACAATAACATCATCTGTTAACAAGAATATTTTGAGTTTCTCCATTCCAATTTTGTGGCCTTTCTTTCTCCTCCCTATTTGATCCTCTTTATATTTCTAATATCATACAGAATAACAGTGTTGAAACTAATAACAGTGTTGAAACTAATAATGTTTTGTTCCAGACCTGAGAGGAAATGATTTCAGCATTTCCCCATTCAGTATGATTTTGACAAGATGCCAAAAGGTAGCCTTTATAATTTTGAGGTCAGCTCTTATATTAAATTTTTGATGGGCCATTAGCTTGAAGCGTTCTTGAATTTTGTGAAGTGCTTTTCCTCATATATTTAGATGCTTATATTTCTTGTACATTCTATTGACATGGTTTATGGTGATTTTTATTTGTGAAGGTTGACTCACCTCTGCATCTCTTAGATAAATCACACTTGATCTGATAAACTATCTTGTAGATGTGTTGGATTTGGGTTGCTAGGCTTTGGTTGATAACATCTGCATCTATTTTCACCAAGGACATTGATTTGTAGCTTTGCTTTTATATTGTGTCCTGTTCTGTTTTGGTATCAGAGTGATCTGTAAGAGGTTTGGCAGATTCACATCCTATTCATATTTTTGCATATGATTTAAAAGGTGTTTGAGTTAGTTCTTCTTAAATATTTTGTAGAATTCAGTAGTAAAGGGTATCTGGATATTAAATTATTAATATTAATGAATCTAAAGGGAGACAATCAATTTATTTTTTATTTTTTGGACAGGCAGAGTGGACAGTGAGAGAGAGAGACAGAGAGAAAGGTCTTCCTTTTGCCCTTTGTTCACCCTCCAATGGCCGCTGTGGCCAGCACACTGTGGCCAGCACACCATGCTGATCTGAAGCCAGGAGCCAGGTGCTTCTCCTGGTGTCCCATGGGGTGCAGGGCCCAAGCACTTGGGCCATTCTCCACTGCACTCCCAGGCCACAGCAGAGAGCTGGCCTGGCAGAGGGGCAACTGGGACAGAATCCAGTGCCCCAACTCAGACTAGAACCCAGTGTGCTGGTGCTGCAAGGCAGAGGATTAGCCTAGTGAGCCACGGTGCCGGCCAGAGACAATCAATTTAACACAATAGTAAGGGAGGACATCAACAACACCCCACTTTCTTCAATGGACATATCAACTAGACAAAAAATCAGTAAAGAAACAAGAGCTAATCAAAACTCTGGACCAAATGTACCTAGCTGGTATCTACAGAACTTATTTTTTTAAAGATTTATTTTATTTGGGGTAAGTCCAATAGAGCATGTGCCAAACTGTACAGTTAGAAATGTGCCAGGGGATTCCAATTCAGTCCCTTCAAGGTGGCATGTACCAATGCCATCTCACTAGTCAAAGTGATCAGTTTCAGTTCATAATTGATCATAATGAGAGAATTAATTGTCAAAAGGATCACATAAACAAGACTAGTGTCTGCTAATATTAACTGATAGAATTAAAATGAGAAAATTATACAACATGGGAAGTTGGATACACAGCAGACTCATAGAATTTTAGATGTCCTAAACAGCACTCTGGCCTCAGAATCAGCCCTTAAGGCATTCAGATATGTCTAATAAGCCCATGAGAGTGTTTCAGGCATGGAAAGCCAAGACTCTCTGGCAAAAAAAAAAAAAAAAAAATAGCCTAAATGAAAGATCTCTGTCAGTGAGATCCCAGAGGAAAGAATGGGCCATCAAAGAAGGAGGTACCTTTCTCTGAAGGGAGGAGAGAGCTTCCACTTTGGCTGTGGCCTTGTGTAAATAAGATAAGAGTTGGTGAACTCAAGCGGCATCCATAGCCTTGGCAGCTCATGACAAGAGCCTCCAGTGAGTGTCAACTGGGGGAGAGAGAGAGAGAGGAGCAGACTTGGCAGGGACTGGGGGACAGGGCGGAGAGAGCAAGAGAGGGAGGGAGTGAGCAAGCATGCCAGGAGTCAGCGAGAAGGGGCAAGGCTGCCACTCCTGCCTGAGGCACAGTGGATGGGAGTGGGGGAAGGAGGGAAGGAACACAGAGGGAAGAAGAAAGGCCAAGAGGAGAAGGCGGCCAGAGGCAGAGGCGGCAGCTGCTGCTGGTGGTGGTGGTGGTGGTGATAGGGGAGAAGGAGGAGCAGGTGGAGGGCAGGGGCTGAGGGAGTGAGTGAGAGAAGCAGAGGCACAAGGGAGGGGAGGGAAGGGGGGGATCATGCGGGGGCACGCGTGCGCACAGGGAGCACTCTCAGAGGCGAGTGTAACTGGATCAGGTTTGCTGCCAGCGGTGTGAACTTCGGCAGCCATTTTACAACAGCTCCACTTGCAGGGACACAGGGAGCAGTGAGCACGCAACCGGATCCCCTGGGACAGGATTCCTTGGCCACAGCCCAAAGGGGAGGGCTAGTTGCACATAGTGATTTAGATGAAAGAGCTATTGAAGCTTTGAAAGAATTCAATGAAGACGGTGCATTGGCAATTTTTCAGCAGTTTAATGACAGTGATCTCTCTCATGTTCAGAACAAAAGTGCCTTTTTATGTGGAGTCATGAAGACTTACAGGCAGAGAGAAAAACAGGGGACCAAAGTAGTGGACTCTAGTAAAGGACCAGATGAGGTAAAAATTAAAGCATTCTTGGGAAGAACAGGCTACACACTTGATGTGACCACTGGACAGAGGAAGTATGGGGGACTGCCTCCAGATTCCGTTTATTCAGGTCAGCAGCCTTCTGTTGGCACTGAGATATTTGTGGGGAAGATCCCAAGAGATCTATTTGAGGATGAGCTTGTTCCTTTATTTGAGAAAGCTGGACCTATTTGGGATCTTCGTCTTATGATGGATCCTCTCACAGGTCTCAATAGAGGTTATGCATTTGTCACTTTTTGTACAAAAAAAAAAAGCAGCTCGGGAGGCTTTTAAACTGTATAATAATCATGAAATTTGTTCTGGAAAACATATTGGTGTCTGCATCTTGGTTGCCAACAATAGGCTTTTTGTGGGCTCTATTCCTAAGAGTAAAACCAAGGAACAGATTCTTGAAGAATTTAGCAAAGTAACAGAGGGTCTTACAGATGTCATTTTATACCACCAACCAGATGACAAGAAAAAAAAAAAAAACAGAGGCTTTTGCTTTCTTGAATATGAAGATCACAAAACAGCTGCCCAGGCAAGGTGTAGGCTAATGAGTGGTAAAGTCAAGGTCTGGAAAAATGTTGGAACTGTTGAATGGGCTGATCCTATAGAAGATCCTGATCCTGAGGTTATGGCAAAGGTGAAGGTACTTTTTGTATGTAACCTTGCCAATACTGTAACAGAAGAGATTTTAGAAAAGGCATTTAGTCAGTTTGGAAAACTGGAACGAATAAAGAAACTGAAAGATTATGCATTCATTCATTTTGATGAACGAGATGGTGCTGTTAAGGCTATGGAAGAAATGAATGGCAAAGACTTGGAGGGAGAAAACATTGAAATTGTTTTTGCTAAGCCACCAGATCAGAAAAGGAAAGAAAGAAAAGCTCAGAGGCAAGCAGCAAAGAATCAGATGTATGATGATTACTACTATTATGGTCCAACTCATATGCCCCCTCCAACAAGAGGTCGAGGGCATGGAGGTAGAAGTGTTTATGGGTATCCTCCAGATTATTATGGATATGAAGATTATTATGATTATTTTGGCTATGATTACCATAACTATCATGGTGGATATGAAGATCCATACTATGGTTATGAAGATTTTCAAGTTGGAGCTAGAGGAAGGGGTGGTAGAGGAGCAAGGGGTGCTGCTCCATCCAGAGGTCATGGGGCTGCTCCTCCCCATGGTAGAGCTGGTTATTCACAGAGAGGAGGTCCTGGATAAGCAAGAGGCATTGGTGGCGTGAGAGGAGGTGCCCAACAACAAAGAGGCTGCGGTCAGGGAAAAGGGTTCGAGGCCGGTCCTGACCTGTTACAATGAAGACTGACTTGCTATGTGGGATTACACCAGAAGCTTGCAGTGGAGTAATGGTAAGGAAATCAAGCAACCTTAAATATCTCGGCTGTATAGGAGCATATCCTATTGCAGAAGACCTCCCTATGAAGATCATGGAATCAAATACAGGACATTGAACTAATACTTGGACTTTGATATGAATTTCTTTAACAATTTTCTCTGTGGTGCAAGTTATTAAACTAAAGCTACTCTATTTTCCAAATGTGTTCCAACAGAAATCCTTCATAACTTCTATCATGATATCTTATTAAAGAATAAAGTTCTTCTCTTTAAAACATCTGCTCTAAGTAGATTTTTCCCCTGTTTTTTTTTTTTTTTTAATTAAGGATCCCAGATGTGGTATTCTGAAATATTATCTTGAATTTGTGTATTTAAATTTTATTGCAGTGGTATAGATGAATTCCACTATTGGTATCCTTAAATTTTATTTCTGCTCACCAAGGTTAATCATGATTGTCTATATCTTTTTATAGTAATAATCACTTTTGAATTGTGTTCAGATATGCAGCTTCAGGTGTAATCATCAGGGCTGGTTAGTCAGGCATTCCAGATAGTGGTTCTTTTCAGAATCTTTTTTAAAGGGTTGGTTAACTACCTCAGTAGCAGAGGATTGAACTATACCCTGGCTGTACTGTACATAGAAAAATCTTTGTAGATAAAAGCAAGGCTTGTTAAATATGATATGAGGGTAAGATTTTAATATACCAAATGTAACATTCTTAGTTGCCTTTAGTTTCAGAGGCTTGTAAGACTTCCTCATGACCATCATAACAGGCCTTGCTTTTGTCATATTTTGTGGCTTAAAAAGCAGCCTTGCTTCTTCAGATAGTGTAGTTATTTGGATGTATAATAGTTTAGCAAGATGTTACTTTTGTAAGACATCAGATGTTCAAAAAAAGTACATTTGAACTTGTACTAAATACTGCAGTGTCCCTTTATAAAAAGTCAGACTAAAACTGACAATTGTACAGCAAAGCCTGACATCTGGATATTTTGAAGTTTTTTCATAAATCATAGAAATTAGTATATGGCTGTAGTTTAGCTTTTTAGGTAAAAGGTATGTTTCATTAGTGCATTTCTTACTGCTGATCACTGTAAAAATGTGAATCAGCTTTCCATTTCCTATGCAGGTCATGGTAACTTATAGAGTAGAGTACAATCATTTGTGCTATGTTTTTAATTTTCTAAAGCACCTTGATGACAGTGAGTATTCAGTGGTGAAGCATCCTCTATTGAATCACCCTCAAAAATTTTTTTGCCAAGTCCTAAGTTGATAGCTTAAAGTCAAAAGTAAAATTATAGTTTAATTAGGACTTTGTGTAAACAAATCCCTTCTCCCCTTCCCGAAAGGGATACTGCAGTTATATCACACAATCCCAATAGGCACCATGATGAAGGTCAGAGCTTATACTTAATTAAGGTTTTATACACACCAGTTCCCCAGTAAATGCAAATTTAACAAGAAAATTAGACATGTCATATGTTCAAAATGCTCATGGCAAACAATCATTTTACATTCCTGCAAATAAAATTGTTTTATACTGTAAGCTGGAGGTGAGTGTAACTTATTTTTGTAATAAAGTTTTTATTTTTATGTGTATTAATATAAATGTGTGTTAGTGTAGAAATCTTCTGGTTTAAAAATTTAGAATTGCACACATTTCAGTATGTTTATTTGTACTTACATAATTTTAGAAGAGTGGTTGCCAATAGCCTGTATGTTTTACATTAATTGTTTTTTGTTATCTTAATAAACCATTTTGGTATGTTGTATGTCAGTTACTGGGATAACTGGGACATAGAGTGTAATTTAAAAACTTGTCAATAAGTATTCATTGGAATATATGTAAATGTGCTTTGCCGGTTGTTGAAACTTACCTACAAAATGAGTATGGGGTGACAAAATTAGTTCTTGGTGCTTAATGAAACTTTCTGCCACTGATTTTATATATTATTACCCCATGCTTTTTAAAAGTACATCTCTCTCAAATCTTAGTGTGAGATTGAGGGCTACACAAAACATTTACATTTCATTCTACCATAATGAATATGCTAGGTTGTGGAAAGTGGGTAAACTAAATGTAGCCTTCAGTAAAATTGAATCTCAGTGTAATCCTTGGTACTGGTATTTTCCAGTTCCAAGGAGTTAAATGATCCCATCCAAGAGGTCATTGCCATGCCTATGGGCACTTTACTGTCATACCATTTTTAAGGGACACTGTCAAGGTGTTCAAGTTAATTCTCAGATTTATTTGTTGGGATTTTAGAACAGGATTGTTTGACAAACTAAAAACTGCATTTTCAAAGTTGAAAGATGAACACTTATGTGAGTTCACAAATGTTTTCTTAAGAAAACATTAAAATACAAAGCTGTGAACTTCCAAGACTATTTGGCATTCTCAGTTTGGGGGCTTGGGAAAGAAAACTGATGTAAAGAAATTGTGAAGAATTGATGGTTATACGTAAAGAAGGGTAATGTAAACATTGATGATGAAATATGTATACACTCAAGTGAAATTACTTGACAGTGTTCATTTGAATAACTTTGAATTCAAGCCATTATAATTACTTTTAAAATTAAATATCATTTGCACTGTTCTGATAATGGGTACAGTTTTTGAGCAATATAATCAGAGCTAAATATGCATGTAGTGATTGGTGATGTGAACAATTAAGTTCTGGCAAGAAATACAGGTATTTTCAACCTTAAATTTCTGTAGTAAAATGAGTATCAAACTGTTAACAGACATCAAGGAAAACAGGCAATGCATATAAACATACTTTTGAATGTTGTGTGGCCTATAAAGCAATAATGCAATTTTTATGGAATGTCATGGGATATAAGAAATGGAAATGCAAAAATAATCCTTTAGTAAAAATGTCAACATGTTAAAGGGGGGATGTTAATGAATGTAGGTTATTGCTATTTGTGATTTGTTTATGGGTTCTTGGCTTTGACAGCTTCAAAGAATGGACACATGGCAAGTTAAAGAAATTTTGTACATATTGTCAAGGAAAGGGTCCTAAATCCAAGAGTCAGGTCCCTTTCTTGGGATCTAAAATGTTTCCTTAAAACATTCTGATTGTTAAAAAGAATACTTGAGTTACCTAACCCAAACATACACAAGATTTTGTTTCTGCAGACTACTTTCAATCAAAAGTGTTCATAAATTTAGTTTTATCAGTTTTCAGAAAGTTACTTTGTGAGAAAACTGTGTTGTCTCTATACCCCAAGCATGCTTTTTGTGAAAGATTTTCAGCCTTTGCAACTTAATCAGATGTTTAAAAAGAAGGGAGAATTCACAAACAAGAGCTGTTGCACTCTCATGGTAACATGTGTAACATGACAAACTTTTCTACTGATAACAAATCTTAACAAAAAACATAAAACATCTTCCTCATAAAATAGGAACAACATAGAAATGGATTAATGGGGTAATCTGGGGCATTCCGTTGTATAAGATATTTAAAAAGAATTAGGTTAACTTCAAGCTAGATGAGCAAAATTGACAAATTCACTACAAGTTTTTTCACGTAGCCAAAAGTTAATCAAAAATATGGCAAAAGATCACCATGACATGTAGCCTTTATTTTAAGGAGAGAAACAGAAAAGTAGAACGGCTTCATGCATTTAGGAGAGGGAGCTAATCCTACAATAAATGATTGTTCCAGTCTCTAGAACTTTGAACAGTACCCACCATGACAGTTTTTTGTGCATACCATAAAATTTTTACCTGACCATAGGAACTCAGTGGTGGGTATGAAGTTAATGAATAAGTAGCAATACATAAAAGAAACAGACTGGGATGGTGTTTAAGGTGTAGTTATTACTTAGTAACCATACCACTCAATAGGGCATGCCACTAAATATGCTAGTTATAACCAATTCTTGCATTTTTTACCTGGGCAAATTATTAGACTGACTTTAGAGTCTGTCACTTTTTTAAAAAAAGTACTTGAGACTTAAATTCTGTTAGCACCACAACCTGCCTTCAGTAACATTAAAATACCTTTGAGTACCAGAAGCATGCAGTTGGAAAAACAATCTTTTTACAAATGCAAATCAGTATTACCAACACTCTGGGTCAAAGATTAGGGTTTTAATGATATTAACAGTAGTCTGGTAAACATTTAGAATCTGACATTGAGAAACAAAAGCTTGTTACCTGACTAGTATTTTTGTTTAAAAATATTAGTTCCGTTAGCTTATTTAAAATGTCTGACATTTATTTATCCATAGAATTTATATTTATTTCATTCCTTTCATCTCACTGAAAACTGTCTGCAGGCTCTTTGATTTGGATTAGATGTGTGAAGTACTGTCTTTTGCCAAAAACCTCAAATTAACTGTTCTTTTAAACGTAGTGGATTTGTGCTTGTTTGGAGATCACTTCAAAACTATCTGTACTATCTGTACTGCCTCTGATATTAAGATTTTATGTATAGCATAAAGAAGCTAGCTCTGACTATTTTCCTAAGAATAAAGACCTATTTTTGTAGCATGTCTTAGGATCTCCAGGAGTCCAAGAATTATTGTGAGTGTCCTCCATTTCATTTTTCACTTAATAGCTTTTAAATAGACATTTGGAAGTCATTAGAGATCTGTCTTGCTTTTGGATTATCTTATATATTCACAGAATCTAGTCATTGGTTAAAAAAAAATCCCAAGATATCCTCAATTGCAGTGAATGGGAGGTGTATAGAATAAATATTGGGCTGGTCTTCACTTAATTTTAATTGTTGATGGAAATATCCTGTGGTCATGTACATGTCTTTGGATTTGAAGTTAATGGTAATTTAATTCTGGTTTTCTGGGAACATGGCCCACTGTGCAGTGTTCTTTTCTATCACTGGCAAATAAAATTTCTCTGAAGATTTGGAAAGAAAAAATAAAGAGTGTCAATTGTTAAATAAACAACAGCAGTCACCGTGCACTTACTCCCCATGTAGGATCTCTGTCCTTCATGTGTTGTACTATGTGAAATAATGGTATAACTAGTACTCAAGCAGTACTTTATACTTTGTGTTTCTGTGTGGGTGCAAACTGTTGAAATCTTTACTTAGTATCTACTAAACTCATCTTTTGTATATAAAGATAATTGAAAATGAATCTTGATGAAGAATGGGATGGGAGAGGGAGTGGGAGATGGGATGGTTACAGGAGGGAGGGTGGTTATGGGAGAAAAACCACTATAATCCAAAAGTTGTTCTTTGGAAATTTACATTCATTAAAAAAAAGTTAAAAAAAATTATTTAATAGCATGTGACCAGTGCAGAAGCAAATACAGTTATAATTAGACTTTACAGGTTGACTTTTATGTTTTTGTAAGTGCAATGAATTTTAGTAACTAAAACTGTGAGAACAAACAGTAAATAAGGTTTTTTTCTGGTCATGTTCACCAAAACATATAGTTCATTTTCTAATGATGCAGATAAATGCATGCTTTCTTGATATTTTTATCTCATTTTAAAGTATCTCTTTCATGAAATCTAAGATATTTTATCAACAATACATTATTGTCTTGATGGCTTTTTTTAGTCTACTTATTAATTTTAGTAGTAATGTCTGCTCTTATATTACTGATTGCATAAAGTCATTTAAAATGTTGTTATGGAACATCATTTGAAAAAAGAGTTTGATACAATGTCAAAGTTTTGTTTTATTTGAAAGACAGAGAGAGGTAGAGATATATATAGAGAGGTCTTCCATCCTCTAGTTCACTCCTCAGATTGCCACAACAGCTGGATTTATGCCTATCTGAAGCCAGGACCCAGGAACTTCTGGCTCCCCTACGTGGTTGTAGGGGCCCGAGGACTTGGGCCATCTTCCACTGCTTTCCCAGGCCATAACAGAGAGCTGGATCAAAAGAGGAGCAGCCATGGTAGAACCAGCTCCCATATGGGATGCCAATGCTTCAGGCCAGGGCTTTTACATGCTGCACCACAGCACCAGCCCCAACAGAACTTTTTACTCCACAGCAGCAGAATACATATTCTTCTCATCATTACATGGAACTTTATCTAGGATAGACCATATGCTAGGCCATAAAGCAAGTCTCAGCAAATTAAAAAAAAAGTGAAATCATACCATGTACCTTCTGTGACCAGAATGGAATGAAGTTGAAAAACCCCAACTCAAGAATCTCCAGATCATATAGAAACACATGGAGACTGAGCAACATGCTCCTGAATGAACACTGCATCATAGAAGAAATCAACAGGGAAATAAAAAATTTCTATAAATGAATGAAGATGATAATTATCAAAACTTATGGGATACAGCAAAAGAAGTATTATGATAGAAGTTTATAGAAATTTTTGTCTACATGAAAAAAACTGGAAAGGTACCAAATAAATGCTCTATCCATGTATATAAAGAACCTAGAACAAAGAAATAATTGAAATTAGAGAAGAAAAATTGAAACAAAAATTCCACAAGATCAGTAAAATGAACAGCTTATTTTTTGGGAAAACAAACAGAATCGATATACCATTGGCTAACGTAGCAAAAAAAGAGGGAGAAAACCCATATCAATAAAACCAGAGGTGTAAAAGAAAAATTAACAAAAGATATTGTGTAAATAAAAATAATCATCAGAAATTACTACATAGAGCTGTATGACAGCAAATCAGGAAACCCGGAAGAAATGGAAAGAGTTCTGAACACATACAAGATACCAAATTGAGTCAAGAAGACAGAGAAAACCTAAACAAAGCAACATCCTAGACAAGGATTGAATCAGTGATAAAGACCCTCCCAAAAATGTAAAGCCCTGGACCACAGATTCTCCCTGTGAAATTCTTTCAGCTATTTAAAGAAAAGATAATTCCAGTTCTTCAAACAAGTGAAAGGGCAGGAATCATCCCAGACTCCTTCTATGAAGCCTATATTACCTTAATTCCTAAGGCAGAAAAAAATACTCTAGAGAAAGAGAATTATAGATCAATATTCCAGATGGACATAGATGCAAAAATCCCCATCCAAATATTAGCCAATCGAATCCAAAACACATCAGAAAGATCACTCACCTAGACAAATTGGGATTTATCCCTGATATGCAAGGATGAATCAACATTCTCAAGTAAAGAAATGTGATATATCACATTAACAAACTGATGAACAAAATAAAAAAGATGATCTTAATAGATGCAGAGGAAGCATTTTATAAAATACAACATCATTTTATGAAGAAAGCCTTATGCAAATTATGTATAGAAAGAACATTCCTATATAAGAATGTTGTTGATATTTTGATGCTGATCACATTGAATCTCTAGAATTATTTTGGTCATATAGAATTTTGATAATATTGAATCTTCTAATCTTGAAAACTTTTCCCATTTTATATATTCTTACTCTTTGTTTAGCATTTTGTAATTTTCTTCTTAGAGATTTTTGGCATCCTTAGTTAAATTCAATCCAATAATTTATTTTTTGTGTCTGTTATGCATGAGATTAATCTTATGAGTAGTTTCTCATCCATGGTATTGTGTTTGTATTTTTAAGAAATGTTATCTTGCTGACCACAAACATTATTTTTTAAGATTTATTTATTTTGCTTGAAAGTCACAGTTGCAGAGAGGAGAGGCAGGGAGAGAGAGGGAGGGAGGGGGGGGAGAGAGAGAGAGAGAGAGAGGTTTTCCATCCACTGGTTCACTCCCCAGATGGCCTCAATGGTCAGAGTTGCCTTGATCCAAAGGAAGGAGCCAGGAGCTTCTTCCAGGTCTCCCACATGGATGCAGGGTCCCAAGGACTTGGGCCATCTTCTACTGCTTTTTCAGGGCATAGCAGAGAGCTGGATCAGAAACGGAACAGCAGGGTCTCAACTGGTGCCAATATGGGATGCCGGCACTGCAGAAAGTGGCTTTACCTGCTTTGCCACAGCACTGGCCCTGGTATTGTGGTTGAATGCAAAGGTTATTGAATTTTGTGTGTTGATTTTATATCCTGCCACTCTACCAAACTCTCAGTGAAGTCTTTTGGATCCTCTATATATAGAACCATGTCATCAAATAGGGGTAGTTTGGATTCCTCTTTGCTAATTTGTTTCAATTTAGTCTCTTTTTATTGCCTAGTGGCTGTGGCTAAAACTAGCAGGACTATGTTAAGTAGCAATGGTGAGAGAGGGGATCCACTGTATGGAGGAGAAAAAAGAAACATTATTCTCTTCAAATCAGCTAATTTGGCCCCTTCTAAACAAGAACTAAAAGGTCAAGAACATGCAAGTCTTCTGGATTTAAATCATTTCAATTTAAATTTAGATAATTTAGATGATCGTACAAAGACCCAAGGAACCGCATTGTTTGGAAATATCATGAACAGTAGCTATCACTTCGATGGAGCAAAACCAGAACATTTTCCTGAAGCCATATGGTTGTGGTTCAGTATGTTTTTTGAATGACCCAGTTATCTTATATTAAGGGTCAAACTGATAGTTTTGAGACACAAGCACAAAAGCTCTTGTACTTAAAATTGTGACAGAGAGAGAACACTCAATTATCAAGAAGGATTGGATAGGATAAGGTTGTATTTTTGAAAGTTTAACATTGATATCAAGAAACCAGAGTACTGATCTTTTTGAGGGTGGCCAATCCATTTGATGTAAACATGAAGAACTTCTAAAGTAAAACGTCTTGTGCCTTTCATTAAGTGCACAAATTGGAAATAAGTCTGGGAAAGCTCTCCAAAAATACATAGGAGTCCCCCATCAGGAGGATGATGCCCTGCCAATAGTGTAAGAAATTTTCTGATACTATATGTAACTTTATTATTTTAGTAGAATTAGTGTAAAACAGTGGCATGACTTTGTAGTACTATGTAATTTGGGGGTTTGACATTTGTAAAATTCAGGCTTTTATGTATGATGTATCATAATAGAGCTAATTTATCCACTTGCTGATCTTTGCATGATCAAAATACCAGCTTTTTGCTGCTTTGAAATTAGAAGATTTTTTAAAACGTAACTGTTGATATTGGCATTTGTGTATGAAAAGACTCCATAATAGATCTTGTTTCTAAAAATTCAAATACAACTACAATAAATTCTAGTTAGTCAAGTGTTACTGCATAAATATTCTGTAATATGTGTATAAAAGTGATGCTTTTGACTTCATATGAAACACTCCATTTGACTTATTCATTGATGACTACTTAAATTAATAAACATTACATAAAATTTTCATAAAGGGTGAAGCTCTTTGGGAAACATTTGAGTGAACTTATAAGAGTACTAGAGACTCAACCAATTTTCTAGTTAACCATTATTATACATTGCATGGTCACTATCCATTCAGGTAAGTGCCAGCTATATAGTGATTAATAATTATTATTAATAATAGCACAAAACTACATTAAATGTACTGGTAGCAGTTATATGACAATTGAATGTAAGATATTTATGTAGGCAATAACAATAAGAAAATAATTATTATTCAGCTTTTGTATATTTTAAGAGAGGGTATGGAATGTAATTCAAGCATCATTTCCAAGTAGTTCTACATTGAATTAGATTTTTGTTGCATTTCTATTGTTTTTATTTATCATGCTAAGATTAAAGGTGCACTGAATTAGCAGAATTCTCAGACAGGTAATCATCTCATTCATATATTTCTTGACTTTTATATTCTCATGGATATTTCATTTCTCCATGTAGCGTTTGAAGTAATTAAAAACACATGAAAAATCTTACAGACATTTCATTTTAAAGATGTTTATGTTGAGCGGCCCATGAGAGCAGGAGGGGGTGGCGGTGGCAGGAAGGTGCTGCTCTTTGGCATAAATTGCAATCAATTAGGGATCGTTTCTCAGAATTGAGTTAGAAGTGGAAGTTCAGAAAAGCGAGGCCACCATTGCTGCTTTGAGCACCTCAGAAGGGCAGAATGGATTTATCAGGAGTGAAAAAGAAGAGCTTGCTAGGAGTCAAAGGAAATAATAAAAAGACTGCTCTGATGAGAAGTCTAAGGACCGCTCCAAAGATAAAAGGGCCACCAAGGAGTCCAGTGAGAAGGACCCCGGCCAGGACCAGGCGTGAAAGCGGTGCAGCGCTTCCAGCGGTAGCAGCAGCACCAGGTCTCCTTCCAGCTGCAGCTCCAGCTTGGGCTCCAGCACCAGCAAGGGCTCCAGCTCCACCTCGGCTTCAAGCCACTCCTCAGCTCCAGCTCCAGCAGTTCCTCTGGCTCCTGGAGCGCCTCCTGGTGCAGGCACAACAGAAGGCACTTGGGCTCCAAATCCAAACCACCTTAAAGAGATGGAAAGCAAAGGAAAAGATGGAACCCATCCCCTAAACCCACCAAAGTGCACATTGGGAGGCTCACCAGGAACATGACCAAGGACCACATCATGGAGATATTTTCCACCTATGGGAAGATTAAAATGATTGACATGCCTGTCGACAGGATGCACCCATCTGTCCAAAGGCTATGCCTGTGTGGGGTTTGAGGAGGCTGAGAAGGCCCTGAAGCACATGAATGGAGCACAAATTGATGGCCAGGAAATCACTGCTACTGCTGTGCTGGCCTCCTGGCCCAGGCCGCCCCCTTGGGGATTCAGTCCTCCCAGGAGAATGCTTCTGTCACCTCCTATGTGGCACGGGTCACCCCCCACGCATGAGAAGGTCTCCTCCCCGAGGCCAGGTCTCCCGTGCACTGGCGATCTTGCTCTCCTGGCCACCGCCATCACAGGAGCAGCTCCAGCTCCAACTCTTCCCAGCGAAACTCATGCCCCTGTAACTTGTATCTCAGCCACCTCAGTTCTGTCGCTTTTCTAGCCAGAAAAGGCTGCATAGGAAAGGGAATTCCTCACGCAGGCAGGCTTCAGTGTCCACAGTGGAGTCATTTTCTCTGCAGGTTGAGTTCTGGCTGCAGAGCCTTGAGGGTGTGGGGTTGTGCCTGGGAAGATGCCCTCCAGTTTCAGAGCCAGAAAGCTCACCCATTCCTGGTTCCCAAGAGTCCCTTCAGCAGGGACAAGTGAGACTTCTGGTACAATGAAGCTCCACCTGCAGTGACCCTTCCACAGGTGGCCTGGGCCAGGCTGTAGCCTGCTCACACCCTTGCTGGGCACCGCTGTCCTACAACCAGCTACTGTTGACCCAGAGGGGTGGCCATGAATGGCTCTGTCTCTCCACATACTCCTCACACCCCTCTCCAGATCCCATCACTCATTGACATTGGTGAGTGAGCTGAGAGCCCGCTCTGCAGGTTCATCATAGAAACCCCCCATTGGCACCTGCCACTCATGGTGGGCTTGCTGGTTACCTTGGCAATGTGTACATTGCTCTTTTTGGCTTTTATTGTATTGATAGTACTGTACAATAAAAGTACTATCAAATTCCTGTTTTGAGTTTTGTAAGTTTGTAGCATTTTAGATAACTGTTGTGTTAGTGCTTTGTTGTGTATAGTGGGAGAACTGTGTTGAATAAACCTAGGGTTAGAATGCAAAAAAAAAGATGTTTATGTTAATTTTACTATATCTTCTAATTTAATTGGGACACCAACATTTAGAAATTCCAATTATATAAAAAATTGGTTTGTTACAAATTCATTTACTCTTTTACCACATTGGGGTACACAATAAAAGAAGGAAAGGTTGTTTCCTTAATTTTTTCTTCTGAATTTTCTTCTTATGCCTTGACCTAATTGATTTGGATTTGAACAAATTGACTTATGCTTATATCCTTGTTTTATTCCCAAGATATTGATTGGAATACAAGTGGTACTTAAATTTGTAAAAATGCCATCAAATCAATAATGGGAATTGATCTGTGTCTTAGTTAAGCCATACCTCCATATCTAATTTTCATCTCTGCTAATTTTGACCACTCAGATATAATTTAACAGATTTTTTCTTCAATATTTTGCTAAAAATATATGTACCTGAAGTTTTCTGGAAAAATGTGTAAAAATCAATTTATATTCTTAGTAGTGACTCACAATGTCTTAACTGATTCCAGTAAACTTCAGGCTTCCATGGGGCTATTGTTTATACAGGTCTGAAGAGTCATTAAATCCCATCTTTTATAATCCTCTAAGATTCTATGGTTTACTGAATAAGATTTGGAGAGCAATACCTTCAAAATCCTTACAATTCACTTGAGAAATGACTTTAACTTGCAATGATTTCAGTGTTCATCTGTGGCTGTTGAAGTCAGATTTTTTATAAGACATTGGAATTATAACTGACTTTATAAAATGATATATATAGGATACTATGACATGAAAGGTGCTTCAAGAATCTACCATATTAGGGTAGTGAGTAAAACCACTGCCTGCAATACCATTATCCCATATGTGCACTTGTCTATGTTCTGACTGCTCTATTTATGAACCTACTCCCTACTAATGGCTTTGGAAAAGCAGTAGTAGATGGCCAGTTTTGTGGATCCCTTCTAAAATGTGGGCGACTTGGAAGATTGTCTTGGATCCCAGCTTTGATCTGGCCCTGCCTTAATTGTTCCAGTCATCTGGGAGTGAATCAGTGGATAGAAGAACCCTCTATACCTCTCTCTCTCTTTTTGTATAGCTCCAACTTTCAAATAAACAATTTTTATTCTTCGTGTTATTTGTTGAACTCTTAACTTAACATAGAGCTAATCAGATGTATATAAAGTCAATTGAAAATATCAGTGAAAAATAAGAGTGGGGATAAGAGAGGGAGGAGGAAATCTGTAGCTGTAATGCTGTATATTTCTGCATACATTCCTACAGACTTACTTCTAAGGGTACAGTTTACAAAATTGTCATGAGACCCCATACCCCATTAGAATTGGTGGTAAAAATGCCATCTTAATTGTTAAAGTGATCATGTTAAGTGTTAAAGTGAACATATAAATAGGATTAAATTTTAAAGAGATCATATAAATAGCATCAAGTGCCTGGTAATAATAATAGACAGAATTAAAAAGGAGCGAATATCCAACATGGGAAGCGGTCCACACAGCAGACTCAGAATGACAATCACCTTGAGTAATATTCTGATCTCAGAATCAGCCCTTAAGGCATTCACATGTGGCTGAAAAGCCCATGAAAGCATTTCAGGAATGGAAAGCCAAGACAGTGTGGCAGAAAATGTTCTAAATGAAGGATCTCTTTGAGTGATACTCAAGTGGAAAGAAGGGGCCATCAAAGAAGGATGTACTTTTCTCTGAAGGGAGAAAAGAACTTCCACTTTGTTTATGGTCTTGTCTAAATACTGATGGAGTTTGTGGTCACAAAAGTCTTCCGTATCCTTGGCAGCTCATTTCAAGAGTCTTGAGTGATCACTGAAAACAGAAGTCACTGTGAACTTACTCCCCATGTAAGACCTCTGCCCTTAATGAGTTATACAATGAGAATTAACTGCAAAGCCTGTTCTCCAACAGTATTTTATATGTTGTATGAGTATGCGGGTGCAAACTGCTGAAATCTTTACTTAGTATAGAGTTGGTCTTCTATATATAAAGTTAATTAAAACTGAATCTTAATGAAAATTGAGATAGGAGAGGGAATAGGAGGTGGGACAAGAGTGGGGGTGGGAGGGTGATTATAGGGGGAAAATTCACTATTTTCCTAAAGTTGTACCTATGAAATTTGCATTCATTAAATAAAAGCTTTAAAAAGGTAGACAAAAAAGCAAACAATTGTTTTCAAAATGGTGATTCAATGCTAAATGAAAAGAGTCTCTGACCCTAACCTTCAGTCAAATAAGGTGCACACGTAAGAAAATGGGCACTTACCGCATAGTGGTATGAGTGATATGATACAATTAGGGAGCACATTAGGTCACAGGATTGACCCCTTAACACAAACTTGGGAGCCAATAAAATGCATCTTGTATAATTAAAGAAAATTAATATGGAGCAATTTTTTGTTGTGTACATTTATGTCACCTAACTATTGGAATGTTTATCAGAGAGCAATGCTGACATTCAGTCAGTTCATATTGAATGGCCTCTATTTTGAGTAGTTGAGCTTATAGTTAGAATGCTTGCTGCTAGCTAATATTTCTCTTTGATTTTTGTGGATTACTTGTTCCAGGATACTGGGGCCACCAAACTCCATGGATACCCTAGTACTTGATAGTAAATGGCATGGTATTTGCTTAAAGTATATGCGCATCCTCCTGACTATCAAATAATCTCTAAAATACCATGAGTAACTTAGGCAATATTAATCATTAGTATTTGTCATACTTTATCTTTTATGTCATAATCATGAGACAGAAAACTTTGTACCTGTTCAATACAGATGCAACCATTGTAGGCCTAACTATATATTACATGTCAATGTAAATATATTTTGAATACATTTTATCTGTATTTGATTAAAGTCATGGATTAAGACTACATATAGATATAGGTAGATATATCTAAGCATCACATATATTTTATTAATAAATGAATTGTGTTTCTTCTATAAGATCTGATAATATTGATTCTTCCAATCTATAAACATGGCTGATTTTTCCATTTTTATGTCTTCTGCTTTCCTTAATGTTTGTAATTTTCTTCATAGAGGACTATGAGATCCTTTGTTAAATTTATTCCAAGATGTGTAACTTTTGTAGCTATTGTGAATAGCAATATTTCATTCTGTCAATTAAATGAACACAATTAAAAGAACTGTCTAAGTGAAATTAAAGATTTAAGCAACATGATGAAAACTATCATGTCTAACTCTGATAATTAATACAAAAATGATTGTGTGTCTATGTCTTATAAGCTTTAGATAAGATTTTATGAAGCTAAAATGGTGTAATTTTATTTATTTATTTTTTGGATGGGCAGAGTTAGACAGAGAGACAGAAAGAAAGGTCTTCCTTCCGATGGTTCACCCCCCAAATGGCCACTACAGCCAGTGTGCTGCAGCCAGCACACAGCACTGATCCAAAGCCAGGAGCCAGGTGCAGGGCCCAAAGGTGCAGGATCCAAGGACTTGGGCCATCCTCCACTGCACTCCTGGGCCACATCAGAGAACTGGACTGGAAGAGGAGCAACCAGGACAGAATCCAGTGCCCTAATTGGGACTAGAACCCAGGGTGCTGGTGCCACAGGCAGAGAATTAGCCTAGTGAGCTGTGGCACCAGTGTAATTTTATCTTAATCTTCCTTAGAATAATGAGAAATAGGAATTTAAAATTTAATGCTATTCCATGTATGTGTTTCATGATGTTTACCACCAAAAATTCTGCGAATCCTTTATGTATCTTTGTGTGTTGAAATGAATTTGGGGAAGAAACAATTGCTAGAAGGTCTTAAAATTAAAAGACAGTAAAAAACAGAAGATACTATATTAACCAAACAATTTATTTGTAACCCTCATCCTAGGATGATTTATGATGGAACTGAAAAATTTGGCAGCACTTAGAACTGAAATGATATTTGAGGTTAGAACTTAGATCCAATGAACTTCACAGAGCATTAAATACCTATGCATCCTTGGAAGAAAACTCTGAAATGATATTTGTATCCTGTTTTTAAAATTCATCAAAACATGAAAGAAATTTCAAAAATAACCTCACAGAAAGTGCTTATGTAAACTACTCTCAAATTTAAGTGGTGCTCAAAATATTTCCAAATCTTGAAACTTTTTCAACAGTTCATGAAAATGACATTATAGTAGCATTTTCACCTTTAAATAGTATCTTCTACTTTCAATCATATGTGACTTCATAGAATTTTAATCTGTAGCTGAAATTAAAAACATACAAATGAACCAGAGAACTATAAAGTTTATTTAGGTATAAAATGTGAATTGTCCCAGAGTTCATACATACATAGATATTTATGAAGGCCATCATTTACTTCAATCATCCACAAAGAACAGATATTCAAATAAATTAAGTTGCACTGTTAATAACATGTACTATTTAGTTAGGCCTGCAGTGGTTACATCTGTTTTGAATAGATACAGATTTTTTTCATCTTGTCAGTATGTCATGAACAATACAGTTTGAAAAGTATTTACAAAGAATTTACATGGTATTCTACACCATAATATATTTAGAGATTACTTAAAGTATGCAAGAGGATATGCATAGATCATTTGCAAAAACTCTAATATTTTATGTTGGGTACTTGAGCATGCATGTAATTTGGCATGTATACCAAGTGGAAATGTATTTCATAACTAGTATGGTAGCAATCATACTAACCAGAAGCTCAACTACTCAAAGGAGAGGCTAGTCAATGGGTACTGACTGAATATCAGCTTTTCTCTAAGATGGACAGAAGATACCAACAAATATATATGTGTACACAATGTGAAATAGTTCCATATTAATCATCTTGAATCATACAGAAGGCCATTTACTGTCTCCTTGTGGGCAGCCACAGGTAGTCAGTCCCTTTGTTTACACTTAAACATATGAATGGAGACTTCCCGGCACAGATAATTGGGCTAGGGAGATTCCAGGAAGAGGCAGGAAGAACCTAAACCTCTCACAAGAGATAATATAGATAATCAGTCACACCTGAAACCTGCATTTATCACCTAAGTGTTTTATTGTAACCTTAAAAGCATTTTTTGATATGTAAATCTTTTGTGCTCCTTCTTGTAAATAACTGGTCATGTTTAAATACTACTGGATTTGTTCAATAAAGGAGCCTTGATCAGGACTTGTCATGGCTCCATTCTTTGCCTCCTTGTCCCCCGCATTCCCACTCTCTGTTTCAGGAAAATCCAGTTCATTATGCCGCAGGCCAGCACACTCCTAAGCTTGGTTTAACTGGGGCCTTCCTGTAACCTATTGTATCATGTCAGGGAGTCTACTATGCAGCATTTACCTATTTTCTTAACTGTGTAGCTTACTAAACTGAAGCTTTGGGTCAGACATTCTCCTCATTCAGCAATGGATTTTCTTTGATAGCACAGTATCCTTTACATATTGCTTTATAAAATCAAACATAATTCAAAGGAAGTATAAAATAGCATCTGACTTCAACAGCCACAGATGACTACTGAAACCACAGCAAGTTAAAGGCATCTTCCAAGTGAATTGTATAGATTTTGAAGGTATTGCCATCCAGATCTTATTCAGTAAACCATAGTATCTCAAAGGGTTTGGAAGATGGAACTTACTGACTCTTTATGCCTGGAAAAACAGGAGCCCTATGAAAGCCTGGAGCCACTAGAGTCAAATAGATAAGGCATCTGAGTGACCAACATCAGCAGAGATGGAAATTAGAGATGGAAACATGATTTAACTAAGTCACACATCAATGACAGCTTTTGATTTGATGACATTATCAAAAGCTTAACTGAAACCACTATGTTACAGTTTGTAGCCAGGGGAACAAAGCAAGAACATAAACAAAAGTCAAGTTCTTCAGTAGTCAATTCAATGAGGTCAAGGTATAAGAAGAAAATCCAAGAGAGGGTTTTATGGGAAAGCATACTGTCCACCCTTTATCTTGTGTTTCAATTTTAATAGAAGAGTAATTATATTTTATATTTTATTCATTTCTAAATACTGATATAAGAATGTAAATGGGAAGCATGGTTTTACCATGGCATTTTAAAAAAGAAATGCCAGGAAAAATATTGTAAATTTATTTGTTTGTTTTTGACAGGCAGAGTGGACAGTGAGAGAGAGACAGAGAGAAAGGTCTTCTTTTACTGTTGGTTCACCTCCAAAGCCAGGAGCCAGGTGCTTCTCCTGGTCTCCCATGTGGGTGCAGGGCCCAAGGACTTGGGCCATCCTCCACTGCACTCCTGGGCCACAGCAGAGAGCTGGACTGGAAGAGGGGCATCAAGAAATGTATGAATGGCTTGGTTTTTTGACCCAGAAATCAGCTAATTCTATGCAACTTTCAGCTAATCATAATAAAAAAGTACAAAATAAATACAGCAAAAGATTTTTCAATGGTATGATTTGGCACTTACCCTTATGTCCATGCAGTGAGCATTGAATGAATGATGATAAAACAATTGACAGGACTAGTTACGTATTTCTAACTCTTTAAAAATCCCATTAAAACCTTTCTAAAATGTTTCTTAAGAAATTCTATTGTCCAAGTACAATTGTATCAAATATGTCAAAATGCTGCTATAGAAATCTCAGACTTTATTCTCTATTTGGTAAATGATGGAGCAGAAAATATCATAAATGAAAGTGATATAATTAATACAAATACATAGTTTCCTTGCAAATATTCACAGAGGAATCACTTCTCCAGTGTATTGGGAATGAGATTATAGAGGAAACACTGAGTATGTCATTTCAAACATTAGTTAACATAAATTTTATTGTATGTGAGGCAAATCCCTATGTCATTATGTGTCCCCAACACAATGAGAAAATTAGCCGTGTATGCTTTTCAAGAAATTTTCATAGTGCTGGATAGCATCACATCACCACAGAGCAACTATGTGCTGTCACCTTGAGCTTGCAGAGTGCACCTGTGAGGTGCTGGTAGGATGACTTTCTTCCTTCCCAATTGTGGACATATACTATGAGTATGTCAGAGTCCAGCTGTACACTGGAGGTTCAAGTTTGCATTGGATGAAAAGAGCATCTTTGCAAATGACTTAAAGACACAGATTTGCATTTACTCCCTAGGATGATGGGGGAGCAAAGAAAAGAGAGCAGGGATTCACTATATTTTAAACTAATTGTTGGGCCCAATAAATCATCTTATAGAATAAACAAATAATTGATTTAAAAAAATCCTGGCAGTTACCATCATCAATTTTCAGAATCTAACAGTAAAACAGTGTGGTTGGTTTTATTTAATGCTAGGAACCTTAGGAAATACAGGAAGTGGAACACTAGGTCGGTTTGGATGCTGCAGGGCAGCAGTGTCCATCAGAGTTGTAATGGTAAAGGGAAATTTTTGCTTATCACTTTCTCATTTTCTCCCCTGCCTCAGTATCATCCAGTAGAGAAAGTTCTAGCAAAGCCATATATGTGATAACAAAACAGTGGATGTAGAGAGTGTTCAAGTGACACAAAAGCAGTTGTGGATGGCCCATGTTCTTGAGCCCCTGCACACACAAGAGACCTGGAAGAAGCTCCTGGCTCCTGGCTTCGGATCAGTGCAGCTCCAATCCTTTATAGCCAATTGGGGAATGGATCAGTGGATGGAAGACCTCGCTCTCCCTCTCTGCCTCCCCTCTCCTTGTATCTCTGATTTTCAAATAAATAAATAAGTCTTTTAAAAAAGATATCACAATGATGTCGCTCCAATAGAACACTGTATTGTTTTCCTTTCAGATCATTTCAGTCATTCCATCAGCAAAACTAATAGCTACTCTGAAAATTCTAGAATCTGAGGAGAAAAGGAGAAATCTAAGTGGGATTACATAGGGGAGTCATTACTTGTTAATATATTATCAAAATAACATTTTTAAATGAAAAAAATATCCTTTGTGATGCTTCAGATTAATCCCTGCTAAGGATACTTTGGGAAATAGATGTTGACAGTGTAAGTGAAGAGAACTTAGTTCCAACTGTTGTAAGTGTGCCTGGCAGAACCACAATGTCTGTCACCTAGCAAGAGGGCAGGATAAAAGGCCATCATCACGGTATAGCAGGTTAAACCACCATCCATAATCCCAACATCATGAGTGCCAGTTTGACTTCTAGCTACCCCCGCAGCATTTCCTTAAAGGGCCAGGTGTCCGTGCCCCGGCTGAGGCTGAGCAGAGCCGGCTGCGGGGCTGTGGTCACCAGGGGCCACCATTCAGAGTGTCCTGAGCCAGGGAGAGAGAGGCCAGCTGCTGGGCCCTGGCCACATCGGCTCCAGCCCCACGCCCGCCTGAGTGCCAAGGAAGCCAATCCCTGCACAACACCACTGGCGCTGCCCTCCCCGGAGAAGCCCTCAGCCGGAGGCAGGGTGGGGAGGAACCCCCTGTCCCCGCTTGCTGCCCACCTGCCCCCACCCCGCCCCTGCCCTGTCCTGTCCTGCCTGCCGTGGTCACCCCTGACCTCCCTGCAGGCTCCCGGTCCGGGTGGGGCCCTGGTTGGGAGGGAGCTGGGGTCCCGGGACAGCCTCTCCCCCTACGAAGTGCCCCCCGCGGCCTCTCCACCTCCCCCCCACCCCCAGAAGTTTCTCTCCGGCCTCTGCTGTCTGAGTTTCCGCGACTTCTGGGGTCTGTGGCTGGGAATTGTTGGCCATGATCTGACTTTTTTAGAGTTTTTTTTTTTTTTAATTTTTATTTATTTATTTATTTTTTTGACAGGCAGAGTGGACAGTGAGAGAGAGAGACAGAGAGAAAGGTCTTCCTTTGCCATTGGTTCACCCTCCAATGGCCGCCGCGGCTGGTGCACTGTGGCTGGCACACCATGCTGACATGATCTGACTTTTTAAAGAGTGATTGATTTGAAAGTGGTAATTGAGAGAAAGAGAGAGAGAAACAGACAGAGACAGAGAGAGAGGTCTTCCACCCACCGGGTCACTCCCTAGATGGCCACGCAGATCAGGAGCCAGGAGCTCCATCCGGTCTCCCATGCAGGCATAGGGGACCAAGGACCCAGGCCATCCTACACTGTTCTGCCAGGCAACAGCAGAGCTGGATCGGAAAGGGAGCAGCCGAGACTTGAACCCGCACCCACGTGGGATGCGGCCCTGCAGGCTCCTGGAGCCATTGCCTCTTTAATCAAACCTCCACTCGCCCTGCGCTCTGCTCTGGGCCCGCGTTCGGTCCGGGCGCTGTTCGAACCCCGGGCCCTGAGTGCGGCCTGGAGGCTCCGCCCAGTTCGTGGATTCTGCCCCTCGAGGGTTTCAGGCCGCAGAGTTGGGGGCCGCCCGCGCCTCCCCCTCTAGGAGATGCTCGCGGTCTCCCTAGCGAATGTGCAGCGCAGCGCGGGCGAGGCACTGGGCTGGGGTCCTCGCCCTACCCGGCCCTGCAGCTGGGCCGCGGCCTCCACGGGAGGAAAATGTGCCGAGGGAGGAGGTGGGCAGTGGCCTCCGCCTTTCTCCCCTTCCTCTCCCACCCACCGTGTCCTCTTCCCGCCCCGGCCCTGCCTCCCCAGGCCAGCAAAGCCCTGGGGTCATCATGCGCAGCGACCTCGAGGCTCAGAGGCAAATGATGGCGGGGGGCCGGGCCTCCTCAATGGGTCGCAGGCACCAGCGGGGCCAGGTGCGGGGCTAGGTACTGGCCAGGTGCCTCCTCCCTCTCAGACCTCCGCTGCCTGCTGGGCCCCCGGGCGAGCTCTGGAGCCCCGGGCCCGAGAGGGAGGAGGTGCCGGTCCTGGGGGAGACGCGTCCTGGGGTGGGCATTGGAGTAGGGGGCGCCCTCCGGCCCCCAGCCCCTCCCCCCAAGCCCCGTGGCCGCCCCAGAGCGCCCGGGGTCCCCTGAGGTCCTTCCCTGCAGGCCGGGCGCACCCTTGGCGCCCCATGGGTGCACGGCCTTCCCAGCGCCCGCGGCCTGGGGCCCTGGACCCCCCTCTCTGCATGAAGGGCGCTCCCTCCCCGGCTGCGGCCCTGGCCCTTGGGCTCCAGGAAGGGGCCCTGGGAGGTGGTGGGAGGGGTCCCGCTGCTCAGTGGGCCCTGTGCGCCAGGCCTGGCACAGGAGCTGAGGAGCAGGAGGCGGGGCTGGGAGCAGCTGCTCCTCCCGGGGCGGGGGTGGGGGCGGGGGTCTGCTCCCAATCAGAGCTGTGGCTGCCCCTGCAGCAGGGTGCCATGGGTGGCCACTCATCTGAGCTCCCATCGCAGCTGCCCTCTCCATCTCTCTTCCTCTCCCCCTCCAGCTCCAATGGTCCCAGTACATGGGGGTCCTGTGCTCCAAGCCCACGGCGGGGCGGGGGTAGAGTCAGCGGCTCCCAGGTGCCCAGCAAGGCCAGCGAGGATGCGGTAAAGTGGCAGCTGGGCTAGGACATGACAGCCAAGATGTGGTGGATGGTGAGTGGGCACCAGGCCCACGTGGGCCAGCGTCGTGGCCCCGGGGCTGTGTGGCCAGCTCGGCTGGGCCCCTGTGGCCTGGGGGTGTGGGGGTGTGGGTCTGTGGGCAGGTGGCCCCGGGGGTTCCAGGCAGGGCCTGGGGTGGACGCGTAGGGCAGGGATGGGGCAGCTCCGCTAAGCTTGGGCGCCCTTCTGGAAGCTTCTAGAGGGCCAGGCCACAGCCCTCGGGGCTGTGACCCCCGCCAATGGGGGAGGGAGAGATTCCAGGCCCGACTTGGGGTGGGAAGAAGCCCGGGGCCTCTACCTGGGGATTCAGAGCTGGAGGCCCAGGGCCCAGTCTCCTCCCACTCTGGGAAGTGGCCTGGGTCTCATGGCCGTGGCACCAGGGCCCTGTCCCCTGCAGCTGCTGGGCGGGGGTGGGGGGTCTCCGGTCCCTGGTGCTGAGTTCAGGGTCAGCTTCAGCTTTCGGTCTCCCCTTGGCCAGCATTTATCATGCACCTACTGTATCCCGGCCCCATCTCAGGTGCTCAAGAGAAGGACAGGTGGGGGTGGCCGGGGTCAGGGGCCCATGTGGGCCTGGGTAGCCTCAGAGTTAAGACCTGGCAGTTGATGAAATGGGCAGAGAGAAAAGGGGGCTGAGGGCAGGGCCTGGGTAAAGGCCCTGGGCCAGCATGGAGCTAGGAGGCCAGTGCAGCTGGAGCAGAGTTGGGGGGTGCCCACAGCAGAGGCCCAGGCTCCCGTTCAGGGGGGTTATGCCTCCCCCAGGGAGCCCGGGAGGCACATTGTCAAGGGGGGCATTTCCTGCAGAGGTGCGTCCTGGGGGCACCTGTGTGCCTACCCCTCCCCAGCCCTCGGCAGGAGCCTGGAGCTGCGTCACCCCACCACCAGACCCCCAGCACAGTGCGGTGTGTGGCTGCCCTGGTACCTGGCTTTGCTGTGCAGGGCTGAGGTCCCTGTCTCTGGAAGCATCGGAGGCCAGTGGGGCCGAGGCCTCTACAGGAGCAGTGTCTACACTGGGCTGGCTGGGTCCAGGCGGGAAAACTGGAACTGCTGGCGGCGTGGCCATGAGAACTGCTTCCGTGGCTTTGTCCCTTCCGTGGGGTGGGGGGAGTCCCATGAAGGAGGCAAGAGCGAGGATGTGTGGGGCCAGGACAGGCACCGGCCGCCGCCAGCCTCAGTCTCCCCTGCCCACTGCCAGGCTGCTGCCCAGGCTGGAACTGTGGGCCGGGCACACGGGGGCAGCCATGGTCGGACCCCGGGAGGCTCTGCCGTGAATCGGCAGTCAGGCAGGGGGCTCGTGGGCACCGGGCTGGCACTGAGGAGGGGGTGCTGGCTGAGGGTCTGGGGTCTGGGGGCTGAGGTCAGGGCCATTTAAGAAATGAAAACAGTGCTATTCTTTACAGGGCTCATAGAACTCACCAAGATATTAAGGTTTTGTGAAATTCTTATGAATAAAAGTTTGACTCCAAAGAGGCAACTAACAGAATGGGAGAAAATATTTCCAAACTATGTAACTGATAAAGAAATGCAACAACAACCACAAAATAAACAATCCACTTAAAAATGGTTCAAGGCTGGCGCCATGGCTCAATAGGCTAATCCTCCACCTGCGGCACCGGCACACCGGGTTCTAGTCCTGGTCAGGGCGCCGGATTCTGTCCCTGTCGCTTCTCTTCCAGGCCAGCTCTCTGCTGTGGCTCGGGAGTACAGTGGAGGATGGCCCAAGTGCTTGGGCCCTGCACCCACATGGGAGACCAGGAGAAGCACCTCGCTCCTGACTTCGGATCAGTGCAGTGCACCTGCCACAGCGGCCATTGGGGGGGTGAACCAACGGTAAAGGAAGACCTTTCTCTCTGTCTCTCTCTCTCTCTCACTGTCCACTCTGCCTGTCAAATAAATAAATAAATAAATAAATAGAAATGGTTCAAAGGATTCAAACAGATTTTTTATCAAGAGATGAAATTCAAATTGCCAACAGACACATGAATAAAGGATTATGATCACTAGCCATCAGGGAACTGAAAATAAAAACCACACTGAGGTTTTTACCTCACCCCAGTTAGAACAGCTTCATAGAGCAACCAAAAAACAATAGATGCTGGTGGAGATTGTGAGGGGAGTACTCTAATACACTGTTGGTGGAAAACAGTATGGAGATTCCTCATATGACAGGAAGTAGGAAGGAGGATAGGGTGGGAAGTAGCACTATGCTCCTAAATCTGTATTTATGAAATACATGAAATTATTTACCTTATATAACTAGAAAATTATTTAAAAATTGACTCCAGAGTTAAAAATCTGCTATATTTTTTTGAAATCCAATTTTTAAAAACACAAATATAAGATGAAATAGGAAAATTCCTATATAATTTAATAAGTTGAACAAATTTTTGGAAATCCAAACCAACCGATCAAGAAAAATGTTCCACAAGGAAAAATCTGGGCCCAGACTTATGGAACATTATACACTTCTAAGAGAAAAATAAATAAATAAATAAATAGATAGATAGATAGATAGATAGAAAAACACTGAATTTCCCTGACTTGTTCCAAGTGGACATACACAGAATGTTTTTGAATCTGTTTTGGGAAGCTAGTGTTACACATATGATGCAAATGAGACCAGGGTATTCATAAACTGTGGTACATATATCTGAGCAAAATATGATTATATGAGTTCAATCATATAGGAAAGCATAATAGATCAATAACAAATGAGCTACACTAAAAACTGAAGATTTTTAGCATTCTCAAACAAACCCTATAAATCATCCAGGTAGGTGAAAAATACGAGGAAATTACATGACCACTTAAATAATAAAAAGCATTTGATAAAATTCAATATCCAATCAGAAAGTAAATCAATTTATAGCAGAACAGGAAAACACAGTGACTTCCTTCATGTGATCAAGATAGTCTAAAATGGAGCACAGCACACTACTTAATACAGGGCCAGTGAAAGCTTTCTCCTGGGAACAGACCCAGATGTGACTGCCTTCTCTCCCCATCTCTTCAGCTGTACTGGAGGAGTGGTCAGGAAATTAACAAAAAAGAAACATAAAGTTTGAATATCAACTTTTAAGCAATAAAACTCAATATATGTGGAAGACACCATTATATGGCGAGATAATCCACTCTAACCCCAAGTCAAATACAACCGGTAAGTGAATTTAGCAAGACTACCAGGGAGACATTCATTATAAGTCACAGCAAGAAACAAACAGAAAACATTAAAGGACAAATGGCAAACTAGCAAACACATATCTACAAGAGGAATTTAAATTATGTAATATCTTCAACATTATTCAAATGCATATTAAACACACAGGTATGCACACTAGCAACACAACAGAGAAATGACTCCACAACATGGAGAAGGCAAAGGCCCAGAAGTCAATGAAGTGCCAGTAGGGCAGGAAATTCTATCTCACCCAAGTGAGTGCGGCTTCAGATCACCAGGGCTGCACAGGAACATGGAGGTGACCCCGCCGCTGGGGAATCCAGCAGTAGAGGCTGCGGCTGCGGACCCCAGCCCAGTTCCTCACTCCCCTCACCTGGCAACAGTCCCCCACACCCACTATGCCAGGGAGCATACTGATTAGCTACTGCTTTATGACATCATCCATGCCCACCCGCTTTGCAAACTGTCCAACCAGGCACCCTTCGGGGGAGGGGCAACCACGTGATATCGTGAGATTGTCATATTACAGTCTCTTCCAGGCTGCACTGGGCAAAGTGTCTCTGTGGTGGCTCAGCTTTCTCCCCTCTGCAAAGAGGGAGCTGGAGACTTGAGAAGCAGGAAATGTGGAGAGCTTAGGGCCCAGTGTCTGAGAAGGGGGAGGTGGAATGGGTGGATCCTGCTAGGACTGACTGTCCTGGTCCCTCAACTTGGACTCGCCCATGGGGAGCTCCTGAATTCTGCAGACTCCACCAGGTGAGGGCTGGGCTGGCTCCAGAATATGGGTGACATACCCTGTCCCTGTCCCCACCAGGGAGGCAACAGGTGATGGCCTAAGTATGTGGGTTCCTACCACTCATGTGGGAGACCAGCATGGAGTTCCTACCCTCAACTTGGCTGAGCCCTGGCTTTGCAGACATTTGGGGAATGACCCAGTAAATGGACGATCTCTCCTTGTTCTCTGTCACTCTGCCCTTCAAATAAATAAATCTTTAAAAAGTCTAGGAAGAATTTTCTCACCAACCATCTCTTGTCCAATAGCAATGGCCGGAAGTATGTTCTGAATGAGACATTAACAAACTACCATCAAAGCCATGGGTACATGGCAGGGCTGCTTGGGGCAGACAGTTCTATAACATTTTAGGAGGAATGCTCCCTCTGGACTAAACACTCAGAGATATGCTCTGCACCCTTCCCTCCCTGCCCTTGCAGTACCCTTCAGTAATGGCTAAATGCCCCTGCCCCAGGATACTGCTTTCAAAACTGTCTGTGGCCACAGAGAAGAGGTGGCCTGGGGAGTGGTCACTGAGGAGAGAGGAAAGGCTGGGAACCTCAGGGACTGCTTTCCCTGGCCTGGAGTCCCTGCTCCTATGTCACAGGTCTGCAGCAGAGCATGCCTGTCACCTCCCCCAGCCTTCGATACCTCTGTTAGTATTGCCCACAACTATGTTAGACTTGGTGATCACAATGGGCTGTCCAGTATCTCAAGTCAAACTCCTAGGTTTGCTACAAAGTCAACTCCTCAGTGCATCCATCCCAGGCCATGAGTTTGGGAAGAAAGCCCCCAGCTGGTCAGAGGCTTCTGACCTGACCTGTGTTTGGTGGGGGGTGGCCTGTCCCCATCTGTGAGTGGGACCTGTTCTCTCAGCTGCAGCTCTACCAGCCCAATCCTTGGTGTCTGGAAGGATTCACCAATTAGCCTCTGCAGTGTGTGTGTGCGTAGTGGTGGGGGTTGGTCAGGTGGCTGCTGTCCCCATTAAAATGTAGTAGTGGAAACACTGTCCCCAGGCACTTCTGGGTGAGTTCTGGGCTTGCTCTGCCCTCTTCTCCAAGGACTCATCCAGGATGTACCACTTCTCCATGGGCCCCTCTGACTTTTTCTTTTTTAAAAGATTTTATTCATTTTTTGAGAGGTAGATCCACAGACAGAGGTAGACAGAGGAGATCTTCCATCTGCTGGTTCACTCCCCAAATGGCTGCAGTGGCTGGAGCTGTGCCCATCCAAAGCCAGGAGCCAGGAGTTTCATTCAGGCCTCTCATGGGGGTGCTGGGGCCCAAGCACTTGGGCCATCTTCCACTGTTTTCCCAGGCTATAGCAGAGAGCCACATAGGAGAGGAGCAGCTGGGACTTGGACTGGCACCCATACGCAATGCTGGTGCCACAGATGGAGAGTTAGCCTGCTATGCCACAGTGTCAGCTCCCTAACTTTTTTTTATGGGGGGTGAGGGTATGGGTATCATAAGGCTTCAGGCTCTGCCTGTGTGTTAAGGGAAGGTAACCATAGAGGGCCAAAGGAGCTACACCCTAGAATCCCAAGGTTCTGTGCCTGTTCCTATCTCTCTTCTTCTTCTCAGGTAGTTTTATTCTCTTTCTGGTTGTGAAACATGCGTCTGTCATCTAAAGATTGTGAGTCTTGCATTAGCTGCACACACACTTTTATCTAGGGCTGGCTGGTTCAGGTGTTTTGCATTCTTCTGCAGTCTCCATGCTGCCTCAGGGAGTACTGGCCTGTGGTCATTACAACTTGTTACCACTGGGGACTCACCCACAGTATTAGATAAGTACATCTCTAAAGCCATTTAAAATAATTTCTGTGTTTGGAAATGAAGAGGTTGCCATTACTGATTTGACTACATGCCTGTTTAAATGACTAACTCTGGGGCCAGCGCTGTGCCGCAGTGGGTTAAAGCCCCAGCCTGAAGTGCAGGCATCCCATATGGGTGCCAGTTCCAGTCTCGGCTGCTCCTCTTCTGATCCAGCTCTCTGCTATGTCCTAAGAAAGCAGTAGAAGATGGCCCAACTCCTTGGCCCCCTGCACCCACATGGGAGACCCAGAAGAAGCTCCTGGCTCCTGACTTTGGATGAGCTTAGCTCTGGCTGTTGCAGTCATTTGGGGAGTGAACCAGCAGAATGGAAGATCGATCAATCTCTCTCTCTCCCTCCTTCCTTCCCTCCCTCCCTCACTCTCCCTCCCTCTCTCAACTTTCAACTAAGTAAAATAAATGCTTAAAAATGACTAACTCCACCTTGACTTAATTACTGATTTCCCGGTTGGAAGTTAATATGTAATTTTCAAACTAACCCTTTTTTCTTCAATGCTAAAACATTGCTGCCTGGCTTGTGCATAAAACTCCCTTGAGTGACCTGCCCAGTTCCCTACTTCTTTACCAAGGCATCCCTGATACCAGCACTTCTGGCACTTGGATTGCAATAGGTCTTCTAAGTGTTCAAGAATTTTTACACCATTTATTAAGTTTATTAGTTTATTATAATAATTCTTATTAGTATAGATTTTTAGAAAGCTTTTTATTTAATAAATATAAATTTCATAGGTACAACTTCTGTAATTTAACAATTCTTCCCTCCATTCCCACCTTCCCACTCCCAAACTGCCCCACCTCCTACTCCCTCTCCCATCCCATTCTTCATTAATATTCATTTTTAATTATCTTTATATACAGAGCTCAACTCTATACTAAGAAAATACTTCAACAGTTTGCATCCACACAGACACAGAAAGTATAAAGTACTGTTTGAAGACAAGTTTTACTGTTAATTGCAGTAAGTTAAGCATGTGATGTTGGCATTTCACATCAGAGTACAGTTGGAGTCCCAGCTGCTCCACTTCTAATCCAGCTTCCTGTTAGTGTACCTGAGAAGGCAGAGGAAGAGGTTTCAACTTCTAGAGCCACTACCACTCATGTGGGAGACTCAGATGGAATTCTGGTCCCCAGCTTCATCCTGATCAGACTGGGCTATTCTGGCCATTTTGGAAGTGAAACAATAAATGGAATTTCTGTATCTTCTCCCTGCCAACTGCCAGTATAATTGCTGTTCACATAAATAGATTTTTAAAAAATATTTTGTATTCTATGTATCATTTTTGCATAATATGCATTTTCCATAACATTTTTGAGAACTGTTTACATGTATGGATTTTAAAATTTGTTGTATAAAGAAAAGATCCTTTAATTCAATTCTCCACAAGTTTTTGAAAACAAGTCATATATTTTTATTATTTTCTATAAATAATATATTTGCATTTCTTGCCAAAACATTGATTGTATTTCCTTCCTCATTTTGTCCCTAATGATATCACTGTAGTTTGATTTTCATTTCTTATCTGCACAACTGTATTCTGTCTTGCAATTTCTTCTCATTTCAGTCTATCCTATGTGAAGTGATTAGATCAAACTTCTTGGAGAACAGTTTTTATGTTGTTACTCTCATGTACAAAAGTGGTTAAGAAAACAAAATATTCATATTTCATGAAGAATAAAATACAAATCTTTAGTCAGATGATTATGGATATCATAAATCCAATGGCCTGTTAACATTGTTTTGACAGGCAGAGTGGACAGTGAGAGAGACAAAGATCTTCCTTTTCCATTGGTTCACCCCCCAATGACCACTGTGGCCTGTGTACCGTGCTGATCTGAAGCCAGGAACCAGGTGCTTCTCCTTGTCTCCCATGTGGGTGCAGGGCCCAAGGACTTGGGCCACCCTCCACTGCACTCCTGGGCCACAGCAGAGAGCTGGCCTGGAAGAGGGGCAACTGGGACAGAATCCAGCATCCCAACCAGGACTAGAACCCAGAGTGCTGGCACCGCAGGCACTATTGTTTATTTGAAGGCAGAGTGACAGGGAGGGAGATAAATGGAAGGAAGGAGAGAGGAAAGGAAGGGGAGGGAGAGAGGTAGAGGAAAAGGAGAGAGAGCGTGAGTGCAACCTGGGGTTGGGGGTGGTTCATCTGATGATTCACTCACTGAATGCCCAGAACAGGTGGGGTTGGGTCAGGCTGAAGTAAGGAACCAGGAATTCCATCCAGATCTCCCACATGGGTGTTAGAGACCTAAGTACTTGGGCCATCATCTGGTGCCACCCATACACATTAATAGGAAGCTGGGTCAGAAGCAGAAGCAGGGTTCAGTCCCAGGCATTCTGATATGTGTTGTAGGCATCCCAAGTGGTAGCTTAACCCACTGCACCATAATGCAATCACTGGCATTTTATTTGACATTTCTTTGATAGTTATATTTCTCTGGCATTTTGAATTGTTTTCCCTAGCTGGTACTGTGATACAATAGGTTAATCTCTCACCAGTGATGCTGGCATCCCATATGAGCACCATCTTGAGTCTCAGGTGCTACATTTCCCATCCAGCTTCCTGCTAATGCATCTGGAAAGAAGCAGATGATCCAAGTCATTGAGTCCCTGCCATCCACATGGAAAACCTGGATGGAGTTCCAGCTCCTGGGTCTGGCCTGACCCAGCCCCAGCCAATGTGACCATTTGGAGAGTAAGCCAGCAGATGGGAGATGGATCTCTCCCCCTCACTCTGCATTTCAAATAAGTAAATCTTTAAGAAATAAATTTATTTTTAAATATTTTTCTCCTTAGCATCTAGAATAGCATTCTCCCTTGGTGCTAGTGCTATCTGTTCACTTGTCTTTCTCAGTCTCTTAATGGAGCACAACACATCTCCCAAATGTTGACATCCTGTCACAGATGTTGGTCTCTTTTATTCTCTATATTTCAGACTCTTGAGCACCTAAATAACTCTCATTCATAACCTTGCCTATACATGCCGAGGGCTCCAAAATCTTAGATTTCAGGTCTGACTTAACTTTCATTTTCAAATGACTGATGAAAAAGCATGTCTGGAAGACAGCATTTAGCCTGTGGTTAAAATGCCGATGTCTCACAATGGAGTTAATGGGTGTGATTCCCAGTTCTGGCCTCTGAGAGGCAGCAGTGTGATAGCTCAAATGATTGGGTTCACTGCTCCTCAACCATCTCTGGACATTGTGGTCATTTGAGCAGTGAACCAGAGGGTGAATACCCCTTCTCTTTCTGTCTTTTTGCCTCTCAAATTAAAACACAAACCAAACCAAAACAAAAAAACCTATGTCTATGTCTTCCAACAAAATGACCGACTTAATGGCTAAAAGCAGTTTCATTGTTAAATTAAGCAAAAATAATTCTTGGTTGTAAATGATATTTGAATAATGAACAATTGTAAATCAAACTTATGTAATGGATTGGGAAGAGAGAAAGATGTGGACAATGATTTTTTTTTTGACAGGCAGAGTGGACAGTGAAAGAGAGAGAAACAGAGAGAAAGGTCTTCCTTTGCCGTTGGTTCACCCTCCAATGTCCGCTGTGGCTGGTGCATTGCAGCCAGCACACTGCTCTGAGTGGACAATGATTTTTACATTTCACTTTGATACTTCTTTGTCATGTAACCTTAAAAAATCCATGTGAGTTCATTGTGCCTAAGTTTGTTGCCCTTAAAATTATGGGCTCCATCTACTTAAGGCAAGTAGTATAAAGGGAAGTGGTCAGAACCTGAGAAATCATCCTGCTTCTGCCCCAAAACAGCTAAGAGACACCAGCAAGTCATTTTACCTCTGTAGTTCTTTCTCCCTGTAACATAAAAAAACCATCTTTCTATTTAAAGGATTTATTCTATACATTCCTAACTTAAAGTAAGGTTCACATGACTGTGAAACATTTTGTGACTGTCAGGTCTTCAATTCTACTGCATTGTTAGCAGTGTAATATCAAGCTGGCACTGAAGATGAAGTGCTAAACAACATAGGACTGCCAGGGCTTATTAGGAGCTACAAAGAATCATTTGAGTTCATGAAAATGTTTAAATTTAAAAATAGAATCACTCTATTATTGTTCAGAATCAGTATAGTTACCAATTTTTTATTTATAATAGTTGAATATCAGTAGCTTCATTTCTGATAGTATATTTCTAGTATTGTGTATAATATTGTACAATAGTATATATTGTATATTGTAGTTATACAATATTTATAGACTAACTAAAATTATAGGTAGCAACATTAATTGCTTTTTTTTTCTTTTATTGGATTTTATCATAGCATATGTCATTAAACTTTCTATTTTAGATTAATGACTAAAGAGATTATCCACTTCTGGCTTTGGCCTGGCACACTGCGATGCTGTAGATATTTGAGTAGAAAACCAGAGGATGAAAGATCTCTTCCTTCTCACTCTCTCTTGCTGTAACTCTGCCTTCAAATAAATAACTAAATTTATAAAACAAAGATATTATCCACTGCAAATTGAATACAATCAAAAGGAAAAATTCAAATTGGAAAGTATAACAATTTGGCAAAAGATAAAGGCATTTGTTATACAGTAAAGAGATTATTATGTAACCCAGAATTCTCCTAAACTGTATAGAGGAAAAGGAGCACTGGTCACTGACACTCACCCTTAGAGGTTTATGTAACATCTCTATTTTCTGGGTTTTTAAGGCACCAATATAATTGTCAATCCAAGTTTATATCTTTAGTTATTGTAGAAGGTAGTTAATCACCTTGCTACCCACCACCAGTCACACACAGACACACAGACACACACACACACACACACAGTCTGGTTAGGAATGAAATCAATCCACTGATAAGTTTAATCTCTTGGCAACTTAATTTGATACTACAGCTATCAATTTTATGTAGCTTTGCTAATGTTACAGTAAAGCAGGATTGTTTTAAAATTTTATCATTTACAAAAGAAAACAGCCATGGTTTGTACACATTACATTTATAATTCATCTAAATGATTTTGTATTTTCAAATCTTTGTATTTAAAAGTTATTTTAATTGAGCTCACACATATTTTTACTTAAGCACTGATATCTATCTGTCTTTAAACATTCTCTTTCCTTGTCTGTCTGGGTTGTGCAGACAGTATCCCCTCTGAGACCTCAATCTCTTAGTTCCTCAGTGGTTCCTGAATCTTTGATGATGCATTTCAGTGGGTTACTCATGCATTATTGTCATCAGCAGCCTCACTGACAGAATCAAAACACAAAACAAAATAAAACAAAACAAAACAAAACAAATCAAAAAACCTATGTCTATGTCTTCCAACAAAATGACTGACTTAATGGCTAAAAGCAGTTTCATTGTTAAATTCAGCAAAAATAATTCTTGGTTGTAAATGATATTTGAATAATGAACAATTGTAAATCAAACTTATGTAATGGATTAGGAAGAGAGAAAGATGTGGACAATGATATTTTTTTTTGACAGGCAGAATGGACAGTGAGAGAGAGAGAAAGGTCTTCCTTTGCCATTGGTTCACCCTCCAATGGCCGCCATGGCCGGTGCACTGCAGCCGGCACACCATGCTGAGTGGACAATGATTTTTACAGCTATCTGATTCACTGTGGACCTTCTTTGCCTCAGGCTGGAGGAAGACAAGTACAGTTTTATCAATAGGCTATCCAGCATGCCCTGCCCTGAGAGGAGATATGGAATGTCTTTGTTCCAAGCTGGCATACCTGGTGCTATGAACTATTTCCCAATTCTTAGTTATTTCATTTTAATCTCTGGGTAATACCCATTTCATTATTTTAATTTTACTGAGTAACTAGTGAACTCATAGGAGGTAATTTTTTAAAAAAAGATATTGTTAATTGTTTTCAGGAAGAGTTTGCTGTTGATGAGGGTTACATGGGTTAAAGATTGATGTGACTGATTAAGATTTCTGTCTTTTTTCCTGCTTCTAAAATCAGTCATTGCAGGATCACTAAATCAATCTTGTTTCTAGTATGCTACTATGCACACTATTCCAGGATGTGCTTCCTTGACTCAGGGTTGAGCTGAGAGGTGGAGCAGGGGAGTAGCATTGTTATTATCTGACTTGGAAGCCTTATGTCATTCATTAAAACAGTAGGGAGTTAGCAGCATGCATGTCATCCTTGCCAGCTGATTTGTGAAATAGGAAAAGTGTGCATACATTTTGTTGCGTAAGCTTAGGTTAGTAGTCATGGATAAATTAGAAGAAATTAGTAATGAAAGCCAGGAAGTGATTAACAGTATGTTTTAGCAATCCAAGAATATTTTCCTAATCAAAATAGAAATATGCAGGTAATCTTTGGTAGGTCCTAATATCTACCATTTCTCCATAGGACAGACTTAACATTTGTTCATTTACAGAACTCTATTGGTCATCAAACTTGTGCTTCTTATTGTGCTTAACATTGCGCATGAAAAGAAAAATAAGGCCAAGTTTATATTCATTGAGGAATTCACAGCCTGTGAAAGTGTAGATGTAAACTGGGATGTAACATGGCAGTGGGTGGATTTTCCCTTCTGCCTCACCACTTTATATCAGGGTGAAAAAAAACCTACATCCTGTGGAGTGCAAGGCTTGCCTGTGAATATCCTGGGCCATTGCAGAGATTTCCAGTGGAGTGCATTGATGCAGAGCTATGTTGGACAACTGCAAGCCCATACACAAGGCGGTGAGCTGAAGGGCTAACTTTCCTTTCAACCAGAGTGATGGGTGGTTCTGAAGTTGAAGGAAGGTCTGAGGACTTGGGTCCCCTGGGCAACAGCCTTGAATTGTGATGGACAGATCCCTTCCCTCTTAAAGGCATCACTCTGGGAGGCCAGCACTTCAGCATAGCAGGTTAAGGCATGGCCTGCACTTCTGGCATTCCATATGGGCATTGGTTTGAATTTCAACTACTCCACTGCTAATCCAGCTTCCTGTTAATGATCCTGGGAGGCAGCAGAGGATGGCCCAGTTCCCTGAGTTCTTGCACTCATGTGGGAGACCTGGAAAAATCTCTTAGCCTAAGCCTAGCCTAGCCCTGGTCATTGCGGCCTTTTGGAGAGTGACCAAGTAGATGGAAGATCTCTCTCCTCTCTCCTCTCTCCTCTCTCCTCTCTCCTCTCTCCTCTCTCTCTCCTATCTCTCTCTGTCTCCTTTTGTCTCTGTAACTGTGCCTTCCAAATGAATAAATTAATCTTTTCTTTTAAGAAAGCCACCACCCTGTCTCTGGTTATAGTTTCCCTTCTCCAAGTGGCCTTGCTGAAGCTGGAAGTTAGAAGAGCTAATCTGTGCTCTAAAGAAAGGGCTGAACCAATCATTTACTCTTGGATATAATTATGTGTTGCTCCCTTTGGATCTTTAAAATTTTTTTCTCTTAGATGGTAGTCCTGAGTCATAGGCTACTATGACTATCTGATGATTCAGTTATGCAGAAATGCATAAATGAACATGCAGGATTGAAAAATAAACCAATTTTTGTTGAAATATGTTAAGCAAAATATTAAAAAGAAAAAATGGTAGAGATGTTCACTTCCTGGGAGATGGAACACACACACTTTTCCCTATTTCTTTCTGCTGAATACAACTAAAATGTTTTTACATTATGGAGGAAACAAACAAAAAGTCTGAAATGTAGGAGCCAGCATTGTGTTATAGTGGGTTAAGCTGCTGCCTGCAATGCTGGCATCCCATCTGGATACTACTGTGTGTCCCAACTGCTTCTTATCCAGTTCCCTGTGCCTGGGAGAGCAGCAGAAGATGGTCATGGGTTCCTGCCTCACACAAGGGAAACCTTGAAGAAGCTTCTGTTTCCTGGCTTCAGTCTGGCCCATCCCTGACTATTGTTGCCATTTGGAGAGTGACCCAATGGATGGAAGATCTCTCTCTTCCTCTCTCTGTAACCATTTTTCAAATGAAAAAATAAATCTTTAAAAAGAAAAAAGGACTTAAATGTAGAGAGAAGTAGGGCAAACAATCGGAGACTAGATCCAAGGAATGAGATGAGATGGTGGAAAGTTGTCTAGCTTGTCCTTTTGCCTAATATATGTCACACTTGGACCCCAACAACTGGTAACCCAGAAATTCCAAGAGAAAGACCAAAAAATGTCCCAACAAAAGCTATGTTTCCTAAGCCAAATGATTAGGAAAGGAGCAGCCTCACAAGACAGATCTGCGTAGGGTTGTCTCTCCCTGTTGGGTGTCAACATAAGCCAGCAGAGAACCTGGACTTATCTCCAATCTGAGAACAAAGCAGGACCACCTCTATAGAAAAAGCACAGCCCAAACCAGCTGCCACATGTTTGGCTACATAGGATGTAGGTTCTTACCATAATTACTCACTCAGACTCAGAAAATCACTTGTCATACCAAGAGCCAGGCAAATCTCAACTTCAATGAACCCAATATGTAGATACCAACAATGAGAAAGCAGAGATGTTAGAATTATCTGACAGGGTTTAAGGTGACAATTATACATTCAACTGCCTATATTTGCAAAAGAAATGATTGTCTTTGTAAAATAAAACAAATTCAAGAATCTACAAAAATAAAATCCTGAAACCAATAAAATAGCAATGAATTACATGCAACAAAATGAAAACTCTAATAGCAACTATAACTACTCAAATGAAGAAAAGGGGTCAGCATTATGTCATAGCGGGTTAAGTTGCTAGGAGTAATGCTGATATCCCATATGCTCTACTTCCAATCTAGCTCCCTGCCTAATGTGACTTGGTAAACAGCAGAAGATGACCCAAGTCCCTGGGTCCTTGAACCCATGTGGGAGACCCAGATGAAGCTACTGTCTCCTAGCATCCTTCAACACAGCCCAGCCTTGGTGGATGTCACCATTTGGAATAAGGAAGAGGAGATAGGGAACAAAGGGAGAATGAGATGTATCACTATGTTCCTAAGATTGTATATATGAAATACATCAAATCTGTTCCTGTTACATATATAAATTCTAAAAAGTAAATAAACAAATGACTTCTAACTTTAAAATATCACATATTTTGATTATTTTTATAGACAAAAATTGTTTTGGAACTAAGAAAAAGTTGTGACCTAGCTAAAATAACTTTCACATCTATCCTATTCAAAGAGGATTTGTTATTAAAAGGCAGAGCCTGTAGTTTATTCAGTCAATACAAATTCATGGAGCATATAGAATGTGCCTTCCCAGGCAATCAAGTCTCCCATTTGCCTCATCACTTAGTTTGTTTTATTTTTTCTCACAAGCACTTGTCATAATCCATAACTACCTTGTTGCTTTATTTGGTAACTTGTTCATGACCTTTGACCCCACAGGATTATATGTTTCACACAGACAGAAATTTCTTTTATTCCTCTGGGTGTCAGTAGGGCCTTGTTTGAATAGGCACTCAATGAATATATTTTGAATGTGAGCTTGGGCCAGAGATTAATGAACTGTTGTGCCTTAAGAAGATGAGCTGGGTCTTGAAGAATGGATCAGATATGGGAAAATTAAGAAAAGGGGGAGCAATCCAGACAGAAGGTCATCATGAGTAAAATCCTGATGGTTTTGTTTATTCTAATAGGGAGGGCAGCAAATACATTGAAGTTATGATTTTATGTTAGATGTTTTTGGGGAAAAAATAAAGTTGTCAGGGCAGGGACAGATTCCAAGGAACATCCAAAACCAGACAGGATTTTGGAGCTGGAAGTGTTTTTAGGGATCCAGTGAACTCCCTTAGAGTGAAGTAACTGAGGTCCTAAGGGGTGATGGTCACTGGGTTAACTAGAAAGTTAACACTGTATGATCAGAATCTTATTCATTAACTTAAATCTAGTACTTTCTCTAAGATAATTGGGAAATATTTGAATAGAGAATAATACATGGTAAAATGGGTGTTTATGAAAAGAAATCTGGGGCTTGTGCTATGGGGTAGTGGGTAAAGCCACCAACTGCAGTGCTGGCATCCCATATGGGCACTGGTTTGAGTTCTGGTTGCTCCACTTCCAATCCAGCTCTTTGCTATGGCCTGGGAAAACAGGAGATTGCTCAAGTGCTTGGGCCCCTGCACCTGAGTGGGAGACCCTGAAGAAGCTCCTGGCTTCTTGCTTTACATTGGCACAGCTCTGGCCAATGTGGGCAGTTGTGGAGTGAATCAGCTGATGGAAGAACTCCCTCTCTCTCTCCCTCTCCCATTCTGCCTCTGTTTCTCTCTGTGTATATCTCTGACCTTCAAATAAATAAATCTTAAAAAAAAAAAAAACAAGAAATCTGGCTCCATATGTAAGGTGAATTGGAAAAGACAATCTAATTTGAGAGAACACAAAAATACTATGAAGTAAAACTGGCATGGCACAAATGAAGCCTTGATGAGGTGGTGAATATATGAAGGGGAAAGAACAAATTCACATTGGAGGGTAAACAAGCGAACACAATCAAGGCTATTCCTTCAATGGATCTTCTGGGGAAAGAAAGCTCTTGGCCTGAGGATATTTTTGTTCAGTCCCACCTAGGCTATTTACATGATTTGTTTTCAGTTACATGTTTTTTTTATTAAAGATTTATTTTGTTACTTGAAAGGCAGAGTTACAGAGAGGCAGATTCAGAGACAGAGAACAATAGAGGACTTCTACCCACTGGTTCACTCCCCAAAATGGTCACAATGGCCAGAGCTGGGCTGATCTGAAGCCAGGAGCTTCATCCAGGTCTCCTTCCTTTGAAGCAGGGGCCCAAGGACTTGGGCCATCTTCTACTGCTTTCTCAGGCCATAGCAGAGACCCAGATCAGAAGCGGAACAGCCAGATCTCAAACTGGTGCCCCTTTGGGATGCCAGCACTGCGGGTGGTGGCTTTTCTTGCTATGCCACAGCACCAGCCCCTTCAGTTACATTTTGAGAATATATTTTTGATTGGTTTATTATTTGAAATGCATAGATACAGAGAAAGTAGAAAGAGAGACAGAAAGGGAGAGGGAGAGAGAGGTCTTCTATCTGCTGGTTCACTTCACCAAATGACCACACTGTCTGGGATTGGGCCAAGCCAAAGCCAGGAGCCAGGAGCTTCTTCAAGCCCAAAATCACAGCTAAAGGAATTAGCCTGATGTTATAGAGCATCCCCACCACTGAATCAGTAAGCTTTGACATGTACAGATTCCTCAATTATGGCTTAGATGTTTTTTGACAGCATAAGAAAGTAATTTACTACATGGTGACTACAATGTCTTTTCCTTTTTTTAAAGATTTTATCCATTTATTTAAGAGGTAGAGTTACAGACAGTAAGAGGGAGAGGCAGAGAGAAAAGTCCTCCATCTGCTGGTTCACTCTCCAAATGGCCACAACAGCCAGAGCTGAGCTGATCTGAACCCAGAAGCCAGAAGCATCTTCTGGGTCTTGCAGAGGCCCAAGCACTTGGGCCACCCTTCACTGCTCTCTCATGCCATAGCAGAGAGCTGGATTTGAAGAGGAGCAGCCAGGACTAGAATCTGTGCCCATATGGGATTCTGGCACCACAGGCAGAGAATTAACCCACTGTGCAACAGTGCTGACCCAACCACACAAATTTAACCTGATTTTTAGCATCTTAGTTAAGGTGAAGTTTGCAGTCATTCAAGGTGATTGTAACAACTCAAAAGAGCCTCTTCTTGGCCTTATAGATTAAAAGAGGAATCACCTGGAGTAAGAAATGCACTGTAACCTGAGGAAATGGAATTAAGCAAAGGTCTGATTTTTGGCTCATAATCCATCATGACCAGACCAGACAATATTTGGAAGATATAGGATCTCAAGTTTGTGAAAATAATTCATGCAGTAGCATGAAGGAAGGATTAGAGGCAAGGAGATGAGTTAAGAGATGACAGCTCAGAAGAAAAAGATGCCATGTCCCTGGATCCAAACTGTATCACCCAACAAAAATATCCAGTTAGAAATGAGCAAAGGGCTTGGCAGGCATTTGTCAAGAGAGGAAATTCAAATGGCCTACAGATATTTGAAAACATGCGCAGGATCACTAACCATCAGGAAAATGCAAATTAAAACCACAATGATATTTCACCCAATAGGCTCTCATACAGAAATCAAACAACAAATACTGGGAAGGATGTCATGAAAAAGGTGCCATAATCCACAGCTGGTGGGAATGTAAATTGGTGCAACCACTATGGAAGATAATATGGAGATACCTCAGAAATCTGAATATAGATCTATAATATGATACACCATCCCACTTCTAGAATTTACCAAAACAAAAAGAAATCAGTCTATGAGAAACTTATCTGTACCACCATGTTCACTGCAGCAAAATTCACAAGAGCTAAAAAATGGAATCAATCAAGCCCTCCATCAACTGTTGACTGGATAAAGAAATCATGACATGTATACACTATGGATTACTAATCACCTGTAAAAAATGAAATCATGTCTTTTGCAACAAAAAGGATACAACTGGAAACCATTATACTTAGTCAAATGAGTCAGTTGTAAAAACACAGATACTATGTTTTCCCTGATCTGAGGTAACTTATAGAGTACCTGAAATGTAGTGCATTGGAGTGAAATTAACATTTTGAGATTCATTAATCACTTACAGCCTGTCTTTCATTGAGGAACAGTATTTTTTTTTCTTCATACTATTTGTTGAACTTCTTTGCTTAGTGTAGGATTAACTGTATGATCATTAAGTAAACTGAAATTAGCTCGTTGTAAAAAATTAAGAGTGGGAACGGCAAAGGGAGAAGGAAGAAGAATTGGAGCATGGGTGGGAGGGAGGGTAGAGAGGGAAGTATCACTATGTTCCAAAACCTATACAAATGAAGCACATGAAAGTTACATAACTTACATAAAATTTTACCAAATTTTAAACAAAGATGCCGGTAGGCAAAATGCTTAAGTACAAAGACAAATACTTATGTTTGCTGTTGATGCAAAAAAAATGTCCACAGGGGAACCACAAATTCTCTCAGAACTAAGCATCTTGTAAACATTATATGCAATGAAAAAGCAGACTCAAGCTCAATCGAGAACACAGCCACTATACTATACTGTTTAAGGCTAATTTGTCTTCTTTACTGGCAGTCAATATGCTCAGAAATAAGGGGAGAAAAAGGCAGTCTGGGCTCCTGTGACTGTTGAGTCCATTCATCCTCTTGTGAGCTGCTCATTTGTTGTGGGGACACAACCTTTTTAGACTCTTGCAATATTTGCAGTAGATCAAATTCAAGGTTAACTCACATTTGCTGGCCAGCAGCTCCTCGAATCCTTCTGACCACAGCAGTGCTTCCTCTGGGGGAGGCCTGCAAGAGAAGTTCTGCAGTTAAGAGGGCACATATCAGGTCCCCTTTCCAGCTCAGCTGTTCATGTTTGTGAGCACAGGATTCTCAATTTAATTAATGAAAGTTTGTTGTTTGCTTTTCTTGCTGGTTTTGGGCTTCCCAGCAGTGGAAGAATCTTTGCAAGAAGTAGCTCAACCATGTCTTCCAATCTTTTAATCTTAAGAAAAATTCAGTAAGTGGACATGTTTGAAAGCACAACTACAGCTGAATATATTTTTATACAATAAAACCACAGGCAAACCTCTAGTAGCCACAGGCAAACCAAATGAGATAAAAACAAGTAACATTCTTATTGACATAATATTTAAACTTGGCATCCAAATTACTGAAGTTTCCTCAGTTCCTCACACTGTAGATACTAATGTTAAGAGTAAAGATAGGAACTACCTTAAAATCACAAAGATATCTTTAAAAAAGATTTATTTGTTTATTTGAAAGTCAGAAGTACACAGAGGGAGAAGGAGAGGCAGAGAGAGAGGCAGAGGCAGAGAGAGAGAGATCTTCCATCTGCTGGTTCACTCCCAATTGGCTGCAATGGTCAGAGCTGTGCTGATCCAAAGCCAGGAGCTTCTTCTGGGTTTCCCACATGGGTACAGGGACCCAAGGACTTGGTCCATCTTCTACTGCTCTCCAAGGCCATTGCAGAGAGCTGGATTGGAAGTGGAGCAGCTGGGATTTGGACCCCTGCCCATATGAGATGCCAGCACTGCAGGCAGTGGCTTTACCTACTATGCCACAGTGCCAGCCCCATCACAAAGATATCTTAATACACTAAACAGTCCAAATAGCAGATGCTGGGGCCTGGCACTATGAATTAAGCCACCCACCCCATATTGGCAATGGTTTGAATCCAGGTTGCTCCACTTTCAATTCAGTTCCCTGCTAATGCATCTGGGAAAGCAGTGGTGGATGCCCCAAGTCCTTGGATCCCTATTCCCTAGTCCAAGGCCCAGAAGAAGCTTCTGGCTCCATCCTCACCCAGCCCCTGGTCATTGTGGCTATTTATGGGAGTGAACCAGAGGTTGGAAGACTTCCCTTGTTCTGCCTCTCCCTTTCTGTAACTTTTCAAATAAACCTTTAAAAAAAGAATACTATTTCTGGCCCACAAAAGGTGGCAGTTTCTTTGCAAGATTAATTGCCTTCCACCTTCAGTCCTGGATGTGCCAGAGACCATGCATAGGGAGTGATGAATGACAACTGGCCCACAGCCTCGCAACTCTCTGACCCACAACACTCCTTTGAGGAAGACACTGCAGAACTATGATTTGTTCCACAGTCATGACTGTGTGAGAACAGCTTTATCATGAAAAAGTGAGAAAGGACTCAAAAGGAAGTCTTCAGGCAGCAAAAGCACTTCCCCTGATATGAGCAGGCATACAAGATTAAGTTAACCAGAGTCATGAGCTGGAAAACTATGCCCCCAACCCCTATGTATTCCACCTTTATCCCCAACTTGCCAAGCAGACAACTAATCACGCCCCTTTGGGGAGTGCATAAAAAGCATGGAGCCCTCTGGCCTGCCCTTGCCCTCCCAAGCCTCCAGTCACACAGCCTTTTAGCAGCTCCTCTGCTGTTTGCCCACACCATGTGGTTTTGTGGTCATTCCTGCCTGCACGGTTTTTCCTCTCCCTGTGGCTCTGGCCTGTGAAGGCTTGTACATGGCCCTTGTTCACCCAATGTCTCTTGGTGTGAGGCCTTCTGACTGCCTCTGGAGCCTGCTTGCTGGCTTGCCCCACAGCTGCTCTCCTACCCACGTGCTCTCTCTCCCTTGCAGCCTCTGGTCTACTCCCTGGAAAAGCCTGGTGTGCACAGCCGCTTTCAATTTCTGACCCCCTTCATTTTTTTTTTTTTGACAGGCAGAGTGGACAGTGAGAGGGAGAGACAGAGAGAAAGGTATTCCTTTTCCATTGGTTCACCCCCCAGTGGCCACTGCAGCCAGTGTGCCAGGAGCCAGGTGCTTCTCCTGGTCTCCCAAGCGGATGCAGGGCCCAAGGACTTGGGCTATCCTCCACTGCCTTCCTGGGCCACAGCAGAGAGCTGGCCTGGAAGAGGAGCAACAGGGACAGAAACAGCACCCCAACCGGGACTAGAACCCTGGTTGCTGGAGCTGCAGGTGGAGGATTAGCCTAGTCAGCCACAGCACCAGCCTGCAGATACTTCAATAGTCATTCAGATACATTATACTGGAACTAATAATCCTGGACAAGGCATTTTTAAAATTTTATATTTTTTGAGAGACACAGAGAACACACACACACATACACACAGATGAGAGGGAGGGAGGTGAGGGGAGAGAGAGAGAGAGGGAGGGAGAGAGAGAGAGAGAGAGAAAAGAGGAAGAGGCAAAAGCATGCAGATAGCACCCATCAACATGTTCACTACTCCAGTGTCAACAGCAGCCAGGTTGGGCCAGGCTGAAGCTGGGAGCCATGAACAACTCCCAAATTAGTGGCAGGATCCACCTATATAAACCATCATCTCCTGAATCCCAAAGTGTGCATTAGCAGGATGTTGGAATTGGAAGTAGTGCTTTGCATGGGTTATGCACATCTCAACAAACTTCTAAAAGTCTACTTCCATGTAAATGGAAAGACATTTTTAAAATTTTAAAATGTAAGACATTTTTAAAAACTTAAGACTCATAAACATTGTTGAATTATTGATATTAATCTAAGAAGTTGCGATGTTTTGACCTCATCATGTAACTTGCTTGTGGCCTAGTGATTTTTGAAAATAAAGAAAATATTTGTAGAACAATTTAATAAAATATTACTGTTACTAAAAATGTTACTGTTGAGAATGATATTGAAAAATCTTTTTATTTATTTGAAAGGCAGAGAGAGAGAGAGAGAGAAAGACTTCCATCTGCTGGTTCACTTCCCAAGTGGCCACAATGGCCAGGGCTGGGTTAGGTCAAAGCCAGGATCCAGGAGCTGCTTCTGGGTCTCCCATGTGGTTGCAGAGGCCCAAGCACTTGGTCCATCCTCCACTGTTCTCCTATGCTATTAGAAGGGAGCTGGATCAGAAGCAGAGCATCTGGGACTCAAAAAGGCACCTATTAAGGATGATGGTGCTGTAGGGAGAGGCTTAATCTTCTGTGCCACAGTACTGACCATGAGAAATGATACTGGAAAATAGAAGTTCTGGGGGCAGGCATTTGGCATAGCAATTTAAACCACTGCTTGTGGTGTCTGCATCCAATATATGGAATGCCTGCAAGTTAGTTTCACCTCTGCTTCCAGTCAAGGTTCCTCTAAATGCACCTTGGGAAGCACCAAGTGATAACTCAAGTACTTGAAACCCTGCCACCCATGTGTGAGACCTAAATGGAGGTCCCAATGCCTGGCTTCAACCAGGCCAGTCCTTGATGTTACAGACTGTTGGGGAGTGAACCAGGAGAAAAAAGATCTCTCCTTCTTTCTACATTTTTTCTTTTTAAATGCAGTTTTAAATTTATGTAATATTTAACAGATTCAATATGACATACATGCAAATCTAACAACACAATAATATAACCTTCTTCCCTCTTTGTCACCCTCCTTCCCTCCTTCCTTCTTTTTTTTTTAGTTTTTGGGACAACATATTTTAAATTTATATTACAGTAAAAAGGGTTAATACATCACTGAGTAAGAAGTTTAACAAGCAAAAAGCTAAATGTCCCTAGATTAATGGGAATATAAATAATGGCTATGAACAATTATTGAATGGAAAAAAATGGCCATTTCACCCAAATATAGTAAATGTTTAAGTAATCATAGATCATTCAAACTACAGTAGCACAACATTCTTAACCACTGGTTTGATAAATGTATAAAACAGTTTTACAAAATTATATTTGCAGTGATACTGATACACACAGACACTTCCTTCTTTTTCATTTGTTTTTAAAATTTTCACTCCCACATATAAGGGAGAACCTGCAGTATTTTTCTTTCTGGGTCCAGCTTATTTCCCTCAACATGATGTCTTCCAGTTGCATCCATTTTGTTGCAAATGGTAGAATTTCATTTTTTTATAGCTGACTAATATTCCATCATGTATACATACCACATTTTCTTTATCCACTCATCTGATGATGGAAAACTTGGTTGGTTCGAAATTTTGGTTACTGTGAACAGTCCTGCAGTTAACATGGTGGTTCAGGTATCTTTTATATATTGTGTTCAAGACTTTTGGGTGTATATCCAGTAGTTGGATTGCTGGATCATTTGTCAAGTTTATTTCTAGTATTTCCACACTGTTTTCCTCTGTGGCTTCACTAATTTACATTCCCACCAATTATGTATAAGTATTCCCTTTTGTCCACATCCTCACCAGCATTTATTAGTCTTTGTTTTTAGCCATTCTAAGAAGAGTGAGGTGATATATCACTGCGGTTTTGATTTGAAATTTCCTGATGGCTAGTGATGTTAAGCCTTTTTTATACATTTGTTAGCCATTGATACTTCTTATTTTGAGAACTGTCTATTGATGTCCTTTAATTACTTCTCAGCTAAATTGGTTTTATTTTGTTGTTAAGTTGCTGATATACTGTTATATTTTGGGTTATTAATTAATTTGAGTTGTAAGTGAAGGACATTTATACATAGACTATGTTCATTATTTTAGCATGTATGTATATATTTAGATAATAATTGTAACTGATTTATCTACTTCACTGACTTTCTAGTTTGCCCTTACAGACACTATCTTGTCTTTCTGTCTTAAATTATTTTCCCCTAGTGCTTTTTCATTCTTGCGTATCTTTCTATTATCTTTTCCTGATTTTCAAAACTTTCTTTACTGGTTTTCTTGTTATTTGTGTTCTACTATATTTTTTCATTTCTTCCAGTTAATATTCCCCATTTTTCTATAGACAGAATAAGATCATATTGAATTTTAAGATTTTAAGCAATCTTGCAGACTAATGAAACAGCATTTATTATTTCCATCTGCATTTAACATATGATTCAAGTGGTTGTTCAAATTAAGCACCTGAAATTTAAAGCCCATAATGATTTATCTGGATACAATAAATGGCAGATATTAGGTATAATCCCAAGTTTCTTCTTTCTATGTCTGATACTCCTCTTTGTCATTTTACAGAAAAGAAATTTGTCTAGTGTTCTCACTAGATGAATAAAAATGGAAGAAGCAGTTGAACCCAATGGAAGGAAGTTTAAGAAGAAAAGGACAGATTTGAAGAGGAACATTATTGGCATGGATAGGAAAAATGCTTTAAAATGTTCTTTCTCCTTTTTTATGTATTGTTATTCTTTTTTATTTCTTTTTTGTTGTTGTTCTTTACTTTCTGTGTTCCTTTCCCCTCTTTTCCTTTTATTTTTTCTACTTTTTCATTCTTTCATATCCTCTAAACCTGTTTTTTATTTTCTCTTCATCTTTACTTTATAAATTTTTTTCTTTAATCTTATTTTCTTTCCTCCTTGTTTTCTTTCTCCTTTTTCATTCTCTCCCTCTCTCTCTCTCTCTCTCTCTCTCTCTCTCTCTCTCTCTCACACACACACACACACACACACACACACACTCTTTCATTCACCTCTAGGTAATACAGTCTACTTCCTATGTATTGTTCCTTAACTATATCAACCTCAGTAGACTTTCTGACTTTGATGCCGGAGGATATGACAGAATATAAAAAGATCAGAACCCTCAAACCTGATTTTTCTCCTTTGACTTGAATGAGACTCAGGCTTACAATCCAAATGAAAGCTCACTTGGGTGGGAAAATGTGATTTCCTTCTGGCTCTCCCAGGACTAAAGAAATGTCCCCAGGACCAAGTGCTATCTGCCTTCCCTCTTGCACAAATTCCAGGCAGGGCCCTGGTACAAGAAGGAGGCAGAACTACATGAGACTCAGCTACACTGCCTTAGTTCACAGTCATGCTCAAGTTTAAATCCAGACTTCTAGGAGTAGGACTTGAAGAAAAAATAATGTAAGCAGCCAGCATGAGATGGTCTCAGGACTCCCTCCCTACCCTTTCAAAAGGTGTGAATGTCCCCAACTTCAAAGGAAGATCCTGAAGAAATACACAATCTCTTAGCCTGTGGTGCCTTTTCCAGCTATCCTCTTGCAGCCCATTCCAGTAACCACCTTTGCAGGACCTGTATGTGTCTTCATGTAACACAGCAGCAGGCAGTGGGATGGCCTTTTTCTTGGTCAGAAACCCATGCCATAATATTTGGCCTATATTAGCAGAGGGCTATGCTCTGGGACACGCTGGTCAACATATCTGTGTACCATCTGAGTGGAAAAATAGTACCTGAGACACAATATTATGATTCTATTTGGGTTGTCATGTACACATCTATAAGCTGCAATTCAGGATGAGGAAAGGTAGCAACTCCTTAAGTCTAAGAAATCTGCTCTTCCATATTTCTTTCCAAATGTGTAACTAACTGTAAAGTAAATCATTAATTTATACATGTATTTATAAAAACATTGATACCACAAAGACAGTCATACTTTTTAAAAAAAATCACTTATGTTGATTAAAACACTGTTAAATCAAACCTTTATTGCTATTATCCCATATAATTATAATTCCTATACTTTTCTTCATCCTGAATTATTTACTATAGATGTATACTTGACAACCCAAATAGAATCATATTATTATGTCTCAGTTCCAAGCTGTAAAAAATATAACTCAACCTATTTTTCTTTAATCCTCATCAAGACATTTACATACATATATACATCCATTTATAATATAAAATAATATTTGGCCATAAGATGAATTGAAATAATCTTTGGGTTTTTAATTAGATTTTATTTCTTTGAAAGTCAGAGATACAATGATGGAGGGAGCTTTAGAGAGAAAGATCTTTCACCAGCTGGTTCAGTCTCCAGATGGTCACAATAGCCGGGGCTAAGCCAGGCCTGAAGCCAGGAGTAAGGAACTTCTTCCAGTTTCAAACTTGGGTAGCAGGAGCTCAAACACTTAGCCATTTTCTGTTGCTTTCCTGGGCCATAGGCAGGGACATCGATTGGAAATGGAGTAGCTGGGACATGAAACAGTACCCACATGGGCTCTTGGCATTGGTGGTCACAGTGCCAGACCCAATCTTTGGGTTTTAGATACACTTAGTTTTAGAACCCCAAATGATGATTTCACTCTAAGCCTTAGGAAATATTTTATGCTATACTACATTGATTTAAATAAATGAATCATGCATATTAGTAGAATTTTACTATGCAGAAATAATACAGTTAGCACATAATTATATTACTAATCATAGATTGATAATCATAAATTTAAGAAAAGTCCTATGGCCATATATGGAGATGAATAAGTCAAATCTAAGAATCATATTTGTGGGCATCTGGCCAATAGTTAAGAAACCAGTTAGAATGGCTTCATCCCAAATCAGAAAACCTGGATTTGATTCCTGCAAGGGGCTCCTGATGGCAAATTCTTGTTATTATGCTCTTTGGGAGTGAGCAGGTGATTCTGAAGTGGCTGATTCCTTGCTGCACATATGGCAGACCAAGACTGGTCTACTGGCTCCTGGCTGTATCCTGGGACAACACTGGCCAATGAAGTCATTTTGGGAAATAACTGTTAAATGGGGCATCTGCATCTCTCTCACCAATCTAAAATAATCTTTTAAAAAATGAAAGAAGTATGTTTCATGTTTTAACATCAGTAAAAATTATGCTGAAATATGTAAGTAGCAATGCACAGTTCTCAGAATTCCCAGGTGATTATCTCCCTCTTGTCCTAATCCTGATGCAGATATCATGACTATACAATGTATTTAATCATCCATGAAAAAATGTGTACTGTTCATGTTAAATACATACACATTCATGAATTAAATACATGCTCGTGTATATTCAACAACTAAAAGAAATAGCAAGAAAGAATTACCGATGTTTGAAGCAGTTAAAGAAGGATAAGTACGGGCAGGCATTATGGTGCAGCAGGTTAATCCACCACTAGAGACAACTACTTCCCTTCTAAGAGTGCCATTTTGAGTCCTAGAAATTCTGTTTCCACCCCAGCTTCTTTATAATGTAACCAGGAATGAAGTAGATAATGATTTAAGTACTTGAGTTCCTGCCATCCATGTGGGAGACCTGGATAGAGTTTGAGGTTTTGACTTCAATGTGACTCAAACTCAGCTGTTGGAGGCATGTGGGGAGTTAACCAGCAGATAGAAATGAGATCTCTCTCTCTCTCTCTCTCTCTCTCTCTCTCTCAATTCAAATAAATAACTGAGAAAACAAGAAAAAGTATTATAAATTAAGTCTTTCTAGGAATAGTATCAGAAAGAAATGGATATCATATTTGGATCTACCCACTACAGTTGTTCTAATAGCATTTAAGCATAAGGAAAAGTCTTGTATAAACGTTTATAAAAGCATAAGACACAAAATCAACATATGAAAGCAGAAGTATATTTATACACCAGTAATGATCTTAATGAAAGAAAAATCAAGAAAGAAATCATATTCATAATAGCTACAAGAATTATATACTCAGAAATAAATTTAACTAAATAATTGAAAGAGTGGGGCAGAGCCAAGATGGCGGAATAGTGAGGGCACACACCGATAGTCCAGGAAAATTTAGTTTAATAAAAGTGGAGTAACGGTAGCCTCAGAAAAAGGATCAGGAAAAAACTGCAGAGGAAACTCTTCCAGATCTAGTGGCTATGACTTGGAGGACCTACTGGCAGAGCAAGATCGCCCACCACACGGAAGCTGAGCCGCAGGAGCTGCAGGGTCTGTGCGCCAGTGCGGGAAGGGAAGTGGATGTCACACAGACACCAGTGGGGAGAGCAGGGACACCCAGGGCTCCAGGTTCACACATCGGTGCTGGAGGGGGAGGTGAGCTCAGTAACCAGAGACATTGGTGGGGAAACGGCAGACAGAATTTAGAGGGAAGTAGACTTTGAGGCGGGAAAGTTCACCAGACTGACTACAGGAGAGAAGGAAAAAAAAAAGGAGGGGGGTACTCATACAAACAAGTTTCTCTCTCTCCGCCAACCTTGCAAAGGTGAGCAAGAGACAAAGAGCAGGCCCCACTCGGTATATACATAACAAAAGGGAGGAGCTAAGGCTACAATTCAGTAGCCTAGGCAGCCCAGTGGGAGTCCATAGCAGAAACTGAACCGGCACAGACTCTTTTGGTAGAAGCCAGATATCAGAAGCTAAATACCACCAATTCTGCTCAGCCGTGAGGTATTACTTACATCCTGAATAAAAAATGAATGAATAAATAAATAAATAGAGATTTACCATGCATAACCTGAGGGTGTCACATTTACATGCCCGTAAACCGGAAGAACCAATCAGAGCTCTCAGGCCACACCCATCTCAAGCCTCCAAGGCTCCTCCAACAACAGGCAGTCCACTTAACACAGACATAGTATTAAAAAAAAAAACTCACAGTGAGGGAAGAAGAGTTAACAATGCCAACCAACAAACACAAAAATTGGGGGAACAAGATCAACAATGACACTATGACGCCTCCAAATAAACAAAACACCCCAAGCCAAGATTATGAAGATGATGAGATAGAAGAAATGCAAGATACGGATTTCAAAAAAATTATGATAAGAACATTTAGAAGTTTTCAAAAGAAAATCCTTGAACTACAGAAATCCTTATTGGACAGGATTGAAAATCTCTCTCGTGAAAATGAAATTTTAAGGAAGAATCAAAAATGAAACACAGAAACTAGTAGAACAGGAAAGTGTGATAGTGAAGAGAAATCAAAATGAAATGAAGAGCTCAATAGATCAAATGACAAACACATTAGAGAGCCTTAAAAACAGAATGGGTGAAGCAGAAGAGAGAATATCGGACTTAGAAGACAGAGCACAGGAAACCATACAGTCAAACCAAAGAAAAGAAGAGGAAATTAGAAATCTAAAACATATTGTCGGGAATCTAGAGGATACTATTAAAAAACCAACATTCGAGTTCTAGGTGTTCCTGAAGGCATGGAGAGAGAGAAAGGATTAGAAGGCCTTTTTAGTGAGATACTAGCAGAGAACATTCCAGGTTTGGAGAAGGACAGAGACATCCTAGTACAGGAAGCTCATAGAACCCCCAGTAAACATGACCAAAAGAGATCCTCACCACGACACATTGTAATTAAACTCACCACAGTGAAACATAAAGAAAAGATCCTAAAATGTGTAAGAGAGAAATGTCAGATTACTCTCAGAGGATCTCCAATTAGACTCATAGCAGACTTCTCATCAGAAACACTACAGGCTAGGAGGGAATGGCGAGACATAGCACAGGTGCTAAGAGAGAAAAATTACCAGCCCAGAATATTATATCCTGCTAAGCTCTCATTTGTGAATGAAGGTGAAATAAAGACCTTTTATAGCAAACAGAAATTGAAAGACTGCTGCCACTCGTCTGGCCCTGCAAAAGATACTTAAAGATGTGCTACACTGAGAAACACAGAAACACGGCCATCAATATGAAAGAAGGTAAAGGAAGAAAACCTACCAGTAAAAGAGCATGGGAAGCTCAAAGTATATACTAGAAAATGCCTCCAGGAAAATGGCAGGGCAAAGTCACTATGGATTAATAGTCACATTAAACGTTAATGCACTTAACTCTTCAGTTAAAAGACACCGATTGGCTGATTGGCTTAAGGAACAAAACCCAACTATTTGTTGCCTACAAGAAACACATCTCTATAACAAAGATGCAAGCAGACTGAAAGTGAAAGGTTGGAAAAAGATATTCCATGCCAACAGAAACCAAAAAAAAGCAGGTGTAGCCATATTAATATCAGACAAAATAAACTTTAATATGAAAACTGTTAAGAGAGAAAAAGAGGGGCACTATATAATGATTAAGGGTTCAATTCAACAGGAAGATGTAACTATTATAAATGTATATGCACCTACTTACAGGGCACCAGTCTATTTAAAAGATATATTAAGAGACTTAAAGGGAGACTTAGATTCCAATACAATAGTACTGGGGGACTTCAATACTCCACTCTCAGAAACAGACAGATCATCTGGAAAGAAGATCAACAAGGAAACAGCAGATTTAATTGACACTATTGCCCAAATGGATCTAACAGACATCAACAGAGCTTTCAATCCTACATCTAAAGACTTTACTTTCTTCTCAGCAGTGCATGGAACCTTCTCTAGGATTGATCAAATACTAGGCCATAAAGCAAGTCTCAGCAAATTTAAAAGAATTAGAATCATACCATGCAGCTTCTCAGACCACAGCGGAATGAAGCTGGAAATTAGCAACTCAGGAAACCCTAGAAAGTATGCAAACACATGGAGACTGAGCAACATGCTCCGGAATGAACAATGGGTCATTCAAGAAATCAAAAGAGAAATCAAAAACTTTCTGGAAGTAAATGAGGATAACAACACAACATATCAAAGCTTATGGGATACAGCAAAAGCAGTATTGAGAGGCAAGTTTATAGCAATAGGTGACTATATCAAGAAATTGGAAAGGTATCAAATAAATGAACTATCAGTGCATCTCAAGGACCTAGAAAAACTGCAGCAAACCAGAGCCAAATCTAGTAGGAGAAGAGAAATAATTAAAATCAGAGAAGAAATTAACAGGATTGAATCCAAAAAAATTACAAAAAATCGGCCAAATGAGGAGCTGGTTTTTTGAAAACATAAACATAATTGACACGCCCAACTAACTAAAAAAAAGAAAAGACCCAAATCAATAAAATTAGAGATGAAAAAGGAAAAGTAACAACAGACACCACAGAAATAAAAAAAATCACCAGAAATTACTACAAGGACTTGTATGCCATCAAACAAGAAAATATATCCAAAATGGATAGATTCCTGGACACATGCAATCTACCTAAATTGAACCATGAAGACATAGAAAACCTAAATAGACCCATAACTGAGACAGAAATTTATACAGTCATAAAGGCCCTCCCAACAAAGAAAAGCCCAGGACCAGATGGATTCACTGCTGAATTCTACCAGACATTTAAAGAAGAACTAATTCCATTTCTTCTCAAACTATTCAGAACAATCAAAAAGGAGGGAATCCTCCCAAATTCTTTCTATGAAGCCAGCATCACCTTAATCCCTAAGCAAGTGAAAGATGCAGCACTGAAAGAATATGATAGACCAATATCCCTGATGAACATAGACGCAAAAATCCTCAATAAAATTCTGGCCAAGAGAATGCAAGAACACATCAGAAAGATCATCCACCCAGACCAAGTGGGATTCATCCCTGGTATGCAGGGATGGTTCCACAATCGCAAATCAATGTGATTCACCACATTAACAGACTGCAGAAGAAAAAACATATGATTATCTCAATAGATGCAGAGAAAGCATTTGATAAAATTCAACACCCTTTCATGATGAAAACTCTAAGCAAAGTGGGTATAGAAGGAACATTCCTCAATATAATCAAAGCAATTTATGAAAAACCCACAGCCAGCATCCTATTGAATGGGGAAAAGTTGGAAGCATTTCCCCTGAGATCTGGCACCAGACAGGGATGCCCACTCTCACCACTGCTATTTAACATAGTTCTGGAAGTTTTAGCCAGAGCTATCAGACAAGAAAAATAAATTAAAGGAATACAAATAGAGAAGGAAGAAGTCAAACTATCCCTCTTTTCAGATGATATGATTCTTTGCTTAGAGGATCCAAAGAACTCTACTAAGAGACTATTGGAACTCATAGAAGAGTTTGGCAAAGTAGCAGGGTATAAAATCAATGCACAAAAATCAACAGCCTTTGTATACGCAAGCAATGCCACAGCTGAGAAAGAACTGCTAAGATCAATCCCATTCACAATAGCTACAAAAACAATCAAATACCTTGGAATAAACTTAACCAAGGATGTTAAAGATCTCTACGATGAGAATTACAAAATCTTAAAGAAAGAAATAGAAGAGGATACCAAAAAATGGAAAATCTTCCATGCTCATGGATTGGAAGAATCAATATCATCAAAATGTTCATTCTCCCAAAAGCAATTTATACATTCAATGCAATCCCAATCAAGATACCAAAGACATTCTTCTCAGATCTAGAAAAAATGATGCTGAAATTCATATGGAGGCAAAAGAGACCTCGAATAGCTAAAGCAATCCTGTACAACAAAAACAAAGCCGGAGGAATCACAATACCAGATTTCAGGACATACTACAGCATGGTACTGGTACAGAAACAGATGGATAGACCAATGGAACAGAATTGAAACACAACACCAGAAATCATCTCAAACATCTATAGCCAACTTATATTTGATCAAGCATCCAAAACCAATCCCTGGCGTAAAAACAGTCTATTCAATAAATGGTGCTGGGAAAACTGGATTTCCACGTCCAGAAGCATGAAGCAAGACCCCTACCTTACACCTTACACAAAATCCACTCAACATGGATTAAAGACCTAAATCTATGACCTGACACCATCAAGTTATTAGAGAACTTTGGAGAAACCCTTCAAGATATTGGCACAGGCAAAGAGTTTCTGTAAAAGACACGGGAGGCATAGGCAGTCAAAGCCAAAATCAACTATTGGGATTGCATCAAATTGAGAAGTTTCTGTACTGCAAAAGAAACAGTCAGGAGAGTGAAGAGACAACCCACAGAATGGGAAAAAATATTTACAAACTATGCAACAGATAAAGGGTTAATAACCAGAATCTACAAAGAGATCAAGAAACTCCACAAAAACAAAACAAACAACCCACTTAAGAGATGGGCCAAGGACCTCAATAGACATTTTTCAAAAGAGGAAATCCAAGTGGCCAACAGGCACATGAAAAAATGTTCAAGGTCACTAGCAATCAAGGAAATGCAAATCAAAACCACAATGAGGTTTCACCTCACCCCGGTTAGAATGGCTCACATGCAGAAATCTACCAACAACAGATGCTGGCGAGGATGTGGGGAAAAAGGGACACTAACCCACTGTTGGTGGGAATGCAAACTGGTCAAGCTACTATGGAAGTCAGCCTGGAGATTCCTCAGAAACCTGAAGATAACCCTACCGTTCGACCCAGCCATCCCACTCCTTGGAATTTACCCAAAGGAATTTAAATTGGCAAACAAAAATGTGTTCTGCACCCTAATGTTTATTGCAGCACAATTCACAATAGCTAAGACCTGGAACCAACCTAAATGCCCATCAACGGTAGACTGCATAAAGAAATTATGGGATATGTACTCTTTAGAATACTATACCCCAGCAAAAAATAATGAAATCCAGTCATTTGCAACAAAATGGAGGAATCTGGAACACATCATGCTGAGTTAAATAAGCCAGTCCCAAAGAGACAAATACCATATGTTCTCCCTGATCGGTGACAACTGACTGAACACCAAAAAGGAAACCTGTTGAAGTGAAATGGACACTATGAGAAATGGTGACTTGATCAGCATAGCCCTGTTAATGAACAACTTTTAATACATTATCCCTCTTAGTATTTTTTATGTCTGTTCTACTTAATACTACTGGTTTAATTCTGTAATTAATACACAGTTATTCTTAAGTGTTAAAATTAAACTAAAAAGTGATCCCTGTTAAATATGAGAGTGGGAATAAGAGAGGGGGGAGATGTACAATTTGGGACATGCTCAATCGGGCTTGCCCCAAATGGTGGAGTTAGAAATCTGCCAGGGGATTCCAATACAATCCCATCAAGGTGGCATGTACCAATGCCATCTCACTATTTCAAGTGATCTATTTCAGTTCACAATTGATCATAATGAAAGGACTAAGAACCAAAGTGATCACATAAACAAGTCTAGTGCCTGCTAATACTAACCGATAGAATAAAGGGGAGAGTGATCCAACATGGGAAGCGGGATACACAGCAGACTCATAGAATGGCAGATGTCCTAAACAGCACTCTGGCCTCAGAAGTAGACCTAAAGGCATTCGGATCTGGCTCAAAAGCCCATGAGAGTATTTCAGGCATGGAAAGCCAAGACACTCTGGCAAAAAAAAAAAAAGGACCTAAATGAAAGATCTCTGTGAGTGAGATCCCTGTGGAAAGAATAGGTCTTCAAAGAAGGAGGTACCTTTCTCTGAAGGGAGGAGAGAACTTCCACTTTAACTATGACCTTCTCTAAACTAGATAAGAGAGAACTCAAAAGGCTTCCATAGCCTTGGAAACTCATGACTGGAGCATAGGGAGATTACTGATGCCATAAACAAGAGTGTCAATTTGTTATGTCAACAACAGAAGTCACTGTGCACTTACTCCTCATGTAGGATCTCTGTCCTTAATGTGCTGTACATTGAGATTTAATGCTATAATGAGTACTCAAACAGTATTTTTAACTTTGTGTTTCTATGTGGGTGCAAACTGTTGAAATCTTTACTTAATGTATACTAAACTGATCTGTATATATAGAAAATTGAAAATGAATCATGATATGAATGGGATGGGAGAGAGAGCGGGAAAGAGGAGGGTTGCGGGTGGGACGGAAGTCATTGGGGGGTGGGGGGAAGCCAGTGTAGTCCATAAGCTGTACTTTGGAAATTTATATTCATTAAATAAAAGTTAAAAAAAATAAATAATTGAAAGAGTTACACAATAGAAAATAGGAAATATTGATGAAAGAAATCATCAAAATGACAAAATGAATTGGAAGAATTAATGTCATTAAAAGTCCATAGTTTCCAAAGCAATTTACAGGTTCAATGCAATCCCTATCAAAATAACATTAGAATTAGAAGAATTAATTAGAAGAAACAGTGCTAAAATTCATATAGAACCATAGTCATAGGATAGCCAAAGTGATCCTGAGGAAAAAAGTCAATTAGGTGCTGAGGAGCTGCAGAGGGCAAGAAGCCCAGCATCCCAGGTTACTGCAGGCCCTGCAGCTTGCGAGTCCCAGAAAGCAAGCACTCTGATCAGCCCCAGCCTTCAGTGGCCTGCCCCTCATACCCAAATTTGTAGTCCCTGTTACCTGTTCTTGTCTCCAGCTGCTACACCACTTTTACTGAGCAAACAGGAGTGACTGCCCTCGGCCTGCTTCTCCAGCCTCGACAGCTTTGTGATTTAATCCTATTTGTCATTTTCACACCTGATGGAGGAGCTGAAGATAAACTCACCCTTCTGAAATGGGAAGGTATAACCTTCATAGCCGAGACTTCTGGCTACTCTCACCCCCTCCCAAGCCTAAGGTTAACCCTGTAGATGAATGACTGGTTTCCAGTTGACCTCCCAACAGGGCATTTCTAACCTCTGAGTGCACAATCTCTGTAACCAAGCAATGCTCCAGAACACAAGTGTACACTGGCCCTCTAGCGGTCAATGGCTGAGCGTGCGCGTAGAAGTTTGGAGGCAATGGGTGCTCTGTGTGCACTTGCAAGGTTTCTATCTCTCAAACAGGATGGGTTTTGTTGCTTCCAAATGTCAGTGGGATTTATTTGAGCGTTGAGGTCATTGTAGGAAAGTAACACTCGTGCCTGTGGGAAAGCAGTCTGCACTGGACCAGGACTACAGTGGAGTGCAATTTCAGGATGCTGAAGGCCTCATCTCAGTAAACTCTTAAAATCCTTCTCTCTAAATCCCCTTATTGCTCATTATTCCCCCTCCACATCCCTTAGAGTCCTAGTCAGTTTCAATGGGACTTTAACAGATAAAATAAATAAATAAATAAATAAATAAATAAATAAATAAATAAATTAAAATAAATAAATAAAATAAAATCATTTTTGCGTGATTTCAGGAACTGTGGCCATATGCGTCAACAAGTGTGAATGTGGGACAAGAAATCAACACAGATTTTACAGAACAAATGAAACCACAGTTCTTTATGCCTGTTACTCCTCTCATTTTGCCCATTTGAGTTTTTGCTATTATTTCCCTTAATTGAATCTTTAGTGAATCCACACTTGAATTGGAGCATTATGTGGTGTTTACAAATTTTTGTAAAGTGGCTGTTCACTTATCCCAAACAGTTCATGTTTTGATGGTATGTTAAAATGCCGCATTTAACCTGAAATACCTAAGTGTGCCTTTTTTGTTTCTGGCTTTTTCATTGTGTTCTATTAAGCGGTCTGCTTCTCTCTCTTTTTTTTTTTTCTTCTAATCCATGAACATTTTATTCCATCACCAACCACTGTGCCCCATCTAAGCAACAGTCCATAAGTCATCAATCAATTACAATCCAGTTGTAAAATCTGAGGCTTTTACAGTATTTTTAAGTTTGAGGGAACAAATCAAACCAAAGAATCTCCAAATACTTTGCCCCAGCCAATACAAGTAATGCAGCAATTTTATGCATAGTACATGTGCGATATTCCAGAGGGACTCCACAGCTTGGGGACAGAACCCCTACATGAACAGGCTATGAAAGAAGCTGATGACTTCCTCCTCCCCACTGTGACTGACCCACAAGGGAGAGGAGACTTCAGATAGCTTGTCAGTGCTGGGGAATGCATGTAAGCAGGAAATGTTTCTGGAATCTGGAAAAGCTCGCTGCAGACTGAACACTAGAGGGGAACAGAGGATGACCACTGTGCACTGGTACCACCAGGCCAAGTCTACCATGGGTGCAGTCCCAGTAGATAGACACCCACACAGGATAAAGTTTTCAGGACCCAACACAGTTCACAGAGCCTGCCATGCTATGTCTGCATGGAGGTCCTTCTTGGAGGATTGCCCTGGGCTCAAGTTGTAGCCAGAGTATCCCTAGATGTACCTGATGCATGAGACAGAGTCATCAGAAAAGCTGCACATCCGGCCCAGTTCCTCTGTGTTACTGTTGGAGAACAGCTGGTAGAGGCTGCAGGGCATGCAGTGCATGGACATGCAACCCTGCCAGTTGTGCCTGGTTGAGTGCTGCTGGTACTGCCAGTCATGCACTCGCTCATGTGCAGTTTGTGCAAGCACCAGGAGCCTGGCCTGGCCCTCAATGACTACTGGTGGCAGAGGCCAGGGCCACAGCGGCCTCCTGAGCGGGCACCCTGGGGCTTTGCTGCTAGGGAGCAAGCACCATGTAGGTAGGCTCCAGCTTCAGGAAAGCTATTTTTGTGGTGCTGTGGTTCATCAGAGCAGACAGCAGAAGAGCCAGCACTGTTCTCCTAGTGAGAAATCCATTCATCTTGGACCTGGCTCTTGGTAACTGAGGCCACTGGCCAGGAAAGCAGAGCACAGGGCAAGTGGCCCATGGACAGCCTGAGCACACGCTCAGGTGGTGCAGCCTGCTCAGCCTGCCCCAGAAAAGGTGACACCCAGATTATCAGTGCATCTTAACTCATTTACCTCTGAAGTATGCAGGATGTTGGTGTGAGTGTTTGGAACATTGGTTAGGGTGTCCACATCCCACATAGGACTGCCTCGGTGCTTGGATCAAGTCTAGGCTCCTATTTTTCCTGGCCCATTCCCAGTTGTTGCTGCCACTTTGGGAATGGACCAGTGACAGGATGATCTGTCTCTCTGTCTCTGTCACTCTCTGCCATTAAAATAACATGAAAGGAAAGAAAATATTAAAATTTTTAAATGGACAATATTTTAAAATCTGTTACAGTTAGAAAATTCCCACCTCATTTTTTTCCCTTTCAGGATTCTCTTGGCAATAATTATTATTATTTGAGGTGAATTTTTAAACCTGTGCAATTTTTTAATCTATATAAATTTAAATAGAATATGCTTTGAGATTTTATTGTGATTAGGTTAAGAACAGTATTTTAACTGTACACCCAAATGTTGCCTTCCCCCTACTTTTTGTCTTATTTGTTTCTTAAAACTATTTGGGAGACAGAGTGAGTGTTCCTGGGTTTTCAGGAAGCAAGCCAGGGAATCTTGTACCTAAAAACAATTTCTCTAACTCCCTTCTCTGATGTATTTGTTGTCTAAATGTCCAAAGTACATGATTCAGCATATTTAGCACATTCCTTTGTGATCTTCTGATACCACATCCTTGGATAGAAGGGAGAACAATGTGAATTGGGCTTAGAAGAGTAGTATTTGAATTATAACTCTTTAAGTGCTAGCAGTGAGCTGCTGATGGCTGTTTATTCATATGTGAAATGGCTGTAACATCCCTAACTCATGTAGTATGGGATTAACAGTAATTGTGTTTGTCCAAGGGAAATTGGATAATAAAATGATTATTTTGTTAGTTGACATGAAGATTTGCCTTAATGGGGCCATCATTGTGGTGTAGTGGTTTTGTCACCAGCTATCATTTGGGTGCCATTTTGAGTCCTGATTGTTCCACTTCTGATCCAGCTCCCTACTAGTAGCTTGGAACTGAATTCTGTTATTTCACTAAAGCCCATCAGTCTGGGTTTGGTTTTTCTAGGAAGGTATTTCATTGATCTGATCAGATCAATTTGCTTCTTGGAGAAATGGATTTCTAACACTCTAACACATATTGCTATGTCTTTCTACTCATCTAATGTTTTTATATTTGTTTATAAGAGAAAAATTCTGTTGGGCTTAGATAGGAATGGGCTCAGTAACCTTCTCCTTGAGCTACCTCCAGGGGATAGATAAGTTTATAAGGTCTTGTAAGACTGATGTCCTGACTTCTGAATACTGTCCTTGTGTCCCTGAGACCTCTTTCTTTCACTTGATCTATCCAGACTCAGAAGGCTTTGGCTTACTCCTAGTCAGATGTTTGCCCTTTAGTTGAACTGTGAAGATAGAAAGTTCACCATCTTTACAGATTTTTGAGTTCCCATGGGGCATTTTCAGGCTAACAATACATGTTTTCCACCCTAAACACCTGCTTCCTTCATGTTTCCCACCACCAAGGTAATGTGTGCATTTATCTTCTGGCACAGTTTCACCAGGGACAACTTAAAATTGCAGTGGCCATTTTGAGAGACCTTTGGACATCTCCAAAAGAGGTACTTTGAATCAATAAAGCACTGTGGCCTGGCAGGTAAGGTTGCCACCTGCAGAGCCAGCATCCCATATGGGTACCAGTTCAAGTCCCGGCTGCTCCACTTCTGATCCAGCTCTCTGCTATGGCCTGGTAAAGCAGTAGAAGATGACCCAAGTCTTTGAGACCCTGCACCCATGTGGGAGAACTGAAAGACGCCCTTGGCTCCTGGCTTAGGATCGGCACATCTCCAGCCATTGTGGCCATCTGGGCAGTGAACTAGCAGATGGAAGACCCCTCTCTCTCTCTCTGCCTCTGCCTCTCTGTAACTCTTTCAAATAAATAAATAAATCATTTTTTAAAAATTCAGAGGAAACTTCTTCAGCAGACTATCTTGTTTGTCTAAGAGAGATCATTTTGTAGAAGATATAACCTCTTCAGTTTACATATTTGGGGTTTAATAAATACTAGCTAGCTAGTTAATTATAACTTGATGAAGTTGACAAAGATCCATGTAATGTCAAAAGCAGCTATTTGCCACTCCCTTGTGGGTGCATATGTTTCAAAATCTGTATTTCTACATGTTAACATTCTTTTTGCAAAAGAAACTTAAGTAGCCTTTTATAGTGATAACTGTAAATTTGATTGTAGCTGATTTTTTCTTCTGTCCACTTCTTTTCTTTTTCTTTCTCATGAACTTTTAAAGATCAATATGTGAAAAATGCATTTGTTGTCATGAATACACTTTGGGAATACAGTCCAGATAAATTTATCTAAAAGCAAAATTTAAAGTAAGTAACATTGAGGGTATGCTGTTTCCTAGGCACCTGAGATGTCTAAATCCCTGATCAGAATACCTGTGTTGGAGTATAACGCCTCTCCCTACTCCATCTTCCTGTTAATGCACACCTAGGGATCCCTGTGATGTCTCCAGCCCCTGAGTCCCTGCCACCTGGATTGAGTGTCAACCTCCTGACTTCAGCCTGGGTCTTGTGGGAATTTGAAAAGTGAACCAGTAGGTGGACGATCGCTCTGTCTTTGTATCTCAAATACATTAATTAAATAAAAATCATTCAATGAAATTTAAAGGATATCTATACAATTGTATTCAACTAATGGAATGATAATAATGGAGATCTTTCAAAGGCTATAGTTTCATGAAATGCAATGCTATGAATCATAATACTGAGAGCCAAGTTGGAATTTCCAAATTCTCAGCTAATTTCAAGAACCTAGTGCTAAGTTGATTAAAAATAATCTTTGGGTGTTTTTACTGTTCCAAAAGAAAAAGAAAGTAAATACACTGATTTACTCTTTTTAAATGACAGCATGATAAGAAAGCATGCAAATTTTTTGGAAAATATTATATAGGTGTATATATATTATATATAGATATATATACTTATATACATATTTATTTTATCATATATACATAATTAAGCTTTCAGAGGAGATATATACATATATATATATATGTATATATAGATATATATATCTACTTCTTGCTTGTGAGATGAAGGGAGCTTTGCTTAACAACCCTGTAGCTCTGTTTCCTCAATTGTAAATGGAGATACATAGTATCTGACTCCTAAAGTTGTTTTAAAGAATAAATAAATAATTACCTTCAGGGCAAAATCTGATACAGTCCCTTTATCTCATCATAGTGGTTGAGCACAGAGTACAGCTATGCTTTTATCCTAGAAAAGATCTCTAGCGCAGAAGATGGTCACATGTGTTGGTGTGATCAGCCTCTCACTTCCTTTCCTCCAAGCTGAGTAATGCCCAGGTGTTTGTCCCCAGTGTCTTCAACACTCATCTGCACTTCTGTATGAACCACACAAATGATCTGCGTAGTCCTCTCTGTGAGCATGATTCCTGCTACAGAGGTCTGCCCTGGCAACCAAAGAGTTCTGAGAGTGTGACTCTGATCCAGAGCTTGCCCAGGCCCAGGCTACACCTTGCCTCCTCCCAGGCAGTCACAGTGCTTTCACAGTCTCAGCACCCAGGGTTCCCATGTTCAAGGACTGCCAGAGGGTACACTCTGCCCCACTAGCCTGTTCTGCCCACACAGTGACTGAGGAGTTCCTGGAGCCACATGCCCTGTATTCTACCCTGGCAGATGGAGCCTCTCAGCCAGACTGAAAGTCAGTGGGGAATGTGAATGTTTCCCTCTGGCAAAATCCTTGGGTGACATGCATGTGCAATGCCTGCCAGCCACCTTTCACAGTTGTGCTGGGTGTGTATAACCATCCTAACTGGCAGCATTTCCCTTTGGTTGCAATAGATTCTCCTACAAGCCTATTGCAGGCTGAGCATGAAGGAACTGATGGTTACCTGATGACAAGGTGGAGACAGTAACCACCAATTTACTTAAAGTGCTGTGGTTGCCCCTGCCAACAGTTCTTACTAGTTGCTGTGAAACACAGAGTAATAGAATTCACTAAACTGTACATTAAATTTCTATGAAGCTGCAAATGTTTGAGAAGTCATAATATTGTAAGTTGAAAATGTTATTTAAATCTGAAAATCTTAATATTATTCAATACACCTTTGAAAAGGTTTCAAGATTTGGAAATACTTTGAGCAAAAACTTAAAACTTGAAAGTAGTTTAAGCAAGCGCTTTTTGTGATATTATTTTTGAAACTTATTTCATGTTTTGGTGAATTAAAAAGCAAATATATATTGGTGAGCACCGCAGCTCACTAGGCTAATCCTCCACCTGCAGTGCTGACACCACAGGTTCTAGTTCCGGTTGGGGCACCAGATTCTGTCCAGTCCAGCTCTCTGCTGTTGCCAGGGAAAGGAGTGCATGATGGCCCAAGTACTTGGGCCCTGCACCAGCATGGGAGACCAGGAGGGATCACCTGGCTCTTGGCTTCAGATTGGTGCAGTGCACCGACTGTAGCAACCATCTGTGGGGAGAATGAACGGAAGGAAGAGAAACATGAGAAATTCATAGAGGAAATTTTAGTTGGTAATTGTCATGAGACACATATGATGAAAGGCATTTCATTTAAATTCTCATTTCTAATATTTCTAAGGAAGATCATAATAGAATATTACAAAAATTGTAGCTTTATAAAGCCCTATTTAAAGCATATCAGACATAGACAGTTGTGATAGAGAAGTAGATGTATTTATAGCAAGCCAGGGCATTTTATGTTATTTGACTTCATATATATGTATATCAGAATATACATGAGAAGGGTGGCATTATCATGACATTTTAAATACACCTTTCCAGGAGAAGTCTTATAGATTTATATTTTTTTAACTTTTATTTAGTAAATATAAATTTCCAAAGTACAGTTCATGGATTACAATGGCTTTTGCCCCCATAACTTCCCTCCCACCTGCACCCCTCCCATCTCCTGCTCCCTCTCTCATTCCATTCACATCAAGATTCATTTTCAATTATCTTTATTAGATTTATAATTATTTAAAATACAAAGTGGTGAAATGAAGGGCTGGCATTATGGTGTCATGGGTAAGGCTGCTGCCTGAGATGCCAGCATTCCATATGGGCACCAGTTCTTGAACCAGCTTACTCAACATCCAATCTAACTCCCCACTAATGGCCTGGGAAGATCAGCAGAAGGTGGCCCAAGTGCTTTGCCCCTGCTCTCCATGTGGCAGAGCTGGAAGAAGTTCCTGGCTGCTAGATTCGGCCTGGACCATAGCTAGCAATAGCCATCTGGGGAGTGAATCAATGCATAGAAGATATCTTTCAATGTCTTGATCTGTCTTTCTGTCTCTCTGTCTCTCTCCCTCTTCTTTTCTCCCTCTCTCCCTGTAACTCCTTCAAATAAATAATTATTTTTTAAAAATAAACACTAAAATGAAATATTCACCAGAACAATAAATTCAAGAAATATAAGAATGTCTTGGTTTCTTGTCTCAGAATTCATTAATTCTATGCAATTTCTAACTAAGCACAAAAAAAACACCACAATAGAAATACAGAAAAAAAAACCAGTGGCAATTATTTTTTTTTCTATTTCCTATATTTGGTTCTGCATTCAATTATGACTGCCACCAAAAACTTGGTGTAGACTGAAGGTATTAATAATTATCAATTATTTACCATTATTATTCATCACCATATGCTTTTCACTTACCCTTTAATCTGGATAGTGAGCAATCAATGAATAATGATTAAAAATTGAATGGAAAACTGGTTAATATTTCTAACTCTTTCAGAAGCTAACTAAAACCTTCTTTAAGGAATTTCTCTTGTCCTAGCAGATTAATATCAAAGAATATTATAGGCTTTATTCACTATTTGCTAAGTTAAGATGCAGGAAACCATAATTTAAAATTATATAATAAATTCAAAGCAATAATTCCTTTAGCAGTTCTTTGCAGAGAAATAATTTCTTCAGTCTGTTGGGGGCTGAGAGTGTAGGGGAATCACTGAGCCATATATTTCAAATAATTATTTAACATTAGTTTTATTATATGTGAGACAAATTCCTATGCCATAATGTGTTCCGAACACAATAATAAAATGAACCACATATGTTCTTCAACACATGCTGGTTGTCATAACAGGAATATCATCACTTCATTACAGTGCAAGTATATGCTGCTTCCCTGAGCTTGCAGAGTGCATCTGTGAGTTACTGGCAGCGTGCCTTTCTCCCCATGGAGGCCCTATGCTGTGAGTATGTCAGAGGCCAACAGGACACTGGAAGTTCAAGCTTGGACTGGTTGAAAAGTTTATCTGTGCGAATGATTGAAGTGCATCTTTTGCAGTAAACAAGAGAGCAGGGAGAGAAGGAGTCATATTATATTTGAAACTAATCCTTGGAGCTTGACACATTATCTTACAATATCAACATCCATTTGCTTAAAAAATCCTGGAAGTAAACCTCATCAATTTTCAGAATGTAAATAGAGAGTAATATAGTATGGTTGGTTGTATTTCAATGGTAGAAGCACTAGGAAATGCAGTAAGGAGGAGGTCCGATGTGTTTGAAGGTTGTTGGGAGGAGTAACCATCAAAGTAGGATGATATAGGGAAATTTTGCTTATCACTTTCTATTTTTCCCATTGTTTTTATCCCCTAGACAAAGTTCTAGCAAAAAAGCATAAGTAATAACAGAGAGGTGGGAGCAGAGAATGTTCTAGTGGTCCAATTCCTTAATTCTGATGGAGTCAGTTGCCAGAGACTTGTTTGGTTTTCAGCCAAGCAGCAAAGCAGCTGTGTTGGGAGACCTGGCACTAAATGCATCATGTCATCAGATTTTAGGGCCTGCAGCATTAATCAGGCATTTCAGCCAATGGTAAAGTTTAGGGAGCAGCCAATTAGGACCTTACCCACAAGTTATGATCCCAACTGATAAAATAAGACAACAAATTTTGTTTCAAGCATTCAAGAAAATATACAATAAAATTTTTAAAAAGTCTAAAATAGGCATGATTGAAATGTGAATTACAAACAATAAAGATGGTTGCTTTTTTTAAATTTTTTTTCAGTTTATGAGTTTACTCAGTTGGGAGTGCATCACTTCTAGGTTATTATACAATTCTTGATGATAGGTTTACTCATGTGGTGCCACTGCAAAAAAGGTAATAGTGAATGATTTCAGTCTGGAAAATGTGCTCTGGCATTCTGTATTTTGACAGAGGGAACTTGAGTTGGTTGTCTTGCATTTACTGTCTAATGCACATACATACAATGAAATGCATGTTCTTTGGAAGTTTTCTGTAAGTCTTATGTGGGTAAGTGCCAATGTATCTGAGATCATGAAAAATTCCACTTCATCTCCATTTCTATTTCTCCAGACTTATCCTCTAGGGGAAAATAACCAAGGAGTAGAGGAGTGAAGAGAGATGAAAAATTCAATGTCTGTGACTTGAAAAATAAACTACAGATGAATATTTTCTTTAGAAATTCATATGTAATACTTGAAACCCTATTTTAAAAATTAGGTTCTGTTTCTGATAACAATTCCTTTTACAAACCATTTTTCAGACCTTTCATTAATTTATCTAGAAGAAAAAATACATATAAAGCATCCTATTATTATATAAGGCACCAAATTTTGAACATCAAAGTTTACACACAGAAACATATGCATATAAAACACATATATACTATGAAATTCTGTATAAGCACATGACACCAAATTAAGTAGCTATCTAAATTGCTGTGTCATTGTTGCCTTGTAATTTAAAAAACTGTAAGATATTTTTATACAGTTTAATGTAATTTGTCTAAATACCATGACTCACAAAGGAACAATATTGTATTTATATGGCTTAGTGTGACATAGACATTAATGTCCTATTCATAATTTTATCATAAGCTTTAGTAAAATTATGCAAAGAATGTAGAAAAGCCAATCCGTTGTACACACTACTCCATGACAACAATTTCATCACATTAAAATACTTATTTATTTATTTATTTATTTTAAAGATGTATTTATTTGAAAGGCAAAGTTATAGAGAGGTAGAGGCAGAGAGAGAGAGGGAGAGAGAGAGAGAGAGAGAGAAGGAGGGAGGGAGGTCTTTTATCCAATGGTTCACTCCCCAGATGGCCACAATGACCAGGTCTGTGCCGATCCAAATCCAGGAATCAGGATTTTCTTCCAGATTTCTCACATGGGTACAGGGGTCCAAGGACTGGGGCCATCTCCCACTGCTTTCCCAGGCCATAGCAGAGAGCTGGTTCAGAAACAGAACAATCAGGATTTGAACTGGTGCCCATATGGGATACCAGCACTGCAGGAGGAGGCTTTACCCTCCATGCCCCAGCACTCTCCCACAGCACTAAAACCTTACAGTGGAGTCTTTCACTGAAAATATAACTGAACAAATTACTTTGTTAATATTGTTAAGCCATAAAGGCCATATTAACATATTTTAGAAATTATGTTTAGTTAAGATGTCACAGTAATGTGTTTCCAATAGAACAATGTATTTTTTGCTTTCAGATCATTCAGTTGTTCCATTAGCAAGGGTGATAGCAATGATGATACTTCTGGAATCTCAAGGAGAAATTTAAATGGGATTACGGAGGAGAGACATTGCTTGTTAATATAATATTATCAATATAAAGATCCTTTCAAATGAAAGGAAAAAAAGTCCATTGCTGGCAGGCTTTGCGGCTCATCAGATTTATCCCCACTAAACATAATTTGGAAAACAGATGTTGAAAGGGTAAGAACTGATTCCCATTGTGGTAAGGCTGCCTGGCATGGCCACAGCAGCTGTTGCTCAGGAGAATAGCAGGAGACAGGGCCAGCACCATGGTGTGAGCATCTCCTATGAATGGTGGTTTGAGTTTCAGCTGCTCTACTGCTGATCCAGCTCTCTGAGAATGTACTTAGGAAAACAGCCAAATATGGCCCAATGTTAGGGGCACTCCATCAATGTTGGTGACATGGGTGGATTTCCAGGCTTCTGGCTTTGTTCTGGTGCAACCCAGGCCATTGCAGCAACTTGGCCAGTAAACCAGTAGATGGAAATGTGTGCTCACTTGTGCTCTCTCTCTTTCCTCTCTCTTCTGTCCTTCTCTCCCTCTCCCTCTTCTTTCCACTCACTCTATTTCTCTGATTTTCAAATGAGATATTTTTAAAAACTTAAAAATATTTCTCTGATTCCTCCAGTTTTGACTAAATTTAGTAAAAAAAAATTAGAGTGGAGACAGGTTGTTCATATCCATGTTTGACAGAGAAGAGCACTGTCATGGAATTGTAGGGAGTTCACCAGTGTGTGGCAGTACATCAAAAATACCTCTGGATGATCAACAACAAGCAGCACAAAGAAGCACTTGAGGTTTGGGCTATAGGCTCTCTGACATGTTCCATGACATTCTCAGATGAATGATTAACCAGACATTGGCAGGGTCAGATAGCATTGTGACTTCATCAAATGCTGCATTGTCCTGAAATGGCTGATGGATATATTCAGACACTGCCATATGGATCAGGATGGTAGGATTCAGGTGTATAATCAGCAGTACCTTCACATGGTCCTCAGAATCATATAACATCAGCCTTCTGTGATTAGCCACACAACTATGCAGGAAACACTGAAATGCCAAATATGTTACCTTTAATGAAACAGAACACAGTACTAGATTTTATATAGTTAATATCTGAGGACCTGTTAAATATGTGTACAGTTAATTCATGTTTCTGTAGTTCAGCAGTATTATGATAATGCAAATATTGAAGTTATGATGGTATCATGGTGAACACATTGGGTTTGGTAACTCTTTAACTTCAACAGCCTTTGTATACACAGACAATGCCATGGCTGAGGAAGAACTTCTAAGATCAATCCCATTCACAATAGCTACAAAAACAATCAAATACCTTGAAATAAACTTAACCAAGGATGTTAAATATATCTATGATGAAAATTACAAAACCTTAGAGAAAGAAATAGAAGAGGATACAAAAAAATGGAAAATCTTCCATGCTCATGGATTGGAAGAATCAACATCATCAAAATGTCTATTCACCCAAAAGCAATTTATACATTCAATGCAATACGAATCAAGATACAGAAGATCTTCTTCTCAGATCTGGAAAAAATGATGCTGAAATTCATATGGAAACACAGTAGACTTTGAATAGCTAAAGCAATCCTGTACAACAAAAACAAAGCCGGAGGAATCACAATACCAGATTTCAGGACATACTACAGAGCAGTTGTAATCAAAACAGCATGGTACTGGTACAGAAACAGATGGATAGACCAATGAAACAGAATAGAAACACCAAATCAATCCAAACATCTATAGCCAACTTATATTTGATCAAGGATCCAAAACCAATTCCTGGAGCAAGGACATGTTATTCAATAAATGGTGCTGGGAAAATTAGATTTCCACGTGCAGAAGCATGAAGAAAAACCCCTACCTTTCACCTTACACAAAAATTCACTCAACATGGATTAAAGACTTAAATCTATGACCCGACAAAATCAAATTTTTAGAGAGCATTGGAGAAACCCTGCAAGATATAGGTACCAGCAATGACTTCTTGGAAAACACCCCAGAAGCACAGGCAGTCAAAGCCAAAATCAACTATTGGGATTGCATCAAATTGAGAAGTTTCTGTACTGCAAAAGAAACAGTCAGGAGAGTGAAGAGATAACTGACAGAATGGGAAAAAATATTTGCAAACTATGCAACAGATAAAGGGTTAATAACCAGAATCTACAAAGAGATCAAGAAACTCCACAAAAACAAAACAAACAACCCACTTAAGAGATGGGCCAAGGACCTCAATAGACATTTTTCAAAAGAGGAAATCCAAATGGCCAACAGGCACATGGAAAAATGTTCAAAATCACTAGCAATCAGGAAAATGCAAATCAAAACCACAATGAGGTTTCACCTCACCCCGGTTAGAATGGCTCACATGTTGACATCTACCAACAACAGATGCTGGCGAGAATGTGGGGAAAAAGGGACACTAACCCACTGTTGGTGGGAATGCAAACTGGTGAAGTCACTATGGAAGTCAGTCTGGAGATTCCTCAGAAAGCTGAATATAACCCTACCGTTCTACCCAGCCATCCCACTCCTTGGAATTTACCCAAAGGAAATTAAATTGGCAAACACAAAAGCTGTCTGCACATTAATGTTTATTGCAGCTCAATTCACAATAGCTAAGACCTGGAACCAACCTAAATGCCCATCAACGGTAGACTGGATAAAGAAATTATGGGACATGTACTCTTTAGAATACTATACAGCATTCAAAAATAATTTAAACCGGGCATTTGCAAAAAATGGAGGAATCTGGAAAACATTATGCTGAGTGAATTAAGCCAGTCCCAAAGGTACAAATATCATATGTTCTCCCTGATCGGCAACAAGTAACTGAGCACCAAAGGGGAAACCTGTTGAGGTGAAATGGACACTATGAGAAACAGTGACTTGATCAGCTCTTGTCATCACTGTTGATGTATAATGTAATACGTTATCCCTATTAGTATTTTTTTTTGTTCTAGTACTATTGGTTGAACTCTGTAATTAACACACAATTATTCTTAGGTGTTTAAATTTAACTGAAAAGTGATCCCTGTTAAATATAAGAGTGGGAATAAGAGAGGGAGGAGATGTACAATTTGGGACATGCTCAATCAGACTTGCCCCAAAGGGTGGAGTTAGAAATGTGCCAGGGGATTCCAATACAATCCCATCAAGGTGGCATGTACCAATGCCATCTCACTAGTCCAAGTGATCAACTTCAGTTCACAATTGATCACACTGATAGGTCTAAGAGTCAAAGGGATCACACAAACAAGACTAGTGTCTGCTAATACTAACTGAAAGAATCAAAAAGGGAGAGAATGATCCAACATGGGAATCAGGATACACAGCAGACTGATAGAATGGCAGATGTCCTAAACAGCACTCTGGCCTCAGAATCAGCCCTTAAGGCATTCGGATCTGGCTGAAGAGCCCTTGAGAGTATTTTAGGCATGGAAAGCCAAGACACTCTGGAAAAAAAAAAAACTAAATGAAAGATCTCTGCAAGTGAGATCCCAGTGGAAAGAATGGGGCCATCAAAGAAGGAGATACCTTTCGCTGAAGGAAGAAGAGAACTTCCACATTGACTATGACTCTGTTGGAATAAGATTGAAGTCAGCAAACTCAAAAGGCTTCCATAGCCTTGGCAACTCATGACTAGAGCCTAGGGAGATTACTGAGGCCATAAACAATAGTGTCAGTTTGTTAAGTCAACAACAGGAGTCACTGTGCACTTACTCCTCATGTGGGATCTCTGTCCTTAATGTGCTGTACATTGTGATTTAATGTTATAACTAGTAGTCAAATAGTATTTTTCACTTTGTGTTTCTATGTGGGTGCAAACTGTTGAAATATTTCCTGAATATATACTAAACTGATCTTCTGTATATAAAGAGAATTGAAAATGAATCTTGATGTGAATGGAATGGGAGAGGGAGCAGGTTATAGGAGGGATGTGAGTGGGAGGGAAGTTATGGTGGGGGGAAAGCCATTGTAATCCATAAACTATACTTTGGAAATTTATATTTACTAAATGAAAATTAAAAAATAAAGAAAAATCATAAAATTACAAATGTAGAAGGAGATATTTTAGGTGATACCACAGAAATAAAAAATCATAAAATTACTATGTATAAGTACATGGTAACAAATTTTAAAATCTCAAATAAAGCGATAAATTCCTAGTTACATATATTATAGCAATGACAAGGTTTTTTAAAGCTTTTTAATTTTATTTTTTGGAAGGTAGAATGACAAAGTGAGAGAGAGACAACGAAGTGATCATCAGTCTGATTGTTCTTTCTCCAAAGGACCTCAATTGCCAAGGCTGAGTTCTGCAAAAGCCATTAGCCTGGGAATCCATCTGAGTCTCCTAATGGATGGTAGGGGCCCAGCTACTTGGTCCATCATTCTCTGCCTTTTCAGGTACATAAGCAGGGAGCTATGTTGGAAGCAGAATAATGGTGATGTCAACAGGCACTCTAGTATGAAGTGTCAGCATCACAAGCAATAGCTTAATCTGCTGAGCCACATCATGGCCCTCATAGTTATTTTTTTACCCAGGGGGTAACATCATTAGGTCTAAATTTTTTAAAATATAAAAGAATATCTGAAAGTCTGAACAAGGTTTCAGGAGGCAGGGTTGAAAGGAACACAGTTCAAAGATTACTGCAGTAATCCTCGGGTACATAGTAGTAACCCGAACTTAGGTAAAGACATGGGAGAAGCAGAATCAACAAAGACTAGGAATGACACTCTCACTGAGGAAAGTACCCTGGGAATTATATTAACTCCTTGGCTGAGAGTTACCTTATACAACATTTTTATTCAATTTAAATATAAAGGATTTCTGAGCTAGACAGCACTATGACATATCAGTGCTTGATGTGCAATACTAAGCAGTGTATGCAGATATTCTTAGAATTACAGCATATGTAAAAATTTCTTTTATAAGTATTTTTAAAACAAATTATTTATTTGACAGGTAGATTTACAGTGAGAGAGAGAGAGAAAGAGAGAGAGAGAGAGAAAGGTCTTCCTTCCATTGGTTTGCTCCCCAAATGGCTGCAACAGCCAGATCTGCACTGATCCTAAGCCAGGAGCCAGGTGCTTCCTACCATTCCCCCATGCAGGCGCAGGGACCCAAGCATTTGGGCCATCCTCCACTGCTATCCCAGGCCACATCAGGGATCTGGACTGGAAGTGGAGCAACTGGGACTAGAACCCAGTGCCCATATGGGATGCCAGTGCCACAGGCAGAGGATTAAACTAGTGTGCCACAGTGCTGGCCCCATAAAAATTTCTTATGTTCTTGCATTTGTCTTATGTTTACAATGAATTCCATGTTGTTCAATTAGCAATATTGAAAGTTTTAGAATAAGGCCACTCAAAATCCTCTCATGTTGTTTCAGGTGACTGAGTGATAGCATGGCCATCTGTAAAAATTATACTAGTTGTAATTTTAAAAATACTTGTAGCATATTCTTAAATGTAGAGAAGTACTAATTATTTTTATGAGGAAATCCATAAGTACTTGTTAATAGAACCTGTTGATTGTCAAGTGATGTTTTAATCACACTTTCACACTAAATCCATTTGCAAGACAATTTTTTTCATCTTTCCTTTTATATTTTAAATATGTATTTTTGTTGTTTTGAAAAAGAATACTTGTTTTTTTTTTTTCCATCTACTTGAAAAGCAGAGCAAGAAAAAGAAAAGAAATAGACAAATCTTGCTGCTGTTATACTCTCTAAATTACCAGAACTGTCAGGGCTGGACAAACTACAGCCAGGAGCAAGGACCTCAGCTAGAAGCTCCATCTGGGACTCATGTGGGTAGGCAGAAACCCAAATGATCCATCATCTACTGCTTTTCATGGTGTGCTGGCCGAAAGTCAGATTGGAAGGCAGGTTTCCAGGACATACGTCAGCACTCAAATACTATCATGGGAATAACAAGTGATGGCTTACTTCACTGTGCCACACTCACCCCTACCTTACTCTCTTGCAATATATCACTTTGACTTTATAATGTGTTTGTCTAGGGAAGTCAGTTGGCCATCCTTTATAAGATACAAAATATGTTATGCAAGTCATAGAATTTTGTTATTGTAATTAAAGTGAATTTAACAAATTCATACTGGTTAATAATAGTCATTTCATGGGATGTCCTGCAATGAAATTAAATATTTTACAAATAGTTTTCAGTATCCAGAGATGCTTGTCTTTATTGAAAATATCTTTAAGGGTGGGCATTTGGCTTAGTGGCTAAGACACCACTTGGTATTCTTGTATCCCATATTGGAGCACCTGGGTTCAAGTCCTGGGTCCACTTCTGTTTTCTGTTTCCTGAATGACAGATTGTGGTCCAAGTGCTTGAATCCCTGCCACTGCTGTGGAGGACTCAGATTGAGCTCTTGGGTTCTGACATTGGCCTAGTTCATAACCGGATGTTGCAGGCGTTTGGGTAGTGCACAAGTGGGTGGATGATATAGCTTGGTCTCTCTTTCTGTGCCTTACGAATAGAAAATGAATTTAAAAAATATTAAACTTGGTTTATTTCTATCAAACACAATGAGTAACTTTCTTTTTCCTTTTGCTTTGACAGAAAGCTTAATGTAAATTTGATTATATATTGAGTTAGTATGAGCGGCATGATTTTCTTTGTCCCTTAATATTATTCATTCTGTTTCCAATTTAATCCCCATGTATAATATTATTGTCCTTTAAGTTACATAGAAACTATCACTAGGAAAAAAATCGAATTACAATTTGCATTACAAACACAGATATTCTATATAAGAGAATATTTTACCCATTTTAATTTTTAACTTTACCCTACCCACTTTAAATTTTATTTTCACGTTTTTAATTTTTAATTTTATTTAAACATTTTAATTTTTGTCTGTTCTTCTCTGAATCTTTACTCAGAAACCAGTGCTGGACCCTAAGTTGTGGATACTTTAGTCTGAACCATAAGTTATTTCTCTCCACATGAATTCCCCATAATGTATACAGTGTATAAAATGAAACATGTACATTAAACTACAGGAAACAATCAATTTTGTTCAATCACTTATCACCTGCCAGTGAAGCGTACAATAGAGGGCATTATGATTAACTTGGACACAGACTGAGGTTTAGGCTTTGCTTCTGCTGCTCTAAAAGGCGGCCTGGGTGCTTCTCCCTCTCAGGGGAGGAAGGCCTGTGGGAGCTGGGCGCCCAGTGTTCCTGGTCACAGGAGGGCGGCCTCGGCCACTATTCCTGAGCAGCGGAGCTGCTGCCCTCAGACTTCCTCACTCATGCTGGCAGCCTTATCCTTGTCGGGAAGAGGTACCTGGGCTGTGATTTTATCCCGTTCGCCATCTCTCACCCAGCGGAGGTGCTCAAGAGACACGCACACCCTTCAATGGGGAGGTAAGACCTCCTTCATGGCTGATCCTTCTAGCGGCTTTTCCCAGCATGGGAATCCTGAGGCAAGCCCAGGAGAGGAGCAAGCCCTGGCCTCAATGTCTCAGCACACAGGCTTCCTGTTCCCACAGTCTTAACTCACAGTGACTGTAGCCAAGCAACGAGGTTAAACGGAAGTGAACTCGGCCTGCAGAGGGCAGTCACTACACATGTGCATGGAAGACCAGTGGCTGCCAATAATCAGTGCCTATGTTGGGTCCTGGCTTCTGAGCAATGGCCCTCCTTGCTTCCAAAATGGGTGGGCCCTGGGTGATAGCTGGCAACATTTTGAGAAAGAAAGATTCAGATCTGGAACTTCAGGAGGTTGAAAGCCTTGTACCTAGTAAATTTCCCTAAATTCTCTGCCTCTCTTTATCACTGAAGTAGACATCCTAAGCAGTTTCTTTGGGAACTTAATAGCTGCAGCAAAATTGTGTTTTCATGACTTTAGAAACTGGCCATATGTGTTACCAGTTGCAAACTTAGCAACAGAAGTCAGTGCATGTTTGTACTATTTCAATTTATATATATTTTTGTTTATGGGGCAACCAAAGAAAAACTACAGTTTTATGTTATAGATCATGTAAAAGATAATAAACATAGATATTTAGGAATATAGAATAAATTTAAAAACTCTTCAAGGAAGCTTCAAAAACAGTATTTTAAAAATGACTTATTTGTATTCAGCCAATTTTTCCAAATATGTTTCTCTCTTTTTTTGTATTTTGATGCTACTCTGATTTATAAATATTTGTTGATATTTCTGATTAGTTTTTGTGCTCTGAAATTGTACAGACTGTACTGAGAGAAGATCTGTCTTGTACAGTACCCTATGTAATAATGGGAATGGATTTTATTTAATTATCATTTTATTGAGCACAACTATTGTGATTGCAGTATTGATTATATATTATGGAGGAAAATAAAAGAAAAACCTGCTAGCATATATATGTATTTTATATATGGAAAGGAAAATTTTATAGTACTTTCTGATTTTAAATCTATTTTTATACTGATCTAGAAAACAAAGTGGATAATCTAATTACTGAATGAAAAAGAAAAGGAATTTTTACTAAAGTCTCAGTGCAGAAATGAATAAGCTTAGTATGGTAACAGAGGGTATAAATTATAGTAAGAGTATGTTGGCTTCTCAAATGTTGTAATTTCAGTCTGGAAAAAAGTTTGATTCAAAACCTGAAGTACATTATAGAGCTCGAAATAGAATGTTTTGGCAGCTCCTCCTTTCAACTCTTTCACAAGTCAGAAAGATAAGTTTTCATCTGGAATCATTAAATTTAGAGAAAATATCTAATGTGGGACAGCAAGATAAGAAAAATCAATTAGGTAACTGTTTAAAAAACTGTCCAGTAAGAAAGGTAGGAGGTAGGAAAGAGACATTTCATTACAAAACTTGATATTGAAGACCTACAAATTAGATAAATGTAGTTTGAAAATGTTTCCTGTCACCATTTAGAAAACAGCAAGCCTATTGAGAATAAACACAATGACAGGAACGTTCTTTGAAAAACGGTAAAGATGAAATGAAGCAGGTGAATTAAGATTTGTTTAAAATATTCTCTCAAGTGCTTTATAGGTCTCCGTGAAGAAATGGAGTTGAAATGTTTTTAGTGCAATTTTGAATGTTGGCATTCTGGGTAAAAAGATACTACAACATTTTCTTGCCAAATATACATCTTTTTGAAAGACCAACCTGCTTTGATAATTAATTAGAAAATTCATTAGAGTTCTCTCAAAGAATAGAAAATACACTAAAATTTCATAATGTAATATTTAATCATAATGGTAGAAATAATGTTATAACTAACTTCTATTCAGATAAATTACTATCAAAATGTATGCTAGAATATCATTTTATATACTTAAAATAATGACATATAAAGAGGTATTTACAGGGCCGGCGCTGTGGCTCAATAGGCTAATCCTCCGCCTAGCGGTGCCGGCAAACCGGGTTCTAGTCCCGGTTGGAGCACCGGATTCTGTCCTGGTTGCTCCTCTTCCAGGCCAGCTCTCTGCTGTGGCCAGGGAGTGCAGTGGAGGATGGCCCAGGTGCTTGGGCCCTGCACCCCATGGGAGACCAGGAAAAGCACCTGGCTCCTGGCTCCTGCCATCGGATCAGCGCAGTGCGCCGGCCGCAGCGCGCTGGCCGCGGCAGCCATTGGAGGGTGAACCAATGGCAAAGGAAGGCCTTTCTCTCTGTCTCTCTCTCTCACTGTCCACTCTGCCTGTCAAAAAAAAAAATAAAAAAATAAAAAAAATGTATAATATGAATTATATAGTTTCTATTATTTAAATATTATAAATATATAAATTTACATATACAGAAATACATATAAAATCAATGAGAATATATGTATTTTTATGTATAAATTGAATAGAATTGAGAATCCAGAAATGAACTGTTTGACGTTACACACATGATCAATTGATTTGGAAAAGGCTGTCAAGACAATAAGATAGGAAGTGGATAGTCATTCCAGCAAATTATGCTGGGACAACTTATTATACATATGCAAAAGTATTCCTCATACCACACACAAATATTTACTCAAAAGGAACTATATATCTAAGTCTAAAGCTAAAATGCGAATGCCTTTTTTTTTTACTTTTTTTTTTATCTTTTATTTAATGAATATAAATTTCCAAAGTACGACTCATGGGTTACAATGGCTCCCCCCCCCATACCGTCCCTCCCACCCACAACCCTCCCTTTTCCCACTCCCTCTCCCCTTCCATTCACATCAAGATTCATTTTCAATTATCTTAATATACAGAAGATCAGCTTAGTATACCTTAAGTAAGGATTTCAACAGTTTGCTCCCACACAGAAACATAAAATGAAAAATAATAGATGATTTTTTTAAATGATGATGAAATCAGATCAGACCTATTGTCATGTTTACTCCCAGTGAGAGTCAAGTTGGGAATTGATAATTTCTTTTTTTTTTTTTTTACAGAAGATCAGTTTAGTGTACATTAAGTAAAGATATCAATCGTTTGCACCCCCATAGAAACACAAAGTGAAATATACTGTTTGAGTACTTGTTATAGCATTAAATCACATTGTACAGCACATTAAGGACAGAGATCCTACATGAGGAGTAAGTGCACAGTGACTCCTGTTGTTGACTTTACAAATTGACACTCCTGTTTATGGCATCAGTAATATCCCTATGCACCAGTCATGAGTTTCCAAGGCTATGGAAGCCCTATGAGTTCTCCGACTCTTATCTTGTTTAGACATGGTCATAGTCAAAGTGGAGGTTCTCTCCTCCCTTCAGAGAAAGGCACCTCCTTCTTTGAAGACCTGTTCTTTCCACTGGGATCTCACTCACAGAGATCTTTTTGCCAGAGTGTCTTGGCTTTCCATGCCTGAAATACTCATATGGGATTTTCACCCAGATCCGAGTGCCTTTAGGGCTGATTCTGAGGCCACAGTGCTATTTAGGACTTCTGCCATTCTATGAGTCTGCTGAGTATCTCACTTTCCATGTTGGATCACTCTCCCCTTTATTTATTCTATCGGTTAGTGTTAGCAGGTACTAGACTTGTTTATGTGCTCCCTTTGACTCTTAGTCCTTTCATTATGATCAATTGTGAACTGAAATTGATCACTTAGAATAGTGAGATGGCATTGGCACATGCCACCTTGATGGGATTGAACTGGAATCCCCTGATATATTTCCAACTCTACCAATTGGGGCAAGTAAGCTTGAGCATGCCCCAAATTATACATCTCTTCCCTCTCTTATTCCCACTCTTATGTTTAACAGGGATCACATTTCAGTTAATTTTCAACACTTAAGAATAACTGTGTATTAATTACAGAATTAAACCAGTCATATTAAGTAGAACAGACAAAAAAAAATACTAAGAGGGATAATGTATTAAGTTGTCCATTAACAGTCAAGGCTATGCTGATCAAGTCACCATTTCTCATAGTGTCCATTTCACTTCAGGAGGTTTCCTTTTTGGTGTTCAGTCAGTTGTCACCGATCAGGGAGAACATATTGTATTTGTCCCTTTGGGACTGGCTTATTTCACTCAGCATGATGTGTTCCAGATTCCTCCATTTGCTTGCAAATGACTGGATTTCGTTGTTTCTTACTGCAGTATAGTATTCTAAAGAATACATATCCCATAATTTCTTTATCCAGTCTACCGTTGATGGGCATTTAGGTTGGTTCCAGGTCTTGGCTATTGTGAATTGTGCTGCAATAAACATTAGGGTGCAGAACGCTTTTTTGTTTATCAATTTAAACTCCTTTGGGTAAATTCCAAGGAGTGGGATGGCTGGGTAGAACGGTAGGGTTATATTCAGCTTTCTGAGGAATCTCCAGACTGACTTCCATAGTGGCTTAACCAGTTTGCATTCCCACCAACAGTGGGTTAGTGTCCCTTTTTCCCCACATCCTCGCCAGCATCTGTTGTTGGTAGATGTCAACATGTGAGCCATTCTAACCGGGGTGAGGTGAAACCTCATTGTGGTTTTGATTTGCATTTCCCTGATTGCTAATGACCTTGAACATTTTTCCATGTGCCTGTTGGCCATTTGGATTTCCTCTTTTGAAAAATGTCTATTGAGGTCTTTGGCCCATCTCTTAAGTGGGTTGTTGGTTTTGTTTTTGTGGAGTTTCTTGATCTCTTTGTAGATTCTGGTTATTAACCCTTTATCTGTTGCATAGTTTGCAAATATTTTTTCCCATTCTGTCAGTTGTCTCTTCACTCTCCTGACTGTTTCTTTTGCAGTACAGAAACTTCTCAATTTGATGCAATCCCAATAGTTGATTTTGGCTTTGACTGCCTGTGCCTCCAGGGTCTTTTCCAGAAATTCTTTGCCTGTGCCAATATCTTGAAGGGTTTCTCCAATGTTCTCTAATAACGTAATGGTGTCAGGACATAGATTTAGGTCTTTAATCCATGTTGAGTGAATTTTTGTGTAAGGTGTAAGGTAGGGGTCTTGCTTCATGCTTCTGCACATGGAAATCCAGTTTTCCCAGCACCATTTATTGAATAGACTGTCCTTGCTCCAGGAATTAGTTTTAGATCCTTGATCAAATATAAGTTGGCTATAGATGTTTGAGATGATTTCTGGTGTTGTGTTTCAATTCTGTTCCATTGGTCTATCCATCTGTTTCTGTACCAGTACCATGCTGTTTTGATTACAACTGCCCTGTAGTATGTCCTGAAATCTGGTATTGTGATTCCTCCGGCTTTGTTTTTGTTGTACAAGATTGCTTTAGCTATTCGAGGTCTCTTGTGCCTCCATATGAATTTCAGCATCATTTTTTCTAGATCTGAGAAGAATGTCTTTGGTATCTTGATTGGGATTGCATTGAATCTATAAATTGCTTTTGGGAGAAATGACAGTTTGATGATGTTGATTCTTCCAATCCATGAGCATGGAAGATTTTTCCATTTCTTGGTATCCTCTTCTATTTCTTTCTTTAAGATTTTGTAATTTTCATCGTAGAGATCTTTAACGTCCTTGGTTAAGTTTATTCCAAGGTATTTGATTGTTTTTGTAGCTATTGTGAATGGGATCGATCTTAGCAGTTCTTTCTCAGTCATGGCATTGTTTGTGTATACAAAGGCTGTTGATTTTTGTGCATTGATTTTATACCCTGCTACTTTGCCAAACTCTTCTATGAGTTCTATGAGTTCCAATAGTCTCTTAGTAGAGTTCTTTGGATCCTCTAAGTACAGAATCATATCGTCTGCAAAGAGGGATAGTTTGACTTCTTCCTTCTTGATTTGTTTTCCTTTGATTTATTTTTCTTGTCTGATGGCTCTGGCTAAAACTTCCAGAACTATGTTAAATAGCAGTGGTGAGAGTGGGCATCCCTGCCTGGTGCCAGATTTCAGTGGGAATGCTTCCAACTTTTCCCCATTCAATAGGATGCTGGCTGTGGGTTTTTTATAAATTGCTTTGATTATATTGAGGAATGTTCCTTCTATACCCAATTTGCTTAGAGTTTTCATCATGAAAGGGTGTTGAATTTTATCAAATGCTTTCTCTGCATCAATTGAGATAATCATATGGTTTTTCTTTTGCAGTCTGTTAATGTGGTGAATCACATTGATTGATTTGCGAATGTTGAACCATCCCTGCATACTAGGGATGAATCCCACTTGGTCTGGGTGGATGATTTTCCTGATGTGTTGTTGTACTCTATTGGCCAGAATTTTATTGAGGATTTTTGCGTCTATGTTCATCAGGGATATTGGTCTGTAATTTTCTTTCAGTGCTGCATCTTTCTCTGGCTTAGGGATTAAGGTGATGCTGGCTTCATAGAAAGAATTTGGGAGGATTCCCTCTTTTTCGATTGTTCTGAATAGTTTGAGAAGAATTGGAGTTAGTTCTTCTTTAAATGTCTGGTAGAATTCAGCAGTGAATCCATCTGGTCCTGGGCTTTTCTTTGTTGGGAGGGCCTTTATTACTGTTTCAATTTCTGTCTCAGTTATGGGTCTATTTAGGTTTTCTATGTCTTCATGGTTCAATTTAGGTAGGTTGCATGTGTCCAGGAATCTATCCATTTCTGATAGGTTTTCCTGTTTGCTGGCATACAGGTCCTTGTAGTAATTTCTGATGATTCTTTTTATTTCTGTGGTGTCTGTTGTTACGTTTCCTTTTTCATCTCTGATTTTATTGATTTGGGTCTTTTCTCTTCTTTTTTTAGTTAGTTGGGCCAATGGGGTGTCAATTTTGTTTATTTTTTCAAAAAACCAGCTTCTCGCTTGGCTGATTTTTTCTAATGTTTTTTTTTTTTTTGGATTCAATCCTGTTAATTTCTTCTCTGGTTTTAATTATTTCTCTTCTCCTACTAGATTTGGGTTTGGTTTGCTGCAGTTTTTCTAGGTCCTTGAGGTGCACTGAAAGCTCATTTATTTGGTGCCTTTCCAATTTCTTGATATAGGCACCTATTGCTATAAACTTGCCTCTCAATACTGCTTTTGCTGTATCCCATAAGCTTTGATATGTTGTGTTGTTATCCTCATTTACTTCCAGAAAGTTTTTGATTTCTCTTTTGATTTCTTTTATGACCCGTGTTCATTCAGGAGCATGTTGTTCAGTCTCCATGTGTTTGCATGCTTTCTGGGGTTTCCTGAGTTGCTAATTTCCAGCTTCATCCCACTGTGGTCTGAGAAGCTGCATGGTATGATTCTAATTCTTTTAAATTTGCTGAGACTTGCTTTATGGCCTAGTATGTGATCAATCCTAGAGAAGGTTCCATGCACTGCTGAGAAGAATGTGAAGTCTGTAGATGTAGGGTTGAAAGTTCTGTAGATATCTGTTAGATCCATTTGGGCAATAGTGTCAATTAAATCTGCTGTTTCCTTGTTGATCTTCTGTCCGGATGATCTGTCTATTTCTGAGAGTGGAGTATTGAAGTCCCCCAGTACTATTGTATTGGAATCTAAATCTCCCTTTAAGTGCCTTAACATATCTTTTAAATAGACTGGTGCCCTGTAATTAGGTACGTATACATTTATAATAGTTACATCTTCCTGTTGAATTGAACCCTTAATCATTATATAGTGTCCCTCTTTGTCTCTCTTAACAGTTTTTGTATTAAAGTTTATTTTGTCTGATATTAATATGGCTACACCTGCTTTTTTTGGTTTCTGTTGGCATGCTATATCTTTCTCCAACCTTTCACTTTCGGTCTGCATGCCTCTTTGTTAGAGAGATGTGTTTCTTGTAGGCAACAAATAGTTGGGTTGTGTTCTGTGAGCCAGTCAGCTAAACGGTGTCTTTTAACTGAAGAATTCAGACCATTAATGTTCAATGTGACTATTGATACGTAGTGACTTTGCCCTGCCATTTTCCCGGAAATATTTTCTAGTATATGCTTTGAGCTTCCCATGCTCTTTTACTGGTAGGTGTTCTTCCTTTCCCTTCTTTCATATTGATGGCTGTGTTTGTGTTTCTGAGTGTAGCACATCTTTAAGTATCTTTTGCAGGGCCAGACGAGTGGCCACAAAGTCCTTCAATTTCTGTTTGCTATGAAAGGTCTTTATTTCACCTTCATTCACAAATGAGATCTTGGCAGGATATAATATTCTGGGCTGGCAATTTTTTTCTCTTAGCACCTGTGCTATGTCTTGCCATTCCCTCCTAGCCTGTAGTGTTTCTGATGAGAAGTCTGCTGTGAGTCTGATTGGAGATCCTCTGAGAGTAATCTGACATTTCTCTCTTGCACATTTTAGGATCTTTTCTTTATGTTTCACTGTGGTAAGTTTAATTACCACGTGTCGTGGTGAGGATCTCTTTTGGTCATGTTTATTGGGGGTTCTATGAGCTTCCTGTACTAGGATATCTCTGTCCTTCTCCAAACCTGGAAAGTTCTCTGCTAGTATCTCACTAAAAAGGCCTTCCAATCCTTTCTCTTTCTCCATGCCTTCAGGAACTCCTAGAACTCGAATGTTGGTTTTTTAATAGTATCCTGTAGGTTCCCAACAATATTTTTTAGATTTCTAATTTCCTCTTCTTTTCTTTGGTTTGACTGTATGTTTTCCTGTGTTCTATCTTCTAAGTCCAATATTCTCTCTTCTGCTTCACCCATTCTGTTTTTAAGGCTTTCTAATGTGTTTGTCATTTGATCTATTGAGCTCTTCATTTCATTTTGATTTCTCTTCACTATCACACTTTCCTGTTCTACTAGTTTCTGAGTTTCATTTTGACTCTTCCTTAAAATTTCATTTTCACGAGAGAGATTTTCAATCTTGTCCAATAAGGATTTCTGTAGTTCAAGGATTTGCTTTTGAAAACTTCTAGATGTTCTTATCATAAATTTTTTGAAATCCGTATCTTGCATTTTTTCTATCTCATCATCTTCATACTCTTGGCTTTGGGTGTTTTGTTTATTTGGAGGCATCATAGTGTCATCGTTGATCTTGCTCCCTCTATTTCTGTGTTTGTTACTGGGCATAGTTAATTCTTCTTGCGTCACTGTACTTTTTTTTTTTATACTGTGTCCATGTTAAGTGGACTGCCTGCTGTTGGAGGAGCCTTGGAGGCTTGAGATGGGTGTGGCCTGAGAGCTCTGCCTGGTTCTTCCTGGTTAAGGGTGTGCAAATGTGACACCCTCAGGTTATGCGTGGTAAATCTCTCTCTTTTTATTTATTTATGTATTTAATTTATTTAGGGGGTAAGTAACACCGCATGGCACAGCTGTGCAGAATTGATGGTATTTCGCTTCCAGTCTTTGGCTCCTCTGGACTCCCACTGGGTTGCCTAGGCTACTGAATTGTAGTGACTCAGTTCCTTAGCTCTCCCCCATTGATATGTAAATCCAGAGAGGAGGCCTGCTCTTTGTCTCTTGGGAATTCTTCAAGTCTTGCAGCCTTGTAACCTTTGCAAGGTTAGGGGGAAGAGAAACCCTGAAGCTTTTTTTTTTCCTTCTTTCCTGTAGTGAGTTTGCTGCACTTTCCGGCCCCCCTCTATATTCTGACCCCCGTTTCCCCACCAATGTCTCGGGTTATTGAGCTCACTTCCCCTTCCAGCACCGATGTGTGGACTCGGAGCCCTGAGCATCCCAAGTCTCCCCGCTGTTGTCTGTGTGGCATGCACTCCCCTTCAAGCACTGGCGCGCAGACCCTGGGGCTTCCGTGGCTCAGTCCCTTGACTTGGCTTCTGCGCAGTGGGCGACCTTGTTCTCCCAGTAGGTCCTCCGATTCATCCAGAAGGGTTTCCCCTGCAATATTTTCCTGGTTCTTTTTTCTGCGGCTACTGTAACTCCCCTTTTATTGAACTAAATTTTCCCGGACTATCGGTGCGCGCCCTCACTATTCCGCCATCTTGGCTCAGCCCCAACTATTTAATTTCATATATGGATACACATGTGTATAAATTTATAAATATTCTTGTACTTCCCCCCAACTCACTCATATACACACATTAGAAGAATTACAGTTCAAAAAATGTATCTTTCTGTAAATTGGTCTTTAAGGAAAGGCTAAAATCTTAACATTTACAGATACAAATTTTTATAAATAAATTTCATATACTCTAAATATAATTTTCAGCAGGCCAATGATTTTTAATTTGCTGATGTGAAGAAAGTATAACTTTGGGTTGTTAGAATCGTGATTATGTATAAGGTCATCTACAGAATTCCTGTGGCATTTCTGCTTTTCCCAGGAAACAAAGAACATAATTATTTATATTTCATTATCATCCTAGAGGATAGTCTTAACAGAGAAGTATGTGGAGGTTGTAAGAATAGTGGATTATGTAACATCACCTAGAATCTAAACTTGATTTGGAGTTGAGTTTTAGATTACTGAAATAAGGTCATCAGATATCCAGAGCAGTGACTTCATTCAAAAGATTTGGAAGCAGATAAAAAAGTTATAATTGTGAAATTGGAGATTATGTGATGATCTTCTGAATTATTTGGATCAACATGAAGCTAAAACAATATTGGAAGAGAATCCTTGGGATTGTGGTGAGCCCTAATCCATTCTAACTGGTGTCCATATAAGAAGAGACACACAAAAAAGACCCCAGACGTGTGTGTAGGCAGAGGTACAACCAGGCTGGGATATAGGAAGAAAGCTACTCTTCTGGACTGAATGTGTCCCCCTGAAAGTTGCTTGTTGAAACCTAACCCCTAATGTGACAGCATTAGGAGATGGGTCCTAATTGTGCCAAAGGGTGGTGCCCTTGTGCATGAGATTAGTGCCCTGGTGAAAGGGACCCAGAGGGATCTATCATGGTCTTTCTGGCATATGAAGACACAGGAGAAGGCAGGTGTCTGAAACAGCATAGAGGTCACCACCTGACCACAGTGCAGTCATGCTGGTATTCTTGATCTTGGACACCCCATCTCCAGAACTGTGGGAAATGTACTTCTGCTGTTTATAAAAGCCTGGTCTGTGCTACTTTGTTGTATCAGTGCCATACCAAGACAGTGGTCATCTGCAAGTCAAGGAGAGGACTTAGATGACACCAGTCTAGTCTATGACCATGTCACATTCAACATACCTGTTCTTGTCTGGTCTCAGGAGCCAAGCAAAGTTGTGCCTGGTTCATACTTGGAGGAGAGAAGAAACCAAACCTGAAGACACCTTGTTCTTGAGTTTTCAGCTTCCAGGACTGTGAAGGACGAGTCCATTTTGTTTAAGCCACCAGACTGTGGTATTTTGTTATGTTAAATGAAATGAAAATCAGATCTTTCTTTCTCACTAGACTCTGAAGGAATGGTTCAATGATCATTCAACCTCATGGCTCCTGGCATGTCCTAGGCATTTGGTGGATGTTTATTCAGTAAGTGGATGTGCAAGTGATTGAGTTGCTTGGAGAGGGCCCTCAAGATCATCTGGTTCAATTTAAGTCACCTATTTCCCAGACTCATGCCCTTTCTGCCACTCAGATGGAGGGCTTGCACGTTCTCTGCAAGTTCAGATGTTCTCATGTGTTGTTTACAGTGCCATTAAATAATTTAAACAGGTGAGTCCCTGCCACTAAACTTTTCTAACATTTTGTTCTTGCTTGACCTCCACCCCCATTTCCAGAAAAAAGCCACAGAATATTAAAGCCAAAGGGAATTTTTGTGATTACACAGCTGAATCCCTTAACTGATACTTTTCTCCTTCCTAAATATAATCTCAGAATATTGGAGAAAATTTTGAAAATGCAAGGAAATAATTATTCTTACCAACTATTGGTATTTTGCATATTTGTTACCTGCATGTTTTTCTCTATATGGTGGTTACTATAGTATGTGAGCAGATTATTTTTTAAAAACAAAGAATTATTGATTGATTTGCAAGGCAGAGTTACAGAGAGAGAGAGAGAGAGAGAGAGAGAGAGGGAGGGAGGGAGAGAACATCTTCCATTTGCTGGTTCACTTTCCAATGGCTGTAATGGCTGGAACTGGGTCAATCTGAAACCAGGAACCAGGAGCTGCTCCCGGGTCTCCCATATGGGTGCATGGGCCCAAAGTCTTGGGTCATCTTCTACTGCTTTCCCTGGCTTCAGCAGAGAGCTGGATCAGAAGTAGGGCAGATGGAACTTGAACAGTGCCCATATGGATGAAGGCACTTCAGAAGGCGGTTTTACCATTATATACTATATAGAGTATATTACATCCTACAGTAATCTATATATAATCTAATATATATAGTAATATATATAACTAATATACTCTATATTGCTAATATACTATGTATAGTAATATACTATATAGTTATATAGTATATTAGTATATAGTTATATATATTACATATTATATACTACATATTATATATTACATATTACTATACTATGTATAGTAATATACTATATATTATTATAGTATATAATTATATTTAGTATATTAGTATATAGCTATATATATTACATATTTAGTAATCACCATATAAAGAAAAACATGCAGGTAACAAATATGCCAAAATACCAATAGTTGGTAAGAATAATTATTTCCAGAGCTGGCCCATGAACAGATCTCTTTTATTTCCCCACTTCATGAGTATGTTGCTGTCATTTCATAGAATTAAAAATTTTTAGTTTCTTAATTTATTTTCATTTTTTTGAAAGAGAGATATAGAGATAGATCCTCCATCTGCTTGTTCCTTCCCCAAATGCTTGCAATAGCCAGGGCTGAGCCCAGCAAAAAAGAGCAACCCAAAACTCAATCACCATCTACTATCTGGGTGTCAGGGACTCAAGTATTTAAGGTATCATCTGCTTCTTCTTTGGGAGTACATTAGCAGGAAGTTATATTAGAAGTAGAGGAGTTGAGACTCGAGCTGACACTCCAATTTGGGATGCAGGTATCTAGTGGTGACTTAACTGCTGCACCAAATGCCCACCTCCATAGCATTTAGCATTTTTAGTGATTGCATAACACTCCTTCCAAGTATATGTGTTCCATCTTCTTTATGTTCTCCTTTGAACATTTAGATTGTTTTATTTTGAGGCACAATATTCATGAATATCTTTGTTCTTATAAATAAATGTTTTCCATTTTCTTGGGAGAGAGCTCCCAAAGTAGAATTACCAATCAAAGAACAGTTTTGTGGGGCCAGCATTGTGGTATAGTGGGCTAAGCAGCCACCTGGGATATCAGAATTCCACATGGGTGCCAGTTTTAGTCTGAGCTGCTCCACTTACAATCCAGTTTCCTGCTAATGTGCCTGGGAAAGCAGTGGATGAAACTCAGGTCTTCTGGCTTCATCCTGGATCAGCTCTGGTTTTTATGGCCATTTGGGAAGTGAAACAGCAGATGGATGATCTCTCTCTATTTCTCTCTCACAGTCTGCCTTTCAAATAAACAAAAAAAATAAATAAAAGTAAATAAATAAAAAGGGGTACAGTTTTGTGTTTCTTGAAACTATTATCAAATTGCTTTCAAAAGAGCTGTCTTAATTAAATTGCTCTGTTTCTCTCTACTTTATTTCAGAAATGGAAGCCCAGAGAGATCTTATGAAATATCCTAAGTTATAAAGGTAATAATGACATATGTAGAGTTAAAACCCATCTAGGTCCAACATCCTTATTCTGTTGTATTTTTCTGCAGCCATAGGTGACTCTAATTTCCTGGGCATGCTTGAGAAGGAATCTGCACAATCCTAGAGTATTACATCTCCTAATCCTCAAACACTCATGGGCTGTTTATTAATTTTTTCTACTTCTATTATTATATACTTCATACTTTTTATCTAAATTTATTTTACAAAACACCATCACTGTATGCAGTATTATATCTGAAATGAGTTTGAAGTATGCTTAGATTTATTTCTAACATAACTAAAATAAACATGTAACTATTAAAGTGATAAAAAGCTAAGTTATATTCCAAAGAAAATACATTTTAGGAAACATGGATATGTAGTATAAGCATGGACTTTATATCCAGATACGTGTGAGGTCAACTATTGGCTCTGTGGCTTAGCTATTTTGTCTTGGACACATCACTTAGCCTCCTTGATCTTTGATTCCCCGATGTCTAATCTGAGGGCAGTAATGTCTCCCTCACAGGACTTTCAGAGCTCCAGTGGCTACTTAATGCCCAGGCAGGCAATGCGTACATGATGCTTCCTTTGTGGCTATTACTAGGACTGCTGTTTATTCCCAAGACAAGGTCCATACTGGACTCTCAGGCTGGTGGCTTTCTGCTGACATGTGTATGTGAAGAAGTTACTTCCACTCCTTAGGAATTGCAGTATGGCTGTCTGTATTTTGATTTCCCCCTTCCACTACATGTGCACTCTGATTTTTGGAATAATTGCTTACCTTCTTTGTGCCTCATTTACCGAATTTGTATTCTTTAAATTTACACATGAACATGATACATATTTATAAAGAACTATGTGATGTTTGATGTATACACACACACACACACACACACACACACACACATATATATAGTCATCTTCAAATCACAGAATGCATGTCCATCTCTTCAAACCATTATCATTTCTTTCTGATAGCTCTTTTTTAAAAAAAAATATTTATTTCTTTGAAAGGCAGAGGAAGAGAGAGAGAGAAAGAGAGAGAGAGGTTTTGCTATCTACTGGTTCACTCCCCAAATGGCCACAATAACTGGAGCTGTGCTGATACGAGGCCAGGAGCCAGAAGCTTCCTTTAAGTCTCCCATGTGGGTGCATGGGCCCAAGCACTTGGGCCATCTTCCACTGCTTTCTCAGGCCATAGCAGAGAGCTGGATCAGAAGGGGAGCAGCTGGGTCTCTGACTGACACCCATATGGGATGCTGAAATTGCAGGCAGCGGCTTTTCCCATGTATGTCACAGTGCCAGACCCTCTGATAGCTCTTTTGAAATATATAGTCCATCATCCTTGCACCTTACTATACAGTAGGACATATGAATTTATTTCCCAAAATTATAACTTTGTCCTAATTTGTAAAATGTGGCCAATAATAGTATGGTGGACACAATGGTTAAGCATAGCAGTTAAGATACCACTTAGGGGGCTGGTGCTGTGGTGTAGCGGGTAAAGCTGCTGCCTGCGGGGCTGGCATCCCATATAGGCACTGGTTCAACACGCTCCAAACTCATCTTGCACCTCCCTGCCACAGCCCTGCCATTTCTCCAAAGAGCTCTGATCCCTTCCATGGGAGGAGAGTACTGACAAGCCCAGGGTACTAGATATGCCCTTGCTAGCAGGTGACATTGGTCCTGGACCTTCTGGTGGACAGACCTGTGAAATAATATGTGAGGATACACATATTCCAAAAAAATTTCATGGAAAAATACACACATAGTTTCTTCTTAATAGGAACTTTTCATGAACTTTTAAAAGATTATCTATTTGGTAGGCAGAGATGACAGAGATAAGTTCTCATTCACAGATTCACTTCCTCAAAAGCCTGCAATGGCAGGGATGGCTGACTGAAATCAAGATCTAGGATCTCAATCCAGGTCCCCCATGTGGGTGGCAGGGACTCAACAACTTGAGCCAGTACCTCTTGCACCAAGGTTATGAATTAGCAGAAAGCTAGACTCGGGAGCAGAGTTGGGACTAGAACCCAGGCACTCTGATAAGGGATACAGGTGTCCCATATGGTATCTTTAAAATAAAAAGATTTTAAAGATCATAAAGTAAGCAACTGCTTGAAAAATTATTTAAGTATGTCAAATCCTCATAAGAAGCCAACTTGGGGACAATATGGGCAACATATTGAAAAACGGTAGTAACAGATTATTAACTCATAGGTGTCCATGAGCCCATGCATACATAAATGAATAATTGAACAAGTAAATAAATGAGGGGGTAGGAATATGTTTTCCTTATAGTAAAATTTCAATGAATAAATATAGAAGGAATTATGGAAATAGAAAATCACTAACTGGTTAATACCACATGCCATAATATTTATGTGTAAGTAAGAATCATCTGTGGATTCTATAAATTAATGGATAAAATTATGATGAAAAGAAATAGATTTTTTGTCTATCAAAGTTTCTCACCACAAGATACTCACTAATTACAGTGCAGGGAAATAGTAACTTTAGGGAAACCTGGCAGACACCACCTGAACCAATTGCTCAGAGTCAACCAGTAATGTGAGATTTGGACACCTGGTCCCCTAACATTCTATACTGAGGATATACAAGTTCTGTGGTATTCTTGCCAAAATTATATCAGACAAGCCCCAACCGCTCGACATTCTACAAAAATCAATGAATTGTAATTATTTAGCATTGAGTAAATGCCCTACAAATGCCCAGGGGCTTAAAGGAAACATTGACAAGGAATTAAGGAAAACATAGGTAAGATATACAGCAAGGAATGTGAACAAAAAGATAATTCTGCAGTGAATGTGGGACTGCAGGGATCTCTTCTATATGTCATTGCATATAAACCCACAGGTGGGATGGCTGGGTTACAAAGAGAGAAGGCTGGAAGGCTCCAAACACAAAAAATTGATAAGAAAGGCTACCTAGTTAATACTGTGGGATTTTATACTTTGCCCCACAAACCTGAACAATTGTTACTTCTTAATAAAACATTATAAAATAAATTAATAAAAATATTCTTAAAACATAAAATCATGAAGGAGGCAAAAGGAAATTGAGGAGATTAAGAAATAGCTGAACCAAAAATCACAAAACAAGTTCAGTAACAGGCTTGAAGAGGCACATGAATCAGTGAACTAGAAGACAAATGAAGCTATGTCTTCTGAGTAGAAGACACATAAATGAAAAAAGTAAATGGATCCCAAGACATTTGTAGCACATCATTGATTGTCCTAAAATTGCCGTCATGGGATGCCCACTAGGAGTGAGGACAGGGATACAGAATATTTGGAAAATTATTGCTGAAATATCCAAATATGACAAAATACATTGATTCACAGATGTGAGATCTAGAGTGAACTCAAGAGGATGGGCTGCAAAAGTACACTGAGATATATTCCTTTACAAATTACTGACAAAATATGAGCAAATAATCTCAAAAGGAATAAGAGGCAAATGATTTTTGATACAAAATGATCTTTAAAGTGACTAACAGCTGATTTCCTCTGACAAAAATGGCAGTCAGAGATAAGTGGGAAGGCACATTTAAATCACTGGAAGGAAAATGACTACAACTGTCAGATATGAGTTCTATATCAGGCAAAATTAAAACATGGTGAGATAAAATTGAAGTGGTTGTGTTAATAGAACAATTCTACCATAGTGAGCAAGTGAGTTTGTCAGGCTGAAATGAAGGGCACAATGCAGTAACTAAAACTGATATGAATTAATAAAATCACAGATTTTGATAACAAAATAGACAACTATAACAACCATTACTCATTCCTTTTGGTGGTTATTTTTTCTATGTGATTTAAAGGCAGATGCACAAAACAATATTTATAAAGCCATGTTGAAGAGAATACAATGTTAAGACTTTGTATTGTTACATCTCTATTAATAGACACATATTTAGCAATGGAACCATGGGCTTTTGTACATGGGAGGATTTTTAAATAAATATTTTATTTTACTTTTTAATGACTTCAGAGTTTACTTCTTTTTATACAAAAGTGATTGAAAAATTTGTGACATTGGAAATAAAAGAAAGTGTATTTTGATGAAAAACTAGGTTGATTTTCATTTTTTTATCATATGCATTTCCACAAATCTTTTCAAGATGATTTTGCAAGTCAAGTTACGTAATCAGTTTCATGAGTTTCCACTAATAGTATCTACCTCTTTTTTTTTTTTTTTTTGACAGGCAGAGTGGACAGTGAGAGAGAGAGACAGAGAGAAAGGTCTCCCTTTGCCGTTGGTTCACCCTCCAATGGCCGCTACAGTCGGCGCGCTGCGGCCGGCGCACTGCGCTGATCCGATGGCAGGAGCCAAGAGCCAGGTGCTTTTCCTGGTCTCCCATGGGGTGCAGGGCCCAAGCACCTGGGCCATCCTCCACTGCACTCCTTGGCCACAGCAGAGGGCTGGCCTGGAAGAGGGGCAACCGGGACAGAATCCGGCGCCCTGACCGGGACTAGAACCTGGTGTGCCGGCGCCGCTAGGCGGAGGATTAGCCTAGTGAGCCGCGGCGCCGGCCCTACCTCTTAATAAAATTTTTGTAGTAATCCATATAAATAGGTTTTATGGGTACTTGGCATGGAAAACAATTGGAATTTTAATATGGGAGAAAATTTTAGCTCAAAGAATGAAGGACTCAAATTTTCTTCTCTTGTAGGATGTAAGATGCAAAATGAATATAACTTTAGTACTGCATAGTCACACTTAGTGTGTGATACAGATAGATTACTTAATCTAAAGGAAGCTGGTGATACTCCCTTTTGTCTTTGAAATTTATAAAACAGGTCAGATTAACTATATGGCAGTTTTTTTATCGATAATTAATTATGATGGACTGCATATATAAATATATGTTAAATAAATATATTGAACTAAATGTTAAATATATATACATAGTAGTATATATAATAAGAATGAAGATAAAATAAAGTTTTGTTTGAAGATGCTATGAACAAAAATAATTTGATGAATTTAAAGTGTTAATCACTATAGACAATGTTAGGAAATATTATAAACCATTAGGTATTTATGAGCTTAATAGTTAAAAGCTCCAAATTCGTAACACAAAAATCCTTTAAATAGGAAAAATATATACATTTTCCATTATATTAACAGAGAGAAATCAACAGAGGATTCTTCAGTTTTCATTGATTCATTAAAAGCAATCAATATCAATATGTAAACAACAAAGAATGAAGTACATGAACACATATATAGTTAAGTAATTTATGTAAAAGTTTTTTAATTAAGCATAGAAATAAATGGGAACATTTTGAACAGGAAACAAAGGATAATATTTCCAGTTCAGAAACCATAGTTAAGTGCTTAAGTAGGTATAAATTTTAGGTATAAAATTGTCATTGCATCCTTCACAGCAGAAATCCAGCAGATTATATTTTTGGGGCATTGTAATGACAATAGAAATTATCAAGTGAAGTGTAATAGTGATAGATACCTACATGTTCATTTCATTAAGATCATTTAAGATAGCCCACAATTTAGACAGAAATTTTAAAATGATTTTTTTTAGATTCATGGGAGTGCTAATGAAGAGGAGTGAATAATCCTGAATCAGATAAATATTCTTACAAATAGTCATTTAATGCTATCATAAAACTGTAATTCTGAACTTGTATATAGGGACTATTAATGGCAAAGAAATGCAATATTTCATAAGTTTGTGAAAAAAACATGAAAATATTTGTATGATATTAAAATAATGGTTTTCTACATATTATCATGATGCTCTAGTACATTGAGCAAGAAGAATATGAGGAATATGTTCCAAACAAAAATAAGAAAAAGATTTCTCATGAAATATGATTGTTTAGTACAAGAAATCTATCTAAAATGTTACTTTCTATAATAGTGATAACTGTGATTTTTGGAAAATTTGTTATATATTCTAATAATTTATAATACAGAAAGTCAAAATCCTGAAATGTTATTAGATTCCCTAAAATTCCCAATAATGTGGAAGGAAAATTTGAAGACTCCAAAACTACAAAATTAAACCAAGAAAATGGTCTAGAGAAGAAATTAAAGAAGCAAGTTCTTGTTTCATATAAGACCTATTTAAAAAAATGACTAATCTATTTGGGTTGCTCAGTTTGGAGGGGGCAAAAGGACTTAAAAATAACTAACTGCAAACACTTCAAAGTGAATTATCACTTATATGAGAATCAATTTTTATATTATTTTTTACACAAGAGATAACCAAAATAAAATTCCACATCACATAAGCTTCAGACATAGGGATCGTATTGTTACACTGTAAGTGAATACAATGGCTGTAGAAAAATAAAAATAAATGAAAATGAAAACAGGATACTATATGCATAAAAAGGTATATTTTGGAAACAGCAAGTACATAACTGAATAGGTAGTGAATCTACTTAATGTGAACCATGTTAAACATGAGCTGAGCTGAAGACTATTGAACTATATTATTAAGCACAGTGAGTACATTCAAACACAGTAAAGAGTAAATGAATGGAATTTAAAATATAAACCTACATATAAAAAGCTTAGACTGAGAAAGAATTAAACTACTAGCTGTTTCTCTGGACTAAGGAAAAGAAATAAAGGACAGTATTATTAGAATTTTTATGGCATAAATTTCCAAAATTGATCACAAGATACAAACCTGTGATTCAGAAGTTTATTGGGTCAAAAGTGAAAATTTAACAAAAAATACTTCAGTAATATCTATACTTTGTGACATCATAGAGGAAAAAAAAGACTTAAATAAGTGATAAAATAAGGGTGATGATATACAAATACAAGAGCAAGGTCCACACCTTTAATATAGTGTCAGAACAGATATAAATATTAAGACATCATAGAGTAACTGCCTTCAACAATCAAAGGTAAACTTAGATTAATTTCTAAGTAGATCTAGGGATTAGGTACCAAACGTAGTTTCATAGAGCACACCACAAAAAGAAATGCAAATGTCCTCTTGCATGAAATTAAGAAAGAACAAGATGAATAAACTTCAATACATGCAGAACATTGAACTAACAGAGGCAGTGTCCAAGAGAAAAAACATTTAGAGGCTGGTGATGTGGCATAGCAGGTAAAGCTGTTACCTGCAGTACCAGCATTTCATATGTGTGCTAGTTCAATTCCTGACTGCTCCACTTCTGATCCAGCTCTCTGGTATGACATAAGAAAGCAGTAGAAGATGACCCAAGTCCTTGGGCCCCTACACTCCTGTGGGAGACATTGAAAAAGCTCCTGGCTCCAGCTTTGGATTGCCCCAGCTCAGGCCTTTGCTGCCATCTGGGGATTGAACTGGCAGATGGAAGACCTCTCTCTATGTCTTTGTCTCTGTCTCTTTGTAGCTCTGCCTTTCCAATAAATATATACATCTTTAAAATATTTAGATACAAAGTTAAAAATACAAGTTTTGCATGTTTAAATTAGAATTAAAATTCTGGATTTTTAAATATTGTACTTGATAGAATTTATGTTTTCAGGTGTGTTTTATCAGCTTGTTAAAATTGATGTCATATCACTCATGTTTTGAAGAATTCCAAGTATTCATTTATTAGCCCTAATAAGCACCAAGGACTGACAGTGGCATAGATATTTCCCACAAGTTTCTGGGCATGCAGATCAACTGGATCATATTTCCACAATATGGTTGAGAAGGATGACATTATGATATCCACACAGTATACATGATCACAAAGAAACTCACCAACAGCAGGACAGTATGGGTGGCTCTTTTTGCTGGGGAGGTCCTTGGGAAATCCCTCATGCTTTGAAGGTATTCAGACCTCTTTTGATGGCTAGATAAGAAGATCACCATATAAGCACTGGAGAAAAGCATGATTTCTACAAAGATTTTCTGGGACAATGCAAGTGTGAAATATATTTCCATGATGATGGAGTTCATTGAAGAAATTCAGCAGTACTTACTGATATGGAATAGATTGGTTATGTTAGATAGAGCTGCACTGTAGATGATCATTGGACAACAGGTTGAAGGACCAAAAACAGAAGAAAGAATGGATAATATAATTTGTGAGCTTGTGTTTAAATCTTGACAAAGAGAAGGTGCTGGGGCTGATGGTGATGACCTGGATGATGCTAAGGTGGCAGGTGGTACAGACAGAGAGACCCCCTCATCACTCTACTCAAATAGAACAAAGCCTTACATTTTAAGTCACTTGGCAAATTTAGCGACTTGAACATGTCTGGAAATAAAATATACAGTGTAGTGAGTAGCATCATTATGTGGAAAAAGCCAGGTGAGAGATGGTCACATTAGTGGGCGTAGGCCTAAGATCTTGGTGGATTGTGAAGATATTGAAGAGAAAGATAAAGACATTGGCTAAGATTCAAATGGAAGCTTGGAAAAAATACATAATTTTTAATGACAACATAAGTGGAAATTTTGTTCATATTAAAAGCATACAAGAAGCCTTTTTGGATACCTGTGAAACAAACAAATAAACAGATCTCACATCACCAGTGGCCTTTCTTTTTGTCATGAAAATTACTACAAGTAATTATTTATATTGTACACACTTATTTTTAAGGAACCCTGATATTGCAAAGATTCTTTTTTCCATTTATGACTTAAGGTATACAAACTTCCTACATTTCATAGATATAAATTTAGGATGAAGATTTTTTTTAACTTTTATTTAATGAATATAAATTTCCAAAGTACAGCTTATGGATTACAATGGCTTCCCCCCCATAACTTCCCTCCCACCCGCAACCCTCCCCTTTCCCGCTCCCTCTCCCCTTGCATTCACATCAAGGTTCATTTTCAATTCTCTTTATATACAGAAGATCAGCTTAGCATATATTCAGTAAAGATTTCAACAGTTTGCACCCACATAGAAACACAAAGTGAAAAATACTGTTTGAGTGCTAGTTATAGCATTAAATCACAATGTACAGCACATTAGACTTTTGCACTACTCTCTACAACAAATTAAGTTTTTTCATTATATCCATTTTCTGACCCCTTTGAAGATTGCTCTATTTGGGGGTTTCAAAAATTTTGCAAAATAAAATTATCTTAAATTTAATTTTTCTTTAAACTCCTTGAAGTACTCTCTTTACACACACACACACACACACATAATGCAAAAATGACTCATATTCAGGAATGAATGTCTGAAGTGGAAAACTCTAGAACCACATGACTTGCAGGAGTTAACAAATGAAAAATTGCATAGTTGATTGAATGGTGGCCTTTCTTCAAAGACTTACTATAGTAAAATGAAAACACACTTATGTATTGAAACTGAATAACTGATTGCCCAAAAACATGTATGTCTACCCTTAGCATTTCCTATAGCCAGGGAAAGCACCAGGATTACACTGACTAGAATATTAATTTAATTAACTTAATTCTAATTTAAATATGCAGAACTTGTAATGTCAGATTATATCTAATTTTTTTTTTTACTTTTACACTGATGATATTCTGCATGTATTGAAATTTCTTCATCTTGTGCTTTCTTAATTTCATGCAGAAAATCATTTTTTTTCATTTCTGGAGTGTGCATCTATGAAGCTACTTTGATATGTAATCTCTAGATCTTACTTCAGAAATTAATCTAAATTTACCTTTGTTTATTGAAGGCAGTTTCTGTATATTGTCTTAATATTTATTTTTGTTCTGACACTAATATGTGGTGAATTTTCTCTTGTCTTTGTAGATCATTATCCTTCACTGTATGAATTATTTAAGTCGCTTCTTCCTCTTTGATGTTACAAAATATGGATATTATTTATGCTGTCTGACATTTAGAGGATCTAAACCAATTCAATTTCAATAATATATTTAAGCATGAAATAATATTTCTGGAATACTTTTGGTATACATGCATATATTCACTTTGGGATACTCCGTACATTATGAGACATTCAGCAAAGGAGGTAAAATATAATTACATGAAAAAGAGTAGGTAAGAATTTCAATATTTTCTTCTCTCACAACAGTAATAATTAGCTGATTCTCCCTAACCCGTGTCCCTCTTTCTATAAATGCCCACCATGCACTGAAACAGACTTGATCTTACTGATCATGAATTGATGTTTTTCCATTGAGTCTCTTGATAATGTAGAGTTGGAGAGAGAAAAATGAGTATAATAGTTGAAGTGCTATCATTTACACAATTTTTTGAATCTTTGCCTTAATTTTTAGAATTTAACAATTGATAGTTGTAGACAACATATACATGGAAAACAGTATGTAATTTATTGCTTATTTTAATTTTAATGTTAATTTTGTATCCTGTGATTTTATGTGAGTCATCTGACAATCCCATCATGGAAGCATCACTAAATGTGCAATAATATCTGCTGAGATGGCAGAAATGGAACATAAGAAAGCTTGAGCATGGTCACCTATAATTTGGACAGAGTGTAAAGGAGAATCGAGTCCTTTATTAACAAAGTAAATACTTAAAATTCTGAATGTACAGCTCAGTTCTCACTGTAAGATGTGACGATCTGGGGTTTCTGGGCTGATGGTGCAGCCTCTGAGCACTCTCAGGAGACAGAAAGTGTGGACAACATTCACCCTCTTTATTCTGGCTTTCATGTTAATCTCCAAAGTGTTTATGTGATCTTGTATCATGGTGAGGGAAATATCACAGTTAAATGGACCAAGAGTAAAAAGACTGATGATGAAATCCCTGGGCTTAGATTAGACATGGACATGAAATAGAAGCAGTGTAATGACAGGGAGAAGCCATCTGCACAAACTCAAGGGCTACTTGATACACAAAGTATGGTGTTAAAAATTATTACTCAAAAGGTGAAAAGGCAGGCATGTATACATAGAGTGAAATATCTTGCACTCATTGGTTCATCCCCTAGACGCCCTCAAAAGCTGGGGCCAGGCCTGTTCAAAGGCACTGCTGAAGAGCTCTGCTTCATTCTCCCATATGTACATCAAAGATCCTCGTGCTTGAGATGGGCCATCATCTGCTGTTTTCTAGGTGCTTTAGCAGCAGGAGGAAGATGCGTCAGAAGCATGCGGTAACCAGGACTTGAAGCAACACTCTGAATTGGGATGTAGGTGTCCCACGTGGCAGCTTAACTCACTGCACTAAATGGTTTCCTCAAGAAAAATAATTTTGATAAAGCCTCTTTTGTCACCTCTTTTGTAGTATCAACTGTTAGTGAATTGGTATATTAGTGCTAAAATAGAGTATTGTTTTATGAATGAATGCACAATGATGTTTGCATTTTATGTAGATTTAGAAAAATGAGAATATATGACAGAATATACTATGTTGTTATTATGCTAATCTCCCATGTTATTTCCATTATAAGTTTTACCATACTTATTGATCAGCATTTAAAGAACTATGCCATCATTGACAACATTAAAATGATTATGAGAATTTTAGATGAATTGATATGTGGAAGTAGATTGATAGATTCAATGATGGAATTAATTCAGTTGGCAGATTCAGGTGGATAAATATCTTCTCCACCATGATTAGCTCAATAAAAGGAATTTTTATAAAATCCCCCAATCCCAGAAGAATAAATAGGGAAAGCATCCAATTTCAATGAGTGACTGCAATGTGTCACCCATTCTTTGGAAACTGAATTTAAAGCAAATTCATGTGAAAGCACAGTGTTGATGAGAAGCACAGTCATAATCTGACACATGGAACTCCCAGGACCCTGAGAAAAAGCATGGGTTTTATAGTGTCACCACAGAAGTAGAAGACAGAAACTTTAGCAGGAAAATATAATAAGAATCTTATGCTGTGGACTTGGATACACCTAAAATTGCTCCCTAAAATTGTGTTTATTAAACTACCAGAGTCAAATAGACACCAGGAAGGGATAAATCTATGGTTTTTAGAGCTAATAACATGCTTCCTAGTGCATCACTCTTCTAAGGAGGTGATAGCCATTGCAACCCTGTCAAAAGGCGAATTTAGAAAAAAAATGACAAATACATCCTGGGCTCCCAGTTCCCTGATCAGGGCCAGGTGGTGCCAGGACACCTGAATATTATCCCCCAGAAGGCATGAATGCAAAGTTTTAAAATAAAGACTTTAAGACCTAACACTGCAATTTTTGAACATATCAATAGAGGCATTTTGTCAGTCAGATTTCTTGAAGGGTCAATACCTGTACAGCCACAAATGGAGAATCCCTGTCATTTTATTCCACTATATTCACAACAATATCATGATTACATCCTCCCTTTCTTCCAAGAGTACTAGATATTAGCACTAGAATATAGTACACTATATTCAAGGTACTACATCAAGTGCCTTACTAGATCAAATTTAATTGAGATAAAAATCATAAGTTAAACTGGGAAATATAATGAAGAAATCAAGTACAAATCCAATTCAAGTGCATCATAAATCACAAATATAATTTTGCAAACCTATTTTGTATGGCCTTACACAATTCACAAAGTTTATCATTTCATGTCTAGAAATATTTGTTGCATTAATTGTAGAGTAATAGCTAAGAGTGATATCATGAGCAGAGAATTCTGCTAATATATCATAGGAAAGAATTCTTTTTTACCTCAGAACCCAGTTGCTCTTGGAGATCACTCTGTACATGAAACAGAAAGACACTCACCCAGCTGAGTCCCTGATATGAATCCATTATTAGATGAATCCCTAAGGTGTTTTTATAGGGAAAGTATGGCATCAGCTCATCTCCCTTCAGGCCCATAACTGTCATTTTACTTGTGGAAGCAAGACAGCCTGAGACTTGGCATCATGAAAAATAGGAGCCACCTCAGGGATAAATGAACTTTCCTGGTTTCTGGAGAGAGCAGAGGAGAGCAGCTGGGTTTCACTCTTCTCACCTGTGGACTCATTTCTCCAAGGCAGTCCTGCCTGGGCAGGTTGTATGCTCTCAGCCACTGACAACCAATAAAAGTAGAACAGTAGTCTTTACTTCAGAACAAGTACACCTCTGGTTTGTCAAGCTATCCCCATTGCTCCAGAAGCCACCTGGTGGCATCCCCATAAGTTCTCCTGTGGTTTCAGGTTCTCGGCAAAATAGTAAAGCACCTGTAAATCAGGAAACTGTGCCTGATGAATTCTGAGGAATAGTGATTTTTTTTTCCCCAGGGAACACATGCGTGAGTCAGGGAATCTGCACTGGTAGCAGAATTCAGGCTAAATTTCCTCTATTTAACTCTACTCCAGGCTAAGTGCATTTCTGGAGGACAGAAAGGATACCTGCATTTCACCTACACAGGTCATGGTCTGCACTATCCCCCAGATAACTTATACACATGAGGACCTCCAGTCCACTTTGCCCTGTCACTTAACCCTCAGTCTCCTCTTTCAATTTTACTCACAGGCTTTACACACTCTGAAGTAGAGGAACTAGATTTTATCAACTAACAAACTTTCTATTTCTCTGAAACCTAACAGCCATCTCTTTGCTATGACTTATCCATATGTGAACCTTTAAGCTAAGCAGAACTGTTACATCTGTGTGTCACTCCCCATCTTCATGGAGGAACGACACAGGACCCTGCGCTGTTCTTTTGTCTGCTTGGCCCTCCCTGGGTTTGCTGCTGGTTCTTCCCGGGTTGACTACCGTCCCTTCCACCTCCGTGGAAGGGCGGTTCCCCCCGCCACTTTCCCCACTTCCACGGGGGAGCGGCACACTGCCGGCTGGCTCTCTCGGGGGCTGCTCAGATGTTCCTCAGGTGTTCTTGGTGCATGTTGTCTCTCTCCTCCTTTATAGTCCTCTTCCACCAATCCCAACTCTGCTACCCACATGCCAAGTACGCTGCTCTCCTCCAATCAGGAGCAGGTCCTACAGTTTATTGGTTGAACTGGAGGCAGCTGTGTAGAAGCTGTTTCCTCCTCTCCCAGCGCCATATTGTGGGAGAGCAGATGCATAGAATAAGTCTTAATTCGAGTAACAGTCTAGTCTGAGTTGCTCCCCACAATTCCCCCTTTCTTTTTATTTTTTGGCGTTGATACGTGCCTGTCTTCGGTGCCCCGCGGCACACTCTGCTCTGCTTGCTGGAGTTGCCCACAGGTGCTTACAAACCCTACTAATCAGGCAAACCGAATCCAGGTCCTCTCTTCACCATGTTGTGAGGAGGTTTTTAGGCACTGATGCGTGCCTGTGTTCGGTGCCCTGCAGCGCATGCTCTGCTCTGCTAGAACTGCCTGCAGGTGCTTACAAGCCCTACCAATCAGGCAAACCGAATCCAAGCTTTCTCATTGCCGTATTGTGGGGAGACTTATTGGTATTGATAACGTGCCTGTCTTCGGTGACCTGCAGCGGGTAAGTTGCTAGCCGCCAGCAGGTGCTTATCATCTTACTAATCAGCAGACCAAATCCAAGCTCTCTCATTGCCATGTTGTGGGGAGGCCTTATTTTTCTCTATTTCTCTACCTCCAGGCATTCCTATTTCTCCTATTTTACTTCTATCTGCCAGCATTCCTATTTCTCTCATTTTACTTCTAAACTTCTGTTTCTCTTATCCCTGCGGCTTCCTGACGCCCGCCCCGAGGCTGCTTCTCGGTGCCTCACACCGCGGCGGCTTCCCGGCCCTGGACGGCTTCCCGGCTTCGCGTACTCCGCGTTCTCTGTGGCCTTCATGCTAGCCCCGCGTTTCCTACTCCCGCCCCTTGCGCTCTCCCCATTTGTGCCCTGCACAGTCTCTCTACGTGTGGTGGCTTACGTGAATCACACAGCCTAGCTTACGCTTCCACTTCTCAGTTTTCAGTCTAAGTTCCCCGGGCTAACCTGACGAAATGCAACCTATAGCTTACGTCTCCGCTCCCAGTTTGGCTTCCCGTCTTTTGCTCCCTGGGCTAATCTGACGGATTCCAACCTGGCTTACATCTCCGCCTCTGGTTTTAGCTTTTCGCTTTTTGCTCCCCAGGCTGACTTGAAGAATTCCAACCTGGCTTATGTCTCTGCCTCGGCATACCCCCGCGGCTTCATCCTCCCTAACATATTTTTCTCTACCCAGTATGTTTCCTAACTTTTCTTCCAACAATATTCCCCTCTCATTTCTCCTGGCTTCTCCCCACAGTCCGTATCCGAGTCTAAGTTTCTTCTAGGTTTCACTTTTGCTTTTAATCTCCTAGCTTTTCTCCCACAGTCCGTATCTGAGTCTATGCCTAGGCTTTCGATAGCTCCTTCCGGCACCTTTTCTGTCCAGATTTTCCCTAGGCTCTTTGCTAGTCTCTATCTCTGATATTTTCCCACTTTTTCCCACTTCTTCCCTCCTAGGTTCCCTATCCGAGTCATGGCACCATTATGTCGCTCCCTGTCTTCATGGAGGAACGACACAGGACCCTGCGCTGTTCTTTTGTCTGCTCGGCCCTCCCCGGGTTTGCTGCTGGTTCTTCCTGGGTTGGCTACCGTCCCTTCCACCTCCGTGGAAGGGCGGTTCCCCCCGCCACTTTCCCCACTTCCGCGGGGGAGTGGCACACTGCCAGCCGGCTCTCTCGGGGGCTGCTCAGATGTTCCTCAGGTGTTCTTGGTGCATGTTGTCTCTCTCCTCCTTTATAGTCCTCTTCCACCAATCCCAACTCTGCTACCCACATTCCGAGTACGCTGCTCTTCTCCAATCAGGAGCAGGATCAGCTCCTGCAGGTCATCACTCAAGTTGGCGAGAGGCAGCTGCATAGAAGTTGTTACTCCCTTCTTAGCGCCATATTGTGGGAGAGCAGATGCATAGAATAAGTCTTAATTCCAGTAACAGTCTAGTCTGAGTTGCTCCCCACATCTGTGGTCCCATTTATGAATCCAGTACCATCTGATTTTGATGTTGTGACATTTTTCTTCTCAACACGTAGATATGCGTGTGGATAAAAACTCTGAGTCTTGTGTACATTCTGGTGGCCTTTATGTATCCTCTTCTATCTACTCTGGAACAGTTATCCATCTGCTCTGTGTAAGGCCCACCCATCATTCCAGAGATGAGATTACTGAGGAACCAGATCAGCGAGGTCTTCATCATCAGGTTCACTGAATAGAGCTGGTGGCTCTCCTCCTTCATTTATACTTGTTCTCACTTGTCCTGGTGCAGTTGTCCTTGATCACAGGAAAACTAAGACTGATATAGTGGGAAACAAGTGGGGAATGTTACCTTGATTGAAATCCAACACTAATCTCTTCTTTATACTCATTATTTTTCCATTTACTGAGAAAAACTTTCCCTATTCAATGTGATGAAATTAATGTATATTCTAAATGTCCATTTTAAGAATATTCCATTTAATGTTATATACTTTCTGGACTTCAAGGATTATAGGGTATGTATCTCATGAGTTACCTTAATATGTAAGGCTATCCAGGGGCTTTTCACTCTTAACATTTTATTTTTTAATTTCATTTTAATTGACAAATAATAATTGTGTATTTATGGAACATGATGTGATGTTTTGACTCATAGGTGCATTATATAAAAATGCAGTCAAGATGATTACCACATCCCTCACTATCCAATTTACTAATTTTAGATAAAATGTGTTTCTCTAAAAATGTATGTCTGCATGCATGTGTGTATGTATGAATGCATGTATGTATCTGAGAGACAGAGAAAGTTACAGAGGTTTTACTTCCTTCTTCACTCCCCAAATATACACAATGGCTGGGGCTGAAGCTGGATGAAGCTGTGATCCAGGAACTCATTACAGGTGTCAGGCATACTCTAACCCAGGCACTTTGATATGAGATGCAGTTATCTCAACCAGGATCTTAACTACCATACCAAATGCCTTACCTTAAATATCAATCATTTTAGCAAATGAGAAATACATTGTGCATTATTTTCACATTTACTTTTCTTTATTTGAGAGCCAGGATTACAGAGAAAGGGACTGAGGGAGGGAGGGAAAGAAGGAGAATAGAAAGGAGGGAGGGAGGAGAGAGAGAATCTTCCATCCATTTGTTCCTCCCCAAATGGAAACAGCTGTGGCTGGGCCAGGATGAAGCCTGAAGCGTGGAGCTTCTTCTGGGTCACCCACCTGCGTACAGGGCCCCAAACTCTTGTGGCATCTTCCACTATTTTCCAAGGGCATTAGCAAAGATCTGGGTTGGAAGTGGAGTAGCTGGGACTTGAACTGGCACCCATACAGGATGTCAGTGTTTCCAGCAGAGGCTTAACCTGCCAGGCTACAAAACTGACTATGAAAATATATAATATATTACCAATGGTGGTCAACTTGCAGTGTAATAACTCATTAAAATGTTTTCTTTTATACTCAGTTGAACTTTGCATCCTTCAATAAACATCTTTCCTTTCCTCATCCCAACCTCATTCCCCTTGACAACCTGTGGTAGTCTCCATCCTTTTTTATTAATATCTCCAATGTGTATGTGACACATTTTTCAGGCTGCATGGGGGTATCTACACAGTTTTGCCATTTCATAGAATCATTGCAAGCAAGAACTTTACTTTGTCAATTTGTTTTCAGTAGCTCAAGAAGCCCAAATAGACTTGCTTCTCAGATCTTATCACCCCCGAGATTATAGTTGGGGATAAAATCACCTCAAGTATTAAAGTTATTTATTTTTTAATATTTTATTTTTTAACTTTTATTTAGTAAATACAAATTTCAAAAGTACAGTTTATGGATCACAATGGCTTTCCCCCCACCATAACTTCCCTCCCACCTGCAACCCTCCCATCTGCCACTCCCTCTCCCATTCTATTTGCATCAAGATTCATTTACAATCATCTTTATATACAGAAGATCAATTTAGTATATATTAAGTAAAGATTTCATCAGTTTCCACCCACACAGAACATAAAGTGTAAAATATTGTTTGAGTAATAGTTATAACATTAATTCACATTGAACAACACATTAAGGACAGAGATCCTACATGAGGAGTAAGTGCACAGTGACTCCTATTGTTGACTTAACAAATTGACACTCTTGTTTATGGCGTCAGTAATCTCCCTAGGCTCTAGTCATGAGTTGCCAATGCTATGGAAGCCTTTTGAGTTTGCTGACTTTGATCTTATTTAGTCAAGGTCATAGTCAAAGTGGAAGTTCTTTCCTCCCTTCAGAGAAAGGTACATTATTAATCACATTGGAAGAGGACATGAAGATGGTGAGAAAGTTTGAGATGGGGTAAAAGAGGAAAGAAGGCTGCTCAAGCAGCAATGATTTACTAAAATCTACTAAGTCTGTTTATGTTTTCTGTAGCAGATGTTATTATCAAATATAACATATATTTTTGTATTTATTTATAAACTGTCTTCCTCACTCATAAACTAAAGTGAGAACTCCCTGAATGTATAGATATGTGCCTATTTTCTTCATTGCTGATTCTCTACCACCTACCATTCACAGAGTAGGAAAGCTGTCATATATGCCAAGCCATTGAATGAAAGTACTATATTAATCAGTAATGACAGCAGTTACTGTGTAGCAACATGCACTAATCTTTTCCTAAGAAAGTTACATGCATTCTATTCTCTGAAAGCAATTTGCATGCATTTTTCTTTCTTAGTTTCAAAGCATCATCAAGTTACCCCATTATGAGAGCTCCCATAACTATATTGCAGGTTGGCAGAAAAAAGGGAAAGGGAGTGGTCATGTGGAGAAGAGGCTATGCCTGTGGGTCACTTTACTTTATAATGGTATTGTCTTGTGAGAATTAACTCATTCTAGGACACAGGCATGAATCTTTGCAATAGTAGTGCTCCCCAATATGCTAACACCAGAATCCATTTGAAAAATATTCAACATGGCACTATTGCCCCCTTGGACAAAACATCCACCTCATGAACCCTCAGGGGCATTCTCAGACCAAATTCAAACCATAGTGTCACATGATCCAGTAATCCAATTTCGGGGTATATATAGTAGGGTATTGAAATCAATATTTTATGTTTATTGTAGGATTATTAACAACATCCAAAAGATGAACTCGAGTGTCCATTAATAATAGAATGAATAAGAAAATATGGTATATTAGTAAAAGGGAATGCCACATGGCCTTTAAATAAAAGAAGCTCTGTCGTTCATCACATTAAAAGAACTATGAAATATTATAGAAGTTGAAATAAATCAAATACAGAAATACAATGTGAATTATACTATATGTAGAAATAAATCAAATTAATAATCAAGACAATATAATTTTTAATTTATATTCTAAAGTCAAAATAAAAGGATGGAATTAATGAGAAAAAATATCAAAATTTTGTATGAAACTATAATCAGTAAAAAAGCCTGGGTGGGGGGCTTACACAGGTGTATGAGGTTTCAAATGTATAGAGTATAAACAAATATTTGTTTAAAATATAAATATGCAAGTATAAAATTAAATAAAACAAACAGTACTAATTTGGAAAACAAACACACATAACAAGTACAATTTTTTTTTGACAGGCAGAGTGGACAGTGAGAGAGAGAGAAAGAGAGAAAGGTCTTCCTTTGCTGTTGGTTCACCCTCCAATGGCCGCCACGGCTGGTGCACTGCACTGTTCCAAAGGCAGGAGCCCAGATGCTTCTCCTGGTCTCCCATGGAGTACAGGGCCCAAGCACTTGGGCCATCCTCCACTGCACTCCTGGGCCACAACAGAGAGCTAGCCTGGAAAAGGGGCAACCAGGACAGAATCTGGCTCCCTGACTGGGATTAGAACCCAGTGTGCCGGCGCCACAAGGTGGAGGGTTAGCCTAGTGAGCCGCGGCGCTGGCCTAACAAGTACAAATTTTAAAATGTTGATATTTACCACAAAGATAGAAATACAACAAAACTAATTTTGAATTATTTCTCAAGAATCCCTTATAATATATTTTACATGTAAACTTTATATTAAGGTTTGTAAAACACTAAATTTTCCTTTTGTAACAACTATAAGAGATATGTTGTCTGAGGTTTGTGGTTACTCACATAGTATTCAAATTCTACTTTTATATGTTCATTTTTAAAATTTATATAAAGGGAAATAATTTCATATATTGTATACATACAGTTTTTTTTTAATTTGAAAGAGTTACAGATGGCCGCAATGGCTGGAGCTGCGCCTATCTGTAGCCAGGAGTCAGGAGATTCCTCTGGGTCTCCCATGTGGGTGCAGGGGCCCAAGGACTTGGGCTGTCTTCTACTGCTTTCCCAGGTCATAGCAGAGAGCTGGATTAGAAAAGGAGCAGCCAGTACTAGAACCGGCACCCATATGGGATGTCAATGCTTCAGGCCAGGGCTTTAACCTGCTGAGCCACAGTGCTAGCCCCTATGCATACACTTTTAAGAATGTAATGTGGCCAGTACCACATCTCACTAGGTTAATCCTCTGCCTGTGATGCCGGCACCCCAGGTTCTAGTCCTGGTTGGGGCACCAGATTTTGTCCCGGTTGCTCCTCTTCCAGTCCAGCTCTCCACTGTGGCCCAGGGAGGCAATGGAGGATAGCCTAAGGCCTAAGTGCTTAGGACCTGTGCCCGCATGAGAGACTGGGAGGGGACACCTTGCTCCTTGCTTCGGATCGGCGCTGTTCGCTGGCCGCAGCAGCCATTTGGGGGGTGAAGCAACAGAAAAGGAAGACCTTTCTCTGTCTCTCTTTCTCTGTCTAACTCTGCCTGTCGAAAAATAAATAAATAAAAAAAGCAGAACGTAATGTCACTCCCCATCTTCCTTTCCCTTCCCTCTATCCTTACTCACTGCCACTTTCCCTTGTGTTTCCTTTATTAGTTGTCTTTTGATTTTTATAATGACATACTTTCAATTTACTTTATAAACACAAGTTCAGCCCTCTACTAAGCAAACAAATTGAGAAGAAGTAGAGGTCATTAGGTTGAGAAAGTACTAGCATCCTGGGCACCTCTATAGACAGTCTAAAGTCTAATGTTAACAGTGAAACAAAACCTAAGCTCAAAATTGGGACTTTCCACTGGATCACATACACATAAGCCAAAGCATTATTGCCTCTTATCAAGTAATATCTTTTTTTAAAGATTTTTATTTATTTGACAGGTAGAGTTACAGACAGTGAGAGAGACAGAGAGAAAGGTCTTCCTTCCATTGGTTCGCTCCCCAAATGGCCACAATGGCAGGAACTACTCCAATCTGAAGCCAGGAGCCAGGTGCTTCCTCCCTGTCTCCCGTGTGGGTGCAGAGGCCCAAGCACTTGGGCCATCCTCCACTGCCTTCCTCGGCCACAGCAGAGAGCTGGATGGGAAGAGGAGCAACCTGGGACTAGAACCTGGCACCCATATGGGATGCCAGCTTGACAGGCAGAGGATTAACCTAGTGCACCACCACACTGGCCCCTCAAGTAATATCTTTATTTTGCATCCATATTCCACCTGCTAAATGGAGTTCTCTGAATGTCTTCTGGTTTTGAGTTTTGTCTGATTCATGAATCTCTTAAATGCTTAAATAAATAAACTCTATTAAATTTATTTTCCTGAATAAGTTTATTTTCACAACAAGATATGAGAAATTTTATTTCTCATGACCACCCCAGCACTATTCTGCAGAAGGAAGCCCCTGCTCAACTCAGAGGATTTTACACAGAGTGTGTGTGGGGTAATATTCCATAGTGTATCTATACCACATTTTCTTTATCCATTCATCAGACAATAGGCATCTGGGTTGATTCATTATCATTTTTACAATCAGTTACTGTTTATAGCTTTTGTATATATTCTTACTACACTAGGGTCTTATTGATTTTTAATTCTTAAACTTCTTCCTGGGTGAAGCATTAACCCTTTTTACTGTAAAGTATTTTAAATATGTTGTCTCAAATACTAAAACTAGAAAAGACAAAAAAGGAGGATAAAAGAGGGTGAGAGAGAAGTGGAGGGATGGAGGAAGGGGTAGCATCACATCTTAAAATTGTATCTACAAATTATATTGAATCTATTAAAAAAACTATGAATAATTAAAATTAAAATTATTCAAAACACTTTAAAATTTTAAAAATGCTTTGAACTTGCTTTATAATCACAGGCTTTGTGGTTCACTAAATACTGAGTTCAGCCAGGAAAAAGTAGAAAGACTCTGATGGATATCTGGGCTGATTCAATATCTTAGCTATATTGAATTGAGCTGTGAGAGAAATGGCAGTGCAGATAATCCTGTCATATGAAGATTCCATTTCTTTAGGCATATTCTCAGGAATGGGAAGGCCACGTCATATGGTAAATATGTTTCAGATTTCTGAAAACCTCCATATTGCCTTCCATAAAGTTGTACTAGTTTACACTCCCCTAATAGTGTATTAGGGTAATTGTTTTATATATCTTCACCAGAAATTGTTTTTTTGGATGATATTCATTTTGATGTGAGGTGATACACTGTGGTTTTTATTTGCTTGCCTCATGTCTAGGAATCCTGAGCATCTTTTTTGTTGTTGTTCATGTGATTGATGACAGTATTTCATTTTTTGAAAAATACCTCTTTGTTTTCACAAAAAAAGTGAAGATGCAACTGGCAGAATGAAAGAAAAGATTTTCAAACTACTCAATGATAAAGAATTAAAATCTAGGGGCTGATGCTGTGGCGTAGTGGGTTAACACCCTGGCCTGAAGCACTGGCATCCCATATGGGCACCGGTTCTAGTCCTGGCTGCTCCTCTCCTGATCCAGCTCTCTGCTAAGGCCTGGGAGAGCAATGGAGGATGGGCCAAGTCCTTGGGCCCCTGCACCCATGTGGGAGACCCTGGGGAAGTTCCTGGCTCCTGGCTTCAGATCGGTGCAGCTCTGGCTGTTGTGTCCTTCTGGGGAGTGAACCATCAGATGGAAGACTTTTCTCTCACTACCTCTCCTCTCTCTGTGTAATTCTGACTTCCAAATAAATAAATAAATCTTAAAAAAGAATTAATATCCAGAATTTATAAAGACCTAAGGAAATTCAATAAAACAAAATTAACAATCCAGTTAAGAAATGGGCAAAGGCCATGAATAGCCCTGGCTCAATTTTTTTTTGTATTTTTTATCTTTCTCCTTCATTTGTGTTGTGGTTAATTTATGCATTTATCAATTAAAACTATGTGTTCAAAAGAGATGTGAATTTATTGTTCTTAATAAAGAGATACAGCTGGTGAATATGTAAATGAAATGTGACATTGGAGCTTTATTTTTAATTTTAGATTTTTACTTTTATATGCACTTTTATTAATAAAAATAAAACATGTAAAATATTTCATAGATACATTTCTTTTTTATGCATGAATTTTATTTATTTATTTATTTATTTATTTATTTATTTATTTATTGTTAAATTTTTTAACTTTTATTTAGTAAATATAAATTTCCAGAGTACAGTTTATGGATTACAATGTCTTTTCCCTCTATGACTTCCTTCCCACCTGCAACCCTCCCATCTCCCACTCCCTCTCCCTATCCATTCGCATCAAGATTCATTTTCAATTATCTTTATATACAGAAGATTGATTTATATATATATAATATATATATTAAGTAAATATATATTATATATATTAAGCAAATATTTCATTAGTTGGCACCCACACAGAACATAAAGTGTAAAATACTGTTTGAGTACTAGTTATAGCATTAATTCACTTTGAACAACACATTAAGGACAGAGATCCTACATGAGGAGTAAGTGCACAGTGACTCCTATTGTTGACTTAACAAATTAACATTCTTGTTTATGGCATCAGTTTATGGCATGGAAAGCCAAGACACTCTGGAAAAAAAAAAAAAAACTAAATGAAAGATCTCTGCGAGTGAGATCCCAGTAGAAAGAATGGGCCATCAAAGAAGGAGGTACCTTTCTCTGAAGGAAGGAGAGAACTTCCACTTTGTTTATGACTTTGTCTAAATGAGATCAAAGTTGGTGAACTCAAAAGGCTTCCATAGCCTTGGCAACTCATAACAAGAGCCTAGGGTGACTACTGACACCATAGATACATTTCTAAGAATATAGCCATATTCCCTTTCCCCCATCCCTCAGTCTCCCCTACTTCCTTCCTTTCTATTTTCCTCTAATTTGTGCAATAATACACTTTAAATTATCTTTATAATCACAGGCTTAATGTGCCACTAACCACAATCTTCAATAAGTTACATAGTAGAAAGATCAGTGTTCCCTAGGAATATACACAAGTTCTGTAAGCAAAGGTAAATCAAAATATGTCAGTTTCATTTTTATATTTTTTGCATTCTGTGTTAAATACTGTATTTCAGAGAAAGTATATATATTATTCGTCATTTGGGGATTGGATTATTTCACTAAGCATTACAGTCTCCAGTTGTATCCATTTTGTTGCAAAATACATGATTTCTCTTTCATGGCTTAACACTATTTTTTTTATTTTTTATTATTTTTTATTTTTTTATTTTTTTGACAGGCAGAGTGGACAGTGTGAGAGAGAGAGACAGAGAGAAAGGTCTTCCTTTGCCATTGGTTCACCCTCCAATGGCTGCCATGGCTGGCATGCTGTGGCCTGCACACCACGCTGATCTGATGGCAGGAGCCAGGTGCTTCTCCTGGTCTCCCATGGGGTGCAGGGCCCAAGCACTTGGGCCATCCTCCACTGCACTCCTGGGCCACAGCAGAGAGCTGGCCTAGAAGAGGGGCAGCTGGGACAGATCCGGTGCCCCGACCAGGTGTGCTGGTGCCACAAGGCAGAGGATTAGCCTAGTGAGCCGCGGCGCCAGCCTGAATAGTATTCCACTGTGTATAAATACTACCTTTTCTTTATCCAGTCATCCATGGACATCTACAATGAATCAATATCTTAGTTACTGTGAAATGAACTGCTATAAACATGGGGATACAAATAACTCTTTCATATGATGACTTCATTTCCTTTGGGCAAATTCCCAGGAATGTGATGGTTGTTCTACCATTGGGTTGGTTTCCAGATTTCTGAGGAATCTACATTTTTGTCTTCCATAATGGTTGTACTAGTTTATGTTCCCACCAAAAGTGTACTATGGTACTCATTTCTACACATCTTTGCAGGCATTTGTGATTTTTATTGTTAGGTGATAGTCATTATAATTGGGTGAGCTGATCTCTCATTGTGGTTTTATTTGTATTGCACTAATGATTCATGATTCAGAACATTTTTCATTTGTCTGTCAACCATTTGTATTTCATCCTTTGAAAAATACTTGTTCATGTCCCTTGCCCATTTATTTTTTATTAAAAGTATATTTAATTTAAGTTACAAGTTTCATATGTTTCATAAATTTCTTTATACCATTAAAGAAACATAGTGGACATACCACACCTTCCTTCCCACTCATGCTCCAACCCTTCCTCTCCTTCCCTCTTGAATTCCCACTCTTAATTTTTACAATGATCTTTTTTAGTACGCTTAATACTTATATAGTTAAAGCTACCCTAAGTAAAAGAGCTCAACAGTAGTATGAAGAGAAAACTAAACAAAGTAAAACAAAATACTGTTCCTCAATGAAAGAGCCTAGGACTATAAATCATCACTGATTCTCAAAATGTCTATTACATTTCAATAAACATAGCTTTCAAAAAAATGAAATCCTATCTTTTGCAACAAGATGGTTGCAACTGGAAACCATTATGCTTAGTGAATTAAGCCAAACCAAAAAGGCAGATTTCATGTTTTACCTGATCAAAGGTAATGAATAAAGTACCATGTCCATTTCTTAACTTGATTGTTGTTGAGTTTCTAGAAGTCTTTATATTTTTTTAGATATGAATCCTTTATCAGATGCATTATCATTTTTCTATTCTGTCAGTTGCCTCTTTTATATTTAACCTCACCCTCCACAATAAAGTTGCTTCTGTGTCTCACAAAAAAAGATTTCTTAGATATTTTATCACTATTTTTCATAACTTTCTCTTTTTTATCCCTTTCTATATAAGTAACCTGCATTGGATATTTTCATATATTTAACTGGTTCAATATCCACAAAAAGTAAATGAAAAAAATTTTAAATGCCACTAGCCATCAGGGAAATTCAAATCAAACCCGTAGTGAATTTTCATTTTACTCCTGTCAGAATGGCTGTTATTCAAGAGACAGTGTAACACGCCTGTGAGGATGTGGAGAAAGGGATACATTTACACACTGTTTGTGAACATGTAAATTAGTGCAGTCCCTGTAAAAAATAGTATGGAGATTCCTTTAAAAATCTAAACATAGATTTGCCATATGATCCAATAATTTCACTCCTGGATATATGCAGAATAGATACAAAAATAGTATGGAGATTCCTTTAAAAATCTAAAAATAGATTTGCTATATGATTCAAAAATTTCACTCCTGGATATATACAGAATAGACACAAAAATATTGGCTTAAATATACCTGCTTTACCATGTGAATAGCATCACTGTTCATAATGCAAAAATGTAGAATTAACTAATCAAATGAAGGGCTAAAGATATTTGCATACACACATACAAACACACAAAGCACACACAAATAAAATGTTAATGTAAGACAAAAGCATGGGCTGGTGCTGCAGCTCACTAGGTTAATCCTCCGCCTTGCGGTGCCGACACACCAGTTTCTAGTCCCGGTCGGGCCTCTGGATTCTGTCCCGGTTGACCCTCTTCCAGGCCAGCCAGCTCTCTGCTGTGGCCAGGGAGTACAGTGGAGGATGGCCCAAATGCTTGGGCCCTGCACCCCATGGGAGACCAGGATAAGTACCTGGCTCCTGCCATTGGATCAGCGCGGTGTGCCGGCTGCAGTGCATTGGCCACAGCGGCCATTGGAGGGTGAACCAACGGCAAGGGAAGACATTTCTCTCTGTCTCTCTCACTGTTCACTCTGCCTGTAAAAAAAAAAAAAAGACAAAAGCATGAAAATCCAACAAATGCAGGAAAATTATTGGAATTGGAGGACAAATGTTTAGTATAATAAATCAGACACAGAATGAATGATACCATACGTTATCTGTTAGGTGGGATAAAAATTTTTAAAAAATTATGCCTGAATATGTCAATTGTGCTGCACATACTGTATTTTTAAACCATTTTAAAAGCATGCATCTAATAAATTGATAGAAATTATTTAATAGTAGTTTTAATGACTTTATGACTACTTTAAATTTACTTCATATCAGTAAAGTTGAATATTGCTGTTATTTTTCCTTCATGATTAAGTGATGTTTTTACTCATTTTTGTGTTATTTTTTCTTGGTAGTGTCAACTTGTATTTCTCATTTCTGTATATTTTGAATATATTTTACATTTTTTATTTAGTAAATATAAATTTCCAAAGTACAGTTGATGGATTACATTGGCTCCCTCCCCCCCGAATTTTCCTCCCACTTGCACCCCTCCCATTTCCTGCTCCCTCTCCCATTCCATTCACATCAAGAATCATTTTCTTCCTTTCTTCCTTCCTTTCTTTCTTTCTTTCTTTCTTTCTTTCTTTCTTTCTTTCTTTCTTTTTTGACAGGCAGAGTGGATAGTGAGAGAGAGAGAGAAAGGTCTTCCTTTTTGCTGTTGGTTCACCCTCCAATGGGCACCGTGGCCAGCGCGCAATAGCCAGCGCACCACACTGATCCGAAGGCAGGAGCCAGGTGCTTATCCTGGTCTCCCATGGGGTGCAGGGCCCAAGGACTTAGGCCATCCTCCACTGCATTCCCTGGCCACAGCAGATAGCTGAACTGGAAGAGGGGCAACCGGGACAGAATCTGGCATGCCGACCGGGACTAGAACTCAGTGTGCCAGCGCCGCTAGGTGGAGGATTAGCCTATTGAGCCATGGCACCAGCCTAAGATTCATTTTCAATTATCTTTATATACAGAAGATCAATTTAGTATATATTAAGTAAAGATTTCATCACTTTGCACCCACAGAGAAACACAAAATATAAAAATACTGTTTCAGTACTGGTTATAGCATTACTTCACATTGCACAACACATTAAGGACAGAGCTCACATGAGAAGTAAGTACACAGTGACTCCTGTTGTTGACTTAACAATTTGACTCTTGTTTATGGCATCAGGAATCTCCCTAGAATTTAGTCATGAGTTGCCAAGGCTATGGAAGACTTTTGGGTTCAACAACTTTGATCTTATTCTGACAGGGTCATAGTCAAAGTGGAAGTTCTCTCCTCCCTTCAGAGAAAGGTACCTCCTTCTTTGATGGCCCCATTCTTTCCACTGGGATCTCACTTGCAGAGATCTTTCATTTAGGTCTTCTTTTTATTTTCCCCAGAGTGTCTTGGCTTTCCAAGGCTTAATACTCTCATGGGCTCTTCAGCCAAATCTGAATGACTTCAGGGCTGATTCTGAGGCCAGAGTGCAATTTAGGACATCTGCCATTCTGTGAGTCTGCTGTGCATCCCAATTCCCATGTTGGATCATTCTCTCCCTTTTTGATTCTATCAGTTAGTATTAGCAGACACTAGCCTTGTTTGTGTGATCCCTTTGACTTTTAGACCTATCAGTGTGATCAATTGTGAACTGAAGTTGATCACTTGGACTAGTGAGATGGCATTGGTACATGCAACATTGATGGGATTGTATTGGAATACCCTGGCACATTTCTAACTCCACCCTTTGGGGCAAGTCTGATTGAGCATGTCCCAAATTGTACATCTCCCCCCTCTCTTATTCCCACTCTTGTATTTAACAGGGATCACTTTTGAGTTGAATTTCAACACCTAAGAATAAATGTGTGTTAATTACAGAGTTCAACAAATAGTACTAAAGCAAAAAAAAATACTAATAGTGATAACGTATTACATTATACATCAACAGTGATGACAAGAGCTGATCAAGTCACTGTTTCTCATAGTGTCCATTTCACTTCAACAGGTTTCCCCTTTGGTGCTCAGTTAGTTGTTTCCAATCAGGGAGAACATATGATATTTGTCCCTTTGGGACTGGCTTATTTCACTCAGCATAATGTTTTCCAGATTCCCCCATTTTGTTGCAAATGCCTGGTTTAAATTGTTTTTAACTGCTGTATAGTATTCTATAGAGTACCTGTCCCATAATTCCTTAATCCAGTCTACCGTTGATGGGCATTTGGGTTGGTTCCAGGTCTTAGCTATTGTGAATTGAGCTGCAATAAACATTAATGTGCAGACAGCTTGTTTGTTTGCCAATTTCATTTCCTTTGGGTAAATCCCAAGGAGTGGGATGGCTGGGTTGTATGGTAGGGTTATATTCAGGTTTCTGAGGAATCTCCAGACTGACTTCCATAGTGGCTTAACCAGTTTGCATTCCCACCAACAGTGGGTTAGTGTCCCTTTTTCCCCACCTCCTCGCCAGCATCTATTGTTGGTAGATTTCTGAATGTGAGCCATTCTAACTGGGGTGAGGTAAAACCTCGTTGTGGTTTTGATTTGCATTTCCCTGATTGCTAATGACCTTGAACATTTTTCCATGTGCCTGTTGGCCATTTGGATTTCCTCTTTTGAAAAATGTCTATTGAGGTCCTTGGCCCATCTCTTGAGTGGGTTGTTTGTTTTGATGTTGTGGAGTTTCTTGATCTCTTTGTAGATTCTTGTTATTAACCCTTTATTTGTTGCATAGTTTGAAAATATTTTTTCCCATTCTGTCAGTTGCCTCTTCACTTTCCTGACTGTTTCTTTTGCAGTACAGAAACTTCTCAATGTGATGCAATCCCAAATGTTAATTTTGGCTTTGACTGCCTGTGCTTCTGGTTTCTTTTCCAAGAAGTCTTTGCCTGTGCCGATATCTTGCAGGGTTTCTCTGATGTTCTCTAATAATTTGATGGTGTCTGGTCATAGATTTAAGTCTTTAATCTATGTTGAGTGGATTTTTGTGTAAGGTGAAAGGTAGGGGTTTTTCTTCATGCTTCTGCACATGGAAATCCAATTTTCCCAACACCATTTATTGAATAGACTGTCCTTATTCCAGGGATTGGATTTGGATCCTTGATCATTTAGATGTTAAAGTGTCATCTTTCAGCAGTTTATGCACAAAATAATTTTGTGGAATTTGAAATGCAAATAATTATGCATTGCATATTTTTGTAATCTCTTAATTACCACAGATTAGAATAAAACCTATGGTATTTGTCTATTCAGGACTGGGTTATTTAACTATGTATAATGTTTTCTAGTAGCATCCATTTTGTTAAGACGGGGTCACATTCTTTTTATGGCTGAATAATATTCCATAGTGTATACACACCATATTTTCTTTATCTAGTCATAAATTGATGAGCATCTGGGTTAATTCCATATCTTAGCTATTGTGAATTAAGCTGCAACAAACTTAGAGGTAGAGATAATTCTTTCATGTGCTGTTTTCATTTTTGGGGGGTAAATGCTCAGGAGTAGGCAGGCCAGATAATTTAGTGGATCTACTTTCAGTTTTCTGCAGAATTTTCATTGCATTTTCCACAATGGCTGTTCTAGTCCACATTTCCTTGAACAGTGGATTGCAGTTTCTTTTCCTCACATCTTTACCACCAATTAATTTTTTTTTTTTTTTGTATGAGAGACATTCTAACTGGGGTGAAGTTAAGCCTCATTGGGGTTTTTCTTTGTATTTCCCTGTTGGCTACCAATCTTGAGCATGGTTTTCTTTATCTTTTGACTAATGGAATTTTCTATTTAGAGAAATGCTTGTTCAAGTGCTTTGAATATTTATTTACTTGATTGTTTTTTGTTGAGTTTCTTGAACTTTTTATAGATTATGGGTATCAATCCTTAGCAGTTTCATAGTTTCCAGATATTTTTTCCCATACTATCAATTGACTCCTCAATTTGTTTAATGTTTCCTTTGCAGTGAGTCTTAGTTTGATGTAATCCCATTTGTCTATTTTTGCTTTGATTTCTCTGTGCTTCTGATGTCTTTTACAATAATTAATTTTATATTCCAATGCTTTGCAAAGTTTCCCCAGAATTCTCCTCTAGTTATTTGATGGTATCAGGTCATAGATTTATATTCTTGATCCATTTTGAGTTGATTTTTGCTTAAGGTCTATATACAGTCTTTTTTCATATTTCTGCAGGTGGAGGTTAAATTCCTCAACAGCACTGGTTCTATAGACTGTCCTTTCTTCAGGGATTGATTTTAGCCCTTATCAAAGAATAGTTGTCTACAGATGTGTGAATTGTTTTCTGGGAGTTATATTCAGTTCCATTGGTCTGCAAATATATTTTATTGCCAGTAGCACGCTCTTTTGAATATAACTGTAGGATGTCTTAAAATCTGGTGTTACAATGTTTCTGTCTTTATTTATTTATTTATTTTTTGGTTAAGATTGTGTTATCTAATCAGGATCTCTTTTGTTTATATTTGAAATATAGCACCATTTTTTTTCTAGGATCACATTGAATCTATAAACTGCTGTCAGTAGTATTTTCATTATGATGGTATTAATTCAACCAATCCACAGACAAGGAAATTGTGTTTCATTTTTTGTTTCCTGTTATTTCTTTAGACAAGTTTTGAAATTTTTATTTTAGGGCTCTTTCACCTGCTGCTTCCCAAGGTGTCAGAAAGCTGAACTCAAGACCAGAGCTTAAACTTGAATGAAGGCACCCTGATATGAGATGCAGAAATTCAAAAAGGCATCTTAACAACTATGGCAAATGCTTATGTTCCAATAACTTATATCTTTTTTTAACTTTTTAAAATTATTTTTCTTTCTTTGAAAAGTATACTTACAGAGAGGTAAAGACAGAGAGAGAGAAAAAAATGGGAAAGAGCGAGAGAGAATGAGCAAGAGAGTGGTCTTCTATTTGCTGGTTCACTCCCCAAATGGCTGCAATGGCCAGGACTGGGCTCAAATAAAGCCCAGTACCTTTTACTCAGCCTTCCACATGTGTTCAGTGGCCCAAGTACTTGGCTCATCTTTAGCTGTTTTCCCAGGCTCATTACCAGGTAGCTAAATGAAAGTGCACAGACAAGATTCAAACTAGTGCCTGCAAAAATTCCAGCATCACAGGCAGCAGCCTTACCCACTAAACCATATTAGCTCAAGTGTCATTACTTTTATACCAATTGTTTTCATGCTGTTTAGAAATATTTTGCAGCATAGTATTGATTTAATTAAATATTATTTCCATTAATTGCCCATAGTATTTATTTAGTAACATGAATATATGACATTCTTGTTAATCCTATCAATGTGGATAAATGCATTAACATATTTTCTACTTTGATTCCTGGTGTAAAGTCTAATTGGTAATGGAATAATATGATAATATGACCATAAATAAATTGTAACATTTTCAATATTTAAACTATATTAATGTACCCTAAATAATATTCTATATGATGTAATCCAGGTAAATCCCTAATACAATCATATGTTCTGCTTAAAAATATTAGGAAGTTGGTTATAATTCTTAAATTGTACACTTTAAAAGGATTGCTATGTTGGATTTTTATTATTTGAATTTTATCTCAATAAAATAAATTAAAAAAAACTGCCATCCCCTATTTCCAAAAATGGAGAGTGTTTTAGCTGTAAATGTGAAGGCTGTAATTTACAGAAATGTAAATTAACATAAGTGATCATTTAAATTATAAAACAAATTCAGTAAAGTTCTATTCATGATTTTTATCCACCTGGATAGATAATGAGAGATACACTCAGCCTTCAATTATGTGTGTGGTACAGCTGTCTTTCGTGGAGACTTCGTGTCCTTGTAGAATTCATTGGCATAGAATGTGACCTAAAAATAATTTCTTTTCAGGCACAAAAAGGCTGAAGTCTTGTATTTTGTGAAAGTGTGTGTGGACCTGGGGAATATTAAGTTAACTCTAACAAGCCAGGTAGAGAAAATAAAGGTCACATGTTTTCACTCATATGTGTAATCTACAGTAGTTGATCTTAAAGAAGTTGAGGGTAGATTATTATTTACCAGGGGAAGAGAAACTTGGGCAGAGGGAAATAGGAAGACATGAAAAAAGGCTGCAACATCACAGTTAGATAGGAGAAATGATTCTGGTGTTCTTTTGTACAGTAGGATGACCATAGTTAGCAATAATGAGTCATTATTATTATTATTAGGAGAGAGAACTTTTAATGTTCTCATCACAAAGAAATGACAAGAGTTTAAGACGCCATGCTTACTAATCTCCTAATTTCATCATTACACAATTCATACTTGAATCAAAATATCACATTGTGTTCTATAACTGTGTAAAATTATGTCAAAATTAAAAAATAAATGCAAAAATAGAAAAGATACTTTTCAAAAACGTAAAGATATGACATTTGTAGACCATAAGATACTTGTGAAAATGTTCATTTACCTTTATGAGTGAATCATTATATATTACAACCAGAACAAAAAAGAATCCAAAGAATATCTATAGATACATTATTCAGGCATGTTTAAATATATATATATATATATATATATATATGTATATATACATATATACACACATATATATATATATATATATATAGAGAGAGAGAGAGAGAGAGAGAGAGAGATAAAGATAATTTTGCTACCATACAAAATGCAAACTTCTTAAAAAATTCAAATAATGTCCAGGTTAAAATTATATTTCCTATAATGGTTTCATCTTTGTGAGAAAAGTTTCCACATAATCACTCAGTTTATTTTTTCACATCTGTTAAATGAGTTTATCCTATTTTTTACCTAGAAACCTTTTATTTAAAGTATAAAAAAATCATTCATTTCAAATTTAGAACCAGTAATCTTCTTACCCCCTAAACAGATCAATAAGCTAAATGGAGAGTGAATCAATAATAAAAACCAGCCCAATAAGAAAGTCCAGAAAGGACAGTCTCACTTCTGAATTGTATCTAACAATTAAAGAACTAATTCAAATTCTTCTCAAGCTATTCAAAATAACTGAAATAGAGGGATTCCTCCCTAACTTCTTCCTTGAAGCCAATTTCACCTTAGTTCCTAAACAAGAAAAAAAGTTGCAATAGAGAAAGATAATTATAGGGGCTGGTACCATGGTGTATTGGGTAAACTGCCATCTGCAGTGCCGGCTTCCCACTTGGGCACTGGTTTGAGTCCAGTCTGCTCCACTTCTCACCTAGCTCTCTTCTGTGGCCTGGGAAGGGAGTAGAAGATGGCCCAAGTCCTTGGGCCTCTGCAACTGCATGGGAGAACCAGAAGAATATCCTGTCCCCTGGCTTCGGATCAGTGCAGCTGTGGCCATTACAGCCAATGTGGGGAGTGAATCAGGGAATGCAAGACCTCACTCTTTTTCTTTCTTTCTGTAACACCAACTTTCAAGTAAACAAATAAAAGCTTTTTATTTATAGAGAAAGGGAATTATAGGCCAATTTCCCTGATGAACATAGACACAAATATCCTCAACACAATGTTAGTGGATCAAATCCAACAACACATTAGAAAGATCATTCATCTCTGGTATTCAGGGATGGTTCAACATTCCTAAGTCAATAAATGTGATTCATCACATTACCAAATTGAACTACAAAGACCATATGATTATCTCAATAGATTCAGAGAAAGCTTTTGATAAAATACACATCCTTCATTGATGAAAACCCTAAGGAAATTGGGTATAAAATGAATCACATCATTTTACCTTGGAAAGTGTGCAAAAGGTAAAGTTTATGAAAAATTTGATACAGAGAGGTGAACAAGCACCTCTATTGAGCATGTCTAGGCACAGGCATAGTCAGTGACAAGTGGACACCAATAAAGTCCTTAAGTCTATATTATCACAAAGGTTGCTTAGTAAACAATTAAGGCCTGACTACAGAGACACACTGTGGAACTGAGATAGCTAGAATCTTCAGGATTTCAGGTCAGCTGATGAGTTAAGTAAAGCTCACAAATTCCAATAACTAGAAAAATGAGACATTGGATTTCCTATAGCAGCTCACAGCTGTGGCTAGGAGCTTCCTGTGGGTCTCCTACTTGGATTCAGGGGCCCAAGATTTTGGGTCATCTTGTGCTTCTTTCCCATGGAAAATTAACAGGGAGCTGAATTGGAAGTGGAGCAAAAACTACTCAAACTGATGCTCTTATGGAATAACAGAACTGCAGACTATGACTACTAGGCCACAGTGCCAGCCACAGATATTGTCCTGACTTCTCTGATTCTCCATTATTTTGATGGAGGTGTCTGAGACACTGGAGAGAAACAATCCCACAGGTGACTGTGGCAAGAGATTGTTGCACCAGCATGAGGATGTGAGCCTGATTCACATAGAAGTCTTTGCTCATAGTCTTTACCCTAGGCTTTGGGCCCACCTGTAAAAGTTTTCCAGAACTCTTGACCCCAGCTAGTACACACCTCTGGATTTGTTGGAAGATACAGGCATCCCACCATACCTAGGGGCAGATTCCTAAGTACAGAGACTTTAGAGGAGATATCAACAAGTGTTTTCTACATACACATGAAATTAAGCATAAAAATACAAGGAACATGAATGAGGGAGACAATATGACTGCAAAAGGAACACAATGATATTTCAGTGTTAGACTGTGCAGATGAGATTGATGAAATGCCTGAAGAGGAAGTTTAAAAATGTAAGGCTCCTCAGAAACACACAGAAGGAATCACAAGAGTTAAAGAAACCTGTGAATGATATGGGTAAGAAATTAGGCTAAGAAAAAAATTAAAGAAAAATCAAACTGAAATATTATGAATAAAAAATTTAATAAGTAAAAAGAAACAGTGGAAAACTTGAAAAACAGACTCAGTAAGGTAGAATAAACAATGTCTCAGCTGGAAGAAAAAGGTTTTGAAATTGATAAAAAGAAAGGACATTTTAAAACTTATAAAAATGCAAAAAAAAATGCCTCAGGATCTACAGGGTACCATTAAAGACAAAATATACTGGTCCTATGCATTCCTGTAGGAGTGGAATAGCAGAATGACTTTGAGAACTTATTTGGTGATACAATAACAGGAAATTTTCCTAATTTTGTTAAATATATGGATATCCAAGTACAAGAACACATGGAACTGCAAAGAGTCACATTCAGAGATCTTTACCATGACACATTATATTCAAATTTTCAAAGGTAAAACAAAGAAAACATCCTAAAATGTACAAGGGAAGTATCAGCTATCTTGTAACAGATCTCCAATTAGATTGACAATAAGACTCTCATCAGAAAACCAACAGGTTAGGAGAGATGGAGAGATATAGTCTACATCTTACCCAAATTAAAACCTCAAAAGCCCAAAACACTGCATTGAGTTCTTATTTATAAAAGAAGATAAAATAAGCATCTTCTTAAAAAACTAGAAATTTGCCACCATTTGTCCAGCCTCTCAAGTGATACTTAAGTATTAACTACACAGAAAAACAAAGAAAGATGATCAGCATCCTGAAAGAATGGGAAGGCATAAATTTAATAGTCCAAAGGTTATCCAAAAGAAGCAATAGGAATATATATGGAAAAATGTCAGGACTAAGACATTACTTAGTAACAATGACAAAGCATGTAAGTAGACTAAACACTCCAATTTAATGTTACAGAGTGGCTGAATGGATTAAAATCAAGTCCAATCTCTATGCACTCTACAAGAAAAACATCTCACAAAGAAAAAAACAGATCAAAAGTGAAAGGATTGAAAAAGCTAGTACATGCAAATGGGAATCAAAAATGAGGCATACCTATGTTTTTAAGAGTTATTTTATTAATTTGAAAGGTGGAGTTACAGAGAGAGGTAGAGAGAGAGATAGAGGGGTCTTTCATCCAATGGTTCACTTCCCAAATGGCTACAATGACCAGAGTTGGGCCAGGAAAAGCCAGGATCCAAGAGCTTCTTCCAGATCTCCCATATGGGTGTAGGGCCCCAAGGACTTGGGTCATATTCTGCTTCTTTCCCAGACACAGTATCAGGGAGCTGAATCAGAAATGGAGGAGCCAGGGCTCCAAATGGTACCTAAATGAGATACCAGCCCTGCAGGCCAGGGCTTTAACTCTCAGTGCCACAGTGCTGGCCCCATACCTATCTGAATATTAGGCAAAATATACTTTAAGACAAATCTGTTAAAATAGACAAAGAAGATTATTATGTAATGATTAAGGGATCAATTCAACTGGAAGATTTGACTATAGTAAATGTAAATGAACAAAATATTAGACCCCCCCAGTTAGTTAAAATAAAAATTAATGGATCTAAAGGGAGACATATATTCCAAAGCAATCATAATTAGTGATTTCAATACCCCACTTTCGTCAATAGACACATCACCAGACAATACAACCAAGAAAGCAATGAGGTTAATCTACACATTGATCCAAATGAATCTAATTCATATCTACAGAAGAATCCATTTCACAGAAGAAGAATACACAATCAGGGCATGGGACATTATCTGGAATAGATCACATGTTTGGGAAAAATTTTCAACAGATTAAAAAATTATACTATATATATTTTCTGACCACAGTTGAAATAAGCTGGTAATTAATTGTGATGGAATGAGGTGAAAAGTTCATGCCAAGCTGGCCACTGAGGTGAAAAGTCATGCCAAGATGGCTGCTGACAACAGAAACTGCCTGGCAACAGGCCGTGATTGGATGGCCTTGGAAACCACATGGCAACAGAGGAAACCACATAACAACAGAGCCTGACTGATGGCAGGCTGTGATTGGATGGTTTCAGAAACTGCCTGGTGACAAGAGCCTGACTGGCAACAGGCTGTGATTGGATGGCTTTGGAAACTGCCTGGCAACAGGCTGTGATTGGTTGGGGCCTAGACCGCCCCTTGACTGGATTGGCTGGTCTGGGCTATATAAACTGTTGTACTAACTCAAATAAACGAATCTGCAGGCTGCTCGCCTCAGGCCTGCTTTCACCTGACGCCTGGAGTCTGTGTGGTGACTCCACACCTCTTGCCCCCACCATGTTCCTCTCAGAAACGAATCCACTGCAACATTGTTGATAAATCAAATGCAACAATTTATAACACAAAAATTCTAGAAAATATACAAAAACCTGGAGTCTGAACAACATGGTCCTAACTGAACAGTGTATCATAGAACTCAAAAGGAAAAAAAAAAAAAAAAAAAAAAAAAAACTTCCATGAACTAAACAAGAGATGTCAGCACATCACATCAACATTTATGGGATATGGCAAAAACCATGTTATGAAGAAAGATTAAATAGCAACTAGTGCCTACATCATGAAATTTGCAATACATCTCCAAGACCTAGATGAACAAGAATAAACCAAACCCAAATTAAGAAATAATAAAAATTAGAGAAGAAATATATAACATTGAAGTCAAAAAAGATACAAAAAGATCAGTGAAATGAAGAGCTGACTTTTTTAAACAACAATAAAGTTAATTAACAGTTAGCTTAAATCACCAAAAAAGAGAAGACCCAAATTAATAAAATCAGAGATGGAAATGCAGATGTTACAACTGATGCCAGTGAAGTGAAAAGAATTGTTAGAAATTATTTTATTTAATTTTATCCCAGCAAATTGGATAATATATAAGAAATGGATAGATTTGTGGACACATAAGCTATACCAAAATTGATTATGATGACATTGAAATTCTAAATAGACCAATAGCCAAGATGGAAATTGAACCACTAATAAAGACATTCCCAAGAAAAAAGTGAAAGATTTAATGGCTTCGTAGCTGAATTCTAATAAACTTTTCATTAAACAATTTCAATGCTTTTAGAACTATTCAAAATAGTTGAAAGAGCGTGATTTATGTTTAACCCCTTTTACGAAGCCAGTGTCACCTTTATACTAAATCCCTAAAAAAGATACAACAAAGAGAACTACAAACTGATATTCCTGAAGAACACTGATGCAAGGATCCTAAACAAGGTACTAGCTAAAGAAATCCAACAACACACCAAAAAGATTACACCAAGACCTGGTGGGATTTATCTCAGGAATGCAGAGATGGTGCACCATATGCAACTATTAAATGTTATACATAACATTAACAAATTGATGAGTGAAATCCAAAAGATTATCTCAATAAGTGCAGAGAAAACATCCTGTCATGATAAAAACATTAAGCAAAATCAGTATAGAAAGACTATACAAAACATAATCAAGTCAATATGTGAAAAACTTACAGGCAGCATCATATTGAATAAGGAAAATTGGGAAGCATATCCACTAAGATGTTGAAGTAGAAATAAGCACACTTTCATCATTGCTATTCAGTAAAGTTCTCAAAGATTTAGCAAGAGTCATTCAGCAAGAGAAAGAAATGTAAAATGGTACAAATTGGAAAGAAGAAACTCAAATTATCTGTTTGTGGATGACATCATCTTATATTTATTGGAACCAAAGACTTCATTAAGAAAGTCTTGGAACTCACAAGAGAGTTTGTCAAAGTTGTAACTTATAAAAATCAACACAAATAGTATTTGTATATACAAACAATGCCGTGGCTTAGAAATAACACTAACCAAAACTCTTCCATGCCTTAAAATAAGTTTACGAAGGATGTGAATGATATTTAAAATAAAATTTACAAAACATTAAGTAAATAAATTGAGTAAAACACACAAAAAGTGGTACATTTTCGTGGTTTGGAAGAATCAATGTAATCACAATGTCCATACTATGAAAAGCAATCAAAGTTATTCCAATCAAAATACCATCCTCCTCAGATCTAGATAAAAGCAATGTTAAAATTGATATGGAAACATGAATGATCCCAAATAGCAAAGAAAGGCCTTGTTTCATTATCGGTGTGAAAATATCCAATTTTCCCATCCCTTTTTGTTGAGAAGGATGTCCTTTCTACAGACAGTGATTTTAGCTCATTCGTCAAAAATTCATTGTAGATGCATGTACTAATTTGGGGGATTTCTATTGTGTTTAATTGGTCTTCATGTATATTTTTGTGCTGTGCTAGTAGTAGGCTGTTTTGATTATAACAGCCATGTGGTGTGTCTTGATGTCTGATATGGTGATGCCTCCAGCTTTGTTTTTGTTGTTTAAGAATCCCTTAAAATCAAGACTCTTCTTTTACATCTTATACAAAAATTAATTCACAATAAATCAAGGATGTAAATCTGTAACCTGATACCATCACATTACAGTATACTTAAATTATTTATGGTAAATTTTAATATCTGATATATGATATATCATGGTTTCTTGTATATTAGAATTTTTGTTTAATATTCCCTACATTGCCTATTTTGATATTTGTTTTTATAAGTAATGACAATAAATACAGCCAATCAATCAAGTTAATTCAAATATTTCAATTTGTAGTTATTTATACCATTGATAAAGTACAGACTTTATTAAAACTAATACTGACAAAAATAACACACATATAGTTAAAGGGTGCTCATTCCCTCTACACAATAAGGTAAAAATATAGAAGGAGAAAAACAGAATGATTGGTCTATTTCAGGGCAGAGTTTGTCTTAGCAGTTAAGATGCCCATAACCCATATCAGAGTATCTGAGTTGCATACTGGATTAAGCCTGTCAATCCAGCTTCCTTGTCATGCAACCCTGTGAGAAAGTCTTGGAGATTAATATGGTTTGGTTCATGCCACCTTGATTCAGGGTTTCAGTTGGCCCTAGCCTGAAGCTGTTATAGAAATCTGGGGAGAGACCCAAGGGATGTGAGAACTCTGTCAGTCTCATGGGATCTCATCAATTAATTAAATCATTATTTAAAATGAACAGCCTTACTATGAATAAAAGTTTATAAATACAATGTAAAATTAAAATTCACTGGGTAAGAGGTGGATTGCTCTGTATATTCAGTTGAGAAAATTGGATGGGTATCTGACAATCATTCAACTCTGGTTCACATATAATATTATATTTGAATTTTGATGTGAACAGTCATAATTGTTCCCAAGTGGCAGCTGCTAAGGATTATCAAACTGCCATGTTAATTGAGGATGGGTTTGCGTATACCTTTGGCCTGAATTTTTTTTTATCCATTAAGAATTATTCTTCCACTTTTCAAGATTTATGTACCCAAATACATAAATTTCCATTTTAAAACAATAAGATGACTATTTTATATAAACCTATATGAACAAAAAAGTTGCAATGTTGAGAAGGCAACTTATTTTAGCCATTTAACCTTACCTTCAATGTTGTGTGTGTGTGCGTGTGTGTGTTATTTTTCATAGGAGCAATTAAGCATAATGAAAATTACCAATAGTTAGGAATAAAATGGAAGGCACATATGAAATAAGGCAGTTGAGAAATTAGCCACCAAACCACTCAACATCTAATCAATTATAAAGGAGAGAGCCAGACTTGGGAATTTTGAAATTGAAAAAGTTTTAAGGTAATCTTTAAGAAGAATAAAATGTATCAATACAAAATGGGGAATGCAAGGGAAGAGCCAGAAACGGGGATGAGAAAAACTTTACACTATGGTGATAAATGGTGGGCAACTGAGAAAGAAATCATTCATTACTATGTGTAAAAGGTAAATTAGGTTCTTGAAAGAGATATTTATTTTTGTGTGTTGAAAACTAATTTCTAGATCCTAATGGAGAAAAGTGTGTAACTGCTCTTTATCTGGTCTTTGCTCTTTATCCAATGGACATTACTCTGTCTTTGGTTGCTGCAAGTTGATGCAAGGGGCAATTAGCTGTGCTACCATAATAAGACTACTTGTGGTCTATCAGTGCAAAAGGTGGCCACTAGTATGAATTTTTTATGAAAAACATGATTTTAATAATGTTTCTCTTGTTCAGAAAATACCTGAATGTCACTTTTCTGCTGCACTCTGTACATGTCAAGTGGAAAAAGTTGAATGGGTGCAAATTCAGGAGTTTTGTCCTTTGGTGTTCATCTGTAAGTAAGGATTCACTAAATGTAGATTAACTCTATTTTGCATGTGGTTAAGTATGACCTATGTTTTTTGTTCATTTTATATTTTATGCTTTCAATTAAAATAATTAAACTAATCATAATTATTGGCTGTAGCATAATAATCATTGATTTACATGTAGTTTTCTACATTATACACTTATATACTTTAAAAAATAATTTTAGACATGAACTCTCTATACAGGTTTACTGTTTATATATAACTGGCATATTTAAGCTTGCATTTGTGTAGTCTCTTATCTGAAAGCAAGTTATAGTACCATGCAGTAAAATAAACTAGAATTTGGTTGACTCAACAAAATTTCAAATCAGATATAATATGGTTTCATCCTGAAATATTTAAATAGAAAATACTTGAAAGTGATTAATGAGTAATTTGCATATATACATTTTATACTTTTTCAAAATATTTTATTTGAATAATACATGCCTAGTTTGACAGTTTTGACACTCAAATTCATAGTTGTTCCCAAATGTTCAACTTTTATAGAATATATTTTCTTTACAGAGTAATATTTTATTTTTATAGATAATAGTTTAATATTTAATGATCAAAATATATTCAGGTACAGATATAGGTCTTCACACAAATAAAACTGATACCTGGATGAATATAGCTCTTATTACAAGTGGTCATGGACACTAATTCTAGAGATTGACTAACTTTTAAAGTGATTGAGGATTCAAAATTAACTGCAACAAAAAGTGCTTTTGCCAATGTAAGAGAGATGATAACATCTTGAGTATATCCATCCTTAAAGTAGTTGACAATGTCAAACATCAATTTGCCTCATCCTATCTTCCATGTATAACGATTAGTATGTTATTTTTGACATCACTTGTAGGTCATATTTCAGTATCCCTGAAATTGTAAACATATATGTTATCTCAGAATTGATTTTTTTCCTGAGTATGAGGTGATTTGTAATATAGTAGGCTGTAATTTTAGTTAACATTTAGTTTATTTGCCATTATAATACCAAATCACATACATTTGCTATATTTAAGATTTTGCTAACAATATTTGAAGTTATATAAAGTTATAAATCTATCTGAAAGAGAGTTCAATCATTGGAGAAGCAGCAGGCCACTTTCTCACAATGCTATGCATATCAGATAAACACATGTGATGAAATGGAAGGCTAATGGATTAGTTACTAAATATTAGAATACTTAATTTCAATTGAAATTAAATAAAAAATAAAGTAAGCTATTTTTTTCTCTTGGGCTACAAGATTATTGAGGAACTAGTATAGGAGATAATTTATGATAAGATACACTTATTTGTTGAATTTTTGTTATTGGTTTATTTTTATAGGAGAATGTATTCTCAAATTATTGATTTTTGTTTGTTCATGATAGGATAGATGGAGTTATATTTGAAAATGAAAAAAGTTAAAATTATTGCCAAGAAAACTGCTAATAAACTTAAGATAAATCAGAACAACTTCTCATCTCCAGATCTGGGCCCATATGTATCAAAATGTACTCTTTTTCCCCACAAAGCAAAATGTGTAGGTAATTGCTCTCACTTTTTCTTATTAATTCTGAAAATGTTTCGCAGCTAAGTTGTTGAATTACTCAAAAAATGTTAACCGCTCATAAGCCATTAAGTTTTAATTCTTCCCAATTAGTTTTTAATGAAGAGAATAATTTCAAATTTTTCTTCCTTGAATTCTTATGAGTGGAAAATAACATTAATCTCATTTAACAATTATGTATTTAACATTATTATCATTTCAATTGTAAATTAAACATACTGTTCTAAATATATTGGTATTAAAATCTTGTATTTAGATATTTTTACCTTGTAGATGAATAGTGATGGGAAAAAGAAATTGTGGAAGTTTGTAGACTATGTGGCACAGAATAATTTTACATCTAAGGGCCTTTATTTGTGATGCTACACACTGTTAATAACTGAAAATGAAAAGAAATATGGTTACTTAGTTGTATTACATTACCTTCACAGATATTATCCTAATTGCTAGACTCTTAAAAGTTCCCATGTGGTAGAAGGAGATGAAGCTCTTTATTTTATGTATACAAACAAATTTAAGAAATTCAAGAAACTGACAAAAAGTCAAGTTAAACTAAACAGTAGAACAAATTTTTCTACTTGTTAGTTACTTAAAGAAATTGCTCTTGGTTCACCTGAACATTTTTCTTGCAGCTCATTTCTGTGTGATGTGACATGAAATCAGTGGATGGAAAGAAATTTTCTTTAATAAATGTGTTCTTTTTTGTTAGAAATTTGTAAGGACATTGTGTTATCTGATAATAGTTCTACTATTTTATTTCATTGAACTTTTGTTTTCTTTCAGAATATTTTCATAGTAGGCTGAGAACCTCATGGATAGAATTACAGTTAATAGAAAATACTTGGGCTGTTGAGTATATTTTATGTTTTTGAAAATTAGAACTTGATGCTACACTCAGTTTTTCATGGGTTGAAGTTTATGATTAAGGATACTGGAAAATACCAATATTTAGGAGTTAAAATCGTTGCTAAAATGGGATGGTAGTATTTTTCTTTGTTGCTCTTTCATGTAATATTTTAAAAGTAAGTATACCTGAACACATTGTGTTTTATAAATTTTATTCCTCTATATTTTATGCAATTTCCTTTGCAATATTTTTCAAATCAATAATGTAAATTAGAGTACAATAGCATTTTATTGTTTAACCATTTTATCCCATTAAGGCTTCCATTTATTTAGATTTCCACTGAAAATCTCAGTACATTCTGACATTTTAGATTAATTCTGTACTGATGAAGATGATCTAATATATTAATAACATTTACTACATAGTAAATTAATGTATATTTTGCTATTTAATATGCAATGGACAAATCATAAAATTGCCATGAGTATTAACAATGGCACTACTGAAAATAAGGTTTAAACAGAGGCTTGATTTAAAATAGATAATACAGATGATTACTAACAGTGAAGGTGCAGAAAAATGTTCTTATCACTCATGTAAAAGTTAGCTCTTTTAAGAATTACATTTAACTATTCAGATTAGATTTACCAGGTCCATTTCTCACTACTTTTATAATTGAAGTGAGTGAATTGACAAGGGAGTTTTGGCAACTACTTGTCATAAGTTCTTTCTTGCCTATTTTCCCTCAATACAAAATAGCAGAAGTAAAAGAAATATAGTAAAAATTGCACCAAGATTTATGGCAGATATATTTATACACTTTGACAGGCAAAATGCCATGTTTTAATTTTTGGATATCTTTATTTGTTGATGTGTTATTGCATATTTGGTCATATTCATTTAACCATTATTTTTATTTTAGCCAAAACCATATATCAGGGATCAAAATATAGAAATAAATAAATATGTTTTTAAGAACTTTACAATGTAGTGGAGAAACAAACATATAAACATATGTAATTCAACATAGTAATCCTCTAAAAAGTAGAGACACTTTTACTATGATGTAATAGGCTAAGAAAAGCCTTTTCCTAGTTTTGGATGCTCTCATCATGAAGAAGTGTGGGGTTTTGTCAAATTTTTGTGTTTACTGAGATGATTATATCCTTATTGTTATTTTTCTATTTTTTTTGTATTACATTGAATGATTTTCATTGGTTTAATTATCTTTTCATTCAAAAGTTATTCCACTTTGTTATATATAAAGTATCTTTTTAGGTGTTACTGAATTGTTTGTTCACATTTTTGCTGAGGTTTACTCACCTATAAAAATAGGGAATATTGTATTGGTTTTCCTGAATGTATTTTTTGATTTTAGTATGAGGATAATGCTGGCCTCACTGAATGAGTGGAGTGTTTCCCATCTATTTTTTGAAAAGTTTGCAAATAATTGGAGTTAATGTTTTCAACACAGACATGTTATCCTTTAGGAAGGTGGAAAAAAGTTACAATGAAATATATATTATTACAGTTTGTTTTCTTACATTGTGCTATTACTGGTGCATTTTATGTTTTTGTGTTAATATTTGCTATCATCAAGTACCCCTTCATATTACCCTGAAGTACTTTTAGCAATTCTTGTAAGATAGATTTACTGATGACAAATTCTCTCAATTTTATTAAATCTATAAATGTCTTAATGTATGCATTAATTTCTTAAAGATTTATTTATTTCTTTGAAGGGCAGAGTTACAGAGAGGCAGAGACAGAGGCAGAGGGAGAGGGAGAGGGGGAGAGAGAGAGAGAGAGAGAGAGAGAGCTAGATCTTCCATCTGCTGGTTTATTCCCCCAAATGGCTGCAATGGCTGAAGCTGGAATGATCCTAACCAGGAGCCAGCAGCTTCTTCTGGGTTTCCCATGTGAGTGCAGGGACCCAAGGACTTGGGCCATCTTCTTCTGCTTTCCCAGGTCCTAGAAGAAAGCTAGATAGGAAATGGAGCAGCCAGGACTCGAACTGGCAACCATATGGGATGTCAGAATTGCAGGCAGCATCTTTACCAACTATGCCACAATGCTGGCTCCTCAAACATTCTATTTCTGTCACTTTTCCTTTCTAGGGCATGCATGCGTATCATGGTATACTTGATTAGTTTGCAAAGATCCCCTTAGCTTTGTATATTTTCATTTATTCATTTTTAATTTTTTCAGAGATTGTGTAACCTGAAATACCCTTTAGTTTCTGTCTTTTCATTGATATTCTGAGCAGCATGGGGACATTAACCTCATACTTTATTATTATCTTTAGATAATATTTCTTTTGTTCTTTGTGAATGGTTTAAATAACTGATTTAACCTCTTTGTCTAGGAAGTCTATCTTGACTTCCTCAGGGATAGCTTCCATATGTTTTTCTGTATGGATGTCATACTTGCATCTTTCATTATTTTCTGTCATCTCTGCATCTTGTATAGTATTTCTGTTCAAAACTGGACATTGATATAATGAAAATGAGGATTCAGATTCTCTCTCATGCTAGTTTTTGTGTGTATATGAGGGGTTTATTCTTTGGTTAGTGACTAATGACTTTTCAGAACTAATTCTATAGCCCGTTTTTATGTATGACCATTGAAGTTTATGTTTGGGTCAACTAAGTCCCTTACATATTTGGAACCAGTGAATTGACTAGCCTTTGACTATTGGATTGTGGAATCACTCTTATGTCTCATTCACCCTTGATATTAGAGCTTCAAAATATGTTTGGTGTGGCTACAAAAATGCACTCCCTACCAACTTCACATTCCTCAGCTTTTCTTTTTAAATTTATTTTTTTGTCCACTGCACATTTTCTCCAAATGTTATCATTTCTGGTAGCCTCAGTGTTGAAAGTATTGCTGCTTCTAATTCTCAATAAATTGATTGATTTAGGCCAAATAATGACAGGCCCCCCTCCTGTGATTTCCAGGAAAGAGGAAGGCTGGTTAAATAATGGAAGCTCTTTGTTAATGTTGCTGCCCAACTGTCCTTTTTCCTCTGGTGTCTGCACAACTGCTCAGTTTGACTGTGAATATGAACTTGCTGGTTTTTAATAGAAGTTCAGTATTCAAAATAAATTATTTTGGACTTTGCATTTTTTTAGATTTTGAAATAGTTATAGATTTCATAATTAGAAATCATGGAGATGGGGCTCAAGTCCAAACATGAAACTCATAGCCTGAATCTAAGTTTATACAATATTTTTAATGTGCCTGCATTTTGGCCATAACTCTTCACAAGAGGTCATGTGTGAGATTTTCCTCGTGATGAGCACACAGCAAGTTTCAGACTTTGGAACTTAGGAGTTTTGGTGGATAAATGAAGCAAATTTTATACTACCAAGCAGGAGAGGAGAGGAAGATCTGAATAGTAAAGTATCCATTGCCCCAAATCTCACTACTTTCAACAAAATTCTCCCACTCTTCTTGAGTAAGCATTCCCTTAGTTATTGCAAGCCTTTAAGTAATTTCCAGATTTTTGGAAAGATATACATTGACAACTTTTGAGAGTATTCTTATTGATTATATAGAGGAAATGATTTTTCAAAGAAAATTTAGATTGTCATTTCCAGTGATTCCATCTCTTGCTCATTTTTAAAACTGTATTTTGTAGTTAATTTTTTGGTTTCACTTGAATCCATTACTCCCATTCCTTCTATCATTTTTATTTTTTTTCTTTTCTTTCTAGTTACCATTTTTGTCCTTTACTCAGGGGCATTTTTTATGGACATTAATAACATTTAGAATCAATGTTTACTTTTAAACTAAAAAAAAAATTAAGGCATTTTTAAAAGTATTCTCAGATAATAAATTTTGTTTTATGTTGAAAAATGCCTGAGTGTGTGTTTGTGTGTGTGTGTGTGGCTGTGTGTCCTTGTGGAGATTTGACTTTTCCTTCTACTTACTAGTTTGAAATGTATTTCTCTAATAATGGGAAACTGTGAGCAAATAAGACATTCTGCTAGACTTCTAGACTTAAATGATCTCATGTTGGCCATTTGATAATTTCAGTTAGAGAAGACATTTTATTTACTCTGTTTTTTAAAGACTGATTTATTTATTTGAAAGTCAGAATTACACACAGAGAGGAGGAACGGCAGAAAGAGAGAGTGAGCTTTTCCATCTGCTGGTTTAGATCCCAGTTGGCCTCAATGGTCAGAGCTATGCCAATCCAACGCCAGGTGCCAGGAGATTCCTCCAGGTCTCCCACATGGGTGCAGGGGCCCAAGGACTTGAGCCATCTTCTACAGCTTTCCCAGGCCATAGTGGAGAGCTGGATCAGAAGTGGGGCAGCTGGGAATTGAACTAGCACCTGTACGGGATGCTGGCACTGCTGGTGGCTACTTTACTTGCTATGCCACAGCACCAGACCCAGCCAAAGCATTTTAACAGATTACTTTTCAGGTTTTTTTTTTTTTTTTACCTTAGAGGTAGAAATATTTTGATGCATTTCCTATTTATCAAAGCCAATGCCATCCCAACATTTGGAAAATAACCATGATTGTCTCTTAAATATCATTAATTTCAGCATTTTCCTAGGTATAATGTTATAAAGTAATATGGATGGTAATGCTTATTTTCATTCTTTCTAGAATAAAAAAAACCTGATTTTTTTGTCATGTTCTTGTGTTAGTTCACACTCTCCTTATACATTTTTGAAATATATGAATCGATATTAACTGAAAAGATGGATTTAGAACTGAAATTTTAGTGTTTTTAGGATGATCCAAGATGATCATATCAACTTTATTATGGCATTATGGCAAAATTTCTTCAAAGAGTGTAAACATTTCTATTACACCATGTCATCATTTTTAAGCACATTCTAATTTCAGAAATATGTAAAAATATATAAAACTTAGAATGGAAATATATTAGTTTGTATTGAAAGGTCATGAAACCTTGAATAATAAGAATGCCAAATTTATGGGAATTTCAACGGTCAGAATATAAAGGTACAATGTGGTCATCTTTTCACTGATCTTAGCTATAACTTTGGTTTTAACTATCTGTTTTCTATTGTTTCCTTAAGTTTATATGTAATTATTTCATTAATATATCTTAACAAATCATGTTTTATTCTTTCCTCAGACTTTTCTCTATCCACTATTCCAGTTAATTGCATGTTTGTTCCTTACAATCAAATTCTTTCAAATTTTTCAATACTGATTCATCTCAACTTTGTTGGTAATATTTTCTCCAATTTTTATTCTATTACTGTGCTAGTTGAAGTTATGATTGTCCATTCCTTCTGTGTGGTATCACAGTAGCTTTTAGATATCCTTTCTCCTTTCTGATTGATTTCAAAAAAGGTAATTATGTATTCCATCAGTTTGGATTTTTTTAAATCAACTGTACTAGAACATTAGTAAAATTCTCTTACTCTGACTTGAGTTTTCTTTTTTTTTTAATTTTATATTTGTTCTACTTCATTGCTACATCAGGAAGTATGAATGGAGTCCATATAAAATATTTCTAATTTGCATTTTCTGGGATTTTGTGTGAACTCTGATGAATAATTTACTCAATTTTCTTGACTAATTCCACAGACATGTTCCTGTATTTGCTGAGAATCAGGGTAAGTAAGAAAAATATTAGAGTAGTTCAGGAAGTTAAAGTTACATTTTAAACAGGTAAAATATTCTTACTGTGTAAAATTATTTCATATGTAAATTGAATTGGGATTGTAAGTAAATCCAGGATCTTGTGTGCAGTAAACTAGATTCTGTACTATCATGACCTTTGTAAGATTTAAATGTACTTATTTTCTGTGTCTCTGTGTGTACAAATAACATCATTATATTTTATAAAGTAACTTCATCAGTTTCTTTAGTTTTTAGATATTTCCTTTTCACTTTTATGGAAAATGGAATAACTACTCTGCTATATAAGTGAACAAAATTATTAATCAATTATAGTTAAAATATTCAGAGATTGGTGGAATACTGTCATTTCTTATGTATTTTAGATGACACTAATTCACCTTTTATCATTGTTTTTCTTAAAATTTCTGCATGTGTGAACTTCTTTTTCCTTATAACCCCAAATCCTTTGTTGTATTGGGATGGAAAATGAGCTCAATTCTGTCCACAATATGGGTTATTCTGGCAATGGGATACTTAGCTTTCCTGTTCTGAATATTCAAAATCTACAACTTTAGAAATAAGTGTATTTGTTTTTCCCACCATTTTGTAAATTTTATCTTCCTTTGTTAAAGCTTCTTTTTTTGTTGACAAGTAGAGTTAGACAGTGAGGGAGAGAGACAGAGAGAAAGGTCGTCCTTCCATTGGTTCACACTCTAAATGGCCACTACAGCCGGCACGCGGTGCCAATTTGAAGTCAGGAGCCATGTGTCTCCCATGCGGGTGCAGGGCCCAAGTACATGGGCCATTCTCCAGTGCCTTTCCGGCCACAGCAGAGAGCTGGACTGGAAGAGGAGCAACTGGGATAGAATCTGGCACCCCAACCAGGACTAGAACACAGTGTGCTGGTGCTGCAGCCTAGTGAGCTGCAGTGTCAGCTTGTTAAAGCTTTATTAAAGTTACTGCTATGCTACTGGAATTTACAGCTGTGCATAATGCTGAACAATTAAAACTTATTTATTAGTATGGCAGCTTTACTTGTAGGTAGTATGCATATATTATGTGATTATTGGAGCATATATTATGTACAATAACAGATATGTTAGTCTTTTTAAAAAAGATATTTACTTATTTGAAAGGTAGAGTTACAGGGGGGAGAGAGAGAGAGAGAGACAGAGAGGGAGAGAGAGAGAGAGAAAGAGGTTTTCCATCTGTTGGTTCACTCTCCAGATGGCCATAATGGCCAGAGCTGCACAAATTCAAGCTAGGATCCACGAGCCACTTCCATGTTTCAACTTGTATGTAGGGGCCCAAGGATTTGGGCCATCTTCTGCTGATTTCCAGGACATAGCAGAGAGCTGGATCAGAGGTGGATCAGCCAGGATTTGAACCAGTGCCCATATGGGATGCTAGCACTGCAGGCAGCAGCTTTACCTATTAAGCCACAGGACCGGCTCCATGTTAGTCATTAAGAGTGCATTATGTTTACTTAGAAGTAAAGAATAAATACAATTAATTTAGTAGTCATAGATATTCAAAATTAGATATTTTTTAAAAAAATCTGTTTATTTGAAAGAGTTACACAAAGAGAGAAGGAGAGGCAGAGAGAAAGAGGCCTTCCATCCATTGGTTCACTCCCCAATTGGCCACAACAGCTGGAGCTCTGCCAATCGAAAGCCAGGAGCCAAGATCAGGAGCCAAGATCTTCTTCCAGGTCTCCTGCACAGGTCCAGGGGTCCAAAGACTTGCGACATCTTCTATTGTTTTCCCAGGCCATAGCAGAGAGCTGGATTGGAAGTGAAGCAGTCAGGACTTGAACTGGTTCCCATATGGGATGCTGGCATTGTAGGCTGCAGCTTTACCCACTACACCACAACACCAGCACCCATAATTAGATCTTAGATGGTTTTCAATAGAGCCATGATCTTTACAAAAATTGATACTCATTTTAACATAATTTAAAAGTTATAAAGAGGGAGAGGAGAGAGAGAGAGGAGAGATATCTTCCAATCATTGATTCACAATTGAAATGGATGCAATAGCCGGGGTTTGGCCTGGCTGAAGCCAGGAGGCAAAAACTCAAGCTTGGTTTCACATACACAGGTGGCATGGGCTCAAATACTTGGGTCATCTTTGCATTCCCAGATGAATTAGCAAGAAACCTGATCAGAAGTGGAGCAACCAGCACTCAAACTGGCACTCTGATATGGGGTGCTTGCATGGCAAGTAGTAGATTAACTAGCTGGACCACAATGCCATCCCAAATAACATTCTTTTTAACATGAATCACTTTATTTATTGAAAAGTAGTATGGCAAAGATGGAGAGAGTGAGGGGGGAATTGATCTTCCAACCATTGGTTCACTCCCAAATGGTTGGAACATTGATGTTTTTTAGGTGGAATTCAAGAGTCAGGAACTGGATAATATCAGTCACCCACAGGGTGGCAGTTGCCCAAGTACTTAAATCATCTTCCACTGCTTTTCAAGGTACCTTAAAAAAGAAGCTGGAATGAAAGTGGAGCAGCTGGAATTTGCAAGTGATAGCCATCCCACTGTGATAAATAAATTTTAGATTTATTTATTTGAAAGGCAGAGTGACAGAGAAGAATTGGCAGTAGGAATAGATTCTTAATAATTTCCAGAGTTTAATTTTGAAATACATTACTTGTGGTTTGGGGCCAATGCTGTGGCTCAGCAGATAAAGCCAAGGCACCTGATGTTGACATCCCATGAGTACCAGTTTGAGGCCAGTGGCTCCACTTCTGATCCAGCTTCCTGAAAATGTGGCTGTGGAAACAATGGGATATAACCTATGTGCTTGGATCCCTGCCAATCATGTTGGATACCTGGATGAAGCTCCATGCATTTTGTGTTGGCCTGGCTTAGACCAGGCCACTGAATCCATTTGGGCAGTAGACCAATGGATAGAGGACATCTTTTTCTCTCCCTATCTCTTTCTCTCTCTCTCTCTCTCTTACTCTGCTTTCAAATAAATTCAATCTATTTTTATCTAAAATGCTTTAAATGTAAATTAATATTATCAAATATTAGAAATGTCATTTTAAATGTCTGATATGTTGGTATCAAACTGCTAAACTAAAAGCAATTTTATAGTTCATATGATTTTGTTAATTCTGTTCACAGCAGTTTTGTTCATCTGTTGCCAAATGGAACTCATTCAATTTGTCAGAAAAGACCGAATCACAAATTAAATGAAGCACCAACCCTATCCAAAATATAGCATTAGCATTAAAAAATAAGCCACAGTACCATTGCTTAATTATTATGTTTTAATTATTATGTTTTGACAAGTTTGTCAGTTGGATAATTTGGATAGCACCTGCTCCCATGATGTCTCTGTTCTTAGTTTTACATGAACACACATGCATAGCTTGCATTAAGATGAATATTTGTACAAACTTAACCATTGTTTTTGTGGTTACATCACTAGTTTTTTTTTTTTAACTTTTATTTAACAAGTGTAAATTTCCACAGCATAGCTTATGGATTACAGTGGCTTTCCCCCCCCATAACTTCCCTCCCACCTGCAACCATCCCATCTCCCACTCCCTCTCCCATCCCATTCACATCAAATTCATTTTCAATTATCTTTATATACAGAAGATCAATTTAGTATATATTAAGCAAAGATTTCAACAGTTTGCACCCACACAGAAACACAAAGTGAAAAATACTGTTTGAGTACTAGTTATAGCATTAAATCACGATGTACAGAATTTTAAGGACAGAGATCCTACATGAGGGATAAGTGCACAGTGACTCCTGTTGTTGACTTAACAAATCGACACTCTTGTTTATGGCATCAGTAATCTCCCTAGGTTCTTGTCATGAGTTGCCAAGGCTATGGAAGCCTGATGGACGGTGCTGCGGCTACATAGCCTAATCCTCCTCATGAGGCACCCGCACACCAGGTTCTAGTCCCAGTCGGGGTGCCAGATTCTTTCCCAATTGCTCCTGTTCCAGTCTAGCTCTCTGTTGTGGCCCGGGAGTGCAGTGGAGGATGGCACAAGTGCTTGAGACCTGCACCCGCATGGAAGACGAAGAGAAGCACCAGGCTCCTGGCTTCACATCAGTTAAGTGCGCTGGCCACAGTGCGCTGGCCACTGCGGCCATTGGGGAGTGAACCAATGGAAAAGGAAGACCTTTCTCTCTGTCTCTCTCACTGTCCACTCTGCCTGTCCAAAAAAAAAAAAAATCCACTTAGCATCATGAGTTAATGCAGGAATTATCCCCAAATATTGAAATGTGTTATGGTACATATGTATATACTCTATAAAGTGATATTGTAATGTGGAAGAGTTGGCTATATTCTAAGTCAATTTAGTGAGTAGAACATCTGAAGACATATAGTAGAAACACAGTCAAATTTAAGAATGGGGAGAAATTCTATATGTATACTGGCAGAACATCAAATAATCATTACCTTCAATGGAATTAAAATAACACTTACCTTCTCATATTGGTCATTTTCAACAATGAATTCTAAAAGTAGGAATTTTTAAAATCTTTTGAGTCTTTTATTATTATTTAGTATTAAAAAGAGAGAGAGATAGAGCAAGAGAGAGAGAGATGAACCCCCACCTGCTGGTTCCCTCCCCAAATGCTCACAACAACCAAATCTGGGTCAAATATAAGCCAGGAGTGAGGAACTCCTTTAAGATCTTCCTGGTGGGTGAAATGGACCCAAGCACTGAGACCATAATCGCTGCCTCTAAGATGCATCAGGAGATGGTTCACTCCCCTAATGGTTGCTAAGGCTGGTGCTGTGACGGTTCAAAGCCAGGAGCTGGATACTTCCTCCCAGTCTCCCATGTGGGTGCAGGGACCCAAGCACTTGGGCCATGCTCCACTGCTCTCCCGGGCCACATCAGAGAGCTGGACTGGAAGAGGAGCAATTGGGACTGGTACCTGGAGCCCCAACCGGGACTAGAACCCGGGGTGTCAGCACCACAGGTGGAGGATTAGCCAAGTGAGCCATGGTGCTGGCCTGCTTTATTCATTTTGAGCCTTGTTGAAGTCATTGGTACCAGATTTGTCTTCCCACCATAAACAGTAAGAATACAGAAAAATGAGACCAATGCATACAGATATTGGGCAACAGGAGTCTTGGTCCATAATCCTTGAGCAAGAAAACAAGAGTCCCCTATAAAAGAGGACCCATTTCTGTTAGAAGAAGGTAGCTCAGGAGGATGGAAACTAAGGTGGTTCTTCTGGGCTGAGTAGAATTTGTGTTGTCAGGTGTGATTTGGGAGATGTGGATCAGGAAGAAGGAAGCTATCCAGAGAAAGATCTACATAAATCTGCATAAGGGTCTCTGCATTGGTGGATATTAAGGTGTGTGTAAGTCAGGTGAAACTAGGAAGCCCAAGATAAAACCATTCCCCAAACTGGGAGATTTCCAAGTTCCAACAATGAGAGTGAAAGACTCACCATAACATCTATATTTAGTTTAAAAGTAGAAACATATATATGAAACATATATATTTATTATATATATATATATATATATATTTGTGTACACACACACATATATAAGTTTCTTTCATACATATGATGAAATGCTTTTTCAGGTATACAAATAAAAAAATCATCTGCTACAAATTACACAATAATTTGAACAAATTTTTATTGTACAAATATTTATTGTAAATTGAAGGAAATTTGTGCCAAATGGAAATCCAGATCCACAAAAAAAAATAAAGCGCCCAGAAATGGTAAATACATAGGTAAATATAAAATGTGTTTCTCTTATTTTTAAAATTCTTTCAATACATATTTATCCATTTAATGTAACAATAGTAACAATGTGTTTTGGAATTAATAAAATACATACAGGGCAGGCCTTTGTCATAGCAATTAAGATGCCACTTGATACAGCTGCATCCCTTATTGGAGGGCCTGGATTGGAGTCCCAACTCCACTCCTGATTGCAGTTTCCTGCTGGTGCAAACTCTGGGAGGCAGCAGGTGATGGCTCAAATAGTTGATTCTCTGTCACCCACAGAGGTGGCTTGGATTGATTTGCCATCTTCTGGCCTGGACCAGCTCTGGGTATTGTCATCATCCAGCATCTGTGGAGTGAGCTAGCATATAGAATGTCTGTCTCCTTGTATCCCTTCCTTTCCCTTCCTTCCCTTCCCTTCCCTTCCCTTCCCTTCCCTTCCCTTCCCTTCCCTTCCCTTCCCTTCCCTTCCCTTCCCTTCCCTTCTCTCCCATCCCCTCCCATCCCCCCTCCCTCCCTCCCTCCCTTTAACATAATGGTTTGAATCCTACTTTGAGTTCTGATTCTGGTTTCCAGCTGGTGTACACCCTTGGGCAGCAACAGGTGATGACTCAAATTGATGGGTCCTTGCCACCAATGTGGGAGATCTGGATTTTAGTCGAGTTACCACTTTGGAATTAGCCCTACCATGAGCATTTTTGGTATTTGAGAGAGAAGCCTGCTGATGGGAGATGTCTCTCTCTCTCCCTCTCTCTCCCTCACACACACATTCTTCCTCATTCTCTTGCTCTCACTCTGGAACTTACTCTCATCTCCATCCCTGCATGTCCATAAATAAATAAAAATGTTAAACAAATAGACTGAGATAAGGTAAATGTGGTTATATTAATGCATAGAAAATCATATTTTTTTAACTTTTATTTAATGAATATAAATTTCCAAAGTACGGCTTATGGATTACAATGCCTTCCCCCCCATAACGTCCCTCCCACCCGCAACCCTACCCTCTCCCAGTCCCTCTCCCCTTCCATTCACATCAAGATTCATTTTTGATTCTCTTTATATACAGAAGATCAGTTTAGCATATATTAAGTAAAGATTTCAACAGTTTGCTCCCACACAGAAACATAAAGTGAAAAATAATAGATGATTTTTTAAATGATGATGAAATCACATCAGACCTATTGTCATGTTTAATCCCAGTGAGAGTCAAGTTGGGAATTGACAATTTCTTCTTTTTTTTTTTAACAGAGGATCAGTTTGGTATACATTAAGTAAAGATTTCAACAGTTTGCACCCCCATAGAAACACAAAGTGAAATATACTGTTTGAGTACTCATTATAGCATTAAGCCTCAGTGTACAGCACGTTAAGGACAGAGATCCTACATGAGGAGTAAGTGCACAGTGACTCCTGTTGTTGACTTTACCAATTGACACTCCTGTTTATGGCATCAGTAATCTCCCTATGCACCAGTTATGAGTTTCCAAAGGCTATGGAAGCCCCTTGAGTTCTCCGACTCTTATCTTGTTTAGACAAGGTCATAGTCAAAGTGGAGGTTCTCTCCTCCCTTCAGAGAAAGGTACCTCCTTCTTTGAAGACCTGTTCTTTCCACTGGGATCTCACTCACAGAGATCTTTCATTTAGTTTTTTTTTTTTTTTTTTTTTTTTTTTTTTTTGCCAGAGTGTCTTGGCTTTCCATGCCTGAAATACTCTCATGCTCTCATGGGCTTTTCAGCCAGATCAGAATGCCTTTAGGGCTGATTCTGAGGACAGAGTGCTGTTTAGGACATCTGCCATTCTATGAGTCTGCTGAGTATCTCGCTTCCCATGTTGGATCACTCTCCCCTTTATTTATTCTATCAGTTAGTATTAGCAGGTACTAGACTTGTCTATGTGCTCCCTTTGACTCTTAGTCCTTTCATTATGATCAATTGTGAACTGAAATTGATCACTTGGACTAGTGAGATGGCATTGGTACATGCCACCTTGATGGGATTAAATTGGAGTCCCCTGGTATGTTTCTAACTCTACCATTTGGGGCAAGTCAGCTTGAGCATGTCCCAAATTGTACATCTCTTCCCTCTCTTATCCCCACTCTTATGTTTAACAGGGATCACCTTTCAGTTAAATTTCAACACTTAAGAATAACTGTGTGATAATTACAGAATTAAACTAGTCATATTAAGTAGAACAGACAAAAAAAAACTACTAAGAGGGATAATGTATTAAGTTGTTCATTAACAGTCAGGGCTATGCTGATCAAGTCACCATTTCTCATAGTGTCGATTTCACTTCAACAGGTTTCCTTTTTGGTGTTCAGTCAGTTGTCACCAATCAGGGTGAACATATGGTATTTGTCCCTTTGGGACTGGCTTATTTCACTCAGTATAGCCATATTTTAAAAAGAATAAAGGGCTAAAGCCCATAAACAAATAGCTAGGACAAAATATATCCTAAATGAATAAATAAACACAACTAGCTAGAGAAAGAAAGAAAGCTTTGTAAGTGAGAACAAAATAAACAACAAATATGCAGTACAATGAAACACTGAAAGTCTCACTGATGATTACATTAACTGTAAAGGCTGTAAGCATTCCAATTAAATCAGTTTTCTTACTGAAAAAAAAAAAGCCACTCCAACTATATGCTAAAAAAGCTAAATTTCTGAAAGAAATGAAAATTAAATTAAATATCAGTACACAGACAAGTTAAAAGAAAAAGAATACCTTGCAAACACTAATCATAGTAAGCTAGACTGACTATATTGATAAGAAGCAACATAGATTTCAGGACATGGCATATTGCTAGGGATAAAAAATAACATTTCATAATGACGAAAAGACCAATTGACAAGGAATGTATAATTTTTTATATATCTACAAAATGACAGAGATTCAAAATTTGTACATATAAAAATGGCTGACTGAGGTAAGAAACAATTGTGTACATAAATGATAGCTGAATGTTTCAGTATGCATTTACAGTGTTACAAAAAATGAAATACTACGTATTAATGGGGTGCAAATCACATGCCTCAAAAAGTACATGTATCTAGTATGTATGTGTGTGTATAGAGATACACACTATATATACATATGCACACTATCTATATACAATTTATATATATGAGTATATATACATACTCTAAACTGATTTATGGGAAAATAGGAAGTCCAATCAGAAATGGAGAAAGACATGAACATACATTTCACAAAGGGGTAGGTATATACATACTGGAAGTAAGTACATGAAAAATAAACAAGTTCATTAGCCTTTGTGGAAATACAAATTAAGAACAGAATGAATACTACCACAGTCTATTATACTGACTAAAGTTTATGCTGATGATATAAAGTGGGAGCAAGGATTTGGAGTGACTAGACCTCTCTCAAATTACAGGTTGGAATGTAAGCTGGAATATCAGCTCTGGAAAAAATCATGGCAGCGTTTTATAAACACACATCACCATATGAGTATAATTTAAAAGTTGCATTCCCAGCTATTTATCTCAGGGGAATGAAAACCTAACAGTCACACAAAGAATCTGCATCTGAATATGCATAACAGCTTTATTAATACTCAAATAAAACTAAATATAAAAATAAGCACCATGCAGCCCCATGAAGATGCCAGTGGAAAGCAAGTATTGGCTCTTTCTGATGCCCTGTCCCCATTCTGATGTTATTTAGGGATCCTACCCAGAGTCATCTCATTAACACAGACGTAGCTACCATCTGAAATGTGTGTGTTAGGCAGGAACAGAGCCAGGCCTACCATTCAGGAAATTCCAGATGTCTTAGGATCTCTGAGCCAAAAATGACAAATTCAAATAAAATTTTTATTATACCAGTCATGAAAATAATCTCAAATTTAAACTTTCTCAGCCAACAGAAGCTGATCTTCCTAGACATTGAAAATTGACAAATTATACTCTGATTAAACCAAATCTGTGGATGCAAAATGCATGTGCATTTGCTTTTCAAATCTGGCACCACTTAGCTAGGTCAGGTCTTTCTTTACCTTTACAAAAGATTTCCCTCCTGCATAAGGCAGATAGAACCTAGAGGGCATAACTCATTTCTGCCCTGCCCCTTCAATATCAGCATCAAATTAGCTGTCACTAATATGTCTCCCATAGTGGGAACTGAACTTGGGAGAAGAAATTTTAGTGTCCCAATGGATTAGCAACATTGATGGAGGGTATACAGTAGAGACCCTTTGCCTTAGAGACATCAAATGTCCCCCTTCTTACTACTGTTCTTTAGGAAGAAACAGCCAGGGGCTGGCACTCACCTGATACTCCTAAGGATCTGGCCCCTGGAAAATCTGTCATCACCCACAACTCAGGACAAGGGAAAGAGAGGAGTGTGTTAGGGAGACATTGCCCTGTAAAGCTTCCGAGGGGATTCTCAAACTGTTGACATTTTAATAAGATGTCTGCATTTAAGGGAGATAAGAAGAAATGGACAGTTTTTTAAAAATGGATTTTATTTCACAAGTAGAGCTGCAGAGACAGTCACGGAAAGATCTTCCACTAAATGGTTCACTCCTCACATGCATGCAAAAGTCAAGGCTGGCCCATGTTGAAGCCAGGAGGCTGGAATTAAATCAGATCCTCCTATGTGGGTGATTGGGACCCAAGTACTTGAACCATCACTGCCTCTTCCTCAGGTGAACATTAGGCTGGAAGCAGAGCTGGAATGCAAACCAGGGGTCTCTGAGAGGGACTGTGGGAGTCCTAGGAACATCTTAACCACTACTACAAATACCCATTTTAAACAAAGATCTCTTTACACTTGTGTGTCAGGTAAGCATTCATAGCTTTCCTCTAATAGGATAGGTTCATAGACAGAAAATAAGTGTTTTAAAAGGTTAAGGAATTTTCTTGTGGGGAAAAAAAGACAATATTATTTTAGCAATAGTATTTTAACTGAAGCTGAATGAAATATGCCATAAAGAAAATCATTGATGGTGTTGTGAACTTCAAGGAGCAGTTAGCATTTGGCAACATGGAAGGAGATTTGGACATTTTTACTGATTTTTTGTTTGTTTTTAAAGATTTATTTATTTATATGAAAGACAGAGTTACAGAGAGGCAGAGAGAGAGAGAGAAACAAAAAGAGAGAGAGGGGTCTTCCATTTGCTGCTTTACTCCCCAAGTGGCTGAAATGGCCAGAGCTGGGCCAATCCAAACCCCGGAGCCAGGAGCCAGGAGCCTCTTCCAGGTCTCCCACATGAGTGCAAGGGCCAAGGATTTGGGCTATCGCCAAGTGCTTTCCCAGAGGAATTAGCAGGGAGCTGGAGCATTAGTGGAGCAGCCAGGACTGGAAACTGCACCCATTTGGGATACGAGCACTGCAGGCAGCAGCTTTACTCACTATGCCAGGGAAATGGCCCTGATCTTTTTTTTTTTTTTGGGGGGGGGGAGGCCAGGCTTCATACTCTTTATTGAATATGGTTTATCCCTCTGAAACTCTTTGGGGCTAGCTCTGTGACACAGTGGGTTAACACCCTGGCCTGAAGTGCCAACATCCCATATGGGTGCAGGTTCAAGACCCGGCTGCTCCACTCTGATCAATCTCTGCAATGGCCTGGGAAAGCAGTAGAAGACGGCCCAAGTGCTTGGGCCCCTGCACCCATGTGGGAAACCCAAAGGAAGCTCCTGGCTCCTGGCTTTGGATCGATGCAGCTCCAGCTATGTGGTCAATTGAGAAGTGAACGATCCAATGGAAGACCTCTCTCTCTCTCTCTCTCTCTCTCTGCCTCTCCTCTCTCTGTATAACTCTGACTTTCAGATAAATAAATAAATCTTTGTTTAAGAAAAAAAAAAAGAAACTTATGGGGAACTTTAATTCCAAGTATAAGAACATAATCGATGGGACCAAGTGGAATATTCCAAGTAATGATTAGGCTCAATCTATTCATATGATTAATGGACTATCTCCAGAGGGTCTGCTGTAGAAGCCACTTTGCCCTGGCCACACCAGCACTCCCTTTATTTGGCCACATGGTTTCTGCGGCACCCCAAGCCTCTGCCAACAAGAAGCCACCGCCAGATGCTACCTCGCAACCTTGAGCAGAACCTTGAGTCAAATAACACCCTTTTTTCATAATTTACCCGGTTTGAGAGCTTGTGTTATTATTAACATAAAGCTACGCAGGGCCCTAGGAAGAGCTACACTGAAAGGACCGGGTTACTGACATTAAACCTTGTTTGCAATTCAGGAGACTCCGGTCATCCCTAAAGAGAAAGGTGGGACAGAGGACCCGCAAATCAGCTTCTCACTCACGTGACAGCCAGATCTGAAGTCTGAATTCTAAGTTCCTTCCTGTCCTCATCAACAATGTTGGCGGATTCGGGGCTCCAGAGCTGAGCCACCGTCACTGCAAACAGGGCCAGGACAAGACTTTCAGGGATCCGGCTGTGGCCCAGCGCACATCCTGCGGCCTGACGGGACTGGACCTCACTCACCATTTTCCAGCTTCTGAGGAGTCCTGGTCCTGAGGTCTCTGTAAGAGGGAACGGAAAGGCTGACCACGGGAGGCCGCGACCAGGAGCAGAGCCGGGAAGCAAAGAACGGCGGAGCCCAGAAAGAAGATTCACACAGCGTTGCACAGGCCAACCTGCTTGGGTAGGTCACACAATGGCGCGCACTTATGGCGTCAGAGGAGACGCAGCGAATCAGATGCAGCCTGCGGGCCTTGGGACTGTGCTGTGTTGGGGGAATAAGGTGGGTGCCTTGGGCTCAAGTTTGAAGCTGTCTCTCCTCTTCCTGGGACACGACACTCCCACAGCAGAGGGGGCCGACACCTTCCAGACCATCTCCTGAAATACTTCCCTGTTCCATTGTCTGTGATCCTGTGATTCGGGGCTCCTTAAACGTTTTCCGTGAGTTACGGTTTACGCAGTGTTTGGGCTCTAGGTCTTTTCTTTATATTCTTGTTTTTATTTTTGTGTGAGTTTGAGATTTTTAGTACTGATTTGCAAACGGTTGAGTATTATTTCTTGGTCTCATTGATCTGTCTAGAGATTTGTTTCCTAGTCTGTATTTTGTCCTTCAAAAATGTTGCCTATTTTTTTTTCTTGTGCCTAGTAACACCCTTCATTGTATATATTGCTCTTGAACCCAAGAATCTTGCTTAATCCTCTCATCAGTTTATATTTGGTTATGTTCTATTATATATATCAAGGTTTTCTTGGTGAAAAATTGACCCTTTTACATAATATTTCCTGTTCCTCAGTCAGTTTCCCTGACTATACCTCCAGAACAATGTCGATGAGACAGAAGGAGAGGTAGATCCTTGTCCATGTTCTTCCCTGTTCCATTTAACCTATATCCGGGCTCCTTCATCTCCAACACTTCTTTTTACAGAGTAACTTTTGGCAGTTTTGGGTACCACCCTGTGTCTTTCCAAAGCTGCTGCTTCTGTCAGGTGTCTGTGCTATTGACCTGTACCCTGTGTCTTCCTTTGGCTCTGGGCCTCTATGAATCCAATCCAGCCCACTATCTGCATCCCAGTGGTTTTGTATGTTGTCACATCAGTTGTGCCTCAAATGTCCCCACATTGTGTGACGATTTGTTTATCTGTTCATCTACTGCAGGGCATCTTGGTTTCATACCTGTGAAATCCAATATGAATAAAACTATTGCATTTATGTTCAAGCTGGATAGTGTGGAATATGTATTTTCACATAAACTGGGTAAATTATATGGACATCTTTGCTGCATTGTATGGTGACACTATTGAAGACTTCACAATCACACCTCCAGATGTCTTGTAAAGTACCCTTATATATTCTGACCAATAATGAATGTGATTTTTGTTTTTTTGATATTCTTGTCGATATTCTTTTACACTGCTGTGTTTATTTGTTTATTATATCTATCTCAAAAATATTAGTGCTTAATGCTGGTTAAATTTGAGTTCTTTCTTTACAGTCCTTTCTCTTATCTCATAATTTTATGTGCTTTTTTCTAATCTGCATATATTCAATGTAAAGACAATTCTTAGTTAATTTGCTGTTTTTAAATTTGATAATTTGTCACCTCATTGCTGAGTTTTACAAAGTCTTCATTAATTTTTCATTCAATGACTGCTGCTATTGTTAAATATATATTTATTTATTTACTTATTTGAAAGGTCGAGTTACTGAGAGGAAAAGACAGAAAGAAATAGCTTTGACCCACTGCTTCACTTCCAAAATTGCTGCAATGGCCAGGATTGGGTTAATTCAGGAGCTTTATCTCAATTTCGTTCATGGATACAGAGGTCTAAATACTTAAGCAATCCTCCACTGCTTTTCCATATATATTAGCAGGGAGCTGGATTGGAAATGGAGCATTCAGGACACAAATGGCATAGCAATCTGTGGCTTCACCCAACATCCTGTAATACCAGCCCCACATATATACTTTGCTAATATTCTCTCCCAGGATAGGATGTATTTTTCATTATTTTATAAAATTCTTTTTGAATATAAGACATTTTTAATTTAATAGAATACATGTTACATGACCAGCATTGTAGCAGAACAGGTAAAGCCATTGCCTGTGGTTTTGGCATGCCCTATGGACACTAGCACAAGTCCTGGCTGCTTCACTTCTATTTCAGTTCATTGATAATGGCCCAGGAAAGCAACCAAATATGACACAAGTGTTTGGGCCCCATTACCCATATGAGAGACCTTGATGAAGCTCCTGGCTGCTGGCTTCAGCCTGGCCAAATGCTGGTTGTTATAACCACTTGAGGAATGAACCAGCATATGGAAGAAATATCTCTCTCTCACTCTTTCTCTCTCTGTCACCCTCTATCTCCCTCTGTGTGTGTGTGTATAATTCTGACTTTCAAATTAAATAAATCTTTATAAAACTAAAGTCTGCATTATATTTTTATTGATCATATATTCAGTGTTGCATATAAAACTAATGCAATTAATTTCTTTTTTCATTTTACCTATGTAAAAGTCTATTCACTATATTGAATGAGTTTATATGTTAGGTCCAAAATATGTATCTCTGTTTTCTTCTCCACTTGGTCATCCAAGAGCACTATATCCAATTGTTACAAAAATTACATATTCATCAAGGGCCAGCACTGTGGCATAGTGGCACAGCCACTGCCTGGGATGCTGGCATCTCATATGGGCACTGATGCATGTCCTGGTTTCTCCTCTTCCGATACAGCTCTCTATTATGGCCTGGGAAAGCAGTAGAGGAAGGCCCAAGTGCTTGGACCTGTGCACTGATGTAGTAGACCTGGAAGAAGCTCCTGGTTCTTGGCTTTGGATCAACACAGCTCTGTCCATTGTGGACATTTGGGGAGTGAACCAGTGGATGGAAGACCTTTCTCTCTGTTTTTCCATTTCTCTGCTTGTAACTGTATTGCTCAAAAAAATCTTAAAAGGAATACATGTTCTTCTCTGTACCTTTCACCAAGATCAGTTAAGTATAAATATTTACCTCGATATACTTATGCCATCCCCTTTAGCCACATTTCTTCTTTACCCAACATCATGATCTTTTCATTACTGTATGTTTATAATAAAACATGAAATCAACAAATGTTTATTCCTCAGATTTACTATTATTCAATAATGTCTGCAGTTTACAAATTTAGAAAAATGTTGATCATTGTCTACAAGACAGCTTACTGGAATTTTTATTGGACCATGCTGAATCTTTTGGTTCATATGGGAAGAATGAATACCTTAATACTATTGTGTTTTTCAGATTAAGACATAAAATCCATTGATTTAGGTTTTTTTCATAATTTTCCCCATACATTTTGTATGTATTTTCATGGATTTATACTTCATAACATTTCTTCCTCCTCCTCCTCCTCTTTTCATCTTCCTCCTCCTCTTCCTCCTCATTCAGTTTCTGCCTCTGCTTTTTCTGCTTCCTCTTTTCTATCTCATCATATGTCTGTATTTCTATTTATATATCTAGCTTCCCTTTCCCTTGTTTCTCTTTTTTCTGTATTGTTAATAATATTGCTTTCTGGGCCAGTGCTGTGGTGTAGAGGGTTAAAACCCTGGCCTAAAGTGCTGGCATCCCATATGGGTGCTGGTTCAAGACCTGTCTGCTCCACTTCTGATCTGGCTCTCTGTAATACCCTTGGAAAGCAGTAGAAGATGGCCCAAGTCCTTGGGCCCCTGCACTGCCATGGGACACCCAGAGGAAGCTCCTGGCCCCTAGCTTCAGATTGACACAGCTCTGGCCATTGTGGCCAAGTGGGGAGTGAACCATCAGAAGGAAGACCTCTCTCTCTCTCTGCCTTTGCTCTCTCTGAGTAACTCCAATTTTCAAATAAAAACAAATAAAATCTTGGATTGGCTTATTTCACTCAGCATAATGTTTTCCAAATTCCTAACAGGGATCACTTTTCAGTTAAAATTTAAACACCTAAGAAAAATTGTGTGTTAATTACAGAGTTCAACCAATGGTACTAGAACAAAAAAAATACTAAAATGGATAAAGTATTACATTGTACATCAACCGTCAGGACTAGAGCTGATCAAGTCACTGTTTCTCATAGTGTCCATTTCATTTCAACAAGTTTCCACTTTGGTGCTCAGTTAGTTGTCGCTGATCAGGGAGAACATATGATATTTGTCCCTTTGGGACTGGCTTAATTCACTCAGCATGATGTTTTCCAAATTCCTCCATCTTGTTGCAAATGACCGGTTTAAATTGTTTTTGACTGCTGTATAGTATTCTATAGAGTACATGTCCCATAATTTCTTTATCCAGTCTACTGTTGATGGGCATTTGGGTTGGTTCCAGGTCTTGGCTATTGTGAATTGTGCTGCAATAAACATTAGGGTGCAGACCACTTTTTTGTTTATCAATTTAAACTCCTTTGGGTAAATTCCAAGGAGTGGTATGGCTGGGTAGAATGGTAGGGTTATATTCAGGTTTCTGAGGAATCTCCAGACTGATTTCCATAGTGGCTTAACCAACTTGCATTCCCACCAACAGTGGGTTAGTGTCCCTTTTTCCCCACCTCCTCTCCAGCATCTATTGTTGGTAGATTTCTGAATGTGAGCCATTCTAACTGGGGTGAGGTGAAACCTCATTGTGGTTTCGATTTGCATTTCCCTGATTGCTAGTGATCTTGAACATTTTTTCATGTGTCTGTTGGCCATTTGGATTTCCTCTTTTGTAAAACGTCTGTTGAGGTCCTTGGCCCATCTCTTAAGTGGGTTGTTTGTTTTGATGTTGTGGAGTTTATTGATTTCTTTGTAGATTCTGGTGATCAACCCTTTATCAGTTGCATAGTTTGCAAATATATTTTCCCATTCTGTCAGTTGCCTCTTCACTTTCCTGACTGTTTCTTTTGCAGTACAGAAACTTCTCAATGTGATGCAATCCCAAATGTTAATTTTGGCTTTGACTGCCTGTGCTTCTGGGGTGTTTTCCAAGAAGTCATTGCCGGTACCTATATCTTGCAGGGTTTCTCCAATGCTCTCTAATAATTTGATGGTGTCAGGTCATAGATTTAGGTCTTTAATCCATGTTGAGTGGATTTTTGTGTAAGGTGAAAGGTCGGGGTCTTGCTTCATGATTCTGCACGTGGAAATCCAATTTTCCCAGCACCATTTATTGAATAGACTGTCCTTACTCCAGGGATTGGTTTTGGATCCTTGATCAAATATGAGTTGGCTATAGATGTTTGGATTGATTTCTGGTGTTTCAATTCTGTTCTATTGGTCTATCCATCTGTTTCTGTACCAGTACCATGCTGTTTTGATAACAACTGCCCTGTAGTATGTCCTGAAATCTGGTATTGTGATGCCTCCAGCTTTGTTTTTGTTGTACAAGATTGCTTTAGCTATTCGAGGTCTCCTGTGTCTCCATACAAATTTCAGCATCATTTTTTCCAGATCTAAGAAGGTCTTGATTGGTATCGCATTGAATCTGTAAATTGCTTTTGGAAGAATGGACATTTGGATGATATTGATTCTTCCAATCCATGAGCATTGAAGATTTTTCCATTTCTTGGTATCCTCTTCTATTTCTTTCTTTAAGGTTTTGTAATTTACATCGTAGAGATCTTTAACGTCCTTGGTTAAGTTTATTGCAAGGTATTTGATTGTTTTTGTAGCTATTGTGAATGGGATTGATCTTAGAAGTTCTTCCTCAGCCAATGCATTGCCTGTGTATACAAAGGCTGTTGATTTTTGTGCATTGATTTTATACCCTGCTACTTTGCCAAACTCTTCTATGAGTTCCAATAGTCTCTTAGTAAAGTTCTTTGGGTCCCTTAAATAAAGAATAATATCATCTGCAAAGAGGGATAGTTTGAGTTCTTCCTTCCCAATTTGTATCCCTTTAATTTCTTTTTCTTGCCTAATAGCTCTGGCTAGAAATTCAGAATTATATTGAATAGCAGTGGTGAGAGTGGGTATCCCTTTCTGGTACCAGATCTCAGTGGAAATGCTTCCAACTTTTCCCCATTCAAAAGGATGTTGGCTGTGGGTTTTTCATAGATTGCTTTGATTGTATTGAGGAATGTTCCTTCCATACCCAGTTTGCTTAGAGTTTTCATCATGAAAAGGTGTTGTATTTTATCAAATGCTTTCCTTGTTCTCCTTGATAGGTGACAACTAACTGAGCACCAAAAATGAAACCTGTTAAAGTGAAATGAACACTAGGAGAAACGGTGACTTGATCAGCCCTCACCCTGACTGTTGATGAGTAACTTGATATGTTATCCCTCTTAATATTTTTCTTGTTTGTTCTACTTAATACTTTTGGTTGAATACTGTAATCAATACACAATTCTTCTTAAGTGCTGAAACTTAACTGAAAAGTGATCACTGTTAAATATAAGAGTGGGAATAAGAGAGGGAAGAGATGTGCAATTCGGGACATGCTCAAGCTGACTTACCTCAAACGGTAGAGTTAGAAACATACCAGGGGATTCCAATTCAATCCCATCAAGGTGGCATGTACCAGTGCCATCTCACTAGTCCCAGTGATCAATTTCTGTTCACAATAGATCATAATGATAGGACTAAGAACCAAAGGGATCACATAAACAAGACTAGTGTCTGCAAATACTAGCTGATAGAATCAAAAAGGGAGAGAACGATCCAACATGGGAAGTGAGATACACAGAAGACCCATAGAATGGCAGATGTCCTAACAGCACTCTGGCCTCAGAATCAGCCCTTAAGGCATGCGGATCTGGCTGAAAAGCCCATGAGAGTATTTCAGGCATGGAAACCCAAGACACTCTGGAAAAAAAAAAAAAAAAAAAAAAAAAAAAAAACTAAATGAAAGATCTCCACGAGTGAGATCCCAGTGGAAAGAACGGGTCATCAAAGAAGGAGGTACCTTTCTCTGAAGGGAGGAGAGAACTTCCACTTTGACCATGGCCTTGTCTAAATATGATCAGAGTCGGTGAACTCAGGGGGCTTCCATAGCCTTGGCAGCTCATGGCAAGAGCCTAGGGTGATTACTGATGCCATAAACAAGAGTGTCAATTTGTTAAGTCAACAACAGGAGTCACTGTGCACTTACTCCTCATGTAGGATCTTTTTCCTTAGTGTGCTGTACATTGAGATTTAATGCTATAACTAGTACTCAAACAGTATTTTTCACTTTATGTTTCTGTGTGGGAGCAAACTGTGGAAATCTTAATGTATGCTAAACTGATCTTCTGTATATAAAGAGAATTGAAAATGAATCTTGATGTGAATGGAAGGGGAGAGGGAGTGGGAAAGGGGAGGGTAGCGGGTGGGAGGGACGTTATGGGGGGGAAGCCATTGTAATCCATAAGCTGTACTTTGGAAATTTATATTCATTAAATAAAAGTTAAAAAAAAGAAAAAAAAAACAAATAAAATCTTAAAAAAATATTGCTTCCATTTCAATTTCCAGTTGTTCATTGTTGGTATTTACAATAGTAGTTTATTTTGTAAATAAAATCTTAAAAAAATATTGATTCCATTTCAAATTCCAGTTGTTCATTGTTGGTATTTACAATAGTAGTTTATTTTGTATATGAACAGTTAATTCATTTCCTATTATCTTCATCAAATCTCATTGTGATTGGGATTATGTGATCTACGTCTTCTTGAAACCTTAAAATGACATTGAACTATCAGTATATTAATGACTTAGAGAGGACATGGGATGAGAACCCAGGACTACCCCTTAAACAAAGTGTCTTATTGTCCTGCTCTGTGCCTCATGGCTGGCAGAGGCTGTGCTAATCTGCTTTCCTGAGTGATGTAGCTTGAATGCATATATTTGGTTTGGAACATTCACTCCTTTCCTAGTCACTGCTAAATTCTTCTAATGTGGAGTGTAGATTGCAGGTGGTTTATATAACAACTGTCTTCAAAAAATACATTTAGACTGACTGCCTGGCTTGATATTTAGTTGGTAGACACTGACCCACAGAATTTTCATTTAAATGCATGTGCATTATCCCTTCAGATTTGAAAAAGGAAAACCTAATACTGTACATAGATGGCATGGCAATGAATAATACATTCCATGAAATATGGAAGTCTTACCTTTCATCATTGTGTGGCACAATTGTGAAAAACAGGCATGTATAATACAACAAATTAGCATACTAGAGCTGGACATAAATTCACATTAAGGTCTGATTTATATATAATAGTCTATGGATAGACATGGAATTTATGTAGTTAAGTTTTGTACATACACTTGAACATGAAAATAAACTAAGTATTGCCTTAAGAACCATATTATTGAAGAATGAAATTGAAGATCAAGAATGGTAGAACAAAGTCTACATGACAGTCATCTCTGTTTTTATTTTCTGCCATTACACAAATAGTAGTACTCATATAGAGAAATTTCCACAAGGTTGTTTTATGGAAAGCTGTTTTTCCAATTATGAGAAATCAAATCATTTGTTTTACATTGAATTTCTTTCTAAGTAAAGTGCTATCAATTACCTTCATGAAAATTCAATTTGCAAGAGAATTTATAAGAAAAGACAAGGAGAAAATGTGGAAAACTGTTTTTGAGTTTTTATCTTCTGGAAGTATCCAAATTGGAGATATGTTTAATTTATTCTTAAAGATGTAGTTACTTAATTGGAAGACAGTGTTCTTTTTGTTTTTTAAAAGATTTATTTATTTACTTGAAAGTCTCAGAGAGAAACAGAGGCAGAGAGAGAGAGAGGTCTTTCATCCAATGGTTCACTCCCCAATTGGCTGCAACAGCCGGAGCTGTGCCAATCCGAAGCCAGGAGCTAGGAGCTTCTGGGTCTCCCATGTGGGTGCAGGGGCCCAAGGACTTGGGCCATCTTCTACTGCTTTCCCAGGCCATAGCAGAGAGCTGGATCTGAAGTGGAGCATCTGAGTTTCGAACCAGCACCCATATGGGATGGGGCACCTCAGGCCAGGGCGTTAATCCACTGCACCACAGCACCAGCCCCATGGAAGAGAGTGTTTCAGGGAGAGAGGGAGAGACAGATGGAGAGAGAGAGAGAGAGAGAGAGAGAGATGGACACACACACACACACACACACACACACACACACACACCCCACATCTTCCATCTGTTGGTTCACTACTCAATAGGTTGTAATATCCAGGGCTAGGTCAGGCCAAAACCAGGAGCCTGAATTTCCATCCATCTCTCTCTTGTAGGTGGCTGGGGCCCAAATACTCAAGCCATCCTCTGTTTCTTTCCCAGGTGCATAAGCAGGGCCATGGATGAGAAGTGGAGCAGTCAGTACTCCAAATGGGGCTCATATGAAATGCCATCACCATAGGTCGTGACTTAACCCACTGTGCCACAATGTCAGCCCCAGGAAATATTTTTAAATAAGTGTAATAATTTACCTCTTAACAATGTTACCATGTTTCATATGTGTGCATTTGGGAAATATTTATAAATAGTTAAACAGACAAACTGCACACAGTCTTGGGTTCATTCTTTTTTTTTTTTATCTTTTATTTAATGAATATAAATTTCCAAAGTACGGCTTATGGATTACAATGCCTTCCCCCCCATAACGTCCCTCCCACCCGCAACCCTACACCCTCTCCCCTTCCATTCACATCAAGATTCATTTTTGATTATCTTAATATACAGAAGATCAGCTTAGTATACCTTAAGTAAGCATTTCAACAGTTTGCTCCCACACAGAAACATAAAGTGAAAAATAATAGATGATTTTTTTTAAATGATGATGAAATCAGATCAGACCTATTGTCATGTTTAATCCCAGTGAGAGTCAAGTTGGGAATTGATAATTTCTTTCTTTCTTTTTTTTTTTTTTTTTACAGAAGATCAGTTTAGTGTACATTAAGTAAAGATTTCAGTCGTTTGCACCCCCATAGAAACACAAAGTGAAATATACTGTTTGAGTACTCGTTATAGCATTAAGCCTCAGTGTACAGCACGTTAAGGACAGAGATCCTACATGAGGAGTAAGTGCACAGTGACTCCTGTTGTTGACTTTACCAATTGACACTCCTGTTTATGGCATCAGTAATCTCCCTATGCACCAGTTATGAGTTTCCAAAGGCTATGGAAGCCCCTTGAGTTCTCCGACTCTTATCTTGTTTAGACACGGTCATAGTCAAAGTGGAGGTTCTCTCCTCCCTTCAGAGAAAGGCACCTCCCTCTTTGAAGACCTGTTCTTTCCACTGGGATCTCACTCACAGAGATCTTTTGCCAGAGTGTCTTGGCTTCCCATGCCTGAAATACTCTCATGGGCTTTTCAGCCAGATCCGAGTGCCTTTAGGGCTGATTCTGAGGCCAGAGTGCTATTTAGGACATCCGCCATTCTATGAGTCTGCTGAGTATCTCACTTCCCATGTTGGATCACTCTCCCCTTTATTTATTCTATCGGTTGGTGTTAGCAGATACTAGACTTGTTTATGTGCTCCCTTTGACTCTTAGTCCTTTCATTATGATCAATTGTGAACTGAAATTGATCACTTGGAGTAGTGAGATGGCATTGGCACATGCCACCTTGATGGGATTGAATTGGAATCCCCTGGTATGTTTCCAACTCTACCAATTGGGGCAAGTCAGCCCGAGCATGTCCCAAATTATACATCTCTTCCCTCTCTTATTCCCACTCTTATGTTTAACAGGGATCACATTTCGGTTAATTTTCAACACTTAAGAATAACTGTGTGATAATTACAGAATTAAACCAGTCATATTAAGTAGAACAGACAAAAAAAAATACTAAGAGGGATAATGTATTAAGTTGTCCATTAGCAGTCAGGGCTATGCTGATCAAGTCACCATTTCTCATAGTGTCCATTTCACTTCAGGAGGTTTCCTTTTTGGTGTTTAGTCAGTTGTCACCGATCAGGGAGAACATATGGTATTTGTCCCTTTGGACTGGCTTAATTCACTCAGCATGATGTGTTCCAGATTCCTCCATTTTGTTGCAAATGACTGGATTTCGTTGTTTCTTACTGCGGTATAGTACTCTAAAGAATACATATCCCATAATTTCTTTATCCAGTCTACCATTGATGGGCATTTAGGTTGGTTCCAGGTCTTGGCTATTGTGAATTGTGCTGCAATAAACATTAGGGTGCAGACCACTTTTTTGTTTATCAATTTAAACTACTTTGGGTAAATTCCAAGGAGTGGGATGGCTGGGTCGAATGGTAGGGTTATCTTCAGGTTTCTGAGGAATCTCCAGACTGATTTCCATAGTGGCTTGACCAGTTTGCATTCCCACCAACAGTGGGTTAGTGTCCCTTTTTCCCCACATCCTCGCCAGCATCTGTTGTTGGTAGATTTCTGAATGTGAGCCATTCTAACCGGGGTGAGGTGAAACCTCATTGTGGTTTTGATTTGCATTTCCTTGATTGCTAGTGACCTTGAACATTTTTTCATGTGCCTGTTGGCCACTTGGATTTCCTCTTTTGAAAAATGTCTATTGAAGTCCTTGGCCCATCTCTTAAGTGGGTTGGTGGTTTTGTTTTTGTGGAGTTTCTTGATCTCTTTGTAGATTCTGGTTATTAACCCTTTATCAGTTGCATAGTTTGCAAATATTTTTTCCCATTCTGTCAGTTGTCTCTTCACTCTCCTGACTGTTTCTTTTGCAGTACAGAAACTTCTCAATTTGATGCAATCCCAATAGTTGATTTTGGCTTTGACTGTCTGTGCCTCCCGGGTCTTTTCCAGAAATTCTTTGCCTGTGCCAATATCTTGAAGGGTTTCTCCAATGTTCTCTAATAACTTAATGGTGTCAGGACGAAGATTTAGGTCTTTAATCCACGTTGAGTGGATTTTTGTGTAAGGTGTAAGGTAGGGGTCTTGCTTCATGATTCTGCACGTGGAAATCCAGTTTTCCCAGCACCATTTATTGAATAGACTGTCCTTGCTCCAGGAATTAGTTTTAGATCCTTGATCAAATATAAGTTGGCTGTAGATGTTTGGGTTGATTTCTGGTGTTTCAATTCTGTTCCATTGGTCTATCCATCTGTTTCTGTACCAGTACCATGCTGTTTTGATTACAACTGCCCTGTAGTATGTCCTGAAGTCTGGTATTGTGATGCCTCCGGCTTTGTTTTTGTTGTACAAAATTGCTTTAGCTATTCGAGGTCTCTTGTGCCTCCATATGAATTTCAGCATCATTTTTTCTAGATCTGCGAAGAATGTCTTTGGTATCTTGATTGGGATTGCATTGAATCTATAAATTGCTTTTGGGAGAATGGACATTTTGATGATGTTGATTCTTCCAATCCATGAGCATGGAAGATTTTTGCATTTCTTGGTATCCTCTTCTATTTCTTTCTTTAAGGTTTTGTAATTTTCATCGTAGAGGTCTTTAACGTCCTTGGTTAAGTTTATTGCAAGGTATTTGATTGTTTTTGTAGCTATTGTGAATGGGATTGATCTTAGCAGCTCTTTCTCAGTCATGGCATTGCTTGTGTATACAAAGGCTGTGGATTTTTGTGCATTGATTTTATATCCTGCCACTTTGCCAAACTCCTCTATGAGTTCCAATAGTCTCTTAGTAGAGTTCTTTGGATCCTCTAAGTATAGAATCATATCGTCTGCAAAGAGGGATAGTTTGACTTCTTCCTTCTTGATTTGTATTCCTTTGATTTCTTTTTCTTGTCTGATGGCTCTGGCTAAAACTTCCAGAACTATGTTAAATAGCAGTGGTGAGAGTGGGCATCCCTGCCTGGTGCCAGATTTCAGTGGAAATGCTTCCAACTTTTCCCCATTCAATAGGATGCTGGCTGTGGGTTTTTTATAAATTGCTTTGATTATATTGAGGAATGTTCCTTCTATACCCAATTTGCTTAGAGTTTTCATCATGAACGGGTATTGAATTTTATCAAATGCTTTGTCTGCATCAATTGAGATAATCATATGGTTTTTCTTCTGCAGTCTGTTAATGTGGTGAATCACATTGATTGATTTGCGAATGTTGAACCATCCCTGCATACCAGGGATGAATCCCACTTGGTCTGGGTGGATGATTTTCCTGATGTGTTGTTGTATTCTATTGGCCAGAATTTTATTGAGGATTTTTGTGTCTATGTTCATCAGGGATATTGGTCTGTAATTTTCTTTCAGTGCTGCATCTTTCTCTGGCTTAGGGATTAAGGTGATGCTGGCTTCATAGAAAGAATTTGGGAGGATTCCCTCTTTTTCGATTGTTCTGAATAGTTTGAGAAGAAATGGGATTAGTTCTTCTTTAAATGTCTGGTAGAATTCAGCAGTGAATCCATCTGGTCCTGGGCTTTTCTTTGTTGGGAGGGCCTTTATTACTGTTTCAATTTCTGTTTCAGTTATGGGTCTATTTAGGTTTTCGATGTCTTCATGGTTCAATTTAGGTAGGTTGCATGTGTCCAGGAATCTATCCATTTCTGATAGGTTTTCCTGTTTGCTGGCGTACAGGTCCTTGTAGTAATTTCTGATGATTCTTTTTATTTCTGTCGTGTCTGTTGTTATGTTTCCTTTTTCATCTCTGATTTTATTGATTTGGGTCTTTTCTCTTCTTTTTTTAGTTAGTTGGGCCAATGGGGTGTCAATTTTGTTTATTTTTTCAAAAAACCAGCTTCTCGCTTGGCTGATTTTTTCTAATGTTTTTTTGGATTCAATCCTATTAATTTCTTCTCTGGTTTTAATTATTTCTCTTCTCCTACTAGATTTGGGTTTGGTTTGCTGCAGTTTTTCTAGGTCCTTGAGGTGCGCTGAAAGCTCATTTATTTGGTACCTTTCCAATTTCTTGGTATAGGCACCTATTGCTATAAATTTGCCTCTCAATACTGCTTTTGCTGTATCCCATAAGTTTTGATATGTTGTGTTGTTGTCTTCATTTACTTCCAGAAAGTTTTTGATTTCTCTTTTGATTTCTTGAATGACCCAGTGTTCATTCAGGAGCATGTTGTTCAGTCTCCATGTGTTTGCATGCTTTCTGGGGTTTCCTGAGTTGCTAATTTCCAGCTTCATCCCGCTGTGGTCTGAGAAGCTGCATGGTATGATTCTAATTCTTTTAAATTTGCTGAGACTTGCTTTATGGCCTAGTATGTGGTCAATCCTAGAGAAGGTTCCATGCGCTGCTGAGAAGAATGTGAAGTCTGTAGATGTAGGGTTGAAAGTTCTGTAGATATCTGTTAGATCCATTTGGGCAATAGTGTCAATTAAATCTGCTGTTTCCTTGTTGATCTTCTGTCCGGATGATCTGTCTATTTCTGAGAGTGGAGTATTGAAGTCCCCCAGTACTATTGTATTGGAATCTAAATCCCCCATTAAGTCCCTTAACATATCTTTTAAATAGACCGGTGCCCTGTAATTAGGTACATATACATTTATAATAGTTACATCTTCCTGTTGAATTGAACCCTTAATCATTATATAGTGTCCCTCTTTGTCTCTCTTAACAGTTTTTGTATTAAAGTTTATTTTGTCTGATATTAATATGGCTACACCTGCTTTTTTTTGGTTTCTGTTGGCATGGAATATCTTTTTCCAACCTTTCACTTTCAGTCTGCATGCCTCTTTGTTAGAGAGATGTGTTTCTTGTAGGCAACAAATAGTTGGGTTGTGTTCTGTGAGCCAGTCAGCTAAACGGTGTCTTTTAACTGAAGAATTCAGACCATTAATGTTCAGTGTGACTATTGATACGTAGTGACTTTGCCCTGCCATTTTCCTGGAAATATTTTCTAGTATATGCTTTGAGCTTCCCATGCTCTTTTACTGGTAGGTGTTCTTCCTTTCCCTTCTTTCATATTGACGGCCGTGTTTCTGTGTTTCTGAGTGTAGCACATCTTTAAGTATCTTTTGCAGGGCCGGACGAGTGGCCACAAAGTCTTTCAATTTCTGTTTGCTATGAAAGGTCTTTATTTCACCTTCATTCACAAATGAGAGCTTTGCAGGATATAATATTCTGGGCTGGCAATTTTTCTCTCTTAGCACCTGTGCTATGTCTCGCCATTCCCTCCTAGCTTGTAGGGTTTCTGATGAGAAGTCAGCTGTGAGTCTGATTGGAGATCCTCTGAGAGTAATCTGACGTTTCTCTCTTGCACATTTTAGGATCTTTTCTTTATGTTTCACTGTGGTAAGTTTAATTATCACGTGTCGTGGTGAGGATCTCTTTTGGTCATGTTTATTGGGGGTTCTATGAGCTTCCTGTACTAGGATATCTCTGTCCTTCTCCAAACCTGGAAAGTTCTCTGCTAGTATCTCACTAAAAAGGCCTTCCAATCCTTTCTCTCTCTCCATGCCTTCAGGAACTCCTAGAACTCGAATGTTGGTTTTTTTAATAGTATCCTGTAGATTCCCAACAATATTTTTTAGGTTTCTAATTTCCTCTTCTTTTCTTTGGTTTGACTGTATGTTTTCCTGTGCTCTATCTTCTAAGTCCGATATTCTCTCTTCTGCTTCACCCATTCTGTTTTTAAGGCTTTCTAATGTGTTTGTCATTTGATCTATTGAGCTCTTCATTTCATTTTGATTTCTCTTCACTATAACACTTTCCTGTTCTACTAGTTTCTGAGTTTCATTTTAACTCTTCCTTAAAATTTCGTTTTCACGAGAGAGATTTTCAATCTTGTCCATTAAGGATTTCTGTAGTTCAAAGATTTGCTTTTGAAAACTTCTATCATAAATTTTTTGAAATCCGTATCTTGCATTTCTTCTATCTCATCATCTTCATACTCTTGGCTTGGGGTGTTTTGCTTATTTGGAGGCATCATAGTGTCATTGTTGATCTTGCTCCCTCTATTTCTGTGTTTGTTACTCGGCATAGTTAATTCTTCTTGTGTCACTGTGCGTTTTTTTTTTCTTTTTTTTTTTTATTTATACTGTGTCCGTGTTAAGTGGACTGCCTGCTGTTGGAGGAGCCTTGGAGGCTTGAGATGGGTGCGGCCTGAGAGCTCTGCCTGGTTCTTCCTGGTTAAGGGTGTGCAAAGTTGACACCCTCAGGTTATGCGTGGTAAATCTCTCTCTTTTTATTTATTTATTTATTTTATTTATTCAGGGGGTAAGTAACACCGCAGGGCATGGCTGTGCAGAATTGATGGTATTTAGCTTCCAGTCTTTGGCTCCTCTGGATTCCCACTGGGTTGCCTAGGCTACTGAATTGTAGTGACTCAGTTCCTTAGCTCTCCCCCATTGATATGTAAATCCAGAGAGCAGGCCTGCTCTTTGTCTCTTGGGAATTCTAGCCTTGCAGCCTTGTAACCTTTGCAAGGTTAGGGGGAAGAGAAACCCCGAAGCTTTTTTTTTTCCTTCTTTCCGGTAGTGAGTTTGCTGCACTTTCCGGCCCCCCTCTAGAATCTGACCCCCGTTTCCCCACCAATGTCTCGGGTTATTGAGCTCACCTCCCCTTCCAGCGCCGATGTGTGGACTCGGAGCCCTGAGCATCCCAAGTCTCCCCACTGTTGTCTGTGTGGCATGCACTCCCCTTGGAGCACTGGGGCTTCTGCGGCTCGGTCCCGCTACTTGGCTTCCGCGCGGTGGGCGACCTTGTTCTCCCAGTAGGTCCTCCGATTCACGATTCCCGTGCAATTTATTCCTGGTTCTTTTTTCTGCGGCTACCGTAACTCCCCTTTTATTAAACTAAATTTTCCCGGACTATCGGTGCGCGCCCTCACTATTCCGCCATCTTGGCTCCGCCCCTTGGGTTCATTCTTGTCCTTTTGGGATAATGGCTCAAGAGCAGTTTATCCCCAACACTGTAACCCAGAGCCACTCTCACTGCTTTTGCTCTTTATTCTAATGAGTAAACACACTTCACGTGCTCCACAAATTATTGGAACGTGTGTATTGGACTCTGCATACTGAAAATGACCATGCACTAAAACCCCCAACTCAGTGAAGTGTAAATCATTTGGTCAATCCTGAGCCTGACCACAAGGGCTTGAGAACCATAGGAAGCATACAGGGACTACAGCTCACAAACTTGTCATTTGGAGACTACAAAGGGAGAGAACATGTTTCTGCAACTTGAGGTGGCAGTAGCAAATCTTGTGATATTTCCCAGAAGCATAGTAGCTGCTTCTCTCCTCTGAGGAAGTTTCCTTTTTCCAGGACTTTCCAAAATTCACAATTTCTGGTTTGCCTGCATTCTGTACTGAAGTCTGCTGAACACTTTTCTAGATGACAAATAATTGTTGTCATCATAGCATCCATTGTGACCTGGAGGATGGATGGGCTCTGTGGAAACATTTGTTCCAGCTAGGAAACTGCATTTGAGTGAGAAGAGACTTTGTGGGGCTAAGGCCGTGTTTCAGAACATGAGGAACACTGCCTTTGTGTTATGCAACTGTGGGCACATCCCTTGCCAAGTACTCACAGTCACAAGGACCAGTCTCAAAGCTGACAGGCCTTCTTCATGCTGGGCACAGGAACAGATCTCAGTGTGCTGGGTCCTTTCATTATTGTGGTGTCATTGCACCCTTTGCTGGCTAGATACTTCCATAGTCTCAGCAGGAAGATGTGCACAGATTTCACTTGTATACCAGGCAGTGTGTTTTCTTGGGAATAGGAGTTACAGAGTCACTCCAAAGACACCACTCCATTCTGCCACATATATGTAGGTTGCTGAATATCACAAATTAAGTATTTCCATTGCAATAAAATTTCAGACAATAGTAACATTTTGAGGCATAACTCTGGATGCTAAGGCAATATGAAGTGTGGACCAAGCTTTGAAAATTTGGTTAAGGAAAATCAGGTTGAGAGTAGAAATTCCTGTCATTCTAGCATTGATTAAAGAAGAGGTGTGCTCTCAACACATTGAGGGCATTTCTGGTTTTTGAGAGATTTATTTTTATTTATTTGAGATACAGAGTTACATAGAGGCAGAAAGAGAGAGAGAGGAGAGAGAGAGAGAGAGAGAGAGAATCTTCTATCCATTGGATTACTCCCTAAATTGGGTGGAACTGGGCTACAATGAAACTGGAAGCCAAGAACTCCATCTGTATATCCTATATGGACCTAAGAAAGTGGGTCATCTGCTGCTTTCCCAGGCATGTTAGCAGGGAGCTGGATCAGAAGTGGATCAGCCAGGACTTGAATTTGAGCCCATATGGGATACTGGTGTTGCAGGTGACAGCTAAATCTGCTTGTTCCATTTCTATGAGCCTGATTCCTTGATGACAGTATTGCTAAAGATGTGTAGTATCCTTAGTATCTTGATATACAAATATGCACATTGTAGCTGAGTAATGTGTCACTTGAAAATGCATTTTCTGCTGTGTTTGCCCATGTTTGATTCACTTGCACACTGAAAATTACACATGCATTTACAAATGCTAAAAACCATAAGTGGTACAAAATGTAGGTGCCAAGGTAGCAGTGTATGGCACTTCTGCACAAGCCAATAAGACTATGCCCTACTTATACCCTGATGAGAATTGGAAAGTATGTGAGGGTTTCTGAGGGTTTCACTATGTAAGGAAATAAGACCTCAGGGCGAAAATTCACATAGGAGAGCACAAGGAGACTTATATATGAAAGACTCCAAGTCACTGGAGCTTCTGGATGAGAAAATAAGTAAAGCAACACCCTTAGATGAATGAAAACCACTGCAATCCTGATTCACATGTTCAAATATGGAAGGGAAATAAAAAGCAATCATTGTGATTAGAAAACTCAGTAACCAATCCATCTGGGGCTATTCCACTTTAGGTGACAGTTATCATTGGCTGACTTCCTTCCTGAGGGTGGAGAGCCAGAGGTAGCAAGAAGAATAAAACATTTAACACAGTCTTGGTACAAATATTGCCACACATGCCCATTTTAACACATACATGCACACACTCATGCATAAAATTAGCTCATGAAGGTAACACAAATTTTAGGTACACTGATGCTGTTGGTTACTGGTAATTGTACTCAGGAGTAGAGTAAACATTTAGGAACTATTTTTGTCATAGATTTTTGTAGTTACAGTATGCAGAAGACCTTTGTGGATTCATGGAGCAGGATTATTAATGCATGAGTGCTGGGCATGGGAATGTAGAGGGGTTGTCAGAAAAGATTGGATTTAAGTTGGATCTGAGGAAGAAACAGTGTGTGTTTAGAGAACTAGCTGTTAATGGAACTTGGAATAAGTATATTTTCACAATGCAGATGTGTTTGAGTGTACTGTTTAAATTGAGCACTTGATTTAGAAGTTTTCTTGGAGATATACAAGAAAAATATTTTTGTACGTTTTCCAGTGGCATAAAGTGTTGCATATATTTTGATAAAATGTCCAAGTCCTTTGAAAATAAGGAGTTGTGCATCATCATGCAGACTATTAAGCTATATCTCTGGATGCCTGCATCCCATATCAGAGTGCCAGATCAATTCCAGCTACTTTGCTTCTAACATTTCCTGCTAATGCATCCTGAGAGGTGAAAGTTGATTAACCAAATGCTTGGGTCCAGCTACCTAAGTAAGGGACCTAGATGTAGTTTCATATTCCTTACATTTTCTCACCCAGTCCTGCCTATATTTGGGTATTTGGAAATGGAACTAGTGGATGAGGAATTCCTTCCTGCCCCTATCTCTCTCTGTCTAATTCTTTCAAATAACAAAAAATGAATATTTCATTGTTGTGCAAATAACTTTGAAATCTATAAATATGAGTCTTCAAAAATTCCATGAAAATGTATATTATGAAATAGTGGGTTTTAAATTAGCCCAACAAAAACTTACATTACTGAAATATTTTTGAAAGAGAGAGAAATCTCCCAATTCCTTGTTCACTTTCTAAACACCATAACTGAGGTTGAGCCTGATCAGTGCTGAATTTGAATCTACCATCTATTGCCTGCTAGGGTGTACATTATCAGAAAGCTAAAATTAGGAACAGAGCTAGACATAATATGAATGCAGCTTTCCAAAATCATGATTAACTGCCAGGCCAAATGCCTGCTCCTAAATTTGTCTTTTAATTCCATTTTCTAGGAAGATTTTAAGTGCCACTATCCTTACTTTTGGGGGCTCTAAGACCCACAAGTTGAGATTAGACCTTATAATGAAAATTTCCAGTGAGTTTTTAGACATAGAACATCATAGCAAGAAAGGGAACTGAAACAACTGAATCAATGAATGAGAATGACAAGATGGTAAGGAATCAAAGAGAATCAAGGCTGAGACAAGTTTAGTTCTGTTCCAATAATATTGTTTGAGGAGACCATGACAAAGACACTGGGAAGGAGTAGCTAGATTAAGTTTAAGAGCCAGAAAGCATGAGGTTTCAAAAAAAAAAATTTTTTTAAAACTGAAGATCCAAAAAAGACAATCATGTTTTTTCTGTTGCTCATAGAAAACAGAGTCAAGTGCTGTGACATAGCAGGTTAAGCCATTGAATGTGACACTGGTATTCCATATGGACATTGGTTCATATCCTGGCTGCTCCATTGCCAATCCAGCACCCTGCCAATAACCTGGGAAAGTAGCAGATGTCCCAAGTACCTGGATGCTTGCCACCCACATTGTAGATTTGGAAGTATCTCCTGGTCTCTGGCTTCGCCCTGATCCTGTGATGGCCATCCAGGGAGTGAATCAGCAGATTGAGGATCTCTCTCTCCTTTCATTCTCTCTCTCTCTCTCTCTCTCTCTCTCTCTCTCTCCTCTCTCTCTCCCTCTCTCTGTAACTCTGAGTTTGGAAACAAATAAATCTTTCAAAATTAAGATACAATAGGAATGCTCAGTAGGTCTGTTTATTTGGAAACAGCCGGTCTTTTAAGATTTATTAATATAGAGATCAGCCATTCCAGTGGGGGGAGTGACTAGTGATGCTTTTCAGTCAAAGCATGAAGAGTGTATGAAGAAAGGGCAGCTGTTCTTTCTGCATCATTAGGAAGGGGAGAAGGAGATGGTACTGAAGAGTTGGAAATTAGGTGCATAGGTAGTTTCCTTCCCAAAAAGAAGTCACACACTGCATTTACATGGTGAGGGGAAAGCTGGAAAACAATGGGGAACTTAAGGATGATGGAAATTTCATTTGCAATTAGTGACATGAAATGTTAAGAAAGTAAAAGGAATACAAAATAGTAAAAGGAAAAAAGAATATATTCATGGTTAATTTAATTTTGAAAACAATAAAATGAATAAAAATGAGAATGAATTCTGATATATTTGTAACTTCTATGGCAGCAGAGTTTTTTTTTTTTTTTATTCATCCCATTTATTCACCTGTTTTGTTAACTTGGAGAAATATCATGAAACCGAATTTGTGGAAGAAAGGTTGAAATATTTATGGAGCATAAAGAAATAGTATCATCTGCTAGGTATAATAATGTTTATAGGTATACATTAATATCACTTAGAGAATAATAAATCTAAGTAGATCAGGGTTGGCATTTTAATAGATACTCTGTCAGGTGCATGCATGGGGTGGGCAGATATATTTGAAATCAAGAGGCTCAGGTGCTTAATTAGCAGATACACTGAATGAAAATATGCAGCCTTGATAAACATATGGGAAAATGAATAATTGAAACAAAATAGCAAGTATAAAGGAGGAGAGGCTGCGTTTATGGAAGGAGAGTGGACCCATTTCAGTAGAACCCTGTGATGAGAATATTGAGTCAGGGCAAGAACTGTGTGAACAAGCTAGGAGGTGACATTCTAGATAACATGTAGATCTATTGTGCACCCCTCAAGGTGAACATGTTTAGAAATCAGACTTTTTGAAAGAGGGAAACCTAATTTCCAATTCTTACCATTCCATATTTTAGCTATAGAATTTTGTTAGAGTACAGGACTTTGTGATTTGCAGTTCTAATTTGGAATTAGCTTACTAATTCTTATACAGTAGGTTTACTTTGAGGATTAAGTAAGCAAATATATGTATAATCCCATGAGCATAATATACATTTTTCTTTAAGGCACCTCAATACCCATTGGTGAAGTTCATCTTACTCCTGTTTTAACATGCAGCCACCATTGATTCATGCAGCACATGAAATTACTGGTAGGGCACTAGGCACATGTCAAGTTAAATGCTTCAGATACTAAGATGAAATGCAGGATATTACTGCATTATTAATTTAGGACAAGGTTTCAGTTACCACTTCAGAATAACAGATGGAGCCCAATACACTTCCCTAGAATCTTTTGCTGTGTATTTTTAAATGAAGGCTACCATGAACAGGCCATAAGTCAAAACACCAGCTTTGTAGTCTGGGGAAACTCACCATTTCCTATAAAGAGAATTTTGGACTAGACTTATAAGATAAGAATCTCTAAATTGGGGTCCAGGTTGTGATGCCATGGGTTAAGGTGTCCCTTTCAATCATGACCTCCCATAGTAGAGTTGGTTCAATCCCCAAATGTCCACAATGGCTGAAGCTGGACTTGTATCTGGCTGGAAGCAAGATCCAGGGATTCAGTCCAGGTCTTCCAAGAGGATGGAAATAACCCAAATGCTCAAACCATCACCTGCTGCCCCCAGGTTTTTTACTAGTGTGAAGAGGAAAATTCAACAGAAGTTCTCTACTGTGGACATGTTAACTGCTACTCCAACCACTCCCCTCTCAGAAATCTTGTCTTGAAGAAAGAATAACAGAGTAGTACTCATCAGCCCTGCCCCTTCTGTGCCATGTTTTCCCATCTGTCGTCAGAAGCACATGTAAGGTTGAAACAAGTCATTGTTGATGATGGGTGTGTGGAGTCAGTAGCAGTATAATTGAATGGTTTTCTTATTGACTACTTGCCAGGTGCATGTCCCAAATCATATTTTTTTAAATTTTTAAAAAGATTTATTTATTTATTTGAAAGTCAGAGTTACACAGAGAGAAGAGAGGCAGAGAGAGAGAGAGCGAGAGAGGTCTTCTGTCTGCTGACTCACACCCTAGATGGCCACCACTGCACTGATCCAAAGCCAGGAGCCAGACCTTCTTCTGGGTCTCCCATATGGGTGCAGGGGCCTAAGCATTTGGGCCATCTTCTACTGCTTTCCCAGGCCATAGCAGTGAGCTGGGTTGGAAGAGGAGCAGCCGGGTCTAGAACCGGTGCCCAGATGGGATGTCGGTGCTTCAGGCCAGGGCATTAACCCACTGTGCCACAGCACCAGCCCCCCCAAATCATATTCTAAATGAATCCCATCAACCACATCTGAAGAAGGCTCAGTCAGTACTGCAATTTATGAGTCAACCAACCACAGATCAAAAAACATAAAATCATCATGGTTCTCTTCATTGTTTCATTAGTAGAGCATAATAACTATTTATAAAACATTTATATTATATGAAGTATTATAAATAACTTAGAACTGCTTTAAAGTATATCAGAGAATATGTATAGGATTTGTGAAATTTCCAGGCCCTTCCAAACAAGGGACTTGAGCATCCATAGGTCTGTGCTAGTGGGGGGATTTTGAGTCAATTCCCCATATCAAGGAACAACTGTGCTAATTTTACCTTTATTTTCTAGATGGAGAAATGGGAGACTTTTTCTAAGGTCACATGGCCAGTAATTGTAGAATACGGATTTAACTTCAGGCTTTTCTGACTCCATGGCACATTATAAACTCTTCATTTTACTCTATCATAAAGCCTATATTATATAGGCAGAGATAGACAGTGAGAGAGAGAGACAGAGAGAAAGGTCTTCTTTCATTGGTTCACCCCCAAAATGGCCACAACAGCAGGTGTGCTGTGCCGATCCAAAGCCATGAGCCAGGTGCTTCCTCCTGGTCTCCCATGTGGGTGTAGGGCCCAAGGACTTGGAACATCCTCCACTGCCTTCCCGGGACACAGCAGAGAGCTGGACTGGAAGAGGAGCAACTAGGACAGACTCCAGCACCCCAACCGGGACTAGAACCTGGGGTACAGGTGCCACAGGTGGAGGATTACCCTAGTGAGCCATGGCGCTGGCCATATATATATGTATGTATATATATATATATATATATATATACACATATATATATACACATATATATATATATATATGTTTAAATACATGTAGGATGTCATTCTTAAGAATACAATGCATTTTTCTAAGTCAATAAATAGCACTTTTTAATGCTTATTATTATTAGACTATATGTCTGAAAGCTTTTAGATATGTCATTGCACTTAGAGTAACACCTAAATATAATAATACTATTTTTCTAGCACATGCTATTTGATGGACATTGTCTTGAGGCAAGTGCTTTCTATTTATAACTTACGCTAACTTTACTAAGTAGTTAGTATGATTGTCATTTCTATTTTACAGATGAAGAAAATGAAGTCTAGAAAAGTGTAGCAACTTAACCAAGGTCAATCCTGTTGCAAATGGAGGGCCTGATGGAAGGCAATTACTTAAAATGTAGGGAGCTAAGTCTGTTTTTTGATTTAGAACCCAGAATTTCTTCAGGAATGTAGACACATGGAGAGGGTGTTTTTCAAATTGTGGGGGTAATTTAGAAATATCAGATCAAGCTGGGCAACAAATTTTTAGAAGGCAGGAGCTGGGTCTGTCTGTCTGATCACTTTGTCCCCAGCCAGCATAGTTTCAGGTACAGTGGGACCTCCAACACATCTATATCAAGTCCTTTACTTCTTCAAATAAAACCAGTGTTTCCTCCATCCCATGGGCATTGAGTTTGGAGAACTCATTGCTTTCAACTGAGGTTCTTCCCTAAAGATAATGCTAAAGCATCTAGCAGCAGGGTGAAGAAAGGAGTTGAAAACTTATTTGGAATGTTTAATCTGCACAAGCTCTGAACCTAGGAGATATGCAAAAATGAGCACTTACTCCTAGCTTAGAAATTGAGGTTTAAACCAGCTTTTGACTAAGAACCAGAGGTAGCATGCTATATATTCTCTGTGGGAAGAAAAATATTGCTCTTTGAATGAAACAAGAACAAGGGCCAGGACAGTGTCATTCTGATAAAGCAGATCCTTAGGAGGAGGGGAATCCTGGGATACACCTGTGGACCATTTCTTTATTATAAATATTCCCACCCTAGGCTGATTTCAAGTTCTGAATGTGATCTCTAAGAACAGATTTGCAAACAGTGACTCCAAATCTACTATGGAGAACCCAAATGAGCCATGCTCAGACACTGCTAAAAGTAGGTACAAGAGAGCAATAAAATAAAGGCATGTGACATGTCATAATCAATTGTGATATAAATGATTAATATGATGTTATTGTGATATCATAAATCCATTATGATGTCATAAATCAATATTGCGATGCTTGTAAAAACCATTGTTAGTATATCACTTCCATCTCATAATCAATTAAGACATAATCATTTCATAATCAATTGTGATGTTGTAAATATCCTTGTGACATCATAATCAACAAAGATATGATAAACCACCTTTTTTGTATTTAAAACCTACCATTATGATCTCATGATCACTTGAAAATACATAAAAAGTCTTGTGGTGTCATAAATCTATCATTATGAAGTCATAATTGTGATTTCATAAACTACTGGGGCCAGCGCTGTAGCATAGCAGGTAAAGCCATTGCCTGTAGTGCCACCATTCATATGGGCACTGGTTTGAGTCTTGGCTGCTCCACTTATGATCCAGCTCTCTGCTATAGCCTGGGAAAGCAGAAGATGGTCCAAGTCCTTGGGCCCCTGCACCCATGTAGGAGACCCAGAAGAAGCTCCTGGCTCCTGGCTTCAGATTGGCACAGCTCCAGCCATTGTGACCAATTGGGGAGTGAACTAGTGGGTGGAAGACCTCTCTCACACTCTCTGCCTCTCATCTCTCTGTGTAACTGACTTTCAAATAAATGAATGAATCTTAAAAAAAAGAGGTAAAACACCATTGTGATATTATATTCAACTGTTATGGCATAAAATCCATTTTGAGTCCATAAACTGATATTTCGATACCATTAACCAACATGGTGATGTCATAAACCTAATGCTATGATGTCACAATCAAGTTTAAAATCACAAACGCACTACGGCATCATAAACCCACAATTGTTATATCATAATCAATTGTGATGCATAACCCACTCTTGTGATGGCATAATCAGTTGGCATGTCATAAAACCACCAGTATGAATTTATAGCCAGTTGTGATTCCATGAGAGCCATAGAGACATCGTATACAAGTATTGTGGTACAATTAATATACTATTGTGATGTCATTAACCAATAATTCTGTAGTAATAAAACTGTCATGATATTATGACTGTGATGTCAAAAATCACTGATTTTAAAAAATATTTTGATATCATAAAACATTGTGATGTCGTAAGCTATCATTGTTAAGTCTGAATCAATTGTTATACAAATACCCTTCTGGTATTATACTCAATTGTGATTTAATAAACCATGATTGTGATATAAATCAACCATTGTGAATACATAATCACTGTGAGGTCACCCAAAGTATTGTGGCATCATAATCACACTATTGAGTCATCATAATCATTTTTATGTCATAAATTATAATTATGATGTTATAATAAATTGTGTTGTCATATAGACATGATGTCATAAACTATATTGTGAATTCATTATACCACTGTGAGGCAATGATTTTATCATTAGACATCATAGTCAAAAATAGTGTCATATATTAACATGGTTATGTCATAAATCAACATTGTATGGCAGAATTAATTGTGAATTTATTAACCAGCACTGTGATGTAATAATCAATTGTGATATCAGGAAACAATTATGATGCCAAATATTCTGATTCCATGAAGTACTATAATGATGTCATAACCATCATTAACCATTGTGCTGTCATAATGAATTCCAAAGTTACAAATCTGTTATCAGTTCAATTGTGATGGCATACCCAATTGTGATGTCATAGACTTCCATTATGATGTCATAAAGCTGCCATTATGGTGTTATGGACTGTGATGGCATAAAAACCATTGAGAGGTCAAAATCAATTGTGACTATACAAAAACATGGTGACATCATAAGCTACCATTACTATGTCACAATCAATTGTGATAGACTAAAAAATTTATGTGATGTCACAATCAATTCAGATGTGATACACCATAATTGTGCTATCAAAAACTACAGTTGTTCTGTCATAATCAATTGTGAAATTATAAGTCAAATGTTACACCATAAACCTGTCATTATGATGTCATAATGGTGATGTCATAAACTACCAACAGGATGCTACAATCAATTATGTTATCACAAAAATCTTTTCAATTTCAAAAATCAACGTTATGACATGAAAACCATGGTGATGCCATTGATGTCAAAATTTTAATGTCACAATAATGATTGCCATGACATAAAACAATACTGTGAAATCATAATTCACACTTGTGATATGCCACAATCAATTGCAGATGCATTAAAATTGTTACATCATAATCTATAAAGTAATCAACCACCATTGTGATTTCATAGTTAATTGTGATGTCATAAAACTATTTTGTTGTCATAAAGCAGCCATAACTATGTGATAATCAGTTTTCATCTCATAAACCACCATTAGGATTTTTAAATCAATTGTGACATCACCTTAAATAACTATTATCTTGAAGTCTGTTGCAATGTCATAAAAATCCATTTTTATGGGGCTGGCACTGTGGTACAGCAGGTTAAAGCCACCACCTGCAGTGCTGGCGTCCCATATGGACACCGGATCTAGTCCCAGCTGCTCCACTTCTGATCCAGCTCTCTGCTATGGCCTGGGATAGCAGTGGAAGATGGCCCAAGTCGTGGGGCCCCCACACCCACATAGGAGTCCTGGAGGAAGCTCCTGGCTCCTGACTTCGGATTGATGCAGTTCTGGCTGTTGCAGCCATCTGGGAAATGAACCAGCACATGGAAGACCTCTCTGTCTCTCTCTGTGTAACTCTTTCTTTTTTTTTCCACAGGCAGAGTGGACAGTGAGAGAGAGACAGAGAGAAAGGTCTTACTTTTTCTGTTGATTCACCCCCCAATGGCTGCTGCAGCCGGCGCACCATGCTGATCCAAAGCCAGGAGCCAGGTGCTTCTCCTAGTGTCCTATGTGGGTGCAGAACCCAAGTACTTGGGCCAACCTCCGCTGCACTCCTGGGCCACAGCAGAGAGCTGGAAAGGAAGAGGAGCAACAGGGACAGAATCCAGCACCCCAACTGGGACTAGAACCCGGTGTCCCGGTGCCGCAGGTGGAGGATTAGCCTATTGAGCCATGGCACCAGCCAACTCTGTCTTTCAAATAAATAATATAAATCTTAAAAAAATCCATTGTAATATGATAAAGCTACCATTGTTATATCACAAAAGTTTGTGATGTAAAGACCCCTTGATGTCATAATTTATTGGGAGGTAACAAACAACCATTGTTATATCATAAGCCTAATATTGCAATGTCATTATCAATTATGATGTCATAAACACCATTGTGATGTCAAAATCTATTGTGATTTGAAATCATGTTGATTTCAAAATCAATTGCCTAGTAAAAAACCCTTGGTGTATCATAATCTTACATTTTGTGGTAGATTTGGATGTCATAATCAATTGTGATGTTATAAGCCACTATTATATTATATTCCATTCTGATATCAAAAACACCATTGTGATTTCATAGACCAATGTTAAGATGACATAAAATAAAGCTACCATTGCTATTTATTAATCAAGTGTGAGGTTGAAAAACTCTTGTGATATCATAATCAACTGAAATGTCATAAACCATAATTGTCATATCATAAAATTATCATTTCAATGTCATGATCAATTGTGAAATCATAAAAAAATCACTGGCATTATAAACATGCCATTATAGAGTCATAATCACTTACTATGTCATAATCCACCATTCTGATGACAAAAAACATGACTATAAGTTTACTATGGTGATGTCATAATGATCAGGGAATTGTAAAAACAATTGTGGTGTCATAAGCTACCACTGTGTTGTAATAATGAATTTTGATATCATGAAAACTATAGTTGTATCATAAATATCATTTTGATGTTATAAAACTACCAATGTGATCTCATAATCAACTGAGAAGTCATTGAATCATTTGGGTTATAATAAACTGACCATTGTGACATCATAATAAATTATATTATGAACCTCCATGCAATATTGGAATCAATCAATTATGAGGCCAAAAAACTATTATTATGTCATAAATCAATATTGTGATGCCATGAATATCCTCATGTCATAATAAATTTTCATGTCACTAACCACTACCATCATGTTGTAGTCAACTGATATCATGAAAATTATTGTGCTTAACTCTATTGTGATATGTAAAATCTGTAATTTTATAAAATTATAAATGTTATAACATAATCAATTGTGACATAATCAAAACCCTTGTGATATAATAATCAATCAGAATTTGATAAACCACCATTGTGATATCATAAAGCAATCACTGAGATGTTATAATCAACTGTCAAGTCATAAAAGCCATTGTGAAATTATAAATTCACTGTTGTGCCATCCTAATCAATTAAGGTGTCATAAGCTACCATTGTGATACCATAATCAGTAGTGATGTCATAAAACACCTATGATTTCATAGATCAGCATTGTGATGGCATAAAATATTGTGCTGTAACAAACTTACATTTGTTGTGTCATAATAAATTGTGATGTCATAGAATACTTATGATACAAACCAACTATTCTGATGTCATAAAACTACCATTGTGGCATTATGATCAATTATGATGTCATAAACAACCCTAGTGATGTCATGATGACCATGTGATCTCATAAAGCTACCACTGTGGTGGCATAAGTAATTGTGAAGTCTAAAATAATTGGCACATCAAACACTTATCATTATGACATCATAATTGTGATCCCATAAACTAACCATTATGATGTCATATTCAATTTTGAATTCATAAAAACCATTGGCATATCGTAAACCTATAATTATGATGTCTCAGTCAATTACTATGTCATTAGCAAGTATTGTGAAGACACAAACAATTGTGATGTCAGAAGCTACAATATTGATGTTATAATCAATTCTGATATTATCAAAACTATTTTGATGTCAGATACTGATGTTGTGCTGCAATAAATATGTAATAGTGATGTCATAGGTCAAACATTGTATAGTCATGATGAAATATTGAAGCAATAAAAATCATTGTGATGTCATAAAACGACCATTGTGAGGTAATAATCACAACATGTTGTAAATGACATAAAGCTACCATTGTTATGTCTTAACAAATTGTTTTCAGAAAAATTCTTGTAATTTCCTAATCAACCACACTGTTATATCATACACTTACAATTTGCTTTCATAATCAGTTAACTCATAAAACCATTGTGATGTCATACATCTACCAATATGAAGCCATAATCAGTTTGTGATATCATAAGCAATTGTTATTCTGTATAAACCATTGTGATGTTGCATAAATTGTGATGTTATAAACCACCATTATCATGTTATATCCAGCTGTGATGTCATAAAATCTATTGTGATCCTGTTAACCAATATTGCAATGGCATAACGTACCATTGTGTTGTCATAAATGTTCCATTGTTATGTCATAATCAATTGTGATGTCATAAAATGCCAAAAATTCAACTAGAATATGATAAACTACCATTGTGATGTAATTATTTATATTGAAGTCTTAAAAGCCACTGTGATGTTATCAGCCTATCATTCTGACATTATAATCAATTCTGATGTCAATAAAACATTATGATGTTATAAAGCTACCATTGTGATGCCATAGTCAATTCTGTACTCATAGAAACCATTGTGAGGTCAGAAATCTATTTTTTAAAAGTTATAATCAAGTATGATGTGGTAAACTGTCATTGTGATATGATAATCAATTGTAATATTACAAAAACCACTGTTTTGCTATAAATCAATACTATGATGCAATAAACTGGCAATTGTTATGTCACTAACCAACCATTGTGATGTCATAATCAACTATGAAGTTAAAAATATCATTGAAATCATAAACCTAGCATTGTGATGTCATAACCATGATTCCATAGATCACCATTGTGATGTCACATTAAATTGTGATGTCATGAAAGCCACTGTCATGACAATATTGTGATTTATACCATGATACATATATAATTGTGATTTCATAAAGATGCAAATGTTGTTAATTGAACTTTGAAGCCATAAATGCCATTGTGACATCATGAATATGCCATTGTGATGTAATGATTGTGACATCATAAACTATCATTGTGATGTTATAAACTTCCACTGTGATGCCATAAAACTATTATGGTGTTATAACCAATTATGTTATAAAAAATGTGAAATCAAAATCTATTGTGAATCTCTAAACTTTGTGATGCCGTATGCTACCATTGTTTTCTCATAATCAATTGTGATGACCTAGAAACCCTGTTGATATAATAATCAAATGAAATGTGATAAACTACCATTGTGATATCTTAAATTTTTAAAAAGTTACCAGGGGTGTGATGTTACATTTTTGGGGAATTTGCATATGAGCATAAATTTTAAGAAACATAACAACAGCAATGTTCCAGAAAACTTGAGTGTAAATCATATTTAAAATAACATACAATTTTGAAAGCTATCAGGGGTTTCTGGATCTTTCAATGGCCACCTGTAGCAGATCTTTTCATACAGTGAACATCAGTTTGCAATATAAGTGATATCTAATTTATCTCCTGAATGAGTTTCCTTTAACTTAAAGCTATCCCAAAGCAAGATATCCTTATATGTACCTAAGAATATCCTAGGAAGGAGTGTGTCTATGTGAATCCCTAAACTAAATGGGCAACATGTCTCTGGGTCCCCAAACAGTACAGTCTATGACTACTTGAGTTATAAGATTCAAGCTGACCAGCAAGTGTATTTCTGGATGTCATGCTTTTACAATTCAGAATGCTTGGGGTGAGGTTCTGAAATCTGCCTATTGGACCATTTCTGTGTGTGGATCCTAAGCGCACTAAAGTTTGAAAATCACTATCCTTAAAGATTTCCGTGCCCTGTCTCATTATTTATCAACATTGATCTATATGAAGTCATAGGTTGTCTTTCCCTATTGCCAAGATAGTAGCATGATTTCAGAACCATGGCAGTAAAAGTACCTCATTCAATGCAATTCTCCCAAAGTCTGTGGAATATGCCTGCCTTTTGAAATGAGAGCTGTAAAGAGAGAAAAAACTTCTTCCCTTGTTTTAGCAGCTTGGTCTAACAAAGGCAATGAAATGAAAAAAGAAATGTGAAAATTCTATAATGGACATATCCAGTGCTTTGGGGGATCTGGAGCATCTTATTTTCTGAGTGAAACTGAGGATTACCAGATCACTGCAATGAATGTTCCCATCCCATCTCACTCATTTTTTTGCTAAAACAATGACTTCACATGCTGATGAGACCAGAGAGGAAGGTGCATGCATGGAGAGAGCAGAGGGGCAAGGGTTACTACACGGTATGTGAAGATATGAATGCCTTTCCTTCACCCTGGCTCCTCACAGAAACACTAGAGGCCCATCTTCAGCACTGTGGAAGCAGGGTGTAGGTGCTGATTCTGCCTAGAGGACTCAAGAGAAACTCTAGGAAGGTGGGATTTGGATGAGATTCTGAAAGATGACCAGGAGTTTCTGAATGCACAAGAGAGGGGTGCTCCAGGGAAAGTGGATGGTGTGAGTGCTTGGGTACGGAGAAATAAATCCATGATGCAACCAAAGAATGGTGAGAGTTCATTTGTCCTGTTATAGAATTAAGGCACAGAGTACTTCATTCAACTTATTTCACACAAAACAGTACTGTGGAATGCTAAAAAGGTAATGATATTTTGGAGAGATGGGAAAATAGTGAAGCAAATGTTTGAGACACGTATGCCAATTTAGTGTCTATCATAACTATTCAACTCTGGTCTCAGGGATGATAGACAATGAATGGGTGGTCATATGTCAATTAAACATTTTTAAATATTTTATTTATTTATTTGAGTGGCAGAGTTACAGAAAAAGACAGGGAGAGATAGAGGGAAAGGTCTTCCTTCCACTGATTCACCCCCCAAATGACTGCAATGGCCAGAGCTGTGCCAATCTGAAGCCAGGAGCCAGGAGCTTCTTCTGGGTCTTCCATATGGGTGCATGGGCCCAAGTACTTGGATCATCCTCTGCTGCTCTACTAGGCCATAGCAGAGAGCTGGATTGGAAGAGGAGCAGCCAAGATTAGAACTTTGGCCCATATGGGATTAAAGTGCCATAGCACTTGCCTCAACCAATAAAACCTTATGATCATTCAAGTTTGTTTCATATAATTTCCATTGATTATGAAATAATATTATTCTTTTTGTTTTTTCAGCCATCAAAATTGTCAAACAGTTCTTTTAAAATCTATTAATTTGAGCTGATGTATTGCACCAGGTTAAACCATGTCCTACAATGCCAGGGTTATATATGACATCTATTTTGAGAGCACTTGCTTCATTTCCACTCAGCTCCTTCATAAGGCATCTGCAAAAAGATTGGAGGATGGACCAAATATTTGGGTCCATATTACTCTCACATGGAAACCCAGATAGTGTTCCAGGCTTTGGCCTGGCCCAGCTCTGGCATCTATGGTCATTTAGGGGAATGAATCAGTGGATAGAAGATTCTATCCCTTTCTCTTTTTCTCCCCACTTTCCTTCTATTCCTTTCTCCCTGTCTTCCTCTCTCCTTTTCCCTATCATTATGTGTGTGTGTGTGTGTGTGTGTGTGTGTGTGTGTGTGTAACTCCCTCTATCTGTAACTCTACCTTTCAAATAAATAAATAAATCTTTAAAAATATAATAAAATGATTATTTATTATTTGGAAAGGCAGCAAAAACTTGAATAACATAAATTATGTCTAACCTCAAGTGGAGACAGAGGTATTTGTCTACAGCCAAGCACACTGGTCTTTTTTAGCAATGCATAATATTCATATGAAGTGGGATCAATAGAACTACATCTATCCTCATATCAGATCATTTGGAGGGCAATTTCATCACTAAGTTATTTGAAAAACTAGCTTTTCAGGGATTTAACCATTAATTTCTTTCATTTTATTTGAGAGAGGAAGAGAGAGAGAGAGAGAGAGAGAGAGAGAGAGAGAGAGAGAGAGAGATTGATTTACAGAGACCTTCCATCTTCTGCTTCAGTCCTGACTACCCATCACAGCTGGGAATGGGCTGAGCTAAGATGAAGCCAGGAACTGGAACTCACTGAGTCTCATAAGTGTATGGCAGGGAGCCAAGCACTTAATCCATCACCTGCCACATGTTAGTAGGAAGCTGGAACTGAAGGCAGGATTGAGCTCAGGAATTCTGCGTATGGGCTGTGGGTTCCCAAGTGACATCTTAACCATTGTGTCAGAGCCTCACATTTTCAGGGTCTTTTAGATTTGAATTCATGGACAAGGGAGTATGAGCCTGGAACAGGACTATCAGTATGCTCTTCCTTGATTTATGTAATCAAACAAATAACTGCAGTTACAATGTCTTCTTGATCTATGTCCAACTTTAGTTGTAGCACTGACATGTTTAAAGATACAAGTATTGGCATATTAACTGCATAGGGCATTTATTGTTTTGCTCTGTTTTGGCTTTAATGCTGAGCTTTAGCTTAGATTATTTTTGAAATAACATTTTTCTGACAACCTTTGCCATCTTTGTACTTTTAACCTGTTGCTATTACTACTGTTACATTAATCTCTTATTCAAACTTCATTTTCATGTTTTGAATCTAGAAAAGAAAGAAGAAACTGAAGCTGCACCACAGCAATTATATTCACAGAAGAAGATACAGAAGTAAGAATCATGAAGGATTAAAATAGAAAGTTTCTCAGTGGTAGGGCTATGAATGCCTTATTTCTTCTGCTTATTTGCATTTTCCTTTTCCCTAATATACACACATAATATTATTGCTTAAATCAGTAGAAGTTTTAGGATAGAAATAATGGTTTCTTCATTTTAAAATACTTTACTTCACCATATCATAAATAATGAATATTCACAATTCACTTGGGCACATTTTCTTTCTTTTTTTTATTTTGACAGGCAGAGTGGACAGTGAGAGAGAGAGAGAGAGAGAAAGGTCTTCCTTTGCCATTGGTTCACCCTCCAATGGTCACTGCTGCTGGCATGCTGTAGCCAGCGCACCATGATGATCTAAAGCCAGGAGCCAGGTGCTTCTACTGGTCTCCCATGCAGGTGCAGGGCCCAAGCTCTTGGGCCATCCTCCACTGCACTTCTGGGCCACAGCAGAGAGCTGGACTGGAAGAAGTGCAACCAGGACAGAATCCGGCACCCTGACCGGGACTAGAACCCGGTGTGCAGCAGGCACATTTTCTAAAGGTTACTAACTGGAGAAGAGAAAAACATTTTTTCAATATTAGAAGTCAAATAAATTAGAATCAATAAAATAAAAGCAAATTCTTAAATTTGAATTCTTTTACCTCACATTTATAAAAGGTGCCTATTTTCATTTCCTTCTTTAAGTTTAAATGTTTGTATAATATTAAATGGAACATAAGTTTACATGTGGGTGAAATAAAATAAAATACAGATATTGCTGAGAAGGGCATCAGCAAACAAATCAGTAATGTCAAAGCAATAGGCAGACAGGAAAGGACTAAGATGAAGGACTAAGATGGATTTTTAAAGCATAACACATAATGTCGAGATGCTTCAAAATTAAGGTTTTAAATAAGGGCTAATTGTCATATTTTCATTGAAAATATGTTGGTATAAATTCTGAATGAGGGCATATGGTATATGGAGTGAGATGTGTAAAAGAGACTAGAGTGGAAAAGAAGGATAAAACACACCTGGATTGAGGAAATATATCCATAAATATTTAGAGTAAAAATTGTCAGTACCTACTATAGAATGAATTTATATTAAAGAAAAATGCAGAAGGAGCCAGAGTTGTAGTGAAAAGGATTAAACAGCCAAGCTAATGCCATCCTCACTTATGGGTGCCAATTCAAGACCTAAGTGATCCACTTCTAGTACAGCTCCCTGCTCATGCACCTGAGAAAACAGCAGAAGATGGACTAATTGCTTGGACCCCTAACCCAAGGTAGCAGATCCAGAAAAAGCCCTAGTCTCCTGGCTTTGGCCTGGTACATCCCTGGCCATTAGAGCCACTTAGGGAATGCACCAGTGGATGGAAGATCTGTGTCTCTTCCATATCCCTCAGTAACTCTGTCTTTCAAATAAATTTTGAAAAGAAAAAATCTAAGAAAAGAAAAATACTATATGAGAGTCCTTGGAAAACTAGCATCTGATCATTATTTTATGAATCTTCCCAATAACAAAACTGAAATGATCTCCATGAGCTGTGTAAATTACTTATGATTGCTTTTGTTTTTCTTTTCACATCCTCCTGTGTTAAGGAGATGCATTTAGGTATTTGATTTTAAGTATTCTGTGTCTTTGGTTTTAAATGTCCTGCTTTTTGGATCTCCTAAACTCAAGAAGAAATAAGAGAAACCAGTCTTTGGATAGTTCAATAATTTCAGATTTATGGCTTATAGTCACTATTCTAGAAGGCAATTGAAAACACCTATAAAATTATTCATTCCACAGGTAGTAAGAGAAGGGATAAGAAAGATGAAAAATATCCTATGGTTTATTATTTTGATGAAGACAATATGATTGACTAAGGATGCTACATTAAGCAGAACACATAAGGTGCAATTGATAAATGGAGAGTTCTAGAACTAAAATGGATTATATTTTTATTTTGAAGTAATATTTTACTTTCAATATTTCTTATGAACTATTATTAATTAAGTACAGTGATAGACTGTGTAGATACAGCTTTGAAGATATTATATAAGAATTGTTCAGAGCCAGAGCTGTGGCACAGCGGGTTAATGCCCTGGCCTGAAGCGTTGGCATCCCATAAGTGTGCCGATTCTAATCTCCGCTGCTCCTATTCCAACCCAGCTCTCTGCTGCTATGGCCTGGGAAAGCAGTAGAAATGGCCCAATGCCTTTGGCCTCTGCATTTGTGTGGGAGAACTTGAAGAAGCTCCTGGCTTTGGACTGGCACAGCTCTGTCCATTGCAGCCAATTGGGGAGTGAATCAGTGGATGGGAGATCTCTCTCCCTCTCTCTTTCTGCCTCTCCTCTCTCTGTGTAACTCTGCCTTTCAAATAAACAAATAAATCTCTCTTTTTTTTTTGACAGTGAGAGAGAGAGACAGAGAGAAAGGTCTTCCTTCCGTTGGTTCACCCCCCAAAATGGTCACTACAGCTGGTGCACTGCGCCAATCCGAAGCCAGGAGCCAGCTGCTTTCTCCTGGTCTCTCATGCAGGTGAAGGGGCCCAAGTACGTGGGCCATCCTCCACTGCCTTCCCTGGCCACAGCAGAGAGCTGGACTGGGAGAGGAGCAACCAGGACTAGAACCCGGTGCCCATATGGAATGTTGGAACCACAGGTGGAGGATTAGCCAAGTGAGCCACAGCGCCGGACCCTGGATTTCCTCTTTTGAAAAATATCTGTTCAAGTCCTTGGCCCATCTCTTAACTGGGTTGTTTATTTTGTTACTGTGGAGTTTCTGGATCTCTTTATAGATTATGGTTATTTATCCTTCATCAGTTGCATAATTTACAAATATTTTCTCCCATTCTGTCGGTTGCCTCTTCATTTTCTTGACTGTTTCTTTTAAAGTACAGAAACTTCTCAATTTGATGTAATCCCAATTATTAACTCTGGCTTTGACTGCCTGTGCTTCTGTTTTTTTTCCAAGAAATCTTTGCCTCTGCCAATATCCTGCAGGGTTTCTCCAATGTTCTCTAATAATTCGATTGTGTAGGGATATAGATTTAGATATTTAATCCATGTTGAGTGCCTTATTGTGTAAGAGGTAATGTAGGGGTTTTATTTCATACTTCTGCATGTCGAAATCCAGTTTTCCCAGCACCATTTGTTGAATAGACTGTCCCTGCTCCAGGGATTGGCCTTAGCTTCTTGATCAAATATAAGTTGGTTATAGATGTTTGTATTAATTTCTGGTGTTTCTGTTGTGTTCTATTGGTCTATCATTTGTTTTTATACCATTTTCAGGCTGTTTTGATTATAACTGCCCTGTAGTATGTCTTGAAATCTGGTATTGTGATGCCTCTGGCTTTGTTTTTGTTGTATATGATTCACTTCACTATTCTAAGTCTCCAGTGCCTCCATATGAATATCAGCATCATTTTTTTCTAGATCTGAGAATGCCTTTGGTATTTTGAATGGTATCTCACTGACTCTGTAAATTGGTTTTGGAAGAATGTGCATTTTGATGATATTGATTCTTCCAAGTCATGAACATGGAAGATTTTTCCATTACTTGTGTCTTCTTCTACTTCTTTCTTTAATGTTTTATAACTTTCATCATAGAAATCTTTAACATCTTTTGATGGTGTTGTGAAATGTCATGTCTGTTTAAAACTCTACCAGGCGGCCGGTGCTGCAGCTCAGTCTAATCCTCCGCCTTGCGGTGCCGGCATACTGGGTTCTAGTCCCAGTCGGGGCGCCAGATTCTGTCCCGGTTGCCCCTCTTCCAGGCCAGCTCTCTGCTGTGGCCAGGGAGTGCAGTGGAGGATGGCCCAAGTGCTTGGGCCCTGCACCCCATGGGAGACCAGGATGAGCACCTGGTTCCTGGCTTCGGATCAGCGTGGTGCACCGGCCACGGCGGCCATTGGAGGGTGAACCAATGGCAAAAGGAAAACCTTTCTCTCTGTCTCTCCTCTCTCTCACTGTCCACTCTGCCTGTCGAAAAAGAAAAAAAAAAAAAAAAACTCTGCCAGGCATTTTCAAGAGAATTATAATAAATATGCAAAGAACATTTAACAATGGTAGTATTTCACCCCCCCCCCTCAGTGTAACATGAACTCCAGGAATTGTGTGATCACAATTTAGGTTGATCATTTTGAAACCTAGGTAAGGTTTGTGGGTATCACAACACCATTAACTCAGTTGGTTAATCATGATTTCTGTAATGGGTATGGAAATGCAAAAAAAAATGTGTATGCTTGTATTTAACTTATTCAGATATAATATTTACAAAATATACATGAAACAACTCAGTTAAAGAAGCTCATTGGTATTTGCAATTGGTTTTAATAGTATGAAGGAATCCTAAAGTCCAAAGTTTCAGAATCATTTTTTTATAAAACTAACTCTAGGGCCTGTCCCATGGGGGTGTTAGAAGTGTGTATCACAGCTTCCTACTCAAGTCAGTTGGAGCCAGAGCATGAGCCTGAGCATGAATGGAGCCTCCAGCTAATGCCAGAATGAGTGGAATATATTCTGAGTGGGTGGTAGTGAAGCAGCCATGTAACAGTGTGCAAGCCTGGACCCATCATGAGACATGGCCATGGCTAACACTAAAGATGATGACTGTCAATCAGAGCTGGACTAGAAATAGGTAGTGGATCAACCCAAGGGCAAGCTAGACCTGGCCTTTTCCAGTGACCCCCCGATTCTCCCAACCCTTCCTGTGGCAGCAGTGTGGGCAAAGATCTCTGGAGCTGTACTTAGACACTGTGGGGTAGGGCAGGCATGCTACAGAGGCTGAGGCTGGAGAGTAGGTGGTAGTTCACCTGGGGAACAAAGCCTTTTTCCACATGGCAATGGAGCACCTGGTCGTGCATTTTCAAAACATCTTTGACCTACGCAAATGGAGGACTGTTTCCTGCCTCATATTCAATGAGCTCTATTTAGCCTTTTCAGGCAGTTTGAGTTGTTTCTCCCTCTCCAATTAATCCTCAACTCCCCATTAATGAGATCTTACCATAAGGTAGACTATCAATTATCTATCCTTAATTCATTACAAAAATTAATATTATACAAAGCATATTATACAAAGCAGTTTCTTCTAAGCCACTGAATTTAAGATATTCTAAATGTTAAGACACATTTTCATTACCAATGCTATTTTGCAGGCCCAACATTCCCATAACTTCTAGTTTTCATGAAATGCACCTCACAATCCTGATCCCCCACATATACATAAAAAATATTGGCCCTCCAAGAATAATCGTCCCTTAAGCTCAACATGTATCAGAACCCATTTCTTCCTGAGAATGGCAATAACATAGTTTCCTAAGGAATCAAGAAGCCATTAGTCCTGATAAGTCTTCTCTGTGACTATCCATGACAATTTATTACTTGACAGAATTCCCACTCAGTGATAACTGTGCTGAGGCAAACAGCGTGGAGGATGGAAGAGGACCTATTAGAATACAATAATGAGTGTGGTGAATTAGCAAATGCTTAAGTCTAAAAGAAATAGCAGCTATCTAGCTACAGTCAATTGTCATCCCCTGGGATTATGGATCCAGCATGGTCAGACCCCACTTATTTTTAAATATGTATTTATTTGGGGGCTGGTGCTGTGGCACAGGAGGTTAAAGCCCTGGCCTGCAGTGCTGGCATCCCATATGGGCACCGGTTCTTGTCATGGCTGCTCCTCTTCCAATCCAACTCTCTGCTGTGGCCTGGGAAAGCAGTAGAAGATAGCCAGAGTGCTTGGGCCCCTGCACCCACGTGGGAGACCTGGAGGAAGCATCTGGATCCTGGCTTCAGATCAGCACAGCTCCAGCTGTTGTGGCCATTTGGGGAGTGAACCAGCGCATGGAAGATCTCTCTCTCTCTCTCTGTCTCTACCTCTCTTTGTAACTCTATATTTCAAATAAATAAAATAAATCTTTAAAAAAAGATGTATTTATTTAAAAGGCAGTTACAGATACAAAAGTTGAGGCATGGAGGGAAAACTTTTATCCACTAGTTCTCTCCACAGATGTCTATAATTGTCTGGGCCTGGCCTGGCCAATGCCAGGAACAAAGAATTCCATCTGAGTCTCTCAGCTGCATGGCAGTGTCCCAAGTACTTGACCATCTTTGCTGTCTCCAAGAGTGTACACTAGCAGGAAGCTGGATCAGAATTAGAGGTGGGATTCCAAACCAAGCAATCTGATACAGGATGTGGAAGCCTCAAGTAACCACTTAATTCACTGAATCACAATATTCATCCTAAAACCCCATTGTTAAACCTGCAATTTAATATGAATGTTCCAATGTGTGAATGTGCAGGTAAAACTCAACATTTCTGCCAAACAAATAAAATAAATGGGTAGCTCATGGTTCTAGTATTTATTTAAATTTTATTTATTTTTGTATTTTTTGACAGGCAGAGTTAGTGTGAGAGAGAGAGAGACAGAGAGAAAGGTCTTCCTTTGCCATTGGTTCACCCCCAAAATGGCCACCATGGCCAGCGTGCTGTACCGATCCAAAGCCAGGAGTCAGGTGCTTCTCCCTGTCTCCCATGTGGGTGCAGGGCCTGAGGACCTGGACCATTCTTCACTGCCTTCCCGGGCCACAGCAGAGAGCTGGACTGGAAGAGGAGCAACCAGGACAGAACTGGCACCCCAACCAGGACTAAAACCTGGGGTCCTGGCGCTGCAGGTGGAGGATTAGCCTAGTGAGCCATGGCATCAGCTGATTCTAGTGTTTATTTGCTTATTATTTTTTAGTAAAAAGAATCAGCTAGGTAGATACTCAAAAGATATGAAATAATTCTATAGGAAAGATAACTGAACTCCCCTCTGTATTGTAGCACTGTTCACAATAGCAAGATATGGAATAAACCAAAATGTCTATCATCAGATGAATGCATAAAGAAAATATAGTATATATTCACAATGGAATATTATTTGATTATAAAAGGAATAAAATTCTGTCATTTTCAGCAAAATGGATGGACTTGGAAAACATGGTATTAATTAAATAGTTGAAACACACACAAAGACAAATACTACGTTTTCTCTTACAGGTGTAGAATCTAAAAAATCAATCTTACACATAATAATGATGACTGTAGAATGCTAAGTATGTGTGGGAGATTAGAAGAAGACTGGATAATGGGCATCAAATCACAAATTGAAGGAATATGTTTCTAGTGTTACCCAACAGAGTGGGGTGACAATAGTTCACAATAAACTACTAGATATTCTCTAAGCAAACAGAAGAGAGGTTATAATAGGCTGCAATCATAAAGTAAAGGAAAAAGTGAAAAAATGACAGTTTCTCTGATTTTACCAGTACACATGGTTACCTTTGCTGAATTATACATTATACCTGATAAATACATACAGTTATTGCTGAAGGCATTTTAATTTTTTTTTTGACACGCAGAGTGGACAGTGAGAGAGAGAGAGAGAGAGAAAGGTCTTCCTTTACCGTTGGTTCACTCTCCAATGGCTGCCGTGGCAGGCACGCTGAGGCCGGCACACTGTGCTGATCCAAAGCCAGGAGCCAGGTGCTTCTGGTCTCCCATGCGGGTGCAGGGCCCAAGTACTTGGGCCATCCTCCACTGCACTCCCTGGCCACAGCAGAGAGCTGGCCTGGAAGAGGGGCAACCGGGACAGAATCCAGCACCCTGATCGGGACTAGAACCTGCTGTGCCAGTGCCGCAGGCAGAGGATTAGCCTAGTGAGCCACAGCACCAGCCTATTTTAATTTTTAAGATGGAAAAGTGAGGCCAGCGCTGCGACTCACTAAGCTAATCCTTTGCCTAGCGGCGCCGGCACACCAGGTTCTAGTCCCGGTTGGGGCGCCGGATTCTTTCCTGTTTGCCCCTCTTCCAGGCCAGCTCTCTGCTGTGGCCAGGGAGTGCAGTGGAGGATGGCCCAAGTCCTCGGGCCCTGCACCCCATGGGAGACCAGGATAAGTACCTGGCTCCTGCCATAGGATCAGCATGGTGGGCCAGCCGCGGCGGCCATTGGAGGGTGGACCAATGGCAAAGGAAGACCTGTCTCTCTCTCTCACTGTCCACTCTGCCTGTCAAAAAAAAGATGGAAAAGATAACTTCATGTTCCTTTATTCTACCATGTCTCAAAAATAAATATAATTACAATAATTTTTAAAATATTATTCTAAAATCATTTTTACATATTTTATTTTTTTATTTGAAAGGTAGAGTTATGTAAGGGTGAGGGAGAAATGAAAAGTCTGCCATCCATTTGCTCACTCGCTAAAAGTCTATAGTGGCCAGACATGTGCTATTTCAAAGCCAAGAGCTCCCTAGGGTCTCCTATATGGGTACAGGGACCCAATCACTTGGGACATCTTCTACTGCTTTCCCAGGCCATAGCAAAGAGCTGTATTGCAAGAAGAGCAGCCAGGACATGAACTGGCACCCATATGGGATGCCAGCACTACAGGAGGTGGCTTGGCCCACTATTCCACAGTGCTGGCCCCTCTGAAATATTTTTAAAAGGATTTTCCATTTGAGCAAATAGACAAGTTAAAATTAAAAAGTGGGCACTGTCCTAGCAGTTGATGTGCCTGCATTCCATGGTGAAAGGTTGAGTTTAACTCCCACTCTAGCCCCTGATTTCAGTTTCCTGTTTAGGAGCACTCAGAGTAGCAGCAAGTGATGACTCAACTAGGGTACCTGGATTGACTTCTCATCTGAGCTGATCCTCATCTGGACTATTGTAGGCATTTGAGGAGTCAGCATGTTTGTGGGACATGTCTATCTCTCTGTCTGTTTGTATCTATTGATTTTTTTCTCTCTGTCTCTCTCCCTCTGGGACAAAATATAATTGATGAAATGCTAACATTTTTTACTATGATTCCACAAGGAAAATCTTGTGCCAATATTTTTGGATGTACAGATATTTTTTAAAATAAAAATAGCTAGAGAAATTATATGAAAACTACTTTGCCACATAAAATTAAGAAATTATGTGATACAAACATACAGGGAATTAACAAAGAAACAACAAAGCAGGAATAACATTTCCCAGTGATAAAACAAACAAAAAAAAACACTCATATAAAACCATTGGGAGTATTCATTGCTTCCACATTTCTAAGATGTAGTTAGACAAAATGTGTAAAAATGCTACAAATAATATTTTCAGAGTAAGCACTTATTCTAGAAATTAACACACAGGTTTGAGTTCCAGCTCTACTCTGACATGTAGCTTCCTGCTAAAGATTTCTGTTGGGAAGTGGCAAGTGATGGCTCTAAAACCAGGTTCCTACAACCATGTAGGAGACATGGACTGAGTCTAAGCTCTCAATTTAGTCATGGTCCACCTCTGATTATTATGGACATTTCAGAAGAGAATCAGCAGATGGCACTCTCTGTGTTCTTCTCTATTTGTCTCTCAACATATAAATTTAAAAATAACTGTTGACCTATTGAAACAATAGGCTTTATTCTCACAAGGTTATTTGGTATATTATTATATATGTTAGGAAACTGGTTCAGTTTTAGCCAGGTGGCCACATGGCCCAGCTACCTAAGCCAGGCTCCACCCCCATCCTAATGGGATTCACTGCTCCTGCTTCCCTGCCCACCCTTGGGCAAAGTTTTAAAAGGGCCTGTTCCTGAACATGTGCTCTCTTGGTTCTTCTCTCTTGGCTCTTGGCTCTTGGTCCTTCTCTCCTGCACTCTCTTGGCCTCTCTTGACTCCTCTCCTCTCCTCTCGTCTCTCTTCTCCCTCCTCTCTGTCTCTCTCTCTTAGTCTCCTTCTCTTTTTCCTTCGCCACCCCTTCAAAGGTCTGTTGGGCGTTCCCCAATAAACCCTTTCCCTTACTCCAATGTTCGGTGTGTTTCGCAATGGCTAACATTAATATATAACATTGGTGCCATGACTCGGATAGCCTCATATTGGTAATCCAGCATCCCCCAGGGCACTCTGGGGTCTTGGATTTCGGCCAGTCATGAAGCACACCTCCAGAACTCTTTCCAAGCCACTGAACACTCTGTGATCTCCATCCACACATCGGCCTTCTAAATTTTGAGGTAAGATGCGGAATGAAAATTCCTCAGGGTGACTGCTATTTGAGTGGTGGTCTACTGTCATATACTCACCTGACTACTCTCACATAAAGGTCGCAGCACTGGACTCTAGCCACCACTCCTACTTCTCCTACTTAAGGCCTTTAGCCTCTATGGAGACTGTCCAGGCAACAGTGGGTGCGAATGATGACTCCATCTCTTTTTGCCTCTTTACAGGTGAGGCCCTGGGCTCCAGCAGGTGCTTGGGTGACGACCCCACCTTCTGCTCCCATATTCTCTCGCTAGTCAGATAGCGGGGATGAAGGATGCTTGCAATCCACAGATCTGACTCTACAGGTTGCAATGGGAACTTTTCTCTAACCACGTTCTGTCTGATGGTCCCTCTCAAATGGGCCCCAGTCCTCAAAAGTGGCCCCTCCATGGTGGCACATTCAGCCCTGAGGGATCGGAAGTTGGAGTAGTTTGACCCTGATAACATCTTTATCACTTCTGTGAGCATTTGGGAAAATGGAAGGGGATTCCATACGTTCAAGCCTTCTCCTATCTTCAAACCAAACCTTTCCTGTGTACTTCTTGCTCTCCTGCTCAAGTCCTTCTGGTCTCCAAGATTTGCACTAGGGGTCAGAGACCTGAGCAAAAAATCCTTTCTTCTGCCCCCATCCTGTTCCAGCCACTACCACAGCCTCCTTTGATCCTGCAGATGACTTCCTCCCTATCTCCTACTCCCACTCTCACTGTATCTCCCCCTCCCACCTAGGAATTCTTTGTCTCAGAACCAGTCGGGGCCCAAAGTCTACTATCTCTATCGTATTGGCTTGGGAATGGTGGTCTCCATGGTCTCCAACTGGTCTTTTGTCCCTCTCTTGTCCCAGTCTTTTTTTTTTTTTTTTTGACAGGCAGAGTGGACAGTGAGAGAGAGACAGAGAGAGAAAGGTCTTCCTTTGCCGTTGGTTCACCCTCCAATGGCCGCCACTGCAGCCGGCGCACCGCGCTGATCCTGGCAGGAGCCAGGAGCCAGGTGCTTTTCCTGGTCTCCCATGGGGTGCAGGGCCCAAGCACCTGGGCCATCCTCCACTGCACTCCCTGGCCATAGCAGAGAGCTGGCCTGGAAGAGGGGCAACCGGGACAGAATCCGGCGCCCCAACCGGGACTAGAACCCGGTGTGCCGGCGCCGCAAGGTGGAGGATTAGCCTATTGAGCCACGGCGCCGGCTATCTTGTCCCAGTCTTACCATAAGAATACCAAGGGAGTGGTTAGTCCCATCCTTTTGGGCTCCCTGCTTATTGAGAAACAAATTAGGTATCCCACCCTTCTGAGGGCTCTTGTTTTATCATAAGCAACGCAAACAGGAAAATCAGGTTTCCTGCATGGACCTGGCCCACTGTAACTAATTTTTCTTTGAATCTAGGAAGACCACAACCTTTAAAAATATTGCTTTGTAACCTGCTGAACTTATTTTGCAATTTATTTTGACAGGTTTCCAGGTAATCAGTACTCAATGAAACAGCAATGGGTAATTAGTACTTGTTTTAGATGAATGCAATTTTAATTTCAATTAAATTCAGATAAAAATATATCAGCATCCTAAGTCATTTAAGTGTAACTGCTAATTTAAATTGGGTAAAACTTTTGTATACTCAACATGTTATATTCTATAAAAAACTATTCGGGTTAGTTTACAAACTGTCTATGAAAATAGTTCAACACTGTTTAAAGTAACTCAGGTTAAAATTTGATGCGTTACCTTAATCTTAATTTGAAGATTTTTAACAGTTTATCTCAAAATGTAAATCAAGTTTATTGGCAAATGAAAAACATCACAAGTATACTAATCTATTCCTCTTTGACATAGAATTTAAAATCTGATCCTCTGTTAAAGCAATGTGTTAAAGCAATCTATTCTTTTGATGTCTGGTAAATCCTAATTGTTTAAAAACAGCTGAATTTTTATTAAGAGCTATGGATTATTTAAATATGTGCATATTTTCAAATATTTAAATAATTACCTTGTAACAATGATCAAATTTGATCTATATTATGTCATGATGTTAAAGAATCTTATTTCAACCAGATATTTTGGATTTTGAGTCTTCTTGGCATTCTTGACAGGCATTAAAAAATCAAAGTTTCAAATAATTCGGACTCTTAAATTTCCAGTAAATTCTGGACTTTGGTTTTTCCAGTTCAGGCCCAACTGAAAAACCGAAGGACCTATGTCTCTCACCTTGTAGAGACACCAATTAATCAGGCAATTTGGAATATATTAGAAGTACTGTCAAGATATGAAGTGGTGCTAAATTTTAAGTCTATAGTATCAAATACTACTGCCACAAATTTCTAAAAATTAAAAAAGTCTAATGATCTTGTATTACTAGACATGATGGTTATCTTAACGAGAAAGCCCAGAGGCCTAAAAGGGTTAAATGCTTTGTAAAATCCTACAGATGCTTTCAAAAATACTGTGAAGTAAACAAGTGCCTCTTGTTGCTTAATGAGTTTATAATTTCAAACGTGGCAACTTAAAGTCTTTTGTCATCCACAGTTTTGTATATCAGATTTGCTGCTCATAAAACTAAAGCACTGTTGGTTCTGTGTTTAGCTGTCCTATAGGTTCCAATGGACTTTTTCCTGCCACATCTATTGTATTCAGTACTTTGGAACAGCTCTGTAAACAAATGAAGCCTATAATGTATTAAAGGTACCAACTGAGAGAAAGTATGGTTAACTGAGGTTACTAAAACAAAAAGTAATTCAAATCAATTGGTAATTTACAAACAGAAGTTAGATTTTTTAAAAAAGCTATTAAAACTGCTATATTGGTCTATTATGTTACATGTGTATACATGTTATATGTCTACATGGGAAAATTTATTAAGAATTTTATTTTAATTGGCTTATAGATAAGAGATTGTCCATAAATTTAAAGAGTTAAAATTATTCAAAGATATATTTTAATTCATGTGACCTGAATCTCTGTATCAAATGTTTTAAACTTATTGGTAGAAAGAAACTAAAAACACTTTATATGTTTGTGCTTAAGTTTACTGGTTAAACAAGCTACACCATGTTAGATATTTAAGAGATGTTTCCAAATGTATGTATTCTTAATATTTATGAAAGGCATTGGACCTTCTGGTAAATGTTTTGCAGAATTCATATCATCAGCATAATTTCCACAAAATAGAAAACTGACCAAATCAGAATCTTCACACATCCAAGACATTCCTTGGAAGTGAAACATGTTCTTGGGAAAATTAAATTCTATAATGTACTCAAGGAATATGAAATAATTTAGTATTAGCCAAGTAAGACACAAAGATAAACAAACGTTTACCAAAGAAAATCTAGCAACATACATAAAGGTTGATGATCAGCCACAAAGCCTTTTGAAACATTTTTGAATTAAATTAAGAACACTTTATGTACTGTGGCTGCCCATAAAACTTTCAGAAGTGGTGTGCTACAATTCTAAGTGCTCACTTCTTAGAAATGAAATGGAAGTGACAGTAAAGAGTGCTGCTCTTCCAATCCAGCTACTTGCTAATGCACCTGGGAATGCAGCAGAAGATGGCTCAAGTGCCCAAGTGTCTGCACTCAGGTAGGAGACCCAGATGGAGTTTCAGCCTCCTGGCTTTAGTCCAGCACAAGCCATTGTGGTCCTTTGGGGAGTAAACTAGAGGATGGAAAAATCTCTCTACCTCCCTCTTCTCTCTGTAATTCTCTGTAATTCTGCCTTTCAAATAAATAAAATGAATATTTCTTAAAAATGAAAAATTTTTGGAAAAAACAGAATGAAGTTGATGGGGGCAGGTACTTCACACAGCAGTAGCACCTGATGAGAATTTCCTAGGAGATTTTCTTTTAAAAAATAGATTTATTTTATTTATTTGAAAGAGTTATAGAGAGAGGTAGAGATAGAGAGAGAGGTCTTCCATCCACAGGTTCACTCTCCAGATGGCCGCAACAGCCAGAGCTGCACTGATCCAAAGCCAGGAGCCCGGAGCTTCTTCTCTCCCATGTGGGTGCAGGGGACCAAGCACTTGGTCCATCTTCTACTGCTTTCCCAGGCCATAGCAGAGAGCTGGATTGGAAAAGGAGCAGCTGGGACTAGAACTGGCACCCATATGTTAGGCCAGGGCTTTAACCTGTTGAGCCACAGCGCTGCCCCCAGGAGATTTTCTTGAATGTTGCTACATCTCTTTTTTTTTTTTTCTCTGAAACCTTCTATTTATGGGATGGGTATTTGGCACAATTAAGTCAACATTTGGTGCCGCCTACATCCCACATCAGAGTGTTTGTTTTGAGTCCTGGCTATTCTGCTTCCAATCCAGCTTCCTGCTAATGTACACTCTTGGAGGTAGCAAGCAATGGTTCAAGTACTTCAGTCTCTGCCACCCACATGGGAGACCCAGATGGAGTGCTAGGATCCTAGTCCAGCCCCACTGTTGTGAGCATTTGGAGTGTGAATGAGCAGATGGAAGATCTCTCTCTTTCTTGTCACTCTACCTTTCAAATAAATAAATAACATTACAAATAAATAATGACTCTATTATTACCTCCCTTATGATTAATTTGCTGTTCTACTATTCATCAAACCTTGAGAAAATCTCTTAAATCTATGCCCAACTCTCTGGGAATAAAATGAGCAAAGCTTCATGAAAGTAAAAAACTTGATGGAGGAGCCAGTGCTGTGGCATAGTGGATAAAGCCACCATCTGCAGTGCAGGCATCCCATATGTGTGCTGGTTCAAGTCCCAGCTGCTCCACTATGGCTCTCATCATTACAGCCACTGGGAAGTGAATCAGCAGATAGAAGACCTCTCTCTCTCTCCCTCACTCTCTCTAACTCTGCCTTTCAAATAAATAAGTCTCTGCCCCCCCCAAAAATACATGATGGAGCAAAGGAAATATACACAATTGAGAATTTAAAGTTCTTAATGTACTTATGATACTTTTAAATTCCCTTTGTAAAATGGCACCAGATGTAGCAATAATCGTTAGATTGCAAAGTTTGCTTGGAAAATGGAAGCACTAATGGCATCCAACAATCTATATTTTATTATTTGTTAAGTAGAAATAAGGGACACAAAATTGTAAGTAGAAAAAAGAAATAATAAAAAAGTACTAATAACAATATTTTGAATGGCTTCTTAAACATAGTAAATTGTAACATTTAGTGCATCAATTGAAAATCCAAGAAGCAGGATATAGAATGTTGTGAGGTGTTCTCAGAGTTGGAATATATGGTCAGAAAAAAAGTCCCATGGGCATTTCAACTAGTCATGCTATTAAAATGTTGTCATTACTATTTATTTGGGGCTTTTAGCTAAGTCTATTTTTATTTAATTATTAAATTTTATCACAATCTTGAAAATTAGGTATTATTGCATCTTTTCACAGATGGTGGAGAATTAAGACTTGAGAGAAGTAAAGATTTGCCAAAAGTCACCCACCATTGTGTGCCAACAATTTCTTTAAGCCTGCTCTGCAAACAACAGATTAAATGCTATGTGATACACAGTTACACAAGTGGTCTCTCCTAAGTCTAATCAGTATGGCAAATGTATGGACTTCACCATATCAAGAGCATTCTGTGATTGATACAGTACTAGGTGCTTTACATACATTTCATTGTCTCAATCTTTTTAGTAAATATGAGAAATGAAGTCTGAAAAAACACAACTCTTGGTTAGCTGGAAGAAAAATAAGGAGGAGGAGAAGAAGAAGAAAAGAAAAAGAGAATAAAAAATGAAAAGAGAAATACCAAATGAAACAATTACCAAAAAGTGTTGAAACCAGCAAAGCTGTGGATGAAGCTGTGAGCCATAAATACAACCAGGTAATGACTATCCCAAACACATCACTCAGTATCCCTCAGAGCAAAGTACAGTGGTTTTAAGAGCTGGCTGTGTGGGTAGAATCCAAGTTTAAATGCTGACTCTGATCCTTCAAACTCATGAAGCTTTGGGCAAGTTCCTGAACTTCTCTCATCATTGTCCTTCTCTAGAATAGGAATAGCAGATTAAGATTATCATGAGTAATAGAACCCTCATATGGTTATCATAAAGCTTAAGAGTTAATAATGAAATTCTTTTGAGAGTTTCTAGCACATACTTAATTCTCAAAAGCATATTGCCTATTATTGTTTTCACTTATGTACACATAAGGTTTTTTTTTAGATTTATTTATTTATTTCAAGTTGGAGTTACAGATAGAGAGAGATAGATCTTCCATATTCCATATTCTGGTTCACTCTTCAGATGGTACCACACTCAGCACTGGGCCAGGCCTTGGCCAGGCAGAAGGCAGGAGCTCCATCCAGGTCTCCTATGTAGGTGCAGGGGCCCAAACACCTGGGCCATCTTCCACTGCTTTGTCCAGGACATTAGTGGTGAATTGGATCATAAGTGGAGCAGCTGGGACAAGATCTGGCACCCAGTGGGATACTGGTGTTGGGGAAGGTGGCTTTACCCGGTTTTACTGATGACACGTTTTCTGGAATCTTTAAAGATTCACTGTTTTATTTTTCATTTTGGGGTCTCTGCAAAATGACCTACAACAGACAGGGAGTGCTGCATGTAGTTCAACACTTGATCTTGAGCTAACCTAAAACTAATTGTCCAGCCTTCAATGCTCAACTATTAAAGAATAAGTAATCACTTTAATTTCTTAAATTGAATCAAATTTCACATTACAAGACTGGAATGAAACAATTACACAATCTCTTTACTTCTCTTAAAAGTTCAGTGTCTAAAATAAGACAAAATGCAGACTTAGAATTCCATTAAGATGGTGATTTACAAAATCCCTAAACCAAATACTTTGAATATTCCTTGGAATAGGACAGCACAAATATTTCATAACATAGAAGCTTTTGAATTTAAGACTAATCTCTGACCATTTCTGTGTTTTGATGTATGCTTCAGGGGAAAGTGTTTAAAACCACAAAACAGCAAACATGAAGATAGTTCCATAATAGTGTAAAATATAATACAGCTATATTTTTAAGAAAATGTTGCCAAGGAAACACATATATGTTTTATACTTCTTTCTTCACTTAGCAACTGTAGATACAGGTAATGCTTACAATAAGATGTTAAAAGTAGTTAACGTGGGCTGGTGCCGCAGCTCACTAGGCTAATCCTCTGCCTGCAGTGCCGGCACCCCAGGTTCTAGTCCTGGTCGGGGAGCCGGATTCTGTCACAGCTGCTCCTCTTCCAGTCCAGCTCTCTGCTATGGCCAGGGAGTGCAGTGGAGGATGGCCCAGATCCTAGGGCCCTGCACCTGCATGGGAGACCAGGAGGGGGCACCTGGCTCCTGGCTTCTGATCAGCGCACATGCTGGCTGCAAAGCACTGGTGGTAGCGGCCACTTGGGGGATGAACCAATGGAAAAAGGACACTTTCTCTCTTTCTCTCACTGTCTAACTCTGCCTGTCAAAAAAAGGAAAAAGATAAAAAAATAGTTAATGTGGGCTGGCACTGTGGCATAGTGGGTAAAGCCGCTACCTGATGTGCTGGCATCTCATATGAGCACCAGTTCCAGACCTGGCTTTTCCACTTCCAATCCTCTTTCTGTTATGGCCTGAGAAAGCAGTAGAAAATGGCCCAAATGCTTGAGCCCTTGCACTCGTGTGGGAGACTGGGAAGAAGCTCCTGGCCTCCTGACTTTGGATCTGCCCAGCTCCACCCATTGCAGCCATTTGGGGAGTGAACCAGTAAATGGAAGATGTCTCTCTCTCTCTTTTTCTCTCCCTGCCTCTGCCTTTGCCTCTCTGTAACTCCACCTTTCAAATAAATAAATAAATCTTTTTTAAAAAGTAGTTCATGTGGGTAGATATTTAGATATCTGCTTTATGCTTTCTAAACTTCCTGCACATTAACTTTTTTAAAAACTTACTTATTTGAGAGATGGAGATATAAAAAGACAGACGTACACAGAGAGAGAGAGAGAGAGAGAGAGAGAGAGACAGAGACAGAGACAGAGAATCCCTATCAACTGGTTCCACAGTGGTCAGGGTTGAACCTGGCTGAGGCCGGTAGCTGGGAACTCAATCCAGGTCTGTTATATGTGCATTAGCAGGAAGCTGAAGTCAGGAGTCAGAGCTGGGTATCAAACTCAGGTACTATTTTGTGGCAACTTAACCACTAGATCATCCACCCACCCATGCATTTTAGATAAGTATTAAAAAGTAGTATAATTAAAAAATAAAGGTATTTTCATTTTTGAAAGCTCATATTTTTAGATGCCCTAAGTCTTCTGCTGCATGAAAGAAACATGATATGATACTTTTCCTTTCAAATAATCAAGGTGTGATGATTGATGAGCTAGCTATTTTGTGAACCCTTGGAAGAGTCTGTTGGAAATGACCTTGAATTAGGTAGGACCTGTGAAGTCAAAACACTTTGAAAAACAGACTACTAAATTGTCACCCTGGTACTATATATTACATACTCTGAGCTAATAGCAAACTAGAGTGCTGTTCATTGGGGTATCAGCTACTTTCCAAAGTATGGGATTCCTGCCTTATGTCAGCTAGGATCACTTTAATACACCACTGAAATAAACAATGTCTTTCACTTATGAATTCCATCTGATTCCATATGTAAATTATGGCAGAATTTTTAAATTATATAGTGTAGTAGCTCAAGTTTTACACAGTTCTCAAACAAATTACATATTATTTTGTGCTGAATTATCAGACATAGCAATAAGATTATATGTTGGCAACCAACAGCAGCAATTTGACATTTTGATGCTGAAGCTTTCATCAGAACAGGCATCTCACTTGAAAAACTACAGGCAATAGCATAGGAAGGGAATAGTTGATTACAATGGTGCATAGCAGAATTTGTAGCCTTGATATCACACATGCTTAACCTTAGGCCACTATAAGGGACCACGTTCCTGCTCTGAAAGAAGAAATTTATCACATTCTGAACAAGATATGCTTTGAAATCTAGATTCTGGAGTTATCCCCTGGTGAATCTCAATCAGGAAGGTCAGATGCATGATGAGATCTATTTAGGCCAAGAAAAGATAATCACATGCCAGAAATCTGTCAATATGACCCATGGCTCTCTAAAGGATGATTTTTCTTTTTTTCTTTTTTAATTTTTATTTTTTGGCAGGCAGAGTGGACAGTGAGAGAGTGAGAGACAGAGAGAAAGGTCTTCCTTTTCCATTGGTTCACCCCCCAATGGCTGCTGCAGCTGGCACATTGCACTGATCTGAAGCCAGGAGCCAGGTGCTTCTCCTGGTCTCCCATGCAGGTGCAGGGCCCAAGGACTTGGGCCATCCTCCACTGCACTCCTGGGCCACAGCAGAGAGCTTGCCTGGAAGAGGAGCAACCAGGATAGGATCTGGCACCCCAACCAGGACTAGAACCCCATGTGCCGGTGCCGCAGGTGGAGGATTAGCCTATTGAGCAGCGGTGCCAGCCAGGATGATTTTTCTATAAGCCCAAATGCTAAATCATTCTGTTTTGATATGAAAAAGAATTCCTCCTAAATGAGTGCATTTTAATGGCAAATAATCCAATCTTTCTATTTACTCAGTTTCTGTTACAAATGGAGGAGAGAAGTGGAAAGGAATTTAAAGAGAGAAACTGAAAAACAATAGGGACTGAATAGCACACTCTTATGGTTGTTGCCTTTAGAAGTTATAAAAATGTTAACTATGAATATGATATTTTGAAAATAATTACCCTTGGCTAAGACACAGAATTAGGAAGCCCTTTTGAAAGTTGCCTGATTTTAATAAATTACTTTTTAGAAATACATTATTTTTTATTTTTAAGAGATTTACTGATTTATTTGAAAGTTAGAGATACAGAGAGAGGAGAACTGATAGAGACATCTTCCATCCACTGGCTCACTCCCCAGATGGCCACAAGGGCCATGACTGAACCAGGCTGAAACTAAGAGCCAGGAGTTTCATCTGAGTCTTCCACATGGGTGACCAGGGCTCAAATATTTGGTCCATGTTCTACTTCTTTTCTGAGGCCATTAGTAGGAAGCCGGATCAGAAGTTGAGTAGGTGGGACATGAACCTGCACCCATGTAGGATGCTGACATTGCAGGGTGTGGCTTTATCAGCCATGCCACAACTCTGGTCCCTAGACATTATTTTAAATGTATTTTTTATTTATTTGAGAAGTAGAGAGACAGAGCGATAAAGAGAGAGAGACAGACAGACAGACAGATAGATGAAGCTCCTATGTACTGGTTCACTCCTCAAATTCTCACAATGACTTGGGCTGGTCCAGGCTGAAGCCAGGAGCAAGGAACTCAATGAATGTCTCCCACATGGATGGAAGGGACCAAGAACTTGAGCCACTATCTGCTGCCATCCAGAGTTTATGTTAGCAACAATCAGGAGTGAAACCAGGACTTGAACCCAGGCACTCTGATAGAGCATTGAAGGTATCACAATCAGCAGCTCCTCAGCAGCTAGGCCAAATGTCCACCTCAATAACTTATTTAAAATATCATGTATCATCTGGCATAGTGGCAGAGCAGCACAGCAAGCTGTGCTTCCACTTGCATCACTGGCCTCCCTTATCAGAGAGTCAATTCAAGTCCCAGTGACTCTGCCTTACAAACCAGCTCTCTGCTAATGTGCCTGGGAAGGCTTCAAAGGATGGCCCAAATGGAACTGCCCTGGAGTCGAAGGGTGCCCAGGTGAGAGCCACAGACCTTGCTGGCTCTAAGCTGAAAAGCCCTTCACTTGGCTCAGCTTACAAAGTGACCACTGCAACTGAGGAAATGGCCAAGTAGGGTCAGTAACATTGCAGGCAGAAGATGCCACCTGCCTTTACCTGGCCAGCTAGGTAATGGAAGTCAACAGGGTGCCTTCCCCAATGAGGTTCACACCTCCCTTAGGATGTACCCCAGGTGAAGAGATAGATAGGTCTGGGTCTCATAGCTGACAAGGCCTTAAAGCCCACCAGGTCGTTATCGAATTTACGTGTGGCTTAGATAGAAACTTTTTTAGTTCCTCTAATAATGACTCTGTCCCTTTTTCTTTTTTTCCTGTTATTCTTTTTTTACTTTATTTACTGAATATAAATTTCCAAAGTACAGAATATGGATTACAATGGCTTCCCCCCCCATAACGTCCCTCCAACCCGCAACCCTCCCCTTTCCCACTTCCTCTCCCCTTCCATTCACATCAAGATTAATTTTCAATTCTCTTTATATACAGAAGATCAGTTTAGCATACATTAAGTAAAGATTTCAACAGTTTGCTCCCACACAGAAACATAAAGTGAAAAATACTGTTTGAGTACTAGTTATAGCATTAAATCTCAATGTACAGCACACTAAGGACAGAGATCCTACATGAGGAGTAAGTGCACAGTGACTCCTGTTGTTGACTTAACAAATTGACACTCTTGTTTATGGCCTCAGTAATCACCCTAGGCTCTTGCCATGAGCTGCCAAGGCTATGGAAGCCCCCTGAGTTCACTGACTCTGATCATATTTAGACAAGGCCATGGTCAAAGTGGAAGTTCTCTCCTCCCTTCAGAGAAAGGTACCTCCTTCTTTGATGACCCGTTCTTTCCACTGGGATCTCACTCGTGGAGATCTTTCATTTAGTTTTTTTTTTTTTTTTTTTTTTTTTTTTTTTTTTTGCCAGAGCGTCTTGGCTTTCCATGCCTGAAATACTCTCATGGGCTTTTCAGCCGGATCCGCATGCCTTAAGGGCTGATTCTGAGGCCAGAGTGCTGTTAGAACATTTGCCATTCTATGGGTCTGCTGTGTATCTCACTTCCCATGTTGGATTGTTCTCTCCCTTTTTTATTCTATCAGCTAGTGCTTGCAGACACTTGTCTTGTTTATGTGATCCCTTTGGTTCTTAGTCCTATCATTACGATCAACTGTGAACAGAAATTGATCACTGGGACTAGTGAGATGGCATTGGTACATGCCACCTCGATGGGAATGAATTCGAATCCCCTGGTAAGTGATCCCTGTTAGGAATTTGGAAAACATTATGTTGAGTGAAATAAGCCAATCCTAAAGGGACAAATACCACTTGTTCTCCTTGATAGGTGACAACCAACTGAGCACCAAAAAGGAAACCTGTTAAAGTGAAATGAACACTATGAGAAACAGTGACTTGATCAGCCCTCACCCTGACTGTTGATGAGCAGCTTAATATGTTATCCCTCTTAGTATTTTTTTTGTTTGTTCTACCTAATACTTTTGGTTGAATACTGTAATCAATACACAATTCTTCTTAACTGCTGAAACTTAACTGAAAAGTGATTGCTGTTAAATATAAGAGTGGGAATAAGAGAGGGAAGAGATGTGCAATTCGGGACTCTGTCATTTTTTCTAGACCCTGCTTAGCCCACTTGGGCCCTCATTCATTTGTAATCATAGCCTCTACTCTAACATCAATGGATCTACTCCCAACCTGTATCTATTTGTGGTACTCTTCCCCAATTCATGTTATATGATTGTTCAGAATTTCCCTACACACAAATCCCTCTACCCACAAAAGATTCATGGCCTTTCTCCCAGTCTTGGTTGAGATCAGCTTTAAATCATGTCCATCACACAGTCTCCAACAGGGTCCAGAGACTCCCCTCATTTCTTCTCCTCTATGAAATCCTCTCATTACTTGGTTAATGTTGAGAGGGGTTAACTAACCAAGAGTGGTTAATGCCACTCTTAGGATCATTGGTTGCTATTCTCACTCTGTCTACTACAGTGTCTTTTTAAGTGTTTACAAGGCCTTCACCAACCAGGCAGTCAAACAAATCCTGCTACAGGGATATACTCGACTCCCCACCCAGGAGTCAGCAGCTTGTGACATCACCCTACACCAGCAGAGAGTACCTTATCACCCCATATCAGCAGGAAGTAGCTCTAAAACCAGACCATCATCCCTCTACCCTTCCTGGACTTTTGGGGCTAAGGTAATCCCATACAACTCTTGCTTTATAAAAAAACAAAAGCGGAGAATGTTAGTAAGATGGTGCAGTCTTATTTATGACACAATCTACACCCCAGACACCATCCTAGGCTCTAGCACCTGCCGCCATTGCTGGAAGCCAGATGGCCACATGGCCCAACCAGCATTGTCAGCTCCATCACCATCCTAATGGGATTAACTGCTCCTACTTCCTTGCCTTCCCCCTGGCAAAGTTTTAAGAAGACCTGTTCCTGAACATGTGGATCTCTTTCTCTTCATCTCCTTCTCTCTCTCTCTCTCTCTCTCTCTCTCTCTCTCTCTCTCTCTCTCTGTCTTTGTCCCTCTCTGTCTCTTGATCTCTCTCTTACACTCTCTTTCTCCCTCTTTTCCTTATTCACCTCTTCCCTCCGGTCTATCGGGTTTCCCCCAATAAACCCTTTCTCTTAAAAAAAAAAAAGATGGCCCAAGTGGTTGTCCCCTGCTGCCTGTGTGGGAGACCCAGATGGACTTCCTGGCTCATTGCTTTGGCCTGGCCCAGCTCTGGCTACTGCAGCCATTTGGGGAGTGAACCAGCAGATGGAAGAGTCCTCTCTCTCCTCTCTCTCCTCTCTCTCTCTCTCCCTCTCTCTCACTCTTTCTGCCCCTCTTATTCCCATCCTCCCTCTCTCTCTGTCAATCTGCCCTCAAAATAAATAAACATACATAAATCTATGTAAGGAATCTGCATCAAGATTTTTTGCACATCTCTTACATGACAACTGAATGTGAAGGATAGCAAAAAATATATCACACCAAAATATGCCACTTTGGAATAAAGATTGCTTTCAAATAAAGACACTTCAGAAAAAAGTATATGCAAGAAGTATGCTCTGACATCCCCCTTTTTCTTTCTAAAAGCAAAAGATAAAACCTCCATATGAAAGATGCCCCTCCTGTAGTATAAGGAAAGTTATATTCTTATCACCAGAGTTGGAGGTTGGGGCTCAGAAAAACCTGTAAAAATAACTCTTGTTAAACTAATCTTTAGCTTCCCAGTTACTTTTCCCTCATTACCCACCATAGATCAAAACCTCTTATCAGCCCTGAAGTCTTCCTGGTCTGGCTAAAAAGCCCATAGAGCATTTCAGGCATGGAAAGCCAAGACACTGTGGCACAAAATGTTCTACATGAAAGATCTCTGTGAGTGAGACCCCAGTGGAAAAAAGTGGCCATCAAACAAGGATGTACTTTTATCTAAAGAGAGGAGAGAACTTCCACTTTGCTTATGGCCTTGTCTAAATACTGATGGAGTTTGTGGATTCAAAAGGCTTCCATAATCTAGGCAGTGTATGTCAAGATCCTTGGGTGGTCACTGACATTATACCTATGAGTGTTAATTATTAAATTAACAATAGGAGTCACTGTGCACTAACTTAATGGAGAATGAGACTTGGAAGGGGAGAGGGTAGAGGAGGAGTGGGAGTGTGCATGGGAGGGCAGGTAGGATGGGAAGAATAACTATTCCTAAAGTTGTACTTATGAAATTTGTATTCCTTAAAAAATAAATTAAAAAAAACCCGCTCATTTGGTAATGTTTTCATGTTTTGCTAAGCTTTGTCTAATTCTTTAAATAAGCCTTTAACTATAACTGCTTCTTTGGATTTTCATTTCCTTAAAAAGGATCCTATGTCGTGTAAATTTTATATTAAATAAATATATGTTTTTCTCCTGTTAATCCATCATGCCATTTTAATTCTCGGGCCTAGTCCAATCTCCTGAGAGAAGAATAAAACGTTGTTTCTCCTATAAATATATCCTAAGAAAATGAATGTTAATGTACACAAATATGTGGCTAGAAGAATGTTCATCCCATAACAAATTGGAGTGGCCTTTGTACAACCACTTAGATGTCACTTAGGATGTCTGCATCCCATACTGTAGTGCCTGGGCTTGCATACCAGCTCCACTTCCAATTCCAACATTCTCCTGAAGCACACCAGGGAAGGTAGCAGGATATAGTTCAAGTACTTGATCCACTGCCACCCATGTGGGAGACTTGGATTGAACTCCAGGCTTCTGGCTTCAGCCTGGCCCAACCCCAGCTGTCGAGGGTATTTTGAGAACCGAGTCAGAATTCTCTGTTTCTGTTACTCATTCTCTCTCTGTATTTCATATACAATGAAAAATTTAAAGGATATATTTATAAAAATATGAGAACCCAAGTGGAAACCATCTAAATATATAAAAATGTGCCATTAGCTAAATGAATTATAATGTTTTGCATCATGAAATACTGCTGCACAATCCGTTCACCTATGCTCTTGAAATTCAAAAAGTATAGAAACTCAAAAGTGCATAGATAACCTATTTGGCAGCAAAATTTGACCTTATTGGTACACATTTGACTGCAGAACCTAATTTGAAGTAAAGCTATTCACAGTTTTTATATCACAGCATGTGATTATTTTAGTTTCACTATCTAAATATTAATGTTTTTCATTTCAGGTACTGCCCCAAAACACTGCTGAAAATGTTACTGGATCTGTATATTTCAGCTATTTTATATTTGAAAAGTTCAGAAAACTCCAAACTCTGAAATACCACAAGAGTCTTACATAAAGAATTGTGACATTTATATTTAGTGGGGGAAAAAAGTAGATGAAAATCTTTGTATACTTGGTATTCTCTACCTGAAATGTCTTCCACTCTAACTTTTATGTGGTTTGTTCCTTCTCTTCCTTTGGTTTGGACTTAAATCTCCTTCTGAGTAAGTTCCCATCTGCCATGTCCAACGATTCTTTTTTTTAAATATTTATTTATTTATTTACTTGAAAGTCAGAGTTACACAGAGAGAGAAGAGGCAGAGAGAGAAAAAGAGAGAAAGAGGTCCTCCATCTGCTGGTTCACTCCCCATATGGCCAAAATGGCCAGAGCTGCACCATTCTAAAGCCAGGAGCCAAGAATTTCTTCTGGGTACGGCATGCGGTGCAGGGGCCCAAGGATTGAGCCATCTTTCACTGCTTTCCCAGGCCATATCAGGGAGCTGTATCTGCTTTCCCAGGCCATATCAGGGAGCTGTATCAGAATTGGAGCAGCCGGGACTCAAACTGGCATCCATATGGGATGCTGGCAGGGCATTAACCCACTGCGCCACAGTGCAGGCCCCCCAAAGATCTTCCATCACACCAAGCTCTTTATTTCCTTCACTAAGCAGGGCCTTGATTTTGTATTATGTCCCTTCTTTGCAATTCTAATAACTTCCCCAGCAGGAATATAAGCTCTAAGAAGGCAGGGGCCTTATCTGTGCTGTTCACTTCTGTGTCCCCAGGTCCTAGGACAAGGTCAGGCATATTGTCTCCACTCAGTATTTATTGGATGAACAAATAGGTGAATGAGTGAGTGAACAAATGAGTTTTTGTAAATAGATGTGCATTTAAAGATTTTTAAAAGATATAACATTAACATTTTGGTGGTATATAGGTGATTCTTTTCCTTAGGGGCTTAACTCTGTTTGAAATAGTCCATAAGGACAGTATATTCATTGTGCAAGGAGGGGAACAATCTCTAAGTGGATAGTATAACCCACTAAATTGATTCATGTAATACAGACACTTTGTTCAAAGCACTTCATAGTACAAAAACACACAATCTTATTGCTACCACAAATTTCTGCCAGTTATGATCACACAGTTTAGTTCTCTCAAAAAGAGAAGCCAGGCAAAATAAAGGGGCAACATAAAAGACTCCAGTCCTTTAGCCCTTCAACATGGTGGATTGTGATATTTGCTACTTCTGCCCCATTTTCTGACCAAAGCACATTAATATTTTACCACGAGTAAAACTTGCATTTGGTGTGTGCAATCTCTCTCAACAATGGGCCCTTGGAAAATACAGAATCTAACAAAAACCTTGGGTTCATTATGAAGAAAGGATGAGAATTAGAAGCACATACCTACTTCAACAAGGTGAATCTTCTTTAAAAAATGCAATAAAGCATTTCCAAAATTGGTTTATAACACCACCAAGTTAAGGTGGATTGCTTTACAAACAACACATGCAGTCAAATGTTTAAAGCTCTGATCTGTTCCCAACCACTCAGCCAAAATATATATTGGCTTTTAAAATATATTTTAAAAAACTAACACAATTTAATTTGCTATTTTACTGAATTTTAGTTTCATAAGTATTTTTCCCATATACAACATCACATAAACTATTTCCTAAATGATTCTTTTACATAAAAAGGTGTGAATATTCACAACAAATAGAAGGTGCAGTTCTGTTAATATTGTGTAAGAGATTACAAAAAACAAGAATGAAAAATTACAGCACAAAGAAACAATTTATCTATTTCCATCACAACTGTGATGTTTAAAGAATTAATGTTCGTAGTACTGCCTAATATGTATCCAGTGTCATATATAAAAATACATTTTTTCTATTGGGTTTTTAAAAAAAGTTTTATGGAATTTAAAAAGTCAGTTTTAAATGGCAATTTCATAAGTACACATAACTTTTTTTTCCAGAAAATATTTATCATGCTTTTATATGTCATGGTCTTATATCCTGGGGCTGGTGCTGTGGTGCAGCAGGTTAAGCCATTAAATTAAATGTTTGATTAAATGTTTAAACTTTAAATGTTTAAAACTTTAATAAATTCTGGCATGTACCTATTAAAAACAACTCTTAGAACAATACAGAAACAGTAACTTCCTTATGTGATCAAGATTGCCTATAATGACCCTACAACAAACATGATACACAAACATGATACACAGTAATATGGAATCATTGAAAGCTTTTTCCCTCAGAGTGGACTCAGACAAGGTTGCCGCTGCTCACTACCTGTCTCTAACATTGCACTGGAGGTATAGTCCTGGAAACACAATGTATAAGGATCTACTTTTATACAACAACATATGTAACTCACACTATCATATAGGTAACCCAATATAATCTAAGCCCAAATACAAAAATTCAAATAATTACTGGATCTGAAATCAATAAATAAAATTCATAGAATTACTATGTACCATCAAAAACCAAATAAAAATAATATTAAATGACAAAAGCAGAAGTTTGCAAAAGCTTAAAAGAAAAATTAACCAAAAGAAGACTAATTTATGTGATATCCATAAAGAGATATCAACCAAGCAGTATTTAAGAAATACAAGTGAGTTGAGAATATAGATATAATAATAACAAAAATAAAGTCCAGAAGCCAATGAACGTTCAGTGAACTGGAACTTACCTGCAGCAGGCCCCTGCAGCTCCAGATCACAACTTGCTAGCAAGATCTCAGACATGTGGGTTCAGGAGGGACTCCAGGAGGGACTGACAGGAATGGGATCTACCATCAGGTGTAAGGAGGCCAAGAGCCAAGCAGAAACAGGCTGCTTCAAACCGGAACTCAAACCTCACCCCTCACTCCCAGTTCACTCAGCAGAACCCAAAGGAGCCCTCCTGTGACAGAGAGGATTCTCATTGGCTGCGTCTTTTGTGACGTCTTGCATACTCAGCTTTCGCAAACTGTCCAATCATCAGGTACCCATGTCATAGTAGAGAGCAGCGGTAGTTCCAGATGGGCTTGGCTGACAGGAAGAGAAAGGTGGTGAGTCGCTCAGGCTTTGCTTTCCATGGCTTTATTTTCACAGCAGGACCTGACAAAGAGGACATCCTGACCCCTCAGAAGCTGGAAATGGTGAGTGTAGGGGGCTGGGCATCACGTGGGAGACTAGTACATAGCTGCTGGAAATCTACTAGAAATGTCTGTAGTCAACTCCAGTCCTCCCAGTGGTCAGCTCTAGGATTTACAGACCTGAGCTTCCTGCTCTGGAATCTCCTCATTAAATGCCTCCCTTCCCCTCCAATGTCCAGGGGATGTGAGCTTGGCCAAGATCCAGGACCTCAGTCATCCCATCCCATACCTACAAGCAGTGACTTTGGCTAGTTCCCTGAGCCTCTCTGGGCAGCTCCACACCTGCAGCCCTGTGTCTTCCCCATTGTGTGCTGAGGACTGGAGACCCATTGAGGAGAACCGGGAATGCATGTGTGGGGTTCATGTGGGGAGAAACTGTGATCTGTGTTGTTCTGGGTCTATCTCCCTAGTGGCTATCCGAATCCCTTGAATTTTCTGTACTGCAGCCCAACAGCATGGTGCTTCCTAGAGTTTGAGTCCATTTGCTTTGCCTAATAACACAGTGCCACAGACGAATAAGTTGGAAAGAAAAGTTTTATTTTAGCTCCAAGTTATGGTCTAAGGTTCAAAGGCAGTAAGTTCTGAATGGCAGAGTCCTGAAGCTGTGCAGAGTACAAAGTGGACTCAGAAAGAGCCTCTAAAAGATGACAACTCAGTTTGGCTTTCATAGTAGACCCCCTGGAGAGAACTCACTTATGTGTGTCTTCAGCCATTCTTGAGGGAGAGACCTAATGGCCCCTGAAATGAGACCCCTTTTAATTTCTGATAATGGGAACTAAATTTTCACAAGAGATTCAGATTTGATAAAGTAGGTGTCTTCTCTGAGCTGGTCCCCTTTCACATCTCGTGTAGAATCTTAATGCCATTTAATTACTTTTAATCTACCAATTTAGGAATTAGTTTTATGATTTGTGCATAAGTGTCTCATTTTCTTGGATTTAACCTGGTTAGATAGGATGATAATGTTTGTGGAAAAGGAAAGAGAATTCTTGAAGTGTTTGCTTCCTGCTAAGTTGAAATAGGAACAGAGGGACCCATGGACTGACCACCCAGGTGGATCAATGGGCCTTGGTCAGTTCAAATGTCTTCTGGATATCATTCACCTTTGAACCCAGAAGTGGCAAAGTCTTGTGTTTTTTTTTTTTCTTCCCTATTTGGTTTGATTTGGTTTTCTTTTTTCCTTTTTTTTTGTGATTTTTACTTTACCATTTCTACCAAAGAGGAACTTTGCTTGGCTTTTACTCTATTGCAATTTTGATATTATATTGGAAATATTTTTCACTTTTGTGCATGTGTGCTGCTGTCTGAAGCTGTGCTTTAGAAATGCACTCATTCAACTGCTTAGGGGACTTGGCTTCTTTCAAGTTTGTTTTTGAAGGTGTTGTCAATGTCATTCTTGTTCATGACAATGCATGGTAATTTTTTATGTGATGAGAAAAATTGGGTTGTAGGTTGTGGATCAAGTTAAATTTAGTAGGATGTGTTGGCAGTGTATGAATTTACTGATCTTTTATGGAGGTATATTTACTTATTCTTGTGATTTGTCAATATTTGGAGTGATAGAATTTATCTTTTCCCTCTAATATTAAATAGCATCTCTCTATGATTATATACTGCTAAGTACTCATTACCACATTTGAATTTATACTTTGCTATTTATTTATGCTAATTATCATTAGTGCATATACTTTTCCTTGTAATTCTATAATCTTTTCCTCATGTAATTTGGTGCACTGTTAAGTTCATACACATAAGGAGAACTGCCTCCTTTATCATTATGTAATTTTAGTAGCCATGATAATTTTCTCTGACCTAAGGCCTGATTAGTCAATAGGACTGTAACTAATCTGTTCTTTTAAATGGTCTTGCAATGGTCTTTATACATAACTTTAACTCCTTTGAATTTTTTTATCTTTTATCTTTTAAAATACCTAATTTTATATCTCAAACTAGCCAGATTGAATATGTTTGTCAGTAAAAGATAGTTTTAAGAAATATATATGTGGAATATATAAGTCAATGTGAAATAACTAAGTCAAGCTGATTTCTCTGTGTATTTTATTATACATGTATTCTTTATCAGAACAATTTATTCTTTATCAAAACAATCTGTAATACTTAATCTCTCAGTGACTTTTACAGTGAATATAGTGCCATTAAATAGTGTCACAATGCTGTACAATAGATCATTTTTACTTATTCCAATATGAATGAAATTTGCTGTCCTTTGACAAACTTGGCCTCAGATCCATCCCCTTCATATGTCTTTATATTTAAAATGTAGTTTTGGAGGCAGCAGTATGTTAGGTTTTGTTTTTCATGTACTGTGTCAGTCTCTGTCATTTAATTGGTTTTCTGGTCTTATAGCTCTAAAATTCCCTTTATGTTATGGGTGTTCACATCTTATAAGTAAATGTGTTCAAGTATCTTCTAGTTTTAGGCTTTCATTCTCATTCTCTTTAGACTAACTAGGGAAGAATACACAATATTATTGTAGTTGTATTTCTGCATTTTTCTCAAATTGTGTTTTTTAAGTATTTTCTTAACCAGGAGGTACATACTTTTTTAATAATACTTGAGTTTAACTTTTCAAATGCTAATTTTGTTATCTACCTGTAAATTTCTTATTTATATTATGTGGAGAGGAGAATTTGTATAGGAATATTCAGAAATACAACAATTTACAGGTTTTAAAGGATTTGTACAATTATGCCAACTGTTTAAACAACAAAAGGTTGTCTCAGGAACAGAGAACAACAGAAGTGGTGGTGTTTTATTTTTTAAATGAAAAATATATATACTGTCCTCAGCATAAGTATTTATGAAGATTTTGTATGTCATGAGCTCATTGACTAGAGAGACAATGTAGTGAGGTTGGAATGAACAATGCCAAGTGGATAGATACAGGAGAATAGGAGTATTGGAACAGGATCCACATTCATCACAGGAATAAGGCAGATTAAGTAGCAGCACAGAGGTACAAGAGCAGGAGTAATAGTCAGTTTAGTATAGCTCCAGAAGACATCATCTTGTCCAGTTTAGACTGTTGAAAGATCTGCATATGATTATGCCTTCTCATATGTGTTAAAAATGCTTCCCAGCATCTGACATATAAACAGATGCATATACCAAGTTCTTTTATGGAGTATTATGATTGTTCCATTTCTATTAGTAGTGTTCCTAATTGCAACTCTAATAATCATTGTGTGCAAATAAATGATAAACTAATGAATGGTAAATACACCAATCTTCAGCTAATGACACCAAGTGTCTTGCTAGAACAGATTGTCAGTAGGAAACAGGGACAAATGGAACACAGGCATGCTTATTCTTTACATATTGTTTATGGTTGATTTCATGATACAACAGTAGACCTGCATGTATCAATAGAGATGTGTGTACTCCCATGTCTGAAATATTTCTTAAGATTTATTTCATTTATTTATTTGAAAGGCAAAGGTACAGAAAGGCAGAAGAATATTCCATCTCCAGGCTTTGACCTGGCCCAGCCTGTCCTTTCAGTCTTTTGGTGAATGAACCATTGGATGAAAAAATGTCTATCTTTCCCTCTCTCTTCCTCCCTCTCCTATCTCCTCTTCCTCTGTTATTGTAACTCTTTCAAATGAGTAAATGTATCTTTAAAATGAATGTTAACAGTTAATAGAAATGAATTCAATAGATGTTTAAAATTTATATATGAAGTAATTCAACAACTAAGCAGGAAACCAGAATACAGATATCCCATCTTTTAAAATGAGCAATTATAATTAGTTGATGTTACAGCAAATAGTTTTCTATTGAAAGGAATCACTTTTTCATTATCTTTGACATCTATGTTAGCCATTTCCCATCAAGTGTGGCAAAAAGAGGTAATTTTTTTTACTACTGTAATTTTAATCATTAAATATTTCAGTTCTTGATACTGCTGAGATGTGAGCTATAGCATTTGCAATTAATAGTAACAGAATTTGGAAAGGGAAACTGCCTCTATAGCATAACTCTTTTTTTTTCTTTTTATTCAAACTTTTATTTAATGAATATAAATTTCCAAAGCACAGAATATGGATTACAATGGCTTCCCCGCCATAACATCCCTCCAACCCGCAACCCTCCCCTTTCCCACTCCCTCTCCCCTTCCATTCACATCAAGATTCATTTTCAATTCTCTTTATATACAGAAGATCAGTTTAGCATACATTAAGTAAAGATTTCAACAGTTTGCTCCCACACAGAAACATAAAGTGCAAAATACTGTTTGAGTACTAGTTATAGCATTAAATCTCAATGTACAGCACACTAAGGACAGGGTTCCTACATGAGGAGTAAGTGGACAGTGACTCCTGTTGTTGACTTAACAAATTGACACTCTTGTTTATGGCCTCAGTAATCACCCTAGGCTCTTGCCATGAGCTGCCAAGGCTATGGAAGTCCCCTGAGTTCACCGACTCTGATCATATTTAGACAAGGCCATGGTCAAAGTGGAAGTTCTCTCCTCCCTTCAGAGAAAGGTACCTCCTTCTTTGATGACCCATTCTTTCCACTGGGAACTCACTCCTGGAGATCTTTCATTTAGTTTTTTTTTTTTTTTTTTCCCCCAGAGTGTCTTGGCTTTCCATGCCTGAAATGCTCTCATGGGCTTTTCAGCCGGATCCGCATGCCTTAAGGGCTGATTCTGAGGCCAGAGTGCTGTTTAGGACATCTGCCATTCTATGGGTCTGCTGTGTATCTCACTTCCCATGTTGGATCGTTCTCTCCCTTTTTTATTCTATCAGCTAGTACTTGCAGACACTTGTCTTGTTTATGTGATCCCTTTGGTTCTTAGTCCTATCATTATGATTAATTGTGAACAGAAATTGATCACTGGGACTAGTGAGAAGGCATTGGTAACACTTTTAGGATTTTTATTTATTTGAGAGAGAGAATTACAGACAGGGAGAGGCAGTGACAGAGACAAAGGTCTTCTATCTGCTGGTTCACTCCTTCTATGGCTGTTACAGCTGGAGCTGAGCCAATCCAAACCCAGGAGCAAGAAGCCAGGTGCTTCTTCCACGTTTCATATGCTGGTGCAGGGGCCCAAGCATTCCGGCTGTCTTCAACTGCTTTCCCAGGCCATAGCAGGGAGCTGGATTGGAAGAGGAGCAGCTGGGATTTGAACCAGTGCCCATATGGATTCTGGCACCACAGGTAGAGGCTTACAGTGCCAGCCCCTAGCAAAACTTCTTAATGTAGCATCTATAATAAATGGTAATTTCTTCTAATTGTAACTAATTATGGGAGAATCTAGTGTGTAACAAGATGCCAAAATCTCCAAGTGGGGAAACTCTAGAAAGACTTCTGTTTAGTAACAAAATTGCCATTAGTTTAACATGTTTTTACTTACATTCCCATTAAACATTTTTTTTAATTTGTACTTTTTGTCAAACAGATGCCTAACACTTTAAGACTGAGTTATAGTCACTAAGTAAAGAGCTCCCTTTGGTTACTAGGGAAAACATTTCCTAGACATCGACATACATAAAGTATAGAGAGTGGGAGGAAGCACCTTAAATATAGGAATAGATTCACTTAGTTTTTTTATTTCTATGAGAAAGAAAATTGTTATGGCCACATATATGTTAGTAAATATATATCAACAATATCCTGTACATGACAGAGGCAAATTGAGTCACCAGTTTTAAATCAGAATGTGAGAGTTAATAATTAGAAGAACATTAACATTGCCAAACTCTAGGGCTAATGAAATATGGGAAATATCATCACACTGCATTTCCCAGTGATTTATCACAGCTGTAAACATTGATCTCAGGCTTTGATTATATGCACAACTCTTGCTATATGATTTCTGAAAAGCATCAAGCATGTAAATATAAACCAAAGCAAAAAAAAAAAAAAAACCTACTTTTTTAGAAGGTACAATATCAGTCATGCAACTTATTTTATTTTTTATTTTATTTTTTAATTTTTTTTGGGACAGGCAGAGTGGACAGCGAGAGAAAGAGACAGAGAGAAAGGTTTTCCTTTTGCATTGGTTCACCCTCCAATGGCTGCCGCGGCTGGCGTGTTGTGGCCGGTGCAGCACGCTGATCCGAAGCCAGGAGCCAGGTGCTTCTCCTGGTCTCCCATGCAGGTGCAGGGCCCTAAGACTTTGGCCATCCTCCACTGCACTCCCTGGCCACAGCAGAGAGCTGGCCTGGAAGAGGGGCAACCAGGACAGAATCCGGTGCCCCAACCGGGACTAGAATCTGGTGTGCCGGCGCCGTAGGCAGAGGATTAGCCTATTGAGCTGTGGTGCCGGCCATTATTTTATTCTTAGTCCTCTTCTCAATGACATCTTGGTATTACATATCCAGCCTAACCTTTTATTTTCAATCAAATTGATCAGTTTTCATCAACTACCTTGATGGTCACCTCACGAAATAGTGAAGCATAAATTACGTGCTAGTCCCTTTGGCAGAATGCCCAAACAGCAGTGGCAGCACGTGGGCTGACATTGTTGAATGTTAGCCTATGCTAATAGATCTGTGTTTAATAAGTCTATGATCACTTTCAATTTGAGCCACCATGGTCACTGTGTTTTTGTATCCACTGTGTAATAAATGGGACTGGGCAGTAGCAGAGGCCTGTTGAAACCAATGGCTCACATCATTCTGTCTACATGGGTGCTTACTGTTTCTTCTTTCAAAGTTGCTATCTAGTCATTATTAGGAAGCACTATAAAGACCACACATTATAGCCACTCTGATAGGCACATTTCACATATCCTTCTCAAAAATCCGTGGTACAAATCTACGGTTTTCAATCTTCTGATCAACCAGGTAAACTATTATGTCCTGAGAACCTATAATTATCAATGTTTCTGGTAATTTTTTCTCCATGAATTAGATCAGGTATAATACTCAGAGATTTACTTATACCACTAACTTACAGGTCCCTTAACAGGGTACTACTGTTATCCATATACTTTCAATTGACATTAATTTGCTAAGCCAATGAACAAGATTCAGCTGCTTTTTTTTTTACTTTCTCTGACAGTCATATGGTAGTCTCTGTAAAATCACTAATACTAAGGGAGGTGAGTCTCACTGTTTGTCAGTTTACTTATGCCTTCTGGGCCTGCAGTAGCCTGAGCTATGATGCATCTTTCCATTTATTGCTGCTATAGCTACTCTTCTTTAGAACTTAGTAGTTTTGACAGAATGCATCATTGCCCTCATAGTCTCTTGACCCAGCATAGTCAAATACCCAGTCCTTACTAGAACCCAGGAGCAAACCCAGAGATAGTTTTCTAATGGTATATATTTACTTGCCATAGATAATATGTTCTTTCTTGAGAACATGTATATTTTCTGTGTTATGATAGTATGAAGGATAGCCATGAAATCCAGAGAGCATTTTCTCACCAGGAGTATCTCTGCTACCAGAATATCTCTCTGGTTTTTTAATCCAAGTTGTGATTTTACAACCCACAGCTCAGAACTACTACAAAATCATTTCCATATTTATATCCATTTTAAAGCTCAATAGGCCTGATTTTTACCAAGCAAAATAGTTTGAGCAGAGTAAAATATGCTATGTCTTGAATGCCTACCTACTGTCAGTCTTCTTTCTTGGTAGCACAATAAGGAGCCTTTTTTATAAGAATGTTTCCCAGCCTAATCTGGTCACTGGATCCCAGCATAAGTATTCACATGGAAGCCATCAACCTTGGTAAAGTTTACCTCTCACATTCTTAGATGAGTTTAATGAGATTTGCAATGTTTTGTTTAGATCTTGCCTATTTGGTGTAACTTACGTGGTGACAGTAATTCAGTGGAATATTGTGTTTTGTACACTAATTAGAAATAAATTTTCCCCAAGAGATAAAGCAGAATGACAAGCATTTATTTTTTGGTTTTAAGTATAGTTTTAGTTTTTGACATGGAAGAAGAACTTTTATTTGATGCTTATATTTGATTTAAGGATATGTTGTGAATTCTGTATTGATAAGTAGACTATTATAATCAACAATTCAAATCGATCAACTTAGTTGTACTGTTGTGCCGTGTTTGGCCAAACACTGTTATTGATGTTGCTATGTAGATATTTTATAGATGTGATTAACATCTAATATTGATTAAATTCTGAAAGGACAGAAAATACATAATCCTGATTTTTCATTTTAAATCAGATGCTCCTACAATATTTTTTTTTCGTTTGGTAAATGTTTCCTTTTTTTTTAACTTTTATTTAATGAATAAAAATTTCCAAAGCACAGAATATGGATTACAATGGCTTCCCCACCATAACATCCCTCCAACCCGCAACCCTCCCCTTTCCCACTCCCTCTCCCCTTCCATTCACATCAAGATTCATTTTCAATTCTCTTTATATACAGAAGATCAGTTTAGCATACATTAAGTAAAGATTTCAACAGTTTGCTTCCACACAGAAACATAAAGTGCAAAATACTGTTTGAGTACTAGTTATAGCATTAAATCTCAATGTACAACACACTAAGGACAGGGTTCCTACATGAGGAGTAAGTGGACAGTGACTCCTGTTGTTGACTTAACAAATTGACACTCTTGTTTATGGCCTCAGTAATCACCCTAGGCTCTTGCCATGAGCTGCCAAGGCTATGGAAGTCCCCTGAGTTCACCGACTCTGATCATATTTAGACAAGGCCATGGTCAAAGTGGAAGTTCTCTCCTCCCTTCAGAGAAAGGTACCTCCTTCTTTGATGACCCGTTCTTTCCACTGGGATCTCACTCGTGGAGATCTTTCATTTAGTTTTTTTTTTCCCCCAGAGTGTTTTGGCTTTCCATGCCTGAAATACTCTCATGGGCTTTTCAGCCGGATCCGCATGCCTTAAGGGCTGATTCTGAGGCCAGAGTGCTGTTTAGGACATCTGCCATTCTATGGGTCTGCTGTGTATCTCACTTCCCATGTTGGATCATTCTCTCCCTTTTTGATTCTTTCAGCTAGTATTTGCAGACACTATTCTTGTTTTTGTGATCCTTTTGGTTCTTAGTCCTATCATTACGATCAATTGTGAACAGAAATTGATCACTTGGACTAGTGAGATGGCATTGGTACATGCCACCTCGATGGGATTGAATTTGAATCCCCTGGTATGTTTCTAACTCTACTGTTTGAGGTAAGTCAGCTTGAGCATGTCCCAAATTGCTCATCTCTTCCCTCTCTTATTCCCACTCTTATATTTAACAGCAATCACTTTTCAGTTAAGTTTCAGCAGTTAAGAAGAATTGTGTATTGATTACAGTACTCAACCAAAAGTATTAAGTAGAACAAACAAAAAAAAATACTAAGTGGGATAACATATTAAGCTGCTCATCAACAGTCAGGGTGAGGGCTGATTAAGTCACCGTTTCTCATAGTGTTCATTTCACTTTAACAGGTTTCCTTTTTGGTGCTCAGTTAGTTGTCACCTATCAAGAAGAACAAGTGGTATTTGTCCCTTTGGGATTGGCTTATTTCACTCAACATAATGTTTTCCAAATTCCTAACAGGGATCACTTTTCAGTTAAAATTTAAACACCTAAGAAAAATTGTGTGTTAATTATAGAGTTCAACAAATGGTACTAGAACAAAAAAAATACTAAAATGGATAAAGTATTACATTGTACATCAACCATCAGGACAAGAGCTGATCAAGTCACTGTTTCTCATAGTGTCCATTTCACTTCAACAAGTTACCCCTTTGGTGCTCAGTTAGTTGTCACCAATCAGGGAGAACATATGATATTTGTCCCTTTGGGACTGGCTTAATTCACTCAGCATGATGTTTTCCAAATTCCTCCATCTTGTTGCAAATGACTGAGTTTCATTGTCTTTGACTGCTGTATAGTATTCTATAGAGTACATGTCCCATAATTTCATTATCCAGTCTATTGTTGATGGGCATTTGGGTTGGTTCCAGGTCTTAACTATTGTGAATTGAGCTGCAATAAACATTAATAGCAGACTGATTTTTTGTTTGCCAATTTCATTTCCTTTGGGTAAATTCCAAGGAGTGGGATGGCTGGGACGAATGGTAGGGTTATATTCAGGTTTCTGAGGAATCTCCAGACTGATTTCCATAGTGGCTTGACCAGTTTGCATTCCCACCAACAGTGGGTTAGTGTCCCTTTTTCCCCACCTCCTCTCCAGCATCTATTGTTGGTAGATTTCTGAATGTGAGCCATTCTAACTGGGGTGAGGTGGAACCTCATTGTGGTTTTGATTTGCATTTCCCTGATTGATAGTGATCTTGAACATTTTTTCATGTGCCTGTTGGCCATTTGGGTTTCCTCTTTTGTAAAACGTCTGTTGAGGTCCTTGGCCCATCTCTTAAGTGGGTTGTTTGTTTTGATGTTGTGGAGTTTATTGATTTCTTTGTAGATTCTGGTGATCAACCCTTTATCAGTTGCATAGTTTGCAAGTATATTTTCTCATTCTGTCGGTTGTCTCTTCACTTTCCTGACTGTTTCTATTGCAGTACAGAAACTTCTCAATTTGATGCAATCCCAAATGTTAATTTTGGCTTTGACTGCCTGTGCTTCTGGGGTGTTTTCCAAGAAGTCATTGCCGGTACCTATATCTTGCAGGGTTTTTCCAATGCTCTCTAATAATTTGATGGTGTCAGGTCGTAGATTTAGGTCTTTAATCCACGTTGAGTGGATGTTTGTGTAAGGTGAAAGGTAGGGGTTTTGCTTCATGATTCTGCATGTGGAAATCCAGTTTTCCCAGCACCATTTATTGAATAGACTGTCCTTACTCCAGGGATTGGTTTTGGATCCTTGATCAAATATGAGTTGGCTGTAGATGTTTGGATTGGTTTCTGGTGTTTCAATTCTGTTCCATTGGTCTATCCATCTGTTTCTGTACCAGTACCATGCTGTTTTGATTACAACTGCCCTGTAGTATGTCCTGAAGTCTGGTATTGTGATGCCTCCGGCTTTGTTTTTGTTGTACAAGATTGCTTTAGCTATTCGAGGTCTCCTGTGTCTCCACATAAATTTCAGCATGATTTTTTCTAGATCTGAGAAGAAGGTCTTCGGTATCTTGATTGGTATTGCATTGAATCTATAAATTCCTTTTGGGAGAATGGACATTTTGATGATATTGATTCTTCCAATCCATGAGCATGGAAGATTTTTCCATTTCTTGGTATCCTCTTCTATTTCTTTCTTTAAGGTTTTGTAATTTTCATCGTAGAGATCTTTAACGTCCTTGGTTAAGTTTATTGCAAGGTATTTGATTGTTTTTGTAGCTATTGTGAATGGGATTGATCTTAGCAGTTCTTCCTCAGCCATGGCATTGTCTGTGTATACAAAGACTGTTGATTTTTGTGCATTGATTTTATACCCTGCTACTTTGCCAAACTCTTCTATGAGTTCCAATAGTCGCTTAGTAAAGTTCTTTGGGTCCCTTAAATAAAGAATAATATCATCTGCAAAGAGGGATAGTTTGAGTTCTTCCTTCCCAATTTGTATCCCTTTAATTTCTTTTTCTTGCCTAATAGCTCTGGCTAGAACTTCCAGAACTATATTGAATAGCAGTGGTGAGAGTGGGTATCCCTGTCTGGTACCAGATCTCAGTGGAAATGCTTCCAACTTTTCCCCATTCAAAAGGATGTTGGCTGTGGGTTTTTCATAGATTGCTTTGATTGTATTGAGGAATGTTCGTTCCAAACCCAGTTTGCTTAGAGTTTTCATCATGAACGGGTGTTGTATTTTATCAAATGCTTTCTCAGCATCTATTGAGAAAATCATATGATTTCTTTTCTGCAGTCTCTTAATGTGGTGTATCACATTGATTGATTTGCGCACATTAAACCATCCCTGCATACCAGGAATAAATCCCACTTGGTCTGGGTGGATGATCTTTCTGATGTGTTGTTGCTTTCTATTGGCCAGAATTTTATTGAGGATTTTTGCATCTATGTTCATCAGGGATATTGGTCTGTAATTCTTTCAATGCTGCATCTTTTTCCAGCTTAGGAATTAAGGTGATGCTGGCTTCATAGAAAGAATTTGGGAGGATTCCCTCTTCTTCGATTGTTCTGAATAGTTTGAGAAGAATTGGAGTCAGTTCTTCTTTAAATGTCTGGTAGAATTCAGCAGTGAATCCATCTGGTCCTGGGCTTTTCTTTGTTGGGAGGGCCTTTATTACTGTTTCAATTTCTGTCTCAGTTATGGGTCTGTTTATGTTTTTGATGTCTTCCTGGTTCAATTATGGTAGGTTGCATGTGTCCAGGAATCTATCCATTTCTGATAGGTTTCCCTGTTTGCTGGCATACAAGTTCTTGTAGTAATTTCTGATGATTCTTTTTATTTCTGTGGTGTCTGTTGTTACATTTCCTTTTTCATCTCTGATTTTATTGATTTGGGTCTTTTCTCTTCTTTTTTTAGTTAGTTGGGCCAATGGGGTGTCAATTTTGTTTATTTTTTCAAAAAACCAGCTTCTCGTTTGGCTGATTTTTTGTAGTGTTTTTTTTTGGATTCAATCCTGTTGATTTCTTCTCTGATTTTAATTATTTCTCTTCTGCTACTAGATTTGGGTCTGGTTTGCTGTAGGTTTTCTAAATCCTTCAGGTGAATTGAAAGCTGCGTCCCTTAAGTTTTGGTATGTTGTGCTGTTATCCTCATTTACTTCCAGAAAAATTTTGATTTCTCTTTTAATTTCTTCTATGACCCATTGTTCATTCAGGAGCATGTTGTTCAATCTCCATGTGTTTGCATATGCTCTAGGGATTCCTGAGTTGCCAATTTCCAACTTCATTCCTTTATGGTCTGAGAAGCTGCATGGTATGATTCTAATTCTTTTGAATTTGCTGAGACTTGCTTTATGGCCTAGTATGTGGTCAATCCTAGAGAAGGTTCCATGTACTGCTGAGAAGAATGTAAAATCTTTAGCTGTAGGATTGAAAGTTCTGTATATATCTGTTAGATCCATTTGGGCTATAGTGTCGTTTAAATCTACTGTATCCTTGTTGATCTTCTGTCCTGTTGATCTATTTCTGAGAGTGGAGTATTGAAGTCCCCCAGTACTATTGTATTGGGGTCTAAGTCTCCCTTTAAGTCCTTTAACAAATCTTTTAGATAAACCGGTGCCCTGTAGTTAGGTGCATATACATTTATAATTGTTATATCTTCTTGTTGTATTGATCCCTTAATCATTATATGGTGTCCCTCTTTGTCTTTCTTAACAGTTTTTGTGGTAAAGTTTATATTGTCTTATATTAAGATGGCTACGCCCGATCTTTTTTCATTTCTGTTGGCATGGTATATCTTTTTCCAGCCTTTCACTTTCAGTCTGTATGGATCTTTGTCGGAAATGTGTTTCTTGTAAGCAGAAAATAGATGGGTTTTGTTCCTTAACCCAATCAGCCAATCGGTGTCTTTTAACTGGACAGTTCAGGCCATTAACATTCAATGTGACTAATGATAAGTGGTAACTTTGCCCTGCCATTTGCCAAAGATAAGTTCTAATATATGCTTTGAATTCCCTGTGATCTTTTGCTGTGAGCTTTCCTTCCTTTACCTTCTTTCATATTGATGACCGTGTTTCTGTGTTTTTGTGTGCAACACATCTTTAAGCATCTTTTGCAGGACTGGATGAGTGACAACAAATTCTTTCAATTTCTGTTTGCTATGAAAGGTCTTTATTTCACCTTCATTCACAAATGAGAGCTTGGCAGGATATAATATTCTGGGCTGGCAGTTTTTCTCTCTTAGTACCTGGGCTATATCTCGCCATTCCCTCCTAGCTTGTAGGGTTTCTGATGAGAAGTCAGCTGTGAGTCTGATTGGAGTTCCTCTGAGAGTAATCTGACGTTTCTCTCTTGCACATTTTAGGATCTTTTCTTTATGTTTCACTGTGGAGAGTTTAATTACAACGTGTCATGGTGAGGATCTCTTTTGGTCATGTTTATTAGAGGTTCTGTGAGCTTCTTGTACTAGGATTTCTCTGTCCTTCTCCAAACCTAAGAAATTTTCTGCTAATATCTCACTAAAAAGGCCTTCTAATCCTTTCTCCCTCTCCATGCCTTCAGGAACTCCTAGAACCTGAATGTTGGGATTTTTAATAGTATCCTGCAGATTCCTGACAATATGTTTTAGATTTCTAATTTCCTCTTCTTTTTTTTTTTGGTCTGACTGTATCCTTTCCTGTTCTCTGTCTTCTAAGTCTGATATTCTCTCTTCTGCTTCACCCATTCTGTTTGTAAGGCTCTCTATTGTGTTTTTCATTTGATCTATTGAATTCTTCACTTCATTATGACTTCTCATTACTATAACAGTTTCCTGTTGTACTAGTTGTTTTGTTTCATTTTGATTCCTCCTTAATATTTCATTTTCACGAGAGAGATTTTCTATCTTGTCCATTAAGGATTTCTGTAGTTCAAGAATTTGTTTTTGAGAACTTCTTAATGTTCTTATCAATTTTTTGAGATCTACTTCTTGCATTTCTTCTAACTCATCATCTTCATAATCTTGAATTGGGGTGTCTTTTTCATTTGGGGGCGTCATGGTGACTTCCTTGTTTTTATTACCTCGGTTTTTGCGTTTGTTATTTGGCATATTGGAGATATTTGGTTTCTTCACTGTGGTGCTTTTTCTTGTTATACTATGACTCTAGATTAAGTGGACTGTCTGTTTTTGATGGAGCCTTAGAGGCTTGAGATGGGTGTGGCCTGAGAGCTCTGTTTGGTGTGCCAAAGGTGACACTCCCAGGTTAGGCGTGGTAGATCTCTCTCCCTCTGTTTCTTTCTTTTTTTGATTTAAAAGGGAAGTAATTCCACACAGCTGAATGAAGTTGGAGGTAGTTAGCAGGCAAATGATATACCCACAGGAGCCAGAGATTGGAAGCTCTTTCCCAAGGACTACACAGGGAATCTCTTCTGCCCTCAGAGTGGGCTCAGAGTCTCCTTCAGTCTCCCACTGGGTTGCCATAGTTACAGAATTGTAGCATCTCTGGAGAGTACTCACGTGAATTCCATGAGTTCTCTCCCCCACCGTCTCTTTTTTCACAGTCTCAGTTCAGTAGCACCACAAATTTACTAGGTCCTAATCTCCTGTTAATTCGCCCTGCCCAGAGTCAGGTTTTTCTGCTAGGCTCAGGGCTGGTGCAGACCTGAGGTTGCTCTGCTTATGACATATGTCCAAGATGGTGCCTGCTCTTTGTCTTGCTCGCCCTTGAGAGGTGAGCGGAGAGAGAGAAACCCGTGTCTGTACCATTCATCTTTTTTTTCTCTCTCTCTCTCTTCTAGTTAGCCTGGTGAACTTTTCCCCCCCGGTGGTCATTCCCTCTAGTCTCCTCTCTCCGCTTGCCTGCCAGTGTCTCGTGCTATTGAGGTTTGGCTCACCTTGCGTTCCAGCGCTGGTGTGTTGAGTCTGCCGCTTGTGTTCTGAACTGTGGGCTCCCATGCTCTCCACGCAGGTCTGCTGTGAATCACGCATTCCGGAAGAGTTTCTTCTGCTGTTTCCTCCCCTACTCTTCCTTGAACCTGCAGTATCTCCACTTTTATTAAACTGTCTCTTCCCGGACTATCAGTGTGCTCCCTTCCTTTTCGCCATCTTGCCTCCAGTTGCTCCTACAATATTAATCATTCCTTCTCATGATAATTACCATAGTTTGTTTTAAAACATCTGCAACATTTATGTGTTGTTTCTGTCTTTGAATATTTAACAGCTACCTATACAGATTTAATGTATTTTTATGGGCTATTTTTAAAAAGTTTCTCTTATCTCCTGTCATTTAGTATTGTTTCTAGGAAATTATTCATTCTTTCTCACAGTAATCACAGCATATTTCTTTACATTTCATAATATTTGCAGCATATTTGAATTTCTTGGCCTTTGACTTTCTACCTACCGCATGCATGTATCTTTAAAATCCTAGTTTAAGTTAGAATTTGCCCAGTGAAATGGTGGCCATCTTGCTTGGGTTTTACATTGTGAGGTCATCAGCTTTCTAAGTTCTCTGTAAGTTGTCCTGGCAACATTCAAGTACAGTTTATCAGAGACACTTTAGACTGTGTTAATCATTCACCACTACAAGGTAATATATTTTGTACATTTTACGGATGTTTATGGGACTCTAAACTTCCCTTTAATTGTGAAAGCTAAAGAAAATGAAGACTATTGTGGTGTCATTGTCTTTGATTTTCTTTTTCTTGAGTATTTTCTTTTTTAAAGTGTTTAGTAATATGTTTATCACCAATTTTCCCATATGTCTTTTATAAGTCTATTATTTCTCCCACTATAATACTCATTTCTACTCACTTAATAACAATCTTTTATTTTCTGAAATATCCAATTAGTTTATGTTCCATCTTTCATATTATCATTACCTGTGTTTTTTAAATATCCTAGTCTGTTCATCTGTCCATTGTGAACCTATAAACAATTTGAATTTTGACTATTTGTTCATGAGCTCAAATAAAATTATTTAAGTTGTAATGACAACAATGATATTCATATATTTGAGAAATCTTGGCAACCCTGATAATTCACACTATACATGTAATGCATTTTTAAAGCCACCTTTTCTTGTTTTCTTTTTTAAAGATTTGTTTACTTCTTTGAAAGAGCTGCAGAAAGGAGAGATAGAGCTCTGATATCTCTGGTTGACTCTGCATATTGCTGCAATGGCTGGGTGAGCCAGGCTGCAGCCAGGAGCCAGGAGTTTCTTCCCATCTCCCACATGAGTGGCAGGGGCCCAATCACTTGGTGTATCTTCCACTGCTTTTCTTAGGCTATTAACCATAGAGCTGAATCAGAAGAGAAGCACCAAGGACAGGAAACAGCACCAACATGGGATGCTTGTTTCACAGATGGCAGCTTTACCTCCTGTATCATGGTGCTGGCTCCTGTGCAACATATTTTAACTTATCTGAATGTTGCAGGCCTCTATCTTTAATATTAGTATATGAGAGTTGCATTAGAATAGCTACTGACACTGCCTTCTTTGGTTTTGTGCTTCTAACTTGTTTGATCTTTTATTTCCATTCTGTAACATTGTGTAACATACATTTTACTTTTGAGGATAATTGTAGTCATGTATTTTCCAGCAAAAATACTTATATCTACTAGTTTTTCTACCATTGTTTCTCTGAAATTATTGTTTCTTACAGTATATTTGATGTCATAACATCACCATCCTTATTTAATTTTTTCTATTTGTTCTTGTAACTATCACCTACACATATCTTTAGTAATATATTCTCTGCAAATCTTACCACTGTGAACCTCATGCCATCTTGCCTAGTGTTTTCTTTATGAGATTATCAGAGGCCACAATACTGTATAAGCAGTTCTGGGAACTTTCATGTACACAGTTTTTCAGAGGCATTTTAGGAGAATCTGGTCATTACCTTCTTCAGGGTATCATATTTCTTGGTAATTGTGATTTTATGGAACTGTGACATATCCTTTGATTTTTTGGAAAATGTCAGTAGGTTAGTTTTAAACACTGATATCTTACCTGAGTTTTTATTCTTGCAGGGTGGTATTTTCTTTGATTTACATTTCTTGAAAAAATTTCATTTATTTTTCTTTTTACATTAATTATAATAGCATAATTTTAAAAACAATTTATTTAAAAGGCAGAGTTACAGGGCAAGAAGGAGAAAGAGTGAGAATGAGTGTGAGAGAGAGAGAAAGATATATATAGATTATATATATATATATAGATAGATAGATATCTTGGCATATACACATCAGAGAGAGAGAGAGAGAGAGAGAGAGATCTTTCATCCTGATTCACTCCTCAAATGCCTGAAATGGCCATGGCCAAACCAGATTGAATCCACAGGCCAAGTGACTTTTCCAGGTCTCCCACATGGGTGCAGGAGCCAATGAATTGGTCCATCATCTAGTGATTCCTTAGCTAAGAAACCTGAATCAGAAGTGGAACAGTGAGGACTTGAACTAGTACCCATATGGGATGCCAGCACTACAGACAGTGACTTTACCCATTATGTCTCAATGCCAGCCCCAATAGTCTAGTTTTCAACAGATTATCTTCTTGGCATTCCATCATTGCTACTGAAAACTATTCATTTTTCTCATAGTAATCATAATATACTTTATTTCATAATATCTTTTCTTATTTGCTTTTGCATTTAAGTTTACAGCCAACATTTATATATCTCTTTGACTTGGTACTATATGCCAGTCCTAGCACTATGAGTGCATGGTCATCATGACTAGCTTTTTCATTATATCATTAACACCGTCCTAATACTATGGTTTTTGCTGGCAACCATCATGGACACCTATTTCTGAGACATCCTAGATCCATCTGATAATTCTGAAAATTCATTCTTTCAGTTAGCAAATGTTTACAATTTCTGATTACTTGGAACTCCAATTTTTGAAAATTTTGATAGAATACTCCTAGATACATGTTTCCTATAAGGTAATAGTGATTAAGAAAGAAAAAAATAAGATAATTGTGGTAAGATATTTGGTCTTTATCTTTTCTGAAATATACTTTTTGGTTTTCCTGTTTTCAATGTACTTGTATTGGTCTGTTTTAGAGTAATGTGTCATATTTCTTATTCACAAAATTTCTGTTCCAACTAAAATTACTCAATTCTTCTCAGAGCAATTATAAATGAATTTTATTTCTTTTTAAACTTTTATTGATTTAAAAAGAACAGCTTTCATGTAGCTTACTGATACAATTCCAGGAATATTACCACAATTTTCCCTCTCCCTCAATTCCCCCTCTTTTCTTCCCTTTTTCTTTAATTTTGCAATAACAATTAAAATGTACTTTATAATCAAAGACTTAATACACCACTAACCATAATGTTCAACAAGTAAAAAGTAGTAGAAGAACATTATTCCATAGGACATAAGAATGGCTATAAACAGTGATTATAACATGATGTCAATTTCATTCTTGTGTATTGTGTTTTTTGTATTCTATATTAACTACCACATATAAGAGAAAACATCTATTGCCTTGTCTTTCACTGGGTTATTTCACTAAGCATAATGGTCATGGTCTCAGGTTGCATCCGTTTTGTTGTAAAAGATGGAATTGCATTCTTTTTTCCAGACTGAGTAGTATTCCATTGTGTATATTTGCCATATTTTTATTTCATAATGTTTCTGATTCTTCAATTTTGTTTTTGATGTCATGTCTTATTCATGTACTAATATTCTTTTTCAATATAATATTTATATCAAAATGATAAGTTGTCCTGACAATCTTCATTTACACAAATCTTAGAGCCATCTTTGGTCTCACCAATTATTCATCTTTTCTTGTTGACAATTTTTTAAATCTTTCCTCAATTATTGGGGTACTTTGCATTTCCTATGATTTTTTAAATACCCAATTGAGTTGTCCCATGTAGTATCATATTTCATTTATGATTATTTTAAAGGAAATGTGTTTTTTTACCTTCCCTTTATTTTTCCCATTTTAATGATTTATTTTCAGCAAACGCCTTTATAATTGGTTGTGACTTTATTATGACTCTTACCAGCTTACTCATTTCTTCACACAGTAATAATGCTAAAGCTATCATGCACACAGATTTTAAGTAATATATTTTTGCTTGTTCTCATTTTTTACAAAACTTTGCCTTTGATTTCTGACAGTTACAATAGAATATATGTGTTACATTTTCTTTGTTGTTACTCAGGTAAGTGGCATCATATATTCTTTTTTTATTTCTTATTTTTTTCATCATATATTCTTAATTTATGTTTCCTGGAAAAGATTTAATTTGTTTTACCCTTTTAATTCAATTATAATGGACTGTTTTTAGCAACTTATCTGAAATTAGTTTATCACACCTCATTCCTTTTTTTTAAAAAGTTTCATTTTTTGAAAATCAGAGCTACAAAGGAGGGAAAGAGGAAGAGACAGAGAGACAGATCTTCCATCTGCTGGTTCACCTCCTGGATGGCTGCAACAGCCAAGTCTGGTCCAGGCTGAAGTCTAGGAGTTTCATCTGGGTCTCCCACGAGGGTGGCAAAGGTACAAGCCCTTAGGTCCTCTATCACAGCTTTTCTCAGGTCATTAGCAGAGAGTTGGATCAAATGTGGAGCATTTGGTACCCATATAGGATGCTGGCATCACAGATGGTATCTTGACCCATTAAACCAGAAAGTCAGTCCCCACTGTTGCTTACCAACTTGTTTATTTTTCTCACAGTGATCACAATATATATTTTATTACATCTGCATCACCCTATCATTTTGTATTTCTGCATTTGACATTTTACCTACCACCTTTGTGTGTCATAAGTATATAGAAGCCAGAGCCTTCCATGTTACCTTTTTCATTCTGATGTTATCAACCCTGTGAAATTGTAACTTTACCTCACATTTGTGTACATATTTTTTCAGAGAAATTTAAGGCGAGACCTGTCCATTAACCATTTATATATAACATTTTGCAGATTTTGTTGATGTTTTGGGGAATCTAAATTTACCTTTTATTATTGAAAGTGACCTATTTCTATATAGTTAAGCCTTTTAGCTTCTTTAAAGTTTTATTGTAACTGAACAGTAGAAAAGATAGATGGAGGAGGGAAATTTTATGTATTTGTTGCCCACCTAATTGCCAAAGCAACTCAGGTTGAGCCAGGCCCAATCAGGATCCATGACTCCATCTGGACCTCTGATAGGGATGGCATGAAACCAATTATTTAGGCCATTATCTTCTGCCTCCAAGGTGCATTAGCAGGAAGCTGGATTAGTAGTGCAGAGCAGATGGTACTCTAACCCAGCACCACAATGTTTGATGAGGGCATGCCCATTGGTAGCTTAATCCACTGCACCAGAACACTTTCCCTGGACATGCTTATTTTACTTCTGTGATAGAAGGTATGTTTGGTATAACTATGTTGGATTTCTTAACATTCATTTTTAATGCAATTGAAATGATCTGTGCTTTTGTCATTTGGTCTATATTAGCTTATTTTTATTTTTCATCCCAAGTTATTCATTTTTTCTTACAGTGATAATAATAGGCTTTTCACAATTGCATTACTTTTTAAATTATATCTATTACCTATATATACATATATATATATATAAACATACATATATATTTAAATGTTTATTTATTTATTTGAAGGTCAGAGTTACACAGAGAGAGGAGAGTCAGAGACTGAGAGAGAGACATCTTCCATCCACTGGTTCTCTCCACAATTGGCCACAATGGCTGGAGCTGACCCAATCCGACACCAGGAGCCAAGAGCTTCTTCTGGGTTCCCCATGCAGGTGTAGGGGCCCAAGAACTTGGGCCATCTACTTCTGCATTCCCAGGCCACAGCAGAGAGCTGGATCAGAAGTGGGACAGCTAAAATATAATTCTGCACCCATATGGAATGCCAGCACTGCAGGCAGTATCTTTACCCACAATGCCACAGCACCAATCCCACCAGTATATATTTTAAATATCTTAATCTGAGCCAGCCAACACTATGTGTTTAGCTTTTTGTGAAGGTATAACACACTCATATTCTGTAGGCTTTCTGGAAATTGTCATATACAGTTTCTCAAAGTTTTTCATCTGCTTTATTGTCTGAGATATTTCAAAAACTTTGTCTTCCAGCTCAGCTATTCTTCAGCCTCACTGAGTCTGTTGTTCAGCTTTCCCACTGTGTTTTCTCTTTGACATGTTGAATTGTTCATTTCTTTTTTTTAAGATTTTTTATTTATTTATTTGAAAGAGTTACAGACAGTGAGAAGGAGAGACTGAGAAAATGGTCTTCCTTCCATTGGTTCACGCCCCTAATGCCCACAATGGCCCAAGCTGCACTGATCCGAAGCCAGGAGCCAAGTACTTCTTCTGGGACTCCCACATGGGTGCAGGGGCCGAGTGACTTGGGCCATCTTATACTGCTTTCCCAGGCCATAGCAGAGAGCTGGATTGGAAGAGGAGCTGCTGGGACTAGAACCGGTGCCCATATGGGATGCCGGTGCCACAGACAGAGGATTAACCTACTGTGTCACAGTGCCAGCTCCTGAATTCTTCATTTCTAATATTTCAGTTACATTTTTAACAAGTCTTATTAGCAGAATTCCTCATCCATATTATTCACAGATTTAAATCATATTAATTTCTTCTCTGATATTGAATTACCTTTCAATCAATCTTTTGACTTCCTTTTGACACATTTCATCAATCTCCTCATGTTCACAGTCTAATATTGAAGTCTTATGGTGTTCCTTTTTGGAACCAGACTATATTCCTTATTCATGTTTCTTATATTTCTATTCTAATTTTTATGCATCTGGATAAGCAGTTGTTGCTATTTCCTGTGAAGTCTTTGTTTTTGGAAGTGTGCCTCTAGGCATAGTGGGATGTCAGCAACTTTGGGAGATATCCAGAAGTGTGTACTAGGTGGAGCAGGAGCTCTGGCCAACATTTGTGGGTAGGGCAGAATTCCAGGGTAAGTTCCAAATTGTTAGTGATAGTTTCTCTGTAGCCAGTGAGATTGAAGTGATCATCACCCTGGCTTGTATGATCACTGCCCCACCTTTCTCTGTGCCAAGGTGAACCCCTTTGTGCCTGAACCCCTGTCACTAATACACATGAACTACATAATCTGTGCATTCTGTAGTGTGAATGTTTAGCCGTCTTCAATGTCCACTCCCAATACTCAGGGAATTCTGAACTTCTGAAATTTGACTTCTGAAATTGCCAAAAGACCCAGCCACACCCTATTATCTTATTAATCCTCCCACCTATTGCACATTCACAGCATTCCCACGGTCACAGGGTGCAGTATTCCTGCAGTCACAGGCTTCATGGAATCCACTCTACCCTGCAAACCTCCCTATCCAGAGAGCCACCCCATTCCTGATCCAGGTCCCTTGGAGGATAGGGGAGTGAAACAACATGGCCTCTGTTCCCAGAGTTAAGTGGGCACATTGCCCTCTGCCAGCTAGTCTTCATGCACTCAAAGTCAGTGTGGATTATATATTTCTCTCTCTGTGAAAATCCTCCAGATATGCTTGGGCTGCTGAAGCCTTATTCTGGGAAAATGGTGCCTTCCCCTCCAGCTGATGCACATCCTGGTTGAGGGGTGGAGAGAAAATAAATATGTCCCCATTCAAAGAATTAAGTGAGCACTTTTCCCCTGCCTGCTCCTCTGCGTGGATTCAGCAGGGGTCATGAGTCATTTCTTCAGACAAGATCACCAGTGGCCCAGAGCTGCAGATTCCTCTCACCTTGTTCTGGGAAGATAGCCTGCCCTCCAGATGCTGTCCATGGAAGTTGCTGGTGGGAATTGCAAGCTGCTGCATGTCTGTGCAATCTTTACTGCTTCACAGATGCCTTCTTCTTTCTACAGGCTTTTCATTAAAAGGTCTATTCCAGTTATCTCCTAGGAACACAGATCCTCTTCTGTTTTTCTCTTATTTTATTGTGATCAAAATAGCATGTCTTTTCCCTACTCAATCATGTTGGAATTTTATCTTTTTAGAATTTAATTTTCATTTTGGTTTTATACAATGTAATTATGATCTAACTTGGCACAGTGATTTTTTTTAATTTTGTCCTTCGAGTGCAATAAACACTATGGATTATATTTTTGTCAAGTTTGAAAAATTTGGTGATAATTTCCCCAAATATTCACCTGACCATTTTTGAGATCCTATTTAAATATATAATGTAATGAAGATCAGTTCAGCATTTTAAAACTTTTCTTCTCCTTAAATTGTGTTTTGATGATTTATATTGCTGTGTTTTCATGTTCACTCTTCATTTTTTTCTTAAAATTCTCATCTGCACAACTTCCATTCCATAAATTACTCTTTTCAGACATTTTAACTTTTACATCTTAAAGTTGGTCTTAGGTCTTTCTGCATATTTGCCCTGTGTTTACTTCTATATAAGATTGGAATGTGTGTCTAAAAACTGTTGCAAATTTTTCATTAGTACTCCCTCTGCATCTTCTGGATATAAAGGATATCTCTAGCTTTTGTTCCTGTTCCTCAGATTCTTTACTCTTGCAGTTTTAGGAGCAACATCATTTCTGCCAGTTATTGTGTCTCACTTGGTTTGATGCAAGGATGTGAGGTGACTCCACATGGGAGTCAACTCACCAGAAAGACAATTCAGCTGCTGGGCATTCTTCTTCATATGGGGGGTACTTCTGCACTTTTAGACCCTTTGTCTGAAAACAAGGAACTAAATGTGTAGTTAATAACCCATGAATGTCATGGATCTACAAATGGTCTCTCTGTAACATTCTGCATCTATATTCAATGGAGTATGCGTTAATATTGATGTCTTCAACTCTGATCCAATACATATATATTTCTGGATGATTCCCTTGCTTACCTATGAAGTCCCACTCCAATAGTGAAAAGTTTGTCTTCTTCCACTTATTTGTTCCACCTTAGTACATGCCACTTAACCATCTCAAAATTGTGGAGCCACAGCTCTAGTAGTTAGTTACTTGATGAGCCAAAGAACTATATTTAGGCTTAGTTTGCCAAACTCCAATCACAATTTTTTCCAGATTTATTGATTCATTGAAAGTCAGAATTACAGGGAGAGGGAAATACAGACAGAGCTACACACACACACACACACACACACACACACACACACACTGAAAGAGAGGAGGAGAGAGAGGGAGAGGGAGAAGGAGAGGGAGAGGGAGAGAGAGGGAGAATGTTCCACTTGCCAATTGACTCCCCCAGATGATTGCAATGGCCAGGGCTGACCAGGCCAAAGCCAAGAACCAGGATCTTTAGTAGGGTTTCCAAATAGATGGTAGGGGCCCAAACAATGGACATACTTATATTTTTTCCTGAGGTCATTATCAGAAAGCTGGATAGTAATTGGAGCAGCCAAGACATGAGCCACCACCCAGTTTGGATGCCAGTATCACAGGCAGCAGCTTTACCTGCTTTTCCACAATGCCCATGCCTCCACACACTTTACAGTTACTTAATTTAGCACTATTCCCATATCCTTCAATGAGGTTGTTTCTTATATTTAGAATACATTATTCCTCATTTCTTCACATTCTGTGTTCAGTTCCTGAATTACCTGATATTATTTATCTTTAATTTATGGACTTTAAAAATCTATAGATTTGGACAAACCGATAGTGTAATATCATCCTCCAGAGAAGTTTCAACATTCTTTAACACTCCCCTGTGCTCCACATATACATTTTCTTTAATGCATATGTCACAAACACTAATTTTCCCATCATTTTGGTTTTATCCTTTCAGATAGAAACACAGCTTTAAAGACTCCAGCTGGATCTGTGACACAATAGCCATTTCCTTTATATTGCTGAATAGAATTAACTTGTATGGGTATCCTGTGGTTTATTTATTTTTGATAAAATTATATAATTATATATAATATATATATAAATATAAATTTCAAAAGTACAACTTTTGGATTATAGCAGTTCTTCCCCCCATAACCACCCTCCAAGCTGGAAACCATCCCATCCCATTCTTCATTAAGATTCATTTTTAATTACCTTTATATATAGAAGTTCAACTTAGTAAATAAACTAAGTAAAGATTTCAACAATTTTCAACCACACAGACACACAAAGTATAAAGCATATTTTGAAGACTATTTTTACCATTAATTTTCATAGTACAACACATTAAGGACAGAAATCCTACAAAAAGAGTAAGTACACAGTGACTCCTGTTGATTTTTTATGCACCTATGAAAACACATCAATGCCTTACGATTCTTTTTTAAATGTCCTTTATTTATTTTAAAGGTGGATTTTCACAGAGAGAGGAGACCCAGACAGATGTATATGCACACACACGCACACACACTCACACACTCATAGAGAGAGAGAGAGAGAGAGAGAGAGAACTTCCATCCACTGGTTCTTTTCCCCAAATGACCATAAAGGCCAGGGCTGTGCCAAGGACAAGTCAGGAAGATTTCCCTGGATCCCCCACATGCTTGCAGAGGTCAATGGACTTGTTCCATTTTCTAATGATTTCCTGGGTGCACCAGAAGGAAGCTGGGTTGGAAGTGGAGTAGCCAGAACTCAAACTGGTGACCATATGTTATGCCAGCACTGCAGACCATGGCTTAACCTATTGAGCCACAGCACAGACCCTGACTTTTGATTCTTGATGGTTATAAAGTGGCATCAGTATTTGCATACATGGAAGATCTAGTGTTGACTCAAGGTTTTGGATCACTGAGGTAACTCCCTAGCTGTACGATTGCATGATCTGCATTCAAGCTATTTTAAATCTATGTAGGAAGAAGCTCAACTGTGGGGTATTCATTTGGCAAACTGTTGGAGACACCACTTTAGACAGAGCTCCTGGCTTAAAGTCTTGGCTCCACTTCTGATTCCTGCTTCATTTAATACAGACGATGGTTGGCAGTAGGTGATGACTGAAGTAGTTGAGTCCTTGACCCAAGTGGCAGATTCTAATTGAATTTCCTACTCCATTTTTTTTTCTGACCCAGCCTTTGATGTTGTACATATTGGGTGTGAACTAGCAATTGGGAGATATTACTCTCTGTGCCTCTGTGTGTCTCTGTATTTCAAATATATATTCTAAATAAGTAAAAATATTAAAAATAGAGACTGGAACTGTGGCATAATGAGTTATGCTGCCATCTGTAAAGCTGGCATCCCATATGGGCACCACTTTTAGTCTCTGATGTTCCACTTCCTATACATCTCCCAGATAATGAGCCTGGGAAAGCAGTAGGAGATGGCCCAAGTACTTCAGTACCTGCACCCATGTGAGAAACTTGGATGAAGGACCTGGCTCCTGGGTTCAGTCTTGCCCAGCTCTGGCTGCTGTGGGGAGTGAACTAACAGATGGAAGATCTCATTGTCTCTTCCTTTCTTCCTGTAACACTGCTTTTCAAATGATATTAAAAATGAAAAATATTAGAAACTTCCTAACTGAAATTTGAGTTGCTTTACCATGTTGCATTTCTGGCAGCAGTGAAACATGGCTCCTATTCTTTGTTTTGTCAAATATTTGTATTTATTTGTAGTGTATATGTACTGATGTCTCCATGTGGTTTTGATTTTCAATTTCCTAGTAAAATATGATGGTAAACATTTTTCCATGTTTTTATTGGGATCTATTGATGTAAAATAATGTGTTTCCTTCTTAGATATTTACCAAATTTCAGTTAGGATGCATATTTTTGTAGCTTTGTTTTAAGGGATGTGTTTTTATAGCAATATGTTAAGAAAATCATATTAATATAAGAACAGATTTCACGCATTTCATAGGTAACAATTCCAAGAATATAACCATATTCCCTCCCTCAATGCCCTTCCTTTGTTTTTTGTTTTCATGATTTTTGCAAAAACATAATTTCAATCTGCTCAACAATAACAGGCTAAATGCACCACTAACCATAACATTCAACAAGTAAAAAGTAGTAAGACCACAGTTCCACAAGAGTATAAACAAGAGTTAAAAATAACAAATAAGAATGTGTTCATTTCATCCCTATACCTTTTTTAATCCTAGAGTAACTGTCACATATCTGGGAAAACACATGTCTTTTAGGAAATAGATTATTTCAGTAAGCGTAATAGTTTCCATTTACACCCATTCATTGTGAAAGAGGATTTTACTCATTTTTATGACTATTAAGTACTTCATAGTGTGTGTGTGTGTGTGTGTGCGTGTGTGCACCATCCTTTATTTATCCTGTCATCATTTGATGGGTAACTGGATTGATTCCACATCTTATTTCTTATAAATTAACCTCCAATAAACATGGGGTAAAGAATAACTATTTCACATGCTCACTTCATTTCTAGTAAATTCAAAAGAATGGGATGACTGTTTTATTGTAGTTCTATACTCAGATTTTTGAGGTACATTCATATTGACTTCCATAATGGTTGTACTAGTTTATATTGCCATCAGTAGTGGATTGGGATAATTTACTGCCACAACCTTACCAGAATTATTTTTTTAATTTTTAAAGATTTATTTATTTAATTGAAAGTGAGAGTTACCTAGAGAGAGAAGAAGAGGCAGAGAATGAGAGAGGTCTTCCATCCTCTGGTTCACTCCCCAGTTGGCCGCAATGTCTGGGGCTACACCAATTTGAAGGCAAGAGCCAGGAGCTTCTTCTGGGTATCCCACATGGATGCAGGGGCCAAATAATTTGGGCCATCCTCTATTGTTTTCCCAGGACATAGCAGAGAGCTGGATCAGAAGTGGAGCAGTCAGGACCCAAACCAGTCCCCCTGTGGCATACCAGTGATGCAGGTGGAGGCTTTAACCCCTATGCCACAGTGCCTGCCCGTTTTTTTTTTTTTTTTTTTGAATGCTAGCCATTCTCACTGGATTGAGGTAAAACCCCATTGTGGTTTTGATTTGCATTTTATTTTTTAAATTTATTTGATAGGTAGAGTTATAGACAGTGTGAGAGAGAGACAGAAAGGTCTTCATTCCATTGGTTCACTCCCCAAATGGCTGCTACAGCTGGCACACTGCACTGATCCGAAGCCAGGAGCCAGATGCTTCCTCCTGGTCTCCCACGCAGGTACAGGGGCCCAGGCACTTGGGCCATCCTCCACTGCCCTCCCAGGCCACAGCAGAGAGCAGGACTGGAAGAGCAGCTACCGGGACTAGAACCTGGTGCCCACATGTGATGCCGGCACCACAGGAGGAGGATTAGCCAAATAAGCCATGGCGCCAGAAGATTTGCATTTTCCTGATGGTTAGTGATCTTGAACACTTTTTTCTTGTGTCTGTTGGCCATTTGTAAATCACCCTTTGAAAAATGCCTATTCATGTCATTTGCCTATTTCCAAACTGCATTTTTTGTTGTTTCTTCAGTTTTTTTCCAGATTATGAATATTAATAATTTATCATTTCCATAGTTTGCAAATATTTTCACTTGTTCTGCTGGTTGCCAATACACTTTGTTGAGTGTTTCCTTTGTAGTGCAGAATATTCTAAAGTTGTTGTAATCCCATTTCTCTATTGTTTATTTGGCTGTGCTTTTAGTATCTTTTCCAAGAAGTTTTTCCCTATGCTGATGTCCTGCTGTGTTTCCACGAATAATATTTTATCTCAATTTTGACACAGATGTATTTTCTAGTTGTAACTTATCATTTTTTTAGATGTGTCTTTCAAAACATATGTTTAGCTTTCACACAGTTCCTATTAATTTTTGTTTAGAAACTGTGGTATTGGTATGACACTGAAATCTAATTATCAAACACAGGGTCATCTTTTTGATGTGAGAATTCTGTTCTTTCACATTTATAATTTAAGGGTATTATTCATTTTAGTTAAATTGCTTAAAGTGTGTATCTAAGATACTTTTTTGCATGTTTGTCCAAATATTTTAGGTGAGTATTTTTATGCTCTTTAGGTTTGTTCTGGGAATCACTTAAGTCATTTAAAACCAGTTGCATCCTTTCAAGTTTTAATTTTATTCTTCTGTGGGTGATTATGGATCAGCATTAAATTCTGCATAAATTTTTCCCATTATCAAGGCAAATATATTAAAATTCTAGTGCATGCCTCTGGAATGTATGATTCTACCCTGGTTGGAGGGAAGTGGCTCTATGTCCATCTCTGTTAGCACTGATATTGTTTGCTGTGATTCTATGGATGATTCCCTTCCAGTGGTCATCTTTCAGGCACGTCCTGACCAGTCCTCAGCTACAAAACTCCAGGGCACCCCTACTCATCTCGGGTCTCAGTGTGCACATATTTCCTTTTTGGGAGCCCATCTTAAACCTGTTTTCATTTTTATTTCATTGATTGTAAAATTGCTTTTTAATTTTGAATAATGCATATATTCTTTAACATAAATGACTTTTGTGAATATTTTCTCTCATTTTTACCCTTTTTCCTTAACATTGTCAGAAGAGATGCTTCTCATTTTCATGATGTCCAGTTGGTAATCATTTATTTCATGGATTATGCCTTCAGTGTTGTATCAAAAACTCAGCATCACACCCAATATTACCTTAATTTTTTGCAAAATTATTTTCTGGGAGACTAATACTTTTCTTTTCTTGTGGTTGGATGTATAACTCACTATAATATTTAATTTAATTTTTGAAAATCTATGCATGGATTTTCATTGTATTATGTGTTCAATGTTTGTAGCAAGGTTATCTCTAATCTATTATATTGCATTCACTCCTTTGTCAGTTATCGACTACCTATACTTGGAAAGATCAATTCTGGGTCTCTATTCTGTCATTTATCTGTTTGCTAGTTCTTTCACCAATATTGCACTGTCTTGGCTAACACTCTAGTAAGTGCTGAAGTTGAATATTGCTGATCCTCCAAGTGTATTTTTCTGGTTCTTTAATGAGTTGAGTTGGCTATTCTGTATTGTTGAATTTTCAGTATTAACATTAGAGTCAACTTTCATTTATAATCACAAATCAACTGCTAATATTTTGGTTGAGTTTATGTTTCATCTATATATCAAGTGGGGAAGGACCAATAATCTTGGTTATATTGGGTATTCTTATGCAGTCCATAGAATGTATCTCCAAATATTAGTTATTTGAAACAACATTCAGCAAAGGCTTATGAGTTCCCTCATATAGAGGTTTTGCATATTTTTTATCCTATACCAACATTTACATAATTTGTTAGGATTATACCAAGATATATCTTTGGGGTTTAATGTAAATGGTAGTGTGCTTTTCCTTAAATTCAATTGGATTATTGCTGGTATATAGGAAAGAAATTGAACAAAATTATATACAATCTTGGTATGATTGATCACTGGTTCAAGGAATAATTTAGTTGATCATTTAGAATTTTTCAAATCAATAATTATGTCCCTTATGTACTGACTGTTTTCCATCTCAATATATAGGCCTTATATTTCCATTTTTCATCTTATTGCATTAGCTAGGATTTCTAGGAGGATGTTTACAAGCAATAGTAAGAAGGAATTTGCTTGCCCTGTTACTGATTATAGAAGATTTTATAGTTTTCAACCATTATCTTTGGTGCTAGTTGAACTGTTGATGTAGAGTTTTCCTTTAATTAGATTGAGAAAATTCACCCTCCATTCTAGTTTGCTTGATGTTTTCATTTTTTATCCATTTATTTCATATTAGTATTGAATTTTGTCCAGTGTTTGTTGATGTACTGAATTCATCCTTTGATCTATTGAATTGATCAAATTGTGTTTCTCTTTTTGTCTGTTGATGTGATGAATCAAATATTTTTTATTATTTGATGTCTCAAATTATGCAATTAATACCCATTTTTATGAAGTATCACTGTATTTATATCTTTTGGATTCATTTGAGAATATCATTTTAAGGTTACCTGCATCTAAGTTCATGGTCTGTAATTTCTTTTCCTGCACTCTTGCTGTACGGTTTCAATAGTAGGAGAATGCTATCCTCATATCAGGTATAAGAAAATACCCTCCTTGTCTCCATCTTCTAGAGAAGTATTTTAAAAGTTGGTGTAAATTCTTAACCATTTTATAGAATTATCAAGCAAATTAATAATGGCTTGCTGCTTTCTGCTGTGGAAAAATATCAAATATTGACCCAGGATCTTTTCAAAATGTATTTAATTTTTTGAAGAACTGGAATGTTCCATCTCTGGTTTTCTCCCTGGTTGAACAGGAGCTGAAACTGGACCAGTGTGAAGCCAAGAATCATAAACACAATCCAAGTCACCTATCTGGAATGCAGGGACCCAATAATATGGGTTGTTGACTGCTCCCTAGCAGAGTGCACATTTTCAGGAAGCCAGGACTGGTAGTGGAGCCAGATCTTGAAATCCAGCCCCTCCAATAGAGGATGTAAGCATCTTAACCAATGTGAAACACACACCACCACTTTATTCAATTCTTTTAAGATATAGGCTTGTTCAGAATGCAAACTTTTTCTGGTGTGAGTTGAAACACATAGTTTTTCTAGGAACTTGTGCATTTCTTCTAGGTTAAATATACAATACCTTAAAGGGAAATTTAATATCATTAATCCAGCATTATATATGCTTTAAGTGGGATGACTAGTCAATGCTACTCCAACATAACCAAAGGGAACAGACAGCTTTCTTTGTATCCTATGTTTACATTTGTTTTAATGTCTTGTCTGAACAAATCTGAGGTGTTTAGTGTTGGTTTCCAAAGTATTTTAGTAAGTTATAAAATAAGTCTACTTACTATAAATTTCTGTGATCTCCTTTCGATGCCTTTGGTACTAATAATATGTTAACAAAGTCTTTGTTGGGTTAGCCTCCTGATACAGGTACAGCCTGTAATATAGCTGTACCCCTCTTATCCCAACAGCAGGTTCTCTCCATTGAGCCTATGTAGTTCACCTGAACCATGCCCATCCACCCCTTTATCATGGACTTGTAGGGACTCAAGCTTTCATCTTTGATGTTTCCTCCTCTTTAACTTCTTTCCTGTACAGATTAAAGATATATTAGCTGCCTCAAAATTTGACAGCTTCTGCAGTTCTGTACTGACCAGTTGTGCCTGAAATCCAGCCCATTGTGCAGTAGGAAGCCCTTTTCCCAGAATTACCCAAAAAAGCTATTACTTGATTTGAAATTTTCTGCCCAGGTACCTCAAACATATATTTCCTGCTATCATGCTGTTATGGCAGGAGATTCCAACTAGGCATTGAAAATAAAATTACCTGATATGATTTCTACATCCATATTTTGATCCATTGAGAGCATATGCTGGTTTCTCATAAGATAAAACATGTATTTTTTCAAATATATTTTGATATATTTAAATATATTTTGATAGAATATAAGATTCTAAAATCTGATATTTTGTTATAATAGCCAGAACTGACTCATGGAGATTTTTATTAAGAGTTTCACATGGTATCCAGTTAGGAGATCCAGATGCTTCTGTGATCAATTACAACAATGAAGTCAGTTCTTATTTAATAATTATCCCCTCTAAACATGAACTCTTTCAAGCACAATCTAAGTCTGTCTCATTTATAGAACAGTGTTTTTAAAGTAAAGCCACATCAAAAGTTACCCGATTAAATGAGTGAAGGAACCAGTTAAAGGAGTAGGAAGAGACACACATGCACATGCACACACGCACACACATATGCACCTTGAAAGTTTATGTGTGATAAGGAAACAGTTGTACCATCTGTTGTTTCTTCTAAACTCTCCCCATGGATGAAGGGAGCTACACCCCACTCTCATTGGCACACCCTGTTCTTTCTAGGAGCTGCCACTCACCTCCCACCATGGAAGAGTCCCAGAGCTCATATGAACATTTAAAAGAAATATAGCAATTTCTTAATCAAACACTTCCTATTTATTCTTCAGTCTTAGGCCAAAATCCAAATCATTATTATGATAAGGAAAACTTCTCAGGTCCAGTCATGGTCCACCTCAGTTTCCTCCATTCTTGCCTCACTCCAGCCCCACCTGAAGTATTCTTCTATAAGTCACATTGAGGGGCAGGACTTGTGCAGTGAGTCTTCTCTCTGCCTAAGACAGTACAGACCCCAGAGCTTGATATAATTACTGCTTCTTCTTAACAGCCTTGCAGATTCCACCTGCAGTTCTCCCAACCTGGAACTAAGCTGGGCCACCTTGATTTACTCTTTCAAAAAACCTGCACTTCTTTACCAAACAGCAGATGGGGAGTCTCTCTCTGTCTCTGTCTCTCCCACTATCTCTGACTTTGCCTCTCAAAAAATTAAAGTAAGTGTTATATGGAGAAAAAGCAACACTGCAGTGATGGTGAAGGAGAAAGCCTAGGCTGTTGCACAGCATGCAGTGTGTCTGAGTGTGGGAGTGGGGTGGGGTGGGAGCAAGGGACCTGCACAACTTCCATGGTCACAGTAAGGTCAAAGCAATTTGGTGTTGCAGAGAATTGTAGAAATAAAGATAGGAAATGCAAGGACAATTAGCAAGAAGGTAAGTGGGAGACACATCTAGGGACAATTGTGCATGGAATGAAAGGATGTCATAGCAAAGTCTGCAGGAGTGTGGATGTGGCCCACAGGACCTGTGAAGAAGTGATCACATGACATAAGGTATCTGCTCTTCACCCACATTGCCTGTAGGCTAGTAGTCACACATCAAGCCATAGGATATTTTGTCAGCCTAACATTCTCCTAACAGTGGAGAATGGATGAGTCAGGCACTGTGAGTGACATACCTGAACAGCTTTACCCACTTCAACTGAGTGAGCTTAATAAACTTGCAGTGTAGCACGTGTGGATGAGCCCTGCCACTGAGCCTGGGTGGGGAGCTGTAAAGCTGTCTCCCTGAATTGCTGGAGAGAGCATGAGCTGGAGGAGAAAAATCCTGTCATGGTGAGAAACAAGGGTCCTGTTTGGAGAATTGATTCACTGCAGATGGGGTATTTGGTCTGGGGACTTTTGAAATCAGTGGACCAGCATGTTAGGTGCCAGGGTCAAGGTCAGTGTTGGTGTTTGGAAGGGAGCAGATGGGAGACTCAGTAAACAACCAGGACCTATTATTGTATGAAGCATGAAGCTCAAAACCACCTACCATTGAAAGGCCGGGAACTGAGTGCTTAGTTGACCCCATAGGCCCAGAGGATGGGGTCTCACCTCTATGCTGATTTCAGATTTTTGGAGGTGGTTGCTAGGTGGCACCAGTATGGGACACCACCGTTGGTCCAGAAACTGATTATAAAAGCTTTGAGCTGAGCTTATAGCCTTTAGCTCAGAGTTCTTGGAAGATGGGTGATGAGGGGCAGAGGAGGGGTAGAGGAGGGGCTGGGGTTTTGGTGAGAGTTGGGGTTAGGGTGGGTGAACAGAGGTTCTTCCATGAAACTCCAAGGAGTTCAACCTTGACACACATCACAGGCAGAGGGTTTCACTCCATTAGATTTCCACCTGCAACAGGCAACTGGCTTGCATTGGCACTGACAACTCCCCATATGCTGACTGGCCCTAGGAAAAGGTTCCCCTGGCTTCTATGTGAAAGAAGTCCTGGACCCAAGGAAGTATGTCTTCCCACAGGCTTTCTGAGGGTCTTGGCATTGCAGTCTGTACCCATAGATCCCAGACATCCTGTTTGGTGGCTAGCATGTGAACCTTCCCCTGGACCAACACCTTAAACTATACTCCATCCAGTTTTGACTCCTTAAGCCATAAAGTTGTCATTGTGAAAGAGAGTCAGCTGCTCTTTTGGTAGGGGAGGAGTAGAGATATGGCATGCTGGTATGGCCTGAGTGAGTAGGTTGACCTTGAGCACAGGTAACAGACTCCCACATAATAAATTCTGATGTCATAAGATTTATGGAGATATAATCATTTGAAAAATAATAAAAAACTATTAAATGACATAAATGTACCATGGACTCATAATCAATCATGATATCACCATTGGGATGTGATAAAACACCATTGCAGTTTTATAAAATCCATTGTAATCCATTTTACATACCATTGTGATGTCATAAACCAGCACTGTGTATTATAATAATGTGTAGTGACATGAAAAAATTGTGATATCGTAATCAATTTTAGTTTTATAAAATAATTGTGATTGTGGGGAGCAACTCGGACTAGACTAAGTTACTGGAATTAAGACTTATTCTATGCATCTGCTCTCCCACAATATGGCGCTGGGAGAGGAGTAAACAACTTCTACACAGCTGCCTCCAGTTCGACCAATAACCTGCAGGAGCTGATCCTGCTCCTGATTGGAGGAGAGCAGCGTACTCGGCATGTGGGTAGCAGAGTTGGGATTGGTGGAAGAGGACTATAAAGGAGGAGAGAGACAACATGCACAAGGAACATCTAAGGGGAACATCCGGATAACATCTGAGCAGCCCCCGAGAGAGCCGGCTGGTGGTGTGCCGCTCCCCTGCGGAAGTGGGGAAAGTGGCAGGAGGAGCCGCCCTTCCACGGAGGTGGAAGGATTGGCAGCCAACCCAGGAAGAACCAGCAGCAAACCCGGGAAGGGCCGAGCAGACAAAAAACAGCGCAGGGTCCAGTGTCGTTCCTCCGCGAAGAGGGGGAGTGACAGTGATGTCATAAACCAAAGAATGTGATGCAGTAATCAATCATAATTTTATTAACAATCAATGTGAATTCATAATTTATTTGGTACCGTAAAATTTATGATTTCATAATTGATTGGAATGTCATAGATTCCATTGATATATCAAAATGAATTGTTATAAAAACAATTTTGATTCCCTAAAACCCATTGTGAAGCCATAAACCTACTTTGTGACATTATAACCAACTGTGACATAAAAGAAATGCAGGTGATATCATAATCTATGGTGATGAGATAAGCCAAAATTATGATATCAAAAACTTACCGTGTGATGTCATAAAAAACTGAGATGTCATAAACTACCATGTTATGTTACTTCCTTCATGGTATTATAGCTTTTTGATATCATAATAAATCTTATGTCATGAAATGTGTCAACAACATCTCATAGATGTGATAAACCTATTATTGTTATATGATAAACCAGCAATTTTTTATAATAATTTTTATGATGTAAACCTGTAAAAACATAAACCACCCTTGTGATGTCATAATTGTTGTCATATAGGCACTGCAATGTCATAATCATTGGATGTGATTAACCACTCCATTTTTATCATAATTCAGCCCTTGTGATGCTACAATAATTTTACACCATAAAAACCTTAACTCTGTGATAATTTTATGTGATAAAACAATATGCTGGGCTCATAAGTCACCTTTGTGACATCATAATTTCAGTGTTATTAAAAGCACTTGATGTCGAAGATGGCGGAATAGTGAGAGCGCGCACCGATAGTCTGGGAAAATTTAGTTTAATAAAAGGGGAATTATGATAGCCGCAGAAAAAAGAACCAGGAAAATATTGCAGGGGAAACCCTTCTGGATGGAGCAGCCGTGAATCGGAGGACCTACTGGGAGAACAAGGTCGCCCACCGCGCGGAAGCCAAGTCGCAGGACTGAGCCGCAGAAGCCCCAGGGTCCGCGCGCCAGTGCTCCAAGGGGAGTGCATGCCACACAGACAACAGCGGGGAGACTTGGGATGCTCAGGGCTCTGAGTCCACACATTGGCGCTGGAAGGGGAGGTGAGCTCAATAACCCGAGACATTGGTGGGGAAACGGGGGTCAGAATCTAGAGGGGGGCCGGAAAGTGCAGCAAACTCACTACCGGAAAGAAGGGGAAAAAAAAAAGCTTTGGGGTTTCTCTTCCCCTTAACCTTGCAAAGGTTACAAGGCTGCAAAGCTTGAAGAATTCCCAAGAGACAAAGAGCAGGCCTCCTCTCTGGATTTACATATCAATGGGGGAGAGCTAAGGAACTGAGTCACTACAATTCAGTAGCCTAGGCAACCCAGTGGGAGTCCAGAGGAGCCAAAGACTGGAAGCTAAATACCATCAATTCTGCACAGCCGTGCCCTGCGGTGTTACTTACCCCCTGAATAAATAAAATAAATAAATAAATAAAAAGAGAGAGATTTACCACGCATAACCTGAGGGTGTCACCTTTGCACACCCTTAACCAGGAAGAACCAGGCAGAGCTCTCAGGCCCCACCCATCTCAAGCCTCCAAGGCTACTCCAACAGCAGGCAGTCCACTTAACACGGACACAGTATAAAAACAAAAACAAAAACAAACAAACAAAAAAAAACGCACAGTGACGCAAGAAGAATTAACTATGCCGAGTAACAAACACAGAAATAGAGGGAGCAAGATCAACGATGACACTATGATGCCTCCAAATAAGCAAAACACCCCAAGCCAAGAGTATGAAGATGATGAGATAGAAGAAATGCAAGATACGGATTTCAAAAAATTTATGATAAGAACATTTAAAAGTTTTCAAAAGCAAATCCTTGAACTACAGAAATCCTTAATGGACAAGATTGAAAATCTCTCTCGTGAAAATGAAATTTTAAGGAAGAGTCAAAATGAAACTCAGAAACTAGTAGAACAGGAAAGTGTTATAGTGAAGAGAAATCAAAATGAAATGAAGAGCTCAATAAATGACAAACACATTAGAAAGCCTTAAAAACAGAATGGGTGAAGCAGAAGAGAGAATATCGGACTTAGAAGATAGAGCACAGGAAAACATACAGTCAAACCAAAGAAAAGAAGAGGAAATTAGAAATCTAAAAAATATTGTTGGGAATCTACAGGATACTATTAAAAAAACCAACATTCGAGCTCTAGGAGTTCCTGAAGGCATGGAGAGAGAGAAAGGATTGGAAGGCCTTTTTAGTGAGATACTAGCAGAGAACTTTCCAGGTTTGGAGAAGGACAGAGATATCCTAGTACAGGAAGCTCATAGAACCCCCAATAAACATGACCAAAAGAGATCCTCACCACGACACGTGGTAATTAAACTTACCACAGTGAAACATAAAGAAAAGATCCTAAAATGTGCAAGAGAGAAACGTCAGATTACTCTCAGAGGATCTCCAATCAGACTCACAGCTGACTTCTCATCAGAAACCCTACAGAGCTAGGAGGGAATGGCGAGACATAGCACAGGTGCTAAGAGAGAAAAATTGCCAGCCCAGAATATTATATCCTGCCAAGCTCTCATTTGTGAATGAAGGTGAAATAAAGACTTTTCATAGCAAACAGAATTTGAAAGACTTTGTGGCCACTCGTCCGGCCCTGCAAAAGATACTTAAAGATGTGCTACACTCAGAAACACAGAAATACGGCCATCAATATGAAAGAAGGGAAAGGAAGAATACCTACCAGTAAAAGAGCATGGGAAGCTCAAAGCATATACTAGAAAATATTTCTGGGAAAATGGCAGGGCAAAGTCACTATGTGTCAAAAGTCACATTGAACATTAATGGTCTGAATTCTTCAGTTAAAAGACACCGTTTGGCTGACTGGCTCACAGAACACAACCCAACTATTTGTTGCCTACAAGAAACACATCTCTCTAACAAAGAGGCATGCAGACTGAAAGTGAAAGGTTGGAAAAAGATATTCCATGCCAACAGAAACAAAAAAAAGCAGGTGTAGCCATATTAATATCAGACAAAATAAACTTTAATACAAAAACTGTTAAGAGAGACAAAGAGGGACACTATATAATGATTAAGGGTTCAATTCAACAGGAAGATGTAACTATTATAAATGTATATGCACCTAATTACAGGGCACCGGTCTATTTAAAAGATATGTTAAGGGACTTAAAGGGAGATTTAGATTCCAATACAATAGTACTGCGGGACTTCAATACTCCACTCTCAGAAATAGACAGATCATCCGGACAGAAGATCAACAAGGAAACAGCAGATTTAATTGACACTATTGCCCAAATGGATCTAACAGATATCTACAGAACTTTCAACCCTACATCTACAGACTTCACGTTCTTCTCTAGGATTGATCACATACTAGGCCATAAAGCAAGTCTCAGCAAATTTAAAAGAATTAGAATCATACCATGCAGCTTCTCAGACCACAGCGGGATGAAGCTGGAAATTAGCAACTCAGGAAACCCCAGAAAGTATGCAAACACATGGAGAATGAACAACATGCTCCTGAATGAACACTGGGTCATAAAAGAAATCAAAAGAGAAATCAAAAACTTTCTGGAAGTAAATGAAGACAACAACACAACATATCAAAACTTATGGGATACAGCAAAAGCAGTATTGAGAGGCAAATTTATAGCAATAGGTGCCTATATCAAGAAATTGGAAAGATGGCCGGCACCGCGGCTCACTAGGCTAATCCTCCGCCTAGCGGCGCCGGCACACTGGGTTGTAGTCCCGGTCGGGGCGCCGGATTCTGTCCCGGTTGCCCCTGTTCCAGGCCAGCTCTCTGCTGTGGCCAGGGAGTGCAGTGGAGGATGGTCCAAGTGCTTGGGCCCTGCACCCCATGGGAGACCAGGAAAAGCACCTGGCTCCTGGCTCCTGCCATCGGATCAGCGCGGTGCGCCGGCCGCAGCACGCCGGCCACGGCGGCCATTGGAGGGTGAACCAACGGCAAAGGAAGACCTTTCTCTCTGTTTCTCTCTCTCACTGTCCACTCTGCCTGTCAAAAAATAAAAAAAAAAATAAAATAAAATTAAAAAAAAAAAAAGAAATTGGAAAGGTACCAAATAAATGAGCTTTCAGTGCATCTCAAGGACCTAGAAAAACTGCAGCAAACCAAACCCAAATCTAGTAGGAGAAGAGAAATAATTAAAACCAGAGAAGAAATCAACAGGGTTGAATCCAAAAAAACATTACAAAAAATCAGCTCAACGAGAAGCTGGTTTTTTGAAAAAATAAACAAAATTGACACCCCATTGGCCCAACTAACTAAAAAAAGAAGAGAAGAGACCCAAATCAATAAAATCAGAGATGAAAAAGGAAACGTAACAACAGACACCACAGAAATAAAAAGAATCATCAGAAATTACTACAAGGACCTGTATGCCAGCAAACAGGAAAACCTATCAGAAATGGATAGATTCCTGGACACATGCAACCTACCTAAATTGAACCAGGAAGACATCGAAAACCTAAATAGACCCATAACTGAAACAGAAATTGAAACAGGAATAAAGGCCCTCCCAACAAAGAAAAGCCCAGGACCAGATGGATTCACTGCTGAATTCTACCAGACATTTAAAGAAGAACTAATCCCATTTCTTCTCAAACTATTCAGAACAATCGAAAAAGAGGGAATCCTCCCAAATTCTTTCTATGAAGCCAACATCACCTTAATCCCTAAGCCAGAGAAAGATGCAGCACTGAAAGAAAATTACAGACCAATATCCCTGATGAACATAGACACAAAAATCCTCAACAAAATTCTGGCCAATAGAATACAACAACACATCAGGAAAATCATCCATCCAGACCAAGTGGAATTCATCCCTGGTATGCAGGGATGGTTCAACATTCGCAAATCAATCAATGTGATTCACCACATTAACAGACTGCAGAAGAAAAACCATATGATTATCTCAATTGATGCAGAGAAAGCATTTGATAAAATTCAACACCCTTTCATGATGAAAACTCTAAGCAAATTGGGTATAGAAGGAACATTCCTCAATATAATCAAAGCAATTTATAAAAAACCCACAGCCAGCATCCTATTTAATGGGGGAAAAGTTGGAAGCATTTCCACTGAAATCTGGCACCAGGCAGGGATGTCCACTCTCACCACTGGTATTTAACATAGTTCTGGAAGTTTTAGCCAGAGCCATCAGACAAGAAAAAGAAATCAAAGGAATACAAATCAAGAAGGAAGAAGTCAAACTATCCCTCTTTGCAGACGATATGATTCTGTACCTAGAGGATCCAAAGAACTCTACTAAGACTATTGGAACTCATAGAAGAGTTTGGCAAAGTGGCAGGATATAAAATCAATGCACAAAAATCAACAGCCTTTGTATACACAAGCAATGCCATGACAGAGAAAGAACTGCTAAGATCAATCCCATTCACAATAGCTACAAAAACAATCAAATACCTTGCAATAAACTTAACCAAGGACGTTAAAGATCTCTACGATGAAAATTACAAAACCTTAAAGAAAGAAATAGAAGAGGATACCAAGAAATGGAAAAATCTTCCATGCTCCTGGATTGGAAGAATCAACATCATCAAAATGTCCATTCTCCCAAAAGGAATTTATAGATTCAATGCAATACCAATCAAGATACCAAAGACATTCTTCACAGATCGGGAAAAAATGATGCTGAAATTCATATGGAGGCACAAGAGACCTCGAATAGCTAAAGCAATCTTGTACAACAAAAACAAAGCTGGAGGCATCACAATACCAGACTTCAGGACATACTACAGGGCAGTTGTAATCAAAACAGCATGGTACTGGTACAGAAACAGATGGATAGACCAATGGAACAGAATTGAAACACCAGAAATCAACCCAAACATCTACAGCCAACTTATATTTGATCAAGGATCCAAAACCAATCCCTGGAGCAAGGACAGTCTATTCAATAAATGGTGCTGGGAAAACTGGATTTCCATGTGCAGAAGCATGAAGCAAGACCCCTACCTTACACCTTACACAAAAATCCACTCAACGTGGATTAAAGACCTAAATCTACGTCCTGACACCATTAAGTTATTAGAGAACATTGGAGAAACCCTTCAAGATATTGGCACAGGTAAAGAATTTCTGGAAAAGACCCGGGAGGCACAGGCAGTCAAAGCCAAAATCAACTATTGGGATTGCATCAAATTGAGAAGTTTCTGTACTGCAAAAGAAACAGTCAGGATAGTGAAGAGACAACTGACAGAATGGGAAAAAATATTTGCAAACTATGCAACAGATAAAGGGTTAATAACCAGAATCTACAAAGAGATCAAGAAACTCCACAAAAACAAAACCAACAACCCACTTAAGAGATGGGCCAAGGACTTCAATAGACATTTTTCAAAAGAGGAAATCCAAATGGCCAACAAGCACATGAAAAAATGTTCAAGATCACTAGCAATCAGGGAAATGCAAATCAAAACCACAATGAGGTTTCACCTCACCCCGGTTAGAATGGCTCACGTACAAAAATCTACCAACAATAGATGCTGGCGAGGATGTGGGGAAAAAGGGACACTAACCCACTGTTGGTGGGAATGCAAACTGGTCAAGCCACTATGGAAATCAGTCTGGAGATTCCTCAGAAACCTGAATATAACCCTACCATTCGACCCAGCCATCCCACTCCTTGGAATTTACCCAAAGGAGTTTAAATTGATAAACAAAAAAGCGGTCTGCACCCTAATGTTTATTGCAGCACAATTCACAATAGCCAAGACCTGGAACCAACCTAAATGCCCATCAATGGTAGACTGGATTAAAAAAATTATGGGATATGTATTCTTTAGAATACTATACCGCAGTAAGAAACAACGAAATCCAGTCATTTGCAACAAAATGGAGGAATCTGGAACACATCATGCTGAGTGAAGTAAGCCAGTCCCAAAGGGACAAATACCATATGTTCTCCCTGATCGGTGACAACTGACTAAACACCAAAAAGGAAACCTCCTGAAGTGAAATGGACACTATGAGAAATGGTGACTTGATCAGCATAGCCCTGACTGTTAATGGACAACTTAATACATTATCCCTCATAGTATTTTTTTTGTCTGTTCTACTTAATATGACTGGTTTAATTCTGTAATTAATACACAGTTATTCTTAAGTGTTGAAAATTAACTGAAATGTGATCCCTGTTAAACATAAGAGTGGGAATAAGAGAGGGAAGAGATGTATAAATTGGGGCATGCTTGGGCTGACTTGCCCCAATTGGTAGAGTTGGAAACATATCAGGGGATTCCAATTCAATCCCATCAAGGTGGCATGTGCCAATGCCATCTCACAATTCCAAGTGATCAATTTCAGTTCACAATTGATCATAATGAAAGAACTAAGAGTCAAAGGGAGCATATAAACAAGTCTAGTATCTGCTAACACTAACCGATAGAATAAAAAAAGGGGAGAGTGATCCAACATGGGAAGTGAGATACTCAGCAGACTCATAGAATGGCAGATGTCCTAAATAGCACTCTGGCCTCAGAATCAGCCCTAAAGGCAATCGGATCTGGCTGAAAAGCCCATGAGAGTATTTCAGGCATGGAAAGCCAAGACACTCTGGCAAAAAGATCTCTGTGAGTGAGATCCCAGTGGAAAGAACAGGTCTTCAAAGAGGGAGGTTCCTTTCTCTGAGGGGAGGAGAGAACCTCCACTTTGACTATGACCTTGTCTAAACAAGATAAGAGTCGGAGAACTCAAGGGGCTTCCATAGCCTTGGAATCTCATGACTGGTGCATAGGGAGATTACTGATGCCATAGACAGGAGTGTCAATTTGTAAAGTCAACAACAGGAGTCACTGTGCACTTACTCCTCATGTAGGATCTCTGTCATTAATGTGCTGTACACTGAGGGTTAATGCTATAACGAGTACTCAAACCATATATTTCACTTTGTGTTTCTATGGGGGTGCAAACGATTGAAATCTTTACTTAATGTACACTAAACTGATCTTCTTTAAAAAAAAAAAAAAGAAAAAAGAAATTTTCAATTCCCAACTTGACTCTCACTGGGATTAAACATGACAATAGGTCTGATCTGATTTCATCATCATTTAAAAAAATCATCTATTATTTTTCACTTTATGTTTCTGTGTGGGAGCAAACTGTTGAAATCCTTACTTAAGGTATACTAAGCTGATCTTCTGTATATTAAGATAATCGAAAATGAATCTTGATGTGAATGGAAGGGGAGAGGGAGTGGGAAAGGGGAGGGTTGTGGGTGGGAGGGACGGTATGGGTGGGGGAAGCCATTGTAACCCATGAGTCGTACTTTGGAAATTTATATTCATTAAATAAAAGATTAAAAAAAAAGCACTTGATGTCAATTGTGATGTTATAAAGTTCATTGTGATGTCACAGGTCAACCAATATTTATTCTTAATGAATTTTAACATACAGCACTATTGTGATGTCATAATCATTGTAATGACATGTACAAGTCTAAAAACCGCTGTGAACTAACCAGCATCGGTATGCCATCAAACTACCATTGTGATGTCTAAACCATTGTTTTGTCATAAGCATTTGTAATGTCATAAACCACCTTTGTGAGTCTATCAATTTTAATGTCACAAAAGCATTTTGATATTATAGATCAACATTGTGATTATAAAGCAGACCATTGTGATCTCATAAAGCAACCATTATTTTCATAATCAATTTCAATGTGATAATCCACCTTCATGTAAAGAAAAGCCTAACAATGTTTTACATAATCAATTTTTATGTCATAGAACACTTGTCATAATTAGATATGATAGATCTTCTTTGTAATGTCATGATCCATTTTGATGTCATAAAATCATTGTGATGTGATAAACTAACATTAGATTGCCATCAAACTACCATTGTGAAGTTATAATGCAAGTAGCATGATTTCATAATCAATTATGATGTTATAAAATAATCGTGATGACACAAGTATGATGTGATATCAGAAATTTGCCATTGTGACATTATAATTGTGATATCAAACCCACAATTGTGCTATCATAATCAAAAGCAATTTAATTTACCCAAACCTATGGTACCCTAAAATGTATTGTTGATATAAACAGTTTTGATATTATAAAATAATTATGATATGTTGTAATCAATTGTGATGTCACAAACTAACTTTGTGATTATACGTGGTTTTGTTGCCATGAAATATAGTGTGACAACATAATCATTATGTAATAAAGCTACAATGTTATAAACAACTGATGAGATGTATTAACATTCAATTGTGTTGTTACAAACCAATAATTGAACAGTCATAATAAATTATGATGTTATAAAAGTACCATCATTAGGCCATAATTGTGATGCTATAAAGTGACCCATGATATCAAAGTCAATTGTCAAATCATAAGCTCTAATTGCATAATATATTACATTGTGAGTTCACCATAAATTTTGGTCATAAAACCTAACATTGTGATGTCTTAATGAACCATTGTGGTGTTGTAATGGATTTCAATGTGATAAAATTTTTGTGAAAGCATAAATATACTATTGCAATATCATAATCAATTATGGTGTCTTAATCCAAAACTATGAAATCATAATCAACGTGATGTCAAAAACTACCCTGGTGATATTATAATTAGGATGTCCTGAGTCACTGTTGTGATGCCATGAACCACAATTGTGATATTATAAGCCTCATTTGCAATGTCATATTCTATCACAATGCTCTGAACAGCATTCTGATGTCATCAAAAGCAGGGATGTGAAAATCTGCTGCAATGTCATAAAATATTGTGATGTTGTAATGCTAAAAATGTGATTTTATAATAAACTGTGAAGTCATAAAAACTTGAGTCTTGAAATCATAAAACTAACATTGTTGCTCTAATCAATTCTGATGCCATAAATATAATTGTAATGTTAGAAACTAATAGTTATTTCATACAACTACCATTGTGATATAATCAAAATAAATGTGATGTTATAACCACTTTGATGTCATAAGCCACAATTTGGTGTCATAAACCACATTTGTGATATTGTAAGCCATTATAATACCATAAAATATCTTAGAAATGTCAGAACCAATTATGATATCATAAAATTATGTTGTATATTGCATTATGATGTCATTATCAATTATGATTAAATAAAAATATAGTCATAAACTTACAATTGTTATGTCATAATCCACTGTGAAGACAAACATCATTATGTTGCTAGAAATATTTGTAATGTCATGAGAATGGCATTGTGATTTCATGAAAAATATTTGCCATGTCAAAATTTACAGTAAAATCAAAATATCACAGTGATATCATAGAGCTAACGTAGTGATGAAACAATCATTTGTTATGAAATAAAATTGCTTTTTATATAATAATCAGTTGGCATGTGATAACCCACCACTGTGATATCATGATGCTATGATTGTTACATTATAATTGTGAAGTCATAAAAACCATTTAGGAATTATGATCGTGTAAAAACTCTTGTGATATTATCACTGAAATACTGTTGTATTGAATTGTGATGCATTAAAGTACAACTTTTATATTGTAAAGTGAGTGTTGTGATGTTATCTACAATTATGATGCAACAAAAGCCACTGTGATGCCTATTCAAGTGTGATATCAAAAAGCTAATTGTGTTGTAATAAACTTAGCATTGCTGAGTCATAACCAGTTGGATTGTCATAAAAAATTGTAATATCATAACACATTTTGATGTTATAAACAACTATTGAGGTGCTATGAAGGCACTGTGATATCACAACCAGACAATTGTGATGTCACAAACTGCATTTATGATGTTTTAATCAATTGTGGCATCAAAAAGGTTGTAACATCATAATCAAATGTGTCATAAAATTCACTGTGATATCATAAACTTATTGTAATGTAAGTCCATCTTGATGTCATAAACTAAACATTGAAATTTCATAGAAATAATTGTGAATTCTAAAGCTACAATTGCAATGCATCAATCAATTGGGATGTTGTATACCTCCATTTTTTTAATTTTAATTTTTTTTTGACAGGCAGAGTGGACAGTGAGAGAGAGAGACTGAGAGAAAGGTCTTCATTTGCCATTGGTTCACACTCCAACTGCCACTGCGACCGGCGCACTGTGGCCAGCACACCGAGCTGATCCGTAGCCAGGAGCCAGGTGCTTCTCCTGGTCTCCCATGTGGGTGCAGGGCTCAAGTACTTGGACCATGCTCCACTGCACTCCCTAGCCACGGCAAAGAGCTTGCCTGGAAGAGGGGCAACCAGGACAGAATCCAGCATCCTGACCAGGACTAGAACCCGGTGTGCTGGCACTGCAAGGTGGAAGATTAGCCTAGTGAGCCGTGGTGCCAGCTTCCATTTTGTTTTAATATACTTATCACTGATACAATCAATTGTGAATTCATAAAAAGCATATTGACACACTAAACTAGTGAGTTATTATAATTGCATGATGTGATAAATTTTGTGATGTCAATCATTGACATGCCATATGGCAATCATTGTGTTGTCATGGAATATTATGATGTCATTCATAATTTTTATGTACATTCCCATCACTTGATATGTCCTAGGCTGAATGTTGTGATACCATAAATATTTGTGGTTAGTCTACTGTGATATCATAAATGAATTATTTTGTTGTCTTAAACCATTGTGGTGTAATAATAAAGTTTGATATAATTTAGCACTGTAATGCCATAAACTTACCATTTTAATCTCTAAAACAGTTATATCATAAACATTTGTAATATTTTGTACCATTGTGAGGTCATAAAACAAACACTACAATGTCATGAAGATTTGTGATCCCTTTCAACTCTGTGATATCATAAACCAACCATTTGATGGAGTGAAATTAGGTCAATCACATTCTGATGTCATAAACCATCATGAATTTAAAATTGTTCATTCACCAATGTGATGTTATGAAACAAACATTGAGATGATAAAGCTAAACAATAGTTTGTGTCATTCACCACTGAGACATAATCAAAACACTGTGATGTCATTCAATTCCTTGATGCCATATACCAAATATCGTGGTATCATAAACATTCAGAATTGTGCTGCACTAGAAAAAGCATTGTGATGTTGTGAACTACAGTGATGTCACTCACATCATGATGTCACAAACCATGTGTAATAAATTAAAACTTCTGATGTCATAAAACATCACGATGCCATTCACAGTTGGGATTTCATAAACCAGACAGAGATATCATAAGCTAACCATTGTGGTACCACAAAACATTGTGATATTATTCACCATTGTGATATTTTAAAATAATCATCTTAATGTCATAAAATATGGTGACATCATAAATCAACCCATGGCATGTTAACAACAATATTTGTGTTGTTATAAAGCACCCATTATGAAGTCCTAAACCATTGTGATATCATCCACCATTTTGTCGTCATATTCTAAACATATATCATAAACCATTCATGTGATGCCATAAACAATGTGAGCAGTTCATATGGCAAGTGCTGTAGCATTGGTGGGATTTTCCCTGTGGGTAGGAGGAAATGAGTTCAACTTCATTTCTCTGAAAAGGCCTTCTGTTCCTTCTGGCTCATCCAATCCACCTCCGCATGTACTGTTTTTTTTTTCTCAGCTCAGTCACATATCAGATCCCCATGCTGAGTCCCATTTCATAACTTTTTCTGATGTTCCCACAGCTGCACCTGGAGAGATTTATTCTATATTAATCTGTTCAACTGGGCCACTGGTGCCAGGGCATTGACAGTTCTCTTGGGAGACTGTTTCTCCATGGGACAGCAAGTTTGACTGCAATTTGAGCTGATATGTAACTTTGAACTTGTGCGTGAGAGTAATTCCAAGGAGAAAGGAAGAAGCACCAAATATAAGCACAGAGAAAGCACCCTTTTCCCTTACCCAGCTGAACCCATTTGGTGCACAGAGGATCAGTCCACCTTCCCCATCATCTGCCTGTAAGAGTTAACACAGGGTGCAAAACCGCTGTAGTTCTGTCACTCCAGACTGCAGTGCATGAAATGCATGATGGAAGTCTGTGAATGCCAAGGGCTATTCTGCATGTAGGAACTTTAGTGCAGGAGACAGTGTACTAAGCCTCAAAGTGGAAGCTGAGGATGTGGAGTCACATCCAAGTTATAAATGTGGGCCTTGTCTATCTAGAGGATGCTCCCAGGGACAAAATCATGAATTTAAGTTGTAGAGTCATTCCTGGATAATAGGACTGGGGATTGAAGGGATGTACCCAGATCCCAGGAAACAATTTGAATCTAAGAACAAATGCTTGGATTCAGGAACCCAGACATGGAGACCAGGAATGAGTATGAAAGACTCAATCTAGAGTTGTGATTCAAGCTTCTGGGAAGAAATTTAGGGACTAAGGCCTTTGCTACTGAAAGAGGGAACACGTTTGGTAATTCTGGACATAAATGAAATAGTTCAATGTAAATGCTTCAACATTCTGGATTGCATATTCCTAAGCACAAAATCCCAAAAGCTTTAATTTCTGAGACATTTTATGTGCTGACATGAGATAATTATTGGAAATTTCATATATAACCTAATGTGATGGACAACACACTGTTTGAGTACTAGTTATAGCATTAATTCACATTGGACAACACATTAAGGACAGAGAGATTTTGATATTTTGAATTCAGTTATCCCAAGAATCATTGAGATTAATAGCACACAGAGTTTCTGACCTTGAGTATGTTTCAAATTTAGTGGAGGCAAATGTATAGTTGAGATTCTAAACATGGGAAATTTAAATACTTTGCTTTAAGAGGAGAACAATGACTGGAATATTTGTGCTTTGCCTACTGGGTTTGCCTCATTAAATTAGGAACATACTCAAGGTCAGAAACTTTGTGTGCTATTAACCTCAATGATTCTAGGGGTAACTGAATTCAAAATATCAAAATCTCTCTTTAATCTTTTTGGGAGGGTCAGGCAGAGTTAGACAGTGAGAGAGAGACAAAGAGAAAGATCTTCCTTTCCATTGGTTCACCCCCACTATGGCTAGCGCATTGCGCCTGGAGCGCTGCGCTTACCTGAAACCAGGAGCCGGGTGCTTCCTCCTGGTCTCCCATGTGGGTGCAGGGCCCAAGGACTTGGGCAATCCTCCACTGCCTTCCTGGACCACAGAAGAGAGCTGGACTGGAAGAGGAGCAACCAGGACAGAATCCAGTACTCCGACCAGGACTAGAATCCAGAGTATTGGTGCCACAGGCAGAGGATTACCCTATTGAGCCATGGCACCAGCCTCCCTTTAATCTTTCAATGAGACAATTAAAGTAATTTGACATTGATATCATTCTAGTCACAGGAAAAACCTGTCATGGAAAAGAGCTGTGCAGATGGCCAAAATGATTTCTTAATCTAGAAGGATTTACATGGTTTACCTAATTGTATCAGTCACTGTGTATAGGGGCAAATTCTAATACCAGAAGTATACAGACCAATATCCCTGATGAACATAGATGCAAAAATCCTCAATAAAATTCTGGCCAGTAGAAAGCAACAACACATCAGAAAGATCATCCAGCCAGACCAAGTGGGATTTATCCCTGGTATGCAAGGATAGTTCAATGTTTGCAAATCAATCAACATGATACACCACATTAGCAAACTGCAGAAGAAAAAAATATGTTTATCTCAATAGATGCAGAGAAAGCATTTGATAAAATACAACACCCTTTCATGATGAAAACTCTAAGTAAATTGGGTATAGAAGGAACATTCCTTAACACAATCAAAGCAATTTATGAAAAACCCATGGCCAGCATCCTATTGAATGGGGAAAAGTTGGAAGCATTTCCACTGAGATCTGGTACCAGACAGGGATACCCACTCTCACCACTGTTATTCAATATAGTATGGAAGTTTTAGCCAGAGCCATTAGGCAAGAAAAATAAATTAAAGGGATACAAATTGGGAAGGAAGAAGTCAAACCATCCCTCATTGCAGATGATATGATTCTTTATTTAAGGGTTCCAGAGAACTCTACTAAGAGACTATTGGAACTCATAGAAGAGTTTGGCAAAGTAGCAGGATATAAAATCAATGCACAAAAATCAACAGCCTTTGTATACACAGGCAATGCCATGGCTGAGAAAGAACTGCTAAGATCAATCCCATTCACAATAGCTACAAAAACAATCAAATACCTTGGAATAAACTTAACCAAGGAAGTAAAAGACACTTTTGAAATCTTTCAAGTGACATTAAAGAGAAGCAGAGATTCATCAAACAAATTAAGAACAAGCAGTATTGGAATACTTAATGCTTGTACATATGAATATGAACCATGAATATATCTTTTTATTATGGGGAATCAAGAAGGAAAGACTACCTATTTTTCAACCACATACAATCCATGCCTGAGACATTTTTAAAACTATGCTGAATATGTATTAGAAGTAGAAATACATAACGAATGATGACATCATCCCTGACATCCCTTTCCACTTAGTGAAGATATACACACACCCAGGGTTCCTGAAAAGCTCAGGTGCCATCAGTTATTTCATTAAAGTGTGTTTTATTCCACTTTATTAAACAATGGCTACTATTTATTGCCTACCTTTATTTTTTCCAAAAACAGATGCACTGAATTTTAAGATTTTATTTTGTGTAATTATATCCAATGCCTTTAATTTCCAGATTATTTGTGATGATTTCTTTACAATTCAAGTATAATATTTTGGTATCTAACTTTACGTTGAAAAATTAGCATCAAGAACACATTTTCTAAACAGCAAAAAAAGCCTGACTGAAATTTTTATAATATCTCATCTTTTTTGTAGACTTGAATTATGTCAACCTCCTCAACTTGGTCTCATTTGAATTAAAAAGTTGATTTTTAATGATATGTTACATAGTTTTCCTTATTTTAAGTGGAGTACCTAATAGGAAACAGTGCACCATACAGTGCAGGAGATCTTTCCAAGTTTGGCTATTGAATTACACAGGCAAAAATAAAATAGGTCATGAAGACCAGGACTGGTTTCACCTCAACAAAAATAAGACTTGGGTTGTTGAAGAGATTCATGATTATGTCATACACTGTCAGCATCATAAACTATTTCCCCGTGATTTCCTTGGATTAAAACATAAGGGGCCGGTGCTATGGCACAGTGGGTTAATGCCCTGGCCTGAAATGCCGGCATCCCATATGGGTGCTGGTTCTAGTCCCGGCTGCTCCACTTCTGATCCAGCTCTCTGCTATGGCCTGAGATAGCAGTATAAATGGCCCAAGTCCTTGGGCCCCTGTACCTGTGTGTGAGACCCGGAAGAATCTCCTGGCTCCTGGCTTTGGATCGGTGCAGTTCCACTCACTGCAGACAACTGGGGAGTGAACCAATGGATGGAAGCCCTCTCTCTCTCTCTCTCTCTACCTCTACCTCTACCTCTCCTCTCTCTGAGTAATTCTGACTCTCAAGTAAAAAATAAATCTTTCAAAAAAACATAAAATGTCATTGTGTAAACAAGTGTCAAAAATGGAATGTGACAACGTTTAAAATCATGGAAATGCCCATTATTTCCCTCTTGTTACTACCACGGACTGGTGCTCATTCCAAATTATCTGTAGCTGCACCTATTCTTGCTACCTTCCTGGTAAGGACTATTAGGCAGAGAAAACTTCTTCAATACATACAATACAGAGAAGCATCTTATTGCTTGGAATAATAATCATTACACGTGAAATAAGCCCAAATTCATTAATAAATTCTTGTGAACATCTTCTTATTGATGCACAACAGTCATTTGAACTTCACAGCATATTTGCTATAAATATTTATAGCTCTTTTCATAATAGCTGTCACCCTGGTGGACCTTGGAATATGTACATTCAGAAAGCTATTTGTGTATCACAAGAAAGAACTCATGACAAAAATTCAGATTATATAACCATGAAAATTAAAATTTATAGGAGGAAAGAAAGAGCTAATATTAGATACACAGAGTAATACTATCAAATATCGAAGTTCTCAACAAAAGTAAATAATTGAATATAAAATTCATTGGATCCATAAACAGAAAGGCATATTCTGTCTTCTCAGTAAATGAAAGTCACAGTATTAGGATGTAATTTGTTTGAACCCTTAATATATTCACACCAGAAATTGGGGACAGATATTAAACACATTTTTATCATACTACAAGCACAAATAAATTCTCAAATTTAAGAACTACCATTGTGATATAGGCAATTGTAAAGTCATAAAACAGAATATCATGTCGTAAACAATGATGACATCAAAATATAAGGTGATTTCATAAACTAATACTTTACTGCCATAACTGTGATGTCATAAATACATTGTACTGTAATAAACCTTTGAAGTCATAAAATTGCCATTGTGATTTCATAAATACAATATGATGTTGACATTTAGTGTGATGTCATAATACCATTGCAATGTCATCTTTTTGATGCCATAAGCCACCAATATTATGTAATAATCAATTATGATGTTCTAAAAATCATTGGGATGCCATAATCTGTTCTGATGCCATAGAATTGTGATATATAAGCAACAATTGTGATGTCACAAATCCGAAATTCTAATGTCATAAAACAATTGTGTGAGAAATCAGTTATAATGTCAGGAAATCAATGTGAGGTCATAAACCTCACATTGTCATACAGTAACCCTACCATTGGGAGGTTAAATTCCAATTTTTGTGATGTAATGAATGAAATTGTAATGTCATAAGTCATGGTTGTCATGTCAAAATAAATTGTGATATCATAAACTAATATCATTACACCGTAAGTCCACCATGGCAGTTTTGTGAATCAACCAATTTCTTCTCATAATCAATTGTGATGTTATAAACTTCAGTAGGATATAAAATTCAATTGTGATGCCATAAAAAACATTCTACTGTCCTAAACAATTTTATATCCATACATCAAACACTGTAAAAATTTAAAAATAATTGGGCTGTCAAAATCAAATGTGACATCATATAAATATTGTGGTGTTATAAATAATCACTGTTACTTTGTAATCATAATTTCATACTAATGTTTCTGATTTATAAATTTGGATATGATAAACCACTATTGTTACATCATAATCTGATGGTATGAAATCATAATCGATTTTGAAGAGATAAAACCACTGTGACATAATAAAATGAACTTTTTGATGGCATAATCAATTATGATGCTATAAGCCATCATGCTGTAATGAAGAATTTTTATGTCAAAATCAATGGTGATATCATAAACCAACAGTGTTTTCATATGCAATTGTGATGTTTTAAATCACCAAAGAGATGGGCAATCAACTCTAAGGTCCTAAAAACATTGTGATGTCCAAATTTATTGTGATGTATAAATCCATCATTATAATGTCCTTTCCAGTAGAAATGCTAAAAAAAAGTTGATTGTGATATCACAAACCAATATCTTATTCTTAAAACCACGATCATGATATCATAAATATGCTATTGTTTTGTAATAATTGTGATGTCATAAACCACTGTTTGGATGTCATAAACAATTGCTATGTCATAAGTGTGATGTCCTAAAATCCATTGTGAATTCTTAATCAAGTATATGCCATAAAGTGTGATGTATGATTAGCAAAAACATAAACATCATCGTAAAGTCATAAAACACTTTTTATGGCAACATAAATTGTGACAACATGGAAACTATTGTACTGTCATAGTTACCATCATAATCAATTTTGATGTCCTAAACCTACAGTTCTGTTTCACTGTGACTCGAGTTGTCTGTTGTCCTATTTTAATTTAATTTTTTTTATTTTTAGAGCCCTAGAAAAGTCTGGATTTGGTTTGTATGTTCTCCCCAAGCATAAGTTAGAAGCTTCCTTAGAGAAGCTGGGTCAGGCACAAGCTACGACTGCCTCTTAGAAGGTTTCACAGATGAGGTGTTGGATTTAGGCAGCAAGTGCTTGTATGAAGAGGATAGGAAATAACACATGAAGAAGGTTTTGGACAGGAAAGGAGGAGGACATCAGAGATGTCAATACTGCAGTGAGTTGGGGCTACTGATGGAAGTCTGAGGAAAGGATGCATCATGGTGGACACGCAGGAGTTCCTCTCCCTTTCCACAATTGCTCTCAAGCCCCTGCACCTCTCATCTGGACTAATCCTTCAGGTTATGGTTGGACACAGCTGCCTCCCTCCTGAAACCCAGAGCAGGCAACTAGAGACATCTCTGTGAAATTGAAGTGAGGTCAAATTCCTTCAGTGCCTTCTTTACTTGAGAGTAAAAGTCTGAAGCATTCGTAGGGCCTGCAAGCTCTACACGACCTTCAGCACCTTCCCAGACCTCAACACTAACCCCACCTGTCACCCCATCCTCCCGAGACCCTTCACCCTCTTCTTTTCAGCAGCATGTGGTCTTCCTTCCTTCCTGAAAGGCTCAGATAACTGCATGGTTTATTGTTCCTTGGGATTTACCTTATCAGAATATTAGTCACCATTCATCATCTATTTCAAAATCTACGGTCTCTTAGGTTTTGTACTGACCCCTATCCAGAAGGACTCAAGGAAGAGATTTAAGGAAAATGAATAGAGGCAAGACTTATTTAAAGCAGAAGGCACACTGACAAGCAACACAGGTATGCTCAGGAGAAAGAGCTGCTATTGTGTTATTTTTAAAATCTATCATCTATATCAGCTCTCAAAAGTTCCTACCATCGCTTGTGCCTACACCATGTGCCAGTCATATGAGTTTCCACCCCTGTGTCTATAGCAGAACTTTCTTTGCTTGTCTCCACTCTGCATTCAATGATGATCTTTGTGTGCTCCAGCCTCTCTGCATGTAGTCTTGATCTTCTATCAGTTATCTACATTCCTTGTTCAGAATGGTTTTGAGCCTACCATGGAGTGACTTTATTTCCTGAGCTTCCATATCATGCAAGACTTTAGATATCTTTATGCCAATGCTTGAGGCAATTGTCTTTATCAGATGCCTCAATGCCATTTACCTATAGCCATTGTCCTCCTTATGTTTCTGGAACCAATATTACCACATCTCAGGGTTTTCTCCTGTGTCTGTATGCCCAGTGACTACATTCTAAACATCTCATATGTGTTGATCTGTTCTCCTTCAAAGGTCTCCAGTTACTTTGTTGGCTTGGTTATCTGGTTAATTACTGAGAAGTAATTTGATTCTGTAAGTTTTGGTCACCGCCATATATATATGGGAGACCTGGAAGAGACTCCCGGTTTCTGACTTTGGATCAGTATAGCTCCTGCTGTTGCAGCCATCTGGGGACTGAACCATTGGATGGATGACTGTCTCTCTCTCTCTCTCTCTCTCTCTCTCTCTCTCTCTCCCTCTGCCTCTCTGTAATGCTGCCTTTCAAATAAATAAGTAAGTCTTAAAAATAATAATGGGGGACTTTAACAACTACCTTTTGTCAATGCACATATGAAATATTCAAAATTAAATGAAGAAATATGACTAATCTCCTAACAGAACAAAGGAACCTAATTGACACCTATAGTACAGGTTCACCCTACAACTGTGGAGTTTACAAACACAAGGAGATTGAACAAATGTCCATTTTGAACAGTGGATGAAAAATGGAAATAATAATATCTGAGGAACAAATTAAGATAACAACACAATATATCCAAATTTATGGGATCCAGCATAAGGAATGTTAAAAGGAAATGTTACAGCAATTAGCATGTACATCAAGAAGTTAGAAAGGTCTAACAATGCATCACAAAACCTAGAAAAAAACCCAAACCCCAAATTAGTAGGATGAAAAAAATAATTAAACTTGAAAAAAATAAAACAAGACTGAACATAGATGCAAAACGCTTCAACAAGATACTAGCTAATCAACTCCAAAATGTATCGGAAAGATCATCCATCTGGACCAAATGATATTTATTCTTGTTATGCTGGGTTGCTTCAACATTCCAAAAAAAGTGAGCTCCATGAATTCAAAGACCAAACAAGTAAATAGCCTAATGCCCTTCATGAAATGTTAAAGCTTCATGATAATACATAAAGGCTATAAAAGACACTAATAAGAGTGATGGAAGTGGCATTAGATTGTTCTCAAATAGTATGAACATGAAATTTGCTCAGGCATTTTCTAGAATTTAGACAGATGATGCCTTACCAGAGACAAAGCAAAATAATGTACCCTGAAATTTCTTGTGCTAGATTTGACATAAATTAGGTTGAGTATTTAGTCAGGTGGTAGATATAAATTCAAATACAATAGATAAATGTTCATTTTTCTATGTGTATTATATTTTGACTACTGGGTATACCAGTGGGGAATGTTATAGGAGCAGAATGGGTTCACAAGAAGATATAATGGATATAAATTAAATAGTCAAAATTAATTTAAAATACAGAAATGTTGCAGTCATTTAACAAGGGAATCATAAGCAGTTTATTTCTTTTTTATTGTTGTTTAAAGATTTATTTATTTGAATTACACAGAGAAAGAAGGTGATAAAGAGACAGGCCTTCCATCTGCTAGTTCACTCCTCAGCAGCACCTATCTGAAGCCAGGAGCCAGGGGTTTCACTAGGTCTCCCACACAGGTGCAGGGGATCAAGGACTTGGGCCAACATCTACTGCTTTCCCAGGCCATAACAAAGAGCTGAATCATAAGTGCAGCAGCCGGGACATGAGCTGGTGCCTATATGGGATGTTAGCACTGCAGGTGGCAGCTTTACCTGCTATGCAACATTTCCAGCCCCAGTTTATTGCAATAATATTTTTTTCTTTTTGAAATTTTATTTAATATATACAGGTTTCCTGTGTTTCATACATACTGATTTAGGAACATGGCAATATGACCCTCTCCTCCCTCCCACCCTCCAACTCTTCTTCCTCCTTCCCCTCATATTCCCACATATAATCTTGAAACTGTGGAAATAGTGTCTCAATCCAATGCATGGGCATTTTAAAGTGAATGGCAAATGGTGAGACTAAAAAATAAACATGTGAAAAAGGTATTTCATCAAATGTGTAAAAGCGCATATCATCCTAAAATGATTTGATAGACCATGAAGATGGAAGTTGCTAGGACAAGTCAAACAATTTTCAGTGAATTTATCATGTTAAAATGTAAAGGCCCAAAAGAACAATCGTATATTTGTAGTGAAAAGATTGGTGAGCTTATTAATTTTGATAATATGGGATAAAAATAATAAAACAAAAGAAAAAAATTAAAAAAATAAATCTAATGGACATGACAAAGTAATTTTCTGCTTTGATTCCCCTTACCAATAATGAATATTTTAGGGTGTACCATAATTAAAAGACAAACATATGCATGCATATTTGCTGAAATGCAAAAATGTGGTATGATACATTTTGGAAAATTTAAAAAAACGGAAGTTAGTTAACAGATCCAAGAATATAAAAAGCAAACAAACATATATCCACTACTGATAACAATTCTGCTGGCCTTCCAATGCTTAAATCCTGTTAACCTGAGTTAGGACAACTTGCAGCACTTAGAGCAAGATCATATAATGATAAAGAAACTCATGGTATCTGTGTTAGGATGGTCATAAAGTAGGGTTTTCTTAGCTAGCTATTCAGGTAGGAATAATAAAGTCTAAGGTAAAATGAGAAAATTTCTCATTTATAGAAGATGTTTGATTTTGAATATAGGATGTAGTAGCTAACTTGATAAAATCAGTAATGGAGTAACAATTCTATATAAAGATATAGATATAAAGTTCTTAAAGTTGCATTCAAATTGATAATGAAAATTTTGGGATTTTAAAGCAATAAAATGTTATGCTGCCTAGTGTGCTAATATTTTATTCAACATGTGAGCACCTAGATTCAGAAAATTTTAGCAATACTTACAGACACCTCATAAAGTGTGTGTATCATACAGCATAGTAGCTGTGGTATGTGCAGTTACCTGATAAGTACACAGAAAATTATGCTAACATAATTATTGACTCCAGGCAAAACACAAAATTGTATGAAAAACAGAAATATGGCTTGTTGTCACACTGTTTTGAGAGTTCACTGCTCACAAGACAAAACACATGCTCGTGGGAAGCATTAGATCTTCCAGCTCAGGCATCTGGGGGCTGGAGATGGGCTGAATTGAAGAGGTTACTGTGAGCTTCAGTCTCCCCACAGCTTGGGGATAAAGATTCCCACTTTAACAGGGCAGGACCAGGTCATTTACCCAATGAAGGTTAGGACTATCTGATTCTTCACAAATGAAGTTAACACCCTAAAAAGAAAAAGATGATGCCAATTAAGGAATGAGAAACTGTACCTGAGAGGTCTAAAATCATGGCAGTTGGCATACATAAATATTTTCTAAAGCAGGTAAATGTGACGCTAGCCTGATTGTCAAGAGAAACAAACTTAGAGGAGTGTATGCAAAGGTCCTGGAGAGAGTCCATTAACAGCACACATAACTTATCCCTATATCTCACAGCTCCCATTGCCCCATAACTGCTCAGTGCACTCTCATCATCATACCAGGCTTATCCTTGGATTTCCTGTCCTGAGTTTCTTCTCATTTATTTTTTGATATGACTTGCAATCTGGAATAACAACATAAGGACTCCCTCCAGCCTCCTAATGAAGGTATTATACTCATCCATCCTCATCCAAGATCTTAACCAAGATATCCTAAACTATCTAATAACATCAGAAAACCATGAACCACAAGACAGCACTGTAATCGCTACTGGAGTTTCTGCACAGAGATAAGAATATGTTCCCAGAAGACACACATTTCTATTTGGAAAACTTCAAAGAATGAACCAGAAAGCTCTTGGAATAATAAATGATTATGGACATGCTGTAGAATTCAAGTTTATTAAATAAACAAGTAAAAGAAAACATAATTTGATACTTTTTCTTTAAAGATTATTTTATTTTTAAAAAATTTATTTAAGGTATGTAAATTTTCTTTATTTGTGGGCATCTAGAGGGGTGAACCAGTGGTGGAAGATAACTCTCTCTCTCTCTCTCTCTCTCTCACACACACACACACACACACAAACACACACACTTTATGTGTGTGTGTTTGTGCATTTAAAAATAGCATTTGAGTTTGTGCAGGTGGCTTCTGTCTGTCATTACAGTTCTTTTGTTTTATGTGAATGTCTAACCTAAGCCCAGAAATTTTATCAATCTTTTGATTTCTGGTTCATTTAATTGTGGTATTATCCTCACTGTGATCCAGGATTACCTTTGTGCATTGGAATATAAGTTGAAAGCCGGAATAAAGCAAATGAATGTTGTCCACACTTTCTGTATCCTGAGACTGTTCATGGGCTTCACCTTCAGACCAAGTATCCACAGGTTGTCACTTCTTAGAGTGATAACTGAGCTGTACATCCAGATTTTAAGTAGTTACCTTGTTCAATAAAGGACCCAATTATTCTTTACACTCTGACAGAATTATAGGTGACCATGCTCAAACTTTCTTCTATTCCATTTCTCACACATCAGTAGAATTTTATTATAAATTCAGTGATCATGAAATGATGAGACTGTCAGATTACTCACAGAAAAACTTATGATGTTAAATTAAGTTTAAAATGTAAATATACAATAAATATCATTTTTGTATTCTTACATATGGTATAGACCACCTAATCTGGGGAATTTAGACAACTCTTCAAAATAAATTATGTAAGTGATTGTACTTCATCTGTTAATGACCTTCCACATCAACCATGATTTTCCCTCATTCTGGCTGCATGTTACCCAAGAGCTTCATTTTAAAAAGAGCAACTGAAGATCTGTGAGATCAAATCTGTTTCAGGGAATGGTGGGCAATTACAGAATGAAGGATACAAGTTAGAGAGAATCATCCAAATATTGCTATGCAGTAAGAATAAAATATTTAAACACTTATCTACTTGTTTATGTAATTATTGTGTCTCTTACTGAATTGCTAATAGTAGTAGGAGTAGATCAATGCAATTATATACATATACAGCTATAAGAATTGCATAGATATTACTCCATGCTAACATTAATTAATGGAATAGAATTGATTATGATCCTTCAAACATGGAAATAGTCCTTTAGTCAATATGATCCTGGGGCTTTTCCTGGATCTATATTGTCCAGAGGGTGCAGATGTATGTTTATGGAACAATAAGTTCTTCAGCTCTGATACATAAATATGTTTGGTATATTAGCCTTTGAAGAAATTTCAACAAGTGCTTAATCACCTGGAAAATGTGTCCTTTGACACATTACTCATGCAGGTGATATGGTTGTAGAGGAATTTTCTACTTCAGCCATTCTTTGCTGAATACAAATTTTGTTTGCTCTGTGTGTGTGTGTGTGTGTGTGTTTAAACAGAATGCTTCAAAAAGTTTACAGGAAAACAAAATTAAAAACACATTTATTTTGTTGCAAAAGTTTTTGAAATCTACAAATAGAGGGATATTCAAAGGGTTCAGAAAATCGATGTTGGATGTTGGGACAAAACTTCATTTATTGTAGAGGGTAGTTCAGAATTTTACTACCAAGAATTTATATAAAATAAACTGGATTTGTTAGAAGTAAGTGGGCAAAATAAAAATGATTTTTGATTATTTTCATGACAGAAAAACTACTGATGATAGGTCACCTTTTTGTTTGATTTTCAGGTATCTAACATGTTTCTTCTATGCTGTTAAGATCAATGAAATTTCCAATTATGTTATTAAGAAATATGTTTTTTTTTTCCAAGCTGGAATTGGAATCTTAGCCAATGCCTTCCTTCTTTTCTTCCACATCTTCACAATCTACCACACTCATAGGCCTAAGCCTACTGATGTGACCATCTGTCACCTGGCTTTTGTCCGCATAGTGTTGCTACTCTCTACACTGGATATTTTATCTGCAGACATGTTCAAGTCACTGAATTTTCCAAATAATGTAAAATGTAAGGCTTTGTTCTATATGATCAGGTTGATGAGGGGTCTCTCCATCTGTACCACCTGCCTCCTTAGGATCATTCAGGTCATTTCCATCAGCCCCAGCACCTCCTTCATAAGACTTAAGCAAAAACTCACAAATTATGCTATCCATGCTTTCTTCTGTTTTTGGTCCTTGAACTTGTCCTCCAAGAGTAGCATGATAATGTACACTGTAGCTCATTCAAACATTACCCATCTACTCCATGTCAGTAAGTACTGCTCACTTTCCTCAATGAACTCTATCTTCATGGAAATATTTTTTATTCTCACATTGTCACAGGATATCTTTTTTGTAGGAATCATGCTTCTCTGCAATGCATACATGGCGATTTTCCTAGCTAATCATCATCAGAGAAGATCTGAGTACCTTCACAGCATGAGCATTTTACCAAGAATCTCTCTAGCAAAAAGGGCCACCAATACTGTCCTGCTGTTGTGAGTTTCTTTCGTGATCATGTACTGTGTGGATATTATAATGTTATCCTTCTCAACCATATTGTGGAAATATGATACAATTGTCCTGGGTGTCCAGAGACTTGTGGGAAATGTCTATGTCACTGTCAGTCCTTTTGTGCTTATTAGTGCTGATAAAAGAATAATTGGTATTCTACAAACATGATTGTTATGACATCCATTTTAACAAGTTGATGAAACAAATCTGAAAACAAATCATAACATCCATTAAATATTTTAAAATAGTAATATTTTAAATATTTTGAAATTTTAATTATTTTAAAAATTAAAAAAATTAAAATTAAAAATTAAAAAAATTAAAAAAATAAAGTTAAAATTTCAAGATTTTAAAGTATAATCTATACATGTGGATTTTTACTTGTATTTTTTACTTGCATCTAATTTTTTTTTTACTTTGACACGCCAAAGACCATGTGCCTCTCTTAGTTCAATGGTCTTCATGAATTGAAGCTTTATCCTTTGTACTTTCTTAACTTAATGCAGAAAGAAATCTTCTTTCTCTTTTTGGTGTGTGCACCTATGAATTTTCTTTTGGTACCTAATCCCAAGATCTTCTTTTCTTTTAAGAAGTAAAGAAATGATCTTCTTACTGCAGAAAGTAGTTTAAATTTAGTTTTCTTTGTTGAAGGCATATGAAATCACTATCAAATTCTACAATAATGACAGTTTCTCTGTGATCTGTCAATATTTATTTCTGTTTTCACACTATACAACTATGGGAATTTTGCTCTTGTCTTTGTAGACTGTAATCCTCTTTTTTCACTTCTGTCAATCTTGTTTTCCTCTTTGATGTTACAAAGTGTGAATATTAGTTAAGCATTTTTATTAAATTTTCACTTTTTACACAATCAACTTGTGAATTCATGGATTTTGTCTTGTGGTCAAGTTTTGAAACTTATACAATATAAATAATTAGAATATTGTCTTTTATTTTGTTTCCATAGTTCAGAGAAACAATTAGGTTATTTAATTCCTTTTCATTCTAACCTTTGTCTATGTAAATTTATATTAAAAATTGTATGAATCTAACTTCATTGTATTTGACTGCACTAACTGTATAATGTTCAACATGTTTTATATTAAGTAGATTCACTATACTTTTAGTTATTTACTTTCTTTTTCCAAACATGCCTTTTTATGCATATAGTTTCTTGTCATTTTCATGCTAATGCTATTTTTTGTGATTCCTGATCCCCATTATATTGACTTACATGTTAAAAATATAATCCATGTGTTTGAAGCTTAGGTAATGTGGAATTTCATTTTGGTACATTATTTCTCATATGAAAAATAATGTAAAGATTGATTCTCATATAAGTAAGAAATAATCTTGGAAATTTTGAAGTTAGTTATTTTTAATGCCTTTTGATCCCTCCAATATGAACTATGCAAATTAATTTGTCATATTTGTGGTGAATCTTCTATGAATGGAATATTTGCTTATTCATTTGCTATTTTCCCTGGACCATTTTCCTTGTCGTTGGGAGTCCCCAAAATTTTATTCCAATTTTATTAGACAAATGAATGTAATAGCATTGAATATTTTACCTTTTTCCAATCTAGGTTGCTAACATTTTTCTCCAAAAGTGCAATTATCAATAGTATAGAGAATGGCATTTCACATAGATTTTCTGAATTAGACAACAATATTTCACGAGAAATCCCCTTTTCCTATTATTTGGAACACACTCCTCCTCACCAATGCACTACAGGGTAGTGATTATTGATAGAATATAACTTTAACACTATAAAACTGATTTCATATTCTTCACAAACCTATGAAATATTACACTCCTTGTCAAGAATGGTACCTATATACAAGTTCAGAATTAGTTTTGCTCTAGCTTTAAATTAATATTGGTGGGCTTATTTTCTGAATTCAGGATTTCATCTTTTTTTGTATTTAAGATGTTTTTTTTTAACTTTTATTTAATGAATATAAATTTCCAAAGTACAGCTTATGGATTACAATGGCTTCCCCCCTCCCCATAATTTCTCTTCCACCTGCAACCCTCCCCTTTCCCTCTCTCTCCCCCCTTCCATTCACATCAAGATTAATTTTCAATTCTCTTTATATACAGAAGATAAGTTTAGCATATATTAACTAAAGCCCTGACTGTTGATGAACAACTTAATACGTTTTCCCTCTTAGTATTTTTTGTTTGTTCTACTTAATACGTTTGGTTGAATACTGTAATCAATACACAGTTATTCTCAAGTGTTGAAACTTAACTGAAAAGTGATCGCTGTTATATATAAGAGTGGGAATAAGAGAGGGAAGAGATGTGCAATTCAGGACATGAGGATTTCATCTTTTATCATCATTTTTCCTCATTAACCTTCTCATTAATCTACAAAAATAATCCTTCTGAATTTCTTGTTTAAATTGTAAGTTAACTTAAACAGTCTTCATTAAATGTACATGTAGGTACATATCAGCTTTTGTGGTTACATTTTACATTATGTTTTCTATTGTCATTACAGTGCCCAGAAAATTTTCTCTGGTGCATTTCTGCTGTGAGGGACTTAATGACAAATTTTATACGTAATCTTTCTATTTAAATACTCATATCTGATTTCTGAAATAGAAATTCATCCTTTGTTCCCTGGATGATATGTTTCTCATTTATTTCTCTGCTTAATTAGTCATTTTTTAAATAAATTACTGAAAATTATTTATGTTCATGCAGTTCTTTGTTGTTTACATACTGATTGACTTTTAATGAATCAATGGAAATGGCTAATTTCTGTTATTTTTCTCTCTTGATGCATTTGAAACTGTATGATACTTTTAAAGAGAGAGAAGTGGAGGCAGAGAAAGAGAAAGTGAGAGAGATCTTCCATCTGCTGGTTCACTCCCCAATTGTTCTCAGAGGCCAGAGCTATGCTGATCCAAAGCCAAAAGCCAGATAGAAAAGGAAGCCCTGAAATTTTCCAGCTGGTTCCTGATATACAAGACCATAACAATGCAAGTGCCAGTTTATTAGCTTTTGCATGCTCAATCAGTTAGAGCTAGCCACAATCTAAGGGAGAGGAAAACACAGACCATAACACAAGGTAAAGATATCAGGTGCTTTCTTAAAATTCTGCTTTCCAAGCCCACTCTTCTCTGAAAACTTTGTTCATGATACAAAAAATCCCGTACTTTTGCAAAAGTGTTTTAAGAGGTGAAGACTCTAAAGTGGAGCAAGTATATATTTTTTCCTATGTCTAAATTCCCACCTGAACACCCTACACATCTTTAACAGGATAAACTTAGTTGAAGCACAGGAAAGTACTGTATTATGAAGGGTGACATCTACCAATTAAAAGACAGTGCAGTCCCTTATGTGACAGCTTGAAATGTCTCCAGATATTTCACAAATTTCCCAGTTGAGACCATGTCTCTACATCATGTTACTGCAATTAGTGGATGCTTTTCTAGTAGTGAAGAACTGTGATGATGATTGGTAGGCATTGTCTCTTTTTTGTTATAACATTTATCATGGAGCAAATTCTTCCTGATCTCATTTAAATCATGATACACCTATCTAAATTTGGATCAACTGCTGATATTTTATCATTTGCACTTTCAAGTTTGTGAATTAATGGCGGAGTCTTACTTAATGAAAAATGTTGATGTCATCTCTTTTCCTTTGGTCTCCTCACTCTTTATTTTTTTTAACAGGCAGAGTGGACAGTGAGAGAGAGAGAGAAAGGTCTTCCTTTGCCATTGGTTCACCCTCCAATGGCCACCACAGTTGGCACGCTGCAGCCAGTGCACTGCACTGATCCAATGGCAGGAGCCATTGGTACTTCTCCTGGTCTCCCATGGGGTGCAGGGCCCAAGCACCTGGGCCATCCTCCACTGCACTCCCTGGCCACAGCAGAGAGCTGGCCTGGAAGAGGGGCAACCGGGACAGAATCCGGTGCCCCAACTGGGACTAGAACCCAGTGTGCCGGCACCACAAGGTGGAGGATTAGCCTAGTGAGCCATGGCGCCGGCCTATTCACTCTTTCTTAACTCTCTAAGGGAACTGGATTGTTCTTGCACTCAGAGCCCTAGTGCCTATTACCCTTAGGAATCAGGATCCTACTTTTCCGTGTCTTTCTCCCCTCCTTAGATCGTGGGTACTACTATATTTTATACAAAAGTTGAGAGTGTCCCTCCACTTCCAGTTAACAATCGGGTTCAAAACAACCATGGCTGTTCAAAAAGTATCCCTGACTGGAGTTAAAGTGCAAATGCTTTGCTCTGCAAATAAAGATAACATAGCTCATGTATCACTATGGGTCATTTAAAATCTCTCCAGGAGTGAACCCTAAGGTAGACAGTAAAAAGGCATAGCCTAGGAAAAAAATGAGGTCTAAAGAAAAGCTAACAGCCAATGGTTACTGTTGGTCAGAGATGTCTGACCAGGATAATAATGTAGACCACAAATGGATGTTCTTCAGCCAACCTGAGTCAGCTTCATTCATCTGAAGATATTCAGAGAAGAATTTGTACTGGGTTTTCTTTTTTTTTTTCTCATTATAGGCTTTCCAAATGAGCAACAACATCTTGATCTCTTCTGCCTCCCTTTTGGGAAGCAGCTAAAAACAATGATTCTATCTTTACTCAATAAAAGACCACCTCAATTAACTGTCTCCCTGCAGGAATCTGGGGCTAAAGTTCTTCCATCACCATTATACTACCAGATTCCATTCCTAGCACACAGTTACTCTTGGGAGATGTCTGCAAACTGAAAACTTTCTTTTCTCATAGCCAACCCTAAGTAGCTGACATTGAGCAGGCATTGTTGGCCTAGGTCACTTAATGGATAAAACATAGAGCTTCAATTAATGTTAAATTCTTGAGAAACTTCTGGTGAGAAATTGCTTTGTAGCCTACCAAAATTGTTATTTATTTATTAAACATGTACTTGTATTGTGGGAAATTAAGATTAATATCAATATCAAGTTTAAAATCCTTTTGCTCAAGATGATATTCATTCCAAATATACTTCAAAATGTGTAGAGTCTCATATAATATTTCAATAAAGACAAGCTTAAATTCTGTGTGTCTTCATCATAAAACCTCAATTTTCAAACATAATTCAAAACATAAAATTTGTATTATAGACACTAATTTCTTAAGTTCATAGTTGAATTACAAGTGTATTTTAGAAATATTGTTTATGTGTCTATATACTATAGCTATAAAATAGACAATGCTCTCAGATGTATTTGGTATTAGTCATTTATCTTGAAGCTAACTATAAAATATTTGTACTATTGTAACTAATTATTTTACATTTTAATACATTGGCAGCCTGCGCCTTGGCTCAGTAGGCTAATCCTCCACCTGTGGCACTGGCACCCTGGGTTCTAGTCCCAGTTGGAGTGCTGGTCCTGTCCTGGTTGCTCCTCTTCCAGTCCAGCTCTCTGCTGTGGCCCGGGAAGGCAGTGGAGGATGTCCCAAGTGCTTGAGCCCTGCACCCCCATGGGAGACCAGGAGGAAGCACCTGGCTCCTGACTTTGGATCAGCATAGTTCTGGCTGTAGCAGCCATTTGGGGGGTGAACCAATTGAAGGAAGACCTTTCTCTCTGTCTCTCTTTCTGTCTAACTCGGCCTGTCAAAAAAAAAAAAAATACACTGGCAACTTTTCTGCTCTTTCAGATAACTATACTCAATTATCAGGGTACAGCAGTCATTCAAAAGGATATATTTTTGGCAGGAAAACTTCAGATTATCCTTTCACCTAGAATGCTTCTGTTCAAAAATTCCTTGTAAATAATTTACCTCCACTTCTTTGTGAACACTTATAAAGCTGAGGATTTTCTTGAACATGAGAGAATGGTTTAAACAAATCTACACTCAACTGCTCCATTTAAACTTTGCTAATTTAAAAAAAAATCATTTTCTTTGTTGTTATTCTCCATAGGCTTACTATTTTCTTAACGGTGACAACATTTTCAAACTGCATTTTTCATCTTTATAATCCTTCAATATTAAATTTTTAAATGAAATGCAACTTTTCTACCTCTTATTTTTTATTAAACAGTTTCTTTAAGAGTTTTCATAACTAATTTTTAACTTGATGTCTCCTGTTAGAAATTTTCCCTAAATTGATTTTTTTCAATTTTTTTTTTTTTTTTTTTTTTTTTGACAGGCAGAGTGGACAGTGAGAGAGAGAGACAGAGAGAAAGGTCTTCCTTTGCCGTTGGTTCACCCTCCAATGGCCGCCGCGGCCGGCGCGCTGCGGCCGGCGCACCGCGCTGATCCGATGGCAGGAGCCAGGAGCCAGGTGCTTTTCCTGGTCTCCCATGGGGTGCAGGGCCCAAGCACCTGGGCCATCCTCCACTGCACTCCCTGGCCACAGCAGAGGGCTGGCCTGGAAGAGGGGCAACCGGGACAGAATCCGGCACCCCGACCGGGACTAGAACCCGGTGTGCCGGCGCCACTAGGTGGAGGATTAGCCTAGTGAGCCGCGGCGCCGGCCGATTTTTTTCAATTTAAACTGATTATTTTTCTGATTTCTGAAATAGTTGAATGGAGATGTTGCCTAAACATTTTATTTCTAGTTATAAATTTCAGGTTTTGAGTCACACTATTTTTGCAAATTGAAATTCTAACAGCTGAGAAGCCAAAATTAGCCTTACTAAAATTTATATCCTCTGTTAGCATTCTCAGATCATTCACCTTTGCATTGCAGCTTTGGTAAAAATTGAATTTGTTTTTCATTCACTAATTAGGTTATTTATCTTTTTTTGAAGATCAGGAAAACACTAAATTTTCAGTCAGTGAGTAGTACTAACACCAAATAAATGTTCCTTTCCATATATAAAAGACATGAACTTAATAACATTTTTTATTTTCCCCATAATATTTAAATACTACTGCATTCATAATAATTCAGTTATATGCCATTAAGTGAACATTAGCAAAAATCTAATCTATTTATTAGATATTTTATAATGCCGATCATCATTTAGAAACATGATTTCTATTGTTTCAGAGCATAAAAGTTTTGTCCAAACATTTTGAAAACTATTTACTAATCAGAGTAGAATAAAAATAGAAAGACAAAAACTTATTTGAATAATTATTTATTTGAAAGTCAGAGTTACACACACACGCACACAAAGAAAGAGAGTGAGAGAGAGAGAGAGAGAGAGAGAGTGTGTGTGTGTGTGTGTGTGTGTTCTTCCATCCACTTGTTCGCTGCCCAATTGGCTGCAACAGCAAGACCTACACCAATGTAAAGCCAGGAGCCAGGAGCTTCTTCTGGGTCTCCAACTTGGGTGCAGGGGACCAAGGACTTGGGTCATCTTCTACTGCTTTTCCAGGCCATAGTAGAGAGCTGAATCAGAAATGGAGCATACGGGACTCGAACCAGATCTCATATAGGATGCTGGCACTGCAGTTAGCAGCTTTACCTGCTTTGCCACAGCTCCAGCCCTGAAAGACAAAAACTTTTTTGGAAAAATTAGCTAATTACAAATAAGTCAGATTTAAAAATAATGGTGCTTCCTCAAAGAATTTTTAAATCTAATCTGTATCCACAAGAATCTATATTTACAATATTTTACATGATATACACATAAAAGATGCATCTTTTTGCTTTGTCCCTGTAAACAAAATAGTATTCTAATAAACACTGAAATACACAAATGTGTACTGATTTCTCCTTCTAAATTTGTAACTGATGACAAAGTTGCTAAGATCTCAACAACATAATTTTAGTGCTGCTGTTAAATTCCCCAGGAAACTGGCTAGGACTCAGAAGCACTTGGACCTCAGAGATAAACAGCGTTATTTAGAATTTAGAGGAGCTTAATCTGGGTAAAGCCTCTATCCTCCTGAAGTTCCATATAGGAATCTTTCTTTCCCAGAATGTCTCCAACTGTTACCCAGGACCCAGGTGCTTTTGAAAGCAAGGCCATCGCTCAGTATGGAGGACTCGCCATAGGCACTGTTTGTTGGTGGACACCGGCTTCCTTGTGCATGTGCGTGTGCAGTGGTTGGTCCTTAGGAGGCACTCGGGTGCATTTTCATTTAATGGCGTGGCTTGGTCACAGTTACTGTAAGCTGAGACTACAGAACGCAGGGTTTTTCTGTGGAGACTTCCAGATGAGAGGTTGCTCTTCTCCAGGATTGCCTTAGGTTTCTCATGCTGGAAAAAATCGCCGAAATCTCAGCCATGAAGAAGGTTTTACCTCATATAAGAAGGGCCAATTGTCCCTTGATCTCCTCCATCAGAGTGAGAATGTCATATGGGATAAAATCAGTCTGGGTACCACTTCCCTGATGAGGATAAAGCTGTCAACACAGGTGAACAAGTCTGAGGGAGGCAGCTCCTGCTGTTCAGGAAAAGTGTCAGAAACAGGTAATAGGGACCATGAGCCAGGAGCCAGGGTCTGGAGGACCCAGCAAAACACTGGCCTTTACAGACTCAATGGTAACAGGGTCCAGCCCTCCTGTAACCAGAACACTGGGTTCCCAGTCCCATGCAGGCTCCTCCAGGCTGCCTTTAGCAGCAGCAGAAGCAAAGTCAAAACTTGAGTCAGTTTTCTGAGTTAATTATTATGCCTCTTATAGAGCACTTCAGTGACATAAAAAGTGATTTGATGAACACAATTAACTGTACAGTTTATTTTTAATATACACATTTTACTTAATATACTATATATATTATGGAGAATTCATTGGGTGAGAAATAACTTATGGTTCAGACTTTAGTGTCCATAGCTTATGATCCAGGATTTAAGTTTCTTGGGTAAAATTTTAGGGAAGGACAGACAAAAATAAAAAATGGATAAATCTCACCAAAAATATAAATATATGTATCTTTACATAGAATATACAAAGTGGGGGGCCAGTGCTGTGGTGCAGTGTGTTAACACCCTGGCCTGAAATGCTGGCACCCCATATGAGCACCAGTTCTAGTCCTGGCTGCTCCTCTTCCGATCCAGCTCTCTGCTATGGCCCAGGATAGCAGTAGAAGATGGCCCAAGTCCTTGGGCCCCTGCATCCAGAGACCTGGAGGAAACCCCTGGCTCCTGGCTTTAGATTGGCACAGCTTCAGCCATTTCAGCCATTTGGGGATTGAATCAGCAGATGGAAGACCTCTCTCTCTGTCTCTACCCTCTCTATAACTCTTTGAAATAAATAAAAATAAATCTTAAAAAAATAATATACAAACCAGTAGGTCGGCGCCACGGCTCAAGAGGCTAATCCCCCACCTACAGCGCCGGCACACCAGGTTCTAGTCCCAGTCGGGGTGCTGGATTCTGTCCCGGTTGCTCCTCTTCCAAGCCAGCTCTCTGCTGTGGCCTGGGAGTGTGGTGGAGGATAGCCCAAGTCCTTGGGCCCTGCACCCCATGAGAAACCAGGATAAGCACCTGGATCCTGCCTTTGGATCATCATGGTGCACCGGTCGCAGTATGGCGGCCATTGGAGGGTGGACCAACAGCAAAGGAAGACCTTTCTCTCTCTCTCTTTCTCTCTCTTTCTCTCACTGTCCACTCTGCCTGTCAAAAAAAAAGAGCAACAGAAATGATACCTAATTCTTTCCTACAAGTTTTCTCAGAGCTTATTTACAAAGAAAACATAATTAACTTTGAGCCAAAAAAAAAAAACAAAAACAAAAAAAAAAAAACCACTGGTAATCCATTTTCCAGTTGTTACAGTTTACAGATAATTTAAGGTACAATAATTTTATGCAATGGTGATTAAACTAGAGAAAGTAACATTAAAGGACAAAAAAGTATGTGACTCATAATGACACAATGCATAATCAAGTTTAGATCAAGGTTTCTGATTGTCAAAACCAAAGGTGGGAGGGTAGGGGGGGGGAATTACTCATAGTGTTTGATATAAGCAAATGAGCCAAGTTTAATATATTTTCAAATACATATTTTAAAGGCAGAAAAGAGCAGACAATGATTGTTCACCCACTGGCATACTCCCCACATGCTTACAATATCCTTGGATAAACTCAGCTAAAGTCAGAAGCAAGAAACTCAATCTGGTCCCCCCCATCAGTGACAAGGCTTTAAATACTTGGACCAAAATTCATCATGTGTGATACACAGCAGGAAGCTAAAATTGGAAGGAGATCCATCAATTAAACCCAGGCACTCTGATATGGGATACAACTGGCATCTCAATCACTAAACCAAATGCTCACCCTTAAAGATATTTTCAATAAAAAAAAAAAAGCTGTTGTGAGTACTGAAACTTATTTGTAAAATACTATTTAAGTTCTTTGCAGAAAACCCCATGAATGATGATTTTCATGTGCTTTCCATATACTGCAATTACTAAATGTGATGGAAGCAGTATGTGTAAAATTCATGCTAGATCTAACAACAGATTTCTGTGACAAATGTAACATACTATGTATCTTATCAGAAAGACCATTTTCCATTACTAAACCAACACATTATAAAGGCAAAGTGATATTATGGGCTAGGTTAACCTAAAAATTAGTATCTCAGACTCTTATCTTTTACTTAGAAAAGAAGTCTAAGCACAGGCTCAAACATGGCATGCAGCATTGTAAGATTTGTCTAGAGTGTGAGAAGAATACACAGGGACATTAGGGCTTTAAGTGAGAGTGGGCTCAAAAGGGTAAATGGGGATCTTTATACCACTCATTCCAAGGGTTCAGCAGGAGAGAGTGGGAGCAAGCTATAGAACTGAGAATGTCAGAGAGCAAATACTGAAAAAAGAGTCCCTCATCTTCACTGAAGGGCATAGGCTCATCATATTTTCTGTATCTACTTCCAGCTCATCGTGGACACAGGCCCTGCATGTCCTGAGTCTGGATTCTCTTCCCAAGTAATCTAATGAATTCATTTCATGAGCTGGAGTATATTCAATCATGGCTGATGCCTGTGTCCCCAACATGGTCATCATTACTCTCAGAAGTTGTTGAATTCTGAAACATACAAATTTATCAATCTGCATGAGCAAAACTGGAACAAAACAAATTGGAAGTGGAATGTCCTTTAAGATGGAAATAATATATTTTATAGACCCCCGGATAGTGAGTGGTGACAGGCTATCTTTATGCAGATTGCCTGAGTGTAGCAGTTTTTTAATATCTTTCATAGTACCGTTAAAGTAGAGGTGGTAGATCCCACTAATCACTGTGCATGCCCCTCTTTTTTTTTTAACATATTTTACAAGGCCTGTCAACTGTCCATTACTACCTTCAATAGAATGCCAACAGACATAAGTACTTGCTGTAAAGGTTGGCCTGAAGTGTAAGCCAGATTGCCTAAATCAGTGGCCAGGTTTTTAAAATCAGATTCATTTGGCTCAGTGTGATCATCGAATATTATAATAGAAAAAAATACTAAGGATTCCTTCTGCCAATAACAGCTCCAAGGAAGAATCAAAAGAAGAGAGAGGTACAGCATGTCTTATATAAAGTGCAGCAGTCTTGATGTTTCAAAAAGAAATGCTTCACTTATTGGAGACATTCCATTGGCTCATAGCAGAAGGCCATAATATCTTTCAAGTGCATCTGGAAAAGACTTAGGATGTAGAAGTTTAATCCTGACAAATGCACCCAGCTTTGGATGCCCTATAATTTCACTGATGTAGGTGTGCTCAGTAGTACCTGGCAGGGTCCCTTCCATTTAGGCTGCAAACGGTCTGAATGTGATCCTTGTTTCCAAGTTTTTAACAAAACTAAATTTCCTGAGGAAATAGGCTACTCATGTGACTTAGAATCCGGCACTGGGAGAACTTTATCAGCCTATCAAAGCCTTCTGTACCTGGCCTAAATTGATACTATATGCTATCTTATCCTGAATCTCTTAATCAAGAGGGTGTCAGAAGTGAAGAATGGCCTTTGAAACAGCATCTCATATGGACTAAACTTGAAGACAGTCTTTAATGGTATTATCATTCTGAGAAGGGCAATAGGCAATAGTTTCTTCCAATTTTCTGAGGTGCATTGGCAGATCTTACAATTTTCTTAAGATTATGATTAGCTTTTTCAATTTTACCCAACAACTGAGATCTCTGAGAGGCATTGACATGATAAAAAATTCCTAGAGCAGCAGCTAACTCTTCAGTTATTTTAGATACAAACTAAGGTCCATTGTCACTCTAGAGTGATGGTGGGGGTCCAAAGCGTATCACAATATCCTTCAGAATGGCTTTGGATACCTTTCGTGACTTTTCTGTTCAAGTTGGAAAAGCTTCTATCCATCCTGTAAAAGTATCAACTAAAATTAGAAGGTATTTATAATTATTTATTGGAGGCATATTAGTAAAGTCAACCTGCCAATCTTCACCTGAAACATATGTTTCTCTTCTTTCAGAGGAGTCAGTAAAGAAGGTGGCCTCACATGATCACCAGGGTTATTCTTAAACAAAGTGGACAGGGGACAGTGCTATAGCACAGCAGATTAAGCTGTCACCTGCAGTGCCGGCATCCCATATGGGCACCAGTTCAAGATCCAGCTGCTCCACTTCTGATCCAGCTCTCTGCTAAGGCCTGGAAAAGCAGTAGATGATGGCCCAAGTCCTTGGGCCTCTGCACCCACATGGGAGACCAGAAAGAAGTGCCTGGTTCCTGGTTTTGGATCGTCACAGCTTTGGATGTTGTGGCCAATTGGGTATTGAACCAGCAGATGGAAGACCTCTCTCTCTCTCTCTGCCTCTCCTCTCTCTGCCTCTCCTTCTCCCTCTTTGTAACTCTGACGTTCAAATAAATAAATAAATCTTAAAAAAAAAACAAAGTGGACAAGAATGAGTTACTTCCCTTATGACAACACTCGCTCCTTTCCATCTAACCACTCAAGAGACTATGCACACTAAAGCTCCTCTCCTCAGATGGGTTGAGTCATGTATTTCCTTAATAATTTTCCATTGAGGGCATTGAGAATATAACCCTATATTCTAAAGTTCACCTTCTACTAGCATCTGTAACTTTTTTTTAACTTTTATTTAATGAATATAAATTTCCAAAGTACAGCTTATGGATTACAATGGCTCCCCCCCATAATGTCCCTCCAACCCGCAACCCTCCCCTTTCCCACTCCTTCTCCCCTTCCATTCACATCAAGATTCATTTTTGATTCTCTTTATATACAGAAGATCAGTTTAGCATACATTTAGTAAAGATTTCAACAGTTTGCTCCCACACAGAAACATAAAGTGAAAAATACTGTTTGAGTACTAGTTATAGCATTAAATCTCAATGTACAGCACACTAAGGACAGAGATCCTACATGAGGAGTAAGTGCACAGTGACTCCTGTTGTTGACTTAACAAATTGACACTCTTGTTTATGGCCTCAGTAATCACCCTAGGCTCTTGTCATGAGCTGCCAAGGCTATGGAAGCCCCCTGAGTTCACTGACTCTGATCATATTTAGACAAGGCCATGGTCAAAGTGGAAGTTCTCTCCTCCCTTCAGAGAAAGGTACCTCCTTCTTTGATGACCTAGTCCCAGTCAGGGTGCTGCATTCTGTCCCGGTTGCTCCTCTTCCTCTGCTGTGGCCTGGGAGTGCAGTTGATGATGGCCCAAGTCCGTGGGCCCTGCACCCACATGGGAGATCAGAAGTACCTGGCTCCTGGCTTCGGATCAGTGTGGTGTGCTGGCCGGATTACGCTGGCCACAGCGGCCATTGAGGGGTGAACCAATGGAAAAGGAAGACCTTTCTCTCTATTCTCTCTCACTGTCGACTCTGTCTGTCAAAAAAAAAAAAAAAAAGAAAAAGAAATAGAAAAAGAAAAAGAAACCACACTATGCTAAGACAGATATTGCAAACCACTTACCATGCTGCCACTTTTGAAACAAATGTCTAGACATTCATGGTCAACAATATGTTGTTAGCTATATTAACCTAAAAATTAAGAACTTTGGCTTTTGCCTTTTACTTACAGAATTCGAAGCATAGGCTCAAACATGACATGCAGCATATTAAGATTTGTTTTATTTAGAAAGTGAGAAAATACAAAAGGACATGAGGACATTATTAAGGGAGAGTGTACTAGAAAGGGTAAATGAGGACCTTCATACCAGTCATTCCAGGAGCCCACAAAGAAAGAGAGTGCAGGAGCAATCCAGAGGACCAAGCAAGTGAAAGAGAAAGCAGTAAAAAAAGAATGCCCCTCCCTTTCACCAGATTTCTTACTCACTTCCAGATGGGAGCAGTTACATAATCTGACTGACAGCTAGGAGGATACAGATGGATCACATGGAGGCAGGTAAGGTGTGGTCTTCAGCTCATGAACATAATCTATATCCCTGACTTGCCCATATCATTTTATTGAAAGAGTGTAAGCAAGGCAGAAACGTGGCACAGTGAGTTAAGCTACCACTTGGAACACTCACATTAATATTGCACTGCTGGCTTGTGTCCTGGTAACTCCAATTCCAACTGAGCTTCTGAATAATGCATCCTGGAAAGCAGCCAATGATGGATCAAGTGTATAGGCTTCAGTCACCAACATGGGAGACACAGGTGTAGTTCCTGGCTCTTGGGTTCTTGTTCATGGCTGTGGCTTTGTATAACCCTGATATTTGTGAGAATTGATGGCACAAAGAATCAGATGGGAGATCTCTCTGTGTATCTGTTTTCTCTGTCTTACTCTGCTTTTCAAACAGATAAAAATAAATTACTATTTAAATACAAATTTAAAATATAAAAGGTAAAGTAAAATAATCTTTACTACAGATTTATTTATTTGAAAAGCAAAGATACAGAGAGAAAAGGAGAGGGAGAGAGAGTGAGAGCAAGAGAGATCTTTCATCTGATGGTTCACTCCCCAAATAGCCACAAGAGCCTGAGCTGGGCCAGGCCAAACCTGGGAGCCAAGAGCTTCCTCTAGGTATCCCAAGTTAGTGCAGGGTCCAAGCACTTGGGCTATTCTCTGGTGCTTTCTCAGTGGAGCAGCTGGTATGCAAACAGGTGCTGATATGTGATGCTGACACTGCAGCAGGAGGTTTAACTTTATATGAGGCAGCACTGACCCCAAATATAATCTTTTGTTTAAAAAGGAACTTAGTTGTAATGGGTGATTAAGAAACTGTCATTTGAAAATAAATTGGCTCTTTAAAGTATTAATTTTTTTTGCTCATATACAAATAATTTGTACATATATACATTTAAGATTAAGGTTCAAATAATTCTTAAGATCAAAGCCAGAATGTTTATTTTACAAATGGCCATGATGATATTGCTCATTCATCTGAAACAACCTGAGAGGATTATGAATTGTTTTAATATTCTGTGTTACTGATTGAAAAACTTGAAATGGCTTTCAACAGTTTGCTCCCACACAGAAACATAAAGTGAAAAATAATAGATGATTTTTTTTAATGATGATGAAATCAGATCAGACCTATTGTCATGTTTAATCCCAGTGAGAGTCAAGTTGGGAGTTGATAGTTTCTTTTCTTTTCTTTTTTTTTTTTTTTTTACAGAGGATCAGTTTAGTATGCATTAAGTAAAGATTTCAACAGTTTGCACCCCCATAGAAACACAAAGTGAAATATATTATTTGAGTACTCATTATAGCATTAAATCTCAATGCACAGCACATTAAGGACAGAGATCCTACATGAGGAGTAAGTGCACAGTGACTCCTGTTGTTGACTTTACCAATTGACACTCCTGTCTATGGCATCAGTAATCTCCCTATGCTCCAGTCATGAGTTTCCAAGGCTATGGAAGCCCCTTGAGTTCTCCGACTCTTATCTTGTTTAGACAAGGTCATAGTCAGAGTGGAGGTTCTCTCCTCCCTTCAGAGAAAGGTACCTCCTTCTTTGAAGACCTGTTCTTTCCACTGAGATCTCACTCACAGAGATCTTTTGCCAGAGTGTCTTGGCTTTCCATGCCTGAAATACTCTCATGGGCTTTTCAGCCAGATCCGAGTGCCTTTAGGGCTGATTCTGAGGCCAGAGTGCTATTTAGGGCATCTGCCATTCTATGAGTCTGCTGAGTATCTCACTTCCCATGTTGGATCACTCTCCCCTTTATTTATTCTATCGGTTAGTGTTAGCAGGTACTAGACTTGCTTATGTGCTCCCTTTGACTCTTAGTCCTTTCATTATGATCAATTGCGAACTGAAATTGATCACTTGGAGTAGTGAGATGGCATTGGTACATGCCACCTTGATGGGATTAAATTGGAATCCCCTGGTATGTTTCTAACTCTACCATTTGGGGCAAGTCAGCTTGAGCATGTCCCAAATTATATATCTCTTCCCTCTCTTATTCCTACTCTTATGTTTAACAGGGATCACAATTCAGTTAAATTTCAACACTTAAGAATAACTGTGTATTAATTACAGAATTAAATCAGTCATATTAAGTAGAACAGACAAAAAAACTACTAAGAGGGATAATGTATTAAGTTGTTCATTAACATTCAGGGCTATGCTGATCAAGTCACCGTTTCCCATAGTGTCCCTTTCACTTCAACAAGTTTCCTTTTTGGTGTTCAGTCAGTTGTCACCGATCAGGGAGAACATATGGTATTTGTCCCTTTGGGACTGGCTTATTTCACTCAGCATGATGTGTTCCAGATTCCTCCATTTTGTTGCAAATGACTGGATTTCGTTGTTTCTTACTGCAGTATAGTATTCTAAAGAGTACATATCCCATAATTTCTTTATCCAGTCTACCGTTGATGGGCATTTAGGTTGGTTCCAGGTCTTAGCTATTGTGAATTGTGCTGCAATAAACATTAGGCTGCAGACCGCTTTTTTGTTTGCCAATTTAAAATGAATCTTGATGTGAATGGAAGGGGAGAGGGAGTGGGAAAGGGGAGGGTTGTGGGTGGGAGGGACGGTATGGGGGGTAAGCCATTGTAATCCATAAATCGTACTTTGGAAATTTATATTCATTATATAAAAGTTAAAAATAAATAAAAAATAAATAAAAAATTAAAAAAAAAAAAAAAAAAAAAAAAAAAAAGAAAAACTTGAAATGCATTGTACAGATAAGATCATTGCATGAATATAATACTTTTCTAAGATATTTCTGTAATAATATCTACATATCAATTCCTGATACATTATAGTGCTATCTAGAAATGTCCTGGAAATTTAAATTGAATAAGAACTGTTGTATAATGGAATTCTCAGCCAAGGAATTCATATACTTACCAGTGTAGTTTTTTCAGTGTGAATGGCATTCCTGGTCTTTTGTGTTGATTCTGATTCTCCTATGTTTTTACCCAATGTCAGAATTACTACCATGCACTACTCAGGAATCCGTGTAGTAACATATTAATTGTTTTCCTTGCCACGTTGCCTAATAAAACCTTGGCCATATCTGCAGCTTTTCTTAATTTTTTTTTTCAAAAATTGTATCTGATGATGTTATTTGCTTGCTTAAAACCAAACTATAGGGGCAAGCACTATGGCACAACAGATTAAGTCACTGCTTGTGATGATGTCATTACATGTCAGAGTACCTGTTCAAGTCACAGTTTTTCTGCTCTAAATCCAGCTCCCTGCTTATGCATATGGAAATGCAATGGATATGACCCAAGTAGTTGAGGCTGTGTGACCTATGTGGGAGACCCAAAGGAGTTCCAGTCTACTGCCTATGTTCCAGGTCAGCACAAGCCACTGAGGTCATTGGGGGAGTGAAAGAGCAGATCAATGAACTCCTTCTCTATTGTCTCTCCCTCACTCTGTCATTCTGCTTTTCAAAAAAATTTTAAAAATATCTTTTAGAAATCCAACAATCATTTGTTATTCCTATAACATTATGTGTTCAGGGATTTATCTGTTTCTTTGAGATTTTAAGACTTGTTAGCAGGCAGTTTTATAGTAGTTTCTTATTATCCTTTGAATATCTGATATATAAGGTATCAACTTTGCATCTCTAATTTTATTTAATTGAATTTTCTCTATTTTCTTTGTATAAAAGTTTATTATCTTCTCTACAAATCAGATTGTGATTTTGTTCATCTTTTGTATCATTTTTCTAGTTTGAAGTCCATTTATTTACACCCTGATGTTATTATTTCTCACCTCCTGCTAATTTTGCATTGATTTTTGTTTTACTAAATCCTTGAGATGCATAAGTCATTTCTTGAGCTCTTTCTGATTTTTTTTCTGTTTGAAGACTAATTTTAATATTAATTCTCATAGTACAACTCATTAGGGACAGAGGTACTACATGGGGAGCAAGTGCACAGTGACTCCTGTTGTTGATTTGACAACTGGGAACTCTTATTGATGACATCAGTAATCACCCAAGGCTCTTCTTATGACCTGCCAAGGCTATGGAAGCCTCTTTTTTTATTTTATTTTTTTTTAACTTTTATTTAATGAATATAAATTTCCAAAGTACAGCTTATGGATTACAATGGCTTCTTCCCCATATCGTGTCTCCCACCCGCATCCCTCCCCTTTCCCACTCCCTCTCCCCTTCCATTCACATGAGGATTCATTTTTGATTCTCTTTATGTACAGATCAGTTTAGCATACATTAAGTAAAGATTTCAACAGTTTGTTCCCACACAAACATAAAGTGAAAAATAATAGATGATTTTTTAAATGATGATGAAATCAGATCAGACCTATTGTCATGTTTAATCCCAGTGAGAGTCAAGTTGGGAATTGATAATTTCTTTTTTTTTTTTTTTACAGAAGATCAGTTTAGTATACATTAAGTAAACATTTCAACAGTTTGCACCCCCATAGAAACACAAAGCGAAATATACTGTTTGAGTACTCATTATAGCATTAAGTCTCAATGTACAGCACATTAAGGACAAAGATCCTACATGAGGAGTAAGTGCACAGTGACTCCTGTTGTTGACTTTACAAATTGACACTCCTGTTTATGGCATCAGTAATCTCCCTATGCACCAGTCATGAGTTTCCAAGGCTATGGAAGCCCCTTGAGTTCACCAACTTTTATCTTGTTTAGACAAGGTCATAGTCAAAGTGGAGGTTCTTTCCTCCCTTCAGAGAAAGGTACCTCCTTCTTTGAAGACGTGTTCTTTCCACTGGGATCTCACTCACAGAGATCATTCATTTAGGTTTTTTTTTTTTTTTTCCAGAGTGTGTTGGCTTTCCATGCCTGAAATACTCTCATGGGCTTTTCAGCCAGATCGGAATGCCTTTAGGGCTGATTCTGATGCCAGAGTGCTGTTTAGGACATCCACCATTCTATAAGTCTACTGAGTATCTCACTTCCCATGTTGGATCACTCTCCCCTTTATTTATTCTATCAGTTAGTATTAGCAGGTACTAGACTTGTTTATGTGCTTCCTTTGACTCTTAGTCCTTTCATTATGATCAATTGTGAACTGAAATTGATCACTTGGACTAGTGAGATGGCATTGGTACATGCCACCTTGATGGGATTAAATTGGAGTCCCCTGGTATGTGAACTCTTTCTGATTTTAACTGTAAAAACATATTGTGATCGAGCTCTTTCTGATTTTAACTGTAAAAACATATTGTGATAGAATCTCCTCTTATGTGGATTTTGCTATTCCCTACTGGTTTAATATGTTATTTTCATTTTCCTAAGAACTTTTGTCTTTCCTTCCTCCTCAATTCCTCCAATGACTCCAGTCATGCAATAGCAGGTAGATTAATTTCCATGTATTTCAAATGTTCTATTATTCTTGATAATTTCTACTTTTAATCCTTTGCAGCCTGAAAACTTATATAGTGCAATCTTTTAAAGTTTGCTAAGTCCTGATTTTCTGCCTAATGTATGAATAGTAGAAAATCTTCCATGTACTGATGAGAAGAATTTGCATTCTATATCTAATTGGATAGAGTATTTAAAATGTGCATTAGGTCCATTCATTCAATATTATGGTTCAAAACTTATGTTTCTTTTTTATTTTTAATATTTATTTATTTATTTGAAAGTCAGAGTTACATAGAGAGGGGAGAGAGAGAGAGAGAGAGAGAGAGAGAGAGAGAGAGAGAGAGAGAGAGAGAGAGAGAAGGAGAATATTGCATCCGATGGCTCATTCCCCAATTGGCTGCAATGGCCAGAGCTGCACCGATCCAAAGCCAGAAGCCAGGAGCTTCTGGGTCTCCCATGTGGGTGCAGGGACCCAATACTTGGTCCATCTTCTACTGCTTTCCCAGGCCATAGCAGATAGCTGGATAATAAATGGAGCAGCCACCTCTCGAATCAGCACCCATATGGGATGCCAGTGCTTCAGGCCATGGCATTAACCCGCTGTACCACAGCGCCAGCCTCAACTCTTATGTTCCTTTAGTGATTTTCTGTTTGGGTAATCTGTTCATTGATCATAATGTGGCATTGAATTTACCCACTATTAATGTATCGGAGTGTATCTGTCCCTTTAAGTCTAATAATATGCATTATGAATATATTATACATATGGTGTTGTGTTAGGAGAATATATATTTATGCTTGCTATTCCCTCATGTGGAGTGAATCTTTTTAGCAATACATAATGGCCCTTTTGTCTGTTTCTACAGTATTTGAATAATTTGACTTTTATTTATATTGCATTTATATAATATGATTTTTTATTTAATACCAGTATAGCTATTGCCATTTATTTTTGGTTTCCTTTTCCTGTATATCATTTTCCAGCCCTTCACTTTCAGTTTATGTGTTTCTGTACTGTTGTGAATTTACTGTAGGCAGCATATAGTTGGGTGCTTTTAAAATAATTATTAACTTCCTCTGTTTAAAGTTTTTTTTTTTATTTGAAAGACAGAGCCACAGAGGGAGGGAGAGATAGACTAAAATACTTGTTGGAGGATGTTTGTATTTTGAAAGTCTGTTTTGGGTTCTTGAGCCTTCTGAATCTAGATGTCCATGCAATACTTGGAAAGATTTAAAGTATTATTTCACTTAATAGGTATTACTTTATTGCTTACAGTACATATTCCAATGAACACACCTCTTTTAAAACTAAGGCACACAAAATCTATCCATGCAAATTCTGTAGTAAAGTACCATTGATGGATACACATATTTTTACTGTAGAACTGGAAATACTTAGAAAAATATATGATCTGTTTTTCTAAGCAGAATTCCTGACACATTATTGATTTTAACAATAAAATATATGTAGTGGTGCAATTAAAGAGTTTCTAAACCCAATATTTGCATAACAATTTCTTTATAATTGTAGCTTTTACATAATAATGATACTGTTAAAATCAGCTATGCATATATTTACAAACAGGAACCAGTTATTAATTATATAAAATATAGTACCTAGAATCTGGAAGACACTTAGAATTTTTACTGTCTTTTGTGTTGCTATTCAAAAAATAATGGTGTTATATGATTTTGAATATAATGGAAGGTACTGTCCATAAGACACCTAATCCCTCCCATCCTAATCCATATAGCAGCATTGAAATATATTCATCAATCACTGCAGGACTATGCTGCTCTAGATGAAGTAGCAAGTGCTTTCTGTCCCATCATTGTTAACAATTCAAGTGAGGATATCATGGAATGGATCAGAAAGCCTTTAGCCCAAAGCTAAGAGTACTTGCTTAAGATTCTTATTGTCAATCATCCTGAGGTTGTCTCAAACAGAAGCTATTTTGTCAGCTTGTGATGTACTTCAACACACTGGTGAATTCTCTGAAGTTCACCAGTCTCTTGTCAAACATAGTGTGATCTACCTGATAGTCACTGGGTTAAATGAAGTCCATATGCCACTGGACACCCCTGAATGAAACTCACTGTGGGCTATCTCCCTCTATCTGTGTTTATCTACAAGAGATCTGGAAGACTTCCAAAGGATCTTCTTATGGATCAGAAAAATGACAGAGACAAGGGTTCTAGGAGAAGGAGGCATAGGCTGAAGAGAGACTGTGCTGAAGCATCCAGGATGATGCCACTAATCATCCTTTAAACAAAGCATTTTTTTAATTTTATTTTTATTTCTATATATTTCATAAATTCAACATTATGAACATAGTAATTTTTCCACCATACCCACCCTACCACCCATACTCCCCCCACTTCTTCTTCACTCTCCTGTTTTGTCTGAGAATGGAAAAGAAAAAGAAAGAAAGAAAGAATAAGGACTGTTCCTCAACAGTCTATACAAGGACTGTTCTATGTTATTTCATCTCTAAGGTGACTTTGCTTTTTTATTTCACCCTTTCCTTTTTCCCTTCCTTCCTCCCACTTCTTTGCTGTTGGAAAATTAATTGTCTTTAAAGAACCCAAGGATGATACATCTGTTGTGAGCTCTTAGACATAACTATAGCTTATGAACTCTCAGAAATAAATATAGCTTAATATCCTCCATTTAATGCACTAAGAGGAAGTGACCCTTGAGAACAAGTCTCATGGTACAACTCATTGGGAATAGAGGTCATGCATGAGAAGTTAGTGCACAGTAACTCTTGTTTATTTAACAAATAATAGTCATATAAATGACATCAGTGATAACACAAGGCTCTTGCCTTGGCTATGGAAGCATTTTGAATTCACTATTTCAACAAGGCCACAGAAAAGTGGAAGTTATCTCCTCCTCTCAGAGAAAAGTACCTCCTCCTTTGGTAGCTATTCTTTCCACTGGGGTCTCACTCAGAAGGGTCCTTTATGCAAGACATTTTTTATGAGAGTTCCATGGCTTCCCATGACTGAAAATACCCCCCACCCCAGCTTTCCAGCCAGACCAGAATGACATAAGGGCTGATTCTGAGGTTGGAGTGCTTCTTAAAGTGATTGTCATGCTATGAGTCTGCTTTATGGACTGCTTCCCATGTTGTAGCCTTCATTCCTTTTTAATGCTATCTATTATTGTTTCCAAACACTTAGTCCTACTTATAAGATTGCTTTATCACTTGGTCCTATATTTATGGTCTCTTTTCCACTTAATCCTATTCAGTTGATCTTTCTAATACTTAAGCTGCTGTTTTCATGAGCCAGGTTAAGAGATTTGGGAGTCCTATGGCAAGCTGTTAAGCTGTACCCTTAGAAGTAAGTCCACTGGAAAGTAGGTAGTACTATAATGCTTTGCAGTTAAAAACTTCCTACATTTCACAATTACAGCTTTAGGATCTTGAGAATTATTCCCACTGTGCTTGCCCTCCCACCCACATAATCAACCCTTTCCTCTTCCCTGATTTTCACTATTATTCTTTACTAAGATCTTTTTCAATTAACTTTATAGATATATGCTTAACTCTAAGTAAGTTATAGAGTTCAATGATTTCTATGAAAGAAAAAAAGATAAGAAAAATATTATAAAGAAAAAATAAATAAAAAATTTAGAATAAAAAGTGGTTTCTCAACAGTCAAAGGAAAGGAAGTCAAAATCATTGCTTCTCAATGATTTTCATTTCTACATGTTGCCTTTTAGGTGCTGTATTAGTCATCACAGCTCAGGGAGAACATATAGAAGATGTCCCTTTGAGACTGACTTATGTCTCTAAGTATGATGCTCTGCATTTTCATCCATTTTGTTGCAAATGACTAGACTTCATTTTCTTTACTGATGTGTAGTATTCCATGGTGTACATATCCCATAATTTCTTTATCCAGTCTTCTGTTGAAAGAATGCATTTGGGTTGGTTACATATCTTTGCTATTGCGAATTGAGCTGAGATAAACATGGAGGTACAGATAGTTTTTTTCATATGCTGATTTCATTCCCCTTGGGTAAATTCTCAGGAGAGGGATGGCTGAGTCACATGTTCAGACCACTCAGGCTGGCTCCTTTTCTCTTTGATTTGTTTCTTGTGGTTTAGTGGGACATCTATACTTTCCATGAGTACCAAGAGGCATGTGCTGGATGTGACCTATGTTCTCTCTTAAGTATTCCATGATAAAGCAATTACCAAAGGTAAGGCCCCATAGGGCTTTGTAGCTTTCTTCATGTTATCTGGTTGGAAGAGGGTGTTCACTTTTGTTGGTGTGACCTGCCTTTATCCTCATAGTAGCAGGACTCCCCAGTGCTATTCCCTGCTGTGTTCAGCATTAGTTTGCACTGCTTAATGAACAGCATATTTTTATCTGTGAAAACTTACTGTGAGCATGTTTCCCTCTGTTATGAGCTGCTATAGGTCTATGCTTTGCAAGCTGGTGCTTGGAGCTCCACCTACTGGAAACTGGCTCATTCTCAGTGTTGTGGGGGTAACTTTGAGCTTCCAATAAGTGTAGTATCCCCTTGTCATACAGCTTGCATGGTAGGGGATGAAATCCTTCTGAATTGTTGAGGTCTTCATTTTTGGATGGGGACATGAAGTGAGGTGATCCTTGCTGTTGCTGGGCACAAGCACAGAAGGCAAGGGTGGCAGCCATCTGCTTGCCTCCTAAAGTACAAAGAAGCAAAATGCTTTTTCCTGGCCAGCTTCTAGTCCCTGCAGGGTGGAGGAAGTGGGGAGGGAGATGCCCAACCTCCCTATTTGTTCCTTTATATTTCTTTTTCCTGCTTGGATCTTCAAAGGCAGTTTGCCAAGCTCTCCTTCCTGCTGCTATCCGCAGCTCTGTGGACCTGTGGATTCACTTCTCACATGGTCTGCCAGGGGCCAGCACTCACATCCCCAGGTTTGAGATTCTGCTTTTTGTTTTCCTTATTTGCTTTCAGTGCAGACCTGGAGCATTTCTGCTGTTCTCACTGGGTTTCCCACTTCAAATTTCCCACAGCTTTATCTCAGCTGTATATCTTCGCTCTTTTTTAAATATTAATATTGTCCTACATGATTCAGATCATCTTGTTGCTATTTTGCTATCTTCGAAACAACTTAAACAACACACTTGTTCTAAAGACTTTGGGTGAGTCTGGGCATTTTTTTTTATTTTCCTTTATATCACAGATAGCATTACATAATCCCAATTTTTTTAAGGTTTATTTATTTTGAAAGTCAGAGTTACACAGACAGAGGAGTGACAGAGAGAGAGGGAGTTCCATCTGCTGGTTCTCTGCCCAGATGGCTATAATGGCCAGAGCTGTGCTGATCTGAAGCCAGGAGCCAGGAGCTTCCTCCGGGTATCCCACATGGCTGCAGGGGCACAAGGACTTGGGTCATCTTCTGTTTTCCCAGACCATAGCAAATAGATGGATTGAAAGTGGGGAAGCTGGGACTTCAACCGGTGCCTATAGGGGTTGCCAGCACTGCAGGCATTGGCCTTACCCACTACGCTACAGCGCCAGCCCTCATAATCCCAAATTTTGTCTGAGCTTTCCTGGCCTTGAGGTTAGCTGCCCTCCTGGTGATTGCAGAGGTTAGCTGCCCTCCAAGTGAATGCAGAAAGAGAATATCCTCAGTCCCTTTGCCAAAGCTTCACTTTACAGATTCTAAACTTAAGCCAGCTTTAGAATGAGAACTAAATGTTGTGAGCACGTAGTAATTATTATTTTTTTAAAGATTCCAGTTTGGTGTAAGGAAACTTCAAGATTTATGTGGGCAGCAAGTAAGACCTTATGATTGAATTTTATAGTATAGACAAAGGAAAGCAAAATCAATGTGACATGATTCCTTTTGGCTGTCCTTTAAATTGCACATTATAATGTCCACTGGTTATATTAAGTAATTTTTTAATCACAGAAATCCATGCAATATTTTTTCAAACTTTCTTCAGTGCCTAAATAGTTATCATTTATGTGACTTGCCTTCCAATACCATGGATTATGTGCCCTGACTTCTAAAATAAGAGATCTTTATTTCATGCCATATTGAAAACTCACATAATGGACTCTATGCCAACTGTGAGGATATGAAATTGCCTCACAAAAAGTCATTACCTTATGATATTACCAGAAATAATGGTCAGGATTATAGATCAATGAAATCTTTTTAAAAACAAAATAGAACAACTTATTCCACTGTGCCTATTGAATACCAATAAAATATTGGCACAGGGGTATTTTATGTTTATAGTCATTTAATAAACATTAGGAAAATTTTTTAGAAAAACTTTAATGAAGTTGCCACACTATCATCAGTATGTTCATGGAGTTTGACTGCCAATAAAATGATTAAAAAATGTAATTGATGTCAGTGATGAACAACAAGATGATGGCTGTAGTAGACCTACAGGGACTCCTTGTGAACTTGTACCAATTGGACATGTCAAGGAAGCATGGAGACTCAGTTATACAGGATTCTCCCATTATTTATTTTTCTAGGTCTGTCCTAATGTAACAAGAAATGACAATCTAGTTTGGGAGTTCTGTCCTATTGAGTGGCTTAAGCAATATGTTCCTTTTGGTAGAGTACCTGAATTAAAATACTCTGAATGTACTTGGTCTATGGTTCTTAGATATTTGTACTTGTGCAGATAATTTTATTTTCTTGCTGAACACAGGATGTGAGGGATACTTCATACTATCACAGAGTATTGACATAATTATCTGTGACATTTTTTCATTTATTTCAATAAATGTATTATGTTAGCAGATATGAGCATCTTTTTCTTTTTTTGTTGTTGTTATTGGAATTGTATTGGTACATGTGGTTCAGAGTGTCCTTCTGGAAATCCTGGTAAAAATGTAAGATCTCATTCTTCATCTTGCTTTGAAGTTTTGGTTTTTAATAAGGACTCAAAATGTCAAGAAAAAAAGTTTATGCCTTAATCCGCACTTCATTTTCTCCACCCTTATAACCTCAGGGTTACTGAGATCGTGGAAATGACAGGGAGAGGGAAGGAAATAGGGAGGGAGGGAGGGAGGGAGAGAGAAAGTGAGAGAGTGAGAGGGAGAGAGAGAGAGAGAGAGAGAAGGAAAGAAAGAGAAAGAGAGAGAGAGAGAGAAAGAGAGAGAGAGAGAGAGAGAAAGAGAAAGAAAGAGAAAGAGGGAGGGAGGGAGGGAGGGAGGGAGGAAGGAAGGAAGGAAGGAAGGAAGGAAGGAAGGAAGGAAGGAAGGAAGGGAAAGAATTCTACTGGTTTGCATCCCATATGGCTGTAATATCTTGGGTTGGTTCAAGGACTAGCCAGCCCTCAGTATCCATCTAGGTCTCCTATTTGTATGTCTAAGGCCCAAATACTGGCCAGTCTTCTTCTGCTTTCCTCAACACATTCACAGGGAGCTGCATCCAAAGTAGACCAACTAGAAGTCAAACTGGCACTCATTATGATGTTTGCATCATGGGTGGTGGCTTAACCTGCTACACCACGATGTTGGCCCTTTATCCTGCCCTCTTACTAGGTGACAGATATTGTGGTTCTGCCAGGCACACTTACAACAGTGGGAACTCAGTTCTCTTTACTTACACTGTCAACATCTATTTCCCAAAGAATCCTTAACAGGGATTAACCTGAAGCATCACAAAGCCTAATGGCAAAAGATTTTTTTTCATTTAAAAATGTTATTTTGATAATATATTAACAAGTAATGGCTCCGATATGCAATCCCACTTAGATTTCTTCTCATATTCTAGAATTTTTGGAGTTGGTATTAGTTTTGCTGATAGAATTGCTGAAATGATCTGAAAAAAAAAAACAATACATTGTTGCCGGCGCCGCAGCTCACTAGGCTAATCCTCCGCCTAGCGGCGCTGGCACACCGGGTTCTAGTCCCAGTAGGGGTGCCGGATTCTGTCCCGGTTGCCCCTCTTCCAGGCCAGCTCTCTGCTGTGGCCAGGGAGTGCAGTGGAGGATGGCCCAGGTGCTTGGGCCCTGCACCCCATGGGAGACCAGGAAAAAGCACCTGGCTCCTGGCTCCTGCCATCAGATCAGCGCGGTGCGCCGGCCGCAGCGCGCTGGCCACGGCGGCCATTGGAGGGTGAACCAAGGCAAAGGAAGACCTTTCTCTCTGTCTTTCTCTCTCACTGTCCACTCTGCCTGTCAAAAAAAAAAAAAGAAAGAAAGAAAGAAAAACAATACATTGTTCTATTGGATCTACATCATTGTGACATATTTTTTAAAAGATTTATTTATTTATTCAAAAATCCGAGTTACACAGAGAGAGGGGAGGCAGAAAGAGAGAGTAAGAGAGAGAAAGGTCTTCCATCCACTGATTCATTCCACAATTGGCCACAACAGATTGGCTCTGATCCAAAGCCAGGAGCTTCCTCCAGGTCTCTCATGTGGGCGCAGGGGCCCAAGGACTTGGGCCATCCTCTATTGCTTTCCCAGGCCATAGTAGAGAGCTGGATCAGAAATAGAGCAGCTGGGACTTGAACAGGCACCCATATAAGATGCCAGCACTCCAGGAGGTGGCTTTACTTGCTACGCCACAGGGCTGGCCCCTCTGACAACTTAATTAAATGTAATATTGAAAGAAAAAAAACTGGTAGTATGATGCCAATATAGCTGATATTGTTTAACATCACAGAAAACGTAATTTTAATGATATTTCTAATCAAAAGCTCAACTGTAGATTTTAATGTTAAGTATATGAATCAGAATAAGGTTAACAATATATTTGCCTTCCTTCTGTCTTTGTGTAGTTGTACCAAAGCTTATGATAAAATTATAGATAGACCATGAATGTGTATGTTACACTAAGCCATGTAAATGCACTATTGTTCCTTTGTGAGTCACGTTTCATTTTTTCAATCACAATGAAACAATGGTACATAGCATTTTAAGAAGCAGTTACTTAATTCAGTGTCATGTAATCATACAAGATTTCATAGTATTTCTCTATATACATGGGTGGGTTTCTGTGTGTAAATTTTAATATTCATAATATGGTACCCTAGATAATACTAAGATGATTAATATGCATTTTTCTCTTCTGGATAAATTATCAGAAGCTCTACATGTAAAAGGAATTGCATTTACAGAGACTATTTATTAAAGGTTTATTTACTGATTTTAAAGACAAAATCACAGAGAAAGTCAAAGGCAGAAGGGGTGAGAGAGAGAGAGAGAGCAAGCTTCCAACTGCTGGGACACCCCCAGACAGCTGCAACATTCAGGGCTGGGCTAGGTCAAAGCCAGGAGCCTCATTCAAGTCTCCCTCATGGTGTAGGGTCCCATGGACTTAGGACATCTGCTGTTTTCCCAGGCACATTATCAAGTCCCTGCTCAGAATTTGATCAGCCAGGACTTGATGTCAGCACTATGGATAGTGCCTTTACCCACTATACCACACCACCAGACACAGAATCTAGTTTTAAAAATGTTTGTGATTTTACATATGAACAGTTGAGAGAAGTCATTCATCTGTATCTTATTTTCATCAAGTCTCATTCATTAAAGTTTTCATCTCTTTTCACTTCTCTACATATTTTTCTCCCCTTTGAGGATGAACCTGGAGAAACAGAGATATTGGTGAAGTGGGGTTTTGAGGATCTCATGTATATGGGTATTATACACATAGGCATACAGAAAATTTTCCAAAAATAAAGAACATGCATTTCATTGTATGCATGTGTATTAGGTTCTCAATATAGGCATCAACTCATGTTCCTTTCTATGAAAATCTTAAATGTCAGAGGACATTTTCCAGGTGAAAGCTAGTTGCTATTACCTTCTTTCTAGTGGCAACAGATGGGTAACCCTCATAGCACCAGAGAATTCTATTATAGCCTAACAGAGATTTCCTCCCAACTGAGAATCAAACTTTCAAACTGAGAAGAAAAATCAGAAATAATAAGTAACCACACCCATTGCTTATAATTAACATTGCCATCTTGATTTTAAACCTTTTAATTTTTTCTTCATTTTCTTGCATGTTTGAACAGTAGTTGAAATAGAGGTAATTGTCTTATTTTAATGACCTGTGACAATGACTTATAGATAGTGTCCTTTTTGGCTGCACCCCAAATTCTACCATTTGCTGAACTTCCTGATTAATAGTCCAGGCCCTAAAATCTAATAACATGATACACTAAGGCCAATTATACTAAAACTGCTTTCCTCACTCCTTGGTTCAAAAATGAACAAGTTCCTAGTAACAGATTCCATAAGAATTTAGGATTTATGTCACTTGAACACTCGCTACATCCACTGCTTTGTTATCACATATATGGCTTTGCTAGAACTTTCTCTACTGGATGATACTGAGGCAGGGGAGAAAATGAGAATATGAGTGATAAGCAAAAATTTTCCTTTACCATTACAACTCTGATAGGCACTGATGCCCTGCAGTATCCAAACCGACCTAGTGTTCCACTTCCTGTATTTCCTAAGGTTCTTAGCATTAAATAAAACCAACCACACTGTTTTACTGTTTAGATTCTGAAAATTGATGATGGTAACTGCCAGGATTTTTTTAATCAATTATTTGTTTATACTATAAGATGATTTATTGGGTCCAACAATTAGTTGTTCTCTTTTCTTTGCTCCTCCATCATCCTGGGAAGTAAATACGAAAGTGTCTTTAAGTCATTTGCAAAGATGCCTTTTTCATTCAATCCAAACTTGAACCTCCAGTGTACAGCTGGACTCTGACATACTCATAGTATATGTCCACAATGGGGAAGGAAGAAAGTCATCCTACCAGCACCTCACAGGTGCACTCTGCAAGCTCAAGGTGACAGCACATAGTTGCTCTGTGGTGATGTGATGCTATTCAGCATTATCAAAATTTCTTGAAGAGGCTGGCACCACAGCTCAGTAGGCTAATCCTCCACCTGCAGTGCTGGCACACCGGGTTCTAGTCCTGGTTGGGGTGCCGGATTCTGTCCTGGTTGCCCCTCTTCCTGGCCAGCTTTCTGCTATGGCCCGGGACTGCAGTGGAGGATGGCCCAGGTGCTTGGGTCCTGCACCCCATGGGAGACCAGGAGAGGCACCTGGATCCTGGCTTCAGATCAGCGTGATGCACCAGCCACAGAGCACCGGCCATGGTGGCCATTGAAGGGTGAACCAATGGCAAAGGAAGACCTTTCTCTCTGTCTCTCTCACTGTACACTCTGCCTGTCAAAAAAAATTTCTTGAAGAGCATACATGGCTAATTTTCTCATTGTGTTGGTGACACATAATGACATAGGGATTTACCTCACATGTGATAAAATTGATGTTAACTAATTATTTGAAATGACATACTCAGTGTTCAGTCTATAATTTCATTCCCAATACACTGGAGAAGTGATTCCGCTGTGAATATTTGCAAGGAAACTATGTATTTCTATTAATTTTATAAGTTTCATTTATGAAATTTTCTGCTCAATCATTTACCAAATAGAGAATAAAGTCTGAGATGTGTATAGCAGGATTTTGACATATTTGATATGATTGTACTCAGACTATAGAATTTATTAAGAAACATTTTAGAAAGGTTTTAATGGGATTTTGAGAGACTTGGAAATACTTAACTAGTCTTGCGGTCAATTGTTTTATCATCATTCATTGAATGCTCACTACCTAGACATAAGTGTAAGTGCCAAATCATACCATTGAATAAAATTTTGCTGTATTTATTTTGTACTTTTTTATTGTGGTTAGCTGAAAGTTGCATAGAATTAGCTGATTTGTGGGTCAAGAAACCAAGCCATTCTTACATTTCTTGAACTTTTTATTTGGGTGCATATTTAATTTCACCATTTAGTATTTTAAACTATTATAAATTTACAATATTTCTCCTGGACATTTCTTTTTTAAAATACCATGGTAAAATCATGCTTCCCACTTACATTCTGATACCAGTATTTAGAAATGAATAAATATAAAGTATAATTACTCTTCTATTACAATTGAAGCACAAGATAAAGGGTGGACAGCATGCTTTCCCATAAAACCCTCTCTTGGATTTTCTTCTTATACCTTGACCTCATTGAATTGACTACTGAAGAACTTGACTTTTGCTTATGTTCTTGCTTTGTTCCCCTGGCTACAAACTGTAACATAGTGGTATCAGCTAAGCTTTCGATAATGTCATCAAATCAAAAGCTGTCATTAATGTGTGACTTAGTTAAGTCATATTTCCACCTCTAATTTCCATCTCTGCTGATGTTGGTCACTCAGATGCCTTATCTATTTGACCCTAGGGGCTCCAGGCTTTCATAGGGCTCCTGTTCTTCCAGGCATAAAGAGTCAGTAAGTTTCATCTTTCATAACCCTTTGAGATACTATGGTTTACTTAATAAGGTCTGGAGGGCAATACCTTCAAAATCTATACAATTCACTTGGGAGATACCTTTAACTTACTGTGGTTTCAGTAGTCATCTGTGGCTCTTGAAGTCAGATGCTATTTTATACTTCCTTTGAATTATGTTTGATTTTATAAAGCAATATGTAAAGGATAGTGTGCTATCAAAGAAAATCCATTGCTGAATGAGGAGAATCTCTGACCCAAAGCTTCAGTTTAGTAAGCTACACAGTTAAGAAAATAGGCAAGCACGGCATAGTAGACTCCCTGACAGGATACAATAGGTTACAGGAAGGCCCCAGTTAAACCAAGCTTAGGAGACAATAAATTGCCTTCTGTATGATTCAAGATGATTAATATGGAATTATTTTACATTGTGTACACATATATATTTGTTGGTATCTTCTGTCTATCTTAGAGAAAAACTGATATTCAGTCAGTACCCATTGACTAGCCTCTCTTTTGAGTAGCTGAGTTTCTGGTTAGAATGATTGTTACCATACTAGTTATGAAATACATTTCCACTTGGTATACACGCCAAATTACATGCATGCTCAAGTACCCAACATAAAATATCAGAGTTTTTGCAAATAATCTATGCACACTCTTTTACATACTTTAATCTCTAAATATATTATGGTATGGAATACCAAGTACATTCTTTGTAAATACTTTTCAAACTGTATTGTTCATGGCATACTGACAAGACGAAAAACTTCTGTACCTATTCAAAACAGATGTAACCGTTGTAAGCCTAACTAAATATTACATGTTATTAACAGTGCGACTTAATTTATTTGAATATCTGTTCTTTGTGGATGATTGAATTAAATGATGGCCTTCATAAATATGTATGTATATATGAACTCTGGGATAATTTATATTTTACACCTAAATAAACTTTATAGATCTCTGTTTCATTTGTATGTTTTTAATTTCAGCTACAGATTAAAGTTCTATGAAGTCACATATGATTGGAAATGGAAAATACTATTTAAAGTTGAAAATGCTACTATAGTGTCATTTTCATGAACTGTTGAAAAAGTTTCAAGATTTGGAAATATTTTGAGCACCAACTTTAAATTTGAGAGTAGTTTACATAAGCACTTTCTGTGAGGTTAGTTTTGAAATTTCTTTCACGTTTTGATGAATTTTAAAAACAGGATACAAATGTCTCAGAGTTTTCTTCCAAGGACACAAAGGTATTTAACGCTCAAAATGTGAAATCCATTGGATCCAAGTTCTAACCTCAAAATATCATTTCAGTTCTAAGTGCTGCCAAATTTTTCAGTTCCATCATAAATCAAGACACTGTGAATCACTAATAAGAATAGAAATTGCTTTATACACATTTTTCCCACAAAATTTCAGGTACATATATTTTAGCAAAAAATTGAAGAAAAATCTGTTAAATTATATCTGAGTGGTCAAAATTAGCAGAGATAAAAATTAGATATGGAAGTATGCCTTAACTAAGACACAGATCAATTCCAGTTATTGAGTTGGTGACATTTTTACAAATTTAAGTACCAGTTGTGTTCCAGTCAATAGCTTGGGAATGAAACAAGGATATAAGCATAAGTCAGCTTGCTCAAATCCAAATCAATTAGGTCAAGGCATATGAAGAAAATTCAGAAGAAAAATTTAAGGAAACAATCTTTCTTTTATTGTGTGCTCCAATGTGGTAGAAGAGTAATGAATTTGTAACAAACCATTTTTATGTAATTGGAATTTCTAAATGTTGGTGTCACAATTAAATTAGAAAATATAGTATTAACATAAACATCCTTTTTTTTTGCATTCTAACCATAGGTTTATTCAACACAATTCTTTCGCTATACACAACAAAGAACACACACAACAGTTATCTAAAATGTTGTAAAGTTACAAAACTCAAAACAAGAATTTGATAGTACTGACTGTACAATAAAAGCCAACAAGAGCAATACCAAGGTAACCAGCAAGCCCACCGTGAGTGGTAGGTGCCAATGGGGAGTTTCCATGATGACACTGCAGAGTGGGCTCGCAGCTCACTCAACAACATCAATGAGTGATGGGAACTGGAGAGGGGTGTGAGGAGTATGTGTAGAGACAGAGCCATTTGTGGCCACCCCTCTGGGCCAACAGCAGCTGGTTGTAGGACAGCAGTGCCCAGCAAGGGTGTGAGAAGGCTACAGCCTGGCCCAGGCCACCTGTGGAAGGGTCACTGCACTGCCAGGCGGAGCTTCGTTGTACCAGAAGCCTCACTTGTCCCTGCTGAAGGGACTCTTGGGAACCAGGAATGGGTGAGCTTTATGGCTCTGAAACTGGAGGGCATCTTCCCAGGCACAACCCCACACCCTCAAGACTCTGCAGCCAGAACTTGACCTGCAGAGGAAATGACTCCACTGTGGACACTGAAGCCTGCCTACGTGAGGAATTCCCTTTCCTACTGATTCTTTTCCAGCCAGAAAAGCAACAGAACTTAGGTGGCTGGGATATAAGTTACAGAGGAACAAGTTTCGGTGGGAAGAGTTGGAGCTGGAGGGGCTCCTGTGGTGGTGGCAGCCAGGAGAGCGAGATTGCCGGTGCACGGGAGACCTGACCTCAGGGAGGAGACCTTCTCATCCATGGGGGGTGACCTGCGCCACATAGGAGGTGGCAGAAGCATTCTCCTGGGAGGATTGAATCCCCAAGGGGGTGGCCTGGGCCAGGAGGCCAGCACAGCAGTAGCAGTGATTTCCTGGCCATCAATTTGTGCTTCATCCATGTGCTTCAGTGCCTTCTTGGCCTCCTCAAACCCCACACAGGCATAGCCTTTAGACAGATGGGTGCATCCTGTCGACAGGCATGTCAATCATTTTACTCTTCCCATAGTGGAAAATATCTCCATGATGTGGTCCTTGGTCACGTTCCTGGTGAGCCTCCAAATGTGCACTTTGGTGGGTTTAGGAGATGTGCTCCATCTTTTCCTCTCCATTTTAGGTGGTTTGGATTTGGAGCACAGGTACCGTTTGTTGTCCTGCCTGTGACAGGAGGCATTCGGGGAGCCAGAGGAGCTACTGGAGCTGGAGCTGTGGAGCAACTGGACACCAAAGAGGAGCTGAGCAGCTGGACACTGAGGAGGAGCTGGAGCTGGAGCAGCTGGAGACCGAGGAGAAGCTGAAGCTGTGGAGCAGCCGGGGGCTGAGGAAGAACTGGAGCTGCAGAGCGGCTGGGGGTTGAGGAAGAGCTGGAGCTGAAGTGGCTGGACGCTTAGGAGGAGCTGCAGCTTGAGTGGCTGGATGCTGAGGAGCTAGAGCTGGAGCAGCTGGACACCGAGGAGGAGCTGGAGCTGCCGATTGGCTGGGGGCCAAGGAGCTGGAGCTGGAGCGGCTGGATGCTGAGGAGAAGATGGAGATGCTAATTGCCTGGACACTGAGGAGGAGTTGGAGCTGTGGAGCAGCTGGGGGCTGAGGAGGAGCTAGAGCTGGAGTGGCTGGACTCCAAGGAGTTGGAGCTGTGGAGCAGCTGGATGCTGAGGAAGAGCTGGAGCTGAGGAGCTGCTGGACACCAAGGAGGAGCTGGAGCTCTGGAGGGGATGAACACCGAGGAGGAGCTGAAGATACTGAGTGGCTAGGAGCCAAAGAGGAGCTGGAACTGTGGAACAGCTTGGGGCCGAGGAGGAGCTGCAGCTGGAGTGGCTGGGCACCGAAGAAGAGGTGGAGCTGCTGAGCGGATGGGAGCCAAGGAGGAGCTGGAGCTTCAGAGTGGCTGGATACTGAGGAGGAAATGGAGATGGAGCGGCTGGGGGCCGAGGAGGAGCTGGAGCTGTGGAGCAGCTGGGGGCTGAGGAGGAGCCTGACCTGTGGAGTGGCAGAATGCCAAGAAAGAGATGGAGCTTGAGCAGCTGGATGCTGAGGAGTAGCTGGAGCTGGAGCAGCTGAGGGCCAAGGAGGAACTGGAGCTGGAGTGGCTGGGGGCCAATGAGGAGCTGGAGATGAGTGGCTGGACTCTGAGGAGGAGCTGGAGCTGCTGAGCAGCCAACAGCCAAGGAGGAGCTGGAGCTGGAGCAGCTAGTTGCTGAAGAGGAGCTGGAGCTGGAATAGCTGGACACTGAGGAGGAGCTGGATCTGCGGAACGGCTGGACACTGAGGAGGTGCTAGAAGTGGAGTGGCTAGGGCCAAGTGGGAGCTAGAACTGCAGAGCAACTGGGTCCAAAGAGGAGATAGAGCTGGAACAGCTGGACACCGAGGAGGTGCTGAAGCTGGAGAGGCTGGGGGCTGAGGATGAGCTGCAGCTGCCGAGTGACTGGTGCCAAGGAGGTGCTAGAGCTGGACCAGCTGGACCATGAGGAGGAGCTAGAGCTGCTGAGCATCCAGGATCTGAGGAGGAGCTGGAGCTGCAGAATGGCTGGATGCCGAGGAGGAGCTGGAGCTGTGGAGTTGTTGGGGGCTGAGTAAGAGATGGAGATGCAGAGCAGCTGGACACTGAGGAGGACCTGGGGCTGGAGCAGCTGAATGTGGAGGTGGAGCTGGACCTGGAGTGGCTAGAGGTCATGGAGGAGCTAGAGCTGAAGCAGCTGGATGCCAAAGAGGAGCTGGAGCTGCCAAGTGGCCAGGAGATGAGGGAGAGCTGGAGATGCAGAGCAGCAGGATGCTGAGGAGCAGCTGGAACTGGAATGGCTGGATAATGAGGGGCTGGAGCTGGAGGGGCTGAGGGCTGAGAAGGAGCTAGAGCTGGAGCAGCTGGATGCCAAAGAGGAGCTGTGGCTGCCGAGTGACTGGTGTCCAAGGAGGAGCTAGATCTGGAGTGGCTGGGCACTGAAGAGCTGGAGCTGCTGAGTGGCTGGGAGCCAAGGAGGAGTTGGAGCTGGAGCAGCTGGACGCCGAGTAGGAGCTGGAGCTGCGGAGTATCTGGATGCCAAGGAAGAGATGGAGCTGCCGAGCAGCTGGAGGCCAAGGAGGAGCCAGAGCTGGAGCAGCCGGGAGCCGAGGAGGAGCTGGAGCTGTGGAGTATCTGGATGCCAAGAAAGAGATGGAGCTGAGGATCGACTGGTGGCCAAGGAGGAGCTAGAGTTGGAGTGACTGGACACTGAGGAGGAGCTGGAGCTGCTGAGCAGCTGGGAGCCAAGGAGGAGATGGAGCTGCAGAGTGGCTGGACACCGAGGAGGAGCTGCAGCTGGAGCAGCTGGATGCCAAGGAGAAGCTGGAGCTGTGGAGCAGCTGGGAGCCGAGGAAGAGATGGAGCAGCAGAGCAGTGGGTGCTGAGGATTAGCTGGAGCTGCAGAGCACCAGGGGCTGAGGAGGAGTTATAGCCACAGAGCAGCTGGACACTTAGGAGGAGCTGGAGCTGCAGCAGCTGGATGCTGAGGTGGAACTGGAGCTGGAGCAACTGGAGGTCATGGAGGAGCTAGAGCTGAAGCGGCTGGATGCCAAGGAGGAGTTGGGGCTGGAGTGGCCGGTAGCTAAGGAGGAGTGGAGGTGTGGAGCAGCTGGATGCCAAGGTGGAGCTGGAATTGCCAAGCAGCTGGAGGCTGAGGAGGAGCTAGAGCTGGAGTGGCTGGGAGCTGAGGAGGAGCTGGAGCCGCAGAGTGGCCACGGGTTGAAGAGAGCAGGAGTTGTGGAGTGGATGGACGCCAAGGAGGAGCTGGAACTGGGGAGCGACTGGTGCCAAGAAGGAACTAGAGCTGGAGTGGCTGGACACTGAGGAGGAGCTGGACTTGCCAAGTGGCTGGGAGCCAAAAAGGAACTGGAGTTGGAATGGCTGGAAGCCAAGGAGGAGCTGGAGCTGGAGCGGCTGGGAGCCTAGGAGGAGCTGGAGTTGCCAAGCAGCCGGGAGCCAAGGAGGAGCTGGAGCTGGAGCGGCTGGACTTCAAGGAGGAGCTGGGGCTGCCGAGTGGCTGGATGCTGAGGAGGAGCTGAGCTGGAGTGGCTGGATGCTGAGGAAGAGCTGGATCTGCAGAGCAGCTGGACACCGAGGAGGAGCTGGGCCTGGAGTGGCTGGACACTGAGGAGGAGCTGGGGCTGTAGCAGCTGGGGATTGAGGAGGAGCTAGAACTGGAGCAGCTGGACACCAAGGAGGAGCTGGGCCTGGAGCACCTGGGGGCCGAACAAGAGCTGGAGATGCCGAGCGACTGGAGGCCAAGGAGGAGCTGGAGCTGCCGAGTGGCTGGATGCTGAGGAGGAGCTGAGCTGGAGTGGCTGGATGCTGAGGAAGAGCTGGATCTGCAGAGCAGCTGGACACCGAGGAGGAGCTGGGCCTGGAGTGGCTGGACACTGAGGAGGAGCTGGGGCTGTAGCAGCTGGGGATTGAGGAGGAGCTAGAACTGGAGCAGCTGGACACCAAGGAGGAGCTGGGCCTGGAGCACCTGGGGGCCGAACAAGAGCTGGAGATGCCGAGCGACTGGAGGCCAAGGAGGAGCTGGAGCTGGAGTGGCTGGATGCTGAGGAGGAGCTGAGCTGGAGTGGCTGGATGCTGAGGAAGAGCTGGATCTGCAGAGCAGCTGGACACCGAGGAGGAGCTGGGCCTGGAGTGGCTGGACACTGAGGAAGAGCTGGGGCTGTAGCAGCTGGGGATTGAGGAGGAGCTAGAACTGGAGCAGCTGGACACCAAGGAGGAGCTGGGCCTGGAGCACCTGGGGGCCGAACAAGAGCTGGAGATGCCGAGTGACTGGAGGCCAAGGAGGAGCTGGAGCTGCCGAGTGGCTGGATGCTGAGGAGGAGCTGAGCTGGAGTGGCTGGATGCTGAGGAAGAGCTGGATCTGCAGAGCAGCTGGACACCGAGGAGGAGCTGGGCCTGGAGTGGCTGGACACTGAGGAGGAGCTGGGGCTGTAGCAGCTGGGGATTGAGGAGGAGCTAGAACTGGAGCAGCTGGACACCAAGGAGGAGCTGGGCCTGGAGCACCTGGGGGCCGAACAAGAGCTGGAGATGCCGAGCGACTGGAGGCCAAGGAGGAGCTGGAGCTGCCGAGTGGCTGGATGCTGAGGAGGAGCTGAGCTGGAGTGGCTGGATGCTGAGGAAGAGCTGGATCTGCAGAGCAGCTGGACACCGAGGAGGAGCTGGGCCTGGAGTGGCTGGACACTGAGGAGGAGCTGGGGCTGTAGCAGCTGGGGATTGAGGAGGAGCTAGAACTGGAGCAGCTGGACACCAAGGAGGAGCTGGGCCTGGAGCACCTGGGGGCCGAACAAGAGCTGGAGATGCCGAGCGACTGGAGGCCAAGGAGGAGCTGGAGCTGGAGTGGCTGGATGCTGAGGAGGAGCTGAGCTGGAGTGGCTGGATGCTGAGGAAGAGCTGGATCTGCAGAGCAGCTGGACACCGAGGAGGAGCTGGGCCTGGAGTGGCTGGACACTGAGGAAGAGCTGGGGCTGTAGCAGCTGGGGATTGAGGAGGAGCTAGAACTGGAGCAGCTGGACACCAAGGAGGAGCTGGGCCTGGAGCACCTGGGGGCCGAACAAGAGCTGGAGATGCCGAGCGACTGGAGGCCAAGGAGGAGCTGGAGCTGCCGAGTGGCTGGATGCTGAGGAGGAGCTGAGCTGGAGTGGCTGGATGCTGAGGAAGAGCTGGATCTGCAGAGCAGCTGGACACCGAGGAGGAGCTGGGCCTGGAGTGGCTGGACACTGAGGAGGAGCTGGGGCTGTAGCAGCTGGGGATTGAGGAGGAGCTAGAACTGGAGCAGCTGGACACCAAGGAGGAGCTGGGCCTGGAGCACCTGGGGGCCGAACAAGAGCTGGAGATGCCGAGCGACTGGAGGCCAAGGAGGAGCTGGAGCTGGGGTGGCTGGATGCTGAGGAGGAGCTGAGCTGGAGTGGCTGGATGCTGAGGAAGAGCTGGATCTGCAGAGCAGCTGGACACCGAGGAGGAGCTGGGCCTGGAGTGGCTGGACACTGAGGAGGAGCTGGGGCTGTAGCAGCTGGGGATTGAGGAGGAGCTAGAACTGGAGCAGCTGGACACCAAGGAGGAGCTGGGCCTGGAGCACCTGGGGGCCGAACAAGAGCTGGAGATGCCGAGCGACTGGAGGCCAAGGAGGAGCTGGAGCTGGAGTGGCTGGATGCTGAGGAGGAGCTGGAGCTATGGAGCAGCCAGAGGCTGAGAAAGAGCTGGAGCTCTGGAATGGCTAGATGCCAAGGAGGAGCTGGAGCTGGAGTGGCTGGATGCTTAGGAGGAGCTGGAGGTGCGGAGCAGCTGGGGGCTGAGAAGAACTGGAGCTGTAGAGTGGCTGGATGCTGAGGAGGACCTGGAGCTGTGGAGCAGCCAGAGGCTGAGAAAGAGCTGGAGCTGTGGAATGGCTAGATGCCATGGAGGAGCTGGAGCTGGAGCAGCTGGACACCAAGGAGGAGCTGGAGCTGCAGTGGCTGGATGCTGAGGTGGAGCAGGAGCTGGAGCGACTGGACACCGAGGAGGAGCTGGAGCTGTGGAGCAACTGGAAGCCAAGCAGAGCTGAAACTGGAGCAGCTGGATGTTCAGGAGGAGTTGGAGCTGGAGTGGCTGAATGGCGAGGAGGAGCTGGAGTTGCCAAGCTGCCAGGAGCCAAGGAGGAGCTGCAGCTGGAGTGGCTGGATGCCTAGGAGAAGCTGGAGATTCCAAGCGGCTGGACTTCAAGGAGGAGCTGGGGCTGCTGAGTGGCTGGATGCGGAGGATGAGCTGAGCTGCAGCAGCTGGATGCCGAGGAGGAGCTGGATCTGTGGAGCAGCTGACACTGAGGAGAAGCTGGAAGTGGAGTGGCTGGACACTAAGGAGGAGCTGGAGCTGTAGCAGCTGGGTGTTGAGGAGGAGCTAGAACTGGAGCAGCCGGGGGTTGAAGAGGAACTGGAGCTGCAGAGCAGCTGGACGCTGAGGAGGAGCTGGAGCTGTGGAGTGCGCCTGAGCTGAGGAGAAGCTTGAGCTGCAGAGCAGCTGGGTGCTGAGGAGGAGCTGGTGCTGGAGTGCCTGGACACTGAGGTGGAGCTTCAGCTGAAGCAGCTGGACGTCGAGGAGGAGCTGGGGCTGCCGAGTAGCTGGACACTGAGGTGGAGCTGGAGCTGAGGAGTGGCCAGGGTCTGGGGAGGAGCTGGTGCTGCAGAGCGGCTGGACACCAAGGAGGAGCTGGAGCTGGAGTGGCTGGACACCGATGATGAGTTAGAGCTAGAGCGGCTGGACGCTTAGGAGGTGCTGGAGATGCCAAGCTGCCGGGAGCCAAGAAGATGCTGGAGCTGCAGAAGGGGTGGATGTCGAGGAGGACCTGGAGCTGCCGAGTGGCTGGATGCCGAGGAGGAGCTGAAGCTGGAGGGGTTGGATGCCGAGGAGGAGCTGCAGATGCCAAGCAGCCAGGAGCTGAGGAGGAACTGGAGCTGCTGGGCGCCTGGATGCTGAAGAGGTGCTGTAGCTGCAGAGCAGCTTGGCACAAAGGATGAGCTGGAGCTGGAGCAGTTGGACACCAAGGAGGAGCTGGAGGTGGAGCGGCTGGATGCCAAGGAGGAGCTGGAACTGTGGAGTGGTGGGGGCTGAAGGGCAGCTGGAGCTACACAGTGGTCAGGGGCTGAGGAAGAGCTCGAGCAGTGGAACAACAGGGCACTGAGGAGGAGCTGGAGCTGGGGCAGCTGGACTCTGATGAGGAGCTGGAGCTGCCGAGTGTCCAGGATGTGAGGAGGAGCTGGATCTGCAGAGCAGCTGGATGCCAAGGAGGAGCTGGAGCTGGAGTGTCTGGACGCCAAGGAGGAGCTGGAGCTGCCAAGCTGTAGGGAGCCAAGGAGGAGCTGGAGTTGGAGCAGCTGGACACTGAGGAGGAGCTGGAGCTGCTGAGCTTCTGGGAGGCAAGGAGGAGCTGGAGCTTGAGAGGCTGGATGCTGAGGAGGAGCTGGAGCTGCAGAGCACCTGGACACCGAAAAGGAGCTGGAGCCAAGGAGCAGCCAGGAACTGAGGAGGAGCTGGAGCTGCCAAGTGGATGGGAGCCAAGGAGGAGCTGGAGCTGCATAGTGGCTTGAAGCCGATTAGGAGCTGGAGATGGAGTGGCTGGACACCAAGGAGGAGCTGGAGCTGCCGGGCGCCTGGATGCTGAGGAGGTGCTGGAGCTGCAGAGCAGCTGGACACCAAGGATGAACTGGTGCTGGAGCTGCAGAGTGGCTGGATGTTGAGGAGGAGCTGGGGCTGCCGAGTGGCTGGACACCGAGGAGGGGCTGGAGCTGGAGCAGCTGGATGCCAAGGAGGAGCGGCTCGGAGCTGAGGAGTAGCTGAATCTGGAACAGCTTGATGCTGAGAAGAAGCTGGATCTGGAGCTCCTGGGGGCTGAGGAGGAGCTTGAGCTGGTGTGACTGGGAGCCAAGGTGGAGCTGGAGCTGTGGAGTGGCTGGACGCCGAGAAGCTGGAGCTGGTCAGTTGGATGCCAAGGAGGAGCTGGGGGTATGGAGCGACCAGGGGCTGAGGAGTAGCTGGAGCTGCAGAGCAGCTGGACTCCTAGGACGAGCTAGAGCTGGAGCCGCTGGACACTGAGGAGGAGCTGGAGCTGGAGCAGCTGGGAGCCGAGGAAGTGCTGGAGTTTCCGAGTGACTGGGGGCCAAGGGGGAGCTAGAGTTGGAGCTGGTGGACACCAAGGAGGAGCTGGTGCTGCCTAGCTGCCAGGATGTGGGGCGGAGCTGGAGCTGCAGAGTGGCTGGATGCTGAGCAAGAGCTGGAGCTTGAGCAGCTGGACACTGAGAGGAGCTGGAGCTGCAGAGCAGCTGGACACTGAGGAGGAGCTGGAGCTGCAGAGCGGCTGGACTCCTAGGATGAGCTAGAGCTGGAGCCACTGGACACTGAGGAGGAGCTGGAGCTGGAGTGGCTGGGAGCCAAGTAGGAGCTGGAGCTTCCGAGTGACAGGGACCAAGGAGGAGCTAGAGCTGGAGCAGCTGGATGCAGAGGAGGAGCTGGAGCTGCCAAGCTGCCAGGATGTGGAGGGGAGCTGGAGCTGCAGAGCAGCTGGACACTGAGGAGGAGCTGGAGCTGTCGTGTGGCTGTATGCCGAGGAGGAGATGGAGCTGGAGTGGCTGGGAGCCAAGGAGGAGCTGGAATTGGAGTGGCTGGACACTGAGGAAGAGCTGGAGCTGGAGTGGTTGGACACTGAGGAAGAGCTGGAGCTGTGGAGCAGCTGGACATCAAGGAGGTGCTGGGGCTGCTGAGTGGCTGGACGCTGAGGATTAGCTGGAGCTGGAGAGGCTGGATGCTGAGGAGGAACTAGAGCTGTGGAGTGGCGGGGGCTGAGGTGGAGCTGGAAATGAAGAGCAGCCAGTGGCTGAGGAATGGCTGGAGCAGCGGAGTGGCTGGATGCAGAGGAGGAGCTGGAACTGGAGTGGCTGTGGGCCTAGAGGGGCTGGAGCTGCTGAGTGACTGGTGGCAAAGGAGGAGCAAGAGCTGAAGCAGCTGGACACCGGGGAGGAGCTGGAGATGCAGAGAAGCTGGACACCAAGGACGAGCTGGAGCTGGAATGGCTGGACACCAAGGACGAGCTGGAGCTGGAGCTGGAGTGGCTGGACACCAAGGACGAGCTGGAGCTGCCACGCTGCCAGGACCTGAGGAGGAGCTGGAGTTTTGGAGCAATGGGACAATGAGGAGGAGCGGAACCTGGAGCAGCTAGATGCTGAGGAAGAGCTGAATCTGGAGCAGCTAGATGCTGAGGAGGATCTGGAGCTATGGAGCAGCTGGACACTGAACAGCAGTTGGAACTGGAGTAGCTGGATTCTGAGGAGGAGCTGGAGCTGGAATGCCTGGACACTGAGGAGGAGCTGGAGCTGGAGAGGCTGAACACCAGGGAGGAGCTGGAGCTGTGGAGTGGCTGGATATTAAGGAGGAGTTGGAGATGGAGCATCTGGATGCCAAGGAGGAGCTGGAGCTGTGGTGCAGCTGGATGCCAAACAGGAGCTGGAATTGGAATAGCTGGATGCTGAGGAGAAGCTGGATCTGGAGTGCCTGGACCCGAGGAGGTGCTGGAGCTGTGGAGTGGCTGGACACCAAGGAGGAGCTGGAAATGGAGCAGCTGGATGCCAAGAAGGAACTGGAGCTGTGGAACAGCGGGGGCTGAGGTGGAGCTGGAGCTGCGGAGTGGCCGGGGGCTGAGGAAGAGCTCGAGCTGTGGAGCAGCTGGATGCTGAAGAAGAGCTGGAGCTGGAGCGTCTGAGGGCTGAGGAGGGCCTGGAGCTGGAGCAGCTGGATGCCGAGCAGCAGCTGGAGCTATGGAGCAGCTGGACACCAAGGAGGAGCTGGAACTGGATTGGCTGGATGCTGATGAGGAGCTGGAGCTGGAGCGGCTGGTCACTGAGGAGGAGCTGGAGCTGCCAAGTGGCTGGTCACTGAGGAGGAGCTGGAGCTGTGGAGTCCCTGCTATTCATGTGGGAGACCACATGAAGTTCCTTCCTCCTTTGGATGTTGTGGCCATCTGGGGAGTCAATAGTGGATGGAAGGCATCCCTCTGTGTCTCCCTCTCTCTCTGTAACTCTGGCTTTCAAATAAATGAATGAATCATAAAATAATTTTCCAAATGAATCACTTCTGATGGTTTGTAATATACAAAGATATAATTTGTGTCATCAATAATATAAACTTTAAAGACTTAATATTAATTATTATAAATGAATTCTACAAAATTAAAATTTTTGTATGCATATACATTTAATGTAGTATCAATTTAACATGAGTCATTGTAACTTTAGAACAATATGTGTGATCCCCATAATAACCACAGAGCCATTTTTATATATAAAAGGAAATGAGAAAGTAATCAGGATAAGTCACTACAAAAAAGTCAGTTAAACACAAAGGAAGCCAATGATGTAGGAAACATTAAAAAAGAAAATATAAGACCTAAAGACAACACAGAACATGGCAAAACTATGTACTTTGTTGCCAAAATTAATTCATCAGTCCAGGAATAAAATTTCCCAATGAGAAATATATTTTTTTTTTTTTTGACAGGCAGAGTGGACAGTGAGAGAGAGAGACAGAGAGAGAAAGGTCTTCCTTTTGCCGTTGGTTCACCCTCCAATGGCCGCCGCTGCAGCCGGCGCACCGCGCTGATCCGATGGCAGGAGCCAGGATCCAGGTGCTTTTCCTGGTCTCCCATGGGGTGCAGGGCCCAAGCACCTGGGCCATCCTCCACTGCACTCCCTGGCCATAGCAGAGAGCTGGCCTGGAAGAGGGGCAACCGGGACAGAATCCGGCGCCCCAACCGGGACTAGAACCCGGTGTGCCGGCGCCGCAAGGTGGAGGATTAGCCTATTGAGCCACGGCGCCGGCTCCAATGAGAAATATATTTTAAAATTTTACTTAAGGTATATATTTCATATACACAGATTTAGTAACATGGTGATACTTCCCACCTCATCATTCCTATGGCCCATGCTCCCACATCTCATCCTCCTTTCTCCCCTATTTTCACTCTTAATTTTTACAAAGATCTATTTTCAGTTTACTTTATACTAATTATATTAACCCTACACTAAGAAAGCAGTTCAACAAATAGCATGAATAAGAAAACACTGTTCCTCAACAGAAAAGAAAAGGGCAATAAACAATCATTGAATCTCAAAATGTCAATTTCACTCCAACATATTAAATTTCAGGTAATTTATTAGTTACCACAGATCAGGGAAAAATTATTTATGCATATACACTTAAGTCAGAATCAACTTGACATGAATCATTACAACTTTAGAACAACATTTATAATCCCCATAGATAAAATAATAATATAATCCCACAAAGACATTTTATGTATAAAAAAGGAATGAGAAGGTGTTCAGAATGTGTCAAAAACTGAACATAAAGGAAGCCAACAAAGGCCGGTGCCACATCTCACTTGGCTAATCCTCTGCCTGTGGCACCAGCACCCCGGGTTCTAGTCCCATTTGGGGTGTCTGATTCTGTCCCGGTTGCCCCTCTTACAGTCCAGCTCTCTGCTGTGGCCTGGGAAGGCAGTGGATGGCCCAAGTCCTTGGGCCCTGCACCCACATGGGAGACCAGGAGGAAGCACCTGGATCCTGGCTTCGGATTGGAGCAGTGCACCAGTTGTGGCAGCCATTTGTGGGGTGAACCAATGGAAGGAGACCTTTCTCTCTGTCTCTCTTTCTCTCACTGTCTAATTCTGCCTGTCAAAAAAAGAAAGGAAGCCAACAAAAGTAGGGGTCACTGAAAAAGAAAATATAAGACCTAGAGACAACATGGAACATCATGGCAAAACTAAGTAATCTAGTCCATATTTAATATTTCCCAATGAGAACATAGAATATGGATAATATTTCCCAATGAAAATCAGAGATAGCTTGAATGGATAAAAACAAACAGAAGTTAAACTATATAGTGCCTATAAGAGATTCAAATCAGATATAAACAGATTCTTATTTTGAAACTGAAAGGGGCCAGCGCCGTGGCTCACTAGGCTAATCCTCCGCCTTGCTGCGCTGGCACACTGGGTTCTAGTCCCAGTTGGAGCGCCGGATTCTGTCCCGGTTGCCCCTCTTCCAGGCCAGCTCTCTGCTGTGGCCAGGGAGTGCAGTGGAGGATGGCCCAGGTGCTTGGGCCCTGCACCCCATGGGAGACCAGGAAAAGCACCTGGCTCCTGGCTCCTGCCATTGGATCAGCGTGGTGCACCAGCTGCGGCGGCCATTGGAGGGTGAACCAACGGCAAAGGAAGACCTTTCTCTCTGTCTCTCTCTCTCACTGTCCACTCTGCCTGTCAAAAAAAAAAAAAAAAAGAAACTGAAAGGATGGACAAGTTTTTTCATGAAAATGGCAATCAAAAGAGAGAAGAGGCTGTATTGTTATAAATAAGTAGAATTAGACAAACATACTACAAGACACAAAGAAAGATAAAACATGACAAAATAGTGACTCCTTAAATAGCTATAACTATTATAAGGCACATTCACAAATATTTCCATGCCTAAAAGTTTCTAAAAGCACGGTCTATCAACAGTATGTTATGGGGAATGCAAGATGATGGAATAGTAGCAGGTAGGTCTGCTCTAGGTTCTATGAAATTTGTGAAAAAAAAAAGTTGCAGGGACAACTGCAGTTGGAGGTGATGTGAAAGTAGTGGAAATGGTCTTGACCTGAGTGGAAGATACAGGCATGCAGCATGGAGCACACAGCATGAACACAACAAAGAACCCAGCAGCCCACACTGGCTAGCAAGTTGAGGTAAGACTGCACTGGCCCGTTCCACTGTTGATATGGCTGGAAGGCAGCCTAGTAGACAACACCATGCTTGAGTCTGGCCCAGAACCCTCAGGAGAGATAGGATACTGCTCAAATGGGGAGTGGGGTAAGCGGTGCATCTCTGTCTCCATTTCTTCCTCCTCCACACCAATGCCCTGTGGCTAACTGTGAAAAGGTTGTGCCATTTCAGACATAAACAGTACCAGCTGCTCCAGCTCTTCTGTGCACATACAGAAGCTAGAAGGAACTGTCAGCAGGGGCAAATAGAGCAGTTTGAGAGCACTGCTGGGGTCTGCCCCCATACAGACACTGGGACAGCAACCTTCCACTCTGCTTACCCTGCAATGGGTGTGGAATGGGAGCCAGCACCACAGAAGGAAAGTGCCACCCATGGGAACTCTTGTACCTGCCCAGTACAATTGTGAAGAGTAGGGCTGTGGCTGGTGGGTAATGTGAACTCTTGTGATATATGGATTTTTACCATGGGGAAAATTAGCATTCAGCACTGACTCTGAGTTTCATAAAACCAACACAGAAAAATAGTCTTTGTATACACAGACAAGGTAATGGTTGAGAAAGCTCAGTTCCATTCACAATAGTTCCAAAATAATCAAATATCTTGGAGTAAATTTAACCAAGGATGTCAAAGATATCTAAGGTGAAAATTACAAAATGCCAAAGAAATAGAAAAAGACATAATAAATTGAAAAATTATCCATGTTCATGGATTGAAAGAATCAATATAATCAAAATGCCCATATTAGTAAAAGGAATTTGAAGATTCAATGTATTTCTAATGAAAATATTAAAGACATTCTTCACCTGTCCAGAACAAAATGATGCTAAAATTCATATGGAAACAAAAGAGACCCCGGATACCTAAAACAATCTTATGTAATAAGAACAAAGGCAGATGCATCACAATACCTGATTTCAAGACATACTACAAGGAAGTTATAATCAAAACAGCCTGGTACTGGCTGAAAAATAGACTGGTAGACCAATGAAACAGAATAGAAATTGCAGGAGTGAATCCATGCATACAACCAATTTATCTTTGTTCAAGAAGCTAAAATCTACCACTGGAGAAATGAGTCTCTTTAACAAATGGCTCTGGGGAAACTAGATCTCCATGTACAGAAGTATGAGATTAGACTCCTACTCACACTTCACATAAAAATCCACTCAAAATGTATCAAAGACAAAAATCTATGACCTGATACCATGAATAGCATGGCATAGGAAAAGAGTTCTTGGAAAAGACTTCAGAAGCACAGGCAATCAAATCCAAATAAGAGAAATGGGATTACATAGAGCTGAGAATCTTCTTCACTGTAAAAGAACCAGTCAGCATAAGTAAGAGGTAATGGACAGAATGGAAGAAATTATTTGCAAACTACAAAACTGATACAGGGTTAACATCCAGAATCTATGAAGAGTTCAAGAAACTCAACAACAACAGCAACAATAACAGCAAACCAAGTTAAGAAATGGGAAAAGTAGTTGAACAGGCATTTTTCAAGAAAGGAAATTCAAGTGGCCAACAGACACTGAGAAAATGTTCAGGGTCAGTAACCATTAGGGAAATGCAAATCAAAACCACAATGAGGTTTCATCTCACCCCAGTTAGAACAGCCCACATACAGAAATCAACAAATGCTGAAGAGCATGTAGGTAAAATAGTACCCTGGTACTCTGTTGGTGGAAATGTAAACTGGTGCAACCACCGTGGAAGACAGAGATCTCAGAGATCTGAATATAGACCTACCATACAGTGTAGCCATCACACCATCACGATCCTGGGAATTTACACAAAACAAAAGAAAACAGTAGATGAGTTACCTGAACCTCCATGTTTATTACAACACAATTGACAATAGCTAAGACAGAATCAATGCTGTTGCCCATCAACTGATGACTGGCTGAAGAAATTTTGTTATATTTACACTATGCAATACTACTCAGCTGAGAAAAAGATGAAATCCTGTCTTTTGTAACGAGATGGTCACAACTGAAAGTGATTATACTGAGTGAGATAAGACAACACTGAGATGATAGATACCATATGTGTTCCTGGATCTGGGATAACTAACATAGTATCTAAAATATAATGTAATGGAGTGAAATAGATATCTTGAGATTTTAAAAAGTTATAAAAATTTTAAATAGAATTATAATTAATGAGAAAACTAATAAGAGATAGACATGAATTAATAATGAAACCCCAGAATGGAGATAAAGCTGAGGATGAATGCATTCATGGATGAATTTAAAAAAAATACAAAATAATTAATAACAATTCTTTCCAAACAGAAAATTAAGGAAGGAAAGATTTCTAATTTATTTTAAGAAGAAAACAATACCCTAATAAGAATGGCAGGCAAAGCTGCTAGAAAAAGAGGGAGCCCAAGATGGCGCTGTGGCTCAATAGGCTAATCCTCTGCCTGCGGCGCTGGCACCCCAGGTTCTAGTCCTGGTCGGGGTGCCAGATTCTGCCCCAGTTTCTCCTCTTCCAGTTCAGCTCTCCTCTGTGGCCTGGGAGTGCAGTGGAGGATGGCCCAACTCCTTGGGCCCTGCACCTGCATGGGAGACCAGGAGAAGCACCTGGCTCCTGGCTTTGGATCAGCATGGTGTACCAGCCGCAGTGTGGCAGCTGCAGCAGCCAATGGGAGTGAACCAACAGAAAAGGAAGAACTTTCTCTTTGTCTCTCTCTCTCTCTCTCTCTCTCTCTCACTGTACATTCTGCCTGTCAAAAAAAAAAAGAAAAAGAAAAAGAAAAAGAGGGATCCCAAAAATTCATACCTATTATGCATTTTTATACAATTAATCTGTACAAAACAATTCCAAAATAAATTCAACTGCTTGTTTAAAAGATTTTACACAATAGATTTATTCTTAGAAAGCAAGGTTAGTTCAACTTATGAAAATGAATCATTGTCATAATGCCACATTATCAGAATGAAGGGGAAAATATGACCATTTAAACTGATACAGAAAAAAAGTCACAACACCTTTTCATGATAAAGAGACTCAAAAAATTAGTACTAGAAAACTATCTCAACATAATAAATAATGAAAGAAAACTTTCACCATTTGTAATCTACATAGCCCTAGGAGACTTAATGAGACTAATTAGGCAAGAATGAAAACACATTCAAACTGAGAAGGAAGATATCTTTATGTATATATGCATGAGCACATACATTTGTATAGAGAAGCATTCCTGTTTATTAATCTGAATTATAACACAGATAACTTGAAATTCTTCAATAATCATCCAATTACTATAGAAGCTGAAAGTTAGAAGTGATTAACATGTGCATTGGAGTGTGCAGAGTGCTTTGGAGCCTATGTGGATGGTATAGGAAGACCTGGGAATAGGTAAGGGTGATATCCTCATGGGCTGTGAAGAGACACATCACCTGGCAGTGTGGATGTTGTTCTGGGTGGAGGAGTGTGGTGGCATGGAAGAAAACTGAATCTGCATGGGCAGTCTTCAAAGTTAGGTGTGTGAGACCAATACCCTGGACTTGCTCTCCAAGAGGGGCCATATCTGGGAGATGGTGCTCAAGGATCTGCATGCCTTGAGACCCTCTTAATGGGCCCCAGGGACCCATCAGATACTGAGGGTACAATTTATGGAAGGAATGATTAAGATTATGGTCCATGTCACCATCAGGTGGAGTTACTCTGCTTACCAACATTGGGCTGGTTGGCCCCATAGTGGGAGGAATGGTCAGTCTCTAAGATCTGATATCTGAATTGTTGATTTAGGAATTCTTCCACCATGAAATTAATTGGACCTAAAGGATCAAACTCAAGAAGAGGAGGTGCATGGGCTGGAATTTTGGTTTAGTATGCTAAGTCTCTACCTGCGGTGTTGGCATCACATATAGGTTCCGGTTTGAGGACTGCCTGCCCCATTTCCAATCCAGCTCTCTGCTAATGGCCTGGGAAACCAGTGTAAGATGGCCCAAGTACCACCTGCACCCATGTCGGAGACCTAGAAGAAAGTCCATGCTCCTGGATTATGACTGGCCCAGCTCTGGTTGTTGCAGGCATTTCAAGAGTGAACAAGTAGATAGAAAACAATTCTCTCTGCCTCTCTCACTCTCTGTAATTCTGACTTTCAAATTAATAAATAAATCTTAAAAAAGAAGAGGAGGTGTCCATATAAAGATGTGCACATGGATGGAATGGGGATGATTAAGTGTCTTAGAAAATATGGTATATATCCTTGGTAAACCAGATGACACCAAATTCTGTTCTGATGTGGGTCTAACTTCCTGTATCAGATTTTATACTGACAGAAGCATCAGCAGGGACTACTCACTGTCTGGGTTTGGATTCCATACCAACATAGACATAATCTACAGTAGCTCTCTTCCTTAAAGCCCTACCGAGATAAGATGCTTTCCTTTTTTTTTCTTTTGATTTTGGATAAATCACCAGCTTTATGCTTATAATGTACATTCTAGATTGATGATTTAGTGGCATAGGTATTCTTAAGGAAATAAAAATGAACTACATAATTTCTACAAGGGCTATATTAGTAGCTTAAACTTGTAGAAATTGTACTTTTTGTTCAGAAAATAAGTTGTATGTTTTTCAATCAAAATTATGGAGAGAAAAACTGAGCTATATCTTTTGTAGTTTGCTCTGCTATAGAGATAAATATTATTGTGACATAGTGGGTTCTGTCTTTGCCCAATTTTTTTTCTTTCATAAATTTTCCAAGGCGTTTCTTAAAACTACTCACTGTATTTATTTTGGTTATTTCCATATACTTCACAATTGTATTTCTCACTATTGTGTTATACATTCCTTAATATATATTTTAAATATCTCTGATCATTCTGTCATATAAAGTTTCTTCAACACATGTAAGAATGCAAGTTGTGAATGGACAAGGCCATCTAAAATTGCTTTATGCAGAATTTCTCTTGACAAAAATTGTTTATAAAAGTACAAGTTGGAGGGGATTCAAAGATGGTTGACTAGGAAAGAGAGGTGCTGCTTCTGACAAGAGGAAGTACTAGAAAAAAATAGAAAGTAAATTCTCAGGGGAGAGTTGGAGAGAAGTTTGCAGTGGAAATTCTACAGAAAGAATAGGAATGCTGTGGAGCAGCACGGAGAGTGCAGATACACAGCAGCAAGTGTCACACTACACGTGAATCCCACAATCCTCAAGGAGACAAAAGGTTCTAATATCAAGGTGAGGGCACACTGTGGCAGCCTGTACCACTGGTGATATGGCATGAGGGAGAACCTCTCAGACTACACTGAGTTTGAATCCATCTGGAGCCCAAGGGAGAGGGAGGATAAGCACCTCATCCAGTGAAGGAAAAGCACATTTCTTTCTCCTCATCCCCACACAAGGGTGCTCACAACAGGGAGAAGGTACCATCTTGACACCAGCAGAAGCTGCGGTGGCTCTCCTGTGCGTGACTGGGGGAGATTCCTAGAAGAAAAATGCTGTGTTCTCCACTGACTTTGAGTCTGGTTGGAAGGGTTGAGAGGGAGCTGTGCTCCTATTTAGGATTTAGAGGCACCCCCAACCTCTCAACATCACAGGTTCTGGGGCTCAAATTGCCAAGGCAGATCACCCCTAAGCAGCTGGCTCTGAAAACAACTCTGCTTTCTACATGGATAAGGCAGGCTCATTGGGCAGAGGGTATCTTCTTCACCCCATGACTGTTGGAAATCTGTGACTGCAAGATATGGCATGGGGCCTAACTGGGTTTCTGGGCAATCACTGTGTCTGGCATCAGAATCTCAGATCACCCTAACTGCCTGAGATAGGTCACTACAGAGGGTCCCATGCTCACCCTGAGGACTGCACAGATCCTGTTTTGCAGTTCATGCTTCAGCATGGGTGAGGTTTATACCCATCAGGGGCTAATCCTGAGCATTGATCAACATGGAAGAGAGGAGTTAGGTTGTGATTATAGCAACAGGCATGCTCCTACCCTCCACCTTACTGACAATACATATTCACCAGACCCAATGTGGGTGTCACCCCAGATTCTTGCCCCACACTTGAGCCCTGACCAGAGCTGACTTGCCTTATGAAGCACCTCTGTATTCAGTGAGGGAGCAATCACTCCACTCAGCCACAGAGGCACAGGTTGAAGATAAAACATACCACTGAAGAGTTAAGAAGGATACTAATCACATTTTTCAAATATGAATGTACATCCTCCTCCAAATAGTTGCTGTTCATACTTGTATCTAAAATATCACAAGTTGATTCCTTTGATTGAGGTCAGGTGCCATGCTGAAAAATGCAGAGAGTACCTCGCAAAATGGTACTGGGAATGAAGGGAATGAAAGCACAATACAAACAGAAATTAGAGGCATCTATACTCACCTAAAATGACATGTAGTCTTCAGAACCAAAACCAAATGTATTGAAATGGCCTTGCTATAAGGCACATTATATTTCCTAAAGCATAAGAACATTTCCATAATAAAAAAATTGATGCAACTTTTAATATGCAAAGAAGAGAATGATGTTTTCAAAAATATTGTATTTACTTCCTTAAGTAAAACTTGACCATTTGGTGGCTGTGATAAAAAGATTCCTTAAAAATCTGAAAGAGAACAAGAAAAATACTGCCATAATTAAATTACCAGACTGGCTTAATTGAATCTTTGCCACTAACAACAAGAATGCTATCAAAAAAAGAAATAACTAAACTTTATTCTGAGGAATTCTGTATTGTAAAATTAAATCTCTAAGCACGTGATACTTTACTATCAGTGAAAGGATTTTTATTGAAGATCAAATTTCCAATTCAATCATCTGCAAAAAATGAATGTTTTAAAATTGAAAATATGGTGCTGGCTCTATGGCACAGCAGTTAAAGCCATGGCCTGCAGTGCTGGCATCCCATGTGGGTACCAATTTGAACCTCAGCTGTCCTACTTCCTGGCTCACTGATGGTGTGCCTGGGAAACCAACAGCAGATAGCCCAAGTATTTGGGCCACTGTAGCCAAGTGGGAAACCTGGAAGAAGCTCCAGGCTCTTGTTTCAGATTGGCCCAGCTCCAACCACTGTGGCCATTTTGAATGTGAACCTGAAAGTGGAAAACACCTCTCTCTCTCTCTCTCTCTCTCTTTATATCTATTTCTCTCTCTCTTTCTCTCTCTTCTTCCTTTACTCTCTCTCTGCCTTTGCATTTCTGTAACTCTGCCTTTCAAAGAAATAAATGTCTTTAAAAATGGAATTGTGTCTTTCAATCTTAAACTATACAGAGTAAAATGAATGAAGCACAATGTAAATAGAAGGAAAAAATATGAATCATATAAACCAATGAAACAGAAAACAGAAGCATGGCATAGAAAAATGAATGATATGAAAATATGCTTTAAAGATGATCAATAGAGTACAGCAACACTTATGAGGAGAATAGATAATTGACATAATTGAACAATATCAGGAAGTGAAAGAGATAACATCCATAAAATGGGTAGATGAACAATATAAAGTAATATGATAACACATTTCTGCAAAAATGAGAATTTACATGAGATAGATAAACTGAAGGCTGCCCAGGGACAAACTGTTCTCAGGGTTAGTTGATTCTTTGAGATGGTAAATGCCTGGCTTGTGAATGCAGCTTTCTAGGCAAACTCCACAATTCATCACACAGCACCAACTGCCTTTTGTATAACGTTTTCATATTTTAGTCTGGCATTCCTCTGCTAAATCACTCCAAAGCCAAGTGACAGAAAATCAGAGATACCTAGCTACTACACTCTAGACTTACAAAGAAGCTAATCCCAAGCCTGTTTACCCTGGGCATTCTCATTGATTCTCATTAAAAGCACAATAAAAACTATTCATTTTAAAATTTTATTGAATTGTACACTTTTTTTTGACAGGCAGAGTGGATAGTGAGAGAGAGAGAGACAGAGAGGATAGTGAGAGAGAGAGACAGAGAGAAAGGTCTTCCTTTTGCCATTGCTTCACCCTCCAATGGCTGCCACAGCCAGTGCATCATGCTGATTTGAAGGCAGGAGCCAGGTGCTTCTCCTGGTCTCCCATGTGGGTGCAGGACCCAAGCACTTGGGCCATCCTCCACTGCACTCCCAGGCCATAGCAGAGAGCTTCCATGGAAGAGGGGCAACTGGGACAGAATCCAGAGCCCCGACTGGGACTAGAACCCAGTGTGCCAGCACCGCAGGTGGAGGATTAGCCTGTTGAGCCACAGCGCCAGCCAAATTATACACTTTTATAGGTCACAATTAAATATTTCAATGCATAAACACAGTGAGAACTGATTGAAGAAAGCAATCAACCTCTCTACCTCTCCACCACTTTTATTTAGTAACTTAGTCCTCTCCTTCAGTTCCTTATGAAACATACACCAAAATTTATGCATGAAGACATAGAAAATTTGGATAGACCAATAAGCAAGGTTGAGATTGAAATGTAAAGTCTTCCTACAAAACTAAGCTCAGAAATTGGTGGCTTCATTGATGCATTCTACCAAACTTTCAAGGATAAACTAACATTAATTCTTCTTAAACTATTCAAAACAATGGATAGGGAGGGAACCACTCAAAACTTACTCTATGAGGCTGAAATTAACTTAAAGATAAAACCAAACAAGGATACAATACAAAAGAGAACTAGGAACCATTATCCTTGATGAATGTAGCTGCAAAAACATTTGAGAAAATAAAAGCAAACTGAATTCAATGACACATCCATACTGACCAAATGAATTTATACCAGGGATTCAGGGCTGTTATAGCATACACAGATCAATAAATGTGATATATAACATCAATAAAATAAGGATTAAATCCATACAAGTTCTTCAGTAGATGCAGAAAATGCTTTCGATAAAATACAATATCCTTTTTATGATAAAAGTCATAAAAATTGGTTATAGAAGGAATGTACCTCAACAAAATAAAGGAAATATATGTCAAGCCCACAGCAAATATCATATAGAATGGGGAAAAACTGGAAGAATTTGGACTAAGATCTGCAACTAGACAAGGATCTCCACTATCACCACTTTTATTCAATATGGTTCTGAAAGTTTTATTTAGAGCTATAATGCAAGAAAAAAGAAACAAAAAGGATAAAATTGGAAAGGTGGAAATTAAAGTGACACTATAGTTGATATGATTCTTTATATTGGGAAACAAAAAGACCCCACCAACAGACTATTGGGACTTATATGAGAATTCAGCAGTTTCAGGATGCAACGTGAACACACAAAGATCCATATCACACATACTTATCAACAATTATCTTGCTGAAGAAGGACTTATAAGAACTCTTCCATTCACAAAAGCTACCAAAAATTAAATAATGGAATATTTTAACAAAGTATGTAAAAGATTTCTACCATGAAAATTATAAAACATTAATGAAAGAAACAGAAGGTACAAACAATGAAAAAAAATCAATGCTTCAAATATTGTAAGAATTAATATTATTCCAAATGTCATTATCTCCTAAATGTACAGATTCAGTACATTCCTTACAGAAAAAAAAATCTTAAAATTTATACAGAAATGTAAATGTCATTAAATGGCCAAATCTGTCTTAAACAATAAATGTAATGAAATAGGCATCAAATATCAGATTACAATACACACTGCAGGATGATTAATATTAAAAAAGCATGGCACTGCATAAAAATAGACATGTAACCCAAAGGAACAGAATATAAAAAGCAGAAATAGCTGTACATCTACAATCAATTAATATATGATAAATGTGCTAAAAATTTCAAATATTGTGAAAATTGGATTTATACAAGCAGAAGTTTTAAATGTGACCATTACATTATACTCTATGCAAAAATGCCTTTAAATGAATCAAGAATCTAATTTTAGGATATAAAACTATCAAATTATTAGAAGAAAGCATAGGGGAAATGTTGCAGTACATTGGCCTAAATAAAGATTTTTTTTAATATGTAACATTTCAGAAGCACAGGCAATAAAGAAAAAAAAATAGAAAAATGGGATTATGTCAAGCTTAAGATGCTTCTGCGCTGCAAAGAAAAAAACATGAAAAGAAAAATGAGAGTGAAAGAATCAGCAAACTATGTATCTGATAAATGATTAATATCCAGAACATATAAAGTAGCTCAAGAAATCAACAAGACAATATGGTTAAAAAATGGACAAAGGATATCAATGTATATTTTTCAAAAGAAACACAAATGACCAACAGACACATGCAAAAAAACTTAATATCACTAACCTTCAGGAAAATGCAAATAAAAACCTCAGTTGTATATCAATCTACCCCAGTTAGAATGACTACAATGCCAAGATCAAAATGTAAAAAATACTGAAAATATTGTAGAGGAAAGAATGCACTAATATACTATTGGTGGGAAAAAGAATTACTGTAACTGTTATAGAAAACAGTATAGATTTTGTATCTGTGTGGGTGCAAACTGTTGAAATCTTTACTTAATATATATTAAGTTGATCTTCTGTATATAAAGATAATCAAAAATGAATCATTTTTTCTGACAGGCAGAGTGGACAGTGAGAGATAGAGAGAAAGATCTTCTTTTTTGACATTGGTTCACCCCACAATGGCTGCTGAGGCAGGCACACCATGCTGATCTGAAGCCAGGAGCCAGGTGCTTCTCCTGGTCTCCCATGCAGGTGCAGGGACAAAGCACTTGGGCCATCCTCCACTGCACTCCTGGGTCATAGCAGAGAGCTGGACTGGAAGAGGGGCAACCGGGACTAAAACCCAGGGTGCCGGTGCCAGAGGTGGAGGATTAGCCTATTGAACCACAGTGCTGGTGAAAATTAATCTTGATGAAGAATGGGATGGGCGAGGGAGTGGGAGATGCGATGGTTGCGGGTGGAGGGAGGTTAAGGGGGGGAACGTTACTATAATCCAAAAGTTGTACTTTGGAAATTTATATTTATTAAATAAAAGTTAAAAAATAAGAGAAAGAAGAAGAAAAAACAGTATAGAGGGACATAAAAACTCAAGGTGGATTTACTTTATAATCCAATTATTTGACACAGTGGGATATATCCAAAGAAATAAAATCAACGTATAAAACCTGTTTATGGCAGCCAAATGCACAATAGAAATGATATGGAATGAGATTAGTTGTCCATAAACTGAAGGTTGGATATAGAATATATATATATATATACACACACACACACATATGTGACGGAATATGACAGCCACAAAACACAATGAAATCCTGGCATTTGCATCAAAATAGATGCAACTGGAGATTATTATGCTTCTGTTATTTGTGGACATTAATATAGAAAATTATAAAAATTGCATGGATATATTATTTTTATATAGATATAATTCTTTATTGAATTATGCCATGTATATGAGAATATATCACTTTTCCCATGCTATGATTATTGAAATAAATCCATTTTGTGATATTAATGGATTTGTTTTCAAAAAAGTAAACATCAACTTTATTATTATAAGCTATAGTTATCCTACTGTACTATGGAATATTAAGATTTATTAATTCTATGTTTTGACACTCTTTATCCAACCTTTCTCTACCCTGACCCCATAATGCCTAGTCTTCAGTAGTTATTATTACAATTTCAGATCTTTTTTTTATTAAACTTTCATATAAGTGTGATAATACATTGTTTTCAACTTTCTTTTGGGAAATATTGGCTGATTTCACTTAATATAATAATTTCCAGTTGGATCCATATTTGGGTAATGTTAGAATTTCATTCTATTCATGGCTCAAAAATATTCTGTTGTCTCTATGTATTGAATTTTCTTCTCCTATTCATGAATCAATTGACATCTACATTGATTCCATACCTCATTACTGTGTATAAAGCCAGGCATGAGAGCACAGGTTCTCTTTTATGTGTTAATTTCATTTCATTCAAACATATGACTAGATGTGGGATAGCTGCATCATAAATCAGATCATTTTTTAAAAATTTTGTGGGGAACATCTATACTGGTCTCCACAGTGGCTGTAGTGAAGTTCATTCTCATTAACAAATTGTATGTGCTCCTGTTTCTATGCATCCTCACAAGCATTTACTTATTGCCTGAGAATAGTCACTCTGTTGTTTTAATTGGCATAATTGGTTCCTGAAGGTATAGAACTCTTAAACAGACCAATAACCAATAGGGAGTTTAACTCAGAAATAAACAACCTCCAGATAAAGGAAAGCCCAGCATCAGGTGGCTTCACTGCTGAATTTTAGAAAATTTTTAAAGAGGAACTAATTCCAATTCTCAAACTATTCAAAATATTTGAAAAGGAAGTAATCCTCCCTAACTACATCTATGAGGCCAGCATCACCTAAATTCCTAAAGCAGAAAAAGATATAAGAAAGATACTCATAGATGAATATTCCTGATGAACAGATATAAAAACCCCAACAAAATAACAGTTTACTGAATCCAATGGCACGTCAGCAAGAGCATTCACCTGGACAAGTTGAATTTATCTCTGGTATGCAAGAATGGTTCAACATATGGAAATAAATAAATATTAAACATCACATTAACAAATGGAACAATAAAATTCATAAGATTATCTTAATAGATGCTGAGAAATCATTTGATAAAATATATCATCTAATGATAAAAGTCTTTATTCTTCAACACAATCAAGGCAATATATTACAAACTCATAGCAAGCCTTATACTGAATGTGGAGAAGTTTGCAGCTTTTCCACTAAGATCCAGAACCAGACATGGATGTCCACTCTCATCATTAGTATTCAATATAGTTTTCAAAGATTTATTCAGAGCCATTAGGTAAGAAAAAGAAATTAAAGGAAAGGAGAAAGTAGAATAATTATCCTTGTTTGCAGATGAAACCAAAAGACTCCACCAAGAGACTATTGGAACTCATAACAGTGTTTGGTAAAGTTGCAGAAAATAAAATCAACACACAAAAATTAATAACATTTGTATACAAAGAAAACTCCATGGCTGAGAATGAACTTGTAAGATCAGTATCATTCCCAATATTTACTAAAAATTTAAATACCTTGAATAAATTTAACCCAGGATTTGAAAAATCTCTATAATAAAAATTAAAAACATTAAAAAAAGAAATAGAAGAAGACACACAAAAAAATGGAAGACTCTTCCATGTCTGTGGATTGGATTGGAAGAATTAATATATCGAAATACCCATCTACAACCAACTAATCTTTCACAAATGAGCTAAAATTAATCTCTTGTAAAAAAAGAGTCTTTTCAACAAATTATGTCAGAAAATTATATCTACGCATACAGAAGCATGAAACAAGACCCCTACATTACATCTCATACAACAATCAACTCAAAATCTATGTCCTAATCTAAATCTATGTCTATCTAAATCTATGTCCTGATACAATCAAATTACTAGAAGAAGACATTAAGGAAATTGCAAGGCATTGGCATTGGAAATGTGTTTTTGGAAAAGACCACAGAATTACAGGTAATAGAAGCAAATACACAAATGGAATTAACTTAAGCTAAAAGGACCCTAGACTGCATAGAAAACACTCAGCAAAGTGAAGATGTAATTAATGGAATTGGTTAAATTATTTCCAAATTATGAAATAAAGGATTAATATCCAGAATGTATTAAGAGTTTAAGAAGCTGAACATAAACAAAACAATCCAGTTAATAAATGGGCAAAGGACATGAACAAACATTTTTCAAAGGATGAAATTCAAATGGACAACAATAAAAAAGTTCTCAGAATCACTAGCCACCAGGGAAATGCAACTATATAACACAATGAGAGGCCAGACTGTCCTTGTAGCATGTGAAGCTATCTCCTGCAGCATCGTTGTGAGCAGCAATTTGAGTCCCAGTTCCACTTCTGATCCAGCTTCTTGCTAATTCACCTTAGAAAGTTGTGGAAGATGGCCCATCTCCTTGGGCCCCTATACCATGTGGGAGATCCAAATGAAGCCCCTAGCTCATGCTTTTGATCTGGCCCAGAACTGGTCATTACAGTTGCTTGGGAAGTGAACTAGTAGATGGAACATTCTCTCTCTGCCTGTGCCTCTCTTTCTCTGTAATTCTTTCAAATAAATAAATAAAGCTTAAAAAATTACAGTGAGGTTTCACCACATTCCAGTTAGAATACCTATCATCCAAAACTAAATAAGTAAATAGATAAATAAATAAATAGATATTGGTGAGGATGAGGGATAAAAGGCACCCTAGTACACTTTTGCTATGACATAAAGTAGTACAACCATTATTGGTGACAGTACCATAATTTCTCTGTAATCTGACAATATATTCACCATATGACCCAGACAACCCACTCCTGGGGATGTACCCACAAGATATAAAATTGGCATATGAAAGAGTGATCTGTACCCCCATGTTTATTGCAACACAATTCACAATAGCTAAGATGTGAAATCATCCCAGATGGCAATCAACTGATGACTTGATAAAGAAAATGTGATACACACACACTATGGAATAGTACTCAGCCTTAAAATAATGAATTCCTGCCTTTTGTAATAAAACAAACGGACCTGGAAGCCATTATGATTAATAAAATAAGTCAGTCCCCCAAAATGACAAATATCCTATATTTTCCTTGATTTGTAGTAACTATGATACAGAGTACAAAACTGTACATTATATGAATGAAATTGACATTTTGAGATTTAACTATTGTTTATAACCCTTGTCTATACTATTGAGGAATAGTTTTTTTTTTTTTTTTGTACTTACTACTTGTTGAATTGTTTGCTCAGTGGAAGGCTAAGTAACATAAACTGAAAGTATGTCAATGTAACTATGAAAAGAAAAAATAAAAGAAGGCTGTAGAGAGGTTGGTAGCATGGGTAGGAGAGAGGCTAGGGCAGGATGTATCACAATGCTCCTAAATCTGTATATAAGAAACATCAATTTGTTCACCTTATGTAAATAATTGAAAATAAAAATAATAAAAATGATCTCATTGATTTATAGATTCAAATGATTCCTTATAATACTCCAATAGTTGTATTTAAAAATAAAACAAAAAATCCAGAAAATCCATATGGAATGACAAAGGATCCAAATGCCCAACATATTCTCAAAAATAATAATGATGGAAGTCTCACGATACCTTAATTCAAAAGGAAAAGTAATCAAAAATTGTGGAAGTAGCATGAACACAGATGCAAAGATCAAAGTAATGGAATAGAGAAGCTAAGGGTGGGCATTTGGTCTCTCAGTAAAAATGCTGTTTAAGATGCCTGCATCCCTGCCAGTGCTGTGGCTCAATAGGCTAATCCTCTGCCTGTGATGCTGGCATACCGGGTTCTAGTCCCGGTTAGGGTGCCAGATTCTGTCCTGATTGCTCCTCTTCCAGTCCAGCTCTCTGCTATGACCCGAGAATGCAGTGGAGGATGGCCCAAGTCCTTGGGCCCTGCACCCTCATGGGATACCAGGAGGAAGCACCTGGCTCCTGGCTTTGGATCAGTGTGGTGCGCCGGCTGCAGCACCGTGCCAGTCACAGCAGCCATTGCGGGGTGAACCAACGGAAAAAGGAAGATCTTTCTCTCTGTCTCTCTCTCACTGTCCACTCTGCCTGTCAAAAAACTTTAAAAAAATAATAAACAAAAGATGTCCACATCTCATACTACAGTATTTGGGTTCAATTCTGGCTCCTGACTCAAGTTTCCTGTCAATGTTAAATATGACAAGTCATGATGTCACAAATAATTGGGTCTCTGCTACTTACTTAGGAGGGTAGGATTATAAGTATGGCTTCTGGTTCTGGTTCCAGTTACAGTGTGCAGATCTGGTCATCACAGACATCTGACAAGTGAACCAGCAGTTAGGAGCTGTGTCCATCTCTGCCACTCAAATTAACATACTACTACTACTAATGATAAGCATTAATATATAATAAGCTATGTTAATAAATGAAAGTAAAGGTTCATTAATCTCATTAATCAAGAAAAATTGACTGAATTCACCTTATCATTAAAACCATAAACAAACTATGAATTGAAGAGCATTTCCACAAGAAAGGCACATATAGGAAATCTATAGCAGACTTCAATAAATGGGAATAAGGCACAGATACTGTTAACACTTCTATTCATCAGTTGACTAGAGGATTCTGCCAAAGAAATCACATAAAGAAAGAAAAAAAAAAACTCTACAAGGGACAATTTATTGCCTCAGCAGTTTCTCTCCCAGCTATGCCACTAAAATATTCAAAATCCACATGCACACAAAGGCTCACAGCAGCAATATTCATGAAAGCCAAACCCAAAAGCAACACAAATACCGAAGTATAAGAAAATATGTTATGAAGTACATCTTTCATAATGGTATGCTATTTGGCAATCAAAATTAATTATGAAATGACAGACTACAGATCTAGTGAAATTCACAAGAAAAAATAAATCAAAAGTAAAACCCCAAATACTGTAAGACTCTATGATTCCAATTTTAGGACACATCCAAAAAAGTTCAATCTCTGAAAACAGATTTTAAATTAGTGCCTCTCTGTTGCTGATGGTGAATGAGGATTTATTGTGAATAATACTGATTATTTGGAATTAACAAAATGTGCTTATATTAGACTGTGGTAATCATTATGTAATTCCCAAAATTTTAGAAAGCGTGGAATACTCACTTAAAACATGGGGCAGTTAGGTCTAGGCAGATAGCATCCTGAGTTTGGTCTTCACAGAATAAAGTGAAAATTAACAAATATGAGGGAGTTGGAGCTGGCACTGTGGCACAGCAGGTTAAAGCCCTGGCCTGAAGTGGCAGCATCCCCTATGGGCACTGGTTCTAGTCCCAGCTGCTCTACTTCCTATCCAGCTCTCTGCTGTGGCCTGGGATAGCAGTAGAAGATGGCTCAAATCCTGTGCCTCTGCACCTGAGTGGGAGACCTGGAAGAAGCTCCTTGCTCCTGGTTTGAATTGGCACAGCCCCGGCTGTTGCAGACATCTGGGGAATGAACCAGCAGATGGAAGACCTCTCTCTCTCTCTCTCTCTCTCTCTCTCTCTCTCTCTCTCTCTGCCTCTCTATGTAGCTCTGTCTTTCAAATAAATAAAATAAATCTTAAAAAAACAAATATGAGAGAGTTTCACATGCTTTGTAGAACATGAAATTAAAACACCCTCAATTTGGTTAAAAATATATAAAACTATAATATGAGGGAACTTACAATTCATGGACAATGTTTTTGTGTGAAAGAACTATGCATATCATTCTAGAAATTCTTACACCATTTAATTCCTCATTTATTGCTTGAGATTCTTCAATTGCTCTAATTGAAATTAATTCCACTTATGCTTGAGAAATATCTCATTTTTCTTATGTGAAACAATGTAAAAGATGTATTAATCACAAATTTAAGGAAATTTTTGATTCCTAACCAAACCATGTACCATGACAAAATAGCAATTCAGTTATTTCCAGATTGTTTCTCTTAATAAGCTGCTTGCAAACATCATAATTTTAGCTGTGATACTAATTTAAATATTTTAACACTCCTTAATTTTAAACACTGAGTGAGATGCTTTTTGAGTTTTTTTTTTGTCTATAGTTATACATATATATAGGCTACAATGTGAAATTTTAATCACTGAAAATTCACAGTGGCTACTGATCAAATCAGAGTAAGCAACATAATCCCTTCTTTGGAATCGCACTTCATGATCAAGCCTTGGAACACTGTTGTTCTGTTTGCTTATAAAGTATAGAATACTTTACAGTGTACTACAGTCACCCCAGCATTCTATGTAAGACTAGGAACTAACAGCCCTAATCTAACTCAGATTTGGTGTCAATTATCTAAATAGCTTTTACATACCACATTTCAAGACACACTACACGGTGGTTATAATCAAAACATTCTGGTACTTAAACAAAAACAGATGTATAGACTAATGGAACACAATAGGCATGCCAGAAGTCAATCCAAACATCTATAACCAACTTAAATTTGACAAAGGAACTAAAATCAATCCCTGGATCAAATACAGCCTCTTCAACAAATGGTGCTTAGAAAACTGGATTTCCACATGCAAAAGTATGAAGCAGGACCCTCATCTTGCACCTTATACAAAAATCCACTCAAAATGGATTAAAACCTAAATCTATGACCTGATAACATCAACTTATTAGAGAATATTGGGGAAACTCTGCAAGACATTGGCATAAGCAAAGACTTCTTGAAAAAAAAAAAAAAAACCCGGAGGCACAAGCATTCAAAGCAAAAATTCATAAGTGGGATTTCATCAAGTTGAAAAGTTCCTGTACTGCAAAAGAAACACTCAGGAAACTGATGAGACAACTAACAGAATGGGAGAGATTATTTGCAAGCTACGCAATGGAAAAAGGATTAATAACTAGACTATATAAAGAGATCAAGAAACTTAACAACAACAAAACAAACAATCCAGTGAAGAAATGAGCAAAAGGCTTACCCAGACATTTTCTAAAGAGGAAATGCAAATGGCCAACAGACACAGGAAAAAAATGCTCAATCACTAGTCATTAGAGAAAGGCAAATCAAAACCACCAGGAGGTTTCACCTCATCCCTGTTAGAATGCCTTTCATACAGAAATCAACAAACAACAAATGCTGGCAAGGATGTGGGAAAAAAGGTACCCTAATCTGCTGTTGCTGGGAATGTAAACTGGCACAGCCACTATGAAAAATATAGGCCTACCATATGACCCAGTTATTCTACTTCTTGGAAGGTACCCGAGGAAAATGAAACCATCATATGAAATAATTATCTTCACACCCGTGTTCATTGCAGCTCAATTCACAATAACTGATACATTGAATCATCCCAAATGCCCATCAACTGAAGACTGGGAAAATAAATTATGGGATATGTACACTATGGAATACTACATAGTGCTAAAAATGAAATCTAGTCATTTCCAACAAAATGGAAGAATCTGGAAAACATTATACTTAGTGTAATGAGCCAGTCCCCAAAAGACAAATACCACATAGTCTCCCTAACCTGTGATAACTAGTAGAGCACCTAAAAGCTTATCTGTAGAAGTGAAATTGACACTTTGAGAAGCAGTGACTTGAATAGCTCTTGTCTTGATAGTGGAAGAGCATTTTTTAGACTATTTTTTGAACTCTTGTGTATAAAGTCAATTGAAAATAGATCTTGGTAAAAAGAGTGGAAATAAGAGAGGGAGGAGGAAGAGTAGTTTGGAAGTATGGGTGAGAGGATGGGTATGATGGGAAGGATCACCATATACTTAAAGTTGTAATTATGAAGTGTATGAAGTTTCTGGCTGTAAAGCTTTATAGCTCCGCATACATTCCTACAGTCTTACTTCTAAGGGTACAGGTTAAAAACTTTCCATGAGGTCCCATATCCCTTAAGCTGGGGGTAAAAATACCATCTTAAGTGCTAAAGTTATCATATGAATAGGATTGAGGTTCTGGTAATAATAATAGAAATTAAAAGAAGTGAATGCTCCAACATGGGAAGCATTCCACACAGCAGACTCACAAAATAACAATCACTTTAAATAGCACTATGACCTCAGAATCAGCCCTTAAGGTATTCTAGTCTGGCTGAAATACCCATGAGAGCATTTCAGGAATGGACAGCCAAAATATTGTGGCAATAAATTTCTTACATGAAGGAACTCGGTGGGTGAAACCTCAGAGGAAAGAAGTGGTCATCAAAGAATGAGGGAGGAGAGAACTTCCACTTTGTTTATGGCTTTATCTAAATACTGATGGAGTTTGTGGGTTCAAAATGCTTCCATAGCCTAGGCAGCTCACGCCAAGAACTTCGGGTGATCACTGATGTCATACATAAGAGTGTTAATTGTTAAATTAACCAAAAGATTCATTGTGCATTAACTTACCATGCAGGACCTCTGTCCTCAAAGAGTTCTATTATAAACATGTCAAAGTTCTCCCAAAAGGCGTATCATTCTTGGGTGCTTCTTAAAAATTAAGGTTCTAACAAAAAAGTGAAATTAACTTGTAGATGCAATGATTTTGAACAGCCTTTGTCTTGAGTGTTGAGGAACAGTTTTTTTATTGATGTCCAAATTGTTGAACTCTTTGATTAGTATAGAGTTGGTTTTCTGTGTATAATGTTAGTCAATAATAGGTCTTCATGGTGAATGGAACTGGGGATGGGAAAGGGAGGAGGAGGAGTGAGAGAGTGGGTATTAGGGCAGGTATGATGGGAAGAATAGCTATGTTACTAAACTTGTACTTATGAAATGCATAAAGTTTGCATTCCTCAAATAAAAGGTTTCATTGAGGGGGTGAAATTAATTAGTCTTAAAAAAGAGACACACAAAGAGAAAGACAGAAAAAAATACTCTCTTCAACTTGTCACTTCACAAATGCTTAAAAATTCAACAATGACTTAGATATAACACCAAACACAGGTGACAAAATTGAAAATAAGGAAATAGGATTGTAAAAAAAAAAAAAAAACTACATGCTAAAGGAAAAGATAAAAACAGAAAGCAAAGAACGGGAGAAAATATTAGCAAACAGTATGATTAAAGAAAGAATACTAAGACATACAGAAATCAAAAGCAAATATAATAAAAACTGATAAATGACCTAATCAGTTTGGACAAATGATCTGATCTGTTTTTCCAGTGAAGACACACAAACAGCTAATAGGGGCTCAGTATGGATCATTAAGACTAAAATGGTTATCATCTCATATATGTAAAAATGGATATTATCAAAAAGTACAAAAAAAGGTAACAAGTATTGAACCAGGTGTGGAGAAATGGGAACATGTAAATTGGTTGTAGGAATGTAAATTGGTACATCCACCATGAAAAACACTATGGAGATTACCTCTAAAAAATGGAACAAATGACAAAACAATCTCATTAATTTATGTGCATCCATAAGAAATAAAATCACTATCTCAAAGGTACACCTGCACATCCATGTTCATGGAAGCATTATTTACAAGAATAAGGTATTGAAATAACCACATTGTCTGTCAATAGATCAAAAGATAGAGCATGATACTCACACACACAAAAATAAATGCTACTCATTTGTGGAATCTAAGAAAGTCAATCATAAGCACAGAATATAATGAGGGTTGTGAGGGGCTAAGTGTGAAAGAAACTGGAAGATACTAGTTGAATGACACATTTGCAGTTAGGAGATAAATTAACGTTGAGTTGTAAAATAGAGCACAGTAATGATATGAATACAGTATTAGATACAACAGGTTAACATCTGAAATATCTTAAAAAGTATGTAAGGTGATAGATATGTTAGTTAATTGTCCTAATCACTTCACAATACATATGTATAAGGGGACACTAAAAGGTTTCTGATAAAGGGCTTAAAATATAGTATGATTATTCTATAAGCTTGTAAAAGTCCCCCACATTGCAAAACATGTTGCAGGCCTTGAGTGTATACAAATTTTGTCTGTCAATTATACTTAAATAATCTTTAAAAAATCACCTCTATGAAACTAAAAATTAAAAAAACTAACATAGGAATCTGGGTTTATATCTTGAGGTGGAAAGATAATCAACGAACATAAACAGTTTTTAAAACAGTCAGAAATATGACCAGCTAAAATTTGTATTTTGAAAGTTCAGAGACAGATGACAGCCTGCCCATGTAAGATGGCTAAGATGACATCCATATATCAATATACAGTGTCCTCCTGGCCTCCCATAACCTGGACAAAAACCTGAGTCAAATAAAACTTTGTTTATAATTTACCTAGTCTAGGACACTGTTATTGTCAACAGAAAGCAGGGGCAAGACTCAGAAAGAGCTGTGCTGAGACCCTGCTTCTGACATAATCAGAAAACAAGGGGAACGAGGTCAGCCCTGAAAAAAATAAGCGAGGACTCCATGAAGAACAACTCCTCCCCTGCATGAACCCCATACACAGGGTCTGGGTTCTCCCTGGTGTCCATCACGTGCTCACCGCACAATCTGGGAGGCCGGGGATGCCACCAACACTGATTCTCAGAAACTGGTCCCAGCCGACAACTGGCTGTGAGGAGATGGAACTCCAGGAGTCCCAGCTGCCAGCCCAGCCCCGACACTGAGGACCAGAGTGGGCCGAGGGAAGGGCTGTGCCAGCAAGGAGATGCGGCCCACAGACTCCCAGAGAGGACCCTGGGGAGGCCCACCTCAGACCAGCCTTCTCTACAACTTTCCCCAACTCCTCCTTCCCCACATCTGCATGCCGGGACTCTCACACTCACCATGACAGCTTCCGAGGGGAGCGCTGTCCTGACGCTGAGTTACACCGGAATTCAGTAAACACCAGAGGCCCCGCCCTGGACCTCTCTCTGCTGTGACGCTGGAAGACTGTTATGGCGTCACGATCTCGCGTGATTACGTAGCATTCACGCCCCACGTCTGATTGGACAGCGAGGATATCCGTGAGCGTGCACAATGTTACCAAAGTCGCATCAATCAGCATCCTCCACAGTGCTGACAAACAACTTCAGATGTTGCGGGAAGGAATAATAAGAGGTGAGTCCTGTGTTCCATTCTGAAATTGTGTCCTGCCGCCAGGGGGGTTTTCACCTCCCTGGTCCACCACCTGCTGGGCCCACTCCTGCCTCCAGGGTCTTTCCTGCGAGGATCCTACCTGGGTTCACAGTAACCTGCTTCAGATCAGTAACAATTTAAAGGCTGTTAGGCCGGCGCCTTGGCTCACTAGGCTAATCCTCCGCCTTGCGGCGCTGGCACACCTGATTCTGTCCCGGTTGCCCCTCTTCCAGGCCAGCTCTCTGCTATGGCCCGGGAGTGCAGTGGAGGGTGGCCCAATGCTTGGGCCCTGCACCCCATGGGAGACCAGGAGAAGCACCTGGCTCCTGGCTTCGGATCAGCGCAGCGCGCCGGCCACAGCGGCCATTGCGGAGTGAACCAATGGAAAAGGAAGACCTTTCTCTCTGTCTCTCTCTCTCACTGTCCACTCTGCCTGTCAAAAAGAAAGAAAAAGAAGAAAAAAAAAATTTTAAAGGCTGTTTATTAGCTCCTGAGCATTTTTCATCGTATGTGTGACGCACTTTACAGTTGTTTTTATATTGCTTTAAAGAACGTTTAGAGACAGGTAATTTAATCCTTTTGTTTCCATTTCTCTTGCAGATTTTTTCTAGTCTGCCTATTGTCCTTTAGTATTATTTTTATTTGTTTCATACTGATTCTTAGTAATGACTGGATTTTATGATCTTTCTAGTAATCTCATTTATCAGTTTTTTTTTTAAAGATTTTCATCAATTATCTGTATATAAGCATAATCCGACGCATTCACATTGTATTACATAGGAATTGAGCTTTACAACTTGTTTGTTTTTTGCTGCTTATTTCCCTGACCACTCTTGCAGTAGAAAGTTGGAGAGAGAAAGTGCAGGCATTGTCTAAGTTTACTTCCAGGGAAAATACTTTCAATGATCCTGTATTAGCTGTGTGGTTTTTTATAGGTTCCTTTTGCTCTTGATCATATAAGGAGATCACTGACTTTTCTCTTGTTCTCCTAGCAGTTTTATTCTGTACTCGATGCTGAACTTTATCCAATGCTTTTCAACACATAATCTACATGATCGTGTGATTTCCCTTTACTGTTTACTTTCTGGATGCCTGGTCTGGAAATCGTAACCACTATTGCATTTTTCATTACTACTTGCTTGCTATGGATATGTTATGTTTTTATGAAGTGAGTTCATTTATTATATTGATATTTTGCTTAAGATACTTGTAGCTGTGTTTATTGAAGGGGTACTTTAAAAAAAAGTAAGTTCTGGTCCAATTGCATCATCTTTAATGTAATGTTGATTTTCCAAAAGAAATTTTAAAAATTTTTCTCTGCTTATTTCCACTTTGAGTATGTATGGGAAATGTAAATTTGCATTTTCCTCTTTGAAAGTCTGAGGTATTCTTTAAATCTGTATCTGAAATCTAGATTTGTGAGACTTTTTTCATTATTGATTTGTTGGGATTTTTTAAATGTGATTCAACTTACTTGGTTTATATGAGTTTTTTGTAATTTGTATTTTTGTTTTAGAAACTGATTTTCAAAATACAATGAATTTTGAACTCTGTAGTCATATTTTTACCCCTAAAGCTTTAACAGCTTTCTCCTTATATCTTGGAAAAGGCTTATAATCTCTAGAAAATAATGATCTTGTTTAACTTATGGAGACAGTTGTTTGTGTTACTGTTCCATTTGTTTCCTTAAATGCTTTTTTAATGGTTTGTTAACATTGTTAACATTTTTATTAAAAAAAACATTATATCCTTGTTTTTTTTGTGGTACTTTATATGGTATTTCATAGATGTCTGTCGTTATCTTTTTCTCTTGCTTTTATTAAATATTCTCTCAATATTTTTGATTCTTGAAAAAGACATCCCACTCCTTGGAATTTACCCAAAGGAAATGAAATTGGCAAACAAACAAGCTGTCTGCACATTAATGTTTATTGCAGCTCAATTCACAATAGCTAAGACCTGGAACCAAACCAAATGCCCATCAACAGTAGACTGGATAAAGAAATTATGGGACATGTACTCTATGGAATACTATACAGCAGTCAAAAACAATGAAACCCAGTCATTTGCAACAAGATGGAGGAATCTCCAACATGGGAAGCGAGATACACAGCATACTCATAGAAAGGTGGATGTCCTAAAAAGCACTGTGGCCTCAGAATCAGCCCTTAAGGCATGTGGATCTGGCTGAAAAGCAAATGAGAGTATTTCAGGCATGAAAAGCCAAGACGCTCTGTCAAAAAAAAAAATGACTGAAATGAAAGATCTCCACGAGTGAGATCCCAGTGGAAAGAACCGGTCATCAAAGAAGGAGGTACCTTTCTCTGAATGGAGGAGAGAACTTCCACTCTGACTACGACCTTGTCTAAATATGACTAGAGTCGGTGAACTCAAAAGGCTTCCATAACCTTGGCAGCTCATGACAAGAGCCTAGGGTGATTACTGAGGCCATAAACAAGAGTGTCAATTTGTTAAGTCAACAACAGAAGTCACTGTGCACTTACTCCTCATGTAGGATCTCTGTCCTTAATGTGCTGTGTATTGTGAATTGATCATCAATAAACATTAATGTGGAGACAGCTTTTTTGTTTGCCAATTTAATTTCCTTTGGGTAAATTCCAAGGAGTGGGATGGCTGGGTTGAATAGTAGGGTTATCTTCAGGTTTCTGAGGAATCTCCAGACTGACTTCCATAGTGGCTTAGCCAGTTTGCATTCCCACCAACAGTGGGTTAGTGTCCCATCTGTTGTTGGTAGATTTCTGAATGTAAGCCATTCTAACCAGGGTGTGGTGGAACCTCATTGTGGTTTTGATTTGTATTTTCCTGATTGCTAGTGATCTTGAACATTTTTTCATGTGTCTGTTGGCCATTTGGATTTCCTCTTTTGAAAAATGTCTATTGAGGTCCTTGGCCCATCTCTTAAGTGGGTTGCTTGTTGTGTTGTTGTGGAGTTTCTTGATCTCTTTGTATATTCTGGTTATTAATCTTTTTTCTGTAGCATAGTTTGCGAATATTTTTCCCATTCTGTCAGTTTTCTCTTCACTCTCCTGACTGTTTATTTTGCAGTACAGAACCTTCTCAATTTGATGCAATCCCAAATGTTAATTTTGGCTTTGACTGCCTGCACTTCCAGGGTATTTTCCAGGAAGTTTTTGTTGGTGCCAATATCTTGCACAAAAATCCACTGAACGTAGATTAAAGACCTAAATCTATGACCCAACACCATCAAATTATTAGAGAACATTCCTGAAACCCTAAAATTATTTTTTAAAGTATATAAGTGTATAATGTAGAAAACTACATGTAAATCAATGATTATTATGCTATAGCCAATAATTATGATTTGTTTAATTCTTTGAATTGAAAGGATAAAATATAAAATGAACGAAAAACATAGATCATACTTAACCACATGAAAAATAGAGTAAATCTACATTTAGTGAATCTTTACTTACAGATGAACACCAAAGGACAAAAATCCTGAATTTGCACCCATTCAACTTTTTCCACTTGACATGTACAGAGTGCAGCAGAAAAGTGACATTCAGGTATTTTCTGAACAAGAGAAACATTATTAAAATCATGCTTTTAATAAAAAAATCATACTAGTGGCCACCTTTTGCACTGATAGACCACAAGTAATCTTATTATGGTAGCACAGCTAATTGGCCCCTTGCATCAACTTGCAGCAACCAAAGACAGAGCAATGTCCATTGAATAAAGAGCAAAGACCGGATAAAGAGCAGTTACACACTTTTCTCCATTAGGATCTAGAAATTAGTTTTCAACACACAAAAATAAATATCTCTTTCAAGAACCTAATTTATCTTTTACACAGTAATGAATGATTTCTTTCTCAGTTGCCCACCATTTATCACCATAGTGTAAAGTTTTTCTCATCCCAGTTTCTGGCACTTCCCTTGCATTGCCCATTTTGTATTGATACATTTTATTATTCTTAAAGATTACCTTAAAACTTTACAATTTCAAAATTCCCAAATCTGGCTCTCTCTTTCCTTTATAATTGATTAGATGTTGAGTGGTTTGGTGGCTAATTTCTCAACTGCCTAATTTCATATGTGCCTTCCATTTTACTGCTAACTATTGGTAATTGGCATTATGCTTAATTTATCAAGTGAAAAATAACACACACACACGCACACACACATACACACAACATTGAAGGTTAGGTTAAATGGCTAAAATAAGTTGCCTTGTCAACACTGCAACTTTTTGTTCATATAGGTTTTATATAAAATAGTCATCTTATTGTTTTAGAAGGGAAATTTATGTATTTGGGTACATAAATCTTGAAAAGTGGAAGAATAATTCTCAATTGATAAAAAACATTCAGGCCAAAGGTATAAGCAAACCCATCCTCAATTAATATGGCAGTTTGATAATCCTTAGCAGCTGCCACTTGGGAACAATTATGACTGTTCACATCAAAATTCAAATATAATATTATATGTGAACCAGAGTTGAATGATTGTCAAATACCCATCCAATTTTCTCAACTGAATATACAGAGCAATTCACCTCTTACCCAGTGAATTTTAATTTTACATTGTATTTATAAACTTTTATTCATAGTAAGGCTGTTCATTTTAAATAATGATTTAATTAATTGATGAGATCCCATGAGACAGAGAGAGTCCTCACATCCCTTGGGTCTCTCCCCAGATTCCTATAACAGCTTCAGGCTAGGGCCAACTGAAACCCTGAATCAAGGTGGCATGAACCAAACCATATTAATCTCCAAGACTTTCTCATAGGGTTGCATGACAAGGAAGCTGGACTCACAGGCTGAATCCAGTATGCAACTCAGATGCTCTGACATGGGATATGGGCATCTTAACTGCTAAGACAAAATCTGCCCCGATATAGACCAATCATTCTGTTTTTCTCCTTCTATATTTTTACCTTATTGTGTAGAGGGAATGAGCACCCTTTAACTATATGTGTATAATTTTTGTCAGTATTAGTTTTAATAAAGTCTGTACTTTATCAGTGGTATAAATAACTACAAATTGAAATATTTGAATTAACTTGATTGGCTGTATTTATTGTCATTACTTATAAAAACAAATATCAAAATAGGCAATGTAGGGAATATTAAACAAAAATTCTAATATACAAGAAACCATGATATATCATATATCAGATATTAAAATTTACCATAAATAATTTAAGTATACTGTAATGTGATGGTATCAAGTTACAGATTTACATCCTTGATTTATTGTGAATTAATTTTTGTATAAGATGTAAAAGAAGAGTCTTGATTTTAAGGGATTCTTAAACAACAAAGCTGGAGGCATCACCATATCAGACTTCAAGACACACCACATGGCTGTTATAATCAAAACAGCCTACTACTAGCACAGCACAAAAATATACATGAAGACCAATTAAACAGAATAGAAATCCCCAAAATTAGTACATGCATCCACAATGAATTGTTGATGAATGAGCTAAAATCACTGTCTGTAGAAAGGACATCCTTCTCAACAAAAAAGGTTGGGAAAATTGGATATTTTCACACCGATAATGAAACAAGGCCTTTCTTTGCTATTTGGGATCATTCATGTTTCCATATCAATTTTAACATTGCTTTTATCTAGATCTGAGGAGGATGGTATTTTGATTGGAATAACTTTGATCGCTTTTCATAGAATGGACATTGTGATTATATTGATTTTTCCAAATCACAAAAATGTACTACTTTTTGTGTGTTTTACTCAATTTATTTACTTAATGTTTTGTAAATTTTATTTTAAATATCATTCACATCCTTCGTAAACTTATTTTAAGGCATTGAAGAGTTTCAGTTAGTGTTATTTCTAAGCCACAGCATTGTTTGTATATACAAATACTATTTGTGTTGATTTTTATAAGTTGCAACTTTGACAAACTCTCTTGTGAGTTCCAAGACTTTCTTAATGAAGTATTTTGGTTCCCATAAATATAAGATGATGTCATCTGCAAACAGATAATTTGAGTTTCTTCTTTCTAATTTGTACTATTTTAAATTTCTTTTTCTTGACGAATGACTCTTGATAAATCTTTGAGAATTGTATTGAATACCAATGATTAAAGTGTGCTTATTTCTACTTCAACATCTTAGTGTAAATGCTTCCCAATTTTTCCTTATTCAATATGATGCTGCCTGTGAGTTTTTCACATATTGACTTGATTATGTTTTGTATAGTCTTTCTATACTGATTTTGCTTAATGATTTTATCATGACAGAATGTTTTCTCTGCATTTATTGAGATAATCTTTTGGACTTCACTCATCAATTTGTTAATGTTATGTATAATGTTTATTAGTTGCATATGGTGCACCATCTCCGCATTCCTGAGATAAATCCCACCAGGTCTTGGTGTAATCTTTTTGGTGTGTTGTTGGAATTCTTTAGCTAGTACCTTGTTTAGGATCCTTGCATCGATGTTCTTTGGGAATATCAGTTTGTAGTTCTCTTTGTTGTATCTTTTTTAGGGATTTAGTATAAAGGTGATACTGGCTTCGTAAAAGGGGTTAAACATAAATCATGCCCTTTCAACTATTTTGAATAGTTCTAGAAGGATTGAAATTGTTTAATTAAAAGTTTATTAGAATTCAGCTACAAAGCTATTAAATCTTTCACTTTTTTGGGGGGAATGTCTTTATTAGTGGTTCAATTTCCATCTTGGCTATTGGTCTATTTAGAATTTCAATGTCATCATACTCAATTTTGGTATAGCTTATGTGTCCATAAATCTATCCATTTCTTATATATTTTCCAATTTGTTGGCATAAATCTAAATAAAATAATTTCTAATGATTCTTTTCACTTCAGTGGCATCAGTTGTAACATCTGCCTTTCCATCTCTGATTTTATTAATTTGGGTCTTCTCTTTTTTGGTGGTTTAAGCTTTAATCAACTTTATTATTGTTTAAAAAAGTCAGCTCTTCATTTCACTGATATTTTTGTATCTTTTTTGACTTCAATGTTATATATTTCTTCTCTAATTTTTATTATTTCTTAATTTGGGTTTGGTTTATTCTTGTTCATCTAGGTCTTGGAGATGTATTACCAATTCCATGATGTAGGCACTAATTGCTATTTAATCTTTCTTAATAATATGGTTTTTGCCATATCCCATAAACGTTGATATGATGTGCTGACATCTTTTGTTTAGTTCACAGAATTTTTTTTTATTTCCTTTTGAGTTCTATGATACATTGTTCAGTTAGAACCATTTTGTTCAGACTCCATGTTTTTGTATATTTTCTAGAATTTTTGTGTTATTAATTGTTGCTATTGATTTCTCAACAATGTTGCAGTGGATTCGTTTCTGAGAGGAGCGTAGTGGGGGCAAGAGGTGTGGAGTCACCACACAGACTCCAGGAGTTGGGTGAAAGCAGGCCTGAGGCAAGCAGCCTGCAGACTAGTTTATTTGAGTTAGTACAACAGCTTATATAGCAAAGGCCAGCCAATCTAGTCAAGGGGTAGTCTATGCCCCAACCAATCACAGCCTGTTGCCAGGCAGTTTCCAAAGCCATCCAATCACAGCCTGTTGCCAGTCAGGCTCTTGTCACCAGGCAGTTTCTGAAACCATCCAATCACAGCCTGCTGTCAGTCAGGTTCTTGTCACGTGGTTTCCTCTGTTGCCATGTGGTTTCCAAGGCCATCCAATCACGGCCTGTTGCCAGGCAGTTTCTGTTGTCAGCAGCCATCTTGGTATGACTTTTCACCTCAGTGGCCAGCTTGGCATGAACTTTTCACTTCATTCCACCACAATTAATTACCAGCTTATTTCAACTGTGGTCAGAAAATATATATAAAATAATTTTTTAATCTGTTGAAAATTTTTCCCAAACATGTGGTCTATTCCAGATAATGCCCCATGCCCTGATTGTGTATTCTTCTTCTGTGAAATGGATTCTTCTGTAGATATGAATTAGATCCATTTGAATCAATGTGTAGATTAACCTGATTGCTTTCTTGGTTATATTGTCTGGTAATGTGTCTATTGACGAAAGTGGGGTATTGAAATCACTAATTATGATTGCATTGGCATATATGTCTCCCTTTAGATCCATTAATTTTTATTTTAACTAACTGGGGGGTCTAATATTTTGTTCATATACATTTACTATAGTCAAATCTTCCAGTTGAATTGATCCCTTAATAATTACATGATAATCTTCTTTGTCTATTTTAACAGATTTGTCTTAAAGTATATTATGTCTAATATTCAGATAGGTATGGGGCCAGCACTGTGGCACTGAGAGTTAAAGCCCTGGCCTGCAGGTCTGGTATCTCATTTAGGTACCATTTGCAGCCCTGGCTCCTCCATTTCTGATCCAGCTCCCTGATACTGTGTCTGGGAAAGCAGCAGAATATGACCCAAGTCCTTGGGGCCCTACACCCATATGGGAGATCTGGAAGAAGCTCTTGGCTCCTGGCTTTTCCTGGCCCAACTCTGGTCATTGTGGCCATTTGGGGAGTGAACCATTGGATGGAAGACCCCTCTATCTCTCTCTCTACCTCTCTCTGTAACTCCACCTTTCAAATTAATAACTCCTAAAACATAGGTATGCCTCATTTTCGATTCCCATTTGCATGTACTAACTTTTTCAATCCTTTCACTTTTGATCTGTTTTTCTCTTTGTGAGATGTTTTTCTTGTAGACAGCATATAAATTGGACTTGCTTTTTAATCCATTCAGCCAGTCTGTAACATTAAATTGGAGTGTTCAGTCTACTTACATGCTTTGTCATTGTTACTAAGTAATGTCTTAGTCCTGACATTTTTCCATAAATATTCCTATTGTTTCTTTTGGATCACCTTTGGATTATTAAATTTATGCCTTTCCATTCTTTCAGGATGCTGATCATCTTTCTTTGTTTTTCTGTGTAACAAATACTTAAGTATCACTTGTGAGGCTGGACAAATGGTGGCAAAATTCTAGTTTTTTAAGAAGATGCTTATTTTATCTTCTTTTATAAATAAGAACTCAATGCAGCGTTTTGGGCTTGTGAGGTTTTATTTTGTGTAAGATGTAGACTATATCTCTCCATCTCTCCTAACCTGTTGGTTTTCTGATGAGAGTCTTATTTTCAATCTAATTGGAGATCTGTTACAAGATAGCTGATACTTCCCTTGTACATTTTAGGATGTTTTCTTTGTGTTTTTACCTTTGAAAATTTGAATATAATGTGTCATGGTAAAGATCTTCTCTGAATGTGACTCTTTGCAGTTCCATGTGTTCTTGTACTTGGATATCCATATATTTAACAAAATTAGGAAAATTTTCTGTTATTCTATCACCAAATAAGTTCTCAAAGTCATTCTGTTATTCCACTCCTACAGGAATGCATAGGACCAGTATATTTTGTCTTTAATGGTATCCTGTAGATCCTGAGGCATTTTTTTTTATTTTTCTAAATTTTAAAATGTCCATTCTTTTTTATCAATTTCAAAACCTTTTTCTTCCAGCTCAGACATTGTTTATTCTACATTACTGAGTCTGTTTTTGAAGTTTTCCACTGTTTATTTTTACTTAAATTTTTTATTCATAATATTTCAGTTTGATTTTTCTTTAATTTTTTTCTTAGCCTAATTTCTTACCCATATCATTCACAGGTTTCTTTAACTCTTGTGATTCCTTCTGTGTGTTTCTGAGGAGCCTTACATTTTTAAACTTCCTCTTCAGGCATTTCATCAATCTCATCTGCACAGTCTAACACTGAAATATCATTGTGTTCCTTTTGCAGTCATATTGTCTCCCTCATTCATGTTCCTTGTATTTTTATGCTTAATTTCATGTGTATGTAGAAAACACTTGTTGATATCTCCTCTAAAGTCTCTGTACTTAGGAATCTGCCCCTAGGTATGGTGGGATGCCTGTATCTTCCAACAAATCCAGAGGTGTATACTAGCTGGGGTCAAGCGTTCTGGAAAACTTTTACAGGTGGGCCCAAAGCCTAGGGTAAAGACTATAAGCAAAGACTTCTATGTGAATCAGGTTCACATCCTCATGCTGGTTCAACAATCTCTTGCCACAGTCACCTGTGGGATTGCTTCTCTCCAGTGTCTCAGACACCTCCATCAAAATAATGGAGAATCAGAGAAGTCAGGACAATATCTGTCACTGGCACTGTGGCCTAGTAGTCATAGTCTGCAGTTCTGTAATTCCATAAGAGCACCAGTTTGAGTAGTTTTTGCTCCACTTCCAATTCAGCTCCCTGTTAATTTTCCATGGGAAAGAAGCACAAGATGACCCAAAATCTTGGGCCCCTGAACCCAAGTAGGAGACCCACAGGAAGCTCCTAGCCACAGCTGTGAGCTGCTATAGGAAATCCAATGTCTCATTTTTCTAGTTATTGGAATTTGTGAGCTTTACTTGACTGATCAGCTGGCCTGAAATCCTGAAGATTCTAGCTATCTCAGTTCCACAGTGTGTCTCTGTAGTCAGGCCTTAATTGTTTACTTAGCAACCTTTGTGATAATATAGACTTAAGGACTTTATTGGTGTCCACATGTCACTGACCATGCCTGTGCCTAGACATGCTCAATAGAGGTGCTTGTTCACCTCTCTGCATCAAATTTTTCAGAAACTTTACCTTTTCCACACTTTCCAAGGTAAAATGATGTGATTCATTTTATACCCAATTTCCTTAGGGTTTTCATCAAGGAAGGATGTGTATTTTATCAAAAGCTTTCTCTGTATCTATTGAGATAATCATATGGTTTATGTAGGTCAATTTGTTAATGGGATACATCACATTTATTGACTTAGGAATGTTGAACCATCCCTGAATACCAGGGATGAATGATCTTTCTAATATGTTGTTAGATTTGATTCACTAGTATTGTGTTGAGGATATTTGTGTCTATGTTCATCAGGGAAATTGGTCTATAATTCCCTTTCTCTATAAATAAAAAGCTTTTATTTGTTTACTTGAAAGTTGGTGTTACAGAAAGAAAGAAAAAGAGTGAGGTCTTGCATTCCCTGATTCACTCCTCACATTAGCTGTAATGGCCACAGCTGCACTGATCTGAAGCCAGGGGACAGGATATTCTTCAGGTTCTCCCATGCAGTTGCAGAGGCCCAAGGACTTGGGCCATCTTCTACTCCCTTCCCAGGTCACAGAAGAGAGCAGGTCAGAAGTGGAGCAGACTGGACTCAAACCAGTGCCCAAGTGGGAAGCCAGCACTGCAGATGGCAGTTTACCCAATACACCATGGTACCAGCCCCTATAATTATCTTTCTCTATTGCAACTTTTATTCTTGTTTAGGAACTAAGGTGAAATTGGCTTCAATGAAGAAGTTAGGGAGGAAGCCCTCTATTTCAGTTATTTTGAATAGCTTGAGAAGAATTTGAATTAGTTCTTTAATTGTTAGATACAATTCAGAAGTGAGGCTGTCCTTTCTGGACTTTCTTTATTGGGAGGGTTTTTATTATTGATTCACTCTCCATTTAGCTAATTGATCTGTTTAGGGGGTAAGAAGATTACTGGTTCTAAATTTGAGATGAATGATGTTTTTATACTTTACACAAAGGATCAAAGTAGAAAATATACTAATGCATTTATCCACATTGATAGGATTAACAAGAATGTCATATATTCACATTACTAAATAAACACTATGGCAATTAATGGAAATAATATTTAATTAAATCAATACTATGCTACAAAATATTTCTAAACAGCATGAAAACAATTGGTACAAAAGTAATGACACTTGAGCTGATGTGGTTTAGTGGGTAAGGCTGCTTCCTGTGATGCTGGAATTTTTGTGGGCAGTAGTTTGAGTCTTGACTGTGCACTTTCATTTAGCTACATGGTAATGAGCCTGGGAAAACAGCTAAAGATGAGCCAAGTACTTGGGCCACTGAACACATGTGGAAGGCCCAGTAAAAGCTACTGGGCTTTATTTGAGCCTAGTCCTGGCCATTGCAGCCATTTGGGGAGTGAACCAGCAAATAGAAGACCTCTCTCTTGCTCATTCTCTCTTTCTCACTCTTTCTCATTTTTTTCTCTCTCTGTCTTTCCCTCTCTGTAAGTATACTTTTCAAAGAAAGAAAAATAATTTTAAAATGTTTTAAAAAAGAGATAAGTCATCGGAGCATAAGCATTTGCCATAGTTGTTAAGATGCCTTTTTGAACTTCTGCATCTCTTATCAGGGTGCCTTCATTCAAGTTTAAGCTCAGGTGTTGAGTTCAGCTTTCTGACACCTTAGGAAGCAGCAGGTGAAAGAGCCCTAAAATAAAAATTTCAAAACTTGTATGAAGAAATAACAGGAAACAAAAATTGAAACACAATTTCCTTGTCTGTGGATTGATTGAATTAATACCATCATAATGAAAATACTACTGACAGCAGTTTATAGATTCAATGTGATCCTAGAAAAAAAATGGTGCTAAATTTCAAATATAAACAAAAGAGATCCAGAATAGATAACACAATCTTATCCAAAAAGAAAATAAAGACAGAGGCATCATAACACCAGATTTTAAGACACCCTACAGGGCAGTTATATTCAAAAGAGCCTGCTACTGGCAATAAAATATATTTGCAGACCAATGGAACTGAATATAACTTCCAGAAATCAATTCACACATCTGTAGACAATTATTCTTTGATAATGACTAAAATCAATCCCTGAAGAAAGGACAGTCTATAGAACCAATGCTGTTGAGGAAATTTAACCTCCACCTTCAGAAATATGAAAAAAGACTTGTACCTAGACCTTAAGCAAAAATCAACTCAAAATGGATCAAGAATATAAATCTATGACCTGGTACCATCAAATAACTAGAGGAGAATTCTTGGGAAACTTTGCAAAGCATTGGAATATAAAATTAATTATTGTAAAAGACACCAGAAGCACAGAAAAATCAAAGCAAAAATAGACAAATGGGATTACATCAAGCTAAGACTCACTGCAAAGGAAGCATTTAACAAATTGAAGAGTCAATTGATAGTATGGAAAACATATTTGGAAACTATGAAATTGCTAAGGATTAATGCCCAGAATCTATAAAGAGTTCAAGAAACTCAACAAAAAACAATCAAGTAAGTATTCAAGGGATTTGAACAAACATTTCTTTAAAAAGAAAATTCCATTGGTCAAAAGATACAGAAAAGAATGCTCAAGATCGGTAACCAACAGGAAAATACAAAGAAAAACCCCAATGAGGCTTAACTTCACCCCAGTTAGAATGTCTCTTATACAAAAATGAAAAAAAAAATGGTGGTAAGGATGTGAGGAAAAGAATCTGTAATCCACTGTTCAAGGGAATGTGGACTAGAACTGCCATTTTCGAAAATGCTGTGATAATTCTGCAGAAAACTGAAAGTAGATCCACTAAATGATCTGGCCTGCCTACTCCTGAGCATTTACCCCCCAAAAATGAAAACAGCACATGAAAGAATTATCTCTACCTCTAAGTTTATTGCAGCTTAATTCACAATAGCTAAGATATGGAATCAACCCAGATGCTCATCAATTCATGACTAGAGAGAGAAAATGTGGTGCATATACACTATGGAATATTATTCAGCCTTAAAAAGAATGTAACCCTATATTAACAAAATGAATGCTACTAGAACACATTATACATAGTTAAATAACCCAGTCCTTAATAGACAAATACCATAGGTTTTATTCTAATCTGTGGTAACTAAGAGAGTACAAGAATCTGCAATGCATAATTATTTGCATTTCAAATTCCACAAAATTATTTTGTGCATAAACTGCTGCAAGATAACACTTTAGCATCTAAATGAACTTAATTATTATTTTTAAACACAGTGGAAATATGTAATTGTTATATTGGCATTTGTTCTATTTAATTGAAATTGTGTATGACTAATTGGAAAAAAAAAAACTGTGCATGGGTGAGATGGTCAATAGTACATTCAACTATTGATATCTGCTGCCTATATTCCCACTAAAGTAGGGGCTTTTTTTATTCATTAAACTACTTATTCTGTGACATATTTTCTGTAATGTAAATTTAAAATATGTTATCTCAAAAACCAGTAAGAAGAAAATGAAAGGTAGAAGGAAGGAGTGTTGGAGAGAGTGAGGGAGGGCAGGAACTAGAGAATATACTTATCTTCTTAGGTTTGTAACTACAAATCATCTTGAATATTAAAATTACTAAAGTAAATGTAAAAAAAACCTAAATATATAAAAAGGTAAAATATATTCAAAATATACAAAAATGAGAAATACAAATTGACACTACCAAGGAAAAACAACACAAAAATGAGTAAAAAAAATCACATAATCATGAAGGAAAAATAAAAGAAATATTCAACTTTACTGATGTGAAGTAAATTTAAAGTAGTCATAAAGTAATTAAAACTACTATTAAATAATTTCTATCAATTTGTTAGATGCATGCTTTAAAAATGGTTGAAAAATACAGGATGTGCAGCACAATTGACATATTCAGACATAATTTTTTAAATGTATATCCCACCTAACAGATAACATATGGTATCATTCATTCTGTGTCTGATTTATTACACTAAACATTTGTCCTCCAATTCCAATCAATTTCCTGCATTTGTTGGATTTTCATCCTTTTGCCTTACATTAACATTTTATTTGTGTGTGCTTTGTGTGTGTGATGTGTGTATACAAATATTTTTAGCCCTTCATTTGATTAGTTGATTCTACATTTTTGCATTATGAACAGTGATGCTATTCACATGGTAAAGCAGGTATATTTAAGCCAATATTTTTGTGTCTATTCTGCATATATCCAGGAGTGAAATTTTTTAATCATATGGCAAATCTATTTTTTAGATTTTTAAAGGAATCTCCATAATATTTTTGTGTCCATTCTGCATATATCCAGGAGTGAAATTATTGGATCATATGGCAAATCTATTTTTAGATTTTTAAAGGAATCTCCATACTATTTTTTACAGGGATTGCACTAATTTACATGTTCACAAACAGTGTGTAAATGTATCCCTTTCTCCACATCCTCACAGGCGTGTTACACTGTCTCTTGAATAACAGCCATTCTGACAGGAGTAAAATGAAAACTCACTACAGGTTTGATTTGAATTTCCCTGATGGCTAGTGGCATTTAGCATTTTTTTCATTTAATTTTTGTGGATATTGAACCAGTTAAATATATGAAAATATCCAATGCAGGCTACTTACATAGAAAGGGATAAAAAAAGAGAAAGTTATGAAAAATAGTGATAAAACATCTAAGAAACTTTTTTTTGTGAGACACAGAAGAAACTTTATTGTGGAGGGTGAGGCTAAATATAAAAGAGGCAACTGACAGAATAGAAAAATGATAAACAATGCATCTGATAAAAGTATTGATATCTAAAAAATATAAAGACTTCAAGAAACTCAACAACAATCAAGTTAAGAAATGGACATGGTACTCTATTTATTACCTTTGATCAGGGAAAACATGAAATCTGCCTTTTTGGACTGGCTTAATTCAGTAAACATAATGGTTTCCAATTGCAACCATCTTGTTGCAAAAGATAGGATTTCAATTTTTTTGAAAGCTGTGTTTATTGAAATGTAATAGACATTTTGAGAATCAGTGATGATTTATAGTCCTAGGCTCTTTCATTGAGGAACAGTATTTTGTTTTACTTTGTTTTCTCTTCATACTACTTGTTGAGCTCTTTTACTGAGGGTAGCTTTAACTATATGAGTACTAAAAAGATCATTGTGAAAATTAAGAGTGGGAATTCAAGAGGGAAGGAGAGGAAGGATTGGAGCATGAGTGGGAGGGAAGGTGTGGTATGTCCACTATGTTTCTTTAGTGGTATAAAGAAATTTATGAAACATATGAAACTTGTAACTTAAATTAAATATACTTTTAATAAAAAATAAATGGGCAAGGGACATGAACAAGTATTTTTCAAAGGATGAAATACAAATGGTTGACAGACAAATGAAAAATGTTCTGAATCATGAATCATTAGTGTAATACCAATAAAACCACAATGAGAGATCAACTCACCCAATTATAATGACTATCACCTAACAATAAAAATCACAAATGCCTGCAAAGATGTGTAGAAGCGAGTATCATAGTACACTTTTGGTGGGAATATAAACTAGTGCAACTATTATGGAAGACAAAAATGTAGATTCCTCAGAAATCTGGAAACCAACCCAATGGTAGAACAACCATCACATTCCTGGGAATTTGCCCAAAGGAAATGAAGTCATCATATGAAAGAGTTATTTGTATCCCCATGTTTATAGCAGTTCATTTCACAGTAACTAAGATATTGATGCATTGTAGATGTCCATGGATGACTGGATAAAGAAAAGGTAGTATTTATACACAGTGGAATACTATTCAGCCATGAAAGGGAAATAAATCATGTATTTTGCAACAAAATGGATACAACTGGAGACTGTAATGCTTAGTGAAGTAATCCAACCCCCAAATGATGAATAATATATATGCTTTCTCTGAAATACACTAGTTAATACAGAATACAAAAAATATAAGAATGAAACTGACGTATTTTGATGTGACTATTGCTTACAGAACTTGTGTATATTCCTAGGGAACACTGATCTTTCCACTGTGTAACTTGTTGAAGATTGTGGTTAGTGGTACATTAACCTGTGATCGTAAAGATAATTTTGCACAAATTAGAGGAAAATAGGAAGGAAGGAGGGGAGACTGAGGGAAGGGGGAAAGAAAATATGGCTATATTTTTAGAAGTGTATGTATGGCATCAGTAGTCACCCTAGGTTCTTGTCATGAGTTGCCAAGGCTATGGAAGCCTTTTGAGTTTACCGACTTCGATCTTATTTAGACAAGATCATAGTCAAAGTGGAAGTTCTCTCCTCCCTTCAGAGAAAGGTAACTCCTTATTTGATGGCCCATTCTTTCTACTGGGATCTCACTCGCAGAGATCTCTCATTTAAGGTTTTTTTTTTTCAGAGTGTCTTGGCTTTCCAAGCCATAAACTGACGCCATAAACAAGAATGTCAATTTGTTAAGTCAACAATAGGAGTCACTGTGCACTTACTCCTCATGTAAGCTCTCTGTCCTTAATGTGTTGTTCAGTGTGAATTAATGCTATAACTAGTACTCAAACAGTATTTTACACTTTATGTTCTGTGTGGGTGCAAACTGATGAAATCTTTACTTAATATATACTAAATCTTCTGTATATAAAGATAATGAAAATGAATCTTGATGTGAATGGAATGGGAGAGGGAGTGGGAGATGGGAGGGTTGTGGGTAGGAGGGAAGTTATGGGGGGGGGGAAGCCATTGTAATCCATAAACTGTACTTTGGAAATTTATATTTACTAAATAAAAGTTAAAAAATATTTTAACAATAAATAAATAAATAAAATTCATGCATAAAAAAGAAATGTATCTATGAAATACTTTAAATATTTTATTTTTATTAATAAAAGTAAAAATCTAAAATTAAAAATAAAGCTCCAATGTCACATTTCATTTACATATTCACCAGCTGTATCTCTTTATTAAGAACAATAAATTCACATCTCTTTTGAACACATAAGTTTTAATTGATAAATGTATAAATTAACTGCAACACAAATGAAGGAGAAACATAAAAAATACAAAAAAAAAAATTGAGTCAGGGCTATTCATGGCCTTTGCCCATTTCTTAACTGGATTGTTAATTTTGTCTTAATTGAATTTCTTTAGGTCTTTATAAATTCTGGATATTAATTCTTTTTTAAGATTTATTTATTTATTTGAAAATCAGAGTTACACAGAGAGAGGAGAGGTAGAGAAAGAGAAGTCTTCCATCCACTGATTCACTCCCCAGATGGCTGCAATGGCTGGAGCTGCACTGATCTGAAGCCAGGAGCCAGGAGCTTCCCCTGGGTCTCCCACATGGGTGCAGGGGCCCAAGGACTTGGTCCATCCTCCATTGCTCTCCCAGGCCTTAGCAGAGAGCTGGATCAGGAGAGGAGCAGCCAGGACTAGAACCAGTGCCCATATGGGATGCCGGCACTTCAGGCCAGGGCATTAACCTGCTACGCCACAGCATCAGTCCCTGGATATTAATTCTTTACCACTGAGTAGTTTGAAAATCTTTTCTTTCATTCTGCCAGTTGCATCTTCACTTTTTTGTGGAAACAAAGAGGTATTTTTCAAAGAATGAAATACTGTCATCAATCACATGAACAACAACAAAAAAGATGCTCAGGGTGCCTAGACATGAGGCAAGCAAATAAAAACCACAGTGTATCACCTCACATCAAAATGAATATCATCCAAAAAACAATTTCTGGTGAAGATATATAAAACAATTACCCTAATACACTATTAGGGGAATGTAAACTAGTACAACTTTATGGAAGGCAGTATGGAGATTTTTCAGAAATCTGAAACAAATCTACCATATGACGTGGCCTTCCCATTCCTGAGAATATGCCTAAAGGAAATGGAATCTTCATATGACAAGATTATCTGCACTGCTATTTCTCTCACAGCTCAATTCAATATAGCTAAGATATTGAATCAGCCCAGATATCCATCAGAGTCGTTCTACTTTTTCCTGGCTGGACTCAGTATTTAGTGAACCACAAAGCCTATGATTATAAAGCAAGTTCAAAGCATTTTTTAAATTTTGAAGTGTTTTGAATAATTTTAATTTTATTTATTGATAGTTTTTTAACAGATTCAATATAATTTGTAGATACAATTTTAAAATGTGATGCTACCCCTTCCTCTATCCCTCCACTTCTCTCTCACGCTCTTTTATCCTCCTTTTTTATCTTTTTTAGTTTCAGTATTTGAGACAACATATTTAAAATACTTTACAGTAAAAAGGGTTAATACTTCACCCAGGAAGAAGTTTAAGAAGTAAAAATCAATAAGACCCTAGTGTAGTAAGAATATAGACAAAAGCTATAAACGGTAACTGAGTGTAAAAACAATAATGAATCAACCCAGATGCCTATTGTCTGATGAATGGATAAAGAAAATGTGGTATAGATACACTATGGAATATTACTCAGCCATATAAAAGAATGAAGTCTTGTTTTTCACAACAAAATGAATGCAACTAGAAACAATTACATTTAGTGAAATAAGCAAGTACCAAAAACAAATATCTTATTTTGTATGTTCTGTAGTAACAAATAGAGTACAAAAAATGTAATGAGTGTTAGCAAAAGTGGCATTTTGAGAATTTGTTATTGTTCATAGCACTTCTCTCTACTGTTGTGAAACTGTGTTTTTCTCTTGCTTTTTCTTGAGTTCTTTGCTTAGAGGACGGCTCATTTTATGATTATAAATAAACTGAAAGTATGTCATTATAAACATAAAAAGAATAATAAAGGGAAAGTATGAGTATGGGCATGAGGGAGGATAGTTTGGGAAATATCACTGGGCTTCCAAATCTGTATATATGAAATACATGAAATTTGTTCACCTTATATAAATAAAATGTTAAGAAATAAATTAAAGAAAAAGAAAACCTAAAAATATTTAAATAACAGAGACAGTGCATGTAAATGTATTTAGAACAAAAAGGGCACATGATTAGAAGTAACTTAGATTTTTGATAACTTTTGGATATATGTTTTTATTTTATGTGTTTAAATTTTTCTTTAAATATTTTCCTGTTATAAATAGAAAAAAAGTGATCTATAACATTGGCTACATATCCTGATTTGCCTTGAGAATGACAGAAGAATAAAATGACTTTTGGAATAATGAGCAACATTGGTTCTATTTCTTGGTTGCCTTAGCATATTCATTTTGTAATAATTCCTGAAACTTTATGTAAATAGTTTGTGTGTTTCATTAGGTAGTTTATACATCGATAAGCAATTTACACATTACATATTTGCACAAAAATTTTAACCACTCTCTCAGGGTAACTGTATCATTATTTGTTCATGTGAAAGCTGAGCAGGGCTTTGGGGGACTGTTTGACACTTCCCTATGCATGCATCTTGAAGTTAGAAAGGACTTAAAATGTGCTGTTTGTCAGATGTTGATGCTAAGGCCTGAGAAGGATAATAGAGTTGATCAAACTTTCCACCAAATGCAGTTTTGAGCTGGAGAAAACTGTATTTGGGACTGTGCTTCAAAATTAAGGCATAATTTTTTCTAATGATGATATTAGTGCCTGAACACAATTACATTTGTTTTATGGTAAATGAGCCAGCAAGGAATCTGAGATAAAGCATAACATGACACTCTATATGATGTTTCTAAATACTAAGAGCTAAAGCATCTTTGAAAACATGCCCTAAACTCCTCTATAGCTTTCTGAAGTTTAAGGCACAGTGATTTTTCATGGCCTATAATTGTTGCAGGAAAAACTAGTCTTCAAGTTAGTTTGTAAATTTTACATCCTTTGTGGCATTTTCCTCTTCTTGGTCAAAAATAATGACTCCTGCTCAGAAGTTTACAAAAAATTTGCTTGAAACATAATACATCTTTGACTTGTTCTGATAATGCCCACATAGTCCTAATTTTGTTATAGTATAAAGAACATTCAGTTAAGGGCACTTGTGTGATGTGGTGTTGGAGTGTCCAGTGGAATATTCACAATCCAGACACTGGGAAAAAAGGGGGGGTGTGTCTTCTGTGAATTTAGTAGTGTTTGTCTGGGTGGTCTCCAGTCACTTGGTATGTGTTTCTAAGGATCTAGTATGTTTTCTGGTTGTTCTGGAATGACATCCAGGATGCTCGCATGACTGACTATGTCTACTCAACCAACAACATGAGGAGGATGAAAGACCAGCATGCACAGTGCCATGTGAAATTGGTTCTATCGCACCATGGCAAGAAACTCTGACAGGTCTTCAAAGGATGTGGTCTCCTGATTGACACACTCTGTGTAAAATCCTCCGAGTTGAGCAGGGGCTTCCTTCTGCAGAATAGTGCTGGGGTGGTCATGAGAAATAAAATTTCTCATATCTTGTTGTGAAAATAAACTTATTCAGGAAAATAAATTTAATAGAGTTTATTTATTTAAGCATTTAAGAGATTCATGAATCAGACAAAACTCAAAACCAGAAGACATTCAGAGAACTCCATTTAGCAGGTTGATTATGGATGCAAAATAAAGATATTACTTGAGGGGCCAGTGCGGTAGTGCACTAGGTTAATCCTCTGCTGTCAAGCCGGCATCCAATATGGGTGCCAGGTTCTAGTCACAGGTTGCTCCTCTTCCCATCCAGCTCTCTGCTGTGGCCTAGGAAGGCAGTGGAGGATGGCCCAAGTGCTTGGGCCTCTGCACCCACACAGGAGACAGGGGGGAAGCACCTGGCTCCTGGCTTCAGATCGGAGTAGCTCGTGCCGTTGCAGCCATTTGGGGAGTGACCAATGGAAGGAAGACCTTTCTCTCTGTCTCTCTCACTGTCTATAACTCTACCTGTCAAATAAATAAAAATCTTTAAAAAAAGATATTACTTGATAAGAGGCAATAAGGCTTTGGCTTATGTGTATGTGATCCAGTGGAAAGTCCCACTTTTGAGCTTAGGTTTTGTTTCGCTGTTAACATTAGACTTTACATTGTCTATAGAGGTGCCCAGGGTGCTAGAACTTTCTCAACCTAATGACCTCTACTTCTTCTCAATTTGTTTGCTTAGTAGAGGGATGAACTTGTCTTTATAAAGTAAATTGAAAGTATGTCATTATAAAAATCAAAAGACAACTAATAAAGGAAACACAAGGGAAGTGGCAGTGAGTAAGGATAGAGGGAAGGGAAAGGAAGATGGAAAGTGACATTACGTTCTATTTTTTATTTATTTTGTGTGTGTGTGTGTTGATTTTTTAACTTTTATTTAATGAATATAAATTTCCAAAGTACAGAATATTGATTACAATGGCTTCCCCCCATAACGTCCCTCCAACCCGCAACCCTCCCCTTATCCACTCCCTCTCCCCTTCCATTCATATCAAGATTCATTTTTGATTCTCTTTATATACAGAAGATCAGTTTAGCATACATTAAGTAAAGATTTCAACAGTTTGCTCCCACACAGAAACATAAAGTGAAAAATACTGTTTGAGTACTAGTTATAGCATTAGATCTCAATGTACAGCACACTAAGGACAAAGATCCTACATGAGGAGTAAGTGCACAGTGACTCCTGTTGTTGACTTAACAAATTGACACTCCTGTTTATGGCATCAGTAATCACCCTAGGCTCTTGTCATGAGCTGCCAAGGCTATGGAAGCCCCCTGAGTTCACTGACTTTGATCATATTTAGACAAGGCCATGGTCAAAGTGGAAGTTCTCTCCTCCCTTCAGAGAAAGGCACCTCCTTCTTTGATGACCCATTCTTTCCACTAGGATCTCACTCGCAGAGATCTTTCATTTAGGTTTTTTTTTTCCCCAGAGTATCTTGGCTTTCCATGCCTGAAATACTCTCATGGGCTTTTCAGCCAGATCTCCATGCCTTAAGGGCTGATTCTGAGGTCAGAGTGCTGTTAGGACATCTGCCATTCTATGGGTCTGCTGTGTATCTCACTTCCCATGTTGGATCATTCTCTCCCTTTCTGATTCTATCAGCTAGTATTTGCAGACACTATTCTTGTTTATGTGATCCCTTTGGTTCTTAGACCTATCATTACGATCAATTGTGAACAGAAATTGATCACTAGGACTAGTGAGATGGCATTGGTACATGCCACCTCGATGGGATTGAATTTGAATTCCCTGGTATGTTTCTAACTCTACCGTTTGAGGTAAGTCAGCTTGAGCATGTCCCGAATTGCACATCTCTTCCCTCTCTTATTCCCACTCTTACATTTAACAGCAATCACTTTTCAGTTAAGTTTCAGCACTTAAGAAGGATTGTGTATTGATTACAGTATTCAACCAAAATTATTACGTAGAACAAACAAAAAAAATACTAAGAGGGATAACATATTAAGCCGCTCATCAACAGTCAGGGTGAGGGCTGATCAAGTCACTGTTTCTCATAGTGTTCATTTCACTTTAACAGGTTTCCCTTTTGGTGCTGTTAGTTGTCACCTACCAAGGAGAACAAGTGGTATTTAGACAGAGAAAGAGAGACAGAGAGAAAGGTCTTCCTTTTCCATTGCTTCACCCCCCCCAAATGGCTGCTGTGGCCCACAAACAGTGTCAATCCAAAGCAAGGAGCTAGGTGTCCCCTCCCAGACTCTCATGCAGGCACATCACCCAAGCATTTGGGCTATCCTGCATTGCCTTCCTGGGCCACAGTGGAGAGCTGGACTGGAAGAGGAGCAACCAGGACAGAATCTAGTGCCCCAACCAGAACTAGAACCTGGGGTGCTGGCATCACAGGCAGAGGATTAGCCAAGTGAGCCATGGTGCCAGCCTGCCTTTTTTCATTTTGAGCCTTGTTGAAGTAATTGGTACCAGATTTTTCTTCCCACTGTAAACAGTAAGAGCACAGAAAAATGAGACCAATGCATACAGATACTGGGCAACAGCAGTGTTGGGCCATAATCCTTGAGCAAGAAAACAAGAGACCCCTATAAAAGAGGACCCATTTCTGTTAGAAGAAGGTAGCTCAGGAGGATGGAAACTAAGGTGGTTCTTCTGGGCTGAGTAGACCTTGTGTTGTCAGAGGCTGAAGCAGGTGTGATTTGGGAGATGTGGATCAGGAAGAAGGAAGATATCCAGAGAAAGAGCTACATAAATCTGCATAAGGGTCTCTGCATTGGTGGATATTAAAGTGTGTGTGAGTCAGGTGAAACTAGGAAGCCCAAGATAGCACATAAACAATTCTAGTACCTGCTAACACTAACCGATAGAATAAATAAAGGAGAGAGTGATCCAACATGGGAAGTGAGATACTCAGCAGACTCATAGAATGGCGGATGTCCTAAATAGCACTCTGGCCTCAGAATCAGCCCTAAAGGCATTCGGATCTGGCAGAAAAGCCCATGAGAGTATTTCAGGCATGGAAAGCCAAGACACTCTGGCAATAGATCTCTGTGAGTGAGATCCCAGTGGAAAAAACAGGTCTTTAAAGAAGGAGGTACCTTTCTCTTAAGGGAGGAGAGAACCTCCACTTTGACTATGACCTTGCCTAAACAAGGTAAGAATCGGAGAACTCAGAGGGCTTCCATAGCCTTGGAAACTCATGACTGGAGCATAGGGAGATTATTGATGCCATAGACAGGAGTGTCAATTGGTAAAGTCAACAACAGGAGTCACTGTGCACTTACTCCTCATGTAGGATCTCTATCCTTAATGTGCTGTGCATTGAGATTTAATGCTATAACGAGTACTCAAACAATATATTTCACTTTGTGTTTCTATGGGGGTGCAAACTGTTGAAATCTTTACTTAATGCATACTAAACTGATCCTCTGTAAAAAAAAAAAAAAAAAAAAAAAAAAAAAAAAAAAAAGAAATTATCAACTCCCAACTTGACTCTCACTGGGATTAAACATGACAATAGGTCTGATCTGATTTCATCATCATTTAAAAAAAATCATCTATTATTTTTCACTTTATGTTTCTGTGTGGGAGCAAACTGTTCAAATCCTTACTTAATGTATACTATGCTGATCTTCTGTATATTAAGATAGTGGAAAATGAATCTTGATGTGAATGGAAGGGGAGAGGGAGTGGGAAAGGGGAGGGTTGTGGGTGGGAGGGACGGTATGGGGGGGAAGTCATTGTAATCCATAAGCTGTACTTTGGAAATTTATATTCATTAAATAAAAGTTAAAAAAAAAAAACATTCCCCAAACTGGGAGGTTTCCAAGTTCCAACAATGAGAGTGAAAGACTCACCATAACATCTATATTTAGTTTAAAAGTAGAAACACATGTATGAAACATATATATGTATTTTATAGAGAAATATATTTGTGTACACACACACATATATATTTTTCATATATATGATGAAATGTTTTTTCAGGTATACAAATATGAAAAAATTATCTGCTACAAATTACACAATAATTTGATTTTTTTTGATTTTTTTTATCTTTTATTTAATGAATATAAATTTCCAAAGTACGACTCATGGGTTACAATGGCTTCCCCCCCCATACCGTCCCTCCCACCCACAACCCTCCCCTTTCCCACTACCTCTCCCCTTCCATTCACATCAAGATTCATTTTCGATTATCTTAATATACAGAAGATCAGCTTAGTATACCTTAAGTAAGGATTTCAACAGTTTGCTCCCACACAGAAACATAAAGTGAAAAATAATAGATGATTTTTTTTAAATGATGATGAAATCAGATCAGACCTATTGTCATGTTTAATCCCAGTGAGAGTCAAGTTGGGAATTGATAATTTCTCTCTTATTTTTTTTTTACAGAGGATCAGTTTAGTATGCATTAAGTAAAGATTTCAACAGTTTGCACCCCCATAGAAACACAAAGTGAAATATACTGTTTGAGTACTTGTTATAGCATTAAGCCTCAGTGTACAGCACATTAAGGACAGAGATCCTACATGAGGAGTAAGTGCACAGTGACTCCTGTTGTTGACTTTACAAATTGACACTCCTGTCTATGGCATCAGTAATCTCCCTATGCACCAGTCATGAGATTCCAAGGCTATGGAAGCCCTCTGAGTTCTCCGACTCTTATCTTGTTTAGACACGGTCATAGTCAAAGTGGAGGTTCTCTCCTCCCTTAAGAGAAAGGCACCTCCCTCTTTGAAGACCTGTTCTTTCCACTGGGATCTCACTCGCAGAGATCTTTTTGCCAGAGTGTCTTGGCTTTCCATGCCTGAAATACTCTCATGGGCTTTTCAGCCAGCTCCGAATGCCTTTAGGGCTGATTCTGAGCCCAGAGTGCTATTTAGGACATCCGCCATTCAATGAGTCTGCTGAGTATCTCACTTCCCATGTTGGATGACTCTCTCCTTTATTTATTCTATCGGTTAGTGTTAGCAGATACTAGACTTGTTTATGTGCTCCCTTTGACTCTTAGTCCTTTCATTATGATCAATTGTGAACTGAAATTGATCACTTGGAATAGTGAGATGGCATTGGCACATGCCACCTTGATGGGATTGAATTGGAATCCCCTCGTATGTTTCCAACTCTACCAATTGGGGCAAGTCAGCCCGAGCATGCCCCAAATTATACATCTCTTCCCTCTCTTATTCCCACTCTTATGTTTAACAGGGATCACATTTCAGTTAATTTTCAACACTTAAGAATAACTGTGTGATAATTACAGAATTAAACCAGTCATATTAAGTAGAACAGACAAAAAAAATACTATGAGGGATAATGTATTAAGTTTTCCATTAGCAGTCAGGGCTATGCTGATCATTTGAACAAAATTTTATTGTACAAATATTTATTGTAAATTGAAAGAAATTTGTGCAAAATGGAAATCCAGATCCATAAAAAAAATAAAGAGCCCAGAAATGGTAAATACATAGGTAAATATAAAATGTGTTTCTCTTATTTTTAAAAATCTTTCAATACACATTTATCCATTTAATGTAACAATAGTAACAATGAGTTTTGGAATTAATAAAATACATATGGGGCAGGCCTTTGTCACAGCGATTAAGATACTGCTTGAGACAGCTGCATCCCTTATGGGAGGGCCTGGATTGGAGTCCCAGCTCCACTCCTGATTGCAGTTTCCTGCTGGTGCAAACTCTGGGAGGCAGCAGGTGATGGCTCAAATAGTTGAATCTCTGTCACCCACAGAGGTGGCTTGGATTGATTTGCCATCTTCTGGCCTGGACCAGCTCTGGGTTTTGTCATCATCCAGCATCTGTGGAGTGACCTAGCCTATAGAATGTCTGTCTCCTTGTATTCCTCTCCTCCCTTCCCCTCCCCTCCCATTCCCTTCCCTTCCCTTCCTTCCTCTCCCCTCTGCTCCACTCCACTCCCCTCTCCTCCCCTTCTCTCCCCTCCTTTCCCTCCCCTCCCCTCCCTTCCCCTTTCCTTCTCTCTCTCTCTCTCTCCCTCCCTTTAACATAATGGTTTGAATCTTACTTTGATTTCTGATTCCAGTTTCCACCTGGTGTACACAGTTGGGCAGCAACAACTGATGACTCAAATTGATGGGTCCTTGCCACCAATGTGGGAGATCTGGATTTCAGTCCAGTTACCACTTTGGAATTAGCCCAATCATGAGCATTTTTGGTATTTGAGAGAGAAGCCTGCTGATGGGAGATGTCTCTCTCTCTCTCTCCCTCTCTCTCTCTCACACACACACTATTTCTGATTTTCTTGTTCTCACTCTAGCTCTCACCCTCATCTCCATCCCTGCATGCCCATAAATAAATAAAAATGCTTAACAAATAGACTGAGATAAGGTAAATGTGGTTATATTAATGCATAGAAAATCATATTTTAAAAAGAATAAAGGGCTAAAGCACATAAACAAATAGCTAGGACGAAACATATCCTCAGTGAATAAATAAACTCAATTAGCTGAATCAAGAAAGAAAACTTAGTAAGCAAGAACAAAAACAACAAATATACAGTACAATAAAACACTAAAAGTCTTACTGGTGATTACGTTAAAACTATAAAGGCTGTAAACGTTCCAATTAACTCAGTTTTCATACTGAAGAAAAAAAGCCATTCCAACTATATGCTAAAGAATTTATATTTCTAAAATAAATGAAAATTAAATTAAATATCCTTACACAGACAAATTAAAAAATAGAATACCTTGCAAACACTAATCTTAGTAAGCTAGACTGAATATATTGATAAGAAGCAACATAGATTTCAGGACATGGCATATTGCTAGGGATAAAAAATAACATTTCATAATGACAAAAAGACCAATTGACAAGGAATATATAATTATATATCTACAAAATGATAGAGATTCAAAATTTGTACATATAAAAACGGCTGACTGAGGTAAGAAACAATTGTGTACATAAATGATAGCTGAATGTTTCAGTATGCATTTACAGTGTTACAAAAAAAGGAATACTACCTACTAACTGGGTGAAAACATTTGCAAATCACATGTCTCAAAAAGTACATGTATCTAGTATGTATGTGTGTGTATATAGATACTATATATACATATACACACTATATACACCATATATATATATATATATATATATATATATATATATATATATATACCATATATATATACATACTCAACTCATTTGTAGGAAAATAGGAAGTCCAATTAGAAATGGATAAAGACATGAACATACATTTCATAAAGGGGTAGGTATACACATATAGGAAGTAAGTACATGAAAAATAAACAAGTTCATTAGCCTTTGTGGAAATACAAATTAAGGACAGAATGAGATACTGCCACAATCTATTGTACTGACTGAAGTTTATGCTGATGATATAAAGTGGTAGCAAGGATTTGGAGTGACAAGAGCTCTCTCAAATTACAGGTTGGAATGTAAGCTGGAATATCAGCTCTTGAAAAAATTCATCCACGGCTCACTAGGCTAATCCTCCACCTTGTGGCGCCGGTACACAGGGTTCTAGTCCTGGTCGGGGTGCCAGAATCTGTCCTGGTTGCCCCTCTTCCAGGCCAGCTCTCTGCTGTGGCCAGGGAGTGCAGTGGAGGATGGCCCAAGTGCTTTGGCCCTGTACCCACATGGGAGACCAGGAGAAGTACCTGGCTCCTGCCATCGGATCAGCACGGTTCGCCCGCCGCAGTGCACTGGCCGCGGCGGCCATTGGAGGGTGAACCAAAGGCAAAAGGAAGACCTTTCTCTCTGTCTGTCTCTCTCTCTCTGTCCACTCTGCCTGTAAAAAAAAAATCATGGCTGTGTTTTATAAACACACATCACCATATGAGTATAATTTAAAAGTTGTGTTCCCAGCTATTTATCTTAGGGGAATGAAAACTTAACATTCACACAAAGAATCTGAATCTGAATATACATAACAGCTTTATTAACACTCAAATAAAACTGAAAAACCTAAATGTTTTCAATGAGCAAATAGATAAACTATGGTGCATCTGTTCAGTGAAATTATTAAACAAAATGTAAAACAAAAATGGATTTTTGGAACATTATGCTAGGTGAAAGAAGCTAGACACAGAATCTACATGTCTTTTTTAAAAATATATATTCTATAAATGCAGAAAGCATATTTGTAGTTTCCTAGTGTTGAAGTTGGGAATGGGATGAACTGCAAATTGGGCATGAAAGGAATTTGTGAGTGGAAGAAATGGATTTGGTGGGGCTGGCACTGTGGCTTAGTGGGTAAAGCCATTTCCTGCAGTGCTGGCATCCCATATGGGTGCTGGTTTGTGTCCCGGCTGCTCCACTTCAGATCCAGCTCTCTGCTATGTCATGGCAAAGCAGTAGAAGATTGACCAAGGCTTTGTGCCCCTGCACCCACATGGGAGACTTGAAGGAATCTCCTGGCTCCTGGCTTCAGATATGCGCAGCTTCAGCCATTGCGGCCATCTGGAGAGTGAACCAGTGGATGGAAGACCTCTCTTTCTTTCTCTAACTCTCTCTGTAACTCTTTCAAATAAAAAAAAAAACTGTATGTGTAAAATACATGAAATTATTTCCCTTTATATAAATTTTTTAAAAGAATATATAAAAGTAAAATATGAATACTATGTGAGTAGCCACAAACCTCAGACAACATCTCTTTTATAGTTGTTACAAAAGGAAAATTTAGTGTTTTACAAACCTTAATATAAAGTTTCCATGTAAAATACATTATAAGGGAGTCGAGAAATAATTCAAAATTAGTTTTGTTGTATATCTATCTTTGTGGTAAATGTCAACATTTTAAAATTTGTACTTGTTATCTGTGTTTGTTTTCCAAATTAGTATTCTTTGTTTTATTTAATTTTATACTTGCATATTTATATTTTAAACAAACATTTGTTTATATTCTATACATTTGAAACCTCATACACCTGTGTAAGCCCTCACCCCATTTTTTACTGGTTCTACTTTCACACAAAATTTTGATATTTTTTTTCTCATTAATTCCATCCTTTTATTTTGACTTTAGAATATAAATTAAAAATTATTTTGTCTTCATTATTAACTTGATTTATTTCTACATATAGTAGAATTCACATTGTATTTCTTTCTGTATTTGACTTATTTCAACTTCTATAACATTTCATAGTTCTATTAATGTAATGAACGACAGAGCTTCTTTATTTAAAGGCCATGTGGCATTCCCTTTTATCGATATACCATATTTTCTTATTCATTCTATTATTAATGGACACTTGAGATCATCTTTTGGATGTTGTTAATAATTCTACAATAAACATAAAATATTGATTTCATAAGCCAGTCCCAAAGGGACAAATACCATATGTTCTCCCTGATCGGTGATGACTGACTGAACACCAAGAGGGAAACCTGTTGGAGTGAGGTGGACACTATGGGAAATGGTGGCTTGATCAGCATAGCCCTGACTGTTAATGAACAACTAAATACATTATCCCTCTTAGTAGTTTTTTTATCTGTTCTACTTAATATGACTGGTTTAGATCTGTAATTGATGCACAGTTATTCTTAAGTGTTGAAAATTAACTGAAATGTGATCCCTGTTGAACATGGTGGTGGGAATGGGAGAAGGAAGAGATGTATAATTTGGGACATGCTCAGGCTGACTTGCCCCAAGTGGTGGAGTTGGAAGCATACCAGGGGATTCCAATTCAATCCCATCGAGGTGGCATGTACCAATGCCATCTCACTGTTCCAGGTGATCAGTTTCAGTTCACAGTTGGTCATGGTGAAGGGACTGGGAGTCAAAGGGAGCACATAGACAAGTCTAGTACCTGCTAACGCTAACTGATGGAGTAAATAAAGGGGAGAGTGATCCAACATGGGAAGTGAGATACTCAGCAGACTCATAGAATGGCAGATGTCCTAAATAGCACTCTGGCCTCAGAATCAGCCCTAAAGGCATTCGGAGCTGGCTGAAAAGCTCATGAGAGTATTTCAGGCATGGAAAGCTAAGACATTCTGGCAAAAGATCTCTGCGAGTGAGATCCCAGTGGAAAGAACAGGTCATCAAAGAAGGAGGTACCTTTCTCTGAAGGGAGGAGAGAACCTCCACTTTGACTATGACCTTGTCTAAACAAGATAAGAGTCGGAGAACTCAGAGGGCTTACATAGCCTTGGAAACTCATGACTGGAGCATAGGGAGATTACTGATGCCATAGACAGGAGTGTCAATTTGTAAAGTCAACAACAGGAGTCACTGTGCACTTACTCCTCATGTAGGATCTCTATCCTTAATGTGCTGTACATTGAGATTTAATGCTATAACGAGTACTCAAACAATATATTTCACTTTGTGTTTTTATGGGGGTGCAAACTGTTGAAATCCTTACTTAATGCATACTAAACTGATCCTCTGTAAAAAAAAAAAAAAAAGAAATTATCAATTCCCAACTTGACTCTCACTGGGATTAAACATGACAATAGGTCTGCTCTGATTTCATCATCATTTAAAAAAATCATCTATTATTTTTCACTTTATGTTTCTGTGTGGGAGCAAACTGTTGAAATCCATACTTAATGTATACTAAGCTGATCTTCTGTATATTAAGATAATCGAAAATGAATCTTGATGTGAATGGAAGGGGAGAGGGAGTGGGAAAGGGGAGGGTTGTGGGTGGGAAGGACGGTATGCGGGGGAAGCCATTGTAATCCATAAGTCGTACTTTGGAAATTTATATGCATTAAATAAAAGTTTAAAAAAAATTAAAAAAAATATTGATTTCAATACCCTACTATATATACCCCGAAATTGGATTACTGGATCATGTGACACTATGGTTTGAATTTGGTCTGAGAATGCCCCTGAGAGTTCATGAGGTGGATGTTTTGTCCAAGGGGGCAATAGTGCCATGTTGAATATTTTTCAGACGGATTCTGGTGTTAGCATATTGGGGAGCACTACTATTGGAAAGCTTCATGCCTGTGTCCTAGAATGAGTTAATTCTCACAAGACAATACCATTATAAAGTAAAGTGACCCACAGGCATAGCCTCTTCTCCACATGACCACTTCCTTTCCCTTTTTTCTTCCAACCTGCAATATAGTTATGGGAGCTCTCATAATGGGGTAACTTGGTGATGCTTTGAAACTAAGAAAGAAAAATGCATGCAAATTGCTTTCAGAGAATAGAATGCATGTAACTTTCTTAGGCAGAGATTAGTGCATGTTGCTACACAGTAACTGCTGTCATTACTGATTAACATAGCACTTTCATTCAATGGCTTGGCATATATGACAGCTTTCCTACTCTGTGAATGGTAGGTGGTAGAGAATCAGCAATGAAAAAAATAGACACATATCTATGCATTCAGGGAGTTCTCACTTTAGTTTATGAGTGAGGAAGACAAACAGTTTATAAATAAATACAAAAATATATGGTATACTTGATAATAACATCTGCTACAGAAAATATAAACAGACTTAGTAGGTTTTAGTAAATCACTGCTGCTTGAGCAGCCTTCTTTCCTCTGTTACCCCTTCTCAAACTTTCTCACCATCTTCATGTCCTCTTCCAATGTGACTAATAATGTACCTTTCTCTGAAGGGAGGAGAGAACTTCCACTTTGACTATGACCCTGTCTGAATAAGATCGAAGTTGGCAAACTCAAAAGGCTTCCATAGCCTTGGCAACTCATGACTAGAGCCTAGGGAGATTACTGATGCCATAAACAAGAGTGTCAATTCATTATGTCAACAATAGGAGTCACTGTGCACTTACTCCTCATGTAGGTTCTCTGTCCTTAATGTGTTGTTCAATCTGAATTAATGCTATAACTAGTACTCAAATGATATTTTATGCTTTATGCTCTGTGTGGGTGCAAACTGATTAAATCTTTACTTAATATATACTAAATTGATCTTCTGTATATAAAGATGATTGTAAATGAATCTTGATGCAAATAGAATGGGAGAGGGAGTGGGAGATGGGAGGGTTGCAGGTGGGAGGGAAGTTATGGGGGGGAAGCCATTGTAATCCATAAACTGTACTTTGGAAATTTGTATTTACTAAATAAAAGTTAAAAAATAAAATATTAAAAAATAAATAATTTTAATACTTGAGGTGATTTTATCCCCAACTATAATCTCGGGGATGATAAGATCTGAGAAGCAAGTCTATTTGGGCTTCTTGAGCTACTGAAAACAAATTCACAAAGTAAAGTTTTTGCTTGCAATGATTCTATGAAATGGCAAAACTGTGTAGATACCCCCATGAAGCCTGAAAAATCTGTCACATACACATTGGAGATACTAATAAAAAAGGATAGAGACTACCACAGGTTGTCAAGGGGAATGAGGTTGGGATGAGGAAAGGAAAGGTGTTTATTGAAGGATGCAAAGTTCAACTGAGTATAAAAGAAAACATTTTCATGAATTATTACACTGCAAGTTGACCACCATTGGTAATATATTATATATTTTCATAGTCAGTTTTGTAGCCTGGCAGGTTAAGCCTCTGCTGGAAACACTGACATCCTATATGGGTGCCAGTTCAAGTCGCAGCTACTCCACTTCCAACCCAGATCTTTGCTAATGCCCTGGGAAAATAGTGGAAGATGCCACAAGTGTTTGGGGCCCTGTACACAGGTAGGTGACCCAAAAGAAGCTCTAGGCTCCAGGCTTCAGCCTGGCCCAGCCACAACTGTTTCCATTTGGGGAGTGAACAAATGAATGGAAGATTCTCTCTCTCTCTCTCTCTCTCTCTCTCTCTCTCTCTCTCTCTCTCTCTCCCCCTCCCTCCCTCCTTTCTTTTCCCTCTTTCTCCCCCTCCCTCAGTCCCTTTCTCTCTAATCCTGTCTTAAATAAAGAAAAAATAAATGTGAAAATAATGTACGATGTATTTCTCATTTGCTAAAATGATTGATATTTAAGGTAAGGCATTTGGTATGGTAGTTAAGATCCTGGTTGAGATAACTGCATCTCATATCAAAGTGCCTGGGTTAGAGTATGCCTGACACCTGTAATGAGTTCCTGGATCACAGCTTCATCCAGCTTCAGCCCCAGCCATTGTGTATATTTGGGGAGTGAAGAAGGAAGTAAAACCTCTGTAACTTTCTCTGTCTCTCAGATACATACATGCATTCATACATACACACATGCATGCAGACATACATTTTTAGAGAAACACATTTTATCTAAAATTAGTAAATTGGATAGTGAGGGATGTGGTAATCATCTTGACTGCATTTTTATATAATGCACCTATGAGTCAAAACATCACATCATGTTCCATAAATACACAATTATTATTTGTCAATTAAAATGAAATTAAAAAATAAAATGTTAAGAGTGAAAAGCCCCTGGATAGCCTTACATATTAAGGTAACTCATGAGATACATACCCTATCATCCTTGAAGTCCAGAAAGTATATAACATTAAATGGAATATTCTTAAAATGGACATTTAGAACATACATTAATTTCATGACATTGAATAGGGAAAGTTTTTTTCAGTAAATGGAAAAATAATGACTATAAAGAAGAGATTAGTGTTGGATTTCAATCAAGGTAATATTCCCCACTTGTTTCCCACTATATCAGTCTTAGTTTTCCTGTGATCAAGACAACTGCACCAGGACAAGTGAGAACAAGTATAAATGAAGGAGGAGAGCCAACTGCTCTATTCAGTGAACCTGATGGTGAAGACCTCACTGATCTGGTTCCTCAGTATTCTTCATCTCTGGGATGATGGGTGGGCCTTACACAGAGCAGATGGATAACTGTCCCAGAGTAGATAGAAGAGGATACATAAAGGTCCACCAGAATGTATGCAAGACTCAGAGTTTTTATCCAAACGCATATCTACTTGTTGAGAAGAAAAATGTCACAACATCAAAATCAGATGGTACTGGATTCATAAATGGGACCACAGATGTAACAGTTCTGCTTAGCTTAAAGGTTCACATATGGATAAGTCATAGCAAAGAGATGGCTGTTAGGTTTCAGAGAAACAGAAAGTTTGTTAGTTGATAAAATCTAGTTCCTCTACTTCAGAGTGTGTAAAGCCCTGTGAGTAAAGTTGACGGAGGAGACTGATGGTTAAGTGACAGGGCAAAGGGGACTGGAGGTCCACATGTGTATAAGTTATCCGGGGGATAGTGCAGACCATGACTTTCTGTGTAGGTGAAATGCAGGTATCCTTTCTGTCCTCCAGAAATGCACTTAGCCTGGAGTAGAGTTAAATAGAGGAAATTTAGCCTGAATTCTGCTACCAGTGCAGATTCCCTGACTCACGCATGTGTTCCCTGGGGAAAAAAAAATCACTATTCCTCAGAATTCATCAGGCACAGTTTCCTGATTTACAGGTGCTTTACTATTTTGCCGAGAACCTGAAACCACAGGAGAACTTATGGGGATGCCACCAGGTGGCTTCTGGAGCAATGGGGATAGCTTGACAAATCAGAGGTGGCTTGTACTTGTTCTGAAGTAAAGACTACTGTTCTATTTTTATTGGTTGACAATGACTGAGAGCATACAACCTGCCCAGGCAGGCCTGCCTTGGAGAAATGAGTCCACAGATGAAAAGAGTGAAACCCAGCTGCTCTCCTCTGCTCTCTCCAGAAACCAGGAAAGTTCATTTATCCCTGAGGTGGCTCCTATTTCTCATGATGCCAAGTCTCAGGCTGTCTTGCTTCCACAAGTGAAATGACAGTTATGGGCCTGAAGGGAGATGAGCTGATGCCATACTTTCCTTATAAAAACACCTTAGGGATTCAGCTAATAATGGATTCATATCAGGGACTTAGCTGGGTGAGTGTCTTTCTGTTTCATGTACAGAGTGATCTCCAAGAGCAACTGGGTTCTGAGATAAAAAAGAATTCTTTCCTATGATATATTAGCAGAATTCTCTGCTCATGATATCACTCTTAGCTATTACTCCACAATTAATGCAACAAATATTTCTAGACATGAAATGATAAACTTTGTGAATTGTGTAAGGCCATACAAAATAGGTTTGCAAAATTATATTTGTGATTTATGATGCACTTGAATTGGATTTGTACTTGATTTCCTCATTATATTTCTCAGTTTAACTTATGATTTTTATCTCAATTAAATTTGATCTAGTAAAGCACTTGATCTAGTACCTTGAATATAGTGTACTATATTCTAGTACTAATATCTAGTACTCTTGGAAGAAAGGGAGGATGTAATCATGATATTGTTGTGAATATAGTGGAATAAAATGACAGGGATTCTCCATTTGTGGCTGTACAGGTATTGACCCTTCAAGAAATCTGACTGACAAAATGCCTCTATTGATATGTTAAAAAATTGCAGTGTTAGGTCTTAAAGTCTTTATTTTAAAACTTTGCATTCATGCCTTATGGGGGATAATATTCAGGTGTCCTGGCACCACCTGGCCCTGATAAGGGAACTGGGAGCCCAGGATGTATTTGTCATTTTTTTTTTTTCTAAATTCGCCTTTTGACAGGGTTGCAATGGCTATCACCTCCTTAGAAGAGTGATGCACTGGGAAGCATGTTATTAGCTCTAAAACCCATAGATTTATCCCTTCCTGGTGTCTATTTGACTCTGGTGGTTTAATAAACACAATTTTAGGGAGCAATTTTAGGTGTATCCAAATCCACAGCATAAGATTCTTATTATATTTTCCTGCTAAAGTTTCTGTCTTCTACTTCTGTGGTGACACTATAAAACCCATGCTTTTTCTCAGGGTCCTGGGAGTTCCATGTGTCAGATTATGACTGTGCTTCTCATCAACACTGTGCTTTCACATGAATTTGCTTTAAATTCAGTTTCCAAAGAATGGGTGACACATTGCAGTCACTCATTGGAATTGGATGCTTTCCCTATTTATTCTTCTGGGATTGGGGGATTTTATAAAAATTCCTTTTATTGAGCTAATCATGGTGGAAAAGATGTCTATCCACCTGAATCTGCCAACTGAATTAATTCCATCATTGAATCTATCAATCTACTTTTGCATATCAATTCATCTAAAATTCTCATAACCATTTTAATGTTGTCAATGATGGCATAGTTCTTTAAATGCTGATCAATAAATATGGTAAAACTTATAATGGAAATAACATGGGAGATTAACATAATAATAACATAGTATATTCTGTCAAATATTCTCATTTTCTTAAATTTGCATATAATGTAAACATCATTGTGCATTCATTCATAAAACAATACTATATTTTAGCACTAATTTACCAATTCACTAACAGTTGATACTACAAAAGAGGTGACAAAAGAGGCTTTATCAAAATTATTTTTCTTGAGGAAACCATTTGGTGCAGTGGGATAAGCTGCCACGTGGGACACCTACATCCCAATTCAGGGTGTTGCTTCAAGTCCTGGTTACCGCATGCTTCTGATGCATCTTCCTCCTGCTGCTAAAGCACCTAGAAAACAGCAGACGATGGCCCAGCTCAAGCATGAGGATCTTTGATGTACATATGGGAGGCTGAAGCAGAGCTCTTCAGCAGTGCCTTTGAACAGGCCTGGCCCCAGCTTTTGAGGGCATCTAGGGGATGAACCAATGAATGCAAGATATTTCATTCTATGTATACATGCCTGCCTTTCCACCTTTTGAGTAATAATTTTTAACACCATACTTTGTGTATCAAGTAGCCCTTGAGTTTGTGCAGATGGCTTCTCCCTGTCATTACACTGCTTCTATTTCATGTCCATGTCTAATCTAAGCCCAGGGATTTCATCATCAGTCTTTTTACTCTTGGTCCATTTAATTGTGATATTTCCCTCACCATGATACAAGATCACATAAACACTTTGGAGATTAACATGAAAGCCAGAATAAAGAGGGTGAATGTTGTCCACACTTTCTGTCTCCTGAGAGTGCTCAGAGGCTGCACCATCAGCCCAGAAACCCCAGATTGTCACATTTTACAGTGAGAACTGAGCTGTACATTCAGAATTTTAAGTATTTACTTTGTTAAAAAAGGACTCGATTCTCCTTTACATTCTGTCCAAATTAGAGGTGACCATGCTCAAGCTTTCTTATGTTCCATTTCTGCCATGTCAGCAGATATTATTGCAGAACAGTGATGCTTCCATGATGGGATTGTCAGATGACTCACATAAAATCACAGGATACAAAATTAACATTAAAATTAAAATAAGCAATGAATTACATACTGTGGTCCATGTATATGTTGTCTACAACTATCAATTGTTAAATTCTAAAAATTAAGGCAAAGATTCAAAAGAAATTATGTAAATGATAGCACTTCAACTATTATACTCATTTTTCTCTCGCCAACTCTACATTATCAAGAGACTCAATGGAAAAACATCAATTCATGATCAGTAAGATCAAGTCTGTTTCAGTGCATGGTGGGCATTTATAGAAAGAGGGGCATGGGTTAGGGAGAATCAGCTAATTATTCCTGTTGTGAGAGAAGAAAATATTGAAATTCTTACCTACTCTTTTTCATGTAATTATATTTTATCTCCTTTGCTGAATGTCTCATAATGTACGGAGTATCCCAAAGTGAATATATGCATGTATACCAAAAGTATTCCAGAAATATTATTTCATGCTTAAATATATTATTGAAATTGAATTGGTTTAGATCCTCTAAATGTCAGACAGCATAAATAATATCCATAATTTGTAACATCAAAGAGGAAGAAGTGACTTAAATAATTCGTACAATGAAGGATAATGATCTACAAAGACAAGAGAAAATTCACCACATATTAGTGTCAGAACAGAAATAAATATTAAGACAATATACAGAAACTGATTCAATAAAGAAAGGTAAATTTAGATTAATTTCTGAAGTAAGATCTAGAGATTACGTATCAAAGTAGCTTCACAGATGCACACTCCAGAAAGGAAAAAAATGATTTTCTGCATTAAATTAAGAAAGCACAAGATGAAGAAATTTCAGTACATGCAGAATATCATCAGTGTAAAAGTAAAAAAAAAATTAGATATAATCTGACATTACAAGTTCTGCATATTTAAATTAGAATTAAGTTAATTAAATTAATGTTCTAGTCAGTGTAATCCTGGTTCTTTCCCTGGCTACAGGAAATGCTAAGGGAATACATATATGTTTTTCGGCAATCAGTTATTCAGTTTCAATACACAAGTGTGTTTTCATTTTACTATAGTAAGTCTTCAAAGAAAGTTAGGCCACCATTCAATCAACTATGCTATTTTTCATTTGTTAACTCTTGCAAGTCATGTGGTTCTGGAGTTTTCCACTTCAGACATTCATTCCTGAATATGAGTCATTTTTGCATTATGTGTGTGTGTGTGTGTGTATGTAAAGAGTACTTCAAAGAGTTTAAAGAAAAATTAAATTTAAGATAATTTTATTTTCTGAAATTGTTGAAACCCCCAAATAGAGCAATCTTCAAAAGGGTCAGAAAATGGATATAATGAAAAAACTTAATTTGTTGTAGAGAGTAGTGCAGAAGTCTAATGTGCTGTACATTGTGATTTAATGCTATAACTAGTACTCAAACAGTATTTTTCATTTTGTGTTTCTATGTGGGTGCAAACTGTTGAAATCTTTACTGAATATACGCTAAACTGATCTTCTGTATATAAAGAGAATTGAAAATGAATCTTGATGTGAATGGAAGGGGAGAGGGAGCGGGAAAGGGGAGGGTTGCAGGTGGGAGGGAAGTTATTGGGGAGAAGCCATTGTAATCCATAAGCTGTACTTTGGAAATTTATATTCATTAAATAAAAGTTTAAAAAAGAATCTTCATCCTAAATTTATATCTATGAAATGTAGGAAGTTTGTATACCTTAAGTCATAAATGGAAAAAAGAATCTTTGCAATATCAGGGTTCCTTAAAAATAAGTGTGTACAATATAAATAATTACTTGTAGTAATTTTCATGACAAAAAGAAAGGCCACTGGTGATGTGAGATCTGTTTATTTGTTTGTTTCACAGGTATCCAAAAAGGCTTCTTGTATGCTTTTAATATGAACAAAATTTCCACTTATGTTGTCATTAAAAATTATGTATTTTTTCCAAGCTGCCATTTGAATCTTAGCCAATGTCTTTATCTTTCTCTTCAATATCTTCACAATCCACCAAGATCTTAGGCCTAAGCCCACTAATGTGACCATCTGTCACCTGGCTTTTTCCACATAATAATGCTACTCACTGCACTGTATATTTTATTTCCAGACATGTTCAAGTCATTGAATTTGCCAAGTGACTTAAAATGTAAGGCTTTGTTCTACTTGAGTAGAGTGATGAGGGGGTCTCTCCGTCTGTACCACCTGCCACCTTAGCATCATCCAGGTCATAACCATCAGCACCAACACCTTCTCTTTGTCAAGATTTAAACACAAGCTCACAAATTATATTATCCATTCTTTCTTCTGTTTTTGGTCCTTCAACCTGTCGTCCAATGATCATCTACAGTGCAGCTCTATCTAACATAACCAATCTATTCCATATCAGTAAGTACTGCTGAATTTCTTCAATGAACTCCATCATCATGGAAATATATTTCACACTCGCATTGTCACAGAAAATCTTTGTAGAAATCATGCTTTTCTCCAGTGCTTATATGGTGATCTTCTTATCTAGCCATCAAAGGAGGTCTTAGTACCTTGAAAGCATGAGGGATTTCCCAAGGATCTCCCCCCGAAAAGAGCCACCCATACTGTCCTGCTGTTGGTGAGTTTCTTTGTGATCATGTATACTGTGTGGATATCATAATGTCATCCTTTTCAACCATATTATGGAAATATGATCCAGTTGTTCTGCATGCCCAGAAACTTGTGGGAAATATCTATGCCACTGTCAGTCCTTAGTGCTTATTATGGCTAATAAATGAATAGTTGGAATTCTTCAAAACATGAGTGATATGACATCAATTTTAACAAGCTGATAAAACACACCTGAAAACATAAATTCTATCAAGTACAATATTTAAAAATCCAGAATTTTAATTCTAATTTAAACATGCAAAACTTGTATTTTTAACTTGTATCTAAATATTTTAAAGATGTATATATTTATTGGAAAGGCAGAGCTACAAAGAGACAGAGACAAAGACATAGAGAGAGGTCTTCCATCTGCCGGTTCAATCCCCAGATGGCAGCAAAGGCCTGAGCTGGGGCAATCCAAAGCTGGAGCCAGGAGCTTTTTCAATGTCTCCCACAGGAGTGTAGGGGCCCAAGGACTTGGGTCATCTTCTACTGCTTTCTTATATCATACCAGAGAGTTGGATCAGAAGTGGAGCAGTCAGGAATTGAACTAGCACACATATGAAATGCTGGTGCTGCAGGTAACAGCTTTACCTGCTATGCCACATCACCAGCCTCTAAATGTTTTTTCTCTTGGACACTGCCTCTGTTAGTTCAATGTTCTGCATGTATTGAAGTTTCTTCATCTTGTTCTTTCTTAATTTAATGCAAGAGAACATTTGCATTTCTTTTTGTGGTGTGCTCTATGAAACTATGTTTGGTACCGAATCCCTAGATCTACTTAGAAATTAATCTAAGTTTACCTTTGTTTGTTGAAGGCAGTTACTCTATGATGTCTTAATATTTATATCTGTTCTGACACTATATTAAAGGTGCGGACCTTGCTCTTGTATTTTTATATCATCACCCTTCTTTTATCACTTATTTAAGTCTTTTTTTTCCTCTATGATGTCACAAAGTATAGATATTACTGAAGTATTTTTTGTTAAATTTTCACTTTTGACCCAATAAACTTCTGAATCACAGGTTTGTATCTTGTGATCAATTTTAGAAATTTATGGCATAAAAATTCTAATAATACTGCCCTTTATTTCTTTTCCTTAGTCCTGAGAAACAGCTAGTAGTTTAATTCTTTCTCAGTCTAAGCTTTTTATATGTAGGTTTATATTTTAAATTCCATTCATTTACTCTTTACTGTGTTTGAATGTACTCACTGTGCTTAATAATATAGTTCAACAGTCTTCAGCTCAGTTCATGTTTAACATGGTTCACATTAAGTAGATTCACTACCTGTTCAGTTATGTACTTGCTGTTTCCAAATATACCTTTTTATGCATATAGTATCCTGTTGTTTTCATTTTCATTTTATTTTAATTTTCCTATGGCCATTTTATTCACTTACAGTATAACAATATGATCCCTATGTCTGAAGCTTATGTGATGTGGAATTTTATTTTGGTTGGTTATTTCTTGTGTAAAAAATAATATAAAAATTGATTTTCATATAAGTGATAATTCACTTTGAAATGTTTGCAGTTAGTTATTTTTAAGTCCTTTCCCCCTCCAAACTGAACAACCCAAATAGATTAGTCATTTTTTAAAATAGGTCTTATATGAAGCGAGAACTTGCTTCATTAATTTCTTCTCTAGACCATTTTCTTGGTTTAATTTTGTAGTTTTGGAGTCTTCAAATTTTCCTTCCACATTATTGGGAATTTTAAGGAATCTAATAACATTTCAGGATTTTAACTTTCTGTATTATAAATTATTAGAATATATAACAAATTTTCCAAAAATCACAGTTATCACTATTATACAAAGTAACATTTCAGATAGATTTCCTGTACTAAACAACCATATTTCATGAGAAATCCTTTTTTATTTTTGTTTAGAACATATTCCTAATATTCTTCTTGCTCAATGTACTAGAGCATAATGATAATATGTAGAAAACCATTATTTTAATATCATACAAATATTTTCATGTTTTTTCACAAACTTATGAAATATTGCATTTCTTTGCCATTAATAGTCCCTATATACAAGTTCAGAATTACAGTTTTATGATAGCATTAAATGACTATTTGTAGGAATATTTATCTGATTCAGGATTATTTACTCCTCTTCATTAGCACTCCCATGAATCTAAAAAAATCATTTTTTAAATTTCTGTCTAAATTGTGGGCTAACTTAAATGATCTTAATGAAATAAACATGTAGGTATGTATCACTTGATGTTATTACACCTCACTTGATAATTTCTATTGTCATTACAATGCCCCAAAAATATAATCTGCTGGATTTCTTCTGTGAAGGATGCAATGACAATTTTATACCTAAAATTTATACCTACTTAAGCACTTAACTATGGTTTCTGAACTGGAAATATTATCCTTTGTTTCCTGGTCAAAATGTTCCCATTTAATTAAAAAACTTTTACATAAATTACTTAACTATATATGTGTTCATGTACTTCATTCTTTGTTGTTTACATATTGATATTGATTGCTTTTAATGAATCAATGAAAACTGAAGAATCCTCTGTTGATTTATCTCTGTTAATATAATTGAAAATGTATATATTTTTTCCTATTTAAAGGATTTTTGTGTTACTAATTTGGAGCTTTTAACTATTAAGCTCATAAATGCCTAATGGCTTATAATATTTCCTAACATTGTCTATAGTGATTAACACTTTAGATTCATCAAATTAGTTTTGTTCATAGCATCTTCAAACAAAACTTTATTTTATATTCATTCTTATTATATGTACTACTATGTATATATATTTAACATCTAGTTCAATATATTTATTTAACATATATTTATATATGCACTCCATCATAATTAATTATTGATAAAAAACTGCCATATAGTTAATCTGACCTGTTTTATAAATTTCAAAGACAAAATGGAGCATCACCAGCTTCCTTTAGATTAAGTAATCCATCTGTATCACACACTAAGTGTGACTATGCAGTACTAAAGTTATATTCATTTTGCATCTTACATCCTACAAGAGAAGAAAATTTGGTGTTCAGTCAGTTGTCACCGATCAGGGAGAACATATGGTATTTGTCCCTTTGGGACTGGCTTATTTCACTCAGCATGATGTGTTCCAGATTCCTCCATTTTGTTGCAAATGACTGGATTTCGTTGTTTCTTACTGCAGTATAGTATTCTAAAGAGTACATATCCCATAATTTCTTTATCCAGTCTACCGTTGATGGGCATTTAGGTTGGTTCCAGGTCTTAGCTATTGTGAATTGTGCTGCAATAAACATTAGGCTGCAGACCGCTTTTTTGTTTGCCAATTTAAATTCCTTTGGGTAAATTCCAAGGAGTGGGATGGCTGGGTCGAACGGTAGGGTTATCTTCAGGTTTCTGAGGAATCTCCAGACTGATTTCCATAGTGGCTTGACCAGTTTGCATTCCCACCAACAGTGGGTTAGTGTCCCTTTTTCCCCACATCCTCGCCAGCATCTGTTGTTGGTAGATTTCTGAATGTGAGCCATTCTAACCGGGGTGAGGTGGAACCTCATTGTGGTTTTGATTTGCATTTCTCTGATTGCTAATGACCTTGAACATTTTTTCATGTGCCTGTTGGCCATTTGGATTTCCTCTTTTGAAAAATGTCTATTGAGGTCCTTGGCCCATCTCTTAATTGGGTTGTTGGTTTTGTTTTTGTGGAGTTTCTTGATCTCTTTGTAGATTCTGGTTATTAACCCTTTATCTGTTGCATAGTTTGCAAATATTTTTTCCCATTCTGACGGTTGTCTCTTCACTCTCCTGACTGTTTCTTTTGCAGTACAGAAACTTCTCAATTTGATGCAATCCCAATAGTTAATTTTGGCTTTGACTGCCTGTGCCTCCCGGGTCTTTTCCAGAAACTCTTTGCCTGTGCCAATATCTTGAAGGGTTTCTCCAATGTTCTCTAGTAACTTGATGGTGTCAGGTCGTAGATTTAGGTCTTTAATCCATGTTGAGTGGATTTTTGTGTAAGGTGTAAGGTAGGGGTCTTGCTTCATGATTCTGCACGTGGAAATCCAATTTTCCCAGCACCATTTATTGAATAGACTGTCCTTGCTCAAGGAATTAGTTTTAGATCCTTGATCAAATATAAGTTGGCTGTAGATGTTTGGGTTGATTTCTGGTATTTCAATTCTGTTCCATTGGTCTATCCTTCTGTTTCTGTACCAGTACCATGCTGTTTTAATTCTGTAATTAATACACAGTTATTCTTAAGTGTTGAAATTTAACTGAATTGTGATCCCTGTTAAACATAAGAGTGGGAATAAGAGAGGGAAGAGATATATAATTTGGGACATGCTCAAGCTGACTTGCCCCAAATGGTAGAGTTAGAAACATACCAGGGGATTCCAATTTAATCCCATCAAGGTGGCATGTACCAATGCCATCTCACTAGTCCAAGTGATCAATTTCAGTTCGCAATTGATCATAATGAAAGGACTAAGAGTCAAAGGGAGCACATAAGCAAGTCTAGTACCTGCTAACACTATCCGATAGAATAAATAAAGGGGAGAGTGATCCAACATGGGAAGTGAGATACTCAGCAGACTCATAGAATGGCAGATGCCCTAAATAGCACGCTGGCCTCAGAATCAGCCCTAAAGGCACTCGGATCTGGCTGAAAAGCCCATGAGAGTATTTCAGGCATGGAAAGCCAAGACACTCTGGCAAAAGATCTCTGTGAGTGAGATCTCAGTGGAAAGAACAGGTCTTCAAAGAAGGAGGTACCTTTCTCTGAAGGGAGGAGAGAACCTCCACTTTGACTATGACCTTGTCTAAACAAGATAAGAGTCGGAGAACTCAAGGGGCTTCCATAGCCTTGGAAACTCATGACTGGAGCATAGGGAGATTACTGATGCCATAGACAGGAGTGTCAATTGGTAAAGTCAACAACAGGAGTCACTGTGCACTTACTCCTCATGTAGGATCTCTGTCCTTAATGTGCTGTGCATTGAGATTTAATGCTATAATGAGTACTCAAATAATATATTTCACTTTGTGTTTCTATGGGGGTGCAAACTGTTGAAATCTTTACTTAATGCATACTAAACTGATCCTCTGTTAAAAAAAAAAAAAAAAAAAAAAAAGAAAAGAAAAGAAAAGAAAAGAAACTATCAACTCCCAACTTGACTCTCACTGGGATTAAACATGACAATAGGTCTGATCTGATTTCATCATCATTAAAAAAAATCATCTATTATTTTTCACTTTATGTTTCTGTGTGGGAGCAAACTGTTGAAAGCCTTACTTAATGTATACTAAGCTGATCTTCTGTATATTAAGATAATCGAAAATGAATCTTGATGTGAATGGAAGGGGAGAGGGAGTGGGAAAGGGGAGGGTTGTGGGTGGGAGGGACGGTATGGGGGGGAAGCCATTGTAATCCATAAATCGTACTTTGGAAATTTATATTCATTATATAAAAGTTAAAAAAAAAATAAAAAATAAATAAAAAATTAAAAAAAAAAATAAACAACTGATGGAAGATAAAAAAAAAAAAAAAAAAAAAAAAAAAAAAAAGAAAGAAAATTTGAGTCCTTCATTCTTTGAGCTAAAATTTTCTCCCATATTAAAATTCTAATTGTTTTCCATGCCAAGTACCCATAAAACCTATTTATATGGATTACTACAAAAATTTTATTAAGAGGTAGATACTATTAGTGGAAACTCATAAAACTGATTACATAACGACTTACAAAATCATCTTGAAAACATTTGTGGAAATGCATATGATAAAAAAATGAAAATCAACCTAGTTTTTCATCAAAATACACTTTCTTTTATTTCCAATGTCACAAATTTTTCAATCACTTTTGTATAACAAGAATTAAACTCTGAAGTCATTAAAAAGTAAAAATAAAATATTTATTTAAAAATCCCTCCATGCACAAAAGCCCATGGTTCCATTGCTAAATATGTGTCTATTAATAGAGAAGTAACAATACAAAGTCTTAACATTGTATTCTCTTCAACATGGCTTTATAAATATTGTTTTGTGCATCTGCCTTTAAATCACATAGAAAAAATAATTAACCACCAAAAGGAATGAGTAATGGCTGTTATAGTTGTCTATTTTGTTATCAAAATCTGTGATTTTATTAATTCATATCAGTTTTAATTACCGCATTGTGTCCTTCATTTCAGCCTGACAAACTCACTTGCTCACTATGGTAGGATTGTTCTATTAACACAACCACTTCAATTTTATCTCACCATGTTTTAATTTTGCCTGATATAGAACTCATATCTGACAGTTGTAGTCATTTTCCTTCCAGTGATTTAAATGTGCCTTCCCACTTACCTCTGACTGCCATTTTTGTCAGAGGAAATCAGCTGTTAGTCACTTTAAAGATCATTTTTGTATCAAAAATCATTTGCCTCTTATTCCTTTTGAGATTATTTGCTCATATTTTGTCAGTAATTTGAAAAGGAATATATCTCAGTGTGCTTTTGCAGCCCATCCTCTTGAGTTCACTCTAGATCTCACATCTGTAAATCAATGTATCTTGTCATATTTGGATATTTCAGCAATAATTTTCCAAGTATTCTGTATCCCTGTCCTCACTCCTAGTGGGCATCCCATGACGGCAATTTTAGGACAATCAATGATGTGCTACAAATGTCTTGGGATCTGTTTACTTTTTTCATTTATGTGTCTTCTACTCAGAAGACATAGCTTCATTTGTCTTCTAGTTCACTGATTCACATGCCTCTTCAAGCCTGTTACTGAACTTGTTTTGTAATTTTTGGTTCAGCTGTTTCTTCATCTCCTCAATGTCCTTTTGCCTCCTTCTTCATGATTTTATGTTTTAAGAATATTTTTTATTAATTTATTTTATAACTTTTTATTAAGAAGTAACAATTGTTCAGGTTTGTGGGGCAAAGTATAAAATCCCACAGTATTAACTCGGTAGCTTTTTTTTTATCAATTTTTTTGTGTTTGGAGCCTTCCAGATTCTCTCTTTGTAACCCAGCCATCCCACCTGTGGGTTTATATGCAATGACATATAGAAGATATCCCTGCAGTCCTACATTCACTGCAGAATTATCTTTTTGTTCACATTCCTTGCTGTATATCTTACCTATGTTTTCCTTAATTCCTTGTCAATGTTTCCTTTAAGCCCCTGGGCATTTGTAGGGCATTTACTCAATGCTAAATAATTACAATTCATTGATTTTTGTAGAATGTCGAGCAGTTGGGGCTTGTCTGATATATTTTTGGCAAGAACACCACAGAACTTGTATATCCTCAGTATAGAATGTTAGGGGACCAGGTGTCCAAATCTCACATTACTGGTTGACTCTGAGCAATTGGTTCAGGTGGTGTCTGCCAGGTTTCCCTAAAGTTACTATTTCCCCCACTGTAATTAGTATCTTGTGGTGAGAAACTTTGATAGACAAAAAATCTATTTCTTTTCATCATAATTTTATCCATTAATTTATAGAATCCACAGATGATTCTTGCTTACACATAAATATTATGGCCTGTGGTATTAACCAGTTAGTGATTTTCTATTTCCATAATTCCTTCTATATTTATTCATTGAAATTTTACTATAAGGAAAACATATTCCTACCCCCTCATTTATTTACTTGTTCAATTATTCATTTATGTAAGCATGGGCTCATGGACACCTATGAGTTAATAATCTGTTACTACCATTTTTCAATATGTTGCCCATATTGTCCCCAAGTTGGCTTCTTATGAGGTTTTGACATACTTAAATAATTTTTCAAGCAGTTGCTTACTTTATGATCTTTAAAATCTTTTTATTTTAAAGATACCATATGGGACACCTGTATCCCTTATCAGAGTGCCTGGGTTCTAGTCCCAACTCTGCTCCCGAGTCTAGCTTTCTGCTAATTCATAACCTTGGAGCAAGAGGTACTGGCTCAAGTTGTGGAGTCCCTGCCACCCACATGGGAGATCTGGATTGAGATCCTAGATCTTGATTTCAGTCGGTCATCCCTTCCATTGCAGGCTTTTGAGGAAGTGAATCTGTGAGTGAGAACTTATCTCTTTGTCATCTCTGCCTACCAAATAGATAAATAATCTTTTAAAAGTTCATGAAAAGTTCCTATCAAGAAGAAACTATGTGTGTATTTTTCCATGAAATTTTTTTTGGAATATGTGTGTCCTCCCATATTATTTCACAGGTCTGTCCACTAGAGGGTCCAGGACCAAGGTCACCTGCTAGCAAGAGCATATCTAGTACCCTGGGCTTGTCAGTACTCTCCTCCCATGAAAGGGATCAGAGCTCTTTGGAGAAATGGCAGGGCTGTGGCAGGGAGGTGCAAGATGAGTTTGGAGCATGTTGAACCAGTGCCTATATGGGATGCCAGCCCTGCAGGCAGAAGCTTTACCCACTACACCACAGCACCAGCCCCCTAAGTGGTATCTTAACTGCTATGCTTAACCATTGTGTCCACCATACTATTATTGGCCACATTTTACAAATTAGGACAAAGTTATAATTTTGGGAAATAAATCCATATGTCCTACTGTATAGTAAGGTACAAGGATGATGGACTATATATTTAAAAAGAACTATCAGAGGGTCTGGCACTGTGATGTACATGGGAAAAGCCACTGCCTGCAATTTCAGCATCCCATATGGGTGCCAGTCGGAGACCCAGCTGTTCCCGTTCTGATCCAGCTCTCTGCTATGGCCTAAGAAAGCAGTGGAAGATGGCCCAAGTGCTTGGGCCCATGTACCCACATGGGACACTTAAAGGGAGCTTCTGGCTCCTGGCTTCATATCAGCACAGCTCCAGTCATTGTGGCCATTTAGGGAGTGAACCAGTAGATAGCAAAACCTCTCTCTCTCTCTTTCTCTCTCTCTCTTCCTCTGCCTTTCAAAGAAATAAATAATTTTAAACATGAGCTATCAGAAAGAAATGATAATGGTTTGAAGAGACGGACATGCATTCTGTGATTTGAAGATGACTATATATATGTGTGTTTGTGTGTGTGTATATATATATATATATATATATATATATCAAACATCACATAGTTCTTTATAAATATGTATCATGTTCATGTGTAAATTTAAAGAATACAAATTCGGTAAATGAGGCACAGAGAAGGTAAGCAATTACTCCAAAAATCACAGAGTGCACATGTAGTGGAAGGGGGAAATCAAAATACAGACAGCCATACTGCAATTCCTAAGGAGTGGAAGTAACTTCTTCACATACACATGTCAGCAGAAAGCCACCAGCCTTAGAGTCCAGTATGGACCTTTTCTTGGGAATAAACAGCAGTCCTAGTAATAGCCACAAAGGAAGCATCATGTACGCATTGCCTGCCTGGGCATTAAGTAGCCACTGGAGCTCCAAAAGCCCTGTGAGGGAGACATTACTGCCCTCAGATTAGACATCGGGGAATCAAAGATCAAGGAGGCTAAGTGATGTGTCCAAGACAACATAGCTAAGGCACAGAGCCAATAGTTGACCTCACACGTATCTGGATATAAAGTCCATGCTTATACTACATATCCATGTTTCCTAAATTTGTATTTTCTGTGGAATATAACTTAGCTTTTTTTCACTTTAATAGTTACATGCTTATTTTAATTGCACGTTAGAAATAAATCTAAGCATACTTCAAACTCATTTCAGATATAATACTGCATACAGTAATGGTGTTTTGTAAAATAAATTTGGATAAAAAGTATGAAGTATATAATAATGGAAGTAGAAAAAATTCATAAAAACAGCCCATGAGTGTTTGAGGATTAGGAGATGTAATACTCTAGGATTGTGCAGATTCCTTCTCAGGCATGCCCAGGAAATTAGAGTCACCTATGGCTGCAGAAAAAAACAACAGAATAAGGATGTTGGACCTAGATGGGTTTTAACTCTACATGTGTCATTATTACCTTTATAACTTAGGATATTACATTTGATCTCTTTTGGCATCCATTTCTGAAATAAAATATAGAGAAACAGAGCAATTTAATTAAGACAGCTCTTTTGAAAGCAATTTGATAATAGTTTCAGGAAACACAAAACTGTACCCCTTTTTATTTATTTATTTTTATTTATTTTTGTTTATTTGAAAGGCAGACTGTGAGAGAGAAATAGAGAGAGATCATCCATCTGCTGTTTCACTTCCCAAATGGCCATAAAAACCAGAGCTGATCCAGGATGAAGCCAGAAGACCTGAGTTTCATCCACTGCTTTCCCAGGCACATTAGCAGGAAACTGGATTGTAAGTGGAGCAGCTCAGACTAAAACTGGCACCCATGTGGAATTCTGATATCCCAGGTGGCTGCTTAGCCCACTATACCACAATGCTGGCCCCACAAAACTGTTCTTTGATTGGTAATTCTACTTTGGGAGCTCTCTCCCAAGAAAATGGAAAACATTTATTTATAAGAACAAAGATATTCATGAATATTGTGCCTCAAAATAAAACAATCTAAATGTTCAAAGGAGAACATAAAGAAGATGGAACACATATACTTGGAAGGAGTGTTATGCAATCACTAAAAATGCTATATGGAGGTGGACATTTGGTGCAGCAGTTAAGTCACCACTAGATACCTGCATCCCAAATTGGAGTGTCAGCTTGAGTCTCAACTCCTCTACTTCTAATATAACTTCCTGCTAATGTACTCCCAAAGAAGAAGCTGATGATACCTTAAATACTTGAGTCCCTGACACCCAGATAGTAGATGGTGATTGAGTTTTGGGTTGCTCTTTTTTGCTGGGCTCAGCCCTGGCTATTGCAAGCATTTGGGGAAGGAACAAGCAGATGGAGGATCTATCTCTATATCTCTCTTTCAAAAAAATGAAAATAAATTAAGAAACTAAAAATTTTTAATTCTATGAAATGACAGCAACATACTCATGAAGTGGGGAAATAAAAGAGATCTGTTCATGGGCCAGCTCTGGAAATATTTATTCTTACCAACTATTGGTATTTTGGCATATTTGTTACTTGCATGTTTTTCTCTATGTGGTGATTACTAAATATGTAATATATATAGCTATATACTAATATACTAAATATAATTATATGCTATAATAATATATATTATATTACTATACATAGTATAGTAATATGTAATATATAATATGTAGTATATAATATGTAATATATATAACTATATACTAATATACTATATAATTATATAGTATATTACAATACATAGTATATTAGCAATATAAAGTATATTAGTTATATATATATTCCTATATATATTAGATTATATATAGATTACTGTAGGATGGAATATACTCTATGTAGTATATGGTGTTAAAACCGTCTTCTGCAGTGCCTTCATCCGTATGGGCACCATTCAAGTTCCATCTGCCCTACTTCTGATCCAGCTCTCTGCTGAAGCCAGGGAAAGCAGTAGAAGATGACCCAAGACTTTGGGCCCATGCACCTATATGGGAGACCTGGGAGCACCTCCTGGCTCCTGGTTTCAGATTGGCCCAGTTCCAGCCATTACAGCTGGAAAGTGAACATTACATTTGGAAAGTGAACCAGCAAATGGAAGATGTTCTCTCCCTCCCTCTCTCTCTCTCTGTAACTCTGCCTTGCAAATCAATCAATAATTCTTTGTTTTTTAAAAAATAACCTGTTCACATACTATAGTAACCACCATATAGAGAAGAACATGCAGGTAACAAATATGCAAAATACCAATAGTTAGTAAGAATAATTATTTCCTTGTATTTTCAAAATTTTCTCCAATATTCTGAGATCATATTTAGGAAGGAGAAAAGTATCAGTTAAGGGATTCAGCTGTGAAATCACAAAAATTCCCTTTGGCTTTAATATTCTGTGGCTTTTTTCTGGAAATGGGAGTGGAGGTCAAGCAAGAACAAAATGTTAGAAAAGTTTAGTGGCAGGGACTCACCTGTTTAAATTATTTAATGGCACTGTAAACAACACATGAGAGCATCTAAAGTTGCAGAGAATGTGCAAGCCCTCCATCTGAGTGGCAGAAAGGGCATGAGTCTGGGAAATAGGTTACTTAAATTGAACCAGATGATCTTAAGGGCCCTCTCCAAGCAACTCAATCGCTTGCACATCCACTTACTGAATAAACATCCACAAATACCTAGGACATGCCAGGAGCCATGAGGTTGAATGATCATTGAACCATTCCTTCAGAGTCTAGTGAGAAAGAAAGATCTGATTTTCATTTCATTTAACATAACAAAATACCACAGTCTGGTGGCTTAAACAAAAGGGACTTGTTCTTCACAGTCCTGGAAGCTGAAAACTCAAGAACAAGGTGTCTTCAAGTTTGGTTTCTTCTCCCCTCCAAGTATGAACCAGGCACAACTTTGCTTGGCTCCTGAGACCAAAGAACAGGTATGTTGAATGTGACATGGTCACAGACTGGACTGGTGTCATCTAAGTCCTCTCTCCTTGACTTGCAGATGACCACTGTCTTGGTATGGCACTGATACAACAAAGTAGCACAGACCAGGCTTTTATAAACAGCAGAAGTACATTTCCCACAGTTCTGGAGATGGGGTGTCCAAGATCAAGAATACCAGCATGACTGCACTGTGGTCAGGTGGTGACCTCTATGCTGTTTCAGACACCTGCCTTCTCCTGTGTCTTCATATGCCAGAAAGACCATGATAGAGCTCTCTGGGTCCCTTTCACCAGGGCACTAATCTCATGCACAAGGGCACCACCCTTTGGCACAATTAGGACCCAACTCCTAATGCTGTCACATTAGGGGTTAGGTTTCAACATGCAACTTTTAGGGGGACACATTCAGTCCAGAATAGTAGCTTTCTTCCTATATCCCAGCCTGGTTGTACCTCTGCCTACACACACCTCTGGGGTCTTTTTTGTGTGTCTCTTCTTAAATGGACACCAGTTAGAATGGATTAGGGCTCACCACAATCCCAAGGATTCCCTTCCAATATTGTTTTAGCTTCATGTTGATCCAAATAATTCAGAAGATCATCACATAATCTTCAATTTCACAATTCTAACTTTTTTATCTGCCTCCAAATCTTTTGAATGAAGTCACTGCTCTGGATATCTGATGGCCTTATTTCAGTAATCTAAAACTCAACTCCAAATCAAGTTTAGATTCTAGGTGATGTTACATAATCCACTAGTCTTACAACCTCCACATACTTCTCTGTTAAGACTATCCTCTAGGATGATAATGAAATATAAATAATTATGTTCTTTGTTTCCTGGGAAAAGCAGAAATTCCACAGGAATTCTGTAGATGTCCTTATACATAATCACAATTCTAACAACCCAAAGTTATACTTTCTTCACATCAGCAAATTAAAAATAATTGGCCTGATGAAAATTATATTTAGAGTATATGAAATTTATTTATAAAAATTTGTATCTGTAAATGTTAAAATTTTAGCCTTTCCTTAAAGACCAATTTACAGAAAGATATATTTTTGAACTGTAATTCTTCTGATGTGTGTATATGAGTGAGTTGGGGGGCAGTACAAGAATATTTATAAATTTATACACATGTGTATCCATATATGAAATTAAATAGATGATGTAAAGGGGTTACATGCATAATTTAAAGGCAATAAAATTTTTAAAGCATTCACCATCTCTTTTCTTCACCTAATGATTATCAGATTCACTGTCTTCAAGTTAATTGATACCTTCTTGGAATTCCCAGAACTATCATAGTAACTTCAACTTGAATATCTAAAAGCCAACCTCCAAACTTTAAGAAAATTCCCAAGAGCATAGTAATATGAAAAAAGTTGTTAATTTTCTTTTTTCATCAATAATAGCCTAAAAGCTGTAAATTATGAAAAAGGGTGAATAAAAAGTATGTGTATTACAGAAACAATGCCAAAGACACCAGCACATCATATACAAGCAATCTGTGTGAGTTCTTGTCCAATACTTCCAGCTACTTTCAACTGATGGTTCACTACAGTCACCGCGAACATAAGTATACATATATCCCCTTTGTTTCTATATATACCTTTGTTTTATATACATAATTTATATACATAATATATACATAATTTATACAAAATATACATAATATATACAAAATTTATTTATTTTATATACATAATTTATATACATAATATATACATAATTTATATACATAATATACATATACTATATATATATATATATATATATCTTTGTTTCTAAGTCTCTAAGGAGGATACAGAGCAAAGGAAGAATTTGTACCTTTAGTGTATAGCAGAAACAGTATGCTTCCCAACATAAAGAAATTTGAAATTAGTGTGCTCATATTGCTTTTTGAGAGAAAAATATATTTTAACACATTTACTCTTTTGGATAACCAAGGAAGCAAGATTGAAAGCATTGCTATAAGTAAAGAAAAGGTAAATTATCACAACACAGTCACAAAGGAAGCCATGATGAAACATAATCATCATCATCAAACCTTAAAAATTCCACCAGATAAGCTGAACATCATACACTAGGACCAAATTCATCCTGCTGTTGGAATGGCTATTAGCTTATTTGAGCACAAAACTCTTATACACTAAAATCAAAACATCTCAAATTTTTCTCTAATTTCAAACTTGCCAGCACCTGTCTGATGGACTAAGTGGGTTCCTATGGTGATAGATCAGGTGTTCATGAACATCGAGTCTGCAAAGACATTTCTCATTTTAATTTAATTCACAGAAATTCTGATATGTATATATGTATATACCTGATATATACATACATATGTGTGTGTGTGTGTGTGTGTGTGTGTGTGTGTGTGTATAGCAATGCTCACATCTGTGCCTGTTTAGGTAAGGTCAGATAAAGAGTAAGGAAGCATCATTTCACTGTTGCCTGAATCTGGACCTTGTTTTGGCAAACTACTGATCTCACCATTCACCTATCTTTCGAAATTCAAAAATGTCTACCTTGCTGGATTATGGTGTATTAAACAGGATTATGTACAAAACAAGGCTTTTCTCATGCATTTTATATATGATGCAAATAGCATTACATCTCCTCTACCTCAAAATTCATAAAACAATCATCTTAAGGGACACTCTGGTGATACTTCCCATCAATCAGAAAAATGTAATGTTCTAAGCTAAAGCTCATAGTATTCCAATAGGCTATTATTTTAAAATTATACAATCTATTATTTATTTAATTTGTTCATAAAAGCTATAATAAAATAGTTTCACTCATAAAAAATAAACCATACTAACAAGTGTTTAACCATTGGTCTTAAAAATAAATTTATTTATTTGAAAGGCAGAGTTACAGAGAAGTAGAGGCAACAGCAGAGAGAGAGAGAGAGTGAGGTATTCCATCTGCTGGTTCACTCCCCAAAATGACAGAAATGGTCAAAGCTTGGCTGATCTGACTCCAAAAGCCAGTAGCTTCTTCCAGGTCTCTCATGACATTGCAGGGGCCCAAGCACTTAGGCCAACTTCTATTTTCCCAGGCCATAGCAGAGAGCTGGATTGGAAATGGAGCAGCTGGGTCTTGAAATAGCACCCATATAGTAAAATGGCACTGCAGGCTGCAGCTTAACTTGCTATGCCACAACAGTGGATCCTAACCATTGCTCCTTTGGGGGAACTACACACTGTGTGTTGATATATTTTTGAGAGTTTTTTTAAAAATTGATCTCAATACCAATAATAAAAAGGTGCACAAAAATATTTATTATGAATTATATGTAACTGTATAAGTGTTAAACAGTGCCATCTTCGATTTTTGCAATGACAACCATGATTTTAATCTATAGAAATTCAGTAAATGGAGTTTTAGGTTAGTGATCTTGTCCTTTTCCCAACAAATGTATTGTCATTTTATCTAATTTGTGACCTTCTATTAAATTATTCCTCCCTCTTAAAACAATTGTATGGATCAGAATGAAACATCTTTAAATTTCAGCACTAAACATGACATACTTTAATTTAAACATTTATTTTTCAAATTTTTATGAATATAATAGAACATATCTCATGTATTTCATAGGTACAAATCCAAGAAGATAACCATAAAGCTCTTGCTCACAATCTGCCTCCGTCAGTCCCCTTCTATCCTTCCTTTCTTGCTTTATTTAATTTTTGCAAATACATAATTTCACTCTACTCTATAATCACAGGTTTAATGTGCCACTAACAATAATAATCAATATGTAAGAATATAAATTCCATAGTTCCACAGTATTATACACAGGGGCTAAAATAGCTTCATTCATAAATATATATACATATATATATATATATTTGTGTTCTGTATTAACTATTACAAATCAGAGAAACCATGCTGTTTTGATTACAACTGCCCCATTTCAGGACATACTACAGGGCAGTTGTAATCAAAACAGCATGGTACTGGTACAGAAACAGATGGATAGACCAATGGAACAGAATTGAAACACCAGAAATCAATCCAAACATCTACAGCCAACTCATATTTGATCAAGGATCCAAAACCAATCCCTGGAGTAAGGACAGTCTATTCAATAAATGGTGCTGGGAAAATTGGATTTCCATGTGCAGAAGCATGAAGCAAGACCCCTACCTTTCACGTTACAAAAAAATTCACTCAACATGGATTAAAGACTTAAATCTATGACCTGACACCATCAAATTATTAGAGAGCATTGGAAAAACCCTGCAAGATATAGGTACCGGCAATGACTTCTTAGAAAACACCCCAGAAGCACAGGCGGCAAAGCCAAAATTAACATTTGGGATTGCATCAAATTGAGAAGTTTCTGTACTGCAAAAGAAACAGTCAGGAAAGTGAAGAGACAACTGACAGAATGGGAAAATATATTTGCAAACTATGCAACTGATAAAGGGTTGATCACCAGAATCTACAAAGAAATCAAGAAACTCCACAACATCAAAACAAACAACCCACTCAAGAGATGGGCCAAGGACCTCAATAGATATTTTTCAAAAGAGGAAATCCAAATGGCCAACAGACACATGAAAAAATGTTCAAGATCACTAGCAATCAGGGAAATGCAAATCAAAACCACAATGAGGTTCCACCTCATCCCAGTTAGAATGGATCACATTCAGAAATCTACCAACAATAGGTGCTGGCGAGGATGTGGGGAAAAAGGGACACTAACCCACTGTTGGTGGGAATGCAAACTGGTTAAGCCACTATGGAAGTCAAACTGGAGATTCCTCAGAAACCTGAATATAACCCTACAATTCAACCCAGCCATCCCACTCCTTGGAATTTACCCAAAGGAAATGAAATTGGCAAACAAACAAGCTGTCTGCACATTAATGTTTATTGCAGCTCAATTCACAATAGCTAAGACCTGGATCCAACCCAAATGCCCATCAACAGTAGACTAGATAAAGAAATTATGGGACATGTACTCTACAGAATACTATACAGCAGTCAAAAACAATGAAATCTGGTCATTTGCAACAAGATGGAGGAATCTGGAAAACATCATGCTGAGTGAATTAATCCAGTCCCAAAGGGACAAATATCATATGTTCTCCCTGATTGGCGACAATCAACTGAGCATCAAAGGGGAAAATTGTTGAAGTGAAATGGACACTATGAGAAACAGTGACTTGATCAGCTCTTGTCCTGACTGTTGATGTACAATGTAATGCTTTATCCATTTTAGTATTTTTTTGTTCTAGTAACATTGGTTGAACTCTTTAATTAGCACACAATTATTCTTAGGTGTTTAAATTTTAACTGAAAAGTGATCCCTGTTAGGAATTTGGAAACATTATGCTGAGCTAAATAAGCCAATCCCAAAGGGACAAATACCACTTGTTCTCCTTGATAAGTGACAACTAACTGAGCACCAAAAAGGAAACCTGTTAAAGTGAAATGAACACTATGAGAAACAGTGACTTGATCAGCCCTCACCCTGACTGTTGATGAGCAGCTTAATATGTTATCCCTCTTAGTATTTTTTTTGTTTGTTCTACTTAATAATTTTGGTTGAATACTGTAATCAATACACAATTCTTCTTAAGTGCTGAAACTTAACTGAAAAGTGATCACTGTTAAATGTAAGAGTGGGAATAAGAGAGGGAAGAGATGTGCAATTCGGGACATGCTCAAGCTGACTTACCTCAAACGGTAGAGTTAGAAACATACCAGGGGATTCCAATTCAATCCCATCGAGGTGGCATGTACCAATGCCATCTCACTAGTCCTAGTGATCAATTTCTGTTCACAATTGATCATAATGATAGGACTAAGAACCAAAGGGATCACATAAACAAGAATCATGTCTGCAAATACTAGCTGATAGAATCAAAAAGGGAGAGAATGATCCAACATGGGAAGTGAGATACACAGCAGACTCACAGAATGGCAGATGTCCTAACAGCACTCTAGCCTCAGAATCAGCCCTTAAGGCATGCGGACCCGGCTGAAAAGCCCATGAGACTATTTCAGGCATGGAAAGCTAAGACACTCTGGGGAAAAAAAAAAAAACTAAATGAAAGATCTCCGCGAGTGGGATCCCAGTGGAAAGAATGGGTCATCAAAGAAGGAGGTACCTTTCTCTGAAGGGAGGAGAGAACTTCCACTTTGACCATGGCCTTGTCTAAAAATGATCAGAGTCAGTGAACTCAGGGGGCTTCCATAACCTTGGCAGCTCATGACAAGAGCCTAGGGTGATTACTGAGGCCATAAACAGTGTCAATTTGTTAAGTCAACAACAGGAGTCACTGTGCACTTACTCCTCATGTAGGATCTTTTTCCTTAGTGTGCTGTACATTGAGATATAATGCTATAACTAGTACTCAAACAGTATTTTTCACTTTATGTTTCTGTGTGGGAGCAAACTGTTGAAATCTTTACTTAATGTATGCTAAACTGATCTTCTGTATATAAAGAGAATCAAAAATGAATCTTGATGTGAATGGAAGGGGAGAGGGAGTGGGAAAGAGGAGGGTTGCGGGTGGGAGGGACGTTATGTGGGGAAGCCTTTGTAATCCATAAGCTGTACTTTGGAAATTTATATTCATTAAATAAAAGTTTAAAAAAAGAAAAGAAAAAAAAATATATTAGAACAGAAAAAAAAAATCAGAGAAACCATGGCATTTTTTGGGGTGACTAGCTTGCTTCAGTAATAATAATGTTTTCCAGTTGCATCCATTTTGTTACAAAGACAGAGGTTCATCTGGTTCCTCATTTTTCAAGGCTGAGTAGTTTTCCAAAATCTGTGTGTGTGTGTGTGTGTGTGTGTGTGTGTGTGTGTTCTATTCATCATTTGATGGACATCTGGGTTTATAACCTAACTATTTTGAGTTGAGCTGCAACAAACATGGGGGAATACAGAAAATTATTTCATAAGTCAGTTTCATTTCCATTTGGTAAATTCCTAAGAGTGGCATGGCTTAGTTATGTGGTAAATGTGTTTTCATATTTCTGAGGATTCTCCACACTGTCTCCATAATGGTTGTACTGGTATACATTATCACCAAATATGGATTAGGGTAACTTTTACTCCACATGCTCACCTGCATTTATTATTTCTTTGAATTTGGTATGACAGTCAATCTAACTGAAACCTGATTTTGGTTTTTATTTGCATTTCCCTGATGGCTATAGATCCTGAACATGTTTTCATGTCTGATGGTCATTTGTATTCCATCATTTGAAAAATGCCTATACGTGTCACTTGCCCATTTCTTAATTGGAGTGTTTGTTTTGTTGTTCAGTTCCATGAGCTCTTTGTGGATCTAGAATATTAATCCTTTTATAAGATTTATGGTTTGCAAATGTTTTCATCCATTCTGTCAGTTACATCTTTACATTGATGAGTGTTTGCTTTATAGTGGAGACACTTCTTGCCTTCATATCTATTTCTGGTTTACTTGCCTGTGCACGAAGTCTGCCTATACCAATGTATTGCAGACTTTGTCTGTTTTCCTCAAGTAATTTGATGTCATCAGGTTGTAGATTTAGATCTTTATCCACTGTAAGTTGATTTTTGTAGAAAGTGTAAGTTGTTTTTTTTTTCGTATTTTGCACATGTAGAATCAATTTCTCCAATATTATTTATTGAAGAGAATCTCATTTATCCAGATATTGATCTTAGTTAATTGTCAAAGATTGTCTGGTTATAATGGCATGAAATAATTTCTGGGTCTCCAATTCAATTCCCTAGACCTACCTTTCTATTTTTGTGCCTATAGTAGGAAGTTGTGATTATGCCTGCCCTACAGCATGTCCAGAAATCTGTGATATACCTAGCTTTGTTTTTTTATGTTGTTTAAAATGTCCTCCATTATTACTGGAGTCTATGTTTCCCTGTAGATCCATTAATATTAATTTGAAATAACCAGGCACCCTGCCACTGGGTGCTGGTACATTCACTCAAATCACATCTTTCTGTTGAGTCAATTCCTTAATCATTACATAGTAATAGAATGTCTATTTTCTCTGATATTAGGATCACTACTCCTGCTTGTTTTTGCTTCCCATTGAATGGAATATCATTTCCATCCTAATTCTTTCATTCTGTTTCTTTCTTTGTTGATGAAGTTTGATTTTTATGCAGAAAATAGATGAGTCTTGTTTTTTTTTTTTTTCCATTCATCCAGTCTGTACATTTTAATTGGAGTATTTAGGCCATTTAAATTTAGGCTTTCATTTATACATAATGACCTGACCTGGCATTTTCCATAAATTTTCTTATTGTTTGCTTTGGAATTCTTTTTTACTTTTTCTAGGAAAATTCTGAGTTCATGTTCTTTCATAATGATGATTATCTTTCTCTGTTTCTGTGTGTAGCACACCTGTAAATATCTTTGTAATATTGGATGAGTGATAACAAATTCTTTCATTTTGGTTTGCTTTGGAACATCTATTTCATCTTCATATATAAATTAAAGGTTTTCTGAGTATACTATGCTAGGCTGACAGTTTTCTTTTTTTCTTATAGGACTTAGGCTATGTCTTTCCATTCACTCATAGTTTATAGAGTTTTTTTTTTTTTTTTTTGACAGGCAGAGTGGACAGTGAGAGAGAGAGACAGAGAGAGAAAGGTCTTCCTTTGCCGTTGGTTCACCCTCCAATGGCCGCCGCTGCAGCCGGCGCACCGCGCTGATCCGATGGCAGGAGCCAGGATCCAGGTGCTTTTCCTGATCTCCCATGGAGTGCAGGGCCCAAGCACCTGGGCCATCCTCCACTGCACTCCCTGGCCATAGCAGAGAGCTGGCCTGGAAGAGGGGCAACCGGGACAGAATCCGGCGCCCCGACCGGGACTAGAACCCGGTGTGCCGGCGCCGCTAGGCGGAGGATTAGCCTATTGAGCCACGGCGCCGGCTAGTTTATAGAGTTTTTAATGAGAAATTAGTCTCAGTGGAATTGGATATCTATGAAGGTAATCTGACATTTCTCTCATGCATATTTTAGAATCTTTAGATTTTATTTTTTTTTTTTTAATTTATTTGACAGAGTAAGACAGTCCGATAGAGAGAGACAGAGAGAAAGGTCTTCCTTCTTTTGGTTCACCCCCAAAATGGCTGTCATGGTTGGCACTTCACCAAACCAAAGCCAGGAGCCAGGTGCTTCTTCCTGGTCTCCCATGTGGGTGCAGGGGCCCAAGCACTTGGGCCATGCTCCACTGCCTTCCCAGGCCACAGCAGAGAGCTGGACTGGAAAAGGAGCAACCGGGACTAGAACCTGGCACCCATATGGGATGCCAGTGCCACAGTTAGAGGATTAACCAAGTGTACCACAGTGCCAGCCCCTAGGTTTAACTTTTAAACATTTCACTATGATGTGTCATGGTTAAAATCTTTTCTGATCTTGTCTATTCAGAGTTTTATGTGCTTTCTGTACTTGCGTGTCCCTAGCTTGGTGCAAATTATGGAAGATTTCTGTTATTAATTAATTAAATACACCTTAGAAATCTATTCTCTTTCCACATCTTCAGAAAGTCCTAAGGCACATATATTTGGTCAATTGATAGTATCACCTAAATTGTGAACACTGTTTTCAGTTTTTCTATTTTTCTTCTTTTTTTCCTTGGTCTGAGATACTTCCAAATATTTGTCTTCTAGCTCAGATATTCTTTATTCTTTGTTCTGCCTCAACAAGTCTGCTGTTAATGATATCTATGTATTTTTATTTCATCTATTGAATCATTCATTTCTGAAATTTCAATTTGATTTCTCTTTAAGTATCTCTGTCTCCCAGAAAAATGTTCACTGTGTCATGCATGGATGTCTTTAAGTCATATATTTGCTTTTCTATGATTTTGAGTAATCTTACAATCATTTTTTAAATTTCTTTTCATGCATTTTAACATTCCCTCCATCTTTACATTCTAATACTGAAGTGTTTTATTCCTTTTGTGAAGTCATATTTCTTTATTTGCTGACATATCTTGTATTTCTATGTTTATATTTAGGCATTTGTGGGAGCACTTTTTTCCATCTGGTGGCATCTGTCATTGAAATATGCATCTGTGTCTTAGTAGAGCATCAGCTTCTGCAGTGGATATACAGATACATGGGCTGCATGGGAGCTGGGTGATCAGTGATCAGTGCTTGAACATGGGGTGAGAATGCAAGTTGGGTTTGATAGAATTCCTCTGCTGTCAGCAGGGGGTGGTGTTATCCCCTCAAGCTGGTATGATAGCCTCACCTTCACTCTGCTTATGTGACTGATGACCAAGATGAACCCACAGTTGGTACATACCTTTCCCATGCATATATATGAACCACACAAAGGATCTGTGCAGTCCTTGGTGTGAGCACAGATCCCTCTTCAATGACACACCCCAAGCACACAGGGAGCTCTGATTCTCTTAATCCAGACACAATGATTGCTCATAGATGTAGCTACACATCATGCCCTATCATGAAGTCACAGAATTTTTACAGTCATAGAACACAGGCCTCCCACTCTCACAGGGAACAAGAATTCTACTCAGCCTCCATGAGTGTGGTCATCCATGCAGAAAGCTAAGGTGTTCACAGAATCAGCTGTCTGTCAGTGCTTCACTAATGAAGTTTGTGTCTCAATGTCCATGATGGAATGAGATGAGAGGAGTGCCTTATGGGACTAAGTTGAAGCTCCAGCCCATGTCAACCCTGCAGGCCAGACTTCAAATCATTGGGGACTTCAGATTTATTGCTGTGATAAAATCCCTAGTCACCCCACCTACCCACCCTGGCAAACCAGGTGAGACAAGACTGCAGGGCCTGTACCATTATTGATACTGTGAGAGGGAAAGCTTCATGATCTGTGCCTTTTTGAGTTTAGCCAGGATCTCTCAGAAAAGCAGGGCCACTTCTCACCCAGAATGCAAGAGGAAAGTAAAAAAGCAGAGTGTCTGTCTGAATCTACCTCTTCCCACCAGCAACAATGACCTGCAGTCAGTTGTGGAAAGGCTAGCACCACTTTTGGACTTCGGGACATAGTGGCTGCCCCAGATTGTGTGTGCACACCCAGAAATTCTTGAAGTCACCCTCACCCAGTCAGCAAGGTCATTCACTGAAGTGAAATAAAGACCTTCCATAATAAATGGAAATGAAAAGAATTTGTCACCACACATCCAGTTACACAAAAGATGCTGAAGGACTTGCCACACACAGAAATACAGAATGAAACCCACCATAATGACAGAATGAGAAGACAGATAATCTCCCACTAAAAGTACAAAAGAAACCCAAAGTGATTGATAGCAATATTGAAAAATGGCATGGTCAAGTGGTTACTTATCAATAGTTACCTTGAGAGGCCAGTGGTGTGGCACAGCAGGTTAAAGCCCCAGCCTGAAACACTAGCATCCCATATGGGAGCCAGTCCATGTCCCAGCTGCTCCACTTCTGATCAAGATCTCTGCAATAACCTGGGAAAGCAGTAGAAGATGGCCCGAGTCTTTGGGCCTTTGCACCGCATGGGAGACTTGGAAGAAACTCCTGGCCCCTGGCTTCAGATAACCTCATCTCTGGTCATTGCAGTCATTTGGGGGAGAACCAGCAGATGGAAGACCTCTCTGTCTTTATATATCTACCTCCCTAACTCTTTCTTCCAAATAAATAAACCTTTAAAAATAATTACCTTGAATGTAAATGACCTCAACTCTTCAGTTAAAAGATACTGACTGTCTAAATGGATTAAAAACAGACCCATCTATTTGCTGCTTAAAAGAGACACAACTCAGAAAGATACACATAGACTGCAATTGAAAAGATGAAAAAAAGATATTTCACGTGAACAGAAAAAAGGCAGGTGTAGCCATCCTAGTATCAGACAAAATAGACTTTAACACAAAAACTATTAAAAGAGACAGAGAAGTATACTATGCAATGATTAAGGCATCAATACAACAGCAAGATGTGATTATAATTAATGTATATGTACCCAATTACAGGATGCCTGGCTATTTAAAAAAATCTGTTGATGGATTTAAAGGAAGATATAGACCACAATACAATAGTAACAGGCACTTCAATATCCCATTTTCATCAATAGGCAGATCAACTAGAACAAAAATTAACAAAGAAACAACAGAGTTAATTGACATCATAGACCAAATGGACCTAACTGATAACTATAGAGCTTTTCACCCTAGAGTTGCAGAATATACAGTCTTCTCCACAGTGCACAGAACTTTCTTTAGGATAGACCATATACTAGGCCATAAAACAAGTCTCAACAAGTTTAAATAAATCAAAATCATACCATGTACCACAATGGATTGAATCTTGAAAAAAAAAAAAACTCAAGAATGTCAAGAACATATGCAAACACATGAAGAATGATTAAAATGCTCCTAAATGAACAGTGGATTATGAAATAAATAAAAAGAGAAATTAAAAAATTTCTGGAAATGATTCAAGATGACAATGCCTCATATCAAAATGTATGAAATACAACAGAAATAGTATTAAGAGGGAACTTTATAGTGATATGTGCCTACATCAAGCAATTGGAAAGTAACAAAATAGATGAGCTGTCAATGCATCTCAATGACCTAGAAAAAAGAAAAACAACAAGTTAAACCCCAAATTAGTAGGAGAAAGGAAATAATTAAAATTAAGGAAGAAATACAATTGAAACCAAAATACAATATAAAATATCAATGAAATGAAGAGCTGTTTTTTTGAAAAAAATAAAATTGACACATCAATGGTGCAACTAACAAAAAATAAAAAGGAAGAAGATGCAAATCAACAAAATCAGAGATGAAAAAGTAAATATAACAACACATAAATAAAAAGAAGCACCAGGAAATACTACAAAGAGCTGTTTGCTAATAGAATAGGACACCTAGGAGAAATGGCACATACAACCTACCTAAATTGAGCCATGAAGACATAAATCATCTAAACAGACTAATTATCAAAACAGAGATAGAATCAGTAATAAAGACCATTCCAACAAAGAGAAGCCCAGGTCCTGAAGGCTTCATGGCAGAATTCTACCAGACATTTAAAGAATGAACTCCCATTCTTATCAAGCTATTCAAAACAATTGAAAGGGTGGTAATCCTCCCAAAATCCTTCTATGAAGCCTGTATCAACTTAATTCCTAAGCCAGATAAAGATATGACAGAGAAAGAGAAGTATAGACTAATATTCCTGATGAATGTAGACATAAAAATGCTCAGCTCTGGCTGTTGTGGCCATCTGGAGAGTGAACAGTAGATGGAAAGTATCTCTCAATCTCTCTCTCTCTCTCTCCGCCTCTCTCTCTTGCTCTGCCTCTCCTTCTCACACTGTATAACACTGTATTTCAAATAAATAGATAAATCTTTAAAATGGAGGGGGCTCAGCATTGCTCATCAAGACTACACTGGTTATCACCTCACATATGTAAAAATGGGTATTATCAAAAAGTAAGAAAAAAAGATAAGTTTTGGACAAGAGAGAAGGGAACACATAAATTGGAGGAATGTAAGTTGGTACATCCACTATGGAAAACACTATGGAGGTGCCTCTAAAAATGGAATGAATGACAAAACAATCCCTCTAACGGATGTGTATACAAAAGAAATAAAATCACTATATCTAGGATACACCTGCACATCCATGTTCATGTAAACATTATTCACAAGTATAAGATATGGAAATAACCACATTGTCTATCAATAGATGAAAAGAGAGAAGAAGACACATACACAAGATGGAATCAAATTCAACCTTAAAAAAGAAATTCTGATGTTTTGTCACAACATGAATCCCAAAGTATGAATGTGGACCTTATGCTGTTTAACATAACACAGAGAAAATAAATGTCACTTATTTGTGGAATCTAAGAAAGTCAATCATAAGCACAGAATATATTGTGGATTTCCAGGGGCTAAGGATGAAGTGATTGGTGCAGCTCGGGTTGTTGTGGCCAATTGAGGATTGAGCCTGTGGATGGAAGACCTCTCTCTTTCTCTCTACATTTCCTTCTCGCTCCGTATAACTCTGACTTTCAAATAAATAAATAAATAAATCATTAAAATAATTATGGGAAAAGTAGAGGGAGGAAGAAGAAAGGCAGGGGTTTGGATGGGAGGGAGGGAGGGGGAGAATCCATATATATTAGATTCATAAAGTTGTATTCCTTAAACAAAAATAAATAAATAAATAAATAAATGAATAAATAAATAAATAAATAAACAAACTAGTCAAGCACATGTGAGCTGCAGATTCCTTTACTTGCCTTATTAAGATGGCACTTTCTTCCTGATAGTCACCAGTCACCTTTGTGGGGGAATAGAGAGAAATCATTGTGCTCTTCTGTCACAGGGTAAGGTGGGAAAACTTTCCCTTACTGTCCACCAGGCTTCACTCAAAGTCAAAGCTGTCCAAATTGTTCTCCCTCAGGTAATATCACAGGTGACACAGGATGTCACAGATGGAGCTCACCCAACTCCAAGAAGATGGTGTCTCCTCCAGATCCAGCTGTGGGAGTCCCCTGTGGTGTTCCCACTCACTGCTATGTATTTGTACTGTCCATGCTGCTCCAGAGTCTTCCTACTTTCTGTAGGATTTCCACTGTAAACTTCTCTTAAAATCTGTCCTGGAAATTCAGTTACTTCACCTTCTTTCTATTATCTTCCTGTGGTCAAAATCAGCATATCTTATCCCTATTCAGCCATCTTGGACCTCCCATTCTTCTGTATTAAGTTCAGAAGTAATCTCAAATGTATTACACCTGAAAATCTTCAATGAATGAGGCATGAATTTGTGTCAGGCACTATGGCTGGCAAATGGTACTTATCTCATTGAATTTTCACTAACACTCTATATGTTTCCATTATCCGAATTTCTGATGAAGATGATAAAGATTAGAAAGTGTCATTATATTGCCTGGAAGCACTCAAGATGTTATGAAGAAAACTAAAATTTGAATATAGGTATATCTGATATTGAAGTCCAGGTGCTTAGCCAATTATATTTTGTTCATATGGTTAATGGGTTTTCATTTTATTGGGGTTCATTTTGAAGATTTCCAAAGTGATTACCTACTTGCTACCTACATATTAACTTGCTACATTCTCACAATACTGCGATTAAAATAAATCCAACTGTAGAGTAAATGAAATGAGTCTATATGAGTCAATTATTAAGTAGGAACTATTAGCATGAGAAAGAAAAGAGGTATTCAAACTATAGTTTAAAATTCTCACTGGGATTAAACATGACAATAGGTCTGCTCTGATTTCATCATCATTTTAAAAAATCATCTATTATTTTTCACTTTATGTTTCTGTGTGGGAGCAAACTGTTGAAATCCATACTTAATGTATACTAAGCTGATCTTCTGTATATTAAGATAATCGAAAATGAATCTTGATGTGAATGGAAGGGGAGAGGGAGTGGGAAAGGGGAGGGTTGTGGGTGGGAGGGACGGTATGGGGGGAAAGCCATTGTAATCCATAAGTCGTACTTTGGAAATTTATATGCATTAAATAAAAGTTAAAAAAAAAACAAAAAAAAAATTAATTAATGAATGAATGATTCATGGGGATGTGGTTTAGGTTTTGCATTTTATACATAATTTTAAAAGAAATTTTAGCTACATGTTTATAATACAGGTAGTGGTAGAATGTTATTGTTTTAATATTCTGCTTTTGCGTAGACTAATATAACAATTTTAATGCAAACATGAAAAATAGAAAAGTCAAAAGTAACCATTAGGGGCCAGCACTGTTGCACAGTGGGTTAAAGTCCCAGCCTGCAGTTTTGGCATCCCTTATGGGCACCAATTCAAGTCCTAGCTGCTCCACTTCCAATCCAACTCCCTGCTAATTTTTCTGGGAAATAAGTGGAGGATGATTTTGGAATTTTCCTATTGGAGGAGAGGGATCAGGTAAGGAAGTAAATGTGACATCATTACCTTAGTGATAGAGTGAAAAGTCACCATTCAGCTAACTTGGTCAGAGACAATTTTTTTTATTTAATGAACATAAATTTCCAAAGTACAGCTTATGGATTACAATAGCTTCCCCCCCATAACTTCCCTCCCACCCACAACACTCCCTTCTCCCACTCCCTCTCCCCTTCCATTCACATCAAGATTAATTTTCAATTATCTTTATATACAGAAGATCAATTTAGCATATTTTTTTTATTTTTTTTGACAGGCAGAGTGGACAGTGAGAGAGAGAGACAGAGAGAAAGGTCTTCCTTTGCCGTTGGTTCACCCTCCAATGGCCGCCACGGCCGGTGCGCTGCGGCCGGCGCACCACGCTGATCCGATGGCAGGAGCCAGGAGCCAGGCGCTTTTCCTGGTCTCCCATGGGGTGCAGGGCCCAAGCACCTGGGCCATCCTCCACTGCACTCCCTGGCCAAAGCAGAGAGCTGGCCTGGAAGAGGGGCAACCGGGACAGAATCCGGCGCCCCGACCGGGACTAGAACCCGGTGTGCCGGCACCGCTAGGCGGAGGATTAGCCTAGTGAGCCGCGGCGCCGGCCCAATTTAGCATATATTAATTAAAGATTTCCAGTTTGCACCAACACAGAAACACAAAGTGTAAAATACTATTTGAGTACTAGTTATAGCATTAATTAAACACTTAAGAGTAATTGTGTATTTTTTATTTTCCCTCCCACTCACACCCCTCCCATCTCCCACTCCCTCTCCCATTCCATTCACATCAAGATTCATTTTCAATTATCTTTATATACAGAAGATCGATTTAGTATGTATTAAGTAAATATTTCATCAGTTTGCACTCACACAGAAACACAAAGTGTAAAATACTGTTTCAGTACTAGTTATAGCATTACTTCACTTTGGACAACATAGTAAGGACAGATCCCACATGAGAAGTAAGTACACAGTGACTCCTGTTGTTGACTTAACAATTTGACACTCTTATATATGGCGTCAGTAATCTCCCTAGGCTTTAGTCATGAGTTGCCAAGTTTATGGAAGCCTTTCGAGTTCGCCAACTTCAATCTTATTTAGACAGGGTCATAGTCAAAATGGAAGTTCTCTCCTCCCTTCAGAGAAAGGTACCTCTTTCTTTGATGGCCCCGTGGTAAGAGACAATTTTAACAATAAGATATTCTCATGCTCAGTCCATACTTACAGAGGTTATGGGCTCAGGAGGCCATGGGTTCAGAGCTATCTTTAGATATTAGTTTAGGCCACCATCCCTCTCATGCTAGTTTCCATCTTGTAGTGGGATGACATAGCTGACAGGAGGAGCTATGCTAGAAGTGAGAATGAGCCAGCTCAGTCTCATGAAGACAGAGTCATGTCATGCCACAGCGGAGTGAGCAGAAGGGCTGAAGAAGAGAATTTACAGTTCAGATAAGGTGAAAATACAGAGAACTATAATGAGAAACAACATAAGCTCATCTTTTGTTACTTTGTAATTATTCATTTGTTAAACTTATATACAGATCTGATGTCATTATTAAATGTGACTTCATTTTTTAAAAAATTATTAAAATTTTAATGAAAATCCCAGCTGAATTTAATGTTCACACCAAATAAACTTAAGAAATCCCAGTGTCTTACATAGTGTCTCAATACAAATAAAGCAGAAATACTGTGTGCCTTTATAGTCATAAAACATCAAACTTTAACTCAAAACACAAGCATTATATTACAATTTATAAAATTACTAATTTATTAAATTCATATTTGAATTGCATTTTTGTAAATACCTCTTTATATGTCTATATTTTAAGTATATAAAATGATATTCTAGCATACATTTTGATAGTCATTTATCTGAATAGAAGTTAGTTATAACATCATTTCTACCATTATGATTAAATATTGCATTATGAAATGTTAGTGTATTTTCTATTCTTTGAGAGAACTCTAATGAATTTTCTAATTAATTATCAAAGCAGGTTGGTCTTTCAAAAAGATGTATTTTTGGCAAGAAAATGTTGTAGTATCTTTTTACCCAGAATGCCAACATTCAAAATTGCACTAAAAACATTTCAACACCATTTCTTCACGGAGACCTATAAAGCACTTGAAAGAATATTTTAAACAAATCTTAATTCATCTGCTTCATTTCATCTTTACTGTTTTTCAAAGAAAGTTCCTGTCATTGTGTTATTCTCAATAGGCTTGCTGTTTTCTAAATGGTGACAGGAAACATTTTCAAACTGCATTTATCTAATTTGTAGGTCTTCAATATCAAGTTTTGTAATGAAATGTCTCTTTCCTACCTACTACCTTTCTTACTGGACAGTTTTTTAAACAGTTTCCCTAAAGGATTTTTCTTAGCTTGATGTCCCATATTAGAAATTTTCTCTAAATTTAATGATTTCAGATGAAAACTAAACTTATTTTTCTGACTTGTGAAAGAGTTGTAAGGAGGAGCTGCCAAAACATTCTATTTCGAGCTCTATAATGTACTTCAGGCTTTGAATCAAACTTTTTTCCAGACTGAAATTACAACATTTGAGAAGCCAACATACTCTTACTATAATTTATACCCTCTGTTACCATCCTAAGCTTATTCATTTCTGCATTGAGACTTTGGTAAAAATTCCTTTTCTTTTTCATTCAGTAATTAGCTTATCCACTTTGTTTTCTAGATCAGAAAAAATAGATTTAAAATCAGAAAGTACTATAAAATTTTCCTTTCCATATATAAAATACATATATATGCTAGCAGGTTTTTCTTTTATTTTCCTCCTTAATATATTATCAATACTGCAATCACAATATTGTGCTCAATATAATGATAATTAAATAAAATCCATTCCCATTACTACATAGGGTACTGTACAAGACAGATCTTCTCTCAATACAGTCTGTACAATTTCAGAGCACAAAAACTAATCAGAAATATCAACAAATATTTATTAATCAGAGTAGCATCAAAATACAAAAAAAGAGAGAAACATATTTGGAAAAATTGCCTGAATACAAATAAGTCATTTTTAAAATACTGTTTTTGAAGCTTTCTTGAAGAGTTTTAAAATTTATTCTGTATTCCTAAATATCTATGTTTATTATGTTTTACATGATCTATAACATAAAACTGTAGTTTTTATTTGGTTGTTCCTATAAACAAAAAATATATAAATTGAAATACTACAAACATGCACTGACTTCTGTTGCTAAGTTTTCAACTGGTAATGCATATGGCCGGTTTCTAACGTCATGAAAACACAATTTTGCTGCAGCTAGTAAGTTTCCAAAGAAACTGTCGAGGATGTCTACTTCAGTGACAAAGAGAGGCAGAGAATTTAGGGAAATTTACTAGGTACAAGGCTTTCAGCCTCCTGAAGTTCCAGATCTGAACCTTTCTTTCTCAAATGTTGCCAGCAGGCACCCAGGGCCCACCCATTTTGAAAGCAAGGAGGGCCATTGCTCAGAAGCAAGGACCCAACATAGGCACTGATTATTGGCGGCCACTGGTCTTCTGTGCGCATGTGCAGTGACTGCCCTCTGCAGGTGCGCATGCACTTCCCTTTAACCTCGTTGCTTGGCTACAGTCGCTGTGAGTTAAGACTGTGGGAAGAGGAAGCCTGTGTGCTGGGACGTTGAGGCCAGGGCTTGCTCCTATCCTGGGCTTGCCTCAGGATTCCCATGCTGGGAAAAGCCGCTAGAAGGATCAGCCATGAAGGAGGTCTTACCTCCCCATTGAAGGGGGTGCGTGTCTCTTGAGCTCCTCCGCTGGGTGAGAGATGGTGAATGGGATAAAATCACAGCCCAGCTACCTCTTCCCCACAAGGATAAGGCTGCCAGCCTGAGTGAGGAAGTCTGAGGGCAGCAGCTCCGCTGCTCAGGAACAGTGGCCGAGGCCGCTCTCCTGTGACCAGGAACACTGGGCGCTCAGCTCCCGCAGGCCCTCTTCCCCTGAGAGGGAGAAGCACCCTGGCTGCCTTTCAGAGCAGCAGAAGCAAAGCCTAAACCTCAGTCTGTGTCCAAGTTAATCATAATCCCCTCTATAGTACGCTTCACTGGCAGGTGATAAGTGATTTAACAAAATTGATTGTTTCCATAGTTTATTTTTAATGTACACGTTTCATTTTATACACTGATGCATTGTGGGGAATTCATGTGGAGAGAAGTAACTTATGGTTCAGACTAAAGTGTCCACAACTTAGGCTCCAGGACTTGTTTCTGAGTAAAGATTCAGGGACGAACAGACAAAAATTAAAATGTTTAAATAAAATTAAAAATTAAAAACGTGAAAATAAAATTTAAAATGGGTAGGGTAAAGTTAAAAATTAAAATGGGTAAAATATTCTCTTACATAGACTATCTGTGTTTGTAATGCAAATTGTAATTTTATTTTTTCCTAGTGATAGTTTCTATGTAACTTAAAGGGCAATAATATTATACAATGGGGATTAAATTGGAAACAGAATGAATAATATTAAGGGACAAAGAATCACGCCACTCATACTAACTCAATATATAATCAAATTTACTTTAAGCTTTCTGTCAAAGCAAAAGGAAAAAGAAAGTTACCCATTGTGTTTGATAGAAATAAACCAAGCTTAATATTTTTTAAATTCATTTTCTATTCATAAGGCAGAGAAAGAGAGACCAAAATATATCATGCACCCACTTGTGCACTACCAAAATGCCTGCAACATCCGGTTATGAACTAGGCCAATGTCAGAACCCAAGAGCTCAATCTGAGTTTCCCACAGCAGTTGCAGGGATTCAAGTACTTGGACCACAATCTGTCATTCAGGAAACAGAAAACAGAAGTGGACCCAGGACTTGAACCCAGGTGCTCCAATATGGGATACAAGAATACCAAGTGGTGTCTTAGCCACTAAGCCAAATGCCCACCCTTAAAGATATTTTCAATTCAAACAAGCTTTTATGGGTACTGAAAACTATTTGTAAAATATTTAATTTCATTGCAGGACATCCCATGAAATGATTATTATTAAGCAGTATGAATTTGTTAAATTCACTTTAATTACAATAACAAAATTCTATGACTCGCATAACATATTTTGTATCTTATAAAGGATGGTGAACTGACTTCCCTAGACAAACACATTATAAAGTCAAAGTGATATATTGCAAGAGAGTAAGGTAGGGGTGAGTGTGGCACAGTGAAGTATGCCACCAATTGTGATTCCCATGATAGTATTTGAGTGCTGACGTGTGTCCTGGCAACCTTCCTTCCAATCCGACTTTTGGTCAGCACACCCTGAAAAGCAGTAGATGATGGATCATTTGGGTTTCTGCCTACCCACATGAGTCACAGATGGAGCTTCTAGCTCGTGGGTCCTTGTTCTTGACTGTAGTTTGTCCAGCCCTGACAGTTCTTGTAATTTAGAGAGTATAACAGCAGCAAGATTTGTCTATTTCTTTTCTTTTTCTTGCTCTGCTTTTCAAGTAGATGGAAAAAAAAAAAACAAGTATTTTGTTTTCAAAACAACAAAAATACGTATTTAAAATATAAAAGGAAAGATGAAAAAATTATCTTGCAAATGGATTTAGTGTGAAAGTGTGATTAAAACATCACTTGACAAGAAATAGGTTCTATTAACAAGTACTTATGGCTTTCCCCATAAAAATAATTAGTACTTCTGTACATTTAAGAATATGGTACAAGTATTTTTTAAAATTACAACTAATATAATTTTTACAGATGGCCAGGCTATCACTCAGTCACCTGAAACAACATGAGAGGATTTTGAGTGGCCTTATTCTAAAACTTCAATATTGCTAGTTGAACAACATGGAATTCATTGTAAACATAAGACCAGTGCAAGAATATAAGAAATTTTTATGGGGCCAGCGCTGTGGCACACTAGTTTAATCCTCTGCCTGTGGTGCTGGCATACCATATGGGCACTGGGTTCTAGTCCCAGTTGCTCCAATTCCAGTCCAGCTCCCTGCTGTGGCCTGGGATAGCAGTGGAGGATGGCCCAAATGCTTGGGCCCCTGCACCTGCATGGGGGAATGGGAGGAAGCACCTGGCTCCTGGCTTAGGATCAGTGCAAATCTGGCCATTGCAGCCATTTGGGGAGTGAATCAATGGAAGGAAGACCTTTTTCTCTCTCTCTCTCTCTTTCTCTCTCTCTCTCACTGTAAATCTACCTGTCAAATAAATAAAGGAATTTTTTTTAAAATACTTAAAAAATAAATTTTTACATATGCTATAATTCTAAGAATATCCACATACACTGCTTAGCACTGCACATCAAGCACTGATATGTCATAGTGCTGTCTAGCTCAGAAATATCCTTTGTATTTAAATTGAATAAAAATGTTGTATAAGGTAACTCTCAGCCAAGGAGTTAATATAATTCCCAGGGTACTTTCCTCAGTGAGAGTGTCATTCCTAGTCTTTGTTGATTCTGCTTCTCCCATGTCTTTACCTAAGTTCGGGTTACTACTATGTACCCCAGGATTACTGCAGTAATCTTTGAACTGTGTTCCTTTCAACCCTGCCTCCTGAAACCTTGTTCAGGTTTTCAGATTTTTTTTATATTTTAAAAAATTTAGACCTAATGATGTTACCCCCTGGGTTAAAAACCAACTGTGAGGGCAGCATGTGGCTCAGTAGACTAAGCTACTGCTTGTGATGCTGACACTTCATACTAGAGTGCCTGTTTAGGTCACCATTATTCTGCTTCCAACACAGCTCCCTGCTTATGTACCTGAAAAGGCAGAGAATGACGGACCAAGTAGCTGGGGCCCTGCCATCCATGCAGGACACTCAGATGGATTCCCAGGCTAATGGCTTTTGACGATCTCAGCCCTGACAATTGAGGTCCTTTGGGGAATGAACAAGCAGACTGATGATCACTTTGTTGTCTCTACCTCGCTTTGTCATTCTACCTTCCAAAAAATAAAATTAAAAAGCTTTAAAAAACCTTGTCGTTGCTATAATATATGTAACTAGGAATTTATCACTTTATTTCATATTTTAAAATTTGTTACCATGCACTTATTCATAGAATTTTATGATTCTTTTATTTCTGTGGCATCAGCTATAATATATCCTTCTATACTTGTAATTTTATGATTTTTCTCTATTTCTTAACTTTTATTTAGTGAATATAAATTTCCAAAACACAGTTTATGGATTACAATGGCTTCCCCCCCATAATTTCCTTCCCACTCGCACCCCTCCCATCTCCTGCTCCCTCTCCCATTCCATTCACATCAAGATTCATTTTCAATTATCTTTATATACAGAAGATTCAGTATGTATTAAGTAAATATTTCATCAGTTTGCACTCACACAGAAACACAAAGTGTAAAATACTGTTTCAATACTAGTTATAGCATTACTTCACATTGGACAACACATTAAGGACAGATCCCACATGAGAAGTAAGTGCACAGTGACTCCTGTTGTTGACTTAACAATTTAACACTCTTGTTTATAGCTTCAGTAATCTCCCTAGGCTCTAGTCATGAGTTGCCAAGGCTATGGAAGCGTTTCGAGTTCGCCGACTTCGATCTTATTTAGACAGGGTCATAGTCAAAGTGGAAGTTCTCTCCTCCCTTCAGAGAAAGGTACCTCCTTTTTTGATGCCCCATTCTTTCCACTGGGATCCCACTCACAGAAATCTTTAATTTAGGTTGTTGTTTTTTTTGTTTGTTTGTTTGTTTGTTTGTTTGTTTGTTTTTTTGCCAGGGTGTCTTGGCTTTCCATGCCTAAAATACTCTCATGGGCTCTTCAGCCAGATCCAAATGCCTTAAGGGCTGATTCTGAGGCCAGAGTGCTGTTTAAAACATCTGCCATTCTATGAGTCTGCTGAGTATCCCACTTCCCATGATGGATCATTCTCTCCCTTTTTTATTCTATCAGCTAGTATTAGCAGACACTAGTCTTGTTTGTGTGATCCCTTTGACTCTTAGACTTATTAGTGTGATCAATTGTGAACTGAAATTGATCACTTGGACTAGTGAGATGGCATTGGTACATGCCACCTTGATGGGATTGTATTGGAATCCCCTGCACATTTCTAACTCCACCACTTGGGGCAAGTCTGATTGAGCATGTCCCAAATTGTACATCTTCCCCCTCTCTTATTCCCACTCTTATATTTAACAGGGATCACTTTTCAGTTAAATTTAAACACCTAAGAATAATTGTGTTTTAATTACAGAGTTCAACCAATGTTACTGGAACAACAACAAAATACCAAAAGGGATAAAGTATTAAATTGTATATCAACAGTCTGGACAAGGGCTGATCAAGTCACTGTTTCTCATAGTGTCCATTTCACTTCAACAAGTTTCCCCTTTGGTGCTCAGTTAGTTGTCGCCAATCAGGGAGAACATATGATATTTGTCCCTTTGGGACTGGATTAATTCACTCAGCACAATCTTCTCCAGATTCATCCATCTTGTTGCAAATGACCAGATTTCATTGTTTTTGACTGCTGTATAGTATTCTATAGAGTAAATGTCCCATAATTTCTTTATCCAGTCTACTGTTGATGGGCATTTGGGGTGATTCTAGGTCTTAGCTATTGTGAATTGAGCTGCAATAAACATTAATGTGCAGACAGCTTGTTTGTTTGCCAATTTCATTTCCTTTGGGTAAATTCCAAGGAGTGGGATGGCTGGGTTGTATGGTATGGTTATATTCAGGTTTCTGAGGAATCTCCAGTTTGACTTCCATAGTGGCTTAACCAGTTTGCATTCCCACCAACAGTGGGTTAGTGTCCCTTTTTCCCCACATCCTTGCCAGCATTTATTGTTGGTAGATTTCTGAATGTGATCCATTCTAACTGGGATGAGGTGAAACCTCATTGTGGTTTTGATTTGCATTTCCTTGATGGCTAGTAATCTTGAACATTTTTTCATGTGCCTGTTGGCCATTTGGATTTCCTCTTTTGAAAAATATCTATTGAGGTCCTTGGCCCATCTCTTAAGTGGGTTGTTTGTTTTGATGTTGTGGAGTTTATTGATTTCTTTGTAGATTCTGGTGATCAACCCTTTATCTGTTGCATAGTTTGCAAATATATTTTCCCATTCTGTCAGTTGCCTCTTCACTTTCCTGACTGTTTCTTTTGCAGTACAGAAACTTCTCAATTTGATGCAATCCCAAATGTTAATTTTGGCTTTGACTGCCTGTGCTTCTGGGGTGCTTTCCAAGAAGTCATTGCCGGTACCTATATCTTGCAGGGTTTCCCTGATGTTCTCTAATAATTTGATGGTGTCGGATCATAGATTTAAGTATTTAATCTATGTTGAGTGGATTTTTGTGTAAGGTGAATGGTAGCGGTCTTGCTTCATGCTTCTGCACATGGAAGTCCAATTTTCCCAGCACCATTTATTGAATAGACTGTCCTTATTCCAGGGATTGGTTTTGGTCCTTGATCAAATATGAGTTGGCTGTAGATGTTTGGATTGATTTCTGGTGTTTCAATTCTGTTCCATTGGTCTATCCATCTGTTTCTGTACCAGTACCATGCTGTTTTGATTACAACTGCCCTGTAGTATGTCCTGAAATCTGGTATTGTGATGCCTCCGGCTTTGTTTTTGTTGTACAAGATTGCTTTAGCTATTCGATGTCTCTTATGTCTTCATATGAATTTCAGCATCATTTTTTCCAGATCTGAGAAGAATGTCTTTGGTATTTTGATTGTTATTGCATTGAATCTATAAATTGCTTTTGGGAGAATGGACATTTTGATGATATTGATTCTTCCAATCCCTGAGCATGGGAGATTTTTCCATTTTTTGATATCCTCTTCTATTTCTTTCTTTAAGGCTTTGTAATTTTCATCATAGAGATCTTTAACGTCCTTGGTTAAGTTTATTCCAAGGTATTTGATTGTTTTTGCAGCTATTATGAATGGGATTGATCTTAGAAGTTCTTCCTCAGCCATGGCATTTCCTGTGTATACAATGGCTATTGATTTTTGTTCATTGATTTTAGATCCTGCTACTTTGCCAAACTCTTCTATGAGTTCCAATAATCTCTTAGTAGAGTTCTTGGGATCCCCTAAATAATCATATCATCTGCATAGAGGGATTGTTTGAGCTCTTCCTTCCCAATTTGTATCCCTTTAATTTCTTTTTCTTGCCTAATAGCTCTGGCTAGAACTTCCAGAACTATATTGAATAGCAGTGGTGAGAGTGGGCATCCCTGTCTGGTACCAGATCTCAGTGGAAATGCTTCCAACTTTTCCCCATTCAATAGGATGTTGGCCGTGGGTTTTTCATAAATTGCTTTGATTATATTGAGGAATGTTCCTTCCAAACCCAGTTTTCTTAGAGTTTTCATCATGAACGGGTGTTGTATTTTATCAAATGCTTTCTCTGCATCTATTGAGATAATCATATGTTTTTTCTTCTGCAGTCTGTTTATGTGGTGTATCACATTGATTGTTTTGTGAACACTGAACTATCCCTGCATATCAGGGATAAATCCCACTTGGTTTGGTGGATGATCTTTCTGATGTGTTGTTGTATTCTATTGGCCAGAATTTTATCGAGGATTTTTGCACCTATGTTCATCAGGGATATTGGTCTGTAATTCTCTTTCAATGCTGCATCTTTTTCCAGCTTAGGAATTAAGGTGATGCTGGCTGCATAGAATGAATTTGGGAGGATTCCCTCTTTTTCAATTGTTCTGAATAGTTTGAAGAGAATTGGAATTAGTTTTTCTTTAAATGTCTGTTAGAATTCAGCAGTGAATCCATCTGATCCTAGGCTTTTCTTTCTTGGGAGTGCCTTTATTACTGTTTAAATTTCTGCCTCAGTTATGGGCCTGTAGGTTTTCTATGTCTTCCTTTTACTTCTGTGGTATCAGCTATAATATCTCCTTCTATACTTGTAATTTTATGATTTTTCTCTATTTTGTTAATCTATCTAAAACTTGTGTATTAAGTTTATCTTCTTTAAAAACCAGATTTTGATTTTATGTTTTTTACAGTGTTTTTCTAGTTTCAATCTTATTTATCTCTATTCTTACTTTTATTACATCTCACCTCACCTCTCTTGGCTCTTTCTTGTTTTCCTAAGTTTCAGGGATGCATGCTGCAATCATTTATTTGCAGTCTTTCTAACTCTTTAATGTAAGCACTTATTGTTACAAACTTTCCTCTTAGTTTTGTCTTGGCAGTATCCCACAGGATTTGATATGATGTGTTTTCATTGTTATTTATTTCAAGAGCATTTTATCTCTTTTTAAATTTATTCAAGGACTCTGGCCATTCAGTAGCATGCTGTTTAATTTGTAAATATTCTACTGTTCTTATTGATTTCTAGTTTTATTCCTTTGTGGTCTGAGAAGCTACATGGAATTATTTCACTCTTTTAAATTTTAGTGAGACTTCATTTGAGTCTTAAAATGTGAATTGATAGTAAAACAAACAAACAAAAAAATCCTCCCTGTACTGATGTAAAGAATGTGCATGCTGCAGCTGTTGGCTGAAACTACACTCAGTTACTTCTGTAACTACATCTGTAACTGATCCATTTGCTCAGTATGGTTAAATTCTGATATATCTTTATTGAATTTCTGTCTGGTTTATCTATCCATTGATGACAGTGTGGCATTGATGTTGCCCATTGTTACTGTATTGGAGTCCATCTCTCCTTTTAGGTCTAATGATATTTATTGTATATCTTTTGGTGGTGTTTTGCTAGGTGAATAGATATCAATGATTGCTATACCCTCTTGGGACTTAAACCTTTTTATCAGTATAAAATGTGCTTCTTAGTCTCTTTCTATAGTTTGTGACAATATAAGTTTTTGGTTTGATATGTTATTTTTATTTAATATGCTATTTTGATTTAACATGGGTATTGCTATTCTCACTCACTTTTGGTTTCCATTTGCTTGGTCTATCAAATTCCAGGCTTTCACTTTTAGTTTATCTGTTTCTTTACTTGTGAAGTTAGTTTCATGTAGTCAGTGTAGAGTTGGGTCTTTTTAATTTTAATCCATTCATCCAACCAGTGTGTATTTGACTGGAGAATTGAATCCATTTACATTCAAGTTTAGTATGTTCTGATAAGAACTACCACCTGCCATTAAGCTGATTGGTTGCTGATGGTATCAGCACTGTTGGTGATTTTGGTAGTGTTACGTGTCTTTATCATTTATTTCTAATATAGGCCTCCCTTCAGGATTTCTTATAAGCCTCATCTAGTGGTATAGAATTCTCTGTTATTGTATGTCTATGAAATAGTTTATTTTGCCTCCATTTCTAAAGGATAGTTTTGCTGGATATAATATTCATGGTTCAGTGTTTTTGGTTTCTTTTCAAATATTGAATATATCACCCCAATCTCTTCTGGCCTCTATGGTTTCTATTGAAAAACTTGCTTCTTTTCCTTTATATTAAACATGACAAACATGACACTGTGTGTTACTGTATTTGGAATTCTCTCATTTTCCTTTATGTTTCATAGTTTGACTAAAGTGTGTTCTGGATTTTTTTTTTTTTTTTTTTTTTGCGGTGGGGTGGACTACATTGGGTCTTTTAGCTGCTTGAATCTAGATGACCATGTAAGTCTTAGGAAGAATTCAAGTAATTTTTTTCAGTAAGTAAATATTGCTTTATTGCTTTTGCTGTATTTTCCAATGAATATGCCTCTTTTAAAATAAGACACAGGAACATCTGTATTATTTTAAAGTCCCTATTGGTTGAAAAATTTTTTTACTGTAGGACTGGAGAGATTTAGAAAATCAGATGATCATTTTGCCCAAGCATAATTCCTGACACATCTTTTCAGTTTGACAATGCAGTATGTACAATGGCACAATTAAAGAGTTACCGAACCCAATGTGTTCATCATGATACCATCACAACTGCAATATTTGCATTATAATAATACTGCTGAACTACAGAAACATGAATCAACTATACACATATTTAACAGGTTCTCAGATATTAACTATATAAAATCTAGTATTGTGTTCTGTTTCATTAAAGGTAAGATATTTTGCATTTCAGTGTTTCTTACATATTTATGTGGTTAATCACAGAAGGCTGATGTTATACAATTATGAGGACCATGAGAAGGTACTGCTGATTATACACCTGAATCCTACCATCCTGATCCATATGGCAGTGTCTGAATATATCCATCAACCATCTCAAGACAATGCAGCATTGGATGAAGTCACAATGCTATCTGACCCTGCCAATGTCTAGTTAATCATTCAACTGAGAATGTCATGGGACATGTCAGAGAGCCTATAGCCCAAACCTCAAGTGCTTCTTTGTGGTGCTTGTTGTTGATCATCCAGAGGTATTTGTGATGTACTGCCACACACTGGTGAACTCCCTACAATTCCATGACAGTGCTCTTCTCTGTCAAACATGGATATGAACAACCTGTCTCCACTCTCTCTTTTTTTTTTACTACATTTAGTCAAAACTGGAGGAATCAGAAAAATATTTTTTAAGTTTTTTATCTCATTTATTTGAAAATCAGAGAAATAGAGTAAGCGGAAAGAAGAGGGAGATGGAGAGAACAGGAGAGAGGAGAGAGAGAGAGAGCACAAGTGAGCACACATTTCCATCTACTGGTTTACTGGCCAAATTGCTGCAATAGCCTGGGTTGCACCAGAATGAAACCAGAACCCTGGAAATCCATCCATGTCTCCAACATTGATGGAGGGCCCCTAATATTGGGCCATATTTGGCTGTTTTCCTAAGTACATTCTCAGAGAGCTGGATCAGAAATAGAGCAGCTGAAACTCAAACCACTATTCATAGGGGATGCTCACACCATGGTGCTGGCCCTGTCTCCTGCCATTCTCCTGAGCAACAGCCACTGTGGCCATGCCAGGCAGCCTTACCACAGTGGGAATCAGTTCTTACCCTTTCAACATCTATTTTCCAAATTGTGTTTAGTGGGGATAAATCTGATGAGCCGCAAAGCTTGCCAGCAATGGACTTTTTTTTCTTTCATTTGAAAGGATCTTTATATTGATAATATTACAATAACAAGCAATGTCTCTCCTCTGTAATTCCATTTAAATTTCTCCTTGAGATTCCAGAAGTATCATCATTGCTATCACCCTTGCTAATGGAACAACTAAATGATCTGAAAGCAAAAAATACATTGTTCTATTGGCAACACATCACTGTGACATCTTAATTAAACATAATTTCTAAAATATGCTAATATGGCCAATATATCTTAACAATATTAACAAATTGATTTGCTCAGTTATATTTTCAGTGAAATACTCCATATTTTCAGTGAAAGTCTCCACTGTGGGGAGAGCGCTGGGGCATGGAGTGTAAAGCCTCCTCCTGCAGTGCTGGTATCCTATATGGGCACCAGTTCAAGTCCTGATTGTTCTGTTTCTGAACCAGCTCTCTGCTATGGCCTGGAAAAGCAGTGGGAGATGGCCCCAGTTCTTGGGCCCCTGTACCCATGTGAGAGATCTGGAAGAGAATCCTGATTCCTGGATTTGGATCGGCACAGACATGGCCATCGTGGCCATCTGGGGAGTGAACCATTGGATGGAAGACCTCCCTCTCTCTTTCTTTCTCTCTCTCTCTCTGCCTCTACCTCTCTATAACTTTGCCTTTCAAATAAATAAATCTTTAAAATAAATAAATAAATATTTTAATGTGATGAAATTGTTGTCATGGAGTAGTGTGTACAACGGATTTGCTTTTCTACATTCTTTGTATAATTGTACTAAAGCTTATAATAAAATTATGAATAGAACATTAATGTCTACATCACACTAAGCCATATAAATACAATATTGTTCCTTTGTGAGCCATGGTATTTAGACAAATTACATTAAATTGTATAAACATATCTTACAGTTTAATTACAAGGCAACAATGACACAGCAATTTAAATAGCTGATTAATTTGGTGTCATGTGCTTATACAGAAGTTCATAGTGTACATGTGCTTTATATGCATATGTTTCTGTGTGTGAACTTTGATGTTCAAAATATGGTGCCTTATATAATAATAGGATGCTTTATAGTATTTTTTCTTCTAGATAAATTAATGAAAGGTCTGCAAAGTGAATTGTTGAAGGAATTGTTAACAGAAAAAGAACCTGATTTTTAAAATAGTGTTTCAAGTATTACATATGAATTTCTAAAGAAAATATTCATCTGTAGTTTATTTTTCAAGTCACAGACATTGAATTTTTCATCTCTCTTCACTCCTCTACTCCTTGGTTATTTTCCCCTAGAGGATAAGTCTGGAGAAATAGAAATAGAGGTGAAGTGGAATTTTTCATGATCCCAGATACATTGGTAGTTACCCACATAAGACTTACAGAAAACTTCCAAAGAACACGCATTTCATTGTATGTATGTGTATTAGACAGTAAATGCAAGCAACCAACTCAAGTTCCCTCTGTCAAAATACAGAATGTCAGAGGACATTTTCCAGACTGAAATCATTCACTATTACCTTCTTTGCAATGGCACCACATGAGTAAACCTATCACCAAGAATTGTATAATAACCTAGAAGTGATGCACTCCCAACTGAGTAAACTCATAAACTGAAAAAAATTCAAAAAATAAGCAACCATCTTTATTGTTTGTAATTCACATTTCAATCATGCCTATTTTATACTTTTTAATAATTTTATTGTATATTTTCTTGAATGCTTGAAACAACAGTTGAAATAAAATTTGTTGTCTTATTTTTATCAGTTGGGACCATAACTTGTGGATAAGGTCCTAACTGGCTGCTCCCTAAACTTCACCATTGGCTGAAATGCCTGATTAATGCTGCAGGCCCTAAAATCTGATGACATGATGCATTGAGTGCCAGGTCTCCCAACGCAGCTGCTTTGCTGCATGGCTGAAAATCAAACAAGTCTCTGGCAACTGACTCCATCAGAATTAAGGAATCAGACTACTAGAACCTTCTCTGTTCCCACCTCTCTGTTATTACTTATGCTTTTTTGCTAGAACTTTGTCTAGGGGATAAAAACAATGGGAAAAATAGAAAGTGATAAACAAAATTTCCCTATATCATCCTACTTTGATGGTTACTCCTCCCAACAACCTTCAAATACATCAAACCTCCTCCTTACTGCATTTCCTAGTGCTTCTACCATTGAAATACAACCAACCATACTATATTACTCTCTATTTACATTCTGAAAATTGATGAGGTTTACTTCCAGGATTTTTTAAGCAAATGGATGTTGATATTGTAAGATAATGTGTCAAGCTCCAAGGATTAGTTTCAAATATAATATGAATCCTTCTCTCCCTGCTCTCTTGTTTACTGCAAAAGATGCACTTCAATCATTCACACAGATAAACTTTTCAACCAGTCCAAGCTTGAACTTCCAGTGTCCTGTTGGCCTCTGACATACTCACAGCATAGGGCCTCCATGGGGAGAAAGGCACCCTGCCAGTAACTCACAGATGCACTCTGCAAGCTCAGGGAAGCAGCATATACTTGCACTGTAATGAAGTGATGATATTCCTGTTATGACAACCAGCATGTGTTGAAGAACATATGTGGTTCATTTTATTATTGTGTTCAGAACACATGATGGCATAGGAATTTGTCTCAAATATGATAATATAATAAAACTAACATTAAATAATTATTTGAAATATATGGCTCAGTGATTCCTCTACACTCTCAGCCCCCAACAGACTGAAGAAATTATTTCTCTGCAAAAAAGTGGTAAAGGAATTATTTCTTTGAATTTATTATATAATTTTAAATTATGGTTTCCTGCATCTCAACTTAGCAAATAGTGAATAAAGCCTATAATATTCAAAGCAGGCTTTTGACATCTTTGATATGAATCTGCTAGGACAAGAGAAATTCCTTAAGAAAGGTTTTAGTTAGCTTCTGAAAGAGTTAGAAATATTAACCAGTTTTCCATTCAATTTTTGATCATTATTTTTTGATTGCTCACTATCCAGATATAAGGGTAAGTGAAAAGCATATGGTGATGAATAATAATGGTAAATAATTGATAATTATTAATACCTTCAGTCTACACCAAGTTTCTGGTGGCAGTCATAATTGAATGCAGAACCAAATATAGGAAATAAAAAAATAATTGTCACTGGGTTTTTGCGTATTTAAAGAGTGCATGTAGAGCTTCAAGCATCATTTAAAGAGTCATATAGATGGATTATATTTTTCTGTATTTCTATTCTGTTTTTATTTTTTGTGCTTAGTTGGAAATTGCATAGAACTAATGAATTCTGAGACAAGAAACCAAGCCATTCTTGTATTTCTTGAATTTATTGTTCTGGTGAATATTTCATTTTAGTGTTTATTTTTAAAAAATAATTATTTATTTGAAGGAGTTACAGGGAGATAGGGAAAAAAGAAGAGGGAGAGAGACAGAGAGAGAGACAGAAAGACAGATGAAGAGATTGAAAGATATCTTCTATGCATTGATTCACTCCCCAGATGGCTATTGCTAGCTATGGTCCAGGCCAAAACTAGGAGCCAGGAACTTCTTCCAGCTCTGCCACATGGAGAGCAGGGGCAAAGCACTTGGTCCATCTTCTGCTGATCTTCCCAGGCCATTAGTGGGGATTAGATTGGATGTTGAGTAAGCTGGTTCAAGAACTGGTGCCCATATGGAATGCTGGCATCTCAGGCAGCAGCCTTACCCATGACACCATAATGCCAGCCCTTCATTTCGCCACTTTGTATTTTAAATAATTATAAATCTAATAAATTGATCTTCTGTATATAAAGATAATTGAAAATGAATCTTGATGTGAATGAAATGAGAGAGGGAGTGAGAGATGGGAGAGGGGTGGGTGGGAGGGAAGTTATGGGGGGAAAAGCCATTGTAATCCATAAACTGTACTTTGGAAATTTATATTTACTAAATAAAAGTTAAATATATATATAAATCTATAAGACTTCTCCTGGAAATGTGTTTTTTTTTTTAACTTTCATTTAATGAATATAAACTTTTTTTTGATCTTTTTTTTTTTATCTTTTATTTAATGAATATAAATTTCCAAAGTACGACTCATGGGTTACAATGGCTTCCCCCCCCATACCGTCCCTCCCACCAACAACCCTCCCCTTTCCCACTCCCTCTCCCCTTCCATTCACATCAAGATTCATTTTCGATTATCTTAATATACAGAAGATCAGCTTAGTATACCTTAAGTAAGGATTTCAACAGTTTGCTCCCACACAGAAACATAAAGTGAAAAATAATAGATGATTTTTTTTAAATGATGATGAAATCAGATCAAACCTATTGTCATGTTTAATCCCAGTGAGAGTCAAGTTGGGAATTGAAAATTTCTTTCTTTTTTTTTTTTTTTTTTTTTTTTTACAGAAGATCAGTTTAGTGTACATTAAGTAAAGATTTCAGTCGTTTGCACCCCCATAGAAACACAAAGTGAAATATACTGTTTAAGTACTCGTTATAGCATTAAGCCTCAGTGTACAGCACGTTAAGGACCGAGATCCTACATGAGGAGTAAGTGCACAGTGACTCCTGTTGTTGACTTTACAAATTGACACTCCTGTTTATGGCATCAGTAATCTCCCTATGCACCAGTTATGAGTTTCCAAGGCTATGGAAGCCCCTTGAGTTCTCCGACTCTTATCTTGTTTAGACACGGTCATAGTCAAAGTGGAGGTTCTCTCCTCCCTTCAGAGAAAGGCACCTCCCTCTTTGAAGACCTGTTCTTTCCACTGGGATCTCACTCACAGAGATCTTTTTGCCAGAGTGTCTTGGCTTTCCATGCCTGAAATACTCTCATGGGCTTTTCAGCCAGATCCGAGTGCCTTTAGGGCTGATTCTGAGGCCAGAGTGCTATTTAGGACATCCGCCATTCTATGAGTCTGCTGAGTATCTCACTTCCCATGTTGGATCACTCTCCCCTTTATTTATTCTATCGGTTGGTGTTAGCAGATACTAGACTTGTTTATGTGCTCCCTTTGACTCTTAGTCCTTTCATTATGATCAATTGTGAACTGAAATTGATCACTTGGAGTAGTGAGATGGCATTGGCACATGCCACCTTGATGGGATTGAATTGGAATCCCCTGGTATGTTTCCAACTCTACCAATTGGGGCAAGTCAGCCCGAGCATGTCCCAAATTATACATCTCTTCCCTCTCTTATTCCCACTCTTATGTTTAACAGGGATCACATTTCAGTTAATTTTCAACACTTAAGAATAACTGTGTGATAATTACAGAATTAAACCAGTCATATTAAGTAGAACAGACAAAAAAAAATACTATGAGGGATAATGTATTAAGTTGTCCATTAGCAGTCAGAGCTATGCTGATCACGTCACCATTTCTCATAGTGTCCATTTCACTTCAGGAGGTTTCCTTTTTGGTGTTGAGTCAGTTGTCACCGATCAGGGAGAACATATGCTATTTGTCCCTTTGGGGCTGGCTTACTTCACTCAGCATGATGTGTTCCAGATTCCTCCATTTTGTTGCAACTGACTGGATTTCATTGTTTCTTACTGCGGTATAGTACTCTAAAGAATACATATCCCATAATTTCTTTATCCAGTCTACCGTTGATGGGCATTTAGGTTGGTTCCAGGTCTTGGCTATTGTGAATTGTGCTGCAATAAACATTAGGGTGCAGACCGCTTTTTTGTTTATCAATTTAAACTCCTTTGGGTAAATTCCAAGGAGTGGGATGGCTGTGTCGAACGGTAGGGTTATATTCAGGTTTCTGAGGAATCTCCAGACTGATTTCCATAGTGGCTTGACCAGTTTGCATTCCCACCAACAGTGGGTTAGTATCCTTTTTCCCCACATCCTCGCCAGCATCTGTTGTTGGTAGATTTCTGAATGTGAGCCATTCTAACCGGGGTGAGGTGAAACCTCATTGTGGTTTTGATTTGCATTTCCCTGATTGCTAGTGACCTTGAACATTTTTTCATGTGCCTGTTGGCCATTTGGATTTCCTCTTTTGAAAAATGTCTATTGAAGTCCTTGGCCCATCTCTTAAGTGGGTTGTTGGTTTTGTTTTTGTGGAGTTTCTTGATCTCTTTGTAGATTCTGGTTATTAACCCTTTATCTGTTGCATAGTTTGCAAATATTTTTTCCCATTCTGTCAGTTGTCTCTTCACTCTCCTGACTGTTTCTTTTGCAGTACAGAAACTTCTCAATTTGATGCAATCCCAATAGTTGATTTTGGCTTTGACTGTCTGTGCCTCCCGGGTCTTTTCCAGAAATTCTTTGCCTGTGCCAATATCTTGAAGGGTTTCTCCAATGTTCTCTAATAACTTAATGGTGTCAGGACAAAGATTTAGGTCTTTAATCCACGTTGAGTGGATTTTTGTGTAAGGTGTAAGGTAGGGGTCTTGCTTCATGCTTCTGCACGTGGAAATCCAGTTTTCCCAGCACCATTTATTGAATAGACTGTCCTTGCTCCAGGAATTAGTTTTAGATCCTTGATCAAATATAAGTTGGCTGTAGATGTTTGGGTTGATTTCTGGTGTTTCAATTCTGTTCCATTGGTCTATCCATCTGTTTCTGTACCAGTACCATGCTGTTTTGATTACAACTGCCCTGTAGTATGTCCTGAAGTCTGGTATTGTGATGCCTCCGGCTTTGTTTTTGTTGTACAAGATTGCTTTAGCTATTCGAGGTCTCTTGTGCCTCCATATGAATTTCAGCATCATTTTTTCTAGATCTGCGAAGAATGTCTTTGGTATCTTGATTGGGATTGCCTTGAATCTATAAATTGCTTTTGGGAGAATGGACATTTTGATGATGTTGATTCTTCCAATCCATGAGCATGGAAGATTTTTCCATTTTTTGGTATCCTCTTCTATTTCTTTCTTTAAGGTTTTGTAATTTTCATCGTAGAGATCTTTAACGTCCTTGGTTAAGTTTATTCCAAGGTATTTGATTGTTTTTGTAGCTATTGTGAATGGGATTGACCTTAGCAGCTCTTTCTCAGTCATGGCATTGCTTGTGTATACAAAGGCTGTTGATTTTTGTGCATTGATTTTATATCCTGCCACTTTGCCAAACTCCTCTATGAGTTCCAATAGTCTCTTAGTAGAGTTCTTTGGATCCTCTAAGTACAGAATCATATCGTCTGCAAAGAGGGATAGTTTGACTTCTTCCTTCTTGATTTGTATTCCTTTGATTTCTTTTTCTTGTCTGATGGCTCTGGCTAAAACTTCCAGAACTATGTTAAATAGCAGTGGTGAGAGTGGGCATCCCTGCCTGGTGCCAGATTTCAGTGGAAATGCTTCCAACTTTTCCCCATTCAATAGGATGCTGGCTGTGGGTTTTTTATAAATTGCTTTGATTATATTGAGGAATGTTCCTTCTATACCCAATTTGCTTAGAGTTTTCATCAAAAAAGGGTGTTGAATTTTATCAAATGCTTTCTCTGCATCAATTGAGATAATCATATGGTTTTTCTTCTGCAGTCTGTTAATGTGGTGAATCACATTGATTGATTTGCGAATGTTGAACCATCCCTGCATACCAGGGATGAATCCCACTTGGTCTGGGTGGATGATTTTCCTGAGGTGTTGTTGTATTCTATTGGCCAGAATTTTATTGAGGATTTTTGCGTCTATGTTCATCAGGGATATTGGTCTGTAATTTTCTTTCAGTGCTGCATCTTTCTCTGGCTTAGGGATTAAGGTGATGCTGGCTTCATAGAAAGAATTTGGGAGGATTCCCTCTTTTTCGATTGTTCTGAATAGTTTGAGAAGAAATGGGATTAGTTCTTCTTTAAATGTCTGGTAGAATTCAGCGGTGAATCCATCTGGTCCTGGGCTTTTCTTTGTTGGGAGGGCCTTTATTACTGTTTCAATTTCTGTTTCAGTTATGGGTCTATTTAGGTTTTCGATGTCTTCATGGTTCAATTTAGGTAGGTTGCATGTGTCCAGGAATCTATCCATTTCTGATAGGTTTTCCTGTTTGCTGGCGTACAGGTCCTTGTAGTAATTTCTGATGATTCTTTTTATTTCTGTGGTGTCTGTTGTTACGTTTCCTTTTTCATCTCTGATTTTATTGATTTGGGTCTTTTCTCTTCTTTTTTTAGTTAGTTGGGCCAATGGGGTGTCAATTTTGTTTACTTTTTCAAAAAACCAGCTTCTTGCTTGGCTGATTTTTTGTAATGTTTTTTGGATTCAATCCTGTTAATTTCTTCTCTGGTTTTAATTATTTCTCTTCTCCTACTAGATTTGGGTTTGGTTTGCTGCAGTTTTTCTAGGTCCTTGAGGTGTGCTGAAAGCTCATTTATTTGGTACCTTTCCAATTTCTTGGTATAGGCACCTATTGCTATAAATTTGCCTCTCAATACTGCTTTTGCTGTATCCCATAAGTTTTGATATGTTGTGTTGTTGTCTTCATTTACTTCCAGAAAGTTTTTGATTTCTCTTTTGATTTCTTGAATGACCCAGTGTTCATTCAGGAGCATGTTGTTCAGTCTCCATGTGTTTGCATACTTTCTGGGGTTTCCTGAGTTGCTAATTTCCAGCTTCATCCCGCTGTGGTCTGAGAAGCTGCATGGTATGATTCTAATTCTTTTAAATTTGCTGAGACTTGCTTTATGGCCTAGTATGTGGTCAATCCTAGAGAAGGTTCCATGCGCTGCTGAGAACAATGTGAAGTCTGTAGATGTAGGGTTGAAAGTTCTGTATATATCTGTTAGATCCATTTGGGCTATAGTGTCATTTAAATCTGCTGTTTCCTTGTTGATCTTCTGTCCGGATGATCTGTCTATTTCTGAGAGTGGAGTATTGAAGTCCCCCAGTACTATTGTATTGGAATCTAAATCTCCCTTTAAGTCCCTTAACATATCTTTTAAATAGACCGGTGCCCTGTAATTAGGTGCATATACATTTATAATAGTTACATCTTCCTGTTGAATTGAACCCTTAATCATTATATAGTGTCCCTCTTTGTCTCTCTGAACAGTTTTTGTATTAAAGTTTATTTTGTCTGATATTAATATGGCTACACCTGCTTTTTTTTGGTTTCTGTTGGCATGGAATATCTTTTTCCAACCTTTCACTTTCAGTCTGCATGCCTCTTTGTTAGAGAGATGTGTTTCTTGTAGGCAACAAATAGTTGGGTTGTGTTCTGTGAGCCAGTCAGCTAAACGGTGTCTTTTAACTGAAGAATTCAGACCATTAATGTTCAATGTGACTATTGATACGTAGTGACTTTGCCCTGCCATTTTCCCGGAAATATTTTCTAGTATATGCTTTGAGCTTCCCATGCTCTTTTACTGGTAGGTGTTCTTCCTTTCCCTTCTTTCATATTGATGGCCGTGTTTCTGTGTTTCTGAGTGTAGCACATCTTTAAGTATCTTTTGCAGGGCCGGACGAGTGGCCACAAAGTCTTTCAATTTCTGTTTGCTATGAAAGGTCTTTATTTCACCTTCATTCACAAATGAGAGCTTGGCAGGATATAATATTCTGGGCTGGCAATTTTTCTCTCTTAGCACCTGTGCTATGTCTCGCCATTCCCTCCTAGCTTGTAGGGTTTCTGATGAGAAGTCAGCTGTGAGTCTGATTGGAGATCCTCTGAGAGTAATCTGACGTTTCTCTCTTGCACATTTTAGGATCTTTTCTTTATGTTTCACTGTGGTAAGTTTAATTACCACGTGTCGTGGTGAGGATCTCTTTTGGTCATGTTTATTGGGGGTTCTATGAGCTTCCTGTACTAGGATATCTCTGTCCTTCTCCAAACCTGGAAAGTTCTCTGCTAGTATCTCACTAAAAAGGCCTTCCAATCCTTTCTCTCTCTCCATGCCTTCAGGAACTCCTAGAACTCGAATGTTGGTTTTTTTGATAGTATCCTGTAGATTCCCAACAATATTTTTTAGGTTTCTAATTTCCTCTTCTTTTCTTTGGTTTGACTGTATGTTTTCCTGTGCTCTATCTTCTAAGTCCGATATTCTCTCTTCTGCTTCACCCATTCTGTTTTTAAGGCTTTCTAATGTGTTTGTCATTTGATCTATTGAGCTCTTCATTTCATTTTGATTTCTCTTCACTATAACACTTTCCTGTTCTACTAGTTTCTGAGTTTCATTTTGACTCTTCCTTAAAATTTCGTTTTCACGAGAGAGATTTTCAATCTTGTCCATTAAGGATTTCTGTAGTTCAAGGATTTGCTTTTGAAAACTTCTAAATGTTCTTATCATAAATTTTTTGCAATCCGTATCTTGCATTTCTTCTATCTCATCATCTTCATACTCTTGGCTTGGGGTGTTTTGCTTATTTGGAGGCATCATAGTGTCATCGTTGATCTTGCTCCCTCTATTTCTGTGTTTGTTACTCGGCGTAGTTAATTCTTCTTGCGTCACTGTGCGTTTTTTTTTTCTTTTTTTTTTTTTTTATTTATACTGTGTCCGTGTTAAGTGGACTGCCTGCTGTTGGAGGAGCCTTGGAGGCTTGAGATGGGTGCAGCCTGAGAGCTCTGCCTGGTTCTTCCAGGTTAAGGGTGTGCAAAGGTGACACCCTCAGGTTATGCGTGGTAAATCTCTCTCTTTTTATTTATTTATTTATTTTATTTATTCAGGGGATAAGTAACACCGCAGGGCATGGCTGTGCAGAATTGATGGTATTTAGCTTCCAGTCTTTGGCTCCTCTGGACTCCCACTGGGTTGCCTAGGCTACTGAATTGTAGTGACTCAGTTCCTTAGCTCTCCCCCATTGATATGTAAATCCAGAGCACAGGCCTGCTCTTTGTCTCTTGGGAATTCTAGCCTTGCAGCCTTGTAACCTTTGCAAGGTTAGGGGGAAGAGAAACCCCGAAGCTTTTTTTTTTCCTTCTTTCCGGTAGTGAGTTTGCTGCACTTTCCGGCCCCCCTCTAGATTCTGACCCCCGTTTCCCCACCAATGTCTCGGGTTATTGAGCTCACCTCCCTTTCCAGCGCCGATGTGTGGAGCGTCCCAAGTCTCCCCGCTGTTGTCTGTGTGGCATGCACTCCCCTTGGAGCACTCCTGGAAATGTGTTTTTAAAATGCCATGATAATGCCACCCTTCTCGTGTATATTCTGATATACATATATATAAAGTCAAATAACATAAAATACCCTGGCTTGCTAGAAATACATCTACTTCTCTATCACAACTGTCTATGTCTGATATGCTTTAAATAGGGCTTTATAAAGCTACAATTTTTGTAATATTCTATTATGATCTTCCTTAGAAATATTAGAAATGAGAATTTAAACTAAATGCCTTTCATCATATGTGTCTCATGACAATTACCAACAAAAATTCCTCTATGGATTTCTCATGTTTCTCTTCCTTCTGTTTGTTCACTCCCCAAATGGTTACTATGGCCGGTGCACTGCACCGATCTGAAGCCAGGAGCCAGATGTTTCCTCCTGGTCTCCCATGCTGTGGTGCTGGCCAATATATATTTGCTTTTTAATTCACCAAAACATGAAATAAGTTTCAAAAATAGTATCACAAAAAGCGCTTATGTAAACTACTTTCAAGTTTTCAGTTTTTGCTCAAAGTATTTCCAAATCTTGAAACTTTTTCAAAAGTGTACAGAATAATAGGATTTTCAGATTTAAATAACATTTTCAACTTACAATATTATGACTTCTCAAACATTTGCAGCTTCATAGAAATTTAATGTACAGTTTAGTGAATTCTACTACTCTATGTTTCACAGCAACTAGTAAGGACTGTTGGCAGGGGCAACCACAGTACTTTAAGTAAATTGGTGGTTACTGTCTCCACCTTGTCATCAGGTAAACACCAGCTCCTCCATGCTCAACCTGCAATAGGCTTGGAGGAGAATCTATTGCAACCAAAGGGAAATGTTGCCAGTTGGGACACTTGTACACACCCAGCACAACTGTGAAAGGAGTGGGGCTGTGGCTGGCAGGTATTGCACATGCATGTCACCCAAGGATTTTGCCAGAGGGAAAAATTCACATTCCCCACTGACTTACAGTCTGGCTGAGAGGCTCCATCTGCCAGGGTAGAATACATGGGCTGTGGCTCCAGGAACTCCTCAGTCACTGTGTGGGCAGAACAGGCTAGTGGGGCAGAGTGTACCCTCTAGCAGTCCTTGAACATGGGAGCCCTGGGTGCTGAGACTGTGAAAGCACTGTGACTGCCTAGGAGGAGGCAAGGCCTGGGTCTGGGCAAGCTCTGGATGCAGAGTCACACTCTCAGAACTCTTTGGTTGCCAGGGCAGATCTCTGTAGCAGGAATCATGCTCACAGAGAGGACTATGCAGATCATTTGTGTGGTTCATCCAGAAGTGCAGATGAGTGTTGAAGACACTGGGGACAAACACCTGGGCATTACTCAGCTTGGAGGAAAGGAGGTGACAGGCTGATCACACCAACATGTGACCATCTTCTGCGCTAGAGATCTTTTCTAGGATGAAAGCAAAGCTGTACTCTGTGCTCAACCACTATGATGAGATGAAGGGGCTATATCAGATTTGGAGGAATTTGGAAGGTTGTGTCCCTTAGGTGAGACCATTAGCAGTTAGAGCTGGGCCAGGAGAATTGGAAAAGGAGGCATTTGGCAAGGCCTTTACTTGTGTGGCAAACTTCATTGATTATTTAATAGACCATGGATAAGCAGGTTAATTAGCAAGATTTTAATTAACAAGTTCCAGGATTATTTTCCAATTTCCCGAGGGGAACTGATCTCTTCCTATTTATTCCCAGAGGCTTCCTAACCTGCTTAAATGAACCACACCAGATGAATTGAAATTCAATCTTCTATTATAACTGGAAAAACAGCAAGAAAATGCAGAAACACAGTGCTACTCCTTATGATAACAGCAAATATTCTTTGAGCTCCTTCTTGGTGTCAGCATTCTGGGTGCCCTGAAGGTAATTATTTATTTATTCTTTAAAACAGCTTTAGGAGTCAGATGCTATGTATCTCCATTTACAATTGAGGAAACAGAGCTACAGTGTTGTTAAGCAAAGCTCCCTTCATCTCACAAGCAAGAATTAGATATATATCTCCTCTGAAAACTTAATTATGTATATATGATAAAATAAATATGTATATAAGTATATATATCTATATAATATATATATACACATCTATATAATATTTTCCCAAAAAAATTGCATGCTTTCTTATCATACTGTCATTTAAAAAGTCAGTGTAAATCAGTGTATTTACTTTCTTTTCCTTTGGAACAGTAAAAACACCCAAAAATTATTTTTAATTAACTTAGCACTAAGTTCTTAAAATTAGCTGAGAATTTGGAAATTCCAACTTGGTTATCACTGAGTTGTCATGATTCATAGCATTGCATTTCATGAAATTACAGCCTTTGAAAGATCTCCATTATTATCATTCCATTAGTTGAATACAATTGTATAGATATCCTTTAAATTTCATTTAATAATTTTTATTTAATTAATGTATTTGAGATACAAAGACAGAGCGATCGTCCACCTACTGGTTCACTTTTCAAATTCCCACAAGACCCAGGCTGAAGTCAGGAGGTTGACACTCAATCCAGGTGGCAGGGACTCAGGGGCTGGAGACATCACAGGCTCCTTCCCTAGGTGTGCATTAACAGGAAGATGGAGGTGGGATAGGAGTTATACTCCAACACAGGTATTCTGATAAGGGATTTAGACATCTCAGGTGTCATCTTAACCACTTTACTGAGGGCCTCCACCTTCTTTTCTTTTTTTAACTTCTGTTTCTTTCATGGCTACAATGATGCCTAGGAAACAGCATACCCTCAATGTTACTTACTTTAAATTTTGCTTTTAGATAAATTTATCTGGACTGTATTCCCAAAGTGTATTCATGACAAAAAATGAATTTTTCACATATTGATCTTTAAAAGTTCATGAGAAAGAAAAAGAAAAGAAGTGGACAGAAGAAAAAATTAAGAGGGAGTCAGCTACAATCAAATTTACAGTTATCACTGTAAAAGGCTACTTAAGTTTCTTTTGCAAAAAGAATGTTAACATCAAACAGTATATTTCACTTTGTGTTTCTATGGGGGTGCAAACTGTTGAAATCTTTACTTAATGTATACTAAACTGATCTTCTGTTAAAAAAAAAAGAAGAAGAAATTAGCAATTCCCAACTTGACTCTCACTGGGATTAAACATGACAATAGGTCTGATCTGATTTCATCATCATTTAAAAAATCATCTATTATTTTTCACTTTATGTTTCTGTGTGGGAGCAAACTGTTGAAATCTTTACTTAATGTATGCTAAACTGATCTTCTGTATATAAAGAGAATTGAAAATGAATCCTCATGTGAATGGAAGGGGAGAGGGAATGGGAAAGGGGAGGGTTGCAGGTGGGAGGGACATTATGGGGGGAAGCCATTGTAATCCATAAGCCATACTTTGGAAATTTATATTCACTAAGTAAAAGTTAAAAAAAAAATACCATGAAACAACTACAAAGCAAACAACCCAATTAAATAAAAAAAAAGAATGTTAACATGTAGAAATACAGATTTTGAAACATATGCACCCACAAGGGAGTGGAAAATAGCTGCTTTTGACATTACATGGATCTTTGTCAACTCTATCAAGTTATAATTAAATAGCTGCTAGTATTTATTAAACCCCAAATATGTAAACTGAAGAGGTTATATCTTCTACATTAAACAAAATGATCTCTCTTAGACAAACAAGATAGTCTGCTGAAGAAGTTTCCTCTGAATTTTTAAAAAAGATTTATTTATTTATTTGAAAGAGTTACAGAGAGGCAGAGGCAGAGAGAGAGAGAGAGGTCTTCCATCTACTGGTTCACTGCCCAGATGGCCACAATGGCTGGAGATGTGCCGATCCTAAGCAAGGAGCCAAGGGCTTCTTTCAGCTCTCCCACATGGGTGCAGGGTCTCAAAGACTTGGGTCATCTTCTACTGCTTTCCCAGGCCATAGCAGAGAGCTGGATCAGAAGTGGAGCAGCCGGGACTTGAACTGGTGCCCATATAGGATGCTGGCTCTGCAGGTGGCAACTTTACCTGCCAGGCCACAGTGCTTTATTGATTCAAAGTACCTCTTTTGGAGATGTCCAAAGGTCTCTCAAAATGGCCATTGCAATTTTAAGTTGTCCCTGGTGAAACTGCACCAGAGGATAGATGCACACATTACTGTGGTGGTGAGAAACATGAAGGAAGCAGGTGTTTAGGGTGGAAAACATGTGTTGCTAGCCTGAAAAAGCCCCATGGGAAGTCAAAAATCTGTAAAGATGGTGAACTTTCTATCTTCACAGTTTGACCAAGGGAAAACATCTGGCCAGGAGTAAGCCAAAGCCCTCTGAGTCTGGGTAGATCAAGTGAAAGAAAGAGGTCTCAGGGACACAAGGACAGAATTCAGAAGTCAGGACACTGGTCTTAGTAGACCTTATAAACTTATTAAACTTATCTATCCCTGGTGGTAGCTCAGGGAGAAGGTTATTGAACCCATTCCTATCCAAGCCCAACAGAATTTTCCTCTTATAAACAAACATAAAAACATTAGATGAGCAGAAAAACCATAGGAATATGTGTTAGAGTGTTAGAAATCCGTTTCTCTAAGAAGCAAACAAATCTGATCAGATCAATGAAATACCTTCCTAGAAAACCAAACCCAGACTGATGGGCTTTAGTACTACTAGTAGGGAGCTGGAACAATCAGGACTCAAAATGGCACCCAAATGATAGCTGGTGACAAAACCACTAAGCCACAATGATGGCCCCATTAAGGCAAATCTTCATGTCAACTAATGAGAAAAATCATTTTATTATCCAATTTCCCTTGGACAAACACAATCACTGTTAATCCCATACTACATGAGTTAGGGATGCTACAGCCATTTCATATATGAATAAACAGGCTTCAGCAGCTCACTACTAGCACTTAAAGAGTTATAATTCAAATACTACTCTTCTAAGCCCAATTCACATTGTTCTCACTTCTATCCAAGGATGTTGTATCAGAAGATCACAGAGTAATGTGCTAAATGCGCTAAATCATGTACTATGGACATTTAGACAACAAAAACATCAGAGAAGGGAGTTAGAGAAATTGTTTTTAGGTACAAGATTCCCTGGCTTGCTTCCTGAAAATGCAGGAACACCCACTCTGTCTCTCAAATAGGTTTTAAGAACAAATAAGACAAAAAGTAGGGGGAAGGCAACATTTGGGTGTACAGTTAAAATACTGTTCTTAACCTAATCACAATAAAAATCCCAAAGCATATTCTATTTAAATTTATATAGATTAAAAAATTGTACAGGTTTAAAAATTCACATCAAATAATAATAATTATTGCCAAGAGAATCCTGAAAGGGAAAAAAAAAAGGTGGGAGTTTTCTAACTGTAACAGATTTTAAAATACTGTCCATTTAAAATTTTAATATTTTATTTCCTTTCATGTTATTTTAATTGCAGAGAGTGACAGAGACAGAGAGTCAGATCATCCTGTCACTGGTCCATTCCCAAATTGACAGCAACAACTGGGAATGGGCCAGGAAAAATAGGAGCCTAGACTTGATCCAAGCACCAAGGCAGTCCTATGTGGGATGTGGACATCCCACATGGTATCCTAAGCAATGTTCCAAACACTCACACCAACATCCTGCATACTTCAGAGGTAAATGAGTTAAGGTGCACTGATAATCTGGGTGTCACTTTTTCTGGGGCAGGCTGAGCAGGCTGCACCACCTGAGTGTGTGCTCAGGCTGTCCATGGGCCACTTGCCCTGTACTCTGCTTTCCTGACCAGTGGCCTTGGGTACCAAGAGCCAGGTCCAAGATGAGTGGATTTCTCACTAGGAGAGCAGTGCTGGCTCTTCTGCTGTCTGCCCTGATGAACCACAGCACCACAAAAATAGCTTTCCTGAAGCCGGAGCCTACCTACACGGTGCTTGCTCCCTAGGAGCAAAGCCCCGGGGTACCTGCTCAGGAGGCTGCTGTGGCCCTGGCCTCTGCCACCAGTAGTCATTGAGGGCCAGGCCAGGCTCCTGGTGCTTGCACAAACTGCACATCAGTGAGTGTGTGACTGAGAGTACCAGCAGCACTCGACCAGGCACAACTGGTATGGTTGCATGTCCATGCACTGTGTGCCCTGCAGCCTCTACCAGCTGTTCTCCAACAGTAACGCAGAGGAACTGGGCCAGATGTGCAGCTTTTCTGATGGCTCTGTCTCATACACCAGGTACATCTAGGGATACTCAGGCTACAACTTGAGCCCAGGACAATCCTCCAAGAAGAACCTCCATGCAGACATAACGTGGCAGGCTCTGTGAACTGGGTTGGGTCCTGAGAACTTTATCCAGTGTGGGCGTCTATCTACTGGGACTGTGCCCATGGTAGACTTGGCCTGGTGGTACCAGCGTGCAGCGGTCATCCTCTGTTCTTCTCAAGTGTTCAGTCTACAGCAGGCTTTTCCAGATTCCAGAAACACTTCCTGCTTCTATGCATTCCCCTATCTGAACTCTCCTCTCCCTTGTGGGTCAGTCACAGCGGGGAGGAGGAGGTCATCAGCTTCTTTCATAGCCTGGTCATGTAGGGGTTTTGTCCCCGAGCTGTGGAGTCCCTCTGGAGTATCGGACATGTAATACACATAAAATTGCTGCATTACTTGTATTGACTGGGGCAAAGGATTTGGAGATTGTTTGGTTTGATTTCTGTTTCCTCAAACTTACAAATACTGTAAATGCCTCAGATCATTCTACAACTGGCTTGTAATTGATTGATGACTTATGGACTGTTGCTTAGATGGGGCACAGTGGTTGGTGATGGAATAAAATAAAAAAAAAAAAAAGAGAAGCAGACCGCTTAATAGAACACACTGTAAAAGCCAGAAACCAAAAAGGCATACTTAGATATTTCAGGTTAAAAGTGGCATTGTAACATACCATCAAAACATGAAGTGTTTGGGATAAGTGAACAGCCACTTTACAAAAATTTGTAAACACCACATGCTGCTCCAAATTCAAGTGTGGATTCACTAAAGATTCAGTTAAGGGAAATAATAGCAAAAACTCAAATGGGCAAAATGAGAGGAGTAAGAGGCACAAAGAACAGTGGTTTCATTACTTCTGGAAAATCTGTGTTGATTTCTTGTCCCACGTTCACACTTGTTGACACATATGGTCACAGTTTCTGAAATCACACAAAATGATTTTATTTTACCATCTGTTAAAGTCCCATTGAAACCAACTAGGACTCAAAGGGATGTGGAGGGGGAATAAAGAGCAATAAGGGGATTTAGAGAGAAGGATTTTGTTTTTTTTGACAGGCAGAGTGGACAGTGAGAGAGAGAGACAGAGAGAAAGGTCTTCCTTTGCCGTTGGTTCAACCTCCAATGGCCGCTGCGGCCGAAGCGCTGCGGCCAGCGCACCGCGCTGATCCGATGGCAGGAGCCAGGAGCCAGGTGCTTTTCCTGGTCTCCCATGGGGTGCAGGGCCCAAGCACCTGGGCCATCCTCCACTGCACTCCCTGGCCACAGCAGAGAGCTGGCCTGGAAGAGGGGCAACCGGGACAGAATCCGGCGCCCCAACCGGGACTAGAACCTGGTGTGCCGGCACCGCTAGGTGGAGGATTAGCCTAGTGAGCCACGGCGCCGGCTGAGAGAAGGATTTTAAAAGTTTACTTAGATTAGGCCTTTGGCATCCTGAAATTGCACTCCACTGTAGTCCTGGTCCAGTGCAGACTGCTTTCCCACAGGCACGAGTGTTACTTTCCTAATGACCTCAACACTCAGTCAAATTCCACTGACATTTGCAAGCAACAAAATCCATCCTATTTGAGAGATAGAAACCTTGCAAGTGCACATGGAGCACCCATTGTCTCCAAACTTCTGTGCGCACGCTCAGCCATTGACCGCTAGAGGGCACATATGCACCTGTGTTCTGGAGTGTTGCTTGGTTACAGAGATTGTGCACTCAGAGGTTGGAAACGCCCTGTTGGGAGGTCAACTGGAAACCAGTCGTTCATCTACAGGGTTATTCTTAGGCTTGAGGGGTGGTGAGAGTGGCCAGAAGTCTCGGCAATGAAGGTTTTACCTTCCCATTTCAGAAGGGCGAGTTTCTCTTCAGCTCCTCCATCAGGTGTGAAAATGACAAATAGGATTATTTTATTTTTTATTTTATTTATTTATTTATTTGACAGGCAGAGTGGACAGTGAGAGAGAGACAGAGAGAAAGGTCTTCCTTTTGCCATTGGTTCACCCTCCAATGGCAGCCGTGGCTGGCACATGGCAGCCGGCACATCACGCTGATCTGAAGCCAGGAGCCAGGTGCTTCTCCTGGTCTCCCATGGGGTGCAGGGCCCAAGCACCTGGGCCATCCTCCACTGCACTCCCTGGCCACAGCAGAGAGCTGGCCTGGAAGTGGGGCAACCAGGACAAGAACCCGGTGTGCTGGCACCAGTGGCAGAGGATTAGCCTATTGAGCCATGGCATCGGCCAACAAATAGGATTAAATCACTGGTTACCACAAAGGTGCCAAGGCTGGTGAAGCAGACCAAGGGCAGTCGCTCCTGTTTGCTTGGTGAAAGTGGTGTAGTGGCTGGAGACAAGAACAGGTAACAGGGATACAAATTTGGGTGTGAGGGGCGGGCCACTGAAGGCTGGGGCTGATCAGAGTGCTTGCTTTCTGGGATTCACAAGCTGCAGGGCCTGCAGTAACCTGGGATGCTGGGCTTCTTGCCCTCTGCAGCTCCTCAGCACCTAATTGACTTTTTTCCTCAGGATCACTTTGGCTATCCTATGACTATGGTTCTATATGAATTTTAGGATTGTTTCTTCTAATTAATTCTTCTAATTCTAATATTGTTATTTTGACAGGGATTGCATTGAACCTGTAAATTGTTTTGGAGACTATGGACTTTTAATGACATTAATTCTTCCAATTCATTTTGTGATTTTGATGATTTCTTTCATCAATAATTCATATTTTCCATTGTGTAACTCTTTCAATTATTTAGTTGTTTATTCCTGAGTATATAACCCTTGTAGCTATTATGAATATGATTTCTTTCTTGATTTTTCTTTCATTAAGATCATTACTGGTGTATAAATATACTTCTGCTTTCATATGTTGATTTTGTGTCTTATGCCTTTATAAAAGTTCATACAAAACTTTTCCTTATGCTTAAATGCTATTAGAAAAACTATAGTGGGTAGATCCAAATATGATATCCATTTCTTTCTGATACTATTCCTAGAAAGACTTATTTTATAATTTTTGTTCTTCTTTTCTCAGTTATTTATTTGAATTGAGAGAGAGAGAGAGATCTCATTTCTATCTGCTGGTTAACTCCCAGATGCCTCCAACAGCTGAGTTTGAGTCACATTGAAGTCAAAACCTCAAACTCTATCCAGGTCTCCCACATGGATGGCAGGAACTCAAGTACTTAAATCATTACCTACTTCATTGCCAGTTACATTATCAAGAAGCTGGGTTGGAAACAGAATTTCTAGGACTCAAAATGACACTCTGAGATGGGAAGTAGTTGTCTCTAGTGGTGGATTAACCTGCCGCACCATAATGCCTGCCCCAACTTATCCTTCTTTAACTGCTTCAAACATCTGTAATTCTTTCTTGCTATTGCTTTTAGTTGTTGAATATTCATGAGCATGTATTTAATTCATGAATGTGTATGTAGTTAACATGAACAGTTCACATTTTTTCATGAATGATTAACTACATTTTATAGAAATGATATCTGCATTAGGATTAGGAGAAGAGGGAGATAATCACCTGGGAATTCTGAGAACTGTCCATTGCTACTTACATCTTTCAGCATAATTTTTACTGATGTTAAAACATGAAACATACTTCTTTCATTTTTTAAAAATTATTTTAGATTGGTGAGACAGAGGGAGAGAGATATCCCATCTAACAGTTATTTCGCAAAATTACTTCACTGGCCAATGCTGTCCCAGGATACAGCCAGGAGCCAGTAGACCAGTCTTGGTCTGCCATATGTGCAGCAAGGAATCAGCCACCTCAGAATCACCTGCTCACTCCCAGAGAGCACAATAACAAGAATTTGCCATCAGGAGCCTCTTGCAGGAATCAAATCCAGGTTTTCTGATTTGGGATGAAGCCATTCTAACTGGTTTCTTAACTATTGGCCAGATGCCCACAAATATGATTCTTAGACTTGACTTATTCATCTCCATATATGGCCATAGGACTTTTCTTAAATTTATAATTATCAATCTATGATTAGTAATGTAATTATGTGCTAACTGTATTGCTTCTGCATAGTAAAATTTTACTAATATGCATGATTCATTTATTTAAGTCAGTTTAGTATAGCATAAAATATTTCCTAAGGCTTAGAGTGAAATCATCATTTGGGGTTCTAAAACTAAGTGTATCTAAAACCCAAAGATTGGGACTGGCACTGTGACCATCAATGCCAACAGCCCATGTGGGCACTGTTTCATGTCCCAGCTACTCCACTTCCAATCCATGTCTCTGCCTATGGCCCAAGAAAGCAACAGAAAATGGCTAAGTGTTTAAGCTCCTCCTACCCATGTTTGAAACTGGAAGAAGTTCCTGACTCCTGGATTCAGGCCTGGCTTACCTGTGGCTATTGTGACCATCTAGAGAGTGAACCAGCCGGTGAAAGATCTTTCTCTCTAAAGCTCCCTCCATCACTGTATCTCTGACTTTCAAAGAAATAAAATCTAATTAAAAACCCAAAGATTATTTCAATTCATTATATGGCCAAATATTATTTTATATTATAAATGGATGTATATATGTATGTAAATGTCTTGATGAGGATTAAAGAAAAATATGTTGAATTGTATTTTTTATAGCTTGGAACTGAGACATAATAATATGATTCTATTTGGGTTGTCAAGTATACATCTATAGGAAATAATTCAGGATGAAGAAAAGTATAGGAATTATAATTATATGGGATAATAGCAATAAAGGTTTGATTTAATAGTGTTTTAATCAGCAGAAGTGATTTTTTTAAAAAAGTATGACTGTCTTTGTGGTATCAATGTTTTTACAAATACATGTATAAATTAATGATTTACTTTACAGTTAGTTACACATTTGGAAAGAAATGTGGACGAGCAGATTTCTTAGACTTAAGGAGTTGCTACCTTTCCTCATCCTGAATTGCTGCTTATAGATGTGTACATGACAACCCAAATAGAATCATAATATTGTGTCTCAGGTACTATGTTTCCACTGAGATGGTACACAGGTTCATTGACCAGCGTATCCCAGAGCATATCCCTCTGCTCATATAGGCCAAATGTCATGACATGGGTTTCTGACCAAGAAAAAGGCCATCCCACTGCCTGCTGCTGTGTTACATGTAGACACATCCAGGTCCTGCAAAGGTGGTTACCGGCATGGGCTGCAAGGGGAGAGCTGGAAAAGGCACCACAGGCTAAGAGATTGTGTATTTCTTCAGGGTCTTCCTTTGAAGTTGGGAACATTCACACCTTTTGAAAGGGCAGTGGGGAGGGGAGCCCTGAGACCATCTCATGCTGGCTGCTTACATTATTTTTTCTTCAAGTCCTATTCCTAGAAGTCTGGATTTAAACTTGAGCATGACTGTGAACTAAGGCAGTGTATCTGAGTCTCATGTAGTTCTGCCTCCTTCTTGTACCAGGGCCCTGCCTGGAATGTGTGCAAGAGGGAAGGCAGATAGCACTTGGTCCTGGGGACATTTGTTTAGTCCTGGGAGATCCAGACGGAAAGCACATTTTCCCACCCAAGTGAGCTTTCATTTGGATTGTAAGCCTGAGTCATATACAAGTCAAAGGAGAAAAATCAGGTTTCAGGGTTCTGATCTTTTTATATTCTGTCATATCCTCCGGCATCAAAGTCAGAAAGTCTACTGAGGTTGATATAGTTAAGGATCAATACATAGGAAGTAGACTGTATTACCTAGAGGTGAATGAAAGTGTGTGTGTGTGTGTGTGTGTGTGAGAGAGAGAGAGAGAGAGAGAGAGAGAGAGAGGTGAAAAAGGAGAATGAAAACAAGGAGGAAAGAAAATAAGATTAAAGAAAAAATTTATAAAGTAAAGATGAAGAGAAAATAAAAAACAAAGTTTAGAGGATATGAAAGAATGAGAAAATAGAAAAAATAAAAGGAAAAGAGGGGAAAGGAACACAGAAAGTAAAGAACAACAAAAAAGAAATAAAAAATAATAGCAATAAATAAAAAAGGAGAAAGAACATTTTAAAGCATTTTTCCTATCCATGCCAATAATGTTCCTCTTCAAATCTGTCCTTTTCTTCTTAAACTTCCTTCCATTGGGTTCAACTGCTTCTTCCATTTTTATTCATCTAGTGAGAACACTAGACAAATTTCTTTTCTGTATAATTACAAAGAGGAGTAGCAGACTTAGAAAGAAGAAACTTGGGATTATACCTAATTTCTGCCACTTATTGTATCCAGGTAAATCATTATGGGCTTTAAATTTCGGGTGCTTAATTTGAACAACCACTTGAATCATATGTTAAATGCAGATGGAAATAATAAATGCTGTTTCATTAGTCTCCAAGATTGATTAAAATCTTAAAATTCAATGTGATCTTATTCTGTCTATAGAAAAATGGGGAATATTAACTGGAAGAAATGAAAAAAATATAGTAGAACACAAATAACAAGAAAACCAGTAAAGAAAGTTTTAAAAATTAGGAAAAGATAATAGAAAGTTACACAAAAATGAAAAAGCACTAGGAGAAAATAATTTAAGACAGAAAGACAAGATAGTGTCTGTAAGGGCAAACTAGAAAGTCAGTGAAGTAGATAAATCAATTAGAATTATCATCTAAATATATAAATACATGCTAAAATAATGAGCATAGTCTATGTATAAATGTCCTTCACTTACAACCCAAATTAATTAATAACCCAAAATATAACCCAAATATATCAGCAATTTAACAACAAAAGAAAACCAATTTAGCTGAGAAGTAGTTAAAGGACATCAATGGACAGTTCTCAAAATAAGAAATATCAATGGCCGACAAATGTATAAAAAAGGCTTAACATCACTAGCCATCAGGAAATTTCAAATCAAAACCACAATGATATATCACCTCACTCTTAGAATTTCTAAAAACAGAGACTAATAAATGTTGGTTAGGATGTGGATAAAAGGGAATACTTAAACACAGTTGGTGGGAATGTAAACTAGTGAAGCCACTGAGGAAAACAGTGTGGAAATACTAGAAATAAACTTGACAAATGATCCAGCAATCCAACTACTGGGTATACACCCAAAAGTCTTGAACACAATGTATAAAAGAGATACCTGAACCACCATGTTAACTGCAAGACTGTTCACAGTAACCAAAATTTGGAACCAACCAAGTTGTCCATCATTAGATGAGTGGATAAAGAAAATGTGGTATGTATACACAATGGAATATTAACTATAAAAAAATGAAATTCTACCATTTGCAACAAAATGGATGCAACTGGAAGACATCATGTTGAGGGAAATAAGCTGGACCCAGAAAGAAAAATACACAGGTTCTACCTTACATGTGGGAGTGAAAATTTTAAAAACAAATGAAAAAGAAGGAAGTGTCTGTGTGTATCAGTATCACTGCAAATATAATTTGGTAAAACTGTTTTATACATTTATAAAACCAGTGGTTAAGAATGTTGTGCTACTGTAGTTTGAATGATCTATGATCACTTAAACATTTACTATATTGGAGTGAAATGGCCATTTTTTCCATTCAATAATTGTTCATAGCCATTATTTATATTCCCATTAATCTAGGGACATTTAGCTTTTTACTTGTTAAACTTCTTACTCAGTGATGTATTAACCCTTTTTACTGTAATGTAAATTTAAAATATGTTGTCTCAAAAACTGAAAAAAAAGAAGGAAGGAGGGTGACAAAGAGGGAAGAAGGTTATATTATTGTGTTGTTAGATTTGCATGTATTTCATATTGAATCTGTTAAATATTACATAAATTTAAAACTGCATTTCAAAAGAAAAAAATATAGAAAGAAGGAGAGATCTTTCTCCTGGTCCACTCCTCAACAGTCTGTAACATCAAGGACTGGCCCTGGTTGAAGCCAGGCATTGGGACCTCCATTTAGGTCTCACACATGGGTGGCAGGGTTTCAAGTACTTGAGTTATCACTCGGTGCTTCCCAAAGTGCATTTAGAGGAACCTTGACTGGAAGCAGAGGTGAAACTAAATTGCAGGCATTCCATATATTGGATGCAGACACCACAAGCAGTGGTTTAAATTGGTATGCCAAAATGCCTGCCCTTAGAACTTCTATTTTCCAATATCATTTCTCATGGTCAGTACTGTGGCATAGCAGATTAAGCCTCTCCCTACAGCACCATCATCCTTCATAGGTGCCTTTTTGAGTCCCAGATGCTCTGCTTCTGATACAGCTCCCTTCTAATAGCATAGGAGAACAGTGGAGGATGGCCCAAGTGCTTGGGCCTCTGCAACCACATGGGAGACCCAGAAGCAGCTCCTGGATCCTGGCTTTGACTTAGCCCAGCCCTGGCCATTGTGGCCACTTGGGAAGTGAATCAGCAGATGGAAGTCTCTCTCTCTCTCTCTGCCTTTCAAATAAATAAAAAGATTTATCAATATCATTCTCAACAGTAACATTTTTTAGTAACAGTAATATTTTTAAATTGTTCTACAAATATTTTCTTTTTTTTTGCAAAAATCACTGGGCCACAAGCAAGTTACATGATGAGGTCAAAGCTTAGCAACTTCTTGGATTAATATCAATAATTCAACAATGTTTTGTGAGTCTTAAGTTTTTAAAAATGTCTTACATTTAAAAATTTTAAAAATGTCATTCCATTTACATGGAAGCAGACTTTTAGAAGTTTGTTGAGATGTGCATAACCCATGTAAAGCACCACTTCCAATTCCAACATCCTGCTAAATGCACACTTTGGGATTCAGCAGATGACGGTTTATGTAGGTGGATCTTGCCACTAATTTGGGAGTTGTTCATGGCTCCCAGCTTCATCCTGGCCTAACCTGGCTGCTGTTGACATTGGAGTAGTGAACATGCTGATGGGTGCTCTCTATCTGCATGCTTTTTCCTCTTCCTCTTTTCTCTCTCTCTCTCTCCCTCTCTCTCCCTCTCTCTCTCTCCACCCACCTCCCTCCCTCCCTCTCATGTGTGTGTGTGTGTGTGTGTGTGTGTGTGTGTGTGTGTGTTCTCTGTGTCTCTCAAAATATATAAAATTTTAAAAATGCTTTGTCCAGGATTATTAGTTCCAGTATATATGTATCTGAATGACTTATTGAAGTATCTGCAGGCTGGTGCTGTGGCTCGCTAGGCTAATCCTCCACCTGTGGCTCCAGCACCCCAGGTTCTAGGCCCAGTTGGGGCACTGGTTCTGTCCCAGTTGCTCCTCTTGCAGTCCAGCTCTCTGCTGTGGCCCAGAAATGCAGTGGAGGATGGCCCAAGTGCTTGGGCCCTGCACCCACATGGGAGACCAGGAGGAAGCACCTGGCTCCTGGTTTTGGATCAGCACAGCACACTGGCCATAGTGGCCATTTGAGGGGTGAACCAATGGAAGGAAGACCTTTGTCTCTGTCTCTCTCACTAACTCTGCCTGTCAAAAAATAAAAAAAGAAGTATCTGCACATGTATTTAAAGATACAGAAGAGCTGGTGTAAATGTGAGCATCTGACTCTAAACCAAGTTTGTAGCAAGCATGAAGAAAGCCTTTTCTATTTTATGCAAGACAACTCATCTTTCTCATTAAATCATCTTATCATCAAGGAAATAAAGACAAGATTGTTGGTGATAAATCATTCTCAAAGCATTTAACAACATTTTAAAAATGAGAGTTGAGGAAAGTAGAATCTGTGTGTGTTTACAAAAGAAGAAATTATGGTCTTGGCCAAGTGTTAATACTTCTAATTGGAAATCAAATGACAGAAAATTTTCCATTCATAAATATGACCTAAATTTGCATTATTTAGATAATCTCATTTAAAAAATCTTAAATGGACCACTCTAATACAATAAGGGAACAACGTTCTATTATTTTACTGCATTTTACAATATTGCATCAGCACAGAAAGAAACTATACCAACTATCCATCATTCTCTATTTCTCCCTCCCACTAACTCCTGGAAACCATGAATGCATTTGAATGTATTAGTCTATCCAAGGTATGGTATATAAATTAAATCATCTAATATGTGATCTTTCATCAATGGATGGATCACTCAACAGCTTGTGATGGATGAGCACTAACTTGCTCTTTGTTGCCAATTTCCACTGCATCAGCTCATCAGCTGATTCACATTTGGCTTGTTTTCCACTTTTGGCTCCTGAGAATCACACACCCAGGAATGTCTGCATAAAAATGTTTGCCATTCTTTTGAATATATACTAAGGAGTTGGATGACATGATTGCATGGCAATTCTGTTTGGATTTTGAAGAACAATCTAATTCTGTGTATGAACTTTGAAGAACAATCTGAAAAATTATTTTCCACAGTGGCTGTGCTATTCTACATTACTACCAGCAATATACAAACATCAGATTTCTCCATGATTTTTGTCAATGATTTTTAATTTTTATTATAGTAATTTACATGGATGTGAATTCACAGGTAGACTTGTGATGAATGATTCTGAGCATCTTTTCAAGTACTTGTTTGCAACCTGTGAATGATTTTTTGGAGAAAAGTTTATTCTGAAACTTTCTCCATTTTAAATTCAGGGTTTTTGTTGTTGTTGGGTAGTGATTGTTCTTTTTATGTACTAGGTACTAATTCCTTATCAGTATATAATTTCCAGGTAAGACAGTACTTTAAAATGTGTGGAAGATGGAATTAAAAGGTGGATTTATTTTGGTACAAAACATGTTTTTTGAAATCCACATACATTATTCTTATAATACACATCCTCTCCATGAACTTAAGTATCCCTGTGTACTCTTCCATTCTGTGAACTGTGTTTCTGGTTTGTTTATAGAATCACTTGTTACACAATATTTTAATTTTATTTAAGTGCAATATATGTTTTTCTGTTCTCCCCTGTATTTTCCAATGCACAGGGTGTTTTCTCAGGCAGAGGCCAGCTCACAAAATATGGTAAACACAGATCAGAAAGGGGCGATGAAACAAGGAGCAATGAGTCAGGGCAGAGAAGTGAGTATGAATACACAAGGAATCTGGGGGTCTTGAGGCCGGGACACAGAGGCTTCAATGTGAGGGCAGGTGAGGGCCCCCAACATGCACTTTCTGGCAAGAGACAGCCTCCACCATGGAGTTTGTGAGTACTCAAAAATAATATACAAGAGCAGAAACCACATCTGTTTGGTTGCTGGTCTCCCTCCACTTCCATGGCTAGACCAAGTTTTTCCATCCTATTGAAAGCATTGATAAGCAATTCTGGTCAACAGCCCATCTTTCAAAAGAAAGATGAAGAAAAGAGGAAGGACAAATACCAGCTCACCCTGCCCCTACACAGGATCATGAGGAGGCAAGGCTCCTGGGGCCAGAATGAGGCCACAGTTTCCATATCCCAACTCTTAGCCATCCTGCCTGGGGTGCCTCTCCTCCTCTACTCCAGAGCACTAAGGGAGGAGAGTCTGGAGAGGCAGGGAAGTGTGGGTGTGACAGATGTGGCAGCAGCATCCAGGAGACACAGCATTGCCAGTGAACTGCAGTGGAGGTCTTGGCTGGAGTGGAATTCTGAAGGGGGGCCAGGTGTCTGGTTCCATGACCACAGTGGGTTCTGGGGTTCAAGTGCTGCCCTGAAATACACAGGTTCCTGCCCTTTCCATGCAGCTTGCACAAAACAAAAACATCAGTTGGTAAACACCAATAGTACTTTCCAGTTGTCTTGTTCTATTTATTATTGTTGTAATTGTTACTGTTATCTGACTACAAAGACAGTGTGAGACTTCACAGGTAGACTAGCTTTCCTGATAGAAGGGCTTGGGTACAGAGAGCAGGGTTTGTGGATTTTTTTGCATTATGTTTTAAAGCAGAAACAAAAAGGTTGATTGGAGTGGGGTGGAGGGATTTGCTAGAAGTTTCTATCTAAAAAAACCAGCCCATCAAAAAAATAAAAACAAAACAAGAAATAACTGTGTGTATCAGTATTGATGGAAATATAATTTTATAAAATGTTGCTTTTTAGCTTTGCCAAACCAGTGGTTAGGACTATTGTACTACTATAGTTTCATGATCTGTGATTGCTTTAAAATGCACTTTACATGAGTGAAATGGTCACTTCTTTCCATTCAATTACTGTGTATAGCCATTGCTTATATTCTTGCCAAACTAGGTTGCTTTTTACTTGTTAAACTTCTCATTTGGTGAATAAGTAAGCCTTTTATTGTATGTAAATTTAAAATATGTTATCTCCAAGTGTAAAATGAGAAAGCAAACAAGAAAGGGAGAGAGAAGGATGGTGGGATGGAGAGGGGGAGGGAGGTAGACAGGGAGAGAAGAAGGGAATATCATTTTATTCTCATAATTTTATCTATAAACTATATTGAATCTGTTAAAAATTAATTAAAATTTTAAATTGAAAATATAAAAGAAACATTCCCCTCCCCAAAGAACCCTTGAAAACAAATTTTTAAAAATCCTGAAAACAGTAAAACTCCAAATAAACAAACGACAAACTGTCATGTACAGAAAGAGTGAATTAAGTTCATTTATTAATAGCAGCTAAAATTTATTTATGCGTGACTTCAGTCCAAATTAAGGGAGCTAATGTAGGCTTGTCACTTAAACAGGAATAATTCATTTTCAAAATCACCCTGATAAATATCTCTTCTCCATTTTGCTCCAAGCCAGAGAAATATTACTGCACACCTATGTAACTCATTATTTCCTATTTTTAAAATAAGTAAATCAATGTCTGAAAATATTTCAATACAAAGAAATTAGAGAATTTCAGGAGTCATCACATTTTTGAGGTACGACATAAGTAGCAGGTGGACACCTGGATATAACTTTGAAATATTGATACAGGCTGAGAGCTCTGCAAGAATATTAGTGAGTGAGGTGCAAATTTCACAGCCTAAGGCTTACTCTTGCTGTCACGTGTTACATACTTTTCCATATTATGCAAATTGTAAGAGACTGGATGGTGAAAACTTGCAAGTGGAAGGAAAGTTTTCCTTCTTTCTGCACAAACATTGCTGAATACTGAGCTATCTGGGAGAAGGCACTCTCCTAATGTACAAGTATTTGATATTTCAAGACTACTCCACAAAGTAATTATTGAACCCTAAATATTACCTCAGGTCCCTCAAAAGTAGCCTTGGTACTAGAAATGTTATTTTTATAATGTTTATTCACATTTCCCCATTGAAGATTTTATCTACATACTCACCTTTAATCCAGGAAAATATGAAAGAATCTAGGAGAGTTTTCTGCCTTATCTCTTTAAATTATAGTCCAGCTGACCTCACAGAAGATATGAGTAGTCTTGAATGAACTAATGTAGGAGAAAATAAATGACAAATACAAAGAGAAGAAACAGTCAAAAGGAAGGAGCAACAGAAGATTTAGATTTATCAGCCAAAGTCCTACTGAGTTAAAGATGAATTGCTGATTCTACTGAAATAAAATAGATTCACTTTCAGAGGTGGGATTCACATTAACTAATAGATCCAAATACACTAATTTCTCAGAAGTGAAGAAAAATCATTTGCTGGGCCTTTGTTAAAAAAATTTCAGACATGGAGCTCAAAGTTGAAACAAAATTAAGGATGTGAAAAGATAGTTCTTTGTTTCACTTTTACAACAACCTTCAATGTTATAAAATATGATTATGCAAAAGTATAGGTGTGCTATGACAGTTGTGTAGAGAGAGAAATGAAGCAACCAAGGTAGCCAGGTTTCTAATCATTTGGCCTAATTCAAGGAAACAATAGCAGATATGGAGTAACTCAGAATTTGTAAGCTGTTATATATAGATATATCTTGCTGCCTGAACTTTAACAAAAGTTGAACATGAGACATTTTACCACCATGGTCTCTAGTCCAGTCCTATGTTAATAAAAGAAAATTTATATACTTATGTGGGTGAATGACTAAATGTCTGTTCTTTTATAAAAGTAAAGGAACCAGTTGCAACTACTGATTGAGTGTCCAGTTACCCTACTTTTGAAGAGGAAGGCTGGGGATGTTTTTTTAGAATGAATTTTTTCAGTTATTCCATTGTAGTTGTTCTTTCATATTGGAAAATTGCATTTTGGCATTTTCTGCCTGCTTATTTGTTTCCAAAATCGAGACCATGCTTCTGTTTCAAATAGAATTTCATTGGGCACAGATTTTTTTTTTTTTATGAACACTAAACTACAAATTGACAGGTCATTGTTTCTTTCATTTATTTTCTGAAAATGTTATCTGAATTTGACCTGATCTATTCCCAAATATCAGCTGTAAGCACACTTTATCAATTTCTTATTATCTAGTATCTTGTCTTATCACTTCTAGAGATTGCTTTTTCCAATGTATACTCTCTCCTATCACTGGGTTTCATCTTCAAGCGCTTCAATATTTCTCCCTCCAATATAAAGCAAAAACCTATGACAACAGTAGCTATTAGAGATGAAAACAAACTTTAACCTACAATAGAACACCAATAGAGTCATAGCATTCATAAATTAGTGAAAGGTGAATAAATACAATAATAATGTAAATAGAATGCATTGATTTGTTAATAACAATATTGAAAAGTAGTTTCTAGGCAGGTGCCATGGCTCACTAGGCTAATCCTCCACCTGTGGTGCCAGCACCCTGTGTTCGAATCCAGGTTGGGGTGCCGGATTCTGTGTCAGTTGCTCCTCTTCCAGTCCAGCTCTCTGCTGTGTCCTGGGAAGGCAGTGGAGGATAGCCCAAGTGCTTGGGCCCTGCACCTGGCTCCTGGCTTCAGATTGGCATAGCTCCAGCTGTAGCAGCCATTTGGAGTATGAACCAATGGAAGGAAGACCTTTCTCTCTGTCTCTCATTGTCTAACTCTGCCTATCAAAAAAAAAGTAGTTTCTAGTAAATATATTTTATCACACTAAGATATTTACTTGTGTTTTTGTCTAATGTAAGATGTATTTTGGCTAATGTAAGATGTATTTTGGCCATTCAAGAATCAGGTTAGTAAACTATTTTATCTGACTATTTTATCTGACTTTTCAAAGTCAAATATTGTATTATCATATGTCCCAATATTCCTTGACAATTTTGGATAAACCTTATTGAATTATAAAGGTGTCATTTTTATTTCTACATGCTGTTATTTCATCAAGGAGTTTAAATATGTACTTCCTAATTCATATTTAGTATATATTAAGATTTACCTGTAGTCATGTACTTTTCAAAAAATTTTAAGTCTCCCTTTGTTGACTACTTTTAAATTTTGCTTTATTTTTCTTATATCTGAAACTCTAAAATAGTCCATGAAATCTGTGACATTTAAGAAATCAAAAATATGTTCATGCCTTCCAGGTTAAGACAATGAAAATCTAAACTGTAGTTACTATTGAGGCAACTGGTTTCTAGGTGATGGAGCCCACTTTTGCCTGAGGGACTAGATGGAGTGGCTACTTTCTTGTTTGTGCCAGATGTGCATTGTACACAAACAGAAAGTTCCTTTGGAATTCACTAAGATGTGGGAAATGTTTGCTGCTACAGCATATTTTAGTCCAACTTAACTCATAGTGAAACATTTGTATGTTCCCTTAGAGTCACTGCAGTATGGTCCTGTTCTTTATTAAATTCCAATGATTAATTTTTCAATACATTTCATAGACTCATTTCTTTTATTTATTTGGATATCAGAAAGAAATAGAGAATGACCTCAAATCCCACTGGTTTGCTCCCACAAATGACCACAATGGCAAGGGCTGTGCCAGGATGAAGCCAGGAGCCTGGAACCCCTCCAGATCTTACAAATGGGTGACAGCTACTCAAATACTCCAGCCATTATCTGCAGCCTCCCAGGGAGCACACAATCAGGAAGCTGGATCTAAAGCAGAGTAGCCAACAGGCATAACCATATGGATTCTTACATCAAAAGCAGCACATTAACTGCCATCACCATATGCTATTCTTCCCTTTTTAAATTGAGATGTGAACTGACATGTTCTTCTGAAGATTACAGTATCCACAGTGAGGACCACTTGCCCATGGACTTGGGGACAAAGGTGGACTGATGTTCTCTCTCCCTGGTGGAGGGAGTGTTGTAAGGTTGCTCCTGACCCAGGGCAAATTTAGCACAGTCCTAGTACTGCTGGGGGACAAACTCACAAGTCCTGAAGTGGGGTGGGAGAGACAACTTTAGGAGCCCCTGAAGCCCCAAGGACAAGGATGCTTTTAGCCCCTTAGCAGACATATATGTAATTCCATAGCATCCTTTCCTAACAGCATAGCCAATGCAGTCAGCTAGGACAAGCAGCATTCCATTAGGCTATAGATATAGCTATGGCTGGGGTTTGGTCTTGGGCTAGGGGCCCCTAGAGAATCAGGGGACTTTTGAATCAAAGCTTGGGTCCAAAGATATGAAACTACAAGTTGCTACAAGATGGTTTCAGGAAGTTCATCTGTGGAGAGACAGTTATTGAGGCTTCTGGAACAAAATGAGAGGTCCCTGGGGTGGGATTTCTGATTCTATCTGGAGGACTAGAAAGTTTAAAGTCTATGGTGCTATGGGCTTAAGGAGGGTGTCTAGAGGTTAGTGTACTTGCTGCTGCTGTCAGTACACAAAAACATGTTAGCCAGCGGCTACCCTAAGCCCAATCAGTTGATGAGTGACGATCGTCCTGGCTATGGATCTGTACTCAGATCCCCACCACAAATGGAGTCTTCTCTGTAGAGAGGAGTCTTTGGGACCTCAGGGTCAATGTTAGGTCTCTTGCCCAGTCCAGCTGAGGTCTCACACTGCAACTCCTTCCAGGACTGGGATGAGTCAGCTCTGCCTTTCACAGAAAAGGAGATAACTTTAGGGGCCTTTCTCTGGCTCCTCCTTTAGTGTTCTTCCTATAGGCCTTTAAATCACATCTATACTTCCCCACACTCACACATGTGCCACACATTCATGTCATCCACACAGGCAGACATTGGTTTGTTGTACATTCAGTCCTGTGGGGGCTCTGGGCCCGTGGGACCTGCAAGACTCTTCTCTGGAAAACACAGGACATGTAAAACTCTTAGAGAGACTGCAAATTCCAAAAGTTTTTTTTCTTAGCATGCCTAATATAGTGCAAAACAGCATAACCAGCTGGCCATGGCTCACTAGGCTAATCCTCTGCCTGTGGCGCAGACACCCTGGGTTCTGGTCCCAGTCGGGGCACCAGATTCTGTCCTGGTTGCTCCTCTTCCAGTCCAGCTCTCTGCTGTGGCCTGGGAAGGCAGTGGAAGATGGCCCAAGTGCTTGGGCCCTGTACCTGCATGGGAGACTAGGAGGAAGCATCTGGCTCCTGGTTTCAGAACGGCGCGGTGCACCAGCTGCAGTGCACCGGCCACAGCGGCCATTTGGGGGGTGAACCAATGGAAAAGGAAGAACTTTATCTCTGTCTCTCTCTCTCTGTCTAACTCTGCCTGTCAAAAAAATAATAAATAAATAAATAAAATAAACAGCATAGCCAGCAGATTAAAGAAACAAGCAAAGTCCAATGCCTGCATGCTTACTAGTAGGGTCTGTCTCTAGGAGACTTAACAGTCAAGGCCCAGCCACCTCGTCTTGCACCACAAACAAATGGAGGTCTGCTGCTACAGAGGTAAATGTCTTTGATGACTGTTGCACTCAGGGCCTTAAAGTCCTTCACTGGACCTTCTCCTGTGTGAACAGTCAGTCCCTGGATGTAATCTCCTGCATGTCCAAGCTCCAGCTCATTGTCAATGCCATCCTTGGGAGTGGTAAGCAGCTCTTCCCCAGGGTTAAATGCCCCATTGGGTTAAAATCAGGGAGTTTGCATGCAGACAGGATGACTTCCTTCTTTCAAGGTAAGCATGCTAGCAGGAACACCTCCATTCTTAGTCTCTTTTGTCAATGCTCACACCCATATCTCAATGCCCCAACTCCAACCTCCACACAAGCACATGGAGTTGGACACTCTTGGGTGTCTGTCACTCCAACTCTTTCACTCTCATGAAAGCCCAAGACACAATCTCATAGGCAGGTGTTTCTTATGAGATTGAAGTAAAAGTAAATGGGATATGACTGACCTGCAAGGGAGGCTATGAGCACTTTCAAGAGGCATGGCTTGGGCTGGTGCTGTGGCACAGTGGGGTTGGTCCTCTGCCTGCGGCATCAGCATTCCATGTGGGTGCTGGTTCTTGTCCCAGCTGCTCTACTTTCAGACCAGCTCTCTGCTATGACCTGGTAAAGCAGTGGAAGATGGCCCAAGTCATTGGACCCCTGCACCCACATGGGAGTCCAGGAAGAAATCCCTGGCTCCTGGCTTCTGGCTTTGGATCGGTGCAGCTCTGGCCTTTGCAGCCATCTGGGGAGTGGAACAACTGATAGAAGACCTTTATCTCTGTTTCTCTCTCTCTCACTGTAACTTTAACTCTCAAATAAAATAAATAAAATTGTAAAAAAAAAAAAAAGAAAGAAAGAGAGAGACATGGCTCTTCTGCATCAAAGCAGAGTAACCATAGACCGACCCCTAGACCTAGGGCCAGCCTTCTTCACTGCCCATGCTGAGATGCTTGATTACCTAAAAGGAGTCAGGGAAGAGATGCTGAGGGCAACAACTTCCTGGGCTAAACAGAATGACACTTTCAGGGTACAGAGGGATTCAGAAAGAGGGGAGTGAAGTTCTCTGACTAAGGGGGAACAAGAGCTGGCAAGGCCAGGCTTGGTGGCTCCCTAGGCTTCATGGGAAAGGTGGCCAGCTCACCACAATGAGTTTCACAGAACAGCCAGATTAGTGCACTCCTACAACAGGTACTCCAGGGAGTGGCCAATGCATGCAGAGAGAGTTGCTACATTAAAAGTAGGAGTAGGTGGCCGGCGCTGTGGCTCACTATGCTAATCCTCTGCCTAGCAGTGCCGGCACACCAGGTTCTAGTCCCGGTCAGGGTGCCAGATTCTGTCCTGGTTGCCCCTCTTCCAGGCCAGCTCTCTGCTGTGGCCAGGGAGTGCAGTGGAGGATAGCCCAAGTGCTTGGGCCCTGCACCCCATGGGAGACCAGGATAAGTACCTGGCTCCTGTCATCGGATCAGCGCGGTGTGCCGGCCGCAGTGCGCCTGCCGCGGCGGCCATTGGAGGGTGAAACAATGGCAAAGGAAGACCTTTCTCTCTGTCTCTCTCTCTCACTGTCCACTCTGCCTGTCAAAAAAATAAAAAAAGATAAAAAAAATTTAAAAAAAATGTAGGAGTAGGTGTGAAGCCAAAAGGTACAAGGTGCTGACAGGGCAGGTAGAAAGGCAATGAGCTCCATAGGGTCTGAGCACAGCAGCACAGGCCTGGCCCAGTGTCAAGCTATGAGCATGAAATTCGAGTGCCACATCAGGTTTGTGTTGCCCAGCATGTTGATGAGGATTAGAGCCAGTGGCTTTTGTGTTTCTCTAAGACCTTCTATGGCAAAAGTCTCAATAAGCACATATTCTCTCAGCCATCTGGTAGGGGATGAAAGCCAGAAATCCCAGTACTCTACATCTTTCAGCTTTTGGGCAGGGCCAAAATACTCAGGCCCATAATGTGGCCAAGTCCATGCAGTGGCTGCTACCAATGGACCTATGGGTGCCCCATTCCAGCTTCTAGTCCCCCTTGGCTTCAAGGCAGGGGGATTCCTGACTGGAGCCCATAAAGATGGCTGGGAGCTGGTTATGCCCTCCTGGAGTTGGGCAGGAAGAGGATCTGTGAGAGGGCTAGGAGGAAAGACACAGGATTAATCTGGCCATGCAGGGGCTACTGCATTGAGGCACAGGGAGAAGATGAGAGAGGGGCTAAGGAGGAGCAAAGACAAAGAGGTGGAGAGTTACTAGCCTGGAAGTCCATGTCTGCCTTCCCTGGCAACAGGCAGGGGCTGTGCTGTGTTCACAGTTGGACTTTGTAACATAGATCAGGGAAGGTCTAGGCACAGGGTAGGAGGAGTTGCAGAGTGAGGCTGAGGTAGGCCTAAGACAGAGTTGCTAAGGCCAAAAGCCCAAGTTTCACTCGTGAGGGTGGTAAGTGGGCCAGCAGAGCAGTCTGAGTGGCCATGGAGGTTCTTGGATGCTCAGGCTCAGCCATGAGTGCAGCGGTGGGTGGGAAGGGCTGTGGCTATCAGAGGACAGAGCCACCAAAGGAAAAGAGGTGTGGTCCTGGTTAGGGAATGAATGAAATCCAAATTAAGTTGGAGTTAAGAGAGCTTTAAGGCCCCTCCAGGTTCCTAGTTGCCACCCTGTAAGTCAAACCGGGGGTCAAACATTGAACCTTGGCCAAACATCTCCCTCCTTTTCCTTCTTCATTTGTCCCACTAACCTCACCTGGAATATTTTTTTCACAGTGAATACACGTGGCTCTTGATAGGGCTGGGCACTGATGAGAAGTTTGGCATAGCAGATCTTTTCTGTCTGTGCCCCCAGATTCTCACCCTACACTGTGGTCAGGGAGACATCTCTCAGGTAGCCTCTCTGTGTATGTCTCTTTCTTAGGTATCCCTCTCTCTCTAAGGAGTCAGCTCTCTTCTCCCCACATTCAATCCTTTTCTAGGAGGCAAGACCTAGCTCCTCAATGAGTTGTATTATGAGAGTTAACTGTGAAACCAGTTCTCAAACAGCTTTGTGTGTGTGTGTGCTTGTTGAAATCTTTACTTAGTATAGAGTTGGTCTGCTATGTACAAAGTAAACTGGAAATGAATCTTAATGGAGAATGCAACTGGGAATGGGAGAGGGAGGAGGGGGAGGGATGGGAGTGTGGTTGGGAGGGCGGGTGTGGTAGAAAGAATAACTACATTTCTGATGTACTTATGAAATTTGTATCCCTTAAAATTCATTAATTAAAAATAAAATACAAATCATAGAAATATATATATTTCCCTTTTATTTTCAAACTCTTTAAAAATTCATCGACAGGGCTCGCCTTGTGGTGTAGCAGGTAAAGCCACCAACTGCAATGCCAGCATCCCATGTCAGTGCAGATTCAAGTCCTGGCTGCTGCACTTTTGATTCAATCTAATAGCCTGAGAAAGCAGTGGAAGATGGTCCAAGTGCTTGGGCCCCTGCACCAACGTGAGAGAACTGGAAGGAGCTCCTGGCTCCTGGCTTTGGTCTGTCTCAGCCCTGCCCATTGCAGGGGGAGTGAACCATCAGATCAAAGATCTCTCTCTATCTTCCTCTCTCCCTGTAACCCTGCCTTTAAAATATATAAAATGAACCATTAAAAAAGAAATCACTGACCTTTTGAAGCAAGACAGAAAAAATGTATTGAAGGACTTATAACATGGAGGGGTAAAATGTAGGACAAGCATTATATAGAAACCAGGCAAAGATAACTGGATGTATAGTAATTCAGTTATTATACCATACCCAAAGATGTATAATATGATTTGCAAGTAAAAGATGATGACTCAGGGCTGGCATTGGGACACAGTGGGTTAAGCCACTATGTATGATGTTGACAAAACATATGGGTACCAGTTCAAGTCTTGGCTGTTCCACTTTCAATCCAGCTCCTTGCTAATGTACCAGGGAAGGCAGTGGAGGTGATCCAAGTATTTGGGACCCTGTCACCAATGTAGGGGATCCAGATGGAGTTCCTGGCTCCTGGTTTTAGCCTGGCCCAATACTGGCCATTAGGCTATTTGGAGAGTGAGCATGCAGACAGCAGATATCTATGTGTGTATGTGTGTGTCCTTTTACTAACTGCCTTTCAAATACGCATATAAATATTAAAAACAATGACTACTAAAAAACACAAAACTACTATTTAAGATGTTACAATCAGTAAACCAAAAGAGGAGCACATAGTCCATGTATAAAAATGAATTCAGTGAAATCTGACATGTGTATTTATTTGTATAAGTCATGCAAGGAAGACAATTTGAACAGAAAAAATAAAACAGGACAATATCTAAAGCAATAATCCAGAGTGGAAATAATGACTTATGAGATTAGATTGTAGAAGACAGATTTTATACTATCAGCACCTGAAAATTATCATGCTGATGACAACATATTTTACAAGATGAACCCTTGAGAAGAAAGAAAAAACATGCAATTCAACCAAAATTTAATGCACAGCTATATGGAGATTTGACTAGGAACCAAAACAAAAGGAAAAAAGTCAAATATTTGGGACATTTTATCACAGGAAATTCTGCTTGTATAGAAAATGAGGAAGGAAAAGCTGCAGTTTTAATGACTTGGTATATTGTACCAGAAAGTCTATGGCAAAGAAGACAAGTGAACAATGGAGGAAGAAAGGCAGGCATTGTGGTGCAACAGGTTGACCTGCTGCTAGCCGTGCTGGCATCTCCTAGCAGAGTGCCAGTTTGGGTTCTGACTGCTTGGCTTCCAAAGCAGCTCCCTTCAGATCTGCCTGGGAAGGCAGCAGCAGATGGCCTACTGTATTCAGGCCACTGCCTCCTGCATGGGAGAATCTGATGAAGTTCCTGGCTTCTGTCTTCAGTGTGGTTTACCTATTTGGAAAGGAAACCACTGAATGGAAGATCTTGCTCTCTGTCACTCTTTCAAATAAATAAATAAATAAATATGTTTTTAAAAACATAGATAAGATAAGATAAAAGCATGGAGGAAGATAAGCCCTGCAAGAAAGAGAACAAAAAAACTTAAGTGCTTAAATTGACATAAAAAAAACTCACCAAAATTGTTGACTACTACACTACACATGTATAATGGAAGACTTCAGATGCAAGAATAAAAAACAACCACCAGAAGCTAAGTTCATTTATTGATCACTGAAAGGAATAGAGTTTGGAATCTGAATCCAGCTAATTAATTGCCTTGTAAAAAATATAAATCATTTTTGTAAGGAGTTCAACAGTATCCACTGTTCCCAAACATATGATTTACAACACCCAGGACAAAATTCAGAAACACTATATATGTGAAAAAAGAAAATCTCAGTCACAATCAAGGGGAAAAGTAATTAAAAGGAAAAACTCAAGTTAATTCAAATGCTGCAATTAGCAGGCAAGATTGTTAAAAGCCTCTAAATATCTTCTAGTATTTAAAAGATTATATAAAAGTACTTGAAAAAATTATAGGGCTTACTAGGAGAAAAGTAAACAAAAAAGAAAAATAATTAAATTCTAGAGGTGTAAAATATAGTTACTAAAATGAAAATCTACTGAAGCTAAACAATAGGTTGGAAAAGGCCAAAAAACACATGGAACTTGAAATATGGTATGGCTATAATATGTCCCATAAAAAGACATCTTGGATTGACCACTCCATTTATGGAGTTTCTGGAACCAGGCTCTGTATTTCTAAAAAAACACATCAGCTTATGACAGAATACTCACCTATTAAAATGTAATCACTGAAAAAATAAGAATAAAATTGTAAAAAATGCAATTGCTGAAAGTACAGCACATGGTGTCCCTGCACTGTTCCTGGTCTGAGGATCCAATGACAGACTGACTTCCCCCATAGGCCCAGGCAGGGAATCACAACTCCATGTCAAATACTGCCCACCTGAGACACTGTTGTTTCTACCCCTAAAAGTGGAGAACACATGTTCCACTCAGCAGGGCTCCCTATGGCCAGCTGGGTCCATCTTTCTTCCTGACACCAAATTTCAAAGATACAGAATCCACTCAGAGCCTGTGCAGCAGGATCAGAGAGCTACAAGAGCCCAGAATTTCTGAGATGAAAGCAGAACAGTCCATGCTCAGATCCAATCAGAGAAGGCCCTTCCCATGGTTCTGTGCTACAAATGTCATGGAGGGTGAAACTACACAAGCTTCTGTACCTCTCCATTAGGAAACAAGTAGAAGGATTTGCATATCTCATGTATTCAGCCCTACTGCCTGGAGACCAGCTATGATGCATCAGAGTTGGTCCTCATCCATGTGCGAGCCATAAGGAATTCTGATGATTAATTCTTGGCTTGTGAAACTCACATTTGAAAGAATGGTGGGGTGTCAGTGTTGAGGTATAGCAGGTAAAGCTGCTGCCTTTGATGCTGGCATTCCAAGTCCTGGATGCCCCATTTTCAATCCAGCTCCCTGCTAATGGTCTGGGAAAAACAGAAGATGACCCAAGTGTTTGAACCTCTGTACCTATGTTGGAGACCCATATGAAGCACCTGGCTTCAGCCTGGCCCAGCCCTGGCCATTGCTGCCATCTGGGGGTTGAGCCAGCAGATAAAGATCTCCTGGGGCTGGCACTGTGGTGTAGCAGATAAAGCCACAACTTGCAGTGCCATCATCCCAGTTTAAGTCCCAGTTTAAGTCCGGGCTGCTCCACTTTTGATCCAGCTCTCTGCTATAGCCTGGGAAAGTAATAGAAGATGGCCCAAGTCCTTGGACCCCTGCAACCATGTGGGAGACCTGGAAGAACCTCCTGGCTCCTAGCATGGATTGATGCAGCTCCAGCCATTGTGGCCATCTGGAGAGTGAACCAGTGGATGGAAGACCTCTCACTCTCTCTCCCTCTGCCTCTCTGTAACTCTGCCTTTCAAACAAATAAGTAACTCTTTTAAAAATGCTCTTTCTGTAACTCTTTCAAATAAAAAAAATACATCTGTAAAAATAAAGAAAAAAGAAATGGGGTGGGTGAAGAGGGAAAAGAAACAAGCAAGCAAGCAAAACAAACAATTGAGAAATTCAAATACAGGTAGAGTATTTGTTGATAACTGTCATTCTGTTTTATTTTCATTTTTAGTTCTGATAATTATATTGTACATATAGAACACACATCTAATTATTACTGATGCTTGCTTAAAGCATGAGGAAAATCACAATGACTCTATTTTACTTTAATATCCTCAAACAAAAAACTAATATTGCTATAGCAACTCATGTCTAATCCTTTAATAAGATGCTTGCTCTCATCTACTAAAAGAATGCCTGAACCATGCATGGATCTTGTTCCCCCATTGGGAAAATATTCTACTGCATATATTGGAATGGCATACCAAGTCTTAACGTGGGTTCATCCTAAATTCATTGTACAAATGCAAAACTTCCAATGTCTGGTATTTACTTACCTAGGAACTCCTGAAATCCATTTGTGTACCCATTGACTGTCCATTTAAACTTCTAACAAATCCTCACTTATTGTCCTGAAAGCTAGACTTCAGTTTTCCCTCCATTTGTTGATTTTTGCCACAAATCCAGCAAGGTCAACACAAGTGTTTCATGGAGATATGACTGCAATCACTACTCCTCTACAAATGATAAGCATTGGTCAGTGTTGGTATGGGCTTGAGTGGGGATGTGATAGGGATATGGGCATTGGGCCCCAACCAATGTCTAGTTTTCTCTATGTCTAAGATACAATTTTCCCTGTGCTAATTCCTGTGTCTTCTCTGATCCTGACATTGTCCTTCAGTAAGTTTATTCTGCTAATCAAAGAATCCCAGTCTCAAACGTTCAAGCCTAGGTACCTCCATCTCAGAACACAATTGTATCCTGAACATAAAGGTCTCAAAGTCACATTCCTTGAAATAGAAAATAAATGTGCAGGGATTAAGGAACTAGCTTGGCATCATGGAATAGTTGATCCTTTTGTTTTTTCTTAGGAGTCATTGCTCCTATACTGGTGGTCACATACTTCCACTAGCAGGGGGTGTTCATAGTAGGGTTAGAGATGTGGATTCCATGAGGATTGCTGTAAAAGTGGGAACACAATACTCACTTATGGTTAGCTGACTTTAAGTAACCACTTCTCTCTTAGCTCCATGTAATACTTGGCAATCATAAGTTACTCTAATGTTTGATTTTTTAAAAATTTATTTTCTTTACTTGAAATACAGAGTTATAAAGAGAGGTAGATCTAGAGAGAGAGAGAGAGGTCTTCCATCTTCTGGCTCACTCCCCAAATGGCCACAATGGCTGGAGCTGTGCTGATCTGAAGCCAGGAGCCAGGAGCTTTTTCTGGGTCTCCCATGCAGGTGTAAGGGCCCAAGGGCTTGGGCCATCTTCTACTGCTATCCCAGGCCATAGCAGAGAGCTGGATTGGAAGAGGAGCAGCTGGGACTAGAACTTGTGCTCATATGGGATGCCAGCACTTCAGGCCAGGGCTTTAGCCCACAGTGCTAGCCCCTCTAATGTTTAATTTAAAAAAAGAAATATTTATTTGAAAGGCAAAGTCACAGGGAAATGTGGAGAGAGAGAGAGAGAGAGAGAGAATTAATATCATCCCTCTGCTGGTTCACTCACCAAATGGCCACAATGGCCAGGGCTAGGAGCTCCCACATGGTTGCAGAGGTCCAAGTACATGGGCCATTTTCCACTACTGTCCCAGTCACATAAGCACAGATTTGGAGCAGAATAGGAGCAGCCAAGACTCAAATCAGCACCCATATGGGATGCTGGCATCACAGGCAGCAAATTAACCAGCTACACCACAGCTCTGGTCCCTCTAATATTTAAGTTGTACTGAATACAGAAGAATTAACTGTCCCTGTGGTAAAGATAAAGGGAATAATAAACAGAGAGTTGGACTAATTTAGGGTCCAAGCAGCACTAAGACATGAGGTCATTCTTTTCTGGTTCATCACTAACAATATTAGTCATGTCCATGTTGAATCTGAACATGCTTGTAATTTTTTAAGATTTATTTATTTGAAAGGCAGAGTAATTGGTGGGAGGGGGTGGAAATAGGTAGAGACATGCTCCATCTCCTGGTTCAGACCTCAAATAGCTGCAATGGTTGATGCTGGGCCAGGCTGAAGTCAGTAGTCTGGAACACCATCCAGGTCTCCAACATGGGTGGTAGGATCCCAAGTACTTGGGCCATCTTCTGCTGTTTTCCCAGGCACATTAATGAGAAGCTGCATTGGAAGTGGAGCAGCTGGAACTCAAACTGGTGCTCATATGGGATGTTGGCATCACAGGTGGCAACCCAAACTATTATGCTACAATGCTGTCCGACTATGTTTTGTTTATATTAATTTATTTTATAAATATATTTGTAAAGGATATACAGGTAACATTAACATCACCTTTCCTAAGAATCCCAACCTGAATCAATCAATGTTAATTACCCTGTTTCTATAGTGTTATCAATTTCTCGTGCATTTCTATCCATATCTACTTATAAAGATGCTATGTTGCCTACAGAAGGGTTTTGCATTTTATGTGGATTTAAATTTGAAGCACTAAAATTATAAATATTATAAAAATTGAATTATTTCTTTTAAAAATGTCAGAAATCAAATAATGTAATTGAGATATGAACCTAATTCATCCACTAAAAGTATACAAGTCTTATTTTATAATTATAAGTAAACATCACCACCATTCAATTATAGGACATTTTCATTAGCCTAAAAAGAGTTGAGGGTGCGTGTTTGGCTAAGTTATTAAAATACTGCTGGAGACACCCATATCACACAATGCCTGGGCTTGACTTCCTGATTCAATTTCAGTTCCCTGCTAATGCACACCCTGGGAGACTACCACCCAGAAAGCAATAGTTCAAGTAGGTGAGAGCCTTTGATCCATGCTGGAGACCAGGATAGAGCTAATTTTAGTTGTTTTTAAATTAATGAATTTACAGGGCCTGTGCTGTGGTGTGGTGGGTAAAGCTGCCATCTGCAGTGCCGGCATCACATATTGGGCACCAGTTTGAGACCCGGCTGCTTCACTTCCAATCCAGCTCTCTGCTATGGCCTGAGAAAGCAGTAGAGGATGGCCCAAGTTCTTGGGCTCCTGCACTTGCACCCACGTGGGAGATCTGGAAGAAGCTCCTGGCTCCTGGCTTCAGATCAGCCTAGCTTCAGACACTGCAGCCATTTGGGGAGTGAACCAGTGGTTGGAAGATCTCTCTCTGTCTCTGTCTCTGCCTCTACCTCTCTGTAACTCTGCCTTTCAAATAAATAAATCGATCTTTAAAAAATTAACTAATTAATTTACTTATTTGAAAAACAAAGAGATAGTGAGTGAGATCATTCATCTGCCAGTTCACTCATCCAAATGCCTGCAACAGACTGGCCAAAGCCAGAAATTCATCTGATTCTCCCCTGTGAGGGGCAGGAACCCAAGTACCTGGGTCATCATCTGTTGCCTCCCATATGTATCAGCAGGAAGAAGGATCAAAAGGAATATCCAGGAACGGATTCAGCACTCTGAAAGGGGATGTGACCATCCAAATTGATAGTTTAACTTGCTGTACTGCAATGACTGTCCTGATGCTCCCAGCTTTGACATAGTTCAGTTTTAGCTGTTTGATGAGTGAACCAGCAGATGGGAGTACTTGGTCTTGCTCTCGTGTCTTTTTTGTTTTGTTTTGTTTCGTTTTGTTTTGTTTTGTTTTGTTTTGTTTTGTTTTTGACAGGCAGAGTGGACAGTGAGAGAGAGAGAGACAGAGAAAGGTTTTCCTTTGCCATTGGTTCACCCTCCAATCGCTGCCATGGCCTGCACGCTGCAGCCAGCGCACCGCGCTGATCCGATGGCAGGAGCCAGGTTTTATTCCTGGTCTCCCATGGGGTGCAGGGCCCAAGGACTTGGGCCATCCTCCACTGCACTCCCTGGCCACAGCAGAGAGCTGGCCTGGAAGAGGGGCAACCGGGACAGAATCCGGCACCCTGACCGGGACTAGAACCTGGTGTGCCAGCGCCACAGGGGGAGGATTAGCCTAGTGAGCCGCAGCTCCGGCTTGCTCTCGTTCTCGCTCTCTCCTCTTTCTCCTTTTGCTTCTCAAATAAACAAATAACAAATAAAATAAATGTAGTACTTTTTTTCTATCTCCTCCCTATCCTCAATTCTCCCAAACCAAAGCCAACACAAATGTGCTGTTCCTATAGATGTACTTACTGTGTACATCACATGTAATGGAAGACAGGATCCAAGTGTTCTCATGCCCAATACAAGGCATTTTCTTCAGTACGTATTGCTTTATTCATTGTATGTCTTATGTTGTGCCCAGATGGTTAGATCCCTGCAGAGACCCCCAGAGAGTCGATCACACTGAACTGCAAAAGCAAGGTTTATTCGGGAGTACAAGCCGCGACAGGGACCCCATCCAACCAACCAGCACAGAGGAGGAAGGAGTGAGGCCCCGGTCTTTCTTTGGGAGAGTTTTTAAAGGAAAAAAGGGCTACATCAGCAGGAAAAAAGAGTTACATACAGCATGGAAGCTTTGGGTACAGGGCGTTACAGCAGGGGGCTTACAGCATGGAAGCTTTGGGCACACGGAGTTACTTTGTTCAGCAATCTCTACTGTGCTGTCCTTGGTCTACTGAGCTAGCTGTCCCTGGTAAGCTTTGATGTCTCCGGAATGCCTGAATGCCTGCTTTTACAAGGACTCGGGTCTGCTATGGGAAATGGAGGCTGCTTTTTTTATTGTTTAAAAATGGAGTCACTTTGGCTCTTCAGTATGTCTTTTGGAACATTTCCAGAGATTTTACTAGGAAAGTTTCTTGTTTGGGTTTTAAATAATTTTCATCAATTTTAATAACATAAGGGTACATACAACTACTCACTGTCATTTCCGAATTTTCTCTGGGAATCAACTTTAATGTTTGTATGCTTCATGAATTCTTAATTCTGTTGGCAACTGTCACATATTAATGACAAATTAGCTAAAAAGAATTAAATTCAATGGAATGTGAGTCTCTTACAAATGATTCATGCAATTATGTGTTTTGAAGGCCATTCAGATGTTTATTATCCATGCCATTATAATGTAAAATTTTTATTTTAAATCCCAAAATAGGCATCCCCTTGTTAACTATGGGTTAAACAACTGCCTGTGACACCAGCATCCCATATGAGTGCCAGTTTAAGATCAGGCTGATCCACTTCTGATTCACCTTCATGCTAATGTGCCTGAGAAAGCAACAGAACATGCCTCAAGTTCTTTGGATAGAGATTTATCTTGCTGTCTCTCCCTGTCTTTGTATAACTCTGCCTTTCAAACAAAGAAAATCTTAAAAAAAATGCATTGTACACTACAGTAATGTATAATCAAAAATTATTTAAATAAAATGTTAAAAATTGGAAGCATCTGTATACACTAACAATGAACTATCTAAAAAAGAAATGAGGAAACAATCCTAGATATAGTATCATTAAAAACAGGAGCCAGTGTCCTCCAGCACTCTTAGGGATTAATAAAACATACAATCTTAACAATCTTAATAAAACATACAATCTTAACAAAAATGTCAAGGTGGTCTTTCTCCTTAGATGTTCTCTTTTTAAATGATTTATCTACTTATTTGAAAGGCAGACTTACAGAAAGAGGGAGAAAGCATACTTTCCATCCACTCATTTATTTCTCAAATGGCCACAACAGCTGGGGCTGGCTTGGTCCTTCCATGTGGGGTATAGGAGCCCAAGCACTGAGGCCATCTTCTCTTGCTTTCCCAGGCACACTGGAAGTAGCTAGATTGGAAGTGGAACAGCCAGAACTCATATTGGATGCCAGTGTCTCAGCAGTAGCTTAACTTGCTGTACCACAATGCAGGCCACTCATTTATTTTATGTGTGGTTTCTTTCTTTCTTTTTTTTTTTTTTTGAAAGATACACTTATTTCTTTGACAGGCCTTATGTTATTAAAATTGATGAAAATTATTTAAAACCAAAGCAATAAGCTACCCTAGAGAGAGAAGTAGAGACAGAAAAAGAGAGAGATCATCCACCCACTGGTTCATCCCCCAGATGGCTGCAACAGCAAGGGCTGGGCCAAGTTAAAGCAAGCAGCTTCATCTGGGTCTCCATATGAGAGCCAGATCCCAAGTACTTGGACCATCTTCTACTGCTTTTACTGCTTTCTCAGGCATATTAGCAAGATCTGGATTAGGAGTGGAAGAATCAGGGTTCAAACTGGTGTATGATATTACAATATGTAATACTGGCATGGCAGGTAGTGGCCTGACCTGCTATCCCACAATGCCAGCTCCCCCCTTGGATTTTCTAATCAGTCCTTACATGACTGACAACTAAGTAGTCAGGTGTTCTGAAAATGCCAGTAATGTAAAACTAACCTTTAAGCCAGATGGAAGGATCTTTACACTGTTTAACTCATTGTTAATACAGTTGTCAAATTACTGGCAGGATGTTCAACTCTGCATCTGTGGCTCACAGTTAAAACACAGAATGGGGGTGGGATTTTGCCTAACAGTACAGAAGCCTGTGTTCTTCACTGGAGTACCTGGGTTCAATTTCTGGATACGGATATGGCCCATGACTCCAGCTTCCTCCTAATGCAGATCCTAAGAAGCCATGGTGATGGCTCAAGTGGTTAAGCTCATGAAACCCACATGGAAAATCTGGATTTAATTTCCAGCTCCCAGTATTGTCTTGCCTCTAACATGGCAGTTGTGAGCATCTGGGGAGTAATTCTGTGGATGGGAAGTCTCTGTAAGTCTCTCAAACAAATAAACAGAAAAGGAATTAATTCCAGAAAAAGAGAAACATAATCTTAGATGTCAGATCACATAAAGCAGGTTTTTTTTTTTAAGATTTATTCATTCACTTGAAAGGTAGACTTAGAGAGAGAAAGAGAGAGGGAGAAAGAAATCTTCTATTTGCTGGTTCACTCTCCAAATGACCTCAACAGTCAAAGCTGGGCCAGTCAAATGCCAGGATCCAGGAAATTCTTCTGGTCTCCCATGTGGATGTTGGGGCCCATGGACTTGGGACATATTTCAATTCTTTCCCAGGCACATTAGCAGAGAACTGGATTGGCAGCAGAGCAGCTGGGACTCAAACTGGTGCCCCTAAGGGATGCCAGTGTCACAGGCAGTGGCTTTACCTGCCTGCAATGCCAGATCTTATAACCCCATGAGCATCAATCCAATTCTTGGCTGCTCCACTTCTGGTCCTATTCTCTGCTAATGACCTGGGAAAGCAACAGAGGATAGGCCAAGTGGTTGGGCCCCTGCATCCACATGGGGGAACCAGAAGAAGCTCCTGGCCCAGCCCCCGGCCATTGCAGTCATTTGGGGGGTGAACCAGCAAATGGAATGCCTCTCTTTCTCTCTCTAATTCTGCCTTTCAAATATATTAAATAAACCTTAAAATAGTGAGAAGAGAGGAGTAGGCATAGCATAATTACTTGAAATGCCCTCATCCCATATTAGAGTGCCTGTTTGAGTCCAGGTTCTACTCCCAATTCCAGCTTCCTGCTAATACACACTCTGTGAGAAGCAAGAGATGGCTCAAATACTTTGATCCCTGTCTACTCTAAGATCCAGGCATTGGCCAGGCCCAGCCCAAACTATTGCAGGCATTTGGGGAGTGACCCAGCAGATGGTACATCTCTCTATCTCTCTATGCTCCAAATATGATAGATAATGAAACAGAAATGTGTTTTAAAAATAAAAATAAAGGCAGAATTTTTTTAAAAAACAAAAACTGTAGTGGGTGTTTGGTATGTTAAGATGCCCATTTGTGATGATCACAACCTATATTGAAGTTCCTGGATTTAGTTTGGTTACATGGTTTCTGATTCAACTTCCTGTTAATGCACATCCTAGAAGGCACCAGGTAATGGCTCAAATACTTGGGTTATTCCATACAGGTAGGAACCCAGATGGAGTTCCTGTCTCCTGACTTTACTGGCCTAGCCATGACTGTTGGAGTGATATGGGGGGTGAAATAGCATATGGAAGATTTTTCTCTGTCTTTCATATAAACAAAAAATAATATTTTAGGAAAATAAGAACTAGAACAAGAATAATTATGGGAAATATTAATCCAACTATATCAATAACCTTAAATGTATATTATCTAAATGTATCAAAAAATACAGTAGCAGGTGCCAGCACTGTGGCACAGTGGTTAAGTCAATGCCAACATCCCCTTTGGGCAGTGGTTCAAGTCCAGCTGTTCTACTTCCAATCCAGTTCCCTGCTAATGCACCTGGGAAAGCAGAAAAATATGAAACCAGGTACTTGTGTTTCCTGTACCCACAATGAGAGACTGAGAGGAAGCTTCTGGCTCCTGGTTTCATCCTGGCCCAGCCCTGGCCATTATGGCCATTTGAGGAATGGACCAGCAGATGAAGATCTCTTTCTCTCTGTCTTTGCCTCTCTCTGTAAACTCCACCTTTAAAATAAATAAATAAATATTAAAAAAGTAACAAGAAAATTAAAAGTACAACATTATGTTGTCTACAAAAAAATTAAATATAGAGGGAATTTGAGATCACATTGGTCCAAGGAGAATCAATTTCATTTGTGTAAGAGGAATATGTTCAAGAGATCTGATGTACAATACAGTGACAATAATTATAACAATGTACTCTATTATGGAAATTAACTAAGAGATTAAAATTTAAGTGTTTTCACCATAAGAAATATAGGTATGTGGGGCTAGTTTTGGCATAGTGGATTAAGCCACCATCTGCCATACTGACATTCCATGAGGACTGGTTCAGGACCTAGTTGCTCTGCTTCTGATCTGGTTTCTTGCTAATTCAACTGGGAAGGCAGCGAAGATGACCCAAGTCCCTGAGCCCCTGCCACTCACGTTGGAGACCCAGATGGAGTTCCAGTCTGCTGGCTTTGGCCTGGTCCAGCCCTGCCCATGTGGCCTTTGGGGAGTTAACCAACAGAAGAAATATTTCTCTCTCTGCCTCCTCTGCTTCTTTCTCTCTCTGTAACTTTGCCTTTTAAATAAATAATAAACCTTTAAAAATAGGTTTGTGATAATATACATATCATAAATAGCTTAATGTATCTGTTCTACAATGTATAAGTATTTCCAAACTTCATTTTATATGGTAAACTTATGTTTGTCAACTTAAGTTATATAAATATGTATTTTAAAAGGTAAGCATAGGTGCTGGCATGGTGGCATCATGGGTAAAGCCACCACCTGCGATGTCAGTATCTGATATGGGTGCCAGTTCATGTCCCAGCTACTCCACTTCCAATCCAGCTCTCTGCTAATGGACTAGAAAAAGCAGAGGAGGATGGCCCAAGTGCTTAGGCCATGCCACCTGCATAAGAGACCTCAAAGAAGTTCCTGTCTTGGGCCTAACCATTCCCAGGCATTGTAGCCATCTGGAGAGTGAATCAGCATATGGAAAATCTCTCTCTCTCTCTCTCTCTCTCAATCTTTAAAAAAAGATATAAGCATAAAGATACAAATTTAAATACATACAGAAATATAGAGCATTATAACACCAGTCCAAACGAACTTGGAATATCTATATCCATTTCAGACAAATCAGGATTTAGATCAGAAAAAATTTGCAAAGGTTACATAAGATACAGCAGGCAGTTGTCTAAAAAGGAATTACAATGCTTCATAACTATACATGTAACAGAGCATCATACTAATTAATGCAAAAACTTACAGAATTGCAAGGCAAAATATTGACACACCATTGTTAAACGTATAAACACAACAGTACACATAACAAGCAAGTGATTCCTATTATTTAGTGTAATCATTCAGAGATGCTAATTAACACAAGATGGGAAAATCAATAATTAAGTCCACTCTAAGTTTTGGCAAATTGTAAAACAAATAAATGCATATATGAAAAGTTATATATTAATCTATCAACACTTCCTACTAAATTTGAACTTATTCACCATGTATAAAACAACAAAATTTTCCCATTATGTACAAAGCTTTACCATGCATTAGTTCTTCAAGAATTAAAAAAAAAACAAACACTGTCATCAACATCAAATATAAACTTAAAACAAGCCAAATGCCATAAAATACAGAAGCAATGAGAGAATTTGGTGAACCACAGCCTCAAACAGCAGCATGCTGCATGTGAAAAATTTTGGGGGAAGCAGCATTACTTTAGTATCAATAGGTTAACATGAAATTGGACAGTTCACAAAAGGCAGAGGAGCTGGTGTCATGGCATAGCAGGTAAAGCCACCACCTGCAGTGTCAGCATCCCATATGGGCACTGGTTTGAGTCCGGCTGCTCCACTTTCAATCCAGCTCTCTGCTATGGCCTGGGAAAGCAGAAGATGGCCCAAGGTCTTGGCCCCTGCACCTGTGTGGGAGACCAGAAGAAGCTCTTGGCTCCTGGCTTTGGACTGGCTCAGCTCCAGCCATTGCAGCCAACTGGGGAATGAACCAGTGAATGGAAGACCTCTCTCTCTCTCTCTCTCTCTCTCTCTCTCTCTCTCTCTCTCTCTGCCTCTCCTCTCTCTGTGTAACTCTGACCTTCAAATAAATAAATAAAAATATTTTTAAAAAAGGTAGAAACTGACAATAAGCTTCAAAGAACATCCCAAAGAATCAAGATTTGATCATCTCTGGGGGGAGAAATAGAAAAGATCAGGAAGACACCTAAACTGACCAAGGCCCATTTATCCTGGGGACAACACTATGTTGTTCTTGAAACTTGGCAGAAAAGAAAGATGTCAAGCATTCTCTTTCCCTGGGGCTGGCGCTGTGACATAGTAGGTAAAACCCCTTACTGCAGTACTAGTGTCCCATATGGGCACTCCATTTCCAATCCAGCTCTCTAATTCACCTGGAAATCAGCATAAGATGGCCCAAATGCTTGGGTCCCTGCTCCCATGTGGGATGGCCAGAAGCTTCTGGCTCCTGGCTATGGACTGACACAGCATTAGCCTTTCCAGCCACTGGGGTATGAGCCAAGTAGATGGGAGATTTCTCTATCTCTGCCTCTCTCTCTGTAACTTTGCATTTCAAATAAATAAATAAATAAATACATAAAAAATCTTTAAAAAATTCTCTTTCCCTTTTCATGCCTTATTGAATAAACTCAGGTTCCATGCAAGAACATAAAAATCTAACACTCAAATGACAGTACATAATTCCTAAATAATTGGGCAAAGTATAATTAGATTGCAGCAAGCTTCTACAAAGCACATAAAGGAGAATAGCTCTGGGAAGCAGCCTGCTTAATCCACAGTTCACAAAGGAACCCAAATGCAGAAGCTTAAACAGGTTTCCAAGCCTTGACAATCACTCTGACTGTGGAGATGTGAAGCTTATGCCAGCTGGAGAATGAATGAAACATTAACAACCAGAAAATGTAACTCTGGAGGCTGCACACTTTCAGTAATGCGGAATTATCCAAAACTAGAGTAGCAGCTCAACACTCACCCAAAATGAGTTTAAGGTTCTGACCCAGGGTGTCTTTGACATTAGTTTTAACATCAAACATGAGATGTTTGTTGAACACTAACCAATTCTCCAATACCTATTAATTGCCAAACAATTCAGTTGTACCACCATCTAGAGTCAGCAGAGGCCTCAAAGGCTAAGTGCTCAGTGCCACAACAGTCCTCCCGCATATGCCAGTGGAAAAGCCAGTGTTTGCTTTTTCTGTTTACTGGTCTCCATTGTGATGTTATCTAGGGATCCTGCCCAGTCACCTCATTAGCATAAACTTAGCTACTATCTTAAAAGTATGTGTCATGCAGAATCAAAACCACCCCCTTCAGATCAGAGCACAGCTCCACCTGCTGTTGTGGTCATCCAAGGGGTGAATTAGTGGATGGAAGACCTCTCTCTATATTTCTCTGCCATTCCTTCTCTCTTTGTGTAACTCTGACTTTCAAATAAGTAAATAAATTTTTTTAAAAAAAGCCACCTCTATCACTCAGGAAATTTCCAGTGTCTCTGGATCTGGATCTCTGTGCCAGAAAGTTAAGGCAAGTCCAAACAAATATTTTATTATACCAGGAACTGAAATAAACTCTTTAAATTCACAAATTTTTCTCATCCAACAGAATCTGATCTTCCTATTCTCCATTTACACAAACCATGCTCTGATAAGATCAACTCTGTAAATGTAAAATCAAACTGCTGTGCATCCAAAGCACATTTGCTTTCTAGGTTTCACATCACTTAGCTATGATGGTTTTCTTCTGCTTTTGTCAAATTTTTATTTTTTCCCTTCACAAAGCTGAGAGAATACAGAGTGCATGAATTACTTCTATCTTGTTGAAGGGTTAAAAAGTTAAAAGCTGCTCCCCCCCAACCTCCTCTGGTGAACTTTCCTGACCTTGTTAGACTTGCTCTGCATAGCCATTAGTCAGTAAATTACCCCAATGTGAGCAGTAACCTCAGTTTCACCTAAGTGAGATAGAAGAAGTCACCATATATCTCTGCCTCCTGGACCCCTGACTCCACCATGTGTCCCTTGTCGCCATTCGGCTGCATTCCTAGGTATCACTCCCTGTATTCATAAATCAACTGGTTGTAAAATCACTTAACTTGTATCAATTGTTTACTCTATACCACTGTCTGCTCTATGCAATGATTGATTTTCTTTGTTTCAATGTGTATAAAAACCCCAACCCAAGACTATTTGAGGCCGCTCACCTGTACTGGGACGGGGGCCCCGACATGTCGGAACATCAATAAACTTTACCCTTTGTTAATTACATGAGAGAAGGTCTCTTGGAGCGTTTTTGGGGTGGCAAGAGCAATTCAACTCAAATTCGACTGTAACATTGTCTCTTGAATATGAGCCTTTAAATTAGCTGACAGTGTCTCTGAGGAATAGGAACCACAGTAAGGAGGAAAAAGTTTTACTTTCCCAAGGTGTAAGCTATCTAGGTGGAGGGTATACAGCAGAGGCCCCAGTCTCAGGGACCCAGCTACTCCCATGACAAGTTCTTCCTCCTGCTGTTCTCCAAGTAGACTGACACAGAAGCTGCTATGCACACCACACTCCTAGGGGCTTTGATCACTGGGGGCATCTCGGGTCATTACCAACAGATGGTTTTAAAACCCAGACAATGGCAGAGTAGAGGGTTTATTGAGAAGACATCACTTTAAATTTTCCAAGAAAAGCCTCAACTCTATGTCATGCTGATAAGACATCAGCACGTAGACAGAGACATGGAGAGGTGCCCAGATTTTTTTAAAATTTATTTATTTTAATTTGAATTGCAGAGAAAGACAGATTTTCCATCTACTGGTTCACTCCTCCAAATGCCTGAAATGGCCAGACTAGACCAGAGTGAAGACAGGGGACCGAAACCAAATCTACAGTTTGCCTGTGAGCAGCAAAGATCCAAAGACTTGAGCCATCATCACCTACAGTTAGAGAATGAATTAGCAGGAAACTGGATTTGAACCATGGGAATACCTCAGACACTCTGATATGGGATGTGGCTATCCCAAGCAGCCTCTTAATCAAACATCTGCTCAAATGTCCACTCCAGGACTTCATATATATATACACATATATACACACACACATATATATAATGTACACATTATATATACACATTATACATATTATACATAATATAATGTATGTGTATAATATACACATACACATTATATATATATATATATATATATATTACACTGGAGTTTCTACTTTCTCTCCTAGTAAATACAAACAGAAAATAAACATTTCAAAGACTTATTGATCATTCTATAGAAAAAATAAATTAAAATACAGAAGCTTAAGCTTAATTAAATATATCAAGGGGAAAATATTTTGTAGTGTTGAAATTTCAGTAAGGAACTTGGCATTTGGCAAGGTGGGGAAGAGAGATGAACATTTAGGGATTTACTGCCAGGCTTTATAGTATGGCTTAACATGGTTTATCCCATCTGAAACCCACAGAAAAATAAATCCAATTATGAGCTATCAATGAGTGGTACCAGGTGGCACTTTATAAAAAGTGTTTAATGGGTTTTCAACAGGGTGTCTGCTATAGAAGCCTTTTTACATTTGGCCTCTCCCCTACTGGCCACATGGTCTCTGAGCCACCTCAGGGCTCTGTCAATAAGAAGGCCATCATCAGATGCTGCCCCTCCAAATTTGACAAAAACCGTAAGACAAATAAAACTGTTTTCTGTAACTTTCACAGTCTGTGATACTGTGTTACTAGCAACAGAAAGTGGGCCCAGATCCCTAGAAGAGCTATGCCGGAGGACCAGGTTGTAGGCTTGAGATCCTGATTCCCTCAAATCTGTCCCTCAGAAAGGAGGGACAGAGGACCCCAGAGATCATGGTTTCTCCTCACAGGAACACCACACATGCATTCTGAATTCTCCCTGAGGACAGTTCCATCCTCCCCACACAAGTTGAGGGGACCCCAAGCAGCACGGAAGGAGCTCTAGGTCTGAGCGGAAGTCTCTGAGTGCCGAGTGAGACAAAATGGCCGGTGTCCCGGCTGTAGGCTGAGCTCCCAGCCTGCAGGCCAAGTGGAATGGCCCCACACACTTACCCTTTCCCGGCTTCCAAGGCCTCCCTCTGCATTTCGGAAGACTGCAGTTGTGCAAGATGTTCACAGAATGACAAGCCTCACCCACCTGGGGCCTTTCTCAGCAGCAGAGTTGGAAAGCCCAGTATAGCGGAGCCAGCAAAGAAGATCACCATGGTTATGCAGTGTTGTCCCGGTGCGCTGAATAGACAGTTCTCACAGCCAGTAAGCGCACATGACATCAGAGGAGATGCAACCAATCAGAATCGTCCTTGGCATGGGGGCAGTCACTGGGGGTCATGCAGAGTGAGGACAGTGAAGGATGAAGCCTGGACTAGAGTTTGAAGCCATCTCACCCTCCTATGGCCTTACTCTGCAGACAGCAGGGGGTTGGGTCACCTCCCTGGTGACCCCACGCACTGGGGTCCTGTAAACTGCAACAACAAAGTGCTCATGAGTTGCAACTTACAAATGTCTATTGGATCCAGGGCCTTTCTTTGTCTTCATAGTCTTGTTCTATTCTGCCCTTAGGTCACTTGAATATATATTAAGAATATTTAAAGATATTACATTTGTTTCATTTCCCTTAAGAATTTCTTTCCTGGCCTGTATTTGGTCACTTACAATTGCTTCCTGTTTGTTTCTTGCTGGCACATAATGACCCACTTGATTGCATATATTGCTTGCTAATCCAGTAATTTTGCTTAATTCATTTATCAGTTTGGATTTACTTTTGAACTATTTTGGATTATCTTTGTAGATAATAGTGTCATCTTCATATATTGACAATTTAGCTTCTTAAAAATTTTTCCTTATATCTAACATTTTCTTTATGTTTTATTTTCCTGACCACATCTCCACTACATTTGTTGAGGAGAGACTGTGAGAGGATCTCTAGCCCATGGAAAAGGTTTCAATGTTCTTTGTTTATTGTGCTGTTAGTTTTTTGTTTTAAAGAAGATTTTATTTATTTATTTTACAGGTAGAGTTAGAGAGAGAGAGAGAAAGGCTTTCCTTCCACTGGTTCATTCCCCAGGTGGCTGCAATGGCCAGAACTGTACTGATCTGAAGCCAGGAGCCAAGTGCTTCTTCCTGGTCTCCCATGTGGGTGCAGGGGAAAGCAATTGGGCCATCTTTTACTGCTTTTCTAGGCCACAACAGAGAGCTGGATTGGAAGAGGAGTAGCCAGGACTAGAACTGGTGCACATATGGGATGCTGGCACCACAGAGGATTAACCTACTGTGCCACGGAGCCAGCCCCAAGACAGTCTTTTTTTAAAGATTTATTTATTTATTTATTTGAAAGGCAGAGTTACAAAGAGAAAGAGGCAGATGCAGAGAGAGAGAAGAGAGAGAGAGAAAGACAGAGAGAGAGGTCTTCCATCAGCTTGTTCACTCCCCAAATGGCAGTAACAGCCAGGGCTGTGCTGATCTGATCTGAAACCAGGAGCCAGGAGCTTCCTCCAGGTCTCCCATGTGGGTGCAGGGGCCCAAGCACTTCAGCCATCTTCTACTGTTTTCCCAGGCCATAGCAGAGATCTAGATCAGAAGTGGAGTAGCCAGGACTTGAACCGGCACCCATATGGGATCCTGACACTATAGGCAGTGGCTTTACCTGCTATGCCACAGTCTACCCTCTGTTTCTTTCTATGTTTCTTATTTTAATTATAAGAATGAACCCAAAATGATTGATTTTGCCTTTGATTCCAACATATTCACTGAAGCATATAAATTTTCTCCAAGAACTGATTTATATGGAATACCAGGTACTCCTACCTTTGCTTCTACATCCTATACCTGCAGACCCCATCTGCCTCCCAATGGCCCCAACCCCATGTGCCTGTAACTATGCCAGACTCTGTGTGTCTCTAATCATGATCCTGAAACCAGTGTATTCTCTGAAGTATACCATTTTATGTGACTGTGAACCCTGTCAGTCCTTTAGCTCTTGTCATTGAAGAATCTTTGTCTGTCATCCAGCCCAGCTCTTAGAAGACTCTGTCAATTGTGCCTGCAGCATGTGCTGGCTGAATGAATCTACCACTTACAAGAATGACTGATTCCCTTGTCCATATAGCCCACTTCAGGACTTCAGTGTCTCTAACCTTTCTGACCTGCAGGGTGACTTTGTTTTTGTCCTGCAGTCTCTTCATTCCTGTGTCTCAGCTCATATGAGCATTTGGTGACATCTGTCCTTAGTCTGAGAGGGCATGCATTCCTTCAGGTGGCTCTGTGCCATTTATCTGTGTCCACTTTATGTTTCTTCCTTTTCTGTTGGTCCCCATGCCAAGCGGCTGCACATTAAGGATCTTCTGCCTCACAAGTCTTTACCTAGTGTGACAATTTGATTATCTGTTAACCTACTGAAAGAATCTTTATGTCTTAAAAGTTAGGTCATGGTAAATAAAGCCAATGAGTTATATGTGGGCATAAGTTTGTTTTCATGGGAATTGGATAAATAAATAGGGAGATGGTTGCTGCATTGTATGTTGATACTATTGTAGTTTTATGAGAGCATGTCAAGATATCTTGTAAAGCACCACTATATATTCTCACCTGCCATGAATAAGACTTTCTGGTGTTTTGTATACTTGTAAAGCATAGTCATTGTCATTGATGTTTTATATTGTTAACACCCTTATAGGTGTGTACTTCCTCTGTTTTATTGATATGTGAATTTGCATTCACTTAATGTATAGTTGATGCTTTCTCATTATAATTCCCTAATGGTCAGCATATTGTATTTGTTTCTTTTATTCAGATTTTACTAAAGTTTTATCTTTCACAATAAGAGCAAATTTCAGGTGATTTAGAACATTTGTTAAGTTGGGTTCCCAAATCACTTTTTATTGTTTCCATATAGAACTTGATAACTTCAAATTTCCATGCCTCTGTATAATTTGATAATCCATTTTTAATTTATCAAGTGTAAATTTATGGATAAAACTACTAACACTTTGAGTGGATCTTCACTGACAAATGAATCATGAATCTTCACAGACTCATTTTTCATGGAGAAATATGGTATTGTAGCATTTTACTGGAGTTCTATAAACTGTGAATGTGAGAAGAGAATACAAAACTGCAGTGACATGCAAATAAATACTCAGGGATCACCTCACTCAATAGCTGTAGTAGACTCATATCTATGCTATAACCTCACACTGAGGGTCACGCAACCTCATGAAAAGCAAAATTACAAGTTACTGTATATTATATATAATCTTTCAAAATTCAGCTAAATTCTTGTACTAAATCTGCCATGTCAAGAGTTTTCTATACCAGATAATATCCATCCTTGAGATTGTACCTCAGAACAGTTTTTCCCCATTTTGATTAGCATTGGGTTTATTCACATAGGATGTGTTCCTGTGTGCCCTTTTACCCTGTAATGTGCACAACAGACATTTCAATACTTTCAAAGTTTCCCAATGCTAGCATAGCAGATTACATAGCAATTGCTCTCTTCTCCCTCTTTCAGTGGAAGGACTTTGAGCTGCTAGTCTCCTGTGAAGAAGACTTTCAGAGATTTATATAAAGCATTTTTGAATGATGCAACAAAATTTCAGCCCTTTCATTCCAAGAGGGTAGAGCTGACTTCTGTGATCTCCTCTAGCAATTTGCTCTTTGTAGCACTCCCTCTCTGTCACCAGGTCTTTGATAGTCTTCTGAAATAGACTTTTAAATCTCTTTTTTTTAAAAAGGATTTACTTATTTATTTGAAAGTCAGAGTTACACACAGAGAGATAAGGAGAGGCAGAGAGAGAGAGAGAGAGAGAGAGTGAGCTAGAGAGAGAAAGGTCTTCCATCTGCTGATTCACTCCCTAATTGGCCACAACACCTGGAGCTGCATGGATCTGAAGCCAGGAGCCAGGAACTTCTTCCAGGTCTCCCACACAGGTGCAGGGGCCCAAGGACTTGGGCCATCTTCTACTGCTTTCCCAGACCACATCAGAGAGCTGGATCAGAAATGGGCAGCTGGATTTGAACCAGCACCCATATGGGATGCTGGCATTGCAAGCATCAGCTTTGCCTGCTAAACCACAGTGCCAGCCCTAGCTTTTTAATCTTTTAGTTCAAGATCTTCATTTCCTTATGTAATTGTCCCAAGCCATGCTGATCTTCCTGGTTCTTTCTTCACCATCTCACTGATCATCAGCAGTCTCTTTGTACTGAAACTTCCCTTTTCAATAGACATGTCCTCCTATGCTCTATCACTACAATTAATCTACCTGTCAATATTTGTTCTGAAGTTTGGATCATTTATAAATTTGGTAATACATGGATTATATCACAACAGAGTAACTTTTCTTTGTGGTTATAAGTTATACACAATTTTTTACATTTGTAGTATTCAAACTACAGTCAGTATTAAATGTGACTTGATAAACAAATTTTGACTGCCTCTTATGATATGCAGTCTGTATTTTGTGCTATTATTAAGAGTCACATTTAGGAATTAACCCTAAAATATGTTGAATTTCAAGTCTTTTATTTGTGTTCAAGGGGCAGAGCTGTTTAATTTCTTGGAATTTATTATCATAGAATAAAAAGGCTTCCTTATGATATCACAATATTTCAAAATGAAGAATTTTTAAAGATGTTATTTATTTATTTGAGAGGTAGAGTTACAGACAGAGATAGGAAGACACAGGGATAAAGATTTTCCATCCATTCATTCATTCCTCAAACAGCCACTATGGCTGGAGCTGGGCTGATCTGAATCCAGGAGCCAGGAGTTTTTTTGGGGTTTCCCATACAAGTGCAGAGGTCCAAGTGCTTGGGCCACTTTCCACTGCTTTTCTTTGCCATAGCAAAGAGCTGGATCAAAAGAGGGGCAGGACATGAACCTACACCAATATAGGATACCAGCACCACAGGCAGAGATTTAGTTTACTGCAACACATCAATGGACCCCATAGGCAGAATTTTAAACTCCTGAGTCTCATAGAAAAAAATGATAGCAATTTGAAAAAGAAACAATTTTCAACTTTCATTTAAAAAAAATTGACTTCATATAACATGAGACTTTGGAAAAAGCTAATCTACAGCTGGACATGAGAGTGAAAAGATTATTTTTAAAAAGAGCATTATGCTTAAGATTGAAATGTGTTATGATTAACATTTACTTCTTTAGCAATTATTTTACAATGGACTTATAGCATGTGATATAAATCAGTCTCAACAGAATATTCTCTGGGACATTTGCTGAAGATTTTTTATAAAAAAAAAAAAGCTAGTATTCTGGGAGTGCTAGGTGGTATTCTGCTAGACAAGATTTATCAGAGGGGATCTTGTCTAATAGGAGATTGCTGTCAAATGTGCATTTCCAGAACTGTACCAGGCTGAAGCCAGAAGTGAAGAATGCAATCCATGTCTCACACTTAGGCATAAGACTTACTTGAGACATTTCCACTGCCTCCCAGGGTCTGCAAGTATGAATAAGCCTTGTTCAAAGCAGAGACAAATGAGACTGTCCACTTCTTTTGTCTTCATGAGATGCTTAGAGGACAATCTATAAGAAAGCTGGAGGGCCAGCACCGTGGCTCACTAGGCTAATCCTCTGCCTTGCAGCACCGGCACACCAGGTTCTAGTCCTAGTCGGGGTGCCGGATTCTGTCCCTGTTGCCCCTCTTCCAGGCCAGCTCTCTGCTGTGGCCAGGGAGTGCAGTGGAGGATAGCCCAAGTGCTTGGGCCCTGCACCCCATTGGAGACCAGGATAAGTACCTGGATCCTGCCATTGGATCAGCGTGGTGTGCCGGCTGCAGTGCACCAGCTGCAGCGGCCATTGGAGGGTGAACCGATGGCAAAGAAAGACCTTTCTCTCTCTGTCTCTCTCTCTCACTGTCCACTCTGCCTGTCAAAAAAAAAAAAAAAAAAGCTGGAAATCAGTGCTCAAGAGTGGCTCCAGTTCACTGCATCTATTCACTTATTTCTTTTTTTTTAACTTTTATTTAATGAATATAAATTTCCAAAGTATGGCTTATGGATTACAATGGCTTCCCCCCCATAACGCCCCTCCCACCCGCAACCCTCCCCTTTCCCACTCCCTCTCCCCTTCCATTCACATGAGGATTCATTTTCGATTCTCTTTATATACAGATCAGTTTAGCATACATTAAGTAAAGATTTCAACAGTTTGCTAACACACAGAAACATAAAGGGAAAAATAATAGATGATTTTTTTTAATGATGATGAAATCAGATCAGACCTATTGTCATGTTTAATCCCAGTGAGAGTCAAGTTGGGAATTGATAATTTCTTCTTCTTTTTTTTTTTTTCAGAAGATCAGGTTAGTATACATTAAGTAAAGCTTTCAGCAGTTTGCACCCCCAAAGAAACACAAAGTGAAATATACTGTTTGAGTACTCATTATAGCATTAAGTCTCAATGTACAGCACATTAAGGACAGAGATCCTACATGAGGAGTAAGTGCACAGTGACTCCTGTTGTTGACTTTACAAATTGACACTCCTGTTTATGGCATCAGTAATCTCCCTATGCACCAGTCATGAGTTTCCACGGCTATGGAAGCCCCTTGAGTTCTCCGACTCTTATCTTGTTTACACAAGGTCATAGTCAAAGTGGAGGTTCTCTCCTCCCTTCAGAGAAAGGTACCTCCTTCTTTGAAGACCTGTTCTTTCCACTGGGATCTCACTCACAGAGATCTTTCATTTAGGGTTTGTGTTTTTTTTTTTTTTTTTTTTTTTTTTTTTTTTTTGCCAGAGTGTCTTGGCTTTCCATGCCTGAAATACTCTCATGGGCTTTTCAGCCAGATTGGAAAGCCTTTCACTTATTTCTAATATTTAATGTGAGAGTGACCAATCCAGCTCTCTGCTATGGCCTGGGATAGCAGAACATGACCCAAGTCCTTGGGCCCCTGCACCCACATGGGAGACCAGGAAGAAGCACCTGGATCCTGGCTTCAGATTGGCACAGCTCCAGCCATTGTGGCCATTTGGGAGTGAACCAACGGAAGGAAGACCTTTCTCTCTGACTCTCCCTCTCACTGTCTGTAACTCTACCTTTCAAATAAATAAATAAAATGTTTAAAAGAAAGTGACTTTTCACATTTTTTCAACTGTTTAAATTGAAGAGTTTATTTTCTTATTGTTGATTAAGTTTTTGATAAATTTTAAATACAATTCCTCTACTGTTTCCTCACATGGCACTTGTCTTCCACTCTTTGAACTGTATCTTTTCAAATATTCATTCATTCATTTATTCATTCATTCATTTGAAAGGGATAGCAACACACATGGAGAGAAAGTGAGAGTGAGAGCACAAGAGAGAGAGAGAAAAGAGGAAAGAGGAGAGATAGGGAAATATCTTTCATCTGCTGGTTCACTACCCAAATGCCCACAATAACCAGGTCTGGGCCAAGCATAAGCCAGGAGCCAAGAACTTTATTCTGGTCTCCTATGTGGGTAGCAGCAACCCAAGAATTTGGGGCAATTTCTGCTGACTTCTCAGGCACATTTCAAGGAGGCTAAATGGTGATCATTGAGACTATAAATGTTGGCTTTTATTTCTGAGGCAGGCATTCTGAGTATGCACTGTCATGATGTCTGCAACTCTGAAGTGGTTCACAGAAAATGCACACATAAATAGATGAAGCAAAACCCACAAAACTGTAGCAAGTGTTGAACTTAGTGAAGGTGCATGGGTGCTCATTGTGTTTTCCTTACTTCAAAAAATTTAGGGTGTACAAACTTCATACATTTCATATATACAAATTTGGGAGCACAGTGATTCCCTTCACCCTATCCTCCCTCCTGCCCATACTCCCACCCTTCTTCCTCCCTCTACTATTTCTATTCTTATTTTTTTGTATCTCTGTTACAGTGCAACATTTTATAAGAAATACATGTCTACAAAGAAGTGAAACAATATAGATGTGCCTTACATCAACAGATACTCTTCTTACTCTGAAAATAATTGACCCACTGTCAATGATATGAATCAGTCAAAAATATGTTTAACAGAGTCCTACAGGGCACCTATATAAGACAACACTCAATGTATATACATTTGACATTGCCCAAGTGAGGATATTAATTTTTGAAGAATATTAAACACAACTTGAGGTCTTTTATTCCATGAATGATTGAGGTAGGAGTCTCCATACATCGCCATTTTCACAGATACATCTTAAGTCAAATGAAAGTTTCCAAAAAGACAGAAATCTCCAAAACTGAACCATCAGACTATGTACCAAGTCTTTCTTTCTTTAGATGAACAAGGTTAGGAATTCTACGTGCATCAAAAGATTTACTAAAGATAATACAAGTTGTAATATAGTTTGTAGACATGTTTGTAAATAATACCACAAATTTCAATTAGGATTTTATGTGTTAAAAAGCTTTGAAAGTGTTTAAAAATAAATAGCACAAACATTCATGATAAAACAAATAGTACTGTGCCTGTTGAAATGTGTTTCCACATCTATTATAAAAGAAACAACTGTGTTTCTTGCTGTCAATCAGCAACTTCTCACCTTTTTTTTTGTGTGTCATATTTTTAGGTAACCATGGCCAGTTTAATTCTAATAAAATAACCTTAGGATGTGAACTTAAAATATTTTTTTCCATTTCCTTAACCCAAAGAATGATCATATGAAGCATACATCATATATACTCATTTTTGTATATTATGAAAAAGGTGAAAATAAATGAAGATTCAGATTAAATGAACTGCTTTTAATAAGTTATAAGTTTAACATTTTAATATGTTATATGTCTTAAAGTAAACATTATTAAAAGTAAATTTTAATTAATTAAAAACAAAATAGTAAAACCACAGCTAAAATTAAAAAAATAAAAGAATGAAGAAAAACCACATCATGATGTAGAAAAATCTACTTGGTTTGCATCATTTGGTATCATTAAGTAGAAGAATATTTAATGAGACAAGTTTCATAACAGACCTCTTCATGGTCAAAAATGCTTTCTATTAAATATTAACATGTAATGAAGGATACAGAAACTCAGGAGGTCAGAGTCCAAAGAAGCATCCACACTTCCAGAGTGTGTGGTTGACCAGAAAAGTGCTTAGTCAGCTGTAATTTAGGAAGTAAGAGAACTAATAGACCTCTGCCTATTCCAGAAAAAAAGACTATTACAAAGTTCAGATTTACATCTGGCTGTAAAAAATTAAGATTCAGAAAGACCATAAAAGTTTTATTTTAACCACATATTTACAAAAAAAAAAAAAGCAATTCGTACATGAAAACTGGGTTTCCCTTGGTTTTAATACATCAAAAGGATATAATCTAATCTAACTCATGCAACACTTTCAAAGGTACAATGCATTGGAAATATATTTCCCATTGTAGTGGACATTTCTACAAAGCAAATGCCTATGGGTGCTTCTGAACTTGCAAAAAAAAAATCATACTTGGTGGAAACAATGAAGACAGCCTTCAGGAGTCTCAATACACATTGCAACATGATTTCCTCTCCCTCAGTTTGCTTACTGACTTCCGGTCACTTGATTAGAAGGCCTGTTTTTTCATTGCTTCTTTGCTAACTGCTGTTGGTACTTTGTAGGCTATACATTTTAAACTTCTGTAAAGAACATTAAAAGCTACTTCATGAAATTTAATTTTGTGCTGAATATTCTTCAAAGAACTTTATAAATAATATTTTAAATGATTCTTCAAATTCACTTTTTGTTATATCATATTGTTGCTTTCTCCAACTTTATTCACAAATGATCTAGTTCCAGGTAAATTTCAGAGATATCCAAGCACTGGCACTCTTCTAATAAAGTCAACCACCACAGGAAAAGCCCCTGAACAAGAGAAAGAATCCATAAGTTTTGAAAAACACACCTACCAAAGGCCAACTGATGAGGACTACAAATACACCACCCAGGAAAAATCCAGTGGCTTTCATTTTATGTGTTTGAAAGAAGAATCTGAATGTTCTTTCTAAACCAATTACAAAAGCCAAGCCAGCCACAAACAAAACATTTCAATAGGAAGTAACACTTTGTCAAAAAAGAACCATTCCAAAGAATAGGAAAAACACTCCAAATCCTGTAATCCCATTCCAATTTTCTGGGTGTCTGTTAAGGAGATCATGGCTGTGGTGGTAAGAGCAGCAGTGGCAGCAGCTCAGAATGCCAATGGTGGGAAGCTGAGTCAGGAGAAATGAACCCATTTTTATTTGTAATCTCAGATTCAAATGGGAACTCAACACTGGTGAGTATTACACTATACTTCCCAAGGACATTGGTTTCTCCACTATCCATGTTACTTTTCCAAACCCTTTTCCTCCTGAAATTTGTATCACCCCTGACTGTCCCTTACTGTCTACTGATGACCTGGATCATACTTCATTGAGCAAGTATAATGAATGAGTTGGGAATTCTAATATTCCTACCTTGCAAGACACCTTCCCCACATATAAATTCTACCTTCTCTCTCCTCTTTCAACAGATGATGTGTTCCTGATTCTATAGGCTTCTCACTTTGGGTTTTTGATGACACCCTCAACTACTTCTGCAAAAAATTCCCCTCTCTATTAAGTATTTATGCAGAAAAGAAGGAAGGAAAGAAGGAAAAAAGGGAGGAATGGAGGGAGGAAAAAGGAGAGGGGGAGGAGGGAGGGAAGAGAAAAAGATGTTTCCTTGATCACACCTCCTTTAGAGTTACAACTTCAATTCTCTCCTTTCTTTCCCTAAAGTGCTTTCTACAGTCATTCTTTCATTCCCTCACTTTTTATCCTCTCATCTCATCAGTCTACTCTAATTGGACTTTATCCTCATCATTTCATAGAAGCTGTGCTAAGCAATATCGCCAACAACTTCAATCTTGTCTAAGTCAATGTCACTTCCCTGCCTTTATCTTAAACTCGCAACAGCATTCAGCTGTTTTGCTACTTCCTTCTCCTTGGATCATTTTCTTTCTTTTTCTTTTTTTTAAGATTTTTTTTATTTACCTGAAAGGCAGAGTTACAGAGAGGCAGAGGCAGAGGCAGTGGCTGAGAGAGAGAGAGAGAGAGAGAGAGAGAAAATCTTCCATCCACTGATTTACTTCCCAAATGGCCACAACACCCAGAGCTATGCAAATCTGAAGCCAGGAGCCAGGAGCTTCTTCTGGGTCTCACACACAGGTGCAGGGGACCAAGGAGCTGGGCCACCTTCTACTGCTTTCCCAGGACATGACAGGGAGCTTGATTGAAAGAAGAGCAGCCGGGACTAGAACTGATGCCCATATGGGATGCTGGCACTGCAGGAGGTGGCTTTAGCCAATATCCCATGGCGCCAGCCCTGAAACATTTTCATTCTCTTATTGTACCACATTATCTCAGCATTCCCCTCCTCATTCTCCTCTTCCTTATTATTTTTTGTTATTCTTCTTGCTTAACTAATTGTGTATGCACAGTTAGTTCACAACATTAGATACAATTTTTTAAAAAAAGATTTATTTATTTATTTTGAGAGGTAATGTTACACATAGAGAGAGGGACAGACAGAAAGGTCTAGCCATTGGTTCACTCCCAAATGGCTGCAAGGGCTGGAGCTGTGTCCATATGAAACCAGGATCCAGGATCTTCTTCTGGGCCTCCCATGCGGGTGCAGGGGCTCAAGGACTTGGGCTATCTTCTACCGCTTCCCCAGGCTGTAGCAGAGTGCTGGATTGGAAGCGGAGCAACCGGGACTTGAACCAGTGCCCACATGGGATGTCAGCACTGCAAGCAGCGGCTTTACTCGCTAGGACACAGGGATGCCCCACTTACCAATCATTTTAAGGCTGCAGGAGTAGGGAGGGGGTGGTGGTTTCTGAAGAATTCACAAATGCAGCTCATTCAAGTAAAGTGCTCCCACCCCACCGCACCACTATATACGTTGTTTTTGTTAATTAAAGGTTCTGGTGAGTTCTAAGCTGGCCAGCAGTGACTCAGGAGGCAAGCTTGTCTCTTTGCACTGCTAGACTCCAAAGACCTCAGTACACCCAAGTTCGGAGCTCACTGCGCCTCACTCACCCTTCCTCGCCACCAGGACGCCAGCTCCCAGTGCTGCCAGGAGGCGATGAGTAGCCCCACAGGCCCAGGAGCACAGACGCCCACCCAGAGCCCACCCAAAAGCAGGCCCACCTCAGGTGTCACCTTCAGACAGTCACTGTCTCCTGCTGCTGGAGATTACCCGGCCCCGTATGGCGGAGTTCCTGGTTCTCCTGCCCACTAAGGAGGGAAGCAGAGGCACAGTTGTGCTTTCCAGAAATCTGCTCAGCTAGGGGGCAGAGATTCCCCAGGCTGGGGGAAAGGAGGGCCTGAGCCAGCCTGTGCCATAGCTGTGTGACCTGGAAAAATTCATCGCCTTCTGCAGGCCTGCAGGTTGTGGCATCTCGCCAGATGGAGCTCTAAGCGGTAGCTCAGACGTCAACAGCTTCCAGCCAGTTAGTGGGCTTCAGTGCCCAGCGCAGGCTCAGGCTCTGCCCTTGCCGTAGGCCTTCAGCCAATCATTGCTCTAGAAGAGCGGGGCTGGCCCCCAGAGACCCGCCTCCACGCCGGCCGGCTGTAAAGGCTGCGGCCCGCTGAGGGCTGCGGCTTAGTAGTCTGTGTGTGCGGGGACTGGTACGGCATGACACCAAGAGTGTGGAAAAGCTGGAGAAGATGAACTGGTCCTCGTGAGTACATGTGGCTTGCTACACACGCGGCACTTTGGGATACCCTGTAACCTGAACGTCTGCAGAAAAGCCAAGTGCACAATACGAATTTACCCGGGGAAATTGTATCTACGAGGGCTGTGCTCACTTTCTGAGTGTGGACACTCGGGGAGGGCTTGCAAGGAGGCAGGTGGAGCGGCCTTGTGTGTGGCTGAGAACAGTTTCGTCCCAGGAACCCTGGCCACGCTGTGCTCTTGATCATCCTGTGCTGCTGCTGGGGGGAGGGGGTGGGTGGGACATCGTTTACCTTTATTTTAAAATCAAGATTGATATATTGAGGGTCCTTGTCTATTTAGACAAGAATTCTAAATATCGAGTTTCTGTAAATGAGAAAACATGGTACAGTCTAGCATTGAGTGTGAGAGAAATACACAGGAAGGTGAGGGATTTACCAAGAGGAAGGGGGTGAGAAATTGAAAGCGGCTGTGGCACACCAGGCTTTTCCAGGGAGTAGACCAGAGGCTGCAAGGGAGAGAGAGCACGTGGGCAGAAGAGCAGTGGCGGGGCAAGCCAGCAGGCTCCCGAGGCAGCCAGAAGGCCCCACACTAAGAGACGTGGGGTGAACAAGGGCCATGTACAAGCCTTCACAGGCCAGAGCCATGGGGAGAGGAAAAACCGTGCAGGTGGGAATGACCACAAAACCATGTGGTGTGGGCAGACACCGGAGGGGCTGCTAAAAAGCTGTGTGCCTGGAGGCTTGGGAGGGCAAGGGCAGGCCCAGAGGGCTCCATGCTTTTTATGCACTCCCCAAAGGGGCGTGATTAGTTGTCTGCTTGGCAAGTTGGGAATACAGGTGGAATACATAGGGGTTGGGGGCATAGTTTTCCAGCTCATGAATCTGATTAACTTAATCTTGTATGCCTGCTCATATCAGGGGACGTGTTTTTGCTGGCTGAAGACTTCCTTTTGAGTCCTTTCTCACTTTTTCATGATAAAGCCGTTCTCACACAGTCATGACTGTGGAACAAATCATAGTTCTGCAGTGTCTTCCTCAAAGGAGTGTTGTGGGTCAGAGGGGTGTGAGGCTGTGGGCCAGTCGTCACTCATCACTCCCTATGCATGGTCTCTGGTGCATCCAGGACTGAAGGTGGAAAGCAATTAACCTTGCAAATAAACTGCCACCATTTCTGGGCCAGAAATAGCATCTTTTTTTTTTTTTTAGGTTTATTTGAAAGTCAGAGTTACAAAGAGGGAGAGGCAGAACAAGGGAAGTCTTCCAACCTCTGGTTCACTCCCCTAAATGGCCACAAGGACCAGGGGCTGGGTGAGGCTGAGACAGGAGTTTCTTCTGGGTCTTGGACTAGGGCTTAGGGGTCCAAGGACTTGGGGCATCCACCACTGCTTTCCCAGCTGCATTAGCAGGGAACTGAATTGAAAGTGGAGCAGCCTGGATTCAAACCATTGCCAATATGGGGTGGGTGCCTTAATTCATGGTGCCAGGTCCCATCATCTGCTGTTTGGAATGTACAATATATTAAGATATCTTTGTGATGGGGCTGGTGCTGTGGTGTAACAGGTAAAGCCACTGCCTGCAGTGGTACATTCCCATATGGGTGTGGGTTCAAGTCCTGGCTGCTCCTCTTCCAATCCAGCTCTCTGCTATGGCCTGGGAAAGCAGTAGTAGATGGCCCAAGTCCTTGGGTCCCTGTACCCATGTAGGAAACCTGGAAGAAGCTCCTTGCTTCGGATCAGCACAGCTCCATCTATTGCAGCCAATTGGGGAGTGAACCAGTGGATGGAAGATCACTCTCTCTCTTTCTCTTCCTCTCCTGTGTACTTCTGACTTTGAAATAAACAAATAAAACTTTAAAAAAATCATATCTTTGTGATTTTAAGGTAGTTCTGACCTTTACTCTTAACATTAGTAGTTACAGTCTGAGGAACTGAGGAAACTTCAGTAATTCGATGCTAAGTTTAAATATTAGGTCGATAAGATTGCTACTTGTTTTTGTCTCATTTGGTTTGTCTGTAGCTACTAGACAGCTTTATTGGATAAAAATATATTCAGCTGTAGTTGTGCTTTCAAACCTGTCTTCTTAGTGATTTTTTTTTTAAGATTAAAAGATTGGAAGACATGATTGAGTTATTTCTTGCAAAAATTCTTCCACTCCTGGGAAGCCCAAAACCAGCAAGAAAAGCAAACAACAAACTTTCATTACTTAAATTGAGAATCCTGTGCTCACAAACCTGAACAGCTGAGCTGGAAAGGGGACCTGATATGTGCCCTCTTAATTGCAGAACTTCTCTTGCAGGCCTCCCCCAGAGGAAGCACTGCTGTGGTCAGAAGGATTCGAGGAGCTGTGGGCCAGCAAATGTGAGTTAACCTTGAATTTGACCTACTGCAAATATTGCAAGAGTCTAGAAAGGTTGTGTCCCCCCAACAAATGAGCAGCTCACAAGAGGAGAAATAGACTCAACAGTCACAGAAGCCTAGAACATCTTTTTAATCCCTTACTTTTTAGTATATTGACACCAAGTGGGAAAGACAAATTAGCCTTAAACAGCACAGTGGCTGTGTTCTTGGTTGAGCTTGAGTCTGCTTTTCCATTGCATATGTTTACAAGATGCTTAGTTCTGAGAGAATCTGTCATTCCCCTGTGGACTTTTTTTTTTTTTTTTTTTTTTGCATCAACAGCAAACATAAGTATTTGTCTTTGTACTTAAGCATTTTGCCTACTGGCATCTTTGTCTTTAAGATTTGTTAAAATTTTATGTAAGTTATGTAACTTTCATGTATTTCATATGTATAGGTTTTGGAACATCATGATACTTCCCACTCTATCCTCCCTCCCACCCATTCTCCAATTCTTCTTCCTTCTCCCTTTGCCATTCCCTCTCTTAATTTTTTACAAAAAGCTAATTTCAGTGTATTTAATGATCATTCAGTTAATCCTACACTAAGTAAAGGAGTTCAACAAATAGTATGAAAAAAAAAAAAACAGTTCCTCAATGAAAGAGACAGGCTGTAAGTAATTATTGATTCTCAAAATGTTCACTTCACTCCAATGCATTACATTTCAGGTACTCTATAAGTTACCTCAGATCAGGGAAAACATAGTATCTGTGTTTTTAAGACTGATTTAATTGACTAAGTATAAGGGTTTCCGGTTGCATCCATTTTGTTGCAAAAGACATATTTTTTTACAGGTTATTAGTAATCCATCAACTGGTGACTGGATAAAGAAATTATGGTGTGTGTACATATACACACACGCACACACCATAATTTCTTTATCCAGTCACCAGTTGATGGAGAACTTGATTGATTCCATATCTTAGCTCTTGTGAATTGTGCTGCAGTGAACATGGTGGAACAGATAAGTTTTTCATATGCTGATTTCTTTTTGTTTGGGTAAATTCTAGAAGTGGGATGGTGTATCATAGGATTGGTATATATTCAGATTTCTGAGGTCTCTCCATATTGTCTTCCATAGTGGTTGTACCAGCTTACATTTTCACCAGCTGTGGATTAGGGCACCTTTCTCACCACATCCTTCCCAACATTTGTTGTTTAATTTCTGTATGAGAGCCTGTTGAGGTGAAATATTGTGGTTTTGATTTACATTTCCCTGATGGTTAGTGATCCTGAGCATGTTTTCAAATATCTGTTGGCCATTTGAATTTCCTCTCTTGACAAATGCCTGAAAAGTCCTTTGCTCATTTCTTAACTGGATTTTTTTGTTGTTATTGAATTTCTTGAGCACTTTATAGATTCTGGATATTAACCCTTTATTAGTTGCATAGTTTGCAAATATTTCTTCCCATTCTGTCAGTTGCCCCCTTCACTTTGCTGTTTCTTTTTTTTTTTTTTTTTTTTTTTTTGACAGGCAGAGTGGACAGTGAGAGAGAGAGACAGAGAGAAAGGTCTTCCTTTGCCGTTGGTTCACCCTCCAATGGCCGCCGCTGCAGCCGGTGCACCGTGCTGATCCGATGGCAGGAGCCAGGAGCCAGGTGCTTTTCCTGGTCTCCCATGGGGTGCAGGACCCAAGCACCTGGGCCATCCTCCACTGCACTCCCTGGCCACAGCAGAGAGCTGGCCTGGAAGAGGGGCAACCGGGACAGAATCCGGCGCCCCGACCAGGACTAGAACCCGGTGTGCCGGCACCGCAAGGTGGAGGATTAGCCTATTGAGCCACGGCGCCGGCTACTGCTGAGTGTTTCTTTTGCAGTGCAGAAGATTCTCAGATTAATGTAATCTCATTTGTCAATATTGATTTGATTGCCTGTGTTTCTGGGGTCTTTCCAAGGATCTTTATCTATGTCAATGTCAAGCAGAGTTTCCCCAATATTCTCTAAGAATTTGACAGTATTGGGTCATAGCTTCAGGTGTTTGACCCATTTTGAGTGGATTTTTGGGTAAGGTGTAAGGCAGGGGTCTAGTTTTATGCTTCTACATGTGGAGATCCAGTTTATCCAGCACATTTTTAAGAGACTGATTTAATATGAGAAATCACATAACCCTGCAAGTATACACTACATAATGTTCCTATCAATTTCTTCATTTTGATAATGTTTTGTCACTCTGTTTGAAACAGAAATGTTTTAACATAGAGTAATTTCATACAGGCACTCTGAAAAAACAAATAGAACAGTTTGTGTTATCTATCATGACATCACTTGAAACAATCCCCAAAATTTTCACTGGAGCATGTCTCTTGTACAGGTGCTGTTATTCAACCACAATATTTTACCATTCATGGTTCAAATTTCTATCATTGTGTTGGAGAGAAGAGAAACAGTAGTGAATTTCTGGGACATGACAGGTATCATAGATGGAAGTGTACAATGTATATTTGGGTGGTGTGGGACAGGGAGGTGCCTACCCTGTGCCAGGTGTCACAGTATTTCTAACTTTGTTTTCCTATGTAAGCCCAAAATCACAGCTAAAAGAGTTAGCCTGATCTTATAGAGCATCCCTGCCATTGAATTGGTAAGCTTTGACATGTACAGATTCCTCAATTCTGGCTTAGATGCTTTTTGACAGCATAAGAAATTAATTTACTACATGGTGACTACAATTTTTTTCCTTTTTTTAAAAGATTTTATCCATTTATTTAAGAGGTAGAGTTACAGACAGTGAGAGGGAGAGCCAGAGAGAAAGGTCCTCCATCTGCTGGTTCACTCTCCAAATGGCCACAACAGCCAGAGCTGAGCTGATCTGAAGCCAGAAGCCAGAAACCAGGAGCGTCTTCTGGGTCTCACAGGGCCCAAGCACTTGAGCCATCTAACACTGCTCTCTCACGCCATAGCAGTGAGCTGGATTGGAAGAGGAGCATCCAGGACTAGAACTTGTGTCCACATGGGATGCTGGCACCACAGGCAGAGAATTAATCCACTGTGCAACAGTGCTGGCCCAACCACACAAATTTAACCTGATTTTTAACATCTTAGTTAAGGTGAAGTTTGCAGTCATTCAAGGTGACTGTAACAACTCAAAAGAGCCTCTTCTTGGCCTTACAGATAAAAAGAGGAATCACCTGGAGTTAAGAAATGCACTGTAATCTGAGGAAATGGCATTAAGCAAAGGTCTGATTTTTGGCTCATAATCCATCATGACCAGACCATACAATATTTGGAGATAACCCATCTCAATGAAAGTTTACAAAAATAATTCATGGAATTATTTTTATAATATTATATAATTATATAATATTCAGTTATAATTATTATGTCTTGCAAGATAGTCAGGACCCATTGCTCACTGATGATATCATTAATTTATTGATTGGCTGAATGATGCATGGACTCTTTAAGATTTATTTGAAAGAAAGAGTTATACAGAGGTGGGGCAGAGAGAGATCCTCCATCTGCTGGTGCACTCAATGGCTGGAGCTGGGCTCAATCTGAAACCAAGAGCCTAGAGTTTCTTCCAGGTAACTGTAGTAGAGAGATGTATTGGAAGTGGACATCTGGGACTGGAGTCGGAGCCCATATTGGATGCTGGAACTGCAGGTGGCAGCTTTACATGCTATGCCACAGTGCCAACCCCCAAAAACTCTTAACTAAAACTGCATGCCCTTGGGGCCAGTACTGTGCAGTAGCTGGTTAAGCCACCATCTGCAGCACCAGCATCCCATATGAGCACAAGTTCATGTCCTAGCTACCCCACTTCCAATCTAGCTTCCTGCCAATATCCCTGGTAAAACAGTAGAGGATGGCCCAAGTGCTTGGGACCCTGCACCCACATAGGAAACCTTGAAGAAGCTTCTGGCTCCTGGCTTTGGCTTGGCCCAATCCCAGCCAGTGTGGTCATTTGAAGAAGTGAACCAGCAGGTAGAACACCTCTCTCTCCCTCTCCCTTTCTGTCTCTCTTTCTCCTCTTTCTGTATTTCTGCATTTCAAATATATAATCCAATCAAAAATGTATTCTCAAAATGTAACTGAAGGGGCCGGTGCTGTGGCATAGCAAGAAAAGCCACCTGCAGTGCTGGCATCCCATATGGGCACCAGTTTGAGACCCAGCTGCTCTGCTTCTGATCCAGCTCTCTGCTATGGCCTGAGAAATCAGTAGAAGATGGCCCAAGTCCTTGGGCCCCTGCTCCAAAGGAAGGAGACCTGGAAGAAGCTCCTGGCTCCTGGATTTGGATCAGCCCAGTTCTGGCCATTGTGGCCATTTTTGGGAGTGAACCAGTGGATAGAAGTCCTCAATTGTTCTCTCTCTGAATCTGCCTCTCAGTAACTCTGCCTTTCATATAACAAAATGAATATTTTAAAAAACATGTAACTGAAAACAAATCATGTAAATATTCTAGGTGGGACTGAACAAAAATATCCTCAGGCCAAGAGCTATTTTCTCCAGAAGAGCCATTGAAACAGTAGCATTGATTTTGTTCTGTTTGTTTACACTCCAGTGTGAATTTGTTCTTTCCCCTTCATATATTCACCACCTCATCAAGGCTTCATTTGTGTCATGCCAGTTTTACTTCCTAGTATTTGTGTGTTCCCTTGAATTAGATTTTCTTCCAATATGCCTTAAATATGGAGTAAGATTTCTTTTTTTAAGATTTATTTATTTATTTGAAGGTCAGAGTTCACAGAGAAAGAAAGGCAGAAAAAGGGAGAGAGAGAGAGGTCTTCCATCTGCTGGTTCACTCCCCAGTTGGCTGCAATGGCTGGAGCTGAGCCTATCTGAAGCCAGGAGCCAGAAGCTTCTTCCAGGTCTCACACACAGGTGCAAGGGCCCAAGCCCTTGAGCCATCTCCTACTGCTTTCCCAGGCCATAGAAAAAAGCTGTATTGGAAGTGGAGCAACTAGAACTCAAACTGGTGCCTACATGGGATTCCAGCACTGCAGGTGGTAGCTTTCCCCACTACACCACAGCACCAGCCCCAGATTTCTTTCCATAAACACCATTTTACCATATATTGTTCTCTATTAAAATATTTCCAAATTACCTTAGAGCACTGGATTTAAGTTAATGAATAAGATTCTGATCGTACAGAATTAAGTTTCTGGTTAACCAGGTGCCCATCACCCCTTAGTTCCTCAGTTACTTCACTCTAAGGGAGTTGACTGGATCCCTAAAAACACTTCCAGCTCCAAAATCCTGTCTGGCTTTGGATGTTCCTTACAGTCTGTCCCTACCCTGACAACTTTATTTTTTCCCCAAAAGTATCTAATGTAAAATCATAGCTTCAATGTTTTTGCTGTTTATTCTAATTGGGAGGGCAGCAAATACTGCTATAAAAGCCATTAGGATTTTACTCTTGATGACCTTCTGTCTGGATTGTTCCCCTTTCCCTTAATCTTCCCTTATCTGATCCATTCTTCAAGATCCAGCTCATCTTCTTAAGGCACAATAGTTCATTAATCTCTGGCCCAAGCTTGCATTCAAAATATACTCATCGACTGCCTACTCAAACAAGGCCCTACTGACACCCAGAGGAATAAAAGAAATTCCTACCCATGTGGAATGTACAATCTTGTGGGTTCAAATGTCAAGAACAAGTTACCTAATAAAGCAACAAGGTAGTTCTAGATTATGACAAATGCTTGCAAGAAAAACAAACTAAGTGATGAGGCAAATGGGAGACTTGATTGCCTGGGAAGGCACATTCTATATGCTCCATGAATTTGTATTGACTGAATAAACTACAGGCTCTGCCTTTTAATAACAAATCCTCTTTGAATAGGATAAATGTGAAAGTTATTTTAGCTAGGTCACAACTTTCTCTCTCTAGTTCCAAAACAATTTTTGCCTATAAAAACAGTCTAACCAAAATATAATATGTGATATTTTAAAATTAGGAGTCATTGGTTTATTTACTTTTTAGAATTTATATATGTAACAGGAACATATTTGATGTATTTCATATACACAATCTTAAGAACTTAGTGATACATCTCATCCTCCCTTTCTTCCCTATCTCCTTCTTCCTTATTCCAAATGGTCACATCTGCCAGGGCTGAGCTGGGTTGAAGAACACTAGGAGACAATAGCTTCATCTGGGTCTCCCACATGGGTGCAAGGACCCAGGGACTTGGGCCATCTTCTGCTGCTTTCCAAGACATATTAGGGAGCTAGATTGGAAGTAGAGCAGCTGGGACCCAAACCGTTGACCATATGAGATGTCAGTACCACGCACAGCAACTTAACCCACTGTGCCATAATGCTGACCCCTTTCCTTCATTTGAGTGGTTACAGTTGCATTAGAGTTTTCATTTTGTTGCCTGTAATTCATTGCTATTTTATACAAATACTACTGAATTTGCTTGTTTATCTTGAACTCTAAGACCTCATTGGATTTATTGGTTTCAGGATTTTTTGCTGATTCTTGAATTTGTTTTGCTTTATAAAGACAATCATTTCTTTTGCAAATATAGGCAGTCAAATGTATAATTGTTGCCTTAAGCCCTGTCAGATAATTCTAACATCTCTGCTTTCTCATTGTTGGTATCTACTTATTGGGTTTATGCAAGTTGAGATTTGTCTGGTTCTTGGTATGACAAGTGCTTTTCTGAGTCTGAGTGAGTAATTATGATGAGAACCTACATCCTATTTAGCCAAACATGCTGCAGCTGGTTTGGGATGTGCTTTTCCTATAGAAGCAGTCCTGCTGTGTTCTCAGATTGGAGCTAAGTCCAGGTTCTGTGCTGGCTTATGTTGACACCCAACAAGGAGAGACAACCCCAAACAGATCTGTCTTGTGAGGCTGCTCCTTTCCTGATCATTTGCCTTAGGAAATAGAGCTTTAGTTGGGGCATTTTTTGTCTTTCTCCTGGCATTTCTGGGTTACCAGTTGTTGGGGCCCAAGTGTGACATATATTAGGCAAAAGGACAAGCTAGAGAACTTTCCACCATCTCATCTCATTCCTTGGGTCTAGTCTCTGGTTGTTTGTCCTACATCTCTCTACATTTCATCTTTTTTTTTAAAGATTTATTTTTTAATTTGAAAAATGGTTACAGAAAGAGGAAGAGAGAGATCTTCCATCCATTGGGTCACTCTCCAAATGGCCACAACACTCAGGGATGGGCCAGACTGAAGCCAGGAGATGGAAGCATCTTCAAGGTCTCCCTTGTATGTGGTGGGGAACCAAGCATTTTAACCATCCTCTGCTGCTCTCCCAGGCACATTGGTAGGGAACTGGATAAGAAGCAGCTGGATGGCTGGCGCCGTGGCTCACTAGGCTAATCCTCCGCCTAGCGGCGCCGGCACACCGGGTTCTAGTCCCGGTCGGGGCACCGGATTCTGTCCCGGTTGCCCCTCTTCCAGGCCAGCTCTCTGCTATGGCCAGGGAGTGCAGTGGAGGATGGCCCAGGTGCTTGGGCCCTGCACCCCATGGGAGACCAGGAAAAGCACCTGGCTCCTGGCTCCCGCCATCGGATCAGCGCAGTGCGCCGGCCGCAGTGCGCCGGCCACGGCGGCCATTGGAGGGTGAACCAACGGCAAAGGAAGACCTTTCTCTCTGTCTCTCTCTCTCACTGTCCACTCTGCCTGTCAAAAAAAAAAAAAAGAAGAAGCAGCTGGAACACCAACTTGTTTCCAGATGGGATGCTGGCATTGCAGGCAGCAGCTTAACCCACTATAACACAATGCTGGCTCCTACATTTCAGACTTTTTATGTTTGTTTCCTCCATAATGTACAAATGTTTTAGTTATATTCAAAGGGAAGAAATAGGGAAAAGTGTGTGTATTCCATCTCCCAGGAAGTGAACATCTTCTCTACCATTTTTTTCTTTTTAATATTTTGATTACCATATTTCAACAAATTGGTTTCTTTTTCAATCCTGCATTTTTGTTTATGCGTTTCAGCATATCTGAATCATCAGATAGTCATAGTAGCCTATGGCTCAGGACTACTATCTAAGAGAAAAAAAAATTTAAAGAAGATCCAAAGGGAGCAACACATAATTATATCCAAGAGTAAATGATTGGTTCAGCCCTTTCTTTAGAGCACACATTAGCTCTTCTAACTTCCAACCTCAGCAAGGCAACTTGGAGAAACTATAACCAGAGATAGGGTGGTGGCTTTTTATAAAGATTCATTTATTCATTTGGAAGGCATAAGTACAGAGACAAAAGGAGACAGAGAGAGATAGGAGAGAGAGAGAAGAGAGAAAATATTCTTGGATTACTAAAACACTATTAATCACTTCCTGGCTTTCATTACTAAGCTTTTCTAATTTATCCATGAATACTAACCTAAGCTTAGGCAACAAAACATATGCACACTTTTCCCATTTCACACATTAGCTGGCAAAGATGACATGCATGCTGCTACCTCCCTACTGCTCTAATGAATGACATGAGGCTTCCAAGTCAAATAATAACAATGCTACTCCCCTGCTCCACTTCTCAGCTCAACCCTGAGTCGAGGAAGTACATCCTGGAACAGTGTGCATAGTAGCATACTAAAACAAGATTGATTTAGTGATCCTGCAATGACTGATTTTAGAAACAGAAAAAAGACAGAAATCTTAATCAGTCACATCAATCCTTAACCCATGTAACCCTCATCAACAGCAAACTCTTCCTGAAAAACAATTAAAAGTACTTAAAAAAAATTACCTATGAGTTCACTAGTTACTAATTAGAATTAAAATAATGAAATGAGTATTACCCAGAGATTGAAATGAAATAACTAAGAATTGGGAAATAGTTCATAGCACCAGGTATGCCAGCTTGGAACAAAGACATTCCATATCTCCTCTCAGTGCAGGGCTTGCAGGATAGCCTATAGACAGTCATATAAGATAAAACTGCACTTGTCTTCCTCCAGCCTGTGGCAAAGAAGGTCCACAGTGAATCAGATAGCTGATTCTGTCAGTGAGGCTGCTGATGACAATAATGAATGAGTAACCCGCTGTAATGCATCATCAAAGATTCAGGAACCACTGAGGAACTAAGAGATTGAGGTCTCAGAGGGGATACTGTCTGCACAACCCAGACAGACAAGGAAAGAGAATGTTTAAAGACAGATAGATTAATATCAGTGCTTAAATAAAAGTATTTGTGAGCTCAATGAAAATAAAACAACTTTTAAATACAAAGATTGAAAATACAAAAATATTTAGATAAATTATAAATGTAATGTGTACAAACCATGACTGTTTCCTTTTGTAACTGATAAAATTTTAAAACAGTCCTGCTTTGCTGTAGCATTAGCAAAGCTACATAAAATTGATAGCTGTAGTATTAAATTAAGTTGCCCAGAGAGATTAAACTTCTCAATGGATTGATTGCATTCCTAACCAGATTGTGTGTGTGTGTGTGTGTGTGTGTGTGTGTGTGTGTGACTGGAGGTGGGTGGCAAGGTGATTAACCACCTTCTAAATAACTAAATATATAAACTTGGATTTATAAATATATTGGTGCCTTAAAAACCCAAAAAATAGATAGAGATGCCAAGTAAACCTCTAAGGGTGAGAGTCAATGACCAGTGCTCCTTTTCCTCCATACAATTTAGGAGAATACTGGGTTGCATAATAATCTCTTTACTATATAACAAATGCCTTTATCTTTTACCAAATTGTTATACTTTCCAATTTGAATTTCTCCTTCTGATTATATTCAATTTGCAGTGGATAATATTTTTGTTTTACAAATTTAGTTATTTATTCGAAGGCAGAGTTACAGCAAGAGAGAGTGAGAAGGAAGAGATCTTTCATCCTCTGGTTTACTTCTCAAATATCTACAGCATTGCAGAGTGGGTCAGGCAAAGCCAGGAGGCTGAACAGTGGATAATCTCATTAGTCATTAATTTAAAATAGAAAGGTTTATTGACATATGCTATGATAAAATCCAATAAAAGAAAAAAGCAATAAATATTGATACCTATAATTTTAGTTAGTCTATAAATATTGTATAACTACAATATATAATATATACTTTTGTACAATATTACAATATATAATACCAGGGATATACTATCAGAAATGAAGCTACTGATACTCAATTATTATAAACAAAAAAATTGGTAACTATACTGATTCTGAACAATAATAGAGTGATTCTATTTTTAAATTTAAACATTTTCATGAACTCAATTATTTGTAGCTCCTAATAAGCCCTGGCAGTCCTATGTTGTTTAGCACTTCATCTTCAGTGCCAGCTTGATATTACACTGCTAACAATGCAGTAGAATTGAAGACCTGGCAGACACAAAATGTTTCACAGTCATGTGAACCTTACCTTAAGATAGGAATGTGTAGAATAAATCCTTTAAATAGAAAGATGTCTTCTTATGTTACAAGGGAGAAAGAACTACAGAGATAAAATGACTTGCCGATGTCTCTTAACTGTTTTGGGCAGAAATAAGATGATTTCTAAGATTCTGACCACTTCCCTTTAAACTACTGCCTCAACTAGATGAGCCCATAATTTTAAGAACATCAAACTTAGGCACAATGAATTCACATGGATTTTTTAAGGTTACATGACAAAGAAGTATCAAAGTGAAATGTAAAAATCATTGTCAACATCTTTCTCTCTTCCCGATCCATTATGTAAGTTTGATTTACAATTATTCATTATTCAAATATCATTTACAACCAAGAATTATTTTTGCTGAATTTAACAATGAAACTGCTTTTAGCCATTAAGTCATTTTATTGGAAGACATAGACATGGGTTTTTTGTTTTGTTTTGTGTTTTAATTTGAGAGGCAAAAAGACAGGAAGAGAAGGGGTATTCACCCTCTGGTTCACTGCTCAAATACCCACAATGTCCAGAGGTGGTCAAGGAGCAGGGAACCCAATCATTTGAGTCATCACACTGCTGCCTCCCAGAGGCAGGAACTGGGAATCACACCCATTAACTCCAGTGTGTGACACCAGCATCTTAACCACAGGGCTAAATGATATCTTCCAGACATGTTTTTTCATCGGTCATTTGAAAATGAAAGTTAAGTCAGACCTGAAATCTGAGATTTTGGAGTCTTCAGGCATGTATAGGCAAGGTTATGCATGAGAGTTATTTAGGTGCTCAAGAGTCTGTAACTTAGAGAACAGAAGAGGCCAAACATCTGTGACAGGATATCAACATTTGGGAGATGCGTTGTGCTCCATTAAGAGACTGAGAAAGACAAGTCAACAGATAGCAGTAGCACCAAGGGAAAATGCTATTCTAGAAGCTAAGGAGAAACATATTGAAAAATAAATTTATTTCTTAAAGATTTACTTACTTATTTGAAATGCAGAGTGAGGGAGAGAGATCCATCTCCCTTCTGCTGGCTTACTCCCCAAATGGTCACATTGGCTGGGGCTGGGTCAGGCCAAACCCAGGAGCTGGAACTCCATCCAGGTTTCCCATGTGGATGGAAGGGACTCAATGACGTGGATCATCTGCTTCTTTCCAGATGCATTAGCCAGAAGCTGGATGGGAAATGTAGCACCCGAGACTCAAGAGGGTGCTCATATGGGATGCCAGCATCACTGGTGAGAGAGTAACCTGCTGTATCATAGTACCAGTAGGTAAAGCAATTCAAAATGCCAGAGAAGCATAAAATATCAAAGAAATGTCAAATAAACTTCAAGTGATGGCATTATGGTGCAGTGGGTTAAACTCCCACTTGGGATGTCTACAACACATATCAGAATGCCTGGGACTGAACCCTGCTTCTGCTTCTCACCCAGCTTCCTATTAATGTGCATGGGTGGCACCAGATGATGGTCCAAGTACTTAGGTCTCTAACACCCATGTGGGAGATCTGAATGGAATTCCTGGCTCCTTGCTTCAGCCTGACCCAATCCCACCTGTTCTGGGCATTTGGTGAGTGAATCATCAGATTAATCCCCCCAAACCCTGGTTGCATGCTCACTCTCTCTCTCTCCCTTTTCCCTCTCCCCCTCCCCTTCCTTTCCTCCCTCCTTCCTTCCCTTTATCTCCCTCCCTGTCACTCTGCCTTTCAAATAAATAAGCCTTTTTTTTTTAAAAAAGAAGTTAACAGGCCATTGGATTTATGATATCCGTAATCATCTGACTAAAGATTTTGTATTTTATTCTTAATGAAATATGAATATTCCTTTTTGTTTTCTTAACCACTTTTGTACAGGAGAGTAACAACACAAAAACTGTTCTCCAAGAAGTTTTATCTAATCACTTCACATAGGATAGACTGAAATGAGAAGAAATTCCAAGACAGAATACAGTTGTGCAGATAAAAAGTGAAAATCAAACTAGAATGATATCATTGGGGACAAAATGAGGAAGGAAATACAATCAATATTTTGCAAGAAATGCAAATATATATTATTTACAGAAAATAGAAAAAAATGAGAGGTTTTCAAAAACTTGTGCAGAGTTGAATTAAAGGACCTTTTCTTTGTGCAACCAACTTTGAAATCCATACATGTAACAGTCTTCAAAAACTTCATGGAAAATGCATATTATGCAAAAATGGTACATGAATATCAAAAAAAATTTAGTCTATTTGAATGGCGATTATACTGAGGGTTGGGAGGGAGAAGATACAGATATTCCATTTAATGTTTCACTCCCAAAATGGCCAGAATAGCCAGGTCTGGTCAGGATGAAGCTGGGGATCAGAATTCCATCTGAGTATCCCACGTGAGTGGTAGGAGCTCTAGCAGTTGAAACTTCCTCTGTCTTCTCAGGTACACTAACAGGAAACTGGACTAGAAGTGGAGCGCTGGGACTCCAACCGTACTCTGATGTGGAATGCCAACATCACATACTTAACCTACTGCAATTAATGGTAAAACTTGTCTTCAAACAGTACTTTATACTTTGTGTGTTTATGTAGGTGCAAACAGTTGAAATCTTAGTATAGAGTTGACCTTTTCTATATAAAGATAATTAAAAATGAATCTTAATGAAGAATGCGATGGGAGAGGGAGTAGGAGGTGGGCAGTTTGGGAGTGGGAAGGTGGGATTGGGGTTAAGAATTGTTAAATTATAGAAGTACCTATGAAATTTATTTATTAAAAGCTTTCTAAAAAAATCTATTAACTTCCAACTGGGAAATCAATAATTAAGTCAAGGTGGAGTTAGTCATTTTTTAAAGGATTTATTTTACTTAGTTGAAAGACAGTTACAGAGAGAGGGAGAGAGAGAGAGAGAGGTCTTCCATTCTGCTGGTTCACTCCCCAAATGACTGCGACAACCAGCTCATCTGAAGTCAGGAGCCAGGAGCTTCTTCTGGGTCTCCCATGTGGGTGCAGGGGACCAAGGAGTTGGACCATCTTCTACTGCTTTCTCAGGACATAGCAGAGAACTGGATCAGAAGAGGAGCAGCTGAGACTGGAACTGGCACCCATGTGGGATGCCAGCACTGCAGGCTGGGGCTTTAATCCACTGCAGCACAGTGCTGGCCCCAGAGTTAGTCATTTAAACAGACATGTAGTCAAATCAGTAATGGCAACCACTTCATTTCCAAACACAGAAATTATTTTAAATCGCTTTAGAGATGTACTTATCTAATACTGTGGGTGAGACCCCAATAGTCAAAAGTTGTAATGACCACAAGCCAGCACTCCCTGAGGCAGCATGGAGACTGCAGGAGAAGAATGCAAAACACCTGAACCAGCCAGCCCTAGATAAAAGTGTGTGTGCAGCTAATGCAAGACTCACAATCTTTAGATGACAGATGCAAGAAAAGAAAGAAAAGAAAACTACCTGAGAAGAAGCAGATAGGAACAGGCACAGAACCTGGGGATTCTAGGGTATAGCCTCTTTGGCCCTCTATGATTACCTTCCCTTAGCACACAGGCAGAGCCTGAAGCCTTATTCTACCCATACCCTCACCCCCCTTAAAGAAAAAGTCAGGGGGCTGGCACTGTGGCATAGCAGGCTAACTCTCCATCTGTGGCACTAGCATTGCATATGGGTGCCAGTGCAAGTCCCAGCTGCTCCTCTTCCTATGTGGCTCTCTGCTATAGCCTGGGAAAACAGTGGAAGATGGCCCAAGTGCTTGGGCCCCAGCACCCACATGAGAGGTCTGAGTGAAGCTCCTGGTTCCTGGCTATGGATGGGCACAGCTCCAGCCATTGCAGCCATTTGGGGAGTGAACAGCAGATGGAAGATCTCCTTCTCTGTCTCTCCCTCTCTCTGTCTGTGGCTCTACCTCTCAAAAAGTGAATAAAATCTTTTAAAAAAGAAAAAGTCAGAGGGGCCCATGGAGAAGTGGTACATCCTGGATGAGTCCTTGGAGAAGAGGGCAGAGCAAGCACAGAGCTTACCCAGAAGTGCCTAGGGACAGTGTTTCCACTACTGCATTTTAATGGGGACAGCAGCCACCTGACTACCCTCCCCCACCACACACACACCCCCACACACACCCCCACACCCCCCCACACACACACACTGCCAAGGCTTCATTGGTGAATCCTTCCAGACACCAAGGATTGAGCCGGTAGAGCTGCAGCTGAGAGAACAGGTCCCACTCACAGATGGGTACAGGCCACCCCCCACCCAACACAGGTCATGTCAGAAGCCTCTGACCAGCTGGGAGATTTCTTCCCAACCTCATGACCTGGGAGGGATGCACTGAGAAGATGACTTTGTAGCAAACCTAGCAGTTTGACTTGAGATAGTGGACAGTACATTGTGCTCCCCAAGTCTAACATAGTCATGGGCAATGTTAATAGAGGTGTTGCAGGCTGAGGGAGGTGACAGGCATGCTCTGCTGCAGACTTGTGACATAGAAGCAGGGACTCCAGGCCAGGGAAAGGAGTCCCCAAGGTTCCCAGCCTTTTCTCTCTCCTCAGTGACCACTGTCCAGGCCACCTCTTCTCTGTGGCCACAGACAGTTTTGAAAGCAGTATCCTGGGGCAGGGGCATTTAGTCATTACTGAAGGCTACTGCAAGGGCAGGGAGGGAAAGGGGCAGAGCATATCTCTGAGTGTTTAGTCCAGAGGGAGCATTCCTCCTAAAATGTTATAGAACTGTCTGCCCCAAGCAGCCCTGCCATGTACCCATGGTCTTAATGCCCATTTGTCTGTTAATGTCTCATTCAGAATATATTTCTAGCCATTGCTATTGAACAAGAGATGGTTGGTGAGAAAATTCTTCCTTGACTTTTTAAAGATTTATTTATTTGAAAGGCAGAGTGACAGAGAACAAGGAGAGATCATCCATTTACTGGGTCATTCCCCAAATGTCTGCAAAGCTGGGGCTCAGCCAAGCTGAGGGTAGGAACTCCATGCTGGTCTCCCACATGAGTGGTAGGAACCCACATACTTAGGCCATCACCTGTTGCCTCCCTGGTGGATTAAGTCACTGTGTAGGGACAGGGTATGTCACCCATATTCCAGAGCCAGCCCAGCCCTCACCTGGTGGAGTCTGCAGAATTCAGGAGCTCCCCATGGGCGAGTCCAAGTTGAGGGACCAGGACAGTCAGTCCTAGCAGGATCCACCCATTCCACCTCCCCCTTCTCAGACACCGGGCCCTAAGCTCTCCGCATTTCCTGCTTCTCAAGTCTCCAGCTCCCTCTTTGCAGAGGGGAGAAAGCTGAGCCACCACAGGGACACTTTGCCCAGTGCAGCCCAGAAGAGACTGTGACATGAGAATCTCCCAGGAGTACCTGGTTGCCTCTCCCCCAAGGGGTGCCTGGTTGGACAGTTTGCAAAGCGGGTGGGCATGGATGATGTCATAAAGCAGTAGCCAATCAGTAGGCTCCCTGGCACAGTGGGTGTGGCTGGACTGTTGCCAGGTGAGGGGAGTGAGGAGCTGGGCTGGGGTCTGAAGCCACCTCCTCTACTGCCAGATTCCCCAGTGGCGGGGTCACCTCCATGTTCCTGCACAGCCCTGGTGATCTGAAGCCATACTCAGGTGAGAGAGAATTTCCTGACCTACTGGCACTTCATTGACGTCTGGGTCTTTGCTTTCTCCATGTTGTGGAGTCATTTCTCTGTTGTGTCCTTTGTGTGCGTGCATGTGTGTTTAATATGCATTTGAATAATGTTGAAGATATTACATAATTTAAATTCCTCTTGTAGATACGTGTTTGCTAGTTTGCCTTTTGTCCTTTAATGTTTTCTGTTTCTTGCTGTGACTTATAATGATTGTCTACCTGGTAGTCTTGCTAAATTCACTTACCGGTTGTATTTGGCTTGGGGTTAGAGTGCATTCTCTCTCCATATAATGGTGTCATCCATGTATATTGAGTTGCTTAAAAGTTGATATTTAAAGTTTATGTTTCTTTTTGTTGATTTCATGACCACTCCTCCAGTACAGAGTTGAAGGGATGGGGAGAGAAGACAGTCACATCCGTGTCTCTTCCCAGGATAAAGCTTTCACTGGCCCTGTATTAAGTAGTGTGCTGTGTCCGTTTTAGACTATCTTGATCACATGAAGGAAGTCTGTGTTTTCCTGTTCTGCTACAAGTAGATTTATTTTCTGGTCAGATATTGAATTTTATTAAATGCTTTTTAGTATTTAAGTGGTCATGTAATTTCTCCTATTTTTCACCTTTCTGGATGATTGATAGGGTTTGTTTTAGAATGCTAAAAATCTTCAATTTTTAGTGTAGCTCATTTGTTCTTGATCTGGTATGCTTTCCTAGATGATTGAACTCATATAATCATATTTTGCTCAGATATATGTACCACAGTTTATGAAAGACATGCTTTTTGATTTCATTTTCATTGTTTACCCTGGTCTCATTTGCATCATATGTGTAACACTAGCTTCCCAAAACAGATTCAAAAACATTCTGTGTATGTCCACTTGGAACAAGTCAAGGAAATTCAGTGGTTTTCTATCTATCTATTTATTTATCTTTCTCTTAGAAGTGTATATTGTTCCATAAGTCTGGACCCAGATTTTTCCTTGTGGAACATTTTTCTTGATTGGTTGGTTTGGATTTCCAAAAATTTGTTCAACTTATTAAATTATATAGGAATTTTCCTATTTCATCTTATATTTGTGTTTTTGAAAATTGGACTTCAAAAAATATAGCAGATTTTTAACTCTGGAGTCAATTTTTAAATAATTTTCTAGTTATATAAGGTAAATAATTTCATGTATTTCATAAATACAGATTTAGGAGCATAGTGCTACTTCCCACCCTACCCTCCCTCCCACTCATGCTGCCATCCTCCCTCCTGCTTCCTGTTGTATGAGGAATCTCCATACTGTTTTCCACAACAGCTGTCCTAGTTTACATTCCCACCAACAGTGTATTAGGGTACTCCCCCCACAATCTCCACCAGCATTTATTGTTTTTTGGTTGCTCTATGAAGCTGTTCTAACTGGGGTGAGGTAAAAACCTTAGTGTGGTTTCCATTTTCAGTTCCCTGATGGCTAGGGAACATAAACCTTTTTTGAATGTGTCTGTTGGCAATTTGAATTTCATCTTTTGATAAAAAATCTGTTTGAGTCCTTTGAACCATTTCTATTTATTTATTTATTTATTTATTTGACAGGCAGAGTGGACAGTGAGAGAGAGGGAGACAGAGAGAAAGGTCTCCCTTTACCGTTGGTTCATCCCCCAATGGCCACTGTGGCCGGCGCACTGCGCTGATCTGAGGCCAGGAGCCAGGTGCTTTTCCTGGTCTCCCATGTGAGTGCAGGGCCCAAGGACTTGGGTCCTCCACTGTTCCACCCCAGCCACAGCAGAGAGCTGGCCTGGAAGAGAAGCGACAGGGACAGAATCCGGCACCCTGACCAGGACTAGAACCCGGTGTGCCGGTGCCGCAGGTTGAGGATTAGCCTATTGAGCCACGGTGCCAGCCTTGAACCATTTCTTAAGTGGATTGCTTATTTTGTTGTTGTTGCATTTCTTTATCAGTTACATAGCTTGGAAATATTTTCTCCCATTCTGTTAGTTGCCTCTTTGGAGTCAAACTTTCACTCATAAGAATTTCACAAAACCTTAATATCTTGGTGAGTTCTATGAGCCCTGTAAAGAATAGCACTGTTTTCATTTCTTAAACTTGGCTACTGGCTTATAAATTTTGCTAATATTTTAAAAAATGTTCTTCCTTGCTTATATGTATCTGTAGTACTTTTGTGAAACCAGCATTTTATTGATGCTTGTTATTACCCTTTTCCTGACTTTATTTAAATACTCTTCATGCATTTTCTTTTTTAATTCTTAAGAAGGAAGCTGGGATGATTGGTTTGTGCTGTCCTAATGTATTCACTTAAGGATGCAGATTTTCTCTCAGCACTGATTTTTCTGCAATCCCTTAATTTTCTTATATGTTTGCAAACCCTGTGTGTGCAGGTCCTGTCTGCCCCAGTATCTCCATCCTCATGTGCCTGCAGCCATATCAGGCTTCATGTCTCTCCATTCCTATGTCTGAAACCCATGTATTTTCTCCAGTGTCTATCTCTCATTTAACTGTGACGCCTGTTCACCCTTGGTTTGTTGTCATTCATAACATCTCTGACATTCATGTCAGCTTTCAACATTCCCTATTCCTTGTGCCTGCAGCACGTGCCAGCTGCATGAGTCTCCATCCCCTGTGTCTCCAGCACATTTTCCTGAGTGTCTCCCTGCACCATGTCAATCATCATGTCCTCCAGCCCCTCTTACATGAAGCCAAGATCTTCCCTCAACTGTCTGCTTCCCTTCTCCAGAGTGATCTTTCTACTACCCTGCAGTAACTTCACTGCCTGTGCTTCCAGCTCATGGCAACCTTTATATACCTCTCTGCTCTTTGCTTGAACCCACTGTCATACTTAGGTTTCTAGAATGCCTCTGACTGCAGCCAGGTGTTTCTCTATGTCCCCATGCCCAATACCCATACCCTATGCACCTCCTGTTTCTGCATCTCCTGTTTTCCTCCCGTGGTCTATCCATATATAGATATAGCCATATCTATATCTATATCTATATCTATATCTATATCTATATCTATATCTATATATATCCAATATATCCAATATATATTGCTATATATATTTCACATCAGTTTTTATCTACTCTTGTTTTAAATATATTGGAACCAGTGTGCTGTATGATATGGTTATACTGTGGTTGGATTTCTAATAACACATCAAGATGTCTGGTAAAATTTCTGTCCCACTATGCATTCTCTCCAGTAATGAATAAGATATACTGCTATTCCATATTCTTGTAAAAATTTGTGTTTTCGTGTTCATTTTTAAGTCCCCTAGTGCAGCGTCTGCGGCCTCGCGCGGCTCCCTTACTTCCTCACACCCGGTCACAGCCCCACCACAGCCTCACCTGGCCCCAAGCCACATCCACCCTGCGCAGGTGGCCAAGCCTGCCCAGCTGAGCTCAGACCCCCCGGGAGCCCCTGCCCCTCTCTGAGCACTGGGGGACGGCCAGATACTGGGCCACTGACCTGGGAGATGGAGGGGCCTTACTTGGGCGGGCCACTCATTCATTCATTCACTCACTCACTCACCCACCCCAGGGGCCCAGCCCCCATCTGCGCAGTGTAAGGGGCGGGGGTGAGGAGGTGCCCATGGCCCCGTGGCCCCTGTCCGGCCTGGCCTCAGGACACATTCTGTAGTTTGCAGCAGACTGGTCGGCTCCTTGGAGCCTCAGATGTGGGCACAGTGTGCAGTGCCCGAGAGCCAGGAGATGGAGTGCCCTGACCCCCACCCCAGCGCCAGGACACAGCAGGGGAGGTGGTGGGTGGCACTCAGATGGGCATGGGGGGGTGACTGCCTGCCTAAACCCCACCATGGCTCCCTAGGGCCCCACCCACCCACCCACAGCTCCATCCTGCCCCAGGGCCTTTGCACAGCCGTGACCTCGTCCCCCAGACCCCAGACCCTCAGCCAGCACCCCCTCCTCAGCGCCAGCCCGGTGCCCACAAGCCCCCCCACCTGACTGCCAGTTCACAGCAGAGCCTCCTGGGGTCCGAACATGGCTGCCTGTGTGCCCGGCCCACAGTTCCGGCCTGGGCAGTGGCCTGACAGCGGGCAGGGGAGACCGAGGCTGGCGGTGGCCGGCGCCTGTCCTGGCCCCGCACATCCTCGCTTTTTCCTTCACGGAAGCGGTTCTCACGGCCACACCGCCTGCAGTTCCAGTTTTCCCGCCTGGACCCATCCAGCCCAGTGTAGACACTGCTCCTGTAGACACCTCAGCCCCACTGGGCTCTGAAGCTTCCAGAGACAGGGACCTCAGCCCTGCACAGCGAGGCCAGCGCGGCCCTGGTGGGCATGTGGGCCCTTCCCAGGTGCCAGGGTGGCCATGTGACCACACTATGCTGGGGGTCTGGTGGCAGGGTGATGCAGCTCCAGGCTCCTGCTGAGGGCTGGGGAGGGGCAGGCACACAGGTGCCCCCAGGCCACACCTCTGCAGGAAATGCCCCCCGCTGACAATGTGCATCCTGGGCTCCCTGGGGGAGGCATAACCCCCTGAATGGGAGGCCTGGGCCTCTGCTGTGGGCACCACCCCACCCCCCTGCTCCAGCCACACCGGCCTCCTGGCTCCGTGCTGGCCCAGGGCCTTTACCCAGGCCCTGTCCTCAGCCCGCTTTTCTCTTTGCCCATTTTGTCAACTGTCGGGTCTCAACTCTGAGGCTACGCAGGCCCACGCAGGCACCTGCCCCAGGCCACCACCACCTGCCCTTCTCTTGAGCACCTGAGACAGGCCGGGATACAGTAGGTGTATGATAAATGCTGGCCAAGGGGAGACTGAGAGCTGAAGCTGACCATGAACTCGGCACCAGGGACTGGGGACCACCACCCCCGCCCGGCAGCTGCAGGGGACAGGGCCCTGGTGCCACGGCCATGAGACCCAGGCCACTTCCCAGAGTGGGAGGAGACCTGGCCCTGGGCCGCAGGCTCTGAATCCCCAGGTAGAGGCCCAGGCTTTTTCTGGCCCCAAGTCAGGCCTGGAATCTCTCCCTCCCCCAAGGCAGGGATCACAGCCCCGAGGGCCGCGTCCTGGCCCCCTAGAAACTTCCAGAAGGGCGCCCAAGCTTAGCGGAGCTGCCCCAGCCCTGCCCTACGCGGCCACCCCTGGCCCTGCCTGGAGCCCCCGGGGCCACCTGCCCACAGCCCCCCCCCATGCCACAGGGGCCTGGCGGAGCCGGCCACACAGCCCCGGGGCCACGACGCTGGCCCACGTGGGCCCGGCACCCACTCACCATCCACCACATCTTGGCTGTCTTGTCCTAGCCCAGCTGCCACTCCGGAAGCTTCGGAGCCCGCGTCCTCGCCGGCCCTGCTGGGCACCTTGGCGCCTGGCACCTCCATGCTGGCGCGGGGCGCCGCTGACCCTACCCCACCCCACCACGGGCTCGGCGCACGCGACTCCCATGGCCTGGGACCATTGGAGCTGGAGGGGGAGAGGAAGAGAGATGGAAAGGGCAGCTGCGATGGGAGCTCAGGCGAGTGGCCACCCATGGCACTGTGCTGCAGGGGCGGCCGCAGCTCCGATTGGGAGCAGCCCCCCGCGCCCGCCCCTGGGAGGAGCAGCTGCTCCCAGCCCCGCCGCCCACTCCACAGCTCCTGTGCCCGGCCTGGCGCGCAGGGCCCACGGAGCAGCGGGACCCCTCCCACCACCTCCCGCGGCCCCTTCCTGGAGCCCCAGGGCTGGGGCCGCGGCCGGGGGAGGGGGCGCCCTCCGTGCAGGGAGGAGGGTCCAGGGTCCCAGGCTGCGGGCGCTGGGATGGTTGTGCATGCATGGGGCGCCAAGGGTGCTCCCGGCCTGCAGGGCAGGACCTCGGGGGACCCCGGAGGCTCTGGGGTGACCACGGGGCTTGGGGTGGGGCTAGGGGCCGGAGGGCGCCCCCTGCTCCAATGCCCACCCCGCGACGCGTCTCCCCCAGGACAGGCACCTCCTCCCTCTCGGGCCAGGGACTCCAGAGCCCGCCCGGGGGCCCAGCAGGCAGCGGAGGCTGGAGAGGGAGGAGGCGCCCGGCCAGCACCTAGCCCCGCACCTGGCCCCGTACCCGGCCCCCGAAGTAAAGCTGTGGGCGTGGCGCTGGTGGCAGCAGGACGCGGCGCGTGCGGGACCCATTGAGGAGGCCCGGCCCCCAGCCGTCATTTGCCTCTGAGCCTCATGGTCCCTGCATGATGACCCCAGGGCTTTGCGGGACAGGGGAGGCAGGGCCTGGGCGAGAAGCGGACGCGGTGGGTGGGAGAGGAAGGGGAGAAAGGCGGAGGCCACGGCCCACCTCCCCCTCAGCACGTTTTCCTCCTGTGGAGGCCGCGGCCCAGCGGCAGGGCCGGGCAGGGCGAGGACCCCGGCCCAAGGCCTCGCCTGCGCTGCGCTGCACAGTGGCAGGGGGGAGACCGGGAGCGTCCCTGGCGGGGGAGGCGGGCGGCCCCCGACTCAGCTGCCTGAAGCCCTCAAGGAGCGGAATCCACGAACTGGGGGCGGAGCCTCCGGGTCTCACTCAGGTCCTGGGGTTTGAACAGCGCCCTGACCTAACGCGGGCCCAGAGCAGAGCGCAGGGCAAGCGGAGGTTTGATTAAAGAGGCAATGGCTTGGGACGCCTGCTGGGCCGCATCCCAAGTGGTTGCGGGTTCGAGTCCCGGCCGCTCCATTTCCGATCCAGCTCTGCTGTGGCCTGGGAGAGTAGTGTAGGATGGCACGGGTCCTTGGGCCCCTATGCCTGCGTGGGAGACCAGATGGAGTTCCTTGCTCCTGATCTGCGCGGCCATCTGGGGAGTGACCCAGAGGGTGGAAGACCTCTCTCTCTGTCTCTCTGTTTCTCTCTTTCTCTCAATTCCCACTTTCAAATCAATCACTCTTTAAAAAGTCAGATCATGTCAGCGCAGTGTGCCGGCCGCAGCGCACCGGCCGCGGCGGCCATTGGAGGGTGAACCAATGGCAAAGGAAGACCTTTCTGTCTCTCTCTCTCACTGTCCACTCTGCCTGTCAAATAAATAAATAAATAAATAAATAAATAAATAAATAAATAAATATAAAAAAACTCTTTAAAATGTCAGATCATGCCAACAATTCCCAGCCACAGACCCCATAAGCTGTGGAAATGCGGACAGCGGAGGCCGGAGAGAAACTTCTGGGGGAAGTGGAGAGGCCGTGGGTGGCACTTAGTGGGGGGAGGGGGCTGTCCCGGGACCCCAGCTCCCTCCCAACCAGGGCCCCACCCAGACCGGGAGCCCGAAGGGAGGTCGGGGGTGACCACGGCTGGACAGGACTGGGCAGGGGCGGGGTGGGGACAGGTGGGCAGTGAGCGGGGGCAGGGGGTTCCTCCCCACCCCGCCTCCGGCTGAGGGCTTCTCGGGGGAGGGCAGCGCCAGTGGTGTTGTGCAGGGATTGGCTTCCTTGGCACTCAGGAGGGCGTGGGGCTGGAGCTGATGTGGCCAGGGCCCAGCAGCTGGCCTCTCTCTCCCTGGCTCAGGACACTCTGGATGGCGGCCCCCCATGAACACAGTCCCACAGCCGGCTCTGCTCAGCCTCAGCCGGGGCACAGACACCTGGCCCTTTAAGGAAATGCTGCCGAGGCAGCTAGAAGTCAAACTGGCACTCATGATGTTGGCATTATGGATGGTGGTTTAACCTGCTATACCGTGATGATGGCCTTTTATCCTGCCCTCTTGCTAGGTGGCAGACATTGTGGTTCTGCCAGGCACACTTACAACAGTGGGAACTAAGTTCTCTTCACTTACACTGTCAACATCTATTTCCCAAAGTATCCTTAGCAGGGATTAATCTGAAGCATCACAAAGGATATTTTTTCATTTAAAAATGTTATTTTGATAATATATTAACAAGTAATGACTCCGCTATGTAATCCCACTTAGATTTCTCCTTTTCTCCTCAGATTCTAGAATTTTCAGAGTAGCTATTAGTTTTGCTGATGGAATGACTGAAATAATCTGAAAGGAAAACAATACAGTGTTCTATTGGAGCTACATCATTGTGACATCTTTTTTAAAAGACTTATTTATTTATTTGAAAATCAGAGATACAAGGAGAGGGGAGGCACAGAGGGAGAGCGAGGTCTTCCATCCACTGATCCATTCCCCAATTGGCTATAACGGATAGGAGCTGCACTGATCCGAAGCCAGGAGCCAGGAGCTTCTTCCAGGTCTCTCGTGTGCACAGGGGTTCAAGAACATGGGCCATCTACAACTGCTTTTGTGTCACTTGAACACTCTCTGCATCCACCGCTTTGTTATCACATATATGACAGGCATGTCAATCATTTTAATCTTCCCATAGGTGGAAAATATCTCCATGATGTGGTCCTTGGTCATGTTCCTGGTGAGCCTCCCAATGTGCACTTTGGTGGGTTTAGGGGATGGGTTCCGTCTTTTCCTTTGCTTTCCATCTCTTTAAGGTGGTTTGGATTTGGAGCCCAAGTGCCTTCTGTTGTGCCTGCACCAGGAGGCACTCCAGGAGCCAGAGGAACTGCTGGAGCTGGAGCTGAGGAGCGGCTTGAAGCTGAGGAGGAGGAGCTGGAGCCCTTGCTGGTGCTGGAGCCCAAGCTGGAGCTGCAGCTGGAAGGAGACCTGGTGCTGTTGCTACCGCTGGAAGCGCTGCGCCGCTTTCGCGCCTGGTCCTGGCTGGGGTCCTTCTCACTGGACTCCTTGGTGGCCCTTTTATCTTTAGAGCAGTCCTTAGACTTCTCATCAGAGCAGTCTTTTTATTATTTCCTTTGACTCCTAGCAAGCTCTTCTTTTTCATTCCTGATAAATCCATTCTGCCCTTCTGAGGTGCTCAAAGCAGCAATGGTGGCCTCGCTTTTCTGAACTTCCACTTCTAACTCAATTCTGAGAAACTATCCCTAATTGATTGCAATTTATGCCAAAGAGCAGCATCTTCCCGCCACTGCCACCTCCTCCCGCTCTCATGGGCCACTCAACATAAACATCTTTAAAATGAAATGTCCGTAAGATTTTTCATGTGTTTTTAATTACTTCAAATGCTACATGGAGAAATGAAATATCCATGAGAATATAAAAGTCAAGAAATGTATGAATGAGATGATTACCTGACTCAGAATTCTGCTTATTCAGTGCACCTTTAATCTAAGTATGATAAATAAAAACAATAATTCAATGTAGAACTACTTGGAAATGATGCTTGAATTACATTCCATACCTTCTCTTAAAATATACAAAAGCTGAATAATAATTATTTTCTTATTGTTATTGCCTATATAAATATCTTACATTCAATTGTCATATAACTGCCACCAGTACATTTAATGTAGTTTTGAGCTATTATTAATAATAATTATTATTAATCACCATATAGCTGGCACTTACCTGAATGTCTGGATAGTGAGCATGCAATGTATAATAATGGTTAACTAGAAAATTGGTTGAGTCTCTAGTACTCTTATAAGTTCACTCAAATGTTTCCCAAAGAGCTTCACCCTTTATGAAAATTTAATGTGATGTTTATTAATTTAAGTAGTCATCAATGAATAAGTCAAATGGAGTGTTTCATATGAAGTCAAAAGCATCACTTTTATACACATATTACAGAATATTTATGCAGTAACACTTGACTAACTAGAATTTATTGTAGTTGTATTTGAATTTTTAGAAACAAGATCTATTAAGGAGTCTTTTCATACACAAATGCAAATATCAACAGTTACATTTAAAAAAATCTTCTAATTTCAAAGCAGCAAAAAGCTGGTATTTTGATCATGCAAAGATCAGCAAGTGGATAAATTAGCTCTATTATGATACATCATACATAAAAAGCCTGAATTTTACAAATGCCAAACCCAAAAATTACTTAGTACTACAAAGTCATGCCACTGTTTTACACTAATTCTACTAAAAACAATAAAGTTACATATAGTATCAGAAAATTTCTTAATGAGGGCAGAATTTTTCTTACACTATTGGCAGGGCACTCATCCTCCTGATAGGGGACTCCTATGTATTTCTGGAGAGCTTTCCCAGACTTATTTCCAATTTATGCACTTAATGAAAGGTGCAAGAAGTTTTACTTTAGAAGTTCTTCATGTTTACATCAAATGGATTGGCCACCCTCAAAAAGATCAGTACTCTGGTTTCTTGATATCAATGTTAAACTTTCAAAAATACAACCTTATCCTATCCAATCCTTCTTAATAATTGAGTGTTCTCTCACTGTCACACTTTAATTACAAGAGCTTTTGTGTTTGTGTCTCAAAACTATCAGTTTGACCCTTAATAATAAGATAACTGGGTCATTCAAAAAACATACTGAACCACAACCATATGGCTTCAGGAAAATGTTCTGGTTTTGCTCCATCGAAGTGATAGCTAATGTTCATGATATTTCCAAACAATGCGGTTCCTTGGGTCTTTGTACGATCATCTAAATTATCTAAATTTAAATTGAAATGATTTAATTCCAGAAGACTTGCATGTTCTTGACCTTTTAGTTCTTGTTTAGAAGGGGCCAAATTAGCTGATTTGAGGAGAATAATGTTTCTTTTTTCTCCTCCATACAGTGGATCCCCTCTCTCACCATTGCTATTTAACATAGTCCTGCTAGTTTTAGCCACAGCCACTAGGCAATAAAAAGAAACCAAATTGATACAAATTAGAAAAGAGGAATCCAAACTACCCCTATTTGATGACATGGTTCTATATATAGAGGATCCAAAAGACTTCACTGAGACTTTGGTAGAGTGGCAGGATATAAAATCAACACACAAAATTCAATAACCTTTGCATTCAACCACAATACTAGGGCCAGTACTGTGGCAAAGCGGGTAAAGCCACTTTCTGCAGTGCCGGCATCTCATATTGGCACCAGTTGAGACCCTGCTGTTCCATTTATGATGCAGCTCTCTGCTATGGCCTGAAAAAGCAGTAGAAGATGGTCCAAGTCCTTGGGACCTGCACCCACGTGGGATACCTGGAAGAAGCTCCTGGCTCCTTCCTTTGGATCAAGGCAACTCTGGCCATTGTGGCCATCTGGGGAGTGAACCAGTGGATGCAAGATCTCTCTCTCTCTCTCTCCCTGCCTCTCCTCTCTCTGCAACTGTGACTTTCAAGCAAAATAAATAAATCTTAAAAAATAATGTTTGTGGTCAGTAAGATAACATTTCTTAAAAATATAAACACAATACCAGGGATGAGAAACTACTCATAAGATTAATCTCATGCATGATAGACTCAAAAATAAATTCTTGGATTGAATTTAACTAAGGATTCCAAAAATCTCTAAGAAAATTACAAAATGCTAAACAAAGAGTAAGAATATACAAAATGGGAAAATCTTTCAAGATTAGAAGATTCAATATTATCAAAATTCTATACAACCAAAATAATTCTAGAGATTCAATGTGATCACAATCAATATATGAACAACATTCTTATATAGGAATATTCTTTCTATACGCAATTTGCATACGGCTTTCTTCATAAAATAATGTATTTTATAAAATGCTTTCTCTGCATCTATTAAGATCATCTTTGTTTATTTTGTTCATCAGTTTGTTAATGTGATATATCACATTTCTTTACTTGAGAATGTTGATTCATCCTTGCATACCAGGGATAAATCCCAATTTGTCTAGGTGAGTGATCTTTCTGATGTGTTTTGGATTAGATTGGCTAATATTTGGATGGGGATTTTTGTATCTATGTCCATCTGGAATATTTATCTATAATTCTCTTTCTCTAGTGTATTTTTTTCTGCCTTAGGAATTAAGGTAATATAGGCTTCATAGAGGGAGTTTGGGATGATTCCTGGCCTTTCACTTGTTTGAAAAACTGGAATTAGCTTTTCTTGAAATAGCTGAAAGAATTCCACAGTGAGAATCTGTGGTCCAGGGCTTTACATTTTTGGGAGGGTCTTTATCACTGATTCAATCCTTGTCTAGGATGTTGCTTTGTTTAGGTTTTCTCTGTCTTCTTGACTCAATTTTGGTAGCTTGTATGTGTTCAGGACTTTTTTCCATTTCTCCCAGGTTTCCTGATTTGCTGTCATACATCTCTATGTAGTAATTTCTGATGATTATTTTTATTTCTGTTGTTACTTTTCCTTTTACACCTCTGATTTTATTGATATGGGCCTTCTCCTTCTTTTTTTGCTACATTAGCCAATGGTATGTCGATTCTGTTTGTTTTCCCAAAAAATTAGCTGTTCATTTACTGATCTTTTGGAATTTTTGTTTCAATTTTTCTTCTCTAATTTTAATTATTTCTTTGTTCTAGGTTCTTAATATACATGGATAGAGCATTTATTTGGTACCTTTCCAATTTTTTTATGCAGACAACAATTTCTATAAACTTCTATCATAATACTTATTTTGCTGTATTCTATAAGTTTTGATAGGATAATTATCATCTTCATTCATTTATAGAAATTTTTTTTATTTCCCTGTTGATTTCTGCTATGATACATTGTTCATTCAGGAGCATGTTGCTCAGTCTCCATGTGTTTCCATATGATCTGGAGATTCCTGAGTTGGGGTTTTTCAGCTTCATTCCATTCTGGTCACAGAAGGTACATGGTATGATTTCATTTTTTTTTTTTTAATTTGCTGAGACTTGCTTTATGGCCTAGAATATGGTCTATCCTAGATAAAGTTCCATGTACTGATGAGAAGAATATGTATTCTGCTGCTGTGAAGTAAAAAGTTCTGTTGGGGCTGGTGCTGTGGTGCAGCATGTAAAAGCCCTGGCCTGAAGCACTGGCATCCCATATGGGAGCTGGTTCTACCATGGCTGCTCCTCTTTTTATCCAGCTCTCTATTATGGCCTGGGAAAGCAGTGGAAGATGGCCCAAGTCCTTGGGCCCCTACAACCATGTGGGGGAGCCAGAAGTTCCTGGGTCCTGGCTTCAGATAGGCATAAATCCAGCTGTTGTGGCAATCTGAGGAGTGAACTAGGGCATGGAAGACCTCTCTATATATATCTCTACCTCTCTCTGTCTTTCAAATAAAATAAAACTTTTTTGACATTGTATCAAACTCTTTTTTCAAATGATGTTCCATAACAACATTTTAAATGACTTTATGCAATCAGTAATATAAGAGCAGACATTACTACTAAAATTAATAAGTAGACTAAAATAAGCCATCAAGACAATAATGTATTGTTGATAAAATATCTTAGATTTCAAGAAAGAGATACTTTAAAATGAGATAAAAATATCAAGAAAGCATGCATTTATCTGCATCATTAGAAAATTAACTATATGTTTTGGTGAGCATAACCAGAAAAAAATTTTATTTACTGTTTGTTTTCACAGTATTAGTTACTAAAATTCATTGCACTTACAAAAACATAAAAGTCAACCTCTAAAGTCTAATTATAGCTGTATTTGCTTCTGCACTGGTCACATGCTATTAAATAATTTTTTTAACTTTTATTTAATGAATATAAATTTCCAAAGTACAACTTTTGGATTGTAGCGGTTTTTCTCCCATAACCACCCTTCCTCCTGTAACCATCCCATCTCCCACTCCCTCTCCCATCATCAAGATTCATTTTCAATTATCTTTATATACAAAGATGAGTTTAGTAGATACTAAGTAAAGATTTCAACAGTTTGCACCCACACAGAAACACAAAGTATAAAGTACTGCTTGAGTACTAGTTATACCATTATTTCACATAATACAACACATGAAGGACAGAGATCCTACATGGGGAGTAAGTGCACGGTGACTGCTGTTGTTTATTTAACAATTGACACTCTTTTTTTTTGTTTCTTTCCAAATCTTCAGAGAAATTTCATTTGCCAGTGGTAGAAAAGAACACTGCACAGTGGGCCATGTTCCCAGAAAACCAGAATTAAATTACCATTAACTTCAAATCCAAAGACATGTACATGACCACAGGATATTTCCATCAACAATTCAAATTAAGTGAAGACCAGACCAATATTTATTCTATACACCTCCCATTCATGTGCTTGCAATTGAGGATATCTTGGGGATTTTTTTTTTTTTACCAATGACTAGATTCTTTGAATGTATAAGATAATCCAAAAGCAAGACAGGTCTCTAATGACTCCCAAATGTCTATTTAAAAGCTATTAAGTGAAAAATGAAATTGAGGACACTCACAATAATTCTTGGACTCCTGGAGATCCTAAGACATGCTACAAAAATAGGTATTTATTCTTAGGAAAATAGTCAGAGCTAGCTTTCTTATGCTATACATAAAATCTTAACATCAGAGGCAGTACAGATAGTACAGATAGTTTTGAACTGATCTCCAAACAAACACAAATCCACTACATTTAAAAGAACAGTTAATTTGAGGTTTTTGGCAAAAGACAGTACTTCACACATCTAATCCAAATCAAAGAGCCTGCAGACAGTTTTCAGTGAGATGAAAGGAATGAAATAAATATAAATTCTATGGATAAATAAATGTCAGACAATTTAAATAAGCTAACGGAACTAATATTTTTAAACAAAAATACTAGTCAGGTAACAAGCTTTTGTTTCTCAATGTCAGACTCTAAATGTTTACCAGACTACTGTTAATATCATTAAAAACCTAATCTTTGACCCAGAGTGTTAGTAATACTGATTTGCATTTGCAAAAAGATTGTTTTTCCAACTGAATGCTTCTGGTCCTCAAAGGTATTTTAATATTACTGAAGGCAGACTGTGGTGCTAACAGAATTTAAGTCTCAAGTACTTTTTTTTAAAAAGTGACAGACTCTAAAGTCAGTCTACTAATTTGCCCAGGTAAAAAATGCAAGAATTGGTTATAACTAGCATATTTAGTGGCATGCCCTATTGAGTGGTATGGTTAGTAAGTAATAACTACACCTTAAACACCATCCCAGTCTGTTTCTTTTATGTATTGCTACTTATTCATTAACTTCATACCCACCACTGAGTTCCTATGGCCAGGTAAAAATTTTATGGTATGCACAAAAAACTGTCATGGTGGGTACTGTTCAAAGTTCTAGAGACTGGAACAATCATTTATTGTAGGATTCGCTCCCTCTCCTAAATGCATGAAGCCGTTCTACTTTTCTGTTTCTCCCCTTAAAATAAAGGCTACATATCATGGTGATCTTTTGCCACATTTTTGATTAACTTTTGGCTACGTGAAAAAACTTGTAATGAATTTGTCAATTTTGCTCATCTAGCTTGAAGTTCAACCTAATTCTTTTCAAATATCTTATACAATGGAATGCCCCAGATTACCCCATTAATCCATTTCTATGTTGTTCCTATTTTATGAGGAAGATGTTTTACATTTTTTGTTAAGATTTGTTATCAGTAGAAAAGTTTGTCATGTTACACATGTTACCATGAGAGTGCAACAGCTCTTGTTTGTGAATTCTCCCTTCTTTTTAAACATCTGATTAAGTTGCAAAGGCTGAAAATCTTCCACAAAAAGCATGCTTGGAAGAATAGAGACAACACAGTTTTCTCACAAAGTAACTTTCTGAAAACTGATAAAACTAAATTTATGAACACTTTTGATTGCAAGTAGTCTGCAGAAACAAAATCTTGTGTATGTTTGGGTTAGGTAACTCAAGTTTTCTTTTTAACAATCAGAATGTTTTAAGGAAACATTTTAGATCCCACGAAAGGGACCTGACTCTTGGATTTAGGACCCTTTCCTTGACAATATGTACAAAATTTCTTTAACTTGCCATGTGTCCATTCTTTGAAGCTGTCAAAGCCTAGAACCCATAAACAAATCACAAATAACAATAACCTACATTAATTAACATCCCCCCTTTAACATGTTGACATTTTTACTAAAGGATTTTTTTGCATTTCCATTTCTTATATCCCATGACATTCCATAAAAATTGCATTATTGCTTTATAGGCCACACTACATTCAAAATTATGTTTATATGCATTGCCTATTTTCCTTGATGTCTGTTAACAGTTTGATACTCATTTTACTACACAAATTTAAGGTTGAAAATACCTGTTAGTATTTCTTGTCAGAACTTAATTGTTCACATCACTAATCACTACAAGCATAGTTAGCCCTGATTATATTGCTCAAAAACTGCACCCATTATCAGAACAGTGCAAATGATATTTAATTTAAAAGTAATTATAATGGCTTGAATTCAAAGTTATTCAAATGAATACTGTCAAGTAATTTCACTTGAGTGTATACATATTTCATCATCAGTGTTTACATTACCCTTCTTTACGTATAACCATCAATTCTTCACAATTTCTTTACATCAGTTTTCTTTCCCAAGTCCCCAAACTGAGAATGCCAAATAGTCTTGGAAGTCCATAGCTTCATATTTTAATGTTTTCTTAAGAACACATTTGTGAACTCACAAAAGTGTTCATCTTTCAACTTTGAAAATGCAGTTTTTAGTTTGTCAAACAATCCTGTTCTAAAATCCCAACAAATAAATCTGAGAATTAACTTAAACACCTTGACAGTGTCCCTTAAAAATGGTATGACAGTAAAGTGCCCATAGGCATGGCAATGACCTCTTGGATGGGATCATTTAACTCCTTGGAACTGGAAAATACCAGTACCAAGGATTACACTGAGATTCAATTTTACTGAAGGCTACATTTAGTTTACCCACTTTCCACAACCTAGCATATTCATTATGGTAGAATGAAATGTAAATGTTTTGTGTAGCCCTCAATCTCACACTAAGATTTGAGAGAGATGTACTTTTAAAAAGCATGGGGTAATAATATATAAAATCAGTGGCAGAAAGTTTCATTAAGCACCAAGAACTAATTTTGTCACCCCATACTCATTTTGTAGGTAAGTTTCAACAACCGGCAAAGCACATTTACATATGTTCCAATGAATACTTATTGACAAATTTTTAAATTACACTCTATGTCCCAGCTATCCCAGTAACTGACATACAACATACCAAAATGGTTTATTAAGATAACAAAAAAACAATTAATGTAAAACATACAGGCTATTGGCAACCACTATTCTAAAATTGTGTAAGTACAAATAAACATACTGAAATGTGTGCAATTCTAAATTTTTAAACCAGAAGATTTCTACACTAACACACATTTATATTAATACACATAAAAATAAAAACTTTATTACAAAAATAAGTTACACTCGCCTCCAGCTTACAGTATAAAACAATTTTATTTGCAGGAATGCAAAATGATTGTTTGCCATGAGCATTTTGAACATATGACATGTCTAATTTTCTTGTTAAATTTGCATTTACTGGGGAACTGGTGTGTATAAAACCTTAATTAAGTATAAGCTCTGATCTTCATCATGGTGCCTATTGGGTTTATGTGATATAACTGCAGTATCCCTTTCGGGAAGGGGAGAAGGGATTTATTTACACAAAGTCCTAATTAAACTATAATTTTACTTTTGACTTTAAGCTATCAACTTAGGACTTGGCAAAAAAATTTTTGAGGGTGATTCAATAGAGGATGCTTCACCACTGAATACTCACTGTCATCAAGGTGCTTTAGAAAATTAAAAAAACATAGCACAAATGATTGTATTCTACTCTACAAGTTACCATGACCTGCATAGGAAATGGAAAGCTGATTCACATTTTTACAGTGATCAGCAGTAAGAAATGCACTAATGAAACATACCTTTTACCTAAAAAGCTAAACTACAGCCATATACTAATTTCTATGATTTATGAAAAAACTTCAAAATATCCAAATGTCAGGCTTTGCTGTACAATTGTCAGTTTTAGTCTGACTTTTTATAAAGGGACACTGCAGTATTTAGTACAAGTTTGGATGGACTTTTTTTGAACATCTGATGTCTTAAAAAAGTAACATATTGCTAAACTATTATACATCCAAATAACTACAATGTATGAAGAAGCAAGGCTGCTTTTTCAGCCACAAAATATGACAAAAGCAAGGCCTGTTATCATGGTCATGAGGAAGTCTTACAAGCCTCTGAAACTAAAGGCAACTAAGAATGCTACATTTGGTATATTAAAATCTTACCCTCATATCATATTTAGCAAGCCTTGCTTTTATCTACAAAGATTTTTCTATGTACAGTACAGCCAGGGTATAGTTCAATCTTCTGCTACTGTGATAGTTAACCAACCCTTTAAAAAAGATTCTGAAAAGAACCACTATCTGGAATGCCTGACTAACCAGCCCTGATGATTATACCTGAAACTGCATATCTGAACACAATTCAAAAGTGATTATTACTATAAAAAGATACAGACAATCATGATTAACCTTGGTGAGTAGAAATAAAATTTAAGGATACCAATAGTGGAATTCATCTATACCATGGCAATAAAATTTAAATGCACAAATTCAAGATAATATTTCAGAATACCACTGCTGGGATCCTTAATTTAAAAAAAAAAAAAAAAAACAGGGGAAAAATCTACTTAGAGCAGATTTTTTAAAGAGAAGAACTTTATTCTTTATCAAGCGATCATGCTAGAAGTTATAAAGGAATTCTGTTGGAACACATTTGGAAAATAGAGTAGCTTTAGTTTAATAACTTGCACTGCATAGAAAATTGTTAAAGAAATTCATATCAAAGTCCAAGTATTAGTTCAATGTCCCGTATTTGATTCCATGATCTTCATAGGAAGGTCTTCTGCAATAGAATATGCTCCTATACAGCCAAGATATTTAAGGTTGCTTGATTTCCTTACCATTACTCCACTGCAAGCTTCTGGTGTAATCCCACATAGCAAGTCAGTCTTCATTGTAACAGGTCAGGACAGGCCTCAACCCCTTTTCGCTGCCCGTGGCCTCTTTGTTGTTGGACACCTCCTCTCACACCACCAATGCCTCTTGCTGATCCAGGACCTCCTCTCTGTGAATAACCGGCTCTACCACAGGGAGGAGCAGCCCCATGACCTCTGGATGGAGCAGCACCCCTTACTCCTCTACCACCCCTTCCTCTAGCTCCAACTTGAAAATCTTCATAACCATAGTATGGATCTTCATATCCACCATGATAGTTATGGTAATCATAGCCAAAATAATCATAAAAATCTTCATATCCATAATAATCTGGAGGATATCCATAACCACTTCTACCTCCATGCCCTCGACCTCTTGTTGGAGGGGGCATATGAGTTGGACCGTAATAGTAGTAATCATCATACATCTGATTGTTGCTTGCCTCTGAGCTTTTCTTTCTTTCCTTTTCTGATCTGGTGGCTTAGCAAAAACAATTTCAATGTTTTCTCCCTCCAAGTCTTTGACATTCATTTCTTCCATAGCCTTAACAGCACCATCTCATTCATCAAAATGAATGAATGCATAATCTCTCAGTTTCCTTATTCGTTCCAGTTTTCAAAACTGACTAAATGCCTTTTCTAAAATCTCTTCTGTTACAGTATTGGCAAGGTTACATACAAAAAGTACCTTCACCTTTGCCATAACCTCAGGATCAGGATCTTCTATAGGATCAGCCCATTCAACAGTTCCAACATTTTTCCAGACCTTGACTTTACCACTCATTAGCCTACACCTTGCCTGGGCAGCTGTTTTGTGATCTTCATATTCAAGAAAGCAAAAGCCTCTGTTTTGTTTTTTTTTCTTGTCATCTGGTTGGTGGTATAAAATGACGTCTGTAAGACCCTCTGTTACTTTGCTAAATTCTTCAAGAATCTGTTCCTTGGTTTTACTCTTAGGAATAGAGCCCACAAAATGCCTACTGTTGGCAACCGAGATGCAGACACCAATATGTTTTCCAGAACGAATTTCATGATTATTATACAGTTTAAAAGCCTCCTGAGCTGCTTTTTTTTTTTGTACAAAAAGTGACAAATGCATAACCTCTATTGAGACCAGTGAGTGGATCCATCATAAGACGAAGATCCCAAATAGGTCCAGCTTTCTCAAATAAAGGAACAAGCACATCCTCAAATAGATCGCTTGGGATCTTCCCCACAAATATCTCAATGCCAACAGAAGGCTGCTGACCTGAATAAACAGAATCTGGAGGCGGTCCCCCATACTTCCTCTGTCCAGTGGTCACATCAAGTGTGTAGCCTGTTCTTCCCAAGAGTGCTTTAATTTTTGCCTCATCTGGTCCTTTACTAGAGTACGCTACTTTGGTCCCCTGTTTTTCTCTCTGCCTGTAAGTCTTCATGACTCCACATAAAAAGGCACTTTTGTTCTGAACATGAGAGAGATCACTGTCATTAAACTGCTGAAAAATTGCCAATGCACCATCTTCATTGAATTCTTTCAAAGCTTCAATAGCTCTTTCATCTAAATCACTATGTGCAACTAGCCCTCCCCTTTGTGCTATGGCCAAGGAATCCTGTCCCAGGGGATCGGGTTGCATGCTCCCTGCTCCTTGTATCCCTGCAAGTGGAGCTGTTATAAAATGGTGGCCAAAGCTCATACCGCTGGCAGCAAACCCGATCCAGTTACACTCGCCTCTGAGAGTGCTTCCTGTGCGCATGCGTGCCCCCGCATGACCCCTCCTTCCCTCCCCTCCCTCGAGCATTTGCTTCTCTCATTCACTCCCTCAACCCCTGCCCCCCACCTGCTCCTCCTTCTCCCCTATCACCACCAGCAGCAGCAGCAGCAGCCGCCACTGCCTCCGGCCGCCTTCTCCTCTTGGCCTTTCTTCTTCCCTCTGTGTTCCTTCCCTGCTGCCCCCACTCCCATCTGTGGTGCCTCAGGCAGGAGTGGCAGCTTTGCCCCTTCTTGCTGACTCCTGGCATGCTTGCTCACTGCTCACTCCCTCCCTCTCTTGCTCTCTCAACCCTGTCCTCCAGTCCCTGCCAAGTCTGCTCCTTTCTCTCTCCCCCAGTTGACACTGGAGGCTCTTCTCATGAGCTGCCAAGGCTATGGATGCCGCTTGAGTTCACCAACTCTGATCTTATTTACACAAGGCCACAGCCAAAGTGGAAGCTCTCTCCTCCCTTCAGAGAAAGGTACCTCCTTCTTTGATGGCCCATTCTTTCCTCTGGGATCTCACTGACAGAAATCTTTCATTTAGGCTATTTTTTTTGTTTGCCAGAGTGTCTTGGCTTTCCATGCTTGAAACACTCTCATTGGCTTATTAGACAGATCTGAATGCCTTAAGGGCTGATTCTGAGGCCAGAGTGCTGTTTAGGACATCTAAAATTCTATGAGTCTGCTGTGTATCCAACTTCCCATGTTGTATAATTTTCTCATTTTAATTCTATCAGTTAATATTAGCAGACACTAGTCTTGTTTATGTGATCCCTTTGACACTTAATTCTCTCATTATGATCAATTATGAACTGAAACTGATCAGTTTGACTAGTGAGTTGGCATTGGTACATGCCACCTTGAAGGGATTGAATTGGAATCCCCTGGCACATTTCTAACTGTACAGTTTGGCACATGCTCTATTGGACTTACCCCAAATAAAATAAATCTTTAAAAAAAATAAGTTCTGTAGATACCAGCTAGGTACATTTGGTCCAGAGTTTTGATTAGCTCTTGTTTCTTTACTGATTTTTTGTCTAGTTGATATGTCCATTGAAGAAAGTGGGGTGTTGTTGATGTCCTCCCTTACTATTGTGTTAAATTGATTGTCTCTGGCCGGCACTGTGGCTCACTAGGCTAATCCTCTGCCTTGCAGTGCCAGCACACTGGGTTCTAGTCTGAGTCAGGGCACCAGATTCTGTCCCAGTTGCCCCTCTGCCAGGCCACCTGTCTGCTGTGGCCCGGGAGTGCAGTGGAGGATGGCCCAAGTGCTTGGGCCCTGCACCCCATGGGACACCAGGAGAAGCACCTGGCTCCTGGCTTCGGATCAACATGGTGTGCTGGCCACAGTGCGCTGGCCACAGCAGCCATTGGAGGGTGAACCAATGGCAAAAGGAAGACCTTTCTCTCTGTCTCTCTCACTGTCCACTCTGCCTGTCAAAAAATAAATTGATTGTCTCCCTTTAGATTCATTAATAATAATAATTTAATATCCAGGTACCCTTTACTACTGAATTCTACAAAATATTTAAGAAGAACTAACTCAAACACCTTTTAAATCATATGCAAAAATATGAATAGGATGTGAATCTGCCAAACCTCTTACAGATCACTCTGATACCAAAACAGAACAGGACACAATATAAAAGCAAAGCTACAAATCAATGTCCTTGGTGAAAATAGATGCAGATGTTATCAACCAAAGCCTAGCAACCCAAATCCAACACATCTACAAGATAGTTTATCAGATCAAGTGTGATTTATCTAAGAGATGCAGAGGTGAGTCAACCTTCACAAATAAAAATCACCATAAACCATGTCAATAGAATGTACAAGAAATATAAGCATCTAAATATATGAGGAAAAGCACTTCGCAAAATTCAAGAACGCTTCAAGCTAATGGCCCATCAAAAATTTAATATAAGAGCTGACCTCAAAATTATAAAGGCTACCTTTTGGCATCTTGTCAAAATCATACTGAATGGGGAAATGCTGAAATCATTTCCTCTCAGGTCTGGAACAAAACATTATTAGTTTCAACACTGTTATTAGTTTCAACACTGTTATTCTGTATGATATTAGAAATATAAAGAGGATCAAATAGGGAAGAGAAAGAAAGGCCACAAAATTGGAATGGAGAAACTCAAAATATTCTTGTTAACAGATGATGTTATTGTATATGGAAAAATCTAAACCCTGCACAAAAATGTTCTTGGAACTGATAATTCAGTTCAGTAAAGGTGCATTTTACAAAAACAACATGAAAAAGGCAGTTGTTTTTTCATGTACTAGTAATGAACTCTGTGAAAGCAAAATCATGAATAATCGCCATTCATAACAGCTACATTCAGATATTTTGTAATGAATTTTACCCAAAAAAGTGAAAGATCACTACAATAAAAATTATAAAATATAAATGAAAGACACAAAAAGGGAACGACGTTCTTAACTGAAAACAAAAATTCTACTGCACAAATATCTAAAGCAGTGGTTTAGACATAGAAAAATACTACAAAATGATGATATAAATTGAAATGTTTAACTGTATTTCATTCACAAATGATATGGTGATTTTTAAAGATTTTAAACAATTGACTTGAAAGGTGGAGTTAAAGAGTGAGGAAGATAAAAAGATCTTCCACCTGCTGTTTTACTCTACAAATAACTCTGGTGGCTGATGGTTGAGCAGTGACAAAAACAGAAGCCTGTAACTCAATCCAGTTCTCCCACATGGGTGACGGGGCCCAAGTACTTGAGCCATCATCCACTTCTCTTCCAGGTGAATTAGCAGGGGGTTGGATTGGAAGTACAGCAACCCAGATTTGAACTGACACTATGAATGGAATGTCAGGATCGTAATCATGGTTTACTCTGCTGTATTACAATGTTGGTCCTGACAGTTGTGTTTTTTTAAGCAATGGGGTATACATTTTAAAAACATATATGAACAGCTACAAGTCTGGGCAAGGATTTGGGAGGCAGAGTGGCAAAGAACACATTTCAAAGGTTACCTCAGTATTCCTGGTGATATATAGCATACATTTGACCTTGGATAAAGACACAGGAGAAGCAGAATCAACAAAAATGGCCGAGAATGACATTCACACTGAGAAGAACACAGAATACACTGGTAAGTATCTTAACTCCTTGTATGAGAGTTATAATACACAATTTTCATTCAATTTTAATATAAAGCAAATTTCTGAAATGGCCAGCACTAATGTATCAGTGTTCCATGTGCAGTGCTAAGCAATGTGCGTAGATATTTTATAACTCTAGCATATATAAAAAGTGGCCTTATATTCATTCAGTATTCTTACCTTCACAAAGCATTTCAAGTGGTTCAGGCATCAACAGAGAAATTTAAAGTAAGACCACTCATAATAGTCTGGGGTGTTTCAGATGACAGTGAGGTCACCATGGCCATTTGTAACAATCATTTTGTTGTTGTCCTTTAACAATAGTTATACCATATACTTAAATGATAATTATTTTATATGAGCAAAGCCATATAAATTTCTTCAAAGAATGATTTATTGTAAAATGATACTTTCTTTATGAAATTTTCAAAGCTATTATCTTTGATGACAAGGTTATTTTCCACTGTACCTTTCATGATTTTTTTATCTGTACTTTTTAAAAAAACAGCTATTTATTTACTTTATCTAATTGAAAGGCAGAACAAAAACAGAACTAAAAGAAAGGAACAGAGATCTTCCATCTGCTAGTTCACTCCTCAAATTACCACAACTGTCAGGGTTGGAAAAAGCCATAGCCAGGAGCAAGGATCCAAGATCCAGGGCTCAGATATGTCTCCTTGTGGGTGGCAGTAGCACAAACTGTTGAGGCATCATCTTGAGCTTTAATGTATTGTTTAACCAGGGAGCTGGGTTGGGGTGGAGGTGCCAGGACTGCAATCAGCAGCACTCCAATACCAATGTGTGCATTTTAAATGGTGTCTTTTTTTTTTTTTAACGTTTATTTAATGAATATAAATTTCCAAAGTACAGCTTATGGATTACAATGGCTCCCCCCCCATAACTTCCTTCCCACCCGCAACCCTCCTCTTTCCCTCTCCCTCCCCCCTTCCATTCACATCAAGATTCATTTTCAATTCTCTTTATATACAGAAGATCAGTTTAGCATATATTAAGTAAAGATTTCAACAGTTTGCACCCACATAGAAACACAAAGTGAAAAATACTGTTTGAGTACTAGTGTCTTACACCACTGTGTGAAACTTACCCCTGGCTTATATTCCCCGCAATGTACCATTTTACCTTTTTAACATTTTGGGCTTAGGGAAGTAATTGGCCTTATTTTATAAATGCATAATATATTACCTCACCTAATTTTGTTGTGTGGATTAAAATTATTTTAACACATCACACGTATTGCTTGTGTAGTAAATCATGAAAAAAGACAAAACCATAGATCGCTAGGATCTTATGCAGAGAAACACATAAGAATTATTTTCCAAATAGATTTAAGTACCCATAAAACTTGTTCTCAGGCTGGCGCTGTGGCATGGTGGGTTAAAGCCCTGGCCTGAAGTTCCAGCATCCCATACGGGCACCAATTCTAGTCCTGGCTGCTCCACTTCCAATCCAGCTCTCTGCTATGGCCTGGGAAAGCAGTAGAAGATGACCCAAGTCCTTGGGCCCCTGCACCCATGTTGGGGACCCAGAAGAAGCTCCTGGCTGCTGGCTTCAGATCAGCGCAGCTCTGGCCATTGTGGTCATTTGTGGAGTGAACCAATGGATTGAAAACCTCTCTCTCTCTTTCTCTGGCTCTACCTCTCTCTCCTCTAACTCTGCCTTTCAAATAAATAAAATAAATCTATAAAAAAAAACTTGTTCTAATTGAATACATTAAACATATTCAAGGTTGCGCATTTGGTATAGTGGCTAAGATACTACTTAGGACATTTGCACCTAATGCTGGAGTGTCTGGATTCAATTCCTAGGTCTGCTTCCAAGTCCAGTTTCATGCTAACATGTACAGTGAAAGACATATTGTGGTCCAAAGACTTGAATTCCTGCCATTCATGGTGGGAACCTTGAATGAGTTCCTGCCTTCTGGCTTCAACTTGGATCATCCCTGTCTGTTGTGGGCATCTGGAGAGTAAATAAGTGGGCAGAAGATGTAGATCTCTCTGTATGTCTCTCTGGTTTTCAACTACAAATAAACAAACTTTCAACTACAAAAAACTAAAAAGTTATACTTGGCTCCTTACTTTGTATCAAACTCTACATGTATCCTGTTTTTCCTTTGGCTATGACTATTGTAAAGCTTGGTCTAAATTTGATTGTGTGTTGTATTGTTATAAATTATTTTGTCCCGTAATGTTATTATTTCTGTTTGGAGCTTATTCCCCATTGTATAAAATTCTTCTATTTAAAATATGTTTAATTTTTATCAATAGAAGAAACAACTTACAGATGCAGAGAATCTTTGTAAGAGATAGTTTTGGTTAGGTTGAACTTCTCAAATTTCTATTTTTGTCTCATCCCTCTTGAAACTTTATCAAAAAAAGAAACTTTATCCAAAAATTGAAGTCTTGGGCCATAAATTGTAAGTCCTAAATAACAGAACTTGAATCATTTCTCTCTGGATGCATTTTCAATTATGCATGCTATATGCATGTTTATATTTGTGAAATCTGTGTTTTGTTTGCAAAAAAATAAATAAAGAAAATTGTAATGCTCTCATTTTTCTGTCCTAAACTTGGTTCACAAGAAGTCTAGATATGTCAGGGTCTCATTTTGTCTGTACATGATAAAGCTTTGTCTCCCCAGGAGAGAGATTATACTCTTTGCTGTAATGAAAACTCTAAGTCCTGTTGTTTTAATTCCTACTCCCATATTTCCTCTAATAGAAGAGGGAAAAGGTTCTGGGGCTAAATTCTGGGATCCGTTATCATATCTGTCTCCTTACACAGCTTAAAATGGGGCCCAGAATGAGCATCATGGGAAGAGGAGCCAAGGAAAGAGGGGTTTAAAAATATGGAGGGCCGGCGCCGCGGCTCACTAGGCTAATCCTCCGCCTAGCGGCGCCGGCACACCGGGTTCTAGTCCTGGTCAGGGCGCTGGATTCTGTCCCAGTTGCCCCTCTTCCAGGCCAGCCCTCTGCTGTGGCCAGGGAGTGCAGTGGAGGATGGCCCAGGTGCTTGGGCCCTGCACCCCATGGGAGACCAGGAAAAGCACCTGGCTCCTGGCTCCTGCCATCGGATCAGCGCGGTGCGCCGGCCGCAGCGTGCTGGCCGCGGCGGCCATTGGAGGGTGAACCAACGGCAAAGGAAGACCTTTCTCTCTGTCTCTCTCTCTCACTGTCCACTCTGCCTGTCAAAAAAAAAAAATATGGAAAGGCTGAACGTACCGCACATCCTGATTTATGAACAAAGTTGAAAAAAGCAAAAATGTAAAAAAAAAAATAATGTAGAAAACGTTCTTATTCTGCTTAAACAGATGACATATATTATGCATCTACCTCAGGAAGTCCCAATGTTTCAGGGAGATGTTGTCTTAGTAAGCTTCCTTTATAAGTATTGAAGTCAGAAACTTCAAGAAAGAAATGAAGCCAATTTCAAAAAACCCACTTAGTCTGACAAAACATTTAGATCAATTCTTGCAACTCAGCTACTATACCTGGGTTGCAGTGATGCCTTTAATGAACATATTATCTGCAAGAGAGAAAAATGGGATGATCGGGAGGGAGGCTATGAAAATTTGGGAAAGAGAAGACATTGCTGGACTGGGAATCTCCTCACCTAAGGACAACATCCCAAAGATCATTAATGTGATAATTCCCCAGAGTAAAATTGTAAGGCGTAAGGGAGGTAATGATGAAAAAAATTTTAAAAAATCAAGCTTGAGATCACAAAATGCATCAAAGACATTTGAACTTCAACATCAAAAGAAAGAGAAAAATCCCTCTGCATTCTTACAAAGGCTTAGAGATCAAATAAGAAAATATGCTGGGCTCAGCCCTGAGAGTCAGCTGAGACAATGTTTTTTAAATTAGATATGTCAAAATTAAAGTTAGCCACATAGAGACACACAGAAGCTCAAAAAATCTTTGTGTGAAGGAAGGAAGATTAAAAAATAGCATATGGAAAAATTCATATCCACAGTGGAAAAAATAATACACAAAATGTTAAAAACAAGGCCTCTTCAAAGAGACATGAAAGCTCACTGGGGCCAGCAAACTACAAAGAGGGAAGGAGTGACTCTAAAGTCAGTGAAAGCTATTAGAGCCACGGCATTTTACCACTGTGGAAAGCCAGGGCATTTCCAAAAAATGTTCAGAGTTAGAAAAATGAAGATAATTCACCTCTTGATCTTTGATGAGGACTGGGGTGGTGGTGGTCAGTGATTCCTTTTTGAGAGGTCCTTCCTGGAGCACTTAATATATCTAGAGTTGGAACCAAAAGAGGAGGATTAAATATTCCTTGTGGATTCCAGGTCAGCCTAGTTCTCCTTGCTTTCCAAACATAGGATATAAAATTATACAAAGAAAAATTAAAAATGTCTGGGGTAAATAAGGATGACTTTCAGGTCCTATTTTTTTTTAGTTTTAATAATTTTTATAATAGTGAACAAATTTCATGTAATCTTATGCACAGATTCAGGAGCATACTGATAATTCCCACCATAATATCCACCCTACCCAAGCTCCCACTCTCTCTCCTACATTCTTTCTTATTCTTTTTTTAATTTTTACTATGACATGCATTCCATTTATTTTAAAATCATAAGCTTAACCCTCCACTAAATATTCAACAAATGTAAGAAAAAATGTTGCTTTTGAAAGAAAAAGTTAAATTAGGTACAGGAGAAATGTGAAGTTCCTTCCTATGTATTCCAGAGGTGGGAACCAATCACTTCAGCAAATCTAATTATTAAAATTAGGACAGATACAGTAAATAATGGGCAGCTATGAGTCCTAAAATTTCCAGAGAGAACAACAACAACATCATATTGACTCTTCAGTATGGGCAAAAGAGGGAAGTAGAGGAAGGTTAAAATTATGCCTCTAAAAATTAAGCTGAAACAGCTTTACTAGTAAAGAAATCTGATGTGTTTTATAGATTATTACAGGAATTAAGAGCTATCTACTAAATTGCACAGGCTTGTCACACTGTGGTTTACAATTCTTATACCATTCTCAGTAAAATTCCCCATGACCACACAAGTTTTAGTGATGCTGACTTAAAATGTGATTTCTAGATCTGCGCACTAGACACAGAAAGCAGAAACCACTTTGCCTATCAGTGGAAAATCCGAACGGGGGAAGAAAACAAAATAGGTGGTCTGCATTGCTTCAATGATTGACTGAAACACCCAAATTATTTGGTCAAAGCCCTGGCCTGAAGAGCCAATGTCCCATATGAGCGCTGGTTCTAGTCCCAGCTGCTCCTCTTCTAATCCAGCTCTCTACTATGGCCTGGGAAAGTGGTAGAAGATGGCCCAAGTGCTTTGGCCCCTGCACCCACATGGAGACTCAGATGAAGCTCCCGGCTCCTGACTTCGGATTGGTGCAGCTCTGGCTGTTGCAGCCATCTAGGGATTTAACCAGCGGATGGAAGACCTCTCTCTGTTTTTACCTCTCTCTGTAACTCTATCTTTCAAAAAAAAAAATCTAAACCAAAGAGATAAATATAATTGACTAATTCCAGAATTTAAAATAGGAGGTCATTCTTTTGGAAAAGATTAATTTAACAATCAATGCTGTACAAACCTAGCTGAATTTTATAAAAGGTGGGAGCCTGTAAAACAATACCTGACCATAACTGTTAAGGTATTGTAGAGTATGAAAGCAGATATGAGAGATGGTCCTTTACATGAGGGGATGTGGCTCTCTGTGATGGTTAAATTTGAGTCATGGAGGGGAAATATAATGATTATGCAATTATGGATGGTAATAGTCATTCAATATGTGAAAATGACAGATTACCTATAAACCTATCTGCTCAGACCTCTGAGTTGTATATCCTCAATCACACTCTAAAGCTTCTTGAGGGCCAAGAGGGGATGTTTACATAGACTCCAGGAATGCTTATGAAGTGGTACAAATTTTTGGAAAAATCTGGACAGAAGGGGTCTTATAAATGGAAATGGAAATGAAAATTGAAAATAACTGTTTCAGAAGATTTTCACAGATATTCAAGTCTCTTGCTTCCCACTGAAATACCTAATTATCATGTAAATTGTCACCAAAAATTAAAGTCATATATATATATACACACACACATATATGTAAAGTTCTTAACATACTTATTAGAATATAGCAATAACTCAACAAATTCTTTCTAAATGAATAAATTAGACCTTGTACTGATCTGATGTACCAAACTAGTATTTTTATTTTTTCCCATTGTATTAATTATTCATGTTCTTCATAAGATATCAGAATAATACCTGAAAGAGTAAAAAATTATCTGGAATCTCACTACCATGAGAAACTCTTATTTGTTGGTATCTCCTTTAATACTGACTGCAGAGCATAACACAAGTGAGCCCAGTCAATGGTGTTAAATTTCAGCACTGCCACATACTCAGATTGCCCAAGTGATAATAGAATTCCCAGGTCTTATTTTGCTCATCTGTAGAGTGGAGATAACAATGGAACCAATGTCAAATAGTTATTTTGCGATTAAACAAGTGAATATTTACAAAACAGCTAAAGTAATTTTTGAAATGTTATATGCATTACATAAATAATGTATTAGATCTTATGAAAATTTGTGCACTCTTCACTCATCTGAATGCTCACTCCAATGTTAACCAATGTTAGCATCTATTGTGGGTCCTTATGTGCTTTTTTCTTTATCCATATAATCACATATGGTTGCTGGTTATTATTATTATAGAACCATGATCATATACACACTAATCTAGAGAACATTTATTTTATTAGTTTTAGAGCCTGTTCTGTCAAGTTAATTGCTTTCTTTTTTTAAATTTTATTTAATAAATATAAATTTCCAAAGTACAGTTTTTGGATTACAGTGGCTCACCCCCAAAAAACTTCCCTCCCACCCACAACCCTCCCATCTCCTGCTCCCTCTCCAATTCCATTCATATCAAGATTCATTTTCAATTAACTATATGTACAGAAGATCAAAGTTAATTGCTTTGAACAAGTGACTACTTTATTCCAAGGAAGAAAAATAAATAATTTTATTGAGCCATACCTGACTAAAGGCCATTTTCTCGGTTTGTTGGAAATTTCTGAAAATTAAAATAGCATATCAGGAAGACAGGAGAAACAAAACTGACTAGTTATGCTCCCAAACTTGAGGGGACTTTAGGGGCTGAGCTACAGATTTGACACATGCAGTGGAGGCTTCATTTTGAGATAAGTAACTATCTGAAATCACCCAGCAGTTGATAAATGACCTAATTTAATTTTCCTGTAGAAGAATGGCTGCTGATTTGTCTACCTGTTCTATAGTTATGTCACTGTATGTATTACAAAGCAGTGGGGTAAGCATGAAACTATTAGTTAATAATGAAAATCACTTCTCTGAAGAGCCCTGACTTACCCTTCTTACTAACCCACCTGGCACATTACCTGGGTTTCACCACTTCATGAGTGGTTAATGTGAGACACGAATCAATAAGTCAATTAAGAATCATGACTGGGCTTCCAGACAACAGGGATCAGGATCAATAATTTTTATTTAGTATACATTAGGTAAAGATTTCAACAGTTTGCACCCCCATAGAAACACAAAGTGAAATATACTGTTTGAGTACTCGTTAGAGCATTAAATCTCAATGTACAGCACATTAAGGACAGAGATCCTACATGAGGAGTAAGTGCACAGTGACTCCTGTTGTTGACTTTACAAATTGACACTCCTGTTTATGGCATCAGTAATCTCCCTATGCACCAGTCATGAGTTTCCATGGCTATGGAAGCCCCTTGAGTTCTCCGACTCTTATCTTGTTTAGACAAGGTCATATTCAAAGTGGAGGCTCTCTCCTCCCTTCAGAGAAAGGTACCTCCTTCTTTGAAGACCTGTTCTTTCCACTGGGATCTCACTCACAGAGATATTTCATTTAGGTTTTTTTTTTAAACTTTTATTTAATGAATATAAATTTCCAAAGTACGGCTTATGGATTACAATGGCTTTTCCCCCATAACATCTCTCCCACCCGCATCCCTCCACTTTCCCACTCCCTCTCCCCTTCCATTCACATGAGGATTCATTTTCAATTCTCTTTATATACAGAAGATCAGTTTAGCATACATTAAGTAAAGATTTCAACAGTTAGCTCCCACACAAACATAAAGTGAAAAATAATAGATGATTTTTTAAATGATGATGAAATCAGATCAGACCTATTCTCATGTTTAATCCCAGCAAGAGTCAAGCTGGGAATTAATAATTTCTTGTTTTTTTTTTTTTTTTTTACAGAAGATCAGTTTAGTATACATTAAGTAAAGATTTCAACAGTTTGCACCCCCATAGAAACACAAAGCGAAATATACTGTTTGAGTAATCACTATAGCATTAATTCTCAATGTACAGCACATTAAGGACAGAGATCCTACATGAGGAGTAAGTGCACAGTGACTCCTGTTGTTGACTTTACAAATTGACACTCCTGTTTATGGCATCAGTAATCTCCCTATGCACCAGTCATGAGTTTCCACGGCTATGGAAGCCCCTTGAGTTCTCTGACTCTTATCTTGTTTAGACAAGGTCATATTCAAAGTGGAGGTTCTCTCCTCCCTTCAGAGAAAGGTACCTCCTTCTTTGAAGACCTGTTCTTTCCACTGGGATCTCACTCACAGAGATCTTTCATTTAGGTGGTTTTTTTTTTTTTTTTTTTTTTTTTGCAAGCGTGTCTTGGCTTTCCATGCCTGAAATACTCTCATGGGCTTTTCAGCCAGATCGGAATGCCTTTAGGGCTGATTCTGAGGCCAGAGTGCTGTTTAGGACATCTGCCATTCTTTTTTTTTTTTTTTTTTTTTTTGACAGGCAGAGTGGACAGTGAAAGAGAGAAAGAAAGGTCTTCCTTTGCCGTTGGTTCACCCTCCAATGGCCGCCACGGCTGGCGCGCTGCAGCTGGCGCACCGCTCTGATCCGATGGCAGGAGCCAGGAGCCAGGTGCTTTTCCTGGTCTCCCATGGGGTGCAGGGCCCAAGCACCTGGGCCATCCTCCACTGCACTCCCTGGCCACAGCAGAGAGCTGGCCTGGAAGAGGGGCAACCGGGACAGAATCCGGCGCCCTGACCGGGACTAGAACCCGGTGTGCCGGCGCCGCTAGGCGCAGGATTAGCCTAGTGAGCCGTGGCGCCGGCCCAGGACATCTGCCATTCTATGAGTCTGCTGAGTATCTCACTTCCCATGTTGGATCACTCTCCCCTTTATTTATTCTATCAGTTAATATTAGCAGGTACTACATTGTTTATGAGCTCCCTTTGACTATTAGCCCTTTCATTATGATCAATTGTGAACAGAAATTGATCACTTGGACTAGTGAGATGGCATTGGTACATGCCACCTTGATGGGATTAAATTGGAGTCCCCTGGTATGCTTCTAACTCTACCATTTGGGGCAAGTCAGCTTGAGCATGTCCGAAATTGTACATCTCTTCCCTCTCTTATCCCCACTCTTATGTTTAACAGGGATCACATTTCAGTTAAATTTCAACACTTAAGAATAACTGTGTATTAATTACAGAATTAAACCAGTCATATTAAGTAGAACAGACAAAAAAAAACTACTAAGAGGGATAATGTATTAAGTTGTTCATTAACAGTCTGGGCTATGCTGATCAAGTCACTGTTTCTCATAGTGTCGATTTCACTTCAACAGGTTTTCTTTTTGGTGTTCAGTCAGTTGTCACCGATCAGGGAGAACGTATGGTATTTGTCCCTTTGGGACTGGCTTATTTCACTCAGCATGATGTGTTCCAGATTCCTCCATTTTGTTGCAACTGACTGGATTTCATTGTTTCTTACTGCGGTATAGTATTCTAAAGAGTACATACCCCATGTAGTCAAGTATTTCCATCTGGCATCATTTTCCTCCTCTGGAAGAAACTTTTGAACATTTCCTGAAGTGCAGCTCTGATGGAGATTAGTTATTTAGGTTTGTATTATGTCTCAAACTGTTTCTGTTTTGCATTTGTCTTGAAAATAATTTTTGTATGATTTATTTATTTTAAATGCAGAGCTACATACAGATAGGAATGGAGGGAGGAGAAAGAGAGAGAGAGAGGAAATCTTTCAGCTGCTGGCTCAGTCCCCAAATGTACCTGGATAGATTAACTTGGGATCGTGTTTTTTGGTTAAAAGTTTTCTCAGTTACTATTTGAAACTAACTATACCTTTTTCTTAAATTTAAATAGGTATTCAAAATTCATTTCAAATAATTGAATACTTCCAAAGGAATCCTGAATATGAAGAATGACAAGAAGGTACTGTGTTACTGTAAGAGGTATTAGAACACTGAATATTTAAACATTTTTAAAAAAGTATTAGAGAGAGAGACAGAAAGTTGACAGTGAGGGCTCTTCTATTTTCGCATTCATTTCCCCAAATACCAGCAACAACTGTGACACAGCCATGACAAAACTGCCATGGTCCAGCCGTGGCAGGTCCAAGGGCTCCCGAAGGAGGGGGGGTGCCAGTGAAGAGACAATATAAGGAGATGAGATTTAATTAGCAAGGGGAGGCATCATTCTGCTGTTCCTTCTCACAGCTTTACCTTATACTCTTTTTACACATATTTTTCATTAAGCCTTCTTCCTTCTAAGCCTCTATTCTTTCAGAGAAAGAGCACATCACAAGTGATTGTCTATGCATAACCTTTCTCTATTAATCATGTTTTGTTTCATTTTCCTTTCATGGCCTCATCATAACCTTCCCATTAATCTTTCCTCTATGCATAGTGAATGCCTCAGCTATATGAAACTTGCTTATCTTATCTAAAGTTGCTAGACAAAAAGTCTAAGATTTTTTTTTTTTTTTGACAGGCAGAGTGGACAGTGAGAGAGAGACAGAGAGAAAGGTCTTCCTTTGCCGTTGGTTCACCCTCCAATGGCCGCCGCTGCAGCCGGCGCACCGCGCTGATCCGATGGCAGGAGCCAGGAGCCAGGTGCTTTTCCTGGTCTCCCATGGGGTGCAGGGCCCAAGCACCTGGGCCATCCTCCACTGCACTCCCTGGCCATAGCAGAGAGCTGGCCTGGAAGAGGGGCAACCGGGACAGAATCCGGCGCCCCGACCAGGACTAGAACCCGGTGTGCCGGCGCCGCAAGGTGGAGGATTAGCTTATTGAGCCACGGCGCCGGCTCAAAGTCTAAGATTTTTAAGGTTAATGGATTTATTTTAAAATGTTTCTTACAGGACCTATTGCATTGCCTAATGTTAAAAGTTCCTTGTTCCTTTGTTCTATATTTCCAAGCAGGGGCATAACATCTAACCTTTGTAAGAATGTCAGTGCTTGTACATCAGTCCACTTGCCGTAGTATTAACTATGTACTTACCAGTTTCATCATACACTCCTGTGTAAGGCAAGGGAGGGTCTGTGAGAACAAGCACCTGCATGCTCTTTCTATTTTCTCATAAAACTCATTATACATTTTCCTAATAACATTTTTCTCTATACAGTTTTTAGGACATTCCCCTCTCATTTCTCCAGTCACCTCCTGTATTCATTTTTTTACAAGAAACAATTTTGCTTAGCATTGATATTCATGATCCCCACACCCAAACCCAATAACTACATCATTCAGACTATTAAACACAGCAGAGAATGGCTTCAGTTTAGTCATTGACTTCTTGCTTTGCAGAGTTCCCCCTCTTCTGGCTGCAACTTTGTTACACAGCATGGATGACAACACCTTCACCACAAAACTAGGAGCCTAAACTGAATACCAGAAAACTATTAGTACTATATTTGACATGGGCAATGTCAGTAGCCTCCTAACATGTATTCCAAGCAGGTTGTTCTAAGGCAGACAGCAGGGAATGGAAGTGTTTTCAGGGAGGAGGTGGCTGGGGTTGCAAGGCAGAGGTGGTGATATAAGGGTCCTCTCAAATCTAGAGCCAGAGCCCCATGCAGGATGCTGGACAAGATCTGCTGGGCCTCCTGGTTCAGTGAAGTGAGCCAACCTGTTCTGGTGGGGACAGATGGCACCTGCAGAACCAGAGGATTTGATCTCTGCTGGGAGTTCAGGGTGGACAGTTGTACAGGTGCAGCAGGAACAAATGTTGGGAATTCAGGGATGCATGAAACCCTGTAGAACCACCTGTGTGAGTTCCATTTCCTTCGTTGTGGGGAGTGGAAAGTCTCAGTATCTCAGGTGGGCCTGCAGCTCCCCCTGGAGGCTCTGCCCCAATGGCTCCAGCCCTCTTCTCCTGCACTGGTGCCAGCATGTGACAGGGGGCTCAGGTGGTGAGCTTGGAAAAATGCTTCATGCAGCAGGAGACACCATGTGGGGATGGGTTTGGCTGCCTGGCCTGCAAGCTGACCTGGTCTCTTCTGGTCTTCCCCATGTTCCAAACATACCAGGCCAGAATAGCCACACCCTAAAGGCAGCTGGACACAGGGTGCCTGACTATACCAAGTCACCCCTGTAGGTAGAGAGCTGCTAAGCACTGTAGTTCTCCCATCCACTTAGGGCCTTGTCTAGCCTTGCATGGGAATCATGTGTGCCTAGGCTGAGCATGGTACTGTCTCCCTGGAACCACCATCACAAGTGGTCTGACCTCACTGATGATGATAGGCAGCATGGCTGTCATGGACACACACCTGGTGGAACAGAACCAGAGGCAGTCAAGATCAGCAAGTGCAACCCTGTGCTGGGTGGGTGACTTGAGCTTCCTCCTGGCACTGAGCTAGGGGGCCATGAGGGCACCACGATGCACAGAGCCAAGCATGGCTATGCCGTGATGCTGTGGTTTCTGTACATCTTCATGCTGGAGATCAGGTTCTGATTCACCTTCCAGAACTACAAGTCCACATAGGGCAGGGTGGCCTGGCTGACACAGGTGAGCAAGGGCCTGCTTCTGTTGCCATTCTGCATGCCCAGCTTCTTCCTACTGCTTATGGCTTAAAATACCAGTTTAAAAACTACTAGTGGTGAAGACAAACTGCTAAATCGTACTCTTCTTAAAGCACCAGGGAAACAGCTTGTACCCCTGCATTGGGGTGGCATAGCTGAAATGTGGAGCTGTACTAGAAGTGAGAATGACCCAGCTCAGTCTGCAAGGCATAGCCGCATTCTTTTGTAGCTCAGTTATCAGAAGGAACTGAAGAAGAGAATGCACAGTCACAAAAGACTGAAAATACTGGGAATTATAATAGAAAAATGAATAATGTATGGCCATTTTTATTTTGTAATAATTCATTTGTTAAATTTATATACAATTCTGATAATGTTGTTAAGTGAATGTAATTGTACTGCAGAAAGTTAAAAGCTTAACATCAAAGTTTTTTTTATTTTTAAATCCTTGCTGCAGAGATGGCTGGATTTGTTGTGCAGTGGGTTAAGTCACCTCCTGTGATATAGGCATCATGTATGTGCTTTTATTTTAGAGTCCTGGCTCCCCTACTTCTACTCAAACTCTCTGGTAATATGTATGGGAGAGTAGCAGAGGATGGCCCCAGTCCTCGGGCCCCTGCATCCATTTGGAACACTCAGAAGAAACTCCAGGCTCCTGGTTTCAGGCTGGCCTAGCCCTGGCTGATGTGACCATTTGAAGAGTGCACCTGCTGATGGAAGATCTCTCTCTCTCTCTCTGAAATTCTGAATTTCAAATAAATAGGGAAATTTTTTTTTAAAGAAATCCTTGCTCAAAGTGATGTTCACTCCAAATGAGCTACAGCATATTTAGTCACCATATTACAAATTTTTCAATAAAGATAGGGGTAAATACTGTGTGTGCTTCAGAATCATAAAATCTCAATCTTCAAGTGTGATCACACAATATTTATATTGCATACTTTTTATAAAATTACTAATTTCTCTATGTGTAATTTAGATTACAATAACTTTTTAGTCATACCTCTATATTGTCAACATATTCAAGGAGTGACAGTCCCTTATTAGATGCTTGCACAGAGCTGCTTTGACTCAAGTGCATCAACCTATCTTTAAATGTGAAAAAGAAACATCATAATTTGGAATTTGAAACCATTAAAATATTAAGTTATTCTCTCTCTGTGAGATTCTGTTGAAAGTACATATTTGACAGTGTTAATGAAAAAGGTTAATTCCATTGTGGGTGTGGGAGAGAGAACAGACCCAAGATTCATGTAGAAGTTTACCATGCGTTTCCTATCATTTTATGCTGGGTGTGCTTGGAGGGCTAAATTTGAATTTTTATTTCACACATATAGAGATGAAGAGGAGTGGAGTTAAGGAGTTATAATCCTGTAAGTTCATCAGAGAAGCCTCATTCAACCTGACCCCTAACTGTTCATGCCACCCTCATTTTCAAAATTAAATTAGTCGCTTAAAATATCCCTAAGAAATTGTTGCATCTGTTCAAAGTCTCAGTTTTTTTCAGTCCTGGTGGATAATATCAAAGGAATTACATTTAAATTCCTCATAAAATTATTTGAATAAAATCTCATGACTCTTCAGAAAGGAATATGTGGTTTATATGGTAACGAGAAAGGTTTAACATTATTTACCCCAGTGTGGATAAAGTTGTTTTCTACCTCCTAATTTGAAAGTTGTACATTGAAATAACTTGTTTTTGTATTATCCATTTTAATATATGCTGTTTATATGCTTTACTGTCTTTTGCCATCATATATATATACATATAAACATATACACATATATGTATACATATAAACATATACATATATATATGTATACATATAAACACACATACATATCTGGGGATACTTCAAAATATCTATGCAAAAATAGAAAAATAGAATTAAAAGAAGTTGGGGGCAGATCTTGCAGCTCACCACAAAGGACACCTGCAACCCATATTAGAGTGCTGGCTCATGTCCTGACTGCTTCACTTCTGATCATCTCCCTGTTAATGAATCCTAGGATGCTGAAAATAATGCCAAGTATCTGTGCTCTTGTGTCCCTAGTTGGAGGACAAGATAATGTTCATGGCTTCTCTGGCCTGGACAACCCCTGGTTGTTGAAGATAATTGTGAAAGAACTAGATGATGAAAGATCTCTTTCTTCCTCTCTTTTCTTTACAAGTAGTTGAAAATGAATAAAACTTTTTCTAAAAGTTTATTTTTATGCAAAATACATTTTAAGTCCATTCACAGTTAATTATATGAATTTTCCATTTTTTTAAGATCACTGTATTATATATACATGCACACATATTTATCCAAATCTTGGCCATTTTTCAATGAATATTATGCTTCCTGTTCAGTAATATGTCATTCAGACATTTAAATGAAATGTTCATACTCCTATGAATAGAAATTCATAATGTTACTAAATTGATTAAATAAATGCCATTAAACTAAATTTGAAATCATGCATTATGAGATGTGTGAGATATTTCATTTATTAGCTGCTGTTATTCATGGATGATTAAGCTAAGTTCTTTAATCTATCTTTTTTAAAGATTTTATTATATTTTTATATTTGAGAGGTAGAGTTACAGACAGGGAGAGAGATGGAAAGTTCTTCCTTCTGTTGGTTCACTCCCAAAATGGCTGCAATGGCCAAAGCTGCACCAATCTGAAGCCAGGAGCCAGGTGCTTCTTGCTGGTCTCCCACATGGGTGCAGGGTCCAAGAACTTGGGCCATCTTCTACTGCTTTCCCTGGCCATAGCAGAGAGCTGGATTGGAAGTGGAACTGCCGGGACTAAAACTGGTGCCCATATGGGATGCCGGCACCACAGGCAGAGGATTAACCTACTGTGCCATGGTGCCGACCCCACTTTAATCTATCATTCATTGGCATGGTAAAAACTGATCTAAATTTTTATTGCAATAAAATGATTAAAAATATATGTTAGTAAATATATTTCAAATAACATCGATGAGATTAATATGTTGGCGAGATTAGAGTTGAAGCAAATATTAATTAATTAATAATATAATGACAAATAAATACAATGGAAACTTTGACTTCTGTCTTAGGTTTTCCTTTACTACTAAATTTACGTTTAGCTAATAATAATATTTTTTTTCAAATATCAATCCTGAGGAGAATGAAATACAGAGTTTGGTTGGTAGTTGATTTGCCTAAGAATACATTGTTGGTTCTCTTCAATTTTAAAACAGTTATCTATTATACATTTATATTTAGAATTCTACAAAACGATTTCAAAATAGAATTTCTTCTGCCTAAATGTATCAAAAATAATGAAAACTTTGGCAATTTTATGGAAAAAAAACACTATAAAAATTAGGACACTATAGCCCAGTAAAAATGCTTCATTAAAATATTTTGAAAACTCTTAGGTATGTGAAAACTTATCAATTATTTGGAATGAAAAAGTAGAGAATAATCAATGTAAGGAAAATAGCGTAATGGTGAGGAAAAAATCTCCCATGCTAAGGCTTTGAGGAGCTCATACAATAATCCACCAGGGTTTTGAAGGGAAGGTTCCTTTCAAAGAATAAAGGGAATGACTTAAAAATGTTTCTACATTAACACACAAAGCACAAAAAGCAATCTAAAAAATCTGGAGAGAATTTGATACACTAATTCTCCACATCAGCACCCAAAGACATCCATGGTTTTTATTTGACTTGCCCATAATTTCTTTTTTTTCTTTTTTTAAAAGATTTATTTATTTGAAAGAGTTACACAGAGAGAGAAGGAGAGGAAGAAAGGGAGAGAGGGGGAGATCTTCCATCTGCTGGTTCACTCCTCAATTGGCAACAATGGCTGAGCTGTGCCAATCTGAAGCCAGGAACTTCTTCAAAGTATCCTACGCAGTTGCAGGGGTCCAAAGACTCAGGCCATCTTCTATTCCTTTCCCAGACCATACCAGAGAGCTGCATTGGAAATGAAGCTGCCCATATAGGATGCCGGCACTGTAGGCAGTGGCTTTAAGCCACAGCACCCACCCTACCCATCATTTCTTTTAAGATTTAAAATTTAAAATTTTCAAATCAGTTAATTTGAAAAACAGGGTGATACAGAGAAAGAAATAGAAATAGATCTTTCATTCCCAGGTTCACTCCCCAAATGGCTCTGGAGCCAGGAGCCTGGAACTCCATCCAGGTCTCTCATTTGGGTGGTAAGGGCCCAAATACTTGGGCCATCTTTTTCTGCTTTACAAAGCACATAAGGAAGGAATTAGATTGCAATCAATGCATCTTGAATTTAATTTGTATTCGTATGGGATGCCAGCAGGCACCAGCTCACCACTATTTTTTATTGTACTATTTTGACACTAATATTCTCTCTCTAAACAAAAACACATTATGTCCTAGGTCTATGCCCCAGTGTTTTCCCCCATTATGTTTATGAAAATAAAGAACTACATTATTTCCATGTTTTCCTGTAAAATTCCAGAATTTTAATAATTGGTGCATGAAAATGAAGTCAATGGATGGTATATTGTGCCATGAAATGATTTTATGGATTTGGAGGTTCGGGCATTTAGAGATTATATCAATTACTTCACCTCATTCAGGCAGTATGTATAAGTTGAGAGATGCAACATTTGTCTGGAATCTGCAAATGAGATTATTTAAAATTTCAAAACAGTAAAAAACTGTATGCCTTGAGGCATAGTGGATAAAGCTTCTCTCTGGAACACCAGTATCCTATAGAGATGTCTATTAGAATCCTGGCTGTTTGACTTTCAATCTAACTTCCTGCTAATGGCCTGGGGAAAGCAGCAGATGGCCCAAGTGTTTGTGCTTCTACCACCCATATGATAGACCTGAAAGCAGTTCCCAGCTCCTGGCTTTCTCTTGACCCAGTGCTGGTCATCGAGGCTATCTGGGGGAGAGGAGCAGCAGATGGGATTCTCTCTCTCTCTCTCTCCCTCCTTTTCTATCTCTGTCTCTCCACACTCCTCTTTCCTTCTGTAATTCTTTCAAATACATAAATCAATCTGAAAAACAAAAATTAAAAAAATGTGAAACTACCAAAACACCCATGATATTGCTACAACAGAAAGAGATTCTTTGGGCTCTACTTGTTCACCTGCCTGACTTTTTTCTTTAAACTCTTCAGAGCTTCATGATAACACATATAATGTGTTGTAACTTGCAATTTAAAGTGGTAAATCAACTCTCCAAAGGAGCGGGATACTTTTAACATATGACAATATAATTACTCCAACCAAGGCTGATTTGCAAATCTGTGATGTCATAGGACAGAGAATGTAGAAAAATTAACATAGTGAGGTAAATCCACAGGGTGCTTATTGTCTCTAGTGCCCTGTTCAGGATTTATAATCTCATGCATAGATAGATAGGTAGATAGATAGATATAAATAGATAGATAGATAGATCTATCAATTGATCATTTGTGTGACAGCAAGCACTCTCACTTACTTGTTTACTCCCCAAATATGTGAAAAGCTGGGAGCCAAAAATTCAATCCAGGTATTACAAAAGCATGACCCCGGGCCGGCGCCGCGGCTCACTAGGCTAATCCTCCGCCTAGCGGCGCCGGCACACCGGGTTCTAGTCCCAGTCGGGGCACCGGATTCTGTCCCGGTTGCCCCTCTTCCAGGCCAGCCCTCTGCTGTGGTCAGGGAGTGCAGTGGAGGATGGCCCAGGTGCTTGGGCCCTGCACCCCATGGGAGACCAGGAAAAGCACCTGACTCCTGGCTCCTGCCATCGGATCAGCGCGGTGCGCCGGCTGCAGCGCGCCGACCGCGGCGGCCATTGGAGGGTGAACCAACGGCAAAGGAAGACCTTTCTCTCTGTCTCTCTCTCTCACTGTCCACTCTGCCTGTCAAAAAAAATAAATAAATAAATAAATAAATAAACAAAAGCATGACCCCATTACTTGAGCCATCACTGTTGCCTATGAGGATCTGCATTAACAAGGAGCTGAATCCAGGCTCCTGTCTTCAGTCTGTCACAGCTCTGACTGTTGCAGCCATTTAGGGAAATGGATGAATAGTGAATAAGTGAATGGAATTTTATATCTCTACTTTTCCTTCTCTCTCTCTGTAACTCCAATTTTCAAAGAAATTAGTAAGTATTAATAGAAATACAGTATTCACTTGCAGCTTTTCTTCCACCATGACTACTCCCAGTGTGTTCACTGCCTAAATTAGAAGAACAAGTTTTTGACATAATCTTCACTTTATGCTCATTATAATACAACATATGTTAAAAAACACAATTCTGCAACAAGATGGAGGAATTTGGAAAACATCATGCTGAGTGAATTAAGCCAGTCCCAAAGGGACAAATATCATATGTTCTCCCTGATCGGCAACAACTAACTGAGCACCAAAGGGGAAACTTGTTGAAATGAAATGGACACTATGAGAAACAGTGACTTGATCAGCTCTTGTCCTGACGGTTGATGTACAATGTAATACTTTATCCATTTTAGTATTTTTTTTGTTCTAGTGCCATTGGTTGAACTCTGTAATTAACACACAATTATTCTTAGGTGTTTAAATTTTAACTGAAATGTGATCCCTGTTAGGAATTTGGAAAACATTATGCTGGGTGAAATAAGCCAATCCCAAAGGGACAAATACCACTTGTTCTCCTTGATGGTTGACAACTAACGGAGCACCAAAAAGGAAAACTGTTAAAGTGAAAGGAACACTATGAGAAACGGTGACTTGATCAGCCCTCACCCTGACTGTTGATGAGCAACTTGATATGTTATCCCTCTTAGTATTTTTTTGTTTGTTCTACTTAATACTTTCGGTTGAATACTGTAATCAATACACAATTCTTCTTAAGTGCTGAAACTTAACTGAAAAGTGATCACTGTTAAATATAAGAGTGGGAATAAGAGAGGGAAGAGATGTGCAATTCAGGACATGCTCAAGCTGACTTACCTCAAATGGTAGAGTTAGAAACATACCAGGGGATTCCAATTCCATCCCATCAAGGTGGCATGTACCAATGCCATCTCACTAGTCCAAGTGATCAATTTCTGTTCACAATTGATCATAATGGACTAAGAACCAAAGGGATCACATAAACAAGACTAGTGTCTGCAAATACTAGCTGATAGAATGAAAAAGGGAGAGAATGATCCAACATGGGAAGTGAGATACACAGCAGACCCATAGAATGGCAGATGTCCTAAACAGTACTCTGGCCTCAGAATCAGCCCTTAAGACATGCGGATCTTGCTGAAAAGCCCATGAGAGTATTTCAGGCATGGAAAGCCAAGACACCCTTGCAAAAAAAAAAAAAAAAAAAAAAAACTAAATGAAAGATCTCTGTGAGTGAGATCCCAGTGGAAAGAACGGGTCATCAAAGAAGGAGGTACCTTTCTCTGAAGGGAGGAGAGAATTTCCACTTTGACTATGACCTTGTCTGAATAAGATAAGAGTCGGTGAACTCAAAAGGCTTCCATACATAGCCTTGGCAGCTCATGACAAGAGCCTAGGGTGATTACTGATGCCAAAAACAGGAGTGTCAACTTGTTAAGTAAACAACTGGAGTCACTGTGCACTTACTCCTCATGTAGGATCTTTGTCCTTAGTGTGCTGTACATTGAGATTTAATGCTATAACTAGTACTCAAACAGTATTTTTCACTTTATGTTTCTGTGTGGGAGCAAACTGTTGAAATATTTACTTAACATATGCTAAACTGATCTTCTGTATATAAAGAGAAAGGAAAATGAATCTTGATGTGAATGGAAGGGGAGAGGGAGTGGGAAAGGGGAAGGTTGTGGGTGGGAGGGACGTTATGGGGGGGAAGTCATTGTAATCCATAAGCTGTACTTTGGAAATTTATATTCATTAAATAAAAGTTTAAAAAAAATCACAATTCTGGAAGCCCAAGTATAATGATGTGGGACAGAATCCATTGAGATTTCCTTTATCTTTTCTTTCACTAATCAGTGCTTGTTTGTGAGTAACAGATGAGGGGAACCATGGGGATTTGTGCCAGATTATCCAAGGGTATTTCTTCTTGGACAAGGGATCTCACAACAGCATTCTTGTAGTGAAAGAGAATTGCCATATCAGTAATCAACTAAGATTATTTCATATTTCTTATATTAAAATATAGCTATTGAACAGTACAAACATTTAATCATTTTGTTAAATAGAAGCACTAAAGAGATCTAGTATCATGTTTTTTCAACAAATACTTAGAAAAAACAGCTGCTTCAATAATGACTTATGACTACTGGGAAAAAACTTCTAGGAAAAGAATATTACTGACAACCATCAAGAAAATGTATTGCATGATTGCATATATATTGATATTATAATAACATATTTAAATAGGTAACAAAATAGAAATCATTCACTTCTAAGATTAACAAAACTTGTTCATAAGATCTTGTCTGAAAATATGGTTTGGTTAAAATGTGACTTTTTGGGAATGAAAGCAGGTTATTTAATTATTCCATTTATATTGCAATAAAATATATGTAACATAAAAGTTACTATACTATCCAATTTTACTTGCACATTTCATGGGTTAAAAATACACTAATAGGGGCTAGCTTTGTGGCAAAGGATGTTAAACTGTCCCGTCATTACTGGCATCCCCTAAAAGCACAGTTTGGGTCTCAGTTGCTCTGCTCCAGATTCAGCTCCCTGGTAATTCTCCTGGAAAAAGAGTAGATGACCCAAGTGCTTGGGCCCCTTCTCTTGTGTGTGAAACCAAGAAGCAGTTCCAGGCTCCTAGCTTGGGTCTGAACCATTCCCAAACATTTTGTCAATTTTAGGAGTAAATAAGTAGATGGAAGATGAATTTCCTTGGACCCTCTTCTCTCTCTGTTATTCTGCCTTTTAAATAAGTTTTGATTTATTATAAAGATATAAATAAATATATTCATAACATACAACTATAACCACTTCTACATTATAAAAATACATATTTAAAGGAATTGTAGAGGGCTAGAATTGTGACACAGCAGGTTAGGTCATCATTTGCAATGCTGGAATTCCTTATCAAATTGACAGTTTCAGTCCTGAGTTCTCAGCTTCCAAACCAGCCCCCTGATAATGCACATGGGAAAGTAGTAGATAACGGCCCAAGCACTTTGGGCTGTGCCACGCATGTGAGAAACTAGGATGGAGTTCCTGCCTCCTAGCTTTGGGTTGACACAAGGCTGGTTGTTGCAACCATTTGAAGGTGTGATTCAGCAGAAGGGAAATCTCTCTCTCTCTCTCTTTCTCTCTCTCTCTGTAGGTGTGTGTGTGTTTCACCATGTCTTCCAAATTAATGAATGAATCCTTTAAAAATTAAGGAATTGCAAGCAAATTTAGCAAGAAGTCTTAAAACTCAATCATAAAGCAAATTCTCTAATTTAAAAATGCATGCATAAACACATTAACGTATAAAATATAGATAATAAATAAGCACATAGAACATCTTTAATATTAGAAATTAATAGAAAAAAGTAGCACATTGAACATTAAAGAAAAATACACTTAAACAGCAACAAGATAGATTGCATCATGTATTTTGATAATTACCCTTAAACAAAAAATAAACATGAGAATACAAATAATACAAATGCTTTCCCAGAATACAGAATAGCAGGAAATCTCATTCACTACTGGTGAGAATGATTAGTAGAATATACACTTAACAGACATCATGACATGTTCCTAGGAAGACGATCATAGCATCACCACACCATGCAGCACATAGGTTTCTATGTGTTTTCCCAGCTGGTATGAATCTTATACTGACATACAATATAACATAAAAATATACAAAGTAGCTTTATTCACAACTAAACCTTGTATGAGTGAGACCCAGTTGCCATTCAGTAGTAGCAGAAGAAATGAAGACAAATGAGAAACTTAGAGTACAGGCCCTGGTCATGGAGATACAAGAGAAAACCATGGGTTTCAGTCATAGGGGTTTTAGAGACACAGGGGAGATAATGAATGACATGTGAATGACAAGTGAATGACAAGTGAATGACAAGGTCAGAGAGTTATCCAAAGAGAGCCATGAGCTGCAAGCACAGAGAATAAAGTCACTCTGGACTAGTGATGTAGACATATGAGGAGAGTCACAGCTACATGAAGATAGGCTGAAGAACAGGAAGACTGACACAAGATGCAGGCATGGGAGAAATACTCAAAGAAAGATGTGCTGTAGACAAAATGATGGAACTGCAGACACCAGAGACTTTTGAGAGCTGTCATGGATGACAGAGACGTAACAAATGACAACATGTAAGAGCAAAGGTGGGTTACAATTGTTTGAGATGGTGACACTGTGGAGAACAAATGAGTTTCCGGCACCAGAATGGAGACATATGGAGCCTGGCATGGCTGCAGCCACACAGGGTTGGATCCACTGGTACAGGCAGAGCCTGCAAGACAGGATTTGAAATACATCAGGAAATAAAGGACAGGCAGATAAATCAGTGTTTAGAGAAAATTTTATTTTCAAGTGAATGTCAGAATACTGAAAATCAGTGCTTTCAGTTCCCAAGAAATAAAAAGAAAAAAAAATAACATAAATTTGGAAAAAATAGAAGATACCAATGAAATGCTGACAATACAAAAGTACCAAAGGAACAGGCAAATAAGGACAAAACATCTTAAATATTAAAATTAATCAGTTAATAACCATTTTCAGGATTTAAAACAGAATCATTCTTTATGAGCTCATAGAACTTACAAAGATACTAACAGGATTTTATGACACCCTTAGGAGTGAAAATTGAACTACAGAGACTAAAATTCAGTACATTTTGAAAGCTAACTTCCCAATACACTAAAATATCATAAATTTTTAAGAAGAAACCATACTATATAATCTATAAAAGTTGAACCAAGTTTTGAAAAATTTGAAAAAAATCTTTGCAACAAAGTTGAAGACCCAGACTTAAGGAATATTTCATATTTTCAAGGAATTAAAAAAACACATTTCCCACACTTGCCCCAAGTGAACATAAATGAAACATTTTAAAATTTCTTTTGTGAAGCCACATATGATTCAGTTTGGTGCAGGATATAAAATAAAAATGAAATTAAATAGCACCTGTTTCATAAGGAGATACAAATATCTTAATCAAAATATTATTATATAAATTAAGTCATATATGAAAATCTAATGGATCAATAACAAACAAAAATGATACACTAAAAAGTGCAAGAATATTTAACATTCTCAAACACCCTTGTAGGTGAAGAATACAAGGAGTTACATTATCATTTAGATTACAAAGCATGTAATAAAATTCAACATCAGTATCTAGTAATAAATAAACTAAAATGTTAGCAAGATAGTTAAAAAAACAGAGATATGCTTAATCAGATCAAGATTGTCTTAAAGGAATGTACAACAAAGAACTAAATACAATATTATTGAAGGCTTTTTCCTTGGGGGTCCACAAAGACAAGGCTGCCTCCTCTCATTATCTCTTTGATACTACACTGGGGCTGCATTCAGAGAACTAAAATAACAAAAAAGAAATATAAGGTATAAGAATCAACTATTTAGCAGTGGGGCCTCTGCACCCATGTGGGAGACCTGGAAGAAGCTCCTGGCTCCTGGCTTCAGATTGTTGCAGCTATGACATTTGTGGCTATCTGGTGAGTGAACCAAAGGATGGAAAACCTCTCTCCCTCTTCCTCTCTCTCTCTCTCTCTCTGCTTCTCTGTAACTCTGTCTTTCAAATAAATAAATAAATATTTAAAAATTAAATTGATTACTAAATACCAGCAAGAAACAAAGAGAAAATGTTGTATATGACAGGAAGATTAGGAAACATTTATCAATGAATAAAAATAATTTAAATTATGTAACATATTTAAGCAATCATCAAAATCAATATATAAAAATGAATGACTAGACAAAAAATGATCTGAGAATATGAAGAAAAATGAATTACAGGAATTAATAAACAGTGAATAAATGGTAACTAGCCTGAAGCAGATTATTGTACAATCCCGCTCACAGAGGCTCCCTGTAGGAACATAGAGTTGAAGCATTTGCATCTGCCTGGAATGTCAGGGGGCCAGAAGACCATGCTACAGAGCTGAGTCCAGGATTCTCCCTTCACAATGCCCACATCTCAAAAACCCCAAGTCCTTGCCCATCCTACACTGCCCAAACATGCTGTGCTATGGAAGATGCTGATTGGCTACAGCTTTGTGACATCATAGGTGCCCAAGAGCTTTTCAAACTGTCTAATTAGGCATGCCAGGGGCAGTATGTAACAGTCGTATCCAGCATCTGCTGCTGAGAAGCTGCGGTTGGGCCAGGCTCTGCCAGTCTGTGAACAGGAAGTCAGAAGCCTTGGAAACTCAGAAATGGTGAGTACAGGAAGCCAAGTGTCCTGAGAAGGGGTAGGTGGTGCTGGTGGATTTTCTAGAACTAGCTGTTGGGAGACTGGATCATTTCAGTGTTAAACTCTGGAATCTGTGCACCCCAGTCCAACACTGAGACATATCTTCCCTCTGTCTCCTGTAACCTGTGGAGTGAGAGCTGGGCCAGCCTCCAGAACTCCAGGCATCCTGTCCCATTGATGCAGAGACTACACTTTAGACCCAAAGCTCTTGACAGCACTGTGCAATTGTCCCTGATGCCACAGCAAAGAGCCCCTAGTATAATACTGTATAGCAACAACAAGGGTAGAATTCATGGTCTTGTTTCTGATGCTGAGAAAGTGTCCCACCTGGTAAAATGTTCACAACACCAAGTATGGTGTTGGCTACAGTGTATTCATGTGTGTTCTGTATCACATTGAGACAGTTCACTTCCATGCAAAGCTTTTATGAATGTCAGATTTTATCAAGTGTGTTTCTGCATTTTTCATATGAATGAGTCTTAAATTTTAGTGTATGTTTAGAAATGTAATATTAATATAAACTGCTTTACAACAAATTCAATTAAAATGTTTCTTGTCTGAAGGGAGCAGCTGCAAGTGACAGATGGTTAAGGCTAGTTGATCATATATAACTATTAGTGACAAGACACTGAAAATGTTAATGGTAAGCAAACTGCCATTTTAAAACATCAGAGAGGGGCTGTGACATTCTGATGTCATTGGCTTCAAATAGTAATTGCTATAGATAGTATTTAGAATATCTATTGGTGTGCTCTTTACAGTGATTCTCATGAAGAAATTTCTTATTACAGGAAATTTCAATGTTCCTCCCTCTATGACTTACTGTCAAATATGTCTCAAATTATTTTTTCTGGACAGATGTATGTATGTTAGTTATTGGTGATGTTGATGAGTTAATATGCAAGCTATATAATCTTCTCAAACTTCTGAAAGCCTTCATAATCATTTTCTGAGCCACATGAATTCATACCTCTAAGCTAATGCATCAGATACTCAACAGGAACAATTAGCCTCCAGGCTCAGAATTCTTTGTTTTTAAGAATTATTTATTTCAAAGTCAGAGGTACACAGAGGAAGAGATCGAGAGAAAGAGAATCTTCCATCTGCTGATTCATTCCCCAAATGGCCACAAAAGCCAGGGTGGACCAGCCCAAATCCAGTTGCCAGGAGCTTCCTCCTGGTCTTCCTCATTGTTCCAGGGGCTCAAGCTCATTGGTCTTCTTCCTCTGCTTTACCAGCAGAGAGGTGGATCGGAAGTGCAGCCACCAGGTTTTGAACCGGCACGTGTATGTGATGTCAGCATTTCAGACAGAGGCTTAACCTACTACACCACAATGTGTAGGCCTTTATTTAAAGAGAGAGAAAGAGAGAGAGAGAGAGAGAGAGAGAGAGAGAGATGTTCTCATCTCAAAAACTGCATTAGCAAATTGAATATAATTGAAAACAAGTGTTAGCTCTTAGTAAAAGCTTCCACTAAACTATTCACTGGATCTACTGTGAAACTGGCATTAATACAGACCTGGATGATTGCAGGACTTACAGAACTGGTTATCAGTGTAACAAATAGGATGTACCTTATGACATAAAATATGTGGAAATGAAGTTCCAAAAACTCTTAATGGATTATTTGTGGTGTCTGTTAGATGCAGAGATAATTAAATTATTTGACTATGAGGCTATTTTTCTGGCTGCAAATTTAATTTTCAGCACTTACAAATGGGTGGAAATAGGTTTTCAGATACTTATCCTAAAATTGCAATAGCCCACATCAGTGAATGGAAAAGTTTCTTTACAAGTTTTATGACTAACTGTAAGATATTTAAAATATACCTACCTTAAAAACCCTCAAATCCAATGAAATGTAATAAATATAACAATGACTTTTTTTGGGGAAAAGGATAGGATGATAATGTTTTATAGTTAAAATGTTTTCCAGTGGCTGGTATTGTGGTGTAGTGTGTAAAGCCTCTGCCTGTGATGCCAGCATGTCACAGGGGCACTGGTTCATGTCTCAACTGCTCCACTTCTAGGCCAGGTTTCTGCTAATGTCTTGGGCAAAGGAGTGGGGGATGGACCAAGAGTTTGAGTCCCTGCTATTCACGTGGGAGACCACATGAAGTTCCTTCCTCCTGGCTTTGTCTTGGCCCAGCCTTGGATGTTGTGGCCATCTGGGGAGTTAATAATGGATGGAAGGCATCCCTCCGTGTCTCCCTCTCTCTCTGTAACTCTGGTTTTCAAATAAATGAATGAATCATAAAATAATTTTCCAAATGAATCACTTCTGATGGTTTGTAGTATAGAAAGATATAATTTGTGTCATCAATAATATAAACTTTAAAGACTTAATATTAATTATTATAAATGAATTCTACAAAGAATAAAATTTTTGTATGCATATACATTTAATGTAGTATCAATTTAACATGAGTCATTGTAACTTTAGAACAATATGCATGATCCCCATAATAACCACAGAGCCATTTTTATATATAAGAGGAAATGCAAAAGTAATCAGGATGAGTCACTACAAAAAAATCAGTTAAACATAAAGGAAGCCAATGATGTAGGAAACATTAAAAAAGAAAATATAAGACCTAGCCGGCGCCGCGGCTCACTAGGCTAATCCTCTGCCTAGTGGTGCCAGCACACCAGGTTCTAGTCCCAGTAGGGGTACTGGATTCTGTCCCAGTTGCCCTTCTTCCAGGCCAGCTCTCTGCTGTGGCCAGGGAGTGCAGTGGAGGATGGCCCAAGTGCTTGGGCCCTACACCCCATGGGAGAACAGGATAAGCACCTGGCTCCTGCCATCCGATCAGCACAGTGTGCCGGCCACAGTGCACTGGCCAGGCTGTGGTGGCCATTGGAGGGTGAACCAATGGCAAAAGGAAGACCTTTCTCTCTGTCTCTCTCTCACTGTCCACTCTTCCTGTGGAAAAAAATAAATAAATAAATAAATAAAAAGAAAAAAAGAAAATATAAGACCTAAAGACAACACCGAACATGGCAAAACTATGTACTTTGTTGCCAAAATTAATTCATCAGCCCATGAATAAAATTTCCCAATGAGAAATATATTTTAAAATTTTATTTAAGCTATATATTTCATATACGCAGATTTAGTAATATGGTGATACTTCCCACCTTATCCTCCCTATGGCCCATGCTCCCACATTTTTTTCTCCTTTCTCCCCTATTCTCACTCTTAATTTTTACAAAGATCTATTTTCAGCTTACTTTATACTAATTACATTAACCCTACACTAAGAAAGCAGTTCAACAAATAGCATGAATAAAAAAACACTGTTCCTCAACAGAAAAGACAAGGGCAATAAACAATCATTGAATCCCAAAATGTCAATTTCACTCCAATACATTACATTTCAGTACTTTATTAGTTACCACGGATCAGGGAAAAATTATTTATGCATATACACTTAAGTCAGAATCAACTTGATATGAATCATTACAACTTTAGAACAACGTTTATAATCCCCATAGACAAAATGATAATATAATCCCACAAAGACATTTGAGAAGGTGTTCAGAATGTGTCAAAAAGTAACCATAAAGGAAACCAACAAAGGCCAGTGCTGTGGCTCACTTGGCTAATCCTCTGCCTGTGGCACCAGCACCCCAGGTTCTGTCCCATTTGGGGTGTCTGGTTCTGTCCCAGTTGCTCCTCTTCCAGCCCAGCTCTCTGCTGTGGCCCGGGAAGGCAGTGGATGGCCCAAGTCCTGGGCCCTGCACCTGCATGGGAGACCAGGAGGAAGCAGCTGGCTCCTGGCTTCGGATAGGTGCAGCACACCGGCCATGGTGGCCATTTTGGGGGGTGAACCAATGGAAGGAGACTTTTCTCTCTGTCTCTCTCTCACTGTCTAACTCTGCCTGCCAAAAAAAAAAAAAAAGAAGTCAACAAAAGTGGGAGTCACAGAAAAAGAAAATATAAGACCTAGAGGCAACACAGAACATCATAGCAAAACTAAGTAATCTAGTCCATAATTAATATTTCCCAATGAGAACATAGAATATGGATAATATTTCCCAATGAAAATCAGAGATAGCTTGAATGGATAAAAACCAACAGAGGTTAAACTATTTAGTGTCTATAAGAGATTCAAATCAGATATAAACAGATTCTTATTTTGAAACTGAAAGGATGGAGAAAAGTTATTTCATAAAGAAAATGGTAATCAAAAGAGAGAAGAGGCTGTATCACTATAAATAAATAGAATTATGACAAAAATACTACAAGACACAAAGAAAGGTAAAATGTGACAAAATAGTGACTCCTTAAATAACTATAACTATTATAAGGCACATTCACAAATATTTCCATGCCTAAAAATTTCTAAAAGCACGGTCTATCAACAGTATGTTATGGGGGAGGCAAGATGATGGAATAGTAGCAGGTAGGTCTGCTCTAGGTTCCATGAAATTGGTGAAAAAAAAAGTTGCAGGGACAACTGCAGTGGGAGGTGATGTGAAAGTACTGGAAATGGTCTGGACTTGAGTGGAAGATGCAGGCATGCAGCATGGAGCACACAACATGAACACAACAAAGAACCCAGCAGCCCACACTGGCTAGCAAGTTGAGGTAAGACTGCACTGGCCTGTTCCACTGTTGATATGGCTGGAGGGCAGCCTAGTAGACAGCACCATGTTTGAGTCTGGCCCAGAACCCTCAGGAGATCTAGATAGATTACTGCTCAAATGGGGAGTGGGGGCAGCAGCGCATCTCTGTCTCCATTTCTTTCTCCTCCACACCAATGCCCTGTGGCTAACTGTGAAAAGGTTGTGCCATTTCAGACATAAACAGTATCAGCTGCTCCAGCTCTTATGTGCACATACAGAAGCTAGAAGGAACTGTCAGCAGGGGCAAATAGAGCAGTTTGAGAGCACTGCTGAGGTCTGCCCCCATATAGTCACTGGGACAACAACAACCATCCACTCTGCTCACCCTGCAATGGGCATGGAATAGGAGACAGCACCACAGAAGAAGTGCCACCCAAGGGAACTCTTGTACCTGCCCAGTACAATTGTGAAGAGTAGGGCTTTGGCTGGTGGGTAATGTGAACTCTTGTGATATATGGATTTTTACCAGGGGGAAAATTTGCATTTGGCACTGACTCTGAGTCTAGCTGGGGGAACTGAATTTGATCTGACTGGACAAAACACAAACGAGTAGCAGCTCTGGGAGCCACTCATTCTCTCTGTGGACAGAACAGATTAGTGGGGCAGAGTGGACTGTCTTGCATCACTTGACTGTAGGAGCCCTGGATGCTGATACTGTGAAAACATGGTGAAGGTGTTGAGTGGGGGCAGGGTGTAGCTGGGGTTCTGGATGAGCTCTGATTGCAGAACCAAACTCTCAGAACTCCTTGCTTGCCAAGATAGTACATTGCAGCTAGAACCATGCCCACAGGGAGGGCCACACAGATCATTCACAAAGATGAGTGTTCAACACACTCAGGACTAACACCAGGACATTGTTCAGCTTGAAGAAGAGGAGGTGATGGAGTGATCACACCAACAGATGTGACCACCCCCCACTTCTGTTAATCAGAGGAGAACTGTTACCTCCAACTTGGGTGTTACCCTGCATACTTGCTCCACCCTGGAGGACTGACTAAAGCTCTTAGGACACACCAACCATACATTTCTCAGTATTCACTGAAAGCATAGACATTCTGTTAAGCCATAGAGGTACAGCTCTAACATAAAAGTCATCAGAGGGAAAAAATAAACAATTAACTCCACAAATGCCTAAAAATAAAGGGAGAAATTTAAAAAAAAGAATATGATCCCCCCAAAGGAACACACCAACATTTAAATGTGAAGATGAAGAGATTGATGGAATGCCTGAAATGGAATTCAAAAAAATTAATCCTAGGATTACTCAAAAGCAGTTAGAAGCAAATTGACAAATTAAAAAAGAAAACAATACATGACATCAATAAAAAATTTTCCCATGAAATTGAGATATGAAGAAAATGAAATACTAGAAACTAAGAACTCAATAGGTCAAATAAAAATGCAATGAGAATCCTCAAAAGCAGACTCAGTGAGGAAGAAGAAAGAATATCCAAATTAGAAGATGAATCTTGGGAAAACCTACAGTCAGAACAACAACAAAAAAAACACAAGAAGAATATAGAAAACTTAAAACCAATGTCAGAGATTTATGGAATGCCATTGAATGACCCAACATATGGATCTCAGGAGTTCAAGAAGCTGTGGAAAAGGATGATGGACTCAAAGGCCTATTTAGTGAAATTAAAGAAAACTTTCCCAATTAGGAGAAAGAAAAGGACACCCAATAGTGGAAGCACATAGAACTCTTAACAGACATGACCAGAAAAGATCTTCACCAAGACACACTGCAAACACTCCACAGTAAAACATAAAGAAAAGATCATAAAACTTGTGCAACAGAAATACCAGGTTACTTGCAGAGGAGCTCTAATTACACTCATGGCTGACTTCTCATAAGAAATCTTATAGGCTAGAAGGGAATGGTGAGATATACTATCAGTCTTAAAAGAAGAAAACTGTCAACCCAGAATACTGTACCATGCAAAACTATCATTTATAAATGAAGGTGAAATAAATTCTTTCCATAACAAACAGAAATTGAAAGAATTTGTCACCATGTCTCCAGCCTTAAAAAGATACTTAAGGAGGTGCTACACACAGAAACACAGAAAAATAGCCATCATTATGAAAGAATGAGAAGGCAGAAAATCCTCCAGGTGTACAAAAGAACCAAAGTAAAACAGTAATATTTACAGAAAAATGTCAATGCCAAGTTGTTACTTATCAATAGCCATCTTGAATGTAAATGACCTCAACTCTCCAGTTAAATCATATAGACTGGCTGAATGGATTAAACAAGACCCCTCTATTTTCTGCTTACAAGAAACACATCTCCCCAATGAATAAACAGGCATACTGAAAGTGAAAGTATGGGAAAACATTCCATACTAACAGAATCTAAAAAAAGAGTTTTTGTTGCTATCCTAATATCAGATAAAATAGACTTTATCATAAAAACTGTTAAAAGAGACAAAGAAGGGCACTATGTAATGATTAAGGGATCAACTCAACAGGAAGCTATGAGTACAAGAAATGCATATGCACCTAATTACTAATTACAGGGTGCCTGGCTACTTAAAAGAAATATTATTGGATTTATATAGAGATATAGATTCCAGTACAATTGTAATGGGAGACTTCAATACCCCACTTTCAGCAATGGACAGATCAACCAGCAAGAAAATCAGCAAGGAAAAAACAGAGTTAATAAACATTATAGACAAATGAATTACCATATCTACAGAACTTTTCACTCTACAGTGGCAGAACACATATTATTCTCATTAGTGCATGGAACTTTCTCTAGGATAGACCATATGCTAGGACATAAAGCAAGTCTCTTTCTAAATTTTCAAAAGTGTTTCTTTTATTTTTCTCCCTGCCTTGTTTCTTTCTTTTTTTAAAAGATTTATTTATTTATTTGAAAGTCAGAGTTACACAGAGAGAGGAGAGACAGACAGAGAGGTCATCCATCTGATGGTTCACTTCCCAAATGGATTCAACAGCCAGAGCTGCACTGATCTGAAGCCTGGAAGAAGCCAGGAGCTTCTTCTGGGTCTCCCACATGGGTACAGGGCCCCTAGGATTTGGGCAATCTTATAACTGCTTCCCCAGGCCACAGCAGAGAGCTTGATTGGAATTGGAGCAGCTGGGCCTTGAACCAGCGCTCAGATGGGATGCTGGCACTGCAGGCCAGGGCATTTATGTGCTGTGCCACAGTTTCAGCAAATTCAAAAAATTCAAAATAGTACCACACATCTTCTTGGACCACAATGAAATGAAGTTGGAAATCAACTCAAAAATCTCTAGAATATATGCAAACACATGAAGGCTTAACAACATGCACCAGAAAGCACTGTGGGTCATAGAAGAAATTAAAAGATAAATTAAAAAAATTGTGGAAACAAATGAAGATGACAATATGTCATACCAAAACATATAGGGCACAGCAAAAGCAGTACTGAGAGAAGGTTATAGCAACTGGCGCCTACATGAAGAATTTGGAGAGATACCAAATAATTGAGCTATAAACGCATTTAAGGACCTAGAAAAACAAAAACAAACCAAACTCAATATGATTAGGAGTAAATAAATAATTAAAATTAGAGAAGAAATAAAATTTAAACAGAAAAATATAAAGAAAATCCATGAAATGAAGAGCTGCTTTTTGAAAAAATAAACGTTGATACACTATTAGCACAACAAACCAAGAAAAGGGGGAAAAGACCTAAATCAATGGAATTAGAGATGAAAAATAAATGTAACAATGCCATGGAAAAAGAATCAACAGGATTTAATGCAAAGAACTGTATGTCAACAAAATGGGAAACCTGGGAGAAATGGATAGATTCCTAGATACATACAATCTCCTCCAAAATTGAATCATGAAGACATAGAAAACAAAAAAGACCAATAACCAAGACAGAAATTGAATCAGTAATAAAGACACTCCCAAAAAAGAGAAGCCTAGGACCAGAGGGTGTCTCTGCTGAATTCTACCAGATATTTAAAGAACTAATTCCATTTCTTCTCAAGCTATTCAAAACAATTGAAAGTGACTGAAACCTCCCAAACTACTTCTGTGAAGCCTGCATCACCTTAATTCTGAAGCCAGAAAAAAAATCCAACAGAGAAAGAGAACTATAAACCAAAATCTTTGATCAACACAGACAAGGTAATGGCTGAGAAAGATCAGTTCCATTCACAATAGTTCCAAAATAATCAAGTATCTTGGAGTAAATTTAACCAAGGATGTCAAAGATATCTAAGATGAAAATAACAAAATGCCAAAGAAATAGAAAAACACATAAATGGAAAAATTATCCATGTTTATGGATTGAAAGAATCAATATAATCAAAATGCCCATATTAGAAAAAGTAATTTGAAGATTCAATGTATTTCTAGTGAAAATATTAAAGACATTCCTCACCTATCCAGAAAAAAATGATGCTAAAATTCATATGGAAACAAAAGAGACCCTGAATACCTAAAACAATCTTATGTAATAAGAACAAAGGCAGAGGCATCACAATACCTGATTTGAAGACATACTACAAGGTCATAGTCAAAGTGGAAGTTCTCTCCTCCCTTCAGAGAAAGGTACCTCCTTCTTTCAAGACCTGTTCTTTCCACTGGGATCTCACTCACAGAGATCTTTCATTTAGGTTTTTTTTTTTTTTTTTTTTTTTTTTTGTGCCAGAGTGTCTTGGCTTTCCATGCCTGAAATACTCTCATGGGCTTTTCAGCCAGATCGGAATGCCTTTAGGGCTGATTCTGAGGCCAGAGTGCTGTTTAGGACATCCGCCATTCTATGAGTCTGCTGAGTATCTCGCTTCCCATGTTGGATCACTCTCCCCTTTATTTATTCCATCGGTTAGTATTAGCAGGTACTAGACTTGTTTATGTGCTCCCTTTGACTCTTAGAACTTTCATTATGATCCATTGTGAACTGAAATTGATCACTTGGACTAGTGAGATGGCATTGGTACATGCCACCTTGATGGGATTAAATTGGAGTCCCCTGGTATGCTTCTAACTCTACCATTTGGGGCAAGTCAGCTTGAGCATGTCCCGAATTGCACATCTCTTCCCTCTCTTATCCCCACTCTTATGTTTAACAGGGATCACATTTCAGTTAAATTTCAACACTTAAGAATAACTGTGTATTAATTACAGAATTAAACCAGTCATATTAAGTAGAACAGACAAAAAACTACTAAGAGGGATAATGTATTAAGTTGTTCATTAACAGTCAGTGTGGGGAGCAACTGGGAGCAACTCGGACTAGACTAAGTTACTGGAATTAAGACTTATTCTATGCATCTGCTCTCCCACAATATGGCGCTGAGAAGGGAGAAACAGCTTCTACACAGCTGCCTCCAGTTCAACCAATAAACTGTAGGACCTGCTCCTGATTGGAGGAGAGCAGCGTACTCAGCGTGTGGGTAGCAGAGTTGGGATTGGTGGAAGAGGACTATAAAGGAGGAGAGAGACAACATGCACCAGGAACATCTAAGAGGAACATCTAAAGGGAACACCTGTGCAGCCCCCGAGAGAGCCGGCCGGCGGTGTGCCGCTCCCCCGCGGAAGTGGGGAAAGTGGCTAGGGGGAACTGCCGTTCCATGGAGGTGGAAGGGACGGTAGCCAACCCGGGAAGAACCAGCAGCAAACCTGGGGAGGGCCGAGCAGACAAAAGAACAGCACAGGGTCCTGTGTCATTCCTCCATGAAGACGGGGAGCGACAGTCAGGGCTATGCTGATCAAGTCACCGTTTCTCATAGTGTCGATTTCACTTCAACAGGTTTCCTTTTTGGTGTTCAGTCAGTTGTCACTGATCAGGGAGAACATATGTTATTTGTCCCTTTGGGACTGGCTTATTTCACTCAGCATGATGTGTTCCAGATTCCTCCATTTTGTTGCAAATGACTGGATTTCGTTGTTTCTTACTATGACCTTGTCTAAACAAGATAAGAGTTGAAGAACTCAAGGGGCTTCCATAGCCTTGGAAACTCATGACTGGTGCATAGGGAGATTACTGATGCCATAAACAGGAGAGTCAATTTCTAAAGTCAACAACAGGAGTCACTGTGCACTTACTCCTCATGTAGAATCTCTGTCCTTAATGTGCTGTACATTGAGGCTTAATGATATAACGCATACTCAAACAGTATATTTCGCTTTGTGTTTCTATGGGGGTGCAAACTGTTGAAATCTTTACTTAATGTATACTAAACTGATCTTCTGTTAAAAAAAAAAGAAGAAATTAGCAATTCCCAACTTGACTCTCGTTGGGATTAAACATGACAATTGGTCTGATCTGATTTCATCATCATTTAAAAAAATCATCTATTATTTTTCACGTTATGTTTCTGTGTGGGAGCAAACTGTTGAAATCTTTACTTAATGTATGCTAAGCTGATCTTCTGTATATAAAGAGAATTGAAAATGAATCCTCATGTGAATGGAAGGGGAGAGGGAAGGGGAAAGGGGAGGGTTGCGGGTGGGAGGGACGTTATGGGGGGAAGCCATTGTAATCCATAAGCTGTACTTTGGAAATTTATATTCATTAAATAAAAGTTAAAAAAAAGACATACTACAAGGAAGTTACAATATAAACAGCCTGGTACTGGCTGAAAAATAGACTGGTAGACCAATGAAACAGAATAGAAATTCCAGAAGTGAATCCATGCATACAACCAATTTATCTTTGATCATGAAGCTAAAATCTACCACTGGAGAACTGAGTCTCTTTAACAAACGGCTCTGGGGAAACTAGATCTGCAAGTGCAGAAGTATGAGATTAGACCCCTACTCACACTTCACACAAAAATCCACTCAAAAATGTATCAAAGACAAAATTCTATGAGCTGATACCATGAAATCTTCAAAGAACAATGGGGAAACTAGGCAAGATTTTGGCATAGGAAAAGGGTTCTTGGAAAAGACTCCAGAAGCACAGGCAATTAAATCAAAATAAGACAAATGGGATTACATAGAGCTGAGAATCTTCTTCACTGTAAAAGAACCAGTTCAAATAAATAAGAGGTCATGGACAGAATGGAAGAAATTATTTGCAAACTACAAAACTGATACAGGGTTAACATCCAGAATCTATAAAGAGTTCAAGAAACTCAACAACAACAGTGACAATAACAACAAACTAAGTTAAGAAATGGAAAAAGTAGTTGAACAGGCATTTTTCAAGAAAGTAAATTCAAGTGGTCAACAGACACTTAGAAAATGTTCAGGGTCACTAACTATTAGGGAAATGCAAATCAAAACCACAATGAGGTTTTGCCTCACTCCAGTTAGAACAGTCCACATACAGAAATCAACAAACAACAAATTCTGAAGAGCATGTAGGTAAAATGGTACCCTGGTACATTGTTGGTGGAAATGTAAACTGGTGCAACCACCATGGAAGACAGAGATCTCAGAGATCTGAATATAGACCTACCATACAATTTATCCATCAGACCATCATGCTCCTGGGAATTTACACAAAAAAAAACAGTAGATGAGTTACCTGAACCTCCATGTTTATTACAACACAATTGACAATAGCTAAGACAGAATCAATGCTGATGCCCATCAACTGATGACTGGCTAAAGAAATTTTTTTTTTATTTATTTATTTTTTATTTATTTATTTTTTATTTTTTTTTGACAGGCAGAGTGGACAGTGAGAGAGAGAGACAGAGAGAAAGGTCTTCCTTTGCCGTTGGTTCACCCTCCAATGGCCGCCGCGGCCGGTGCGCTGTGGCCGGCGCACCGCGCTGATCCGATGGCAGGAGCCAGGAGCCAGGTGCTTTTCCTGGTCTCCCATGGGGTGCAGGGCCCAAGCACCTGGGCCATCCTCCACTGCACTCCCTGGCCACAGCAGAGGGCTGGCCTGGAAGAGGGGCAACTGGGACAGAATCCGGTGCCCTGACCGGGACTAGAACCCGGTGTGCCGGCGCCGCTAGGCAGAGGATTAGCCTAGTGAGCCGCGGCGCCGGCCAAGAAATTTTGTTATAGTTACACTATGCAATTCTACTCAGCTGAGAAAAAGATGAAATCCTGTCTTTTGTAACGAGAGGGTCACAACTGAAAACCATTATCCTGAGTGAAATAAGACAATCCTGAGATGACAGATGCCATATGTGTTCCCAGATCTGGGATAACTAACATAGTATCTGAAATATAATGTAATGGAGTGAAATAGATATCTTGAGATTTAAAAAAGTTATAAAAATTTTAAATCAAATTATAATTAATGAGAAAATTAATGAGATAGACATGAATTAATAATGAGACCCCAGAATGGAGATAAAGCTGAGGACGAATGCATTCATGGGTGAATTTTTAAAAATACAAAATAAATAATAACAATTCTTTCCAAACATAGAAAATTAAGGAAGGAAACATTTCTAATTTATTATATGAGGAAAACAATACTCTAATAAGAATGGCAGGCAAAGCTGCTAGAAAAAGAGGGAGCCCAAGCCTGTGATGCAGCTCAATAGGCTAATCCTCGGCCTGCGGCACAGGCACCCCAGGTTCTAGTCCTGGTCGAGGCGACAGATTCTGTCCTGGTTGCTCCTCTTCCAGTCCAGCTCTCTGTTGTGGCCCAGCAGTGCAGTGGAGGATGGCCCAAGTCCTTGGGCCGTGCACCCACATGGGAGACCAGGAGAAGCACCTGACTCCTGGCTTCAGATTGGCGTGGTGCACCAGCCGCAGTGTGCCGGCCACAGCAGCCATTGGGCAGTGAACCAATGGAAAAGGAAGACCTTTCTCTCTGTCTCTCTCTCACTGTCCACTCTGCCTGTCAAAAAAAAAAAAAAAAAAAAAGAAAAACAAAAAGAGGGATCCCAAAAATTCATTCCTATTATGCATTTTGATACAATAAATCTGTACAAAATAATACCAAAATAAATGCAACTGCTTGTTTAAAAGATTTTACAGAAAGGATTTATTCTTAGAAAGCAAGGTTAGTTCAACTTATGAAAATGAATCATTGTCATAATGTCACATTATCATAATGAAGGGAAAAATATGACCATTTAAACTGATACAGAAAAAAAAGTCACAACACCTTTTCATGATAAAGAGATTCAAAAAATTAGTACTAGAAAACTATCTCAACATAATAAATAATGAAAGAAAAAACAAAGTTACCATTAACTTTCTCAATGAACAGGTACAAGGTAAAATGTACACTTTCACCATTTGTAATCTACATGGCCCTAGGAGACTTAATGAGACTAATTAGGCAAGAATGAAAACACATTCAAACTGAGAAGGAAGATATCTTTATCTATATATGCATGAGAACATATATTTTTATCGAGAAGCATTCCTGTTTATTAATCTGAATTATAACACAGATAACTTGAAATTCTTCAATAATCATCCAATTACTATAGAAGCTGAAAGTTAGAAGTGATTAACATGTGCATTGGAGTGTGCAGAGTGCTTTGGAGCCTATGTGGATGGTATAGAAAGACCTGGGCAGAGTAGTGGTGATATCCTCATGGGCTGTGAAGAGACATATCACCTGGCAGTGTGGACATTGTTCTGGGTGGAGGAGTGTGGTGGCATAGAAGAAATTGGAATCTTCATAGGCAGTCTTCAAAGTTAGGTGTGTGAGACCAATCCCCTGGACTTGCTCTACAAGTGGGGCATATCTGGGAGATGGTGCTCAAGGATCTGCATGCCTTGAGATCCTCTTAATGGGCCCCAGGGACCCATCAGATACTAAGGATACAATTTATGGAAGGAATGATTAAGATTATGGTCCATGTCACCATCAGGTGGAGTTTCTCTGCTAGCCAACATTGGGCTGATTGGCCCCATGGTGGGAGGAATGGTCAGTCTCTAAGATCTGATATCTGAATTGTTGATTTAGGAATTCTTCCGTCATGAAGTTAATTGGACCTAAAGGATCAAACTCAAGAAAAGGAGGTGTATGGGCTGGAATTGTGGTTTAGTATGCTAAGTCTCTGCCTGTGGTGTGGGCATCACATATGGGTTCCGGTTAGAGGACTGCCTGCCCCATTTCCAATCCAGCTCTCTGCTAATGGCCTGGGAAACCAGTGTAAGATGGCCCAAGTACCACTTGCACCCATGTCGGAGACCTAGAAAAAAGTCCATGCTCCTGAATTTTGACTGGCCCAGCTCTGGCTGTTGCAGGCATTTCAAGAGTGAACAAGTAGATAGAAAACAATTCTCTCTGCCTCCCTCACTCTCTGTAATTTTGACACCCAAGTAAATATAACTCTTAAAAAAGAAGAGGAGGTATCCATATAAAGATGTGCACATGGATGGAATGGGGATGATTAATGTCTTAGAAAATACAGAATATATCCTTGATAAACCAGATGACACCAAATTCTGTTCTGATAAGGGTGTAACTTCCTGCATTGGAGTTTATGCTGACAGAAGCATCAGCAAGGGCTACTCATTGTCTGGGTTTGGAATAAGGAGCTGTGACATTCCATACCAATATAGACATAATCTACAGTAGCTCTCTTCCTTAAGGCCCTACCGAGATAGGATGCTTCCTTTGTTTTTTTTTTTTTTTCTTTTGATTTTGGTTAAATCACCAGCTTTGTGCTTATAATATATATTCCAGATTGATGATTTAGTGGTGTAGGTATTCTTAAGGAAATAAAAATGAACTACATAATTTCTATAAGGGCTATATTAGTAGCTTAAGCTTGTAGAAATTGTAGTTTTTGTTCAGAAAAGAAGTTGTATATTTTCAATCAAAATTATGGAGAGAAAAACCGAGCTATCTTTCGTAGGTTGCTCTGCTATAGAGCTCAGTATTATTGTGACATAGTGGGCTCTGTCTTTGCTCCAATTTTCTTTCTTACTTTCATAAATTTTCCAAGGCATTTCTTACAACTACTCACTGAATTTATTTTGGATATTTCCATGTACTTCACAATTTTCTTTCTCACTACTGTATTATGCATTCCTTAATATATATTTTAATATCTCTGATCATTCTGTCATATAAAGTTTCTTCAACACATGTAAGAATGCAAGTTGTGAATGGACAAGGCCACCTAAAATTGCTTTATGCAGAATTTCTCTTGACAAAAATTATTTATAAAAGTGCAGGTTGGAGGGGATTCAAAGATGGTTGAATAGGGAAGACACGTGCTGATTCTGAGAAGAGGAAGTACGAGAAAAAAATAGAAAGTAAATTCTCAGGGGAGAGTTGGAGAGAAGTTTGCAGTGGAAATTCTACAGAAAGAATAGGAATGCTGTGGAGCAGCAAGGAGAGTGCAGATACACAGCAGCAAGTGTCACACTACACGTGAATCCCACAATCCTCAAGCAGACAAAAGGTTCTAATATCAAGGTGAGGGCACACTGTGGCAGCCTGTACCACTGATGATATGGCATGAGGGAGAACCTCTCAGACTACACTGAGTTTGAATCCATCTGGAGCCTGAGGGAGAGGGAGGATAAGCACATCATCCAGTGAAGGAAAAGCACATTTCTTTCTCCTCATCCCCACACAAGGGTGCTCACAACAGGGAGAAGGTACCATCTCAACACCAGCAGAAGCTGCGGTGGCTCTCCTGTGCATGACTGGGGGAGATTCCTAGAAGAAAAATGCTGTGTTCTCCTCTGACTTTGAGTCTGGTTGGAAGGGTTGAGAGGGAGCTGTGCTCCTATTTAGGATTTAGAGGTGCCCCCAACCTCTCAACATATCACAGACTCTGGGGCTCAAATTGCCAAGGCAGATCACCCCTAAGCAGCTGGCTCTGGAAACGACTCTGCTTTCTACATGGATGAGGCAGGCTCATGGGGCAGAGGATATCCTCTTCACCCCATGACTGTTGGAAATCTGTGACTGCAAGATAGGGCACGGGGCCTAACTGGGTTTCTGGGCAATCACTGTGTCAGGCATCAGAATCTCAGATCACCCTAACTACCTGAGATAGGTCACTACAGAGGGTCCCATGCTCACTCTGAGGACTGCACAGATCCTGTTTTGCAGTTCATGCTTCAGCATGGGTGAGGTTTATACCCATCATGGGCTAATCCTGAGCATTGATCAACATGGAAGAGAGGAGTGAGGTTGTGATTATGGCAACAGGCATGATCCTACCCTCAATCCTACTGACAATACATATTCACCAGGCCCAACATGGGTGTCACCTTGGATTCTTGTCCCACACTTGAGCCCTGACCAGAGCTGACTTGCCTTATCAAGCACCTCTGTATTCAGTGAGGGAGCAATCATTCCACTCAGCCACAGAGGCACAGGTTGAAGATAAAAGATACCACAGAAAAGAGTTAAGAAGGATACTAATCACATTTTTCAAATATGAATATACATCCTCCTCCAAATAGTTGCTGTTCATACTTGGATCTAAAGTATCACAAGTTGATTCCTTTGACTGAGGTCAGGTGCCATGCTGAAAAATGCAGAGAGTACCTTGGAAAATGGTACTGGGAATGAAGGGAATGAAAGCACAATACAAACAGAAATTAAAGACATCTATACTCACCTAAAATGACATGTAGTCTTCAGAACCAAAAACAAATGTATTAAAACGGCCTTACTATAAGGCACATTATATTTCCTAAAGCACAAGAACATTTCCATAATAAAAAATTGATGCAACTTTTAATATGCAAAGAAGAGAATGATGTTTTCAAAAATATTGTATTTATTTTCTTAAGTAAAACTTGACCATTTGGTGGCTGTGATAAAAAGATTCCTTAAAAATCTGAAAGAGAACAAGAAAAACACTGCCATAATTAAATTACCAGACTGGCATCATTGGATCTTTGCCACTAACAACAAGAATGCTATCGAAAATAACTAAACTTAATTCTGAGGAATTCCGTATTGTAAAATTAAATCTCTGAGCATGTGATACTTTACTATCAATGAAAGGATTTTTATTGAAGATCAAATTTTCAATTCAATCATCTGCAAAAAAATGAATGTTTTAAAATTGAAAATATGGTGCTGGCTCCGTGGCACAGCAGTTAAAGCCATGGCCTGCGGTGCTGGCATCCCATGTGGGTACCAATTTGAACCTCAGCTGTTCTACTTCCTGGCTCACTGATGGTGTGCCTGGGAAAGCAGCAACAGATAGCCCAAGTATTTGGGCCACTGCAGCCATGTGGGAAACCTGGAAGAAGCTCCAGGCTCTTGTTTCAGATTGGCCCAGCTCCAACCACTGTGGCCATTTTGAATGTGAACCTAAAAGTGGAAAACACCTCTCTCTCTCTCTCTCTCTTTCTATCTCTTTCTCTCTCTCTCTCTCCCCTCCATTTTCCCCCTTCACTCTCTCTCTGCCTTTGCATTTCTGTAACTCTGCCTTTCAAAGAAATAAATGTCTTTAAAAATGGAATTGTGTCTTTCAATCTTAAACTATACAGAGTAAAATGAATGAAGCACAATGTAAATAGAAGGAAAAAATATGAATCATATAAACCAATGAAACAGAAAACAGAAGCATGGCATAGAAAAATGAATGATATGAAAATATGCTTTAAAGATGATCAGTAAATTGCATCACAGTACAGCAACACTTGTGAGGAGAATAGATAATTGACATAATTTAACAGTATCAGGAAGTGAAAGAGATAACATCCATATAATGGGTAGATTAATAATATAAGGTAATATGATAACACATTTCTGCAAAAAATGAGAATTTACAAGAGATAGATAAACTGAAGGCTGCCCAGGGACAAATGGTTCTGATTAGTTGATTCTTTGTGATGGTAAAAGACTGGCTTGTGAATGCAGCTTTCTAGGCAAACTTCACAATTCATCGCACAGCACCAACTGCCTTCTGTATAAGGTTTTCACATTTTAGTCTGGCATTCCTCTGCTAAATCACTCCAAAGCCAAGTGACAGAAAATCAGAGATACCCAGCTACTACACTCTAGACTTACATGGAACTAAGTCAAAGAAGCTAATCCTAAGCCTCTTTACCCTACTTACCCTTGGCATTCTCATTGATTCTCATTAAAAGCACAATAAAAACTATTTCTTGTAAAATTTTATTGAATTATACACTTTTATATGTCACAATGCAATATTTCAATGCACAAACACAGTGAGAACTGATCAAAGAAAGTAATCAACCTCTCTACCGCTCCACCACTTTCATTTAGTACCCTAGTCCTCCCTTCAGTTCCTTATGAAACACACACCAAAATTTATGCATGAAGATATAGAAAATTTGGATAGACCAATAAAAAAGGTTGAGATTGAGTAGTAAAGCCTTGCTACAATACTAAGCTCAGAAATTGGTGGCTTCATTCATGCATTCTCTCAAACTTTCAAGGGTAAACTAACATCAATTCTTCTTAAACTATTCAAAAGAATGGATAGGGAGAAAACCATTCAAAACTTACTCTATGAGGCTGAACTTACCTTAAAGATAAAACAAAACAAGGATACAATATGAAAGAGAACTAGGAACCATTATCCCTGATGAATGTAGCTGCAAAAACATTTAAGAAAATGCAAGCAAACAGAATTCAATGACACATCCACACTGACCAAATAGAATTTATACCAGGGATTCAGGGCTGTTATAGCATACCCAGATCAATAAATGTGATACATAACATCAATAATATAAGGATTAAATCCATACAAGTTCTTCAGTAAATGCCAAAAAAGCATTTGATAAAATACAATATCCTTTTATGATAAAAGTCATAAAAATTGGGTTTAGAAGGAATGTACCTCAACACAATAAAGGAAATATATGTCAAGCCCACAGCCAATATCATATAGAATGGGGAAAAACTGGAACAATTTGGACAAAGATCTGCAACTAGACAAGGCTCTCCACTGTCACCACTTTTATACAATATAATTCTGGAAGTTTTACTTAGAGCCATAAGGCAAGAAAAAAGAAACAAAAAGGATAAAAATTGGAAAGGTGGAAATTAAAGTATCACTATGGTTGATATGATTCTGTATATTGGGAAACAAAAAGACACCCCCCCCCCAACCAGACTATTAAAACTTATATGAGAATTCAGCAGTTTCAGGATGCAGATGCAAAGTGAACACACAAAAATCTGTATCACTCATACATATCAACAATTATCTGGCTGAAGGACATATAAGAACTCTTCCATTCACAAAAGCTACGAAATATTAAATAATGAAATAAATTTAACAAAAGATGTGAAAGAACTCTACAATGAAAATTGTAAAACATTAATGAAAGAAACAGAAGGTATAACAATGAAAAAATCAATGGTTCAAGTATTGTAGCAATTGATATTATTCCAAAATGGCCACATTATTCCCTGAATTTACAGATTCAGTACAATGCCCATCAAAATTTCAAGGACATTCCTTACAGAAAAAAAAAAATCTTGAAATTTATACAGAAATGTAAATGACAGTAAGTGGCCAAAGCTGTTTAAACAATAAAAATAAAGCTATAGGCATCAAATATCAGATTTCAACACACTGCAGGACAATTGTTATTTAAAAAGTATGGCACTGTGTGAAAATAGACATGTAACCTAAAGGGACAGACTATACAAGGCAGAAATAGCTGCACATCTACAATCAATTAATACTAGACAAATGTGCTAAAATTTTTCAGGTATTGGGAAAATTGAATCTATGCATGCAGAAGTTTGAAATGAAGCCAGTAAATTATAATATATACAAAAAATTCCTTTAAATGAATCAAGGATCTAACCTTAAGATCCAAAACCATCAAACTATTAGAGGAAAGCATAGCAAAAATGTTACAACATTGGCCTAAGCAAAGATTTTTTTTTTTTGTATTGCATCCCAGAAGCACAGGGAATAAAGAAAAAAATAGAGAAATGGGATTATACCAAGCTTAAAATGCTTCTGTACTCCAAAGGAAAAAAAATGAAGAGAAAAATGACAGAATAGAAAAAAATATTAGCAAACTATGCATCTGATAAATGATTCATATCCAGAACATATAAGGAGCTCAAGAAATCAACAAGACAATATGCATAAGAAACAAAGGATATCCACGGTTATTTTACAAAAGAAATACAAATGACCAACAGACATATGCAAAAATACTTAGTGTCACTAGCCTTCAGGGAAATGCAAATAAAAACCACAATTAGATATCAACCTACCCCAGTTAGAATGGCTATAATGCCAAAATCAAAATGTAAAAACTGACAATATTGTTGAGAAAAGAATACCTTAATATACTATTGGTGGGAAAATGAATAACTGTTATGGAAAACAGTATAGAGATAAATAAAAACTCAAGGTGGATTTACTTTATGATTCAATTGTCTGATGCAGGGGGATATATCCAAAGAAATAAAATCAACATATAAAAACTGTTTATGGCAGCAAAATGCACAATAGAAATAATATGGAGTGAGATTAGTTGTCCATAAACTGAAGGTTGGACAAGAAAATATTATATAGCCTTTCCTCCTTTCTCTTCACCCTGGTCTCTTGCCAGTAGGGTGCTGGCTGTAGCCCTGGGCCTTCTGGGCACATGGCCTTCGGGCCAACCAGTGCTATGCTTCCTGGCCTGGATGCTCTTCCATGTGGCTAGTTCCTGGTACTTGGACCTAAAAAGAGCCTGTAAAAACTGTGTAGCTCTGCATGCATTCCTATGGACTTACTTCTTTTTTTTTTTTTTTTTTTGACAGGCAGAGTGGATAGTGAGAGAGAGCGCGAGAGAGAAAAAGGTCTTCCTTTGCCATTGGTTCACCCTCCAATGGCCACCGTGGCCGGCACGCTGCAGCCGGCGCCCCGACCGGGACTAGAACCTGGTGTGCTGGTGCCGCAAGGCGGAGGATTAGCCTAGTGAGCCGCGGTGCCAGCCTGGACTTACTTCTAAGGGTATAGTTTAAAACTTGCTATGGGATCTCAAATACCCTCGGACTAGATGGTAATGGTAACATCTTAAATTTTAAAGTGATTATATAGGTGACATTGATTATTAAAAGTGATCATGTCAATAATATTTTGTGTTAACTAATAATAATAATAAAATTTTAAAAAAAGTAAATACTCCAACATGGGAAGGATCTGTACAGCAGACTGTACAGAGTGGCAAACGCCTTAAGTAGCACTCAGTGACCTCAAAATCAGCTCTAAAGGCATTCTGGTCTGGCTAAAAAGGCCCACAAGAGCATTTCAGGCATAGAAAGCCAGGTCCCTTGTGCAAAAAGTGTCCCTACATGGAGAACCTCCCTGGGTGAGACCCCAGTGGAAACTAACGGCCATTAAAGAAGAATGTACTTTTCTCTGGAGGGAGGAGAGAACTTCCACTTTGCTTATGGCTTTTCCTGAATATTGATGGAGTTTGTGGAACTCAAAAGGCTTCCATGGCCTAGGCAGTTCATGTCAAGAGCCTCAGGTGATCACTGACATCACACATGAGAGTGTTAATTGTTAAATTAACAAGAGTCACTGTGTACTAACTTCCCATGCAGGACCTCTGTTCTCAAAGAGCTACAGTATTAACATCAATGGTAAAATTTGATCCCTAAGATTTACTTTATTTGCATGTGTTAAGTTCTAGTTATTTCTAAATGTCAAACTCCATTGCCTGTATTCTTAGGTATTTCTTCAAAGTTTATTAAGTGCTTCAAATGTAAAATCTTGGACACATATCTCTCTGAAATTCCTATCTTGTATGTTTAAACATAGGGTCAGATATTTAAAGGCAGCCAAGGAGATTTCTGGGAATAACAAAATTCTGTGGAATTTGGATTCCAAGTTTTTGTATATAGCTTTATTTATTTATTTTTGACAGGTAGAGTTATACAGTGAAAGAGACAGAGAGGAAGGTCTTCCTTCCATTGGTTCACCCCCCAAATGGCCGTTGCGGCCAGCGAGCAGGGCCAATCCGAAGCCAAGAGCTAGGTGTCCCCTCCTGGTCTCCCATGCAGGTACAGGGCCCAAGCACCTAGGCCATCCTCCACTGCCTTCCTGGGCCACAGCAGAGAGCTGGACTGGAAGAGGAGCAACTGGGACAGAATCCGGTACCCCAACTGGGATTAGAACCTGGTGTACCGGTGCCACAGGCAGAGGATTAGCCTAATGAGCCATGGCACCGGCCTCTATATAGTTCTAAAGACATCCTGATGCAGACTCTGTACTGAAAGGTAGCTGCCAAAGTTGTTCCAGGGAACTAAGGAGGTTCTAACTAAAGCTCCTGTATTGAGAATTGCAGATGACAGGATTCTATACAATTTGGTTTCCAAGCTTTTGTATATAGCTTTAAAGAGGCCCTGATGCAGACTCTGTATGGAAAAGGGTAACTACAAAAGTTATTGATTCCCGTATTTGGATTCTAAGCCTTGTGTTTCCTTAAAGCCCCTGACACAGACGCACTGCTGGACAGGGGAGCTACAGAAGGTGTTCCAAAGAATCAAGGAGTTTTTGACAAAAACTCCAACATTAGAAATTCCTGAGCAAGCCATTCACAGGAAGACCTCTTCAGATCAGAAACAGCTTAAATTAAAGGGACCTTACCAGGTGCTACTGAGCATGACTACCTCTATGAAATTAGGATTAACTTCTACCTCTTAAGTCTTCACAGGTGAATGTGAAAGACATGCCTAATTATTCCTATTAGCCAATCAGAAACCTTAGTACCTCTTCAAAGCAAAAAGGATATGTAAAGTTTTGCCTTTGTCACATCCAGACTACTGCACCTTAAGGCAAACATGCTTTACCTGCCTTTCTTGATTATATCTGGGAACTGTTATTGAGGATAAAGCTACCTAATGAGTTCTATATAATTCTCCATACTCAAGCTAAAAGGGTTTATAATCTACATAAGGGTAGCCTATCACTAACCACTATCTGGAAATGTATAAGATAGGTTGTTTTCATCTTAAGGGGCACCCCACTTATAATTGGATTTGTTCCAATTTTACTTATAGTAATTAACAAACTTAAATGTTTCAGAACTTGACTTCAGGAAGTAACTGACCATGCAGGGGACACAGATGTTGGCAATGACCGAGACTGCTCTAGCTCACGAGACAAATTTGCTAGATAGACACAGACTTCCAGACCCTGGATAGGCAAGGCTTGCACTACACCCCTCATAAGCAGGAAGCAGTTACAAAAGAGATGATTCTACATCCTTCAACTTCCCTTAGGATTAAGGGATGGAGTCTCTGAAGGGGGGAATGAAGTAGACAGACATACAGATTAAAATTGATTAGGTTTGAGGGGCCAGCGCCATGGCTCACTTGGTTAATCCTCCGCCTGCAGCACCAGCATCCCATATGGGCACCAGGCTCTAGTCCTGGTTGTTCCTCTTCCAGTCCAGATCTCTGCTGTGGCTCGGGAATGCGGTAGAGGATGGCCCAAGTGCTTGGGCCCCTGAACCTGCATGGGAGACCAGGAAGAAGCACCTGGCTCCTGGCTTCGGATTGGTGTAGCTCCAATCCTAGCAGCCATTTGGGGGATGAACCAATCGACAGAAGACCTTTCTGTTTCCCTCCCTCACTGTCTAACTCTATCTGTCAAATAAATAAATTTTAAAAATTTATTAGGTTTGAGAGCTGGAACATCATGCCTTTACCATGCCCCTTTGTGACCTCATATCCCTACCTTGCCACACCTGAGTGCCCACTGGCCAATCAGGTTAATGAACCACTCCCCTTTGAAAGTGGATCAAAAGCCTGGGACAGGGTATGTCTGGCCCTTTCCTACTTTCTCTTCACCCTGGCCTCTTGCCAGTAGGGGGCTGGTTGTAGGCCTGTGCCTTCAGGGCACGTGGCTTTGTGCCACCCATCCTATGCTTCCTGACTTGGATGCTCCTCCACGTGGATGGTTCCTGGTAGCTGGTATGAACCCAGATCTATCTCCCTCCTATAGATAAAGACCTCACTTTCCTATGCATTCTTTGTACTGAATCAAAGCTTAAAATGTAAAAAGAATAAAATATTTTATATATATATGCATATACATGATGGAATATGACAGGCACAAAACAATGAATTCCTGGCATTTGCATCAAAATGGATGCAACTGGAGATTATTATGCTTCTGTTATTTGTGGACATTAATATAGAAAGAGTATAAAAATTGCATGAATACATTATTTTTATATAGATATAAATAGTTCTTTACAGAATTAAGCCATATTCCCATATGGGAATATACCACATTTTCCCACGTTATGATTATTGCAATAAATCTATTCTGTGATATAATTGATTTGTTTTCAAAAAAGTAAACATCAACTTTATTATTATAAGCTGTAGTCATCCCAGTGTACTGTGGAACATTAAAATTTATTAATTCTATGTTTTGACACCTTAACGAACCTTTCTCTACCCTGACACCATAGTGCCAAGGCTTCAGTACTTATTATTCCAATTTCAGATATACTTTTACTAAACTTTCACATAAGAATGATAAAATGTTGTATTCAACTTTCTGTTGTGAAATATTGGCTGATTTCACCTAATATAATAGCCTCCAGTTGGATCCATTTTTTGGGTGATGGTAGAATTTCATTCTTTTTATTCTTTTTATATTCTGTTGCCTCTATGTATTGAATTTTCTTCACCTGTTTATGAATCAATTGACACCTACATTGATTCCATACCTCATTACTGTGAATAAGGCCAGGCATGAGAGCACAAGTTCTCTTTGATGTATTAATTTCACTTAATTCAAACATATGACTAGATATGGAATAGTTGCATCATTAGTCAGATTTTTTTTTTAATTTTGGGGGGAACATCCACACTGGTCTCCAAAATAGCTGTACTAAAGTTCATTCTCATTAACAATTTATAAGGGCTCCTTTTTCTATACATCCTCATGAGCATTTACTTATGGCCTGAGAATAGTCGCTCCAACTGTTGTTTTAATTTGCATAATTGGTTCCTAAAGGTCTAGAACTCCTAAACAGACCAATAACCAAGAGGGAGTTTAATTCAGTATTAAACAACCTCCTAACAAAGGAAAGCCTAGTGCCAGATGGCTTTACTGCTGAATTCTATCAAATTTTTAAAGAGGAACTAACTCCAATTCTCAAACCATTCAAAACATTTGAAAGGGAAGCAATCCTGCCAAACTACATCTATGAGGCCAGCATCACCTAAATTCCTAAAGCAGAAAAGTATAGAAGAAAGATACTCACAGATGAATATCCCTGATCAACAGATATAAAGACCCAAACAAAATAACAGTTAATTGAATCCAACGACACTTCAGAAAGATCCTTCACTGGACAAGTTGAATTTATCTCTGGTTTGCAAGAATGGTTCATCATATAGAAATAAATAAATATGACACACCACACTATTCATATGATTATCTCAATAAATGCTAAGAAATCAGTTGATAAAATACATCATCTAATGATAAAAGTCTTTATTCTTTAACACAGTCAAGGCAAAATATTACAAACCCACACCAAGCCTTATGTGGAGAAGTATGAAGCATTTCCACTAAGATCCAGAACCAGACATGGATGCCCATGCTCAACATTGGTATTCAACATAGTTTCCAAAGATTTATGCAGAGCCATTAAGTAGGAACAGGAAATTAAAGGGATACCAAATGGAAAGGAGAAAGTAAAATTATCCTTGTTTGCAGATGACATGTTCCTATATATAGTGAAACCAAAGAACTCCACCAAGAGACTATTGCAACTCATAACAGTGTTTGGTAAAGTTGCAAAAAATAAATTCTACACACAAAAATAAATAACATTTGTATGCACAGAAAATGTCATGACAGAGAATAAATTCGTAAGATCAGTATCATTCTCAATATTTACTAAAAATTTAAATCCCTTGAATAAACTTAACCCAGAATGTGAAAAATCTGTATAATGAAAATTACAAAACATTAAAAAAAAAGAAATAGAAGAAGACACACAACAAAAAAGAAAACTCTTCCATGTCTGTGTATTGGAAGAATTAATACAATCAAAATACCCATATTACCCAAAGCAATTTACAAATTCAGCATAATCCCTATCAAAATATCAGCCATATTATTCTCATGTCTAGAAAAAATTTATGCTAAAATTAATATAAAACAAAAGAGATCTCTGATAGCTAAAGCACTAGTAAAGAAATAAAACTGAGGGCATCACAATATTGGATTTCAAGACACACTATACAGGGAAGTTATAATCAAAACAACCTGGTACTGGCACAACAGACATGACAACCTACAGAACACAATACAAAGTCCAGAAACTAACCCACACATCTACAACCAACTAATCTTTTACAAATGAGCTGAAATCAATCCCTGGTGAAATGAGAGTCTTCAACAAATTATGTTGAAAAATTATATCCACACTTACAGAAGCATGAAACAAGACTCCTACATTTCATCTTACATAACAATCAACTCAAAATGGACTAAAGTTCTAAATCTATGTCCTGATATAATCAAATTACATCCCACTCTCTTCAACTTGTCTCTTCACAAATGCCTAAAAATTCAACAATGATTTAGATATGACACCAAACACAGGTGACAAAAATGAAAATAAGGAAATAGGACTGTAAAAAACAAACCAAAAAACTACATGCTAAAGGAAAAGATAAAAACATAAAGCAAATAATGGGAGAAAATATTGGCAAACAGTATGATTAAAGAAAGAATACATAAGACATACAGAAATCAAAAGCAAATATAATAAAAACTGATAAACGACCTAATTAGTTTGGACAAATGATCTGACCAGTTGTTCCAGTGAAGATATGCAAACAGCCAACAGGTACTTGAAAAGGGGCTCAGCACGGATTATCAAGACTAAAATGGTTATCATTTCACATATGTAAAAATGGATATTATCAAAAAGTATGAAAAAAGGTAACAAGTATTGAACCAGGTGTGGAGAAATGGGAACATATAAATTGGTTGTACGAATGTAAATTGGTACATCCACCATGAAAAACACTATGGAAATGCCTCTAAAAATGGGACAAATGACAAAACAATCTCATTAATTTATGTGCATCTATAAGAAATAAAATCACTATCTCAAAGGTACACCTGCACATCCATGTTCATGGAAGCATTATTTACAAGAATAAGATATTGAAATAACCACATTGTCTGTCAACAGATCAAAAGATAGAGCATGATACTCACACAATGGAAACACATTCAACCTTAAAAAATAAATCCTGACGTTTTGTCACAATATGGATCCCAAAGTTAGAATGTGAACATTAGGCTGCTTGACATAACACAGAGAAAAATAAATGCTACTCATTTGTGGAATCTAAGAAAGTCAATCATAAGCACAGAATATAATAAGGGTTGCAAGGGGCTAAGGGTGAAAGAAACTGGAAGATGTTAGATGAATGACACATTTGCAGTTAGGAGATAAATTAACATTGAGATGTATAATAGAGCACAGTAATGATATGAATACAGTATTAGATACAACAGGTTAACATCTGAAATATCTTTTAAAAACTATGTAAGGTGATGGTTAGTTAATTGTCCTAGTCATTTCATAATATAAATGGATAAGGGGACACCAAAAGGTTTTTGATAAAGGGCTTAAAATATAATGTGAATATTCCATAAGCTTTTAAAAGTTCCCCACATAGCAAAACAACAAGTTGCAGGCCTTGAATGTATACAAATTTTGTCTGTCAATTATACTTACATAATCTTTAAAAAATCACCCTCTATCAAAATAAAAAAATTTAAAAAAACTAACTTAGGAATGCAGGCTTATATCTTTGAGGTGAGAAGATAATCACAAAACATAAATAGATTTTAAAACCGATAAATATGTGACCAGCTGAAATTTGTATTTTGAAAGTTCAGAGACAGATGACAGCCTGTCCATGTAATGAGCAGGGCTGTCCATGTAATGAGCAGTGTCCTCCTGTGCCCCCACAACCTGTACAAAAACCTGAGTCAAATAAAACTGCTTTGTTTTTAATTTTTCTAGTCTAGGACACTGTTATTGTGAGCAGAAAGTGGAGGCAAGATTCTTAGCATGAGCTATGCTGAGGCCCTGCTTCTCACAAAATCAGAAAACAAGGGAATGAAGTCAGTCTTGGAAAAAATAACGGAGCACTCCATGAAGAACAACTGCTCCCCTGCATGAACCCCACACACAGGGTCTGGGTTCTCCCTGGTGTCCATCGCGTGTTCACCGCACAATCTGGGAGGCCGGGGATGCCACCAACACTGGTTCTCAGAAACTGGTCCAGCCGACAACTGGCTGTGAGGAGACAGGACTCCAGGAGTCCCAGCTGCCAGCCCAGCCCCGACACTGAGGACCAGAGTGGACTGAGGGAAGGGCCGTGTCAGCAGGGATATGTGGCCCACAGATTCCCAGAGAGGACCCTGGGGAGGCCCGCCTCAGACCAGCCTTCTCCACAACTTTCCCCAACTCCTCCTTCCCCACATCTGCATGCCGGGACTCTCACAATCACCATGAGAGCTTCCGAGGGGAGCGCTGTCCTGACGCTGAGTTACACCGGAATTCAGTAAACACCAGAGGCCCCGCCCTGGACCTCCCTCTGCTGTGACGCTGGAAGACTGTTATGGCGTCAAGATCTCGCGTGATTACGTAGCATTCACGCCCCACGCCTGATTGGACAGCGAGGATATCCGTGAGCATGCACACCTTACCAAAGTCGCATCAATCAGCATCCTCCATAGTGCAGACAGATAACTTCAGATGTTGTGGGAAGGAAAAATAAGAGGTGAGTCCTGTGTTCATTCTGAAATTGTGTCCTGCCGCCAGGGGTTTTCACCTCCCTGGTCCACCACCTGCTGGCCCACTCCTGCCTCCAGGGTCTTTCTTGCGAGGATCCTACCTGGGCTCACAGTAACCTGCTTCAGATCAGTAACAATTTAAAGGCTGTTTATTAGCTCCTGAGTACTTTTCAGTTCTTTCTTTTTTTTATATTGCTTTAAAGAACATTTAGAGACAGATAATTTAATCTGTTGGTTTCCATTTCTCTTGTAGATTTTTTCTAGTCTGCCTATTGTCCTTTAGTATTATTTTTATTTGTTTCATACTAATTCTTAGTAATGACTGGATTTTATGATCTTTCTAGTAATCTCATTTATCAGTTATTTTTTAAGATTTTCATCAATTATCTGTATATAAGCATAATCCAGAATATTCACGTTGTATTACATAGGAATTGATCTCTACAACTTATGCTTGAGTTTTGCTGCTTACTTCCCTGACCACTCTTGCAGTAGAAAGTTGGAGAGAGAAAGTGCAGGCATTGTCTAAGTTTACTTCCAGGGAAAATACTTTCATTGATCCTGTATTAGCTGTGTAGTTTTTTATAGGTTCCTTTTGCTCTTGATCATATAAGGAGATCACTGACTTTTCTCTTGTTCTCCTAGCAGTTTTATTTTGTACTAGATGCTGAACTTTATCCAATGCTTTTCAACATGTAATCTACATGATTGTGTGATTTCCCTTTACTGTTTGCTTCCTGGATGCCTGGTCTGGAAATCATAACCACTATTGCATTTTTCATTACTTCTTGTTTGCTATGGATATGTTATGTTTTTATGAAGTGACTTCATTTATTATATTGATATTTTGCTTAAGATAATTGTAGCTGTGTTTATTGAAGGGGTACTTTAAAAAAGTAAGTTCTGGTCCATTTGCATCATCTTTAATGTAATGTTGATTTTCCAAAAGAAATTTTAAAAAAATTTTTTTCTCTGCTTATTTCCATTTTGAGTATGTATGGGAAATGTAGATTTGAATCTTCCTCTTTGAAAGTCTGGGGTATTCTTTAAATCTGCATCTGAAATTTAGATTTGTGAGACTGTTTTCATAATTGGTTTGTTGGAATTTTTTAAATTGATTCAACTTACTTGGTTTATATGAGTTTTTCTAATTTGTATTTTGTTTTGGAAACTGATTTTCAAAATACAATGAATTTTGAACTCTGTAGTCATATTTTTACCTCTAAGGTTTTCACAGCTTTCTCCTTATATCTTAGGAAATGCTTATTATCTCTAGAAAATAATGATCTTGTTTAACGTATGAAGACATTTGTTTGTGTTACTGTTCCATTTGTTTCCTTAAATGCTTTTTCTAATGGTTTGCTAACATTGCTAACATTTTTCTTAAAAAAAACATTATATCCTTGTTTATTTGTGGTACTTAAATGGTATTTCATAGATGTCTGTCATTATCCTTTTCTCTTGCTTTTATTAAATATTCTTTCAATATTTTTGATTCTTGACAAAGAAGATGTAATCTTTGATTTTCAGTGTTTTAACATCATCATTTAAAGCTGTACATTATCTCCAGGCACTGATTTATCTGCATTCTCTTATTCTCTCTTGTGTTTCCAAACCCTGTATATTCAGGCCCTGTCTGTCTCCCAGTGTTTTGACCCCCATGGTACTGCAGCTGTCACAGGCTAAATGTGTCTCAATGTATGCAACCCATATGTTCTGATTGGTAACAGATTCATTGCACTCCTTTTCTTTACTCTTGTGTGCCTAGTAATCTCAGCACATCAACTACTATTTCCATGTCTGGAAAAGAGCTGAGCCCTCAAAACCTATCACATCCTCATAGAGCCATGTCTCTCCTGATTTCATTTAGTGAAGCAACTAAAATTTCCCAGACATCTTAGGTAGACATTCCGTTATTTACTATTGACAATATCTGAATCATCTGATCTGTTCTGATCATCAGTTTTTATTTTTTTCTTTATGAGGATGTTAGTTAATTGCCAAATTGTATTGATGCTAATGAGATTCATATACCTGATTTTTCTATTTACTGGAGTGTCCTGAATGGCAAAACTCCACCTCACAGAGCATATATGAAGATGGTTTTACAAATTATATATGTAAAAACAGTTAATTTTTTAAAGTGCTCTGGAGAAAAAATAAAATAATGGATAGGTCCTAATGCAGGGGGCAAAGATTACTTTAGCTGTAACACTTTGAAAAACTCAACTATGGGCAATTATTTGAGCTTAAAACATAATGACAGGGACCAGCGCTATGACCTAACAGGTACGGCCACTGCAGGCAGTGCCGGCATCCCATATGGGCATCAGTTCAAGTCCCAGCTATTCCACTTCTGATCCAGCTCTCTGCTATGGCCTGAAAAATCAATGGAAGATGGCCCAAGTCTTTGGGCCCCTTCACCTACATGGAAGACCTGGAAGAAGCTCCTAGTACCTGGCTTTGATCTGTGCAGCAATGGCCATTGTGGCCATCTGGGGAGTGAACCAGCAGATGGAAGACCTCTTTCTCTATTTCTGCCTCTCCTTCTCTCTTTGTGTAACCCTGACTTTCAAATCAATAAATAAATATTTTAAAAAACATAATGATAGAGAATAACTTTCAGTAAGGAAGCTAGGAAGATTGCCTTTAAGTTGAAACAGAAACATATTTAATGATCTTTATGAGGGAAAGAAAAATATGGAAGTATTGACCTGGAAGATGAAGAAAAAAGTGAATTCTGGTGATTATAGTCAATGCAAAGTCATTTATTCTCCAAAATTACTGAGAAAAGAGATTGAAAATGTTCTACCTCTGAAAAATGTGCAAGTTTATATGTATGATAATTCACTTTATTAAGCCATTATACAATACATACATATTTCAAAACGATATGTATAATGATACTGCAAAGAAGTTCACATAAGGTGGAATTAAATGATTTAGATTAAGAAAAACTTAAAATAGATTTATAGATAGGTATAATACAAATTTTCAATGTGTTTTTAAAGATCCATTATATGGATAACAAATTTTCTTGCACAAAAATAAACTTGTCTTTGAATTCCATTCACCTCAAATATTTTGAAATACCCATTGTATGTAATATGTGACTATATACTGTATATTTTTTAGTTTTTATTTATTTTTCAAGTGAATAAATTAAAAAATGAGAAGTTACTGGTGAATTTCAAGCATAGAGATCATTTTTATGTCTCTGGTGTTTTAAGAGACAACATATCCTGTAGACACTGGACAGTAAAAGGATAAGAGTAATTGGTAAGACCACATTAGGGCCAGTGCCATGGATCAATAGGCTAATCTTCCACCTATGGCACTGGCACACTGGGTTCTAGTCCTGGTTGGGGTGCCAGATTCTGTCCCGGTTGCTCCTCTTCCATTCCAGCTCTCTGCTGTGGCCCAGGAGTACAGTGGAGGACCGCTCTCTGCTGTGGCCTGGGAGTACAGTGGAGGATGGCCCAAGTCCTTGGGCCCTGCACCCACATGGGAGACCAGGAGGAAGCACCTGGCTCCTGGCTTTGGATCTGCATGGTGCGCTAGCTGCAGCATGCTGGCTGCAGCTGCCATTGGGGGTGAACCAACAGAAAAGGAAGATCTTTCTGTCTCTCTCTCTCTCACTGTCCACTCTGCCTGTTTATCTGTTGATTGATTGTCATTGCAAACATTGTGTGGAACATAATGTGCAGATATTCTTATGGTCTACTCCTTTTGTTCCCCTAGAATAAATTTCTAGAAATAAAATAACTGGATTAAAGGGCATACTCAATCTAATCTTTCATTGCACAAGTCATCCTATCTGGGAGTCATTTCACTGAGTCATAGCAATTTGAGAAAAATTCAAGTAGTAGTTACTGTTATTAATCCTGCCTTCCATCTTTCAATTAGTAACCATAGTTTGGGCATTACTAATATACCCAGATGACAAAATATTTCCTCCTCAGTAGAATGGTAATAAAATAACATGTATGTTCAGATAGTACTATAAAATAAATATTCCCTGAAGCCTAAAGATCTATGGACCAGACAACAAGAAGAGTAATTAACTGGGCAGTTAAATGTTTTATGGGAGTGGAAATTTATATAGTATCAGAGTAACCTCACATCCTTTGTTACAAAGTGGAATAACTACAATGAACAATGTGTCATCACCTCATTATTTAATTTGAGAAGATTTATATTTTTTTATTAAGTTGATCTATATAAAGAAAGATGAGGCTCTTATTTAAATATAAATTTCAGTTAAACAGCATGATTTTTAGTATAATTATGTTTCACACAGTATTAGGGTATCCTGTATTTTATCTGGCAGTACTGCTCTTGTAGCAATACAATGTGTGATACACATATTTCATATACATATTCTCTTCCTGTCAAACATGTTTAACTTGAACCTAAAATGATTTGTCTCCTGTTTCAAGGATATTTAGAGGGCAGAATAAAATATTAAAAGACAAATTAAGAGAATCTAGATGAAAAAAAGAAAAAATGGACATTCTTAAGGACAGCTAGACTTTGTTTCCAGCACATCAGTGAAATCTTAATGGAAAGGTAAAAGACTAAATGACAGAAATGGGCAAAGAATGAATTCAGTCAGTTGTCCTCCTTTGTTCCCTGGACATATCTGATACATGGAAAAATAAAGTAATCATTGCTTTTTTTTTTTTTGACAGACATAGTGGACAGTGAGAGAGAGAGAGAGAGAGAGAGAGAGAGAGAGAGAGAGAGAAAAGGTATTCCTTTGCCGTTGGTTCACCCTCCAATGGCTGCAATGGCCAGTGCACCACACTGATCCAAAGGCAGGAGCCAAGTGCTTCTCCTGGTCTCCCATGGGGTGCAGGGCCCAACCAAGGACTTGGGCCATCCTCCACTGCACTCCCGGGCCACAGCAGAGAGTTGGCCTGGAAGAGGGGCAACTGGGACAGTATCCGGTGCCCTGACCGGGACTAGAATCCGGTGTGCCGGCACCACAGGTGGATTAGCCTATTGAGCCACAGCACTGGCAGTAATCATTGCTCTTAAAATAGGATAGCAATGAATTGCTGAACAAAAATACATATTATGAATTCATGAAATCAGGTAACTATTGTACACATAGAATGTTGTCGTATTGGACATAAACAAAAATATTTCTTCACAAAGATATCTGGGATGATATGATGAGTCTAAAAATGCAAAGAGAATATGTATTATGAAAAAGCTTCATGCATATTTGTACAAAAATGAACTTGCCTTTTAACTTCATTTTTGGAAAATTTCATGTTCCTTTCTGTATAGTTACTAATAAACCTTCTTTTAACCCCATGCCATTTTTTACCACTTCATTCTCTTTATAAAGATAGATTTATTTATTTATTTATTTATTTGAAAAATGGAGTTACAGAGAGAGGGAAAGACAGAAAGGTTCTCCATTAACTGGTTCACTTCTCAAATGGCTGCAATGGACTGAGCTGAGTTGATGCGAATCCAGGAGACTGGATCTCTCATGAGGGTGCAGGGCCCCAAACACTTAAGCATTCTTCTACTGCTTTCCCATGGCATTGCAGAGAGCTGGATTTGAAGTATAGTAGCTCAGAACTGAACTGGTGCCCATATGGAATGCCAGGACTGCAGGTGGCAGCTTTTCCCAGTACACCAAAGTGCCAGCCCCATCACTTCATTCTTCAAAGTGATACTTATTTACCTTTTCCTAAGCCTGTGCAATATGACTAAAAATATAAAATTTACTATGTGCAGTTGTTAAAATTTTGGACTTTTAAATCAGACATTTCAACAATTGGAAGTTAAAGATGTTAATCCTATACTCTCATTTAAATAATTGGCTTGACAGTGTTTACCAATAAACTCAGAGTATCCTACTTTACTATTTGGATAGCTGTCTATACTTTAGATGCATATGTTGCCATCTGTCTTTTCCTTGTGAAATTTTGTTATACTTCAAAACAAAGCAAAAGAAATACCAGCACTGCACAGACATACTATTTGTTGTAAAATAAACAATACATAAACCTTTAGCTGCAGCGGTCTACAGTTTGTTTCTTTCTGTTTTATGCTATAAATATAAAAAGGATCAAAAGTTGGCAAGTATAAAAATGGGGATCAATAAGACTCAATGAAAACCTTTAGCAATAATGCTGATGTCAATTATGTTAACATTTAATTACATGTACTATACCAATTAAGTTATTTCAAATTCTGACACAAGAACATAGTTCCTATAATTACCTTAATAAACCCTAAAAATCACTCCTACATAGAAAAGTGCTAATCAAACACAATCTGCCTTTGAGAGAGGAAGACATGATATCCTACAACATATACATTAATTGATCACAATAAGGGGGAAAGAAAGCCAAGGCAAAACATTCCCAATGAGGAAAACTGTGCTCATTAATACTTCAGACAATAAAAATTACAGCAGTTCTCAGGGAAACATAATTATCTCTCATTTTCATAGATTTAATTTTGGCTATTTGTTCAAAGATTTATGTTTCTCTTCCAGCATAAAATTTGTGGTATTTCATAAGCTCCTGTCTCAGTAAATATGAAAATACTTCACAAAGGTAGTTATGCCTTCAAGTTAAGCATTCATCCATAAAGGAGGTTGCCAGCAAACACTGTCTCATGAACAATGTTCAGTGGTTCCTGAATGATTTAAAGTGAATGTGAGTTGTTTCAGTGGAGACAACTGCAATTTTCTGTTAAACTTTCAATTACTGAATTACATGTGTTTCCTTTTTTTTTTTTTTACCTTGACAGGTTATGGTCATTAGAAAGCTGTTTAAGTACATATTAGATTATACCAATACATAATGATACATACCCATGTATAATTGCAAGGAGCTTACAGACAAAGTATTGACTATATTATACAAAATTGTGACTGAAGTTTCAGTGTAGATTTACTGCTCTCTCTCACAAAGGCAGGAAACATTCCATGGTAGGAATTTACACAAGAATTACCTGTTTTTAAACAAAAATGTTACCCTGTATAGGACATTATACTAGTTCATTTTACATAACGTTAAAGGCTTAGAAATGCATTAATTCTCAGTATATAAATATGGCACTGTAACCCATTTAAAATGAAAAAAAAAATTGACCCATGGCAATATCTATGATTATTTTATAACTCCTTATGTTAGAAAAATTAAAGTAAAGGAAAATGTTACAGAGAAACAAAAAAAATGCAGAATTACAACAACTATGGCCTAAAATTATGTATGGTAAAGTCTTCATTCAAATTCAGTAACTAAGTCATTTCTGGAATAAACAATGTGGATAATTAGGTTAGATAGTGTTTCTGTTGGCATTCAGGTCAAAGTCACAAGTTATGTAGAAATAATTTACACATTTTATGAGAAAGGATAACTCTGAAATAGAGTGACTTTAAAAATCACATTCTGATATACAGTAAGCATATTCAATTTGGGCAGAGTTTGATGGAATTTAATCTTCAGTGGAAAAACAACTAAAAACCATAATCCTGGTGATTCTGCTTATTTTTACCAAGGTAAAGAAAGGAAACATGATTTCAATGTACAACACATATTTACAGGTTAAATGAGAAATTATGAACAATTTAAGGACCAGAATATTCCCTACTGAAGCACAAATACATGATTGTCAGTTGATTGAACATGTCTCATAGACGTCTCTGGTGCTTCTGGAGTTTTCACTTTTTAAATTTCTTACGGCAGTTGATCAAAGTCTTGTTTTTCCAAATAAGATCTTGTAACAACTCATCCATTAAAATCTACTTCTGCCTTAAATCTTATGTTACTTAATCTCAGATCTGTGGCTTTAATGTCATGAATTGCCCCTTACTGATGGATCCTTCTTGAGGACTTCAGTAAGCTGTTGTGCTTGCTCTGGATGGATGTTATCACCCTAAGAAGACACCTGTGTTAGTGTAGTTGAGGAATGGTGAGGCCATACCTATTAAGATACCCATACACACAACTAACCAAGCACCAAAAAGGAAACCTTTTGAAATGAAATGGACACGATGAGAAAGAGTGACTTGATCGGCCCTTGTCCTGACTGTTGATATACAATGTAATACTTTATCCATTTTAGTATTTTTTGTTCTACTTAATACTATTGGTTGTACTATGTAATTAACACACAATTATTCTTAGGTGTTTAAATTTAACTGAAAAGTGATATGTGTTAAATATAAGAGTGGGAATAAGAGAGAGAGGAGATGTACAATTTAGGACATGCTCAAGCTGACTTGCCCCAAATGGTAGAGTTAGAAATGTGCCAGGGGATTCCAATTCAATCCCATCAAGGTGGCATGTACCAATGGCATCTCACTAGTTCCGGTGATCAATTTCTGTTCACAATTGATCATACTGATAGGCCTAAGAGTCAAAGGGATCACATAAACAAGGCTGGTGTCTTCTAATACTAACTGATAGAATAAAAAAGGGAGAGAACGATCCAACATGAGAAGCGAGATACACAGCAGACTCATAGAATGGCAGATGTCCTAAACAGCACTCTGGCCTCAGAATCAGCCATTAAGGCATTTGGATCTGGTTGAAGAGCCCATGAGAATATTTTAGGCATGGAAAGTCAAGACACTCTGAAAAAAAAAAAAAAGACCTAAATGAAAGATCTCCGTGAGTGAGATCCCAGTAGAAAGAACGGGCAATCAAAGAAGGAGGTAACTTTCTCTGAAGGGAGAAATGAACCTCCACTTTGATGATGATCTTGTCTAAATAAGATTGAAGTTGGCGAACTCAAAACCTTCCAAAGTCTAGGCAACTCATGACAAGAGCCTAGGGTGATTACTGATGCCATAAACAAGAGTGTCAATTTGTTACCTCTCTTCCCCATTGTGTAATCAAGGAGGCTACATAGAAGTACAGCTGTAGGTGCTTATGCAGCAAATGGAACCCAGATGTTGGATCAATTGTCTGGGTGGGAGCAACAGTTCTGGCTGTCCTACAGTGTGCAGTGTGGTAAGTGAAGCATATATGAGAGAACTTCAAAAAGTTCATGAAAATTGGAGTTGAAAGTATGAGTTTATTTTGGTACATTTTTGGCAAAAAGACATTTTCATAATATATAGAGAATGCATGATAATGAGAAGCACATGAATTTCAAAATTAGCATTGCACCAACACAAACTCATGTGTTAGTTCCATTTTATGATTACTTAAAAATACTTTAAGGATTTATTTATTTATTTGAATGATTTAGAGAGAAAGAGAGCAAGACAGAGAGAGAGAGAGAGCACTTCTAGCCACTGGTTCACTCCCCAGATGGGAGTTATACAGTTATACAAAACTATTGATTTCATTATTTTAGGTACTGCTTTAGGGTTTAAGTATAGGGTTTAAATAATAAAAAAATGGCATTCAAATATTATACTGCTTTACATATGAGAATTTTATAATACCATGTTTTTTACTTTTCTCTTCTTCACCTTTATCTTATTTTCTTGTATACCTAACTTTATTTCATAAACCACATGCTACACCATCAAATTTTACATACTAAATTATGCTTTTTACAGAACAGCATGATTTAATTTAAAGAACACATTGTTTGAATGCAATTTCATGATTGCTAGCAAAGTTATGGTATATAAAGTTTATATAACTAACATCATAATCCATTTTAATAAGATAATTTAGTTATTTGAAAGGCAGAGTTACAGAGAGGCAGAGGCAGAGGGAGAGATAGGGAGATACAGGGAGAGACGGGGAGGGAGAGAGAGAGAGAGAGAGAGAGAGAGAGAGAGAGAGAGAGAGAGAGAGAGGTTTCATCTGCTGGTTCACTCACCAGATGGCTTCAAGGGCTGGAGCTGCGCCGAACTGAAGCCAGGAGCCAAGAGCTTATTCTGAGTCACCCATGTGGGTGCAGGGGCACAAAGACTTAGGCAATCGTCTACTGCTTTGCCATGACATAGCAGAGAGCTGGATCTGAAGTAGAGAAGCTGGGACACAAACCAGCACCCACATGGGATGCCAGCACTGCAAGCAACAGCTTTACCCACTAAGCCACAGTGCCAGCCCCACAATAATCCATTTCTTCCACTCACAAATTCCTTTCATGCCCATTTGCAGTTCATCCCATTCCCAACTTCAACACTAGGAAACTACAAATATGCTTTCTGAATTTATAGAATATATTTTTTTTAAAAAAGACGTAGATTCTGTCTAGCTTCTTTCACCTAGCATAATGTTCCTAAAATCCATTTATGTTGTACATTTTGTGTGAGTAATAATTTCACTGAACAGATGCACCATAGTTTATCTATTTGCTCATTGAAAACACTTAGGTTGTTTCAGTTTTATTTGAGTATTAATAAAGCTGTTATGTATATTCAGATTCAGATTCTTTGTGTGAATGTTAAGTTTTCATTCCCCTAAGATAAATAGCTGGGAATGCAACTTTTAAATTCTACTCATATGGTGATGTGTGTTTATAAAACACAGCCATGATTTTTTTCAAGAGCTGATATTCCAGCTTACATTCCAACCTGTAATTTGAGAGAGGTCTTGTCACTCCAAATCCTTGCTACCACTTTATATCATCAGCATAAATGTTAGTCAGTACAATAAATTGTGGCAGTATCTGATTCTGTCCTTAATTTGTATTTCCACAAAGGCTAATGAACTTGTTTATTTTTCATGTACTTACTTCCTATATGTATATCCCTACCCCTTTATGAAATGTATGTTCATGTCTTTATCCACTTCTAATTGGACTTCCTATTTTCCTACAAATGAGTTGAATATATATATATATATATATATATATATATATATACTCATATATATATATAAGGTGTATATAGTGTGTATATGTATATATAGTATCTGTATACACACACATACATACTAGATACATGTACTTTTTGAGACATGTGATTTGCAAATGTTTTCACCCAGTTAGTAGGTAGTATTCCTTTTTTTGTAACACTGTAAATGCATACTGAAACATTCAGCTATCATTTATGTACACAATTGTTTCTTACCTCAGCCATTTTTGTATGTACAAATTTTGAATCTCTGTCATTTTGTAGATATATAATGATATATTCCTTGTCAATTGGTCTTTTTGTCATTATGAAATGTTATTTTTTATCCCTAGCAATATGCCATGTCCTGAAATCTATGTTGCTTCTTATCAATATAGTCAGCTTACTCAGATTAGTGTTTGCAAGGTATTCTATTTTTTTAATTTGTCTGTGTACTAATATATAATTTAATTTTCATTTATTTTAGAAATTTAACTTCTGTAGCATATAGTTGGAGTGGCTTTTTTTCTTCAGTATGAAAACTGAGTTAATTGGAATGTTTACAGCCTTTATAGTTAACATAATCATCAGTAAGACTTTCAGTGTTTTATTGTACTGTATATTTGTTGTTTTTGTTCTTGCTTACTAAGTTTTCTTTCTTGATTCAGCTGATTGAGTTTATTCACTGAGAATATGTTTTGTCCTAGCTATTTGTTTATGTGCTTTAGCCCTTTATTCTTTTTAAAATATGATTTTCTATGCATTAGTATAACCACATTTATCTTATCTAAGTCTATTTGTTAAGCATTTTTATTTATGGGCATGCAGGGATGGAGATGAGGGTGAGAGCTAGAGTGAGAGCAAGAAAATGAGAAAGAGTGTGTGTGTGAGGGAGAGAGAGGGAAAGAGAGAGAGAGAGAGACATCTCCCATCAGCAGGCTTCTCTCTCAAATACCAAAAATGCTCATGATTGGGCTAATTCCAAAGTGGTAACTGGACTGAAATCCAGATCTCCCACATTGGTGGCAAGGACCCATCAATTTGAGACATCAGTTGTTGCTGCCCAACTGTGTACACCAGATGGAAACTGGAATCAGAAATCAAAGTAAGATTCAAACCATTATGTTAAAGGGAGAGAGAGAGAGAGAGAGAGAGAGAGAGAGAAGGAAAGGGGAAGGGAGGGGAGGGGAGTGGAGTGGAGGGGAGGGGAGGGGAGGGAAACAAAGGGAAGGGAAGGGAGGGGAGAGAAGGGGAGGAGAGGGTAGTGGAGCAGAGGGGAGAGGAGGGAAGGGAAGGGAAGGGAAGGGAAGGAAAGGGAAGGGGAGGGGAGGGGAGGGGAGGGGAGGGGAGGGGAGGGGAGGGGAGAGATACAAGGAGACAGACAGTCTATAGGCTAGGTCACTCCACAGATGCTGGATGATGACAAAACCCAGAGCTGGTCCAGGCCAGAAGATGGCAAATCAATCCAAGCCACCTCTGTGGGTGACAGAGATTCAACTATTTGAGCCATCACCTGCTGCCTCCCAGAGTTTGCACCAGCAGGAAACTGCAATCAGGAGTGGAGCTGGGACTCCAATCCAGGCCTTCCCATAAGGGATGCAGCTGTCTCAAGTGGTATCTTAATCACTGTGACAAAGGCCTGCCCCATATGTATTTTATTAATTCCAAAACCCATTGTTACTATTGTCACATTAAATGGATAAATGTGTATTGAAAGAATTTAAAAAATAAGAGAAACACATTTTATATTTACCTATGTATTTACCATTTCTGGGTTCTATTTCTTTTTTGTGGATCTGGATTTCCATTTGCATAAATTTCCTTCAATTTACAATAAATATTTGTACAATAAAATTTTGTTCAAATTATTGTGTAATTTGTAGCAGATAATTTTTTTCATATTTGTATACCTGAAAAAAGCATTTCATCACATGTATGAAAGAAACATATATATTTGTGTGTGTACACAAATATATATATATAATACATATATATGTTTCATACATATGTTTCTACTTTTAAACTAAATGTAGGTGTTATGGTGAGTCTTTCACTCTCATTGTTGGAACTTGGAAACCTCCCAGTTTGGGGAATGGTTTTATCTTGGGCTTCCTAGTTTCACCTGACTCACACACACCTTAATATCCACCAATGCAGAGACCCTTATGCAGATTTATGTAGATCTTTCTCTGGATAGCTTCCTTCTTCCTGATCCACGTCTCCCAAATCACACCTGCTTCAGCCTCTGACAACACAAGGTCTACTCAGCCCAGAGAATCACCTTAGTTTCCATCCTCCTGAGCTACCTTCTTCTAACAGAAATGGGTCCTCTTTTATAGGGGTCTATTGTTTTCTTGCTCAAGGATTATGGCCCAACACTGCTGTTGCCCAATATCTGTATGCATTGGTCTCATTTTCCTGTGCTCTTACTGTTTATGGTGGGAAGAAAAATCTGGTACCAATTACTTCAACAAGGCTCAAAATGAAAAAAGGCAGGCCGGCACCATGGCTCACTTGGCTAATCCTCAGCCTGTGGTGCTGGCACCCCGGGTTCTAGTCCCAGTTGGGGCTCCAGGTACTAGTCCCAATTGCTCCTCTTCCAGTCCAGCTCTCTGCTGCGGACCAGGAGAGCAGTGGAGCATGGCCCAAGTACTTGGGTCCCTGCACCCACCTGGGAGACCGGGAGGAAGTACCTGCTCCTGGCTTCGAATAGGTGCAGCACCAGCCATAGCAGCCATTAGGGGAGTGAACCAACAGAAGGAAGACCTTTCTGTCTCTCTCTCACTGTCTATAACTCTCTGTCTCTCTTTCTCACTCTGCCTGTAAAAAATTTTAAAAAAGGAAAAAGGCAATATTTTGTATTATTTCATTGCAGTTAATGCTCTTGCAATATTTCTTGGGTATAGATTGGTGAATTTAGAAATTAAATATATTTAATAATTATAACTTTCTCATTGGTGGTAAATTCTGTCTCTCTTCAGTATAAATAATAAAAAGAGTCAAAATCATTATCAATCCTTTTCTGTTATAATTATTTATTTATGACTACATTTTTTCAGAAGAATATTTATGGCATGTCATTAAATTAACTGAATAACAACTGAATGGAAAATTTTCACAAATCTTTGGAGAAGAGAATAAATTTCTGTTGTTTTTCAACATAAATGATAACTTTGTTTTCACATAGCACTCCTGTTTTACACATTTATTAGAAAATACTTGGGTGTTCTTTGCCCCTCAGCAGGTTAACGTGCTTCTTGGTATGTTCACATCCCATATTGGATTACCTGGGATCTGCTGCCCATATAGATTTTGGATTGTGCTGCTCAAATAGATTTTGATGTGCTGTCCATATTGATACTGGATTGCCTTGGATCTGCTGCCCATATAGATATTGGATTGCCTGGGATCTGCTGCCCACATAGATTCCTGCTGATGCACCTTAGAGGAAGAGATTATGGTCCAAGTGCTTGGGTCCCTTTCACCCACCAGGAAGATCTTAATGGAGTTGCTCACTTTTGGCTTATATTTGAGCCAACCTTGGTTATTGTAAACATTTGGGGAATGAACCAGCAGATGGGGGTTCATCTCTATCTTGCTCTCTCTCTCCTTTTCAAATACAAAATAATAATAATAAAAGACTTTATAAAGATTTTAAAAATCTCTACTTTTAGAATTCATTGTTGAAAATGACCAATATGAGAAGGTAAGTGTTATTTTAATTCCTTTGAAGGTAATGATTATTTGATGTTCTGCTAGTATACACGTAGAATTTTCCCCATTCTTAAATTTGAGTGTGTTTCCAATATATGTCTTCATGTATTCTACTCACTAAATTGACTTAGAATATAGCAAACTCTTCCAAATTACAATATCACTTTATAAGATCTATACATATGTACCATATCACATTTCAATATTTGGGGATAATTACTGCATTAACTCATGATGCTCAGTGTATTTGGATGCAGTCCTCTTTTCTTAACAGATCTAGGCATTTATGCTTCTAACAAATATATATCTTATTAAAAATGGTTAAGCTTTGACAAACTCAAAAGGCTTCTATAGCCTTGGCAACTCATGACAAGAGCCTAGGGTGATTACTGATGCCATAAACAAGAGTGTCAATTTGTTAAGTCAACAACAGAAGTCACTGTGCACAACTCCTCATGCAGGATCTCTGTCCTTAATGTATTATACAATGTGAATTAATGCTATAACTAGTGCTCAAACAGTATTTTTCACTTTGTGTTTTTGTGTGGGTGCAAACTGTTGAAATCTTTATTTAATATATACTAAATTGATCTTCTGTATGTAAAGATAATTGAAAATGAATCTTAATGTGAATGGAATGGGAGAGGGAGCAGGAGTTTGGAGGGTTGCGTGTGGGAGGGAAGTTATGGGGGGGAAAAGCCACTGTAATCCATAAGCTGTACCTTGGAAATTTATATTTGTTAGATAAAAGTTAAAAAAAAGCTAGTGATGTAACCACAAAAACAATGGTTACGTTTGTACAAATATTCATCTTAATGCAAGCTATACATGTGTATTCATGTAAAACTAAGAACAGAGACATCATGGGAGCAGGTGCAATCCAAATTATTCAATTGACAAACTTGTCAAAACATAATTAAGCAATAGTATTGTGGCATATTTTTAATATATTTTGAATAGGGTTGGTGCTTCATTTAATTTGCGATTCAGTCTTTTCTGACAAATTGAATTAGTTCAATTTGGCAGTAGATGAACAAAATTGCTGTGAACAGAATTACCAAAATCATATGAACCATAAAATTAATTTTAGTTTAGCAGAGCTTGATACCAAGATATCAGACATTTAAAATGACATTTCTAATATCTGAAAATATTAATTTACATTTAAAGCATTTATTTATTTTTGACAGGCAGAGTGGACAGTGAGAGAGAGACAGAGAGAAAGGCCTTCTTTTTCTATTGGTTCACCCCGCAGTGGCCACTGCTGCTGGCATGCTGTGGCCAGGGCACCGCGCTGATCCAAAGCCAGAAGCCAGGTGCTTCTCCTGGACTTCCATGTGGGTGCAGGGCCCAAGCACTTGGGCTATCCTCCACTGCATTCCCAGGCCACAGCAGAGAGCTGGCCTGGAAGAGGGACAACCGGGACAGAATCTGGTGCTCCGACCAGGACTAGAACCCAGTGTGCCAGTACCACAGGCAGATTAGCATATTGAGCTGCAGCGCTGGCCATTAAAGCATTTTATTTTATTTTATTTTTTGACAGGCAGAGTGGACAGTGAGAGAGAGACAGAGAGAAAGGTCTTCCCTTGCCATTGGTTCACCCTCCAATGGCCGCCGCTGCCAGTGTGATGCTGCCGGCGCACTGCGCTGATCTGAAGGCAGGAGCCAGGTGCTTATCCTGGTCTCCCATGTGGGTGCAGGGCCCAACCAAGCACTTGGGCCATCCTCCACTGCACTCCTGGGCCATAGCAGAGAGTGAGCCTGGAAGAGGGGAACCGGGACAGAATCCGGTGCCCTGACCGGGACTAGAACCCAGTGTGCCGGTGCTGCAAGGTGGAGGATTAGCCTATTGATCCATGGTGCTGGCCCATTAAAGCATTTTAGATAAATAATAGATTGAATTTATTTGAAAGTCAGAGTAAGAAAGAGAGAGAGAGAGAGAAGGAGAGAGAAAGAGGTCCTCTATCCATTGGTGTACTGCCCAAATGGACTCAGTGGCCTGATCTAAGCCAGGCCAATGCAAAATGCATGGAGCTTCATCCAGGTCTCCCATATGATTGGCAGGGATCCAAGCACATAGGTCATATCCCATTGTTTCCACAGCCACATTTTCAGGAAGCTGGATCAGAAGTGGAGCTGGTAGCCTCAAACTGGTACTCACAGGATGTCAACATCAGATGCCTTGGCTTTATCTGCTGAGCCATAGCACTGGCCCCAAACTGCAAGTAATGTTTTTCAAAATTAAACTCTGGAAATGATTAAGAATCTATTCATACTGTCTATTCTTCTCTGTCACTCTGCCTTTCAAATAAATAAATAAAATTTATTCATCACAATGAGATGAGCTATCACTTGCAAATTCCAGCTGCTCCACTTTTATTCCAGCTCCCTTTTAAGGTACCTTAAAAAGCAGTGGAAGATGATTCAAGTACTTGGGTGACTGCCACCCTGTGGGTGACTCATATTATCCAGTTCCTGACTCCTGAATTCCACCTAAAAAACACCAGTGTTACAGTCATTTGAGAGTGAACCAATGGTTGGAAGATCAATTCCCCCCCCATTCCCTCTCCATCTTTGCCAGACTACTTTTCAATAAATAAAGTGATTCATGTTAAAAAGAATATGTTATTTGGGATGGCATTGTGGTCCAGCTAGTTAATCTACTACTTGCCATGCAAGCATCCCATATCAGAGTGCCAGTTTGAGTGCTGGTTGCTCCACTTCTGATCAGGTTTCTTGCTAATTCATCTGGGAACACGAAGATGACCCAAGTATTTGAGCCCATGCCACCTGTGTGTGGGAAACCAAGCTTGTTTTTGCCTCCTGGCTTCAGCCAGGCCAAACCCTGGTTATTGCATCCATTTCAATTGTGAATCAATGGATGGAAGATATCTCTTCTCTCTCTCTCTCCTCTCTCATTATAATTTTTAAATTATGTTAAAATGAATATCAATTTTTGTAAAAATCATGACTCTATTGAAAACCATCCACAATCTAATTATGGGTGCTGGCGCTGTGGTGTAGTGGGTAAAGCTGCAGCCTGCAATGCCAGCATCCCATATGGGCACCAGTTTGAGTCCTGGCTTCTCTACTTCCAATCCAGCTCTCTTCTATGGCCTGAGAAAACAATAGAAGATGTCCCGAGTCTTTGGACCCTTGGACCCACTTGGGAGATCTGGAAGAAGATCTTGGCTCCTGGCTTTTGATTGGCAGAGCTCCAGCTGTTGTGGCCAATTGGGGAGTGAACCAATGGATGGAAGGCCTTTTTCTTTCTCTCTGCCTCTCTTTCTCTCTTGGTGTAACTCTGACTTTCAAATAAATAAATAGATCTTTAAAAATGATCTAATTTTGAATATCTATGACTAATAAATTATTTGTATTTATTCTTTACTTCTGAGTAAACATAATGCACTCTTAATGACTAACATGCGTCCAGACCTGTGGCTTAATAGGTAAAACTGCGGCCTGCAGTGTTAGCATCCCATATGGGCACTGGTTCAAATCCTGGCTGATCAACCTCTGATCCAGCTCTCTGCTATGTCCTGTAAATCAGTAGAATATGGCCCAAATCCTTGGGCCCCTACATACAGTTGAAACATGGAAGTGGCTCGTGGATTCTAGCTTTGAATTTGTGCAGCTCTGGGCATTGTGGCCATCTGGAGAGTGAACCAGCAGATGGAAGACCTTTCTCTCTCTCTCTCTCTCCCTCTCTCTCTCTCTCCCCCCTCCTCTGTAACTCTACCTTTCAAATACATAAATATCTTTTTGAAAAAGACTAACATATCTGTTGTTGTATATAATATATGCTCCAATAATCCCATAATATATGCATACTACCTATAAGTAAAGCTGCCATAACCAATAAATAAGAAGTTTTAATTGTTCAGCATTATGCACAGCTGTAAATTCCAGTAGCATAGCAGTAGCTTTAATAAAGCTTTAACAGGCCAGCGCTGTGGCTCACTAGGCTAATCCTCTGCCTGTGGCACCAGCACTCTGGGTTCTAGTCCCAGTCAGGATGCCAGATTCTGTCCCCTCTTCCAGTCCAGCTCTCTGCTGTTGCCTGGGAAGGCACTGGAGGATGTCCCATGTGCTTGGGCCCTACACCTGCATGGGAGAACAGGAGGAGGCACCTGGCTCCTGGCTTTGGATCAGCAAAGCACACCCACAATAGCAGCCATTTGGGGGATGAATCAACAGAAGGAAGACCTTTCTCTCTTACTAACTCTGCCTGTCCAAAACAAAAAAAGAAAGAAAAAGAAAAAGAAAAAAATGCTTTAACAAAGGAAGATAAAATTTGCAAAATGGTGGAGAAACATTCATACAGTAAACAAAAATACACTTATTTCTAAAGCTGTAGGTTTTGAATATTTAGAACAGGAAAGCTAAGTATCCCATTGCCAGATTAAGGCATATTGTGGACAGAATTGAGCTCATTTTCCATCCCAATACAACAAAGGATTTGGGGTTATAAGGAAAAAGAAGTTCACACATGCAGAAATTTTAAGAAAAACAAAGTATAAAAGGTAAATTAGTGTCATCTAAAATACATAAGAAATGACAGTGTTCCACCAATCTCTGAATATTTTAACTATAATTTTAACTATAACTTTTCCTTTAACTTATATAGCACAGTAGTTATTCCATTTTCCATAAAAGTGAAAAGGAAATATCTAAAAACTAAAGAAATTGATGAAGTAATTTTATAAAATATATTATTTGCACACACAGAGACACAGAAAATAAGTACATTTAAATCTTATAAAGGTCATGATAGTACAGAATCTGGTGTACTGCACACAAGATCCAGGATTTTCTTACAATCCCAATTCAATTTACATATGAAATAATTTTACACAGTAAGAATATTTTACCTGTGTAACACATAGCTTTAGCTTCCTGAACTACTCTAATATTTTTCTTACTTACCCAGAGTCTCAGCAAATATAGGAACATTTCTGTGGAATTGTTTGCTTTCTGAGTTTTCAAAGATCAAGGAATTAATGAATGTAGACAGTTGTACAGTAAAGACCAAGAATATCCAAGGGAGGTCAGAAAAGTCAACTTAGCAAGTGAAAATATTACTAAAATGCATCCTGGATTCTCTATCCCTTAATACATCTTTCGTGCTAAAAAAGAGATCAGAGTATTCCTGATGTAGCAATGAAGCAGAACAAATATAAAATTAAAAAAAGAAAACTCAAGTCAGAGTAAGAGATTTTTACCAATGTTCTAGTACAAATGATTAAAAAATATCCAAACTGATGGAATACATAATTACATTTTTTAGAAATCAGAAAAGAGAAAGAATATTTAAAATCTACTGTGATACTTCACAGAAGAAATGGAAAATCATGACCTCAACTAGCATAGTAACAGAATAAAAGCTGGAGGAAATATTACCAACAGAGTTGAGATGAATCAGTACTGAAAAATTTGAAAGAATTTGAGTGTAAGGAACGCACACACAATTAACTGAAATAGTGGAGAGAGAAAAGTCTGAGGAAAGGAAAAACATGATTTGTTAAGGTATATTAATGATATAATTATATATAAACTTAAGTAAACAATAAAAAATAAATAGAATCAAAGTTATAGCTAAGATCAGTGAGAGGGTGACCACATTGTACCTTTATATTCTGACCTTTGAAATTCCCATAAATTTGCCATTCTTATTATTCAAGGTTTCATGATGTTTCAATACAAACTAATATATTTCCAATCTAAGTTTTATATATTGTCACATATTTCTGAAATTAGGATGTGCTTTAAAATGATGACATGGTATAATAGAAAATGTTTACAATCTTTGTATTTGAGAAATTGTGCATTTTACCATAATGCCATCATAAAGTTGATAAGATCATCTTGGATAATCCTGAAAACACTAATATTTCAGTTCACAATGTATTTTTCAGTTAATGTCACTTCATATATTTCTTTCAAAAATGTATAAGGAGAGTGTGAACTAACACAAGAATATGACAAATAAAATCTTTTCTAGAAAGAATGAAAACAAGCATTGTCATATTACTTTATAACATTATAACTAGGAAAATGCTCAAATTAATGATATTTTAAGAGCCATTCATGGTTATTTTCCAAATGTTGGAATGGCATTGGCTTTAATAAATAGGAAATGCATCAAAACATTTCTACATCTTAGATAAAAAAAAAAAAAAACTAAAAAGTAATCTATTAAAATGCTTTGGCTGGGTCTGTTGCTGTGGAATAGCAAGTAATGTCACCACCTGCATTGCTGGCATTCTGTACAGGTGCTGGATCAATTCCTGGCTGCTCCACTTCTGATCCAGCTCTCTGCTATGGCCTTGGAAAGCTGTAGAAGATGGCTCAAGTCCTTGGGCCCCTGCACCCATGTGGGAGACTTGCAGGAAGCTCCTGGCCCCTGGCTTCCGATCAACATAGCTCTGACCATTGTGGCCAATTGGGGATTGAACCAGCAGATGGAAGAGCTCTCTGTCTTTCTGCCTCTCCTTCTCTCTCTGTATAATTCTGACTTTCAAATAAATAAATAAATCTTTAAAAAACAGAATAAATAAAATGTCTTGGCTATCTGAAATTATCAAATGGCCAACATGAGATCATTTAAGTTTAGAAGTCTACCAGAAAGTCTTATTTGTTTACAGTTTCCTATTATTAGAGAAATACATTTCAAACTAATAAGCAGAAGGAAAACTCAAATCTTCACAAAGACACACATACACACACGCAAACACACTCAGGCATTTTTTAACTTAAAACAAAATTTGTTATCTAAGAATACTTTTAAAAATGCTTTGAAAGTTTTTTTTTTTAGTTTAAAAGTAAACATTGATTCTAAATGTTATTAATGTCCATAAAAAATGCCCCTGAGTAAAGGACATAAATGATAACTAGAAAGAAAGGTAAAAACTAAAAATGATGGAAGGAATGGGAGAAATGGATTAAGGTGAAACCAAAAAAATTAATTAGAAAATTCAATTTTGAAAAGGTGCAAAAGATGGAATCACTGGAAATGACTATCTAAATTTTCTTTGAAAAATCATTTCCCCTATAAAATCAATAAGAATACTCTCAAAAGTTTCAATGTATACCTTTCCAGGAATCTGGAAATTACTTAAAGGCTTGCAATAACTAAGGGAATGGTTATTCAAGAAGAGTGGGAGAATTTTGTTGAAAGTAGTGAGATTTGGGGCAATGGATACTTTCCTATTCAGATCTCCCTCTCCCCTCCTGCTTGGTAGTAAAAAATTTGCCTTCACTTATCCAAACATCAAAACTCCTAAATTCCAAAGTCTGAAACTTGTGTGCTCATCACAAGAGGAAAATCCCACACTAGATCTCTTGTGAAGAGTTATGGTCAAAATGTAGGCACATTACAAATATTGTATAAAATTACATTCAGGCTATGAATTTCATGTTTAGACTTGAGCACCATCTCCATGACTTCTAATTATGAAATCTATAACTATTTCAATATCCAAAAATTGCAAAGTCCAAAATAAATTATTTTCAGATCTTTCACCTGAGGGATACTGAACTTCTATTAAAAACCAGCAAGTACATATTCACAGTGAAAATGAGCAGCTGTGAAGACACCAGAGGAAACAGGACAGTTATGCAGCAATGTTAACATAGAGCTTCCATTATTTAACCAGCCTTCCTCTTCCCTGGAAACCCCAGTAGAAGGGCCTGTCAATATTTGATCTAAATCAATCAATTTGTTGAGAATTAGAGGCAGCAATACTTTCAACACTGAGGCTTCAAGAAATGATAACATTTGGAGAAAATGTGCAGTGGACAAAAACAAATTTGAAAAGAAAAGCTGAAGAATGTGAAGTTGGTAGGGAGTGCATTTTCATGCCCACACCAAACTCATATTTTGAATATGATATCTAATATCAAGGGTGAATGAGACATGAGAGTGAGTACATAATCCAATAGGCAAAGGCTACTCAATTAATTCACTGGTTCCAAATATGTAAGGGACATTCTGTCTAATTATTAGTTGACCACTAAGCTAACCAAGCAGAAACTTCAGTGGTCATACATAAAAACAGGCTATAGAATTAGTTCTGAAAAGTCATTAGTCATTAACCAAATAGTAATCCCCTCATATACACACACAAACTAGCATGAGAGATAATCTGAATCCTCATTTTTATTATATAAATCTCCAGTTTTGAACAGAAATATTATACAAGATACAGAGATGGGAGAATATAATGAAAGATGCAAGTATGTCCCCAGCGCAGGAAAACATCAGCCAATGGAAACTGTCCCTGAGGAATTCAAGGTAGACTTACTAGACAAAGAGTTTAAATCACTTATTTAAACCATTCACAAAGAACAAAAGAAACATTATCTAAAGATAATAAAGTATGAGGTCAATGTCTCCATGCTGCTCAGAATATCAATGAAGATAGAAATTAAAGGGCATTTCAGGTTACCCAATCTATGGAAAAATGAAAATGAATAAATAAAAATGAACAAAGCCAAGGGGATCTTTGGAAACTGATCAAGTATATCATGATACACATGCATGTCCCAGAAAGGAAAAGCGACAGAAATAGAATGTTTGAGGAACCAGCATTGTGGCATAGTGGGTAAAGATGCAACCCACAGTGCTGGCATCCCATATGGGTGCCAGTTCAAGTCCTAGTTGCTCCACTTCCTATCTAGCTTTCTGCTATAACCTGGGAAAGCAGTAGAAGATGCCCAAGTCCTTGGGGCCCTGCACTCACATGGGAAACCCAGAAAAACTTCCTGGTTCTTGGCTCAGATCAGCCCAGCTTCAGCCATTGCAGCCATTTGGGGAATAAACCAGCAGAAGAAAGATTCTCTCGCTCTCTCTCTGTCTCTCTCTCTTTGTCTCTCTGCCTTTGCCTCTCTGTAACTCTGCCCTTCAAAGAAATAAATAAATCTTTAAGAAATTAATATCATATGTTCTCCCTGATTGGTGACAACTAACTGAGCACCAAAAAGGAAACCTGTTAAAGTGAAATGAACACTATGAGAAGCGGTGACTTGATCAGCCCTTGCCCTGACCGTTGATGAGCAACTTAATACATTATCCCTCTTAGTAGTTTTTGTTTGTTCTACTTAATACTTTTGGTTGAATACTGTAATCAATACACAGTTATTCTTAAGTGTTGAAACTTAACTGAAAAGTGATCGCTGTTAAATATAAGAGTGGGCATAAGAGAGGGAAGAGATGTGCAATTCGGGACATGCTCAAGCTGACTTACCTCAAATGGTAGAGTTAGAAACATACCAGGGGATTCCAATTCAATCCCATCAAGGTGGCATGTACCAATGGCATCTCACTAGTCCAAGTCATCAATTTCTGTTCACAATTGATCATAATGATAGGACTAAGAGACAAAGGGAGCACAAAACAAGACTAGTGTCTGCAAATACTAGCTGATAGAATAAAAAAGGGAGAGAATGATCCAACATGGGAAGCAGGATACACAGCAGACTCATAGAATGGCAGATGTCCTAAACAGCACTCTGGCCTCAGAATCAGACATTAAGGCACATGGATCTGGCTGAAAAGCCCATGAGAGCATGTCAGGCATGGAAAGCCAAGACACTCTGGAAAAAAAAAAGAAAAAAAAAGACCTAAATGAAAGATCTCCGTGAGTGAGATCCCAGTGGAAAGAACGGGTCATCAAAGAAGGAGGTACCTTTCTCTGAAGGGAGGAGAGAACTTCCACTTTGACTATGACCTTGTCTAAATATGATCAGAGCTGGTGAACTCAAAAGGCTCCAATAGTCTAGGCAACTCATGACAAGAGCCTAGGGTGATTACTGATGCCATAAACAAGAGTGTCAATTTGTTAAGTCAACAACAGGAGTCACTGTGCACTTATTCCTCATGTAGGATCTCTGTCCTTAATATGCTGTACATTGTGATTTAATGCTATAACTAATACTCAAACAGTATATTTCACTTTGTGTTTCTATGGGGGTGCAAACTGTTGAAATCTTTACTTAATGTATGCTAAACTGATCTTCTGTATATAAAGATAATCAAAAATGAATCTTGATGTGAATGGAAGGGGAGAGGGAGCAGGAAAGGAGAGGGTTGTGGGTGGGAGGGAAGTTATGGGGGGAAGCCATTGTACTCCATAAGCTGCACTTTGGAAATTTATATTCATTAAAGTTAAAAAAAGAAATTAATGAATAAATTAAGAAATGTATAGATTTAATAAGATTGAGGGAATTTGTCATCAGTAAATATATCCTATAAGAATTGCTAAAAGTACTTCAAGGTAAAATGAAGGGTATTTGATGATAGCAAATATTAACACAAACACATAAAATGTACCACTAATAGCATAATGTAGAAAAACAAACTGTAATAACATATTTTCATTGTAACTCTTTTTTCCACCTTCCTAAAGGATAACCTGTCTGTGTTGAAAAATGAAACATTAACTCCAATTATTTGCAAACTTTTCAAAAATAGATGGGAAACACTCCACTCATTCAGTGAGGCCAGCATTATCCTCATACTAAAATCAAAAAATGCACTCAGGAAAACCAAGACAATATTCCCTGTTTTTATAGATGATTAATCCTCAGCAAAAATGTGAACAAACAATTCAGTAACACCTAAAAAGATACTTTATATATAACCAAATGGAATATCTTTTGAATTAAAGGAAAAGTAAACAAATGAAAATCATTCAATGTAATATCCAAAAAATAGAACAATAAAGGATATAAACATCTCAATAAACAAAAAACAATTTGACAAAACCCCACACTTCTTCATTATAAGAGCACCCAAAACTAGGAAAAGGATTTTTTTTTTTTGGACAGGCAGTTAGACAGTGAGAGAGACAGAGAGAAAGGTCTTCATTCCATTGGTTCACCCCCAAAATGGCTGCTATTGCTGGTGCACTTCCTCCTGGTGCTTCCTCCTGGTCTCCCATGTGGGTGCAGGGCCCAAGCACTTGGGCCATCCTCCACTGCCTTCTCGGGCCACATCAGAGAGCTGGACTGAAAGAGGAGAAACCGGGACAGAACCGGTGCCCCAACTGAGACTAGAACCCAGAGTACTGGCACCGCAGGTGGAGAATTAGCCTAGTGAGCCATGGTGCCAGCCTAGAAAAAGGATTTTATTAGCCTATTATGCAATAGTAAAAGTGTCTCTGCTTCTCAGAGGATTATTATATTGAATTACATTTGTTTATATGTTTGTTACTCCACTACATTGTAAAGTTCTTTAAAAATATTTATTTATTTCTATTTTTTGATCCCTGATATATGGCTTTGGCTAAAATAAAACTAATGGTTAAATGAATATGACCAAACATACAGTAACATATCAACAAATAAAGATATCCAAAAATTAAAACATAGCATTTTGCCTGTCAGAGTGTATAAATGCATCTGCCATAAATCTTGGTACAATTCTTACTATATTTCTTTTACTTATGATATTTTGTAATAAGGAGGGGAAATAGGCAAGAAATAACTTAAGAAGAGTAGTTGCCAAAACTTCCTTGTCACTTCACCTAAATCAGTTATAGAAGTAGTGGGAAATGGACCTGGTAAATCTAATTTGAATCATTAAATGTAATTCTTAAAGAGTTAACTTTTACATGAGTGATAAGAACATTTTTCTGCACCTTCACTGTTAGTAATCATCTGTATTATCTTTTCTAAATCAAGCCTGTGTTTAAAGCTCATTTTCAGTAGTGCCATTGTTCACACTCATGGTGATTTTATGATTAATCCATTGCATATGAAATATCATAATATACATTAATTTAATATGTATTAAATGTTATTAAAATATTTGATCATCTTCATCAGTACAGAATTAATCTAAAATGTCATAATGTACTGAGATTTTCAGTGGAAATCTAAATAAATGGAAGCCTTAATGGGATAAAATAGTTAAACAATAAAATACTATTGTACTCTAATTTACATTATTGATCTGAGAAATATTGAACAGGAAATTTAACCAAATATAGAAGAATAAAATTTATAAAACACAATCTGAGGTCAGGTATATTTACTTTTAAAATATTACATGAAAGAGAAACAAAGAAAAATACCACCATCCCATTTTAGCAACAATTTTAACTCCTAAATATTGCTATTTTCCATCATCCTTAATCATAAACTTCAATCCATGAAAAACTGAGTGATAGCATCAAGTTCTAATTTCTCAAAAACATAAAATATACTCAACAGCCCAAGTAGTTTCTATCAACTATAACTCTAACCATGAGTTTCTCAGCCTACTATGAAAATATTCTGAAAGAAAAAAAAGTTCAATGAAATAAGAATAGTGGAACCATTATCAGATAACATAAAATGTCCCTACAAAGTCTAACACAAAGAACACATTTATTAAAAGAAAATTTCTTTCTATCCATTGGTTTCATGTCACATCGCACAGAAATGAGCTGCAAGAAAAATGTTCAGGTGAACCAAGAGCAATTTCTTTAAATAACTAACAAGTAGAAAAGTTTGTTCTACTGTTTGGCTTAACTAGACTTTCAGTTTCTTGAATTTCTTAATTAAATTTGTTTGTATACATAAAATAAAGAACTTCAGCTCCTTCCACTATAGGGGAAGTTTTAAAAGTCTAGCAATTAGGATAACATCTGTGAAGGTAATGTAATACAACTAAGTAATCATATTTCTTTTCATTTTCATTTATTATCCCAGGTGAGGTGTTAATAATGTAACAGTATATAGCATCACAAGTAAAGGTCTTTAGATGTAAAATTATTCTGTGCTAAGTACAGACTACACACTTCGGCAATTTTTCCCCATCACTGTTTATTTATAAAGTATAAATGTCTAAATATGATTTTAATACCAATACATTTGAACAGTATGTTTAACATTGACAAAAATTTACACTAAATGAAAGGATCATAATGTTGAAATGCATAATTTTTAATTGAGATTAATATTATTTTCCACTATCAAGACAGAATTCAAGGAAGAAAAATTTAAAATTATTCTCTTCATTAAAAAGTAATTGGAAGAATTAAAACCCTCTAATGGCTTATGAGCAGTTAAGATTTTAGAGTAATTCAACAACTTAGCTGTGAAACATTTTCAGAATTAAGAAGAAAAAGTGAGGGCAGTTAACTACATATTTTGCTTTATGGGGAAAAAGAATACATTTTGACACATACGGGCTCAGATCTGGAGATAAAAAGTTTTTCAATCCTACCATTTGTTCTGATTTATCTTAAGTTTATTAGCAGTTTTCTTGGCAATAACTTTAACTTTTTTCATTTTCAAATATAACTCCACCTAACCTATCATGAAGAAATAAAAATTAATAATTTGTGAATATATTCTCCTATGAAAATAAACCAATATCAAAAATTCAACAAATAAGCATATTTCTCATCATAAATTATCTCCAACAACAGTTCCTCAATAATCTTGTAGTCCAAAAGAAAGAAATAGTTTACTTTATTTTTTATTTAATTTCAATTGAAATTAAGTATTCTAATATATAGTAACTCATCCACTAGCCTTCCATTTCATTACATGTGTTTATCTGATATGCATAGCATTGTGAGAAAGTGGCCTGCTGCTTCTCCAATGACTGACCTCCCTTTCAGATAGATTAATAACATGATATAAATTCAAATGTTCTTAGAAAAACCTTAAATATAGCAAATTTATGTGATTTGGTGTTATAAGGGCAAGTATCCTAAATGTTAACTAAAATTACAACCTACTATGTTACAAATCACCTCGTACTCAGGAAAGAAAAATCAATTCTAAGATAACATATACGTTTACAATTTCATGGATACTGAAATATGATTTAACAGTGATGTCAAAAATAATTTTATATTAACATATATATAACATTATACAGGGAAGATAGGATGAGGCAAATTGATGTTTGACATTTTCAACTACTTTAAGGATGGATATACTCAAGAGGTTTTCATCTCTTTTACATTGGCAAAAGCACTTTTTGTTGCAGCTAATTTTGAATCCTCAATTACTTTAAAAGATAATCTCTAGAATTAATGTTCATGACCACTTATAATAAGAACTGTATTCATCAAAAGAGACAAAGAAGGACACTATGTAATGGTCAAAGGATCAACACAACAGAAAGAGGTGACTATAATTAAAGTATATGCATCCAATTACAATGAATAATGTATATGCACCCAATTATGATGAAAAGTTTAAGTCAATTGGTTATAGAAGGAACATTCCTCACCACAATCAAAGAAATCTAAGACAAACCAACAGCCAACCTTTTACTGAATGGAGAATAATTGGAAGCATTCCCATTTAGATCCAGAAATAAAGAGGCCCACACTTATCATTGCTATTTAATATAGACCTGAAAGTTTTAACTAGAGCCATCAGGTAAGTAAAAAGAAATCAAAGGGCTACCAATAGAGAAGGAAAATGTCAAACGCTCCCTATTTGCTGATGGTATGATTCTATATATAGTAAACCCAAAAGAGCTTGTGAAGAGATGATTGGAACTCATAAACAAGTTTGGTAAAGTAGCATATAAAATCAACACACAAAATCAAGAGCCTTGGGGCTGGTGCTGTGGCGCAATAGGTTAATCATCTGTCTGTGGTGCTGGCATCCCATATGGGTGCCAGTTCAAGTCCCACTGCTCCTCTTCCAATCCAGCTCTCTGCTGTGGCCTGGGAAAGCAGTAGAAGATGGCCCAAGTCCTTGGGCCCCTGTACCCACGTGGGAGACCTGGAAGAAGCACCTGGCTCCTGGCTTCAAATTGGCTCAGCTCTAGCCATTGAGGTCATTTGGGGAGTGAAACAATAGAAGGAAGACCTTTCTTTCTTTGTCTCTCCCTCTCACTGTCTGTATGTAACTCTATCTCTCAGAATAAATAAAATCTTAAAAAAAAAAATCAAGAGCTGGCCAGCACCGCAGCTTAATAGGCTAATCCTCCACCTGTGGCACCGGCACACTGGGTTCTAGTCTCATTCAGGGTGCTGGATTCTGTGTAGGCTGCTCCTCTTCCAGCCCAGCTCTCATCTGTGGCCCCGGAGTGCAGTGAAGGATGGCCCAAGTCATTGGGCCCTGCACTCGCATGGGACACTAGGAGAAGCACCTGGCTCCTGGCTTTGGATCAGTGCAGTGCACTGGCCACAGCACACTGGTTGCAGCAGCCATTGGGGGGTGAACCAATGGAAAAGGAAGGCCTTTCTCTCTCTCTCACTGTCCACTCTGCCTGTTAAAAAAAAAAAGAGCCTTTTTATGTGGTTGAATGAGAAGGCCACACCAAGATGGCCACTGGTAAGTGAGTGTCAGTTACTCAGGAATGGCTTTGAAACCCACCTGTCAAATGGAGCCTGCCTGGCAACAGGCTGTGATTGGTTGGGGCATAGACAGCCCCTTGACCAGATTGGCTGGTCTCAGCTATATAAGCAACTATAGCAACTGAAATAAAGGAGTCCACAGGCTGCTTGCCTCAAGCCTGCTTTCAACTGACTCCCCAGGGTATGTGTGGTGACTCCATACCTCTTGCCTCCACCACACTCCTCCTCTCAGAAACGAATCCACTGCAACATCGTTGAGAAATCAACTGCAACATTTGTATACATAGACAATGCCATAAGTTAGAAAGAACTTCTAAGTTCAATCCCTTTCACAGTAGCTACAAAAAAAAAAAAAAGAACACCTTGGAATAAATTTAACCAAGGGTGCCAATGATCTCTGTGATAAAAATTACAAAAAAATTAAAGAAAGAAATAGAAGGCATAAAAAGTGGAAACATCTTCCATGTTCATGGATGGAAGCATCAACCTTGTCAATATGTTCATACTACTGCAAGCAGTTTATAAATTCAATGTGATTTTCAACCAGACTACCAGTAACATTCTTCTCAGATCTAGAAAAATTATGGTAACATTCATACGGAAACACAAAAAATCCCAAATAGCTAAAGTAATATACAACAAAAAACAAAGTGGGAGGAATCACAATACCAGACCTCAAAACATACTACAGGGCAGGTATAATCAAAACAGCCTGACAATGGCACAAAAACAGCCATGTAGACCAATGGAGCAGAACACAAACCCCAGAAATAAATCCATACATCTACAATCAACTTATCTTTGACAAAGAAGCAAACATCAACTCCTGAAGCCAAGACAGTCTCTTCAACATATGGTGTTGGGAAAACTGGATTTCCACATGCAGAAGTATGAAACAAAACCTTATGCCTTACACAAAAATCCACTCAAAATGGACCAGAGACCTAAATATATAAGGTGATACCATCAAATAACTAGAGAACTTTGGGGAAATGCTGCAAGGTATTGGCATAGGGAAAGGTTTCTTAGAAAGGCCCCCAGAAACACAGGCAATCAAAGCCAAAATTAACATGTGGGTTACATCAAACTGAGAAGCTTCTGCACTGCAAAAGAAGCACTCGATAAAAAAAAGACACAACCAACAGAATGGGAGAAAATATTTGCAAACAAAGCAATTGACAAAGGATTAACTTCCCAAATCTATAGAGAGCTCAAGAAACTCAACAAGAACAAAATAAATAATCCGATTAAGAAATGGGCAAATGAACTAAATAATTTTTGAATTTCAAGAGAGGAAATTCAAATGGCTAATAGACAAATGAAAAAATGTTCAGGCTTGCTAGCCATCAGGGAAATGCAAATCAAAACCAGATATGGTTTCACCTCACTCTTGTTAGAATAACTAGCATGTAGAAATCAACAAACAACAAATGCTGGCAAGAATGTGGGGAAAAGTGTCCCTTAATCCATTGTTGGTGGGAATGAAAACTGGTACTGCCACTTTGGAAGACAGTATGGAGATAGCTCAGAAAGATGAATATAGACCTACCATATGACCTATTCACCCTACTCCTGGGAATTTATCTAAAGGAAATTAAATCATATGAAAGAGTTCTCTGTACACTCATGTTCATTTCAGCTAAATTTTAAGTAGCTAAGATATAGAATCGACCCAGATGTCCATCAACTCAAGACTGGATAAAGAATTATGGTATATATACATTATGGAATACTACACAGTGGTAAAAAAAATAATAAAATCTTGTCATTTGAAACAAAATGGATGCAACTGGAAACCATTATACTTAGTGAAATAAGCCAATCACAAAAGGACAAATACCATATGGTCTTTCTAATCTACGTTAACTAACAGAATACTTAAAATGTTATCTATAGGAGTGAAACTGACATTTTGAGAAATGATAATTTTGAACAGCATGTGCCTTGACTATTGGGGAACAATGCTTTTTTTGTTTTGTTCTTTACTTCTTTCTTCATACTAAACAGTGAACTTTCTACTTAGTATAGGGACAGTCTTATGAGTATAAAAATTAACTGAAAATTGATTTCTGTAAAAAATAAGAATAGAAGGGCTGGTGCTTGGTGTAGCAAGTAAGCCACCACCTGGAGTGCCATTCCATAAGGGTGCTGGTTTGAATCTCAGAAGTTCCACTTCCAATCAAGCTCTGCTATGGCCTTGGAGAGCAGTAGAGGATGGCTCAATTCCTTGGTCCCCTGCACCCATGTGGGAGACCTGGAAGAAGCTCCTGCTCCTTGCTTGTTGCTTCAGATTTATGTAGCTGTAACTTTTGCATCCATCTGGAGGGTGAGCAAGCAGATGGAAAGTCTCTCTCTCTCTCTCTCTCTCTCTCTCTCTGCCTTTGCCTCTCTGTAACTCTGTGTTTCAAATAAATAAATAAATCTTTCAAAAATAATAATGGCATTGGGGCTGGCAATGTGATGTAGTGAGTAAAGCCTCCACCTGCTGTGCCAGCATCCCATATGGGTGCTGCTTTGAATCCCAGCTGCTCCACTTCCAATCCAGTTATCTACTATGGCCTTGTAAAGCAGGATAAGTTGGCCTGAGTCATTTGGCCCCTGCACCTGCATGGAAAGACCTGGAGGAAGCTCCTAGCTTCGGGCTTCAATCAGCACAGCTGTAACCATTGCAGCCAACTGGGGAGTGAATCAGTGGATGGAAGACCTCTCTTTCTGCCTTTCCTTCTCTGTGTGTGTAACTCTGTCTTTCAAATAAATAAATAAATAAATCTTTTAAAAAAGGGCTCAGCACTGTTCATCAAGACTACAATCCTTATCACCTCACAAATGTAAAAATGGATATTATCAAAAGAAAAAAGGGGCTGGTGCTGTGGCTCACTTGGTTAATCCTCCACCTGTGGTGCCAGCATCCCACATGGGGGTTGGTTTCTAGTCCCAGTTGCTTTTCTTTCAGTCCAGCTCTCTGTTGTGGCCTGGGAGGGCAGTGGAGGATGGCTCAAGTGCTTGGGCCCCTGCACCCACATGGGATTCTAAGAAGAAGCACAAAATGGCTCCTAGCTTTGGATCAGCACAGTGCTGGGCGTGGTGACCATTTGGGGAGTGAACCAATGGAAGGAAGACCTTTCTCTCTGTCTCTCTCTCTCGCTGTCTCTACCTCTACCTGTCAAATAAATAAAATAAAAAGAATAAGAAGAAAGAACAAGTATTGAACCAGATGTGGAGAAAATGGAACACATAAATTGTAGGTATGTAAACTGGTACATCCACTATGGAAAACACTATTGAGGTGCTTCTAAAAATGGAACAAATGACAAAGCAATCCCACTAATGGATTTGTATCCAAAAGAAATAAAATCACTATCTCAAAGATACATCTGTACATCCATGTTCATGTAAACATTGTTCACAAGAACAAGATACGGAAATAACTGCATTGTCTGTCAACACATGAAAAGAGAAAAAATGATACACACAAAAAATGGGATGACATTCAACCTTAAAAAAGAAATTCTGACATTTTGTCACAGCATGGATCCTAAAGTATGAATGTGGACATTGGGCTTCTTGACCTAACACAGAAAAATATAAATGCCACTTATTTGTGGAATCCATGAAACTCAATCATAAGCACAGAATATATTACAGGTTGCCAGGGGCTAAGAGTGAAAGGATGGTGCAGATCTAACTGTTGCAACCAACTGGGGAGTGAACCTGTGGATGGAAGACCTCTCTCTCTCTCTGCCTCTCCTTCCCTCTATGTATAACTCTGACATTCCAATAAATAAATAAATCTTTAAAAAATAATAATGGGAAAGGAAGAGGGGGGAGGCAGAAAGGTGGGAGTATGGGAGGGAGGTGGGAGGAAGAACATCACATTCCTAAATCTGTATATATTAAATGCATGAAGTTGTATTCCTTAAATAAAAATAAATAAATAAATAAATAAATAAATAAATAAATAAATAAATAAATAAATAAATAAAACCTAATCATGCACATGTGAGCTGCAGCAGCCTTATTCACCTTAATAAGATGGCACTTTCTTCCTGCTAGTCACCAGTCACCCTTGTGGGGGAGTGGGAGGAAATCAGTGTGCTCTCCTGTCACAGGGTAAGGTGGGAAAACTGCCCCTCACTATCTCACCAGGCCTGACTCAATGTCAATGCTGTCCACATGGTTCTCCCTCAGCAAAATCACCAGTGACACAGGATATCACAGATAGAGCTCACCTAGCTCCAAGAAGATGTCTCCTCCAGATCCAGCTGCGAGAGTCTCCCCATGGTGTCCCACCCACTGTTATGTATTTGTACTGTCCATGCTCCACAGAGTCTTCCTACTTTCCATAGGATTTCCACTGCAAACTTCTCTTAAACTCTGTCCTGGAAATGCAGTTACTTCACCCTCTTTCTGTTATCTTCCTGTGGTCAAAATCAGCACATCTTATCTCTATTCAGCCATCTTGGACCTCCCATTCTGCTGTATTAAGTTCAGAAGTAATCTCAAATGGATTACACCTAAAAATCTTCAATGAATGAGCCATGAATTTGTGTCAGGCACTGAGATTGGTAAATGTTACTTACATCATTGAATTTTCACTAACACTCTATGTTTCTATTATGATTTCTGAAACAGATGATGAAGATTAGAAAGTGACATGATATTGTCTGGAAGCACTCAAGATGTCATTAACAGAACTGGAATTCTAATATAGGTATATCTGCTATTGAAGTCCAGATACTTGGACAATAATGTTTTGTTCATACGGTTAATGGGTTTTCATTTTATCTAGTACACTTTGAAGATTTCCAAAGAGATTATCTACTTGCTACCTACATATTAGCTTGCTACATACTTATAATGCTGCGATTAAAATAAATCCAACTTTAGAGTAAATTAAATGAGTCTATATGAGTCAATTCTTAGGTAGGAAGTATTAGCATGGGAAAGAATACAGGTATTAAGAATATAGTTTAGCCGGCGCCGTGGCTCACTAAGCTAATCCTCTGCCTTGCGGCGCTGGCACACCGGGTTCTAGTCCCGGTCGGGGCGCCGGATTCTGTCCCGGTTGCCCCTCTTCCAGGCCAGCCCTCTGCTGTGGCCAGGGAGTGCAGTGGAGGATGGCCCAGGTGCTTGGGCCCTGCACCCCATGGGAGACCAGGAAAAGCACCTGGCTCCTGGCTCCTGCCATCGGATCAGCGCGGTGCGCCGGCTGCAGCGCGCCAGCCGTGGCGGCCATTGGAGGGTGAACCAACGGCAAAGGAAGACCTTTCTTTCTGTCTCTCTTTCACTGTCCACTCTGCCTGTCAAAAAAAAAAAAAGAATATAGTTTAAAAGTTTAAATTAATTGATGATGAATGATTCATGGGGATATGGTTTAGGTTTTGAATTTTATACATACTTTTAAAAGAAATTTTAGCTACATGCTTATCTATAATACAGGTAGTGGTAGAATGCTATTTTTTAAATATTCTTCTTTTGTATAAGAGTAAAATACCATTTTAATGAAAACATGGGAGACAGAAAAGTCAAAAAGAACCATTAGGGGCCAGTGCTGTTGAGTGGGTTAAAGCCCCGGCCTGCAGGGCTGGCATCACTTAAGGGCACCAATTCAAGTCCTAGCTGCTCCACTTCTAATCCAACTCCCTGCTAATGTGCCTGGGAAATCAATGGAGGATTCTTGGGGGTTTTCCTATCAGAGGAGATGGATCGGGTAAGGGGAGTAAAGGTGTTATCATTTCCTTAGTGATAGAACACGATAGAACTTAGAACCCTGGTGACCAGGCAGCCACATTTCAAGTGGTAGTCACCATTCAGCTAACTTGGTCAGAGACAATTTTAACAATAAGATATTCTCATGCTCATCAGTACTTACAGTGGTTTTGGGCTGAGGAGGCCATGGGTTCTGATCTGTCTTTAGATATTAGTTTAGGTCACCATCCCTCTTATGCCAGTTTCCATCATACAGTAGGATGACACAGCTGACAGGAGGAGCTATGCTAGAAATAAGAATGAGCCAGCTCAGTCACATGAAGACAGAGTCATGTCATGCCACAGCAGAGTGAGCAGAGGGGACTGAAGAAGTGAATTTACAGTTATGATAGTGTGAAAATACAGGGAGTTATAATGGGAAACAAACTATGCTCTTCTTTGTTACATTGTAACTTTTCATTTCTTAAACTTATGTACAGATCTGATATTATTATTATTAAACATGTAACTTCATTTTGAAAAAAAATAAAATTTTTTTTTGCTTTTGTTTTTTTTTTAACTTTTATTTAATGAATATAAATTTCCAAAGTACAACTTATGGATTACAATGGCTTCCCCCCCATAACGTCCCTCCCACCCGCAACCCTCCCCTCTCCCATTCCCTCTCCCCTTCCTTTCACATCAAGATTCATTTTTGATTCTCTTTATATACAGAAGATCAGTTTAGCATACATTAAGTAAAGATTTCAACAGTTTGCTAACACAGAAACATAAAGTGAAAAATAATAGATGATCTTTTAAATGATAATAAAATCAGATAAGACCTATTGTCATGTTTAATCCCAGTGAGAGTCAAGTTCGGAATTGATAATTTCTTCTTCTTTTTTTTTTTTTTTTTTACAGAAGATCAGTTTAGTATACATTAAGTAAAGCTTTCAACAGTTTGCACCCCCATAGAAACACAAAGTGAAATATACTGTTTGAGTACTCGTTGTAGCATTAAGTCTCAATGTACAGCACATTAAGGACAGAGATCCTACATGAGGAGTAAGTGCACAGTGACTCCTGTTGTTGACTTTACCAATTGACACTCCTGTCTATGGCATCAGTAATCTTCCTATGCAACAGTCATGAGTTTCCAAGGCTATGGAAGCCCCTTGAGTTCTCCGACTCTTAGCTTGTTCAGACAAGGTCATAGTCAAAGTGGAGGTTCTCTCCTCCCTTCAGAGAAAGGTACCTCCTTCTTTGAAGACCTTTTCTTTCCACTGGGATCTCACTCACAGAGATCTTTCATTTAGGTTTTTTTTTTTTTTTTTTTTTGCCAGTGTCTTGGCTTTCCATGCCTGAAATACTCTCATGGGCTTTTCAGCCAGATTGCAATGCCTTTAGGGCTGATTCTGAGGCCAGAGTGCTGTTTAGGACATCCGCCATTCTAGGAGTCTGATGAGTATCTCGCTTCCCATGTTGGATCACTCTCCCCTTTATTTATTCTATCAGTTAGTATTATCAGGTACTTTATGTATTATCAGGTTCTTTATGTGCTCCCTTTGACTCTTAGAACTTTCATTATGATCAATTGTGAACTGAAATTGATCACTTGGACTAGTGAGATGGCATTGGTACATGCCACCTTGATGGGATTAAATTGGAGTCCCCTGGTATGTTTCTAGCTCTACCATTTGGGGCAAGTCAATTGAGCATGTCCCAAATTATACATCTCTTCCCTCTCTTATTCCCACTCATGTTTAACAGGGATCACATTTCAGTTAAATTTCAACACTTAAGAATAATTGTGTATTAATTACAGAATTAAACCCGTCATATTAAGTAGAACAGACAAAAAAATACTACTAAGAGGGATAATGTATTAAGTTGTTCATTAACAGTCAGGGCTATGCTGATCAAGTCACCATTTCTCATAGTGACCATTTCACTTCAACAGGTTTCCTTTTTTGTGTTCAGTCAGTTGTCACTGATCAGGGAGACCATATGGTATTTGTCCCTTTGGGACTGGCTTATTTCACTCAGCATGATGTGTTCCAGATTCCTCCATTTTGTTGCAAATGACTGGATTTCGTTGTTTCTTACTGCGGTATAGTATTCTAAAGAGTACATATCCCATAATTTCTCTATCCAGTCTACCGTTGATGGGCATTTAGATTGGTTCCAGATCTTGGCTATTGTGAATTGTGCTGCAATAAACATTAGGGTGCAGACTGCTTTTTTGTTTGCCAATTTAAATTCCTTTAGGTAAATTCCAAGGAATGGGATGGCTGGGTCGAACGTTACTGCTATATTCATGTTTCTGAGGAATCTCCAGACTGACTTCCATAGTGGCTTGACCAGTTTGCATTCCCACCAACAGTGGGTTAGTATCCTTTTTCCCCACATCCTCACCAGCATCTGTTGTTGGTAGATTTCTGTATGTGAGCCATTCTAACTGGGGTGAGGTGAAACCTCATTGTGGTTTTGATTTGTATTTCCCTGATTGCTAGTGACCTTGAACATTTTTTCATATGCCTGTTGGCCATTTGGATTTCCTCTTTTGAAAAATGTCTATTGAGGTCCTTGGCCCATCTCTTAAGTGGGTTGTTGGTTTTGTTTTGTGGAGTTTCTTGATCTCTTTGTAGATTCTGGTTATTAACCCTTTATCTGTTGCATAGTTTGCAAATATTTTTTCCCATTCTGTCGGTTGTCTCTTCACTCTCCTGACTGTTTCTTTTGCAGTACAGAAACTTCTCAATTTGATGCAATCCCAATAGTTGATTTTGGCTTTGACTGCCTGTGCCACCCGGGTCTTTTCCAGAAATTCTTTGCCTGTGCCAATATCTTGAAGGGTTTCTCAAATGTTCTCTAATAACTTGATGGTGTCAGGTCATAGATTTAGGTCTTTAATCCATGTTGAGTGGATTTTTGTGTAAGGTGTAAGGTAGGGGTCTTGCTTCATGCTTCTGCACATGGAAATCAAGTTTTCCCAGCACCATTTATTGAATAGACTGTACTTGCTCCAGGAATTGGTTTTAGATCCTTGATCAAATATAAGTTGGCTGTAGATGTTTGGATTGGTTTCTGGTGTTTCAATTCTGTTCCATTGGTCTATCCATCTGTTTCTGTACCAGTACCATGCTGTTTTGATTACAACTGCCCTGTAGTATGTCCTGAAATCTGGTATTGTGATGCCTCCGGCTTTGTTTTTGCTTTAGCTATTCGAGGTCTCTTGTTCCTCCATATAAATTTCAGGACCAATTTTTCCAGATCTGAGAAGAAGGTCTTTAGTATCTTGATTGGGATTGCATTGAATCTATAAATTGCTATTGGGAGAATGGACATTTTGATGATATTGATTCTTCCAATCCATGAGCATGGAAGATTTTTCCATTTCTTGGTATCCTCTTCTATTTCTTTCTTTAAGGTTTTGTAATTCTCATCGTAGAGATCTTGAACATCCTTGGTTAAGTTTATTGCAAGGTATTTGATTGTTTTTGTAGCTATTGTGAATGGGATTGATCTTAGAAGTTCTTCCTCAGCCATGGCATTGTCTGTGTATACAAAGGCTGTTGATTTTTGTGCATTGATTTTATACCCTGCTACTTTGCCAAACTCTTCTATGGGTTCCAATAGTCTCTTAGTAGAGTTCTTTGGGTCCCCTAAGTAAAGAATCATATCATCTGCAAAGAGGAATAGTTTGAGTTCTTCCTTCCCAATTTGTATTCCTTTAATTTCTTTTTCTTTCCTAATGGCTCTGGCTAGAACTTCCAGAACTATATTGAATAGCAGTGGTGAGAGTGGGCATCCCTGTCTGGTACCAGATCTCAGTGGAAATTCTTCCAGCTTTTCCCCATTCAATAGGAAGTTGGCTGTGGGTTTTTAATAGATTGCTTTGATTGTATTGAGGAATGTTCCTTCCAAACCCAGTTTGCCTAGAGTTTTCATCATGAACGGATGTTGTATTTTATCAAATGCTTTCTCGGCATCTATTGAGATAATCATATGGTTTTTCTCCTGCAGTCTGTTAATGTGGTGTATCACATTGATTGTCTTGCGCACATTAAACCATCCCTGCATACCAGGGATAAATCCCTCTTGGTCTGGGTGGATGATCTTTCTGATGTGTTGTTGCATTCTCTTGGCGAGAATTTTATTGAGGATTTTTGCATCTATGTTCATCAGGGATATTGGTCTGTAATTCTCTTTCAGTGCTGCATCTTTTTCCGGCTTAGGAATTAATGTGATGCTGGCTTCATAGAAACAATTTGGGAGGATTCCCTCTTCTTCGATTGTTCTGAATAGTTTGAGAAGAATTAGAGTCAGTTCTTCTTTAAATGTCTGGTAGAATTCAGCAGTGAATCCATCTGGTCCTGGGCTTTTCTTTGTTGGGAGGGCCTTTATTACTGTTTCAATTTCTGTCTCAGTTATGGGTCTGTTTAGGTTTTCGATGTCTTCCTGGTTCAATTTAGGGAGGTTGCATGTGTCCAGGAATCTATCCATTTCTGATAGGTTTCCCTGTTTGCTGGCATACAAGTCCTTGTAGTAATTTCTGATGATTCTTTTTATTTCTGTGGTGTCTGTTGTTACGTTTCCTTTTTTATCTCTGATTTTATTGATTTTGGTCTTTTCTCTTCTTTTTTTAGTTAGTTGGGACAATGGGGTGTCAATTTTGTTTACTTTTTCAAAAAACCAGCTCCTCGTTTGGCTGATTTTTTGTAATGTTTTTTTTTTTGGTATTCAATCCTGTTGATTTCTTCTCTGATTTTAATTATTTCTCTTCTCCTATTAGATTTGGGCCTGGTTTGCTGTAGGTTTTCTAGATCCTTGAGGTGAGTTGAAAGCTCATCTATTTGGTGCCTTTCCAATTTCTTGATGTAGGCACCTATTGATATAAACTTTCCTCTTAACACTGCTTTTGCTGTGTCCCATAAGTTTTGGTATGTTGTGCTGTTATCCTCATTTACTTCCAGAAAGTTTTTGATTTCTCTTTTGATTTCTTCTATGACCCATTGTTCATTCAGGAGCATGTTGTTCAATCTCCATGTGTTTGCGTATGCTCTAGGGATTCCTGAGTTGCTAATTTCCAACTTCATTCCTTTATGGTCTGAGAAGCTGCATGGTATGATTCTAATTCTTTTGAATTTGCTCAGACTTGCTTTATGGCCTAGTATGTGGTCAATCCTAGAGAAGGTTCCATGTACTGCTGAGAAGAATGTAAAATCTTTAGCTATAGGATTGAAAGTTCTGTAGATATCTGTTAGATCCATTTGGGCTATAGTGTCATTTAAATCTACTATATCCTTGTTGATCTTCTGTCCTATTGATCTGTCTATTTCTGAGAGTGGAGTATTGAAGTCCCCCAGTACTATTGTATTGGGGTCTAAGTCTCCCTTTAAGTCCGTTAATAAATCTTTTAGATAAACCGGTGCCCTGTAGTTAGGTGCATATACATTGATAATTGTTATATCTTCTTGTTGCGTTGATCCCTTAATCATTATATAGTGCCCCTCTTTGTCTCTCTTAACAGTTTTTGTGGTAAAGTTTATGTTGTCTGATATTAAGATGGCTACGCCTGAACATTTTCATTTCTGTTGGCATGGTATATCTTTTTCCAGCCTTTCACTTTCAGTCTGTATGGATCTTTGTTGGAAAGATGTGTTTCTTGTAAGCAGCAAATAGATGGGTTTTGTTCCTTAACCCAATCAGCCAATCGATGTCTTTTAACTGGACAGTTCAGGCCATTAACATTCAATGTGACTAATGATAAGTGGTAACTTTGCCCTGCCATTTGCCAAAGATAAGTTCTTATATATGCTTTGAATTCCCTGTGATCTTTTGCTGTGAGGTTTCCTTCCTTGGTTTCCTTCCTTTACCTTTTTTCATATTGATGACCATGTTTCTTTGTTTCTGTGTGTAACACATCTTTAAGCATCTTTTGCAGGGCTGGACGAGTGGCAACAAATTCTTTCAATTTCTGTTTGCTATGAAAAGTTTTTATTTCACCTTCATTCACAAATGATAGCTTTGCAGGATATAATATTCTGGGCTGGCAGTTTTTCTCTCTTAGTACCTGGGCTATATCTCGCCATTCCCTCCTAGCTTATAGGGTTTCTGATGCGAAGTCAGCTGTGAGTCTGATTGGAGATCCTCTGAGAGTAATCTGACGTTTCTCTCTTGCACATTTTAGGATCTTTTCTGTATGTTTCACTGTGGAGAGTTTAATTACAACGTGTCGTGGTGAGGATCTCTTTTGGTCATGTTTATTAGGGGTTCTGTGAGCTTCCTGTACTAGGATTTCTCTGTCCTGCTCCAAACCTGGGAAATTTTCTGCTAATATCTCACTAAAAAGGCCTTCTAATCCTTTCTCCCTCTCCATGCCTTCAGGAACTCCTAGAACCTGGATGTTGGTTTTTTTAATAGTATCCTGAAGATTCTTGACAATATGTTTTAGATTTCTAATTTCCTCTTCTTTTCTTTGGTCTGACTGTATCCTTTCCTGTTCTCTATCTTCTAAGTCCAATATTCTCCCTTCTGCTTCACCCATTCTGTTTGTAAGGCTCTCTATTGTGGTTTTCATTTGATCTATTGAATTCTTCACTTCCTTATGATTTCTCATCACTATCACAGTTTCCTGTTGTACTAGTTGTTTCATTTCATTTTGATTCTTCCTTAAAATTTCATTTTCACGAGAGAGATTTTCAATCTTGTCCATTAAGCATTTCTGTAGTTTAAGAATTTGTTTTTGAGAACTTCTTAATGTTCTTATCAATTTTTTGAGATCTGCTTCTTGAATTTCTTCTATCTCATCATCTTCATAATCTTGAATTGGGGTGTCTATTTCATTTGGGGGCATCATGGTGACTTCCTTGTTTTTATTACCTCGGTTTTTGCGTTTGTTATTTGGCATATTGGAGATATTTGGTTTCTTCACTGTGGTGGTTTTTCTTGTTATACTATGACTCTAGATTAAGTGGACTGTCTGTTTTTGATGGAGCCTTAGAGGCTTGAGATGGTTGTGGCCTGAGGGCTCTGTTTGGTGTGCCAAAGGTGACACTCCCAGGTTAGGCGTGGTAGATCTCTCTCTCTCTCTTTCTTTTTTTGATTTAAAAGGGAAGTAATTCTGCACAGCTGAACGAAGTTGGAGGTAGTTAGCAGGCAAATGATATACCCACAGGAGCCAGATTGGAAGCTCTTTCCCAAGGACCACACAGGGAATCTGTTCTGCCCTCAGAGTGGGCCAGATTCTCCTTCAGTCTCCCACTGTGTTGCCAAAGTTACGGAATTGTAGCGTCTCTGGAGAGTACTCACGTGAATTCCGTCTCTTTTTTCACAGTCTAAGTTCAGTAGCATCACAAATTTACTAGGTCCTAATCTCCTGTTAATTCGCCCCACCCAGAGTCAGGTTTTTCTGCTAGGCTCGGGGCCGGTGCAGACCTGAGGTCGCTCTGCTTATGATGTATGTCCAAGACGGCCCCTGCTCTTTGTCTTGCTCACCTTTGAGAGGTGAGCAGAGAGAGAGAAACCCTTGTCCGTACCAGTCACCTTTTTTTTTTTTCACTCTCTCTCTCTTCCAGTTAGCCTGGTGAACTTTTCCCCCCTGGCGGTCATTCCCTCTAGTCTCCTCTCTCCACTTGCCTGCCGGTGTCTCAGGCTATTGAGGTTCGGCTCACCTCACATTGCAGTGCTGGTGTGTTGAGTCTGTGGCTGGTTTCCCGAACTGTGGGCTCCCACGCTCTCCACACAGGTCCACTGTGAATCATGCATTCCGGAAGAGTTTCTTCTGCTGTTTCCTCCCCTACTCTTCCTTGAACCTGCAGTATCTCCACTTTTATTAAACTGTCTCTCCCCAGACTATCAGTGTGCTCCCTTCCTATTCCGCCATCTTGCCGAGTCCCCCAAAAATATTAAAAATTTAATAAAAATTCTTGCTGAAGGTGATGTTCATCCCAAATAAACTTAAGAAATGTCAGTGTATTATATAATGTCTCAATAAAGATAAAGCAAAATATTATGTGCCATTATAGTAATAAAATGTCAATCTTCAAACTCAAAATATAATTATGATTTATAAAGTTACTGACTTAATGTTCATATTTCAATTATAATTTTTATGAATATCTTATATTTCTACATATTTTAGTCTATAAAATTATTTTTTAACATACGTTTTGAGTTAGTCACTTATCTGAATAGAAGTTAGTTATAACATTATTTCTACCATTATGATTAAGTATTATATTATGAAACATTAGTGCATTTTCTATACTTTGCAAGAACTTTAATAATTATCTAATGAATTATCAAGGCAGGTTTGTCTTTCAAAAACATGTTTTTCTGGCAAGATAATGCTGTAGTATCTTTTTACCCAGAATGCCAACATCCAAAACTGTCTTAAAAGGTTTAAACTCCATTTCTTCGTGGAGACCTATAAAGCACTTGAGAGAATATTTTAAACAAATCTTAATTTCTTTGCTTCATTTCATCTTTGGTGTTTTTCAAAGAAATTTCCTTTCATTTGTGTTTATTCTCAATAGGCTTGCTGCTTTCTAAATGGTGACGGGAAACATTTTCAAACTGTACTTATCTATTTTGTAAGTCTTCAATATCAAATTTTGTATCAAAATGTCTCTTTTCTACCTCCTACATTTCTTACTGAACAATTTTTTAAAAGTTTCCTTAACTGATTTTTCTTACCTGTATGCCCCATATTACAATTTTTCCCTAAATTGAATGGTATTCTAGATGAAAACTTAGCTTATTTTTCTGACTTGTGAAAGAGTTGAAAGGAGGAGCTGCCTAAAACATTCTGTTTCTAGCTCTATAATATACTAAGGTTTTGAATCAAACTATTTTTCCAGATTGAAATTGCAACATTTGAGAAGCAACATAGTCTTACTAAAATTTATACCCTCTGTTACCATTTAGAAAACAGTTTATTTAACTGTATGTTTTTCTTTGGTGATTCCTATATATAAAAAATAATAAAAATTGAAGTAACACAAATGTGCACTAATTTCTGTTTCTAAAATCGTAATTGGTAACACATATGGCCAGTGTCTAAAGTCATGAAAACACAGTTTTGCTGCAGCTATTAAATTCCCAAAGAAACTGCCTAGGACAGAGTGACATGTACTTCAGTGATAAAGAGAGGCACAGAGAATTTAGGGAAACTTATTAGGCACAAGGTCTGCAGCCTCCTGAAGTTCCAGATCTGAATTTTACTTCTGGAAATGTTGCCTGCTGTCACGAGGGCCCACCCATTTTGGAAGCAAGGAAGGCCATCGCTCAGAAGCGAGGACCCAACATAGGCACTGATTATTGGCAGCCACTGGTCTTCCGTGCACATGTGCAGTGACTGCCCTCTGCAGGTGTGCATCTACTTCCGTTTAACCTCGTTGCTTGGCTACAGTCACTGTGAGTTAAGACTGTGGGAAGAGGAAGCCTGTGTGCTGGGACATTGAGGCCAGGGCTTGCTCCTCTCCTGGGCTTGCCTCAGGATTCCCATGCTGGGAAAAGCCACTAGAAGGATCAGCCATGAAGGAGGTCTTACCTCCCCATTGAAGGGGGTGCGTGTCTCTTGAGCTCCTCCGCTGGGTGAGAGATGGTGAATGGGATAAAATCACAGCCCAGCTACCTCTTCCCCACAAGGATAAGGCTGCCAGCCTGAGTGAGGAAGTCTGAGGGCAGCAGCTCCGCTGCTCAGGAACAGTGGCCGAGGCCGCTCTCCTGTGACCAGGAACACTGGGCGCCCAGCTCCCACAGGCTCTCCTCCCCTGAGAGGCAGAAGCACCCTGGCTGCCTTTCAGAGCAGCAGAAGCAAAGCCTAAACCTCAGTCGGTGTCCAAGTTAATCATAATCCCTTGTATAGACTTCACTGACAGGTGAGAAGTGATTGAACAAAATTGATTGTTTCCCTTAGTTTAATTACATGTTTCATTTTATACACTGTATACATTACAGGGAATTCATGTGGAGAGAAATAACTTACAGTTTAGACTAAAGTATCCACAACTCAGGGTCCAGAACTTGTTTCTGAGTAAAGATTCAAGGAAGCACAGACAAAAATTAAAATGAGCAAATAAAATTAAAAAGCTAAAATGTGAAAATAAAATACAAAAATGGTATGGTAAAATTAAAATTAGAATGGTTAAAATACTATCTGTTTAAATAGAATATCTGCATTTGAAAATCAATTTGTAATTTAATGTTTTTCCTAGTGATAGTTTCTAGGTAACTCAAAGTGCAATAATGTTATACAATGGGGATTAAACTAGAAAGAGTGATATTCAGGGACAAAGAAAATTATTGCACTCATACTAACTGAACATATGATTGAATTTAGATTCAGCTTTCTGATTGTCAAAGCAAAAGGAAAAACAAAGTAATTCATAATGTTTGATAGAAAGAAATAAAAGTTTGATATTTTTAAAATTCATTTTTTATTTGAAAGGCAGAGAAAGAGAGACTGAGATATCTCGTCTACCCATTAATACACTTTCCAAATGCCTGCAACATTCAGTTATGAACTAAGACAAAGCCAGAAGCCAGGAACTCAATCTGAGTCCCCCACAGCAGTGGCAGGGATTCAAGTACTTGGACCACAATCTGTCATTCAGGAAACAGAAAACAGAAGTGGACCCCAGGATTTGAACCCAGGTGCTCTAATATGGGATAGAATTATACCAAGTGGTGTCTTAGCCACTAAGCCAAATGCCCACCCTTAAAGATATTTTCAATAAAGACAAGCATCTCTGGGTACTGAAAACTATTTGTAAAATATTTAGTTTCGTTGCAGGACATCCCATGAAATGATTATTATTAAGCAGTATAAATTTGCTAAATTCATTTTAGTCCTCACAACAAAATTCTATGACTTGCATAACATATTATGTGTCTTATAAAGGATGGTCAACTGGCTTCTCTCAACAAAGTGATATATTGCAAGAGTGTAAGGTAGGGGCTAGTGTGGCACAGTGGATTAAACCACCACTTGGGATTCCCACATTAGTATTGGAGTGCTGATCCATGTCCTGGCAACCCATCTTCCCATCCATCTTTCTGCCAAAGCACCCTGCGAAGCCGCAGATGATGGACCAATTGGGCTTCTTCCTACCACATGGGAGTCACAGATGGAGTTCCTAGCTCAATCGTCCTTCTCCTGATTGTGGATTGTCCAACCTTGAAATATGTGGTAATTTACGGAGTATATCAGCAGAAAAAAGATGTCTCTATTTCTTTTCTCTGTCTTTCTCTGCTTTTCAAGTAGATGAAAATAAATAGTCTTTTTTCAAAAGCAAAAATATAAATTTGAAATAGAAAAGGAAAAGTGAAAAATCTTTTGTATTGCAAAGGGATTTAGTTTGAAAGAGTGATTAAGACATTATCATTTGACAAGAAATTGGCTCTATTAACAAGTACTCCTGGCTTTCCTCATAAAAAAGAATTAGTTCTTCTGTACTTTTAAGAATACAGTACAAGAATTTTTAAAAGTAACAACTAGAATAATTTTTACAGATGTCCATGCTATCACTCAGTCACCTGAAGCAACCTGAGAGGATTGAGTGGCCTTATTCTAAAATTTCTGTATTGCTATTTTTGAAATATTCATTTTTTTGTTTGAAAGACAGAGTTACAGAGAAAGATAGAGTGAGAGAGAGAGACAGAGGTCTTTCATCTGCTGGTTCACTCCCCAATTGACTGCAATGGCCAGAGCTGAGCTGATTTGAAGCCAGGAACCAGAAGCTTCTTCTGGGTCTCCCACGTGGGTGGGTGCAGGGGACCAAGAACCTGGGCCACTTTCTACTGCTTTCCCAGGCCATAGCAGAGAGCTGGATTGGAAGTGGAGCAGCCATTACATGAACTGGCACCCATATGGGATGTCGGTGCTGCAGGCCGCAGCTTTAACCCACTGCGCCCCAGTGCTGGCCCCCTATATTGCTAATTGAACAACTTGAAATTAATTGTAAACATAATTCCAATGCATGAATATATGACATTTTTACATATCCTGTAATTCTAAGAATATCTTCATACACTGCTTAGCACTGCTTATCAAGTACTAATATGTTACAATGCTATCTCAGAAATATACCTTAAAATTAAATTGAATTGAAAATATTATATACTGTAACCCAGGAGTTAATATAATTCCCAGGGTACTATTCTCAGTAAGGGTGACATTCCTGGTCTTTTGTTGATTTGACTCTCTCCTATGTCTTTACCCAAGTTCAGGTTACTACTACGTACCCCTAGGATTACTGCAGTAATCTTTGAACTGTGTTCCCTGCAGCCCTGCCTCCTGAAACATTGTTCAGACTTTTGGATATTCTCTGATATTTTCCCAAAAACTTTTGACCTGATGATGTTACCCCCTGGGTTAAAATCCAACCATGAGGGCCAGCATGTGGCTCGGCAGATTAAGCTACTGTTGTGATGCTGACACTTCATACTAGAGTGCCTGTTCAGGTCAGCATTATTCTGCTTCCAACACAGCCCCCAGCTTATGTACATGAAAAGGCAGAGAATGATGGACCAAGTAGCTGGACCCCTGCCAACCATGTGGGAGACTCAGATGGAATCCCAGGCTTTTGCCTATCTCAGCTCTGGTCATTGAGGTCCTTTGGGGAATGAACAAGTGGATAGATTGATCTCTTTGTTGCCTCTCCCTCACTCTGTGATTCCACCTTCCAAAAAATTTTAAAAAGCTTTAAATTTTAAAAAATTTGTTTTTGATATAATATATAGAACTAGGAATTTATCCCTTTATTTAAGATTTAGCATGCATTTATTCAATATGGTTCTTTCTATTTCTGTGATATCAGCTATAATATCTCCTTCTCTATATACAATTTTGTTTTATCTATTTCTATTTGTTAATCTATATAAAAGCTTGTGTATTAGGTTTATCTTCTTTAAAAATAACAGTTTTTGGTTGTGTTGATCTTTTATAATTTTTTTTTAGTTTCAATTTTTTTCATAGCCACATCTTGTTTATTCTGTTTCAGTTTTTTTTTTTTTTTTTTTAACAAACAGACAAGCATAGCCATGGGGACATAAAACTTTAAATGAACTAATACTAAAATTGAGCAGGAGGAGGTGACATTCCTTGCCCAGTAAACTTAGGCCAGGGCAAGGTCATGAAGAAAGAAATTGTGACCCCTGAACCATCTGAAGGTGTGGAGAGGAGCTGCAAATCCTGCAACCCCATGCCCCGCTTCCCCTTCTCAGCCCTGCCCTTCACAAGGTGGGAGACCTACCACCACTCAGAGCTTTAGCTTCTCCACTTACCCAGTGGTATCAGCACAGGTAGTTCAAGTGAGGCATCACCTGGTCAGTCAGAAATTGTTCTTTAAAAATGTGCTGTTACTGCACAAAGGCTGGGGACCGCCCTGCCACTGTATCCAGCCCCTCCCTAAAGCAATATTTACTGAATGAACCAAGATCCTCTTCCCAAAGAGAGTTCCAGCCACTCCCAGAGGGACTCATTGACCCTGAGTCAGGTTTTGCCACAGCCTTGTGGGAGAGGCACAGGTGTCTCAGTCCACTTCTCCTGAGCACTCAGTCCGGGCTCTGTTCATGGGAAGCAAGCAATGGGGCTGTTTCAGGCCAGGGAAAGGTTGGCTGGTTCCCAAATCACAAAGTACAGGAACACTCTGCTAAACTGCTAAACTAAAAATTTTTATGACATCTTATCTCACTTTTGCGTTGGCTTTTTTTTTTTTTTTTTTTTTACTAAGTTCAAGAGCTGCATGATTCTGTCACTTATTTCTGGTCTTTACCAATTTTTAATGTAAGTACTTATTGTTACAAACTTTCTTCTTAGCATTGCCTTGGCGGTATCCCACAGGATTTGATAGGATGCATTTTAATTGTCATTTATTTCAAGAGCATTTTTTATTTTTTTAATTCATTCAGTGACTCTGGCTATTCAATAGCATGCTGTTTAATTTGTAAATATTCAATTTTTCTTACTGATTTCTAGTTTTATTCCTTTGTGGTCTGAGAAGCTATATGGGATTATTTCATTCTTTTGAATTTTAGTGAGATTTTATTTGAGGTCTAAAATGTGAAATGATAGTAAAATAAAAATCCTCCATGTGTTGATGAGAAAATGTGCTTTCTGAAGCTGTCAGATGAAACTACACCCAGTTACTTCTGTAACTACATCTGTAGCTGATCCATTTGCTTATTATGGTTCAACTCTGATATATCTTTATTGAATTTATGTCTGGTTTATCTATCTACTGATAACAGTGTGGCATTGAAGTTGCCCACTATTACTGTATTGGAGTCCATCTCTCCTTTTAGGTCAAATAATAGTTACTGTATATCTTTTGGTGGTGTTGTGCTAGGTGAATAGATATCAATGATTGCTATACCCTCTTGGGACGTAAACCTTTTTATCAGTATGAAATATCTTTCTTAGACTCTTTCTATAGTTTGTGACAATATAATTTTTTGGTTTTATATGTTATTTTGATTTAATATGCTATTTTTATTTAATATGAATATTGCTACTCTCACTTATTTTTGGCTTCCATTTGCCTGGTGTATCAATTTCCAGGCTTTCACTTTTAGTCCATCTGTTTCTTTACTTGTGAAGTTAGTTTCATGTAGTCAGTGTAGAGTTGGGTCTTTTTAATTTTAATCCATTCAGCCAAACAGAATGATTTGAATGGATAATTTAACCCATTTACATTCAAGTTTAGTATGTTTTGATAGGATCTACCACCTGCCATTAAGCTGATTGGTTGCTGATGGTATCAGCACTGTTGGTGAATTTGGTAGTGTTATGTGTCTTTATCGTTACTTCTAATATAGGCCTTCCTTCAGAATTTCTTATAAGCCTGTCTAGTGGTGTAGAATTCTCTGTTATTATATGCCTATGAAATAGTTTTTTTTTTTTTTTTGCCTCCATTTCTAAAGGATATCTTTGCTGGATATAATATTCATGGTTCAGTGTTTTTGGTTTTTCTTTTCAAATATTGAATATATTGCCCCAATCTCTTCTGGCCTCTATGATTTCTACTGACAAACTTGCTTCTTTTCCTTTATATTAAACATGACAAAGATGACACTGTCTGTTACTGTATCTGGAATTCTCTCCTTTTCCTTTATGTTTCATAGTTTGACTAAAGTGTGTTCTGGATAATTTTTTTTTTCTTTTGCAGTGGGGTAGACTGCATTGCATCTTTTAGCTGCCTGAATCTAGATGACCATGTAAGTCTTAGGAAGAATTCAAGTAATTTTTCACTTAGTAAATATTACTTCATTGTGGGCCAGAGCCATGGATCAATAGACTAATCCTCTGCCTGTGGCGCTGAAATTCTGGGTTCTAGTCCCAGTCAGGGTGCCAGATTCTGTCCCAGTTGCTCCTCTTCCAGTCCAGCTCTCTGCTGTGGCCTGGGAGTGCAATGGAGGATGCCCCAAGTGCTTGGGCCCTGCACCTGCATGGGAGACCAGGAGAAGCATCTGGCTCCTGTCTTTGGATCAGCACAGTGCGCCAGCCACAACAGCCATTTTGGGGGTGAACCAACAGAAAAGAAAGACCTTTCTCTCTCTGTCTCTCTCTCTCTCTCTCACTGTGCACTCTGCCTGTCAAAAAAAATATTGCTTCATTGTTTATACTGTATTATTTTTATTTTTTTAAAATTTTTTGACAGGCAGAGTGGACAGTGAGAGAGAGACAGAGAGAAAGGTCTTCCTTTGCCGCTGGTTCACCCTCCAATGCCTGCCGTGGCCGGCGCACTGCAGCTGGCGCACCACGCTGATCCAAAGGCAGGAGCCAGGTGCTTCTCCTGGTCTCCCATGGGGTGCAGGGCTCAAGCACTTGGGCCATCCTCCACTGCACTCCCTGGCCACAGCAGAGAGCTGGCCTGGAAGAGGGGCAACCGGGACAGAATCCGGCACCCTGACCAGGACTAGAACCCGGTGTGCCGGTGCCACTAGGTGAAGGATTAGCCTATTGAGCCACAGCGCCGGCCCCATTCCTTATACTATGTATGTTTGAATGAATATGTCTCTTTTAAAATAAGGCACAGTAAAATAATTCCATGCAAATTCTGTATTATTTTAATGCCCATATTGGTTGAAAATTTTATTTTTACTGTAGAATTGGAGATATTTAGAAAATTTCATGATCATTTTGTCCAAGCATAATTCAGTTTGAAGATGTGATATGTGCAATGAAACAATTAAAGAGTTACCAGACCCAATGTATTCATCATCATACCTTCACAACTGCAATTTTTACATTATAATGATAATGCTAAAATGACAAAACATAAATCAATTATCCACACATTTAAGACAAGTCCTAAGATATAAACTATATAAAATCTAAGGTTGACGCTGTGGCCTAGGGGGTAAAGCCACTGCCTGCAGTGCAGGCATCCCATATGGTCAATGGTTCGAGTCCTGGCTGCTCCACTTCCAATCCAGCTCTCTGCTGTGGCCTGGGAAAGCAGTAGAAGATGGCTCAAGCCCTTTTGCCCCTGCACCCACTTGTGAGACTTGGAAGGAGCTCCTTGCTCCAGGCTTCAGATCGGTGCAGCTCAGGCTGTTGTGGACAATTGGGGAGTGAAAGAGCAGATAGATGATCTCTCTCTCTCTCTCTCTCTCTCTGCCTCTGCCTCTGCCTCTCTTTCTCCCTCTGTGTAACTGCAACTTTCAAATCAATAAATAAATCTTTTAAAAATCTATATAAAATCTAGTGTCTCTATTCTGTTTCATTAAAGTAAGATATTTGGAATTTCAGCATTTATTCAAAAATTTATACAGAGAGAAAGAGAGGCAGAGAGAGAGAGAGAGAGAGAGAGAGGTGTAGAGGTCTTCCATCCATTGGTCCCCTCCCCAGATGGCCACAAAAGTTGGAACTGTGTCAATCTGAAGCCAGGAGCTAGGAGCTAGGAGCCAGGAGATTCTTCCAGATCTCCCACATAAGTGCAGGGGCCCAAGGCCTTGAACCATCTTCTACAGTTTTACCAGGCCATAGCAGAGAACTGGCTTGGAAGTGGAGCAGCCAGGACTTGAAGTGGCACCCATATCAGATGCCTGCACTGCAGGTGGTGGTTGTACCTGCTAAGCCACAGCACTGGCCCCAGCATTTCAGTGTTTCTTGCATAGTTGTGTTCCTATTCACAAAAGGGTGGTGTTATACTATTCTGAGGACCATAGGAAGGTACTGTTGATAAGACACCTGAATCCTGCGATCCTGATCCATATAGCAGTGTCTGAATACACCCATCAATGATTGCAGGACAATGCAGCCCTGTATGATGTTGCAATGGTATCTGCCCCTGTCCTGGTTAATCATTCAAAAGATGTCATGGGACAGGTCAGAGAGCCTATAGCCCAAACCTAAAGTGCTTCCTTGTGGTTGTTGTTGATCATCCTGAGGTGTTTGTGGTGTACTTCCACACACTGGTGAACTCCCTAAAATTTCATGCCAGTGCTCTTCTCTGTCAAACAACAGCCTGTCTCCACTCTCTGTGGGGAGCAACTCAGACTAGACTAAGTTACTCAAATTAAGACTTATTCTATGCATCTGCTCTCCCACAATATGGTGCTGGGAGAGGAGTAAACAGCTTCTACCCAGCTGCCTTTCACCAACTTGACAAGCTGTAGGAGCTGCTCCTGATTGGAGGAGAGCAGCGTACTTGGTGTGTGGGTAGCAGAGTTGGGATTGGTGGAAGAGGACTATAAAGGAGGAGAGAGACAACATGCACCAGGAACATCTAAGAGGAACACCTGGAGGAACATCTGAGCAGCCCCCGAGAGAGCTGGCCGGCGGTGTGCCACTCCCCCGCGGAAGTGGGGAAAGTGGCAGGGGCCACCGCCCTTCCACGGAGGTGGAACTGTCAGTAGCCAACCCGGGAAGAACCAGCAGCAAACCCGATAAGGGCCGAGCAGACAAAAGAACAGTGCAGGGTCTTGTGTCGTTCCTCCACAAAGAGGGGGAGCGACAACTCTCATTTATTTTATTAAATTTAGTCAAAACTGGAGAACTCAGAGGAATTATTTTTACAAATATCTATTTATTTGAAAATCAGAAAAACTGATCAAGTGGAAAAAAGAGGGATATGGAGAGAGGGAGAGGGGCAGAGAGAGAAAGGGGGTTGGGGGAAGTGAGCCTACACTTCCATCTACTCGTTTCCTGCCCAAATTGCCACAATGGCCTGGTTCTGACATCAGAACGAAGCCAGACGCCTGGAAATCCATCCATGTCTCTAACATTGGGCCATCTTCTGCTGACTTCCTAAGTACATTGTCAGAGAGCAGAATCAGAAGTGGGTCAGCTGAGACTCAAACCACCAGTCAGGGGATGCTCACATCATTGGAGGCAGCTTAACCTGCTGCACCATGGTGCTGCCCCTGTCTCCTGCCATTCTGCTGAGCAACAGCCACCGTGGCTATGCCAGATGGCCTTACCACAGTGGGAATCAGTTTTCACCCTGTCAACATCTGTTTTCCAAATTATATTTAGTGTAGATAAATCTGATGAACTACGAAATCTGCCAGCAATGGACTTTTTCTCTTTTAATAAACTATTTTGATAATATTATATTAACAAGCAATGTCCTGTGTAATAATATTTAAATTTCTCCTTGAGATTCCAGAAGTATCATTATTACTATCACCTTTGCTAATGGATCTACTGAATGATCTGAAACAACAAATGCATTGTTCTATTGGCAACACATCACTGTGACATCCAAATTAAATATAATTTTGAAAATATATATAGTGCCAATATGGTCAATATGGCTTAACAATATTGACAAAGTAATTTGCTCAATTATATTTTCAATGTAAGATTCCATGGTAAGATTTTAGTGTTGAGGGTCCAGCACTGTGGAATAGTGGGTAAAGCCACTGCTTGCAGTGCTGGCATCCCATATGGGCACCAGTTTGAGTCCTGGCCACTCCATTTCTGAACCAGCTCTCTGCTATGGCCTGGGAAACCAATGAAAATTGGCCCAAGTCCTTGGGCCCCTGAACCCACATGGGAGACCTGGAAGAAGATCCTGACTTTTGGCTTTGGATTGGTGCAGATCCAGCCATTGTGGCCATCTGGGAAGTGAACCACTGGATAGAAGACTCTCTCTCTCTCTCTCTGACTCTGCATATCTGTAACTCTGTCTTTCAAATAATTAAATCTATCTTTAAAATAAATAATAAATATTTTAATGTTAAGAATATTTTGTCACAGAGTAGTGTACAATGAATATGCTTTCATACATTCTTTGTGTAATTGTACTGAAGTTTATGATAAAATTATGAATAGGTCATTAATGTCTATGTCACATTAAACCATGTAAATACAATATTGCTCCTTTGTGAGACGTGTTATTTAGATGGATTACATTGAACTATATGAAAAATATCATATATTTTTTAATCACCAGGCAACAATGACACAGCATTTTAAATTATTACTTAATTTGGTGTCATGTGCTATATGTATATCTATATGCATATGTTTCTGTGTGTGAATTTTAGTGTTCATAATATGGTGCCTTATATAATAGTAGGACAATTTGTAAGTATTTTTTTTTCTGGATAACTTAATGAAAGGTCTACAAAGTGATTTCAAGAAGGAATTATTATCAGAAACAGAACCTAATTTTTAAAATACTGTTTCAAGCATTACAAGTGAATTTTCTAAAGAAAACATTCATGTGTAGTTTATTTTCCTAGTCTCAGAAATTGAGGTTTTCATCTCTCTTCACTCCACTACTCCTTGTTTACTTTCCCTTAGAGAATAAATCTAGAGAAATAGAAATAGAGGTGAAGTGGGATTTTTCAGGATCTCAGATATGTTGGTATTTATCCACATGATACTTACAGAACACTTCCAAAATAAAGAACATTCATTTCATTGTATGTATGTGCTTTAGACACTAAATGCAGACAACCAACTCAAGTTCCTTCTGTCAAAATATAAAAGGTCAGAGGACACTTACCAGGCTGAAAGCCCCACTATTACCTTCTTTGCAGTGGCACCACATGTGTAAACATATCACCAGAGAATTCTGTAATAACCTAGCAGCCAGAATTTGTTGAAGAACATATGTGGTTCATTTTATTATTATGTTCAGAACACACAATGATGTAAGAATTTTCCTCCAATATGATAAAACTAATGTTAAATAATTATTTGAAACAATATGGCAAGTGATCCCCCTATACTCTCCTACTCCAATACACTGAAGAAGTTATTTCTCTGCAAAAACTTACAAAGGAATTATTCCTGTGGATTTATTATATAATATTCTTTTTTAAATATTTATTTATTTATTTGAAAATCAGAGTTACACAGAGAGAGAAGGAGAGGCAGAGAGAAACAGGTCTTCCATCTGCTGGTTCACTCCCCAAATGACCGCAATGGCCAGAGCTAAACTGATCTAAAGCCAGGAGCCAGGAGCTTCTTCCAGGTCTCCCACACAGATGCAGGGGCTCAAGGACTTGGGCCATCTTCTACTGCTTTCCCAAGCCATAGCAGAGAGCTGGATTGGAAGTGGAGCAGCCAGGACTGGAACTGGCACCCATATGGGTGGCCTTATCTACTATGCCACAGCACTGACCTCTATAAAGTTTTTCATTTATTGTTAACTGCATCTTAACTTAGCAAATAGTGAATAAAGCCTATAACATGCAAAGCAAAATTTTGATATCTTTGATATGTCTGCTAGGACAAGAGAAATTCCTTAAGAAATTCCTTAAGAAAGGTGAGCTTCTGAGAGAGTTAGAAATATTAACCAGTTTTCCATTCAGTTGTTTCATAATTATCTGCTGAATGCTCACTATCCAGATAAAATGGTAAGTGTAAAGCATTTGGTGATGAATAATAATGTTGAATAATTGATACTTCTTAATAGCTTCCATCTACACTAAATTTTTTGGTGGCAGTCATAGTAATAATTGTCACTGGGTTTTAGTATATTATAAGAGAGTACATGTAAGACACTTCAAGCATCGTTTAAAGAGTCATAAAGATGGATTAGATTTTTTCTGTATTTCTATTGTGTTTTTCATTTTTGTGATTAGTTGGAAGTCATGTAGAAATAGCTAAAATCTGGGTCAGGAAACCAAGCCATTCTTGTATTACTTGACTTTATTATTCTGGTGGATGTTTCATCTTAGTGTTTATATAAAAGTGAATATTTATTTGAAGGGGTTACAGAGAGAGAGAAAAGAGAGAGGGAGAGATAGAGAGATAGAGATAGAGATAGAGAGAGAGGGAGAGAGAGAGAGAGAGAGAGAGAGAGAGAGAGAGAGAGAGAGAGAGTGATCAAGGCAATGAAAGCTATCTTCCACCCTTTGGTTCACTCCCCAGATGGCCATTGCCAGCCACGGGCCAGGCCAAAGCTGGGAGCCAGGAACTTCTTCCAGCTCTGCCACATGGAGAGCAGGGGCAAAGCACTTGGGCCACCTTCTTCTGATCTTCCCAGGACATTAACCTGGAGCTAGATTGGAAGTTGGTCAGCTGGTTCAAGAACTGGTGCCCATATGGAATGTTGGCATCTCAGGCAGAAGCTTTACCCATGACACCAAAATGCTAGACCTTCATTTCACCATTTTGTATTTTAAATAATTCTAAATCTATAAAACTTCTCCTGGAAATGTGTTTTAAAAATGTCATGATAACGCCACCCTTCTCATATATATTCTGATATACATATATATAAAGTCAATTAACATAAAATACACTGCTTTGCTATAAATACATCTACCTCTCTATAATAATTTTCTATGTCTGATATGCTTTCAAAAGGCTTTATAATTTATAATTTTAGCTAAATTATTGAAATAGTCTATTATGATTTTCTTTATAAGTATTACAAATGAAAATCCATATGTGTCTCATGACATTTACCACTACATATTCCTCTATAAATTCTTCTTATTTCTCTCTTGAAATTAATTTGGTGAAGAGATCATTGCCAGAAAAACCTAAAATTAAAGCCCAGTAAATAACAAAAGACACTTTATCTACATTTTATAGATCTATCTACCTACATAGAATGATTTAAGGTGAGACTGAAAAATGTGTGGCACTTAGAGCAGAACTGAAGTGATATTTTGAGGTTACACGGAGGTATTATGCAATTAAATAGGAACTAATTGCTTCAACTTCGCATTTAGGGAATTCAATACCGTTGTGCCCTTAGAAAAAAATTATGAGATTATATTTTATATTTGCTTTTTAATTCACCACGACATAAAATAAGTTTCAAAAATAATATCACAGGGGCCAGCGCTGTGGCTCACTTTGTTAATCCTTCGCTGGTGGCACTGGCACCCCATATGGGTGCCGGTTCTAGTCCCAGCTGCTCCTCTTCCAGTCCAGCTCTCTGCTGTGTCCTGGGAAGGCAAGGGAGGATGGCCCAAGTGTTTGGGCCCCTGCACCCACATGGGAGCCTGGGAGGAAGCACCTGGCTCCTGGCTTTGGATCGGCGCAGTTCCAGCTGTAGCGGCCATTTGGTGGGTGAACCAATGGAAGAAAGACCTTTCTCTCTGGCTCTCTCTCTCACTGTGTATTACTCTACCTGTCAAATAAAAAAAATAATATCACAGAAAGTGCTTACTTAAACTACTTTCAAGTTTTAAATTTTTGCTCAAAATATTTTCAAATGTTGAAACTTTTAAAAATGTATTAAATAATATTAATATTTTCAGATTTAAATACCTTTTTCTAATACAGTATTATGATTTTTCAAACATTTGTGACTTTATAGAAATTTAATATACAGTTTAATGAATTCTATTACTCTTTGTTTCATATGTAAGTCTCTCTTTTTTTTTTTTTTTTTTTTTTGACAGGCAGAGTGGACAGTGAGAAAGAGAGACAGAGAGAAAGGTCTTCCTTTGCTGTTGGTTCACCCTCCAATGCCCGCTGCAGCTGGTGTGCTGCGACCAGCGCACCGTGCTGATCCAAAGGCAGGAGCCAGGTGCTCATCCTGGTCTCCCATGGGGTGCAAGGCCCAAGGACTTGAGCCATCTTCCACTGCACTCCCGGGCCACAGTAGAGAGGGGCAACTGGGACAGAATCCGGTGCCCCGAATGGGACTAGAACCCAGTGTGTCAGTGCTGCAAGGTGGAGGATTAGCCTATTGAGCCATGGAGCTGGCCTCATGTGTAAGCCTTTATTTAAATATGTCCCAGGTAGTTGAGCTCTTCCCCTTACATGGGACACCTGGACCCTTGGCTTGGCCTGGCCCAGACATGCTGTTTTGGTCATTTAGAGAGTGAACCAATGGCTACAAATGCTCTGTCTTCCTATCTCTCTCAGTCTCTACCTCTCTGTTGCTCTTTTGAATAAATAAAAATTAATAAATCTTAAAAATTGTGAGGACAATTCCTGAGCAAGCATCCATAAGTAACAAAACTAGCTTTTTACTACTTAGAAGAAATCATAAAATTTACTTTGTTATAAATTTCTATTCCTTAAGGGTACTTGCTTCAGGAATAACATAGCCACTCAGATTCAAGAAGTGTAGAGACATAAATCACAAATCTATTAGGTTGTAGTTACATAAAACAAATGCAATGCCCATGGGACTGGTTGTGGGAGGCAAAGATAAGGGGATATCAAGAGGATCTGAAATGTTTCAAATGAAGTGTCTCATGCAAACCAGTCCCAAGTCTAGCACTTAAAAATATGTAACATTTCAGTAGGCTGTCAGCAAACTTCACCAAAAATGTAATTCAATTTCAAACAGCCAAATAAATATAATTTTGACAGGAATACTCATTACTACACTGAAATTCTTATTTACTTGTTCCTTTCATAAAATTATAAACAAGGGCAGTCATTGTGGTGCTGCACCTAGAACTCAGAAATCCCATATAAGAGTGCCAGTCTGAGTACTGATTACTCTGCTTCTGATACAGCTCTCTGCTAATGTATCTGGGGAGCAGTAGATTTGGAAACACTTTAGAATTCCAAAGTGACAGTGGTTCAAGTCTCCAAAATCTTGTAGACATCACTCATGGCTGACTTCTAGGTACTGAAGCAAACTTTTTTATTTTTTAAATTGAGATAAAATAGACACATCACTTCATGTTAAAAAAAAAACTGCTTAATAAAAACTAATCTTTTTTTTGCTACTTATTTCACAAAAATATTTTTTTCATTTTTTTAACTTTTATTTAATAAACATAAATTTCCAAAGTAGAACTTTTGGAGTATAGAGGCTCCCCCTCCAAATCACCCTCCCACCTGCAACCAACCCCTCTCCCACTCCCTCTTCCATCCCATTCTTCATCAAGATTCATTTTCAATTATCTTTATATACAGAAGATCAATTTAATATATACTAAGTAAAGATTTCAACAGTTTGAACACAAAAAATAATTTTTAAATTTTCTTATAAAAAGAGAATCAAGCAAGCATCTTCTGATTCCAGTCAGAAAATTAAGCCATTTCTTTCAAATTCATTACTAGTAAAGAATGTTTTGAAATTAAGGAAAACATATTTTTACAGGACATGAAGTTTTTACATAGCATGATACAATTTCTCATTTTATTATTTCTCAAATTTAAAAGAAATTCTCACACATGGGTACTTTTTTTCAGATATCAAGTACCACCAGCAAGATTCTTCAGTAGACTTTTTTTGTCAGAGAGGAAACTACACCATCACTTATACATTTTCCTCTACTCATCTTTTTAAGCATAAAAATGGCTGAGAATCAGCAGTTATGATTAGTTTTTGTAAAATAATAATTTGAATTTTTATTTTTTTTGCTCAGCATTTTATATAATCGAGTTTATTTCAAATAAAAATAAGTGAACTTCACCAACAAAAATGAATAAAACTTACTCAACTGGCAATTAGTTGCATATTCCCAAGTTAGTTTTAACCTGAAAGTTATAAGCTGCTGTCTGTATTTTTATGTTTTATTTGCAATGGCTGGAATAGAGAATATTCTATTTGCATAAGAAAAGAATTTTCCATGTGAGACACAGAGTCGTGATAAACAAGGTAATGAGGTGCAATGAGGTAGTGCTCCATCAGAATGAATGGACATCTCTTCAGATGAATCTGAGTGGGAGTGCCCAGTCATTCAGAGTTGGCTAAGCAAGATAAGAAACTTTAATGAAGAGAATACACTTGACAGTCCAGGTAGGCATCTCAGCAAAGAGCTAATATCAGTTTGCAGATTAGGGCTTCTGTGGGTATGAGGTCCAATTTATCTTGCCTTTTCTCCCATCCCCTTTTCTTTGACAAAATGTTTCTTGAGTGTGAAATAGTAGAATGTCGAGGCTGGCACCAGCATCCCATATAGGCACCGGGTTCTAGTCCTGGTTGCTCCTCTTCCAGTCCAGCTCTCTGCTATGGCCCAGGAGGGCAGTGGAGGATGGCCCAAGTGCTTGGGTACCTGCGCTGTAATGAGAAACCAGGAAGAAGCACCTGGTTCCTGGCTTCAGATCAGCATAGCTCTGGCCAAGGCAGCCATTTGGGGAATGAACCAATGGAAGGAAGACCTTTCTCTCTGTTTCTTTCTCTCTCTCACTGTCTATAACTACCTGTCAAATAATAATAATAAAAAAAAAAAACTTCAAAAAAATTTAACTAAAAGAAACAGTAGAATTTCCTCCCAAGGTTTACTCAATGTTATCAGGGCAGCCTGTTAATGCCAATCAAAGAAGATTCTCCTGTTTGTTTTTTTTTTTTTTTTAAAGTAAGAATGGAACCACTTATGAAGTTATGGGCAGTACTTTGTATAGAATATGAGGCTGCTTCTGAGGCCTGCCTCTGAGAATGCTACATTCAGTAGAATGCAGATCCATCCCCAGCTGTTAATTGGCATCAGTAGATAGGTCATAGGAAACCTGGATTTCTGTGGAGCCTGATAGGCCTGGAAAAGGGAAAGAAGGATGGGTACACAGGAGAAATTGGGAAAAGATCCAAGATGATGGTACAAGTGAGAGTGTTGTGAGGTCCCTTCCCAGCCATGCTGCTGTGGATCAATGTGATATGGATACTGCCTGAGTTGCAATGTAACATGAACTCTGCTCCCTGACTGGTGTGAGGGGCCCACAAACAGATGGTTGGAGAGGGTTCTGTGTTTGTGTCTCCCCCAGCTGTACAAGGCCAGGCTGATGGCTGGACTTGTCAGAGGAACAAAGTCCTGGACACCAGGTGCCTAATACCCCATAAACCTTAACTGAGCTGAAGTCATTTCTTTTTAGCAATAGTAATGAAGACTTTTCAAGACATAAGGGGAGGGGTGAAAATATACACATATCAATGATGCTTCATGTTTTTGGTTGGTGTTTTCTTAAAATAATTATGGACTTGGATTCAGTAATTTCTAACTTTTAAAGTGGGTGGACACCAATGGGTCTTGAGTCATTAGTGAACTTGAATGTAAATTGTGGGCATGAGGGGTCAGTGCCCATATGGAAGGAGATGGAAGGGGATGATCAGGAGGCACATGGGTTGCAAGCAGGCTGTGACTCTGCAGGGACTCTGTTGGCTATCCTGACCCATTTCAAAGGTGGAGAAATTAGGTCTGATCATGTTATTGGCTTGTCTAATCAGGCCTCAGGACTTTCTGGCTCTACTTGATCCTTGTCTTCATGGGAGCTTGGGCACCCAGCAGACAACCATGCATTCCTGACTAGGAACCCTGAGAAGAAGGATGCTGAAGGCCACTTCCAGATTATTCACCACTGTCCAGTTTAGGATTACAACAGACACTTTCTGCTCCGAGGAGGCATGGTAGAGGCTGTCAGGTTGACATTCAATGGCAGGGGGAATGCTTACACATGGTGTACTGGGCTCTCACATTTAGCATTGAAGTTCAAAACTTTAAGTGACATTCCATTGCTCTTGCAGAGAATTTCCAATCCTTCACAAAGTCCAGAAACTCTGCACCTCCTGGTCACCCTGGCTTGTCACTAGATCTTTCTCAGGGGCCTCTAAACACTGCATTTAACCCTGCCTGGCTCACACCCAACCCCCAGACCACTGTAGGGCCATCTATGCTCAGGCTACCCATCTTGGACTTTCCAGTCCAGAATTGTCCCCTGCAGGTTTCTACTGTTCCTCGCCTTCAGGTGGCTGCACTGCTCATCTTGTATAAATTCAGTGAACACCAGACTTCAGTGTTGGAGGGAGGCACTAGGAGATTAGAAATGCCACCTGAGTGATTTGTTCACATTGCCCTGTCCATCTTTTCTGCTTGGAAGAAGAGTAGAATATGCTTTGTAAATGTTAACCATCTCTTCTCTCTGTGATTAAAAAGCATTCCTACTGATGGATCCTGCCAGTGGCTTGGTACCTGAAAAAAATAGTATCCAGATGTGAGAGGTTCTTTCTAAATTTGAGAAATAAAACAATGAGAACTTGTTTCACATTAAGTCAAAATTCAGATCCTTCAAAAATGTTTTTCTTCATTGCAAAACATTATTTTCTGGTAATGGATTTGGGAGAATTGGCTTAATTTTTGCATGGCTGAAATTGGAAAATGATTGAGTGTATTTTTAATGAGAAAACATAAAATTTATGAAATAAGAAGAAAAATAACATTCATTTTATTATGTATGTTCCTTTCATATGAAGTGTTGTTTTGTTTTACTTCAATTTGAACAAATAAAAGAATGTTGCCCACATGATGGTCATGCTTTAGTATAAAGAAATCAGCCATGAATAATGTCTTCAAGATTTTGGAGACTTGAACTGCTGTCACTTTGGAATTCTAAAGTGTTCCTAAATCCACTGTTTCCCAGATACATTAGCAGAGAGCTGTCTCAGAAGCAAAACAGACAGAACTCAAACTGGCATTGCTATATGGGATGTCTGAGTCCCAAGTGCTGCATCACAATACTTGACCCTGCTTATTACTTTATAAAAAACACATGTAATTAGGAATGTCACAGTAATAGTGTATATTCCAGCAAAAATACAAGTTTATTTATTGTTTGGAATTACATTAAATCTTTGGTAGGCTTTTCTTGGGATTGGCTTGTATGACACACCTGATTTTGAAATATTTCAGCTGGCACTGTGGCTCACTAGGCTAATCCTCTGCCTTGCGGCGCCGGCACACTGGGTTCTAGTCCCGGTCGGGGCGCCGGATTCTGTCCCAGTTGCTCCTCTCTGCTATGGCCCAGGAGTGCAGTGGAGGATGGCCCAAGTGCTTGGGCCCTGCACCCCATGGGAGACCAGGATAAGTACCTGGATCCTGCCATCGGATCAGCGTGGTGAGCCGGCTGCAGCGCGCTGGCCACAGCAGCCATTGGAGGGTGAATCAACAGCAAAAGGAAAACCTTTCGCTCTGTCTCTCTCTCTCTCTGTCCACTCTGCCTGTCAAAAAAAAAAAAAAAAGAAATATTTCAGATCCTCTTTGGCTCCCCTTTTCTTTTCATCTTGAACCATTGTATCAGTGAGCATTACAGGCATTGCATTGTTAATTTAATTGCACAATGGTAAAATAGTGACAAGAAGGTGTGCTCTACACTAGGCAAAGTTAGAAGGAAAAAAAAAAGTAGAGAAAGTACTCTCAGGAGAAAGTTGCAGAGAAAACTGCAGTGGGAAGTCCTGCAAAAGCAATGGAAATGGCCTGGAACTGAGTGGAAGGCTCAGCAACAGGCATGAACATGAAAAAGGACCTAGAGTCCACTCTGGTGAACAAAGTACAGTCAAACTGCATGGGCCTGCACAATTGTTAATACAGATGGAGGGAAAGCTAGTGGACTGCACTGTCTTTGAGTCCAACTGGGAAACTTCATGGGAGCAAGGCAACTGCTCACCTTGAGGGGAGGAATAAAAAAGTGATGCATCTCTCTCTTCCCTTCTCTCCACTTCATAGCAGTGCCCTGTGGCTAGCTGTGGGAAGGCTGATGCCATTTGGGACATAAGCAAGTAGCAGCTGCTCCAGCTCTTCTGTGCATACCCAGCAACTAGCAAGAATTGTCGGCAGGGGCAAACACTGTTGTTTAAGTAAATTGGTGGTCACTGTCTCCACCTTGTCATCAGGTAAACACCAATTCTTCCATGCCCAAACTGCAATAGGCTTGGAGGAGAATCTAAACAAAGGGAAATGCTGCCAGTGGGGATGTTTGTACACACCCAGCACAACTGTGAAAGGAGTGGGGCTGTGGCCAGCAGGTATTGTATATACACATCACCCAAGGATTTTGCCAGAGGGAAACATTCACATTCTCCACTTTCAGTCTGGCTGAGAGGCTCCATCTGCCAGGGTAGAATACATGGGCAGTGGCTCCGTGAACTCCCCAGTCACTGTGTAGACAGAACAGGCTAGCAGGGCAGAGTGCACCCTCTTACAGCCCTTGACCATGGGAGCGCTGGGTGCTGAGACTGTGAAAACACTGTGACTGCCTGGGAGGAGGCAAGGTGTAGCCTGGGTCTGGGCAAGCTCTGGATGCAGAGTCACATGCTGAAAACTCTTTGGTTGCCAGGGCAAATCCCTGTAGCAGGAATCATGCTCACAGAGAGGACTATGCAGATCATTTGTGTGGTTCATCCAGAAGTGCAGATGAGTGTTGAAGACACTGGGGACAAACACCTGAGCATTACTCAGCTTGGAGGGAAAGAGGTGAGAGGCTGATCACACCAACAAACGTGACCATCCTCCCTCCACTTCTGTTAATAAGAGGAGAGTTACCAAACCCAACTTGATTGTTACTCTGGATACTCACCCCACTCTAGAGCACTGAACAGAGGTCCCTGGAAACATCCGTCATACACCTCTTGGTATTCACTGAAAGTACAGACAATGCACATAGGCATAGCTCAAAGATACAACTCATCAGAGGAAACAAAAAAAGAGCAATTACCTCCACAAGAGCCTAAAAATAAATGTAGAAAATTAGGAAATGAGAATAAGGAAGACATCATGGCCCTTCAGAGGAACACAACAATTTTTCAATATAGAATGTGAAGGTCAAGAAATGGATGAAATGATGAAAACAATTCAAAAAATTAGTCATAGGATTACTCAAAAGTAGTCAGAAGCAAATCCACAAGCTAAAGAATACCATATGTGACATGAATGAAAATTTTTCACATGAAATTGAGATTTTAAAGAGAAATCAAAATGAAATATTAGAAATGAAGAATTCAATAGATTAAATAAAAATGCAGTAGAAAGCCTTAACAACAGATTTGGAGAGGAAAAAGAAAGACTATCCAAGCTAGAAGACAAATCTTTGGAAATAATTCAGTCATACCAGAACAAATGAAATTAAAAAGCATAAAAACACTGTTTGAGATGTATGGATACTATCAAATAATCCATATATATGAATTAGGAGGTCCTGAAGGTGTGGAAAGAGAGAATGGAGGTGCCTGCTTTGTGGCATAGCAGATAAAGCTGTCACCTGCAGGGCCAGCATCACATATGGTCACTGGTTCGAGTCCCATTTGCTCCACTTCTGATCCAGCTTCCTGCTAAAGCCTGGGAAAGCAGTAGAAGATGGCCAAAGTCCTTGGGCCCCTGCACTGGTATGGGAGTCCCGGAAGAATCTCTTGGCTCCTGGCTTCAGATCAGATCACTTTAGCTCCAACAATTGCAGCCAGTTAGGGAGTGAACCAGCAGATGGAAGACCTCTCTCTCCCTCTCTCTCTCCCTCTCCTCTCCCCCTTTCTCTCCCCCTCTCTCTCCCTCTCCCTCTCCTTCTCCTCTCTCTGTGTAACTCTGACTTTCAAATAAATAAATCTTTTTAAAAAAGAATGACTCTCATACAGAAATCATAAAACAACAAATGCCTGTGAGGATGTGGGGAAATGGTACACTAATCCACTCTTGAAGGGAATGTAAACTGGTGCAGCCACTGTGGAAGACAGTGTGGAGATACCTCAAAAGCTGTATATAGACCTAGCATATGAACCAGCCATCCCACTTTTGAGAATTTATCCAAAGTAAATGAATCAGTGTATTATAGAGTTATCTGTACCTTCATGTTCATTGCAGCTCAATGTATAATAGCTAAGATATGGAATCAACTCAGATGTCCATCAACTGAATACTGGATTAAGAAATTATGATATATATATATATATATATATATATGTATTTATATACACACACAGTATGGAATATCATGCATTGCTAAAAAATGAAAACCTGTAATTTGAAACAAAATGGTTGCAACTTGAAACCATTATACTTAGTGAAATAAGCCAGTCCAAAAAGACAAATTCCATATATTCTCTCTGATCTGTGCTAACTACTATAGTACCTAAAAGGTAATCTATGGGAGTGAAATTGGCACTTTATCATGCAATGATTTTGAACAGTCCTAACTTGACTATTGAGGAACATTGCTTTTTGTTTCTTTTCTGCTTCTTATGTTTTTTTCTTCACACTATTGTTGATCCTTCTACTTAGTCTAGTTAATCTTATGAGTATACAGTTAATTGAAAAGAGGTCTCTGTAAAAAATAAAAATGGGAGTGGTAGAGGGAGGAGGAAGAAAGATGGGAATATAGGTGGGAGGGAGGTAGGGTTATAATTATCATTAAGTTCCTAAATTTGTACATATTAATGGCATGAAATTTACATCCCTTAAATAATATTAAAATAGGGCTATTAACATAATTTAATAAGACTAACAACAACAAAGCATGAAAAAATAGTTATTAATTTTTCTTTGAAAGGTGGAGCAGAGGGAAGGAGTGACCAAATGATATAGGGAGAGGGAGGTAGAGAAAAAGAGCAGTTTTATGTATTGCTTCACTCCTCAGATGGCCAAAATCCAGGTCCAGTATAGGCCAATGCCAGGACCCAGTAATTCCATGCAGGTCATCTCTTGAGCCAGCTTCATCTGCCTTCCCAGGTTCATAAACAGGAACATAGGTCAGAATCAGAGCAACATTGTTCTTGAATTGGCTCTTTATATAAGATGCCAATATTGCAAATTGTCATGTAACCAGCTGTTCCATAATTTCTGAAAGTTAATGGAAAATAAACTTAAATATTTACATATTTTTGTGAAATTCATTTTTTAGATTCTTATACAGAAGGGTTACTCAAAAAGTTCATGTAATATTTTTATTGTTGGGTGTGGGTCTTTGGTCTCTCCATTAAGATAGCAGTTGTGAAGCCAGCATCACATTGAACTGCCTAGATTTGACTCTTTTCTTGTCCTGATTCATGCTGCCTACAAATGTGCATCCTGGTAGGCAAAATGTGATGACTTAAGTAGTGAGATGTCTGCCCTCCCTGTGGGAGAACCTGGGCTACCATCTCATCTCACAGCATTGCCTTGGCCCAGCCTTAGCCTTTGAGAGTAGTTGAGGAGTGAGCTAGTATATGGGAAATCTTCCTCTCTTCAATTCATATCAAAAATAGTCTTTATAAAAAATCAGACTTGAGGACAGGTATAAGGCATTGCTTGGCACACCGGCATTCCATATAGGAATATAGGCTACTCTTTACTGTCCATTACCTGGGAAGGCAGTAGATTATGCCCTAAGTGCTTGTGATCCTATCACCCATGCGGGTGACCAAAATAGAGTTTCTGTCTCCTGGTTTAAGCATAAGGAAAGATAAAGTGATATTTGAATTCTGAAAAATGATGAACTATTTGGAATAAGTGAAAAGCTATTTTTAAAATTTTTAATAGTTACAAAATACTCCAAATAAACTGTGGTTCGATTAAAGATGAAATTGGGAGTAAAATGTAAAAAAAAAATCATAAAACAATTATAAGGCTGGAGTAAATATTGGAGATCTGCATAAATGTGCTTTTATGTCTTCTGGAAAGTGTGAAACCCTTTTGCCTCCTAGGTTTACACTCGATGACACATACAACCACACTTTCTGAAATCACAAAAGTAGTCATTTGTGGTTGCTAGCTAAACTCTGATGGAAACCAGATGTGGTCTACAGTGACAGAGAAGGGGATGATGTGAGGGATCAGGAAATTTAGAAAGATGTTTTGAGGAAATTGTCTTTGGTGCAATGCCTTTAAGCATCCTGAAGTTTCCTGCTACTTGAGTCCCAATGCATTACAAAGACTGCTTCTCCACAAAGGAGTTTTTCTTTTACTAACAAGCATCAACAATCAGCCAAGTCCCACTTAGGCTCAGAGTGAGTGCAACCTCAAGATTTGTGAGCCCTGGATTGTGCATATGTTCCCTGAGCCACCTGGCACCTGGGCCTTAGTGTTCATGCACCAAGCCTGCAGCTGTGAGAGGTGCGCCCATGTACTAGTGTTTAGTGACATTGTTCTGCTGCAGTTGTACTGAATGTAGAGCCTGGAAAGCATGGAGCTGCCCTGTGGCCACCTTGTGGGAACACCATTTGGTCTGTCTAGATCGCTAGGATTGGGATCCTGAGGTGGTAAAAGTGGGTGGGTTGTTGCGGTGTCTGTGAGGACACAGCCTCAGTGATGAGGGAGCTCCTTACCTTCATGAGTGAGGAGGGAGTCACTCTTGGCCAGGTGCCCAGGTCATCCTTCTGAGGAGCAAACCCAGAACCGGAACCTTGGCTGATTCCCATGGACTCCTAATTCCCACTGATAGACGTTTATTTATCATTTGAGAGGGACTGTACCAACAAAATTTATATGGAATTTTCCTTTTAATATATACAATTAAAAAGCCATATTGTTGTGCAATTTTAGAGAAGCACATGATCCAAAAACCACTTCCTATGTCAACTTCTGGGCTAAAAATTATTTCAGTAAGGGCCAACTTTGTGGCAAAGAAAGTAAAGCCAGTTCATGTACAGCTGTTCCATTTCCAAACCTGTCTCTCTACTAGCTAACAGCCTGGAAAAAGCAGGGGAAGAGGGCCCAAGTGCTGGGGCCCTCTGTCCTAAATGGGACACCTGGAAGAAGCTCCTCTTTTCTGGCTTAGGCCTGGCTCAGCCTTAGCCATTGCAGTTGTTTGGAGAGTGAACCAGGGGTTGAAAGGCATTCACATTCATTGTCTTTTTCTTCTCTCTCTCTCTCCCTCCCTCTCTCTATAACTCTGAACTCTTCAAATAAAAATAAATAAATAAGTCTTTAAAAACAGTCTTTCAGTAAATCCCAGTATCCATGTTATATCAGTGCACACCTCACTTGATGTGTGCATTTTTGAAGAGGGGGCACTGCAGTGAGAAGATGCCCCTGTGTTCATGGATAAGGAGGCTTATTTTTGTCAAAATGTTAGTACTTTATGTTTATTGCCTTTACCAAAACCACAAGGTTTTCAAATTTTAGAGTTACAAATGCTCTTCTACTGTTGTGATGATGTTTGTAATTTATTTTTAAAAAGTCTTGTCTTTCTAGATATGACAAGGTATTGATTTCCACAAATTAATCATTTATTCAAAATTGGAAAGAAATGAACGAAAGAACAGAAAATCCAGAAGCACTCAAATATAGGTAAGCATTTAGAATTTAATTTCCCAGTGGCCGGCACTGTGGCATAATGGGTAAGACTGTTGCCTGCAGTGCTGGCATCCCATGTGGGTGCCGGTTCAGATCCTGGCTGCTCTACTTCCCATCCAGCTCTCTGCTATGGACTGGGAAAGCAGAAGATGGCCCAGATCCTTGGGCCCCTGCACCCTTGTGGGAGACCCAATAGAAGTGCCTGGCTCCTGAGTTCAGATTGGTGCAGCTTGGCTGTTGTGGCCAATTGGGGAGTGAACCAGAGATGAAAGATCTCTCTCTCTCTCTCTCTCTCTCTCTCTCTCTCTCTCTCTCTCTGCCTCTCCTTCTCTGTATAACTCTGACCTTCAAATAAATAAATCTTTAAAAAATTCATTTTCCAATTAGTTCCATATAGTTTCCAATAGTTCCATATTGTTGCCCTGTTAACTTAGAGAAATTAGCTTTAGGTTTTATGACCCTATAACTTTTATGATTCTGTGACTATTTTAAATTTGCATTATTTGAAAGGAGTTAAACATCTTTTCATTTGATTATTGTTTATACCCCTTTCTTTAACAGGCAGAGTGGACAGTGAGAGAGAGAGACAGAGAGAAAGGTGTTCCTTTGCTGTTGGTTCACCCTCCAATGGCCGCTGTGGCTGGCATGCTGCGGCTGGCGCACCGCGCTGATCCGTTGGCAGGAGCCAGGTACTTATCCTGGTCTCCCATGGGGTGCAGGGCCCAAGGACTACTGCACTCCCTGGCCACAGCAGAGAGCTGGCCTGGAAGAGGGGCAACCGGGACAGAATCCAGTGCCCTGACCGGGACTAGAACCCGGTGTGCTGGCACCACAAGGTGGAGGATTAGCCTATTGAGCCACAGCTCTAGCCTAGCATCCATCTTGATATGACCTTTTCACCTCATTCCACCACAGATATAATCATATGGCTTTTTTTTTCTTCATTCATTCATTTTGGTGTCATCTATTACCTTTGTTGACTTGTGAATGTTGAGATATCCTTGCATCCCTGGAATGAATCTCACCTGTACATGATGTATTATCTTGATGTAGTATTGGTTTTGGCTTGCTAATATTTTTGAGAATTTTTGCATCTATGGTCATCAGGGATATCAGTATGTAGTTTTTTGTGTGTTGTATCCTTCTTTTGTTTTGGTTTCATAGTAATACTGGTGTTAAAAAACAGTTTGACAGAGTTCTATTTTTTTTCAATATTTTGGAATTGTTAGAACATATTTGAGTAATTTCCTCTTTTTTAAAATGATTCATTTGCAAGTGAGAGAGAGAGAGAAAATCTTCATTCCACCAGTTCACTCTCCAGATGACCACAGTGCCTGGGGATAGGCTACGCTGAAACCAGGAGCCAGGAGTTTCATCTGGGTCTCCCAGGTCGGGGGTAGAAGTCCAAGTATTGGGCCATCTTCCCCTGCTTTTCTCAGGTCATTACCAAGGAGATGGATTGGAAGTGGAACACGAACCAACACCATAAGGGATGCTGGCATCACAGACAGTGGTTTTACCCACCGCACTGCAACACTGCTCCCAGATTTATTTCCTCTTTTTTTTTTTCCTCTTTTTGTAGAATTCAGCTGTAAAACCATCAGGTCCTGGACTTTGCTTTGTTAGGAAAAAATGTTGTTACTGCTTAGATTTAGGTATCATTGCTTATTACTGGTCTGTGTAAATTTTCTATATCTTCTTGAATTAATGTTATTAGGTTGCTTGTATCCAGTCATATATCCACTTCCTAAGCTTTTCCAATTAGTTAGCATATAGCTTCTTATGATCCATTGCACTTTATCAGTTGCAATGTTTCTTTTTTCATGCCAAATTTTGTTCATTTCAGTTTTTTCATTGTTTCTCTGACATGTTTGCCTCTTGTAATCAACTTTTTGAAAATCAGCTTTTCTTTTTGTTGATCTTTTGTATTGTTTTCTTAGTTTAAATTTAATGAATTCCTTCTCTGATCCTCATTGTTTCTACTGTCCTAATAATTTTTTCGTGTTTTTTATTGCTCTTGTAAGTCTTTAAGATGCATCATTTGACTATTTATTTGAAATATTTCTATTTTTAATGTATACACTTAATGCTATAAACTTTCCTCTTAACAATATTTCCATATACCATATGTATTTTTGATATGTTGAATTTTCATTTTCAATTGTTTCAAAATATTTCTTTAAAATTCCTTTAATGAGCAACTTGTCATTCAAGAGCATGTTGCTCAATTTTGGTATGCTTGTAAATTTTCCATTGTTCTTGTTGATTTCTAGTTTTGTTTCTCTGTGGTTTTAGAAGATATAAAGCAGTTTTAAAACATTATTGAGATTTAGTTTCCTGCCCAATATATGGACAATCCTAGAAAATCTTCCATGTATTTATCAGAAGAATATGGGTTGCATAATTGTTGGATGAAATTTTCTGTAAATATTTGTTAGGTCAATTCGTTAAATAGTGTGGTTGAAATCTGGTGTATATTTCTTGGTTTTCTTTCTTTAAGATTTTTTTAAAATTTATTTATTTGAGAGGTAGAGTTACAGACAGTGAGAGTGAGAGGCAGAGACAGAGAAAAGTCTTTCTTCCATTAGCTCACTCCCAAAATGGTCCCAATGGCCAGAAATGTGCTGATCCAAAACCATGAGCCAGGTGCTTCTTCCCAGTCTCCCATGCACAAGCAGGGGCCCAACAACTTGGGCCATCTTCTACTGCTTTCCCAGGCCATAGCAGAGAGCTGGATTGGAAGGGGAGCAGCCGTGACTAGAACCAGCGCCCATATCGGATGCCAGCACTGCAGGCAGAGGATTAACCTACTGTGGTGACATGGTGCCAGCCCCCATTCTGTCTGAATGATCTCTCTACCTATGATAGTCAGATGTTGAAGTCCCCTACTATGGTTGTATTGGAGTCTATCTTTCTGTTTATGTCTAATAATATGTGTAGTATAATTTGGGTTGTCTTTTGTTGGGTACCTATATATTTATGATTGTTATATCTTCTTGCATTTCTTGCTACATTGTTCCTTCTCACAATATATATTTCCCCTGTGTTTTATACAAGTTTTGATTCAAAATCTATTTTAATACAGCTTGTTTTTGGCTTCCATTTGCTTGGAATATCTTTTTCCAGCCATTCACTTTCAGTTTATGTGTATTTTTAATCGGTGAAGTGAATATATCATAGGCAGCATATAGTTGCATCTTTTAAAAAATCAAACCAGTCAACCTGTATCTTTCACTACAGAACCTATTTTACTTACATTCAAGATTAATATTGATAGATAAGAACTTAGTGGTGTCATTTTCTTGATTGATTACTGATTCTATCAACTCTGTTAGTGAAGTTTGTACCACTATGTGCTTTCAATATGGTTACTTCTAATGTAGGACTCCCTTCAGAATTACACTATAACCTGTAAGGTTAGGATGGTTAGGAATTCTCTCAGATTTGGCTTGTCTGGAAATACTTTATTTCTCTCTCACTTTGAAAAGATAGTTTTTCTGTAAAAACCATTCTTGGTTGGAAGGTTTTTCTTTCAAGACCTTAAATACATTGCCCTGCATGTCAATCTTTAGCCCCCTGAGGTTGTGACTTACGGAAGATCTGCAGAGCTTGGGTGGCTTTGGGGTCTTCCTGATTTTATCATTGGGCAAATAGACCAGGAGGAGGAGTTGCTAAGGCCTGGCCAGCTGGAGATGCCTATTCTTCCACCTCTGACCACATACAGACAAAACACAAGTGGAAATAAGGAGACTCTCAGGGTTTCAGATGTTTCCCTTCTTTGTTCCTCATTGCACTATTCTGAGAACAACCCCTGGAAACATCTGTTTTCCTGTGCCTGGACCTTTATTATTTGAGATGATTCTTCTGACTGTACAGACCTAAGAGACATTGTCCTCAGAGGACCACTGATAAAGATCAACCAAACTGGGAGGGAGCACAATAATCAGTTCTCAACATGTGTTTGGCAGTAATGAGTATCCTTGTGTAAAAGTGTTATTGTGGTTTCATATGTTAGGGAAACTCAAATACAGGTACTGCAGGCTTTCTCAGGGTCTGCAGAGAAGCTGTGTCAGTCCAGTAAGACTCTTGTGTGCAGGGCTTCCTGAGGATATTGGGGACCAATGGACACCATATCCATGAAGCATCCTTCTCTGGCTCCCAGGTCTGGTGCTCTGGAGTCATGGTCAGAGTAAGAATTTTTGGAGCCAGGATGGCCTGTGCAGGTGTTGCCCAAGCTTCTTATTCTGTCACTGGGAAAAGCTAGTCCTTATGTGAGGAAGGAATTTCTTGATGGAGCCTGCAAGTCATCCTGGGTTCAGAGACCCTGACTGCCATTTTCCCTCCTATGTGGGCTTCATGATACACCCACATCTTTCTTGGCACTAGTATGTTCCAAATTCCTTGATCTGTGCAGTAACTGCATTTTCTTTCCACTGGGCTCTTCTGCAAGGAGTTTGGGAGACTGCTTGGAAGATGGGCTGCTTAGAGTCCCCATCTAGGTCTAGGTGTCTGATGTGGCCTCTGGCTGCAGGCAGAGTCTAGTTGGACCCTCAGTAGAAAGTGATGATGTTTGTACATTCCCTGTGGAACACTTTGTAGGCCTATGAGGCAGGAGTCATGCTTATCTGATAGTGACAACAGTGATGGTAGCTCTATGAGCCCAAAGACAAGACCCATCTCTGGCCTCTAAGCCTCCCTTCATGGACTGAGAACTATGGCATGGAAGAAACCAATGATGTGAGTTCCATCAGCCTGAGAGCAAGGTGTCCCTACCATGAGTGACCATGCTTGGCTGAGATGCAGCTCAGGGCTAGTAAGGAGAGGCCAGTGTGGGGGGAAGCTGCTAGAGTTTTTCTGAGTGACCCTATACAGACACTTGGACTGCTCGATACTTCTGAAAAGCCCTAGTATCATGTGTTTTCTGTGTAGCTGTGGTGGGGAAGGTATAGGACCTTAGTTTGAGTTCCTAGGAGGCCAAGTCTGAGACTTAGGTCCAGGGAGACCCAGTGAGCCCTGGTCCCAGGAATCAGAAGAAAAGGAGCAGAAGATAAGGAAGTCCCTCTAAGGAAGGAAGAAAGGCTGAGGCTGCTTTCTTTGGCCCTGAAGCTTGATCCACTGCCACCTCTAGGACAGGAATGGATTTGCTTACTGAAAGGATGGAAGCATGGACTGTTCACCTACTAGGCCCCTCCCCCAGTGAGATGAGCTGGTCCTGGAGGCATGGATTCTGCACTTCTGGCTGTGGGAACTTGGCCAGAGCAGTTTCCCATGCACCTGGAAATAGGCATGAGGCTATCAGTGTAGATGAGGGTGAGGTCACCGAGCTCTTGGTACTTCTCACCAAGAAGTCACATTGTCAGAGGTAGGCCTTGGGATACCAAAAGGGCAGCAAGGGTTCTGCCACAAGCTGTCCATTTGCCTGTGTCAAGGGCATGTTGAAACCCTTGGGAAGGGAGCAAATCTTCAACCCCATCGTGTGGCTCCCACTCAGGTCCACTACAGTGGGCTCTTTATTATATAATATGGTCATGGTCATGGTCATGGTCATGATAGCATGGGACCATGGAACATGCAGATGAGATATGACCAGTTTTGAAAAACATGAGCAGATGTAGCCTAGATCACTATAACCCATCTTCCTGGGTAGGAAGCTTGCTGTGGCCTTAGAACATTCCTAAGAGGGGAGTGAATAATGATTTAATCATTGCCTTAGATGCATGATGTCTTTTTGGGTTACTGAAATATTAAGTAAGAAAATCTTGCTGGATTTTCTTCCATAGAAATTGAATTAGCAACATGATTTTTTAAAATGTGTTCATGAAAATGTTCATTCAAACCTTGAAAATCAGCCCTGTCAAAACTTCCAAAATGGTTCCTAAAATCCAAGCGTTTTCATACTTGAAGAACACCTCCAGACACACACATATGCACTCCCACGATGCTCAGAATATGTGTTTGTGAAATGCTCCCCAGCTCCAGGAAGCAGTGGTGCAGAGGACAGTGTCTGAGAAATATGATGAATTCCTTGTGTTTCTCTGTGGCCAGCAGAGTACTATAATCCACAGTCCTTTAAAGTTGGCACTTGTTATCAGTCTGTTACAGGTGCTACTTCCCAGCTGAGGGAGCCTGGGACCCTGTTTATTGATGTTTGATTTCAGATAATTCAAGAGGAATGCCTGTCCCTTTCTGTCATCCAGGAGGTTCTTTAAGAGTTCTGGGGTCAAGTGTCTCTCTATGTTCTGTAGAAAGGGTAGGGGGCATGACCACCTGCTAAGTGTTAGGATTGGGGCAGTAATTTGGGGAACCCTGCTATTTGGGCACTAAGTTGGGGCTAAGCAAGGTTCTGGGCAGGTGTAGTTATCAGAAGCCAAGGTTCTGGCAGGAAGGGACAGGCAGTGGTGGACAGCAAGAAAAGGTGCATAGTCCAGAGTCCAGTTGGTGAAAGTCCTGGTGCCAGATCCATGGGCAGGACTCCAGGTTTTCTCTCAGCACCTCATCCACCCTATGTTGCACTTGTGGCTGTGGCCAAATAGGGGCCAACAAACATGTGCACCATAGTTTCCAACAGAACAAATATGAGGAAGAGTATTGATTCCAAAAACCTGAATGGGGATTAAAATAAAGAAAAGTTTCAGAAAGAAAGAACAAGTCCTGTCTCAGTTCAGCTCTTTGAGGACAGTAGGGTTAGAGATAAGTGAGGATCTAGTCAGCAGTGAAAACGGTCCATGCCTGGGGCCTCTAATCACCCACACCTCCACAAGGGAGGGTTTGAACCTGGTGACCCACTACTTCTATGTCATAGCTGATTGCAGGAGAAATGCCATGATTCAGGGGAACCAAACAGATCAATCCTGAGAATTTGGGATCAGATCCATGGGTCAATTGACTGATGGCACTGACACTGAGGTATCCATGTTTGAACATTTGAGGTCAGGGAGGAAAGATCTTAAGGAGGGGGAAAACTAAAGAATCAGAGGACCAGAGATGCAGATGTGGGAACTACACAGTCCTGAGTATCATAGGGGATGGAGAATGTCAAGGACTCATCCCACCACCTTTGGTCCCTTGGACTATACCTGCACTTCCTGGCCAAAGTTCTTCAGTTCCTCAATATAATCCCTATAACTCTGACTAAATTCACATTTGTGAGATTTATTTAATGAACATCAATTATTGCCAATCCAGTGATTCTTGGAGAACCCGTGCTTTCATTTTCATGGCAGGATGGAGCCTGTAGAAGGAAGTCTGGGTACAAGGGGCTCTTGGAGTGAGTAGCAGCAGACATATAGAGACATTTTGAGTTTGAAACAAGTAAGAGGATAAGAGGAACTTGTGCCTTGTGCTTTCTAAGGGAGTTAGTGAGTTCCAAAGTCAAGGGTCCATCTCTGTCTCAATGTAAGGGAAATTTTCCGTGTAATTTACTGCCACAGTATGGTGGCATTGGGCAAAGGAAGTAGCTTGCTTCTACAGAAGGTAGACCACTTCAAGGTGTTTCATAGCATGTGGGTATAGAGTAATGGTGTGCACTGCATAAACAAAAACTTTCTTCCCCTCAGGGAGGACTCTATCCCAGGGCAGGAACATCCCCAAGCCATGACCAGGAAGACTACCATGACCATGAAGGACATCTTCATCTGCAGGTGGTGATGAGACAGGGACAGCATAAGCTATGATGGTGAACATAATCTGCTTTCAGAATCATATGGATCCCTCCAGCCCACGGAGCAGGCAAGTGAGGCCTCTGAACCAGATGGAGCCAATGGGGCTGAACAGGACAAGGAGGAGACAGAAAAATCTCCGGGGAGAGGAAAGGAAATTTGGGAATAAGTAGAGATAACAAAAGATATTTTAAAAAGATTTATTTATTTGAAAAGCAGAGTAAAATGAGGGCACATTCAGGGAGAGAGGGAGATCATCCATTTGTTGGTTCACACCTCAAAATAGCCTAGGCTGGGCCAGGTCAAAGCCAGGAGGCAAGAGCTCCATCTGGGTGGTCTCCCACATGAGTGGTAGGAACCAAAGTACTTGGTTCATTATATTGCCTTCCAGAGCATATTAGCATAAAGGTGGATGGGAAGTGTTGATGCCAGAACTGGAATCTGCCCTGCCAAGTGATAGCTTAACCTATAGCCCTACAATCCCCACACCTTAAAAGTATTTTACAGGTACTGAAATTGTGGCATAGTGTCTTAAGCCATTGCCTGTTAAACTGGCACTCCATATGGATGCTGGTTCAAGCCCTGGCTGTTCCACTTCCAATCCAGATTTCTGGTGATGCTCCTGGTAATTGGGGAATTGCACCAAGTGGGAGACCTGGAAGTAGTCCCTTGTTCCTGGCTTCAGCCTGGCCCAGCCCTGGCCATTGTGGCCATTTGGTGAGTGAACCAGTGGATAGAATAACTCTCTCACTCTCTGTGTGTGTCTCTGTAACTCTTCATGTAAATAAAGTAAATCTTTAAAAATAGAGTGTCCTACAGAAGTTTTGCAGAGACAAGCAGAATAATCTTTCACCTCTCTGTAAAAATTCTAGTATAATTTCTGGACTGTGCTTTTGGAATTTTACTTCTCTAGGGAAAAGTGTCTTTGGGGAAGTAGGGACCATTGGATTGGGAATGTAGGGACCATTGGAGTGGGAGATGTTTCAAAATGAGGGTGTGAGAGGCCCTAAGAGGTACATAGACTGTACTGCTTACACATCATGTTCATTTCCTTTCTTTGGCCCTGGGACCACCTCTCTGACCAGGGGCCCTGTGCCCTCCAAGGGCTGCCTTGACAAACTCAGGATACACTCCTTCTTCCCAGACATCTAAGGGAGAACTGAAACCACAGGAGTGTCCCTGAACTGCTCCCTGAAAACCTGACCCAGAACCACCCCTCGGGATCAGTGTCCAGATGACCCATACCTGCTAACTGGAAATAAAGAAGGCCAGTAGGTTCCTTGAGCCTGGGTTTAGCTGATTCATGATACGGTCAGGCCTTTGGACTTAGATGGCAGGGCCTCATAGGATATCAGATTTTCAGGCCTTGTTCCCACTCCTGTTCCTTAGACCTAGCAGCTATTATGCATGAGATTAAATTAGAGGCAGTGAGAGGATAGATTCAATGTGAAGTCATTAGGAAAGAGGCTATTATTTTGGTTCTTTCTGGAAATCCTTTTCAAGAACTTTGTCCTCTTCTTGTTAGCAAACAAAAAACTCATAATGCTCAATAATGGAGCAATGGATCACAAACAAGGGTGCTAATACTTAAATGAATTTACATGTGAGAATTTAATGGGTAGAAAATGAAATAATTCCCATTTGAATAAAATTTACCTTCATTGCTAGATCCTATGAAACAAGGATTGTGTCAGAAAATTAGGTTTGGATAGTTACTTTCCCTCCATCATAGGGACTTTTAAATCTGGTTGAACAGGAATGCTGATCAGGAGCTTAAAATGAAAATATCCCCTATCTACCTACCTCCAAGTCTCTGGGACCAGGGAACCAAAAATTACATGACCCTGATTATTTGTTCCATGAAAGAATGTATGGAAAAGTGAGTGGGAGGAGACCAGTATCCAGAGGCAGCCACTGGAGAGGTCCACATGGCAAGGATCCAAGGCTCCCCACCAGTAGTCAGCACCTACCTGCCATCCATGAGGGTGTTCCACCTGAAGGTGGCTCCTCCAGCCTCAGTCTGGCATTCAGAAGACATCAGCCACAGCTGACACTGACTGCAGTCTCACCACAGAGACCATCACATCGCAGTCCCCAGCCAAGATGCTCCCATGGAGACTGTGAGGGGATAAAATATGTTATTACTGGTCAAGTTTTAGGGTGTTGTGCTACACAGCACTAGACTGGGATGGCTGTTGAGTAGGCAACTCCTACATCATCTGCCGATGTTCCCCACTTCAACATATTTGCTTTTCTTGTGGGAAGCCCTCCTCTTGTGCATGCCCTGTAGAGAGTGATGCACCTCTAGGGAAAGATGGCCTGAGTGATATGTGTCACTCAAAGATGTTGGTCCCAGAGTCCCCAGAATCTATCCTGCTTACCTCCTTTGTGCCCCCCTCACTCTATGAGAAACCAGCTGAACTGCTGTGATCTGCTCTGTGACAAAGCCTTAGTGGTCCACTGCAGACTGAGGCCTTATGTCAGCAGCTAGCTATGCACTGAAGCTTGTGGTCCCTAACTGTATAAGGAATCTGGCCAATAACCATGTGGCTGAGCCTGACAGTAGAGTGGATTATCCCTCAGTGCAATCTTGAATTGATCATAGCTCCAAAAGGTACCTGGCTTCCAGGCTTAAGAAAAATCCTGTACCAGAGCTCACACTGGATTCCTGCTTGGAACAACAGTATCCTACCTGAAACCCTCACAAACTACATGGAACCCCAACATCATGCCTGAATGAAGCAGGTGGGACCCATAGTCCTCCTCTGTCTAGGTTCTGAGGGTCTGTTTCCCACAAAATGTTTGTTTCATCATATGAAGGAATGATTTAATCCTTGTCTATCATTCAGCCCAATTTTCTGCTGCAGTAAAACATTTCAGCAACTGCCAATTCCCATATAGATAAAATAGAGGAAAAAGAGAGAAGGTCCACAGTCTCATTCAGTGTCTTGGAAATCAAGCATACTGGAACTGTTTCTTAAAGAGAGAATGCTCCATATTCTGCTAAGAGGCTTTTCTTGACTTGTTAACATTTTTGTCACCCCACCAACAGGCCTGATTATAAATGTTTCATTTTCCAGTTTAGTGGTTTTACTTAATCTTTCCTTTGCTTCCTTCCCCACAACTGTGTGTTTGATGGAGAGAGAGAGAGAGAGAGAGAGAGAGAGAGAGAGAGAGAGAGAGAGAGAGAGAGAGAAGAGACAGAGAGGAATTTGCTCCTGGTTGAAGCTCCAAAATTTTCTCAATAAACCAAAAGGAGACTTCATTCTGTTCCAGCAATGGGCCACCTTCCTGGACCAAATTATTTATGATTTGATTCCCAAATATTTGCATTAGCAATTAATAAAGAGGAACAGCAGTGGCCAAGGGTTTGTCTTTTGGGGGAGACTCCTAACTGTGGGGTTTGCCAACCCTAGTGGGTGCCTGTGCTTTATCAAGACTTCCCCCCTACCTCCATCCCAGTGTCCACCCCTGTCCTGCAGCCCAGCTGACGCTACATAGAACACACATGCATCAGTGTGATGGAGTCCATTACTCAGACAGCAAACCAAAGGGACACAATCCTAATGGCCCTTGGCTAATCTCTTAGGATGTGGTAACTCTTTTAAATAATTCACTTCTGGTTCAATTTAAATTATTTTTAAAGTCAGAATAAGCAGCTTAAACTGGTTAGCCTGGTGTTCCTCTAAGCCTATGCCACCTCTCAGTGTGGGAGTGAATCTGTTTCAACCAACAGTAACCAAAGGAAAGGATAGGAGATGAGTCTCCTGCATTTTCAGTTTCCCTCTCCCGTGAAAATTCAGTCCTGCAGGTGAGCTATGGTGAGCACAGTTGAGGCCCAAGTTTCTTGGCTGTCATGCCTGATATACAGCATCTATTTGATGGGTAGTGACTCAAAAGAAGATATCTCCAGTCTCTTGGCCACACTCAGTAAGAATATAGCCTTTCTCAGTTGGAATTGGACAGGTTGATAAATGAATGTCCTGAGATACAGCAAGACTTGTATGGGAGGTGGGGGAAAAGCAGCCTGAGTGAAGCTTCTGTGAGATGAGCCTGAGCTTGGGAGGAGGTAAAGTTGTAGCCTACATGCCTCAGACTCTTGCTGTCCACCCTTTTGTAGTTTTTGTTGAAAGCATGTTTCTTCATGTGTTTTATGCTTTTAGAACAGTTTGTGGAGACTTTAACTGTCTAATTTTTAAGTTGTTTTTATTGCCAGATTTTCTGTTTCACTGGAGCATGATCCAGGGGCTGCTAGTGATGTCATCCCAGAGGTAGAGACTGCATTTGTTCATTCAGTGGTGCAGCTGTCTGTACATCATGACCTGACCTCCTAGGTGGTAAGTTTCAAGCCATGCAGTACAGTGCCATTGCATGTATTATTTTATGAACCCAGAATAGGAACATTTTGGTTTTCAAATGAGCTAGTTCTATCTAAGCTCTATATCCATCCATCCATCCATCCATCCATCCATCCATCCATCTATGCTATATCTATCCATCCTTCTTCCTATGTACCTACCTATCTATCCTCTATCTTTCATTGTTCAGAAATGCAGGTTTCTTGTTTAGCTTGCTTTTGGTTTTATGGTTTGGAGAAAGACCTGACTTGTGCAATTCCTGCCTTTTGGAATTTAAGAAAAATTACATATTTGTATACAAAGGTGCAGTAAGTGTTTGAAATCTTTCACTAATATCTTGAGAAAAAGGCATTCTCTGTTTTGGGGGCACAGGATCCAGTTGCACCTGTTAATTTCTTCTCTTTCGTTGTTTCTATCCTTTAGGTCTATGAGAGACAATTCCCAACAGGAAGTGCTAGGAACAGGAAGTGCTAGGAGAGAAACCACAGAACTGATTTGGAGGCAACATTATAGAGCAATTGTATCTGGTTTGTGGTGATTTCCCTAGAACTTACCCATGCAGACCAGAATATGCTTCCTAAAGTATTTTTTCTTCAGAGGGACCTTGGCTGTTTTCCAGTTCTTCTTGCTGTTCAAGTAAGGAAAATTATTTGCCCAAGATCACATGGATTGGACTATGATAAAGTACAGAAAAATTAAGGCACCCCATTATTGCAAAATAATCTGGGTTTGACCAAAGTTACTCCATTTTTTGGACCAAGCCCCATGTTGTGGGCTTTGGTTTAGGTTCCAGAAAGTGCTTTTGTCTGGGTCTGTTCCAGGAAATATTTTTCTCACCTCAGACTTGGATCTCTATTAACTGCTGCCTTCCGCTTCTGTAAGCATGCTTGCTGCTTTCTTAAGATAATGACTAAAGAAATTGTATAAAACAGTTTAAAATATTCAGACATTGAGCGACTGTTACTTCTCACCCTGTAAAATGCTTACAGCTGGATTGGATAAGAATATGGAGGATAAGATTTGGAGCAACATGATTGGCTAGCAGGACCTGTGCTTAGGCCCTGGAAATAAGCCAAACAGAATATGAGTTGAAAATTTAAAAACCCTTGCCCTCCTCACTGTAGCAGGCAGTCTCCAAGGTTCCAATGGGATCTATCATTGCCAGACATGGCTTTTAATACAGATTCTTCTTTTTTATCTTTGTGTCAGCATGATCTCTTTCACTTTCCATTACAACAGCACCCAATGAATCAAGGAAGAGCATGAAGTCCCGGTTGTGGCCCTGCTTTAGGTGTGTTAGAATTTGTGTTTGTCTCCCATGCTGTCTCTGTGACAGTGCCTTTGAAATGAGGTGGACACACATTCATTTGTAGAGACATTATTGTTTGCAAGGCACCTCCCAGCTCTCACCTAATTTGACCTTCCCAGTTGATTGCCATTAAGGGGATCCTGTGGATGAAGCAGCCAAGGCTCTGAAATGGGTGGTTCTGTCATCCCTGGACTTTTGCCTCCTGAGTCCATGTGTCTCTTCAAAGGGCTTAGGGGTTCAGGCCCTCATTTGCCCAGTGCCAGTGTTCCCATTCTCATTTCCTGAGTTTCTCTTTTGGGGCACACTTGTACCACCCTGCAAGGCTTTTCCTTCCTATATTGGAACAGTGTTCCAGATAGTTGTCTGGGTGTTGTGATTGAAACTGAGAAGCCTAGAAAGTCAAGTCATGATTTTATATGTCACTCTGCTCTGCACCTTCCATGGCATGTTATAAACAACTGGGTGTTCACATGAAGCTGTTCTTTGCTTTTCCTTTGGGAAATCTTGGTCGTCACCACCATCAGTGTCCTTCCTGTGTGTGAGCCTGTAAGCTCCCTTCTCCCTGGAAATGCTACTTGGCCAGACTCTCGGGGTCTCCTCTAGGTGAAGTGATCCCACTGAAATGGTTTCCAGACCTGTCAGAGACTCAGAGAAGCAGGAAGAGAGAGAAAGAGAGAGAGAGAGAGAGAGATCTTCCATCTGTTGGATCACTCTCTCAAATGCCTGACATAGTTGGTTCTGGGCTAGGCTTAAGGGGCCAGGAACACCACACGGGTTTCTCATTTGTTTGGCATGGAACCAATCACTTGAGAAATCACTGTTGCCTTCTAGGATATGCATTAGCAGGAAGCTGGATTCAGAAGCATAGCTGGGACTTGAACTCAAGCACTATGACATGGGTATAGATATCCTCAATGACATTTTAACTGCTATGCCAAATGTCCATTCACTTTTGTTTTCAATGTTTCTTCCAATGATTATTACTTGATGTCTTTTAAATTTTGCACCCTGGGCCTGTGCCTTGATGGAAACCCAATGCTCCCAGACCATGCAGCTCTAGAACCCATTGCAGATGGTGCTTGGTTGCTGGGGTAAGCCACTAGAGTTTAGAGGTTCCAAAAGAATGGTTTAGGGAACCAAGGAGGCTTGTGGTGTATGCTGGGGACAGGCTGGCTACATGACAGGGAAATCGACAATGAGATGTCCCTGTCTGAATGTTAATTTCCCTGTGTCCTGCCACTATCTATTTTGAGAAGTTCTTGGCCATTGATAAAACATAGTTTACAGATTCAAAAGGCTTCAGTAGGCTAGGCATCTCATGTAAAGAGCCTTGGGTGATCACTGATGGCATACATAAGAGTGTTAATTGTTGGGATCAGTGCTGTTGTGTGGTGGGTATAGCCACTGCCTGCAGTAACAGCATCCCATATGGGTGCTGGGTTAGGTCCTGGCTACTCCATTTCCAATCCAGCTCTCTACTATGGCCTGGGAATGCAAAAGAAGATGGCCAAAGTTCTTGAGCCCCTGCACCAGTGTGGGAGACCCAGAAGAAGCGCCTGGCTCCTGGATTTGGATCAGTGCAACTCCAGCTGTTGTGGCCAATTAGGGAGTGAACCAGCAGATGGAAGACCTCTTTATCTCTCTGCCTCTCCTTCTCTCTGTGTAACTGACTTTAAAATAAATAAAATAAACATAAAAATAAAATTTTAAAAGTATTAATTGTTAAAATTAACAACAGGATTAACTGTGTACTAATTTCCCATGCAGGACCTCTATCTTCAATATTAGAGTTACAATATTAGAGTTAATGGTAAAACTTGTTCTCAAAGATTTACTTTCTTTAATGTGTTAAGTAAAGATTATTTTTATATCTCTTAAGTTTTAGTTATGTGTAAATGCTTCTAAGAGATGTGCTATCTTCCTTACGTGTTTCCTTAAAGTTAATTTTGTTGCTCAACCATGGACTTTTGAATCCATGTCTCCCTATAATACTCCTATCTTGTATGTTTTAAAATCAAGTGGAGAATACAGGATGGTTCAAGAGCTCAGGGCAGTCAACAAAGTAGTTACTTCAATTCATTTTCTTGTGCCAAATCCTAATAGAATACTGACACAAATACCTGAAAGGATCTCATGGTATACAGCTTTAAACCTAAAGGATGCTTTTTTCTGCATCCTGTTAAGTTCAGAATCTGTTTTTATTTGTCTTTGAATATACTGACCTAGTTTCCAGTATAATTCAACAATATGCATGGACTGTCCTCCTCCAAGGTTTCTGGGACAGCCTGCACTTGTCTGGTAATGTGCTTGCAAAAGAACTCAGAGAATTATAGCTAAAAATAGAGCAATCTTACAATATGTAGATGATAGTCTCATCTACAGTCCCTCCAATGAGGACTTAACTGAAAATACCATCCAGTTTTTAAATTTCCTACCTAAGCAAGTAAATACATTTTCCCCAACAAAAGCTCAAGTTTCTAAACAAGAGGAAAATTGAAGGGCTGGTGCTGTGGTGTAGCAGATAAAGCTGCCATCTGCAGTGCCAAATAATGATTTATTCATCAATTCAACAGGAAGATGTAACTATTATAAACTTATATCAACACTATAGACCAAATGGATCTGACAGATATCTACAGAGCTTTTATCCTACAGTTGCAAAATACATATTCATCTCAGCAGTGCGTGGAACTTTCTCTAGGGCTGACCACATACTAGGCCATAAAGCAAGTCTCAGCAAATTCAAAATAATCAAAATCATACCATGCATCTTCTCAAAACACAATGGAAGGAAGCTGAAAATCAGCAACTCAGGAATCCCCAGAGCATATGCAAACACATGGAGACTGAACAACATGCCCCTTGAATGAACAGTGGGCCATAGAATAAAATAAAAAGAGAAATCAAAAACTTTCTGGAAGTAAATGAGGATAACAATACAACATATCAAAACTTATGGGAGAAAGCAAAAGCAGGGTTAAGAGGAAAGTTTGTAGCAATAGGTGCCTACATCAAGAAATTATAAAGGTGCCAAATAAATTAGCTCAATGCATCTCAATGATCTAGAAAAACTACAGCACATCAAACAGAAAACTAGTAGGAAAAGAGAAATAATTAAAATTAAACAAGAAATAAACAAATTGAATCCAAAATCCATTACAAAGGATCTGCAAAAAGAAGAGTTATTTTTTTTTAATTTTTTTTGACAGGCAGAGTGGACAGTGAGAGAGAGAGAGACAGAGATAAAGGTCTTCCTTTTTTTGCTGTTGGTTCACCCTCCAATGGCCGCCATGGCCAGCATGCTGAGGCCAGAGCACCACGCTGATCCGATGGCAGGAGCCAGGTACTTATCCTGGTCTCCCATGGGGTGCAGGTCCCAAGGACTTGGGCCATCCTCCACTGCACTCCCGGGCCACATCAGAGAGCTGGCCTGAAAGGGGAAACTGGGACAGAATCTGGCACCCCCAACCAGGACTAGAACCCAGTGTGCCGGCACCACAAGATGGAGGATTAGCCTATTGAGCCACGGACCGGCCATGAAGAGCTATTTTTTTTGAAAATATAAATAAAATTTACACACCATTCATCCAACTAACCAAAAAAAGGGAGAAGACCAAAGTAAATAAATTTAGCAATGAAAAAGAGAATGCAACAACAGACACCACAGAAATAAAAAGAATCATCAGAAATAACTACAAAATATACTAACAAACTGGGAAATCTATCAGAAATGGATAGATTCCTGGACACATACATCCTATAAACTGAACTATGAAAACAGAAAATCTGAACAGACTCATAATCGAGTCAGAAATTGAATCAGTAATAAAGGAAATCCCAATAAAGGAAAGTCCAGGACTGGATGGATTTGCTGCTGAATTCTACCAGAAATTAAAGAACTAACTTCAGTTCTTAACAAACTATTCAAAACAATTGAAAGAGAAGGAATCCATTGAAATTCTTTCTAAAAAGCAGCATCTCCTTAATTCCTAAACCTGAAAAAGCTGCAGCAAAGGATTACAGACCAATTTCTATGATGAACATAGAAGCAAAAATCCTCAATAAAATTCTGGTCAATAGAATGCAACAACACATCAGAAAGATTATCCACCTAGACCAAGTGGGATTTATCCCTGGTATTCAGGGATTGTTAAATATTTCAAATCAATCTACATTAACAAACTGCAGAAGAATAACCATTATGATTATCTCAATAGATGCAGAGAAAGCATTTGATGAAATAAAACACTCTTTTGTGATGAAAACTCTAATCAAATTGGTGTAGAAGGAACATACCTCAACACAATCAAGCATCATATTGAGTGGGGAAGAGCTGGAAGCATTTCCAGTGAGATCTGGTATCAGACAAGAATCCCCACTCTCACCATTGCTATTCAATATAGTACTGGAAGTTTTACCCAGATCCATTAGACAAGAAAAAGAAATTAAAGGGATACAAATTGGGAAGAAAGAAGTAAAGCTATCCTCTTTGTGGATGATATGATTATTTAGAGGATCCAAGGTACTCCACTAAGAGACTGTCGGAACTCACAGAAGCGCTAGGAAGTAGCAGGATATAAAATCAATGAACAAAAATCAGCAACCTTTGTATACACAGACAATGCCATGGAAGAAAAAGAACTTCTAAGATCAATTGCATTCATAATAGCAACAAAAAATATCGAATACCCTGCAATAAACTTAACCAAGGATATCAAAGATCCCTATGATGAGAATTACAAAACTTTAAAGAAAGAAATAGAAGAGAATACCAAAAAATGGAAAAATCTTCCATGCTCATGGATTGGAGGAATCAATATCATTAAAATGTCCATTCTCCCAAAAGCCATTTATAGGTTGAATGCATTACCAATCAAAATACCAAAGACATTCTTCTCAGATAGGAAAAAATGATGCTGAAATTAATATGGAGGCACAGGAGACCTCAAATTGCTAAAGAAATCTTGTACAACAAAAACAAAGATGGAGTCATCACAATACCACATTTCAGGACATACTACAGGACACTTGTAATCAAAACAGCATGGTACTGGTACAGAAACAGATGGATAGACCAATGGAACAGAATAGAAACACCAGAAATCAATCCAAACATCTACAGCCAACTTATATTTGATCAAGGATCTAAAACCAATTGCTGGAGCAAGGACATTCTATTCAACAAATGGTGCTGGGAAAACTGGATTTCCACATGCAGAAGTATGAAGCAAGACCCCTACCTTGCACCTTACACAAAAATCCATTCAACATGGATTAAAGATCTACATCTACAACCCAAAACCATCAAATCATTAGAGAACATTGGAGAAACCCTGCAAGATATAGGCACAGGCAAAGTCTTTTTGTGAAAGACCCTAGAGGCACAGGCAGTCAAAGCCAAAATTAACAATTGGGATTTGCATCAAATTGAGAAGTTTATGTACTTCAAAAGAAACAGTCAGGAAAGTGAAGAGGAAACCAAAATAATGGAAGAAAATATTTGCAAATTATGCAACTGATAAAGGATTAATAACTAGAATCTACAAAGAGATCAAGGAACTCCACAACAAAACAAACAACCCACTTAAGAGATGGGCCAATGACCTAAATAGACATTTTTCAAAAGGGGAAATCCAAACGGCCAATACACACATGAAAAAATGTTCAGGATCACTAGCCATCAGGGAAATGCAAATTAAAACCACAATGAGGTTTCACTTCACGCCAGTTAGAATGGCTTACATACACAAATCAACTAACATTAGATGCTGGTGAGGATGTGAGGAAAAAGACACACTAATCCACTGTTGGTGGGAATGCAAACTGGTAAAGCCACTATGAATGACAGTTTAGAGATTCCTCAGAAACCTGAATATAGCCCTACCACATGACCCAGCCATCCCAATCCTTGGAATTTATCCAAGGGAAATTAAATTGGCAAATAAAAGATCTGTCTGCATCTCAATGTTTATTGCAGCTCAATTCACAATAGCTAAGACATGGAATCAACCTAAATGCCCATCAACAGAAGACTGGATAAAGAAATTATGGGATAAGCACTCTATCAACTACTACACAGCAGTAAAAAAAAAAAAATGAAATCTGGTCATTTGCAACAAAATGGAGGAATCTGGAAAACATCATGCTGAGTGAAATAAGCCAGTCCCAAAGGGATAAATATCATATGTTCTCCCGGATCTGTGACAAGTAACTGAGCACCTAAAGGAAACCTGTAGAAGTAAAACTGACACTATGAAAAACAATGACTTGATCAGTCCTGTGATGACTGTATTTTCTTTTTCTACTTAATCCCATTGGTTTAACTCTTTAATTTACAATGGTTATTATTAGGTGTTTAAAGTTAACTGAAAATTGATCCCTGTTAACAATAAGAGCGGGAGTAAGAGAGGAAAGTGATGTACAGTTTGGCACATGCTCACTTATCCCTAACAGTATAGCTAGAAACATCCCATTAAGTTGGCATGTACCAATGCCATCTTTCTAGTTAAAGTAATCAGTTTAAGTTCATAATTGACCATAAAGATAGGATTAAGTATCAAAGGGATCACATAAATAAGACCAGTGTCTGCTAATAATAATTGATAGAATTAAAAAGGAGAGAATTGCCCAACATGGGAAGCGGGATAAACAGCAGACTCATAGAATGGCAAATGCCCTAAACCACACTCTGGCCTGAGAAGCAGCCCTTAAGGCATTCGGATCTGGCTATAAATCCCATGAGAGTATCTCAGGCATGGAAAGCCAAGATACTGTGGCAAAAAATGACCTAAATGAAATATCCCAGTGAGTGAGATCCCAGCAGAAAGGATGGGCCATCACACAAGGAAGTACCTTTCTCCAAAGGGAGGAGAGGACTTCCACTTTAATTATGGCCTTTTCTAAATAAGATCGGAGTTTGTGAACTCAAGAGGCTTCCGTAGCCTTGGCAGCTCATGACAAGAGCCTCGGGTGATGACTGATATCATAAATAAGAGTGTCAATTTTTAAGTGAACAACTGGAGTCACTGTGCACTTACTCCCCATGTAGTATCTGTTCTTAATGTGTTGTACTATGCATATTAATGGTAAAACTAGTGTTCAAAGAGTACTCTATACTTTGTGTGTGTGGGTGCAATCTGTTGATATCTTAGTATATACTAAGTTGATCTGTATATAAAGATAACTATAAATGAATAAATGGGATGAGAGAGGAAGTAGGAGATGGGATGGTTTGTGGGTGGAAGGGTGGTTGTGGGGTGGAACTGCTATAATGCAAAAGTTCTATTTTCAAAATTTATATTTATTAAATGAAAATTTTCTTAAAAAAAGAAAACCCTCCCCATTATAGGAGTTCATGAAAAAGTGTAGTTAAAATGTTTTCAATGTACTTTGAAACAGAGGCATTCTAAGAAAAGAGATACTTCAAGGCTCCCCACCAAAAAATACATTTTAAATACCAATATACCTTGATAATTCATTAGAATTATCTGAAAGAACATAAATGGTGTCAAATTTTTAAAATATAAAGTAGTTGGGACTGGCACTGTGGCTTACATGGCAAAACCTCTGCCTGTAGCACCGGCATCCCATATGGGTGCTGAGTTCTAGTCCCGGTTGCTCCTCTTCCAGGCCAGCTCTCTGCTGTGGCCCAGGAGGGCAGTGGAGAATGGCCCAAGTGCTTGGGCCCCTGCACCCACATGGGAGACCAGGAAGAAGCACCTGGCTCCTGGCTTTGGATCAGTGCAGCTCTGGCTGTAGTGGCCATTTGGGGAGTGAACCAATGGAAGGAAGACCTTTCTCTCTGTCTCTCTTTCTCACTGTCTGTAACTCTACCTGTCTAATAAATAAAAAAAAATTTAAAATATAAAGTAGTTAATCATGGGGCCAGAACTGTGGTGTAGCCACCACCTGTGGTTTCGGCATCCCTAATGGGCACTGGTTGGAATCCTAGCTGCTCCACTTCTGATCCAGCTCTCTGCTATGGCCTGGGAAAGCAGTGGAGGATGGCCCATGTCTTTGGGCCCCTGCACCCACATTGGAGACCTGGAGGAGTCTCCTGGCTCCTGGCTTAGGATTGGCCCAACTGTAGCCATTGTGGCCAATTGGAGAGTGAACCAATTGATGGAAGAACTCTCTTTCTTTTTCTGCCTCTCCTATGTGTAACTCTTTCAAGTAAATAAATAAATATTTTTAAATATATTTAATCATAATAATATGAGTAATTTATAATTGACTACTGTTCACAGGAATAACTACTGCAAAAGTTTCCTAAAGACATTTACTTTATTTTATAAAGCATGAAGACATAAAGAAGTATTCCTAAAAAGTTATTTTAAATGCAAATATGCACTAGAGAAATTGGTAATTCTGTAAATAATGTAATATAAATATACATATTTGGATTTATGCTAGAAGTTTGAGTTTTATGACTATGGGGGCACATAGTATTTAAATTGCACTTATTGCAACATTATATAAAGCACTGACTAAATATTCTTCAGTGTTTGGAGTGAATGTCATCTTAAGCAATGATTGCCTAAAAATTCATAATAATCAACATCCCTATATACCTTTACACTTGATAATAATAATATCAAAATTGAATATATATTTAATGAATAAATGATTACAAAATGACATAAATAATGAGCATAGTTTTAGTTTGTTTTCCATTATAGTTCCTGCTATCCCCAACTTCATAATTGCAAATTCTCTTTTTTAATTCCCCACTGACTAGTCTGCTGTGGAAGAAAGCGACTTTGTCTTCCTGGGGCTGAGCTGGCTCATTCTCACTTCCAGCAGAGCTTCACCTGTCAGCTAGGCCACCAACTACTTGGGGACAATTTGTTTCTCTAGTGCTCTAAGTGGAGAGTGATTTAGCAGTCTCCATCTCTAGAATTTTTAAAAAAGTAATTATTTATTTGAGAGGCAGATTTAAAGGGACAGGGAGATATAAAGACAAATGTCTGAGTTACACAGAGAAGGAGAGCAGAGAGAGAGAGAGAGGAGAAAGGTCTTCCATACACTGGTTCACTCCCTGATTGCAATGTCCAGAGCTGCGCCGATTTGAAGCCAGGAGCCAGGAGCCAGGAGCTTCTTCAGGGTCTCCCATGTGGGTGCAGAAGCCCAAGGACTTGGCCCATCTTCCACTGCTTTCCCAGGCCATAGCAGAGAGCTTGATCAGAAGTGGAGCATCTGGGACCTGAACTGGAGTCCATATGGGATGCCAGCACTGCAGGTGGTGCTTTTACCCGTTACACCACAGTCCCAGCCCTGATAACTCATTTCAAACACAAGATTTTTGCCTCAGCAAATGTGCTTGAGCAAATGTGCAATTTTTGCCTTAGGGTATGCGCCTCAGCAGCATGCAGTTTCAGAAGTGGCAGGTCTCAGGTGGCTCTTGCCTCAGAATCATGCAGTTTCTGAAGCCTGAAAAAGATCCTCCATTCAATCTCTCTTCCCTCAGTGCATGTGGCTTGGGAAGGCTAAGCAAAAATGCAAACTGTATTATATTTTCTGTTCCCCACTTTGGTACCTTTAGGGGAGCATAAGCTAAGATAGACTGTTTCCATTAATAGAATTTGGGTCAAAATGTGGGAGGAAAGGGGGCCTGTTTGTGAGTGTTTGCCAGTGTTTCTGTGCTTCCAAGTTTTCTGTGATGTGTTTGTAAGGATTATTTATGGGGGCGAGCACTGTGATGCAGTGAGTTAAAGCCCTAGCCTGAAGTGCCAGCATCCCATGTGTGCACCTATTCTAGTGCCAGCTGCTCCTCTTCCAATCCAGCTCTCCGCTGTGGCCTGGGAAAGCAGTGCACCCACAAGGGAGACCTGGAGGAAACTGTTGGCTCCTGGTTTTGGATCAGCACAGCTCCGGCCATTTCAGCCATCTAGCAAGTGAACCAATGGATGGAAGACCTCTCTCTGTTTGTCTCTACTTCCCTCTGTGACTTTGTCTTTGAAAGATATAAAATAAATCTTAAAAAAAGATAATTTATGTATTTGGGGAAGTTAAAGCTTAAGCCTTTAGTCCTAAGGGATGATTTTTTTCATGTCTTTTAGAGTTTTATTTCAGTAATTAATATATAAAAAATACAAATATTTTACTTACAAATATAAAGACATCTTCCAGGAGAAACGTTTAAAATAGTATAAAATTGTTGCCTCCAAGATATGAGAATCTAGGATGCTTCTTTTGGTTGTTCTTATTATCTTCTTTTTCCCCAGAAACCTTTTATTTAAGGTACAAACTTCATGCACTTCATAAGTACAAATTTAGGAATATAGTGATTCTTCCCACCCTATCCTCCCTCTCACCCTCATCCCATCTTCCTCCTCCATCTCCTATTGCCACTCCTAGTTTTTTACTGGTGGCAGAAACATTAGAATTCTATTTCTCACCTTTCAGGAGACCAGATGTCCAAGATCAAGAGACCAGCAGATGCCTCTTTAGCTTGCTGATACATGGTTGCCTTCTGCCATATTCCTGTGCCCTCAGATAGTCTTGGCTTGCATGAGGGAGATCCTAGCATCTTCCTGGTCTTTTGAGCACACCAGTTCTATTGGCATGGAGACTCAGCCTTTGAATTCAATTAACCTTGACGACATATTAAGGGCTCTGTCACCACAAAGAGTTGCACTGAGGGCTAAGTCTTTAAATGCACGAATTTGGTGTGTGTGTGTATGGCGAGGTAGTGAAACAATTCACCCACACAAATCTAGTTGTTTAAAAATCTGTCTGATTCATACATTCATATATGTTGCTTATAGCCAATGTCTATTGTGATTTATCACTGAACTGAACTATAGTTGGTTATTAGAATATTTTTATTATTTATTTATTTTTGACTGTGTATCATCATTTTATTTTTTTAGAATTTTTTTATTTAGTAAATATAAATTTCCAAAGTACAGTTAATGGATTACAATGGCTCCCCCCCATAATTTCCTTCCCACTTACTCCCCTCCCATCTCCCTCTCCCTCTCCCATTCCATTCTCATCAAGATTCATTTTCAATTATCTTTATATACAGAAGATCGATTTAGTATATATTAAGTAAAGATTTCATCAGTTTGCACCCACACAGAAACACAAAGTGTAAAATACTGTTTCAGTACTAGTTATAGCATTACTTCACATTGGACAACACATTAAGGACAGATCCCACATGAGAAATAAGTACACAGTGACTACTGTTGTTGACTAAACAATTTGACATTCTTGTTTATGTTTGAGAACAAGTTTTGTAGTTAATCTCACAGTACTTTTGGTAAGGAGTTACAGGGAGAGGGAGAAGGAAGGGGATGGAGTTGGAGAGGCAGAGAGAGAGTTATGCCATCTACTGATTCCTTTCTCAAATGGCCATACTAGTTAGGGTTGGACCAGGCCAAAAAAAGGTGCTTGAAACTCCATCCAGGTCTCCCACACGCATTCAGGGACCCAAGTATTTGGGTCATCTTTCGTGGATTTCCCAGGTATATTAACAGCTGGATCAGAACTGGAGCACCTGGGAATCAAACCATCCCTCTTGGAATGCCAGAGTTATAAGTGGCAACTTAATCAGCTATGCCACAATGCTAGCCCCTCCTCTGTTGTTTTTTTATAAATATTTATTTATTTATTTATTTGAAAGAGTTACACACAGAGAGAAGGACTGGCAGAGAGAGAGAGAGAGAGAGAGAGAGAGACTCTTCCATCTGCCAGTTCACTCCCCAAATTCTACATTGTGTGCTAAAAATATTTATATCTAATTAGTATTTCTACCCTTTATGTATGATGGCCATTTTTGAGTGCTTATTTTGTTCCTAGAAATCTTAACAAAGTATGATTTAAAGTGTTTTTCTAGATCAAAAATCAGTTTTGAAACATTTACAATTTTTATACCACAAGCTTCCTTTTCTAAATATGTTCATTGTGAGTATCAGAAACAATGGTAAATAATAGTAATGATTTGATCTCATCTTCTGACTTCGAAGCTAATGGCTGCAACCATAAACATTATTTTAGCAAATTATTTGAAATAAATATTAAGTAAATGTTGGGTTTATATGTATTAATTTTATTTTTTAAAGTATTCATTTTACAGGCAAAATGACAGAGGAAGGTAGATCCTCCATCCACTGGTTCAGTATCTAAATGGCTATAATGGCTGAGATTGTTCCTGGCCACAGCCAGGAGCTTGGAACTCTAACCTGGCTCCCACCTGGGTTGGGGGGTGTCCAAGTACTTGAGCCATCTTCTGTTTCCTTCCCAGGCATATTAGCAGTGAATTGGATCAGAAAGAGAGCAGTTTGGACTCAACCACAGTTGATTTAGGTTGCCAGTGTCACAAGTAATACCTCAACCAGCTGTACCACAACGTTGGGCCCAGTATTAATTGGTTTTAATCCATAATATTTAGGAATTTTATCAAATATCTTTTCTTATATATCAGTGCAATTTATTCACCATGGATTAATCAGGAATCTCCAGAGAAACAGAATAACAAAAACTTGTGTTTCTGATTCAAAGCTTGTACTGCCACTGTCTCTCCAGAACCACTCACACAGGAAGGGGAGGAGATAGGAAGGGAATGAAAGTGCTTTCCTTATCACCTGTGCTGGGTTTCCTTTCCAAGGAAAGATCCAGCTCAGTTTAACTTCAAGGCTAATGCCTTAAACTATTTGGTGCATTGGAATCACCTGAAAGGCTTGTTAGACTACAGATTGCTGAGCCTCAACTGCAGAGGCTTTGTTCAGGAGGGTGGGGCCAGAGAGCTTGAATTTCAAATCAGTTATAAGATGCTGCTTCTGGTGCTGGTCCCTGGACTGTATTTTGAGAACCTCTGACTTAGCTTAATGTTCATTAAAGATGATACTTCTAGGTTGCACAAAGATAAGCAATTACAATAGAATCTTCCTGCATAACACAACATAATTCCAGGATGAGAATTTTATGCTGTAGCTTGTGGTTGTGGTGAGGAGAAGGGAATGGTGGGACATGTAACCCCTTAAGGTCCTACAGCTACAGCACCTGTGGAGGGCAATGAGATGCCTAGTGTGCAGCACACTTGGTTTCCAGGGTCTAAGAGGGGTGGGGAAATTGTTTCTGCCTGGGGCCATTTGGATATTTAAAACATCATTCACAGGCCATAGAAAATTATCAGCTTAAAAATTAGTCTGTTGAATTTCCAGCCCTGCCTGTGGCTGCCTTAAGGCCAGGCCAAATGATTTCATGGGTCTTTTGTGTGGTCCAGGGGCTGAATCAGCTCTGCCCCTTAAACAAGACACAATATGCAGCTCTGTTGTTCAGGAGCCCAGAAAGTCTGCCCCTTTAAAACATCCATTTCCCCAACTAAACCTTCAACCAACAAATGAGCAGGGAAACAGTTCCTCACTATAAGTATTCTCAAAGTATAGTTCTGTCAACCTTGTCATTAATTGTTCCCTGCCCTCTTGTCCTTCTATGAGTTTACAGGATATTTTTCCAGGGGGTAGTGTGACTTGCAGTATTACCCAAGATTGAAGGACAAGCAGCTATGAGAGTCCAGATAATTTTTTTTTATTAAGCAAGACATTAGATTTTCAAAAATAGAAAACAATGCTACTGTCCTAATTTTTTATATTTGTGGTTTTAGAAAATGTAGTTACTTACAAAAATATTTTGCTGAGCTGGTGCATGGCTCACTAGGCTAATCCTCCACCTTGCAGTGCCGGCACACCGGGTTCTAGTTCTGGTCGGGGCACCAGATTCTGTCCCGGTTGCCCCTCTTTCAGGCCAGCTCTCTGCTGTGGCCAGGGAGTGCAGTGGAGGATGGCCCAAGTCCTTGGGCCCTGTACCCCATGGGAGACCAGGAGAAGCACCTGGCTCCTGCCATTGGATCAGCACGGTGTGCCAGCTACAGCACAACAGCTGTGGTGGCCATTGGAGGGTGAACCAATGGCAAAGGAAGACCTTTCTCTCTGTCTCTCTCTCTCACTGTCCACTCTGCCTGTCAAAAAAAAAAAAAAATTTGCTATAGATTATTGCAGGGTCTTAGTCCACCCATACAGGATAGACTGGGCCTGAGAAAAGGTAAGTGCTCTGCTTGCCCGTTCCCCAGCCTCCAGATCCCGGAGACAATCAGATACAGCAGGGAGCCAAGTGTAGCAAGAACTGGTTTATTTCACGTGTAACAAAGCCTTTTAAAGCACAAAACTGCAGAGTCATTGGGGCAGCGCATAAGGACCAACCAATCAAAGATCACTTTATGGGGCAATGTCTATAGGACTAGCCATGTGTATACCCTCATTATCAGTTGTTGCCACTCCCCCTGATGTTGCATAGCCAATTAGTTTTTGTTTTTTGTTTGTTTGTTTGTTTGTTTTGACAGGCAGAGTGGATAGGGAGAGACAGAGAGAGAAAAGTCTTCCTTTGCCATTGGTTCACCCTCCATTGGCCTGCCACGGCCAGCGCACTGCGGCCGGTGCACCATGATGATCCGATGGCAGGAGCCAGGTACTTCTCCTGGTCTCCCATGGGGTGCAGGGCCCAAGCACTTGGGCCATCCTCCACTGCACTCCCTGGCCACAGCAGAGAGCTGGCCTGGAAGAGGGGCAACCAGGACAGAATCCGGCTCCCTGACCAGGACTAGAACCCGGTGTGCTGGTGCCGCAAGGCGGAGGATTAGCCTATTGAGCCGAGGCACCGGCCGCCAATTAGTTTTAGTGGTAAACAACTTTGGATTCCACCCACCTTACTTCCTTTGGGTGCCATCTTTGAATTGCCTCGTGTAACTAATTTCCCCACAATTATAGTATTACAACTTCTTTCTTATTTTTTTAAACAGAATAATTATTTTATAGAGATACTAGGAGAAAAGTTTGAAATTCTTAAAAGTAAAAATTTGACTGCAAAGATCAAAATCCACCATATTTTGAAAATCAAATTTATAAAACACAAGCACAACATAAAACAGGAAAACCCTATATAAACCCAGAAAGTTGAATCACATTTTGAAAATTCCAAAGAACCAAGCAAGAAATGAAACCACAGAATCAAAATTTCATGTCCAGACTTACAGAATACTCCACACTTTTAAGGAAGAAAAATAAATTTACATTTCCCATACCTACACAGAGTAGAAAACACAAGAATATTTTAAAATTTCCTTTGGGAAACTGATATTATATTGATGTTGATGTAAAGGTACCAGGACATGAAATAAAAATCAAGTTATTTAAATGCATCCATTTCATAGGCCAAGCTATAGGTATCCTAAGCAAAATATTAAGGTAATAAATCAAATTATGTAAGAAAATATATCAATAGCAAGAAGGAGATAATTTTAAAAATGTACCAATGGTTAAGATTGTGTTACAACTTATTTCAAATGATCAGTAAATGCATATTTAATTCTTTTCTAGTTTTATTTTAGAACATGTCATTAAGAAACTCATTTAGCCAATGTTTTTGGGGACTCTGAATTATTTTGTCAGCTTTGTTGTATAATTTACATACCATATGGTCACCTACCTCATGTATGCAGTTTTATGACTTTTAATACATTTTTCTTAAATTTATCTTATATAACCAGTACCACATCCAATTTTGGAACACTCCCATTCTCCTGAAAAGACCTCCCTTGCCCTTTTAAGTTAATCCCTACTCCATTTCAAAGCACCAGGCAACAACTCTTGTGCATTATAGTTTTGCCATTTTAGAAATATCATATATTTCATTATACAATATGTAATTCTTTGCATTTGATTTCTTTCACTTATCACAATGTTTTTGAGATGCATAATGATTGTGTTATTTCATTCTTTTTTTGCTGAGTGTTACTCCATACTAGGAACATACTACATTTTATATGTCAAATCTTCAGTTAAAGGACATTTAAGTTGTTTCCAATTTTGGGCTACACAGTATAATATTGCTAGGAAATTTATATGCAAGTCTATAATTTATTAGTGTAGTTATGGGTAGTTACTTAGGGGCTAAGTTGCTGGATTGTTTGGTATAAATACTTGACTTTTTTAGAATTACACAGTTGAATAGAGAAATAACCATCAACACTTTCCCAGAGGAAAAACAATGCAGGAGTCTACAGAGATAGTTCTTATAGATGAGATTAAGGTGAGCAGAATGGTGCAATTTTGAGTTTCAACTTCCTTTGGGCCAGTCAGTGGTGATCCTTGCCTCTGTCCAGCTAAAAATAGGATAGGAATGCTTGAGAGCAGTTCTCAACAGTCCTTGATTTATTATCTTTTCCAGTAAACCTGTAACTTTGAGACCCTTAAACCAAACTTTGGTAAGAGTTCTGGGTGGGGGGGTGGTAGAAGTCAACAATGCACAAGACCCCGAGTGTCTGGTAAGGAAATTGCATTTTTCTCAGCTCTTGCTCCTGCTTTCCCTCAAGATATCCAAAGCCTTCCTTTGGGGTTGCTCTTTAAGGAATTCTTCATCTTCAGCACCAATCACTAAGAGCAGTCCAGAGGAAAAGGTGCCCAACTTCAGCCTCTAGTGCTCCTTCTAGTTTGGATGGTGTCTTCTAAAACTTCTTTTTATACCCAGTGATGGAAAAGCTTATTGGGCACTAATCATAGCCAACGAAGTTTCTTGCTAATTGAAAAGTTTTCTCAAATAAGTGTACAAAACTTTTAAAAAGAAAATAAGAAAATATGGCTTTAAAAATGCATTACCTGGATAGTGTGAATTATTCAGGGTTCCAAGATTTCTCAAAATAGATATATATGATTGTAGTCTGTACAACTGAAATAATTTTGTTTGAGTTCATGATAAAATACTTAAAATTCAATTTGTTTATAGGTTCACGATGGAAGGATAGATTTAGACTAGGATATTAAAAACATTCACAGGTAATGGTAATATGAAAGATGAAACATAAAATTATTGGCTGTTTCGTGAAATAAAATATATTATGATTAAGAGGGAGAAATAATAGATTGACAAAAGACATGAAAAATTGGTGATAAACAAATTATTATAATGCATTAAAATAAAATAAAGACTCAGGAAAAAGAATATCAAAGACAATAACAGTTACCAGAATAATCTTGAACTTCTTTAGCTTTCACAATTAAAAGGAAATTTACAGTCCCATAAACTTCCATAAAATGTACAAAATATATTACCTGGTAAATGATACCCCACCCTAAGGTCTCTCTGAGAAACTGTGTATTTGAAGGTTCCCATGACAACTTACAGAACTTTAAGGAATTTGATGACCTCACAATGTAAAATACAAGCAAGATGGCTTCCATTTCACTTAGCAAATTCTGACTTAAACTAAGATATAAAAGATATATGTAGGTGGTAGATAGAAAGTCAAAAACCAGTGTCGGCCCCATAAACTCATTCATAAAGAATAGAGCCCATAAATATTCTAATCATAACTACATTCCTTTTCTCAGAGAGCATGTAGATATTAATATTACTAATTTACTTTCATAATTTTTCTGCTTTTTTATTATTTTAGCCAGGGTTCTTAATAGAGGAATTTGCATTAAAAAGTATTACCTCCCTTACTTAGTTGATGGTAGAGGTTAATCACATCTACAAAATATACACTACTGGGTGGTTTATTTGAAGATAAAAAATACTGGATATGAGTAGGAAGCATCTTGATACAATTCAAGTTCAAAAGTTATGAGAGTAGGTCAAACTTCAAGATATTTAACAAGTAAAACAAAAGGAATATTGTTGCATTAGGTATGGAATTTTGAGGGAGAGATAAGTCCTAAGACTCTAACAAACACTCATTCATAGAACTTGTCCCTTACATGAGCAGTGGCACCACAGAGCACTGGCAGCAGCTGGTCTGGAGGTTCAAACTGCAAGATGATCCTCAGGGCCATTTCGTGGCAGATCCAGCACTTGAAGGCTATGGCACTGAACTTGCTACAGCAGGTCTCTCAACTGCTCCCTGCTAGCACCACCATCTTTATTCAGGTCAGGCACAGTAACCCTCCTTTGCTTGCAGCCTGCAAGGCTACATTCAGGAAGGGGGCAGAGCTGCCTAGGGATCCAAGTGGATGACATCATGCAGCTCTGTTCACTACCCTCTGGAGCTGGTGATACAGTGTTCAGGGTGGGACTGTATCAGATGTACTATTTCATGAGCTTCATATGGCAGCATATGAGACTCATGCAGGGGTATCATTGGTAACCACAGATTGGAGCTGGGCACCTCTCAGATGATTCAAATGCATTGCCTCTAGAAGTGACAAGGCCCTGGAGCACTCTCAGGCATCCCTCACAGATTTCCCCTCACAGTAGCTGTTGAAGGTTGGTCTCCAGTCCCAGGTTTCCACACTCTTTTTGTTTGAGCCCTTTCCTCAGCTTACTCTGACTAGTCCACAACCTGCTTCTGTGGGCCCTTCCTGGTGAGCAAGCTAATTGATCACAACCCACTTCAGATCCCCATGAAATTCCTGTACAAGGTGCTAGAAGACCTTATTGGTGGTGGGGAAGGTGATTGTCACAACCCCTCAGTGTGTGGTGCCTCCTGAACTTCAGGTGGACTTTCTTCCAGGGAGCACTCCATGCCTTTCTCCATTGCTGCTGGATTCAGTGATGCTCGGGCATGCCCCTGCATAAACTGGGCTCTACAGAGACTTCTTTTGAAAAGTAGAAAACTGAATTAGTCTCTGCATGTTTCCCCTGCTTCTATAATGTGATGTAATAATGTAATTAAATATACTTGATGTGATAACTATTCTAGAATAATCATTCATGCAGTTTAATTTTAAACATATATAATACTATATGAAATAACCTTGTTAGGATAAAGGCCTATTGTTTTAATAGATCAGTAGTAATATTATTTTTAAATTTACATTTTAAGACAGAGAAATATGAACATACAGAGCACCATCTGCTGGTTCTCTTATAAAATGCCCACAATGGCCAGAGCTGGACCAGGATTAATTGGGATCTTAGAATTCAATCCAGAATCCTACTTGATTGAGGGAATCCAGTTTTTGAGCCATCTCATGCCACATCCTGAGGGGTGCATTAACAGGAAGCTACAGTTCAGAATGGAAATGTGACTCAAGCCCAAGATATGGAACACAAACTCTGATATGGAACTCAAACATCCCAACCTATGTGTTATTTGCTAGAACAAATGATTATCCTGAAAGTATTTTTATTTGTAACTTTTTCATACATTTTGCCTATAGAAATGTAGAAGCAATGAATACTTTCATGGGTTTAATATTGCTGTTCTTTATTACACGGAAAGATTATTTCTGCTTTGATATTTCTTTTTAAATACTATATATGATTTTTATGATATAGCTTTTTATTTTATGCACACAAAGTAAATAGTATCTATGTAATTTCCTTAATTTTCATTTAAAAATCTGTGCATCCAAAAATATTAGCACAAGATGTTTATTGTGGAATCATAGTAAATATTGCAAGTACCTCTTCAATTATTTTTTGTCTGAGAGTGAGAAACAAGCCAATAGATAAAACAGAAGGAGAGATAGACATCTCCCACACACATGTTCACTCCTCAAATGCCTACAATAGCCCAGGTGAGGCTGGGACCAGATGAGAAGTCAATCTAGGTACCTACTTGCTTCATCACTTGCTGCTTCCTAGAGTGCACCTTAGCAGGAAACTGAAATGAGGGGTTAGTGTTGGGATTCAAACTCAGCATTCCACCATGGAATGCAGGCATCTCAACTGTTAGGACAAATGCTCACTTCATAATTTTAAGCTTATTTTAGCTATTCACTCAAATAGAAAGTTCTTTTAAAAATGATTTTAGAAGGGCTAATGCTATGGTATAGTTGGCTTAGCCTCCTCATGTAGCGTCAGCATCCCATAGGTGTTCTGGCTCATGTCCTGGCTGCTCCTCTTCTGATCTAGCTCTCTGCTATGGGAATGCAACAGAAGATGATCTGAGTGCTTGGACCCTGCGCCAGCATGGGAGACCCCAAAGAATCTACTGGTTCCTGGTTTTAAATTGGCCCATCTCCAACCATTGCATCTATTTAGGGAGTGAACCAGCAGATGGAAGACTTTTCCAGCTATCTTTCCCTCATCTTCTGTACTCTGCATCTCAAATAATTAAAATAAATTCTGTAAAAATTATTTTAGAATAACATTTTTTAAAGTATTGTAATTGTACATATTTATGGGACATGACAGGATAAGGGAACACCTCAGGTTAGTTAGCATTTTCATCTTCTTAAATATTAAATGGTTTTCTAATAATTGTACATAATTATGAAGTGTAATGTGAAATTTCAACAAATGTACATCACATGAGCTGGTAAAATCAGTCATTAACATTTTCCCATCTTTGCCTTTAGTTGATGATTGCGGCCTATTAAGAACCCCTCTTTTTATTTGCTCAAAAAATATCTAATAGGTTATTGTGAACTATAGCCATCCCACTCTGTTATTTACCACTAGGAACTTATTCCTTCAAAATCTGATTTAGTAGCCATTATTCAACCTCCTTTAATCTAACATACACACTTACCATCCTACAATTATCATTATTTTGTGTTCAGATCGACTTGTTTAGCTTCAACACATGTAGGATAAAGTGTAGTATTTATCTTTGTCTGTTTTGCATATTTGAAGTGACATCAAATTCAAATCCATCCATTTTGCTGAAAGTTACAGAATGTCATCCTTTTTATGGCTGATAGTATTCCATTGTGAATATGTACTGCATTTTCTTTATCCACTTATCTGGTAATGTACATTTAAGTTTATTCTATATCTTGCTATTGTGAAGAGCACTACAATAAACATGGGAGTTCAGGTATATTTTTAATAGTATGATCTAATTTCTTTTGAATATACACTCAGCTGGATCTTTTTATGAAAAATAGTAAACATGTAAATGCTAGAGCCATGAGCCATAAACTGATGTTATTTGTCTTGCAGAAATGTTGAGCTTTGCCTGCACAGTAAAAAATTGGAATTGCATATTAAATTGCAGATTTAAGAAATGGGGTCTTGGGGCTGATGCTGTGGGGAAGCATTGCTATTGTTATGTTTCTTAAAATTCACACTCATATGTAAATTGCCCAAAAATGGAACATCACTCCCCTGGTAACTTTTTAAAAATATGATATCATAATGGTGGTTTATGGCATTCCAATTAATTATTACATCACCAGGTCCTATGTCATCACAATTGATTATGAGATAATAATGGTAGTTTAGGACATCAAAATTTTTTACAGAATCACAACAGATTTTGATTTCACAATGTTTCTATTATATCATAGATGATTATAACACCATAACAAGTTTTATGGCATCACAGTGGAAGCTTATAACATCACAATGGTAGTATATGATATCACAATTATAACATCACAATGGTATGTTATGCTACAATGGCTTTTATGGCTTCAAAGTTGAATTAATGGCCAGCACCACAGCTCACTTGGCTAATTCTCTGCCTGCGGCACTGGCACCCCGGGTTCTAGTCCCGGTTGGGGCACCGGATTCTGTCCTGGTTGCTTCTCTTCCAGTCCAGTTCTCTGCTGTGGCCTGGCAGTGCAGTGGAGGATAGCCCAGATCCTTGGTCCCTGCACCCACATGGGAGACCAAGAGGAAGCACCTGGCTCCTGGCTTCAGATCTGCACAGTGTGCCAGCCGCAGAGCACCAGCCATAGCAGCCATTGAGAGGGTGAATCAATGGAAAGGAAGAGCTTTCTCTCTCTCTCTCTCTCTCTCTCTCTCTCTCTCTCGCTCTCTCTCTCTCATTGTGTAACTCCGCCTGTCAAAAAAATAAAAGTTCAGTTAATAATGACAACATCGTAGCTGGTTTATGAAATCACATTTTTCTATTTATCACAGTATACATAACAATATTAGTATATGTCATCATAGTGGTTTTCATGACATCATAATTGATTATGACATCACAATCATGGTCTATGGAATCATAATGTGACATCACAATGCTAGGTTTAAAATGTCACAGTGGTATTTATGACTTTACAATTGATTATGACATCACAGTGGTTGGTTTGTGACATGAAAATATTAGTTTATTGCATCATAATATTGATGGCAAAATAATGGCTTTCATTATATCACAATTGATTATCATACAACAATGGCAGTTTAACACTTCACAATTGATTATGACTTCCTAAAGGTAAGTTTGTGACATCACCATGGTTTTTATTAGTTCACAATTGACTATGACATCAAAATGGTATCTTTATAGCATCACAATGATTTATTGACTTTAGAATTGCTTATAATGTTACAATGATAGGTTCATAACATCAGGGTGGCTTTTAAGACTGCAATATTGATCGTAATATCAAATGGATTATGAAATCACCATGATTATTTATCATATCCCAGTTGATTTTTGTGACATCACAATTGATTATGACATAACATTGGTAGCTTTATTGCAATAACAATTGTATGTTATGCCATCACAATACTGGTTTATGGAATCACAATAGATTTTATGACATTATAATTGGGTTTATCATGAAAATGATGTTTTATGACATCATAATTGATATGACATCACGATAGTTTAAACAGCAATGGTTGCTCATGTTATCACAATTATAGTTTATGACATCACAAACTGGTTATAACTTCATACTAGTATATGTATAACATCACAATAGTATTTATGAGTCAATTGATTAGGACATCACAATGGTAGGTGTATTATATCCTAGCTGATAAGAAAATTACAAGGATTTTTATGATATCCTAATTGATTATGACATTACAATTATAGCTTTATGTCATTTACATCATGGTTTTTCATATCATAATAGGTATTGACTTCAAAATTGTTTTAATTACATCATAGTTGATTATACCATTATATTGGCAGTTTTATGACATTTCAATTGTGGCTTATGATATCAAAATATTGTTTTATGACTTTATAAATTATGATGACCTCACAGTGAAAAGTCATGTCCACACAGTGTTCATTTATGACATCTCAATTGATTGTTACCTCACAATGGCAGTTTCATGACATCACAATGATATTCATGGTTTTACTATTTCATCATGACTACACAATGTTTGATCTATGATATCACAATTACACATTCATGGCAGCATATTAGTATATGATATCAAAATAGTTTTCATAATATCTGATTTTATTATAACATCAATATTGCGTTTTATGACATCACAATTGATACTGCCATCAAAATGCTGGTTTATGACATAGTAATTGAATAAGACATCATATTATAAGTTTATGACATCACAATGGTTTTCATGATTTTACAATTAAATATGACATTATAATGGTTACTTTATGAGATCACAATTAATTATAATGTCATAATGGTAAGGTTATGATGTCCCAATTATTTCAATGACTTCACAATTGATTATGACACCAAAATGGTAATTTTATAAAATCACATTGGTCATTATGACATAATTATGGTTGTTTATGCATTGCAATTGATTATAATGTTACAATGGTAGTTTTGTAATACCACAATGGTTAGTTTCTGTTATTATTATTTTGTTTTACTGTAGTACAATACTTTATGCCACCCCAATACTGATTTATAACATCATAATTGTTTTATAGCATCACTACTGATTATAGTATCACAAAGGTGGATTAGGATATCTCAGAGATTATGATATAACAACATTGGATTTGTGGCATCACATTGGCTTTTTTGACTTGACATCATAGAGATTGGTTTACTTGTGTGTGTCTTTTATTTTTTTAAAGTTTTTATTTAATGAATACAACTTTCATAGGTACAGCTTTAGGAATATATTGGTTCTTCCCCCCATACCTACCTTCCCTCCCCCACTCCCATCCCACCCCCTACTTCCTCTCACATCCCATTCTTTTTTAAGCTTCATTTTAATTAACTTTATATACAGAAGACCAACTTTATACTAAGTAAAGCTCTCAACAGTTTACACACATACCTACATGCAATGTAAAAAAAAAAACAGCTGAGAACAAGTTTTGCAGTTCTCATAGTACAACTCATTAAGGACAGAGGTCATACATGGGGAGTAAGTACACTGTGACTTTTGTTAATTTAACAATTACCACTTTTATTTATGACCTCAGTGATCACTCAAGGCTCTTGCCATGACCTGTCAAGGTTATGGAAGCCTTTTTGACCACAAACTCTGTCAATATTTAGACAAGGCCATAAGCAAAGTGGAAGTTCTCCCTTCACTTCAGAGAAAAGCACATCTTTCTTTTATCACCCTTTCTTTCCACTGGGGTATCATTCCCTGAAATCCTTGATGTAGAATATTTTTGCCACAGTGTCTTGGCTTTTATCAGAATTATCAGATAAATCTACAATGTCTCTGAAAATGTGTGTCCATGATGATTGCCAGCAAAAACTGTAGTCTTTGGATGGAGTTGATGATCTCATAAAGAAAAGCCCAACCATGATGACCACACATTCACAGTGCTAGAATTGGCTTACAATATCAAGTTAAAGAGATATATAGGTATAAGTTATGAACTCAAATGCAAAAGCAAATAAACAGGCTGTTATGAAATAAAATATATTATGATTGCAATGAAAAAATGAATAGTTTTAGTAGCAATGATAGAACGCAAAGAAGATAAAAAAAAACTGTTGAAAACTAGACTATTGGGGCTGGCATTGTGACATAGTGGGTAAAGTCACAGTCTTCAGGGCTGGCATCCCAAATGGGTACCTGTTCAAGTCCTGGCTGCTCCTCTTCTGATCTAGATTTCCCTATTGGGAAAGCACTAGATGATGGACCAATTCTTTGGCCCCTGCACCCATGTGGGAGACATGGAAGTCTACTAGGCTGTGGGTTCAATCTGGCTTGGCCATGGCCATTGTCAGAATTTGAGGAGTGAACCAGGATGGAAGATCTTAAGATCTTTCTCTTTCCTCTCTCTCTTTCTCTCTCTCTCTCTTTCTCTCTCTCTCTCTCTCACACACACACTCTTAATTTCACTGTCTCCCTCTCACCCTGTAACTCTGCCTTTCAAATAAATAAAATATTTTAACAATATACTATTATAATTAAGGTAGAAAGAAAAATAAATGAGTGCTTCAGGAAATGTTAATCAAAGAAACACCACCTGCCAGAATAAAAACACCAGTAAAATATCAGTATTTAGGGCTAACCTACTGATATTTCCAAAAAAAATCAAAGGTAATGGTATGGCTCCATAAACAATCACACTTACCATAAAATCTGTTACCTTGAAGTGGGTAAAGATCAAATGCTCCTAAAATGGCTCTGAAAAATTCTGTACATGAAGGTTCCCAGAACAACTTATACAATTTTGTGGTAGTTGATAACCTCATAATAAAAACACCAAGAAAGATGGCTTAAGGTTCACAGTGGTAGGATTTGCTGAGCATAGATCACTAAATATATATAGGTGATAGTTACAAGGACCAAGATAAAAAATTAAGTAAAGATAGAGATGCTATGAAATCAAATATATTATAAGAAAAATAATTTTAGAGAAACAATAGTACAACAACAAGTAGATATAAGTACTTTGGCTGGAAACTATATGACTACAATTACCCTAAAAAGGAAAATGGATGAAAAAAATAAAAAATGGAAATCAAAGCTCAAGTAAGTTAGCAGTAAAAATTCAAAGAAGCCGGTGTCTGCACCTATTATAATGCAACTATCATACACTGATAGTAAATATAGAGTCCCATAAAATTCAAATAAGTTAGAAATATGTTGCATGTGACCCAACATTATGGTACAGCAGATAAAGTTTCCATCTGTGAAGCAAGCATTCCATTTTGGTGCTCGTTCCTATCCTTTGTGCTTCACTTCTCATCCAGCTCCCTGTTAATGGCATGAGAAAAGCAGTGGAAGATAGACAAGTGATTGGGCCACTGCCACTCATGTGGAAGATGGGAAGAAACTCCTGGTTGCAGCCTGGACCACACAGCCATTGCAGCAATCTGTAGAGTAAGCCAGCAGATGGCAGATCTCTGACTCTCCTCTCTGCAACTCTCAAATAAGAAAAAAAAAAATTTAAAAAGGAAAAGAATAAAAGATGGCTTTAAAATTCATGACACGGATGATGTGAATTATCATGAATGCCAAGATCTTTCAAAATATTTGTAAATGATGGGTTCTTAATACAACTTAAATAATTTTGTTGGAATTCATGACCTCCTAATCAAAATTTAATTTGTTCACAGGTTCACAATGGAAGGATAAACTTAGATTAGGATATTATAGGCCGGTGCCACAGCTCAACAGGCTAATCCTCTGCCTGCAGCACTGGCACCCTGGGTTCTAGTCCCAGTTGGGGCACTGGATTCTGTCCCGGTTGCTCCTCTTCCAGTCCAGCTCTCTGCTGTGGCCCCTGAGTGCAGTGGAGGATGGCCCAAGTGCTTGGGCCCTGCACCCACATGGGAGACCAGGAGAAGCACCTGAATCCTGGCTTCAGATCAGTGCTGTGCACCAGCTGCAGCACACTGGCCACAGCGGCCATTGGGGGGTGAACCAACGGAAAAGGAAGACCTTTCTTTCTGTCTCTCTCTCACTATCCACTCTACCTCTCAAAAAAAAAAGGATATTATAAACACACACAGGTAATGGTAATAGGAAATATGAAGCATAAAAATATTGGATGTTTTCTGAAATAAAATAAGCTGTGTTTAAGAGAGGAGAAATGAGTAATCCAGTGGGAGAAATAATAGATTGATAAAAAACATATGGAAAATTGCTGATAACAGACTATTACAACACATGAAAAAAGGAAAATAAAGGCTCAAGAAAAACAAAATCAAAGACAATAGCACTTACCAGAATAGTCTTCGACTTCTTTATCTTTCACAACTAAAGGAAAATTTAAGCCCCATAAACATCCATAAAATGTACAAAATATATTACTTGAAAGTGGTGAATGATTACCCCATCCTAAGTCTCTCTGAGAAACTGTGTACATGAAAGTTTCCAGGACAGCTTACAGAACTTCTGGCCTCCATTCCACCAGGCAAATACTGACTTAAACTTGGATATTAAAGGTATGTACAGGTGGTAAGTAGAAATTCAAAGAACAAAAAGTTCAAATGTGCTGCAAATATTATGAAATGAAAAGCAATTTGCTGTCATTACTATGAGAAGAAATGAGTACTTTGTTAGAAACAATACAAATGCCAAGAGATAAGAGAAGTTGCCAAAAAGTAGCCCATAAAAATGACATTAAATCTGTATTGGTAATTGTTATATATTCAAAGACAGCACAAAACATAAAGTTTGCAGATATTTTAAAATAAAATATGGTAATTATCATTAGAAAGAATGGTTAATTTTGTAGGAGCATCTGATTTAAAATGAAATAGCAGGATTATATATTTCCTGTCCTTTCAGAATTTCATTTTTCTAGTAACTAATTTACATTTTACTTAGTATTAAATGTTACAAAATATCAATCCACAATGTATTAGGGAAGATACTGGTCCTTTCCTACAGGTGGCTTGAACAGCAATGTTCTAGCAACAGTCAAGAATGCATTATTAAAAACTTACTTACATTATACAGAGTAAAAATATTTAATTAATTGAATAGTAAACTCATTCTAAAATATTAATTTATTTGAAAGACAGAGTACAGAGAGGCACAGAGAGCAAGAGAGAGAGAGAGAGGTCTTTCACCTGCAGATTCACTCTGCAGATGGCCAAAATGGCCAGAGCTGTGCCAATCCAAAGCCAGGAACCAGGAGCTTCTTCCAGGCCTCCCACACAGGCACAGGATCCCAAGCACTTGGACCATCTTCTACTGTTTTTCCAGGCCATACCAGAGAGCTTAACCAGAAGTGGCACAGATGTGACTCAAACTGGCACCCATATGGGATGCCAGCCCTGAAGACAGTGGCTTTACCCACTATGTCACAGTGTCAGCCCTATAAACTCATTCTTAAGAGTCCATAAGCTTTCTAATTATGCCACATTCCATTTCACAGAGAGCATGCAGATATGCATATTACTAATTTAAATTTATATTTTCTTGTCAGTATTTAGTTATTATATCAGTCTGGGTTCTTAATAGAGGAATTAGCATTAATAAACATAATCTTCCTTACTTATTCAATGACATGTTATTCACATCTACAAAATATATACATAGCAATATCAATAATACTGTTTTGCCAAATTCATCACAATAGTGCAACTAAGTTGACTAAGTTGAGTTGTTGATTACAATAGTTTCTTTATCAATACTGAATGCATACTATGTCCTTAAAGCAGATGTAAACTTGAAATAAATAAATGTCATTCTTCTATGTCAAATAATACAACTATACTTAGACCAAATTGCTGGTCATTCTTTATCTCATGGGGAAAACTTCACTTCCAGTTAGGGTACAAAACACATCATTTCACTCAATTATTGTCATCACGTGTGTTACACCAAATAAGCAAGAACTAAACAATACATTGCAAACCTCATTAAATTTTATTTAAGTATGTGAGAGGTAAGCTGCATTGTTGTGGGTACACAGATTAAAACATAGTGGGACCTCTGAAGTAAATTAGGAGTCTTTATTAGCCAGCTGGTGATTGCCCTCTCACAGAGCAAGTCTGGAGAAGGTAGCCCAGAGTTTTAGTGGTGGGGGGGGTTGTTAAAGGCAGCAACTACATTTTAGTGGTCTTGACCATTATCAAGCAAGCAAGCAGAAATACAGAAGCCAGAAATATGCTGGTTACAGCTGGAAGAGCAGACTGATATCTATAACTTGTTTCTTTCAGAGGAACAGTCCCTGCTCTGAAACAACCAACCAAGATAACCTATAACCACTTGGGCAGGCTATGTCCCATGAGAAAACCTTAAACTTAAAGACATGCTGTCACATTCCCCACTGGTTTTACTCAGGAGTCAAACTATTGACTTGCCTTGCTGACCCAACACCTGGCATGGCCCTTCTCTTTCCTCCTGACTTAGCTGTTGGTAGTGAGTTCAGAGCATTAATAATTCGACTGCATTTAACCTGCTGGTAATATACTTTGAGAGATAATTTAGGAAGCACGGTCCTATAAAAAGTCCTATAAGAATGATGGTCAGGGCTCCAACAATTGCTGAGATAAGTGTTGTTAGCCAAGGTGACCATGAGAAGAAGTTTTGATACCAATTATCTCCACTTTCTCTTTGTTGTTCTCTTTCTCTCAATTGTTTTCAAACCAGTGCTACACTGTTCCTAAACACACACCTGAGTGGTTAGCATAGAAACAGCAAGTTTCTCCCAAGGCCATGCATAACCCTCCTTGTTCTAGAAATAGAAGATCTAAGCCCCTTTGATTTTGTAGGGCTACCTCAGGCAAAGAGTCTAGTGAAGATTCAAGATGAGTTATAGATTTCTCTAACTCTGCTAGGCTACCATCCACCTGTCTGCTTAGGATCTTGAAATTTTGTTGACTGGTGGCCAGGGGCAATGTTCCAACTGCAGTGGAGTCTGCAATCCCTAATCCAACCAGCAGAGGGACCAGTACTGGGGCTCTCTTCTCTCTGCAGAGGGATCCCAGATGTTCCCTTCCACTTTCCCCAAAATAATAGCACACCTGAGGTATTACATGTACTAGTACACACAGTTCTGTCTGATTGGACTTATTGAGTCCCACATTTGAAAGGAAAGGAGTTGCCAGCACTGTGGCTCAATAGGCTAATCCTCTGCCTTGTAGCGCTGGCACACTGGGTTCTAGGCCTGGTCGGGGCTCCAGATTCTGTCCCGGTTGCCCTTCTTCCAGGCCAGCTCTCTGCTGTGGCCCAGGAGTGCAGTGGAGGATGGCCCAAGTGCTTGGGCCCTGCACCCCATGGGAGACCAGGAGAAGCACCTGGCTCCTGCCTTCGGATTAGCATGGTGCACCAGGTGCAGCATGCTGGCTGCAGCGACCATTGGAGGGTGAACCAACAGCAAACGAAGACCTTTCTCTCTGCCTGTCTCTCTCTTCACTGTCCACTCTGCCTGTCCAAAAAAAAGAAAAAAACACAATGTGGTTTCACTTCACCCCAGTTAGAATCACACACACACACACACACACACACACACACACACACCCACAAACAATAAATGTTAGTGAGAATGTGAGGAGAAAAGTTCACTAATACACATTTGGTGGCAATACAATTTATACAACCATCACTAGAGAGAGTGTAGAGATTCCTCTACAATCTGAGAAAGATCTACAATATGACCTAGCCATCCCACTCCTGGGAATGTATGCAAAGGAAGTGAAATCAGCATAATTGAGTTATCTGTGTCCCCATGTTTACTGCAGCTCAGTTCACAATAACTAAGATTTGGAATCAACCCAGATGCCAATCAACTGATAACTGAATAAAGAAATAATGTCTTTTGCCATAAAATGGATGCACCTGGAAACCATTATGATCAGCCTCAAAAAATACAAACATCCTGATTTCCACGATATGTGGTTACTAATATATAGTGTCCAAAAATGCTATGTATAGGAGTGAAATTAACATTTCAGATTATTGTGTATAGCTCTTTCTATACTCTTCAGGAACAGTAAGTTTCCTTCTATTATTTGTTGAATCCTTTACTTTGTGGAGGGTTAAGCTTGTGATTATAACATAAACTGAAAGTATGTCCTTGTAAAAATTAAACTAATAATGAAGGAGGGAGGAAGCTATGAGCCTGGGCAGGAGAGAGGTTAGGATAGATCACTATGCTCCAAAATCTGAATATATGAAATGCACAAAATTTATTCCCCTTATATAAATAAAATGTAAAAATCAGTAAATAAATCAAAAGGAAATAAAGATAACAATTCAATTTCAAAATCATAAAAGGGAATAAAATACTTAGAAATAAACTTAACCAAGGAAATAAAATATCTAAATGTTGAAAACTATGTCACACAAATAAATGTAAATATATCCTGTGTTCATGGATTATAAAATATATAATATGAGAAATCAATATGATCCTAGTGATCCTTAGATTCAAATAATTCTTTATAGTATCCTAATAGTTATTTTTAGAAAAAAAATTAAAAAAATTATACAGAAAATTCATATGGAATGTCAAAGGATCTAAATAGCCCAAATATCTTGAAGAGTTTCCCCCATGCTCTTGATTAATTTGATGGTGTCGTGGCATAGATTTAGATCTTTAATGCATGTTGAGTGGATTTTTGGTCTTGTTTCATACTTCAAGTGATTTAATTCCATATTTCTTGTTTGATACTGCCCTAATTCAAATTAATTGAATACATACTTAAAGAAATACTTCATTTTTGTTACATGAAACAATTTAAAAGATGTATTAATCATCAATTTAAGATAAAGTATTGCCTCCTAATCACTCCACTTAGAATGACAAAATGCCAATATACTTATTTCCAGATTATGTTTGTCTTAATAAACTCCTTCCAAAGATCATATTATTAGTTGCAATACTAATTTAACACCCCTTAACCTTATACACCAAAAAAGATGATGTTTTGAGTTTATTTTTATTGACAATAATTATATATACCTATTGGCTACAGTGTGAAATTTTAATTGATGCATGCAATGTGTACTGAACAAAGCATGGTAAACAACATTTTCCCTTCTCTGTAATTACACTTCATGATCACAGCCTTTGAGCACCTTTCCTGTTTGTTTATAAAATATAGAATAGATTACTACAGTCTATAGTCACACAACCATGCTATGTAACACTAGGTACTCACCCCTACCATCCAACTCATCTATCATCTAACTTCTCCAAAAAGAGAGGAGCCCTCCAAGTAGTTTTTAAAAATTATGTAATTAATTAGTTTTAAGGAAAAAGAGACACATAGAGAAACAGAGAGGGAGAGAGAACACTCTCACCCACTGGTTCACTTCACAAATGCCTACAACAACTATGGTTGTGACAGACCTCAACAATGATTTAGGAATAACATCAAAAGCACAGGTGACAAAAGAAAAATAAAGAAGTAGGACTGCAAAAAACATAAAAAAAACTATGTGTACTAAAGGGAAAGCTGAAAAGTGAAAGCAAGGAATAGGAGAAAATATTGGTAAACCATTGTATGATTAAAAGAATAATACAAAGAACTTACACAACTCAAAGGGAAATACTGTAATAAAAATGGACAAAGGATCTGATCAGTTTTTCCACAAGCAGCCAATAGGTATTTGAAAAGGGGCTCTCAGCACTGCCAATCAAGAGTATAATGGTTATGATCTCACATATGTAAAAATGGCTATTATCAAAAAGTAGAAACTATAAGTACTGAACCAGAATTGGAGAAAGGGAACAGATAAATTCTTTTTGGGAATGTAACCTGATATACTTACAATGAAATACACTACAGAGATGCCTCAAACAAAATTAAAAATGGAACTAATAAATGATAAAGCGGTCCCATAATTGGATGCATATCTAAATAAAATTAATATCTCAAAGACACATCTGCACATCCATGTTCATGTGAGCACTAATCACAAGAACTAGATATATAAATACATTGTCTATCAAAATGAATAGAGAAAATGCCACACACTCACACACACACACACACACACACACAAATCACATTCAACCTTAAAAAAGAAATCCTGACATTTTGTCATAACCTGGATTCAAAAGTATGAATGTGGACATTAAGTTGATTGAAGTATGACACAGAAAGATAAATATCTCACACTTTCCCTTATTTGTGGAACCTAATAAAATCAAATTTAATAACAGATCATAGTAATGTGGTTTCCAGGGGCTGAGAGTGAAGGAAATGGTAAGATGTTAGTTGAATGACACCCATTTATCACTAGGAGATAAATTAACTCCTTCAGACATAATACACAGCACAGAATCAAAATGAATACACTACTGGGTACTCACACTTGTAAAGATATTAATTATTCTTTTAAAAACTGTGTAAGGTGAAGGACTTGTTAGGTTGATTGTCCTAGTCATTTCATAATGTACATACACAAGGGAACTCCAAAAGATTTGTGAAAAACTAGATTAAAAGATAAAGGGAATTTTCCATAAACTTTTAAAAAAGTCCCCTCACAAATCAAAATATCAGGTTGCAGGCCTCGAATACATACAAATTTTGTTTGTCAATTATACTCCAATAACCTTGAAAAAATCACCCTACATCAAAATTAAAATTAACTTAGGAAACTAGATTGATATCTTTGTGGTTGGAAAGACATGGTGGAATAGAAACAGTTTTAAAACACTCGTAAATGTGGCTACCTAAAATTTCCAACTTTAAGTACAGAGACACATCGCAGTCTGTCTAGCGAACATATAAATGCTAAGATGACATCGAGGTAGCAAAATACAACGTCCTCGTGACCCCCTAAAACCTAGACTAAAACCCTGACTGAAATAAAGCTGCTTTGGTTAACTGACCTGGTCTGTGCCTGTGTGATGGCTCTGAGCAGAAACGGGACAGGATGCATGGAATCGCAGGTGCCAGTCCAGCCCCCATACTGCAATCCAGCCCCCATGCTGGCTCCACACTGAGGGAAGGATCGTGCTGTGAGCAGGAATGGGACAGGAAGCCTGGAGTCCCGGGTGCCAGTCCAGCCCCCATCCTGGCCCCACACTGAGGGCAGGGTCGAGCTGTGAGCAGGAATGGGACAGGATGCCTGGAGTCCCTGGTGCCAGTTTAGCCCCCATCCTGCAGACCAGCCCCCACACTGGCCCCACACTGAGGGCAGGGTCGTGCTGTGAGCAGGAACAGGACAGGACACCTGGAGTCCTGGGTGCCAGTCCAGCCCCCATCCTGCAGTCCAGCCTCCACACTGGCCCCACACAGAGGGAAGAGTCATGCCAGTAACAGAGGGCCCACAGACCCCAGAGCCGACCTCTGGGAAGCCCGCATCCCACCAGCCTTTTCTAGCAACGTCCACCTGCTCCCCTTCCTTGCTCCTCAGACCTGGCCCCACACACTCACCATGTCCCGAGTCCGAGGGGGTGGTGTCCTGCGATGGAAGAGGGGCAGAGAACAGACAGAGCAGCGGACGCCGGCTACCCGCAGTGTTCCGAGTGCTGGAGCCCCCTCCTGGGCCCTCTCTCCTCAGTGGAACGAGAGAACTACTATGGCGTCAACATCCCGCGTGATTTGATTGCACAGCTTGCATACCAGGGGCAGCATCACGCCATAAAAGACGCAGCCAATCAACATCCTCCATAGCGCTGACGTATAACTTCAGGTCTTTCTGGAGGGGAAAACAAGAGGGAGTTTGGATTCATTTCTAACACGAGGACCTCCTGGGCTCCACCTCCCTGCAGTGGGCGCGGGGGAATTCTCTCTTCTCTTCACTGGTCCTGCCAGCCACTGGATCCCTCCTGCATCTTCCTGAGTGGCTTCTGCTTGGGGGTTGAACGTAATTTAGGTCAGCTACAATTTAATGGCTGTTTATTGACTTAAGAACCTTTGTTTTTTATCATATATGTGACACTTTTCGTCTAATGAATCTTCTATGCTATTTTTAATATTGATTTAAAGAATGTTTACGTATATAACGTAATTTAATCCTTTTTTCCAATTTTACTTGCACATTTATTTCTAGTTTGCCTGTTGTCCTTTAATATTATTTTCTATTTGCTTCTTCCTGGTACTTAGTAGAAACACACACACACACACACACACACAATCTTTCCAGTAATCTCATTTATCAATTGTATTTGTTTTTAGTTTTTCCTAGATTATCTCTGTATATAAACCTCATCCAATATATTCACATTTTACAACTTATAAATTGATCTTTACACCATATAATTTCTTCTTGCTGTTTTATTTCTCTTACTGCCCTTGAAGTAGAAAGCTCGAGAGAGTGCAGGAATCGTGGTCTAAGTTTACTCCCAGGGAGAAAAAGCTTCAACGATGCTGTATTACTTGTGTTGTTGGCTGTAGGTTCATTTCACTCTTGATCAGAGTAGCGAAGTCACTGGCTTTTTTGTTGTTCTGCAGGCAGTTTTCTTTTTTACTAGATGCTGAACTTTATTAAAGCCTTCCAACATGTAATCTAAATGACCATGTGATTTTTTTCTTGTGTTTTTTACCTACTTGGATGACTTGTCTGAGAATCTTTACCACTCTTGTGTGTTTTATTAAGTCCTGCTTGCTATTGATATATTTTTATGTTATTTCATTTATTATATTAGTACTTTGCTGCAGATATCTGTAGCTATGTTTATGAAAGGGATGCTTTTAATAAAACTTAATGTTTATTTCAAGTCCTGGTCTGCTTGCATCATCCTCACTGCAATGCAGGTGTTCCAAAAGAAACCAAGAAAAAAGCTCTACTTATTTGCACTTTGGGTGAAATGTAGATTTGTTTTTCCTTCTCTAAAATTTTGGAGTATTCTGTAATTCTGGATCTGAAATTTTGATTCTGTGACTTTTTTCTTGATTGGTTGTTTGGAATTTTCAAAATATGATTTAACTAACCTGATTTATATAGTTTTCCTACTTTATGTTATATTTGTTTTTTTGCAAATTTGATTTTCAATATAGGGAAGATTTTGATTCCTGTAGTGAAATGTTACTTCTAAGAATTTCATACCTTTCTCCTAGCGCCTTGGTCAAAATTATAATCTACAAAGGAATGATTCTGTTTTAATTCCTAAACTGGTTATTTGTGTTACTTTCCCCATTGGTTCCTTAATTGTTTTTCCTAATGGTTTATTAACTTTGTTAATATTTTTCTTAAAGTCATTGTGTCCTTGTTTATTTGTGATACATTTTATAGCACTTCATAGATGTCTGCTTTTCTTTTTTCTTGCTTTTCTTCAATACTTTTTGATTTTTTTCTTTATAATTCTTAACAAGGAAGCTGTAATGATGATTTTGAGTATTTTATTCTATTGTAATCATTTGACTATAAATTATTTCTGAGCACTCATTTACTGCATCCTCAGTGTTCCTTCAGGTGTTTCTAACACCTGTGTGTGCAAGCCATGTCTGTCTCCCAGTATCCCTAATTCCATGTACCTGCAGCCATCACAGGTTACATGTGTCTCCAGGTCGGAAACCCATATGTACTGATTGGTAGATTAGTGCTTCAGTCATTAGAGGCCCATTCCTTACACTTGTGTGCCCAGTTAATCACAGCCCATCAATTACCCTTTCCAAGTCTGTAAAAGGACTATGGCCCCTTAAAATATATCACATCTTAATTTCTTTTAGAGAAGCAGATACAATTTCCCAGACAGCCCAAGTTAGAAATTTCCACAGAAACTACTGACAACATTGAAGTGTCAGCTTCGATATCAACCTTTCATATCAAATAGAACTGCTCTGATTGTCAGGTGTTTTTTCTTTACAGGGCTGCCTGTTAATTGCCAATTTGTCTCGATGCTAATGAGAGTCATATATCTTATTTTTCTATTAATTCTCATGACATTCTGGAGTGGCATGAATGGCAAAATTCTGTCCTCATTTGAAGAAGGTGGCAAAAATTATATCTTTGTGTAAAAATAGTTCAAGTTTTTGAAGTGCTCTGGATAAAAAATAAAATAATGTCCCAGTGCTTTGGCCAGAATAGTTGAAAGTTCTCACTAATGGATAATACATGATCTTAAAACAGAATAATGGAGAGTAAATTTCAATAAGGAAGCTGGGAAAAGATCATTTAAGCTGAAGAAGTGAACAACAAATTTAGATATTTTAATGAAGGGAAGAAAAATGCAGGTGTATAATCAAAGGATAAAGGAGGACTGAGCTGGAAGATGAAGAAAAAAATGAAACATGCTGTAGTTAATAACAATGTATTGGCCGGCACCGCTGCTCACCAGGCTAATCCTCGGCCTGCAGTGCCGGCATCCTGGGTTCTAGTCCTGGGTGGGGCACCAGTTCTGTCCTGGTTGCTCCTCTTCCAGTCCAGCTCTCTGCTGTGGCCTGGGAGTGCAGTGGAGGATGGCCTAAGTCCCTGGGCCCTGCACCTGCATGGGAGACCAGGAGGAAGCACCTGGCTCGTGGCTTCAGAACAGTGCAGCGCCAGCTGTAGCAGCCAATTGGGGGGTGAACCAATGGAAGGAAGATGTTTCTCTCTCTCTCTCTCTCTCTCTCTCTCTCTCTCTCTAACTCTGCCTGTCAAAAAAAAAAATCCCTCATATTCATGAATTTCAAATTATCTTGCACCAAAATAAACTTACCATTGAATTCCATTCACCTCAGACTTTTCAAAATATCTATTGTGAATAATAAATGGATATATAATGTATATATTTTAATTTTTATTTTAATTGAAATCTATTTTTATGTTTTCAAATAAATAAATAAGAAACATAAAATGAGACTGTTGGTGGATTTTAAGTATGGAGATCTTTTTCTGTTTGTGATGGTTTTAAGAGATCACTTATCAGCTGGCACCGCAGCTCAATAGGCTAATCCTCCACCTGCGGCGCTGGCACTCCAGGTTCTAGTCCCGGTCAGGGTGCTGGATTCTGTCCCAGTTGTTCCTCTTCCAGTCCAGCTCTCTGCTGTGGCCCAGGAGTGCAGTGGAGGATGGCCCAAATCCTTGGGCCCTGCACCCACATGGGAGACCAGGAGAAGCACCTGGCTCCTGGCTTCAGATCAGCACAGTGCGCCGGCCACACCACACCGGCCGTAGTGGCCACTGAGGGGTGAACCAATGGAAAAAAGGAAGAAAAAGAAAAAAAAGAGATCACTTATCTTTTAGACACTGGACTATAGGATCCAGTTTGTAGACTAATCTCTTTGGGTGCACCAACAACGACCTATCTGTTTTTTTCTGGTGGAGATTTGAATTTTGACCTCCAACTTTTTCCTACTTATTTGGTGATTGATTGTTGCCATAAAAAACACTGGAAGGAACATCATATGAAGATGTCTGTGTCTGTTCCTGGCAGACCAACTCTTGTAGCAGTGCAGTGTGTTATGCACATATTGCATATACACATTGTCAAACATGTTCAATTTGAACCCGTAAAGACTTGTATTCCTGTTTGAAGGATATTCAAGAAAATAGTCAAAGGCAACCCAAGAGAATTCAGACAAAAAGTAGAGAATGAGGTGGGCTTTGGGAGAGCTGGCCTTTGTCTCCAACACATCATGAACTGTTAATGGGAATGAGCAAGACTAAATGACTGAAAGGTCAAAGAGAGAATCCAGTCAGTTTCCCTGCATTGTCCCCTGGATGTGTCTGACACAGGAAAAATTGAAGTAATCATTGCTTATTAAAGGGAATGGAAATGCATTGCTGAACAAAAATATTATTAAATCCGGTAACTATTGTACACATAGAATGTTGACATATTGGAAAAAGGCAATATTATATTTTCTTTTTTAAAGATTATTTATTTGAAAGTCAAAGCAGAGAGGCAGAGGCAGAGAGAGAGAAAGAGAGGGAGAGAAATGGGAAGAGAGACAGAGACAGAGACAGAGAGACAAAGACAGATACAGAGAGACAGAAAGACAAGAGAGAGGTTTTCCATCTTCTGGTTCATTCCCCATATGTCCGCAACAACCAGAGCTGGGCTGATATGAAGCCAGGAGCCGGGAGCTTCTTCTGGGTATCCTATGCAGGTGCCCCAACCCAAGGATTTGGGTAATCTCCCACTGATTTCCTAGGCCTTAGCAGAGAGCTGCATCAGAAGTAGAGTAGTCAGAACCTGAACCAGCACCCACATAGGATGCTGGCATTGCAGGCAGCAACTTCACCTGCAATGCAACAGCACCAACCCTACATGATGGGATCTGGGATGATATGATAAGCCTTTTAAATTTCATAGAAAATATGTATTATGGAAAAGCCATCCATGGATGTAAATATATTTCGCTTCAAAATCTTATTTTTAATTGAATTCTTGCAAAAGCTTCTTGAAATGCCCTGTATATTATGCTAAGAAATATTTTTAAACCCTATGTTGTTTTTGTATGACTCCATTTTCAATGTGATACTTACTTGCCTTTTCTAAGGCTGTACATTATGACTAAGAAGAATATAAAACTTCGCATCTGCAGTTGTTAAATTTTGGACTTCAAAATCAGAAATGTCATCTATTGGAAGTTAAAGATGTTAATCCTCTAGTCTCTCCTAGATACTTTGCACTGTTTACCTATAAACTTGGGGTATTCAGTTTACTATTTGGATTACTCTGTGCTGGAGATGCATAGCTGACAGCTGGCACTTTCTTGTGAAATTTGGTTCCACTTAAAACAAAGCAAAAGAAATACCAGCACTGCTCACAGGCCTGCAATTTATTGTTAAATAAATGTTGTATAAACCTTCAATAAATTTTCAAAACATTAGAAGTTAGTAAGAAGAAAGTGAAAAGCAATAACACTCAAAGAAAATGCTTAGCAATAGTGCTAATGTCAGAGATGTTACCATTTTAGTTACATGCACTATACCAATTAAGTTATTTCAAATTCGGACATAAGCACACCATTTCCCTTAACTACCTTTATATACAGTTAAAAACCTGGGATCCTATGTAGAAAAGTGCTAGTAGCTCAAGTCTCACTTGATTAGAGTCACTTGGAAGTCTGTAAGATATACACTGACTTATCAGAGTAAGGGGAAAATAAAGCCAAGGAAAAGTAGTCCAAAAGGAAAAATGTGCTCATTTAGATTTCAGGTAATAACCTTTATAGATGTTCTCATGGATAATCCATGCATACATAGTTATCATTCATTCGCATAGATTTCATTTTTATTTTTTAAACTTTTAATAAAAATTTGTTTTTGTTTCTGGAATCACATTTTACTATACTTTGTATGTTCCCATCAGAGTAAACTTGAAGTTGCTTACGTCAAAAAGGTCCACAAGTGAAGAACTTACTCAGAAAAGAGGTTGCCAACCACGAATCACAGGAGCAGTGCTCACTGCTACCTGAATACTTCAAAGTCTGTATGAGCTGTTTCAATGGAGACAGCTGTAGTTTTACAGTAAACTTTCTATTATTGAATTGCATTTTTTCATATGGGCAGCTTACATCATTAGAAAACTATTTATTTTCATAATATATTATTCCCATGTGTATCTGCAAGGTGCTTACAGGCATACTACTGAATATATTAAACAATCATGACCTAGTTTCAGTGTAAGAAATTTGAATCTCTCTCATAAAGCAAGAAACATCCACAGTTGAGATTTACATAAGTAGTACCTCTTTAAATAAATAAAAAATAAAATGATATCCTGTCTAAAAGTTGTACTAGTTCATTTTACAGATTATTAAAGTGCTTATGAATGCATTAGTTCTCAGTAAATAAACATGGTGCTACAATACATCTAAAAGGATAAAGTCATCACACTGGCCCACAGAAGTGCCTAGGATTATTTTATATCTCTTAACATTAGAAAAATTAAATGAAATAAAGAATTAAAATTAAAAGAGAAACAAGAAATTTTACAAAATTAGAACACTATGGCCTAAAAATATACTGAAATATTCAATTCGGTAACTAAGTCATTTCTGGATTGAACACTGTATAATTAGGTTTGGAGAGTGCTTCTGTTAGCAAGGTCATAAGGTATGTGGAAATAATATAAGCATTTTATAAAGACTGACCCTGAAACAGTAATTGTTTATAAACATCACATACACCTGGTGCTGTGATATAGAAGGTTAAGCCTCCACCTCTGGTGCTGACATCCCATTTGTTCCTTAGTTCAAGTCCTGGCTTCCCCACTTACAATCTAGCCCCCTGCTAATCTGCCTGGGAAGGTAGCAGAGGATGGCTGACGTACTTGTGCCTCTGCACCCACACAGGAGACATGGAAAGGTTTCCTAGCTTCTGACTTCAGTCTGGCACAGCCCCAGTCACTGTGGCCATTTGGGGAGTGAACCAGTTGATGTAAAATTCTCTCTCTCTCTCTCTCTCTAAGTAAATAAATAAATCTTTCAGAAATAAATAAAAATCACATGCTAAGATACAACCAACATACTCAAGGCTTTTGATTTTGATGGAATGAAATCTTAGAGTGGGAATACAAATGAAACCAATAATCATGGAGATGCCACTTGTTTTCACCAAAGTAAACAATAGGAACATCATTTCAAGGTATAGCACATTGACAGACTAAAATGAGAAACTGTGAACAATGTTAGTTAGTACCAAAATATTCCCTAAGTTTGGAAGTAGTTCTAGTTCTGTTGCCTGTACAATTGCTCTTCAAAACATGTGTTCTCCTTAGAAAATATGTCTTCTGAATGGCTTTGTAGTCAGTGTGGAAAAGTAGGAAATGAGGTTCACAGTGAAGCTGAGTGAAATGCTTCCAAGATGATTCATTGTATCAGTTAGTAATCTCACCATACCTACATGTTGAATTTCAGGTTTTTGTTTTTTAACTCCTTCTCAAGTCTGTGGGCTTCAGCTCCTCAGGTAGTAATAATATTTTTCATGTTTAAGTATACAGGTCCCTGCTGTATAGTATTCTATAGAGTATATGTCCCATAATTTCTTTATCCAGTCTACTGTTGATGGGCATTTGGGTTGGTTCCAGGTCTTAGCTATTGTGAATTGAGCTGCAATAAACATTAATGTGCAGACAGCTTGTTTGTTTGCCAATTTCATTTCCTTTGGGTAAATTCCAAGGAGTGGTATGGCTGGGTAGAATGGTAGGGTTATATTCAGGTTTCTGAGGAATCTCCAGACTGACTTCCATAGTGGCTTAACCAGTTTGCATTCCCACCAACAGTGGGTTAGTGTCCCTTTTCCCCCACATCCTCTCCAGCATCTATTGTTGGCAGATTTCTGAATGTGAGCCATTCTAACTGGAGTGAGGTGGAACCTCATTGTGGTTTTGATTTGCATTTCCCTGATTGCTAGTGATCTTGAACATTTTTTCATGTGTCTGTTGGCCATTTGGATTTCCTCTTTTGAAAAATGTCTATTGAGGTCCTTGGCCCATCTCTTAAGTGGGTTGTTTGTTTTGATCTTGTGGAGTTTCTTGATTTCTTTGTAGATTCTGGTTATCAACCCTTTATCTGTTGCATAGTTTGCGAATATTTTTCCCATTCTGTTGGTTGTCTCTTCACTTCCCTGACTGTTTCTTTTGAAGTACAGAAACTTCTCAATTTGATGCAATCCCAAATGTTAATTTTGGCTTTGACTGTTTGTACTTCTGGGGTATTTTCCAAGAAGTTGCCAGTACCTATATCTTGTAGAGTTTCTCCAGTGCTCTCTAATAATTTGATGGTGTTGGGTCGTAGATTTAAGCCTTTTATCCATGTTGAGTGAATTTTTGTGTAAGGTGAAAGGTAGGGGTTTTGCTTCATGATTCTGCACATGGAAATCCAATTTTCTTAGCGGATGATTTTATGGTTATTGGTGATTGCTTTGCCTCAGGATTTTGGTTTTAAGATCTGGCATGCTATAGTGACTCTCCTATGGCTGGTTTTGTGTGGCACAAACTGGAAAGGACAGATTCTGTTGCCTAGTAACCACAATAGTCTCAGGAAATGTATTGAATCTGTAATTTGCTTTCAGAAGTATGAACATTTGATGATGTTGCTTCTCCCAAGTCATGAACATGGAAGTTTTTTTTTCATTTTTAAATGTTGTTTTTTTATTTCTTTCTTTCTTTAGTGCTTTTGTAATTTTCATCATAGAGAACTTGGTTGGACTTCTTTCTTAAATTTATCCCAAGATATTTAATTATTTTTGGAGCTAATGTTAATGGGACTGATCTTGAAAGTTCTTTCTCAGCTGTGGCATTGTCTGTGTATACAAAGGCTATTGATTTTTCTGTGATCATTTTATATTCTGACACTTTACCAAACTCTTTTAGGAGTTCAAACAGTCTCTTAGTAGAGTCTTTCAGATTCCCTATATATAGGATTATGTCATCTGCAAATAGGGATAGTTTGATTCCTTCTTTTCCAATTTATATCCTTTTGATTGCTTTTTCTTGCCTAATGGCTCTGGCTAAACCTTCCAGGACTATATTAACTAGCAATGATGAGAGTAGGCTTCCTTGTCTGGATCTAAATCTTAGAGGGAATGCATTCAGCTTTTCACCATTCAGTAGGATGTTGACCATTGGTTTGTCATAAATTGCCTTGATAATGTTGAGGAACATTCCTCCTATACCCAATTTGTTTAAGGTTTTCCTCAGGAAAGGATGTTGTATTTTATTAAATGCTTTTCTGCATCTATTGAGATAATCATATTGGTTTTGTTCTTCAGTTCGTTCATGTAATGTATCACAACCATTGATTTGTGAATGTTGAACCATTCCTAAATACTAAAAATAAATCCCACTTGATCCAGGTGAATTATATGCCTGACGTTTTGCTGGATTCGAGTAGCTAATATTTTGTTGAGGAGTTTTACACCTATGTTCATCAGGGATATTTGTTTATAGTTCTCTTTATTGTATCATTTTTCTGACTTAGAAAGTAAATGATTAACATTTCATTTAAGGAGTTTGGGAGGATTTCCTCCCTTTCAATTTTTCTGAGTAGCTTGAGAAGAATACTATTAGTTCTTTAAATGTCTGGTAGAATTCAGAAGTGATGCCATTAGGTCCTAGGCTTTTCTTTGTTGGAAAGGTCTTACTTACTGATTCATTCTCTGTTGGTTATCAATCTGTTTAGATATTCTATGCCTTCATGACTAAATTTTGGTAGATTATTTGTGTCTAGGAATCTCTCCATTTTTTCTAGTTTTCCAATTTTTTGGCTCACAGCTTGTTCTAGTAATTCCTCATGATTCTTTTTATTTCTGTGGTGTCTGTTATATTTCTATTTTCATCTCTAAATTTATTGAATTGTGTCTTCTTCCCCCTTTTTTTGTTAGTTGGCCCAATGATGTATCAATTTGCTTATTTGCAAAAAATAAGCTCTTCATTTCACTGATCTTTTGTGTTGGTTTTTGCTTTGAGTTTTATTTCTTCTCTAATTTTAATTATGTATTTCTTCCTACTAATTTGAGGTTTGGTTTGTCATTTTTTTTAGGTCCTTGATATACATTAATAGCTCATCTATTTGTTTCCTTACCAATTTATTCATGTAGGCAACAATTGCTATACTTTGCTCTTAACACTGCTTTTATTGAATCCCATAAATGTTGATATGATGTATTGTCACCTTCATTTGTTCCCAGAAAATTTTTGATTTCACTTTTGATTTAGTCTATGAACCACTGTTCTTTCAGGAACATGTTTTCAGTCCCATGTGTTTGCATATGATCTAGAGATTCCCGAGTTGTTGTTTTCCAGCTTCATTGCATTGTGGCTAGAGAAGATGTATGTTGTGTTTCAACATTTTTTTAATTTGTTGAGACTTATTTTATGGACTTAGCATATGGTCTAGCCTAGAGAAAGTTCCATGCGCTGATGAGAAAGATGTGCATTCTTCAACTGTAGGGTGAAATGTTCTGTACATATCTGTTAGGTCCTTTTGGTCCATTTTTGGTCTATTACCTATGTTTCTGTACTGATTTTTTTGTCTATTTGATCTATTGATAAATGTTGGATACTGATATCCCCCTTACTATTGTATTGTAGTCTATGTATCCTTTTATATCCATTAACATTTCTTTTGAATAGCTAAGCACCTTATAATTAGTTGTCAATACATTTATTTTAGTCACATCTTCCTGTTGAATTGATTCCTTAATCATTATATAAAGCCCTTCTTCATCTGTTACAATTTTTTGTGTTAAAATCTATTTTGTCTGATATTAGGATGAAAACACCTGACTTTTTTTACTTTCCATTGGCATGGAAAATTTTTTCCAGTATTTTACTTTCAGTTGGTATGTCTCTTTGGTAGTGAGATGTTTTTCTTATAGGTAGCAAATAGATGGTCATATGTTTTAATCCATTCAGCCAGCCTGTATTTTTTAACTGGATAGTTGAGGCCATTTGCATTCAATGTGACTATTGATATTTAACAACTTGGCTCTGCCATTTTCCAGTAAATATTCCTAGTGCTTACTTTGGATTTCTTTCATATGTTTACTGGAGGATTATCAAACTTTACATTCTTTCATATTGATGGCTATCTTTCTGTGTTTCTGTGCATAACACATCCCTAAGCAACTTATGTAAAGCTGGATGAGAAGTGACAAATTCTTTCAATTTATGTTTGTTATGAAAGGTGTTTCTTTCACCTTCACTCATAAATGACTACATAGCAGGCTACAGGATTCTGGCTTGACAGTTTTTTTTTTCTCTCTTAAGATTTGGGATATATGCTGCCATTCTCTCCTAGCTTGTGTTTCTGATGAGAAGTCAGCTGTGAGTCTAACTGGATCCTCTGAAAGTAATCTGGATTTCTCTCATGCACATTTTATGGTCTTTATGGTGAATATCTTTTCTGGTAATATCTGTTAGGAGATCTATATACTTCATCTACATGAGTGTTCCTTTCTTTCTCCAAATTAGTGAAGTTTTCTCTAATTATTTTACTAAATGGGGCTTCTAATCCATTCTCTCTTTCTACACCTTCAAGAACTCTAATACCTGTATGTTGTGTTATTTGATAGTATCCCATAAATCTCTAACACTGTTTTTAAGTTTTCTAATTTCTTCTTTTTCTTCTTCTTTGATCTAATTGAATGATTTCCAAAGTTTTGTTTTCTAGGACAATATTCCTTCTTCTTCCATGCCAAGTCTGCTGTTATGGCTTTCCACCACATATTTTATTTGGTCTATTGAATTTTTCATTTCTAATATTTCATTGTGATTTCTCTTTAACATATCAGTTTCATAGGAAAATTTTCATTCATACCATGTATGGTTTTCTTAAGTTTGTGGATTTGCTTCTGGTTGCTTAAGAATAACCTATGTTTACTTTTTAATTCTATTTCCAGAATTTCATCAATCTCTTCATCCAAGCATTTAAATATTGAAACATAGTTGTGTTCTCACAGGGTCTTCTTTATTATTGTTTCTTGAATTTCTTCATTTGTATTTAGTTAAATACAATGAATAAATTTGTGGAGTTTTTTTCTTTTCATGGTAGAGTTTTTTTTTCTTTGAGCTATGAATCTATGACTTAATGTAATGCCTGCACTTTTAGTAAACACCCAGAGGTATATGGTTGGTATGGCCACGGAGCTCTGGTCAGTGCTTAGGTGTGGGGTAATTTTCCAGAGTAACACACAGGTGGTTATAGTAGATCTCAATGCCTGGGTGTGTTCTGAACCACTATAAACCCCACAAGTGTTCTGCACAGTCTTCACTGTGAGCACATTTTCTGCAGCAAAGACCTGTTATTAGTAACCAAGGAAATCCAAGCATGTGGAGCTGCAACCAGTGATTGCCCACAGGCCCCACTATACCCTGTATCTTTTCATGTATCCACCAAGTCTCTACAGTCTCAGTACAAAAGGCCCCAACAGACTCCAAGTGCACAGGTTTCTCTGCCCTACCAGGCTGTCCAGTCAATAGAGTGGCAAATGTTCCCTGAGACAGTTCTGCCTAGGTGTCTTGCTCCTGGGAGTCTGTGGGTGCTTTATGGTCCTCTGAGGTTGACCGCCTACCTCCCTGTCAGGCTCAAAGTCAGTGGGGACTGCCTAGTATTTTCTTTGCTAGAGTCACTGGATCACATGCATACATAGAAGTCACTGGCCAAATGTTGCTATCTCCTTACCATTACTGCCAGTACTGCAAAAAACAGGGAGTCCTGCTCAGCCAGTTGCTGTGCATGTGCACAAATTCTTCTGCAGTTCCTGCTCTAATCCAAAATGATGCTCACTCCTTCTCATCCAAGCAGCAGGAGCTTTTATGGGGAAGTTGAGGTGAATTAAACATGCCCCTTGTCCTTCCACTGGGTTCGTGGACAACCTGTAGCAACTGCTGGCCTCCAGAGCTCCAGTCCAGACTCACACTGTGACTCCCTCTGGCTATATCACCATGGGTTGCTTCAGCCCAGCCTCACCTCTGTCTCCAAGCTGCCTCCTGCTCCAGCTCTTGGCTGCTTCAGTTGTGCTTGTGCTGGTGTTCTTACTGCATGGCTGCACCTTCCACACAGGTCCATGACATTCCTTTTCCTGTTGTAGGATTTCCAGTGCAGTTTTCTCTCCTATTCTATCCTGAGAGTGTACTCCCTATCCTTTTTCTTCCTGTTCATCTGTAGCCTATCACAGTGTGTTGGTCCCAAATTCACCATCTTGGAATCTCACTATAGTTATTCTTATCACAGAAGAGTGAGTTGTAAGAAGAGTCGATTCTGTAATATCACCCACAAACCTCACTCAATTTGGAATTTGGCTTAGAGACTACTAGAATGAAGCCAGTGGGGATTCATAGCAGAGACAATGCTCCACAGAGAAGCAGATTAAGTCAGAGTTGTGAAGTTGGAGGGTATTTGAAATCTTCAGAATTATTTTGATCAATGTGAAACCTAAAGCAACTTTCATTCCTGGGAGATTGAAACGCTAAGACAAAAGGGTAAGTCATAGTGTGTGTACTTTTGTGTTCTATAACACCTATGGAGTTTCTGGCTAAAAATGAACAAGTATTTCTGATATGAATTTGAGCCAATAAAATGATATATTTAAAACACAGTTTGGAAAAATTTGATAAATAATTTATTCATGAAAATATGCATGGCTACTTTTTTTAATCTCTCAAAAGTGTTCCATCCTCCCCATGCCAACCCACAGGCATGTGAAATTTCCTTTAACATTTCCATGCTTTTTCTTAAGTATGGAAATCAATGTCAAAACCAAAACTGTCTGTATGACTTCTTCCTCAGCATTTCCAGTTGATTATTCATTGAGTGCTGAGGAGGAATGTGAAATCAATAAGACCAAATAGCAGTGCTTATTTCCAGATGACTTTCCATTATATAGTCAGTCATGTTCTTACAATTATTTTGGATGTTTATCTTGCATGTTCATAAATCTTGTATGTTCATAAATTGTAATTTTAAATATAATTAGAAATCAGTGACATAACTCAAAGAATGATTTATTACTCTCAGGAAGTACTGAGGGCAAGCAGTCTTAAAGTAAAGCACCATATTTTTATAGGTTTGAATTACAAGCTCTTAATTTGTAAAACACATCTAGACTATAAGATTAGAGATCAGATTATCCATTATTATTTACAGCCAGTTGGATCTGTAAAAGAAAGAAATTACAAAATAAGTCTGACATGATACAAAGCAATTTCACACCAGATGTTTATCTAGATTTTAAAATTAACTTAACCCCATTTTTTTTTTTTTTAGTCAACAAGTATCCTAGGCCAACAGTACCTGTTCAACAGTTTAATACTTGAGGTTGTCTCTAAGACAAATAAGTGTGTTCAGGCCACTGTCAGACATCTTCCAACTTCATCCTGAGAGTAGATAGCTGAGGTGGTCTACTATTGAGTATATACAGTATTATAGTCTATACATTATACACCACAATGGAGACAGAAGAAATCCTGTCACTGTTGATGATTTAATCCATGGAGAACCTACAAAGAGAAGAAAGGAAACAAAGTACAAATCCATTCTGTAAGTACTTCAGATGAAGGAAGCTGACTAAGATAGACTCAGGGGCATCTTCCTGTGTTCTACATATTAAACTAGTCAGTTATCTCTGATTAACAGCAAGCATTGATGTTGACTTTTCTTTAGACCTAATTTTTTCCTGGGACATATTTTTTACCATCTACCTTTGGGTTAACACAGAAGTTTGTAAGTTTGAAGCTTGTAAAAGATGACCTATTTTATCTATGAGCACTGTGGGGAGCAACTCGGACTAGACTAAGTTACTGGAATTAAGACTTATTCTATGCATCTGCTCTCCCACAATATGGCACTGGGAGAGGAGAAAACAGCTTCTACACAGCTGCCTCTCACCAACTTGACAAACTGTAGGACCTGCTCCTGATTGGAGGAGAGCAGCGTACTCGGCGTGTGGGCAGCCGAGTTGGGATTGGTGGAAGAGGACTATAAAGGAGGAGAGAGACAACATGCACCAGGAACATCTAAGAGGAACACCTGTGCAGCCCCTGAGAGAGCAGTGTGCCACTCCCCCGCGGAAGTGGGGAAAGTGGCTAGGGGGAACCGCCCTTCCATGGAGGTGGAAGGGAAGGTAGCCAACCCGGGAAGAACCAGCAGCAAACCCGGGGAGGGCCGAGCAGACAAAAGAACAGCGCAGGGTCCTGTGTCATTCCTCCATGAAGAGGGGGAGCGACAGAGCACAGCAAAATATTTACCATCAAACTACAGTACAAGATAGTTTTTGAACACCCATGATTGTTTTTAACAAGAAAATTAACAGGAAACAGAGGGAAATATCTCAAACTTTGTGGCAAACAAAGGGAGATCAAGGATCAAAGGAGAGAGAAATACATAAGAAAGTAGGGCCCTCATTCATAAGGGTGATAGGTGCTGAGTGTCTTAGTGCAAGAACATTTCAGCTCTCTTATAGAGTTGTGAAAAAGTGAAGAGACCAAAGGGGAACTGATGCCATCCATCATCCTTTTACATTAAATAGGACTCCCACACTAATTCACAACCTTGAAAGTGCAAATGATATAATACTGGCAGCCAATGTGAATGTAGGCAGGTGTATCATAGTTCCAATGACTTTAGAAAGAATTAACTCAATGTCATAAGTTATAAGAAAAAACAAACAATGCCTACCAATCAGCACCATAACTCTTCACTACTGGAAAGAATGCCCTCCCCTATGTGCACTAACAAGATGTAGAAACACGATTCTCAGCTGGGTAAGTTTGACGTCCCAGAATTCTGAAAACTGTCCGGAGACATTTCCAGCTGTCACATAATGGGCTTCACTGCCTTCCAGTGGATAGCTGTCATCCTCCTAAAAACAGCACTGGCCTGTGCCCCAACTATTATCCAGCTCAAAATGAGTATGGTGCCCAAGTAGAGCATTTTGGCATAGGAAAAGGGTCTATACTCCCCCCTCTTTCAAACTCTTCACCTTTTAAACCACTTTTCCAATAGTTTGAGATATTGGGATATTTGTGCATCATGAGCAAAGTTTTTCATAGAAGAGTGGGCACAGTAGGCAGAATTTTAAGGTGGCCTCTGACTTATGCACACTGTGTTATGCCCTGCATTTCCCTCACCCTTAGATTAGCACTGAGTCTAGATGATTAAGGATGGCAAAGCTGATATACAGACACTCCTATTGTTATGGCCTTTGACATGAGGAACCACTTGAAAGACTTGAGGGAAATTCCCTTGCTGGACTGTGTACTGTGGTATGAGTGGGAAGTACAAATATACCCTAGGAACTGAGGTTAGATGACAAGTGACACAGAGAAGCTGGATCTCTCAGTCATGTGCCATAAGGAAATAAATAATGCTGATGATAAGTATGTATTCATGAGCAGATAAATCTGATCCCGCAGATGACAGCCAATGCATGTAGAAATTTGATGATGTCTTCAATTATGACTGAAGCCCTTTCTTGGCAAGGGGGTCTTTCCTTGTCTCCTGGGCTTCCTACTCTACCATGACTGTTACTGCCTGCTTTTCTAGATGATTCATTCCACAGTCCTTCTCTCTCAGATCCTCCATGTCCCTGGATATTTCCTGTAAGCATGATCAGTCCCTAAGTTAAACTAATAAAACTAAGAATCCTGTCACAGTGACTTCAGCAAGGTGTTTCAATACTAACATATCTAACATGTTGAACCTGCCTAACTTCTTAAAATAAAGCTTTCCAAAATTATATGGTCAGAATCTTATATTTTCCTGTATATCTTATTTCACTTATACCAAGTGTTTCTTTAAGTATTTTTGCGTCTTACTCATTAATGTGATTCAGATTAGAAATATATTTTATTCATGTGCATGATTTTTACATTCTGTGTCTCAGCAGTGTGAGAAGAGGAAGACAACTTTACACAAGAGAAGGAAATGAAGAACTGTGATTTATATGCTGTCCAGTCTGATCATAGTGACTTCAGTCCACCGGATTGAAACCTTAAGTACTCAGTGTGACACACTTAACCAAAATCCTCTGCCATAAAAATCTTAGAAGCAAACTCATAAAAGCTTACTTCAAAGAGAGGTTGTGAGGAAGAAATGCTAAATTAGGAACTTGCCTTATACATGGTGCTCCTAATTCATTTATTCAAGCCTATTCAGTCACTGCAAGAATAAAAAAGGCACTGAGTGCTAATACTCCTGTGAGCTGTGTGAAGTGTATATTTTATTGGAGTAGTGACAGAACAACAGAACAGTAGGCTCCAAATAATCATTGATAGACAAAATTGGGACAGGAGGGCATGGTGGTCACACTGACTACGATGTCATCAGTGTGACAGACTGGTAAGGGTCTTAGAAGTTGAGGGGATGGGAGAGAAGAAATGCAATAAGAAACACAATGGTGAGCCACATTAGGAGCAGAGACAGGTGTGATGACTCTTTAGTGGCCCTTCTCAAGACTCTGAAGTTCAAGTGGTAAGTAACAATTTATTCCAGAGCTAGAAAGGAAGTCTTGGGTAAGATTCTCTCTATTATTGATTCTGGAGGACCCTGTAGTAATTCTGGCCATGTAGTCACCATTCTAGCAGACAATAGAAAGCCCCTGCCTCAACTGTCACCACATGATATTTCTCATCACCAAGAAAGACTTGAAACCTGAGGATGTAAGGAAACATCCACCCTCATGAGCATTCATCCTGCAGTGTTTGGCACTCACACAATACCTGTGCCAGTCCTCACGCAGGAGCAGTGATGGGGGTGGATGGCTAATGATCACATCACCAAGTCACAGGGTTAGGGGAAGAGGAGTTACAGGATTTGATCTGTGTCTGAGGTATCCCAGTACCCATCTGCCCAGACTCTGTATCTTTATGAATGGTGCTGCCTTCTGTGGACATCTGTCTCCTTGGGATCTTTCCACAATTTCATCACTTTCTATTTTCTAAAATGTGCTGTCTGACTGGGCTCCTGTGTCTACAGTATGCTTTCTCATCACTTTCTGGACCAGTCTCCTAGTGGAGGGAGCACATGGAGACAACTCAATTACGGCCATTAAAAGTTGAGTGCAATTGCCAGGCTGTATTTTGAATACTTTCCTGAACCTTAAGGAAGAGACTTCAATCAAGTTTTTCACATTCATGTAGGAAGCCTCTAGGGGTAAATGTCAATCAATAACCCTGGGCAAGTGCTAGGAGCAGAAATAATATTTTCCTATTCCTGAGTCCCAAAACCATTAAGATTCAACAATTATGATTAAGTCCTGACAGTGAACCTGGTCCTATTTCCAAAATTTCACAAGTGAGATTTGATGTTCTGATTATAGAAATAGACTAAACTATGATCAGAGTGTTGGTAAGTGACTGCTCACCTGCCATGTAGTATCAGCCAAGTGACTTTATCTTTCTATGCCTTGCATTCTCTATAAAAAGGGCAATGATTCCTGATGCCCAAAACTGTTTTTGAGTATAAAGAGTTCCAGATACAGACACTCCTCAGCTAGTGTCGGACAAACCCTAAACCCTCAATAATTCTTAGATATCAGGATTTGGAATGTTACACCTTGTGATGATTTAATTGATGTTTTCTCATTCCCTGTTCACCTCTAGTATCCACAAAGTAAGGGGTCTTTTCAGATTACTTCTCATTCTCAAGACAGAGACTGAAATGTAGAAGACCTCCAGACTGAAGAAAGGAATGATGAACCAAGAACACAGTTTTTTTACTCAATTCTGTCATCTTATCATGTGGATACTAGTCAGGCAGTAAAAAGCACTGAGTTCTGGCCTCACTTCTACCACAAAGGTAAGTCATTGTCTCCAGATGAGTGTTACTGTGGCTATGACAGCCTGTGAAACTTACATACACAGAGGCCTTATCTCCTAAACACAGGCCTTGTACACAGGCCTCTCACAAACACAGGATAGCACATCACACAGGCCTCTCTCTCTCTCTCTCTCTCTCAGAAAAAATATCTGGCAATCTGTCTCAAGGGTGTCCTACATGCATAAGTGTAAGGAATAGATCTCGCTCCTCCCTTACTCGAGTAACAAGAACAGACCAGAAATCATTGAGTGAGTATTAAGAATTGGACATGAAAAGTTCATAGTAATGTGGGAGAAGATGTTATGGAAATAACCTCTGTGATCCAAAACAATGAATGCAGTGATATGCTCTTATGAGGTTCTATATGGATTTATAGAAACAACTATCAATCCCACCTGTACATGCTCAGGGAAGACTTATCCTAAGAGATGAAATCATATTGAAATATTCTAAAGCATTACTTTTTCCAAATCTTAAACTGTCTAAGGAAAGAGCAAGGTCAGCTTTGCAGATCTGAAATCTTGTGATGCTGAGAGTTCGGAAATCATGTAAAATAGACAATCAGAAAGAATCTAGTCTCAGAACAACCAGGACACACTGCATCCCAAGGACCCAGAGGAGATAGACATAAATATATTAAGACATGCAGTATTTCAAATAATCCACTGAAAATCATAAGTCGTATAGATGCAGGAGTGCCTGCTATTCTGTATCTCCCTCCCATACCACTTCAGTCAGACTCTGGAAAGATGATGCTGGGATCTGCGGGACCTTGGAAACCCTAGGTCATAGAGGTCACTCAATAGCTCTTCAACATTAGAGGTCCCCAGACCTAACTGTCAGCAGTGGCTTTTGAACATGAATCATTGAGGTTCCACAGACATAGCAAGATGGCTCAAGTGCATTACCTTTTGCATGAGTTCAAACAGATCCTGGGCACCTGCTGCTTCTCAATTTCTGTTTGAGGAGATCATGTTGCAGAGTGTGAGAATCACTTAGATTAGACATAGCAGCCCTTGGGTTAGGGTGAAACATTCACCAGTAAAAATGAGGAGACTAACACTTTGCCACACTTGCTTTCTCTCAAGAAAAAGAGATCTCCCCTTTATGCTTCTCCTCCTGTCCCCATTCTCAGCATCTTTTCTCTGTGTCTCAGTGCTCTGACACTCTCCATATTAATTGTTTCTCTCTTTTAACTCATAACAGCTTCTACCTCCAAATTACAACTTGGCATGATCTTTCCACACTACCCACTGCCAGTCCCCACATCCATTTATAACATCTCTCATTTGCATAATTTAATTTCTTTCCTGGACAGCTACTAGATTACTAAGTTTCCAAATTCCATGAGGTAAATCAATTATTGGATGGTCTTGGATCAAGGGTCCAGAGCCTATTAGTTGGTTTATTTTATTTATTTGTTCTGCTTTACTTCATTATTTACCATGTTGTATGCACTACACTTTACTTCTTGCCCCTTCCTAATTATTTTTCTTGCAGCAGTTGTTCTCAGGGAATCTCATTCAGTCTAACATCTTTAAAGGACATTTGAAAGCTCATGACATCTTAATGTCTACCTACAGCCCAAACACCATCTTCAGCTTCTCTTATATTTAGTATACTGTCTTATAATAATAACTTATTTACATGACTTACTAATCATGATGTCTAATTGCCAGCTCCAAACTAACCTGCCCTGACCATATTTATCTATCTATTTCTTTCTTTCTTTCTTTCTTTCTTTCTTTCTTTCTTTCTTTCTTTCTTTCTTTCTTTCTTTCTTTCTTGCTTTCTTTCTTTCTTTCTTTCTCTCCCTCCCTCTCTCTCTCTCTCTCTCTCACACACACATACACACACATACACATGTATATATATACACACACACACAGAAGTCTGCCTTCATTACACATTTGAGTAATCCTAAACTACTATTTTCTTCTCATACCAAGGCAGGAGTCAGCTAAGGGTTAATTGGGGAATCTGAGAAAAACAAATTCTCAAATTATTTTGTAGTCTTAGTGTGTTTTTCCTTTTTCCAGTCTCTACCTCCTTGCCCTTATACTTGACCTTGAGGCAGTAGACAAAGAGATAATTGGAGAAGCTAAGGAAAAAAGTTGCAAACTTGACCTTCATATGCATGTGGTAATGTCCAGATGGCTTACATGCCAGATGATCTCAGAACCACACGGAGGGTTGCCTCTCACCAAATAACCACACCTATAAATATACAGACCTTAACCACATTCAAGTGGCTTTGGTCTCAGCCTGTTGCCAGCTCATATTTTCATAATGAGTATACTTTACTTTCCTGTAATAAACATTTATTTCTTTACTCACTGCTTGTGTGAGCCTTGTTCAATTCATTATCTGAAGTTCAAAAGAGCTTAGTCATGAACTTTCCACTGTCAACTCCAATGATACTAAATATGTAAATTAAAAAAATTAGCTATTTCTGTATTTTGAAGATCTGATCTCAAGTCCATCTACCTCTACCGCCAGCATTTTTCATTCTATTCCTACATGACTCCATCTCCTGGACTGCTCAAAATCAATATTCTCAAGTTGGTACTTATTTGGGGCTGGTGCTGTGGTGTAGTAAGTAAAGCTACTGCCTGGAGTGTCAGCATCCCATATGGGCACTGGTTGTAGTCCTAGCTGCTCCTCTTCCAATTCAGCTCTCTGCTATGGCCTGGGAGATCAGTAAAAGATGGCCCAAGTGCTTGGGCACCTGCACCATCATGGGAAACCCAGAAGAAGTTCTTGGCTCCTGGCTTCAGATCGGTCCAGCTCTGGTGGTTGCAGTCATTTGGGGAAATGAACCAGTGGATGGAAGCTTGCTCTCTCTCTGCATCTGTCTCTCTGTAATTGCCTTCCAATTTTAATTTTTTTTTGACAGGCAGAGTTACACAGTGAGAGAGAGAGACAGAGAGAAAGGTCTTCCTTTTCCTTTGGTTCACCCTCCAAATGGCTGCTGTAGCCGGTGTGCTGTGATTCGAAGCCAGGAGCCAGGTGCTTCCTCCTGGTCTCCCATGCAGGTGCAGGGCCCAAGCACCTGAGCCATTCTCCACTGCCTTCCAAGGCCACAGCAGAGAGCTGGACTGGATGAGGAGCAACCGAGACAGAATCCAGTGGCCCAACCGGGACTAGAACCTGGGGTGCCAGCACCGCAGGCAGAGGATTAGCCAAGTAAGCCATGGCACCAGCCGTAATTGCCTTTCAAATAAATAATAAATAATACTAAAATGTTTTCTTAAAAAATTGGTACTTAGGGGCTGGCACTGTGGCATAGCAGTTTAAAGCCCTGGCCTGAAGCGCTGGCATCCCATATGGGCACAAGTTCTATTCCCTGCTGCTCCTCTTCCCATCCAGCTCTCTGCTATGGCCTGGGAAACAGTAAAAGATGGTCCAAGTCCTTGGGTCCCTGTACCTATGTGGGAGACCCGGAAGAAGCTCCTGGCTCCTGGCTCCGGGCTCCTGGCTCCTGGCTCCTGGCTCTGGCTTCAGATCAGCTCAGCTCCAGCTGTTGTGGCCATCTGTGGAAGACCTCTCTCTCTGTTTCTACCTCTTGCTGTAACTCTGTCTTTCAAATAAATAAAATAAATATTTTTTAAAAAATGGTACTTCATAGTTGCCTAACAATAAATCATTTATTTGATTATTCATACCAAATTCAAATTTACACTTGGTAAATCCTTTTATATCATTTGTTGGATTATTTTATAGAAAAGTCTTACTGATGTATTTTGCCTTTTACCAAAATGCATAGCCTTTTAAACATATCTGCTCTTTGCTAAAATCTAAAATTTACCAATAACAGACATAGCCATGTGCCTGTTTTGCTATTTTGGAAAAAGGTGAAAGATTTATACATTCTGAAGAGAAATCAGAGTATAGTTTTGCCATTTTGAATGTAGCATAATACATAATATTCTATTTGCATTTTATGAACAGTAATAATTGTTCTGAATTGGAAACTGCTAAGAATCATCATGCTATTGTATTATTTGAAGATCAGTGTGTTTATATAGTTGGTCTGAATATTTTTCATAAGGTGAGAATTATTCTTCCACCTAACAAGTATAATATACCCAAACAGGTAAGCTACCCTTTTAAAATAAATAAGTATTTTCTATAAAACATATCTGAACAAAAAGATGTTAAGATGTTGACAGAAAAATGTATTCTGTTTATTTAACTGTACCTTCAATGCTATGTGTGTGTGCATGCGTGCATACATACACTGTTTATCACAGGAAAGATTAAGCATAATACAAATTATCAATTATTTAAAGATAGCAGGTAAATATTATTTGAAGATGGCAGGTGAATATGAAATGAGATATTTTGGAAATTAGGGACCATACTATTGTAGATTGATCATTGAATAAATCATAAATAGAAGGAGATAGATTTGGGAATTTTGAAACTGAAAACGTAAGGTCATCTTTAAGAAAAACAAAATGTAAAAAAAAAAAAAAAAAAAAAAAAAAAAAAAAAGGGCCGGCGCCGTGGCTCAGTAGGCTAATCCTCCACCTTGCGGCGCCGGCACACCGGGTTCTAGTCCCGGTCGGGGCACCGGATTCTGTCCCGGTTGCCCCTCTTCCAGGCCAGCTCTCTGCTATGGCCAGGGAGTGCAGTGGAGGATGGCCCAGGTGCTTGGGCCCTGCACCCCATGGGAGACCAGGAAAAGCACCTGGATCCTGGCTCCTGCCATCGGATCAGCGCGGTGCGCCAGCTGCAGCGGCGGCCATTGGAGAGTGAACCAACGGCAAAGGAAGACCTTTCTCTCTCTGTCTCTCTCTCTCACTGTCCACTCTGCCTGTCAAAAATAAAAAAAATAAATAAATAAATAAAAAAAAAAAAAAAAAAAAAGAAAAACAAAATGTATCAGTACAAAATGGGCAAGTGCAAGGGAGGCACCCAGAAACTGTGGTGAGAAAAACTGCTTGTACCATTGCACTAAATGGTGGATAACTGGGAAAGAAATCATTCATGACTATGTCTAATAAGTACATTGGGTTCTTGAAACATATATTTTGTGTTTTGAAAGCTATTTGCTATGTCCTAAGGGAGAAAAAATGTGTAACTTCTCCTTGTCCAGTTTTTTCTTTTTTCCTTTGGTTGCTGCATATGATGGGGCCAATTAGACATGTTACTATAATAGGATTACCTGCAATCTACCAGTACAAAAAGATGTCTTCTAAGTATGTACATTTCTGTGAAAGGAGCATAATTTTAATGAGTTTTCCTGTTCCACAAAATACTTGAATATCACTTCTATGTTGTACTCTGTAAATGTCAGGTGGAAACAGTTGAATGAGAGGAAATCCAGGAGTTTTTTTCTTTGATATATTCTATAGGCAAAGGTCCAGTAAAGATAGGATAGTTCTATTTAATATGTGGCTAAGTATGACTCGTGCATTTTCTTTCTTATACTTTCAGTACACAGAACTGAATTAATCATAATTATTAATTGTAGATTGGTCATCACTGATTTATATGTAGCTTTTTACATTATATGCTTAAATATTAAAATATAAAGGCTCATTGCTTATATCTAACAGGCACATTTTTATCTTTGTACTTATGTAGTCTCTTATCTGATAAACCAATTGCAATTTTTCATTTTGAAGTATTTTAAAGATCAAACACTTGAAGGTATTTGACAAGTAACCTGGGTATAAACTCCTTCAAATTTAATACATTTTCAATCTATCGTATTGATTGATTCATATCTGATTTGTCAGTTTTGACATTCATATTCACTGGTATTCTAAAATGTTCAACTTTTATAGAAAGCATTTTTTTCTTTTCAGACTTTTTATTAGTTTAGATGGTATTTTACTATATAATGATCATAATATACTCAGAAACAGAAATAGGTCTTTACACACACAAAAAAACTGACACATGGAAGATGTAGATCTTATTAGAAGTGGTCATGAGCATTAATTCTAGAGACTGTCTAACTTCTAAAACAAATGAGGATTTAAAATTAACTGCAACAAAATGTGCTTTTGTCAGTGTAAGAGATGGTAACTTCTTGACAGATCCATCCTTGAAGTAGCAGAAAATGTCAAACATCAATTTGTCACATTCTATCTTCTCTGTGTAACAATTAGAGAGTTGGTTTTTTTTTTTGACAGGCAGAGTGGACAGTGAGACAGAGAGAAAGGTCTTCCTTTTTCCCATTGGTTCTCCCCCAGATGGCTGTCGTGGCCAGCGTGCTGTGACCAGTGCCCCATGCTGATCCAAAACAGGAGCCAGGTGCTTCTCCTGGTCTCCCATGTGGGTGCAAGGCCCAAGGACCTGGGCCATCATCCACTGCACTCCTGGGCCACAGTAGAGAGCTGGACTAGGAAGAGGAGCAACCAGGAGAGAATCCAGCACCCCCACCAGGAGTAGAACTGGTGTGCTGATGCCACAGGCAGAGGGTTAGCCTATTGAGCCATGGCGCCAGCCCAGAAAGTTATTTTTGACATCAATTATAGGTGATATTTCAGTCCTTCCTGCACATGACACTGTGCACACACATGTTTCTTAGAACTGATTTTTTTTTCTAAGCATGAGATGATTTATAACATACTAGATTTTATTTTTAATATTTAGGACACTTGCCCTTATAACACCAAGTCATATAAATTTGTTATGTACAATTTTTCACTATGAAAATTTTAATTTTTTGTAATGTTACAAATATATTTTAAATGGAGATCAATCATTGGAGAAGCAGCAAGCCAGATCCTCACAATGTGATGCACATCTGATAAACACATGAAATGCAGGCTAATGGATGAATTACTAAATAGCTACAGTGATTACATTCTTAGAAGATTATATATTTAGAATTGGCCATTCTGTTTTATTTTGAGTTTTGAACCTCTTTTTTTCCTAGTGAAATGCAGGTACACATAGGAGATTCTTGATTTTCCAGATATTTGAATTCTAGAACGAATGTTTGTTACAAGTAGTGTTTGAGAAAAAATTAGATTTGTTTTATTTTTTAACTTTTATTTAGTAAATATAATTTTCCAGTTTATGGATTACAATGGCTTTTCCCCCCCATAACTTCCCTCCCACCCACACCCCTCCCATCTCCCACTCCCTCTCCCATTCCATTCACATCAAGATTCATTTTCAATTATCTTTATATACATAAGACCAATTTAGTATATATTAAGTAAAGATTTCATCAGTTTGCACCCACACAGAACATAAAGTGTAAAATACTGTTTGAGTACTAATTATAGCATTAATTCACATTGGATGACACATTAAGGACAGAGATCCCACATGAGGATTAAGTACTCAGTGACTCCTGTTCTTGACTTAACAATTTGACACTCTTGTATATGGTGTCAGAAATCTCCCTAAATGTTATCATAAATTTTTTGAAATCCGTATCTTGAATTTCTTCCATCTCATCACCTTCATAATCTTGGCTTGGCATGTCTTTTTCATTTGGGGGTGTCATAATGTCTTCCTTGTTCTTGTTTCCTCAGTTTCTGCGTTTGTTGCTTGGTATTGTGGAGATATTCTTTGGATTCTTCTTCCCTCACTGTGGTGTTTTTTCTTTTCTCTTTATACTATGACTGTATTAAGTGGACTGTCTGCTTTTGATGGAGCCTTAGAGGCTTGAGATGGGTGTGGCCAGAGAGCTCTGTTTGGTTCCTCAGGGTTAAGGGTGTGCCAAAGGTGACATTCCCAGGTTAGGTGGGGTAAATCTCTCTCTCTCTCTCTCTCTCTCTCTCTCTCTCTCTCTCTCTCTCTCTCTCTCTCTTTGATTCAGAAGGGAAGTAATTCTGCACAGTTGAGCAGAACTGAAGGTAGTCAGCTTCCAATCTCTGGCTCCTGTGGGTATAACATTCACCTGCTCTTTTCCAAGGACCACACAGAGAATCTGTTCTGCCCTCATTGTGGGCTCAAATTCTCCTGCAGTCTCACTGGGTTGCCAAGACTACTGAATTGCAGCGTCTCTGGAGAGTACTCACGTGAACTCCATGAGTTCTCTCACCCACCGTCTCTTTTTTCACAGTCTCAGTTCATTAGCTCCACACATTCACTAGGTCCTACTCTCCTGTTATTTCACCCCCGCCTCCCAGAGTCAGGTTTTTTTGCTTGGCTGTGGGTGGGCAGAGCCCTAAGGTCATGCAGCTTATACGTATGATCAAAATGGTGCCTGCTCTTTGTCTTGCTCGCCTTTGAGAGGAGAGCGGAGAGAGAGAAACTTGTATTGGTACTGCTCCCCCTTTTTTCCCCTCTCCTCTAGTTAGCCTGGTGAACTTTCCCCCATGGCGCTTCAAGCCTCATTCCCTCTAGGCTCCTCCTTCTGCTTTCCTGCCAGTGTCTTGGGCTATTGAGGTTCGGCTCACCTCGTGTTCCAGTGCTGGTGCGTAGATTCCACCACTGTTGTCCTGAGCCATGGGCTCCCACTCCCTCCACACAGGTCCACCATGAATCACTAGTTCTGGAATAGTTTCCTCTGCTGTTGCTTCCCCAACTCTTCCTTGAACCTGCAGTATCTCCACTTTTATTAAACTGTCTCTTCCCGGACTATAAGTGTGCTCCCTTCCTATTCTGCCATCTTGCCCTGTTTTTCTCTTATGGATTACATTTAGTACTATATTAGTTACCAAAGATCAGAGAGACCCTATGACATTTACCTTTTTGTGACTGGCTTATTTCACTAAGTATAATGGTTTCCAGTTGCATCCATTTTATTGCAAATGAAAGGATTTAATTTTTACCACTGTGTGGTATTCCAAAGTGTATATATACCATAATTTCTTTATCCAGTCCTTAGTTGATGGACATCTGTGTCGATTCCAAATTTTAGCTATTGTAAATTGAGCTGAGGTGAACCTGCAGATACCTATCACTCTTTCATATGCTAGTTTCATTTCTTTTGGATGACTTCAAGGAGTGGGATGGCTGGGTTATATGGTAGGTCTATATTCAGCCTTCTGAGATATTTCCATATTGTCTTCCACAGTTGCTGTGCAAGTTTACAATCCCTTCAACAGTGGGATCCTCCTCCCCACATCCTCACCAGCATTTGTTGTTTATTGATTTCTGTATGAGGACCATTCTAATGGGGTGAGGTGAAACCTCATTGTGGTTTTGATTTGCATTTTCCTAATGGACATTGGGGAAATGCTACAAGATACTGACATAGGGAAAGACTTCTTGGCAAAGAGTCCATAAGCGCAGGCAATCAAAGCCAAAATTAACAAGTGGGGTTACATCAAACTGAGAATCTTTTGCACTGCAAAAGAAACACTCAGCAATGTGAAGAGGCAACCAATATAATAGGAGAATTTATTTGCAAACTATGAAACTGACAAAGGATTGAATTCCAGAATTTATAAATAGGTAAAGTAACTAATCATACACAAAACAAACGACTTAGTCAAGAAATGGGCAACAGACCTGACCAGATATTTTTCAGGAGAGGAAGTTCAACTGGCCAAAAGACACATGAAAAGAAAAAATGCTCAGGATCACTAGTCATCAGGGAAATGCAAATCAAAACCATAACTATTAAGTTTGACAAGTTTGTCAGTTGAGTCATTAGGATACCACCTGCTCACATGATATCTCTACTCTTAATTTTATGTGAAAACACAAGCATTACTTGCATTAAAACAGATTTGTACAAACCTAACCATTTTAATCAGGTGTATAATGCAAGCAGTATAAATTACTGGACCTGTTAAGAAAAATGGGTTGTACCAAAACAATTTAGCTTCAAATGTTAATGCATTAATTATCCCCAAATACTAAAATTGATATTGTATAAATTTGAATGTGTGAGTTCCTTTATATTAGTTCTAGCAAAAGTTCAAAATATGTGGGTATATAAGAATGCAATCTATGATTTAAATTGTGATCGATACATGAAAATACCTCTTTGGAGATCCTTGAAATCTATATTGAGTGTAATTAATGTTACACAAACCTTATTTTGCACAAAAGTATGCTAAGTGCTAATGCCCAGATAAGTAAAGTGAGTTGTTCAAAGTCATGCAGGTAATTTGTAGCAGTGAAAATTATATGAAGAATCTGGTATCCTGAAATGTAGGCCATCATTCTATCAATATAGTACTCCTTCTTGAGTTCAAGGTTATAATTTGTGGGAAATTAATGTTGGAAAATAAATACTTGCTTTTTTGTTATGGTGCAAAATTTCTTTGCATACTTATTCATGAGTTGCATGAATTTTTTCAACATATTTTTGAGTATGTTTGCTATTTATTTGAAATATATATATATATATATATATATAACAAGTAACTACATCTATTTCCCAGAAGAATTTTAGAAACTATTACATATATATGCTTAAAATTATTTGCTGACTTACTTGGCAATATGAAAAAGCAATGCGTATTTGAAAACCTTGAAGGGTACTATGTCACTTGCATTTTAAGATATAATGCTATATTTTAGGTCGTTTAATGTTTTGAGTAATGATTTTTAAATAATGAGGATTTTTCTTTTTTGGTAATCATTATGTTTTCATTTAAAACAGTATATTAAATAAGAACTCTCAAGGGAATAATTTCATAATAAATCCTAACACATTAATATATTTTAAGGTGAGAAAATAGGATTTCTTTGAAATCTCATAGAATGATAGTGAAAATTGAAGATATCTACAGTGTTTCATAATTTTGTTTAAAAATTTGTCACATTGATAATTTTTAGTTAAGTTTTTAGTTTTTAACAGATTCAATAGGTTTATAGATACAAGTTGAAGAAATAATGTATACCCATCCTTATTCATTGCCACCCTCTTTCCTTCCTTGTCTTTTTAGTTTTTGAGATAACATTTTAAATTTACATTATGATAAAAAAACTTAATACTTCAGGGAATTAGTTTAACAAGTATAAAGCAAAAAAAAAAAAAAACCTAGTTTAATAAGAATACAGACAATGGCCATAAACCATATTTGAATAAGAATAGAAAAGATTAAATGATAAAATCACAGTTTTAACTTCTTTACTAAAAGACTCAGAGAAAGTTATTATTTAACAAATGTCAGTGTGAAAACGGATGTAAAAAGTGGATTATTTTTGTGTAATAAAATGGAACTTCTCTCAAGCTTTCTTGACAATCTCACAGAAAAACTTTTTAATAAATTTAAACGAAGTTTCCCCCTCCTTGTAAATTTTAGAAATCATCTACACTGTTTATACTTAATATTATTATATATTAAAAATAATGGGATGTTTTCTAGAAAGTTACACAGAAAGGTCACGTGATGGAACTGAGGCCCCTCGTCCCACATGAGAAGAATGGAAGAAACGAGGACCCATAAATGACAGCTCCTCACCTGCGTGAGCCCCACACACAGCCCAGGCTTCTCTGTAGTGGCCACCTGGTCCCAACTGCACAATCAGGGGAGACACAAGGCTGTGCTACACAGCTGCCCAGGGATGGCTCTGGGCCCAGAAGTCTCTGCCAGCAGGGAAAGGGCAGAACACCGGGGGTCCCAGGTGCAAGTCCAGGCCCCACCTTGTCAGTCAAAAGAGACCCAGGGAAGTGCTGTGCCACCTGTGAGATGGGGCCAAGCATTGCACAGACAGCTCTGGGAGTCTGCATCCTGCCTTAGCTCCACCTTCCCCCATTCTAGACCCCAGCCCCACACACTCACCATTTCCCAGTGTCCTAAGTGTGTGGTTTCCTGTGCTGAAAGAGGGTCAGAGATCAGTGGACACTGGGACAGCTTTCGGAGTCTCCCAGTAGCAAAGCCCCCTCCTTGGATCCTTTCTCCCTATAGGAACTGGACTACTATGGTGTCAAGATCCTGTGTAGTTATGCAGTGTTTATACCACTGGGCCTGATTAGACAGCTTGCATAGCCATCAGCACGCATGAAACAAAAGACACAAGGAATCAGCATCCTAGATAGCAGTTACATAATTTTAGGCCTCTCCAGATGGGAGAAGTAACAGGGAGGGCTGCGTTTGTGTTGCAAACTGCCTCCCCTAGGGATCCACCCTCCCTGCAGGGGGAGGGCCTTTCACCACTGGATCATGCCACCTGCCTCCCCATGGGTTTTCCTGCACCTGTCCTACCTAGAAGTTGTAGTAACCTGCTTAAGATGAGTTAAAGTCTAATGGTGTTTATTGGCTTCTGGGCCTTTTCATTTTCTTCATATTTCTGACTCATTTCTCTGTTGGGTCATTTGATTTTTTTTTTGTTTTTTATTCTTTTTCTATTTTTTTTATTTATTCTTTTTTTTAACTTTTATTTAATGAATATAAATTTCCAAAGTACGATTTATGCATTACAATGGCTTCCCCCACATACCGTCCCTCCCACCCACTACCCTCCCCTTTCCCACTCCCTCTCCCCTTCCAGAGGTTAAATAATCATTTTGTTGTAGATACTTGTTTTCTAGTCTGCCTCTTGTTCTTAAATATGATAGTTGTTTCTTGCTGGTACTGAGTAATTAGCAGATTTTATACATTAATCTTCCCAGTAATCTTGTTAAATTTATCAGTTGTATTTTAGATTTTCTGAATTATCTCTGTATTAAAGTGTCATCCTAGATATATAATATATATGATCTATATAAACAATATATTCCTTCAAAATTTATCTTTACCCCATATATATATATATATATATGTGTATATATATATGTGTGTGTGTGTATATATATATATATATATATATATATATATATATATATATATATATATATATTTTACAGGCAGAGTGGATAGTGAGAGAGAGAGACAGAGAGAAAGGTCTTCCTTTGCCATTGGTTCACCCTCCAATGGCTGCCACGGCCGGCGTGCTGCGGCCGGCGCACCGCGCTGATCCGATGGCAGGAGCCAGGAGCCAGGTGCTTATCCTGGTCTCCCATGGGGTGCAGGGCCCAAGCACTTGGGCCATCCTCCACTGCACTCCCTGGCCACAGTAGAGAGCTGGCCTGGAAGAGGGGCAACCGGGACAGAATCCGGCGCCCCGACTGGGACTAGAACCCGGTGTGCCGGTGCAGCTAGGCAGAGGATTAGCCTAGTGAGCCGCGGCGCCGGCCATTTACCCCTTATATTTTCTTTTTGCTTATTTACAGGACTACTCCTCCACTATGAAGTTGAAAAAAAAAATAGTGTTGGCATCTTATTCTAGGCTTTCTTCCAAGGAAAAAGTTTTCAAAGCTTAAGTGTGTTATTTGTTTTAGGTTCCTTTTGATCTTGATCAGATTGAGGACATTAATTTTTGTTTGTTTTAACTGATAGCAAGTTTTTTCAAATAGAAACTTAATTCTATTATATGTGTTTAAACATTCACTCAAAATGATCATGTGATTTTCTTTTTGTATTTTTCACCTAATTGGGAATCTTCCAACTCCTGCATTTTTTATTTTCTCTTGCTTGTAATTGATCTATGGCTTTCATACATGATTTAATTTATTATAATAACACTTTGCTTATGATATTCATATTTCTGTTTATAAAAGGGATGCTTTTAAAAATTCTTTCAAATCCTGATGCACTTGCATCATCATCAGTGTGATATTGGTTTTCCAAGAGAAATTTAAAACATATCCTCTGCTTATTTCCAGTTTACATAGATCTGGGAAACATAAGTTTGTTCTTTCTTCCTTAAAAGTTTGGAGTATGTCTACAAAGATGGACCTGAAATTTTGATTATGCAAGTTTTTCCTTCATTGGTTGGCTGGAGTTTTGAAATGTCATTCAACTTACTTGATTTATATATGACTTTTTCTATTTTATGTTATATATGTGTTTTGGGAATTTGATTTTCAAAATATGGTGGATTTTGATCTCCCTACTCAGAATTTTGCTCTTAAGAATTTCACAGATTTCTCTTAGTATCTTGGTAAAGGCTGCAGAAGAATGATCCTGTTTTAGTTCCTGAAACTGGTTATTTGTGTGACTTTTCTCTCTGTTTCCTTAATAGCTTTTACTAATGTTTTATTAACTTAACATTTTTTAAATCATTATATCCTTGTTTATTTGCTTGTGGTAGTTTTTTTTTTTTTTTTGCAGCTTTTCACAAGGTTTGCTGTTATCTTCTTGCTTTAATTAAATACTTTCATTTTTTCTTTATAATTCTTAATAAGCTGTAATGATTGATTTCATTGTTTCACTCTAACATAATCATTGAAGGTTGTAAATTATTTTTTTACTATGGTTTACTGCATTCTCTTTATTCCCTCATGTTTTTCCAACCCCTGTATGTACAAGTCCTATGTTTCTCCCAGTGTCTCCAATCCCATGTACCTGAAGCAATTGCAGTCTACATGTCTTAATTTCTGTACCTTAAACCTATATGTTCTGGTTGATACATTAGTGCTTCAACTATCTGAGATCCATTATTTATGCTTACCTGCCCAGGTAATCACAGTATGTCAACTACCCCTTTCATGGATGCAGAATGGCTGTGGTGCTGAAGAGAGCACCACAACAGAGCAGTGTCTCCAATAATTTCAATAAAGCAAGTAAAATTTCCCAGATATCCTAAGGTAGACATTTACTTATGTACTGCTGACTACATGCAATTTGTTCATTTCTACATTAATCTTTTGAAATAAATGCTGCTATGATTGTTGATTTTTTTTCTTTATGGTGCTGCCTGTTAATTGCTGACATGTGTTAATACAAATGAGATTCATATATTTTCTCTTCCTACCAATTCACTCCACATTCTGGTGTGACCTGAATGGTAAAATTCTGCCACCATAGAGTATATCTGAAGAATGTGGTACAGATAATATCATTTTAACTCAAAATAATTAACATTTTTAAAATGATCTTGAGAGGCCGGCACTGTGGCTCACTAGGCTAATCCTCTGCCTTGTGGCGCCAGCACACCAGGTTCTAGTCCCGGTCGGGGCACCGGATTCTGTCCCGATTGCCCCTCTTCCAGGCCAGCTCTCTGCTGTGGCCCGGGAGTGCATTGGAGGATGGCCCAAGTGCTTGGGCCCTGCACCCCATGGGAGACCAGGATATGTATCTGGCTCCTGCCTTTGGATCAGTGCGGTGCGCCGGCCACAGCGCGCTGGCCACAGTGGCCATTGGAGGGTGAACCAATGGCAAAGGAAGACCTTTCTCTCTGTCTCTCTCTCTCACTGTCCACTCTGCCTGTCAAAAAAAAATGATCTTGAGAAAAAAATAGAACTCTGTAACTCAATTTTCAATAAGGAAGCAAGGAAATGAATATTCCAACTGAGGAAGCAAACCACACATTTAATTGTATTAATGAGAGAGAGAACAATATGGGTGTATAATGAAAGGATAAAAGTTGATATTTCTTACTTACTGGACATTATGTTTAGTGATGCGTTAAGCCTGTGATTATAGAGTGCACTAAAATTACATTTTTGCAAAAATTTAAAAAATAAAGAAAACAAAAGGGAGGAGTTGAGCAGGGGAAAAGAGGGTTGGAATTAGGCTTATGTTCTTAGAATTATGCATGAAAATACAAGAAATCTGTTCTCCTTATATTATTAAAATTTAAACAAATGCATTTTTAAAAAGTTAATTGACTTTAATAAAAATGAAGGGGGATGGTGTTTGTGGTTTACTGGTTAAAGTGGCCACCTGCAGTGCCGGCATCCCACATGGGCACCAGTTCAATTCCTGGCTGCTCCACTTCTGATCTAGCTCTCTGCTGTGGCCTGGTAAAATAGTAGAGGATGGCCAAAGTTCTTGGGCCTGTGCACCCATGTAGGAGACACAGAAGAAGTGCCTGGCTCCTGGTTTCATGTTGGTGAATCCTCAGCCATTATAGCCAACTGGGGAGTGAACCAATGGATAGAAGACCTCTCTCTCTCTCTCTTTCTTTCTGTCTCTCTCTCTCTTTCTCTCTCACTCTCTCTCATTCTGTCTTCATCTCCTTCTTTCTGTGTAACTCTTTCAAATAAATGAATCAATCTTTAAGCAATGACAATGAATTCTATTAATAAAAATTGTTGAGAAATAGATTTAAGGAATTCTAACTTAAAATATATGCAAGGTGATCAGTATGTAGTTGGTGCTTTTGGTTCCTTTGAAGAAATTCTTAGAAATGAAATTACTTTGTCAAAAGGTGTGATAAGTCTAATTCTTCATCACACAGGAAATATTGTCCTTAAAAGTCATGGTTCTTCATCTCTGGGATTTGAGGAAAGGTAAATTAGTAATTAATTATTTTGGGAGCAGTGATCTTACTTTTCTTTTGATTAAGAACCACTGTTCGGCTGGTGCCATGGCTCACTAGGCTAATCCTCCACCTGTGGCACCGGCACTCCAGGTTCTAGTCCCTGTGGGGGCAACAGATTCTGTCCCAGTTGCTCCTCTTCCAGTCCAGCTCTCTGCTGTGGCCCAGGAAGGAAGTGGAGGATGGCCCAAGTACTTGGGTCCTGCACCCCATGAGAGACCAAGAGAAAGCACCTGGCTCCTGCCTTCAGATCGGTGCAGCACACCGGCTGTAGCGGCCATTTGGAGGGTGAAGCAACGGAAGGAAGACCTTTTTCTCTGTCTCTCTTTCTCACTGTCTAACTCTACCTGTCAAAAAAAAAAAAAAAAAAAAAAGAACCACTGTTTGAGCATTAGTAATAGCCGCAGCTGACAAGGGAAATTTTTCTTTTCAGAGATTGTTACAAAGATGATGTGAAAGGATAGAGTTATAAGTGAAGTACTTTAAAGCCTAAGCATATATGTACTACACCATAGTAAGAATAATTAATTGCTCAGATAGTTAATTGGTTTATGGAAGTGAAACTTTACACAGCATCAAAGTAACCTCACACACTTGGTTACAAGGGAGGAATAACAATAATGATATGGTTTTGGCAGCAGTTTGTCATCATTACTTTGGTTAATTAGAGAAGCTTTTATATGTCATTTGAATAAAGTAGTAAGCTTTAGAAGGAAGGATGGAACCCTTGGTTAAATTTGAATTTCAGTTAAACAACATCAATTTTAGTTTGAGAGGCCATCACTGTGGCAGAGGAGGTTATGCCACCATCTGCAGTGTGAACAAGTGTGGGGAAGATTATCCCTTTTTCTCTCCCTCTCCCTCTCCTTTTCTCTTTCTTCCTCTCCCTTTCCCTTCCACCCTCTCTCCTCTGGGTCTCCTCTGTAATTCTGGCTTTCAAATAAATAAATAAATAAATATTTAAAAAGATAAAATTAGCTTGATCATATTCCAGGCAGTATTAGAGTGCCCTGTATTTTATCTGGCAGAACCACTTTTATAGCAATGTAATGTGTAATACTACAATGCATATACACATTGTCTTCCAGTCAACATGTTACACATCAAATAAATACTTAGCTTTAAATTTGTATTCCTGAAGGATTTTCAGAGCATAGAATAAAAATATTTAAGGACAATCTAAAAGAACTGAGACAAAAAGATGATGATGAGGTAGAGTTTTAGGCAACTGGCCTTTATTTCCATTAGGTCAATGAAATGTTAAAGGGAATGTGTAAGACTAAATGAAAGAAATGGGCCAAGAACATATCCAGTCATTTGCACTGCTTTGTTACTTGGACATGTCTGACATGTGAAAGAACTAAATTAGATAGAAACACATTGATGAAAAATAAGTATTCATCAAGGCCGGTGCCGTGGCACAGTGGGTTAATGTCCTGGCCTGATGTGCCAGCATCCCATATGGGTGCTGGTTTGAGACCTGGCTGCTCCACTTCCAATACAGCTCTCTGCTATGGCCTGGGAAAGAAGATGGCGCAAGTCCTTGGTCCCTGCACCCACATGGGAGACTTGGAGGAAGCTTCTGGCTCCTGGCTTCGGATCGGCACAGCTCCGGTCATTGCGGCCAGTTGGGGACTGAACCATCAGATGGAAGACCTCTCTCTCTCTGCCTCTCCTCTTTCTGTGTAACTCTGGCTTTCAAATAAAATAAATAAATCTTAAAAAAAGAAAAAGACGTATTCATGAAAGCAGGTAACTGTGACACACAGGAAGTTCTCATATAAGAAAATTGTAATACTGTATTTTCATGATGAGATCTGGGATTATATAAGTATTAAAATTGATTGATGTAAAATATGTACTATGAAAAAACTATGCATGGATTTAATGTTTCTGCACAAAATACTTACTTTTAATTCCATTTTCCAAAATTGTCTCAGTATGCCCTTGTGTATATATGCTAAGCAATCTCATATCAACCAGTGTTGTTTTTGTATAACCCAGTATGTTTTAACTTACTTGTTCTAAGGGTTTAAATTATTAATAAAAAGAAATATTGCATCACATATGCGGTTGTTAAATTCTGAACATTGTTTTTGAATATTTATTTATTATATACATTAACATTTTAGCTATATGCCATATACTAATGAACTTTTTCAGTTTCTATAAGCGTTTCAGATTATTAGAACTATGCCAATTAATTGGAAGCATCCGTAAATATTCCTCAAAATATTGCAGTCATATGGGGACCAATTCAGTTCCCAGGTGATCCTCTTATGATCTAGCTCCTTGCTAATGGCCTAGGAAAATAGCAGATGTTTCAAGTGCTTGGGCTCCTGCCACCCATGTGGAAGACCAACAAAATTCTCCTACCTTTGGACAGGCCTGCTGCTACTTGGGGAGTGAACCAATGGATGGAAGATATTCACTCACTCTCTCTCTCTCACTCTCAACTCTGCTTTTCAAATAAATAAAAATAAATATTTAAAAGGAAATTTGAAAATCTGGCCCACTCTTGCAGCCACCTCAAAATGGCATGAATTATTTCATGAGATAAAACAGAAGTCATTGAAATTATGGATCATCTTGAAATCCAGGGAAACCAAAAACCCCTAGCAAAAGTGAAATGTTAATCCAGTAGAGAAATTTTGTTGGATGACTTAAGAAAAGCTGAAATCAGGGAGGATGGGTTAAGGGTTGCTTGTTTAGTTGAAGGTTCATTGATGCTGGTGTGACCTAGGAAGACAAAGCTCACAAAAGTCAATAGCACATGCTTCTGTTTTGGAGCAGAGAGCTACAATGAGGAAGGCCCATTGGAAATGGGATTACGTGTCAAAGGGATTACATAAATAATACTGGTGTCTGCAAATATTTAATAGAATTAAAAAGGAGAGAATGATCCTGCATGGGAAGCAGGATACACAGCAGACTCATAGAATGGCAAAATCCCTCAACAGCACTCTGGCCTCAGAATCAGCCCTTAAGGCATCCAGAGAGTTTCACAGGCATGGAAAGCCAAGACACTCTGGAAAAAAAAAGAAGACCTAAATGAAAGATCTCTGTGAGTGAGATCCCAGTGGAAAGAACGGGCCATCAAAGAAGGAGGTACCTTTCTCTGAAGGGAGGAGAGAACTTCTACTTTGAATATGGCTTGTCTAAATAAGATTGGAGTTTGTGAATTCAGGAGGCTTCCATGGCCTTGGCAGCTCATTACAAGAGCCTCAGGTAATTACTGACATCATAAATATGAGTGCCAATTGTTAAATAAACAGCAGGAGTCACTGTGCACCTGCTCCCCATGTAGGGCCTCTGCCCTCAGTGTGTTGTACTTTGTGTGTCTGTGTGGGTGCAATCTGTTGAAGTTTAAAAGATATGTAGTTGCAAAGGAATAATCTGTGGGGAAGAAGAATTTTCCTGGGAAAATGTTTTTAACTTGATTAATTCTGTAAGGCTGTCAGTTTTCCATGAGGACATTTCCATTGCTTAAATCGCAGCACAAGCCTCTCGCCCATTCATGACTTATTCAACTTTCAGTACTCACTATTATAGTTCTCATTTAAAAATAATGGTAAAAGCAATGGACTAAATGAATACTTTTTGAAAATATAATCAATTCGGAAAATGGTTTATAAGGCAAAAAAATCTCTAAGCATGATAGCATAATGAATTTTCATTATGCAAGAACAATTAATCACTGTGTAACAGATTGTCAGCAAAACAAAATGCTTCAAATGTAAACAGGAGTGTCAATTTGTAAAGTCAACAACAGGAGTCACTGTGCACTTACTCCTCATGTAGGATCTCTGTCCTTAATGTGCTGTACATTGAGACTTAATGCTATAACGAGTACTCAAACAGTATATTTCACTTTGTGTTTCTATGGGGGTGCAAACTGTTGAAATCTTTACTTAATGTATACTAAACTGATCTTCTGTAAAAAAAAAAAAAAAGAAAAAATTATCAATTCCCAACTTGACTCTCACTGGGATTAAACATGACAATAGGTCTGATCTGATTTCATCATCATTTAAAAAATCATCTATTATTTTTCACTTTATGTTTCTGTTTGGGAGCAAACTGTTGAAATCTTTACTTAATGTATGCTAAACTGATCTTCTGTATATAAAAGAGAATCAAAAATGAATCTTGATGTGAATGGAAGGGGAGAGGGAGTGGGAAAGGGGAGGGTTGTGGGTGGGAGGGACGTTATGGGGGGGAAGCCATTGTAATCCATAAGCCATACTTTGGAAATTTATATTCATTAAATAAAAGTTTTTAAAAAATGTAAATAGTTACAAAATATTGTCTGTAAAGGTCAGGGAATTTTCTCTCTATGAAATAGGTTTTAATGATGAGGATTATAATGGAGAATATCATAAAACCAACAAATGTGAGATAAATCAACACTAATAATTTCTGTATTAACAAAATATATTTCCTATTCATTAAAACAATTTTTTGTGAATGTCCATAAAGAAAAAGATATAAAGGGATTCCAGTTAAAATACCTCAAGGGCTGAGATTGTGGTACAGTGGATTAAGCTGCCACCTACAATGCTGGCATCCCATATGAGAGCTCATGTGGGTGCCTGCTCGCTTGCTCGCTGTTCTTCTAATCCACCTCTCTATAATGCTCCTCTGACAGTAGCAGAGGATGGACCAAGTATTTTGGCCCCTGCCACCCCCATAGGAGACTTGGATGGTGTTCATGGCTCCTGGCTTTAGCCTTTCTCAGCCCCAGCCATTGTGGACATTTGGGGCAATAAACCAGAGAATGGAAAATCTTTGGTCATCTTTTATAACGCTAGGCAAGTTGTGACAAATTCTTTAAATTTCTGTTTATTATGGAATATCTTTATTTCACCTTCATTTATAAAAGAGAGCTTTGCTGGGTGCATTATTCTTGGTTGACAGTTTTACCTCTTAACACTTTGCATATATCTTCCCATTCTCTCCTAGCCTTTGGTGTTTCTTATCAAAATTCAGCTATGAATCTGTGCGGGTCAGCCGCATCAGTCAAATGGAACCTGAGGAAGGGAGAGGGACCTAAAAGAGAGGCAAGCGATCAGAGAGAATGGAGCCAAGACAACAAGGCTGATCAAAGCTCATTTATTCCAATGTCTGGGTGGTATTTTTACATAACAAGCACAAAGAAGAACAAAAAAGCACAAAGACACACAAAAGATAACAACATACATAAGCAACTTATTGGGGCCTCTGGTGGCACAGATAATTTTAACAGAGTGTTCTTTTTCTTTTCTTTTTTTTTTTTTGACAGGTAGAATGGATAGTGAGAGAGAGAGAGAGACATAGAGAAAGGTCTTCCTTTTCCATTGCTTCACCCGCCAGTGGCCACTGAGGCCAGCACACTGCGGCCGGTACACCATGCTTATCCGAAGCCAGGACCACAGCAGAGAGCTGGACTGGAAGAGGGGCAACTGGGACAGAATCCAGCACCCCACCGGCACCGTGGCTCAATGGGCTAATCCTCCACCTGCGGCGCCACCACACTGGGTTCCAGTCCTGGCCGGGGCGCCAGACTCTGTCCTGGTTGCCCCTCTTCCAGGCCAGCTCACTGCTATGGCCCAGGAGTGCAGTGAAGGATGGCCCAAGTGCTTGGGCCCTGCATCCACATGGGAGACCAGGAGAAGCACCTGGCTCCTGCCTTCGGATCAGCGCAATGCACCGGCCACGGCGGCCATTGGAGGGTGAACCAATGGCAAAAAGGAAGACCTTTCTCTCTGTCTCTCACTCTCTCTCCCTGTCCACTCTGCCTGTCAAAAATAAATAAATAAATAAAAGAATCCAGCTCCCCAACCTAGACTAGAACCTGGTGTGTCAGTGCCACAGGCAGAGGATTAGCCTATTGAGCCGTGGTGCTGGCCAACAGAGCGTTCTTGATTATCATCCTCCTTCAGGATGGGAGTATGTGACTTTCTTATCCCAAGAACTCCACAAGCCAAGATTGACCTTGATTGTCCAAAGGCTGCCTACATGAATCTAATTTGAAATCCTCAGAAGGCAATCTGGAGTTTCTATCATGTGCATTTTATTTTTTTTTACTTTTATTTAATGAATATAAATTTCTGAAGTACAGAATATGGATTACAATGGCTTCCCCCAATAATGTTCCTCCCACCCGCAACCCTCCCCTTATCCACTCCCTCTCCCCTTCCATTCACATCAAGATTCATTTCCAATTGTCTTTATATACAGAAGATCAGTTTAGCATGTATTAAGTAAAGATTTCAACAGTTTACTCCCACACAGAAACATAAAGTGAAAAATACTGTTTGAGTACTAGTTATAGCATTAAATCACAATGTACAGCACATTAAGGACAGAGATCCTACATGAGGAGTAAGTGCACAGTGACTCCTGTTGTTGACTTAACAAATTGACACTCTTGTTTATGGCCTCAGTAATCACCCTAGGCTCTTCTCATGAGCTGCCAAGGCTATGGAAGCCCCCTGAGTTCACTGACTCTGATCATATGTAGACAAGGCCATGGTCAAAGTGGAAGTTCTCTCCTCCCTTCAGAGAAAGGTACCTCCTTCTTTGATGACCCATTCTTTCCACTGGGATCTCACTCGTGGAGATCTTTCATTTAGGTTTTTTATTTTTTCCCCCAGAGTGTCTTGGCTTTCCACACCTGAAATACTCTAATGGGCTTTTCAACCAGATCCGCATGCCTTAAGGGCTGATTCTGAGGCCAGAGTGCTGTTAGGACATCTGCCATTCTATGGGTCTGCTGTGCATCTCACTTCCCATGTTGGATCATTCTCTCCCTTTTTGATTCTATCAGCTAGTATTTGCAGACACTATTCTTGTTTATGTGATCCCTTTGGTTCTTAGTCCTATCATTATGATCAATTGTGAACAGAAATTGATCACTGGGACTAGTGAGATGGCATTGGTACATGCCACCTTGATGGGATGGAATTGGAATCCCCTGGTATGTTTCTAACTCTACCGTTTGAGGTAAGTCAGCTTGAGCATGTCCCGAATTGCACATCTCTTCCCTCTCTTATTCCCACTCTTATATTTAACAGCAATCACTTTTCAGTTAAGTTTCAGCATTTAAGAAGAATTGTGTATTGATTGCAGTATTCAACCAAAAGTATTAAGTAGAACAAACAAAATACTAAGAGGGATAACATATTAAGCTGCTCATCAACAGTCAGAGTGAGGGCTGATCAAGTCATCATTTCTCATAGTGTTCATTTCACTTTAACAGGTTTCCTTTTTAGTGCTCAGTTAGTTGTCACCTATCAAGGAGAACAAGTGGTATTTGTCCCTTTGGGGTTGGCTTATTTCACTCAACATAATGTTTTCCAAATTCCTAACAGGGATCACTTTTCAGTTATAATTTAAATACCTAAGAATAATTGTGTGTTAATTACAGATTTCAACCAATGGTACTAGAACAAAAAAATACTAAAATGGATAAAGTATTACATTGTACATCAACCGTCAGGACAAGAGCTGATCAAGTCACAGTTTCTCATAGTGTCCATTTCACTTCAACAAGTTTCCCCTTTGGTGCTCAGTTAGTTGTTGCCGATCATGTGCATTTTAGAATCTTTTCTTTATATTTTACTGTAGAGAATTTTAGTACAATGTGTCATGAAGATCTTTTCTTATCATGGCTATTAAGAGCTTTATGTGCTTAATGTACTTGAATGTTCCTCTCTTTCCCAAAATTAGGGAAGTTTTCTGTAATTATTTCACTAAAAAGGCTTTCTTGGGCCAGTGCTGTGGTACAGTGGGTGAAACTGCCACCTGCAGTGCCAGCATCCCATATGGGCACCAGTTCGAGTCCCAGCTGTTCCACTTCTGATCTGGCTCCCTGTTATGTCTTCGGAAGGCAGTGGAGGATTGCCCAAATGCTTGGGACCCTGCTCCTATATGGGAGATCTGGAAGAGGCTCCTGGATTTGGATCAGCACAGCTCTGGCCATTGCAGCCAACCAGGGAGTGAACCAGTGCATGGAAGACCTCCCTTTCTCTTTCTGTCTCTCTTTCTCTCTCTCTTTCTCTGCCTCTCCTTCTATCTCTGTGTAACTCTTTCAAATAAATAAATAAATATTTTAAAAAGGCCTTCTAAATCCGTTCTCTCTTTCCATGCCTTTAGGAATTCCTAAGATCTGTATGTTGGGTCATTTGATAGTATCCCATAAATCTCCAACACTGTTTTTTATTTTTCAAATTTCTTTTCTTCTTTTGTCTTACTATAAAATTTCCATTGAATTGTCTTGTAACTTGTATATTCTTTCTTCTACCTCACCAAATCTGTAGCTAAAGTTTCCCACCACATTTTTAATTTGATCTATTGAATTTTTCATTTCTAATGTTGCATTTTGATTTCTCTTATAATCTCAATTTTATGAGAAAATAGTCATTCTTTCATATTATGTATGGATTTCTTTAATTCATGGATTTGCTTCTAAAACTACTTCTAAGTAATCCAATGTTCAATTTTTTTTAATTCCATTTCTGCCATTTCTTCAATATCTTCATCTTCATATTCTGGTATTGAAGTGTTGTTGTGCTCTTTTATGGGCAAGATATTGTCTTCTCTTTTCTTGTTTCCTGAATTGCTGCATTTATTTTTAGGCATTTGTGGAGATACTTGGTAATTGTTGGTTATTTTTCTTTGTTATGGATTTTATCTTTGGACTATGCCTCCATGGCTTAGTGGAGTGTCTGTCTATTCTTTCAGTGAATATCAGAGGCATGTGCTGGGTGTGGCCAAGTAGTTCTATTCAATGTTCCAAGTTGAGGGAAGTGTGCACATTGACACCCAAGTTGACTGTGTTAAATCTCTTTTTTTTTATCACAGGGGAGGTTTGATCAACTCTATTAATATAGTCTCATGCTCACCTCCTTCCTCCAATGACCAATGCTTAGGTGCTAGCCACAGTTGCTACAATATTTATGCAAGCTGACACAAGAACCATACAAAGATCTGTACAGCCCTTGGTGTGATCATGAATCCTGCTGCAAAGATCCTCACCGGGACTCAGGGAGCCACAAGCATGTGGAGCCATGCATAGTGACTGCCCAAAGACCCAGCCACACCCTGTGCCCTCCAGTGCAGCCACAATGTTTTCACAACCCCAGCTAACAGTTACAACCACCAGAACCCTGTCAATTCTCCCAGAAGACTTAGATGATTCCTCTTGGCTAGTTATTGGGCACATGGACACAAGCTGGTGCACCTGTTACATGTGTTCAAAATGGTGCCTGTTCTCTCTCAGCTGGTTGCAGGATTCCAGTGTCTGCTGGTCACACAGAGAGAAACATGCCTACTTTTTTTCCCTCTAGGTTGGTGGGTACACTGTTCCCCACAGGGCTCTAACCCAGACTCACACTAGACTCTTCCCTCACCTTTATTACCAGTGGCTTGGGCTGCTGCAGTCTGATCTCACCTCACTCTCCAAAACTGGTGCTGAGGCTCTTGGCTGCTGGATTCCTGAGATGTGTGAATCCACATCCTCTACATAAGTCCACAGTGTTCCTCTAATTTGCATTAAATTTCTTCTGCAGCTTTTCTCAATGTATCTTCCCTGAGATTGTTTTCTCTTTACTTTTCTAAAACTATCTTCTGCTAGAGTAGAGCAGTAAGCTCCCTCCCTATTTCACTATCTTGGAATCCTCTTAATAAATATTTTTAAAAACATACTATAGTTCTGCATAGAATGATTAAAAACTCACTAACATAACAAGAAGATATTTAAAGGACTAAACAAGCTGAAATAACCATTCATAATGGAAAATAAAAATTAAGAATGTAAAGCTGATATTTTTGGAAAAAATAATGAATGTGAATGAGTGCTATAAGATGTATAATTGAAATAGAATAGAAATACATGAATAAATAAAATTCTTCCAGATGTTTACTAGAATTTTGTGTACAATATTGGTGGGACCTCAGATTGTGAAGATGTATTACAATAAATGTTAAAGGAAATAGGCTAGTCAATTTGTGGGGGGTATTAATTGACATATCCAGGCAAGGTAAACCAAACATGGAACTTGAATAGATCACAAAATATTAGATTTTAGTGAGACACTTTCCATTCAAAATGTTCCAATAAACCCAAGAAACTCAAATTCAAAGCTGAAATATTTAAATAAACAAAAGTAAACATTTTGATGCACAATGCATTGTAAGCAATGTTTTAAAAATTTCTAAGATATGGGGGCTGGTATTGAGGCATAGTGGGCTAAGCTTCCTCCTGGTGTGCCAGCATCCCATATGGGTACCAATTCATGTCCCAGCTGCCCCATTTCCAATTTAGCTCTTTGCTATGCCCTGGGAAAGCAAAAGAAGATGGCCCAGTCCACACATCGGTGCTGGAAGGGGAGCAGACCTGCGTGGAGAGCGTGGGAGCCCACAGTTCGGGACACCAGCGGCAGACTCAACACACCAGCGCTGGAACACGAGGTGAGCTGAACCTCAATAACCCGAGACACCGGCAGGCAAGTGGAGAGAGGAGACTAGAGTGAACGACCCCCGGGGGGGGAGACTTCACCAAGCTAACTGGAAGAGAGAGAGAGGGGAAAAAAAAAAAGGTGACTGGTATGGACACGGGTTTCTCTCTCTCTGCTCACCTCTCAAGGGCGAGCAAGACAAAGAGCAGGCGCCATCTTGGACATACGTCATAAGCAGAGCGACCTCAGGTCTGCACCGGCCCTGAGCCTAGCAGAAAAACCTGACTCTGGGCGGGGCGAATTAACAGGAGATTAGGACCTTGTAAATTTGTGGTGCTACTGAACTGAGACTGTGAAAAAAGAGACGGTGGGGGAGAGAACTCATGGAATTCACGTGAGCACTCTCCAGAGACGCTACAATTCCATAACTTTGGCAACCCAGTGGGAGACTGAAGGAGAATTTGAGCCCACTCCGAGGGCCGAACAGATTCCCTGTGTGGTCCTTGGGAAAGAGCTTAAAATCTCTGGCTCCTGTGGGTATATCATTTGCCTGCTAACTACCTCCAACTTCGTTCAGCTGTGCAGAACAACTTCCCTTTTGAATCAAAAAAAGAAAGAGAGAGAGAGAGAGAGAGGTTTACCACACCCAACCTGGGAGTGTCACCTTTGGCACACCAAACAGAGCTCTCAGGCCACACCCATCTCAAGCCCTAAGGCTCCATCAAAAACAGATAGTCCACTTAATCTAGAGTCATAGTATAACAAGAAAAAGCACCACAGTGAAGAAACCAAATATCTTCAATATGACAAATAACAAATGCAAAAACCAAGGTAATAAAAACAAGGAAGTCACCATGAAGCCCTCAAATGAAAAAGACACCCCAATTCAAGATTATGAGGATGATGACATAGAAGAAATGCAAGAAGCAGATCTCAAAAAATTGATAAGAACATTAAGAAGTTCTCAAAAACAAATTCTTGAACTACAGAAATCCTTAATGGACAAGATAGAAAATCTCTCTCGTGAAAATGAAATATTAAGGAGGAATCAAAATGAAACGAAACAACTAGTACAACAGGAAACTGGGATAGTGACTGAAGTGAAGAATTCAATAGAACAAATGAAAAACACAATAGAGAGCCTTACAAACAGAATGGGAGAAGCAGAAGAGAGAATATCAGACTTAGAAGACAGAGAACAGGAAAGGATACAGTCAGACCAAAGAAAAGACGAGGAAATTAGGAATCTAAAACATATTGTCGGGAATCTTCAGGATACTATTAAAAAAACCAACATTCGGGTTCTAGGAGTTCCTGAAGGCATGGAGAGGGAGAAAGGATTAGAAGGCCTTTTTAGTGAGATATTAGCAGAAAATTTCCCAGGTTTGGAGAAGGACACAGAAATCCTAGTACAGGAAGCTCACAGAACCCCTAACAAACACGACCAAAAGAGATCCTCACCACGACACTTTGTAATTAAACTCTCCACAGTGAAACATAAAGAAAAGATCCTAAAATGTGCAAGAGAGAAACGTCAGATTACTCTCAGAGGATCTCAAATCAGACTCACAGCTGATTTCTCATCAGAAACTCTACAAGCTAGGAGGGAATGGCGAGATATAGCCCAGGTACTAAGAGAGAACAACTGTCAGCCCAGAATATTATATCCTGCAAAGCTATCATTTGTGAATGAAGGTGAAATAAAGACTTTTCATAACAAACAGAAATTGAAAGAATTTGTTGCCACTCGTCCAGCCCTGCAAAAGATGCTTAAAGATGTGTTACACACAGAAACAAAGAAACACGGTCATCAATATGAAAGAAGGTAAAGGAAGGAAAGCTCACAGCAAAAGATCACAGGGAATTCAAAGCATATATTAGAACTTATCTTTGGCAAATGGCAGGGCAAAGTTACCACTTATCATTAGTCACATTGAACGTGAATGGCGTGAACTGTCCAGTTAAAAGACACCGTTTGGCTGACTGGGTTAAGGAACAAAACCCATCTATTTGCTGCTTACAAGAAACACATCTTTCTAACAAAGATCCATACAGACTGAAAGTGAAAGGCTGGAAAAAGATATACCATGCCAACAGAAATGAAAAAAGAGCAGGCGTAGCCATCTTAATATCAGACACCATAAACTTTACCACAAAAACCGTTAAGAGAGACAAAGAGGGACACTACATAATGATTAAGGGATCAATTCAACAGGAAGATATAACAATTATCAATGTATATGCACCTAACTACAGGGCACCGGTTTATCTAAAAGATTTGTTAACGGACTTAAAGGGAGACTTAGACCCCAATACAATAGTACTGGGGGACTTCAATACTCCACTCTCAGAAATAGACAGATCAATAGGACAGAAGATCAACAAGGATACAGTAGATTTAAACGACACTATAGCCCAAATGGATCTAACAGATATATACAGAACTTTCAATCCTACAGCTAAAGATTTTACATTCTTCTCAGCAGTACATGGAACCTTCTCTAGGATTGACCACATACTAGGCCATAAAGCAAGTCTCAGCAAATTCAAAAGAATTAGAATCATACCATGCAGCTTCTCAGACCATAAAGGAATGAAGTTGGAAATTAGCAACTCAGGAATCCCTAGAGCATACGCAAACACATGGAGATTGAACAACATGCTCCTGAATGAACAATGGGTCATAGAAGAAATCAAAAGAGAAATCAAAAACTTTCTGGAAGTAAATGAGGATAACAGCACAACAAACCAAAACTTATGGGACACAGCAAAAGCAGTGTTAAGAGGAAAGTTTATATCAATAGGTGCCTACATCAAGAAATTGGAAAGGCACCAAATAGATGAGCTTTCTATTCACCTCAAGGATCTAGAAAACCTACAGCAAACCAGACCCAAATCTAGTAGGAGAAGAGAAATAATTAAAATCAGAGAAGAAATCAACAGGATTGAATCAAGAAAAACATTACAAAAAATCAGCCAAACGAGGAGCTGGTTTTTTGAAAAAATAAACAAAATTGACACCCCATTGGCCCAACTAACTAAAAAAAGAAGAGAAAAGACCCAAATCAATAAGATCAGAGATGAAAAAGGAAATGTAACAACAGACACCACAGAAATAAAAAGAATCATCAGAAATTACTACAAGGACTTGTATGCCAGCAAACAGGGAAACCTATCAGAAATGGATAGATTCCTGGACACATGCAACCTACCTAAATTGAACCAGGAAGACATCGAAAACCTAAACAGACCCATAACTGAGACAGAAATTGAAGCAGTAATAAAGGCCCTCCCAACAAAGAAAAGCCCAGGACCAGATGGATTCACTGCTGAATTCTACCAGACATTTAAAGAAGAACTAACTCCAATTCTTCTCAAACTATTCAGAACAATCGAAGAAGAGGGAATCCTCCCAAATTCTTTCTATGAAGCCAGCATCACATTAATTCCTAAGCCAGAAAAAGATGCAGCACTGAAAGAGAATTACAGACCAATATCCCTGATGAACATAGATGCAAAAATCCTCAATAAAATTCTCGCCAATGGAATGCAACAACACATCAGAAAGATCATCCACCCAGACCAAGTGGGATTTATCCCTGGTATGCAGGGATGGTTTAATGTGCGCAAGACAATCAATGTGATACACCACATTAACCGACTGCAGAAGAAAAACCATATGATTATCTCAATAGATGCTGAGAAAGCATTTGATAAAATACAACACCCGTTCATGATGAAAACTCTAAGCAAACTGGGTTTGGAAGGAACATTCCTCAATACAATCAAAGCAATCTATGAAAAACCCACAGCCAACATCCTATTGAATGGGGAAAAGTTGGAAGCATTTCCACTGAGATCTGGGACCAGACAGGGATGTCCACTCTCACCACTGCTATTCAATATAGTTCTGGAGGTTCTAGCCAGAGCTATTAGGCAAGAAAAAGAAATTAAAGGGATACAAATTGGGAAGGAAGAACTCAAACTATCCCTCTTTGCAGATGACATGATTCTTTATTTAGGGGACCCAAAGAACTCTACTAAGAGACTATTGGAACTCATAGAAGAGTTTGGCAAAGTAGCAGGGTATAAAATCAATGCACAAAAATCAACAGCCTTTGTATACACAGACAATGCCATGGCTGAGGAAGAACTTCTAAGATCAATCCCATTCACAATAGCTACAAAAACAATCAAATACCTTGCAATAAACTTAACCAAGGACGTTAAAGATCTCTACGATGAAAATTACAAAACCTTAAAGAAAGAAATAGAAGAGGATACCAAGAAATGGAAAAATCTTCCATGCTCATGGATTGGAAGAATCAATATCATCAAAATGTCCATTCTCCCAAAAGTAATTTATAAATTCAATGCAATACCAATCAAGATACCGAAGACCTTCTTCTCAGATCTGGAAAAATTGGTGCTGAAATTTATATGGAGGCACAAGAGACCTCGAATAGCTAAAGCAATCTTGTACAACAAAAACAAAGCTGGAGGCATCACAATACCAGATTTCAGGACATACTACAGGGCAGTTGTAATCAAAACAGCATGGTACTGGTACAGAAACAGATGGATAGACCAATGGAACAGAATTGAAACACCAGAAATCAACCCAAACATCTACAGCCAACTTATATTCAATCAAGGATCTAAAACTAATTCCTGGAGCAAGGACAGTCTATTCAATAAATGGTGCTGGGAAAATTGGATTTCCACATGCAGAATCATGAAGCAAGACCCCTACCTTACACCTTACACAAAAATCCACTCAACATGGATTAAAGACCTAAATCTACGACCTGACACCATCAAGTTACTAGAGAACATTGGAGAAACCCTTCAAGATATTGGCACAGGCAAAGAGTTTCTGGAAAAGACCCGGGAGGCACAGGCAGTCAAAGCCAAAATTAACTATTGGGATTGCATCAAATTGAGAAGTTTCTGTACTGCAAAAGAAACAGTCAGGAGAGTGAAGAGACAACCGACAGAATGGGAAAAAATATTTGCAAACTATGCAACAGATAAAGGGTTAATAACCAGAATCTACAAGGAGATCAAGAAACTCCACAAAAACAAAACCAACAACCCAATTAGGAGATGGGCCAAGGACCTCAATAGACATTTTTCAAAAGAGGAAATCCAAATGGCCAACAGGCACATGAAAAAATGTTCAAGGTCATTAGCAATCAGGGAAATGCAAATCAAAACCACAATGAGGTTCCACCTCACCCCGGTTAGAATGGCTCACATTCAGAAATCCACCAACAACAGATGCTGGCGAGGATGTGGGGAAAAAGGGACACTAAGCCACTGTTGGTGGGAATGCAAGCTGGTCAAGCCACTATGGAAGTCAGTCTGGAGATCCCTCAGGAACCTGAAGATAACCCTACTGTTTTACCCAGCCATCCCACTCCTTGGAATTTACCCAAAGGAATTTAAATTGGCAAACAAAAAAGCAGTCTGCAGCCTAATGTTTATTGCAGCACAATTCACAATAGCTAAGACCTGGAACCAACCTAAATGCCCATCAACGGTACACTGGATAAAGAAATTATGGGATATGTACTCTTTAGAATACTATACCGCAGTAAGAAACAACGAAATCCAGTCATTTGCAACAAAATGGAGGAATCTGGAACACATCATGCTGAGTGAAATAAGCCAGTCCCAAAGGGACAAATACCATATGTTCTCCCTGATTGGTGACAACTGACTGAACACCAAAAAGGAAACCTGTTGAAGTGGAATGGACACTATGGGAAACGGTGACTTGATCAGCATAGCCCTGACTGCTAATGGACAACTTAATACATTATCCCTCTTAGTAGTTTCTTTGTCTGTTCTACTTAATATGACTGGTTTAATTCTGTAATTAATTCACAGTTATTCTTAAGTGTTGAAATTTAACTGAAATGTGATCCCTGTTAAACATAAGAGTGGGAATAAGAGAGGGAAGAGATGTATAATTTGGGACATGCTCAAGCTGACTTGCCCCAAATGGTAGAGTTAGAAACATACCAGGGTTCTCCAATTTAATCCCATCAAGGTGGCATGTACCAATGCCATCTCACTAGTCCAAGTGATCAATTTCAGTTCACAATTGATCATAATGAAAGGACTAAGAGTCAAAGGGAGCACATAAGCAAGTTTAGTACCTGCTAACACTAACCGATAGAAGAAATAAAGGGGAGAGTGATCCAACATGGGAAGTGAGATACTCAGCAGACTCATAGAATGGCAGATGTCCTAAATAGCACTCTGGCCTCAGAATAAGCCCTAAAGGCATTCGGATCTGGCTGAAAAGCCCATGAGAGTATTTCAGGCATGGAAAGCCAAGACACTCTGGCAAAAGATCTCTGTGAGTGAGATCTCAGTGGAAAGAACAGGTCTTCAAAGAAGGAGGTACCTTTCTCTGAAGGGAGGAGAGAACCTCCACTTTGACTATGACCTTGTCTAAACAAGATAAGAGTCGGAGAACTCAGAGGGCTTCCATAGCCTTGGAAACTCATGACTGGAGCATAGGGAGATTACTGATGCCATAGACAGGAGTGTCAATTGGTAAAGTCAACAACAGGAGTCACTGTGCACTTACTCCTCATGTAGGATCTCTGTCCTTAATGTGCTGTGCATTGAAATTTAATGCTATAATGAGTACTCAAACAGTATATTTCACTTTGTGTTTCTATGGGGGTGCAAACTGTTGAAATCTTTACTTAATGCATACTAAACTGATCCTCTGTAAAAAAAAAAAAAAAAAAAAAAAAAAAAGAAAAGAAACTATCAACTCCCAACTTGACTCTCACTGGGATTAAACATGACAATAGGTCTGATGTGATTTCATCATCATTAAAAAAAATCATCTATTATTTTTCACTTTATGTTTCTGTGTGGGAGCAAACTGTTGAAATCCTTACTTAATGTATACTAAGCTGATCTTCTGTATATTAAGATAATCAAAAATGAATCTTGATGTGAATGGAAGGGGAGAGGGAGTGGGAAAGGGGAGGGTTGTGGGTGGGAGGGACGGTATGGGGGGGAAGCCATTGTAATCCATTATTCGTACTTTGGAAACTTATATTCATTAAATAAATTTAAAAAAAAAAGAAAAAGTAAAAAAAAAAAAAAGAAGAAGATGGCCCATATGCTTAGGCCTCTTACCCACTTAGGAGACCCAGAAGAAGCTCTTGGACCCAGGCTTTGTATCAGTCCAGCTCCAGCCTTTGCAGCCATTAGTGACTGAACCAGCAGATGGAAGGCCTTTCTCTCTATCTCTCCCTTTCTCTGTTTATAATTCTACCTTTCAAACAAATAAATCTTTAAAAAATTTATAAGACATGAATCATAGGGTTTTTTACTTTAGATAATGGGTGAGTTTCTCCGTTACATAATGAGCTTCTATAAATCAATTGAAAAAAAAAAAAAAAAAACCCAGTCACCAAACAAAAACATGGACAAAATATGTATGGATTATTTTTAAAAAAGGAAAAATGAGTTTAGATATATGAACAGAAATGCAACCTCACCGGGAGAAATTAACAAAAACAATCTGGAGATCATCATTTTCAACTTTAAGATTGGCAAGAGTCCTAAAGGTCTCAGAAGACCATATTGGTCAGGCTGACTGGAGAAACAAACCATCATATCTATTACCAAACAGCTAGAATAGCCAGATCCAATTATCATGACCACTATAAAAGGCAATAAGACAGGGCCAGTGTTGTGTCATAATAGGATAAGCTTCAACTTGTGGCTTTAGCATCCCACGTGGACACAAGCTAATGTCCCCGCTGCTCCTCTTCTGACCCAACTCTCTGCTTATGGCCTGGGAGAGTTCAGCCTAGCTCTGGCCATGGCCTACATTTGGGGAGTGAACCAGAAGGTGGAGGTCCTTCCTCTGTGTCTCTCCCTCTGTATGTAATGCTGCCACTCAAATACATAAGTAAATATTTTTTAAAAAGGAAACATGACAATATTTATCAAAATTATGAGTTCTTATGCTCTTTAACTCAGCAATTCTAGATCTAGTAATTTCACTTAGAGGTTTACCTTCACCTGTGTAAATTAATATATTTCATTGATATCTATTACAGCATGTATTGCTATAAAAATAAAAGTTTGGAAAAAGGAAAAAGTAAAATATCTAAGGAACATCTGTACTAGAGACCATGAGTCTCAAAATATGAGGAAGTGATTTTGGTAATGATATGATTGTCTCTAAGGGGGTGGACACCATGTATTTTATTGTACCTTCTGGACATTTTATTGCCTTTTAATTATATAAAAATAAAGGGAGCACAAACCACAATAAAATCATTGCAGAATACTATACAAAATAAATGTACATTAATTTTACATTAAGTAGGCTAGTACAAGATGCATCTGTGTAAATTACATAGACTATGCTAAGGATAAAGGGAAGTAACTATGAACAAATCATTCAGGGGCCTGTAATAAATTACTAGGAATCTAAAGTTAGCCTCATTGGAGATGCAGAAGCAGACACTAGAAAGAACATGTATGATTCAGCAGTGGCTGGGGTGATAGATGGGAGTGATCTACCTAGGATTGATGAAGGGTATAGGATTATCACATTCAGAAAGCAGAAAGGGGCCCAAGTAGGATGCAAAAATAGCCTATGTATAGACACATCGTGGGGATCCTTCAGAACACCAAAAGCTTAAAATATAAGTAGTGTAAACAGCAAACAGAGAGAACACAGAGATTATCCTTATGTCATCAGTTGATACCACTTGGGGCCTTTCCTCAACAAGGGTCATAGCCAGAGGATCATGAGCTGGCATCTTCATATGCTGAGGAACCTGGTCACTCCAGAATTCCACACATGGAAGTTATGATTCAAGAGATGAGGAAAATGGAATTTACCTCTCATACACTTGTACAAAAGAAATGCTGAAATACACTGTTCAACACAAAGAAAATTGCTGTGCCATGTTCCAATGATTCAACGATTTGTTTATACATCCTCCTTCAGTGACCTTTTGGATTGTTTCTGCTTTAAAGAGAATGGCAGTTTTAAGTAGTGCTATAATGTTTAGTGATGTAGTACTTCAGGCTTTTTTATGAATAGGTGCTATAAACTTTCTAGTTAGGTCTTAAGGTAGATTTACACATCTACTTCTCTGCATACACCTAAGAGTGGGTCTTGAAGTAAGCCTATGGTAAATGTTAATAGAAACTGGTAAAGATCTTTCTGTCCATGCTAATATTCTAAGAATAACCAAGGATCTCTAAATTTAGGATTAGGAGGGAAATTACACCAATGTACCTATGCATCATGCTCAGTGGTCAAACATGAGAAATATGAGGGCACTTCAAAGCATTTGTGGGAAAACAGAATTAAAAGATAAAAACTGTAGGCTAATCCTCCACATCACGGTGCCGGCACACCGGGTTCTAGTCCCAGTCGGGGTGCTGGATTCTGTCCTGGTTGCCCCTCTTCCAGGCCAGCTCTCTGCTGTGGCCAGGGAGCGCAGTGGAGGATGGCCTGAATACTTGGGCCCTGCACCCCATGGGAGACCAGGGTAAGTACCTGGCTCCTGCCACCGGATCAGCATGGTGCGCCGGCCTCAGCGTGCTGGCCGCGGCAGCCATTGGAGGGTGAACCAATGGCAAAGGAAGACCTTTCTCTCTCTCTCTCTCTCACTGTCCACTCTGCCTGTCAAAAAAAAAAAAAGATAAAAACTGATTTGGGTCTAACATGCTTTGAAATCCATGCATAGCATTTTCATAGCATTCTTTTTACATGAACTTCTTAAAATCCTCCCATTTTTCCTTTAAGGAAAAAGACAAAAATGCCAGGATATATAACAAAAAACATTTTGAAATTATGAAAGTACATTGTTTGCAGATTAATATGCAAAAAACTAATATACAAATCAATAATACATTGAAAAATCCACTAAAAATTCAATTTAACATAATCACACTTATAGTAACAGTAAGAACTACAATGTATCTCATAAGAAATACATGGTAAAACCTTTTTGGAAAAATATCACAAACCATTGCAGTAGTACATAAAAGAAGATTGAAACAAATAAAGAAATTTAAGAAATTCATGAGGGAAAGACAATATAGCAATTAATTAATCTATAAATTTAATGTAATTCTAAATCCCAAAAATATTTTCCAAAGATATAAAAAAGCTGAATAAATGTGCAAAACTATCCAGGACAAAAAGAATAAGGAGAAAGGTCAAGGCCCTACAAATCCTGTTCCATTATCACTCAGAAACTCGGGCCACTTGGTATACTGCAGGGAGACAGAACTCTCTTAAGACAGAATAGAGTTTTCACAAATAGTCCAGGTACATACTTGCACTTGATACATGATGAAGAAGCTATTAAAGTTTCAGTGAGGACTGTGCCAAAATATATTTTACTTAAATCTAAACCTCTAGATATAACCTCAAGCTTACAGTAAACAAGAGATTAAATGAGTAAATTAAAGGATACCATTAGGAAATACTCAGACAAAACTGAATACAATTTATTCTACAAAGGTATTGATTTTTACACTTTAAACAAATTTTTGAAACAACTGGAAAATTTGAAAAATGTTTAGTAACAATAGCAAATTTTGTAATTATTGGTAGTTGTTTAGGTGTAATAATGACATTGCATTTATTTGGGAGACTGTCCATATTTTTAGACGTATAATGAAATAGTGAGGAGTGAAATGTCAAGATATCTGCAACTTACCTGCAAATGAATTCAACAAAAATTACATATGCACCTGCACACTCATTGACACACAGCAAAATGCTAGAAATTGCTAATTTTACATGTCAGGTATACAGAACATCACTGTATGACTTTTGTTTCTTTCTGTACACTAAAATTTTCATAATAAAATATTTGAAAACCAGATGGGAAACAGTATATATTAAACAAATATTGTTGAGAAAATTGAGTTCTTATAAAAGTATATTCTTACTTGACATCCTAGGAGAAAACAAGAAAAAAAAGCATTTTAGGAGAAAACAAGAAAAAGTCTCTTTTCTCAAGTTATGACAGAATTTCTTAAGGCTCAGAATATAAGTCATGGGGCAAGCACTGTGGCATAGCAGGTAAATCCATGGCCAGCATTGCTGGCAACTCCTATGGGCAGTGGTTCAAGTCCTGGCTGCTTCACTTCCAATCCAGTTCTGTGCTATGGCCCTTGAAAGCAGCAGATGATGGCCCAAGTTCTTGGGCCACTGTACCCTCATGAGAGACCTGGAGGAAGCTCCTGTCTCCTGGCTTCAGATCTGCACAGCTCCAGCAATTGAGGCCAATTTAGGAGTGAATCAGAGGATGGAAGACCTCTCTCTATCTCTCTCTGCCTCTCCTTCTCTCTGTGTGTAACTCTAAATTTCAAATAAGTAAATAAATCTTTTTTTAAAGAATATTAGTCATGAGAAAAAGAACTAAGTAAAAAACTAAGAACTAAGTCTCTCTGTATCTCTACCTCTCTCTTTAACTCTTAAGAAATTAAACAGGTGCAGCAATTATGAGAACATATGCTCATTTTGGGATGAAGTGTAACTTTGGGGAAGGGGATGGATGGGCTTGTGTGATATTTTTTCAAAGAGATATTTCTTTGAAAGACAGAGAGAGAGAGAGGGAGGGAGGGAAAGAGACAGATATATATATATATATATATATATATATATATATATATATATATCAGAAGCAGAGAAGGTAAGGGTTGATCTGCTACTCCTATGGGATGCTGTGTTGCAAGCAAAAGTTTAACCTGCTGTGCCAGAATGCCATCCCAGGGTAAGTCTTTAGTTATACTTACCTTTGATTTTCATGGGAAAATATTATTTTTCTTTTTACTTTTTAAAGATTTATTTACATACATGAAAGTGTGTGTGTGTGTGTGCGTGTGTGTGTGTGTGTGTGTGTGAGAGAGAGAGAGAGAGAGAGAGAGAGAGAGAGAACTTCTATCCAATGGTTTACTCCCCAAATGGCCAGGACTGGGCCATGCTGAAGTCAGGATGCAGGAGTTTCTTCTGGATCTCCCACATGAGTGAAGGGGCCCAAGAACTTGGGCTATACTTTGTGCTTTCCAGGAACATTAGCAGGGAGCTGGATAAGAAGCAGAGCAACTCTGCCTGGAACTGATGCCCATATGGAATGCTGGTGGTGCAGGTGACAGCTTTACCCATTAAGTGTTGTTAAGTTCAGGGCCATTTAACTGACTCTTTCCCTAAAATCAATGCCATTCTTATCTGCTGATACCCAAAGTCTTACAAGTAGGGCCTCCTCCAAAGCTTCATTGCCTAGGAGCCAATGACTGACCACAAAGGTAGCAAGAGGCTAACAAGAAATGACACCCTAGAACATCCCTGATAGAACGCACATGGAGGCTTTCAGCCCAGACATCTTTCCCAACTCCCTCTCCCCAGCAAGAACGTAGAAGGAAAATGGAATGGTGAGGCTACATAGCAAACCAGGAAAATAGCAGTGAAAGGGAAAAATCATCAAAATTGAAATGCAAACACAGCAAAATCAATCCAAAGCACCTATGTTATCTTAAGTGAGGTCTCTCACGTGGGTGGTAGGTGCCCAACTACTGGGGCCATCTTTATACTGCTTTCCCAATCACAATAGCATGGAACTGCATCAGAAGTGGACCAATCTGGACTCAAAACTGTGCTCATTTCAGATGCTCATCCTGGAGGTAACAGCTTAACCTGCTGTGCCACAATGCTCAGCCCACCACAGCACTTTCAGACTTGGACATTTTGATTCAGGACAATGAAATCCCTTTCTTGCTCCCCATGTTTCTGCTATGAGTTCTCACAAAGCATTCTCTGAGTATTTTCCTATCAGTCCTCTTTTAAATTCTGCCATCCTCATGGAAAAACTTGCTTTTGTTGATTTTGCATTGGTGGGGTATCTTAGTGAAGAGGTGTTACAGAAATGCCCAAGGAGTCAAATGTAATATTTCTCTCACATTCAAACAGTAGTAGCACCATGGTTGAACATACTTGGAAGAGCTCTTTGATAAGTGCCTACCATACTCCAAGCATTTCATGCCAAAATCTCTCAACAAAACAGCTGTGAAAATAGGGAAGCTCCCAGAGGGCTCAAACCTCCTCCCCTGGCCACTAGCTATGACCTGGCAAAAACAAGACTGAATTTCAATTCCCATGATCCCTAGGTTATATTCTATTAAGTGCTCTTTGGTGTACCATGTTGCCCTGATTTGAAATTTGGGATCACACTGGGAATACATAAGACAGGTCCCTCAGGGGTTCACTGTCTTCAACCACTCATGATTTTCATTTTATCTCAAAGAAAGGGCATAAATAATTATTAGATTGTCCACTTGACTTTTGTCTGCTATGGAAGAAACAAAATGTTTAACAGTGATAGGAATTCAGAAACCAGCAGAACTCAGATGAAGACCAAAAAGGAGTAAGTTTTTGGTATACTTTGTTTTAATGTCCATATTTTGATGTACTGTTTATTTTTTGTATTTAAATACCAATTTATTGATATTAATAGATAAACCTAGGCACACTGAAATTCTTAGAGTTTACCTGAGCACTCAGTGATTTATATGTTTTGCAGCCCCAGATTACAAGTAGTTCAGGTTCAACCAAGAGGGCATTAGGGGAACCTTTAATGAGTTCACCGAAGATAAACAAATAAAATGTTTGGTTGAAGTGGAAGGTCCCTAGTTAGAGGTTACTTGGAGGTTTCTGACTGGTAAAGTCTCTAGGCAGAGGTTAGTTGGGGGTTTCTGGTTAATCTGCAGTTCTAATTGGCTAAGCTTTTCATTTTATTATTTACACGGAGATGGATTTTGGTTTGTTTATGCAGCAATTCAAGGACTAGAGACAACACAAAGATTTTTTAGAGGTCTCTCCATTTTTTTTAGCATTGACACATTTTACCTTGTATGTTTTTTAACTTTTATTTAATAAATATAAATTTTGAAAGTACAACTTTTGGATTATAGCGGCTTGTTTACTTTAATGTAATTATATTAATGAAGTCTTTTTTTCTCAGATTAAAAAGGACTGCAAACTATACTGCTGTTTAAAATACTAAAAAAAATCAGTGCATATTCAGATTCAGGTCCTCTGGGGGAAAATAAAGGTAATATTTTCTTATTAATATCACATTATAAGATTTCAAACTTAATAGATAATAGTGAAGAAAAAAAAAGCCCTCCCTTCAAAGTCTTTAAGATACATAGAGTGATCATTAGAGACCACTGGAATATACAGTGTGGCTCTTCACACGTGATCCAGTGTTACCTGAGTATTCTGAGTACTCACCAGAGTCATGTGGGCCATGCCTTGCAACACAGCATCAAACACCTTCTGATGTCCCTGTCCATGATAGACTTGTATGACTTGTGCTAGAATGGGTGATATATAAGGGGAGCTTGTCATGAGTAACATGGAACTACATGTCCACTCATGGTTCCCGGCTGTCATCACTGAATATCTTCTGTGGATTTGGTTAGAATGTGTGATGTATGAGGTGGTAAGGCAGTGAGTGACCAGGGAACTGCACATTCACACAGAGCTACTGTGTGTCATCACTCCATATCTGGTATTTACAGACCCATGTTGCCCCTTTATGACTAAAAGACCTTTTTTATCCTCAGAACATGGAACATGACATCTGTGAACCCAAAACTCCCACTTCCCAGATAAGGAAAAGGAGTCCCAGGAAAGGGAAGTTACATCACCTGAAATTACAGCCATCTCAAGGCAGAGCTTTGTCCTTGTTCAAAGTTGCCCAAATTCTTTCATCAAGAAATCTTTCCCAGGACAGAGGGAAGACACTTCAGTATCAAGAATTAAAATGAAATATTGACATTGCTGATGCAAATTGTATACTCCTCATTATCTCACTAGTGAAAACAAGGGAGGCTATTTTTATAAACGTCACACATTCTCCACAATAAGTAATTAGTTGAGGCAGATACATGTGGCATTGCCATCCCTGTCCATGCCTGTCACCCTCTTCATCTGGAAAAGAAAGGAGAAAGGAGGTGAGTAGGCCTTCTGCAGACATGCCACATCTACCACCAGAGACAGAGCTCCCAGAAGGCCTGGAGTCCTGTGCAACTGGGTCCGGCTTCTCAGGCAAATCCATGAGTCATATGATCAAAAATACCAATCCGCTCAGTTTTAAGAAAGTGAAATTGACCAAGTTATTAATATTCTTTTCATATGCAAAATTATTTGCAGTTTAAAACACATAGATTTAAATTAAAACTTAGTCTGTTGATAAAAGTATTATTTGTAAAAATAGTATTTATTTAATAAAATGGAGAGGGAGAGAGTGAGAGAGAGAGAGAGATGGTTTCCATCTGCTGGTTCACTCCCCAAATGAGTGTGACAACAGCCCTGCAAGTTTACTTTAAGTAAAATGACCCTTTTGTGAAATCAGCAGTCAATATTGATTTGTCTGAGAATGCGCTGTATGCCTTCTCTTCCTTCCTCCCTACTCTTTTTGGAGAAGGCCTGCTTAGCTGTCAGCAGAGATGTGGAGAGAGGCTTAGAACCAGCTCACTGAGCTTTCTCACTTCCACTATTAATGCTGATAAACCTCTGTCTGGTAGGCTTCAGCCATCAATTCCTGTTGAGCTACAGAAACCTGCTTTCTGGGCAGTCAGCATTTATTCTCTCTTCCTGTATGCACAAAACTTGGAAGGACATCCACCAGCTTGTGATCCACATTGGCATTGGGAGGCACCCTTGAAGAATGGAAGAAAACTTTTCTGTTTTCTTTTGCCTGATACTCTTGTTAGCTTGCTCTGACATGCACAGAAGATGGTGCTAAGGTTACAAAGCAAGATTCCTGCTGACCTCCAGGGTTTCCATGATCAGGGGATTAGACACAGTTGGCAAGGGAGGCTGCAGACTTCATTATGAAGACTTCTCTTGGAGCTGAGTCACAAGGTACTGGGTTTTCCAAATCAGTGCCATCAACCGACTGAGATTGTACTCCACAAGTCAGCACCTTTACACAGAAACTGGTGAGACCTAAATTAACATCTAGGATTCTGTGCTGGGGTCATGAAGAAGTAAAACAGGACTGTCTCTTCCCACTCTGCCCAACACAAGAAGTACCAGAAATGGCCCCGTGCCCTCACTTACTGCATACACTGAGGAACACTGTATCCCAGGATGGCACCAGCACAGGCAGACGTGGTGACCTGTATGCCATCCCAAATTGCAGTTAACACCATAGGCAGCTTCTGGGTGCCTGGGAGGGTTATTTAACTGCACATGGGAAAGCAGCAAGTGCACCAGTAGGAGGCTCCATGGAACCCAACCCAGGTATGAGGGCTCTGAGGCACACGGGCATTCACTTGTTGCAGGACATCAAGCACATCAAGGTCTTCTCATCACTTGCTCTCGGGCCTCAGACTGTGTGGCCAGCAGCCTATGGAAGTGACTATGCTGAAATTGGGACTTCAAAGTTCATGGGAAATGCACAATATCTTTTAATTCCATCTTCTTATGAACTTTTTAACTAAAATATTAACATCATTGACATCAGCAATATTGCTAAGCATTTTCTTTGATTCTTATTGATCCTCATTTTCTTCTTGCCATCTTTTAATGCTTTAAAAATTTACAATATGAAACAGTAAGAAACAGAATTGTAAACTGGTGTAGGTGAGGGTTAATGTACTATTTATCTTATAATAAATTGAATGTGAACAGTGCTGATATTTCTTTTGCTTTCCTTTTAAGCAGAATTGAATTTCACAATGAAGATACTATTTGCAATGTTTGCATTTCCAGCAGACAACAATATAGAGTGCAAAATTAGGCACTATGACTTTGTTGGTAAACAGTGCTCAGTATCTAGGACAGAATGGATGACCAACATCTTTAACTTCCCATTGATGAAATTTCTGATTTAAAAAATTCAAAATTTACCAACCGCAGATGTGAAGCTTTATACTATTTTTTTGACAGGCAGAATGGATAGTGAGAGAGAGAGAGAGAGAGAGAGAGAGAGAGAGAGAGGTTTTCCTTTGCTGTTCGTTCACCCTCCAATGGCCACCGCGGCCAGTGCGCTGCAGCTGGTGCATTGCGCTGATCCGATGGCAGGAGCCAGGTAATTATCCTGGTCTCCCATGGGGTGCAGGGCCCAAGCACTTGGGCCATCCTCCACTGCACTCCCTGGCCACAGCAGAGAGCTGGCCTGAAAGAGGGGCAACCGGGACAGAATCTGGCGCCCCGACCGGGACTAGAACCTGGTGTGCCGGCGCCGTAAGGTGGAGGATTAGCCTAGTGAGCCGCGGCGCCGGCCCGCTTTATACTATTTTTAGTCATAATGTGCATGCTTAAAACAAGCAAATATCATTCTGAATAATGGGATGGTAAAAAAAGAGCACGGGGTTCAAAGATTTCTTAACATAGATACACAAGGGAGCTTCAAGAAGGTTTATTAAAAGTAGAATTGTTTATTTTTTCAAAACTATTTAAATTCATACATAGTTTTTATTTTTTCTTTTAGTTTTCTTTAATACCAATCTCTGACATTATAAAGCTTCATTTTTGCTTTTTGTCCTTCGAGAATTTCTAAATATAAATTGAGTTAAAAGAATGTTCCAAAATCTGATATTTCATTAAAAGGCATTAAAATGTTTCTTAGGCATGAACGGATCCACTAGTCTTTTAGTTGTAGTTTTTTGGGGTTAACTGATAAAAAGAAACCAGGTAGGAAATGGCTAACAAACTGAGACTATCCTCACATGCCAAAATGCCACTATTTTTATTTCATTTGTGTCTTGGTTGGTCTGGAGGATCCTCTGCTGCTGGGTGGGCATGAGGTGTGCACTACAGGCAGGATCCTGGGATCGAGTTGCTGTACTCTGCAGTCTCCATCTTGAGGATATAGGATATTATGCTATCAAAGCATTGCAAATGGGATAAGTAAAAAAAAAAATTCTTCTGTTATGTTGGATCCCATGAACCTGGATGCTGGCAGGCAGACAAGAATCTGGGCCAATTGGTAGGTGTGTTCCAAGTAGGTTTTCTGAATATAACCCTGCGACTCCATCTGTGCCTTTTCCTGAAATTTTTTGGCTTGTTCAGTCAAACGTGGATGCTCAGGACTAAAGAGAACTATAACTTTAAGGTATGTATACTCATAGCTGCCTATATCCAGCTTTGCCATGCGGTTACAGAACTCCTACAGCTTCCAGATGTGCTCCATGACCTGTTTTATCTAGTAGATGGAGAGTGTGTCTTCCTGGATGCTGTTATGCAGGTGGTTTATAATGGCAGTCAGAATGGTGGAGAGTGTTGGGAAGCAAGACATCAACAGCACTGACAACTTGGAGGCTCTTGTCTAACATGGCCAAAAGACCCTTGAGGAAGGGAAGAGGGGGCTGCACACAGTGAACTCTGTCCTAGTTTCACAGAACACTGCATGGAGCAATAGGGAATTTGGCTGTATGAGAAGTGCACAACATCCTCCTTTCTCAATATTGTGGGTGATTTCATGTCTGTTTCCTCTCTGACGACCTAAGTCCTTACTGTAGTTATAGTTTTGTGGAAAACAAAGCCTCCCTGTCAAACCTCTCATACCAGACTCCATATTTCTTGTTTGAAAAAAAATTGGCTGATCTAAAGAAGATAGTCCCAGAGTCTTCACTCAGTGCCTTCGATCATTTTTCTACAGTATTTCAGACTCACTGGGTTGCTGCTTGAGAAAATAAGCAGCATAAGTTTTGCTCAATGTGGGGCTGGCACAGTTTGCATTTGCTATCTTTTCATCATCTGTAGTGCACTGCCAACCCCTGCTGCTCACTGCAGCTGTAGTCCTTGCCTTAGTCTTTCCTGCTTCTGATTGGGACAGAGGACTCATCCTGGCACACAGAACTTTCAGAGAGGAGAGAAATTCACCATGGCAGTTTGGGTAAATAGGGGTAATTGGTCCCATAAATACAGGTAGTCATGGGAAATTCAGCCACTGTGGAAAGAAGGCATTTCATAGCTATGAGAAAACGTATGCTAAAGACAAGAGGAGTAAAGTGTGCACATAGTTTCAATGCCTTTTGTAAATTACTATTCTAAGGGCCACCACCAAACATATAGCTTCTTCCTTTACAGTGGACTTCAGATACCACCACATGGGTTGAGTAATGGCCCCTGAATGAGAACTAAAGGCTTTTCAACATTTGGTTGAGGAACCAATTAAAATTGGGACCTCAGAGCTCTTAATAAAGTCATGAATAAGATGGGCACTTGAAGCCTGCACTCCTAGCTCCTCCTGCTATCCCTGCTCATTACCATATCATTATTTTGGAACTAAAAGATTGCTTTTGCTCTATTCCTCCCCATCCTAAAGACAAAGAGCGATTCACCTTTCCAGTGTAACAGTTAAATAATAATATCCCTACACCCTGATATCAGTGGACAGTCCTCCCCATGGGAATGAAAAATAGTCTTAATATATGCCAGTATTATGTTAATAAGGCTACACAACCTTTCCTTTGCCTATATCCCACAGTTTTCATTATATGGATTATATATTGGTAGGACATCCAGATGAGGATTATTTAGACAAAGCCTTTTGTGACCTTCAGGGCATGCTGTATAAACAGACTACATAGCACCAGAAAAAGTACAAAAGTAGAAACCTTTACAATATTTGGGAACAATAATTACTGACACAGCCATAAGATCTATAAAACCTCATTTGGAGTTAAAGAAAACTTTAAGGTTAAATGAGCTAGAAAAGCCCTAGGACATATTAATTGGTGTGGACCATATTTTTCCATTACTACTGCTCAAATGAGTCCTTTATTTCAATTATTGGAGGGAGATTCCACTTTAATTCAATAGGAATGGCTACTCTTCATGCTCAGGAAGTACTTTAATTGATAAAGTTTTGATAAAATGGAACTACATAGATAAAATCCAAGAAAAGGAAATACAATTACTTATAGTCCCTACCAAAAAAACAACCTTTGCGAATAATAAGCCAAAATTCAGAAGCAGGCATAGAGTATACCCATCTCTCTCATGTACTTCCTAACTTCATCACACCTTATTTAACTATGACTATGACTCTTAATAAGGAAGGCAGAAAAGTGTCAAGCTATTGTTGGGGTAGAGTATCATACCCTCATACTACATTTAAATAAACAAGAAGTAGAATATCTACATGAAAATGATCCCATAGGGCAAGCTACTCTACAACATTTTCTGGGAAAAATAAACTCCCACTACCCATCTAGGAAGATGCTCACTCACCTTACTTGCAAGACCCATGTTATGCCTCAAATGCTGAGTAGATATGCTGTTCCCCAGGCTGATACCCTATGTACAAATGGTAGTTCTACAGAGACAGCCACAATGACTTGTTATAAATCAAATCAAAAACTTTCTGTCCACAAGACTTGGCATAATATTCAGGGATCAGCACAAATTTTGAAATTAGTGGGTATTCACAATGACTTACAAATGACTTCCCAAGAGGTCAATGTCCTTACTGACCCTTTACAATCCTTATAAACTTCCTATATTAAACCAAAGAATACACCATTTGCAACTATTTTTTTACCTCTCTACAAAAATTTTTTATCACATAATAAGCCTTTTTACATCTTCCATATCAGAGTCCACTCTGGAATTCCTGGACAGCTAGCTGAATAAATGAGGCTACAGACAAACTTACTAGGATAAACATCCAATATTTAGAACAAGAAAAACTCAATCATCTGTTGCTACATCAAGATCCAACTATGCTAAATCAACAGTTTCTACAATTTACTACTCAGCAATCAAAATGTATTGTCTTGTCTTGCAACCAATACTCTCCATTCTAGCCATTAGGTCTATAAATGTCTGCCAACCCTAGAAGATTTAAAAAAATGCTGTTTGGCAAATGGATGTTACACATTTTCTGGAATTTGGAAAATTAAAATATGTCCATATAACTATAGATACTTTTTCTAATGCCTTAATGGCCTCCACTTTGACAGGAGAAACAGCCACACACATGCAATAAGTTGTTGTATTAAATATTTCTTATTTTTAGGCATTAATTTTCAGATTAAAACAGACAATGGCCCAGTATATTCAGGTCAATGGTTTCAGGACTTCTGCAGGCAGTGAAAAATTCAACATGTCACGGGCATTCCCTATAACAGTATAATTCAAGCTATTGTGGAGCACCATCATCAGAGATTAAAGGCACACATATAAAAAAATCACAAGGGGGGATCCCACTCTCAACATGCATTATTATCAAAAGCCTTACTAACTATTTTTTTACCTTAAATAACAAACAAGAAGCTCGTATTATGACTCATTGGACCCCATTAGCCTCTTGAACTCCGTTACCTCAGGTACAGTGGAAGGATCTCTAAACTAATCAATGGTGTGGTCCTAGCCCATTACTAACCTGTGGCAGAGGATATGCTTGTGTCTTTCCAAAAAATGAACCCAGATCACAATGGATCCCTCTCCTACACATCCAATCACACCATACAACAGGGGATAAAGAGGCTACACATCCCCAAAACACTGAGGGAGATCAAAAGTGGGCAGGACATGGAGAGTGCTGAAAGCACTTGTGGAACAAGCCAATAACTTAGGAAGAAGAGAAAGACAGGACATTTCCAAGCCTGAAAATTTATTAATCTTTTAGCGACACCTACGGTTAGCAATGTAAATGTTCAAGTAGTACATCGGGCTTCTGTTCCTTACCCACCTGGTATGCATGTGCTAGAATGGTATCAGGCAGCTCCATATTGGTGTGTAAATGATACAAAGTTATATCCAGGATCTGCATAATGGGATCATGACCCTAAAATAGAACATAAATCTCCTAAGGGAAGTGACAGAGGGACTTGTTAATTATGTTCAATTGGATTGTGACAAAAATTGGAGAGATATATATGTGTCACTACACCACAATGGAATAGCTCAATGTATAATCTGTCCATGATTAATCAGTACATCTCTGGATGGTGGAGTGTTCAAAATATGCAAGGGATTGTAAATTTGACAAAATGTAATTATGAATTGGCTAAAATTCATGTGGATGCTATCAATGAATCAGTGTTCACAAACCTGATTATAATTTTACTAAAGGCTTACATCAGATAAGTCTGGGGACTCTTACTTTATAGGGTGCTACCATAAATGTTCTTTGTATATTTCTTAAAATAATTTGGTGACTACTCTCTAACATTCATAAATCCCTGATGTTCACTGTGTATTATTTACAAAATAAAAACAGTGGAGAAAATGTTAGGGAACAAGACAGCCACAGTATTGACAGGTTTGAGGCTCTGTGTCTGCATGTGGCCAACAGACCCTTGAGGAAGTGAAGAGGGCAGTCCTGCCCAAGTGCCTGAAAGGCTTGGACTGAACTGGCCCAGTGCATGGAGAGGAAGAACAGGAAGGACACAGACTTGCAGATGTACTGCACATTGAGGTGCTTCGGCATCAGGCTGGGCATTGTCAGCTTAAACATGAAGTGTGTGTCTGAAAGGAGAGGGCCTTCAACCTCAATGGCAGGTGCTTACTGGTCTTGTCTGGTGACATGGATGCTCCCTCCTCCACTGGTGTCCATCTGTTTGATCAGGCTTGGTGGCCAGGAGCTGTCTGTGGTATTAAGTGCTTTAGCTAAGGTATCAAATGCCCTGCAATCTCACTTGCAGACTGGCCCTCTAGCTGGATTTCTGAAGTGTAACCATTGTTCAAGGATTCACTTAGGTTGACAAGGAGGTCACTACGTTTGCCAGTGTGCCTAAGCTCCCTGGCTTGTTTCTGCCTTGGAGTAAAGAGAATTGTGCCATCCTGGGCTGCTAGACATTCACAAGCATCCCTGCTCCTTCTATGTCTTGTGGATATCAGAGGACTTCTCAGGTCCTTCTGGATATAGATTTTCTCAGGTGAAGCAGCACAATTGCTCAGTTTCTCCCACTGCTATCAAAGGACATCTGTTTACTCTGTACAGATTCTATTTTAATGCTCATAGCCAAGCATTTTTTCAGCTGGCAAAACTGACAGTGATTGTAGTGATGTTTGCTGATGATGAAGTCTTGGTTGCTCTAGAAATTTTTTTTTTGCATGGTCCTTTTAAAGAAACCTTTGCAACCTTCACAACTGACAGCCACATAGTGATGGCCAGAGGCTTTGTCACCACAGACTGTACAGTACTCCACCACCTGGAGCTGCTGTAGGTCCATCCTGCCCAGAAATTGCTCCACAGAAGCAGAACCCATGACGACCTGGATCCTGCCAGGAACCAGGTTGGTGTAATGATCTGAAAGCACAGGGAGAGGCTGGCCATCCCTTAGAGATTCTGGTAGAGAGGTCTTTGTAGGTGGTAATTCAACCACTTGTGGGTCCCCATTCTGTAATGAACCAGCCCCTCCATATTTGTAGCCAAGGTGAAGCAAGATCCTTCGAGAACCTCAGGATTTGGCACCAAAGTGGCCTGGAAGCAGGTCTCATGTTGGCGGCGGGCAACCCCCAAAGAGGAGGGCAGGGCACAGTGAGACTGGGCCCCCTGAGTAGGTAGATGGCAAGAGCCTGGGGGTGCCACAGGGGTTGTGGGGAAGGAAGAAACTGTTATTGTTTTTGTCAGTGAAAGTTCAGTGTTCTTGACCCCATTGCTGTAGCCACTGCAGCCTGGGCACTGGGAGGAGGAGCACGAATGTTCTTCCTTTTCTCTGTGACAACCATGACACGCAGTTTTTCTAAAATACATATTTCCATGATTTCTAATCATATTATCTCAGATTCAGTATGCAGATATAGTATGACTTTTTTCCCAATATTAAAACATTCTTTGTGTAGCATGGTAACCTGAATTCATGAGTTAATGGTATTTATTTTTATTAGACAATGAAGTCCTATCCCATTTAATGAGCAATGCTTACTTCAACTTTCCCACATAACAGGAATGTCCTGGGAAGAAACCAAGTCAACATTCCTATTAACATTTCACTGATTTTTTTTAGATATACTTATTTAGCTGAAGGTCAGAGCTACAGGGAGAGATACAGAAAGACCCTGAAAGTGTGGGTTCACTCCTTGCAATGTCCAAGGTGGGTCAGGCCAAAACCAGGAGCTTCATCCATGTCTCCCACATGGGTGGTGGTGACCCACACACTCAGGCCATTTTCTGCTGCTTTTCCAGGCCATTACCATGGAGATGGATTAGAAACAAAGCCACCAGAACATAAACTGGCACCTATATGGGGGGCAGGAATTGCTGGTTGTAGCTTTACCCACTATGGCAAAATGAAGGCCCCTACTTCACTGAATTGCAGGAGACAATGGCCAGCTGTACCCAATGCCACCTCAGCTTACTTTTTAGTCTGGGTTCTCTTAGATTATCCTTGAATATTTCATTTTATCTACAAAATATCCTTCAAAAGGAAGAAAGTTTTAAAGCTAAATCTTTATAGGTTCTAGGTAAACATGCTTGAGTGGAAGGCAGTGTGTTTGTGCACTATGTGTATCACATATTGTGTTGCTGCAGGGGTGGTTTGCTATATAAAGTCCAGGACACCCTAATATTGTGTGGAACATAATTATACTAATATGTATGTTGTTTAACTGAAATTCAAATTCAACTAAATGTTCCATCTTTCTAACTCTGACTGCCTTACTCAAAAGACGCATAAAAGCTTCTCAAATTAACTAATAAAATGACAAACTGCTATCTATGTTGTATCATTGTGGTTATTTCCTTCTTGCTACCAAGTGTGTGAGGTTTCTTGGCTATCATATAAATTTCCACTCTCAACAACCATTTAACCAACTTCCCAGGTTATTACACTGATTCTTTTCTAGTCCTATCTTTAGGCTTCACAAAATGCCTCTCATAATTCTAAGTTGACTTCTATATTATTTTTAATAGAAAACTTTTATTTAATAAATATAAATTTCAAAAATACAACTTTTGGATTATAGCAGTTCTTTCCCCCATAATCACCCTCCCACCTGCAAACCATCCCATTTCCACTTCCTCTCTCATCTAATTCTTCATTAAGATTCATCTTTAATTATCTTTATATACAGAAGATCAACTCTATACCAAGTGAAGATTTCAGCAGTTTGCACCCACACAGACACACAAAGTATAAATTACTGTTTGAAGACTAGTTTTACTATTAATTCTCATAGAAAAACACATTAAGGACAGGGTTTCTACATGGGGTGCAAGTGCAGAGTGCCTCCTGTTGTTGATTTAAGAGTGTCAATTGTTAAATCAACTCCTACATTACTGTAGTAACATTCTACTGCACAGAAAAACTTCCTTTGTCAGCTGAGGCTATTAGTAATGCTCAAGCTATGATTCCTAATCAAAGCAGAGGAAGGCAGGATCACTGCTTCCATAACAATGACTACAACTCGACCTTTTGAGCCACAGCTCAAGCACCATGACTCTAAGAATAGGATGCCTTGTGTGAGGGAAGATTAGACTGTTTGTGCTCTTTGACCTAGTAATTTCATTTCAGGAATTTATGCTAAGGAAACAAACAAACAAAAAAACACAAAAACATACGCAGATGATGTTCCTTACAGGTTTACTTGTAATAGCAATAAATCAACAAATAAATAGAAACAAAAATGGAGGCCAACATTCAAATCTCCATCAGCATAGGATTAGGTATGTCCCAGATGGTGCACCAAACAAGATTAGTTTCCTAATGGGACCTTACCCTACTGTCCAGTCTCAACAAACTATGTGATCTCAAAAAAACACCAAAGACAAAAAAGCTCTCCATGCTTCAAATCCACCAATAGAATCTCATTTTATTTTTATTAATTATTTATTCATTTGAAAAAGCAAAAATTGCATTTTAATTAAAAACAAAAATATATTCATTATATATTAATTAATTATGAACAATGGGTATTTCAAAAGTTTGAGGGAAATAGAATTTAAGCTAAATTTATTTTAGTGGAAGAAATTTTGAAATCTATGTATATATGTGCTCTTTAAAAAGTAATAGGACATGTTTATTATAAAAATCTATACATAGATTCAAGTCTTTTTCAACAAAAATAATCTCTTAATTCCATTTTGCATGAACTATTTGAAACATCATTGTCTGCATTGTTCTGAAAGATGTACACATTGTAGAATGACCAAACAGTGAATTAACACATATATCATCTTGCACATTTTTAAGAGGTAGTAGTCCTTAAATCTATTTTTTTCAACAACTTTAGAGAATACAATACATTTTTATTAACCATAGTCACCATGTTTCACATTTTATTCATGTCCCAGCTCAATCATCTTCTATCTTTTGATTATACACGCACATTTTTCTTCTGTTAATTAAGATCTTCAACTTTGTCTATTGAACTTAAATGTTCTTTTCCTAGTTTCCTTAATGTTACCCTATTATTATGCTTTAATATTAAATATTACCAATTAGTTATGTCTTTCAAACTACTAAAGCTAAACTAACATTTAACCCTGTACTAGGACCTGTCACATTACAACATTTTATTTTTTTCTCCAGAGCTCTTTAAAACGAACTATTTTTACACAAAGTTTTATTTTGTACTACCTTCTTGAAATATGCTCTATGAGGTCAGAGTTTTTGACATTCAGCCCACTCCAGAATGTAGAATGAATTATAGAAAATTCAGATATATGAACTTCATTTTCAACACAAGTTAGCAATTAACAGGCAGCCCCATAAACTAAAAAACAAACTAAAACAAACAAAATAATCCAGAAAACTGAAAATCAGAGCAATTATATTTGTTATGAAAGAGTGCTTTATAGGCTGATAATGCAGAATTAGTCAGTAGTAAATACGGAAGTGTCTACCTTTGAAGGTCCGGGAAAGTTTACTTGCTTCTCTAAAAGAAAACAGGAGAGACATGGCTCAATGAGGATATGATACATTTTGAGGGGCTACAGTCCTTTTGTAGACATGGAAAGGGTAGTTGATGGGCTGTGACTACCTGAGCATATAAGTGTAAAGAATGGGTCTCTGATGGTTGAGGCACTAATTCACCAATCAGAATAGATGGACTTCAGGAACAAAAATGGAGACATGCATAGCCTGTGATGGTTGCAGGCACATGTGGGTGGAGACACTGGGAGTCAGACAGGGCATGCACATATAGGGTTTGTAGACATGAAATGTAATAAAGTGGATACAAATAAACCATTGCTTGGAGATAATTTATAGTCTTAGATGATTATGTCAGAATAAAACACTGAAAAGCAATCATTATAGCTTCCTTGTCAAGAATTTAAAAGAAAATTAGAAGAATATTGAATGAAGGAAAGAAAAAGTAAAAGTAGACATCTATCAAATACCATTAAAAATACCACACATAAAAAAGGATCCAATGATTTTTAAAGAAAAATGTTAATAAAGTTAATAAACCATTAATAAAGGGAATTAGGGAGACATAGGGAAAAGTAACACAAATAACCAATTTCAGTAATTATACAGAATCATCCTTTTGTAGAGGTTATAGCCCTGGCCTGAAACACTGGCATCCCATATGGGTGGCAGTTGGAGTCCTGGCTGCTCCTCTTCCCATCAATCTCTCTGCTATGGCCTGGGAAAGCAGTAGAAAATGGGAAATGATCCAAGTTCTTTGACCACTGCACCTGCATGGGAGACCGAGAAGAAGCTCCTGGCTCCTGGCTTCAGATCTGCACAGCTCTGACCATTGTGGCCATCTGGAGAATGAACCAGCAGATGGAAGACTTCTCTCTCTCTCTCTCTCTCTCTCTCTCTCTCTCTCTCTTTCTCTCTTTCCCTCCCTCTCACTCTCTCTCTCTACTTCTCTCTTTAACTTTGTATTTCAAATATATAAATCTCTAAAAAAATACACCATGTTTTGAAAATTGAATTTCCAAAACACAAGTGTAACATAAAACAATATAGGGTGATTACTGACACCATAAATAAGAGTGTCAAATTGTTAAGTCAACAACAGGAGTCACTGTGCACTTACTCCTCATGTAGGATCTCTGTCCTTAATGTGCTGTACATTGTGATTTAATGCTATAACTAGTACTCAAACAGTATTTTTCACTTTGTGTTTCTGTGTGGGTGCAAACTGTTGAAAGCTTTACTTAATACATGCTAAACTGATCTTCTGTATATAAAGAGAATTGAAAATGAATCTTGATGTGAATGGAAGGGGAGAGGGAGCAAGAGAGAGGAGGGTTGTGGGTGGGAGGGAAGTTATGGGCGGGGGGAGGTCATTGTAATCCATAAACTGTACTTTGGAAATTTATATTCATTAAATAAAAGTTAAAAAAACCCATAAAACAGGAAAGCTCCTAAGTAAGTTGAATCACATTTTGAAAATCCCAAACAACCAACCAAGAAAAAAGTCACACAGTAAAAATTTCAGGTCCAGATTTACAGAATGCTCCAGAGTTTTAAGGTAGAAAAAAACAGATCTACATTTCCAAGACCTACCCAAAGTAAAAATAAGCAGAGAACATTTTTAAATTTCCTTTGGAAAATCAATGTTTCTTTGATGATGAAGCAAGTGGACCAGGCTATGAAATAAAAAATAAGTTTTTTAAAAGCATCCATTCATAAACTGAGCTATAGGTATCCAAAGCAAAGTAATAATGCAATAAATTAAACCACATAAGAAAACATCAATAGCAAGCAAGATATAATAAAAATGAAACAGTCGTTAAAGTTCTCGGACAAGTCATCCAGGTAGGTAAAATTACAGGAAGAAAAACCACATCATCATGTAGGTTACATGTTGTAAAGCATTTAATAAGGTTCAGCATCTAGTAAAAAAATTAAAAACTGCTAGCAGAACATTGAAATAATAAAAGCCAGTGAGTTCATTACTGTGATCAAGATTGAAAGGAACTTACAAAAACAGTGTAACTAGTATAGGATCACTGTATTATTCCCCCCCTGGAAGTAAACCTAGACCATGATACCTGTACTATCTCTCTTCAGCTTTCTATTGCAGGAGTAGTCAGGGAAATAAAACAGTAAAAAGAAGCTACAAGGTGCAAAAATCAACTTCTAAGTAACAAAATGTTACTATATTGGATGCTGCTTTTATACAGAGATGAAGTCTAAAAACATACAAGGGATAAATGAAATTACTGGAGAAATCAATATATAAATAATACATAAAATATATAAAATCCACTGGATTACTAAGTACAGCAAGGAATACAAAATAATATTAAAGGACAATAGGTAGACTAGAAAAAAGTCTGCAAGAGAAATGGAAAAAAGGATGAAAGTTTTAATATCTTTAAGTATTCTTAAAATTAAATTAAAAAAATGAATGAAAAGAAAAACAAAGGCTTGGAAGGCAATAAACTGCCTCTAAATTATAACTGACCTGAATGAAGTAGGCTGCTGCAACCCCCAGGCAGGATCCTCTCAGGAACAGGGACCAGGGAGGCAGGAGGGGCCAGCAGGTGGCAGGACCGGGAGGTGAAAACCCCTCCTGCTGCTTGGGAGGTGATGTGAGGACTCTGTCAGAACTAACCCGGGACCGGCCCCTACTTTTCTCCCCTGTGATCCCTGAAGATACACGTCTGCGCTGTGGAGGGTGCTGATTGGCTCCGTTCTGTATTACGTGTGCGTGCCCTCGGCTACACAAACTGTCCAATCAGGGGCGCTTGCGTAAACAATACATAATCGCGCGGGATCTTGACGCCACAGTAGTCTTCCGGTTTTGCCGTGGAGAGAGGTCCAGGAGGAGTTTTCACGGATGGGAACCTGAGAAGGTGAGGAGCGTCCGTTCTTTGTTTTCTGATCTTCCTTCACGCAGGACGCCTAGCAGAGGTGAGTGTGTGGGACAGGGAGTGCGCGGAGGGGTAGGGGGGAGTTGGCAGAAGTTGACGTTCTGCCTGGCAGGACTCGCAGGGCTCCGGAGGTTGTCCCTGGGCCTCATGTCACTGCTGGCACCTCACTTCCTTCGCCCCCCGCTGCTCCACGGTGTAGGCCTGGACTGGCACCTGGGACTCCGGGCTTCCTGTCGCTTCCTCACAGAGACTTGTCAGCCCAGAGCCATCTCTGGGCAGCTGTGTGGCAGCAGTCGCCCATCTTCCCCGATTGTGCAGTGGGGGTGAGCGGTCGTTTGGGAGAACCCGTGCTGGGGGTGGGAGGGTGCATGCAGGCGAGCAGCTGTCCTCTATGGGGTCCTCGGTTCCCCTTCTCCTCCCAGGGCTGACCCTACTCTGACTATGTCAGAGGCAGGGTCTCATTTCGCAAACTCTGACCTCTCAGCATAGCTCTTTCTGGGAGTCTGATATCAGTGTTTGAGACTAGACAAGTTAAAATGAAAGCTGTGTGGTTCAAGGCTTTTGGTCCAGGTTTTAGTGGGGCAGGGGGACACTGTGTTTGATACTTGAATGTCATTTTATCACGCACACATTCCCTTAACAGGCTGTCATCTGTGTTTGAACTTTCAAAATAGAAACTTCGGTTACATTTATGAGTGTTTTAAAAAAGATTTCTGTTCCATGATTACCTTCCCAGTCCCAAAGATAAAGTAAAACTTAGATTCCTAAGTTATTTTTAATTTGTATTTTAACAAGGTAATTTTTCAAGATTATTTGAGTACAATTGACAAAATTGGTTTTTACTGAAGGCGTGCAACCTGATATTTTGATACATTACTGGAATTTCAAAAGTATATGGAAAATTAACATTATTTTTAAACCTATTTTCACAAAACATTTGGAGTCCCCATGTGCATATATATCATGAAATTATTAGGACAATCCAACTTTCATATCCATCAACTTACATCATTCTTAAAAGAGTACTTAAGTTTTTAATAAGTTATATCTAATGCTGTATTCATCTCATTATTGTGTTTTATATTATATCTCAAGGAGTTAATTGATCCCATAATTGTAAATGTGTATTGTTCAAATAACATCTTTCCATTTCCTCCACACTCAGGCTCATGGTAACCACCATTCTGTTCCGTCTTTCATTTGACTTTATTATATTCCACATATACATGAGAGTATGTGGTATTTATTATTCTCTGTGATATTCCAAATAGTGTAATGTCCACATCAGTGCTTTTGGATCCAAATTGTGAAAAATTTCAGAATTTGCTTTTCTCCACATCTGATTCAGCATTTAACACTTTTGATTTTATTTTACTTTTTGATAATATCTTTTTAGCCTATGTGAGGTAGTAGGCATTATGGTTTTTATTAGCATTGCTGAGCCATTTTTCATAGGATTGCTTGCATATGTTGGTTGGAAAATCTGATCAAATACTTTGTCCATTTTTATTACAGTATTTGCTTTTGCAATATGTATGTTCTTTATATTATTACATTACTCTTACTATCATCTGCCAAGATTTTCTCTCATTTATTTCTTTCTTAATTTTTTCTGTTAGTATGCAGAATCTTTCTTCAGTTTTTAAAAATATTTATTTATTTGAAAGGAGAGTTACAGAGAGACAGAAGCAGACAGACAGCAAGAGACATCTTCCATTTTCTGGTTCACTCCCCAAATGGCTGCAATGGCCAGAGCTGGGCTGATCTGTACCCACAAGTCAGGAGTTTCTTTTGGGTCTCCCAAGCTCTTGGGCCATCTTCTACTGCCCTTCCAGGCCATAGCAGAGAACTGGATGGGAAGTGGAGGAGCCGGCACTCAAATCAGTGTGCACATGGGATGCCAGCACTTTAGGGGGCAGGTTTTTATTTTTCTCTGCTATGCCACAGCTCTGGTGACATCTTCAGCTTTGTTTTAAATCTATAAACCTTTTATTTAAGATATAAAAACTTCAAGCATTTTGTAAATACAAATTTAGGAACATAGTGATCCTTTCCATCCTGGCCTCCCTCTCACCTGCACCCCCCCACCCTTCTTCCTCTTCCCCCTCCTATTCCCAACCTTATTTTTTGCTAAGATTTATCTAAGATATATTTTCTATTAACTTTAAACACAAAAGATTAACCCTACACTAAATAAAGAGTTAAACAAATAGCATGAAAACAACAACAACAACAACAACACTGTTCCTCAACAGTGGAGACAAGGGCTGTTCAATGTCATTACATCTCAAAGTGTCACTTGCATTTCTATAGATTACCTTTGAGGCATACTTTAGTTACCACAGATCAGGGAGTTCATTTAGTATTTGTCTTTCTGAGACTGACTTCCTTCACTGAATATAATATTTTCCAAATGAAAATGAAAGTATTCCATTTTCATTTTTTTTTGCAATCATACTTCCTTATTTTTGCTTTTGTCACCTATGCGTTTTGTGTCATATCCAAATTATTGCTGAAGCTAAAGACAATGGATTTGCTCCCAGTATTTAAGGAGCTTTAAGTTCTGAGATCTTCTGTGTAAGCCTTCAATCCATTTGGATTGATTTTCAGGCATGGTGTAATATAATGATTCACTTTCAGATTCTGGCATGTGGATGGCCAATTTGCCCCTGCCTCCAATGCTGGCCCCCAAAATGTCCAATGAGTACACTCAGTGAACCCATTGTCACTTTATCAAGCGCCCCTGATGCTGTGCCTGGAGCTGAACAGTGATAAGGTAGAAACTGGCAGAGTCCAGTTTTACCATCACTTGCTATCTCATCTCCCAGGCCCATCTTGCTGTGCTCTGTTGCTCTGCCCTGTCTGTATTGGGATACCACAGAAGGGGAGAATTCAGGGAGAGGGACATGAGAAGAGTTTGGGATGATGGGGAGAAACAGACCGTGCAGTGATGGGGTTGGGCTCATGGGGCTGTGTCCCCTCTCTGCAAGCCAGAGATGTGGAGGTAATTCAAAACTTTCCTGGAGGGATGGACATTGTGTTACAACCTTGTTTAGAATGCACATGTCCCATATTGGGGTGTCTGGGCTAAAGTTACATCTTCCACTTCCAGCTTCCTGCTAATGTGTGTTCCTGGATGGGGGGGAGTGATAGTTGAGGTAGTGAATCCTTGCCACCCACCTGAGAGACCCAGGTTGAGTTCCTGGCTTCAGCTTGGTCTGGCATGGCCATAGCTTTATTGGGCATTTGTGAAGTGAACAAATAGATGAGGGTGTTCTCTCTTCCTCTCTGTCTCTGTGCACATCTCTTTTTCTTCCACACTAATTAATTAATGAATTTGTAAAAACTGCATGGAATAATTGGTACCAAATCAGAGTTAAATTATAGGAGTAAGTTCCTAGTGTTACATAGCATATTGGAGTAACTATAGTCCATAATCTTATATTTTATGAACAAATAGAATTGTGAATTGTAATTTTGAGAAGGGAATGTGTTGTTTACCCTGATTTGATCAATACACATGGATTAAAAGCTCATACTGTATTCCATAGATATGTACAATTATTGTCAATAAAAAATTAAAAAACAACATTTTACTTAGTGTATAATGTTACAAGTTGTTGAAATATTTAAGTTAGTATCACAATTAATGTGATCTTTGGAAGTAGTTTATTAATACAAATATAATCTAGAACACATGGACTGATATTTTGTCATGTTAAGTGGAGCAATCAGGAGGCAGTATTTTACCTTAAATTAATGATTAATATTTTAAACTGTTTCATGTAAGAAAAAAATAAATTATTTCTTAAAGTGTATATGGAATAAGAATTAGGGCAATATCAAACAAGAAATGTGGAATTAAATGTTGGGTTAATTTTGATGCAGAAATTTCTTGAAACATATGTATAGTTCTTTCATACAAAATATTGTCCATGAATTTAAAGTCCCCTCATATTCATGCTTTCAAATATTTTTGAAATAAAATGAACATATTTTAATTTCATGTTCCACAAAATACTTGAAGCCCCCTCATATTTATTGGTTTTTAGTTTCTTCTGTGAAGCCCAAACTCATAAGCCTGTCTGTGCAGTCCTAACTGTCCCATGTTTTCAGTGTGTGTTCCATGCTTTGTACTACTTTGGTAGTCATATAATCATAAGCACAGTATAAGATAAGCCCATTTTCATTAATTCCACAAATGTTTCATATTATTTACAGTACCTCTTCATGACTATTAGTCCCAGACAGGTCTTAATCCAAATTTTGTCTCCAGACATTGACCTTTTCTGGACTGACCCATAATTGGACTCATATAGTGTTACAGTATGTGTGGTTTTGCTTTTTATTTCTTTTCTCTCTTTTTTCATTTTTTGAGTTTCATTACTTTTGTAGTCTGTCATTTAATAGTTATTTTTGATTTCTAAATACTATAGCATTATAAAAGATATACTACATATTGTTGTTTTTCCACATCAGTATTTGGGTTGCTTTCACATTTGGGTTTCATGAATATTGCTGAAGTGAGTATTTGGGTGCATGCGGGCTTTGTATCTTTTAGTGATGTATCTTGGAAGGAAACTGCTGAGGCAATCAATAATCCCATGTAAAACATGCTGAGAAACTGCCAAATTATTTTTCCTAGTGGTCTCACAGTTTTATTGGAAGTTTGTTTACCTATGGCTGAATCAGTCATTTTATTGACTGTGAAGTTGGATTGTCCAGAGGCTTTGATTTGCATTTTCACAACGACTAACTTTAAGCATACCTCTTTTGTAATATTAAAATGTGTTACTGAAATCACTGCTTCATTTTATTATGCTTTTTAATTATACTTTGTAATTTTAGTATAAAATCCATGGTCTTATTTTAATTCCTTAGTGCTATTTTCATTCTGTGATGCTACATTGAATGTTCTCATTGATTATATTTTCAGAATGTTCATTGCTACTAAACAGAAATATGATTGATATTTGAATCTTTTATATTTTGCAACATTACTGAATTTTACTTTGAGTGGGTCTATAGTGAGTTCCTTAGGATATATTTTACATACAAGATTATGTGTTAGGCATTACAAGCCAAGTTTGCTCTTTTGTTTCTAATTTGGAGAGTTGAATTTTTTATTATGAGGTCTTTAGCAGAATCCTGTAATACACTGTTGAGTAGAACTCCTAAGAGTATTTGTGGTTTGTTTTCATCTTATAGGAGTTTACTGTAGATTTCCCATAGGTGCCCTTCTTGAAGTTCTCTTCAATTCCTAGTTTGTTTAGGGTTTTAATCATAAACTGCATTAGTCAAAAATTTTCCTCTATCAATGAGGATATCAAATTTTGATTTCCTTTTATTAGCATAAATTATTACATTAATTATTTATCTGTAACATTTTCTTTGTTTATATTTGAGAACTACATAGAGATAGAGCTCCTACCTTTTGGTTCACTCCCCAAATGTCTGCAGTAACCAGGTCTGGGATAGAACTGAGACCAGAGCCAGAAGCCAGAAACACAATCATGGCCTCCTATTTTGCTGGCAGGGAGCCAGTTGTACCATCACCACTGCCTCCTAGAGTCCAAATTGACAAGAAACTGGAGTCAGGAGTCAGAGCTAAACATTGAACTGTAATATGGAGTGAAGGCATCTTAGCCAGCATCTTAAATGATGGGCCGAATGCCCACACTTAACCTCTGTAGTCTGCTCCTTTGGTCTATCTGTTTTTGCAGTAATAATGCATTGTTTTGATGACTTTTGCTTTTGATATTTATCATATTTTCAGTAATACTTTGTGTATTTGAATTGTTGACATTCCATGTGAATTTTCTGTATAGTTTTTTTTTTTAATTTCTGCTAAAAGTAAGTATTGGAATGTTATAAAGAATATGTTGAATTTATAGATCACTTCAGATCATATTGATTTCATTTTTAATGAAAGTTTTTCTCTTTTTAAAAAATTGTTTGAAAGACATAGTTACATACAGTGAGAGAGATCTTCCATCCACTAGTTCACTCCCCAAATAGCTGCAACAGCTGGGGTTGAAACAGGCCAAAGCCAGTAGCTTCTTCTGGGTCTCCCACGTGGGTGCCATGAGCCCAAGGACTTGGGCCATGCTACACTGATTTTCCCAGGTGCTTTAGCAGGGAGCTAGATCAGAAATGGAGCAGCTGGTTTTGAACCAGCTCCCATAAGAATGTCAGCATCACAGCAGCAGTTTTACCCACTATACCACAAAGCCAGCCCCAATACTGATTTCTTACATATATTTTATAATCCACAAACACAGGATATATTTCCATTTACTTGGGCCATCTTTAATTCCTATCAGTAATCCTTTATAGTTTTCAGTGTTTAGATATTTTATTTCATTGGTTAAATTTATTCCTAATTATTTTATTCCTTTTGATGCTATTGAAAATTCAGTTGTTCTTGTTATTTCCTTTATTATTGTTAATTTTTAGTTTATAAAAAGACAGCTACTTTTACTATGCTTATTTTGTATTATGAAACTTTGTTGTATTTGATTATATTAACAATTTTACTGGAGAATCTTTAATATCCTCTACATGAACGGTCATGCAAATAAGGCTGCAGAAAGGTTCTGTTGTTTGTCCTGTGAGAGTCAGAAATCTGTCTGCTGGGCCGGCGCCGCAGCTTACTAGGCTAATCTTCCACCTTACGGCGCCGTCACACTGGGTTCTAGTCCCGGTAGGGGCACCAGATTCTGTCCCAGTTGCCCCTCTTCCAGGCCAGCTCTCTGCTGTGGCCAGGGAGTGCAGTGGAGGATGGCCCAAGTGCTTGGGCCCTGCACCCCATGGGAGACCAGGATAAGCACCTGGCTCCTGGCTCCTGCCATCGGATCAGTGCGGTGTGCTGGCCGCAGCACGCTGGCTGCAGCGGCCATTGGAGGGTGAACCAACAACAAAAAGGAAGACCTTTCTCTCTGTCTGTCTCTCACTGTCCACTCTGCCTGTCAAAAAAAAAAAAAAAAAAAAAAAAAAAAGGAACGCGGGGTATCGGCGCCACAGGCGGAGGATTAGCCAATTGAGCCATGGTGCTGCCACCCCCCCCCCCAAAAAAAAAGAAATCTGTCTGCTGGACATTGGGCTAACACTGCCAACAAAATCCACAGAATCACCCAGGGCATCACACCACCTCTGCTTCATACATTCCCAGTTAGACACTACAGCTTCTTAAGGGATATCTTACACCCTATAATGTGTATTGTGTGCTTATAGCAGCAGTCTATAAGCATGACAGATCCAATGGGATTATTTGAGACTCAGGTCCTCTAAATTGCATAAACAAGAGTTTTGGTAGCTGTGAAATAGTGATTCTGAGAGCACCAGGTGACTGCTGCCTGCACTTCAAGTTCTTACTGTTCTAGCCTAGCACATAAGCGATGGCCACATCTACTGTCAGGAAGAGGAAGATTGCTGCCCATACTAAGGAACTCCATACCAAGGTATGACCTTTGATAGAGATGGAAATAGAAAGCCTGTTCAAAGACCCAAGACAAAGACTCAGTGAGAAAGACACACCTGGTGCACATATGTTCCTGACAGGAAGTGATCTGTAACTCAACAGACAGGGACTGGAGAGCTGATAGCCATCACTGAAAAGATGCCAAGATCATCTCAAAAGCACAGTTGATGGTGTCCTAGGTGCAGAATGCTTGTTTGGAGACTGACAAATTGCATATTGCAGCATAAATTTTCTTACAACAAATGATGGTGCACAATTGAGAAAAGAGCTGCTGAGGCATTTAGGTGTTTTTCATAGAGTTTATCTGACTGCCATCCCTGTGGGACAGGAAGAAGACCAGAGTAGTCCCATTCTGCCACATTTGGGTTCAGCAGTTTATTAAAACTTTAATCAGTGTTATTCGTGTTAAAGGCACTAAGACAGATATTCTATCCACTGATTCTCTCATCAAATGCTCACAATAGCTGGGACTGAGCCAGCCTGAAGTGAAGATCCCAGAACTCAGTCTGGGTGGCAGAGACCCAAGTTGTTGAGCTATCACTTGCTGCCTTCTAGAGTGTGTTTTAGCAAGAAGCTGGATTGGTAGTAGTGTGGGGTCTCAAACCTATGTGCTCAGATGCAGGATGTGGGCCTCTAAAGATCTATCTTAAGTGTAGTTCCCAAATGCTGATTCATCTATTATTTTATGAGGACTCCCAATGGAGGCCAAACCCACTCTCCTGGCTCTGATGATCACAGCCCCTAAAGTTCCCAGGCACAATCATCCAAGGAGTCTTCACAGCATCAGACTCCTGCTGTGCTACATATCCAGTGTACCACCAGGTGCTGTTCTCCCTGACTTCTCTCCATCCATTATCCACAGGCTAGCACCCAATCTGGCCATCCACAACAAAGTCAGAATGCTCTCTACTGATGTGGTGGTGAGAGGGACTTCTAAGATGACTCATTTCAAGTAAATCTCATGGGTTCCTCTAGTCCTTCCTTGACATCCAGGTGGCCCATCTACCCAGATAACCACCAGTAGCTAGCCCCTGGCATACTAGGCCTGGAACCCCACAGGCACCCCTCTGGATGACAGTCACCTGTTTACTGGCTCATGGCATAGACAATCATGGCCTTATTGGAACTGAATATAGGCCATTTGGTCTTCAACTCATTAGTGCAGTGCACTAGCCCTGCTGGGTCATTAAGAAGAAGGCTAGCCCTTAGCATACTCTTATGGTCATCATTCTTAAGGCCATGTTTTACATCTCCGGTGTTGTTCTTTCCCAGCTCTCATTTACCATTTCTGATCCTTGGCATGGATGGAATTTATGATAGTCTAACATCATTCTCCAGTATCTGGCTTTGTAATGTTTCAACTGATGAATTAAATCTGGATATGTTGGGTTCACTATCTCTGCCTCCTGCTTTATTTAGTTTTTAAGGGTAGCATGTAAGCAGATAATACTTTTTAAGAACATAAATCCAGTACCATCATCCCAACTTTCAAAATTGATAGTTGAATATTATCTAATACCCACTGCTTCTGATTGTCACATAGATTTTGACTTAGTTATGGCTGGAAGAATGGCTAGAGGACTTACTCTTACACTATAGGCCATGAAACCAATTCTTCCCATTACTCTGTATTTCCCTTCCAATTCTACAGCTTGAGACCAGGGACATTAGCTATGCTGGGCTTGGGGAACCAGTAGACTCTTTGAAAACTAACCTTGGACTAGAACACTGTTTTCTACCAGTGCCCCATGCACAGCTACTCTAAAATAGGACTGTGATTCCACTTTTTTTTTTTAAACTTTTATTTAATGCATATAATTTTCCAAAGTACGACTTATGGATTACAATGGCTTCCCCCCCATACCGTCCCTCCCACCCACAACCCTCCCCTTTCCCACTCCCTCTCCCCTTCCATTCACATCATGATTCATTTTCGATTATCTTAATATACAGAAGATCAGCTTAGTATACATTAAGTATGGATTTCAACAGTTTGCTCCCACACAGAAACATAAAGTGAAAAATAATAGATGATTTTTTTAAATGATGATGAAATCAGAGCAGACCTATTGTCATGTTTAATCCCAGTGAGAGTCAAGTTGGGAATTGATAATTTCTTTTTTTTTTTTTTTTTTTTTTTTACAGAGGATCAGTTTAGTATGCATTAAGTAAGGATTTCAACAGTTTGCACCCCCATAGAAACACAAAGTGAAATATATTGTTTGAGTACTCGTTATAGCATTAAATCTCAATGTACAGCACATTAAGGATAGAGATCCTACATGAGGAGTAAGTGCACAGTGACTCATGTTGTTGACTTTACCAATTGACACTCCTGTCTATGGCATCAGTAATCTCCCTATGCTCCAGTCATGAGTTTCCAAGGCTATGGAAGCCCTCTGAGTTCTCCGACTCTTATCTTGTTTAGACAAGGTCATAGTCAAAGTGGAGGTTCTCTCCTCCCTTCAGAGAAAGGTACCTCCTTCTTTGATGACCTGTTCTTTCCACTGGGATCTCACTCACAGAGATCTTTTGCCAGAGTGTCTTGGCTTTCCATGCCTGAAATACTCTCATGAGCTTTTCAGCCAGCTCCGAATGCCTTTAGGGCTGATTCTGAGGCCAGAGTGCTATTTAGGACATCTGCCATTCTATGAGTCTGCTGAGTATCTCACTTCCCATGTTGGATCACTCTCCCCTTTATTTACTCCATCGGTTAGCGTTAGCAGGTACTAGACTTGTCTATGTGTTCCCTTTGACTCCCAGTCCCTTCACCATGACCAACTGTGAACTGAAACTGATCACCTGGAACAGTGAGATGGCATTGGTACATGCCACCTCGATGGGATTGAATTGGAATCCCCTGGTATGCTTCCAACTCCACCACTTGGGGCAAGTCAGCCTGAGCATGTCCCAAATTATACATCTCTTCCCTCTCCCATTCCCACCACCATGTTCAACAGGGATCACATTTCAGTTAATTTTCAACACTTAAGAATAACTGTGCATCAATTACAGATCTAAACCAGTCATATTAAGTAGAACAGATAAAAAAAACTACTATGGGGGATAATGTATTAAGTTGTTCATTAACAGTCAGGGCTATGCTGATCAAGCCACCATTTCCCATAGTGTCCACCTCACTCCAACAGGTTTCCCTCTTGGTGTTCAGTCAGTCGTCACCAATCAGGGAGAACATATGGTATTTGTCCCTTTGGGACTGGCTTATTTCACTCAACATGTTGTGTTCCAGATTCCTCCATTTTGTTGCAAATGACTGGATTTCGTTGTTTCTTACTGCGGTATAGTATTCTAAAGAGTACATATCCCATAATTTCTTTATCCAGTCTATCGTTGATGGGCATTTAGGTTGGTTCCAGGTCTTAGCTATTGTGAATTGAGCTGCAATAAACATTAGGGTGCAGACCGCTTTTTTGTTTGCCAATTTAAATTCCTTTGGGTAAATTCCAAGGAGTGGGATGGCTGGGTCGAACGGTAGGGTTATCTTCAGGTTTCTGAGGAATCTCCAGACTGACTTCCATAGTGGCTTGACCAGCTTGCATTCCCACCAACAGTGGGTTAGTGTCCCTTTTTCCCCACATCCTCGCCAGCATCTGTTGTTGGTAGATTTCTGCATGTGAGCCATTCTAACCGGGGTGAGGTGAAACCTCATTGTGGTTTTGATTTGCATTTCCCTGATTGCTAATGACCTTGAACATTTTTTCATGTGCCTGTTGGCCATTTGGATTTCCTCTTTTGAAAAATGTCTATTGAGGTCCTTGGCCCATCTCTTAAGTGGGTTGTTGGTTTTGTTTTTGTGGAGTTTCTTGATCTCTTTGTAGATTCTGGTTATTAACCCTTTATCTGTTGCATAGTTTGCAAATATTTTTTCCCATTCTGTCGGTTGTCTCTTCACTCTCCTGACTGTTTCTTTTGCAGCACAGAAACTTCTCAATTTGATGCAATCCCAATAGTTGATTTTGGCTTTGACTGCCTGTGCCTCCCGGGTCTTTTCCAGAAATTCTTTGCCTGTGCCAATATCTTGAAGGGTTTCTCCAATGTTCTCTAGTAACTTGATGGTGTCAGGTCATAGATTTAGGTCTTTAATCCATGTTGAGTGGATTTTTGTGTAAGGTGTAAGGTAGGGGTCTTGCTTCATGCTTCTGCACGTGGAAATCCAATTTTCCCAGCACCATTTATTGAATAGACTGTCCTTGCTCCAGGAATTAGTTTTAGATCCTTGATCAAATATAAGTTGGCTGTAGATGTTTGGGTTGATTTCTGGTGTTTCAGTTCTGTTCCATTGGTCTATCCATCTGTTTCTGTACCAGTACCATGCTGTTTTAATTACAACTGCCCTGTAGTATGTCCTGAAATCTGGTATTGTGATGCCTCCGGCTTTGTTTTTGTTGTACAAGATTGCTTTAGCTATTCGAGGTCTCTTGTGTCTCCATATAAATTTCAGCACCATTTTTTCCAGATCTGAGAAGAAGGTCTTCGGTATCTTGATTGGTATTGCATTGAATCTGTAAATTGCTTTTGGGAGAATGGACATTTTGATGATATTGATTCTTCCAATCCATGAGCATGGAAGATTTTTCCATTTCTTGGTATCCTCTTCTATTTCTTTCTTTAAGGTTTTGTAATTTTCATCGTAGAGATCTTTAACGTCCTTGGTTAAGTTTATTCCAAGGTATTTGATTGTTTTTGTAGCTATTGTGAATGGGATTGATCTTAGAAGTTCTTCCTCAGCCATGGCATTGTCTGTGTATACAAAGGCTGTTGATTTTTGTGCATTGATTTTATACCCTGCTACTTTGCCAAACTCTTCTATGAGTTCCAATAGTCTCTTAGTAGAGTTCTTTGGGTCCCCTAAATAAAGAATCATGTCATCTGCAAAGAGGGATAGTTTGAGTTCTTCCTTCCCAATTTGTATCCCTTTAATTACTTTTTCTTGCCTAATAGCTCTGGCTAGAACTTCCAGAACTATATTGAATAGCAGTGGTGAGAGTGGGCATCCCTGTCTGGTTCCAGATTTCAGTGGAAATGCTTCCAACTTTTCCCCATTCAATAGGATGCTGGCTGTGGGTTTTTCATAGATTGCTTTGATTGTATTGAGGAATGTTCCTTCCAAACCCAGTTTGCTTAGAGTTTTCATCATGAACGGGTGTTGTATTTTATCAAATGCTTTCTCGGCATCTATTGAGAGAATCATATGGTTTTTCTTCTGCAGTCTGTTAATGTGGTGAATCACATTGATTGTCTTGCGCACATTAAACCATCCCTGCATACCAGGGATAAATCCCACTTGGTCTGGGTGGATGATCTTTCTGATGTGTTGTTGCATTCTATTGGCGAGAATTTTATTGAGGATTTTTGCATCTATGTTCATCAGGGATATTGGTCTGTAATTCTCTTTCAGTGCTGCATCTTTCTCTGGCTTAGGAATTAAGGTGATGCTGGCTTCATAGAAAGAATTTGGGAGGACTCCCTCTTCTTCGATTGTTCTGAATAGTTTGAGAAGAATTGGAGTTAGTTCTTCTTTAAACGTCTGGTAGAATTCAGCAGTGAATCCATCTGGTCCTGGGCTTTTCTTTGTTGGGAGGGCCTTTATTACTGCTTCAATTTCTGTCTCAGTTATGGGTCTGTTTAGGTTTTCGATGTCTTCCTGGTTCAATTTAGGCAGGTTGCATGTGTCCAGGAATCTATCCATTTCTGATAGGTTTCCCTGTTTGCTGGCATACAAGTCCTTGTAGTAATTTCTGATGATTCTTTTTATTTCTGTGGTGTCTGTTGTTACATTTCCTTTTTCATCTCTGATTTTATTGATTTTGGTCTTTTCTCTTCTTTTTTTAGTTAGTTGGGCCAATGGGGTGTCAATTTTGTTTATTTTTTCAAAAAACCAGCTCTTCGTTTGGCTGATTTTTTGTAATGTTTTTCTTGATTCAATCCTGTTGATTTCTTCTCTGATTTTAATGATTTCTCTTCTCCTACTAGATTTGGGTCTGGTTTGCTGTAGGTTTTCTAGATCCTTGAGGTGAATAGAAAGCTCATCTATTTGGTGCTTTTCCACTTTCTTGATGTAGGCACCTATTGATATAAACTTTCCTCTTAACACTGCTTTTGCTGTGTCCCATAAGTTTTGGTATGTTGTGCTGTTATCCTCATTTACTTCCAGAAAGTTTTTGATTTCTCTTTTGATTTCTTCTATGACCCATTGTTCATTCAGGAGCATGTTGTTCAATCTCCATGTGTTTGCGTATGCTCTAGGGATTCCTGAGTTACTAATTTCCAACTTCATTCCTTTATGGTCTGAGAAGCTGCATGGTATGATTCTAATTCTTTTGAATTTGCTCAGACTTGCTTTATGGCCTAGTATGTGGTCAATCCTAGAGAAGCTTCCATGTACTGCTGAGAAGAATGTAAAATCTTTAGCTGTAGGATTGAAAGTTCTGTATATATCTGTTAGATCCATTTGGGCTATAGTGTCGTTTAAATCTACTGTATCCTTGTTGATCTTCTGACCGGATGATCTGTCTATTTCTGAGAGTGGAGTATTGAAGTCCCCCAGTACTACTGTATTGGGGTCTAAGTCTCCTTTTAAGTCCGTTAACAAATCTTTTAGATAAACCGATGCCCTGTAGTTAGGTGCATATACATTGATAATTGTTATATCTTCCTGTTGAATTGATCCCTTAATCATGATATAGTGTCCCTCTTTGTCTCTCTTAACAGTTTTTGTGGTAAAGTTTATGTTGTCCGATATTAAGATGGCTACGCCCGCTCTTTTTTCATTTCTGTTGGCATGGTATATCTTTTTCCAGCCTTTCACTTTCAGTCTGTATGGATCTTTGTTGGAAAGATGTGTTTCTTGTAAGCAGCATATAGATGGGTTTTGTTCCTTAACCCAAGCAGCCAATCGGTGTCTTTTAACTGGACAGTTCAGGCCATTCACGTTCAAAGTGACTAATGATAAGTGGTAACTTTGCCCTGCCATTTGCCAAAGATAAGTTCTAATATATGCTTTGAATTCCCTGTGATCTTTTGCTGTGAGGTTTCCTTATACAGGTAAAAAATATTAGGGCATTTATCTCCCCTCACTGTGCCACTACCCACATAAATGTGACAGATTGTTTTAGTTAGAGACTGGAAGAATGTTAACCTATATGCTTGATGTGATGTTACACATATCTGGGAACTTGTCATCTACTTCAATCAAGTGAGATTTGTGTTTGAAAACTGGCTTATGTACAGGAACAACAGAAATATGACTGATGGAACATGTGCTCTCACTCGTCTTATGAACTGATCTTAAAGTGTTTAGATTGCATCAGTTGAGCACTGCCCTTTTTATCTGAGAATTCATGTTGTTTCTAGGGATGCATGCTATAATAAGCATTTCCATAGCTCTCTTGATCAAGTACCCTTGGCTGCTATTTCATTCTTATTCAAAGTGAACACAGCTTGCTTCAATAGTTAAGTACTTCCACCGAGTCCCTATTATTATTGTTTTGGAATCTTGACATTCAAATTGCTGAGTTCCCAGTGTTTATGACATTTCCCACCATCAGGAGTGACCTAGAGAGAAGATTCACCTCTGTGGTACTCAGAAATGACAGTGCCTTTCTCACCAACACACATTTTATAAGTTTCATAAATGGATTGTCTTTGGGCCTCTTGTAGAAAAATAGTCGTTTTATAAGTTTTTCAATTTTAAATATACTTCTGTATTAATTTAATAACTGAAGCATAATTACTGTGAGATTTCGATTGTTTCTCTGTCACGGCAATTCAGGTATTTGTACCTCACTTAACATGGATTATTTTTATTCAATTTCAGATTTCATGCTAGCATTACCATCACCATTTGGAATTCTTGATAGTAAAATCCTTTGTTTTCAATGAGTGCTCTCACTTTGAGAAATGCCCCTTTCCTAATTTTGTCCTGTACCCTCAGGACCCAACCCCATACATATTCTCCTACTCCTGATAGAACATATTGGCTATGCCCTGCAACTGTTTCTTTTGAGATAGACCCATTTTTTCTCTCTTAAAAAAACTATACTTCTGTATCTGGGTTCATGAGGATGAAAAAGTTATTTGGTCCTTCAAAGTACTTTTAGGATTAGTAGATGTAGTAAAACCCCCAAGTGAAATCTATTTGTAGGTAGCAGACTCCTTTCTTTCACTAAGGCATATGTGATATGATTATATTACCTTTACATAAATTCATGAAACCAGGATGACCACAATCAGTAATTTCAGAAAATCCACTGTCTGGGAACTAGTTTAGCAAGACAAAAGAGAGTATAGTTAGTTCTACTAGGCAAAGACCATTTTCCTCATGAGTAAGCAACATAACCAGTTAATTCCCCTAATGTTATGGTATTATCAAAATTATGTAAGTATATTATATGGCTTCACTGGAGTACTGTCATAATTTAATCTTTTTAAAAGTAAGCTTTCTTGTATTTCTCCCCAAATCCACATGTTTGATGAATATTATCAACATTAAAATGATAGTTGTATTAAAATGTTTTATTGACACAGTTAACAATTATAGGTTAATCAGACATGGAAACTAACTTTGTGGATGAATATTATAACTGTAGCTAGCTGAATCATCTTTTAGGACAAATATATAAACCCAACAATTAAAGGTTGATATACAGTTTTGGCCTTGTTGAATATTATAATCTATATAAAGTATTTTATGTCCTAGAAGATGAAATATAAATAACACAGCTAAAGTACTTAACAGAAATTACATTGAAAGTCAACAGTCATTGTCGTAGATGTCTATCTTAATTTCGTGGTTCTTGGTTAAGCCTTGTAATTCTAGAAATTCATCTGATTCAGAAATGAAGAAATCCTGTACGTGATATCCTAAGCTGTTTATATAGTCTGCCATATTTGTGCTAACACTGTAACCTGTACTGAGAAACCTCTACTCTAAACTTTTTTAACTTTTTCCCCAGAAGACTCAATATTTGATAGCAAGAGCTTTCTGTATAAAGCAGAAATGATCTTACAATGATAAAACTGGCTGTAGTCAACATATTGTAACTATAAACATCATTAGAATGGAGAACTCAATGCTTTGTTGAGGAATAATAAATCATCAAGCTATGGGTGTAATTCAGTGATTCCCTGGGGGGAGAGAATATTTTGGGTATTGACAGATTTTCAAAGCTTTCAGTTAATGACATAAGATGTATTATAAGTAAACTCTAGGCTGGCGCCACAGCTCACTTGGCTAATCCTCCGCCTTGCAGCACCAGCACATTGGGTTCTAGTCCTGGTCAGGGCACTGGATTCTGTCCCGGTTGCCCCTCTTCCAGGCCAGTTCTCTGCTGTGGCCAGGGAGTGCAGTGGAGGATGGCCCAAGTGCTTGGGCCCTGCACCCCATGGGAGACCAGTAGAAGCACCTGGCTCCTGCCATCGGATCAGCGTGGTGTGCCGGCCGCAGAGTGCCAGCCACGGTGGCCATTGGAGGGTGAACCAATGGCAAAGGAAGACCTTTCTCTCTGTCTCTCTCTCTCTCACTAGCCACTCTGCCTGTCCAAAAAAAAATATAAGTAAACTCAATAGACAAGACAATCAGTTTTAAATCTTATAACCATGTCACAAAGTGGGAAAATTATCTTCTTACATTAGTAAGCACTAAATCACTAGAATATTCGTATCATGTGGGATACATTTATGAGTAGTAAACCATTTTTGTTTTAAAATATAAATCTTATTTTATTAGAAATTATTATTAAATTTTGAATAAGCAGTTTAGAGGTAAAATATAAAATGTGTATGTGGGGGCTGGCATTGTGTTGTAGTGGGTAAAGTCATTGCCTGTAATACCAGCGTTGCATATGGGTGCCCTTTGGAGTCCAGCTACTTCACTTCTGATCCAACTCCCTGCTACTGTGCCTGGAAAAGCTGCAGGTTATGGCACAAGTTCTTGGGCTTCTACACCCATGTGTGGGACTCAGAACAATCGCCTGACTTTGGACCGGCCCAACTTTAGCCCTTGTGGCCATTTGGGGAGTGAACCAGTGAGTGAAAGTTCTGTGTGTGTGTGTGTGTGTGTGTGGATAACTGCCTTTCAAATAAATAAATAAATATTTTAAAATGCATTTATGTACAGTATATATATATATATATATATATATATATATATATATATATATATATATATATAAATGTTTAAAAATCAGTGGTGTTATTTGAACAGTGATAATTGAAGTTCTCTGTTTTAAAATAAATATTAATAGAAGTAAATTCATTGTTTTTGTTTTATGATTTCCTTGTGTGTTCCCTTTGTAATACTTTATGGGTCTTGGACATACTAGTGGGTATGTTGAAGTTTATCTTGGTATCATTTAAAACTATGATGGCAAAAAGAGTTTCCACTGTTTTTGTCAGATTGCATCATATCAAATAGCCTATAGTCAGGAAATTCTCAGTCCAAACCTTGCAGAGACAAAAAAAAAAAAAAAAAAAAAAAAAAACTGAGATTATTTCAAGGAGGGTCCCTCTTTTTCTGGTTTGTATCAACTCTGTAAATCTAAATACTGTTTGCTATGTGCCCTGGATTGAAGAAGGAAAACAAGCAACAAAGCTTTAGCTGCTGAGAATAAATTTTGTTTCAACATTATTCTAAAGACTGTAGTTGATTGAAAAAACTCAAAGAAACAAAAATGGGACCTTATTCCTCAATGTCCTTGGTATTTTTAATTCTGAAGTAAATTGAATCCAAAACATCTGGCCTCACATCCATATTGTTCACTTTGATAGTGCTAAACAAAATAGCCCTTTAAAAATCATAGAGTCAGTTGAATTTCAGAACATCTACAGATTCCATAATGGCAGATTTGGGCCAGCATTGAAATATGGGTGATCAGGAATCTGGTTCTTTTGTTCTGCTGAGAGCACATCCAAAATTTCCCCAGAGGCCGGCGCCATGGCTCAACAGGCTAATCCTCTGCTTTGCGGCGCTGGCACATCAGGTTCTAGTTTGGTCGGGGCTCCAGATTCTGTCCCTGTTGCCTCTCTTCCAGGCCAGCTCTCTGCTGTGGCCTGGGAGTGCAGTGGAGGATGGGCCCTGCACCCACATGGGAGACCAGGAGAAGCACCTGGCTCCTGCCTTTGGATCAGCACAGTGCGCCGGCCACAGTGGCCACTGGAGGGTGAACCAATGGCAAAGGAAGACCTTTCTCTCTGTCTCACTGTCCACTCTGCCTGTCAAAAAAAAAAAAAAAAAAAGCCAAAATTTCCCCAGAGCAGATGGCCTATGTGAACCTGATCCATGAAGGCTTCAATGTAATTCTATTTAGGTCTCTGTGTAAGATAATGATCATGAATCGAAGGCCCTGATCACCATGAATCTGACCCGAATCCAAAAGCAAAACACAGAGCTAATTATCACTGGCTCATTTTCAAAGGACTTACAATTCTGCATATGCTTGGTGCCCAGTGGCCCAGTTATAATTGGCTTTGTAGTTGAATTAAGCTTGGCTTTAAGTTATACAGTGGATAGTGTCTTCTCCCTGAAGACAAAAGCTGATATCCAGCAGAGTGTTGGCCTGAATACAGTCACCCTAAACCATAGAAGACGGCAGTGTTAAGTCACATGTGAGAAATGAGGAAGCTTTCTCAGTAAGGTGGTCAAAGTACCTATTGATAGATCTTAGCATTAAAAGTTCCTGTATGGGGCCAGTGCTGTGGTGTAGTAGGCAAAGCCTTTGCCTGCAGGACTGGCATCCCATAAAGGCACCTATTCATGCCCAAGCTGTTCCTCTTCTGATCTAGCTCTCTGCTCATGGCCTGGTAATGCAGTGAAAGATGGCTCAAGTGCTTAGGCACCTGCACCCATATGGGAAACCTAGAAAAAGGATACTGGCTCCTGGTTTCAGATCAGCTGAGCTCCAGCCTTTGTGGCCATTTTGAGAGTGAACCAGCAAACAGAAGACCATCTGCCTTTCTCTCTCTCCATCTGTAATTCTACCTATCAAAGAAATAAATAAAATCTTTTTAAAAAAGTTCATGTGTCTATTTGGTACTTTATATATGCATTTTAAAGTTCAAGTGGAAATTTATCTTAATTTAATGTGTTATTTTTTTCATACAGGATTGTTGAAAGAAGAAATAGACTAAGTGTGTAGAACAACAATATATATGTGCTAGTAGAATATATGGCAATAAATTAACCCCTTCATTTTTTACATGGAAACCTTTGATCAAAGACTAGAACATTTTCTTCTGGTTCTAACTGTAGGACTCTACTTTAGGGTTTCTCACTCCCAGGCCATATTGGTTCTCCTATTTCACTAGAACCCCTCTTGTGGTGGGAAAATACAACATTAGGAAAAAAGCAACATGCAAGAACCATCTAACACAGATGTTCAGGTATTTTGGTTCTTCTAGCTTTGATTTGGATGACCTTTGGAAATGGAGGTGACTGTTAGGATAATAGTGGCTTTTGTAACCTTTTTTTAGGTTTTGATGTTGGTGTATGCTTATTGAAGGTAGTTGTTCCTTAGGTTTGAACATTTACATTAATTAGAATTTGATGACAATTTCACCCATTTACTTTTCTTCCCCTTTATCTATATCCCCCCATATTTTTCACATGTAATTCCTCTGTTGTAGCCAAATGCTACATTTTCCTACTTGTTTGATGATGTATCTGCTATTCTTTTACTGGATCGGGTTGGCAAACTATGATCTGTATGTTAGATCTGACTGGCATCTATTTTATAAATAAAGTTTTATTGGAATAGAGCTATGTACACCTATTTATGTATTGCTTGGGGCTGTTTTTGGTTGATTCTAGTTTGTAATTGCAGAAGTGAGAAAATACAGAAATAGAGACAGATGGGCCCACAAGACTAAAATATATACTATCTGGGCTGTATAGGAAAATTTTCTGACCCCTGTTCTAATTTTTCAATCTATTTATACTTTTGAGCACATGAATTTGGTTGTATCATCCATTCATTGCACTGGAAACTGACAAGAAATAGATGTGTTTCAATTGGGTTAAAATTTTGCAGGAAACAAATTTTGCAGGATAAAATTAACCATCCAGGTCATGGAGCTGAAATAGGTATTTAGTTAAAACACATGAATTTGACTTTTTTGTGGGTCAAAATAATTTGAATTATGTAATTCCTTAAGATTCAACCCAATAATACTCCTAACATAATTTTTCTAGTCTCCCTCCTGCCATGAGAACCTGCTGTCAGTAGTAGGGACTCACTGGTCTGGAAAGCCCATTGCTTACTGTGCCAGCATTTCCTCCTACAGTTTTTTTTTTTTTAATTTCCATCTCTCTTCAGGTGGTTGCAAATAATTTTTGCACTTCTGTTAAGCCCTTGTTGACATATACATGGTCATCCTAGTTCTTGAACAGAACTCTAAATATCAAGTCAGTATCTGCACCTGGGGAGGAAGAAGTGGATTCAGTGTCCAGGTATCCCTAACAATATCCATTCTGCTGGTTTCCTTGACCTTGATAAGATCCCACTGGTAGGACCACTTCATGGGCAATGTACTCAGCATTCAACAGCATTCATCTGTTGTAACAATCAGGCTAGGTAAAATAGTTTACCCAGAGCCAATAAATTTGAAAAGTCAAGTCTACTTTACAGTGAATACACTTACTTCTTTTCATCAACCAATAGTCCAATTTAATCACTATAAAGATTGAAGTTTCACTTGACCATGGTGGCAGAACTTTGATCAAATCCTCATGAGTTTGAGTTCCCAAACATAGAAAGCAACTTTGCAAAGATTGTAAATACAAAATGTTTTAACACAGATTTCTGTGGTGGTGCTTTTTTTTTTTTTTTAATCAGTATAGGGAATACTTTCTAGCAGATTTAAGGTCAAAGAAACAAGTAAGAGACTGTCCATGATGTAGGAGAAAGAACACTGAGTTTGGGAGTTTCGTTTCCTGGGTTCAAGACCCAACTCCACCATTTAAAAGCTGTGCTAACTCAGACATACTTCTTAATCTATAGATTGGAGATTACTCAAGTGCAACTTGAGTTGACATATGCAGTCTGAGGCCCCTACAATTTTAGAAGTGCAAGGCATCCAATAATATTATTTTCATATATTTAATTGCAGAGTACAAATAGCTGATCACAGTAAGAGCTATTAATTATTATATTGTATTTCATAGTGATTAATTAGCCACTAGATCACCATAGATCTTGAAGATACACAGAAATAAAATCTCTCTGCTGACAATACTAATTGGTGTGGTATTCCTCAATCAGTCCTAATTTATGCCTGTAATTCCAACGTAATTACTATCATTTATCTCTTTCATTCTTAAAATAGTTGCAGTGAAAATGATAAATTATGTGGCCACTTTAAGTAAAATGTAAGTAGAACCTGATGTTCAAAAAAACAGTATGATTAAAATCCTTTATTAGTACATACTGTTGATTTTATGTGTACTAGAAAATAAATTGTCCTGCCCTTATTATCACTTTACAGTTGCACAAAAGATGATTGAAAATGTTATTAGCCTAAGGTCAAGAGTCTGTGGGTCATAATAGGATATAGAGTTATTCTCCCAATATTGAGATATTGTTTTAGTCATTAGGCTACTTTTACTTGCCAAGTGTAATAGGGTCACTGTATTTTTTAGTCAAACTCAGCAGATGTTTGTTCTTTTTTCTCTTTGTTCTTTGTTGCCTCTGGGATGAATAACTCTAGAAGAAACAGCCTGCTTTTGTTGCTTCCCTGAATTGGAAAGACTAACTCGAAATGAAATTGGCTGGTTTTGCTCAAAATTTTATTAATTATATTTAAGATTAATATGTTGAGTGTCCTTGCTGTATATTTATATAAGAATTCTGAATATCCAGGTTTTCTGAGGAATCTCCAGACTGACTTCATAGTGGCTTAACCAATTTGCATTCCCACCAACAGTGGGTTAGTGTCCCTTTTTACCCACATCCTCTCCAGCATCTATTGTTGGTAGGTTTCTGAATGTGAGCCCTTCTAACCAGGATGAGGTGCTGAAACTTAACTGAAAATTGATCGCTGTTAAATATAAGAGTGGGAATAAGAGAGGGAAGAGATGTGCAATTCAGGACATGCTCAAGCTGACTTACTTCAAACGGTAGAGTTAGAAACATACCAGGGGATTCCAATTCAATCCCATCAAGGTGGCATGTACCAATGCCATCTCACTAGTCCCGGTGATCAATTTCTGTTCACAATTGATCATAATGATAGGACTAAGAGCCAAAGGGATCACATAAACAAGAATAGTGTCTGCAAATACTAGCTGATAGAATAAAAAAGGGAGAGAACGATCCAACATGGGAAGTGAGATACACAGCAGACCCATAGAATGGCAGATGTCCTAACAGCACTCTGGCCTCAGAATCAGCCCTTAAGGCATTTGGATCCAGCTGAAAAGCCCATGAGAGTATTTCAGGCATGGAAAGCCAAGACACTCTGGGGGAGAAAAAAAAAAAAACCTAAATGAAAGATCTCCGTGAGTGAGATCCCAGTGGAAAGAATGGGTCATCAAAGAAGGAGGTACCTTTCTCTGAAGGGAGGAGAGAACTTCCACTTTGACCATGGCCTTGTCTACATATGATCAGAGTCAGTGAACTCAGGGGGCTTCCATAGCCTTGGCAGCTCATGAGAAGAGCCTAGGGTGATTACTGAGGCCATAAACAAGAGTGTCAATTTGTTAAGTCAACAACAGGAGTCACTGTGCACTTACTCCTCATGTAGGATCTCTGTCCTTAATGTGCTGTACATTGTGATTTAATGCTATAACTAGTACTCAAACAGTATTTTTCACTTTATGTTTCTGTGTGGGAGTAAATTGTTGAAATCTTTACTTAATGTATGCTAAACTGATCTGTATATAAAGAGAATTGAAAATGAATCTTGATGTGAATGGAAGGGGAGAGGGAGTGGGAAAGGAGAGGGTTGCGGGTGGGAGGGACGTTATGGGGGGGAAGCCATTGTAATCTATAAGCTGTACTTTGGAAAGTTATATTCATTAAATAAAAGTTAAAAAAAAAAGAAAAAATTGCCAGGTATGATGCAATTGGGTTCATACATTTAATATAGTGACATCTTCCTGTTGAACTGTCCTGTTAATCATTACATACTGCCGTCTTTGTCTCTTTTAACAATTTTTGCGTTAAAGTCTATTTTATCTGATATTAGGATGGCTTGACCCGCTCTTTTTGTTTTCTGTTAGCATGGAATAACTTTTCATTCTCTGTGTATATATTGTTGGTGATATGTGTTCGTTATAAGCAGCAAATAGAGAGCTCTTGTTTTTTAATCAATTCAGCCAGTCTGAATCTTTTAACTGGAGAGTTGAAGGCATTTACATTCAAGGTTACTATTGATATGTAACAACTTGACCCTGCCATTTTTCCATAAATATTACTATTGTTTACTTTGTATTTCTATTACTTTTTTGAAGATTTATTTATTTATTTGAAAGGCACAGTACAGAGAGGCAGAAGCAGAGAGAGTGAGGTCTTCCATCCACTGACTCCTTGGATGGCCACAATTGCCAAAGCTGCACCAATTTGAAGCCAGGAGCCAGGACCTTTTAGCAGGTCTCCATGGAGTTGCAGGGGCCCAAGGACTTGGGCCATCTTCTCTTTTATAACCAGCTCCTGAAAGAAGTTCTGATATTCGTGAGATACAAATAACCACTACAATTGGATCATGTCTGGTTACTGGGAACTTTTTGGTCAGGTCTGTTTCTGAAGCTGCTATATAGCTGGATTTGGCTACTTTACGTTGATTTATACAATAAGTGCCTTTTATAAAAAGATATAGTATGATGAAATAAAAATAAAAATAACTAAGAAGTACACAAGAAATGTCTTATATATTTTAAAGTTATATATTATGTAAGCTTATAGAATAAGAACTCCCTTACCACAGTCTAAACCTTAACTCATTAATGCATGACTTAATTGTCTGTAAGACTAACAAGTCACCTGTTAATCACATCAAGACCTTATGTGGGAGGAACACTCAGAATGTATGGCATAGTCATTATTTTCTTGGTGAGTTAAATATTTCTTACCAGGTATACATGGAATGCTGTCTGGAAATGACTTAAGTCATAATTTTTTAGAAGAAAAGTATTCAATATTTCAAAGGTTTGAATAATATAAAATATATCATCTGGTGATTACAAGTGAAACTAGAGACAAATAACAGCACAAACCTTGGAATATCTGTAAATATGCAGAAAGCAAATAAGAATCTTTATTTAAAAATATTTTATTCTTTTCTGAGCTGCAAACCAGTTTCTGGAAAAAAACAAATATGCAAGGGTTTTAATAAATAATGCTATTATAATTACCTTCTGGCATCTTTTGTTATAGAAAATAAAGTTATAGCAAAGTACATATATAAGTAGAGAACCATTTTCTTGCAATGCATCAGATATATAGAAAGATGCTCAATATCACTAACATACCAGGTAAATGCAAGTCAAATACACAATAATATTTCACCTTCTTTTACAGTGCCTTTTGTCAAAAGGATAGGAGATGACAAGTGTAGTCAGGGATGTGGATAAATAAGAACCCATCTATATAATTAGTGGAAATGTACATGGGTACAGCCAATATGAAGACAATATGAAAGTTCCTCAAAAAGTAAAAATAGAATAACTATAGGACTCATCAATTACTCTACTGGGTGTATATGCAAAGAAATCAGTCAGTCATCACCTGGTAGAGATATCTGTGCTCCCATGTTTATTACAGCATTTTTACAGTAACCAAGAAATGAAAACACACTAAGTAACCTCTGATGGATGAAGAAATATTATAAATAAAGAAATGGAGAATCAAATATTTTATAATGGAATGCTATTGAGAGAAAATTATTTAGCCATTTGCTACAGCACAGATGAATCTGGAGTATAAACCAGATATATAAAAATATTTAAATTGCTTTATGGTCTTGATTATATGTAGAATTTTTAGGATTCAAATGCTGTACATAGAAACAGTGCAGAACATTGGTTACTGGGATAGGATGGAATGATGTAGATCAAAGGGTAGAAATTGTTTTTAATCATTATTGATTTGAAAGGCAGTGACAGAAATTTATCCTTTTAGTTTATTATCCAAATTACCACAATACCTAGGGCTAGGCCAAGTCAAAACAGGAGCCAGGGACTCAACCCAAGTTTCCCCTGTGGTGACAGACCTACAACTTCAACCATCACCTGCTGCCTCCAAACATGTATTAGCATGACTCCAGAATTTAGTGCAGAGCCAGCGCTCAAACCCAGACCCTCCAATAAGGGATGTGAGCCTCTCATGTGGCATCTTAACTGCTCCACCAAATGCCTGGTCTATGTATAAAGTTTTAATTCTGTAAGGTTAATCAGTTTAGAGATCTGGTGAACAGCATGAGAACTCTAGAGAATTATATTATAATCTCCTAGAAATAAATTCTCAGTGTTCTTACCATGTACTTTAAAAATTTAATGTGAGATAAACATTGATATCATATTTTGTCAACATACCACAAAACATGAATTGCAGTGGTATAAATCCATTTTACTCTCAAATATAATTTGCTTAACTTTAAGAAAGATACATATACATGAGGACCTACATGCACATAAATGCACATTCTTCTAATTCTCTCAAAAAATCGTTAATAGAAATTATTTGAAAATGCTACCAAGCTTTTAAGAAAATCATACAGTTTTACATTAAATATTTATGTTCATTGTGTTATCAAGACTTTAAAAATACGTTAAAGTGTTGTACCTCTCTTGTAAACACTAGCAAATTATCTATTATGTGGTGATCATATAGAATGAAAATAGATAATTTAGTGTTCCAAAATAAATATAGAATGATTACATGCAGTGGAATGCATTACAGTTTTATGCTTTTAACAGTTCTCAGATTTTCATGAGAAACATGTGTGTTTTTTAATTGTAATTTTAATTTTAAGTTTTCACACATCATATAACATATCCAAATCTTGAATATACTATTCAGTGGTAGCTATAAATAATCCAGAGTTTAGGAAATGAGTTAGTTTTCATCTATATTATGAGTGCTTTTGCAGGGCCATAAACAAAACACACTTAAAGGGAGAGGACATTTCTAAATGGAATTATCTCTACAGGCAAATGTCTTGGGAAGAAAATGTGAGAAACAGAAAATAGTAATCAGAGAAGGCCTTATAAATGTGCTGACAGTAAAACCCTTCCAACTCTAAGAGGTATATCATCAATTTATTTGGGTTTCTAAGACCTGGAGTGTTTTTAGTTCTAGTATGATGGAAGCAACACTAGTATCCCTAACTTGATGCAGCCCTATGCAGCAGCTCTGGGCTGCTTTTCTGTTGTATGTGCAGATGTGCCTATCTGAGGTTGTGCCTATGTGTCTGTGCTCCTATTTTTCTCACCTCCCCAAAAAGTTCTTCTTAATTTTATCACCTGCTCTCAGTTGCTTGTGGGAAGTAATGTCAATAGCACCAGCTATTCTGATGACTGGGATCACAGTGTGTCAACCAATCACAGAAACCCTGTGGTCACACTTGGTGTCATCCAGGACAGGGCGAGGGACAGCAGTAGTCACTAACAAGGTGTGAGTCCTTGTTGTCCATTTATCATGAGCAATTATAAGTTCCAGAGTATTCTGCTGCCCAGTCTTCAGTGTTACCATTATACAATAGCTCATTTCACACTCAATGGCTAACTCAAAGAATGCTGAGAGTACAGCAAAATGAAATAAAGGCTCAAAATATTCCAGGGGACTGGCGCCATAGCACAATAGGATAATCCTCTGCCTGTGGCACTGGCATCTCATTGGGCACCGGTTCTAGTCCTGGCTGCTCCTCTTCCAATCCAGCTCTCTTCTATGGCCTGGAAATGCAGTAGAAGATGGCCCAAGTCTCTGGGCTCCTGCACCCACATGGGAGACCAGGAAGAAGTATCTGGTTCTTGGCTTCAGATCAGTGCAGCTCCAGCCATTGCAACCATTTGGAGAGTGAACCAACGGGAGGAAGACCTTTCTCTCTGTCTCTCCCTCTCACTGTCTGTAATTCTACCTCTCAAATAAATTAATAAAATCTTTTAAAAAATCTTAAAAAACAATATTCTATACAAAATTCCCACTGAAAAATATTAAAAATTAAATATTTATTTTTTAAATGTATATATTTTTCTGAAAGGTAGAGGCAGATTTTCCATCTAGTGGTTTATTTCCCAAATGCTCCCAACATCTGAGATTGGACCAGGCTGAACCTAGTATCCAGAGACTCCATCTGAGTCTTCAATGAGGGTGGCTAGGGGCCAAGTACTTGGGCCATAATTTGCTGCCTTCCTGAGGATATCTGGGGAGGGGGACAAGTGCCTGTGGGCCTCTTAGACACAGAAAGAATTTCTGACATAATGAGGTTGCAAATGTGCAAGCAGGCTGCAAGCTGTGGCTGGAAAGCTTGTTTTACCTGCTGGCATCTCCCCCATGATAACCTCCTGTTCAGTATATGTGAGCCTGTAGTTCTAACCACAACATCAATCCTCTACCCAGAGCTAGTACAGGAGAGGCCTGAGCCCCTAAGGGGAATCTGGCTGACTTCATGAGACCCCCACTATCTCCTTGGGTGGCCCCAGTTCAATCAACATAGACTATGTGAAGCCCCTGTCCAATGGGCACCCCCATAGATTGACCCAATTAAAATGCAGTCATGCCATAAAAACCCTGGGCACTTCCTGAAAGCCATTGTCGTGCTCTGGCATTCCATCCGGTCTCCTGTTGGGCTAGATGCTTTACTGTTGCTTTGCAAACTAAATAAAGATTTTGCATCTTATTTGCAAATTGTTTCCCATGTTTTTATTTCTATGCTAAGCTGAGGAAAAGCACACATGGAGATTGCTCAGGTAACCACCCTCCCCTCCATGACCCATAACACTTCCCAGGAACACTAGCCAAAGTGGATCAGAAGTAAAGCAACTGGGACTTGAACCAATGCTCTGATATGGGATACTGGCATCACAAGCAGTGACTTATATTACTATACCATAATGTTGGCCTCTAAGACTATTTAAGTAAACTTGTTAAGTAAAATTATTTAAATAAAATTCTAGATTTACACTATGAGAAAATATTGAAAACATAGATTTTAATTGATTTTTACTACTAGTTTAGGAGTTACTTTTGGTCCATTTAGTATCACAAATTGATATATTTATAATAATGTATAAATACATATATATTCTATACAACTTCTGTTATTTGAATATTTAACCAAAAATGCACCACATAGAATCCAGATGAAAGATAAAATAGACCTATTAGCCTTAGAAATCATACATTGCATACACAGAATACATATGTTATGAAATCATTTACGTATCTGATGCACCTTCCTGTAAATAATAATGTGAATAATATATTCTTCCTCTCTTGAGTGTGTACTTTCATAATTCAGTCTTCTTCCAGATGAGACTCAGTCTTATCAGCTTAAATTGGAAAAGCAGAATTGAATCTTAGAATATCTGACTTTAATAAATCACAGCATATTTTTCATCTACCAATACATTTTTGAAAATGACATATTCAAAACACATACAGAGTTATATATTTCCTGACATTTTCTAAAGCATTTATTTTCAATGCCACTATAAGAAACTATTATAGAGAGAAGAAATATTGCTCATCCAAAATCCAAAATATAGAAATCTGTACAACTTTGCCACAATCTGTACAAATTTATACCAGTTCCTAATTTACACAATAAAACATGACTAACAAAGTTAATGAAATAGATGGTGATTTGTGGAAAAGACTTTTAAATAATTAAGTCCAAGGAGAGTTACAAACCAGACCTACACTTTCTAAAATTAAGTTGTTTATTTGGTCTTAGAAAACTACAAACTAACAAATATACAGAGAGCTGGCTGGTGCCTGGTATTTTCTAAAGAGTCTTTTTTTTTTTTTTTTTAAATCCTGTGGCCATTTAAGATTCTGGTCACTTGCTACTTTCAAGGCAAAAAAAAAAAAAAAATACAAGAGCTGACCATTTCCCCAGGTCATGCTTACTGGTCTGTATTTGTGTAAATTTATAGATATTTAAGTGCTAGCTAAAAGTCTTGTCATAAAATTCCCAGTACTACCATTTTAAAGACATTTATCTTTCCTATTGAGATACCAAAAATTGATGCTAATTTTCAAGCATTAATAGTGAAAACTTATCTGCAAGATATACTGCAGAGAAAGATTCATTGAAATATTGATTTTCATTAAAGTGACTGATATAAAACTTTAGGTTTAATGCCTTGGAGAAACTGAAACATAGGACTTCACTCCCTAGGAAATAAAATGATCATTTACTTGGTCTCAAAGGCTACTAAGTCATTGAAATGGACTGTACAAACCATGGCTTTTGACACTTAAAATTATTTTACCATTCTATTTTGTGCAAGATCTTCAAAGCTGTGACATGTTTTAAGTTCCATAATGTATCCTCAAGAAAGCTCACCCAAAGCAAAAATCAAATTTGTCCATCCATTATAAGACATCTTTCCATAGCCTATATCTTAGCCTGATAGGCATTATCTTATAATTTTTAGAAGGTTTTTTTTCTACTTAAGAGAACCCTCCTTTGAGCAGATTCTTCTGTCTACCATTTGTACCTTGGTGCTGTTCTGAGTGCTTCCTCCTGCTGGTGAGACTTCCTATAGCACGCTGGTGGAGCCATCCTGTCCTACTCTGTAGGACACTTCATAGGCATCAGCCCAGAGTGCAAGTTAGTGTTCAGGGAGCAGCCTGAATAGCTCTTGACTGCTCAGTGCAATCAGAGGGTCCAGTTTCTGGTTGATGCTCACAGGAATATGATGTAACGTGATCCCTTGCACAGCTTCTCTGGGAGCCAGTGGAGTGTGTAATGCTCTGCCCATGTCTCCTGCAGGCTCTGACTGAAGGTCTGCAGCTATCACTTGATCATGAGCCTCTTGGTGTGGAGGAACATGGAGATGATGAACTTGGTGGTGGCGATCTCGCATATCATGGGGGTGGCGCAGGTGTAAAAGGGATGCATGGGGTTGCATCCAGGTGGCTGAGACTTCCCCTGGGATCCCTCCCAGGTGAGAGAGCTAAGAGGGAGTGAAGCACTGATGGCTACTGCCCTCGCCACTTCTTTGGAGTAAAAAAGTTATTTTCAAGATAAGAGGTGATGGGAGAGAAGAGAGAAGCGACAGCAGCCTGGTTACAGTTCTGGGAGCCTCCCAGCCACCTATGCCTCCAGCTCTTTAACCTTCAAAACCTCAACAGTGGTGTTTCCACCTCTGAGTGGGAACAGCCTGATTTGTAGAGTGAAAGACACCTTCAGAGAAGTAGGACTCGAGTATCCCATCTTATTAAAAATAGGCCTGTCTAGTGATATATAATGTTCTTGAGATGGCAAGATCATTTTATGGAGATAATTTCATTTTATGAATATTTGAGCTCCTTTACATGTAGATATTTCTGAAGGGAAGCAAGCACATTAGTTGTAACTTTTGGATCCTATAAGGGCTTCAAAGTGATCATGAAATAAAAACACAAATAAAGGGGTTTCATACAGTATAGATTTCTGAGTATGTTAATAAGTTATAAAAGCATGTCTAGTTGTTGAGAAATATAAAACATAAACAGTATGTACTTAGGGTCTGTCCTGAATGACTTCCATCTGCCCAGCTGAATCAGTGAACTATCTCATGGCTGCCAAGTGTTAGTGCTCTCCCAATGCACAGCTGACATTGGAAAAAATTCTAACCACACAGGGTACTGTTTCACAGTTTGCATTTGTCAAGAAGAGCAACAAAATAAAATATTTGCATTTATTATTAAAGTAGACATGTCATAATTTTATGTCCAGAAATGCATTTATAAATTATTAATACAATATATAGATTCTGAAATGTAGGTGTAAACCAGAGAAGCATCAACCTCAGTTAGAAAACAAAGAAAATGTTGAAATTACTACCTTGTACTTTAAAAATATTATTATTTAAATATAGATAAATTATGAGTCATGGAAAATATAATATAATTATGGGCATACAGTATGATAATACATCATAACCAGAATCTATTGTTAAACTGACAGCTTCCTTTGCAGATGCTTTCTATTCATAGTCATTTTTTATGTAACTGGGTTTATATTAATGAAACATTTTATCATTCACACAGTATCGGTCAATAAATGGTGTTAGAACTATAAAAAATAAGAGTTATATGATTAGATTTATTATTATTTGGATAGCTTTAGATCATGTTATTCATGCATCATTATGAATTGTAGCAAAAATGCAGGAGTTTAAGTGTCAAAATATTCACAATTAGCTATATACATATATTTCCATCTTGTGGTATAATTTGTATGTGATTTTATTCATTGAAAAATTACACTATGTACAAGGGATCCAACCATCACTATGTTTCTCTATGTGTTTGGAATTCAGAGAGCATGCTAAATTATCACGTGCCTTTAATCAATCTGTAATTCATAGATATTGTGATTCATATTTATTTTGTTTACATTTGTAAGCATAATAAATAAATTTTCATACTGAAACTCAAGATGGTTAACTTTCAGTGATTCCAAGTATTTCTTCTTATGTTTTCCAGAGTATATGCATTTAGCTTCCAGTTTGCTTGCAACTCTTTTATTTCCTTTCCTATTGCTTTTTATAGAAAATGCTAGAGAACATGGATTAGTCAGAATTCTAAGTGTGTCATTCAAATTAGAATTTTGAAAAAATATGCAAAATTCTTTTTAAGTAAAATATGAATTTGATTCAAATTCTCAGAGTTAAAATCAAACCTTAAGGAAAAATGCTATTTGCTTGATTATGAACATTAGTGTTAAGGAATTGTTAAGTGGAAATATGCACAACATATATGTGTAACAGGTGGTAAAAATTCATGTTGCTGAATATAACTGAGATGGACAAACTATCTTGAATTCAACAAAAATGTATCTGAGATACTTATTCTAATTGATGCCATTATTTAGACAGAAAGAAAGTTGTGATTATAAAAATCAGATTTCCAGGTAATAGATGAACAACAACTCATGGAAATATGACAGATCTGAATAATTAGAAGGCATGCTTGAGGAGAGAAATAGTAACAAGTTTATTGACTATGTCTAAATAACTCAGTGTCATTGAATTATACAATTCAATGGTTATGGGTTTAGAACCTAAATGTTCTCTAACAAATAATAGACAGTCTGAACCAGAAAAATTATAATTCCTTTAATTCTTCTGGAAAAAGGGATCCGCCAGGTTCCTGTTGTTCTATGATTTCAGTCATACTGAGTTCTCAGACTATATAAGGAAGGGCTGCATAAGTAACCATCAATGAATAAAGTGAACTAGATGGTCATTGTGGCAGCTTGTCCATGCTTAATGTGGGCAGCTGTGGACTGCAACTGGGATTCTTAGTTGAAATTTCCTTAAGCTTAAATGTAGATGAGTGTATTTCTCAAAACACTGCAAAAATCTAACAGCAGCTGCCTGTTAGCTACAGAGTTCATGTATTTGATTACCAAAGGCACAATGGCAACTAATTTCAGATATAGGAATTCATATACATTTTCATCATTCATGCCTCTGAAATTGTCTTATTTATCACTTAAGAAACACCCCACATAATTTCATGATTTGGTTTCTGTTTCAGGATTTCACCTGGCATATTCCTCCCATTGCCAGTAGCAGAGTAGTGTTCATCACAAAGTAGCTCCTTGCTGTAGATTATATTTAATTCCTAGTTGTGTGGCATCTCTTACAATTTCTCAGAGAAAAGTCGTCTCCATTTTGGAGATGGAGGGACTTAAATACTGGCTAGAAATCTAAAGTATGGAAACATTTATTCTTTTTTTTATCCTTATATAGTCAATAAGAAATTAATCTTACTGAAAATGCTTTTGTATATCACCCTTTAAAATGCCCACAAAATGCTGGAAGTTGTAGGCACAATACAGTGGGGTAATTGCAAAGGTACTATCCTCATAACTTGTAGGATTGCAAGACAGCTGAAATGAAAAGAGATGTACTGCTTTAGGCAAGGACAAAATAGCAGAAAAAAATGGAGGGATTGCATTCCCAGGAGAGAGTTGGAGACAAAAGTGCAGTTGAAATTCTACAGATGTAAGAGTGACACTATGAGATAGTGCAGAAGATACAGCAATGAGTACAAACACAATATAGGGTCCCACAACCATGAGCAACAGGACACTGCCAGCTTTGGAGAGTGAGGTGAGAGCAGGCTGCATGCAGCAGCCTATGCCTCTTGTGATATTGCCAGAGGGAGAGCCTGGCAGACCACACTGTCTTTGATTCCATCCTGGGGTCCTAATAGGAGCAGGGTACCATCTAACACAGTGAAGACAAAGGGCATTTTTTTCTCCCTTACCCCAACCAAGGCACCTGGTGGAAGGAGCCATTTTGAGAACAGAGTGGATGCAGCAGTACTTGTATGTGCTTGTGAGCCAGGGATGTTACCAGAGGGAAAAATCCATGTTCCCCACAGACTTTGAGTCTGGCTGGGGGCTAAGCACCCATACAGGATTGTGAGGTGCCCCCAGCCTCTCAACATATTACAGGTTCCAATGCTCAGTATGCCAAGGAGGAGCACCCTCAGGTAGCTGGCTCTGGGAACATCTCTACTTTCTCTGTGGATGGGAAATGAAGAACACATTTTTTTGAAAAAGTAAACAAAATTGATACACACACCATTGGCCCAACTAACCAAAACAAAGGAGAAGACACAAATCAATGGAATCAGAAGTGAAAAAGGGGGTGTAACAACAAACACCACAGAAATAAAAAGAATCATCAGGAATTAACTACAAAATGTTATATGCCAGCAAATTGGAAAATATAGAAGACTTGGATAGATTCCTGGACACATGCAATTTACCAAAATTGAGTCATGAGGACATAGAAAATCTAACAGAATAATAACCAACATTGAGATTCAATCCATAATAAAGACCCTCACAACAAAGAAAAGTCCAGGACCAGTTGGCTTCACTGCTGAATTCTACCAGATGTTTAAAGAACAGTGTTTAATTCTTCTCAAGCTATTCAAAACATTTGAAAGGGATGTAATCCTCTCAAACTCCTTTTATGAAGCCAGTATCACCTTATTTCATAATCAGAAAAAGATATAACAGAGGAGAACTACAGACATCCCTAATGAACATAGACACAAAAATCCTCAAAACATACTAGCCAATCAAATCCAACAACACATCAGAAAGATCATTCACCTGAACCAAGTAGAACTAAAAGCTGATATGCAAGGAAGGTTCAACATTCACAAATCAATGTGATCAATCACATTAACAAACTGAAGAACAAAAAAAAAAGATTATCTCAACAGTGGCAGAGAAAGCATTTGATAAAATACAACATCATTTCATGATGAAAACCCTAAGCCAATTGTGTATAGAAGGAACATTCCTTAAGATAGTCAAGGCAATTTATGACAAACCCACAGCCAGCATTCTAATGAATGGGGAAAAGCTGGAAGCATTCCCCCTAAGATACAGAACCAAACAAGAATGCTCACTCTCACCATTGCTATTCAATATAGCCCTGGAAGTATTAGCTACATCCAATAGGCAAGAAAAAAAAATCAAGGGTCCAGTGCTATGGCTCAGTCAGTTAACACCCTGTTCTGAAGTGCTGGCATACCATATGGGTGCCAGTTTGAGACCTGGCTGCTCCACCTCTGATCCATCTCTCTGCTATAACCTGGAATAGAAGTAGAAGATGGCCCAAGTCCTTGGGCCCCTGCACCCACGTGGGAGACTTGAAAGAATCTCCTGGCTCCTGGCTTTGGATCAGCACAGCTCCGGCCATTGTAGCCAATTGAGGAGTGAACCAGTGGATGGAAGACCTCTCTCTCTACCTCTCTCTGTAACTCTGTCTTTCAAATGAATAAAATAAATCTTTTTTTTTAAAGTGGCAGTATATAAAATTAACACACAGAAGTCAATAGCCTTTGTATAGAAAAATAATGTCATGGCTGAGAAAGATGTCTTAAGTTCACTCCCATTCAAAGAGACACAAAATAATTTAAATGCCTTGGAATAAATTTAACCAAGGATGTGAGCGATTATATGATGAAACTTTTTAAAAAATGAATAAAATAGAAGAAGACACAAAAAATTGAAACATTTTCCATGTTCATGGATTGGAAGAATCAATATCATCAGAATGTCCATTCTACCAAAAGCAAATTACAGATTCAATGAGATCCCAATCAAAATACCAATGACATTCTTCTCTAATGTAGAAAAAAATGATACTAAAATCATATGGAAACATTAGACACCCTGAAAAGCTAATGCAATCTTATACATAAAACCAAAGTTGGAGGCATTATGATGTCAGATTTCAAGACATACTACAGGGCAGTTATAATCAAAAAACCTGGAACTGGCAAAAAAAATATGAGTAGACCAATGGAACAGCACAGAAACTCGATTAATCCATGCATCTACAACCAACTTATTTTTGACAAAGGAGCTAAAATCAATCCCTGGAGCAAGGACAGTCTCTTCATCAAATGGTGCTGGTAAAGCTAGATTTCCACATGTTTAAGAATGAAACTAGAACCCTACTTACACCTTACACAAAAATCCACTCAAATGGATCAAAGACCTATCTATGACCGAATACTATCAAATTATTATAGAACAAACTTGGATAAACTTTGCAAGCCTTTAATATAGGCAAAGACTTTTTTGGAAAATATCCCCAGAAGCAGAGGAAATCAAAACCAAAATTGACAATGGGATTACTTCAAGCTGAGAAGCTTTACATTGAAAAAAAAAATCAGCAATGTAAAGAGGCAACTGACAGAATTGAAGAAAATATTTTCAAATTACACAGTTGACAAAGGGCTAATACCAAGGCTGTATAAAGTGTTTGAGAGATTCAACAACAACAACAAAAAATACACTTGAGAAATGGGCAAAGGGCTTTAGCAGGCATTTTCCAAGAGAGAAAATTCAAATGGCCAACATATACTTGAAAAATGTTCAGGATCACTAGCCATCAGGGGAATGCAAATCAAAACCACAATGAGGTTTCACATCACATCAGTTAGAATGGATGTCATACAGAAATCAGCAAATGACAAATGCTGGTGAAGATGTGGGGCAAAAGGTACCCTGGTCGACTGTTGGTGGGAATATAAGCTGGTTCAAACACTGTGGTAGACAGTGTGGAGACACCTTGGAAACCTGAATATAGACCTAGGATATGACTCAGCCATCCTACTGCTGGGAATTTACCCAAAAGAGAAGTCAGTATAAGAAAGAGTTATCTGTAACCCATGTTCATTGCAGCTCAGTTCACAATGGCTGTAAATGTTCAAACCAAATTACCCAATCAAATGTCCATCAACCATTGACTGGATAAAGAAATCATTGTATATATACACTATGGAATACTATTCAGCTATTTAAAAAATCAAAATCTGTCATTTGCAACAAACTGGATGCAACTGAAAACCATTATTTAGTGAAACAAGTCAATCCCAGTAAGAGAGATACCATAAGTTTTCCCTGATCTGACATAACTAATAGAGTACCTAAAATGTAATGTATTAGAGTGAAAGGGGCATTATAACATTTGATGATTGTTTACAGCCCTTATCTCTTCTAGGTTTTTTTTTTTTTTTTGCTCTCCATACTATTTGTTGAACTCTTTTATTAGTGTAGGATTAACCTTATGGTGATTAAGTAAATTGAAAGCAGATCTTTGTAAAAACTAAGAGTAGCAATAGGAGAGGGAGGAGGAAGAAGGTTTGAACAATGGGTGGGAGAGATGGTGGTGTGAGAAGTATCACTATGTTCCTTAAACCTTATATATGAACTACATGAAACTTGTATAACTTAAATACATTTAAAAATATATGAAAATTAAAGAAAACCCAAAATAAATAAATCTTAACAGATAAATATTTTATAGAGTATGCAATAATTTAAATATTTTGTTTTTCATTTGGTTTAACATTAATATGTGTATATATGTGGATGAATATTTAGCAAAATTGTATTGATTCTTTAATAGGCATCTTTGACACTTCTTTTCCCCTTAGCCCTAAATAAGCCTAATAGCTCTGCCTCATGAATATTTCTCAAATACACTATTATTTCTGTTTCTACCCATTACTATTAACCCCAAATTATTTTTCCTTATAAATATTAGAAAACTCCGAACTAATTTCTGATGATGTGAAAAATGACTTTCCTAGCAAATAGGCTAAAGGAGAGGGGGACTTAGAATTGAATGTAAATCACAATTTGTAAAGCATTGCTATGTATCACAAAAGAGATGAATTTTCCTGACATGCAAGAAACATAAGAGTATAAACATAAGAACATAAACAAAAGAGCAATAAACTTTTTAAATGCCCATATATCAATATTAATACATCTGTTAAATCAAACAGTAATCTGGCATTGGGTTATATGTTCTAAAGATAAAAGAAAACTTGAATACTTCACCAAATTGCTTACTAAACAATGATGATCTGACCCTGACAAAACTGTGTGACTTTATCCTCCAAAGCCTCCAAATCCTGAGATGTAACTTCTGAAATGTTCATGGTTCTGCAGGCTGCTTTCTATCTTGTAAGAGTAGAACGCCAAACTTTATTGTCAATGTGACTGTTAATCTTTCTTCCATGGTCTTTAACATGTTTAGGGAGGTACCAACACAATTTGGCAACACTTTCAATGCTAGGGACCAGAGCTCTTCACTTAGTGATTCTGATTAATTTTTTGAGTAAAGGATGCTCAGGGAGGTGGTGAAGCATTATTTCCAAGTATATCTGAGGGTATTTCCAGAAGTGCCTAACATTTGGATCAGTATGCGTAAAGATTCACCATCATTATTGTGGGCTAGTGTTGTACAAACCACTGAAGGTCCACACAGAACAAAATAGGAAAGGGAAAGCCAATTCCATCTCATTACTCTGGTGCTGAGACATCCCTGTTCTGTCCACTGACACCAGAGTTCCTGGTCCTTGAGCTTTGGCAATCTCATTCTGTTGAATGAGACTATGACTATAATTGGATAAATCATGAATTTGAATTGTGGTAATAAAATTAATGGCTAATAATTTTGGACTTGGCAGGTATACCAATAACACTGTAAGGCAGAAACTATAATTTTTTTATGTTTTGCAAAAAGAAACTAGACCCAGGGAGTTTAAGTAGCATGTGAAGGTCACAAATGCTTTTCTTTTCTTCTCCAGAGAGAAACTATTGTACATAATGCATTTGAGCATGGGGTTTAGAGGCTTACAGATCTGGAATTATGCCTTATCCCTCTAAGTGCAGCAACAGTCATTTCTCATTTGTTTTCCACAAATGGTGGAGAAATAGAAATTTAAAGAAGTATATACCTCTTCCTTATCTACTCTGAAAACATTTTGACTTACTGGAAGTTTAGGTAGTGATTAATGGATAGATACCGACACATGGGTGAGTGAATAAAGACCTTTAGCTTTGTTATTTTCTGTCACTAGATGACACAAAAATGCCTAAACAAGTTTAAAGTCTTCTTTCTGGGACTCACAAAGCATACATAATAGTAAATAATCATTAGACTTTAATCCTAACCACTGAAGATTACAAGGGGATTCTACATTTCACAAATATGATGGAAAGACTAATTTGAGTTCCTATTCTGTCTTTTTCTATGTATTCAGTATAATTTTAAAATTTTCCCTTCATTATTTCAAAATATTTTTTCAATTCTTTTTGATTTTCATTAATGTAAAAAGAACAGATTTAATATATTTCTGAGGTACAATTAGTGAGATAACCATACTTCACTCCCTTCCTTCTCTCCATCAACCAATGCTCCTCCTTCCGTTCTTTTTTATTTAATCTTTGCAAAAGCACAATTTCAATCCATTGTATATTCACAGATTTAATATACCACTAACAATAATAAGGTAGAGAGACCATAGTTCCACAGAAGTATGAACAAAGGCTAAATACATCAACTTGTAAGATGTCCATTTCATTCCTATACATCTTTCGTGCTTTATAATAACTACAATATATTAGAGAAACCATGTATTTGTTTTTGGGATACTGGCTGATTTCACTAAGCATAATGTTTCTAGTTGCATCCATTTCTTTCAAAAAGCAGGATTTCATTAATTTTTAAGGCCGAGTAGTATGCAATCATGTACATGTACTAAAAATCTTTTTGAAGATTTATTTATTTATTTGAAAGGCAGAATTATAAAGGGTGAGAGAGAGAGAGAGAGAGATCTTCCTTCTGTTGGTTCACTCCTCAAATGGCCACAGAAGCCAAGGCTGGGCCAGAATGGAGCCAGAAGTTTCTTACAAGTCTCCCACATGGGTTCTAGATGCCAAGAACACAGGACATTTTTAACTATTTGGCCATGTGCATTAGGAAGGAGCTGGATCAGAAGTGGAGCATCAAGGACTTGAATGGGTGCTCATATGGGATGCCAGCACTGCAGATGCCAGTTTAACCTGCTGCAGAACAGCTGTGGCCCACATGTTTTCTTCATAGAGTCATCAATTGATGGATATCTGGGTGGATTCCATGTGTTAGCTATATGTGAATTGATCTGCAATGAACATAAGGTTCATTTATATGATGATTTCATTTCATTTGAGTAAATTCCCAGGAGATGCATGACTGGGTCATATGATAGATCTGTTTTCAGATTTCTGAGTAATCTCCCTATTGTCTTCAATAACAATTGTGCTAGTTTACATTACCACCAAAGGCGTATTAAGGTAACGTCCCTGCGTCCTCACCAGCATTTATTATTTTTCTGATTTTTGGATTATTAACATTGTAACTGGGTGAGGAAAAACCTAATGTGGTTTTTAGTTAAATTTTTCTGATGGCTACTGATCCTGAGCATTTTTTTCATTTGTTGTTATATTTCCTTTTTTGAAAAAATGCCTGTTCATGTCCTTTACCAATTTCTTAACTGTATCTTGTTTTATTGTTGTTGAGATTTTGAGCTCTTTATAGATTCTGAAAATTAACTATCAGTTTCATAGTTCACAAATATTTTCTTTCATTCTGTTGGTTGTGTCTTCACTGTGTCAAGTTTTTATTTTATATCGCAAAGGCTTCTTAGCTTGATGTAATCCCATCTGTCTATGAGTTTTGATTGCCTGTGCTTATCGTTTTTTTTTCCAAGAGTTCTTTGCCTATGTTAATGTGCAGAATTTCCACATTGTTTTCCTCTAGTAATTTGATGGTATCAGGTCATAGATGTAGATCATTGATCCACTTTGAGTTGACTTTTGTGTAAGGTGTAAGGTAAATGTCTTATACTTCTGTGTGTGGAGATCCAATTTTCCCAGCACCATTTGTTGAAGAGACTGTCCTTTCTCCAGGGATTGATTTTAGCTCCTTTGTCAAAGTTAGTTTAGATACATGGATTAATTTCTGGGGTTTCTATTGTGTTCCATTGGACTGCATGTCAATTTTTTTGCCAGCACCTAGCTATTTGATTGTAACTGCCCAGTAGTATGTCTCAATCTAGTATTCTGATGCCTCTGGCCTTTTTGTTTGTTTGTTTAAGATTGCATAAGCTGTTCCAGGTGTTTTGTGTTTCCATGTGAATTTTAGCATCATTTTTTCTAGATCTGAGAATATTATTGGTATTTTGATTGGGATTGCATTGAAGTCTGTAAATTGTTTTGGGTAATATGGACATTTTGAATATCTTAATTCTTCCAACTCACAAACATGGATGAATTTTAAATATATTTTTGTGCTTTCTTCATTTCCTTTTTAATGTTTTGTAATTTTGATTGTAGAGATCTTTCAAAACTATAATTTATTCCAAGGTAGTTAAATTTTTTGTAGTTATTATGAGTTGTACTGAACTTACAAATTGTTTCTCAGCTATGGCATTGTCTAGGTATAAGAAGGCTACTAATTTTTTGTTTTGCTTTTATACTGTTCAACTTTACCAAACTCTCTTATGAGTTCCAATATTCTTCAGTGGACTCTTTTGGTTCCTTTATATATAAGATCATGACATCTACAAACAGGGATAATCAGATTTCCTCCTTTACAAATTGTATATCTTTGATTTCTTTCTTTCTCCTTTTTTTTTTTTTCCTAATGGCTCTGGTTAAAACTTCCAGGACTATATTGAATAGCACTTGTGAAAGTGGACATCCTTATCTGGTTCTGGATCCCAGTGCAAATGCTTTCAACTTTTCCTCATTCGGTGCATTGCTGGCTGTAGGTTTGTCATATAGTTCCTTGATTGTGTTGAGGAATGAATGTTCCTCTATATCCAATGTGCTTAAGATTTTTATAATGATAAAATGTTATATTTTATCAAATGCTTCATTTGCATGTATTGAAATAACCATGGTTTTATTCTTCAGCTTAATGTGATGTATCCCATTTATTTATTTGCATATGTTGAAACATAAATCTCACTTGGTCCAGGGCAAGTGAGATTTATCACCATTCTGATGTGTTGTTGGATTCGATTAGCTAATATTTTATAGAAGATTTTTGCATCTGTGTTCATCAGGGATAGTGGTTTATAGTTTTTTTTGCTGTATCTTTTTCTTGTTTTTGACTTAAGGTGATCTTGGCTTCATAGTAGGAAATTGGGAGGATTCCCTCCCTTTCAATTTTGAAAATTTCAGAATTAGAATTAGAATTAGTTATTCTTTAAAAGTCTTGTGGAATTCGAGTGTAGCCATCTGGTCCTGGACTTTTCTTTGTTGAGAGGGTCTTTGTTACTAATTCAGTCTCCATCCTGCTTACTGTCCTATTTAACTTTTCTGTGTCTTCATGACTCAAGTTTGATAGATTGTAAGCTTCTAGAAATCTATGCATTTCTTGTAGATTTCCCAATCTGTTGGCATATAGCTGTTTGCAGTAATTCCTGATGATTCTTTATTTTTGTGGTTGTTGTAACATTTCTTTTTTCTTTTTTTAAAGTTTTTTTTTTTATTTATTTGAAAGTCAGAATTACACCAAGAAAGAAGGAGAGGCAGAGATAAAGAGAGTTGTCTTCCTCTGGTTCACTCCCCAATTGGCTGCAATGGCTGGAGTTGTTCTGATCTGAAGCCAGGAGCCAGGAGATTTTTATGTCTCTCATGCAGGTGGAGCGGCCCAAGGATTTGGGCTACCTTCTAATGCTTTCCCAGGCCACAGCAAAGAGCTGGATCATAAGTGGAGCATCCGGGTCTCAAACCAGCAACCCTATGGGATGCCAGCACTTTAGGCAGCGGCTTTTTCATCTTTGATTTTGGTAATTTTGGCCTGCTCCAACCAAGGAGGTATGAATTTTATTTATTTTTCAAAGCACTATTTCTTCATTTCATTGATTTTTGGCATTTTTACATAATGACCTTATTTTGTCTTTTTTGATGGTTTCTTTTTGAAAAAGGATTTATTTATTTAGTTGAAAGTCAGAATTACACAGGGCAGGGAGATTGGCTGCAACAGCCACAGCTGCACCAATCTGAAGCCAGGAGCAAGGAGCCAGGAGCCTCTTCCCGGCCTCCCATGTGGGTGCAGGGTCCCAATGACTTGGGCCATATTCTACTGCTTTCCCAGGACAGCAGAGAGCTGGATTGGAAGTGGAACAGCCGGGCCTCAAACCAGCACCCATATGCTGGCACTTTAGGCTAGGGCATTAACCCGCTGCACCACAGCACTGGTCCTTCTTTTTCTTAAGATTTATTCATTTATTTTAAAGTCAGAGTTACACTGAGAAAGGAGAGGCAGAGAGGTCTTCCATATGCTGGTTCACTCTCCATTGGCTGCAATGGCCAGAACTGCACCAATCCAAAGCCAGGAGTCAGGAGCTTCTTCTTGGTCTCCCATTTGGGTGCAGGTCTACAAGGACTTGGGCTCCAAGGACTTCTACTGCTTTCCCAGGCCATAGCAGAGAGCTGGATCAGAAATGGAGCAGCTGGGACATGAACCAGCACCCATATGGGATGCCAGCACTGCTGGCAGTGGCCTTACCCTCTTTGCCACAGCATTGGCCTTGACAGTTTCTGTATTAAAGTCTATTTTCTCTGGCTTGGCACCCACACAACTGAGCATACTCCAAGTAGGGCTCTGGTGACTCACTGCTGGCAGACCCTTGGGCTGAGGCCAGACACTCTTCATCCCTTCCACCTCTGACATGCTGTTGGCTTAGTCTGTGTATGTGTGGTAATACCATGCCTGCTCCACTGTCAGCCATAGTGCCTTGCACCAGGAAGGATGCCACTGTGGTAATTTTCCTTCATGATTGGAAGATCCTTGACATGGATGGGCAGAAGCCTTTGCAGGTAGCACAAGTTCACATGCCAGATATATCAGCCTGCGTGTACCCATTGTGCCTGTTGCATTAAATATAAACATGGCTATGCCTTTTTGGTTTGATAATATTGGACTTTCACCAGACTCACCGGAGGATGAATCTAGAATTAAACAAGCAACAGAAAATGTAAAGGCTTTGATAGATCAAGAGGTGACGAGTAGCATTGCTTCTAACAGAATTATTTTGGGAGGATTTCCTCAGGGAGGAGCTTTATATACTGCTCTTACCATATAGCAGAAACTGGTGGTGTCACTGCACTCAGTTGCTGGCTTCCACTTCAGGCTTCATTCACAGGGTCCTATCAGTGGTGCTAATAGAGATGTTTCTATTCTCCAGTGCCATGGAGATTGCAACTCTTTAGTTCCACTCATGTTTGGTTCTCTTACTGTGGAAAAACTAAACACATTGCTAAATCTGGCCAGTGTAACCTTTAAGGCCTATGAAGGCATGAGTCACAGTTCCTGTCAGCAGGAAAAGATGGATGTCAAGGAATTCATTGGTAAAATCCTACCTCCAATTGATTGAGTCATTAAGAGGACTGTGTAGAAGTACACCAGTATCACTGAATCTGATAATTTTTAGACAAGGCCATGGTCAAAGTGGAAGTTCTCTCCTCCCTTCAGAGAAAGGTACCTCCTTCTTTGATGACCCATTCTTTCTACTGTACTCAAACAGTATTTTTCACTTTATGTTTCTGTGTGGGAGCAAACTGTTGAAATCTTTACTTAATGTATGCTAAACTGATCTTCTGTACATAAAGAGAATCGAAAATGAATCTTGATGTGAATGGAAGGGGAGAGGGAGTGGGAAAGGGGAGGGTTGCGGGTAGGAGGGATGTTATGGGGGGGAAGCCATTGTAATCCATAAGCTGTACTTTGGAAATTTATATTCATTAAATAAAAGTTTTTAAAAAAAGAAGTACACCAGTATCATTGTTATACAGTATAATCCTTTTCCTGTACTCAGCCTTGAAACTTCTGTTTGCAGTGTTAAAATGTTTCACAATTAAACACCTATGACACTGACTAAATAATGTCTCCTCATAGGAAACTTGTGATATATCAGTTTCTATACGTGTATTTGTAAAATATGATCCAAAATACCTGTTATTAATATAGGTGAAGCAGCTAGCTTTTTTTTCTTAACTGGAATTTAGAAAAATAATTAAGCATTTCAGTCAGATTTTTTATTATATTATTTGAAATTTAACAGTATGCTTAAGAAAAATTTATGTAGGTATGAATGAACAGTTAAGAAATGAGATTTTTGCATGGTGTGACTTAGTCTATAAATTTGTTCCAAAGTTGCTTAGTCACCATGCACTCTTTGGTGTTTTTATATATGCTCTCATGTGTAATGATTGTAATGCATAAGAGGGAGAAGGTATTACATTATTCCAAATAGTGGGGATAATGCTTTTAAGTGTCAGTAAAGAGTAATATTCTTCTCTTCAAGTAATGGCCCTTTTATTTTGGGGAACAGACTTTTCCCTGGGTATCAAGAAAAAAATGTTCTTGCCTGATTGTCCTTCATCGCAGACCAAATACTGCTTTCCTGCCATAGAATGTGTGTCAGTAATGCTGTAATTTGACATTCTGAATCATAGATATATGGTATTGAAAATCTATTTGCACTTTAAGAGAAAGCAACTATTACTTAAAACTTTCTGTATAATATTTCAAGTAGCTGTACATTAATCTAAACTTGGACCTGTTCAGTGATTAGAATCTTCAATCCAGGTAATAAGTCATTCTGTGTTTTTATTTTTCTGTATATAATTAAAAGAATAATTAGATCACATTCTAGTGTGTTCTGAAATAATTAAGACTAATCTTAAAAACTAATTTCTGGGGGCTGGTGCTGTGGCGCTGTGGGTTGATGCCCTGTCCTGAGGCACTGGCATCCCATATGGGTGCTGGTTCAAGGCCCAGCTGCTCCACTTCTCATCCAGCTCTCTGCTGTGGCCTGGGATAGAGGTAAGAATATGGCCCAAGTCCTTGGACCCCTGCACCCACCTGGGAGACTTGGAGGAGGTTCCTGGATCCTGGTTTTGGATCAGCACAGCTCCAGCCCATGCGGCCAGGTGGGGCATGAACCATCAGATGGAAGACCTTTCTCTCTCTCTCTGTGACTCTCCTCTCTGTGTAACTCTGACTTTCAAATAAATGAATAAATCTTTAAAAACAAACTAATTTCTGAGATGATTTCATCTCCTGGTAGTATAGATTCTCTTTTCTGTACATTTGTTTCAAACCAGCTACTGTAGGAAATAAACATTCCATTAGAAAAATGTTTTTTGTTTGGGCCGGTGCCATGGCTCACTTGGCTAATCCTCCACCTGCAGCACCAGCATCCCATATGGGCACTGGGTTCTAGTCCCAGTTGCTCCTCTTCCAGTCCAGCTCTCTGCTGTGGCCCAGGAGGGCAGTGGAGGATGGCCCAAGTGCCTGGGCCCCTGCACCTGCATGGGAGACCAGGAGGAAGCACCTGGCTCCTGGCTTCAGATCGGCCCAGCACTGACTGTAGCAGCTATTTGGGGGTAAACCAATGGAAGGAAGACCTTTCTCTCTGTCTCTCTCTTTCTCACTGTCTATAACTCTACCTCTCAAAAAAAAAAGTGCTTTTTATGCCAGTGAACTTAAGTTTTCATTTAGCAAAACGAGTTTTAACGATTAGCTTTCTGTTCTGACATAAAAATAGTGATCATTCAACTCTAAATAGTCAGAATTCCCAGATTACTGGAATAATTTTTGAAAACAAGTTTATGGATAATAAACATTAATCAGAACTATGTACTGTGGTCTAGTTACCACAGTTTAATATGTAGCAAAAATGGATGCTTAATATTTCTGAAGTGTTTTAATTTTTCTGCTGTATTCCAACAGACCAAACAATGTTAAGAATGCATCTTTATAAATGGGTGCTAATTGGTAATGCAAATAATTTAATACAGTATTCTAGCCTGACAGTTTTATTTTTCTTTGAGGACTTGGGCTATGTCTCTCTGTTCTACCCTCTTCTGTAGAGTTTTTGAGAAATCTGTCAAAATAGAGCTCTTTTAAAGATAATCTGGCATTTCTGCTTGTACTTTTTAGCATCTTTTCCTTGTGTTTTACATTTGAAAGTTTGAATATTCTATATTGTTTTTTATTTTTTTTATTTTTCTTATTTTTTTTATTTATTTTTTTGACAGGCAGAGTGGACAGTGAGAGAGAGAGACAGAGAGAAAGGTCTTCCTTTGCCGTTGGTTCACCCTCCAATGGCCACCGCGGCCAGCGCGCTGCGGCCGGCGCACCGCGCTGATCCGATGGCAGGAGCCAGGAGCCAGGTGCTTTTCCTGGTCTCCCATGGGGTGCAGGGCCCAAGCACCTGGGCCATCCTCCACTGCACTCCCTGGCCACAGCAGAGAGCTGGACTGGAAGAGGGGCAACCGGGACAGAATCCGGCGCTCCAACCAGGACTAGAACCCGGTGTGCCGGCGCCGCTAGGCGGAGGATTAGCCTAGTGAGCCGCGGCACCGGCCAAATATTCTATATTGTGATTAAGACCTTTGCCAATCATGTCTATCTGGGATTCTATGTGCTTCCTGTACTTGAATGTCCATATCTTTGTCCAAATTTCAGAAATTTTCTTCTATTATTTCACAGTAAGTTTTCTAAGTTACTTTGTTTTTCCATTCCTTCGGGAATGTCTAAGACATGTGTAGTTTGGCCTTGATGGTATCTCATAGACTAAACACTATTTTCATTTTTCTGAATTTATTTTCTTTTTTTGTCAGACTATGATATTTCTTTTTTTTTAAAGATTTATTTATGTATTTGAAAGTCAAAGTTACATAGAGAGAGGAGAGGCAGAGAGAGAGAGAGAGAGAGAGAGAGGTCTTCCATCTGAGAGTTCACTCCCCAGTTGGACATAATGGCCGGAACTGTGCTGATCCAAAGTCAGTAACCAGGAGCTTCTTCTGGTTCTCCCACGTGGGTGCAATGACCCAAGGACTTGGGCCATCTTCTGCTGCTGTCCCAGGCCATAGTGGAGAGCTGGATTGGAAGTGGAACAGCCAGGACTTGAGCCAGCACCCATATGGGATGCTGGTGCTTCAGGCTGGGGCATTAACCCACTGAGCCACAGCTCTGGCCCCAAGACTGTGATATTTCAAAACCTTAGTCTCTCACCATGGATATTCTTTCTTTGGCACCACTGAGAATGGTGTTCAGGCTTTTCACTGTATTTTTTACTTGACGTATTGAATTCTTCATTTCTTAATATTTCAATTTGGTTATTCTTTAATATTTCTATTTCTTGGATGAATTTCTCATCTGTGGCATGCATCAGTTTCTTTAACTCATGTAATTGTTTTTCTGTATTTTTGAGTAATCTTACAATAAGTCTTTTGAATGCCTTTTCAGGCATTTTGTCAAGATCCTCATCTTCACAGTCCAATATTGAAGTATTATTGTGTTCTCTTTGGTGTTTCATATTGTCTTCCTTGTTAATATATCTCATATTTATGATTTTTACACATCTGGAGAAGCACTTGTGGATATCTCCTTTGAAGTCTTTGTTTTTAGGAACATGCCTCTAAGAATAGGGAGATGCCTGCACCTTCAGTGGATATCTAGAGGTGTGTACTGGGTGGGATCTGGAAGCTCTGGTCAGCATTTGTGTGTGAGGTCAAAGTCCAGGGTAACACCCAAAATATGCATGGTAGCTCTCCTCTGTATTCAGCAGAAGAGAGTGGATGATCCCCCTGGTTGTTGTGGTCACTGCCTCCACCCTTCTCTGTGCCAAGATGAACTTCTCTGTGCCTGCACCCTGCCCCCAACTCACTCAGGTGCATAAACTGCACAAAAATCTGTCCACTATGTAGCCTGAACATGGAGTCCTCCTGGCTTATAGCATAAGACCTCCATTCCCAGTCACAGAGTGTAGGGTTCCTGCAGTCAGACTGTAGGGTATCCACTCTCTGCCCTTGGAGCCTTTCTATCCAGAGACCTATTCTCTCCCTGACCTTGGGATAGGGCAGGAAGGCAACATACTCTCCATTCCCTGAGCTAAATGGGTGCCCTGCCCCCACCAGCTCCTCTTTCTGGACTCAAAGTCAGTGGAGATTGTAGATTTCTCCCTGTGATAAAAACCCCAGACATTCACTAGCTGTGGCAGCCTCTACTCCCATTACTATGAGAAGGTGGCACTTTCCCCCTTGGTGGGGGAAGGGGCAATGTGCCCTCCATTCACAAAGTTAAGTGGACACTGTCCCTGGATAACTCACCTCACCAGAATGAGAGTCAGCAGGGACCACAAATCTCATCTCCAGACAGGATCATCAATGGTGCACAGGCTTGTACAGAATCCTCTCAACTCACTCTGGGAAGATGGCCTCACTGCCAGATAAGGCCTGCAGGAGCTGCAGCCATAGGAGTAGCTGGTGGTGTCCCCTGAGCTGCTGTGTGTCTGTGCAATCCTTGCTGCTCCACAGAGTGTCTCTTCTTACTGTATGCATTTTATTTCTATTTCTTACTTTACTGCATTGTTTAGGACTTTCAGTAACATGTTGAAAATTGGTTGTGAAGACACACGCTTATTTTATTCCTCATTTTAGTGGAAAAACTTGGGGCTTTCTATCATTCTCTATAATGTGAGCTGAGAGGTCTGTGTAAATGTACTGTATCAACCTGAGGACATCCTGGGCTGGAGGCTCTTACTTAATTTTTCATCCATTTGTTTCATCACTCATGGTGTTAGACTTTGTCAGGATTTTCTGTATTCATCAAATTGATAAAATTGTGCTTTTCTTTTTTTCCATTGATTTGGGAAATTAAATTGCCACCAGTTTGACCTGCCTTAAATATCTGGAACTAATTCCATACATTTATCAAACATCACTCTTATAATACTTTATTGAATTTTATGAAAAATTTTAAAATATGTGCATCTATGTATAAGAAAGACACTGGCCTTTAAATTATTTTCCTCTACCGTCTCTGTATGGTTTGGATAGGGGAGCATTTCTTCGAGTTCTATCTTCCAGAAAACTTCATAAATAATTACAGCAATTTTTTCTTAGATGTTACATAGAGTTTCTCAGCAAACCCATCAGGGCCTGGTGCTTTCTGTTTTAGGAGATTGTTACTGAATTAATTTATCTTTAAATTATGTTTATATTTATTTTTTATCTATTTATGTGAAAATCATAAAAAGAGGTCTCTTCTCTTGCAGTTCAATTCATCAAATGACCACAACAGCTGAAACTCAGGAAGCCTGCAGTTTGGAGACATAAACACAACCCAGGTCTCTCCATATTAGTATAATCCAGATCTTTGATGTGAGTGATAGAGACACAGAAATTTTAGACATTGGCTTTTACCTACCAGTGTGCATGTCAGTAGAGAGTCTGAATTGGGAGTGGAGCTGTTACTTGAACCAAGGTAGTCCACTGTTGGTTGCAGGCATATCAAGCAGCAACTGCTGTGAAAACATCTTTTAACTGAATTTCTTTAATAGATATAGAAACTTTTAGGATATTTATTTCTTCTGATGTGAGTTGAGGCAGATTGTTTATTTTAGCTGGTCCATTTCTTCTAGATTAAAACTCCAATATTTTTGCAAGGGCAATTTGAAAGCCATGAATTCAGCATTTTATATGATTTCAGTGAGAAGATTGGTCAATGTTATTTCATTATTTCACCAGGTAACAGTTTTATTTGACTCCTATGTTCATATTTGTACTAATAGGTAGCCTAATTACTGGCTTGTCACTTGAATTTGTTTAGTCTTGGTTTTTCAGCTTTTCTATAGTAGGCCTGACTATATGTCAAGTTTTCCATAAACACTATTAGCTTTGAAGGTCTTGACCTCCAACATTTTATTTCCCTTAACATCAAACCAGGGCTATTTAACATACTTTTTTGTAGAGTGGTCTAAAATAAGCATTATTGCAGTGTGTGGTTCTTACTTATAAAGTACAGCCTTTAGGTATTTCACTTACATGCCTGTGATGTTAATAATATGTCAACAAGGTCTTACTTGGGTTAGAACTTAGATACCCTCCAAACCAAATAATCTGAAATATATTTTTACACTCCCACCTCAGGATCAGTTACTCTCTGGTGAACCTCATATAGTTTCACTTCATTGATGCTCAAATTATCTCATGCTCAAGGGCTTGTGGGGACTTTACATATCCAGCTCTCAAGTTTTCATCTGTTCAGTTATATTCATTCCAGTTTCTTCTTTGGAAAGTTCTTGCTGTCCTCAGATATGGTAACTACTGCATCTCAATAGCAACAGGTATTGACTGGAATCCAGCTCATTGTATTGTTGAAAAGTCATTTTTCCCAGCAGAAACCCATATAGCTGTACTGACTGCTTGTCAAATTTTCTTTTCTTGGTGATCTCAATGTTTTATTGCCTGTTGTTTGCCTGACATCTTCTCACAAACTTTCCTCAATGCTTTTTGTTGTGTTTTTTAGTGTCAAGAGATTTTAACCAGGTATTGAAAGTAAAATCACCTGATTTCATTTCTACATTCATGTTTTTTTCCACTGAGAATATTTCCTGATATTTCATATGAGAAAAATGAATTTTAGTAACTCCTTTTGATACAATGTTAAATTTTGAAAGTCTGTCACATTTTCAGATTTATTTGAAAGGCAGAACAACAGAGAGAAGGGAGAGGTGAAGAGATTTCACTTCTACTGGCTCACTGCCCAAATAGCCACAACATGCATGTGTGGGCCAGGCCGAAGCCAGGAGCCAGAAACTACATCCTGGTCTCCTACATGGGTGGCAGAGGCCAAGTATATGGGTCATCTTCCACTGCTTTCTCAAGCACAATAGCAAGACACTATATTGGAAGCAGAACAATGAGAACTTGAAGAGGCATTCCAGTGCAGGATACTGCTGCCACAAACAGGGCTTAACCTGCTGTGGCACAATGCCAGGCCTTCTTTTAAAATTAAGATTCAGTTAAGTGGAAGCCAAAGTAAGAGAGAGCAAGCTATCATTTTTATTAGTTTTTCCTAAATAGTTGCTTATCACAGAATAATAAAACAACATTTCTATTACTTATTTTTCTATTTTTATATTTTATATAACTCACAAAATAATGATTGTATAAAAATTGACACCAAGTTAGCAAAGCATACGATTTCCAAAAATGTCCTGAGTTTTTGGTACATTCAGTTTCCAAAGGATGCCCTCAACTCAATAGTTAAAATGCAGACATTATGCGGTATTTCATTACCTTTGGTAAAAAATATCCTCATTAGTCTGTCTCCTCACAGTATTAACTCTGGGATCCACTTGATGCACAATCTGCTAGTACTAGAATGTCAGAAAAGTTTAAGCCTGGAATGACAAGAGGCAGATATTGCCAAGAAGCAGTGTCAGCCTTGGGCCACACTGCTACATTAATGTCATATGTCTACACATATGGGCAAGCTGAGAGCTCAGGGGCCTCCATCCTGGTGTCTACAGAGGCTCTCATTTGGGCAAGAAGCAAATTTTGGGGGGTAAAATGGAAACAAAGGCCATCTCTAAGGAACCCAAGTTGTGCTGTGGTGTGGTTGGAACAGTGACACCAACAAAAGAGCCAGTGTGGGTGCCGGTGCTGTGGCATAGCGGGTAAGGCTACTGCCTGCAGTGCTGGCATCCCATATGGGCTCTGGTTTGAGTCCTGGATGCTTCACTTCCAATCCAGCTCTCTGCTATGGCCTGGGAAAGCAGTAGAAGATGGCCCAAGTCCTTGGACCCCTGCATCCATGTTGGAGGGCTCTGGAAGAAGCTTCTGGCTCCTGGCTTCTGGCTTCTGTCCATTGTGGCCAATTGGGGAGTGGAGGTAAACCCTGCTGAAACACCCATACAGGCCCTAACTACGGCCATTAACAAACAACACAAAGAAGTCTAATGACCCTCCAGTTTGTTGGGGATGTTGGGAAATAGGACACCTACAGTGAAATTGCCCAAATGCTGACAGATAGGGCAAGCCCAAAATGCTGTGACCCAGATGTAAAAAAAGCTTCCATTGGACACCTAGAACAAGTCCGTATTCTACACCAAAAATTTCATGTCAGCAAACAACATAAAATTGCTTTTCCCAGAGCTAAAAATGAGCCAGTGCAAACACCTAGTGCACTCTTGCAAGAATTGTGCACCCTTTGCCCTATTAGGCCCACTGCAACAAGCAGGAGTGAACACACTAGGCCTTGCTCCTCATAAGCTCTGGCAAGTGGACATAACACACATTAACTCCTTTGGTAAACTTAAGTTTGCCCATGTGGTGGTAGATACTTATTCAAAGGCTGTATTTGCAACAGCCCAATCTGGAGAAAAGGCTAGTAATGTGATAAAGGCAGTTAAATCAGCCATGCTGATCCTTGGTGTCTCCTGGATCATAAAGACTGACAATGGGCCAGCATATACATCACAAGAATTTAATTCCTTCCTGAAATACTGGGACATACAGTCTGCCAGAGGTATCCCATACAACCCACAGGGACAGGCAATCATTGAAAGAACTCATAGGATGATTAAAGATCTCTTACAAAGACAGAAAAACAATCATATGCCCCCAGACCCACAGCTTGCTTTGACTGAGGTCCTTTTCACTATCAAGTTTCTTACTTTTGATTCCCAAGCGAAGAGCCCAGCTTACAAACAATGGGGCTCCTTTCCATCCCAGACCCCAGCCCCTATGGTTAGGTGGAAAGACCCCCTGACAGGAGAATGGGAAGGACCACACCCTCTGCTAACCAAGGGTTGAGGATATGCTTGTGTCTTTCCAGAGAATGCAGGACAGCCCATTTGGGTACCAGCCAGAAACATCAAGCCTGCAACTGACAGCCAACCAGAACCAGCTGAACAAGACTGAGAATCTGCCTTGTTAGCAGACATACCTGCCCTATCATCCTACCCTGAGAAATTGCCCATAGCCATCTGTTACTGTTTTATATGCCACTAGCTCTGGTCAGCCACTTGAATGGCCCACAGCCTGCATGTGGTCATGCCATTCCTGATAACAGTTGTTCCTCATTCCTAACCCTATCTGAGCAAGCACTCTTGTGGTCTCTCATTTTGAGTGCTGGTTAGTCAATGATGGGAAAGATCCCCTGGGGGACAACCTAAGACAGGCACAGCTGTGTATGGAGACGACCTGGAAATGGGGTCAACAATGGTATGGCCAAGAATCATGCCTCCAGTTGCTCAATAATAAATGAAAAGGGGGAAATGTGGTGGAATGAGAAGGTGAGAAGGTCATGAGCAGGTGAGAAGGTCATGCCAAGATGACCACTGACAACAGAAACTGCCTGGCAACAGGCCATGATTGGATGGCTTTGGAAACCACATGACAACAGAGATGGACTTACAACAGGCCATGATTGGATGGTTTCAGAAACTGCGTGGCAACAGAGCCTGACTGGCAACAAGCTGTGATTGGATGGCTTTGGAAACTGCCTGGCAACAGGCTGTGATTGGTTAGGGCATAGACTGCCCCTTGACTGGATTGGATGCCTTGGCTATATAAGCAGCTGTAGCAACTGAAATAAGCGAGTCTGCAAGCTGCTTGCCTCAGGTCTGCTTTCATCCAACTCCCAGGGTCTATGTGGTGACCCTGTGCCTCTTTCCTCCACCATGCTCTTCCTTTCAGAAACAAATCCACAGCAACAGCAGATGGAAGACCTTTTTGTCTCTCTGCCTTTCCTCCTCTTTGTGTGCAACTCTGACTTTCAAATAAATTAATTAATTAAAAAAAATAAAAGAGCCAGGGTATCCCCGCTCTCTGGTTTCTTATTGCTGCTGATGTGATGCCCCTCCTGAAAACTTGAAAGGGAGGTTTGGGGCCAATGCCCAAAAGGTAGGGGGACATTAGCACTTGTGAAACTAGACAGGACTTTATTCCCTGTAATATGTTTGTTATGTAGACAACACATGAAATGAAGCAGAATTTGAACGCTTAGTGCATTCATGACTATCTTCATACATTCTTCAAAACTTACTGGGCCTGGCACCATTATACAGTAGGTTAATCCTCTGCCTGTGGCACCGGCATCCCATGTGGGCACTGGTTCCAGTCCTAGCTGCTCTTCTTCCAATCCAGCTCTCTGCTGTGGCCTGGGGGAGCAGTGCAGGATGGCAAAAGTACCTGAGCCCTGCACCCGCAAAGAGACCAGGAAGAAGCACCTGGCTCCTGGCTTCAGTTTGGCATAGCTCCGGCACAGCTCCAGCCATTGTGGCCATTTGGGGATTGAACCAATGGAAGGAAGACCTTTCTCTCTGTCTCTTCCTCTCACTGTCTTTAACTCTTTCAAAACTTACTAACAGAAAAGGATGAATACTATCACATACTGTGACTTAGTGTTTTACTCAATGTCAAGTTGTGTGCTACTTCTTTAATCCTCAAGATAACAAGGCAAAGACAAAAGGAAAAAAAAATAGTGAAAACCAAAGAACTAGATGAGTCAAGGATGGGGGTTGCCAACAAATTTCTGGAACACAGTAAATTTTGAAAAAATGAAGTATTTTATACTTTTGCTGCTTCATGTGAAATACACATACACACACCACCAGCATCATGACCACTGTCACCACCACCCCTCACTGGAGCTGCCTGTGTGTTGGAGAATTGAGGACATCATACAGGCAGGACACAGGAGCTGCAGGCATTGTCTGACAGTAAGGAGGCCATGAGACAGCTCTCAGAGCAGACCCATCTCTCTTTACTGAACATAGCTGTGGGATTGGGGGAGCAGAAGCCCTGTATAAGGAAAGTGTTGAAGAAATCACCAAAATAGTTTGCAAAAGTTTACGATGATCTAAGTTACAGAGAGGTGGTCTTAATTTCTATCAACTGTTGGTTTTGTCTAATGTGAGTAGTCAGGAAATTTTTAAAAAATGATTTATCAATGGATTATGCTGCAGAAGTTCAGGGTCACAGTCTACCTGTGAGAATAGGATAGTTTTCTCATGGCTTGGAATCCTGTCAGATGCATTCAAGTCACTAGAACATATTCCACAGGATGCCTCACTGGTAGGGCTGCTTGGAGAGAGCTGTAGCTGTCTTTGGGTAGGGCCCGTGCATGTGTGTTGGTGCACAAGTGTGCATTCATGTGTTAAGGAGGCCAATGTAGTGAGGAGAGTCTCCCAGGTTCTCCAGTCCCTTCTTCCCAGGCACACAAAAAGGTGAAATCACTATCCATGCAGGTCTGGTTCATCTCACTTAAGTTTTCTACTAACAACAAATGTGTGTATATGTATGTGTGTGTGTTTTTGTGTGGTTGACAGTGTGAGTGTCTCCTTGTGCATTTCAAAATCCCTATAACTTAGGCTTGAAGCTTCAACAAAATAACCGGCAATGGTGTTTACAATAACCACACATTGCTCAAAATCCAGGCTCACAGAAGAAAAAGACCTACTGTGTGTAGGCAGAATTATGACATACAGCCCCTAGAATACAGTGCATATCAGGGATATGAAGAAAACTCACAGGCTAGTTCTAGTACTTCTGCATTTTAAAAGTTATTTTATCTGAAATGCAGAGTTACAGATAGAAGCAGTGAAAAAGGGAGAGAGAGAGAGAGAGAGAGAGATCCTCCAGCCACTGATTCTGTCTCCAAATGGCCAAAATGGCTGGGCTGGACCAGGTCGAAGCCAGAAGCCAGGAGCTTTATCTGGGTCTCTAATGTGGGTGTCAGGGGCCCAAATACTTGGACTGTCCTCCACTACTTTTCCAAGGAGATGGATTGGAAATGAAGCAGTCAGGACTTGAACTGGCACTCATATGGGTTGCTGTTATGGCACGTGGCATCTTAACCAGTTATGCCACAATGCCAGGCCTTAGTATTTGCAATTTAAGACTGTAAACTATTAAGCCATGAAGTTAGTAAATCTGTAGCCTCCCACAAGGGTTTTAGGACTACACTCTGTGGATCAGTTAATGTCCCAGGCATCTGGGACTCCTTACTAAGTTAGGGTTTAACTGTTTCCTCTCCCTCTTAGGCCAGGCATGTGGCCCCCAGGGCAGGTTGGGCAAAAGTATTGTTTTTCCAGACTTGGCCTGATGGGGAAGTTTCCTGTTCCAACTCCTGAAGAGCAAGCTGCCAGCCAGGCACAGTGTGGCTTTCCCAATCAGTAAGGAGGGAAGAGACACATGCTCAAAAATAAGAAATGGGGTAGGGGTGGGCCAACAGGGCCTAAACATTTTTTTTTAACTTTTATTTAATGAATATAGATTTCCAAAGTACAGCTTATGGACTACATTGGCTCCCCCCCCAATGACTTCCCTCCCACCCACAACCCTCACCTTTCCCACTCTCTCTCCCCTTCCATTCATTTCATGATTCATTTTCAATTTTCTATATATACAGAAGATCAGTTTAGTATACATTAAGTAAAGATTTCAACAGTTTGCACCCACATAGAAACACAAAGTGAAAAATACTGTTTGAGTACTAGTTATAGCATTAAATCTCAATGTACAGCACATTAAGGACAGAGATCCTACATGAGGAGTAAGTGCACAGTGACTCCTGTTGTTGACTTAAACATTCCTGAGCAGACTGTGGAAAGAACACAGGAGCCTTTCTGAAACCACCTATATCCTTCCAATGTCAGGTCTCCCAGTGGGCCCTAGCTCACGCCTGGCTCTGGGGAACAAGGATGCATTGCTGCCTGGAGGAGCTAACACTTGAGTCTGGGGAAGTCAGTACACAGCTCCCAGAGCTTGATTTTGTACAAATACATACAGAGAGATTAAACAGTTCTCAGTGAGCCCAGAGGGGCTCGACCCTTAAATCAAACAAGAATCAAATGCCCATAGACATTCCTTTCCAAGTAAATATGTCTGCTCCTCCAACCAGCACCATGTATGGGGAGACAATGGGGATCATGAGAGACACAATTCACATCCATCTATGTTCATGTATGCATCAACATTAGCCAGTGTTCTCTGGAGTGTGCATAACATTCTAACCCAGATGGCACTGGAAGACAGACTAGGCCACATGCAACCTTCCTGGGCACTACAGCAGAGAGGCAACTCAGACACGACATCCTCCCTACTGCTGTGCAAGGGGGCAGCTTGACCCTTCTCAACCCAGTAGGAAAAGACAAGTCTCTTAAGTCACCTGGAGCCATCATGTGTGAACATGGCACTTCTGAATGTTCCATAAATCATAAATCATGAAACATATTTTTTTTTTAAATCTCAGTAACTGAAGTCATCTTATGGTACTTCATCTCAAGTATTTAAAATTTTGTTTTCTAAGTAAATTGTACCCTTAAACCTCAGGAATTTGTTTTCAAAAAGTAATTTCATTTTAATTAAAACATAGGTAAAATGGAGCATGAAAAATGTGGGCAGAAGAACAAGACAATTGCTGATTTGCATTTTGAACTGCCAGGGGTGGGCAGGACACAGCCAGGAAGAGAGGACCCCATTCCTCTTGCCCCTCACTCCCACAGTTCAACTCCCCCCAACCTCAGCTGCACCATCAGGGAACACAGGCAAGAAGTCAGAATCACAAGACACCAAATTCAAGGTTTCTTTTCTGTACTCTGTAGGTGTTTACATCTGCAAATGCAGGGAGCCATGCTCCAGGATACAAGGTACCAGTGTGTGGACATCATACACTCTAGAACAGTGCTCAACCCTAACAGCAACCACTGCTCAGCCTAACATCTCCTAAATCAGGAAGTAGATGGGTTCAGTGTCACTCACTGGCCCCTATGCTACTGCAATCCTGCTTCTGTGGCTTGCTGACGAGAGTGGGAGTGGCTGTTCCTGGGGTTTGCCATCAGGAGCTCATTGGTGCAGAGCAGGTTCCAGAGAGTGGATTGTTTCCAGGAGCTTGTGTGAGATGCCATACAAAGAAGCAGCAGTCAAATTGTGTCTTTGTTGGGCTCCTCCTTGCCTGACCTCTCCGAGCCCAAGCTCCTGCTGGGCTGTGCTCCCTTGCTGCAGTGGGGTGAGCTGTTCTCCAGGTTCCTCCTGCCAGCCACCTCCTCCCACGCAGCTGCCCACTACTGCTGGCTTCTCCTGTCAGCTGGAATACTGGAGGGCAGTCCAGGGCAGCATCTTCAGCCTCCGTCTTCACCTTCATGGTGTTATTGCTTAGAACTTTCACATCTTCACTGAGTTCAGTTGAGTCCATCTTCTCCATTGGGACACCGAGTTCTGGGCTTTGCAGGGAGGATGCGGGTCAGCAGTGGAGCCTGCACGTAGGGCCTGTCTGAGGCCCCTGAGTATTTTCCCCATTGGGGGTCCATGAACTGCACTAGTGCACAACGTGGCAGGACTTTGAGTGTCACTTCCCCACAAGGACACAGGAGCTCCTCACTGCAGTACAACCACATGTCTGCTGCCCTTGGCCTAGTGGGGCACATGCGGGACCATGGTGGGGGCTCACTGTGGGGGCCAGGGCAGATACCACTCCACAGGCCTGGTGTGGGCCTGCACTCATGAGAAGGTGGGGGCTGCAGCTGTGCATGCAGGGCATATGGGGTGGCACCCTGTGCTCCCTGGAAGTCACTTCTGGAAAATGTGGCTTCTCAGACCTGGGAGTGTGGCCCCAAGTGATGTAGGCAGGCACATGGGTTAAAATTGATTAGATTTGTGAGCTGGAAGACCATGCCTCACCACACCCCTGTGTGACCTCATGCCCTACCTGGCCACACCTGTGCACACAATGGCCAGTCAGGTTAATTAACCATTCCCCTTTGAAAATAGTTTAAAAGCCTGGTACATGGTGTGTCCACCCTTTCCTATTCCTTGGCATCTTGCCAGTACAGGGTCTGTGTGGCCCTGAACCTCCAGGGTGCATTGTCTTTGGGCCACCTTCCCCATGCTTCCTGGCCCAGATGCTTTTACATGTGGCTGGTTCCTGGTACTTGGTATGAGCCCAGATTTAACTCTCTTTTTAGGCAGAGCCCTCACTCTCCTATGCATCTTTCGCACTGAATCACTGAATACAAGTTTAAAATGCACCACGCTGCCTCGTTCATTTATGCCAGTATTCAGAATTCTTCTCTAAACATTAGGCAAGAACCCTCATGGGCTTATCAATATTGGGAATTTATCAATAAGCATTCAGTGATATTGTATGGCACTCCAACTTCTGGTTACATAAGGACCTCCTTTTCTTCCTCTGGTCCTCCCCCTCCTCCCCCTGCTCCTCCTTTCCCCTCCTGTCACCTCCCCACCTCCTACACCTCCTCCTCTGCCTCAGTTTTTTGCCTTTGCTAGAAACATGTTGTCTTTTTTTATTTTTTCCATGCATAATTGAATCAATATATACATTTTATTTTGTTCCTTTGTGTACTAGTGTCACACTGTGTGAACATTATTACAGAGTCCTTTCTCATTGCTCTTCTATTTTGCAGGGATTTTTTTTACTATTTTCAGCTTGAGTGTTCTAAACATGCCTATAATAATTTTCTGCAGAAAATAAAATATTCAGGGATTTTTAAATTAATAATTTATAATTTATAAGTCATAAATAAATTTTATAAAAATGCACCTTCCATATTTACATATTTAAAATTAATGTGGAGTAAAGAACTTTTTATATTAAGCCAATATTCAAAAACATGATATTTTCCCCTTTTACAATGATACATGTGTATAAGCTTCTAACATTTTATCTTATTTAAAAATTGTTTTTAGTAAAAATGGGGTCTTCTATTCCATCATATCTTGTAATTGGTGTATGTTGAAAAGCACAAAGACTATTGTGATTTGGATGTTGGTTTTATAAACTGATTCATTAAGTTATCTTGCTAATTTTAGCTTTTCCAAGATTCTTTTAATTTTTTTCTATAACCAAATAATTTTCAATAAAATACTTTCTTCTCTTTCTGAAGTTATCATGATTCTAACTTGATTTTTTTCTTCCCTATTTCCATGGTTAATAACCTAATAACAATGAAAATGGTAGCATCTATGTCCAACTCTTAAGTGCAATACACTTCTGTTTCAAAATTCTTAGTGTATCAATGCCATTATAAAGATAACTTATTTCAGAATACTTTAAATTTATAAGACAAAAATTACAAAATAACCACACAGTTCCCATATATCCCACTCTCAGAATCCTTACTGCTAACATCTTATACTAGTATGATATATTTGTCACAATCAATGAGCCACTCATAGATTTCTCTATTTTTATCTCACTAGTTGTGATAGTCTGTCACAATTAGTGAACCATGCCAGTTTTGCCAATTGTTTACCCAACTCCCTCTATCCAACCCACCACTTTCAGATTCTAACACTAACAGTTATTTGTTGAGATTGAGGGGTTTTGGGGGTCCTACATCTGAGGAAGATTTTGTTAATGCATAATCTGCCTCTAATTATCAATGCCAACAAAATATCTGATGTTCTTTATTTGAGATAGAGTCTGTATTCTCTTCCTCTAACTCTAAGCTACTATGTGAGTGCCTTGACATGAGATTACACTATAAATGATGTCATGCCAGTTTCTAGACCTGGCCTTCAATGCAATGGCAGCTCTAGGCCTTACTGAAATCAGTAGAACTACTCTAATGGGCAATGCCTGGAGAAACCTAGAGAGGGAAGTGTGCCCAGCTGATTCCCAGCACCCTAGCCTCCTCCATGACAACACACTAGTTATGTGTATCAATTGTCTTAAACCTTCTAGATCAGCTGAGACCCAACATGAGTATCCCAGCATGATCTCAATGTCATGAGAAATGGACATATTTGCCAATGAATTAGTGCCTGTATTTTTGACTGACAAGATCATGAGATAATAAAATATACACTGTACTCTATTGAATACTATACAGCAGTCAAAAACAACGAAACCCAGTCATTTGCAACAAGATGGAGGAATTTGGAAAACATCATGCTGAGTGAATTAAGCCAGTCCAAAAGGGACAAATATCATAGGTTCTCCCTGATTGGCGACAACTAACTGAGCACCAAAGGGGAAACTTGTTGAAGTGAAATGGACACTGTGAGAAACAGTGACTTGATCAGCTCTTGTCCTGACGGTTGATGTACAATGTAATACTTTATCCATTTTAGTATTTTTTTTTTTGTTCTAGTACCATTGGTTGAACTCTGTAATTAACACACAATTGTTCTTAGGTATTTAAATTATAACTGAAAAGTGATCCCTGTTAGGAATTTGGAAAACATTATGCTGAGTGAAATAAGCCAATCCCAAAGGGACAAATACCACTTATTCTCCTTGATAGGTGACAACTAACTGAGCACCAAAAAGGAAACCTGTTAAAGTGAAAGGAACACTATGAGAAACGGTGACTTGATCAGCCCTGGCCCTGACTGTTGATGAGCAGCTTAATATGTTACCCCTCTTAGTATTTTTTTTGTTTGTTCTACTTAATACTTTTGGTTGAATACTGTAATCAATACACAATTCTTCTTAAGTGCTGAAACTTAACTGGAAAGTGATCGCTGTTAAATATAAGAGTGGGAATAAGAGAGAGAAGAGATGTGCAATTCAGGACATGCTCAAGCTGACTTGCCTCAAACGGTGGAGTTAGAAACATACCAGGGGATGCCAATTCAATCCCATCAAGGTGGCATGTACCAATGCCATCTCACTAGTCCCAGTGATCAATTTCTGTTCACAATTGATCATAATGATAGGACTAAGAACCAAAGGGATCACATAAACAAGAATAGTGTCTGCAAACACTAGCTGATAGAATCAAAAAGGGAGAGAATGATCCAACATGGGAAGTGAGATACACAGCAGACCCATAGAAAGGCAAATGTCCTAAACAGCACTCTGGCCTCAGAATCAGCCCTTAAAGGCATGTGGATCTGGCTGAAAAGCCCATGAGAGTATTTCAGGCATGGAAAGCCAAGACACTCTGGGGGAGAAAAAAAAAAAAAAAACTAAATGAAAGATCTCTGTGAGTGAGATCCCAGTGGAAAGAATGGGTCATCAAAGAAGGAGGTACCTTTCTCTGAAGGGAGGAGAGAACTTCCACTTTGACCATGGCCTTGTCTACATATGATCAGAGTCAGTGAACTCAGGGGGCTTCCATAGCCTTGGCAGCTCATGAGAAGAGCCTAGGGTGATTACTGAGGCCATAAACAGAGTGTCAATTTGTTAAGTCAACAACAGGAGTCACTGTGCACTTACTCCTCATGTAGGATCTCTGTCCTTAATGTGCTGTACATTGAGATATAATGCTATAACTAGTACTCAAACAGTATTTTTCACTTTATGTTTCTGTGTGGGAGCAAACTGTTGAAATCTTTACTTAATGTATGCTAAACTGATCTTCTGTATATAAAGAGAAACGAAAATGAATCTTGATGTGAATGGAAGGGGAGAGGGAGTGGATAAGGTGAGGGTTGCGGGTTGGAGGGACGTTATGGGGGGGAAGTCATTGTAATCCATATTCTGTACTTTGGAAATTGATATTCATTAAATAAAAGTTAAAAAATATACACTGTTTATGTCCAAAGTCTGTCATTTTTGCACATAATCAGACATAACAATATTACTTTCCTTTTATCTATTCAATGTAATTGATTACATTAATAGATTTCATATTAAACCAATTTCAATCTAGATTATTTTATATAATTATTTTGCTATTTAAAATTATTAATATTTTGCACTCATTGTAATATTTCATAATTGTTATACATCATTTTTGGTTTAAGATCTCTTTTTTGATGAAATCTGTTATTTTTTTAGACCAAATTTTCCTTCCTGTCTGTATGTGGATAGTGTGAGATCATCTATTCTTCCAAGGATTTTCAGATTTCTTCTACTTCTTTTTATTGTGAGGAAGATATTTAATGTAAAAATGTGGGCTTTTAAGGTTGATTTTATTTATTGGAGAGGCAGAAGGAGAGAGAGAGAGAGGGAGATAGAGGTCTTCAATCTGCTGGTTCACTCTCCAAATGACCACAACAGCAAGGATTGGTCCAGGCTAAAGTCAGGAACCTGGAGCTTCACTCGGGTCACCCACATGGGTGTAGAGGTCCAGTATCTTGAGCCTTCTGTTACCTTTCTCAGGTGCATTTGCAGGGAGCTGCATCTGAAGTGGGGCAGCTGGACTAGAACTGGCACACATATGGAATGCCAGGACTACAGGTGATGGCTTAACTAATTATGTCACAATGCTGGCCCAAATATGTGGTTAGTTTTATCTTATAAATTGTAATGTTATACATTAGCAGCATGATAATAAATGGATCATATATCAGAATGATATAACAATTGTAAATATTAAGGTGACCAACAGAAAGTATCAAATGGCATGAAACAAAAGCCAGGTGGGTGATCATTGGCATCATAAATAAGAGTGTCAATTGCCAAATCAACAACAGGAATCCTTGTGCACTTATTCCCCATGAAGGACCTTTGTTCTTGATGAGTTGTACTATGAGAATTAACTGTAAAATTTGTTTTCAAACAGTACCTTATACTTTGTGTGTGTGTGGGTGCAAATTGTTGAGATCTTTACTTAAATATAGGGGTGGTCTTCTTTAGTTAATTGAAAATGAATCTTAATGAAGAATGGAATGGTAGAGGGAGTAGGAGATGGGATGATTTGAAGGTGGGAGGGTGGGTATGCGGGGAAGAACGGCTATATTCCTAAAACTATACCTATGAAATTTACATTTATTAAATTAAAGCTTTCTAAAAAATTTTAAAAAGAATTAAATAAGAAAACAGAGGCCCAGAGGAGCCTCTAGTATTTAAAACTCAAATAGCCTATATAATCTATGGATGAAAAAATCACAAAGAAAATTATAATTTATGTTGGACAAAACTAAAATACAAAATGACAATCACATTTCTGGTAGATACATGGAGGCCAGAATGTCTTTACAACTCTAACATCTGAGGTGGAAATTACTGCCCTTTGAATGTAGGCTGGCCTTTGCCTACTGAGTCAACACAGCTTGGCATGTTTAAAACACTGAAAAAGATATCTACAGAGCTTTTCATCTCACAGTAGCAGAACACACATTCTTCTCACCAGTGCATGGAACTTTCTCTAGCATAGACCATATGCTACACCGTACTGAAACCCTACCATGCATCTTCTATGGCCACAGTGGAATCAACCTGGAAATCAACAATTCAAGAATCTCTAGGACATATGCAGACAAATGGAGACTGAACAACATGCTCCTGAATGAACAGTAGGTCATAGAAGTAATCTAAATATTTCTGGAAAGAAACAGTACAATACATCATACCAAAATTACATCATACAAAAAAGGAAGTGCTGAGAGGGACATTTATAGCAATGGGTACCTACATAAGAAATTGAAAGACACCAAATAAGTGAGCTGTCAATGCATCTCAAGGACCTAGAAAAAAAAACCCAAAGTAGTAGAAGAAAAAAATACTTAATATTAGAGAAGAAATACACAAAAACAAAAATACAAAATATCATGAAATGAGGAGCTGCTTTATTTGAAAAAATACATAAAATTAATACACTACTGGCCCAACTAAGAATAATGAAGGAAAATATCCACATCAATAAAATCAGAAATGAAAAAGGAAATATAATAGATACCATAGAAATAAAAAAGAATCATCAGGAAATACTACAAAGAGCTATACGCAAATAAATTGGGAAACCCTGAAGAAATGCATAGATTTCTGTACACATACAATCTAATATAATTGAGTATGAAGACAGAAAAACTAACAGACCAATAACCAAGACAGAAACTGAATCAGTAATTAAACTCTCCCAATATAGAAAATCCCAGGACTGGATGGTTTCACTACTCAATTCTACAAGATATTTAAAGAAGAATTAATTCCATTCTTCTCAAGCTATTCAAAACAACTGAAAGAAAGGAAAACCTCCCAAACTCCTATGAAGCCAGCATAATCTTAATTCCTAAACCAGCAAAAGAAACAACAGAGAAAGAACACTATATACTAATATCCCTGCCGAACATAGATGCAAAAATCCCCAACAAAAAATTAGCTAATTGAGCAACACATCATAAAGATCATTCACCCAGACCAACTGGGGTTTATCTTTTATATGTAGGGATGTTTCAACATTCCCAAATGAATAAATGTGATACATCATATTAACAAACTGAAAAACAAAAACCATGTGGTTATCTCAATGGATGAAGAGAAAGCATTTGATAAAATACAACATCCTTTCATGACTAAAACTTTAAACAAATTGGGTATAGAAGGAACATTCTTCAACACAATCAAGACAATTTATGACAAACCCATAGCCAGATCCTACTGAATGGGGAAATGCTGTAAGCATTTCATACAAAGATCCCCACTCTCACCATTGTTACTTAATATAGAAGTTTCAGCAGTCTATCAAATTTGGGTTCAATGTCAGCAAACTGGGCTTGCTTTCTGGAAAAATTCTAAGTACACCTCCACTTACCTTGGCACCCCAGTCTTTATTAATATATACAAGTCACACATCTCCCATCTCATTTTGGATTATCAACATACCACACGTAACCTGTTCCATTGCCTGGATAACAACCATGGCTTTCCTCCGGCCAATCATTTTGTAGTTGCCCAGCTTCTCATTACAGTGGTGGATCAGGTCATCCATGCTGCTCATCAGCAGCCCAGCGGTTTCACAGCTGGCTGGCTGTGAACTTGCCTGTGCAGTGCAGGGCGCACATCTCGTCGCATATCTTGTCCAGGAAGTCATCCACTACCCAGATGCCACGCTTGTTCATGCAAGGCAGTGCAGAACTGGCTTCATCTGCCCTTTGGGCTGCAGACCACAGCTATGGCTCAGTCCCTCGCAGGGCGTGTTTCTAGGTGGGTACTGGTTTGCTTGCTCCTGATACTGCGATGGGCGGCTCAGCAGTTCCTCCTTCCCTGGCTCCACCTCTGCCACTGCCGGCCCTGGAGGCCAGGGTTCCTGTTTATGGCAGGGTGGGCCATGGACTTGGCCTTTGCCTTGGCTGCATCTCCTGCAGCCGGCCCGAATACCTGGAGGCAATGGAGGTGCTGTAGGGACTAGGGATGAGCAGCTCCTTTCCTGGCCTATTGGGCTCTGGCCCCACGGCCCTGGGCCGTGGTGTGGTGGGAAAGGCCAGGGCGCTGGTGCGGGCCTTCCCCATGGCCAGAGGCGCCCTCCCTGCCCTGGCACAGGAGCTCCTGCTCCTTCCAGTTCTGGCGCTGGTGCGGCCGCAGCACAGCAGGCTCTCCATCTCCCCACAGGGCTCACAGTACCGCTGGTCCCGCTTGCTCTGGCCCTGCCCCCCAGGCCCGCCACTGTCATTGCCCATGGTGGAGACATTGGTGGTCCAGTAGGAGAGGTGGGGGCTGGACTGCCTAGTTCAGGGCCAGGGAGCAGAGAGCGGCAGAGAATGTTTCTGCGCCATGCACTCACTGCCTCTCTATTCAAGCAGGCCGGCGCCAACGTCCTCAGCCAGGCCGCTTTCTCATCCTTGGGGACAGCCCCGCAGTGCCAGCGGCTGCTTCGGTGCCTCATCACGCAAGGGTTGAGGGTGTACGGCCTGCGTGGGACCAAGATCTCCACTCTGGGCGCGCTAGACCAGCAGCCTTCCAGGCCGCCACCTCGCCATCCCGGGTGGCCTGGCCCAGCTTGTGCAGTAGCGCAGGGCATGCAGGCGCTACTTCCTCTGCGCTCTCTCCAGACACCACTGCCCGGTGGTGACCAGGGCAGGGGCTCGAGAGGGCAGAGGAGGGGGAGCAAGGGCCCAGGGCAGCGCTGAGGGGGCGGTGGCCGTGCACACGATTGGCCTACTTGGATCTCCTGCACTCTGCGGGAGGTGGCCTCGGCGGAGCCCTTGGGTGACATTCCGCGTTGGAGTGGGCCGGGGACATCAAGAGGCCGTCGCACTGCCACCACCCTCTGTGGTCTGTGAGTGGACACCCCGCAGACAGATTGGGGAGCCTAGAGAGGAGGGGGCAGAGGCAGGCTGTGCACATACCTGCTGAGAGAGGGTGCTGGCCTGGGGAGGGTCACAGAATGGCAGACTCATAATCCTTGCTGCTTGTCCTTTAGGCCGACTCGGGTTGTGCTAGGCGCACTCCTAGACATTGAGTTGCAAGGTGTCCATTGAGAAGGAAATGGAAATTCATAGAAGTAAAGCAACTTGCCCAAGGTCATGCTGAACTGGGATCCAGGAATCAGCTTTGTTAGATTCCAAGGCTATTTTTCCCATTACACCATGCAGCTTCTGCTTGAAGAAAGTTAATTAAATAGAGTCTCAGAGCAGGCATTTGGTCTAATAGTTAAGACACCTCTGTCCCACACCTGAGTGCCTAGGTTTGAAGCCCAGCTCCAGCTCCAGACTCTAGCTTCCAGCTAATGCAGACCCTGGGAGGCGGTGGTCATAGCCCAGGTAATTGGATTCCTGCCATGCACGAAGGAGACTTGGATTGTGTTGTTGGCTCTTGGTCTTTCACTTTTAGAAGTTACATATTCTTTTTTTTTTTTTTTTTTTTTTTTTGACAGGCAGAGTGGACAGTGAGAGAGAGAGACAGAGAGAGAAAGGTCTTCCTTTGCTGTTGGTTCACCCTCCAATGGCCGCCGCTGCAGCCGGCGCACCGCGCTGATCCGATGGCAGGAGCCAGCATCCAGGTGCTTTTCCTGGTCTCCCATGGGGTGCAGGGCCCAAGCACCTGGGCCATCCTCCACTGCACTCCCTGGCCATAGCAGAGAGCTGGCCTGGAAGAGGGGCAACCGGGACAGAATCCGGCGCCCCGACCGGGACTAGAACCCGGTGTGCCGGCGCCGCAAGGTGGAGGATTAGCCTATTGAGCCATGGCGCCGGCTCAGAAGTTACATATTCTGCCTCCAGGAGTGTGCATCCATGACATGTGTAGACTCGCTTCTGCTTTCAGGCATAGTACAAGGCAGGTGTGGCACCTTGTGGACGTGAGGGCTCCCCATTCATTTTTTAAAAATATTTATTTATTTATTTATTTGAAAAAAGTTACACAGAAAGAGAAGGAGAGGCAGAGAGAGAGAGAGAGGTCTTCCATCTGCTGGTCCACTCCCCAACTGGTCACAATCCTGGAGTTGAACCAATCTGAAGCCAGGAGCCAGGAGCTTCCTCTGCATCTCCCACATGGGTGCATGGGCCCAAGGATTTAGACCATCCTCCACTGCCCCCCCCCAGGCCATAGCAGAGAGCTGGATCAGAAGTGGAGCAGCCGAGTCTCGAACCAGCACCCATATGGGATGCTGGCACAGCAGGCAGGGGCATCATCCACCATGCCACAGCACTGCCCCCCCCATTCAATTTTAACACATGAGTGCTCAGGGACTTGTGAATTATGTTTGCAATTACCACCTAGTAATTATCCATTAGCTGCTAAAAATAAACTCAATAAGTTGCCAATATTCTGTGAATTTAGCACATTATTACTGATGCACTTTGTTGGCTTTGAAGAAACTAATGTGACATATATGCCAATTTAACATTTTCTCACAAGTTTAGTAATAATCATATCTACTTCACCAAATTTGTAAAATAATTACAAGAATTATAAGCATATGCCTGCAGTGCCAGCCTCCCATATGGGCACCAGTTTGAGTACTGGCGGCTCCACTTCCAATCCAGCTCCTTGCTAATGCACCTGGAAAAGCAATAGAAGACAGCCAAAGTGCATGGGTCCCTGTACCCACATGGGAGATCCAGAAGAAGCTCCAGGTTCCTGGTTTTGGATTGGCCCAGCCCTGGCAATGGTGGCCATTTGGGGAGTGAACCAGTGGAAGGATAATCTCTCTCTCTCTCTCTCTCTCTCTCTCTCTCTCTCTCTCTCTCTCTCTTCTCTGCCTCTGCTTCTCTGGAACTTTATCTTAAAAGTAAATAAATAAATCTTTAAAAAAATCTAGCCATGATTTTAAAAATGTCATTATGTAAAACTGGCAGTGGGGGGTGGCACTGTGATGCAGTGGGTTAAAGCTCTAGCCTGAAGCATGGGCATCCCATATGGGCATCAGTTATAGTCCTGGCTGCTCCTCTTCCAATCCAGCTCTCTGCTATGGCCTGCAAAAAAAGCTAGAAGATGGCCCAAGTCCTTGGGCCCCTGCACCCACATGGGAAGCTGGGAAGAGGCTCCTGGCTCCTGGCTTTAGATTGGTGCAGCTCTGGCCGTTGTGGCCATCTGGGGAGTGAACCAGCAGATGGAAGACCGCTCTCTCTATCTCTACCTCTCTGTAATTCTTTCAAACAAATAAAATAAATCTTTAAAATAAAACTGTCAAGGAATTGAAAAATCCATACTGAACCACTCTGCAGTTACTTTAGTAGATAATGCTCGAAGATAAAAGGAAGCATTAAACCTGTTCCTATAATAACAGATTGATACTCTCTCAGAACTTATATTCCCTACTTGTCATATAATCATAATTTCAAACAGATTAACATTAATTCAAAGTTTATAAAATAATTAGGACAACATCCCTCTTGTAAACTGGTCTGTATTCCTGTAAAGAATAGTTTTAGTTTTGTTTCTCATACTATGATGCATGTGTTTTCTGAACGATGAACGGTGGAATCATATGTACTCTTATATAATTACCTGTGTTCTCATTTTCCTATTTCTTTTCCATTTTAATATTTTCTAATATTCAACTTCATTGGTTACTATGTTGACTTTATCTGAATGCAACATTTAGACATTTATATTTTTGTATGCACACACAGGAGTTTGTAAGTGTGTGTGTGCATATGAGAGACAGCATAGAAAATAATATTATGAGGAATCCTAACCCTCATTTCAAGCATTAAGCCCTCCTCAGACCTGGCTTCTTTGAAGCAGAGCACCGGGACCTCTCACTGTAATGGGCTGAACTGATTCTCCCAAAAGTGAATATCTTGCAGCCCTAATCCCCAATGTGATTGTTTTTAGAGACAGGACCTTTAAAGGTGTAACAGAAGGAAAATGATATCAAGTGTGAGACCCTAATCCAGGCTCACACCTGACCTTATAAGGAGAGCCAGCAGGGATTCACATGGACAGAGGAAATACCATGTGAACATATAGCAAGTTGCTGGCTGACTGGAAGCCAGGGAGCAAGGTCCCAGAAGTCACCAAGCCTGTAGACACCTTGATCTCAAACTTCCAATGTGCAGGACTGTGAGAAACAACATCTGGTGAATTAAACCATCCCATTTGTTGTAATGTGTCATGGTGACTTTGGCAAAGTAATATACCCAATCACTACCTGCTTAAATTGCACCCACCCAGAAGCTCCACAAAAAAAAAAAAAAAAAAAAAAAAAAACTTTCAAAGAAATATGGAAATTAAAAACTGTGAGAAAAGGAGAGAAATAAGATGAATGAAAAATAAAACACTAGAAATATGTCCATTAAAATCTAGATATCAGAGAAAGGGAAAGAAAATACAAAAATGAATAAATTATTCTTATGTATATGTGTGTGGTTTTAAAAAGCTAATACTTTGATCCAAGTAGAAATTATAATGCTTAATGATATAATAAGCAGATTTAAAAGGACCCTGATGGACTATGGTGTTTCCATAGAACAGGGTCTAAATTAACTCTTGAGACCAGCATTGTGGCTTAATGGGTTAAGCCAGAGCCTATGATGCCATCATCCCATATGAATGCTGATTCAACTCTTGGATGCTCCACTTCCAATCCAGCTCCCTGCTAATGTGCCTGGGAAAGCAATAGAGGATGGCTCAAGATCTTGGGCCCCTGCATTCATTTGGGAGATCCTGATGAAGCTCGTGGTTCTTGGCTTCAGCCTGGCCCAACCTTGAGCATTGCAGCCATTTGGGCAATGAAGTAGTAGATGGAAGATCTTTCTCTGTCTCTGTCTCTGTCTCTCTTCCTCCTTCCCTTGCTCCATCCCCCCCTCTAACTCTGCCTTGAAAATAAATAAGTCTTTATTAAAATTAATTTTCACAGCTTCCAGTATTTACCTATTTTTAAAATTTCATGGGCGAAATCCATAGTGTGGCCCAAATTACAATTGTAGCTATGGATAGCTCTAAATTTAAACAAAATACAACATATGATCTTAGGAAAATTACAAAAAGAAAAGAGAAGAAAAAATAAGGTATTCACTTATTATACTTATTTTTAATTATAACAATGCTTCTATTTTCCATGGTCAAATGAACTCAATTATTCCATAGGAGGCAGAGTGACTCTAAAAGAATAAGTAACAAATTAAAAGTAAACTAAGTTTTTGGAAGTTAAAATTTGCCTAGATAAAGTGGAAATCCACAGGCCAAATTAAAATGAGTAAGATGGCCAAATATAAGGAAATTCAAAGGCTTCAAGTATTGCAATTTATGACAAAAGAAACAATTAACAAAGAGATGAGTATTCCCATTGCTTTCCCTTGCTTTGTTCTTAAAACTAGAAAGAAAAATGGCACTCACATGGTGGTGGCTCAACTAACTGAACCACAATACCAGACCCCGTGAATAGCTTTTGTTACTTGATGTTGGAGAGTTTCCGTATCCTATTCCTGACATGTAGCCTTAGACAGCAAACACTGGAGGCCATCCTCTCTGGCAGTGGTCACCTCCCAGCATGAAATGACAAAAGCAATTTAAGGCCTGGCATTTGACTCAGCTGGTTAAATCAATGAATGCAACATTGGCATTCCATGAGCCCAGGTCCAAGACCTGGCCACCCCATTTCAGTCCAGCTCTCTGCTGATGTACCTGAGTGGGTATCAGGGGATGGCCCAAGTGCTTGGGATAGTGCCACCATATGAGAGACCTGGAAGTATTCCCAGGCTCACAGCTTTGGCCTGGTCCAACACTGACCATTGCATCCATTTGAGGAGGGAACCCTCCCTCCCTCCTTCGCTGTAACTCTGCTTTTCAAATAAATTATGTAATAAATCCAAGGAAAAAGCTATCCAAATACATTTTCACACCATTCTTCTGACTGTTGATTGTATTATTATTGGTCTGGATGCATGCCTCAGTTTGCAAACCAAGGACCCAAACTTTTGTTTTTCCCAAAGAAACCTTTTATTTAATGGGTACAAATTTTATAAGTACAACTTTAGGAATATAGTGATTCTTCCCACTGTACCCACCTTCCCACCCTCACTCCACACCACTTCCTCCTTTTTCTCCCATTGCCAGTTCCATTCTCCATTAAGATTAATTTTCAATTAACTTTATACACAGAAGACTAACTCTGTACTAAGTAAAGATTTCAATAATTTGCACACACACACAAAACTGAGACCAAGTTTTATAGTTAATTCTGTTAATACAACTCATTGAGGACAGGACTGCATGGGAAGCAAGTATACAGTGACTCCTGTTGTTAATTTAACAAGTAACATTCATGTATTATATCAGTGATCACCCAGAGGTTCTTAACATTAGTTGCCAAGGTTATGGAAGCCTTTTGTATCCCAAACTTTTTTTTTGGACAGGCAGAGTTAGACAGTGAGAGAGAGAGAGACAGAGAGAAAGGTCTTCCTTCTGTTGGTTCATCCCCCAAAGGGCTGCTACGGCTGGCGCACTGCGCTGATCTGAAACCAAGAGCCAGGAGCTTCCTCCTGGTCTCCTATGTGGGTGTAGGGCTCGAGCACTTGGGCCATCCTCCACTGCCTTCCTGGGCCACAACAGAGAGCTGGACTGGAAGAGGAGCAACTGGGACAGAACTGGCACCCCAACTGGGACTAGAACCCAGAGTACTGGTGCCACAGGTGGAGGATTAGCCTAGTGAGCCGCCGCACCGGTGAGACTCAAACTGAAAAGGAAGCATTTCTAGTGCCAGTGGGGGCTAAAATTTAAAAATAAAAAACATAAACAAAAAAGACACTCCTGTATCAATATCACTGCAAAGTAATTTTGTCAAACTTTATATCTTTGACAAACCAATGGTTAAGAATGATGTACCACAGTTGCAATGATCTGTGATTATTTTAATATTTACTGTGTATAATTGAAATGGACGTCATTTTATTTGATTTTTATTTATAGACTTGTCAATATTCCTAATGAACCATGCTGTTTTTATTTTTTATTTGTTGAACTCTTTATTTTGTGGAGTGGCACATTTTAGGAAAATGAGACAAAGGGATAAGCAGAGTCTTCAACAATAGCATTTGGATTTGCCAGTATCCTTCTTTTAGTAATGGATGGCACAACTATGAAACAGACTGAAAAGGATTTGGAAGATTTGAATATGATAAAACAACAAAGTTAATTGATATATACCACACTAATAAAGAGAATATGCCTTTCATTTAGTGTGCATGCAACGTTTTCCACAGAAAACTTTACTACATCATAAAATCACCTGAATAAACCTTAATGAACTGAAATCATTTAAGATATTTTCTCTGACCACAATTAGGAGTATTCGGTCTAGTGGTTAAGATAATGTGTGTAGGGGCTGGCGCTGTGGCACAGGGGTTAAAGCCCTGGCCTGAAGCACTAGCATCCCATATGGGCACTGGTTCTAGTCCCAGATACTTCTCTTCTGATCCAGCTCTCTGCTATGGCCTGGGAAAGCAGTAGAAGATGGCCCAAGTCCTTGGGCCCCTGCACCCATGTAGGAGACCTGGAATAAGCTCCTGGCTCCTGGCTTCAGATCAGTGCAGCTCCAGCCTTTGCAGCCATCTGGGGAGTGAACCAGCAGATGGAAGACCCCTCTCTCTGTCACTGTCTCTCTCTGTAACTCTGTCTTTCAAATAAAATAAAATAATTTTTTTTAAAAAGATGTATGTTATATCCAAATCAAAATCAGAGCACCTAAGTTCAAGTCTTGGCTCTGCTTTCATTTCAGCTTCCTTTAATATGCATCCTGGTAGGAAGCAGGTGATGGCTGAAGTAATTGCAGCATTGTCACCCATGTGGAAGACTTACTGGCTCCATTTTGCCTGGATGAACTCCAATAGTTGTGAGTATCTAGGAAGCTGTGCAATCTCTCTCTCTCTCTCTCTCTCTCTCTCTCTCTCTCTCTCTCTCTCTCAGTGTTTTTTTGAATAAATTATAAAAAGCAAAACCAGAATGATACTTGAGAAGTTGTAATATAAGTGGAAAATAAGCAGTACATTGTGGGAAAAAATAAGTAATGGAATGGAAAAAAACCTCAAGGGAAATTATAAAATATGAGGAAATTATAGAAAATTAAAACACATTATACAAGAACTCATGATTAAAGAGTCATATATGGAAGTTATTAGATCTAAAAAAATCTATTTTATGAAGAAGAAATATATAAAATCCATAAGGCAGACTTCCCATTTTAAAAAAGCTAGAAAAAGCTGGGAAAACTAATCATCTCCATGAGCAGCTACACAAATGACAGCAAACAACAAACAAGTGAGCTCCTAGCCACTTTCATTGATGTTCTCTGCAGCACCTGGGCTGTCTCAGCCCCCAGGATCTGTATCACATCACAGACCAGACTCACAATCTGTAGAAGATGTATGAGGTCTGGGCTATGTCTTTATGCACAATCCAAGCTTCCTGCAATGTGCTGTATCATCCCCAGTTGCTCCATCCTCTTCATCTTATCTCCATGAGCATACCCACCTCCCTTGCCCAGTGGCACCCAAGGGTATGCTGGCCTCTGTTCAACTGATGGTTCTTTTTGGAGGTTGGATTCTCACTTTCCAAAGACTCTATGGGGGGCTGGCACCATGGCATAGTAGGTTAGCCTCTCTCTGCAGCATCAGCATTCCATATGTGCACCAGTTCAAGTCTCAGCTTCTCTCCTATAATCTAGAAGTCTGCTAATGGTCTGAGAAAGCTGTAAAGATGGTCCAAGTACTTGGGACCTTGCACCCACATGGGAGACCCAGTAAAGGCTCCAGGCTCCTGACTTGAGATTGGCTCAGATTTGGCTGTTGTGGCCATCTGGGGACTGAAAAAGCAAATGGAAGGTCTCTCTCTATCTCTCTCTCTCTATCTCTCTAACTCTGCCTTACAAATCAATCAACCTTAAAAAGAACACTATGGGTAGTAAGGGATTCTCACAGCTAGTGAAAGGCTCTTTTACTGGAATGATGCTCCAGAAGGGACCAGCAATAGATTGGCAGGTGTTGCCTTACAGTGGGCTCCCAGTAGTATTTGGTTAAGCTGCCATAAAGGCCTCTACATAAGGGATATCTATTTACCACACACATGACACAATAGTTCTAGCTATAAAATGGTATTACAATTTAAGTTCCAATTATCTAGCTGTGTTTTTTCCCTCAAATTTACTGCAGCCAAGGAATACTACAAAAAATGATGGGTCATTCCTTTAAGGTCTGGGGATCAAACCATGAACAGTTTTTATACAATACAGTATTATCATAAAGCCATGGGTTTCACCTGTCAGAATAAAGGAAAAATAATGGCAATAAGATAGGCATTTCTGCTCATTTCCAACAAATAAGGGGAGATAACAAGCCATTCCTGTTTGATCTCCCAACTGAGGAAGAACAGGCCTGGCGATACTTCTGGGTTTATGGAATCAAATAATACTAGTGAAAGAATCAACTAGTCCTTACTGAATAACCCCATCCTGAATATTTCTAAATCTCTCGCAGAGGGTCCTTCCATATGTGGAAAAACCTTCCATTTTTTAAAATATTTACTTATTTGAAAGGCAGAGTTACACAGAAAGGAGAGACACACAGAGAGGGAGATAACTTCTATCCACCGGTTCACCCCTAAAATGAGAGAAATGGCCAGAGTTGGGCTGATCTGAAGCCAGGAATGAGGAGCTTTTTCCAAATCTCCCACATGGGTGCAGAGGCCCAAGGATTTGTGTCATCTGCTGCTGCTTTCCCAGGCACATTAGCAGGGAGTGCATTGGAAGTGAAGCAGCCAAGGCATCAGCTGATGCTTCTATGAGATGGCACTGCAAGTACATTGGCTGCAGAACCTTCCACTTTTAACCCCTATCCTGACCTAATGATGCCTAGTCAGGCCATGAGAAAGAATCAGCCTTGAAACTCAGTTCCAAGTGTGATGGTTGACCCAGGTACACAGGTAGCATTGTCAACATGCGGGGGGGAAATCTTGAAGACTCTGAAATATCCCTAAATAACTTGACAGTGCATTATATACAATATTATTCCTCAAGAAATCCAACAGGAAATTCCAAAATTCAAAGATTTAATTTAGATTTTGGATATGAAGAAAAAAACCCACAATCATCTGAAGTTTAAAACATCTCCTCAAAATAAGACTCCTCATCATTGAAAACATAGTCACATTTAACCAGGATGCTTTGATCAAGAAGTATAGACCAGATGCAGAGTTTTAAGATCACTCATCTTAGAAAAATAAGTTGATAATCTTAACTTTTTAAAAAGAGATTTATGTATTTATTTGAAAGGCAGAGTTACAGAGAGGGAAGGAGAAGCAGAAACAGAGACCTTCCATCCACTGGCTGGGCCAGGCTGAAGCCAGGAGCTCCAAAACATCTTGATGGTCTTCAATGGGGGTGCAGGGGCCCAAGCACTTGGGCCATCTTCTACTGCTTTCCCAGCATCATTTGCAGATAATGGAGTTATGGAATTAGTAGGGAATATGGGATACTGGTGCTGCAGGTAGATTTACCCACGCTGGCAGCACAGGACCTGGGATCCCTCTGGTGATATTATTCCCAAGCTCCCTTATCCTCATGGTCCTCAACTCCAGCTGGCAGCATCATGCCTTGGGGCGCAGTGTGAGGCCAAAACCACTGGGCACTGTAGAGAGCCAGCCCTAGCTGGCCATGGAGCTTGGAGTCGAGGTGGCCATCAAAGTCACAAGGTCACTCAGAAATTGGGGGTTCCTGTTGACCCCAGGTGGCTGCAGCACAGCTCCAGGTTTGTGCTGGTTCCCCAGCAAGGAGAGCTGGTACCCATGGGACCCACCTCACCCACATCCATCACCTGCCCTCAAAGATGTAGTAGACTCCAGGCATCTGGTGCCACTGAATCCTGCCTCTCTTTAAGGAAAGGAGAAAATTGTGGGCATCCAGACAGTAGCAATAGATGATATGAGAGCCAAAGATGCATCACCCTGTTGTTCTCCCATTGCCCATCCCCTCTTTCCTGACTCATGCACCCACCTCTGCTCCACCAGCCCACTGCCCATTTCTTGTCTCCTTTATGCCCCAGGCACACTCAGGACACTGTCACTACCCACCCTCCACACTCACCAGCCTGCACCTGCACTGCTGGGAAAGCTCTCATCAGCCTGCTGCTTTCCTCCTCCTGGCTGTCAGATTTTCTCTTTCCTCCTTGCCCTCTACAACATTTCAGGGCCAACCCATGCCTTTCTGAACATCTGCCTTGAAAGTCTCAGTCTTCCATCCCCATTCCTTTCCGTGGTCAGCTCTGGTCAGCTCTGGACTAGGAAGGCCTCTGACTGTCACTGGGCCCCTCAGGTTCCCTTTTCTGCAGTTAGCACATAATCCTTGGCTTCAGCTTCACCCTGCACTGCCTCAACCCAGAGCTCAGATTAGGAGAGTTAAATAGGGGAGGGTGCCCCTCTATGCCTAGCTGTGCCTCCTGTTCTGGGAGCCCACCCCTGTGTAAGACTAAGGCCTGAGACAAATTTCATTTGCCCTGGAAGGGAGCACTGAGGTCAGGAATGCTGCTGATAGAGTTCACAGCTTTAAGATTCCCCCAGATGACCTGGGCCAGAGGGGGGAGCCACAGCACTCCCTTTTGCTTCAGTCTTCTCCTGACTTCCATCCACCTCTATGCCAACTCTCTGGATGAAGCCAGGAGCCAGGAGTTTCTTCCAGGTTTCCCATGTGAGTGGCAGGGGCTAAGCAGCTAAGACTTTTCTTTTTGTATTTTGATTTTTTAACTTTCATTTAATAAATATAAATTTCCAAAGTACAGCTTTTGGATTATAGTGGCTATTCCCCCCATAACTTTCCTCCAACCACAACCATCCCATCTCCCACTCCCTCTCTCATCCCATTCTTTATCAAGGTTCATTTTCAATTATCTTTATATATGGAAGATCAACTTAGTATATACTAAGTAAAAATTTCAGCAGTTTGCACCCACAGAGATTTAAAATGCACCCCCCAGGCCATTAGTGGAATGCTGGATTGGAAGTGGAGCAGCCTAGAGAACTGGAGCCCATATGAGATAGTGTTGCAGGCTGCGGCTTTACTTCATAGGCCACAAAGCCAGTCCCTGGAAGGACTTTTCGAATTTGAGTAAGGACATGGCTGTCATTTCTTTTCCAGTGAAAAGTTGCCATTAGGCTATACTATAAAATATGCATATTATGGTGTATCAACACCATACAATCAATTGAATAGGCTACATGGGGAAATCCAGAAACAAAGCAGAATCTACTTCAGTATTGGCAGTGACTTTCGTGGATGATGGAATCACAGGGTTATTGTTCATGTTAATGCTTTTCAGAATTCCCTTTTTCCAAAATGAACAACATTTGCTTTAGAATAAAGGGAAAAAAATCACCCATGAGTCTGCTAGCTTGATAAAATCTCAGTTATTATAGTTTTGACACCTTTTCCTATCCAAGTGTTTTTATACAGGTATAATCATGATGTACATACATTGTTTTATTCTCCTTTTTAATAAGACATGAATTTATTTATATGAAAGGTTTTATATACAGCATTGAATGCATGATCCATAAAAATATAGAATGTGAGCTGTGTTAACTAAAGGTGTTCTCTAACATATTATTTAAATAAAAGATAAGCCCTACAATGGGAGATAACACTTGTAAAACATATATCCACAAGAATTGCCTGCAAATTTCATGAAGCTTGTGACATTTAATAAGGTGATAAATCCTCCAATTTAAACCTAAAAAATTGAGTTGTATTTACATAGGATATATGCAGCTTAGAAATAAATACATACAATATATTGAACTTTAGGGAATTGTGAGATAAAAGAATGAATGTTCCATAAAATTAATGCAAATTAAATGCCAATGAGGTAGAAACACTACATATTTATAAAATGGTCTTAATAAACAATCATTTTGGTGCCAATTTTTACTAGGATGCAGAGTATTCAAAAATATTATTCATTACTGGTCAAAATGGCTAAATCCTTCACAAGATATCTGGATAAGGTATTTTAAAGCCTATGATAGTATCCTTATACAGTGCAGGAAGGATGTCCTGATGATTTACCCAGCTAACTGGAAAGCTTAGACCCACAATCTAGGATAAAAACATACACACCAGCTTTATTCCTAATGCCTAAAACCTGAATGAAATCAAAATGTTCTTTAGTAGATAAACAGAGAGCCAAGCTGTCACAGTAGGTGGAGGCTCTTGAAGGCACATGGAATTAGGAAATATGGGGCCTGGACACTGGACATGGGGACACAAGAGAAAAGGCATGGGCTGGAGTCACAGGGGTTCCAGAGACACAAGGAAGACATTGGCTTCAGGCAAGTAGCAGGCAGACAGCTGAAGGAAGCCGTAGTTGTAAGCAAAGGGCAGAGTGGTACCCATAGGCTTCCATGAACTGGGAGTAAAGGGACAAAGTCACTGCAGGGCAGGAGAAAGGTCACTCTATACAGAGAAAGACTGGAGACACACAAGTCCTGACAGGATGTATGGACAAGGGAGGTCAGCACTTAGGGAAAATTAGGGCTACATACAGAGTGGCTGGGGACCCATGGGGACTGGCATGGTGTGCAGGCCCAGCAGGAGACTTGCAGAGAGATGTGCTGTACATAAAAGGGATGAGGACTCTCACAGCTGGGACATGCTGCAGACACAAGGAGCAGAAGCTTTAAAGAGCTGGCTTGGATGACACTTTTTAAATGACAAAACTATCAAAATGAACAAGGGTCCCAGATAAAGGAGATGTTGAAATAGCAAATAACATATGGGCTTTAGGAACAGGATTAGAGATAAGCAAAGTGAGCAGACACATGGAACTGGAAACATTAGGAGGCAGACAGGGCATATTATTACAGGATTTGGAAACACAGCAAAAAATACAGGAGATGCAATATAAATTGTCACAGTAGGTGGAGACCTGCTTAGAGAAAATTTAGAGTCTCAAGTGATTGAGAACCAGTCATTATGGCTTCCTTTTTTAAAACTGATTTGTTTATTTGAGAGAAAGAGAGAGAGAGAGAGAATCTTCCATCATTCCACTGGTTCACTCCCCAAATGGTTTTAATGGCCAGAGCTGGGCCAGTCTGAAGCCAGGAGCCAGGAGCTTCTTCTGGATTCCCCACACAAGTGTAGGGCCAAGCATTTTGGCAATCTTTTGCTGTCTTTTCCAGGCCATTAGCAGGAAGCTGAACTGCAAATAGAGCAGCCTGGACTCAAACTGGTACCAATATGGAATGCTGGGGTTGCAGGTGGCAGCTTTACCCACTATGCCACAATGCCAGCTTCCTGCAGTTTCTTTCTTAAGAACTAAAATTAACTATAGAATAAACCACACAAGAGAGGCAAGTAAAAACAGGCAGGCATCAATGAAACCTGTAGAAAAATGCACAATAGAAATAAGGAAAAAGTGTTTTTAAAGCATATTAACAAAATTAATAAAAATTAGTATAAGTCATTAAGGAAACCAAAGAAAAATACCATACAAACAACCAGCTTCAGGAATCCAAATAGCATCATCTTCAAAAATTTTCTTTTTTTTTTTTTCATTTTAAAGATTTATTTGAAAGTCAGAGTTACAGGGGAGGCAGCAGAGTAAAGAAAAAAAAAAGAAAAACAAAGAACTACACACATACACATGAACACACACAGAGAGAGATAGAGAGAGAGAGAGAGAGAGAGAGAGAGAGAGAGAGAGAGATCTCCCATCCCTTGGGTCACTACCTAAATGGCTACAGTGGATAGGGAGGCAGAAGCCAGGAGTGAGGAGCCAGGAGATTCATTTGGGTCTCCTGTGTTGGTTGCAGGGGTTCAAACACTTGGGCCAGCTTCAGCTACTTTCCCAGGACACTTAGCAGTGTGCTACATTAGAAGTGAAGCACACAGGACTTAAATTGGTGCCTTTATGGGATGCTGGCATCCCTGATGCAGCTTTACTCATTACACCATAAAGCCCCCCAGATACCCTCCTCCATTTATAAACCTTAACAAGATAGTAAGTATTATGAGAAATAGTTTGGAGTAAAAAATTTTAAAGAGATATCAAGTCACTGAATTTTGGAAACCAATATACCATAACACAGATATTGCATACTGTAGAGAACTTCCATATAAGTTAAATAAGACTAATCAGTAGTTGAAAAATCAAATCAATGAATTTAAAAATTCCACAAGGAAAATTTCAGATTCAGACTTAGAAAATTCTAGACATTCAAGGAAGGTTGTTGCTCATTTTCCCAGATTCATCTAAAGTGGCAATAGACAGAATATATTTGAATTTCTTTTGAATTCATTGCTTTACATTAGTGGACACAGATCAGGTGGAAGGAACTTAACATAAATCTTTAATAAGAGATACAGGTATTTGAAGCAAAATATGAAAACAGAAGAGATCAACAACAAGCAGGATACATTAGAAGATGCAAAGATGATTTAACATTCCAAAATAATCCAAGTAAATAATTCATGTGTAAGAAAAATATAAGTAAATCACATGAATGTTGAGATTAAATGTTGAAAAGCTTTTAATACAACAACTTATAACTATAAAAAGAACAGAAAAATGATAGCAGTTCCCTAATTGTAATTAAGACTAGCTACAGAGAAGTAATAATAAACAGCATAATTAACACAGAACACTAAACGATTTTTCCCTGGAAATAATCTTGGACAAGGTTTTCTCCTCTCTCTTTCTTCAACATTGTCCTGGATGCATAATTAGAGAAATTAAACAAACAAAAAGAAATGTGAGGTATTGGGTTAGCTTTTAAGTAATAGAACTCTTAATGTATGTTAATGATATTAATATATGTAGAGAAAATCCAACATAAGCCAAAACCAAATATGAGCTGATAGGCGAATTAACTAAAATTATTGGGTACAGGATCAATACAATCAAGTAGGTTACCAGGTCCCCGTAAAAAGCAATTAGAAAACAATGGTAACGGACAAAGTACAATCCAGAAAATGAATATCTGTATGAGAAATACTCTTCAATTCCGTATTTAACAAAATCAAATGACCTAACAGAAAAATAAGCCAAGAACACAAAGAGAAAAAGGCCCAGAATCCATAAACAGTAAACTGTAACTCACCTGAGGATTATGGCAAGCTCCAGATTCAAGGTCTGAACAGGATCTCAGGAGATGGGATCCTGCGGGCGGGGCAGCACCCCCTGCAGTCGGGAAGGCCAAGTTTCAGGCCTGAGACCAAGCCCCGCCTTTCACTCCCCCACTCGATGTAACCCCAAGGGCCCGCCCTCACACTAGGGATGATGCTGATTGGGTGCGTCCTCTGTGACGTCATGCAGCCTCTGTGACTGTTGAATCAGGTGCGCCATGGCAACAGGGCAGACCCTGGGGGATCCTCTTCCTGGTCTGCTCCTGAGAGAGCCCCGGTCAGCTCAGACACTTCTACCCTGAACTCCCCTCAGCGCAGGGCCCTGAGAGGACGCCCGGAGTCCCTGGTCGCAGGAAGCGGTGAGTGTGAGTCCCAGGCCCACAGGAGGTGAGGGGAGCGGGCAGCTGCAACCCTGGTGTAAGGCCCTGTCTCAGTGTGCAGCGACTCCACCTGAACCCGGCCTCACCTCTCCAGGTTGTGTGGGGAGAAGGAGAATCTGAACCTCACCCGTGACCTGATTTCCTTGAGTTGGGCACCTGGGTCTCAGGTCCATAGCTTTTCCTAGGGGTTTTGTTGCTAATGATGTAACAGCAACCACATGTTTTTAAGCCAAGGATGCGGGGCAGGGTGTGGGGACGGACTTCTGCTGGTGAGGCTTGGGATGGCACAGATCCCCCGTGGACAAATGGAGAGTGGGGGAGTCCAACCCCAGGTAGTGTGAGCACCAAGACCTGGAGCCTGGGGAACCTGAGTGTGGGTTCAACAGGCAGCCTCCCAGCGCTCATTCCACTCATGTCTTTTGCAGAAATTTGCTTCCATTTATTCACAGTCTGCCCACTTGTGTAGGAACTGTGTGACTTGATTTGAATGTTACACTGCTGTTTTCTTTGATGAAACCTGAGTTTATTCAGTAATAAGATTTGAAAAAGGAAAGAGGATCTTTTATTTTCTGCTAAGTTTGATTAATAATGTAAACACTAATGGAATGGCTACCCAGGTAAATAAGTGGGCCTTGGTCAGTTCAGGGGTCCTGTTTCTTTTTGAAGTTTTATTTATTTATTTGAAAGGTAGAGTTACAGAGAGGTAGACGTGGAGAGAGAGAGAGAGAAAGAGTGAGAGAGAGAGGTCTTCCATCCATTGGTTCACTCTCCAGATGGCCACAATGGCCAGAGCTGTGCTGATCCAAACCAGGATCCAGGAGGTTCTTCCTGATCTCCCATGGGGGTGCAGGGCCCCAAGAACTTGAGCATCTCCCACTTTCCCAGGCCATAGCAGAGAGTGGGATGGGAAGTGGAGTAGCTGGGTTGGGAACCGGCACCTGTATGGGATGCTGGCAATGCAGGCAGCAGCTTTATCTGCTGTGCTACATTGTTGGCACCAGGGGTCTTCTTGATCTCTTCTACCTCTGCCCCCACTGGTGAATGAGCTGAGGTTCTTTTTAATGTTGTGTGTGTGTGTGTGTGTGTGTGTGTGTGTGTGTGTGTGTGTGTGTGTGGCATAAAGCTATTACTCTCAGCTGGCACCGCGGCTCACTAGGCTAATCCTCCACACCTGTGGTGCCTGCACACTGGGTTCTAGTCCTGGTCGGGGCGCCGGATTCTGTCCCGTTTGCTCCTCTTCCAGTCCAGCTCTCTGCTGTGGCCTGGGAAGAAAGTGGAGGATAGCCCAAGTGTTTGTGCCCTGCACCCATGTGGGAGACCAGGAGGAAGCACCTGGCTCCTGGCTTCAGATTGGCGCAGCGTGCCAGCTGTAGCTGTCATTTGGGAGGTGAACCAGTGGAAGGAAGACCTTTCTCTCGGTCTCTCTCTCTTACTGTGTCACTCTGCCTGTCAAAATAATAATAATAATAATAAGCTATTACTCTCAACAGTGAGCTTTTCTTTGTTTATTTTGTGATATTTGTGATAATATTTTAATTTTTTTTCATGTGTTGCTTCACAGTATGTTTTTAAAATAATGCAAAAATGTTGTTAGGCTATAGGTTGTGAATAAATTCTACTTCTGTAGGCAGTGTTAGTGGAATACAAGGATTAAGTATCTAACTTTTCATGCTTATGCACTTACTAAGTTTTTGACTTCCCAGCAGTTAGATTTACCTTATTTATTTATCCCACCTGGTGTTAACTGACATTTCTGGTTGGTAACATATTCCTAGTTCCTAATGACCACTGGTTGAGTATGTATACTGTTGATCTATTTGTACTGATTAGGAATGATGGATCTGTATTTTTGCTTGGAGTTATATAAGTTTTCTCTTACATAACTTAATGCTCTACTTAGGGGCACTGGTAGCAAGCCTTGTAATGTCTTCTTGAAGAACTGCCAGTTGTCTCACTGTGTAACCCTTGTAGTAGTCTGACCTAAATTCTGATTAGTCTGAAATGAATGCTGTTTTTCTACATTTAATTGAATTGGTATTGTAATGGACTATTTTTCTGCATATTTTTATTTTTAAGCAGCTGTGTATAGATGTGTCTTAAATTGATGAGAATGGAATTTGGAAATATTTATATAATTTAAATGAACAAGGGAAGGCAATTACCATCTCCATTATGTTATGTACCTATTTTCATGATAAGAATCCTTAAAAGTCTAAATTCTTATTTATTTTTCTATAGTAGAACACATTGTTATTAACTATTTTCACCATGTTGCACAACAGACCTCTTGAATGTATTCCTACTATGCAAATGAAATGTGATTGGCCAAGATGACTTCAAATTCCCTTCATGTATCTGTATATTTAAATGGTTTTCCTATAGACAGCACGAAGTTGGGTCTTGGTTTTATTTTTCCCATGTCAATCTCTATCTTTAGTGTATTTAGATAATGCACATTTAAAGTGATTATTGATGTAAGTGGGTTAGTATGTAATGTGGTTGCAATCATTTTCTCTGTTATGCTTTTTTTTAAGTCTTATTTATTGATTTTCGTTTATTTGAAAGGCAGAGAGACAGAGAGAGGGAGATCTTCCATTGGCTGTTTCACCCCCTCTGGAAAAAAAAAAAAAAAAAAAAACCTATAACAGTTGCAACTCAGCCAGATTGAACACAGGAGCCAGGAAGTCCATCCTGGTCTTGCACATGTGTGGCAGGGACCCAATAACTTGAGCCATCCCCTATTGTCTCCCAGGGGGTGCATTCACAGGAAATTGAATCACAAGTGGGGTTGCTGAACTCAAAGGTGGCACTCTTATATGGGACATGGTTATCAAAATTGGAGTGTCAATTTGTTAAGTCAACAACAGGAGTCACTGTGCACATACTCCCCATGTAGGATCTCTGTCCTTAATGTGTTGTACAATGTGAATTAATGCTATAACTAGTACTCAAACAATACTTTACACTTTGTCTTTCTGTGTGGGTGCAAACTGTTGAAATCTTTACTTAATATATACTAAATTGATCTTCTGTATATAAAGATAATTGAAGATGAATCTTGATATGAATGGAATGGAGGAATGGAGAGGGAGTGGGAGATGGGAAGGTTGCGGGTGGCAGGGAAGTTATGGGGGGGGGGAGGTCACTGTAATCCATCAGCTGTACTTTGGAAATTTATATTTATTAAATAAAAGTAAAAAAAAAATGGTGTGTTTAGCTGTTGCACCAAATGCCCATGCCGATTCTTGTTTTTAAACATTTTTTTGTAATCTTATTTTATATTTTAAATTTTTTTATTTATTTAATTCATTAAAGACAGAGATACAGAGTGATCTACCATGTGCTGGTTCACTCCTTAAGTTTCCAACACTGTGGCATAACAGGTAGAGCTGCCAACTGTCGGTTTATTAATAGTCCCATATTATATATATATATATATATATATATATATATATATATATATATATATATATATATATCATATTTCTATGATCAATTATATATATTCTATGATCAATTATGTCTTTTTTTAAAGATTTTATTTATTTGTTTGGGAAGCAGTTACAGACAGAGAGGAAAAGAGAGAGATAAAAGATCTGCATCCACTGCTTCAGTCCCTAAATGGCTCCAAGGGCTGGAAGGTGGTCTGATCCAAAGCCAGGAGCCAGGAGCTTCCTCCAGGTCTCCCACATCAGTGCAGTAACCCAGGGCTTGAGCCATCTTCCACTGCTTTCCTAGGCCATAAACAGAGAGCTGGTTGGAAGTGGAGCAGCCAGGTGACAAACCAGTGTTGATATGAGATGCTGGTGCTGCAGGTGGAGTCTTAGCCCACTGTCCCACAGTGCTAATCCCCAGCCATGGCTTTTAATTTCTGTGTTTGTCTGATAATTGCGGTGGCCTTCTAATTGGCTGTAGGAAATATAAGCAGAGAAAAGAGTGCATTGCTTTGCTAGGGTGGCCATAACATAATACTGTCGAATATGTGGCTCGAATCACAGCAATATATTTCTCATAGTTCTAGAGATTATATATTTGAGAGCAAGATGATAATGGGTTTGGTTGCTCCTGAGACCTCTCTTTGGTTACCACATAGCCACCATGTTACTGTACCCTTACATGGTATTTCTTCTGTCTATGTGCATCCCTCCTTATAAGAACATTGATCAGTTTGAATCAGGGCTTCACATTTATGATATCATTTGATGTCAATTATCTGCTTAAAGTCTTATCTCCAAATAGGGTCACATTGCTTGTCAGCGTTTCATGATATAAATTTTAGAGAGATACAGATCAGCCTGTAGTACTTAGAAGGACCCAGGGATTTGCCCTGTAGGAAGCTGTCTCCAAGGAAGACTTCATTTTTGAAATGTGTGTTAATGTTTCTCACAGTATCATTTTCTTTTTTTTTTTTTTTTGACAGGCAGAGTGGATAGTGAGAGAGAGAGAGATAAAGGTCTTCCTTTACCGTTGCTTCAACCTCCAATGGCTGCTGCGGCCAGTGCGCTGTGGCCAGTGCACCAAGCTGATCTGAAGCTGGGAGTCAAGTGCCTCTCCTGGTCTCCCATGCAGGTGTAGGGCCCAAGCACTTGGGCCATCCTCCACTGCACTCCCGGGCCACAGCAGAGAGCTGGCCTGGAAGAGGGGCAACTGGGACAGAATCCGGTGCCCCAAATGGGACTAGAACCCGGTGTGCCGGTGCCGCAAGGTGGAGGATTAGCCTATTGAACCATGGCACCAGCCTCATGGTATCATTTTCAATACCGTATGTAAATATTGCTGCATGCATGAACATGCATGTGCACAAACCCCTGTATACATTAGATACATTATTGTGAAGATGTTTAATGCTTGCATGGAGGTAAAGTTAATATAGTAATCCATATGATGACATACTGGGGCCAGCAGTGTGGAATAGAAGGTTGAGCCTCTGCCTGCAGTGCCAGCACCCCATATATGTGTGGGTTCAAGTCCTGGCTGCTCAACTGCTCATCCAACTGCCTGCTGATGCACCTGGGAAAGCAGCAGAAGATGGCCCAAGTGCTTGGACCCTGCACCCACATGAGAGACCTAGAAGAAGCCTCTGGATCCTAGCTTCAGCCTAGTGTAGCCCCAGCTGTTGCTGCCATTTGGGGAGTGAACTAATGGATGGATGTTCCATCTCTATCTCTCCCTCCCTCTCCCTCACCCTTTCTCCCTCCCCTTCCTTCCCTTCCTCCTCTTCTCTCTGTATCTCTGCCTTTCAAATAAACAAATCTTATTTAAAAATGACACAGTAACAAACATTAAAACATTATGAAAAGTAGAAAAATGATAAAACTGAATAAGTGTGTTATCCAATATCTAATTCCTAAAACATAAACAGCAAACAAGGAGTGTTTTCTTAACATGGTTAAATTTTTTAAATTATAATTACTCAAAACTTAAACTTTTCATTATAGGGACACAATGGCAAGCTACTTTACCAAAAGCATAAATCCAATACCACTATAGTAATTTTTCATTATTGTTTCCTATTTTTTCAATATTATCTACTTAATTGTGAATTATGGTGGGCTTTTCTGCTCTTTGAATACCACTTATAGTATTTAAGAAATTTACAAATTTATCATCGAGTGTGTTTTTTCAACCCAGGCACTGATATTGCCAGTTTAGTGAACACTGGGGTGGCCACTGCAGGATTTAAAATGAAATTTATATTATAATGACATAGGTCTCCCTAAAATCTTCAAAGCCTCCAAAGCACATAAATTATCACATCAGTAATTTATTAGAGATATTTGATTTAGTTTTATTTTTATGGTTAATGTGTCATTACTGTTTGGCAGTTAGAAATATAATTGATAAAGCAGGACTAAGAACCAAAGGGATCACATAAACAAGAATAGTGTCTGCAAACACTAGCTGATAGAATCAAAAAGGCAGAGAATGATCCAACATGGGAAGTGAGATACACAGCAGACCCATAGAATGGCAAATGTCCTAACAGCACTCTGGCCTCAGAATCAGCCCTTAAGGCATGCGGATCCTGCTGAAATGCCCAGGAGAGTATTTCAGGCATGGAAAGCCAAGACACTCTGGGGGAGAAAAAAAAAAAAACTAAATGAAAGATCTCTGTGAGTGAGATCCCAGTGGAAAGAATGGGTCATCAAAGAAGGAGGTACCTTTCTCTGAAGGGAGGAGAGAACTTCCACTTTGACCATGGCCTTGTCTACATATGATCAGAGTCAGTGAACTCAGGGGGCTTCCATAGCCTTGGCAGCTCATGACAAGAGCCTAGGGTGATTACTGAGGCCATAAACAAGAGTGTCAATTTGTTAAGTCAACAACAGGAGTCACTGTGCACTTACTCCTCATGTAGGATCTTTGTCCTTAGTGTGCTGTACATTGAGATTTAATGCTATAACTAGTACTCAAACAGTATTTTTCACTTTATGTTTCTGTGTGGGAGCAAACTGTTGAAATCTTTACTTAATGCATGCTAAACTGATCTTCTGTATATAAAGAGAATCGAAAATGAATCTTGATGTGAATGGAAGGGGAGAGGGAGTGGATAAGGTGAGGGTTGCGGGTGGGAGGGACGTTATGAGGGGGAAGTCATTGTAATCCATATTCTGTACTTTGGAAATTTATATTCATTAAATAAATGTTAAAAAAAAAGTAAGCATTAAGATTGCATGTTTCCTAGAAAGAATTTTGGCATGACAGTGTGAGTATATGTCTGCCTTCATTTTAGTAGGATTTATAAAAAATGTTTTAAAAAGATATATTACTTATTCATTTGAAAGGCAGAGTGACAAAGGGTGGGAGAGTTTACTCCATCAATGGCCCAAGGATCCAGACAAAGCAAGGCCAAAGCCAGTAGCCCCAAATTCCTTTTGGTTTCCCATATGTGACAGGGGCTAAAGCATTTGGACAATCATTTGTTGTTATTCCAGGTGCATTATCAGGAAACCAGATCAGATTCATAGTAGCTAGGACTGGAACTGGTTTTCTAATGCAGATGCCAAGTAGTTCAAATGGTGGCTTTACCACAATGCCAGCCCTGACAAATTTTGTTTAAAAGAAAGGAAAATTCTTGTACCTTCCCTAGAAATGGTTCCAAAGACACTTGCAAGTAAAGAAATATTTACTGAAGACAGATTTGTTAAGAGCAGAGAGACTCAGTGCTTATGGATCCAGACCTGTTTCCTACCTTCCCTATCACAACTCAGTGCAATGGAAACTCCAATCCTAAGTGCAACTGAGAACACATGGCACTCTCTCCTGCTAGCTGCCAGCTTGGGATGACATCCTCATTTTTTTTCCTGTCCTCAGTTGCCTACTGCCAGAACTATGTGCTGGGTGAGTGTAGCTGAGAGGAAGGGCTCAGACCACACTTGAATAATGGAGACTCTGTATTGGGCATTAGGATGCTTGGATCTCATCCCCACAACATGCAATGTCCACTGTAGGCACATCCATAGAAACAGTACATTTGCAGTGACTTTGGGTTGAAAGTATTAGGGATATTAAAGAGACAGCCTTCTTTTTATTTATTTTTTATTTTATAAGCAAGGACAAATAACAATGAAAGAAAGTTTCCACCTGCTGGGTCATTCTCCATTCAAAACAAATAAGACTGAGCTAAGTTAAAATTGGAAGCTGGTAAGATAGGCATGATAACACTGAGAATTAAGTATTAATTGGGATGCTCACTTCCCTTTTCAGAGGGTCAGTTCAGATCCCAGCCACTTTGCTCCTAATCCAGCTTCTGACTATTAGGCCTGGGAAGGCAACCCATGTTGGCCCACACCAGTATGGGAGATGAGACCTGCATGGAATTCCTCAGCCCTAATTTTGCCTTGGCCCAACTTTGGCTGTTGTAGGTATTTGGAGAGATGGGGGCATAAACCACCAGATGGAAAAATCTCTGTCACTCTCTCTGAATTTCAAATAAATTATTTTTAAACAGTTATAAATTGGGAGCTAGGCACTCAATTTTGGTCAACAATGTAGCTAGGTGTCCCAACTACTTGAGCCTGTACCTTCTGGGTGATACAGACCTAGGGTGACCATTAGCAAGAAGCTGGAGCTGAATCAGGATGGAGCTGGGACTCAAACCCAGGCTGTCTGGGATGTGCTGACCCAAGCAGTTTATTAACCACTAAACTCAACCTCAACACTTTAAGGAGATAAAAAAAAAATTATAAAATTGTCAATGGTGATGGTTACAACTGAATGAAAACAGTGAATTGTATAGGTACTATTAACAGATGAATCTCATGGGAATTTGCATTTATATCCAATTATGCTATTTAAGAAAATTATATAACTTAGAATATATTGTATTATTTCAAACTTTTCATGTAATGTATATTTTAGTGTCTCAAATTCCAATGCACATAAAATGTCGACTTTCCTCTGTAGGTTACATTGCATATTTACATATAAATATGAATATAAATGTAAGACCAAGGGATGACAGCATATTAACTAGATAAGGAACAGTGATTGATTCAGGACCAAGGGATATTGGTTAAAAGATGACATTAATCTTTTCTGTATATCTTTTCTGAGAATAAAATTAAGAAATGAATTAACATGAAACAAACCATGGTCAGACATCAGAGGCATGTGAATATATAATTTACCAGAGATGAATCTGAGAAGACTAACATTTGGGACTGACATTGTGGTGCAGTAGGTTAGGACACTGCTTGCAATGCTGGCATCCTATATTGGCATGTCATTTGGAGTCCTGGCTACTCTGCTTCTGATCCACATTCCTGTGAGTGTGTTTGGGAAAGCAGTGGAACATGGCCCAAGAACTTGGATCCCTACCAGCCATATAGGAGACCCAGATAGAATGGCCTGGTCCTGACTCCTGGCCCCATCCTGGCTGTTGCAGACACTTGGGGAGTGAGCCACAAGAACGAAGATCCATCTATCTCTTTGTCAGTCTCTCCTGCCTCTCTCCTTATTTCCCTTTCAAATAAATCTTTAAAAAAGAAAAAGATTAACCTCATTTCATAATCCTTGTGATGGAATCTTAATTACCCAATCTCCTTTCTATTCATCTCTCCCTTTATACTACAGGGACTATTTATTCCCATTCATCCAGTACAAATTACTTACTAGAATTGCTGTCATGACTTGGTGCTCAAAAACATGAACTGCAATCATCATATGATATCTATACTTAAGAAACAGATAAAGAAGTTGCTTAAGGTTAGCCATCTATTTGTGAGTATGTTCTTCCCGCTTTTATTCATATCAGGACTCCTCATTGAATCCAAATATCTGACCCCAGTAGGAACAGCTCCCATTGAAAGAGGTATGTGATGACCAAGGGAACAATTCCTGGGAATGGGTATGAGAAACCAGTATGTTGTGTTGCTAAACTAGTTCTTTGATCCCTGAAAGTTCATTTTTTTTATTTCAAGGAATGTGTCATAGAGACCCATTTTTTTAAGCATGTAATTTCTTCTGTGTCCTGAGATGAGAGTTCCTAGGCTATAAATTCAATTTTGCACAATAGTCACTAAAGGGCAATGGCAGGATCAGAGAAGGCTTGGGAATTTCAACAGGGCAAACCATAGGTGAGGCACAAAGAAAGCCAGGGATAGGCTGTGGGTCAAGAGTCAATACCCTGTCCTACTCCACTCAAGCCCATCTCAATTCTAGCCATCTTCATATGAGAGCTCCATGAAACCCTCTGTTGGCCTCTTTGCCTAGTTTGTAACATAAACCAATGAGTAGAGGGAAAAGTTCAGATCTATTTCTTAGAACAGTAAGTGATTTGTTAGATATTTAGATGGACAGATGGATTTCAGAAGCTCTTAGTTATGTAACTAATGGAGATTGAAACCTTTGTATTTGTGGACACTTTTTGTTTCAAAATATGCACTAGAATAGTTTTCTCAACTCTGGAATATGACCCAAGGATGGAACACTAATTATTTTAGTAGAAAAGACTAAGTATCTTTATATGACCATACTTCCCCTCCCCATACTGTCTATGGATTGTGTGAATCAAATATGTTTATAATGCAAGTTTTTCTCTTTTAATATCAGTTACCCATTTTTTGACAATCATAAATGTTGCAGAGATTCAGTGTTGGTCCGTTTCCAATTATTATTTTTTAATTTTTTTTTTTGATAGGCAGAGTAGACAGTGAGAGAGACAGAGAGAAAGGTCTTCCTTTTCCCATTGGTTCACCCCACAATAGCCGCTACAGCTGGTGTGCTATGGCTGGTGCACCACACTGATCTGAAGCCAGGATCCAAGTGCTTCTCCTGGTCTCCCATGTGGGTGCAGGGCCCAAGCACTTGGGCCATCCTCCATTTTCCTCCTGGGCCACAGCAGAGAGCTGTACTGGAAGAGGAGCAACTGGGACAGAATACAGCACCCCAACTGGGACTAGAGCCCGGTGTGCTGGCACCACAGGTGGAGCATTAGCCTATTGAGCCACAGCGCCGGCCCATTTCTAATTATATAAAATGTGAGCAAATCAGACTACTGCTGATAATCACTTTGTAAAATATAAATAAAATGCAATACAGTGCCCAACTAGAGTATAAAATATTTCAATATATTCTTTTTTAAAAAAGATTTAGTTATTCATTTGAAAGTCAGAGGAGAGGCAAAGACAGACAGAGAGAGAGGTCTTCCATCCTATGGTTCATTCCCCCATTGGCCGCAATAGCTGGAGCTGTGCTGATCCGCCTTCTTCTGGGTCTCCCAGGCCCAGGGGCTCAAGCACTTCGATCACCCTCCACTGCTTTCCCAAGGCACAGCAAAGAGCTGGACTGGAAATGGAGCAGCCAGGTTTCAAACTGGCACTCATATGGGATGCTGGCACTTAAGGCCAGGATGTTAAACCACTGTGTCACAGCACCAGCCCCTCAATACATTCTTATGATATCCAGGCATTTTGTGTGGCAGCAGCCTAGCTGACAGAGTTGGCATGACTCATGCTCACGAACAGGTCTATGTGAAGGTCTCTTGATTGTATATGGCATGCAATTAAATTCTTCCTTACCAAGAGTATATCAGCATTTGATATATAACAAATCAACAAAAATTTATGTTATAATTTTCTTTGTAATTATTTTTTAAAAGGCTGAGCATCAGAGAAGGGGTGGAGGAGGGAGGGACAAAGGATGAGGGAGAAAGAGAGACTGTTCCATCTACTGCTTGATTCACTCTCTAATTATCCTAACAGCCAGGGCTATGCCAGGCTGAAGCCAGAAGGAAATAATCTTACCTGCATCTCTTTTGAGGGTAACAGGAACCCAAGTACTTATCCATCATCCACTACCTCCCAGGTACAACAACAGGGTGTTTTATTTTAAGTATGGAATAACCAGGATGAAAACCACAAATTTGCTTATGGGATGTGTGTCCCAAGCAATATTCTAATCTGCATCACCATATACAACCCTCTCAAGTTTGGTGGTTTGCTCTGGCTCTTGCCCAAACTCTGTGTCTCCAATAGGCAAGTCCCAGACTTCTTCATAATATAAATGTTTAATAAGGTAAACTCCAATAAGCAAGTACTTTTCAAAGTGTGTAGGTTTCATATTTACTGATGTCCAGATGTGTAAAGCAAGAAAAATGGTAATGCCAAGGATCATTGTGATGAAGATTATTTGAAGGCTTGTGTGTTGGGAGGTGTGTTATTTGGGATAATTACTAGGAAAGTATAGTACAATAAGTATGTATTATATCCATTTTTACTGTACAGTTGTGGGTAAAAATACACAGATTGCTAAATGACTAAATTCTATAGGATTTTCAGTATATGGACAGACTCCTGTTCAGTACATCTGTAGTAATACCAAAGTAGTTAATACCACTCAAGTATTTTTTTTCTGTAGTATGGTTTTAGTGACAAAATGATGTTTATTTCTATGATATACTGAAATTTGTTTAAACAGTCATCCTGAAAATAATAAATTGCTTCTCAGTCATAACATTAGCTTTTTTATTTAAAGATATATTTTATTTATTAAAAAGACAGAGTTACAGAGAGAGGTAGAGACAGAGAGAGAGGTCTTCTATCTGCTGGTTCACTCTCCAGATGGCTGCAATGGCTGGAGCTGCACCGATCCAAAGCCAGGAGCTAGGAGCTTCTTCTGGATCTTCCATGTGGGTGCAGAGGCCCAAGGACTTGGGCCATCTTCTACTGCTATCCCAAGCCATAGCAGACAGCAGGATCAGAAGAGGAGCAGCTGGTACTAGAATCATTGCCCATATGGGAAGCCGGTGCTTCAGGCCAGGGCATTAACCCACTGTGCTACAGTACCGGCCCTATCACTTGCTTTTTAAAAATAAGTAACAACAAAATGATTCCATTAACCTAAGGATAACTAGATTTAATCACTGCCAGTTAGTAAAATTTTGGGTGCTCTTTCAGGATCTTCCCTTCCCCTTATCAAGTGTAAATTGCTAAATCACCACAGAGATTGTTTCTGTTTCTCCAGCTAATATATCTATAATTCTGCATTCATTTCTATCATGATCTTCCCTACATTGTAGAGTCTAAGTGCAAGCGAGACCAGTTCTCTTACAACTCCCTGTATTCACTTTCTTTTCCAGGTGTAATTGTAGATACCACTACATGTTTCAGGGGCCAAAGAAAATGAATACAACACCAGTAAGTTGTTTACTTATTTCTCAACTTGTTTTACATTGTATTATAGGAGCTTTATGAGCATTTTTAAATTAAAATGGAAACATAAAAGTGATAAACAAGGTAGTATTGTCATAGTTATAAGGTATTAGAGCCATCAGAGCTGATTGTAAATTTGTCTACAGTCTTTCTGGTGCCTCAAAGACATATCTGTTACATGGTCCAAATCAGAAATTAGAATTTGCTAAATTCTAGTGGAAAATGAAGTCTGGAATAGTATTTATTGGTCATATGATGCTAAAGTGGAAGTGGTTTAGTTCCAATCTAGAAATAAACATACAACATTCTGCACTGGTAAGAGTTGCTAACTGGTAATAAATCAGTTAATAAAGTGTTTTAGGAATTGTGAAAATACCCTTGGGAGACTGTACCAGATTTATGGATTGGACTGGGGTTGTGTGGAGAGCAGAATCTCTTCAGGTTCTTAAACAGCTCTACATACATTTCTTCCTGCCAGACTATACATGCTGGTTGTGCTGCAAACTTCCCAAAGCTCTGTCTTCCAGCAAATCATTCCATTCTTCATTCATACTTTAAGCTACTCAAAGTACCCTCAATTCAAATAGTCAAATATTTATCAATGTCATTAAGTATATTGTCTGGCTTTTTCCTTGCTTGAATCTTTTACATTTAAAATATATTTACATATTTGAGAATTAGAAAGAGAGACAGGTAGATTAGGAGAAATCAAAGAGCGTCTTATCCACTAACTTACTCTCCTAAATATCCATAGTAACCAAGAATGAATCCAAGAGCCAGGAATGTACTCCTTTTCCCTGACATGAGTGGTAGAAGCCTAATTACTTGGATTATCACCACTGCCTCCCAGCACATGCGGTAGCATAAAATTGGACTCAAAAGCAAGAGCTGGGAATAAAAACAAGCACTGTTAACTAGAATTAGAATATCTTTTTAAAATTTTATTTGTTTATATAAGTAGAACAGATTTCATGCATTTCCTATATATGGTTTTAAGAGCATGATGATACTTTTCACTCTCCCTTCCCTTCCTCCTTTTCCCTTTCTTATTTTTCTTTTAATTTGTGTGATAGCACATTTTCAAGTTACTTTATAATCACAAGCTCAGCCCTCCACTAAATAAAGAATTCAACAAGTAGATAGTAGAAACGTCACTGTTCCTGAGGAATATAGAAAAGGGATACAGATGATAATCAGATCTCAAGATGTCAGTTTCACTCATACATTTTTTTCTGCTGTATAGGCTACCAAAAATCAGAGAAAATATTTTTGTATTTTTAGGGTTGACCTGTTTCAGTAGGCATAATTGTCTTCAATTGCATCCATTTTGTTGCAGAAGAAGGATTTCATTCTTTTTTATGGCTGAGTAGTATTCCATTTTATATATGTGTGTGTGTACACACATACACACACACACACATACCACATTTGCTTTATCTAGTCATCAGTTTATGGACATCTGGGTTGATTCCCTATCTTAGCTATTATGAATTGAGCTGCTATATAAAGTTGGGGGCACAGGTAATTCTTTCATATGCTGATTTTATTTCCTTTGGGTAAATTCCCAGGAGTGGGATGACTATGTCATATGTTATATCCATTTTTGGATTTCTGAAGAATCTCCAAAATGTCTTCCATAATGATTGTGTTAGTTCACATTCCCACCTAAGTGTATTAGGGTATATTTTGCCTACATTCTTGCTAATATTTATTTGGAGGGGCACTTTTGGGTGAAAGCCATTCTTACTGGGGTGAAGTGAAACCTCATTATGGTTTTTATTTTCATTTCTCTTGTGCAAATCTTGTTGCCTTGGCTTTGGTTCTAGGTGAACCCAGGATTGTAGTGTCTGAGTGAGTCCTTTTATTTTAGTGGCTGTCAGCTGTGTCTGTTAGTAACACAATGGTCTAGTCAGCTGCAGTTCCTAGGGATGAATAAGTGTTTCTTTGGGTGTGCATCTTTGGTCCACAGATTCTGTGTTAGTCTCCCTGATGATTGTGATAGCCAAGGGCTTGTTCTTGGTGCTGAGGAAGATGAGGATGGCTGGTCCTTGACTTACTGGCAAGCTTGAGTGATACTGGGATTTGTGGCACTGATTTCTGTGGCTTTAGGACTGTGCGATATGGATTGTCCCTTCCTCAGTTCTTGGTAAGAGAGTCCAACTGGTACTTTGTTGAGTAATAACAACAACCCTAGTCCTAGGACTAGGTGTACAGGTTTTACTCTGCAGAGTATGGGTCCAGAGAGGAGGAATGCAAGCAGGTTCTTCCCTATGTCCACTGGGTAGATTTCAGTGGCACCCAGAAATTTACAATAAATTGTTACAGTCCTGGTCTTTCAGGTATAGTGGATCATTACCCAGATCTCCTGGGGTGGGAACAAACATTTTTATGGCCTGCTTCTGGTGGTAGCCCCCAGAAGCTAAGGTGATTTTCTCTGGCTCAGGTAGAGTATGTGAGTGTAGCTCTGCCCCCAAACTCCCACAGATGCAGGATGCAGGGATCTGTCTTTTACCTTACACATTGCCCTGACTCTACAGTGCTGGTAGGAGCAGAGCAGAGGCTCACTGTGTATCTTCTCTGCTCAGTGTCATGCTCTGCAGGAATCAGGGAGGGGAAGGAAGCAAGGAGGCTTCCTTGCTCCAAGCTCATCAGTTGCTCAGACCCCATCAGCTCTCAGGTTGAGGTAGGAAGTCAGTGGGTGACTGACTTTTTTTTTTTTACTTCTTTGTCTAACATTTCAGTCAGTCACTTCTCTGGAAAATAGTATTTCCTTTGTTCTGTTCATATCTCAGAGCAGCTTAAGTCATTATGGCTATACCCGATTCAGCCATCTTGGATCTCACCATGATATATTTTTGATTTGTAGCTCATCATTTATTCTGTTGTTGTAAATGTTGGACAGTGATTTATAAATATTATTTTGGTCAATACTGTCATTCATGTTTATGGTTGATGTTTTATTAGTTTCATCAATTACTATAAAATGTAAATCAATTTTCTAACATTACTTTTGAGGATTTTTCTTAAGTTTCTTTTTTTAGTTTTGTGGACTTTGTTTCATATCATTTGAGGTTTTGTTTTTAGGCACATTAGCATTTATAATGATATGATCAGCCTGATGTATTATCTGTTTATTATGATGAAAAGTCCCTGAGTATTTCTTTAGCCATATAAGACCCAAAAAATCATTTGGTTTGACCCTGCCAAGACAACCACAGGTGGTATTATTAATTCAAGGAGCTAATAACAAGCTAATTTTAAGTTGATAATTTTGTATGGACAGCACATAATGTTGTAATATCCAAATGGCCTTTGTCAGTAAAAAATGCTCCTATGTTCCTAACTCCTACTAATCCAAGTATTCATTTTGTATCATTTTATTTGAAAATGAACTGCTTCTTTTATATTATATTCTCATTTTCCTGTTCAGAAAATGTCTTTTGTATACTTCATGGATTAATGCTTTATTTATTTTTATTTACTTGATAAAAAATTAAGAGCTCTATCTGCTGTTTCACTCCCTCAAATACCTGCAATGGCTGGAACAGGGTTGAGGCTAAAGCCAGGAGGCTGGAACTCAATCCAGATCACTCATGTGGATATCTGTGACCCAGCTACTAGAGCCATCATCTGGCACTTACCTGGTGTGCATTATTATGAAGTTAAATCACAAGCAAGGTTAGGAACTTTGATATGAGATGTGAGCATCCAAAGAAGCAGCTTAACCCAATGAGCGAAAATACCTGCCCTTGTTCATCTCATATTTTACAGCAATTAACACTACATATAGGATCAAAGATGGAAGGATATTTTTTTCAGTGTAGTGAAGATTTCTTTCACTAATTTCTGAGGAGAAGTCAGCTATCATTCATACATAGCTGACCCAGTAGGCTGTTGTTTCTTTCACAACATTCAAGGTCTGTTCTTTGTATTTGGAATCCTTCATTTTATTTGCCTTTAGTAGCTTTCTATCTGTTGATTAAGGGGTCACTGAACATTTCAAATCTATAAATTGATGTTTTTTTAATAAAATTTGAGAAGCTTTTCACCATTTCAAAATACATATTTTGTTTTTCATTTATTCTCTTCCTACTGAAATTTATTGCAGTTATGAGGGACTTCACAAAGATTCTGGAAAGTTGAAAGAAAAAAGTTTATTTTAGTGCAAAAATGTTAGTAACCCATGCATAAAACTGGTCTATAAGTTCATTGAAAATGCATAAATGCATACTATAAAACATGATTCATAAAGGATATGGAAAGTGTGTATTTGTAGATTAAATTTTTTTTAACCAAAGTGAACTTTTCTTTTTAATTCTGCATTTTAAATGTTAGATTACTTTCTATATTGTTCCTGGACTTCTGAAGCTTTGCATATTTATGTAGTATCTTTCATTAATTAAAAAAGGCTTTTAGGGGGTGACACTGTGGCATGGTGGGCTAAGCCTCTGGCTGTGGTGCTGGCATCCCATATTGGTACCAGTTTGTATCCCAGATGCTCCTTTTCCAATCCAGCTTATGGCCTGGGAAGGCAGCAGAAGGTGGCCCAAGTGCTTGGTTCTCTGTACCCACATGGGAGACCCAGAGGAATCTCCTGGCTTCTGATTGGCTTAGCTCTGGCTGAGCCATCTGGAAAGTGAACCAGTGGATGGAGGAACTTTCTGTCTTTCATTCTGTCTGTAACTCTGCCTCTCAAATTAATACATACAGTCTTTAAATAAAAAATGTCTTTTGATCTATGTCCATCTTAGTCTCTTTGTGATAAGACTGTCAAACAGGTTATTTAGAAAGAAAACATTTTTTGCCAAAATGTATTTACTTTAAAATACTTTTTTCAAAATGTATGTACTTTCTCTTTCTGTTAATAAAAGAGAGAGGGAGAGAACAAGGGAGATTCTATCACCTGTTTCACTCACAATAGGATAATTTGGGACATGCTCAGGCTGACTTGCCCCAAGTGGTGGAGTTGGAAGCATACCAGGGGATTCCAATTCAATCCCATCGAGGTGGCATGTACCAATGCCATCTCACTGTTCCAGGTGATCAGTTTCAGTTCAGAGTTGGTCATGGTGGAGGGACTGGGAGTTAAAGGGAGCACATAGACAAGTCTAGTACCTGCTAATGCTAACCGATGGAGTAAATAAAGGGGAGAGTGATCCAACATGGGAAGTGAGATACTCAGCAGACTCATAGAATGGCAGATGTCCTAAATAGCACTCTGGCCTCAGAATCAGCCCTAAAGGCATTCAGAGCTGGCTGAAAAGCTCATGAGAGTATTTCAGGCATGGAAAGCCAAGACACTCTGGCAAAAGATCTCTGCGAGTGAGATCCCAGTGGAAAGAACAGGTCTTCAAAGAAGGAGGTACCTTTCTCTGAAGGGAAGAGAGAACCTCCACTTTGACTATGACCTTGTCTAAACAAGATAAGAGTCGGAGAACTCAGAGGGCTTCCATAGCCTTGGAAACTCATGACTGGAGCATAGGGAGATTACTGATGCCATAGACAGGAGTGTCAATTGGTAAAGTCAACAACAGGAGTCACTGTGCACTTACTCCTCATGTAGGATCTCTATCCTTAATGTGCTGTACATTGAGATTTAATGCTATAACGAGTACTCAAACAATATATTTCACTTTGTGTTTCTATGGGGGTGCAAACTTTTGAAATCCTTACTTAATGCATACTAAACTGATCCTCTGTAAAAAAAACAAAGAAATTATCAATTCCCAACTTGACTCTCACTGGGATTAAACATGACAATAGGTCTGCTCTGATTTCATCATCATTAAAAAAATCATCTATTATTTTTCACTTTATGTTTCTGTCGGGGAGCAAACTGTTGAAATCCATACTTGATGTGTATACTAAGCTGATCTTCTGTATATAAAGAGAATCGAAAATGAATCTTGATGTGAATGGAAGGGGAGAGGGAGTGGGAAAGGGGAGGGTTGTGGGTGGGAAGGACGGTATGGGGGGAAGCCATTGTAATCCATAAGTCGTACTTTGGAAATTTATATTCATTAAATAAAAGTTAAAAAAAAAAGGAGTTACAACAGCCAGAACTGGGCAAGGCCAATGCCAGGAGCCAGAACCTCCATCTGAGTCACTGCATGTGTGTCAGGAACCCAAGTACTTGGGCAATTATACATTGCCTTCCTACATGCTTTAGAAGGAAGCTGAATTTGAAGTTGAGTAGCCAGGACTCAAATCAGACTCTATGAGATGAGAGCTTCACCAGTGGTGACATAATATGCTGTGCCACAAGACCAGCCTCAAGAAAACAGTTATTTCTTCTAGTCTGGGAGCTAGACAGTCTAAAGTCAAGAGGCCAATATAGAAAGACCATCTTCCTGCATCACAGTGTGGCAGATAACATCACACAGTAAGAGAAAAAAGTAGAAGTCTTTTAAAATTGGTGTTAAGCTGTTCTTTATGATAGCAACTTTTACTTTGTGGACTAAACTTGCATTGCGCTATTTTTTCCTTTTCCTACAAATAGGTTTTCACTGTAATACTGTTACATCTATAGAATTTAAATAGCTTATCAGTCTTTATCTAACTTTATATGATTTGTAAATACTGGAAGATACTTGGAGATTCTTTAGGTATCTTGTCTACTACTTTCAACACCTAACTTAAATTTCTTCCTAGTTTTTCTGTCCTTGAGTATAAGTCAGATTTTCATTTTTCCCCCAAGTATAATGATTTTGAATTTTATCTTGAGTATTGTAAGGCATATGTTGCAGAAATTGTGAATACTGTAATATTCTTCAGAATGATTTGCTTTACATTAATTTGCTGTATTAAAATTCTGAACTCCATATTCTTTGCAGTGATCAATAAGTCCTTGCTTCTCATAGTGTCAGTTTCACTTCTACAGGTTTCCTTTTAGGTGCTCAGTTAGTTGTCACAGATTAGGGAGAACATATGCTATTTGTCCCTTTTGGGCTGGCTTATTTCATTCAGCATGATGTTTTCCAGATTCCTCCATTTTGTTGCAAATGACGGAATTTCATTTTTTTATTTCTGTGTAGTATTCTATAGAGTACATGTCCCATAATTTCTTTATCCAATCATCTGTCGATGGGCATTTAGGTTGATTCCATGTCTTAGCTATTGTGAATTGAGCTGCAATAAACATTGAGGTGCACACAGCTCTTTTATTTGCCAATTTAATTTCTCTTGGGTAAATTCCAGGGAGTGGGATGGCTGGGTTGTGTGGTAGTGCTATATTCAGGTTTCTGAGGAATCTCCAAACTGACCTCCATAGGGGCTTTACCAATTTGCATTCCCACCAACAGTGAATTAGTGTGCTTATCTCCCGACATCCTCGCCAGCATCTGTTGTTAGTGGATTTATGTATGAAAGCCATTCCAGTCAGGGTGAAGTGAAATCTTATTGTGCTTTTGATTTGCATTTCCCTCATGGCTAGTGATCCTGAAAATTTTTTCATGTGTCTGTTGGCCATTTCAATTTCCTCTTTTGAAAAATGTCTATTGAGGTCCTTGGCCCATCTCTTAAGTAGGTTGTTTGTTTTGTTGTGATGGAATTTCTTTATCTCTTTGTAGATTCTGGATATTATTCCTTTATCAGTTGCATAATTTGCAAATATTTTCTCCCACTCTGCCAGTTGCCTGTTCACTTTCCTGACTCTTTATTGTGAAGTACAGAAACTTCTCAATTTGATGTATTCCCAGTTGTTAATTTTTGCGTAGGCTTCCTGTACCTCTGGGTTCTTTCCAAGAACTCTGCCAGTGCCAGTATCTTGCAGGGTTTCTCTGATGTTCTCTAGTAATTGGATCATGTTGGGTCATACATTTAGGTCTTTAATCCATGTTGAGTGGATTTTTTGTAAGGTGTAAGGTAGGGGTTTTGCTTCCTAATTCTGCATGTGGAGATCCAGTTTTTCCCAGTACCATTTGTTGAATAGACTGCTCTTGCTCTGGGAATTGGTTTTAGCTTCTTGATCAAATATAAGTTTGTTATAGCTGTTTGGATTGATTTCTGGTGTTTCTATGCTATTCTATTGGTCTATCCATATGTTTCTGTAACAGTACCAGGTGTTTTGATTATGACTGCCCTGTAGTATGTCTTGAAATCTGGTTTTGTGATATGTCTGGCTCTGTTTTTGTTTTCTAGGATTGCTTTAGCTATTCAAGTTCTCTTGTGCCTCCATATGAATTTAAGCATCATTTTTTCAAGATGTGAGAAGGACATCTTTGGTATTTTGATTGGTATCACATTGAATCTGTAAATTGCTTTTGGGAGAATGGAAATTTTGATTATATTGATTCTTCCAATCCATGAACATGATTTTTCCATTTTTGATATCTTCTTCAATTTCTTAAAATTTTGTAATTCTCATCATAGAGATCTTTGAATCCCTTGGTTAAGTTTATTCCAATGTGTTTTTTGTAGTTATCATGAATGGGATTGATATTAGAAATCCTTTCTCAGCCATGGCATTGTCTGTATATATAAGGGTGGTTGATTTTTGTGTATTGGTTTTGTAACCTGCTACTTTACCAAACTCTTCTATGATTCCAATAGTCTCTTGGTAGAGTTGCAGATCATATCATCTGCAAAGAGGGATAGTTTGACTCTTCCTTCCCAATTTAAATCCCTTTGATTTCTTTTTATTGCCTAATAGCTCTGGCTAAAACTTCCAGTATTATATTGAATAGCAGTGGTGAGAGTGGACATCCCTGTCTAGTACCAGATCTCAGTGGGAATGGTTTCAACTTTTCCCCATTCAGTATGATGCTGGCCATGGGTTTGTCATGAATCATCTTGATTGTAATGAAGGATGTTCCTTCTATACCTAATTTGCTCAGAGTTTTCATTGTGAAAGGGTGTTATATTTTATTGAATGCTTTCTCTGCATCTTTTGAGATAATTGCATGCTTTTTCTTCTGCAGTTTGTAAATGATTTATTGATTTGCAAATGTTGAACCATCCTTTCATACCAGGGATAACTCCCACTTGGTCTGGGTAGATGATCTTTCTGATGTGTTGCTGCATTCTACTGGCTAGAATTTTATTGATGATTTTTTTCATCTATGTTCATCAGGTAAATTGATTTGTAATTCTCTTTCTCTGGTGCCTCTTTTTTAGGTTTAAGGATGAAGGTGATTCTGGCTCTGTAGAAATCATTTGGGAGGATTCCCTCTCTTTCAGTTGTTTTGAATACCTTGAGAGTACTTGGAGTTAATTCTTTAAATGCCTGGTAGAATTCGGCAGTGAATCCATCCAGTCCTAGGCTTTTCTTTGTTGGGAGGGCCTTTATTACTGTTTCAGTTTCTGTCTTAGATATGGATCTATTTAGGTTTTCTATGTCTTCATGGTTCAATTTAGTTAGGTTGTATGTGTCCAGGAATCTTTCTATTTCTGCTAGACTTCCCAGTTTGTTGGCATACAGCTCTTTGTAGTAATTTCTGATGACTATTTCTTTGGTGTCTGTTGTTTCTGTTGTTACATTCCCTTTCTCATCTCTGATTTTAATGGTTTGGGTCTTCCCTCTCCTTCTTTTTTTTTTGGTTAGTTGGTCCAATGGTGTGTCAATTTTGTTTATTTTTCAAAAACCCAGCTCTTTGTTTTGCTGATCTTTGTAATTTTTTGGATTAAATTTTGTTGATTTCTTTTCTGATTTTAATTGTTTCTTTTCTCCTACTAGGTTTGGGTTTGGTTTGCTGTAGAGTTTCTAGATCCCTGTTATGGTTTGGTAGCTCATTTATTTGGTGCCTTTCCAATTTATTGATGTAGGCACCTATTGCTATAAACTTTCCTCTTAACAATGTTTTTGTGGTATCCCATAAGTTTTGATATGTTGTGTTGTTATCTTCATTTGCTTCTAGAAAGTTTTTGATTTCTCTTTTGATTTCTTCAGTGACCCAGTGTTCATTCAGGAGCATGTTGTTCAGTTTCCATGTGTTTACATATACTCTAGAGATTCTTGAGTTGCTGATTTCCAGATTCATTCCTTTGTGTTCTGAGAAGATGCATGGTATGATTTTGACTTTTTTGAATTTGCTGAGACTTGGGAAGTGAAACAGCTAATGGAAGATTTTTTCCCTATCTTTCTCTCCCTGTCATTCAGTCATGCAAATACATAAATACTTAAAAGGAGAGAAAAACCTCTAGAATTTTGGTAAAGGACAATGTTTCTTCAGGAAATGTTAACATTTTTCTGTATAGCTTGTGATTTGTAGCCTGATCTGTTGATCAATAGGATTACAATTTTCACTAGCTTAGGATATATTTCTCTGATCCTACTCCCAGTGAGGTCTGCAGTTACATATGTGCCATACCACTTGCCCATACCACTTGCTACCATCCAACACATCACTGAGTCTCCAGTACTTTCATCTGAGATCCCATATTAATGAGACCCATTCCAATGGGAGATATTTGTATCCTCAGCAAAATGAGAATGAAAAAATCTCTTTCCTCTGTAGTCATTTTTGGCATTGGATTTAACCTCCCATGCTACATATCTTCAGAATTTGGCAATTGACAATACACAAAAAAGGCATATCTGCTGATGTTTAAGTTACTAATTTTGTCATTCTACCTCTAAAAATTCTGCTGAGTTTTCTATTCTTGATTTTGAGCTTGCATAGTTTCTGGATATTGAGTTTCAGTTAGAATAGATTTTCCTAATCTAAGATTATTAATCACACACTGCATGTAATTCTAAAGTTGTTAAATACTCAGTGTGAACTGTGGGTTCACTTTTAATTTTATTTTGTGTATGTTTTCCACAAAATTTGCTAAAAAGTCTATAACCCCCAGCCTCTGTGCATTTCTTGCCCCCTTCCATGGACTTAGAGAGATCCATCTATTAAAGTGAACTGCTGTAACAGATGCTCTATTTGTTAGTGTCTCACAACAATTGGGTTGAAAAGTTAGGGTATAATTAGGTGACAAGTGACTCCCAGACACTGCAGGGCTTCCACATTTAAAGTGTGTTTCAGATCTCCTATTTTTCTTCATCCTGCTATAGTGACCTTTACTAGAAATGCTCATCTTTGTGATTGGAGAATATAGAAGCCATTGGACCAAGTAAAGCTCTCCTAGAAGTGACACAATTCATATCTACTGATATTTGCTGAGTGAGAATCATGTGAATTTGTGTGAGTTCTAGACTGGGAGTGGATATGTGATTTTCTCACAAGAAACAATACTGAAGTTGAGTGAGCAGTGGTCACCACACATCAGTTAATCTTATCTCACAAGTATCTTAACTTCATTCCATACCCAGAGAGACAAACTTAAAAAATATCATCTATTCTCAACTTTGAAATCAAATCCAAGTTCTGTGAATGATACCAGAAATGTATCATGTCCAGATGTGGCTTCTCTTGATTGTTAGACCTGTGTGTCATGAGCAGACAAGTGACTGCTTCGTTTTTAATCAGTGTACATGATTTAAAAAGGAGGAGGATAATCACGACAGCCATTCCTTTTTTATAATTTCATTTTAAAAATAATTTAGGAATTCTGGAGGATAGCAGCACTGTCTCATGGCAATATGACCATGCTGGGGATACATGTGGAGAGTGGCCTGTGCTGTGTACTTGAGACACAGACTTTGTTGACTCCATTCCATACCTTGGTAGCTCTTCAACCTTTTGTTTTCCAAGGAATCATTGTTTCTTCTAATAAATAGCTTTCTTTAACCATTATCAATATTATTTACATTACATCATTTTTCTTACAGGCAGAGTGGACAGTGAGAGAGAGAGACAGAGAGAAAGGTCTTCCTTTTGCCATTGGTTCACCCTCCAGTGGCTGCCGCGGCCGGTGCAGCCAGCGCGCTGAGGCCAGCACACCATGCTGATTGATTGCAGGAGCCAGGTGCTTATCCTGGTCTCCCTTGTGGGTGCAGGGCCCAAGCACTTGGGCCATCCTCCACTGCACTCCCTGGCCACAGTAGAGAGCTGGTCTGGAAGAGGGGCAACAGGGACAGGATCTGGTGCCCTGATTGGGACTAGAACCCAGTGTGCCAGCACCACAAGGAGGAGGATTAGCCTAGAGAGCCACGGCACTGGCTCCACATTACATCATTGACCAGGACTGAATAGAGCATGCTTACTATGGGCTGGGCTGCCTTGTTGGCTTCCTTCTTGTTTATAATATAACTTCTTTATCTTCTGGCACTTTTGAAGTAAATTTGGTTGTTTCTGACAGTATAACCCTTTAGAATGTGTGTGTTTGTGTGCATTTGTGTGTGTGAGTGTATTTGTTATTCCAGCCAGTTGTCAGCCTTCTGAAACATGACATTTTGTCTGGTTATGTTACTAGTGTTTTAGCATGTTTTTTAGATGTACCTTGTGATCTCCTTCCTGTGATTTTGAACAATTGAAAATTCTATTGAGAACAACTACTTCATTTACATGATTTAGCAATAGCTGTCATGGTCATAACCTTAATTTTCAAGTTAACATGGATTTCAGTATGAATGTTTTGGCTTTCCAAATTGTTTCTTACTGTATATTTTACTTGTAAGATTAAAAAAGGCAGACTTGAAAACCTTATAATAAAAGCCCAAATGAAAATGCTTTGAGAGTTTTCCATTCCTATGCATCCTCAAGTTTCTGGTTTCTTCCTCTTCCCTTTATCTCTTTCTTGTATGATTTGGATACTTTTATGAGCTCAGCATTTTCCTGTAGACATATGAAGTAGAGTGAACTATACCTGATACATGTTACTGATATTCTTTTTCCTGCTTCAAACTCTATGTCCATGATGTAAATATTATTTGACCTATGGCCTGGTTACATAATTGTGGTAGTCATTAAGTACACACAAAAATTTATCAAATAATTAATGGAAAAATACATTAAAAAAACTATGCATAAATTTTAAAAAGTTTGCAATAAAATAAATGATCTGATAATACAGAAAAATTTATTTTTTAAGAAATTCCTCGTTCTCCCAATTGATGTTCAACATTTTCTCCTGTAACTCATCTAATGTTAATTCAGTCATATGCTTACATGTATGTCTACAGATTACAGTGTGGGCTCTTTTCAAAATCATTAGGAGAAAGAGCAGTTCCATAATAACGAGCATTCCATTGTACTGATTTTTGAATTATGAAATTAATATAGAAGCAAGATATTTTCATTGTAATTTTGCATTCTGTTGCCATATAGATTCCAAAATCATCCGCATCTTATATAAAAGGCATAGAAGACACACACAGAGAAATGCACTCCTAGTCTTTTTGTGACAGAACTGGCATGATGAACAAAAAAAAATGTGCTGTTGCAGATGTTGGTGTCATTTGAAGACCTGGCTGTGGACATCACTCAGGAGGAGTGGCAGTACCTGGACAGTTCTCAGAGGACTCTGTACAAAGATATGATGATGGAGACCTACAATAGCCTGTTGTTTTTGGGTGAGTGCTATTCCCCTCTCATGCCGAAGTGAAACAGTTACTTCCCATGTGACAAGCAAATTAATTGTTTAAAAGATTACATGGTGGATAAGCATAGAATTTGAGGCCAAGAAACATAAGGAAAGGATTGAAATCAACAATTTTGTTTCACAGCCCCTGTGAACAAGCTGTTGTCTTTCAAAACTCTAACATAATGATATGATGACACCCAGCATTATTTCCCTTTAACAGGGTACTGCAAAAGCAAACCTGAGGTGATCTTCAAGTTGGAACAGGGGGCAGAGCCATGGACAGTGACAAAACCCCTAAATTGGAGCCTGTCAGGTCAGTCAGCACACATGGGACAGGGAGACTGGGATGGAAAAGATCTCAAGGAATGTTGACTGGGTAGAGCATTTCTCATTATTTATCCCAAGTCCCAGTCCTGAGAACAGCTGATATGATGCATCATCTGCTTGTTGTTTTGCTCTGGGTGAATATTTTGTCAGAACTACCAACAATGCAATCAATTTATTTTTAAAATTTTATTTATTTATTTATTTGAGAGGTAGAGTTACAGACAGACAGAGGGAGAGATAGAAAGGTCTTCCATTCACTGGTTCACTCCTCAGATGGCTGCAATGGCCAGAGCTGAGCTGATATGAAACCAGGAGCCAGAAATTTCCTCTGGGTCTCCAAGATGGAGAGCACTTGGGCCGTCTTCCACCACTTTCCCAGGCCATTAGCAGAGAGCTGATTTGAAGAGGAGCACCTGGAACATGAACTAGTACCCATATGGGTTGTCGATGCTGCAGGCAGAATTTTAGCTTACTGTGCCATAGTGCTAGCTCCATTGCAATCAATTTCTGCCTGTAATGAGACTAATTTTTAGGTTAAATACATCCCCTGTATTCAAACTTGTCCTTCTTCCTACTGTCACATCCTGTTTTTCTTCAGATGTTTATTCTTTTTTTTTTTTTTTTTGACAGGCAGAGTTAGAGAGGGGAACAGAGATAAAGGTCTTCCTTCCATTGTTTAACTCCCCAAATGGCTGCTCCAGCCAGTGTGCTGTGGCTGGTGTGCTGCACTAATCTGAAGCCAGGAGCCAGGTGCTTCCTCCCGGTCTCCGATGTGGGTGCAGGGCCCAAGCACCTGGGCCATCCTCCACTGCCTTCCTGGGCCACAGCAGAGAGCTGGACTGGAAGAGGAGCAACCAGGACAGAATCTGGCACCCCAGGCAGGACTAGAACCTGGGGTGCCAGTGCCACAGGCAGAGGATTAGCCAAATGAGCCATGGCACTGTCCTATTCATGTATTTATTCTATCAATGCTTATAAAAATTGGATCGCACAGAGGAACTGATTTCTTATGAGTTGCAGAAATTTAGTTCCCACTCATGGTTTTGACCAGGCACAGGCCTTACTGTTGCACAAATTTGAGTACTGAATTAGTGAATGTGAGCTTTCTCATTGTCTCTTTCCTCTCCCTTTTTCTGTCTTTTTTTTTAAGATTTATTGATTTGAAAGTCAGTTACATGGAGAAAGAAGGAAAGGCAGAGAGAGAGAGGTCTTCCAAGTGCTGGTTCATTCCCCAGTTGGCTGCATCTGCCGCCAATCTGAAGCCAGGAGCCAGTAGATTCCTCTGGGACTCCCACATGGGTGCAGGGCCCAAGTACTTCTACTGTACATCTTCTACTGCTTTCCCAGTCAGAAGTGGAGCAGCTGGGACTTGAACTGGTACCCACATGGGATGCCAACACTGCAGGCAGTGGCTTTACTCGCTATGCCATAGTGGCATCCCCTCTCTCCCTTTTTTCTGTCTCTGATTCTCAAATAAATGAGTAACAAAATAAATGGCCATTGCAAGCAATTGAAAAGTGAATGAGTGAATGGGCTTTGTTTGTCTGTCCCTATCCCTGTAGTTCAAATAAATAAATCATGAAGAAAATGGGATTCCAGTGTTGCAGCAAGCAGGTTAACATGCTATAATACTTTTCCTGCTCCTTTTATAATATAATTATAATATAAAAGTTTAGAAATGCATAAGAGAGTCAGTTTTCTGTAAAAATGGGATAATTTTGAGCATCTAGCACAAGCATTAAAAGCCATAACTTCAAATTTTAGAGCAAGAGTGTATACCAAGAACTCAAAGAATACCAAGTATGCTGGTTTCATAATGAGGTTGAAGTACTTCTCAAAGAAGGTGAACATAATCCTAATGGAAGAACATATTTCCTTAAATTGATTGGAAAGCATACAAAAAATGATGTATGGGACATTTATGGGCCTTCTGTGGTACTGAGAATCTGAAGATACTAGGTTTTCTTAGGAATCTGTGGAAACCTGTCATCATAATGTGCATATAAAAGATTTGGGAAGGGCTGAGATTGTGACAGTATGTTGAACCACTTCCTGTAATGACAGCATTTCATATGGGCACCAACTTGAGTCCTGGCTGCCCCACTTGTGATGCAGCTCCCTGCTACTGTGCCTGGGAAAGCAGCAGATGTTTCTTTGCACATATCTGGGAGACTCATTTGGAGTTCTGTGCTCCTGTCTTTACCCTGGTACAGCCCTGACCATTGCAGCCATTTGGGGAGTGAATAAGTGGAAGAATACTCTCTCCATCTCTCTTTGTAACTCTGTCTTTAAAAAAAATAAATCTTTTATAAAAGTTTTTTTTATTTATTTGAAAGAGAGAGAGAGAGGTAGAGACAGAGAGAGAGAGGTCTTTCATCTGCCAGTTCACTCCTAACTGACTGAAATGCGTGCAGCTGAATCAATATGAAGCCAAGAGTCCAGAGTTTCTTCTGAGTCTCCTATGCAGGTACAGGGACCAAGTGACTTGGGCCATCCTCTGCTGCTTTCTCAGGCACATTAGCAGGTAGCTGAATCTGAAGTGGAGCAGCTGAGACTTGGCACCCATATGGGATGCTGGTGCCACAGGGCAAGGCTTTAACCCACTGCACTACAGCACCAGCCTCTAAAATAAACAAATCTTGAAAACATTTAAAGGAGGTGTTTTTGCTTAAGAAACCCCACAGATCTCTATAGCCATTCCCCTGGAAAAACTGAACATGCAGCAACCAAAAAATGGATGCCGTTTCTAAGTTATGGTCCTGCCTAGGGGATACACACATGTCCTCTTCTGGTACCTATAAGTAAGTGATCCAATGAAGTTTTCCCATCTTCAAAGCTGAATGATTAAGGAAGCAAGAAACCTCACTTTTATAAGAAATGATGATGGTTGCTGGGAAGTTTGCAGCTTATTACTCAAATAAGATAGTTGGTAAGTATTTTTACTAAGTGTTTCTCAACTTTTATAAATATTTACTTAGTTATGAAAATGTTTATTAGGTTCTCCTTGCAAGGCAGAATGAAAGTAACAGAGAAATAGAGAATGAGAGAAAAGTCCTCCATCTACATGTTCATTGCCCAAATGCCTGCTACAGTAAGAATGAGGCCAACCTGAAACCAAAAGCCAGTAAATCTGTTTGGGTCTTTTAAGTATGTGGCAGGCTCCAACACACTTAGAATCATCATTGGTTGCCTGCCAGGACACATTAGCAGGAATCTGTATTGGAAGCACAGTAGCCAGGACTCATCTGGTACTAATGTGGGATGCATGTATCCTCAGAAATGGTTTGACCCACTGCCTGACATCACTTGCCCCCTCTCTCCACTTAAAACATTTAACATAGTTAAATGTATGAATTTGGGAAAGCTTCCTTTGTTTTATTACCTTAGTGTATTATGAAGAAAAAGATATATAGGGCAACACTGAATACCTTTTACTGACCTATTCAAATGCTATTCCACTAAGAAATTGCATTGCTTTTACTTGAACATTCTACAAGTAACATTTAGATATGGTTCATGGATATAGTATTTTTTTTTCTCATTTCAGCCCACAGAAGGGATGACCTATTGGGAACCAACTGGAAAAGTCAACAAATAAATTTGAGGCAAGTTGTAATCACAAACAACAACTTAACACACAAGAGAGTTAAATTAAAAAGCAACACTTAGCTGGTGCCGCGGCTCAACAGGCTAATCCTCCGCCTAGCAGCACTGGCACACCAGGTTCTAGTCCCAGTCAGGGCACCAGATTCTGTCCCAGTTGCCCCTCTTCCAGGCCAGCTCTGCTATGGCCAGGGAATGCAGTGGAGGATGGCCCAAGTGCTTGGGCCCTGCACCCCATGGGAGACCAGGAGAAGCACCTGGCTCCTGCCTTCAGATCAGCATGGCACACCAGCCGTGGCGGCCATTGGAGGGTGAACCGATGGCAAAGGAAGATCTCTCTGTCTCTCTCTCTCTAACTGTCCACTCTGCCTGTTAAAAAAAAAAAGCAACACTTAATTTAAGCTCAGGCCATATTTTTACTGAAAGCTGAGACATATAATTTATTTCACAATTTGCTTCTCCCTAGGAGGCCTGATGAGATGCGAGCTGCAGAGAAATCTGATGGCACTAATGTACCTGGCAACTCAAGTGAACGTTGGGAGCCCATCAGGCAGCCTCACAAGATTCAGCCTTTTCAGCAGGTGTTTGAACACAGTGTAAAAGGCAAAGGGTTCAACAGGAAAAGGGTGTTCTTTACAAATGAAAGGGATCATATGGGAGACACCTGTAATAAGTCAGTTGGCATTGTAGGAAAGACAACTGAACATGTAAAGAACTTTCCAGAAAAAGTCCTACCTCAGTAAACCTCAACAAACACACACAGGAAAGAAACTTTATGAATCTTTTGAGTATGAGGAAACTCTCATTTACAAATCAGATTTTATCACAAGTCAAAGAACACATACAGGAAGAAAAACCTATTCTTGTAACCCCTGTGGAAAATCTTTCAATTGTAAATCCTGCCTTTCTATCCATCATAGAACTCAGAAAGGGGAAAGGCCCTCTGGGTGCAATGAATGTGGGAAAACCATTTACCCGAGGTCAGATACTACAAATCACATGACTCACACAAGATACAAATCTTTGACATGTAAAACATGTGGCAAAGCATTTTATTGGAAGTCGCAACTCATTCTACATCAGAGATTTCACACAGGGGAGAAACCTTATCAATGTAATACATGCGGAAAAGGCTTTCATTGGAAAACAATCCTTATTTCACATCAAAGAATTCACACAAAGGAGAAATCTTACAAATGTGATATATGCAGAAAAGCCTTTTTCTGGAAGTCAAATCTCACTGTACATCAGAGAATTCACATAGGGCAGAAACCTTATGAATGTAATAAAGGTGGAAAAGCCTTTATCCAAAAGTCAAATCTAACTTCACATCAGAAGATTCACATAAATGAGAAACCTTATGGATGTGAAATGTGTGAAAAAACCTTTCGCTGGAAGTCAAACCTTACTACACATCAGAGAAAATTCACACAGTGGATAAACCTTTTGAATGTAATACATGTGGAAAAGCCTTTTGCCAAAAATCACAACTCATTGCACACCAGATGATCCACAAAAAGGAAGAAAACTTATGAATGTAGTACCTGTGGAAAATCCTTTTTCCAGAAGTCACAACTCACTCTACATAAGACGGAGAAGATTTATAAATGCAAAATGTGTGGAAAACCCGTTTGTTGGAAATCACAACTCTTTACCCATCAGAGAATGCATAGATCAGAGAAAATTTATGAATGCAATACATGTGGAAAAGTCTTTTGTAATAACTCACAACTCATTACACATCAGAGAGTTCACACAGGGGAGAAACCTTATCAATGTGATGAATGTGGAAAAACATTTTCTCAGAATTCAAACTTCAGAAGGCATCAAAGAACTCACATGTAAGAGATAACTTGTCAATGCTATGGATAAGAAAAGACTTTTTGCCAGAAGATACATCTCAACAGAAGGCAGAACTCACAAAAAGGAAAAAAAATACCTTTTAATGAAGTGATTATGTAAATTCCTGATGCCAGAAGTCAGTGTTAGGCACACATCAAAGAACTCACAGGTGAGAAAGCATGTGAATATAGGAAAACTTTCTACCATAAGCCAGATCTCACTATCAGGGATCTTAGAGGAAGAACTCTACAAAGGCAGTGGAAGTGGACAAAGCTTTTACTCTGAGGCAGATTTCAACAAGCATCAGCAAAATTATCCACAAAATTATTAGTACATAAAATAAGTGCTAGCCAAATTACTCAATATTATTCTGCAAAACAGTAATGAAGGTGGAAAAATACCTGTTTAACATCACATCTCTGCAGGTATTAGGGAATTCACATGAGGGTGTAACACTGTACTGCAGAGGCTGGCTATGCAGTCTTTGAAATCTACATTAGTCTCTGTGCCAAATAATCTGCTGTTTTGCCTGCACTTATTATGAGTAGGGGACGATATCCACATGTAATTTTTTGTAAGTAAATACTCATTCTATACTACTCAGTTTGAAATACAATCCTAACATTTGCAAAGTATTTGGTACAACTCTTTCACTGCCTGCACATGAGTCTTCCTCCATTTATTCTAGTACAGATCAGTAATGTGACCACAGTTGTGTTACCTCACATGCCAGCCATAATGCTGTACTATTAGAGTTGGATGTTGTTGTTTTTTTGTCCTAGGTAGGATTTGTCTTGTGGCTTTTTCAGTCATGTGAATCCCAGATTTGTGTGTAGACTGTCTCATTTGTCCATATTACCAATCTATTTATAGATTGAAGAGGATTCATAAGTATTGCTTTGGTGGCCAAATGTCCAAACTATCTTCCTGGGATTGTTTCTGGGCCAATGTTTAATTTTTTTTTCCATTAAAAGACAATGACAGAGCAAAACATGTACACAGAGTTCTTATATTCACTACTTCACTACCACAGATGGCTGAAACAGCCATGTCTAGGTGAGACCAAAGCCAGGAGGCCTAAATTCTATTTTAGCCTCCCACATGGGTGGTAGGGCCCCAAACATATGGATCATTAAGTACTAACTCCATAGGAGTATTAGCAATGTAGTGACAGAAACAAAGTAGCCAGGACTCCCAGCTAACACTTAAATATAAAATGTCAGCATTGCTCACAGCAGCTTAACCTGTTGTTCCACAGTGCTGGCCATAGTTCTTTTTATTTTTGTCCTTGTTTGTTCTGCAGCTCTCTTGCCTCTCTATTGTGGTTATGCCTGTTTGGAGTCATTTACCAATGTTCTGACTTCTGTTTTATTTCATTTTACTATCTGATGATATAGGCAGCTAGCCAGTGAGCTCTAGGAATAGAAAACTGCCAGCAGCATGTGTATTGCAGTCACACACTGTCCAAAACCCAGACCTTCCATACAGCATACAGGGTTTTCAGCTAGAATTATTTTACATGGCTCCAGGCTCATCACACACACTCCCATCAAGAACCTGAGCCTTAATTCATGATGTTCTGGATTCATATTTCTTAGAATAAAGCATATGTATTCCAGTTACCAATGCACTATAAACCCATCCTGCTTTTCCCCCCAAAGAAACCTTTCATTCAACTATAACAAACTTCATGCATTTGTTAAGTACAACACTCTTGCACCCATACTCCAGTCCCTCCTCATCCGCTGTCTCCCATGCACAGTCCCATTTTCCAAGATTCATTTTCAATTACTTAATGAACAGAAGACCAACTCTAAGTAAAGATTTCAACAACTTGCACACACACAAAATTGAGAACAAGTTTAACTCTCATAATACAACTCATTGAGGATAGAAGTTCTGCATAGGAAGTTAGTGCACAGTGATTCCTGTTGTTAATTTAACAATTAACATTGCCTGGGGCTCTTGACATAAACTGCCTGGGCTATGGAAGCCTTTTGAACCCTCAAACACCATCAGTATTTAGAAAAGGCCACACACAAAGCGGAAGTTCTTGCTTCAGAGAAAAGTACATCCTTCTTTGGTGACTTCTTTCCACAGGGATTTCACCCACAGATATCCTTCATATAGGACATTTTTGGCCATGATGTTATAGTGTTCCATGTCTGAAATACTCTCATGGGCATTTCAGCCAGACCAGAATGACTGAAGGGCTGATTCTGAGGTCAAGAGTGTTATTTGAAGTGATTATCATTCTATGAGTTTGCTGTGTGGACTGTTTCCCATGTTGGACCCCATATTGGGGTCCAATGCAAGTTTATAAACTGTACTGTTAGCAAAAAGTCCATAGGAATATATGCAAAACTATACAGCTTTACAGTTATAAATTTCCTCCTCCCTTATTCCCACTCTTATTTTTTTACTGAGTTCTATTTTTTTTTTTTTTTTGGACAGGCAAAATGGACAGTGAGAGAGAGAGAGGCAGAGAGAAAGGTCTTCCTTTTTTCCATTGTTTCACCCCCCCATAGCCACTGCAGCCAGCACACCGTGCTGATCCAAAGCCAGGAGCCAGGTGCTTCTCCTGGTCTCCCATGGGGGTGCAGGGCCCAAGCACTTGGGCCATCCTCCACTGCACTCCCAGGCCACAGCAGAGAGCTAGACTGGAAAAGGAGAAACCGAGACAGAATCCAGAACCCCAACTGGGACAAGAACCTGGTGTGCTGGCGCTGCAGGCAGAGGATTAGCCTATTGAGCCATGGCGCTGGCCGAGTTCTATTTTTAATTGATTTTATACACATATGATTAGCTCTGTTAAGTAAAGAGTTCAACAAATAGAATGAAAAAAGTTCCTTCATAGTCAAGATAAAGGCTGTTCTCATTGCTTCTCAAAGTGTCAATTTCACTTCTACAGACCTCCTATTAGGTGCTCTATTAGTTATCGCAGTTCAGGGATTTCATTTTTTTTTTACTGCTGTAGAATTCCATAGTGTACATACCCCATAATTTCTTTATCCAGTCTTCGGTTGATGGGCTTTTAGGTTGGTTCCATGTCTTAGCTATTGTGAAAAGAGCTGCAATAAACATGGGGGTAGAGATACTCTTATGTGCTAATTTCATTTCCCATTTGTAAATTCCCAGGAGTGGGAGGCCTGGGTCATATGGTAGGTCTGTGTTCAAATTTTTGTGATGCCTAATGGCTTGTGTGTTTTTTTTTGTTGTTGTTGTTTTTGTATACAGTTGCTTTAGCTATGTGGGGTCTCTTGTGTTTCCATATGAATTTCAGCATCATTTTTTTTAACTCTTGCAACTTATTGTTTTTAAGATTTGGTAATTTGAAAGAGAGAGAAGGAGAAACAGATCCTCCATCTGCTGGTTCACTCCCCAGATTATCACAATTGATCAGGCTGGGGCCATGAGCCTCTTCTAGGTCTAAGAGGTGAGTTTAGGGGTCCAGAGGCTTGGTCCATCTTCTACTGATTTCCCAGGTACCTCACAGGGAACTGGATATTAAGACGAGCAGCTAAGGCTTGAACTGGAGCCCATATGGGATGTCAGCACTGTAGGCCTTTGGTTATCCCACTGCAACACAGAGCTGTTCCAACCTTGGTGTTTTTAATTCTAATTTCTACCTCAGTTTTTTTTTTCTGACTGACTACATTACCTACACTCCTTTGAAATTTTTTCTGAGTGTTCAGCAGAAGCCACATCATTACCAGCTGCCTTGTTTATATTATCAGATTTTTTGGTTCTACAACAATACAATGTTGACTGCTAAATACCTGTAGAGGTAAGGCACATGACAAACTGCCAGCAACTGTGACCAAATAGTGAAATAATGATGTAGATAATGATAGGGCATGTGTGTGCCAGATGAAGGAATGAGGAATTTGTCAGGGAAAAATGGATATGAGGCCTGACTCCTGCTATATGCCTGCATGTCCTGCCCCACCTGCAGTGCCAGACATCTTGATCCTAAATCATGCTTGCACATCAGGGAGCACATGTACTTTGCATCCCTGGAGGTGCATTAGCAGGTGCCTTGAATCTTCTAATTTGTTGGCATAATGCTGAACATTGTCACTTGAACTCCTCGCATCCCAATTCCTCCTCAACATGCACAAACTCTAAGGCACTTTGGCATCTTGCCTCTTGCTTGAGAAAGCAGGCATTGAAAGACATGCTGGCTTCTGGGCCCCCATCTCTGAAAGGCACTATGAGGCATGCTGCTCCTGGGTGCACAGGCAGAGAACTCTACTTCCCATTGAGATCCCCAGATTTGCCTTAGCTTGCATCAAGTATTTCTGCCACCATGTTGGCTCTGAAAGCCTCTGCCTCATTCCTACCCAGGTTGCCTGGGGTAACAAAGACTAAGCAATAAGCACATGAAGTCCCCTTTGGGAACTCCTGGCTTCCAACATCTTTGCAAACCATGAGCTACAACTGTCCACTGCCTTATCCTGAAGACAGAGACAGCCCTAAGGCAGGAGACTTCAGTTTGGTATGAAAGTCCTGGGATATAGTATTTGCTAATGTAGAGGCTGTGAGACAGCTCCACATTCCCTTTATGCCTGATAGTCACCCAAGTTTTCCCTCCATTGGGATGAATTGTCCCTGGAAACAAGATTGTGCCTCAAGACATTGAGGTCTATGAGTGAGTACCAGCTGACTGTGAGCACAATGCACAAGCTGCAAAGCAGTTTCTACTGGAGCACCAATAGTGAAGCAAGCCTGTTCAGTGTGAAGCCTATTTTCCTCTTCCTATGTGATGGCATGACTAACATGTCATGTTTGGGATCAAGACCCTGTCAGGCACCAAGAATCTGAGCATTGAATGTAAGGGCAGCAATTTTGATCTGCAATGCAATCCCAGGGTCATGTAGACCATGCTGCATTTAAACTTATGCTGAAGTTGGTGCATCACTACATAGTGTCCCCCACCCCAAGCACTCATCTTTATGTGAGCCCTGGGCTGACCCTCTGAAGGGATGCTTGGGCAGCAGCCTACCCAGATACTCCTTGCATCCCACCCCAGAGTACCTATTAGATCTAATTTGGTGATGAGTAGATTCCCTCTTTTCTCAAAATCTAAGCCCCCTTGGACAGCACCCTACTGTTTGGTTGTCTTTACCTCCTAGGAAGGGGACAAAGTGGGACATGTGGGTTGGGGAGGAACTGTATGGGTGGACCCAGGTGCCCAGATGCTATATACCCAGCCTCTGGAACCAGGTGTCCAGAAGTTACCAACCCAGTTTCTGGCTCCATCCACCTCTATAGAATGACTTGGACTTACTTAAGGTACCTATAGGATATCCCTATATTCTCTCTCTCTTTTCTTTCTTTCTTGTTCTCATTTGATGTTCTTGCCTAACCATTGTCCGATTGGTGGGCTTTTCTGTCCTTTACTAAAAACATTTTTTCAGTGCTTAAATGTTTTATCTTCCAGACTTTAGAGTTTTCCTGATATTTCTAGAGTTTGTAGCAGCACTTTGCAAAGTATAATTATGTAACAAAGACAAGAATATTTTTGCTTCATGCTTAATTCCTCTAATGTTCAAAAAACTAAAGTAACTCTAGGTTAAAATTCTATGTGTTCTTAATTTTTTATGTAAATTCAAGAATCTTGTAGGTAGGGGAAAAAGAAACATGAAGCTTTAGTCATGGGAATGTCTTGGTAAATAAAGCTATGGGGTATGAAAGAAGCCAATTCAGGGGAAATTGAAGTAATACTCATCCTAAATTGAAAACGCTGGTGGTCTTTAAGAATAAATGAGTAAGGTAATGCAAGAATGTTTTAGAAGTTTGGTGGAAGATGAATCTTGTGTAGGATTTGGTTGGCTGACACTAGAAAAATTCTTTATATGTATTTTTTTGACAGGCAGTTAGACAGAGAGAGACAGAGAGAAGGGTCTTCCTTCTGTTGGTTCACTCCCCAAATGGCCACTACAGCTGGTGCGCTGCAGCTGGCATGCTGCAGCAATCCAAAACCGGGAGCCAGGTGCTTCTTCCTGGTCTCCCATGTGGATACAGGGCCCAAGCACTTGGGTCATCCTCCAATGCCTTCCCAGGCCACAGCATTGGAAACGGAGCAACCAGGACAGAATCCCGTGCGCCAACCGGGACTAGAACCTGGGGTGCCGGTGCTGCAGGTGGAGCACAGTGCTGGCCTCTTTGTATGTATTTCTTTTTTTTTTTATTTAATGAATATAAGTTTCCAAAGTACGAATAATGGATTACAATGGCTTCCCCCCCCATACCTTCCCTCCCACCCACAACCCTCCCCTTTCCTGCTCCCTCTCCCCTTCCATTCACATCAAGATTCATTTTCGATTATCTTAATATACAGAAGATCAGCTTAGTATACATTAAGTAAGGATTTCAACAGTTTGTTCCCACACAGAAACATAAAGTGAAAAATAATAGATGATTTTTTTTAATGATGATGAAATCAGATCAGACCTATTGTCATGTTTAATCCCAGTGAGAGTCAAGTTGGGAGTTGATAGTTTCTTTTTTTTTTTTTTTTTTTTTTTACAGAAGATCAGTTTAGTATGCATTAAGTAAAGATTTCAACAGTTTGCACCCCCATAGAAACACAAAGTGAAGTATATTGTTTGAGTACTCGTTGTAGCATTAAATCTCAATGCACAGCACATTAAGGACAGAGATCCTACATGAGGAGTAAGTGCACAGTGACTCCTGTTGTTGACTTTACCAATTGACACTCCTGTCTATGGCATCAGTAATCTCCCTATGCTCCAGTCATGAGTTTCCAAGGCTATGGAAGCCCTCTGAGTTCTCCGATTCTTATCTTGTTTAGACAAGGTCATAGTCAAAGTGGAGGTTCTCTCCTCCCTTCAGAGAAAGGTACCTCCTTCTTTGAAGACCTGTTCTTTCCACTGCCAACAGGCACATGAAAAAATGTTCAAGGTCATTAGCAATCAGGGAAATGCAAATCAAAACCACATTGAGGTTCCACCTCACCCCGGTCAGAATGGCTCACATTCAGAAATCTACCAACAACAGATGCTGGCGAGGATGTGGGGAAAAAGGGACACTAACCCACTGTTGGTGGGAATGCAAACTGGTCAAGCCACTATGGAAGTCAGTCTGGAGATTCCTCAGAAACCTGAAGATAACCCTACCGTTCGACCCAGCCATCCCACTCCTTGGAATTTACCCAAAGGAATTTAAATTGGCAAACAAAAAAGCGGTCTGCAGCCTAATGTTTATTGCAGCTCAATTCACAATAGCTAAGACCTGGAACCAACCTAAATGCCCATCAACGGTAGACTGGATAAAGAAATTATGGGATATGTACTCTTTAGAATACTATACCGCAGTAAGAAACAACGAAATCCAGTCATTTGCAACAAAATGGAGGAATCTGGAACACATCATGCTGAGTGAAATAAGCCAGTCCCAAAGGGACAAATACCATATGTTCTCCCTGATTGGTGACAACTGACTGAACACCAAAAAGGAAACCTGTTGAAGTGGAATGGACACTATGGGAAATGGTGACTTGATCAGCATAGCCCTGACTGTTAATGAACAACTTAATACATTATCCCTCTTAGTAGTTTTTCTGTCTGTTCTACTTAATATGACTGGTTTAATTCTGTAATTAATACAGTTATTCTTAAGTGTTGAAATTTAACTGAAATGTGATCCCTGTTAAACATAAGAGTGGGAATAAGAGAGGGAAGAGATGTATAATTTGGGATATGCTCAAGCTGACTTGCCCCAAATGGTAGAGTTAGAAACATACCAGGGTACTCCAATTTAATCCCATCAAGGTGGCATGTACCAATGCCATCTCACTAGTCCAAGTGATCAATTTCAGTTCACAATTGATCATAATGAAAGGACTAAGAGTCAAAGGGAGCACATAAGCAAGTCTAGGACCTGCTAACACTAACCGATAGAATAAATAAAGGGGAGAGTGATCCAACATGGGAAGTGAGATACTCAGCAGACTCATAGAATGGCAGATGTCCTAAATAGCACTCTGGCCTCAGAATAAGCCCTAAAGGCATTCGGATCTGGCTGAAAAGCCCATGAGAGTATTTCAGGCATGGAAAGCCAAGACACTCTGGCAAAAGATCTCTGTGAGTGAGATCTCAGTGGAAAGAACAGGTCTTTATATGTATTTCTAAACATCAGTGATGCAGTAACATTAAAGGCACATTGTTATAAGACTAGAATTTAATCTTATAAATTAAAGAAAAAAGGTTTTGTATTAAACATTGCTCACAAAATTTTCATCTTTTTAATTTCAAAATCTAATGTCAACCCATCTTCTAGGCTATAGTGTTTTTTGTCTTGTATTTAATGTGTGGCTATTCCCTTCCACTTTTACTCAGCTCCTGTCTGATTGTCTACGTCTCACTTTGTCTTTATGTATTTAAGTTGTCTGAAGTAATGGGTTAATGCCATGTGGTAATTTTGTTAAATTTTAATGTGTTAATTATTTTATTCATTTTTCTAAGTTTTTGTACTGATTTAAGAAACTTAGTTTTGTAATAATTTTATGTGTCATTGGGAAGGAAATATATGCATTTTCTTTTGTATATTGAGATGTGATTGCTTAGGTAGAACTGAGCTGTAAAATAGTCAAGGTTATTTACTTTTTTCACACATTTGGTCACCTTACAATCGACAAAACTTAGTCAATAATTCTAGTTGAAACCCTGAATAAATGAATTTTTTTCAGTGATATAGTATCTTGATGTTTTAAACTTCTGACAACATGAATTGGTCTTTTTATTTTTTTAAGATCCAAAGTTCTAAATGAAATCTTTGAACTTTAAAATATCCATTTAGATTTTTAGAGCCTTCCAAGATCCAATCCCCCACTTGAATGGTTACTGAAGTAAAACCATCCTTACTACCCTGGCTACAGAACTTGAAGCAGATAAATCAACGTGGCTCTATTTCATTTTTCTACTCTTCATTTATATCCTCAGATTTAAGATGCACTAGACTGTGCACACTATGTTGAATTAAAAATTTTAGTCATGCTTTTGTAGGGACAATTAAAATATAAAGGCACCAAAATATGACAACTTGTCATTAGATTATTTTTCATAATCAGAAGATTTGCAGTACATTATTTCACCTTTTAAAAAAATCAGCTTTAAGGGGGTTTTGGCTGTGGTGTAGTGCACTAAGCTGCCATCTGCAGTGCCAGCACCCCAATTGGGTCCTGTTCAAGACCCTTCTGCTCCATTTCCAATCATTCTCCCTGATAATGTTCCTGGGAAGGCAACAGATGATAACCCAAGTGCTTCAGGCTCTGCACCCACATGGGAGACCCAGATGAGGCTGCTGGCTCCTGGCTTCAGCCTGGCACAGTCTTGGACTTTGCAGCCAGTTGGGGAATGGGCCAGTGCATAGAAAATCTCTCCTTTCTTTCTATACCCCCCTCTCTACTGTGACTCTGACTTTCAAATAAATATTTTAAAATAATCAGCTTCAGGGGTCAGCATTGTGATGTACTGTGTTTAACCACCACGCAAGATACCAGCATACTTTATGGGCACTGGTTCATATCCTGGCTGCTTCTCTTCTGATGCAGATCCCAGCCTAGGAAAGTAATGACAGATTGTCCAAGTCCTTGGCCCGTTGACACCCATTTAGGAGACCCAGAAGAAACTCCTGGCTCCTGGCTTTGGCCTGCCCATCCTTGGCCAGTGAGGCCATTTGGAGATTGGATCAGTGGGTGGAAGATCTTCATCACTCTCCACCTCTCTGTTTCTTTCTTTCTCTCATTCTCTAACTATACCTTTCAAGTAAATAAATAAATCTTTAAAATCCAATAAAACAAAATGAATTAATAAAGGAAACTATCTGGTTCTGGACTTTTCTTTGATGCTGGACTCTATTACTAATTTAATCTTGCTGGTTGTTTCTCATCCATTTAGGGATTCTATTGTTTCATGGTTCACTTCTGTTAAAGTGTGTGTGTCCAGGAATTTGACCACTTCTGAGTTATCAAACATATTGGCATATGATTGAATCTAATAATCATTAGTGACCCTTTGTATCTCTGATAACTGTGTTATCAGTTGTAGTGTTTCCATTTTATATTTATTTTCAGTTACCTGAGACTTCTCTTTTTGTCTTAGTTAATTTAGCTGAGGGTTTGTCAATGTGTTTATGTTTTCAAAGAGCCAGGACTTTATTTCACATCTTTAGTTTTTGTTTTATCTATTTATGCTCTGGGTTTTATTATAAGTCATCCCTAATTTAGGTTTGGTGTACTCTTGCTTTTCTAGTTTTTTACATGCAGTACTATGTTGTAAACTTGCAATTTTCCTGCTTTTAAAATGGCTACAATATCTGTAACTGTGCCAGGATGAAGCCAGGAATCAGAAACTTCATCTGGAACTCCCACATGGGTACAGTGGCCCAGACATATGATCTGGGAGCAGTATTGGAAGTGGATCAGCCAGAACTTGAAGTGATGGCCAATATGAGATGCCAGCACTGAAGACAGTGGCTTTACCCTCTAGGCCATAGTGCCTGCCCTTTTATAAATTCTATGAAACATGTAAAAACAATTAACATCAATACTTCTTAAACTATTCAAAAATAGGAGAGAAATAATTCTTCAAAATGCATTCTATAAGGTCAGCATTACCTTTAAGCCAAAACCAAAGATACAACAAAAACTCAAATTATAAACTAATATCCTTGGTAAGTACAGATGGGAAAATTTACAAAAATACTAGTACATTAAAAGGATTACATACTACAGTCAGAAGAGATTTACCCCAAGGATACTAGTGTGTTTTTACATACACAAATCACTACACATGACATGCTATAACAACCAAAGTGCAAAAATCGTATGTCATTCTCAATAGATGTAGAAAAGGCAGTTGATAAAAATTAAGAGTCTTTCATAATAGGAACTCTGAACAAATCAGGTACACAATAACGTAACAAAGGACATATACAACAAGCCAACAGCTGACACCATATTGAATGTGGAGAGGCTGAAGAATTCTTCTCCAAGATCTGGAATAACACAAAATGATCACTTTAAGCATTTCTATTTTTTTTTTTTGACAGGCAGAGTGGACAGTGAGAGAGAGACAGAGAGAAAGGTCTTCCTTTGCAGTTGGTTCACCCTCCAATGGCCACTGCGGCCAGTGCACTGCGGCCAGTGCACCACGCTGATCCGATGGCAGGAGCCAGGTACTTATCCTGGTCTCCCATGGGGTGCAGGGCCCAAGCACTTGGGCCATCCTCCACTGCACTCCCAGGCCATAGCAGAGAGCTGGCCTGGAAGAGGGGCAACCAGGACAGAATCTGGTGCCCCGACAAGGACTAGAACCTGGTGTGCCAGTGCCGCAAGGTGGAGGTTTAGCCTAGTGAGCCACAGCACCAGCCTCCATCAGGTTTTGACTAGAAAAAGAAACTATGCAATATATAAACTATGCAATATCCTGTATTTTGCAACAAGATGGGCACTATCAAAACCGTTTTACTAAGTGAAATAAGCCAGTCCATAAAGGACCGATATCATATGTTTTCCTTGATCTGAGGTAACTAATAGAATACCTGAAATGCAATGTAGTGAAATAGACATTTTGAGATTTGATTATTTTACAGCTCCTGTCTCTCCCATTAAGGAACAGTGTTTTTTTTGTTTTCCCTCTTCATACTATTTGTTGAATTCTTTTGTTTTGTGTAGGGTTAACTATATGATCTTTAAGTAAATTGAACATAGATCTTGGTAAAAATTAGGAGTGGGAATGTAAGAAGAAAGAGGAAGAAGGTTTGGAGTTTGGGCAGGAAATAGGGTGGGGATGAGTATCACTATGTTTCTAAATCTGTATATAGGAAATACATGATATTTGTATAACAAACAAAATTTAAAAAATAGAGACTTATTTCCATTGGGCATGTGTGTATATATACATACATACATATATATATATATATATATATATATATATATGGGATATATATATGCCCAATGGAAATAAGTGTATATATGTGTATATGTGTGTATATATATACAAGTGTGTATATATGTGTGTATATATATAGGGAATATATATATATTTATATACATGCCCAATGGAAATAATGGATATATATATCCCATATATATATCTATATATATCTATATATCTCCAATAGTGGCATTGCTGGAACATGTAGTAGTTCTTTCAGATTTTTTAGGAATATTAATCCCTTTTTTTGGGATGTACTTCATTACATTGCCACCAAAGTACACAAAGATGCCCCTTTCTCCTCATCCTCTCCATCACTCATTGTCTTTGTCTTTTGGGTAAAAGGCAATATACTTAGAATAAAATAATAGCTTATTGTAGCTTTCGATTAGTTATAGTGAGCCTTTATTCATTACCCTGTTTTTCATTTCTACATCTTCCTTTGAGAGATCTGTGTTTAAATGTGTTCTTCATTTATAAATTGTATTTTTTTGCTATCAAACTGAGTTTCTCATATGTATTAATCATTAGCACCTTTTCAGATATATTGATTATAAATATTTTCTCCCATTTTTTAAAATTTATCTTTTTATTTTTAGAAATTATTGCTTCATTTCTTAAAATGTTATATAAGTTATACAAGTTTCATGTATTTGATACATAAAAATTTAGTAACATAGTAATACACCCACCCTAACCTCCTTCCTGCCCATGCTCCAACATTCTTTTCTCTTCATTCTCCCATTCCCACTCTTAATTTTTATAAAGATCTATTTTCCATTTACTGAATGATCATAAAGTTAACCCTACATTAAGTGAAAGAGTTCAGCAAATTGTATGAAGAAAATGATGCTGTCCCTCAACAGAAGAGACAAGGCTGTAAATAATCCTCAAATCTCAAAATGTCCATTTCATATAATACATTATATTTTAGATGCACTATTAACACTGATCAGGGAAAATATATGCTATCTGTCATTTTGTTTCTGAATTATTTCACTTAAAAATAGTTTCCAGTTGTGCCCATCTAGTTGCAAAAGTGGGAAGCCACATCATATGGTAGGTCTATATTCAGATTTCTGGGATATCTCCATACTGTCTTCCAGAGTGGTTACACCAGTTTACATTCCCATCAACAGAGGACAAAATAAGTCTTTTGAAGATATATTTGCTTTCCCATGTTTATTACAGAACAATTTTCAGCAATTAAGAAATGGAGACAACCTAAGTGTCCATTCACTGATGAATAAGGAAAATATGATACATATAACCAGTGGAATACTATTATGCCATTAAATGATTTAAATGTTTTCATATGTAAGAAGATTGGAGGTACAGCTAATTATTTTAAGTGAAATAAGCCAAGGATAGAAAGACAAGCATTGCACGATTTCACTCATGTGGAATCTAAATGGTTGATCTAATGTAAATTAGGTATATAACGGTGGTTACGAGAGTCTGGGGAGTGTAGGGGGGAACTGAAGGATGGAGAAAAAATGATAAACCGATACTAAGCCATAGCTAGATAGGAGAAAGAATTTCTGGTGTTCTATTGTATAGTCGATTGACTATAGATAATGACAATGTATTATACATTATTCTAAAATAAACTGGGTGAAGGTTGATTGACTATAGATAATAACAATGTATTATACATTATTCTAAAACAAACTGGGTGAAGGGCTTTTCAATATTTTCTCCATAAAGAAATGATGTTTGAGGAGGTAGATATGTTAGCCCTGATTATACATTAAATTATAAATATATACAAATATCAAGTCATAACATGATATTCCATAAATATGTATAAATTTTTGTGCTCATTAAAATTTTTTTTCAAATTATTACAGAGGACAAAGGAAGGAGAGGGAGGGAGAAGCACATGGGAAGAGGGGAGAAGGGAGAAGGTAGAATCAGGAGGAGGGGAAAGGAAAGTGATGGAGGAGGGCAGGGTGGAAGGAATTAAAGAAGGCAAGCAAAGCCAAATATTAAGATTAAAAACAAATGATGAACAAGAAAATATTGTTACCAGCTTTGTGCAGACAAAATGGAAATATATAAATTCATGCAAATAGAGATAAAATATTAAAATGCACCTCTTTTTCAACATTCATTGATTCATTAATTCATTTATTAATTTTATTAAATTATACAATTTGTATTACCCTATGCCAAAAATTGGAGGAGAGTAAAAAAGACATTGTTGTTTCAAATGAGATACTGTCACTGAGAATGATATTACATTTCCTTTTTAAAAGATTTATTTTATTTATTTGAAAGGTAGAGTTACAGAGAAAAGGAGAGAAAGAGAGATCTTTCACCCACTGGTTCACTACTCAAATGATTACAATGACTGGGCCTGGGTCACTCTGAAGCCAAGAAATTCATCTGAGGCTTCCATGTGGATGCAAGGGCCCAAGGACTTTGGCCATCTTCTGCTACTATCCTAGGTGCATTATCAGGGAGCTGAATCAAAAGAGAAGCAGTCAAAGCTAGTGCCACTATAAAGCAGCAGTTTTACCTGCTAAGCCACAATGCTGCCCCTTTTGATATCTTTAAAATCATCTTCACTATATTTTCAATATCAGGTAAACAATTGATTGTTTTAAATTAAACTGTCACTACACTGATTGGTTGCTTGCAAAAAGTAAAAGAAAAATTTTTCTTAATAAAAATAGGATCATTCAGAACCTCAAATTATGTCTGCATTTTTTCATGCAAAGTATCTAAAATACAACTTAGATTTAATAGACATGCTGGGAAGAAAGATATATGAAACAGAATGACTGGAGATCTATATATTGGAGTTATCAAGACTAGAATATAGATAACTGACAAATATTCAAGATTCATGATAAGACAGTTTTCACAGAGAAATAAAAAATTAGTATAAAAAATCACATAGAAATACTTTAACACAAAAACAGAAAGACTAAAATAAGTCAGTGAATGAGATTAATAACAGTTTAGAAAAAGCTAAAGTGAAAGAGAAGTGGAATACTTGCTGGCCTTCAGAATTCATGGAGGATTGGCTCCAATGCCACTCACAGATTTCCAAATTCATGGATTCCTAAATCTCTTATATAAAATGGCATAGTATTTATACATAACATAGTCACATCTTCTGGTACACCTTAAATCATCTGGATTTACTTAAGTACCTACTAAAATGTAAATGCTACTATGAAAATAATTATTGTATTATTGAAAGAATAATGTCAAGAAATATTTTTTGACAGGCAGAGTGGACAGTGAGAGAGAGAGATAAAGGTCTTTCTTTTCCATTGGTTCCCCCCCCCCAAAATGGATGCTATGGCTGGCGTGTTGTGGCCGGCGCACTGCACCGATCTGAAGCCAGGAACCTGGTGCTTCTTCTGGTCTCCCATGCGGGTGCAGGGCCCAAGCACTTGGGCCATCCTCAACTGCCTTCCCAGGCCACAGCAAAGAGCTGGACTGGAAGAGGAGCAGCTGGGACTAGAACCCGGGGTGCTGGCACCGCAGGTGGAGGATTAGCCTAGTGAGCCACCGCACTGTCCAACAAGAAATCTTTGAATGTACAATTAAATCTAACATGTAGATTTCATTTTTTTGAAAAATTTTTATTTTAATTTTTTTACTTTTCCAAATGCAATTTTAGGTATAATCACTTAGGTGCTTAAATGAATACATAAAAGACCCAGAGGGGATCTTACCAGTACTCTAACAAGGTGAAGTATACAAATCCCTCTTTTTCCCCTAGCTTCCAGCTTTGCAAGAGGGAACACCTAACAAAATTCAGTTCAGTATATCGCTATACTAGTTCTGTGCTTTGAAAAAATATCTGGTGACATCTGAGTCTGATACATCAAATGCTGCTATTTCCCTTAAGACTTCTAGCAGTAGTTATCATTTCTAGTGTGGCACTTCAGGATAATGAATAATGACCAAGGGATAAAAAACTTTAAGGTAAAAGCAAGAATATATCATGTCTTCCCAGATTTTTTGAAGCAGATTGTCAAATTCTTAAAAAAAAGTCTGAAAAAGATTGCTGCTATATTGTTCAAAGAATTACTTTCCTATAAAATAGACTTGGCCTATGTAGCTCATTCCATAAACACATTTAATATAAAACTCTTCATATTTTTAGCAAGGGTAAGTAATTTTAAAGATAAGTAATGGAGTTTTTATTCCATTGTCCTCTGGTATTTTAGTTTATCTTTATTGAATATTTTTCTAACAAACATTTTGAACAGTTTATTATCATTTTCTCTTTGATTACCTACCAGTTACTTAACTATGTGTTTTTTGTTTTGTTTTGTCTTGTTTTAAAGACAGAGCTACAGAGAGAAGTAGGGACACAGAGAGAGAGAGAGAGAGAGAGATCTGGTTCACCCCCCGCAATGGGCAGAGCTGCGCCGATCTGAAGCTAGGAACCAGGAGCTTCTTTCAGGTCTCCCACATGGGTGCAGGTGCCCAAGGACTTGGGCCATCATCTTCTGCTATCCCAAGCCATAGCAGAGAGCTGAATCATAAGAGGAGAGCTGGGACTAGAACAGGTGCCCATATGGGATGTCAGTGCTTCAAGCCAGGGCTTTAACCCACTGCACCACAGTGCAGGCCCCTCAACTTTTCTTTTCAACATCACAAATACAATAGCTTAGAGTTAGCCTTTCTGCTTTTGTTTTCGAAAGTAGATCCTGGAGATATTTAGAGTCCTAACTGGAGATCTAGCAATTAAATAATATAATTTAATGATACACCACTGTCTCCTGTTTTCTTTTTTAAATTTATTTGACAGGAAAAGTTATAGACAGTGAGAGAAAGAGAAAGAGAGAAAGGTCTTCCTTCTGTTGGTTCACTCCCCAAATGGCCGCTACAGCTGGTGCTGTGACTGAAAGAGCTGGACTGGAAGAAGAGCAACTGGGACTAGAACCAGTGCCCATATGGGATACCAGCACAGCAGGTGGAGGATTAACCAAGTGAGCCATGGCGCCAGCCCCAACTACATGGTTTTAAAAGGTAATCTGCTTTAAATTCTCAAAGTCAATACTAAAAAAAGTATAGAGCTTATCCCAATTGTTAACATTTACAAAAAGTATAGTTCATTCAAATAAAAAATAATACTTTTTTTGTAAATAATGCATACAAAGCACAAGAGCTTCTTAGTATATTTAGTGAAGCCAAACATTTTGACATCAACAAAAACATCTTTTCATCTTAAACTAAATTTTCAAACAGCATGCCATTTAGTTCATACTGAACTAAATTTCCAAAACAATATGATTTTTGTTCAATGATTTGCATAATTTAATCTTGATAGGTACTTCAGGAAACATATAGTTTTACTGTCATAGTTTTGATGAGAAGACATAATAAAAATAATATAGATACCACTGGAGGATTAACAGGACAAATAATAGAGATGATACAGAAGGGCAAATCCATTGAACCTGTCGCTCCCCGTCTTCGTGGAGGAACGACACAGGACCCTGCGCTGTTCTTTGGTCTGCTCGGCCCTCCCCGGGTTTGCTGCTGGTTCTTCCTGGGTTGGCTACCGTCCCTCCCACCTCCGTGGAAGGGCGGTTCCCCCTGCCACTTTCCCCACTTCTGCGGGGGAGCTGCACACCGCTGGCTGGCTCTCTCGGGGACTGCACAGGTGTTCCTTCAGATAGATGTTCTTCTTAGATGTTCCTGGTGCATGTTGTCTCTCTCCTCCTTTATAGTCCTCTTCCACCAATCCCAACTCAGCTGCCCACATGCCGAGTACGCTGCTCTCCTCCAATCAGGAGCAGGTCCTGCTGTTTATTGGTTGAACTGGAGGCAGCTGTGTAGAAGCTGTTTGCTCCTCTCCCAGTGCCATATTGTGGGAGAGCAGATGCATAGAATAAGTCTTAATTCCAGTAACTTAGTCTAGTCTGAGTTGCTCCCAGTTGCTCCCCACAGATCCCCCTTTCTTTTTATTTTTTGGCATTGATACGCGCCTGTCTTCGGTGACCCATGGCACACACTCTGCTCTGCTTGCTAGAGTTGCCCACAGGTGCTTACAAGCCATACTAATCAGGCAAACTGAATCTGGGTCCTCTCTTCGCCATGTTGTGAGGAGGTTTTTAGGCGCTGATGTGTGCCTGTGTTCGGTGCCCTGCAGTGCATGCTCTGCTCTGCTAGAACTGCCTGCAGGCGCTTACAAGCCCTACCAATCAGGCAAACCGAATCCAAGCCTTCTCATTGCCGTGTTGTGGGGAGACCTATTGGTGTTGATAACGTGCCTGTCTTCGGTGACCTGCAGCTACCCACAGGTACTTACCACCTTACTAATCAGGCAGACCGAATCCAAGCTCTCTCATTGCCGTGTTATGGGGAGGCCTTTCTCTATTTCTCTATCTCCGGGCATTCCTATTTATCCTATTTTACTTCTATCTGCCAGCATTCCTATTTCTCTCATTTTACTTCTATACTTCTATTTCTTGCATCCCGGCGCCCGCCCCGCGGCTGCTTCCTGGCTCTGCACACTCCGCGGTCTCCACGCCCTTTGCACCTGCACCATGGCCTTCGCGCCAGCCCTGCGTTCTCTCTATTAGAGCCCCGCCTGCTCTCTCTGCAAGTGGCGGATTCCACGAGTCACACAGCCTAGCTCACGTTTCCGCCACCGGTATTCAGTCTAAGTTCCCCGGGCTAACCTGGCGAATTCAACCTGACTCACATCGCCGGCCGGCTCTCTCGGGGGGCTGCTCAGGTGTTCCTTCAGATAGATGTTCTTCTTAGATGTTCCTGGTGCATGTTGTCTCTCTCCTCCTTTATAGTCCTCTTCCACCAATCCCAACTCGGCTGCCCACACGCTGAGTACGCTGCTCTCCTCCAATCAGGAGCAGGTCCTGCTGTTTATTGGTTGAACTGGAGGCAGCTGTGTAGAAGCTGTTTGCTCCTCTCCCAGCGCCATAATGTGGGAGAGCAGATGCATAGAATAAGTCTTAATTCGAGTAACTTAGTCTAGTCCGAGTTGCTCCCAGTTGCTCCCCACAGAACCAAAAGGAATTCTTAACAGAAGTTTAATACTTTTACTAAGTTCAATAGGAGAAATGACCAAAAAAGATGTTTGTAAAAACCTAAGCCCACAAAAGTGTATCAGAATTCAATCTTAGTAATATTTCAGATTTTCCTCCAATTACAAAAATCAGGAAAGATTAAAGGTGTTTCTGATTTAGAATTATTTTCCAAGAGCACTGGATTCATTCTCAGAAATGTGTTCTAGCCATTTGCTTGCTCAGAAAGCTCCAGCTTCAATGTTCATACTTATTTTCTAATGGGGAGCAAAGTCTAGAAGTAATTAAAGTCTGATAAAAATGGATGGTGATCTTCAAGTACAGGCCATTTGGACTTTGTAGTGAAGTCATAGTTATGACAGGTCACTATGTCTGAGGTTCATTTCCTATCAGAAGGAAAAGTAAAAGAAGTCTGGTTTATTTCCCCTACCTTCTTAACAGTAACTAATAGATTTTACAAATCAAGCACCTTATAATGTGACATGAAATCCTTTAAATCTGAAACAATATCTTAACAGTCTCAATTTTTGAAATAAAAATCAAATAATCAATGAAGTTTTTAAGTAATAAACTGTGCTACCCACATTATTTAGGTGAAAACTGGCTCATGAATTTAGGCTGAGTTTTCAATAGAAGATATTTCTTCTTTGATTCATATACAATAAAACATTTTAATATTTAATAAGAATCTGTTTCTGTATATTGGATCCAAAGTGTGTTATGTTTTAAGTAACAACTTGCAGACAATTAACTCATATTCTGGATATCCAAACGGTGCCTTCATATGGGAGCCTTTCATCCACGTACAGCATCGATACTTTAATAAAGCATGAATTTACTTTGCTTGAGGATTAAGTCTCATTCTCCATGGTTAATACAGGATTGCTCATAGGAGCTTTGCCTCTTCCAGGGCTTATGTTGCTTTCTGTCCAAGACTGCGAGTCAGTGAGAAGGTGGCTCTGGAATTCTCTCTATGGATTTGCAGGAACTGATGGTTTTCAGGATTTTTAGCTGTTGAATTCAGCCCTGCAGGAGTAGATGGTTGTTCAGGATCCTGGTTAACAAGGCAAGTTGGGAAGGAGCAGCCATCAGAAAGATGTGAAAAAATGGGTAAAAACCAGTACTTCTTCTCATCACCAAAAACTTGTCTCATTATTTTTACTGAGACCTAAGCTGAATCCATTCTTATTGGTTCCACATCGAGATACTGGACTCCTGAATGCCTCTAATGTAGATTTATTTTTGCTGACTAGCCAACAATGATAGCCAAATAGAGAAGATAAGCTGACAGAAAACTAGCTGCAGCAAAGAATAGAAACATCATATGGAACTTGGCTTGAGTATCTGGTAGACCACTTGTCCAAAATTTGACAACATACTGTAAGTCTGTAGCAGTGATAAAAAGGCAGTACAGCAGATAATAAGCCACGAAAAGGAGGAAGAATTTATAATCTGAAATTCCCACAAAATTGTTCACCCATGGGCAATGATGATCCATCTTCAAAATACATTTATCACAGACGGAACAGTGATGGCAGTGACCTGGTTTTATAAGTTGGCATCTGTCACAGTAGCGGATGGCTCCAATCATGTCCTGGTATAAATGGGAAGACCCTGGCTGCTCGCCTAAGAGCCTCCTGATGGGGTTGTCCTCTTGGCTCCCTCTCCAACAATTCTTTCTCTGCATAAGAGAGATGGAATTCTTTGGAAGGATCCATTGGTAATATATAGTTTTGCAGTACGACCTGACAAACATCGCAAAAAGTAGATGATAAGCCAACAAGCACACAACTTGTTCGCCAGTGTTTTCCATGGAAACTAGGCAGAGCTGGATGGTGGAGGCATAGTAGGACCAGCCCTGGAGGAGGCTGATGAACACCACTGGGATCCAGTACAGCACCCACCACAACACATGCCGGTACCATCGCCTGACGCTGCGTGGGCCTGAGGGCGCCATCTTCCAGTGACATCCACTTGCCCAGCTCTGGCCTTGGGGTGGGATGGCCATGCCCGGCGCTCCCCAGCAGGACAGGACTGGGGGTGGGGGCTGGTTGTGCTGTGGCCACTGCCGCCACCATTGTGGACGCCCGGCTCCTCAGCCCAGCGGAGGCTGCAGCCACAGGAGGAGAAGGCAGAGGAGGAAGCTCTACATGTAAATTTAAAAATGTATTTTCTGTCGATTTTTTTTGCTGAACACATGAACGCATAAACTGTTTATAGAAAGCCAAATCCAAGAGAGAATAAAATATTCAGTCTTAAAATGGGGAGAAAATAAAAGATGAAAAATGACTATGATGTATGAATTAAATAAGTCACAGAGAAACTGCTGACATTTTTAAATTGTAGGCCCAAGTGGAAAGGATTTAAAAGGAGAAACAAGAAACAGAAACAATGTTGAAGCAGAAAATCATTGAAAATTTTCCAAAACTTTCAAAACTCAACAATCATCAACTCATAGATCCATTAAAAGCTGCAAACCATTTTCAAGGTAAACCATACTTAGCCGTAGTTTCACTTTTTGAAACTAAAGACAAGCAGAAGACAACAAAATATATAATCTCCAAAGGATCTAAAGTGAGAGAATAGCTGACTTATCTGTGTCTGGCTTCACTGTATTAGTTGAGGAATCTGAATTTTGTACTGCTGTCAGTATATGTGTATAATCAGTATTCATTAACACCTATAGACATCATATGTGAAAGTGTATTTATATATATGCAATTTCAAATAAAAATTGACTCAAGCAAATATTGAAGCAAACATTCTGACTGGAAAAAATAGTCTCAGAAGAACAATGGTGAAGAAATTAATGAATTTTGACTTGAAACTCTTCTATTATCATTGTGTGTATTCCATAGTTTTTGTATTCTATAGTTTCTATCCCTTATAATAAAGAAAAGGTAAGGAACAAGAGATGTTAAAATGAGGTAAAAATGCTGAGTGTAACTGAGCAAGCCTGAGAATCTAAAAGCATTGTCCTGATGTCTTGACTAATCAGTAAAAGTGATAACTAGACAGAAACCTTAGAATTTTCTCCTTATCTCATCTCTGTGTGAGATTACCACAGTAAATTACAGGATTATGCTTTGCCCATAGTAAAAATGATCTCAAAAATTAAAAAGTGGTTTTTGTTCCAGAGAACAAAATTAGGCAGACTATTCATATCAATCATCTCCAGGGGAGGAGGAGTGGGAGCAGGCCTGGGTGGAGGAAGAGGCTCCTACAGAGTAGGGAGGGGTTGCATTTCACACACAAGCAGTTATGCAAACACACACCCACCATGCCTAGAAAAAGAGAAAGGGACACTGAAGAGGAGAGCAGGGGACCTGCTGGAGGACTCCCTAAAGTTCCAAAGAGGTAGAAGACCTCAAAGTGGAAAAGGCCGCAGCCACCATACAGGGGAGTGGCCTGTCCCCACAGAAGTAGAGAACAGCACCTGCTCCAACACAGGCCCCCGGTATGCCTCAGGCTCCAGGCTCCAGCTTGAGATGCCTCAGGAGGAAGAGAAGGAAGAAGAAGGCTTCCAAGGAAAAGACTGAGCCCCCCAGTGTCAGAGATCATAAGAGACTGTAGCCACCAATATTTCAAGAGGGGCCCCCTCCACATTCCTGCCACTGACTCAGTGTTACTGGGGACTTTGGCCATAGCCTGCAAACTGGGAACCTGCTCTCCTCCTCCACTCATTTTCCTCACAAGTCCAGCCCCTGAAGATTGATCTGGGCTAGGTAGTCCATCTGGCCCTTCCTTGCAGGTCCCCACACACTTAAGATCAGTCAGGGCCATGTTTAAGCTCTGGATGAGATTACACCTCAGTGTGCCTTCTTAATTAGAGCTGTTTCCCAGGGCTTCTCCTGGGGCACTGGCCAGCTCCTTCCACCTCATGTTATCCCTCTCCCCTTCCCCCAGGCATTCTGGAGCACTGGGTTTCTCTTCCTTTGATATATTGAAGCTGTGGGTTTATTTTTCTTGCCTAATGGTTCTGCCAAAAACTTCCATGACTATATTGAATAGCAATGGTGAAAGTGGGCAGGCATCTTTATCTAGTTGCAGATTTCAGTGCAAATGCTTCCAACTTTCATCCATTGAATATGATACTGGTTGTGTGTTTGTTATATATTGCCTTGATTGTGCTGAGTAATGCTCCTTACATACCCAATTTGCTTAATATTTATATCATGAAAGGATGTTGTATTTATCAAATGCTTTCTCTGCATCTTTTGAGATAATAATATGGCTTTTATGCTTCAATTTGTTGATATGATGTGTCACATTTACTGATTTGCCTATGTTGCACCATCCTTACATACCAGGGATAACTCCTATATGGTCCTGGTGAATCATCTTTCTGACGTGTTGTAGGATTCAATTAGCTAGTATTTTGTTGAGAGTTTTTGTGTCTATGTTCATAAGGGAATGTTCATAAGGGACATTGGTCTGTAGTTCTCTTTCTATATTTTTTCAGGTTATTGAATTAAAGTGATGCTGGCCTCATAGAAGGAGTTTGGGAAGAATTCACTCCTTTCAATTATTTTAAATAATTGGAGAATAATTAGAATTTGTCCTTTTTTAAAGGACTGGTGGGCCAGTGCCACAGCTCACTAGGCTAATCCTCTGTCTGTGGCACCAGCACCCCGGGCTCTAGTCCTGCTTGAAGCACTGGTCCTGTCCCAGTTGCTCCTCTTCCAGTCCAGCTCTCTGCTTTGGCCCGGGAGTGCAGTGGAGGATGGCTCATGTCCTTGGGCACTGAACCCATGTGAGAGACCAGGAGGAAGCACCTGGATCCTGGCTTTGGATCAGCACAGTGCACCAGCCACAATGTGCCAGCCATAGGGGCCACTTGGGGGGTGAACCAATGGAAAAAGGAAGACCTTTCTCTCTGTCTCTATCTCTCACTGTCTAACTCTGCCTGTCAAAAAAATAAATAAATAAAAATTAAAAAAAAAAAATGACTGGTAGAGTTCAGCAGTGAAGCCATCCAGTCCTGGGCTTTTCTTTGCTGTGAGGATCTTTATCACTGATTCCATTGCTATCTTGATTATTGGTCTGTTTAGGTTTTTGTCTTCATGACTACAATATGGTAGACTGTGTGTGTCTTGAAATACATCCATTTCTTCTAGATTTTCCAGTTTATTGGATAAATGGATTTAACAATTATGAATATGTGGTTTTGAGTTCAATTTCTCAATTAAATAAAAGATCATTTAGCTTGTTGTCCTTCTTTCCTTCTCTTCAGTTCAAATATCTGGGTTCCCTGTAGGTTTCACTGTCAACTATGTCAGTGAGACCACATGTCTCAGCTGCCTTTGTTCAGTACCATTTTACACCAATCTGGTGTCAAGCACTACTTAAAATTTTCTGAATTTATCATTTTTAACAAAAGTTTACTTAATAATTCCATTAATGGAAGTCAAGTCGGATTAGGACAACCTTCACATTGCATTCCCAGATTCTGCCATAGAATCTTATTGTGGTATATGAGGCTTTTTTTCTGTTAATAGGGGTCTCACTTTAACAAATGGTTCAGTCTGCAAGACACTTAGAACAATCCTCCCTCTTTATTGGATGTTTTCTGAATGCAACATACTTACTATCTCACTTACAAGGGCAGCATGCAGAGCACAAGCTCATAAAATGAAATGTTCCTCTAAAGAAGTAGCTAGACAGAACAAATGCCTTCTTGTTTTGAATAGTGATGGTTAGGGAAGGAATTACCTGTTTATCCTGATGTCCCTTGGTCTACCAGCTCATTGCCTCATGTGACAAGCCTGAGGTTGAGTTGGGCTAGTGGGAAACTTAACATTTTTGGCTATGTACACATGAATTATGTGTATATGGCTTAATAGCTGTTAAGCTATTGATTTTCTTCTTTTTTTAACTATTTTTGAACCACTACTTGTCAATATCATCCAACGTAATTACTGGTATTTAACCACTGTTGATGTATATAAGTTTCCCAGGAGACCTTCTGATTCCTATCTTTTCCCCTTTACAACACTGACTTGGGACACAAAATCCTGACACTGCTACATTAGTGCTCAGTTTCTCCCATGGGTATATGGTCATCCCTCAAACTTTCCTAGATCATTTTCAGGGTAACCACAGCTTGTCTGAGATAGGAAGTTCCAATGCTCTCCCAGTCACCTAAATAATTGTAGTTCATCTTCTGACTTCCCACAAAACACCTTGCAGCAGGTTTTAAAATTACCAAGAACTTCCTTAAGATTTCAAGACAAACAGGAACATAACACAGTCAGACACCTGCACATCCACCTTTTAAACCAACATAAAGATGTTTTGGAAGCTTGCATCAAGTTAGAAGACACCTCCATCTTATATTGTAATGATTCCTTCACACTACACCAAGGAAACACAGCAGGCTTTGGAAACCTGAATAATTGCACCATAGTCATTATATCCCTCCACAGACCCATATCAAGGGGAAATTTGATCCCACCCTACAGGGAGAGAAACAACTATATACATACTCAGCATCTATTGGGCACCACTAAGGGCACAGCCAACATCACTTTCTGCAGCAGCCAGGAGAAATCGGGTCCACCCACCTCAAAGTGAATGTCCCCAACTCAGAAGGAAATGAAGAGAGAAGGTCCCAACTCCAAGTCAATAGTGACTTATCTAAAAATCAGTGACCTCTAATTGCAGTGGAATGTGGAGGGGTGTTGGACAACAGTGACATCATAGAACCAGCTCTGTCACAATGGTGCACTTTATGTACAGGAGGGCCAGCCTCCTCAACCCACTGAATAGTAAAAATCTCAAGAGGTGGGGGTCTTGAGGCCTCCCTAAGGCACAGGTGAAAAGATCTGGGACAGGTATTTCATGTGACCAGGTATGCACTGCTCTCTGTCTATACAAGGCCCTGCTATACAAGGCCCCATGTTCTTGCAGGTCTCTACTTTCTACCCATCCTCTTACTCCAATGCACTTACATTTTACAACTTTTAAGGCCTTTTTTTGAATTAACAGTTACTCACCTGAAGGAGAGAATATGGTATAGGGACAAAATCAGATAAATGTATTATTTTGTATTTTTTCTATGTCAAAATCCTATGGCTTTTGTTTCTATGTCAAATTTCTGTAAGTATTTTACATCCATTGTATTTCCAAATGTTTTAATTATTTGAGAGAGAGAGAATGAATTTCTCACTCCAAATTCCCACAACAGTTAGGATTAAGCCAGAACAAAGCCAGGAGCCAAGAACTGCATCCCCGTTTCCCAGGGAGGTGGTAGGAACCTAAACATACATGCTACACCTTCTGCTTCCTAGGGACATTAGAGGGAAGCTGGGTCAGAAGGCCACAATCACTGGGACTTACACCAGGCCCTCTGATATGGGATTTTGGTCTCTGATGTGGAGGCTTAAACAGCTACTTCAAAACAACCACTCTTGAGACATATTTTGAAACCCCTTATAGATCAATGAAATTTTCCGGGACAATGATGATTTGGGAAATATAGAAAAATGATGCAAAACATGATGAAAATTGTTACTTTATGTTATATGAAAAATTGGAAACTATTCCTTTCAGAGTGCAGTGGGGAACTGCTTTGGGAACTCTGCATCCCACATCAGAGTGCGTGGCTTTGAGTCATGGTTCTGCATCTCACTCCAGTTTTCTGCTAATGCACAACATGGGAAGCAGCAGATGACTCTGGCACTCATGTCCCTGCCAACTCAGAGACCCAGATCAATTCCCTGACTCTTGGCTCTGTCCTGGCCCATCATTGGCAGTGAGCCAGTGAATGCAAGATTCCGCTTCTCAAATGAAAAATGAATATGTGAATAAAATCTCTATGGAAACTGCCATTTTAAAGAGTTATTTATTTAGAAGTCAGTTATAGAGAGAGAAGGAGAGAGAGGAAGACACAGAGAGAAGGATCTTCCATGTGCTGGTCACTACCCAGGTGGCCACAGCAGCCAGTGCTGTGCAAGGCCAAAACCAGGAGTCAGGAGCTTCTTTCCATTCTCATGTGGGTAGCAGGGACCAAGTCACTTAGGCCATATCCTGCTGATTTTCCCAGGCCACTAGCAGGGAGGTGGATCAGAGATGGAACAGCTGACTCACTAACTGGCACCCATGTTGGATGCTGGCACTGTAGGAAGTGGCCCCTGGAAAGTATCCATTTAATATCAAGAGAACACATGGTTGTATTGTGATGAAGGTAGTAGGTAATATGACAAGTAGAAAGTTATGTAACAGTGAAAATGAGACAAAATTACATTAATTTTAGATAGTATGCGGATAAACTTGAAATTCTAAAAGAACTATATATAAACAAATAGCACAAAAAGATAATTTTGCTGGTTGAATATAAATATTTTTCAAACACTACTCTTCATAAGTAGAAACAATAATGAGAAACTATGATGGAAAGAAAGATATAAATGCTTAGAATAAAACAAAGCAGCAGCAGAAAATCTATGGGAGCAAAGGTAAAATATTAATGCCAGGCAAAATAAAAAACGGAAATGGAAAAGTTTGAAGGGAGAGAGGAACAGAGGAACAGAACCACTGTATGTGTGTGTGTATGTGTGTGTGTGTGGTGCATAGAAGGATGCTGACAGTAAGGAACTGGTTTGTGTGACTGTAAGGCTGCAAGGTGAAAATCTGCCACAGCTTCTGCCAGGTGGGAAATCATTGAAAGCAAAGGGTACAGAGCTGGTCTGAAGGAGTTGGCTAGTAACGCTGGAATTGCTTCTGATGATTTTAAAGAAAAATGGAGATGATTAGGACACTGAGGGACATTTAATGAATTAATCTTTTCTGCTTTTTGCATGCTCAATCACTAATGAGAAGAGGGTGATTGTCATATGTGATGTGTATTTTCTATAAGGTGATTTTAAAGTTCATGGGTAAAATAAGCATGAAGAATTTCTAAAAATAAAACACAATGAAAGGTGACAGTTCTTTCTAGATTTAGACAATAATTTGAAGACACAGACATTTAAACAGAAAGTTACTACTGAATGATCAGATAGAAAAGTCAAGGAAGAATATAGACAACAAATCAAAGTAAATAAATATAAATGTATCTTAATGGGAGCAGGTCTAATTTTACCCACAAGAAAATAAACACACATGAAAGAAAACTGAGATTGTCATTTTAGCTAGTGTTTATATTTCTTGTTGGATATTATAATTAATAATAATAATTTACTTGTTGAATGTTATAATTAATTAGTGGCAAATTATGTCTTTGAATATACACTGGATTAAAATTATGTCTGCAAGAATTGATGAAGGGAGCAGGGTGGGAGGAGTTTGGGGGAGGATGAGAGAGGGTTGGGGGAGCAGAGGAGTAAGGGGAAGTGTGGTTGTCTTCGTGGAACTGTACCTATGGAATGCGTAAGATCTGCTCCCATTATATTAATAAAACTTAAAACAAACAGAATTTATATTCACATTATAAACATATTGATATATGTTTCATGAAAATAAAAGCAGTACCTTCTTACTATAGAATATTTGGATGATAGAAACAATAGAAGGATGAAAAAAGGAGAAAAAAGTAAACTGGGATACCAAATACCACAGCATGACAGATTAGAAATGATACAGGAATCAGAAACTCTTAGATATTGTGGAGAAGAATATAAATTATTGAGGTCCACCATGAAGGCCCTCTCTGACACAACTGTCTCCCCAAGAAATGTAGTTTGTATCTGTCTAACCCAAGTGTACTGCAGTTTCTGAGATCCATATCAAAGTGATTACCTGCAATGTCCTAATTTTATTAGGGCACCATTCAATAAATACAGAACATCCAAGCTGCTGCATTACTCATGTGGCCACGAGGCCTATGCTGGGATTTAAGATGGCAGTTGGGGTGGTGGCATGTGCAGTGGGATGTCAGTCAGTGGCTGGGGTGTGTTTCAGGGGCTGTGGCAGGAAGTTAGATGCTGGCAGAGGCATCTCTCAAAATCCAAAGAGATGGGCTAGTGCCTTTGCATAGTGGGTAAAGCCACCATCTGCAGTGCCTGCATCCCATATGGGTGCTGGCTGGAGTCCTGGTTGCTCCACTTCTGATCCAGCTCCCTGCAAATGGCCTAGGAAAGCAGAAGACATTGGTCTAGATGCTTGGACTCCTGCACCTACATGAGAGACATGGAAAAAGCTCCTGGCTCCCGGCTTCAGATAGGCCCAGCTACAGGCATTGAGTTCATTTGGGGAGTGAAGCAATGGGTTGAAGATTCTCTCTCTCTCTCTCTCTCTCTTTCTCTCCCTCTCTCTCCCTCAACTCTGCCTTTCAAATAAGTAAAGTAATCTTAAAAAAAAAGAAGCCAAAGAGAGATTCTCACAGGGAGAACTCATACAACTCCACATGCTTCATTCAGAGATCTGACCTTCTTGTTTGATGTTGCTTTTATTGGCTCCATTACGACCATGTGGCTCTGCATGGCTGTGACAGGTCCCTTAACACACTGCTACCATTTCTGGTACCTGCAACAGTGATCACAATTTGCCAAGGCTGGAGATATGCTTTCAGCAACATATCTGTTTATTGCCAACAGGACCCCAAATACAGACATCAATATTATGGTCAGGACAAGATGGGCTCTAAATCCCTGAACTTCCTGGATTTGAAAAACCCATTTTTTTGATACACAGGCATAGAGGCCTTTAACACTACCTGGTTCCCATTATGAATCACATGTGAGACCATATGGAACTTGGACAGCTCCTGCAACCTCAGTAATGGGATCGCCATGGCTGGGATGTGCTCTACCCACTACCTGACTGGTGCCACTGGTGGCAGCTCCATTCATAGGCCACAAGGACCTGATTCTTTTTGCCAATGTAGGGATTGTCAGTGACACTGCCTCTTAAACAGGCTGAATAAGGAGCACAGTGATTGTCCTAGTCTCCTCAAACAGTGGTGGTGGTGGATCCAGTACCCACTAGGCAATCACTATCCAATTTACTATGAGCAGTCCTGCCATCTACAGAGCCTACTCCTGTCCATCCTGACACAATGCACTATGGAGCTAAGTGCCTCTGCCCTCAACAGACTGACAGCCCTGTAAACCAGATGAAGGCCCTGACCTGCCTGCTGCACAGCAGCTGTCCACGTTTAACTGGAGGAGCCCAGACATCCATCCATGTCTCTGCTTTGGGGACTTGGAACTATTTATACCATATTGCTGTTGCTGCCCATGTTCTGAAACTCAGCACATGCCACTGTCATCCTTTACATAAAATCACATCAGGAGATTCCCTCATCATCAACATTCCACCCTGCTCTCTGCTACCTGATGCTCATCTGACAGCTGTTGTCACAGGCCTGTTGGGTCTGACAGCTGCACCTGGTGGGCTGGGAGGAGATAGAACAGGTATTAACAATCCCAGCTGGCCGGACATCCCCTTTCCACCACGAGGCTTTGCTCACCATGGGTGTGGCAAGCTGCTTTTTAGTAAATTATTTATTTTTGACATGAAACACTGTCAAATGCCAGACTCTCTGAGAGACCCAGCCAGCAACCCTCTCTCTCCTCAGACTCAGAGGCTCAGTGGTGAGGAGCAGTCTTGTTGAATATTCAGGGAACATTGGGGCAAAGCCCTAAGGGACCTCTCTCCCAGTTTCCTCACATTTGAGTGTATGGCCCACCCCAGCTGTCTGAAGGCCTCCATCAGCCCCTGCCTCTTGCTGCCCCTCTGTCTCAGAATCCCTACATCTCCCTCTTCCATCCCACAACAAGATCTGGAACAGGTGGCCAGCAGGCAAGGACACCGTGGACCACATGGGGTAGACACAGAAACATACACATTTGTCATGGAATGTGTTCCATGCTGTTTCCTCACAGCTAATGTTAGACCTGTGTTTCCTTCCATACCCACAGTTACTACACTCCCTACTGCCATGATGCCATTTTTCTTCCTGCCAATCTGGGAAGGGGCCAGGCAGGGACCTCTCCCTTGTAGTAAGGAAAAATAGAAAGATAAAATCGGCAAAAGAGGAAATGTATGTTTCAAACAATAAGAATGGTATATAAAATGTAACAGCATGTGATTTTACAAAGTTACAAAAGCACTTTTATAGTATTATATTCAAGATTTATCAGTTGGACACCATAACAAAATTCAGACCAGTAACTTTATTCTTCTATTGTTGGTTCTGAAAAAAGGCAATAAAGTATAGGTTAAATGGGTGGAATATCTCTGAAAGTGGAGACTGAAGTTATATCATGCACTGCCTTTAAGGGTGAATACTTACATAATTGAACAGTAAGGAAGATATTTTTCACTATATTAACAGCTTAAAAATAAATAAAAATATTTCAATCATTAGAATATTAAAGTTAATGCATCTTAACCCCATCACACCACATTCCTTTGTCAACCTCCCAAATTCACCACCTCTGTATATGGGAAAATTATTTTTGCTTAAAACTATGCACACTATAGTATAATGATTTTTATTTTCATTATCTATTTTGATTTTTTGCTTTGTTTCAGTTTGTATGTTTTCAAACACATTTATTTTCCATTTATAATCAGATCTTAGCCCTATGACTTTATGTTAATTTCCATTGTAATACCTTCAAATGTGTTAATATTTGACTTTTATTTTTAACTCATTTTTGTATTTTTTATTTTTAAATACAGCACACAGATTTAATTATGATAATTTTGTTATATTTGTTTCTGTGTGTCAACATGACTTGCATGGTATCTGTTAGCACATCCTGTTTAACTATTACTGTAGTTCAAAGTATTTGAACAAAAATCTCTGTTGTGATGTATTCTCTTGAAAAACTAAGGTGAAAATGGAAGTCATTGAGATAATTTCCTTGGAATGTTCATTATAATGGAGGAAGCTTATGCTGCAAAATCATTTTCCTTATTCCTTCCTGAAACACAGTGTGTTGGTCATACAGCAGCTAATGTGTAGCCATGAGCTAAGAATATAGGGAATGTAAGTCACATTATCAAGATCATGTCACTTTTATACTCTCAGATTACCATATTAGCCACAGATCAAGCAATTTAGGGAGCTTTATTACATAGGAAAAATACCAATGATTTCGATAAGCCCATTGGATCAATTTTCCATATATGTAGGTTTATTCTTAACTGAAGAGAAACAATATATCCTTTTTATTTTGTTTAGTAAGCACAATTGTCATCAGTCAAGCCCCTCATCTCCTACCCAGGTTGTCCCTTATGGTACTTTAGTCTCCCACAAATGAGGCATGAAGTCTCTCTGATATTAAGGAAAAGACTTCCCAGTGTGTGTACCCCTTTAGCTTCAACACAATCCTAATATTACTTCAGGAATATAACTATGAGAAAGATATATCAAGTAATATAGATAGCTTGTAGACTATAATAATACTATTTTAAAGTTTCTAAAATGATGTTTGCTGTTCCTTCTATCAGTTGTATTAAAAGGCACTTAATTAAAATTAATCTAAATAAAAATAGCAGTTATGTTCACTTGTTCATGAATTCACTTTTGTAATCTTCTTTTTTGCAATAAACACATGTCTAGAGAAAGTAGTTTTCAAGATGTTTCCTAAAACAAATTTCCTTTAGCTTAAGAGATAGTAGTCTGAAAACTAGAGAAAATAAGGAAAGATAATATAATTTAAATAAATAACTGTGAGAGGGCATAATAACACTTGGCTGTTAATTGTGCATGCACAATTCCAGCTAGTAATACCTGGCTCATTTTGTTCCTTATTATGTATTGTTATCTGCAAAATAGTTGTTATCTTAAGGTAAGTGTTATAGCACAGTAGGTTAAGCTGACACTTAGAATGCACACATCAATCCAGGTTCCTGATAATTTATTGTGAGAAGCAGATACTGGCCCAAGTACATGGGTTGCTGCCATCTACATAGGAGACCTGGATGAAGTTGCTTCTTCTTGGCTTTGGCCTGGCCCAGCTCCAGCTGCAGCTCTTCAGGGCATTTGGAGAATGAAACTGAAAAGCTTCTCTCTCTCTCTCTCTCTCTCTCTCTCTCTCTCCCCTCTCCCCTCTCCCCACTCTCCTCTCTCCTCTCTCCTCTCTCTGTTCTTCCCTCTCTTTCTCTCTCTACCTCTCCCTCTGTATCTTTCTGTTTCTCCGTTTCTAACATCCTATCCTTCCAAAAATAAATACCTTTATAATAGAATATCCAATATAGCCATAGAAATACTTCTATTTTATATTTTTGTGCAGAAATTAAAGCTGAAAGCAGTGTTTGACATGATTTGTTTACCTTTGTATAGAGTAAAATTGCTGTAATTTTCCCAGTGCATTTCTGTATTTATTTAAAAGTCCAAGAGCATTTATCAATATAATTTTTCAAAAAAAAAAAAAACAGGAATTCAGGCACAACCCATGTAATATTTACAATAAATTAGTAAAGGAAATGTTGATGCTGGCTTAGGTACTGAGAGTTTGTTGGGTTTTATGAGCTAAAAAGGGTGTGTATCATCAAGAACTATGCATATGGATGCTGTTAGGCTCAAAGAAAAGAGCTTATCCAAAATTTTGCCATTTGAAAAATTATTGTCTTTTACTTTAGGCCCACAATCTAGATATAGATGACAAAAAGAATTCCTAAAGTGTAGAGAACATTTTTGCTTCAGTAACTTAAAATGAAATGTGTCAGGTAAAGAGGACACTAGGGTCCTACAAAAGTAGAGTTAGAAGACACCATTTTTCACAGAGGTGTGTTACTTTGAAGCACTAGGCATTGCAGTGAGATTTCCTCACCCTCACACAATCAGCTTTAAAATATGTTCTCTAATATTATTGTGCCTTTTATTTCAATGTGTGTGTGTGTGTGTGTGTGTGTGTGTGTTTGGGATGAGAAATGGTAACAAGGACTGATCAGTCTAGTGATGGTTCTCTGGGATATCCAGAGTTGATATTAAAGTCAATGGGATGACTGAGGTCAAAATCAAAGAGGTGGAGATCAGTTAGTGAACAGATGCTTTACATGAATCAGAGCAATTCCACTTCTAGTTAGAAATCTAGCAATAATCTGGGTTAGGTACAGAGAAGTCATGGATAAGGATATGCATAACAGTGTTTTTTATGATATCAAAAAATCATGGAAATAGCCCAAAATGTCACCATTGTTAGAGTGAACAAACTAATCAGCACATATTCATGTAGTAAAGACTGCACAGTGAAAATGAATCAACAAGACGTATGTCTACTCTGATGAATCCTAAAAAGTATATTACGGAAGCAAGTTGGATTTGGCACCATGTGATTTTTTTCATAAACAAAATGCAAAATAAGAAAATATTAAACAATATCACTTAAAGAATGTTTATAGTTGGGTGGAAGAAACCTGACAGGCTGCCTCCCTGTGCAGGAGAGAACAACCCACTTAAAGAATGATTATCATAAAATCAAAGAGAGTGACTTCCACTGGGGAAGAATTGTAACAGAGAGGTAGGAAAAGGTTTCCAAAGTATAGTAACATTTAAATTTGTAATTTGGTTAGTGGATTCATCAATGCTTGCAATGCACATATTGTAAATTATATACAAAATATAGAACACTAGTATTGGCTCTCTTTTATTGTGTGTTGTCTCCTGGAATTTTCAGAGTATCAGGGACTACTATTACTTCATTTTATATAAGGGTAAATTTTGGTATGGTTACCTGGTCAAAGCCATATGGGGTAAATTATCCATGAATTCTCCATTAACACACAGGATGGCTGCTTTTGATTTATTCCATAACATTCAATGGACCTGGTAGAATTATCTTTCACTGTTTCCTTAAGATACACCAAGGTGGTAAATTATATGGAATACTTGAGGGCAGAATTTGAAGGCTTTCTGGGTTGAGTTGTTCCACATGTATCAAATATGCAGACTCACTATTGTGAACAAAAATATTTGCCACATAATTAATACATTTTCAAAAATTTCTCTACCAGGAGATGATTTCAACATCTTTTTTCCACTTTTCTATTTCCAATTTGGTTTTCTACTTCTCAGAGTACTCTTTACTTGGCTCTATTCATCCTTAAATATTATTTAATAACCTTTCACAATATTGTGCATAGTAACAAATATTAGTTTTAAAGATAACTTTTTTTGTATCCAAGGTAGAGTGGCAACATCTTGCTTAGCAGAGGACAACAAGCAAGTAATAAACAATTAAATTATAAAGATAGAAACTTTAGGTATAATTTATTTTTACATGATGAAACTAAGGCCCAGAGAAGTGGTACCATTGACATGAAATATGCAAATGATATGATCAAGGCCTAATTTCTAATTCTGTATGACATAGAAATGCTTTGAACAACTTTAAAAAGTAGATTTTATTTTTGACTTGATAATGAATAAGGATACCCCTTAGTTTCTCTTTACTCACACCTTTTCAAATTCCTTTCCTGTTACATTGTGTGGGACCTTCACTTCAGAAACACTTTAAGCCACCAAAAGATATATGTGTTTGATATCTCATCTACATCAGTGACAAAGATAACTTTGAATGGTTGTCATCCCGTATATTCACATTAAGAATTTTTTGTTTGTTCTACTTAATAATATTGGTTGAATTCTGTAATTAATACACAGTTATTCTTAAGTGTTGAAATTTAACTGAAAAGTGATCCCTGTTAAATATAAGAGTGGGAATAAGAGAGGGAAGAGATGTACAATTTGGGACATGCTCAAGCTGACTTGCCCCAAATGGTAGACTTAGAAACATTCCAGGGGACTCCAATTCAATCCCATCAAGGTGGCATGTACCAATGCCATCCCACTAGTCCATTTGATCAATTTCTGTTCACAATTGATCATAATGATAGGACTAAGAACCAAAGGGATCACATAAACAAGACTAGTGTCTGAAAATACTAACTGATAGAATAAAAAAGGGAGAGAACGATCCAACATGGGAAGCAGGATACACAGCAGACTCATAGAATGGCAGATGTCCTAAACAGCACTCTGGCCTCAGAATCAGCCCTTAAGGCATTTGGATCTGGCTGAAGAGCCCATGAGAGTATTTTAGGCATGGAAAGCCAAGACACTCTGGAAAAAAAAATGACCTAAATGAAAGATCTCTGCGAGTGAGATCCCAGTGGAAAGAACAGGTCATCAAAGAAGGAGGTACCTTTCTCTGAAGGGAGGAGAGAACTGCCACTTTGACTATGACCTTGTCTAAATATGATCACAGTTGGTGAACTCAAAAGACCTCCATAGCCTTGGCAACTCATGACTAGAGCATAAACAAGAGTGTCAATTTGTTAAGTCAACAACAGGAGTCACTGTGCACTTACTCCTCATGTAGGATCTCTGTCCTTAATGTGCTGTACATTGTGATTTAATGTTATAACTAGTAGTCAAATAGTATTTTTCACTTTGTGTTTCTATGTGGGTGCAAACTGTTGAAATATTTTCTTAATATATACTAAACTGATCTTCTGTATATAAAGAGAATTGAAAATGAATCTTGATGTGAATGGAAGGGGAGAGGGAGAGGGAAAGGGGAGGGTTGTGGGTGGGAGGGAAGGTAAGGGGTGAAAGCCATTGTAATCCATATGCTGTACTTTGGAAATTTAGATTCATTAAATAAAAGTTTAAAAAAAGAAAATTAGGCAAAAAAATGTTAGAAAAGAGTATACATACGTTTTGTGGATTAAGCAGGAAATTATTTGAAAGAAAATATTATGTTTAATTTGTAAGGATCAATTAATACATCCATGAAATAGCAAATTTGCACTGACAGTCTTGGTGAAAATTTGGGAAGCTGGAATCTCAGAGCTACTTGCTATATCACACTTTTCTTGAGAATAAAACATTGAAGTGTTGCATTAGACTATCTATTCCTCTGTCTGTGGCACTAACATCCCATATGGGTGCTAGTTCTAGTCCTAGTTGCTCCTCTTCCAGTTCAGCTCTCTTCTGTGGCCTGGGAAAGCAGTGGAGGATGGCCCAGGTGCTTGGGCCCCTGTACCTGCATGGGAGACCAGGAGGAAGGATCTGGTTCCTGGCTTTGGATCAGTGCAGCTCTGTCCATTACAGCCATTTGGGGAGTGAACCAATGGAAGGAAGACCTTTCTCCCTGTCTCTCTCTCTCACTATTTATAATTCTGTCCAATAAAATAAAAATCTAAAAAAAAAAGGAAAGGAAATACTAAAGAAATAAGTGAATGTCTCAATTTTTCAAAAGTATAAATGCACTGCACTTTTTTTTTAAATTTTTTTGACAGGCAGAGTGGACAGTGAGAGAGAGAGACAGAGAGGTCTTCCTTTGCCATTGGTTCACCCTCCAATGGCCGCCGCGGCCATGGCGCTACTGCTGGTGCACCGCGCTGATCCAAAAGCAGGAGCCAGGTGCTTTTCCTGGTCTCCCATGCGGGTTCAGGGCCCAAGCACTTGGGCCATCCTCCACTACACTCCCTGGCCAGAGCAGAGAGCTGGCCTGGAAGAGGGGCAACCGGGACAGAATCCGGTGCCCGACCGGGACTAAAACCCAGTGTGCTGGCACTGCAGGTGGAGTATTAGCCTATTGAGCTGTGGTGCCGGCCCACTGCACTTTCATTACAATGAAATACATAAAGCAGCTACCTTATGAAAAGAAAAGCTTTAACTCAATTTTGGATACCCCATGTCCAAATGACATAACACAGACCCCTCTGATAAGAGTCTGATGCTAATAGCTAAGCCTATATGGAAGAAAGATCACAGGGTGAGGAGGAAAAAGAATTGGAACAGATCAGGCTTTTACAACAAGCTTCTCATGAAGACTGAAAAGGTCACATGGAAACAACCTTCCAAGTGTATCCATCCACAGGACCCCACTTCATAAAGTACCTAAGTTCCCTGGTAACACTACTTTTGATGTATCTCTTAAGTTTTATATTGCATATTCATTTTTCTTATGAATATTTTGATTCCTCCTTTTTTTGACAGGCAGAGTGGACAGTGAGAGAGAGAGACAGAGAGAAAGGTCTTCCTTTGCAGTTGGTTCACCCTCCAATGGCTGCCGCGGCCAGCGCGCTGTGGCCGGCACACCACACTGATCTGATGGTAGGAGCCAGGTACTCATCCTGGTCTCCCATGGGGTGCAGGGCCCAAGTACTTGGGCCATCCTCCACTGCACTCCTGGGCCACAGCAGAGAGCTGTCCTGGAAGAGGGCAACCAGGACAGAATCCAGCACCCCTACCGGGACTAGAACCCGGTGTGCCAGCACCGCAAGGTGGAGGATTAGCCTAGTGAGCTGTGGCACTGGCCCTTGATTCTTCCTTTTGATTTATATTATGACCCACTCTTCATTCAGGAGCATGTTGTTCAATCTCCATATATTTGAATATTTTCAAGAGATTCTTAAGTTGTTAATTTCCTGTCTTGCTCCATTGTGGTTAGATAACATACATGGTATGATTTCAATTTTTTTTAATTTGATGAAACTTGCTTTATGGCCTAGCATATGGTCTATCTAGAGAAAGTTACATGTGCTGATGAAAAGAATGCATATTATTCAACTCTAGGATGAAATGTTCTGTATAGATATCAGATACATTTGGTCCGTAGTGTAGTAAGCTCTGTTTGTTGATTTTTTTGTCTAGTTGATCTATCCATTGATGAAAGTGGGGTGTCAAAGCCCCCCATTAATTTTGTACCTTAAGCAAATTGGGTATAGAAGGAACATTCCTCAACACCATCAGATGACAAGTCCACAGTCAACATCGTATTGAATGGGCAAAAGTTGGATACCATCAAATTAATGGAGGACAATATCTGGGGAAATGCTACAAGACATTGGCATAAGCAAAGACTTCTTTTTTTTTAGTGTTATTCACAGTATTTCTTTTTTTTTAAACTTTTATTTAATGCATATAAATTTCCAAAGTACAATTTATGGATTACAATGGCTTCCCCCACATACCGTCCCTCCCACCCACAACCCTCCTCTTTCCCACTCGCTCTCCCCTTCCATTCACATCAAGATTCATTTTCGATTATCTTAATATACAGAAGATCAGCTTAGTATACATTAAGTATGGATTTCAACAGTTTGCTCCCACACAGAAACATAAAGTGAAAAATAATAGATGATTTTTTTTAAATGATGATGAAATCAGAGCAGACCTATTGTCATGTTTAATCCCAGTGAGAGTCAAGTTGGTCAAGTTGGGAGTTGATAATTTCTTTTTTTTTTTTTTTTTACAGAGGATCAGTTTAGTATGCATTAAGTAAGGATTTCAACAGTTTGCACCCCCATAGAAACACAAAGTGAAATATATTGTTTGAGTACTCATTATAGCATTAAATCTCAATGTACAGCACATTAAGGATAGAGATCCTACATGAGGAGTAAGTGCACAGTGACTCCTGTTGTTGACTTTACCAATTGACACTCCTGTCTATGGCATCAGTAATCTCCCCATGCTCCAGTCACGAGTTTCCAAGGCTATGGAAGCCCTCTGAGTTCTCCGACTCTTATCTTGTTTAGACAAGGTCATAGTCAAAGTGGAAGTTCTCTCCTCCCTTCAGAGAAAGGTACCTCCTTCTTTGATGACCTGTTCTTTCCACTGGCATCTCACTCACAGAGATCTTTTGCCAGAGTGTCTTGGCTTTCCATGCCTGAAATACTCTCATGAGCTTTTCAGCCAGCTCCGAATGCCTTTAGGGCTGATTCTGAGGCCAGAGTGCTATTTAGGACATCTCCCATTCTATGAGTCTGCTGAGTATCTCACTTCCCATGTTGGATCACTCTCCCCTTTATTTACTCCATCAGTTAGCGTTAGCAGGTACTAGACTTGTCTATGTGCTCCCTTTGACTCCCAGTCCCTCCACCATGACCAACTGTGAACTGAAACTGATCACCTGGAACAGTGAGATGGCATTGGTACATGCCACCTCAATGGGATTGAATTGGAATCCCCTGGTATGCTTCTAACTCCACCACTTGGGGCAAGGCAGCCTGAGCATGTCCCAAATTATACATCTCTTCCCTCTCCCATTCCCATCACCATGTTCAACAGGGATCACATTTCAGTTAATTTTCAACACTTAAGAATAACTGTGCATCAATTACAGATCTAAACCAGTCATATTAAGTAGAACAGATAAAAAAACTACTAAGAGGGATAATGTATTAAGTTGTTCATTAACAGTCAGGGCTATGCTGATCAAGCCACCATTTAAGCATAAGCAAAGACTTCTTAGGAACCACTCCAGAAGCAAAGGCAATCAAAATAAAAATAGACAATTGGGATTATGTTAAGAGGTTTCTGGGGGTGAGGATTGTGTATGATTTATTTTGAAAGTCATAGTTACAGAGAGTGAGGGGGAGACAAACAGGGAGATTTTCCATTCCCTGGTTAACTCCCCAAATGGCCACAATGGCCAGCACTAGCCCAGGATGAAACCAGGACCCAGGAGCTTCATCCAGGTCTCCCATATAGGTGTCTTGGACCCAAACACTTGGGACATTTTCTACTGCTTTTCTCAGGACAGTAGCTGAAAGCTGGATGGGAAGTGTAGTAGATGGGGCATGAATCATTCTCATATGGGATGTTGGTGTCACAGGCAGCAGCAGCTTTACCCACTATACCACAACATCAGACTCACAAAAATATTTTTAAGTTTTTAACATCATAAGAATTTTTATTTGAAAATAACATATTCTAATGCAAGCCACATTATGTGCATATATTCAATAGTCTTGACCTTACAACTTCAAGCAGGATGAAATCTACCTAAGTTAAGAAAGCATACCATGGAATTACCATCACCTATATTTGAGGTTTAAAGTTATTTTACAGCCAGATGCAATTTCACAAATTGCATAAGTCTGATGAGATTATTATATATAGTAATCAAACATAAACTGTTACAGAACAATTGATATAAAGTTGTAGACAGATACATATGAAGGTAATAATCCTCCCATCTGTAATATTACAAAAGTTATCAGTAATTAACTTACATTATAAAAAGAAAAAATTTATGCTCACAAAACAGAACCTTTACATGTAAAACTCTAGGATTGAAAACAGTAATTTAAGAACTACTGTTCAATCAAAATTTGATTATCATTGACTCAACCTTGTTATTTAAATGCACATTTAAAATAACTTTCTGAAGGTAAATGTTTATTCTATGCTAGGTACAAAATAAAATCTTACAATACACTTCTGTCTCACAAGTTTACAGACAAATCAGTCAGACTGACCACACATCAGCCTGGTAAGTGTTGTCAAAACTATCTTCCCAGGGAACTACTGAGACAGAAGAGAAAACAAAGAGATCTCACCACAGAATATTGTATGAGGACTCCCTGGTTATAAACCAATTCAAAGAAGTCACCAAACATTTTTCAACTGAGTTCATCTGTATACACAGGGACAATGATATATAGTTCATCATTTACTGTTCTTGGGAGAAGAATTCATGTCCATTCACACTCACTCTGCACAAGGCACTGTTAAGGGCTCAGAAAGACAAAGCACATCCCACAGGGCTCCAATGTGGTTAGGGGGTGAAAAGGCTGAGGATCGCTGGACAAATCATCACTTCCAGTGAGTTCACTATCCCTAGCCCTTTAATTTCCTGGCAAGTTCAAAGATTTAAAAAGTGTCTAAACCAAGTCTTATGTTTTGTCATGTATGTTCAGAATGGGATCATTGTGCATCAGAATTACCTGTAATGCTTGGAAGTGCCCAAGCCAGGCCTCACTCAAAGTTTAGTGCTTCAGAATCCTCTAGGAGCCTGGCAGTTCTGAGGCATCTTCCTAGTCAAGAGCTCTTTCATTTTAAAGGCTGCTAACAGAAATGCACATGCTTATTAATAGGAGTACACATATGTCCATTCAACTTGTATTTCTTACCATAAAACTTATCATGTGTCACAGACCCATTTAAAGTTCTCATTAAAAAGACTTCCAGTCAAAACAGGAGAGCAACAGCAAATGGTCCACAGCATTGCTGACCTCAGCTGGCAGAGGCCTTTAGGTGCTGATACTGAACATAATCTGTATGTGTGCATCCTTTTCAGGGGAACAAAAGTGGGGCAAGCCAATCAAGGTTATGAATCCCTAACAATATTTTCAATATTAAACTAACCTCTAAAGTAAAGTCCACTGAATACGGTTACAAATGTGGTAAACTGACACAGCTGGTTCTCTGAATGGATGATTGTCCAAGGTTAGCTCATAGCCATGTTTTCATTTATTGCACCTATAACATGTGACAGATTTCACATCTGGGCCAGTTGCAGAACCTCAGTAAAATGAAAGTATTAGTGCTGCATTGCTGTAGCTACTATTACATAAAAAAAATCAGAAAACTAAGCCTCACAAAGGCATTATTATTATAAAAGCTAGCACAAGTGTAATGTCTCAAAAAAATCCCCATTCATATATAATTTTAACACTAAACCTGGAAGAAATATTTAATATTAAAAGCAATTTTTTCAGAGTACACAACCACAAAGGAGAGTATAAGGATTTGTCATACAGATATTGTGTTACCTTAGGCACCTCACATATAAAATAGGGAAAACAGTGCTACCAGAGGAAAATTTGACTGTTGCATTTGTTGACCCTGTCTAGTTTGAGCGTTTGTAGTTCACCCTAAACTCCCACATGAACCAACGCATGCGCTTCAGCCAATCGCATGCTCAGCCGCCCAGCCCCAGGGTCTGGGAAGAGCACCATGTAGGCTTCTCCCAGTGTGGAGGCCCTGACTGCACCTGGCACTGGGGCCATGAATCTACCTTTCGCGGACAAAACCAGCTTCCTTCCCCGTGACCCCAGGTGTACTCCGCATCCAACACAGGCCATCCCTTCTCCCGCTCACTGCAAGAGCCCAGACTCCTGCATGCTGCCCATGGCAGACACGGACCCTGTTTGAAGGCCGCATTGGCGCCAAATTCGGAGGTAATGTGTAAGAGGGTGTAGCGGGCCTGGAGCACAGACAGGGAAGCGGCTGCGAAGGCTGAACCCGGCACCTTCTTTTGCTAAGAGGCAGTGGCAGCGCTCTCAGTGCATAGAGGCCACTCTCCTCCCTGCCCATGGCCTGGCCAAGCAGGAGGAGGGACCCTGACCGCCCCGAGGATCCAGTGCAGAGCCGGAACCCGGCCATCCTCCTTTAGAGGGCTGGGCCACTCACCTCCATGCCCACGGCTGGGCAAGCAGGAGGGCGCACCCTGACGAGCTCTGCTGGAGGTAATGGCCACATCCCGCCTACCAGTTGCCACCTTTTCCCACCCCTGTCAGCGCTGACATTTTTTATCTCTATGGAAATGGTTGTAGCTGGGCCAGATTCCTCTCCGGCTTCTCCACTTTCTACTCTTGCTTTTTCTATCCTCGTAGGCTGTTCTGTAGTCCCTCTTCCAGCACTTGCTGGCTCCTTGCCCCGCTGCTTCTTGCTGGGCCAATCACCATGTTGTCTGAGGGGAGCATGAGGATAAAATATTTGTGACTTCTTGGAAGTCTTCAAAGAAAGGTCTCTGTAAGTCAAACCAATGGTAACTTTTCCCTTTCCCCATCACTGGTAGACATTGTTTTAGATAATGTTAGTAAAACAATAAAACCACACTTTTGAAGCTGTTGTAGATGCTCTCAAAAGTGCTTTCATACAAACTCTCAGCTCCACTGTGACACTTACCCACCGGCATTTCTTTTCTAGCTAAATTGTTATTAAGCCCTGTCTTCTTGCTTTTGAATAATGAAGGACTTTTCATTTGCTTTTTGGGAGCAAAGGAAGTAAAGAGTAGTGATGTGGGGAATAAAATTTATTAATTTACACATCTCTTTAATCATTATGTAAGGTTACACTTGAAATACAAGGTTAATAAGATCATACTTTCTGCCAATCCATGTATCATTTATTCTTAAATAGTAACTCTAAAAATAAATATACCTTTGAATTTCATTCTCCACAAAATTTAATAGAAGTGTATGTATACATGATACACATAAAAGTGTGTAAATGCAGATTATATTTTAATTAAACTTTATTTTTTCAATTAAATAAAACAAATTTAAGAAATATAATTAGGGCTATTGGTAGGTTTTAAGCATGGAGATTTTTATGTCAGATTTTTAAAAGATCACATAGATTGTTGAGACTAGACAGCAGAGGGTAAGTGTAAATGGTAATACCAGTTAAGAGATAGTAGAAGTTTTTCCAGGGAGAGCTGGTGGTATCTTGAACCAGGGAGGAACAGTGGAGAAACGGAGATCCTCACTGTATTCACAATATATTAAAAAAAACCTCAATCATAAGATTAGTGAGTGATTTTATGTTACAGAGTAGTCATACTTAAATATGACTCTTAGGTTTTTATATTGGGCTGGAAGGTGGTTTTGATTTGCCTGAATAAGGTAAAACATAAAGAGGAGTAAAGTTAGATAAAGTGGTTAGGAATTACTAGTAGAATAGGAAGTTGATAACTTCTGACTTCTTGGCTTATATCCCAGAGAGGAGTGGAGCTGTTCACTTCTCAGAGACATGGCATGGCACAGCATTCACAGCCTTGCCAGCGTTCTTGGTCTTTGTCAGCCTGTTCTTTACTGCTTGATGGCAAATCCACTCCCAAAGTTAGACCCTGATCCTGGAATGGCTTTGTTGATTTGGGCTTCTGTTTCCTCTTCTTCCAAACTCTCAGAACTGCTAATGGTGTCTGACACATAAGTATTGTCTTGTAGTGGCACATCTTCCTCTGCCTTCTGATTCCAGCTGGGTGCTGAGGTTGGTTTCCCATGCATATTCATGTCCAGGAGGTTATAGGCTGAGTCAGGAACCACCTAGCCTCTCTGTTCCTTCACTGGTATCTCTCTCTTTCTCACTCACCCAACCACACACACACACACACACACACACACACACACACACACAAACCTTCCTTCACTGATACATAACAGTGTAACATATACACACACCCTTCCTACACTGATAGATGGCAGTGTAACACACACACACACACACACTCTTCCTTCACTGATAGATGACAGTGTAACACACACACACACCCTTCCTTCACTGATAGATGACAGTGTAACACACACACACACACCCTTCCTTCACTGATAGATGACAATGTAACACACACACACACACACACACCCTTACTTCACTGACACATGGCAGTGTAACACACACACACCCTTTCTTCACTGATAGATGGCAGTGTAACACACACACACACACACCCTTCCTTCACTGAGAGATGACAATGTAACACACACACACACACACACACCCTTCCTTCACTGATACATGGCAGTATAACACACATACACACCTTCCCTGATAGATGGCAGTGTATCAGATCAGCTCCCATCGCCAATCTGAAGCCAGGAGCCAGGAGCTTCTTCCTGGTCTCCCATGCAAGTGCAGGGGCCCAAGAAGCTGGGCCATCTTCTACTGCTTTCCCAGGCCATAGCAGAGAGCTAGACTGGAAGAAGGGCAGCCAGGACAAGAACCTGCACCCGCATGGGATGCCAGCACTGCAGGCAGAGGATTAACCAAGTGAGCCAAGGCTCTGCCCCGACTAACAGCATTTTCAATTGAAAATGGGTTCATGAGTGAGAGCTTTGGTGGTGAGGGAGGTGGCGGCAGGAGGGACCAGTGAGGGGAGGGCAGAGGTCCTGCCTGGGCCTAGCGGCCTCCTCCCACCTCCAGCACCTCCAGCCCTGGCTGCAGCCCAGCCTTGCTGCCCCTTCCCAACTACACTTGCCTGCTGTGAGCCTGAAAGCGGTTGCAGGAACCCAGCGGGCTGCCAAGGGGATCTGTGCCTCCACTGCCCTCAGCCACTGCCACAGCAGCCGCAGCTCCATGGATTGATCAGCCCCGAACTGCAACCCCTCAGGGCGGACACCACCCTCAACAGCAAGGTCCAGGGTGTGCACGGCCACCCTGGCAGGAGCTCCAAAGTGACTGCAACAAAAGGAGCTGGGTACCCTCGGGCAAGAGGCCCCCTCACTCCCGCTCCAGGGGTGCAAGAACTGCACCCCCCAGCCCAGCAGAAATGGCATCGAGCGATCCCATGGTGGCCCACAAGGGACTGGACTGGCCAAGGGCGAGGAGGAGCAGGAGGAGGTGTGGCTGCTATCTTTGTCCCTGACCTCAGGCTGCAGTTTAAGAAGCCCCTCAGGCAGGGAGGTTGAGCCAGGGGAGGATCCGATGATAGGATAGGGTAGTTCCAATAGGAATCTGAGCTCCAGATGCTTGATGTGATGAGACTGAGCACCAAAGATCTGTCTGAACCCTACTCCATTTATACTTATAGAGATTTTATCCACAGCTGGCCACAGCTGTGCTTCTTGGCCATCATAGGGGAGGAGTGTGTAGCTGTCATCGTTTGCAAGTTGGATATGCACAAAAAGATGTTCTGCAGAGGTTATATAGCCATGTTAGCTGTGGATTCCAAACCCAGGAGTAATGGCATGGGTACTAACTTGCTTAAGAAAGCTATTTATGCCATGGTTGAAGGAGACTGTGATGAAGTTGCTTTGGAAACAGAAATAACAAATAAGTCTGCTTTGAAACTTTATGAAAATCTTGGTTTTGTTCCAGATAAGAGGCTATTCAGATATTATTTAAATGGAGTCAATGCACTACAACTTAAACTGTGGCTGCATTGAGAAACTGACATCAAGGAGGAAGGGCTAATCATGCAGAGTCGACCTTTGCATGCAATGCACTTTGTACAGAATTGCTTTGCTGGTGGATTTCATAATTTCCATGGAGCTCTTCTCTGTCGGTGTTGCGTTGAGTGCCGCACAATATTTGTACTTTGGCCTGGAGCATTTGTTCTGAAATAAAAGAGATTGTTTTAAACTTCAGGAGTCTTTTGGTATGAAGAAGATATGTCAGTTGATAGCCAAGATTTGTTTGTTAATTTGCAAAGTCTGCTGACAATGCTATTTACCTAGTGATAATTTTATCACAGAACCAGTAAGTGGAACACGGTTTTTGTTCTTAAAAAAGCCACCATAGGCTGGTGCCATGGCTCAATAGGCTAAACCTCTGCCTGTGGCACTGGCACCCTGGGTTCTAGTTCCAGTTGGGCACTGGATTCTGTCCCAGTTGCTCCTCTTCCAGTCCATCTCTCTGCTGTGACCCGGAAGTGCAGTGGAGGATGGCCCAAGTGCTTGGGCCCTGCACCTGCATGGGAAACCAGGAGAAGCACCTGGCTCCTGGCTTTGGATCAGTGCAGTGCGCCAGCCACAGCGGCCATTGGGGGGTGAACCAATGGAAAAGGAAGACCTTTCTGTCTCTCTCTCTCACGGTCCACTCTGCCTGTCAAATAAATAAATAAATAAATAACCACCATAGATGGTAAAGTCTCTAAATATATTAACATTTCACACAATACCTACCATAATTTTCTGAAGGGGGTGAGAGAACAGCTTCAATTTTAGGTTTTATTATTATTTTTCAATATTAAATTTCCCAGTCTTGAATATTGGTACCTCATTGATTAGTGAATGAGAAAGTGTAGAATGGGGTATGTCTTACGAGTAAAGTTAATTAAGTTGTGTCTGCCAGTGCCTGTGTAGATAAAAATGTGTGTCTTCATCTTAGCTTTTGAATGCATGTTGTCTTTTTCTTTCAGGCTTTTACAAGCAAACTTTTGTTTTCATTTAAATTCTAAATTTGGTAATAAATTATTTCAGGGTTTTATAATTTGGATACTTTTTCCAGGTGAGTGACAGAGTGGTTGACTTTAGACGTCCCTTCTTTCATTGCACTAAGAAGTTGAATCTACTTGGAAAACCTTTGAGGAATGGCCCCAAGGGGATGACAAAAGTTGATGGAGGGCCACTGCCATGGCTCATTAGGCTAATCCTCCACCTTGCGGCGCCAGCACACCGGGTTCTAGTCCCAGTTGGGGTGCCAGATTCTGTCCCGGTTGCCCCTTTTCCAGGCCAGCTCTCTGCTGTGGCCAGGGAGTGCAGTGGAGGATGGCCCAAGTGCTTGGGCCCTGCACCCCATGGGAGACCAGGATAAGTACCTGGCTCCTGCCATCAGATCAGCGTGGTGCGCCGGCTGCGGCGGCTATTGGAGGGTGAACCAACGGCAAAGGAAGACCTTTCTGTCTCTCTCTCTCTCACTGTCCACTCTGCCTGTCAAAAAATAAAAAAAAAAAGTTGATGGAGTTGGGAATTACTTGGTTTTGGACTAAAAAGTCGAATGATTACCATATTGTTCCACTGGTTTATATTGAATATCAGCGTATACCTTACATCTCTAATTGGGTATGTAAAAATTGTTAAGTAGACTAAAATTTTCAATTTTAGCATGATAACTCAGCACCAAAATTAAGCCTCCAAGTGGAGGCAAACATCAAATATTATTTTTTGATATTAGGAATTCATTTGTCTGATACAAGTTTAAATACAATTCAATTATAATTTGATAGAGGGGGTTCACTTGGCAAGAACTGAGCAAAATTTTTGCAACTTTCTTTTAATGGGGGTGCTGTCTCTTTTTAAGACTGACTGTGCTATCCGCTGACACTGGTTTGGCAGTTGGTACTGCTGAACATTTCACTACATGCTACCATGAAGCTGTATATGCTAGTACTGAAGAGGCTAATGGGTATACTACCATTTTTGATGTGTGGGCTGATCATAATTTCCCTTACACTGGGATGAAACTACTTTAGAGAAGTTCACAGATCAGAAACCAGACAGTAGCTTTTGAGTTTGATGCCAGTAAAAAAGAAAAAGTTATTGATAAAAATTGGTTGTAATAATTTCTACTTATTACCTAAATTACCTTCCACACTTGCTTGACAAATCTATGTAAAGAGGTTTGCCACATTTTAACCTTACCATGCATGGGAGCTAAGAAATAATGTTGCATATTAGAGTAGAAGAGAAAAGCAAAGGCTTACATTCATCTTCCAACAGATATATTTTAAAAGTGATGGCTCAGGGCCTGCCACTGTCACACAGTTGGTAAAACCACTTCCTACAGTGCCAGCATCCAGTATAGCACTGGTTTGAGTCCTGGCTGCTCCACTTCTGACCCAACTCTCTGATAATGTGCCTAGGAAAACAGTGAAAGATGGCTCAGTTCCTTGAGCCCCTGCATCCACATGGGAAGCCTGGAAGAAGCTCTTGGCTCTGGGCTATGGATCAGCCCAGCTCCAGCCATTTCGGCCATTTGGGAAGTGAACCAGCAGATGGGAGATATTCTCTCCCACTCTGCCTCTGCCTCTCTGTAACTCTGCTTTTCCAATAAATAAATCTTTTTTAAAAAAGAGATATGTCAGTAAAGGCAATTTACATAAAAATAAGGTGATGGGAGTACCTTTATAGAACCACTAAACATAATAACATCACTTAGAATTGCTGTCTCTGGGGCTGCCAGGTTAAGTCACTGCCTGTTATACCAGCATCATGTATGGGTGTCAGTTCAAGTTCAAGATGCCCCACTTTTGATCCAACTCTGTGATAATAGCTTGGGAAAAGCAGCAAAAGATGACCCAAGTGTATGGGCCTGTGTCACACTTATGGGATACCCAGAAGAAACTCCAGATGTCTGGCTTCAGCTTAGCCCAGCTCTGGCTATTGTGGCCATCTAGAGAGTGAACCAATGTATCAAAAATCTCTTTCTGTCTCTCCTTCTCTCTGTGTAACTCTGACTTTCACATAAACAAATAAATCCTTAAAGAATTTTTGGATGTGAAATGACCTACCTGTAAGGAACAATAGGTTGAATATATTTTCTGCTGTACTCAACATGGTATCAAGAGATGTTGCTGGGGAGCTGACATTGTGGCACAAAGGATAAAGTCGTTGCCTGTGATGTGGGCATCCCATGTAGGTACTGGTTTATGTCCTGGATGCATCACTCCTGATCCATTCCTTACAAATGGCCTGGGAAAAGCAGAAGATGGCCCAAGTGTTTGGGCCCCTACAACCCTTGTGAGAGACACAGATGAAGCAATCATCTGGGGAGTGAATCAGCAGATGGAAGATCTGTGTCTCCCTTTCTCTCTATGACTATTTTAAATAATTAAATAATCTGTCCTTAGGCCTGTAGGTCATACCAGAAATCTTTAAGCCTAAAATGTCTTTAAGATATTTCTAAAAATATCTAGACATGTCAAAAAGGCTACATGTCACTGGCATTTGCTTTTCTTTATCTAATCAGTAGTGGTTTATAGTTAATTCAACTTGAGAATAAATTGATACCTGAACAGTCTCACTCCTGATAATGAGAGACTTTTTTTAAACTTTTATTTAATAAATATAAATTTTGAAAGTAAAACTTTTGGATTATAGCAGTTTTGCCCCCCATAACCTCCCTCCCACTCACAAATCATCCCATTTCCTGTTCCCTCTCCCATCCAATTCTTCATCAAGATTCATTTTCAGCCGGCACCATGGCTGAATAGGCTATCCTCCACCTGCAATGCTGGCACCCCAGTTTCTAGTCCTGGTCGGGGAGCCGGAATCTGTCCCAGTCACTCCTCTTCCTGTCCAGCTCTCTGCTATGGTCCAGGAGTGCAGTGGAGGATGGCCCAAGTGCTTGGGCCCTGCACCCACATGGGAGACCAGGAGAAGCACGTGGCTCCTGGCTTTGGATTGGCATGGTGCGCCAGCCGCAGAGTGCTGGCTGCAGCAGCCAGTGGAGGGTGAAACAATGGAAAAGGAAGACCTTTCTCTCTATCTCTCTCACTGTCCACTCTGCCTGTAAAAAAAAAAAAGATTCATTTTCAATTATCTTTATATACAGAAGATCAACTTGGTATATACTAAGTAAAGATTTCAACAGACTGCAGCCACACAGACACACAAATATAAAGTACTGTTTCAGTAGTAATTTTACCGTTAATTCGCACAGTACAACAAATTAAGGACAGAGGTCCTACATGCGAAGCAAGTATACAAGTTGATCTTCTGTATATAAAGATAATTGAAAATGAATCTTGATGAGGAATTGGATGGGAGAGGGAGTAGGAGATGGGATGGTTTGCAAGTGGGAGGGTGGTTATGGGGGAAAAACCCACTATAATCCAAAAGTTGTACTTTCAAAAATTATATTTATTAAATAAAATTTTTAAAAAGTGACGTTTCTCAATTTCTTACAGTCTGTGTTGTCAAATGAGCCTTCTTTGAAAATATTTCTTCTCTCCTCCTGTGAGAGCGATGTTAAAAATATAACATAAGGACCGGTATCATGGTGTAACAAATAAAAACACTGCCTGCAATCCCAGTATCCTATATATGCATTGGTTCATGTCTTGGCTGCTCCACTTCTGATCCAGCTTGCTGCTAATGGCCTACAAAAACTAGTAGAAGGTGGCAAAAGTGTTTGGGCTCCTCCCACCCATGTGGGAGACTCAGATGTAGATCCTGGATCCTAGCTTGTAATTGGTTCAGCCCTGACCTTTGCTACCACTGAAGAGTGAATCAGTAGATGGAAGATACTATCTCTCTCTCACTCTCTCATTCTCTCTCCTCTTTCCTCCTCTAACCCTTTCTCCCTCTCTGTAACTCTTACTTTCAAATAAATAATTAAATCATTTAAATATATATATATTAAATATATATTTTGTTTTTATTGCCTGTGCTTCTTGGGTCTTATCATGAAGTCTTTGTCAATACCAATGTCTTGCAGTGTTTCTATATATATATATATATATATATATATATATATATATAATATGTATATTTAATATATATATTTATATATATTAAATATATTAAATATATTATTATTATATAATATTAAATATATATATTATATTATATTATCTATATAATTATATATATATTATAATATATAATATATAATTATATATAATATATAATATATAATTATATATAATTATATATATATAATATATATAATATAATATAATAATATTATATAATATTATTTTATATATTATATTATATTATATTATATTTTATATTAATTATAATTATATATTAAATATTATTATATATTTATATATAATATGACATTTTAAATTTACTTTATAATCATAGCTTAATGTTCCACTGAATAAAGGGATGAACAAATTAAAAGTAGAAAGAACAATGTTCAAAAGGCATACAGAAAATTCTTGTAAATAATAAAATGCCAAGACATAAATTTCCAACATATATATTTTAGCTCTGTACTATATATATTAGCTACCACAAATCAGCAAAAATGTGCTATTTATCTTTTTGAGTCTGGCTTACTTCACTGAGCATTATGGTGTCAAATGACATCCACTTTGTGGCAAAAGATAGGATTTCAGTCTTTTTATGGATGAGTAGCCATCCTTCTTGTATACGAACATTTTCTTTATCCAGTCATCTGTTGATGGACACTGGGGTAGATTCCATATCTTATGTATTGTAAATTATATATATTAAATATATATAATATATTTAATATTATATAATATATTTATATTTATAATATAAATATAATATAATATAATATAATATATATTATATATAATATATAATATATATAATATTATATATATAATATATGGCTTAGTAGTTAAGACACTGGTTAAGAGGTTATACCCCATATCAGAATGCTTCAGTTTGAGTCTTCTCTAACTCCTGACTGCAATTTCTTGCTAATGTAGACCATGGGATTAATCCATCATCACTCAAGTAACTGGATTCTTACCACCTACAGAACAGACCTGGATTCAGTTTCTAGCTCCTGGTTTTAACCTCTCACTTGGCTACTGAAGCCATGTAGGAGGTGAATCAGGAGATGGGAGTTCTCTGTTTCTTTCTTTGTCTCCCGGTTAAACAAATATTTTTAAATTAAAAAGAATGTAACATATTCTACCTAGAAACCTTTTTTAATGCATAAAATTTCACACATTTCATAAGTACAAATTTAGGAACATTGTGGTCTTTCCCACCCTACTCTCCCTCCCAACTGCACTCCCACCCTTCTTCCTCCTCCCTCTCCTATTCCCATTCTTATTTTTTACAAAGATCTATTCAGTTAACTTTACACACATAAGATTAATTCTGCACGAGTTCAAGAAACTCAACAAGAGCAAAAGAAACAAAACAGCTCAATAAACAATATTAAAAAAACGTGTTCAACAGTTGAGATAAGGGCTGTTCAAAATCATAGCCTATCACAGTGTCATTTCACTTCTGTAGATTACCTGTTAGGTGCTCTATTAGTTACCACAGATCAGGGAGATCTTATCAATTGTGAACTGAGCTGTAATGAACATGCAGTTACAGAAAACATTTTCATATGCTGATTTCATTTTCTTTGGGTAAATTCCTAGGAGCAAGATGACTGGGTCATATGGTAGGTCTTTGTTCAGATTTCTGAAGTATCTCCATACTGTATTCCAAAGTGTCTGTACCAGATTACATTCCCACTAACAGTGGATTAGGGTACCTTTTCCCCACATGCTTGCCAGCATTTGTTTTTTGTTGATTTCTGTATGAGATTCATTCTAACTGGGTTGTGGTGAAAATTTATTGTGGTTTTGATTTGCATTTCCCTGATGGCTTGTGATCCTGAGAATTTTTTCATGTGTCTATTGGCCATTTTAATTTCCTCTTTTAAAAATGCCTGTTTAAGTCATTTGCACATTTCTTAACTGGATTGTTTTGTTGTAGTCAAGTTTATTGAGCTCTTTATAGATTCTGGATGTTAATCCTTTATAATTTTCCTAGTTTGCAAATAATTTCTCCCATTCTGTCAATGGCCTCTTTACTTTGTTTAGTGTTTCCTTTGCAGTGCACAGCTTCTCAACTTGATGTAATCCCATTTGTCAGTTTGGGCTTTGATTGTGTGTGCTTCTAGGGCCTTTTCCAAGAAGTGTTTCCCTAGGCCAATGTCTTGCAGAGTTTCTCCAATGTTCCTTAGTAATTTGATAGTCCTCTAGGTTTAGGACATTGATCCATTTTGAAGGATTTTGTGTAGATGTAGGGTAGGGGTCTTATTTCTTACTTCTGCATGTAGAGACCCAGTAGTCCCAAAACATTTGCTTTAGAGACTGACCTTGCTGCAGGGATTGATTTTAGCTCCTTTGTCAAATTTAAGTTGGTTGGAGGCCCATGGATTTATTTTAGGTGTTTCTATTCTGTTCCATTGGTCTAATGTTTTACCTCTTTTTTTCTTTTTCATTTTTGTCAGTACCAGACTTTTGATTATAACTGCACTGTAGTATGTCTTGAAAACAAAAGCTTCCTACAAGCCAAGGGCAGCTGAGGGCCTGGGTGGATCAGAGTGCGGAGCACCCCAGGCAGTGCGCCCACACCCACGCCCTCACCAGCCGAGGCCCAGCATCCTGCGCCAGGTGTGGCGCCATTCAGAAAAGTATCATGTAGTCCTCGGCCACCAGGAGCTCCAGGTTGCTATTGACTTAGCTGCGTGGGGCAGCGGGTCGTGTTCAGGGTGGCCGCGCCCAGCCCGGGCCTCCCCCGTGGGCCTCAAGGATCGGGGTCCCCCCTCGGGCGAGGCGTGGGGCTTGAAGGAGAGGGCCGCGGGCTCTGGGGAGGGGCGGGGGTCTCTGGGAAGGGTCGGGGGCTCTGGTGGAGGGGGCCCACGGGCTCTGTGGAGGGTGCCTCAGGCTCTGGGGAGGGTCAGGGGGCTCTGGGAAGGGTCGGGGGATCTGGGGCAGGGGTCGTGTTCCAGCCCCTTGGGCCCCCTCTGGGCGGGCCTTGGGGGTGGACATGACCACCCAGCTCAGCACACCGGGTACCTGGGGGTCCCCGCCCCACTGGCCGCCTGTGCTGGGTGGAACTCTGGGGGTCCAGGAGTGAGAGTGGCAATGATGGACAACTGTCACTCATCCTCCCCGTGAAACTGTGACCTGGGGCCGGGGACTGAGCCTGTCCGGGCGGCTGCGGGTGTGGATGTGGTGGGCGCCCGGCCTGTGGCTGCGGCGTGGGAGGCGGTGACGGGTGTGACCGGCGTGTGGTGGTGGTGGTGGTGACAGACGTGTGATGGGGATCAGGGTGGTAGTGTTGGTGCTCACGGTAGTGTTGGTGGTGATGATGAAGGTGATGGTAGTGTTGGTGATGGACATGTGTGGTGGAGACAGCAGCTGCCGAGACAGGGGTCCAGGGGAAGGCCCAGGCTTGGTGAGTGGGGCCAGCAGGGCAGAGAGCCTGGGTGAGCAGCCACGCCCCGCGCCTGCCCTGCCCCGCCCACCCCGCCCCGCCGCCTGCTCACAGGACAGGTTCTCCATGACACAGTGGTAGTCAGCACAGCTGCTGTTGGGGAGGAAGCAGGAGGTGAAGACGATGATGGCGTTGAGGCCCTCGCCGTGGTTGCCTGGGGAGAGGCGGCCGAGGGCGGCCGTCTCAGAGCTCGGAGCCATGCAGGCTCCACCCTCCGCTGTGGTGGGGCACGGAGGGGCTGCCAGACTGGCAGGGGGGCCAACCTCCAACCTCCGGGGTGACCACGGGTACAGGGGGTGGTCCGACCTCTGGGGTGACCACAGGTATGGGGGGGTCCGACCTCCAGGGTGACCACGGGTACAGGAGGGGTGACCTCCGGGATGACCATGGGTACAGGGGTCCGACCTCCGAGGTGACCATGGGTACAGGGGTCCGACCTCCGGGGTGACCACGGGTACAGGGGTCCGACCTCTGGGGTGACCACGGGTACGGGGGTGGGTCGACCTTTGGGGTGACCACAGGTATGGGGGGATCCGACCTCCGAGGTGACTATGGGTACAGGGGTCAACCTCCGTGGGTGAGCACAGGTACCCGGGGACGTCACCTCCGTGCGTGACCACCTTCATGTGCAGCTGGATCATGTGCAGGTCGATGCGGTGCTCCTGCTCCCCGATGATGACTGTGAGCCACAGGCGCCCATTGGCCGCATCGCTGTCCTCTGCCACGCCGTCCCCAAACAGGTCCGCGCTGTCCCCAGGCATGTTCTTGCCGGGGGCCACCGGGGTGTCATCTGGAAGCAGCACCCCTGGGCTGGATGCGCTGGCCTCTCGCGGCTGCCTTCCTTCTCCCGACCTGGCCGCCTGTGCCCTGACAGGACCTGGCTCAAGTGCCAACTCCTCCAGAAAGCCTTCCGAGATTGCGCCTCCCGGACATTTGACTCCTAACACTTCCTGGGTCTCTTGCCCCTTAACTGACGCGAGCAGCCAGAGGGCCTGGGGGTTCATGGTGTGCTACTCCGTATCCCCCACCCCTGGGCAGAGCCACCTTGCTGACAGCAGTGGGGGAACTGGGGTCCACAGCTGTGCCATGGGAGTCAGACCCAGCTCCCTTCCGGTCACTCCCCAGACCTGCCATGCTAGGGCGGGAGCGCCATCCGGGCCCCCTGGATCTGCCGCACTGGGGCGCGCAAGCGCCATCAGGGTCTTCCGGTGCTGGCCGGGAGCACCCGGGCCACCCATGCAGGCTGAGTCCAGAGCAGAGCTGGGGAGGGACCCAGGACCTGATGGGGGAAGCGGGAGCCCTCCTGGCCTCCCCTGCCCTGGAGTCCCGCACACAGCGCTCACGCCTCCGGCTCTCAGGCTCTCGGGCTCTTGGGCTCTGCTCGGCCGTTGAGCGCTGGGCGCCGTCGCTGGGGGCCGCGTCCAGTGGGGACCTCGGGACCCATGTTTGGTGAGGAGATTGAGACAGGGGCATCCTGGGTCAGACTGGATTCGGATCCAGCTCCCTGCCCATGCGCTCCCTGGGGGCAGCGGTGAGGGCTCAAGTGCCGGGGGCCCTGCACCTGCGTGGGAGACCCAGATGGAGCTCCTGCTCCTGGCTCCAGCCTGGCCCAGCGCCGACTGTTGTGGCCATGTGGGGAGTGACCCAGCGGATGGGAGCGTGCTTGCTCGCTCTCTCTCTCTCTGACTTTGCGTTTCAAATAAATCAGAAAAGCAAATGAAAACCTAGGAAGAGTGCGATTGTCAGAGAGGATCTGTTTACTGCTCTCCGAAATCCTGGAGGGAAGTCCCTCCTGCTTCCTCCCTGGGCCCCGCCCCCACCTGCCGCTCCTTGCTGGCCGTGACCGTGAGATTGTCCCACACGCGTGGACATCAGACCTGGCCGATCCTGCTCCGCGTGTCCCGCCAGAGCCCTCACTGTGGCCATTGGGGTTGTGAGACCTGCGCCTGCCTCCCTCTCCCCTAGCTCCTGCTCGGCCACTCCACCCCTCACCACCCCCCAGGCCTGTGCCGGGCATCCTTTCCAAGGACCCCACTCGGTTACCCTGGCCAGAGCTTCCACCTCCCCGGCAGTGTGGACAAGGGGCCGGGTCGTCCTGGGCTCCCTAGGATTGGAGCAGCGTCCCTGCCCCCTGCTCCGTGCCAGCCACACCCACATTCTGCCCTGCCCTCGGTGTCATGGCTGCCCACGCCTGTGGGCAGAGCCGTGTCACCTCCCGCCACGTCCCCGCTGTATCCCCCCGCGTCCCCAGCGCCCAGAGCAAGCGCTCGAAAAGCCGGGCAGGCCGCGGGCCGTGGTCCCCTTCGAGGATCTTGGGGAAGACCCGCGCGGTGGCGACAGGTGCAGGTGCGCATGAACCCCGCGCCATTCCGTGGCCCCCGCGGACCCCGCACCCCACGCCCGTGGCCAAGACTGGGACAGCCCCGTGGCCCTTACCTTCCCACTCCAGCTCATTGCCGTTGCCCAGGAACTCGAGCGAGTCCATCTCGTCGGGGGTCTCAATGTTGTCCACGTTCATGTCCAGGTTGTCGGCGTGTCCAGGAAGTCGTTGGACAGCGGGGAGCCCTCGCTTTGGTCCAGCGAGATGCTGATCTCCGGGGCCACCAGGGTCTTGCATTTCTCTGGTAGGGTCGGTTGAAGTTCAGTGCACCGGGAGGGGCTGGGGAGAGGCCGACAGAACCTGTGGCCCCTCGCGCTCCCCCCACCCCACTGCCCTGCCTGGCAGAGGAGGCGGAGTGGCAGGGCCGGGGTGGGGCAGCCGTGGCCATCCCCTGGCGCCTGCGGGGCAGTGGGTGGGCACTGGCTGCAGCAGTGAAGGCTCCGCGGGTCCCGGCTCTGCATCCAGCCAGCCCCAGCTAGCCCCCATGCTTGCGCACCCTGGGCCCCTGCACCACCCCTGTGACTCCATGGAGCTCCTGGCTCCCGGCTTCAGCCTGGCCCAGCCCTGGCCGTCTGGTGTCTGGGGAGTGACCTAGCAGGCAGGGGTCTCTGTCTCTGACTTTGCCTGTCTCCCATTTAAATAAATACATAGAAAAATGTAAGAGGTGCGTCCTGGCAGAAAATGGTCAGGTCATCATTCTGTGCATGTGCTCAGCACTGTGGACTCAGGAGTGGCCTGGTAGGGAGGTTACCGTCCTGCCCGGAGGGCACCTGAGTCCCAGACATTGCCTGGCTGAGACAGGCAGGAGGCAGAGCCCCCCTCTCAGACGGGGCTCAGTGGGAAGTGGGATGGGCTTGGGGGGCTGTGTGTGTGTCACGCCAGCATCACTCCTCTCCTTGTAGGGGCCAAGGGAGGGCCCAGCAGTGACCCTGACACTGAGGGCTCATCCCTGCCTGGGAGGCACTGACCCCTCAGAGTGGCCATATGGCAGTGAGGACAGATTGGAGCCAGAAGGTCACCCCCAAGCCTCACACGAAAGGGACCCGCCCTGAAAAGTAAAACCCAATGCATCTGCCCCCCCCCAGGCTTTGGAGTTATGGGTGTGTGTGTGTGGGGGGGTGTTGCTTCCCTCTGCATGGAGCTGCCTGCCCAGGAGCAGTAACTCCGGTTTCTTGGTCCCTGGCTGGAGAGGAATTCTAGCCCAGGATAATCCAACCCGAGTCTTGCGCCCTTGATTCCGATGGGATTTGGGGGCCTGAACTTGATGCTGAGTGACTGCGGGCAGATGGTGCCTGTACACCTGCCCAGGGCAGGGGCTGCCATGGGCCCCCTCTTTGCGGCAGCCACACCCCACATCATGAGGCTGGGGCAAGTCCTGAAGGGCAGCAGGGAGGGCTCCCCTGTGGGCATCGCCGTGGCCATCTGGGGACTGAACCAGCAGTGGGGGTTCCCTGTCTTGGCTGCTCAAATCTAATAAAGTCTTGAAAATGTTTTAAAGATTATTTGGGTGCAAAACGGCCTGCAGCCCACACACTTTCCCAGCAAGCACTGTCCTCGCCCTGCGGGGGGGGCTGTTGTGGGGGTGCGCGTGGGTGTGGAGGCCCAGGGAGAGGCCACCTGCAAGCCCTGCCCCGGGGGTTCGGGCCTTTCTCTCCTGGGCCCTCGGCTGATTAAAGGAAGCCCAGGCATGTTCTAAGTCCACGGATTTAAACATCCTTAAAGTTGTATTCATTCACTTACCTACCTTATCTTTCTGCAAGGCAGAGTGACAGAGGGGTCTTTCACACACTGGTTCACTCCAGTGCCTGTAGCCAGGGCTGGGCCAGGCTAAGGCCGGGAGCTTGGAGCTCCATCCGGGTCTCCTGTGCGGGTGGCAGGGGCACCGGCACTTGAACTGTCACCGCTGCCTCGCAGGGTGTGGACTGGCAGGGAGCTGGCAACAGCAGTGAGAGCCCGGCACTGGACCCAAGGGCTCCACTGTGGGACAGGGGAGCAGCCTGTGGGGTGGGGGCGTGGCCTGGGCCGGGGTCGTGGCCTATGGGTCAGGGGCATGGCCTGTGGGCTGGGGAGCGGCCTTTGGGCTGAGTGCCAGCCCCGTGTCATCTCTTTGACCCTTACAAGCTGACTTCCTGTGATTCGCAGCTGAGGAACGGGCAGAGGCACAGACAGGCTGAGTAACTGGCTCAAGCACACGCAGCCACGTCCCCGCGGACCCTCCCCCGCAGGCCCCAGAGCTGGGCAGCCCCCTTCCCTTCAGGGCCTCTGGGATCTGCTGGCCCAGTCCCGGCAGAGCCATGCCTGGCACGCGCAGAAACTTAAAGGCCATGTCCGCTGCCCCGCTGCGGAGCGACTCTGTCTCTGTGTTTTCGCGGAGCAGCCTGCACCCTCGGCTGGGGCCGGGCAGTGCCGCCGGAACGTCCAGCCAGAAGAGGGTGGTGTGGCCAGGCGGGGTCCGGCAGAGGGGGTTCAGACAAAACAAGAACAGAGTGCACTTAGCATTGGGCCCGAGTGCCTCTCTGCTTGGGGCAGAGCACAGGGAGCCCGCGCACAGGCTGGGAGTCGCAAATGCGCCCAACCTTGGGAGCTTTGGCCCAGACAAAGCCAGGCTGCTCAGGCCCTTGGGAATCTAAGTGGAATCCTCTGCACTGGGCCTGCAGCCTTGGTTCTTGGAGTTTTGTGTTCTCTTTAGCTCATGCTCAGTGTGAGAGGCAGAGCTCGAATCCACTGGGTCACCCCCGGGTGCCTGGGAAGGCTGAAGGAGCCGAAGCTCAGAGTTCTGTGTGGGCTCCCCCGCGGGTGGCAGGGAGCCAGGGTGGGCATCGACTGGGAGCTGAGTCGGGGGATCCAGGGTGGGTGTCAGCTGGGAGCTGAGTCAGAGGGACCCAGGAAGCTGAGTCAGGGGGACCCAAGGTGGCGTCAGCTGGGAGCTGAGTCGGGGAGGACCCAGGGTGGGCGTCGGTCGGGAGCTGAGTCGGGGGGACCCAGGACTGGGACCTAGAATGCAGATGTCCTAGCAGGTGTTAGGGCCAGCACGGCGGTAGAGGAGGTTAAGCTGCCACCTGTCACACCACCAGTTCACATCCTGGCTGCTCCATTTCCATTCCAGGCCCCTTCTAATGTGCCTGGGAAGGCAATGGAGGACAGCCTAAGTGCTGGGCTCTACCAGCCACATGGGAGACCCGAACAGAGCTCCCAGCTCCTGGCTTTGGCCTGGCCCAGCCCTGGCCATTGCCGCCACTTGGGGAATGAACCAGCAGATGGAAGACCTCTTTCCCTCTCTCTGCATAGCTGTGCCTTTCAAATAAATACACAAATCTTCAGGAGGAGAAAGAAAAGCAAGTGTCTTAACCGCTAAGCTGAGCACCCGCTGTCTCTGGGGTCTTGTCTGTCAAGAGCAGGGACAAGTGTGTCAGAGCTGCGTCATTGTCAGCCATGGGGTCCACAGCCAAGCCGCCAGATAAACACAGGAGATGGGGTGATGTCTGCGGGGAGTGGACGATGGCCCAACTTGGGCCCCTGCACCTGCATGGGAGACCCATATGGAGCTCCTGGCTTCAGATCAGCACAGTTCCGGTCATTGCAGTCAATTGGGGAGTGAACCAGAGGATGGAATTGCTCTCTCTCTCTCTGTCTCTCTGTAACTCTGCCTTTCAAATAAATAAAATCTTTTAAAAAATTAAATAAAATATAAAATCTGAAAAAAAAGAAAACTAATGCCTCTCACTTTGTTTTTGTTGCATATGATTGCTTTAGCTATTTGGAATCTCCTATATTTCCATATGATTTTCAGCATCGTTTTTTTCTACATCTGTGAAGAATGTCCTTGGTGTTTTGATTGGAATCACATTGAGACTATAAATTGCTTCTGGTAGTATGGACATTTTGATGATATTTCTTCTTCCAATTCATGAAAATGGAAGAATTTTCCATTTTGAAATATCTTCTTCTGTTACTTTAATATTTTGTAATTTTCATCAAAGAGATCTTTACATCATTGGTTAAATTTATTCCAAGGTATTGAATTCCTTTTGTAGCTTTTGTGAATGGGATTGTTCTCAAAAGTTCTTTCTCAGCCATGGCATTGTCTGTGTATTCAAAAGATGTTGACATTTCTATGTTGATCTTATATCTTGCCACTTTACCAAACTCTTTATTTGACAGGTAGAGTTATAGACAGTGAGAGAGAGACAGAGAGAAAGATCTTCTTTCCATTGATTCACTCTCCAAATGGTTACTACGGCCAGAGCTGTACCAATCCAAAGCCAGGAGCCAGGTGCTTTATTCCGGTCTCCCATGAGGGTGTAGGAGCTCAAGCACTTGGGCCATCCTCCACTGTCCTCCAGGGCCACAGCAAAGAGCTAGGGTGGAAAAGGAACAACTGAGACTAGAACTGGCATCCATAGAGAACGCCAGCACCACAGGCAGAGGATTAGCCAATGGTACCAGCATTCCAAACTCTTTTGTAAAAAAAGATTTATTCATTTATTTGAAAGTCAGAGTTACAAAGAGGTAGAGGTAGAGAGGAAGAGAAAGGTCTTTCATCCATTAGTTTATTCCCCAGATGGCTGCATGGCTAGAGCTATGCTGATCTGAAGTCAGGGCCAGGAGCCTCTTCCAAATCTCCCACACTGGTGCCGGGGCCCAAGGACTTGGGCCATCTTCTACTGCTTTTCTGGGACATAGCAGAGAGCTGGATCAGAAGTGGAGCAGCTAGGACTCAAACCAGTGCCCATATGGGATGGCAGCACTGCAGGCAGAGGCTTTAACCATTCTCCCACAGCACCTCCCCTATCCAATGCTTTTGTGAGTTCTAGTAGTCTCTCATTGGAATCTATTGTATCCCCTATATATAAAATCATCTGCATATAGGGATAGTTTCACTTCATCTTTCCAATTTGTATACATTTGATTTCATTTTCTTGCCTAATGGCTCTGGCTAAAAATTTCAAGACTATATTAAAGAGCAATGGTGTGAGTGGGCATCCTTGTCTGGTTCCAAGTCTTACTGAAATAATTCCAATTATTCTCCATTCAATAAGATGCTTCCTGTGGGTTTGTTACAAATTGTCTTGAATACGTTGAGGAATATTCCTTCTATACCCAATTTGCTTAAGGTTTTCATCTTGATTGGATGTTGTATTTTTATGTATGTTGTATTTATTTGGCTTCAATTTTGTTTATTTCTTCTTTAATAATTTTAATTATTTCTTTTCTCCTGCTAAGTTTGGGTTTGGTTTATTGTTGTCATTCTAGGTCCTTGTGATGCATTGATAGGTCATTATTTGTTGCCTTTCCAATTTCTTGCTGTAGGCACCAATTGCTCTAAATTTCTATGTTAACACTAATTTTGCTGTATCCCATAAGTTTTGGTATGTTGTATTGTTGTCTTCATTCATTCCCAGAGGTTTTTGTTGATTTCTGTTTTGATCTATTTTATTTACATTCAAAGCTTCTGTTGATAAATAAGGATTGACCCTCCCATTTTTCTAATCTAAATATTCATATTATTTACTTTGAAATTTCTTTGTACTTTTACTGGGTGGTTTTCTACTTTCATATTCTTTCATAGTCCTATCATTTTGGGTTTCTGTTTGTAGCATCTTTTGTAGGCTGGATGAATGGTGAGAAATTCTTTCAGTTTCTCATGGTTATGGAAGGTCTTTGTTTCACCTACATTAATAAATGAGAGCTTTGCAAGATACAGTATTTTATGTTGATAGTTTCTTTCTCTTAAAATGTGGACTGTATTTTTAACAGTTCTTGTCTTAACTGTTGAAGAAAAGTTCTTTTTTTGTCATTCATACTATTTGTTGAACTCCTTACTTAACATAGAGCTAATCATATGCATACAAAGTTAACAGAAAATAGATCTTAGTAAAAACATAAAGATGAGAATAGGGGAGGGAGGAGGAAAAGGGGTGGGAGAGTGGGTTAGAGGGCAGTACAGTGGGAAGAATAGCCATGTTTCTGAAGTTGTAATTATGAAATGTATGAAGCTCCTTTTCCTTAAATAAAAGGTTTCTGAAGAGGGGAGGAGAAGACGTGGAGTATACCTCACCATTCTCTCCTACCCTTTGAGTTTCTGATGAGAATTCAGCTGTAATACTTATTAGACATCCTCTAAAATTAATCTGGCATTTCTCTCATGCTTTAGACTATTTTCTTTGTTTTATTGTTGAATTTTAACTACAACATGTGTGGGGAAGAATTTTTCTGTTCATGTCTGTTAGTTCTATTTGCTTCCTGTACCTGAATGTCTCTTTCTTTCTCCGAACTGGGTAATTTTTCTGTGATTATTTCACTAAATAGAACTTCTCATCCATTCTCTCTTTCCACATCTTCAGGAATTATTAATACATGTATGTTTGGCTATTTGATATCATCACATAAATCTGCAACACTGTTTTTAGTTTTTCTAATTTCTTCTGTTTTTTTTTTATATGATTGTAAAAATTCCAGAGATTTGTTTTCTAACTCAAATATTCATTCCTCTGCCTCATCATTTCAGTTGTTAAGGCTTTCTGCATCATTTTTATTTAATCTAATGAATTCTTCATTTGTAAGAATTCATTTTGTTTCTCTTTAAAATCTGAATTTTATGCAAAAATTTCATTCATGTGATTTAATTTCTTTAAATCATCACTTTAACTTTGATTGCTTCTGAATAACCCTATGATTAATCTTTTGAATTCTATTTCCAGCCCTTAACAATCTATTCCTCTTCACATTTTAGTATTGAACTGTTGTGTTCCTGTAGTGCATCACTTTGTATTCCTTATTCTTGATTCTTGAATGTCTGTGTTTATTTTTAGGCATTTTTGGAGATACTTGTATTTTTCCCCTCTGATTACTTTTATCTTTGGGTCATTACTCTGCGGCTTAGTGGAGTGTCTGTCCTTTCAGTGAATACCCAGAGATGTGTGCTGGCTGTGTCTGGGAGCTCTATTTAGTGTGCCAGGGTTGGGGGAGTATCAAGGGTGACACCCAAGTTGGGCATGCTAGATCTTTTTTTTTTAACAGAAGAGAGAGTTTAATCAGCTGTGTTGGTGTAGTAGTTTCATCTTCACCTCCTTTCTTCCATGGTGATTAATGCCTGGGTGCTAACCCCACTGGGTAAAATATTCATCCATGCTGCCAGAAGAACCACACAAAGGATCCATGCAATCATCAGTGTGAGCATGAATCCCACCAGAATGACCCGCCCCAGGCAGTCAGGGAGTTGTGATTATGTAGAGCAATCCACAGTGATTTCCCAGAGACCCAGCAACACCTGCGACTTAGATGCAACCATAGTGTTTCCACAGTCCCAACATGCAAGGATCCTACAGTCCTGCAGCACCAAGGATCCACTCTACTCCACCAGTCCATCCCATCCACAGAGAGGCAGAGACACTCTCAGAGCCAGCTACCTATGGGTGCTCCTCCTAGGCAGGTGAGCCCAAGAGTTTTTAATATGTTGGGCACCTCATAGTCCTACATGGGTACTCAGTCCCCTGTCAGTCCTCCCAGCCAGACTCAGGCATCTCCTTGCAGTTGGTTGCTAGGCTTGTGGACACAAGGTGGTGCAGCTGTTTGTGTGTCCAAAATTCTGCCCTCTCTCTCTCAGCTAATTGTAGGGCATCATTGTTGGCACGGGGGAGACAAATGAGCCTCTATCTTCCTTCCAGTTTGGCAGATATCCTGGAGCCCTGTGGGGCTCTCCCTGAAGCTATATCACCAGTTGTTTGGACTACTGCAGTCTGATATCACCTCAGTGTCCAAAACTGGCATTTAGACTCTTGGCTACTGGGGTCCTGTGTTGTTCCTATACTCATTCTGTGCATCCACACAATCCATGTAAGAGCATAGCATCCCTCTTCCTTCTGTGGAATTTCCACTGTGTTTTTTCCCTAACTCTTGCCTGAGATTGCACCTTCCAGAATATTACATTTTCAAGTGAAATAAATAAGTCTGTTATGTACTGATGGCATACATTGTATTTCATTTCTCTAGCTTCAATTCTTAATTATATCAACTCTATGAGGCAGTTACCATTACTATCATATCTGAATGAGAAAATGGATGCGTGGAGTGGTTAAATATTTGCCTATGATCACACAGCTACTCAGTATTTAGATATAACTAAAACCCAGTTTAAATCCAGAGCCTGCCTTTAACTACAAAAGAAAACTGTTTCTCAATGACACATGCTGTACATCACAGAGATGTTTCTTTAAATGATTAGATTATTCATAGAAACATACCTTATATCAAACAAAATAACAGGTAGTTTGGAATTCAAAGGTTATTTTCTTGAGACAATAATTTAAAATTTAAAAGTTTAATTGGACCAAGTGTCTTAGATCTTTTCAATTTCAGAAATAAATGAATATGCTATTTCATTAGAAAGAGTTAATATGACTTATGGAGGGAGAATAAGAGCATTTGGGAAATAAATTATCTTCAAGGTTTTGCCATTGAATTTGACTTTGACATGAGCTTTATGATTTCTTTTGATTTTCTAGGATTCTAATACTTACGTACAGGGTTCATTGCTATTCAATTTGATGTGTTGGGACAGGCTTTCTTTGTGACTCACAGACAACTAATAATCCCAGAGCCTCTGGGTGCTCCTCCTTGGCTGTTTGTTTATTTGCTTGTTTACCTATCTACAACAGAGAGGGAGGAATATTCAGAGACAGAAAATCTACCTATTGGTTCACCCTTCAAAATACTGCAATGGCTAGAGCTGGGATAGATATAAGCCAGGTGCCTGTAACTCCATCATGGTCTTCCTTGTGGAAATAAGGACCTAAGCAATTGAGCCATCTTTCTGAGGTGTGTTAGCAGGAAACTGGAAAGGTATCAGAGCTGTAGAGACTCAGCCAGCACCCTGATATGGCATTATGGCTTCCCAAGTGGCAGCTTATTCCATTGTGCTACAATGTTAGCTCATGGCAAATACCCTTAAAGTGTTTGAATTTTTCTGTTTCTGATCTCTAGGAATCACTCTTTATTCTTCACTGAAATGAGAAACTAATAGTGAAAATTTTACATTTTTACTTCTCCACTGCTTTCAGAAATTGCTTTGTCTATACTAAACCATCATTTTGTCTGTGACTTAGCAATCCAGAGTGAATCTGTGTGTAGCACGGGACCTAAACTGCACAGAAAAGCATCTGCATCATTTAAACTTTCCCTTTACTCTCAGTCACCTGAATCTGCAGGAAGACTGGTGTACACACACACACACACACACAGAGTTCCCCCTTTCTCATTCCTTCACCATATCCCCTCTCCTTTCCTCTCTATTTGCTCTTCCTCCACAACAAATAAAAATCTTTTTCCTCCTTTTTAAGAAGGTACTTCCTGATTACTCTGTTCCCAGAGATATCCCAAGATGTACATCTTCCTATCTCTTTAGCTTAGGTAGAGCATATATTTTCTACAGGAACTGTCCTTTGTTTCCATTTTGTGGTTCCACTTTTGGAAAGTTACTCAAGCCTACTACTTTTAGCAGTCAATCATGATAAGGAATGAAATTAGAATGAAATGTGGAATGACAAGTTTTGTAAATATCATGTCCATTTAGCTGATAGTGTTGATTAGTTCTGTTGCTTGTTTTTTTGATTTTATGTCTAGTTTACCTGATTATTGATGAAAATGTTTTGTCAAAGTTCAACATTACAATTGTATTGAAGTCTATGTCTCCCTTTAGATCCATTAACATTTATTTTAAGTGTCCAGGCTCCCTGGTGTTGGGTGCATATACATTTACTATGGTCACTGTGTCCTGTTGGATTAATCCCTTAATCATTATATAGTGCCCTTCTTTATCTCTTTTTACAGTTTTTGTGTTAAAGTCTATTTTGTCTGATATTAGGATGCTTACATCTGTTGTTTTTTGGTTTCTGCTAGGATGTAATATCTTCTAATCTTTCACTTTTGCTCCGTGTGCATTTCTGTTGGTGAGTTATGTTTCTTGTAATCAGCAAATAGATTTTCTGCTTTCACGTTTCTTCATAATGATATCTATCTTTCTGTGTTTCTGTGTGTAGCACTTCCACAAGCATCTGCAAGACTGGAAGAGTAGTGACAAATTGGATTTCTGTTTGTTATAGGTCTTTCTTTCATCTTTGTTCATGAATGAGAGCTTTGCAGACTACAGTATTCTGGGTCCACAGTTTTTTTTTTTTTATTTTTCTCTTAGTACATAGACTAAGTCTCTTCATTCTTGCCTAGCCCGTAGAATTTCTGATGAAAAATCAGCTGTGAGTCTAATTAGAGATCCACTGACAGTAATCTGTCACTTCTCTTCTGCACATTTTAGGATTTTTTCTTTATATTTTACTGTTGATAGTTTAAATACAATGTGTTGTGGTGAGGATCTTTTCTGGCCATGTCTAGGAAGAGTTCTATGTGCTTGCTGTACTGGGATGTCCTTTTCTTTCTCAAACTAGGGATGTTTTCTGTAATTATATTACTAAATAGAACTTCTAATCCTTTCTCTTTCCACAACTTCAGGAACTCCTAAGACCCATATTTTGGGTCACTTGACAACATCACTTAAATTTCCAACACTATTTTTAATTTTTCTAATTTCTTCTGTTTTTTGGTCTTACTGAAAAATTTCTAAAGTTTTGTCTTCTAGATTGGCTATTCTTTCTTCTGCCTCACTCAGTCTGTTGTTTCCACCAAGTTTTTATTTGACATATTGAATTCTTCATTTCTAATGTTTCATTTAGATTTCTCTACAAAATCTCAAGTTTAATGGTAGATTTTTTCGATCATGTCATGCATGGACTACTTGAATTTGTGAATTTGCTCCTCATTGCTTCTGAGTAATCCTATGATTAATCTTTTGAATTCAATTTCAGTCTTTTCATCCATCTCTTCATCTTTACATTCTGATATCAAGTGTTGTGTTATGTGGGGGGAGGGAGTCCTCTTATCTTCCTTATTCTTGTTTCTTGAATTTCTGCATTTATTTTTGGGCATTTTCAGAGTTCCATGTTGGTTTTTCCCTCTGATCTCTTTTTTTTAACTCTGCCTCTGTGTGTTAGTGGAGTGTTGGGTGTTTCAGTGATATATCCAGTGGTGTGTGCTAAGTGTGGCCAGAATTCTGGTCAGTGCCCCAGGGTGGTAGGAATATACTGGGCAATACAGATCTCCTCTTGTTAACAGAAAATGGAGGTATGGTCATCTGTTGGTATAATCACACATATACTTTTTCTCTTACAAGGTGATCAATGCCCAGATGTTAGTCCTCAGTCAGTGACATACTCACTTGCACTCTGCATGAACTGCACAAAGGAATTGTTCAGTCCTCACTGTAAGCACAAACCTCACTTCAATGACCATCCCAAGCAATCAGGGACCTCTGGGCATGTGAAGCTGCACACAGTAATTGCCCAGAAACCCAGGTACATTCTGTGACCTCTTATGCAGTCACAGATTTCCCACCATCTCAGCACACAGGGCTCCCACATTCATGGTGTGCAGAGGATACAAGCACTCCATTAGTCTGTCACTTCCACAGAGAAACTGAGATGCTCAGAGCCAGCTGCAGTTTGAACTTCAGAACCTATGATATGTTGAGAGACTAGGGCACATCCTACCAGGGTACCCAGACACCTGAATTCTCCCAGCCCTACACAAAGTCAGTGGGGAACATGAAATTTTACTTTGGTTAAATTTCTGGATCACATGCTTGCACAATGGCCACCAGCCACAGCCCTTCCCATTTCACAATCATGCTTTCTCCCCACAGACTGCCATGCAGGAACATACAAGAATCTCTGCAGCCATTACAGAGGTCAGAATGACTCTCACCTTGCCCATTGCCTGCTGTGTTCACCAGTACTGCTGCAGGTGCCTCTGCTGACAAGATTGTATTTTATCTGCACCAGTTTCTGGGTGTACACTCATTCTCTTCTTGTTAAAATGGTGCCCAACCTCTCTCAGCCACTTGCTGGGCACTGTTGTGAGAGGATCAGGAGAAGAAGACTTGCCCCTTTTTTCCACTGTGGTTATCAGGCACCCTGTTCTGCTTTGGGCTCCAGACCATAACAAAAGACAGTGAAGGCCACTAAGCCCTCTCTCTGGTTAAATAGCCAGTGGCATGGGTCACTGCAGGCTGACTGCACCTTGCTTTGCAAAGCCGGTGTTTTCTCTGGCTCTGCACTCATAGCTGTACATCTGCACTTTCCACACAGACTCTCCACTGCGGTTTTACCTCCAACTCTCCCCTGAGAATGCAGTTTCTCTACTTTTTAAAATACTGTTTTCCCCTAGCCCAGAGCAGACTGCACTTTCCATATTCCACATCTCGAAATGTTCAGAAGTCAAACTGTTGATCAGAGGATTACTCACAAACAGGAGAAGCAATTGACCCAATTAAAGAAATGCATACATGACCTGGATGAAAAATTTTACCATGTAATAGATATTGTTGAGAAATCAATCTGAAATATTAGAAATGAAGCATTCAATATGTCAAATATTAAAGAAATGTAAAGCCTTAACAACAGACTTGGTGACACAGAATAAAATATTTCTTAGCTAGAAGACAAATCTTTGAAATGCTTCTCAGAAAAGAAAGGAAAAAAAAGAAAAACCAAAAATAGTGTTTGAGATTTATGGAATACCAATAAATGATATCAATCGTATGTGTCTTAAGAATTACTGAGGGTATAGAAAGAAAAAATGGGTTAAAAGGCCTATTCAATGAAATAACAGAAAATTTATTGATTTAAATATTTAAATATTTAAATTGAAGTATAAATAGCAGATAGAACACCAAAAACACTGGGCCAGATATGATCCTCATCATGACTCATTATAGCCAAATTTTCTAAAGTAACACATAAAGAGAAGATCCCAAAATGTTCATGAGAAAAATGCCAGATTACCATCAAAGGATATCAAGGTAGATTGAGGCGGAGCCAAGATGGCGGAATAGTGAGGGCGCGCACCGATAGTCCGGGAAAATTTAGTTTAATAAAAGGGGAGTTACGGTAGCCGCAGAAAAAAGAACCAGGAAAAAATTGCACGGGAATCGTGAATCAGAGGACCTACTGGGAGAACAAGGTCGCCCACTGCGCGGAAGCCAAGTCACGGGACCGAGCCGCAGAAGCCCCAGGGTCTGCGCACCAGTGCTCCAAGGGGAGTGCATGCCACACAGACAACAGCGGGGAGACTTGGGATGCTCAGGGCTCTGAGTCCACACATCGGCACTGGAAGGGGAGGTGAGCTCAATAACCCGAGACATTGGTGGGGAAACGGGGGTCAGAATCTAGAGGGGGGCCGGAAAGTGCAGCAAACTCACTACCGGAAAGAAGGAAAAAAAAAGCTTCGGGGTTTCTCTTCCCCCTAACCTTGCAAAGGTTACAAGGCTGCAAGGCTTGAAGAATTCCCAAGAGACAAAGAGCAGGCCTCCTCTCTGGATTTACATATCAATGGGGGAGAGCTAAGGAACTGAGTCACTACAATTCAGTAGCCTAGGCAACCCAGTGGGAGTCCAGAGGAGCCAAAGACTGGAAGCTAAATACCATCAATTCTGCACAGCCCTGCCCTGCGGTGTTACTTACCCCCTGAATAAATAAAATAAATAAATAAATAAAAAGAGAGAGATTTACCACGAATAACCTGAGGGTGTCACCTTTGCACACCCTTAACCAGGAAGAACCAGGCAGAGCTTTCAGGCTGCACCCATCTCAAGCCTCCAAGGCTCCTCCAACAGCAGGCAGTCCACTTAACACGGACACAGTATAAAAAAAAAAAAACACACAGTGACACAAGAAGAATTAACTATGCCGAGTAACAAACACAGAAATAGAGGGAGCAAGATCAACGATGACACTATGATGCCTCCAAATAAGCAAAGCACCCCAAGCCAAGAGTATGAAGATGATGAGATAGAAGAAATGCAAGATACGGATTTCAAAAAATTTATGATAAGAACATTTAGAAGTTTTCAAAAGCAAATCCTTGAACTACAGAAATCCTTAATGGACAAGATTGAAAATCTCTCTCGTGAAAACGAAATTTTAAGGAAGAGTCAAAATGAAACTCAGAAACTAGTAGAACAGGAAAGTGTTATAGAGAAGAGAAATCAAAATGAAATGAAGAGCTCAATAGATCAAATGACAAACACATTAGAAAGCCTTAAAAACAGAATGGGTGAAGCAGAAGAGAGAATATCAGACTTAGAAGATAGAGCACAGGAAAACATACAGTCAAACCAAAGAAAAGAAGAGGAAATTAGAAACCTAAAAAATATTGTTGGGAATCTACAGGATACTATTAAAAAAACCAACATTCGAGTTCTAGGAGTTCCTGAAGGCATGGAGAGAGAGAAAGGATTGGAAGGCCTTTTTAGTGAGATACTAGCAGAGAACTTTCCAGGTTTGGAGAAGGACAGAGATATCCTAGTACAGGAAGCTCATAGAACCCCCAATAAACATGACCAAAAGAGATCCTCACCACGACACGTTGTAATTAAACTTACCACAGTGAAACATAAAGAAAAGATCCTAAAATGTGCAAGAGAGAAACGTCAGATTACTCTCAGAGGATCTCCAATCAGACTCACAGCTGACTTCTCATCAGAAACCCTACAAGCTAGGAGGGAATGGCGAGACATAGCACAGGTGCTAAGAGAGAAAAATTGCCAGCCCAGAATATTATATCCTGCCAAGCTCTCATTTGTGAATGAAGGTGAAATAAAGACCTTTCATAGCAAACAGAAATTGAAAGACTTTGTGGCCACTCGTCCGGCCCTGCAAAAGATTCCAATTCAATCCCATCAAGGTGGCATGTGCCAATGCCATCTCACTATTCCAAGTTATCAATTTCAGTTCACAATTGATCATAATGAAAGGACTAAGAGTCAAAGGGAGCACATAAACAAGTCTAGTATCTGCTAACACTAACCGATAGAATAAATAAAGGGGAGAGTGATCCAACATGGGAAGTGAGATACTCAGCAGACTCATAGAATGGCAGATGTACTAAATAGCACTCTGGCCTCAGAATCAGCCCTAAAGGCACTCAGATCTGGCTGAAAAGCCCATGAGAGTATTTCAGGCATGGAAAGCCAAGACACTCTGGCAAAAAGATCTCTGTGAGTGAGATCCCAGTGGAAAGAACAGGTCATCAAAGAAGGAGGTACCTTTCTCTGAAGGGAGGAGAGAACTTCCACTTTGACTATGACCGTGTCTAAACAAGATAAGAGTCGGAGAACTCAGAGGGCTTCCATAGCCTTGGAAACTCATAACTGGTGCATAGGGAGATTACTGATGCCATAAACAGGAGTGTCAATTTGTAAAGTCAACAACAGGAGTCACTGTGCACTTACTCCTCATGTAGGATCTCTGTCCTTAACGTGCTGTACACTGAGGCTTAATGCTATAACGAGTACTCAAACAGTATATTTCACTTTGTGTTTCTATGGGGGTGCAAACGATTGAAATCTTTACTTAATGTACACTAAACTGATCTTTTGTAAAAAAAAAAAAGAAAAGAAATTATCAATTTCCAACTTGACTCTCACTGGGATTAAACATGACAATAGGTCTGATCTGATTTCATCATCATTTAAAAAATCATCTATTATTTTTCACTTTATGTTTCTGTGTGGGAGCAAACTGTTGAAATCCATACTTAATGTATACTAAGCTGATCTTCTGTATATTAAGATAATCGAAAATGAATCTTGATGTGAATGGAAGGGGAGAGGGAGTGGGAAAGGGGAGGGTTGTGGGTGGGAGGGACGGTATGGGGGGGAAGCCATTGTAACACATGAGTCGTACTTTGGAAATTTATATTCATTAAATAAAAGATAAAAAAAAGGTAGATTGACAAGCTGATTTCTCATCAGAGATGCTATAAGTTGAGAGAGGGTGCAGAGATGCAGGTCAAGTCCTAAAAGAAAAAAAAGCCTAACCATAATACAATACCGAAGAAAAGCTCTGATGTATAATTGATGGTTAAAGAACTTCCAAAACCAATAGAAATGGAAATAATTTGTCACCACAATCCTGCCTTACAAATAATATTTCTGAACATACTACACACAGAAACAGAGAAAGATACATCATGAAAGTATGTGAAAACAGAAAATTTCCTAGTAAAATTACTAAGGAAATCCAAAATTAATAATTGGAATATTCATGGAAAAAAACAGGGCCAAGTCATTGCTAATTACTAATAAACATGAATGTAGAAGGCATAAATCCTCCAATTGGATGACATAGAATGGCTGAACAGTTTTTAAAAAAATCCATCTATTTTCTATTTACAAGAAAGACACCTCATAGACTACCATGCAGACTAAATGTGAAAATATGGTAAATGATATCCCATGCTAATAGAAATAAAAGTTAACATAGTTACACTAATATCAGACATTAAATACTTTAACACAGAAACTGTTAAAAGAAACAAAGAGGCCGGCGCCACGGCTCACTAGGCTAATCCTCCACCTTGTGGCACCGGCACACTGGGTTCTAGTCCCGGTTGGGGTACCAGATTCTGTCCTGGTTGCCCCTCTTCCAGGCCAGCTCTCTGCTGTGGCCAGGGAGTGCAGTGGAGGATGGCCCAAGTAGTTGGGCCCTGCACCCCATGGGAGACCAGGAGAAGCACCTGACTCCTGCCATCAGATCAGTGCGGTGTGCTGGATGCAGCACGCTGGCCATGGCGGCCATTGGAGGGTGAACCAATGGCAAAGGAAAACCTTTCTCTCTGTCTCTCTCTCTCATTGTCCACTCTGCCTGTCAAAAAAAAAAAAAAGAAACAAAGAAGGGCACTACTACTAATGATTAATGTATCTACTCAACAAACAGGAACATGTGATTAGTAAATGTCTGTGTACCCAATGATAGGGAATCTGGCCATTTAAAACACATCAGAAAGGATCTTCAGGGAGACAGATTCAACTCAGTAGTAATGGGGGACTTCCACACCCACATTCATCAATGGACAAATCAAGTAGATGAAATGTAACAAATAAACAACAGAGATAATCTACACTTTGACCAAATGGACCTAACTGATATCTACAGAGCATTTCACTCCACAACTTCAGAGTACATGTTCTTTTCATTGATGCATGGAACTTTATATAGGATAGATGAAATGCTAGGCCATAAGAAATTTAAAGAAATGAAATTGTACCATGTATACTTTCTGAGCCCAATGGAATAAAACTGAATTAAAACTTCAGAAACTTTAGAAAAAATGTAAACCTATAGAGAACTAAACATTATACCACTGAATGAAAAGTGGATCATAGAAGTAATCAAAAGAGAAATCAATTTCTAAAAACAAATGAAGATTACAATATATCAAAATTTGAGATAAGGTAAAAGCTGTGTTAAAACTTTACTACCTACTGAAATAAATTTGAAAGCCATCAAACAAATGATCTATGATCATCTCAATAGTCCAGAAAAACAAGAACAAACCAAAAATGAGTAGGAGACAATAATAAACATTAGAAGAAACAAAATTGAAACAAAGATACAAAAGATTTGTGTAATGAATAACATTTTTTGAAAAAATAACCAAAATGTACATCCTTTTGTTCCACTCAACCATAAAATTGAGAAGACCAAAATTAATAAAATCACAGATGATAAATGAGGTATTACAATGGATACCACAGAAATAAAGTCACTAGGAATTACTATAGCAACAAATTGGAACATCTTGAAGTAATGGATGAATTTCTGGACATATAACACTTTACCAAATTGAGTCATGAAGACACAGATAACCTAAATAAAACAGTGATTAAGCCAGAGCTAAAATCAGTAACAAAGACAAAGCCAAAAAAATCCAAGATCAAATGGCTTCACTAATGAATTCTAATAACTTTTAAAGTATAATCCCAAGGCTTCTCAACCTATTCAAAACAATTGAAAGCATTTCCTCTAAGATCCAGAAGTAGGGTCCAGCACTGTGGCATAGTAGGTAAAGCCACTACCTGCAGTGCCAGCATCCCATATGGGCACTTGCTTAAGTACCTGCTGCTCCAATTCCAATCAAGCTCTCTGCTATGGCCTGGGAGAACAGTAGATGACCCAAGTCCTTTGCCCCCCTTACCCACATGGGAGACCCATGAGAAGCTCCAGTCTCCTGTTTCAGATTGGTCAAACTCCATCCATTGTGGCCATTTGGGGAGTGAACCAGCAGATGGAAGGCATCTCCATCTCTCTCCTCCCCCCTTTCCCTGTAACTCTACCTTTCAAAGAAATAAATATTTAAAAAATCATAGAATCAGACAAGGGTGCCCACTCTCATCATTTTGGAAGATTCTGTCAAAGGAATTATACAGGAAAAATAATCAATGGGACTAGAACCCAGGGTGCTGACACCGAAGGCAGAGGATTAGCCTATTGAGTTGTGGCGCTGGATATTTTTTTTTTGACTGACAGAGTTAGTGAGAGAGAGAGAGATAGAGAGACAGAGACAGAGAGAAATGTCTTCCTTCTGTTGGTTCACCCTCCAGATGGCCAATCCGAAGCCAGGAGCCAGACACTTCCTCCTGGTCTCCCATGCAGGTACAGGGCCCAAGCACTTGGGCCATCCTCCACTGCACTCCAGGGCCACAGCAGAGAGCTGGACTGGAAGAGGAGCAACTGGGACAGAACCAGTGCCACAACTGGGACTAGAACCCATGGTGCCAACGCCGCAGGCGGAGGATTAGCCAAGTGAGCCATGGCGCTGGCAAAGTATTGAGTTTTGTGTGAATAAGTTTAAAAATTTTATATAGTTAAGAAGAGATCTTATTTAGCTTTTTTAATGTTATAGTGTGCTAAAGAACTAGTTATTTAACTTGATCACAAAGTTAAGGGGTGCATCATAAATAGAATGGCAAGGAGGCCGGCGCCGTGGCTCAATAGGCTAATCCTCCACCTTGCGGCGCCGGCACACCGGGTTCTAGTCCCGGTCGGGGCGCCGGATTCTGTCCCGGTTGCCCCTCTTCCAGGCCAGCTCTCTGCTATGGCCAGGGAGTGCAGTGGAGGATGGCCCAGGTGCTTGGGCCCTGCACCCCATGGGAGACCAGGAAAAGCACCTGGATGCTGGCTCCTGCCATCGGATCAGCGCGGTGCGCCGGCTGCAGCGGCGGCCATTGGAGGGTGAACCAACGGCAAAGGAAGACCTTTCTCTCTCTGTCTCTCTCTCTCACTGTCCACTCTGCCTGTCAAAAAAAAAAAAAAGAATGGCAAGGAAAAAAGATAATGGTAAAAAATGAGTGGAACAAAAATTAAATTAGTGCTGTCTTATAATGAAGGAAAGGATTGACAACTACAGAAATCAATGGATGCTCAGTTACAAATTTATTACATGAGGAGATATAACAATCAGAACTCACAATTTTGAAAACACACCTTCTTTCCCACCATGTCTTTTGTGGAGAGTGGGAAGCATTTGGCACTGCACCACAGTTGCCTTGGCACCCCGGCGCCCTTCACGGCTCCACATACCCTGCCTTCTCTCAGGGGGACAGTTGGGGTGAAGGCGAAGTCGACGACCAGGAGGGATGCAACCAAGTGGCCCGCGACTTGAGAGAGTTCTCAGCTGGACTATCTTTGGAGTGCAAGAGAGGTTCTCTGTTACCACCAGATGGAGATGGGTCGCCGGTGCTGCCAGAGAAGCTCAATGCATCTTCCCGGCTGCTGCGGGAAGCCGAACCCCATCTCAGCAGTGGCCGGTTCAGGTCCTTTCTATTCTGTGTTCACTGCTGTTCGCTATCCTCCTCGCCTTTCTGCTCACCATCGTCTACCTGGCCGTTAAAGAGTTGCATGCTGAGAATTTGAAAAATGAAGATGGTGTAGATGCTGGGTTGTTAGGGTTCTGGATGCTGCTTATAATATCCCTAACTGCTGGATTCTCCTGTTGCAGCTTTTCTTGGACAGTGACTTATTTGATTCTTTTGAACCAGGAATGTTTCCTCCTACTCCTCTTTCACCTGCCAGTCAAGAAACTGACTGGACACTCCTTCCACATGGGCGACAGCATGGCAATTGTGAATGGCATTGTGGCTGCTCTTACTGTAGCATGGTGCCTCATGTATATCCATGCTGGAGCAATACTGTTGGCAAAATGTAGTCTAAATTGTTTCATAATAACAGGAAAGAACATCATTGCCTACTCAGAAGACTGAGAAGCCTAATGTTCATTATATGCTTCATCTGTGTGTCATCACACACTAAATAGTCATGCAATGAAAAAAAAATAAACTAGAAAACCTCAATGCAAGAAATGTATAAACTCAATGAAGAGAAAGTAGATCAATCTTAGTATAATGAGGCTTGGAGCTAAAATTAACATTTCTTTACAAGAAAATGTTGGTGCATATGATCTTTCTTCTTTTGCATGTTACCTATCAGATGTCTGCTTTTGAGGATGTATTTGTTAAAATCATTCACAATCATTCTAAGGAGTCAGTGATTATTTTTGCCTAGTTGCTGAATTATTTTATCTACTGTCTGTGAATAATGATGCTTCTTTAATTACTTTCTGAGCTACAAGTATTCCAAATCATTACCTCTGCGATTCTTTAGATTGCCTTAAGGGTGAAACTAAAGAGCTGCTAGAGAGTTCATTTAAGATGTAGCACAAATATCCCATAGTAAAATTTCTTCAGTTACTTAAGATAAGAAAAAAACATTCAATTGTCATTTCATTTGTAAATGAATCCAACACATTGAAAAGTTATATATAATTGAAACTGATTGCTAAGAGTATGCTAACACATTTTACACAGATCCATTTAATTTTCATGTACCACAAGAATATGCTCCTTTAAGCAGTAATGTTTTAGATAGGACATCAAGAACACATATAAGATTTCTGTGCAAATCAATTATTTGACACATTAGATAATAAAATAACTTTTTGCAACTGGGAAGTAGATTTTATGTACTCTCATCTTTGTCCCCAAATGGATGGTAGAAACAGAGTGATGCTTGATTCATGTCTACTACTTACTCATTAGCAAGATGAGCAAGAGGAGCAGCTGGGACTAGAACCGGCACCCACATGGGATGCCAGCATTTCAGGCCAGGGATTTAACCTGCTGCACCACAGTGTCAGCCCCAAAGTCCTGGTTCTTTATTCTGACCGTTCTGACCCTCCATTTTCTCATCTGTAAATTGGTGATATATCTGGAGGGCTTATGATGAAGAAAAAGGTGATGCTTGTAATGCCTTTCAGTACCACTTCTGAGACCCATGAAAGGTCATTGGGACTATCCTCCTGCCCCAATTCCAGGGCAGACAACTGACTCAACTCATTAAAACCTTCCAAAGACGTATGAGGATGACTTCAAAATGTTCTTGGAAAATGTATACTCTGAACATTTTGTGCATGGATTTCAAAAACGTTTGCACAAAATGAATTTCTCTTATAGCTCTATTTCCCACAAGGTTTTTGAAGTACCCTGACAGTCTCCAATATCGCCAGCTAAGTGAGCAACCTGCCCTGTCAGCTCCCTTCCTCCTGTGCAGAGCTTCTCTGCTGCCACAGGATCTGCCCAGCCCCTCCCATGCAAGTCAGCTGTGGAGAGACCCTTGACAGAACCCCTTCATCACAAGGGCTTCCCAGCAGCACTCCCTCCCCAGCCTCTCCCAGCCTAACCCATGCCTCCCTCCTTCCTGATCCCCAGACTCCTGTCAAGCTTCAGGTCTCTCTGCCCAAGCAGCTTAAGAGGCAAGGTGTCAGCCCTCTGCATCAGGCTTGGGAGGATGGCAGAAGAAGCAAAAGGCAGGAATGCGAAGGGGAATGGTGGTGGTGGGTGGGGATCAGGCTGGCCAGTTGGCTGTCCTGGGCCTATAGGACTGATAGGCTGTGAAGGGCAGTGTATCAGGCCCTGGAGCCTCTGTCCTGGGGCTCGGCCTGGTCCTGGGTGAGCAGGGCTGGGGAATGGAGAGTGAATGGTTTAGGGGTACTTACTCCAGGGGATGTGGAGCACACAGCAGGTCACATGATGAGGGATGGGGGAGACTGAGTCACTCTATGGCTGCATAGGATGTGGGACTTGGGAGAGCATTCAGGGTTCCAGGAAGTGGGTGGACTCAGCTCTGAGGCAGGGCCACAACCACACATCCTATTTCAAAGGGACAGCCAGGAGAAGTACGCAGCCACAGCCGCTGTGGGACAGACAGGTGGAGCTGAGGACCCCTGTAGGAGGATGCTGGCAAGAAGCTGGCCAGAGCAGAAACAGCAGCATGGATGCGGGTTTGAAGCGATGGGAGCCAAAGAAGGAGGCTGGCAGTGGGATGAGAAAAGGCGGTGAGGGCACGGGGAGGGCTAGGGCAGGGGAGGGTTGAACCTGGGAGGAACTGGAAACAGGAAACCAGAGAGGGGGCTGCGGGAAGAACGCGAATAATGGGCAGCATGTATGGAGGCGGGATCCCGGGAATGGCCGGAGCTGGGATCCCAGTAGGGATGGTGGGATGACGGCAGCGCTAAGAACCGGTCTCCCTCATGGAGGGGTCGCGGGAGCCAGAAGGAGCGTGGGATTCCATTTTCCTGCGGCGGGCATTCTCCCCTCTCCACCTCTGAGACCCCCTCCCCGACTGCCCTTCAGGACTGCCTATGGCGTCCAGTTCCCATCTCCCAGGTGGGCTCTCAGACAGCGGAGAGCCTAGGATGCTCTTGGCGACAGGAGCCCAGCTTGAGGCGCGCCCCCAGGGGGCCGAGGGAGGCGGGATCTCACTGGCTCCGCGGATGGCCGCCCCTAGCTGGCCACAGGGGCAAGCGCCTCCAGGCGGCTCCCTGGCCAGCCCCGTGGTTGAGAACCCCGGCGGCGGCGACTCCTGGAGGGCCTTGGTGCCCAGCCAGGGGAGCTTTGTGCCCACTAGACTGCCCTCCACCCCGGTCTCACCCGCCTCTTTTGCACTTCAACGTGACGCTAGGCGCACATATTCTCTCTCCCACTCCGCCCCAGGCCTCTCATCTCCGACGCCAGTGACCCTGGCTTTCTCCCACGAAAGGTAGAAACCGGAGCAAATTGAGACTTGACTGTCAGATGTGTGTGACCCTGTTATTCTCCCGTGGCCCATTCCCCCTTTACTGACCCGCACCGCATCACACGTCTCATTTGTACCTCAGGGTCACTCGGAGCATCCGCCGTCCCCACTCACCAGTCTGCGGCTCCTCCATTTCAGGGCACTCTCATCAGCCTGCCCCTGGCCTTCCCGGCCTTTGGTCTTTTTTTTTTTTTTTTTTTTTTTTTTTTTTTTTTTTTTTTTTTTTTTTGCGATCTACAGCCATCCAGGACCTACCCATGCCCGTCTAAATATCATCTCAAGTCTCAGTCTCTCCACCCCATTACTTTCCATGGTCAGCTCTGGGAAGGCTCCCTGGACTAGGAACGCCCCTGACTTTCACTGGACCCCTCAGGTTCCCTCTTCTGCACCCCAACGTATCCATTCCAGGTTTCATCCTTATCCTCCACTGCCCAAATCAGAGCTCAGATTGTGAGAATTACAATAGGGAGGGCACCCTGCTAGGTCTCATAACCCCTCCAGCTCAGGGCACAGACACCTTTGCAAATCTAAGCCTTTGACAAACTTCATTTATGCAGGACTGGAGTGCAGAGGTCAGGGACTCTGCCACCTATCTCTGACCCTTCTGGTCCAGATTTTGCCATGTTTTAAGTACCACACATGGAGATTTCACATCTTTGAGCCCCTGAGGAGTCCATATGCTCCTGTTCCCTGCAGTCTGCCCAGATTGTGCACCTACCCTTACCCACTTTCCAGATGTTTTACTTTCAACTCTGGTCGCCTCGCTGAGTAATGACGTGAATTTGTAATTTTTAAATTAAATATTGCAAACAGCCTATAATATCAAACATTATTCAAGCAGATTATGGTGTGCCAACACCATGTGATTGTTGAAAGTCATCAATATGTTTATCTATGAAACTCAAAAAAACAACACTACTAGTCGAACAATACCCTATACCTGGTTCGGTTGTGTGAGTGCAACCTGTTGAAATCCCTGCTTAGTATATACTAAGTTGATCTTCAGTATACGAAGGTAATTGAAAATGAAACATGATGAAGGGCGGGATGGGAGAGGAAGTGGGTGAGGGGAGGGCCACGGGAGGGAGGGAGGTCGGGGGGAAGCCACAACAATACAAAAGATGCATTTTATATTCTACTTAAAACTATTGGTTGAACTCTGTAATTAATACACAATTACTCTTAGGTGTTTAATCAATGCTATAACTAGTACTCAAATAGTATTTTACACTTTGTGTTTCTGTGTGGGAGCAAAATGTGGAAATCTTTACTTAATATACGCTAAATTGATCTTCTGTATATAAAGATAATTGAAAATTAATCGTGATGTGAAGGGGAAGGGGAAAGGGAGTGGGAGAGGGGAGCGTTGTGGATGGGAGGGAAGATACAGGGGTGGGGAGGAGGCTATTGTGGTCCATAAGCTGTACTTTGGAAATTTATGCTCATTAAATAAAAAAAAAGAAAGTCATCAAAAGAATAGGTTAAATGGGGAAAGGCCAGAAACAAAGCAGAACTTACTTCCTTATTGGCAGTGCCCTTCCTGGATGCTGGAATTCAGATTTGTTTTTTATTATTGATCCTTTTCAGTATTTCTTTTTTTCAAAGTGAATTTTTTTAGAATAAAGTAAAAAAATTATCATTCACTAATTTGATAAAATCACAAGTATTATGACTTTTAGCTCTTTTCCTACCCAAATATTTTTACACGTTTTATCTTGTATTTTAATAAATTGTTTATTTATTTGAGAGATAGAATAGAGCAGAAATACCAAGGAGAGAGATCACTTTTACCCACTGGTTCACTTCCCAAATGCCTGAAATGAAAGGGCTAGGCTGGGTGGAAGTCAGAGCCAGGAACTCACTCTAGGTCTCCCACGTGAGAGGCAGAGACCCATCACCTGCCACATCTCAGGGTCTGCATTCCCAGGAAGCTGAAGGTAAGTATTCAACACAGGCGCTCTGATATGAGATGGACACATGCTGATTACTAGGCCAAATTTCAATCCACCTGATCTATTGATAGCTCTCAAAAACAATTATAGATGACTATATGTATTCCATGAAATATATTATTTTCTTCTGAAATATTTTTTTCTTTTGTGCAATGTAATGTTAACACAAAGAAGGCAGGTTAAATGCAGCTTATAGATGTAATTCTAAAAATATGATGCTTCCCTTCCTCCCTAGCAACCTCCCCCTTCACTCTCCCTTCCCTTAACTCTCCCCTTCCTTCCTTCCTTCCTTCCTTCTTCCTTCCTTCCTTCTCCTTTTCAGTATTTGAGATAACAATTTTAAGTAACATTACCATCAATGAGGTAAATGTCCCACTCAATAGATAAACAAGTTAAAGAAAAAAACCCTAGTAAAGTGATGATATAGGCAAGGGCTATAAATAATAATAAAATAGAAAGATGATCATTTCATCCATGTACAGTAATTTTAAATAATCACAGATCAACAAAAGATCTTTATATATGTATTATGATATTTTAAAACATTGTTTTGACAAAGGTATAAAAATTGTGACAAAATGAATGCAACAATACTGATACTCACAGGGATTCCCTTTTTTATTTTTTAAAGTTTAGCCTCAACATATGAAAGGGAATTTGGATAATGATATGGCTCCACCATTTCTTTTTTTCCAATGAAATGTTACAAACAAGCCATCATGTCAAATATTCCTGTAGGCAAATAATTATGGTATATGAACACTATGTGACTGACAAAAGTTACCCAAAAAATAGACTAAGAGTTGGAAATACCAGAAATAAAGCAGAACCTACTTCACTATGGTGGGGGTTTTTAGTATTTCCCTTTTATCCAAAATGAATAACTTTTTAAAAAGAGTAAATGTAAAAAAATCACCCAAGGTTCTACTAGCTTGATAAAAGCATAATTATTATAGTTTGCCACTTTACTTATCCAGATATTTTTACATGAGAATAATCATAATGCACCTACAATATGTTTCTAGTTTTTTTTTTTTTTAAGTTTAGTTATTTGAAGGGCACTCTCACTCACTGGTACACTTACCCAAATGCCTACAATGACCAGGTTCAGCAAAATCCAGGAACCAAAATCTCAATTCAGGTCTCATATGGGTGCCAGGGATCTAATTATTTGAGTTATTACCTATTGCTTCCCAGGATCTTCACTAGCAGGAAGTTGGAGGTGAGCATTGAACTGAGGCATTCTGGTATGAGATGATACAAGATGCAGGCATTATACCCACTACACCAAACACCACTCCATGTCATATAGTGATAGTTTTCAAAAGCTTAATTTTGAGTCTGGCACTGTGGCATAGTGGGTAAAACCACCGCCTGCATTACCGGAAGCCCATATAGGTGCCAGTTCAAGTCCCGGCTGCTCCACTTCTGATCCAGCTCTCTGCTATGGCCTGGAAAAGCAGTAGAAGATGTCCCAAGTCCTTGGACACCTGCACCCATGTAGGAGACCAGGAAGAAGCTCTGTCTTCTGGCTTCGGATCCGCACAGCTCTGGACACTGTGGCCAACTGGAGAGTGAACCAGCAGATGGAAGACCTCTCTCTCTCTCTGCCTCTCTTTCTCACTGTGTAACTCTGTCTTTCAAATAAATAAATAATTTTTTTAAAAAAAGCTTAATTTTGATGACTGTGTGATAGTCCATTAAATAGATTTACTGTAATTGCTTAATTATGGGCTTCTTAAGTTGTGTTTGCTTTTTTTATTAGACAGTCATTACACAAGCAATTATTTATGTATTTATTCATTCATTCATTTATTTATCAAATTTTTATGTAAGGAATAAAGACTTCATGCATTCCATATATACTAATTTAGGAATATAGTCATTCTTCCCACCCTGCCCTCCTCCCGCACATACTGCCACCCTTCTTCCTCTTCCCTCTCCCATCCCCATTCTATCATTTACAAAGATCTATTTTCAACAAGCATTTATTATCTATGTGATTCTACTAGGTGCTAGAGACCATTTTATGCACTTTGATACAGCTCCTGGAGTTACAGTAATGCCACAAATTCCAATGCATGCAGTTTTCACCATTATCGATGTTCCTCCCTTAAGAGTCACAATTGTTGAGTCAAAAAATTGTGAAAATAAAAAGTTTTTTTCCAGGAGATAGAGCTGTGGTGCAGCAGATTGAGCTGCCACCTGCAATGCTGGTCTCCCATATGGGACTGCCAGTTCAAGTCCTAGCTGCACTGTGTCTGATCCAGCTCACTGAGGATGCAACCTGGAAAGTAGCAGAGGGTGGTACAAGTGCCTAGGCCTCTACTTCCCTCATGGGTGACCCAGATGGAATTCCAGGCTACTGGGTTTGGCTTGTCTCATCCCTGACCATTGTGGCCCTTTGGGGAAGGAAACAGTGGATAGAAGACTCTGTTATATTTCTGTATTTTCCTCCCTGTCACTCTGCCTTTAAAAAAAAATAAATATCTTAAAATTTTCTCTTCAATGACGAACACTATTAAATTCATTGAATGAAACAATAAAGATATTTGACATTATTGGAGTTGATGGAATCACATTTCATCACTTACTACCCCCTCATGTTTGGAAGACTTTACTAGCTGGCTTATCATCAGTCTCTTAACTTTTACTTCTGTCTGATTCTTGATTTTAAAAAATGTGTTTGGAAGGTGGAAATAGAGGTCTCCCATTTACTGGTTCACTCCCCAAATGGCCATAACAGCAAAGGCTGGGTTAGGCTGAAACCAGAAGCCTAGAGCTCTACCTGGATCTCCCACATGAGTGGTAGGAATCAAAGCACTGTAATCAACACCTTTTGTCTTCCAGGGCACATGTTAGCAGGAGGCTGGAATCAGAACCAGAGCCAACACGTGAACCAGGTGTGGGGAGCAACTCGGACTAGACTAAGTTACTAGAATTAAGACTTATTCTATGCATCTGCTCTCCCACAATATGGCGCTGAGAAGTGAGAAACAGCTTCTACACAGCTGCCTCCAGTTCAACCAATAAACTGTAGGACTTACTCCTGATTGGAGGAGAGCAGCGTACTTGGCGTGTGGGTAGCAGAGTTGGGATTGGTGGAAGAGGACTATAAAGGAGGAGAGAGACAACATGCACCAGGAACATCTAAGGGGAACATCTATCTGAAGGAACACCTGTGCAGCCCCCAAGAGAGCTGGCCAGCGGTGTGCCGCTCCCCCGCGGAAGTGGGGAAAGTGGCCAGGGGGAACCGCCCTTCCATGGAGGTGGGAGGGATGGTAGCCAACCAGGGAAGAACCAGCAGCAAACCCGGGGAGGGCCGAGCAGACAAAAAGAACAACGCAGGGTCCTGTGTTGTTCCTCCACGAAGAGGGGGAGCGACACCAGGCATTCCAATGTGGGATACAGGCATCCCAAGAGGCAGCATCTTAACTACTGCACCAAACACTCATGGCTCTCCATGATTGTTGATGGCTTGGTATGCAAGAGTTTATGACATACTTTCAATTAATGGAGATTTTTGTGTACCCTTTCCTATAAGGCATCTCAGTATCAAAGGGTTAAATTATTTCACTCTTACTATTACAAAAAAACAGCATTTATTCATGCAACACATTTAATTAGTAACATTGTATTAGGTACAACTTTAGTTAATGAATGCTACACAAACACTAACATTGCAGGATACAACTGCCCATAGTGATTAATATTGGACAGGGTTTCAGATACTATTTTAGTAGTAAATAGTAAATCATATGGGAACAATAACTTCCTCCCATACTTCTTCACTGTTTATTGTGTGATCTTTCCTGCTAAGCACAGATCATAGGACACTAGCATTATGGCCTATGCCAAATAATTTAGAGATTTTCCTGATGGGAATCTGAATCTGCCAACATGTTTTACCTCAATGGAAGTTGGTTCCATAGTAGCTTGTGCCAAAATCTAAATATATTATGGAGGGAGAGTTAGTAGCCAGAATTAAGAAACTAGCATTATGTAAATCCCCAACATGGAGAACACAAGCTGATTTACATTAGTTTTTCTTAAAGTCAGGAGGCAACTCAAGGCAGGGGATAGCTGAGGCATGATGAATGAGGGAGGAACAAAACTAGTGAACCACATCATGAATAAATCTTTAAAAAATGAAAGCAATTTCTTGCATTTGGGTTCACAGCCAAACCAGAACACCCATGGAAGATCTCATCCATAAATCAAGGTGAAATAAAGACCTGCCAAAAAATAGATGTGTAGACCATTGGAACAGAATAGAAATTCCAGAAATCAATTGATGCATATACAACCAACTTATCTTTGACAAGGTAGCTAAAATCAATCCCTGGAGCAAGGACAATCAATTTAGCAAACAGTACTGGGAAAACTGGGTCTCTGCATTCTGAAGTTTGAAGCAAGACTCCTTCCTTAGACTTTACAAAAAAAATCCACTCAAAATTTGTCAAATACCTAAAGTTGTGACCTGAGACCATCAAACTACTAGAGAGTTTGGTGGAACTCTGCAAGACATTGGCATAAGCAAAGACATATTGGGGAAAAAAAGAAACACAGGCAATCAGAGCCAAAATTGACAAAGGGGATTGCATCAAACTGAGAAGCTTCTGTACTGCAAAATTTTTTTTAAAAAAGGAGTCACCAAAATGAAGAGGCAACCTACAGAATGGGAAAAAATATTTTCAAGCTGTGAAACTAATAAAGGATTGATATCCAGAAACTATAAAGAGCTCAGGATCTCAACATCAAAGCAGACAATACAGTTTAGAAATGAGCAAAAGACTTGAACAAGCATTTTTCAAGAGAGGAAATTCAAATGGCCAACAGCACATGAAAAAAATACTTAGATTCTGTAGCTATTAGAAATTCAAATCAAAACCACAATAGATTTTACCTGACCACTGTTAGAATGGTTCTCATAAGAAATAAACAAACAGGGCCAGCACTGTGATGTAGCTGGCAAACCCATTATCTGAAGTGCAGCATCCCATGTAGGCACCATTATGAGTCCTGGATACTCCAATTCTGATTTTTCAACATCAGACCAGCCTTACAAATAATACTTAAGGATGTATTACATACAGAGAGAACAGAAATCAGCATCATGAAAGAAGGTGAAGACGGAAAACCCCCTAGCAAAAGAATAGTGGTGGGTCCAGCATGGTGGCATAGCAGGTGAAGCCACGGTCTTCAGTGCTGCCTTACCATATGGTCATCAATTCATGCCCTGAGTGCTCAACTTCTGACTCAGCTCCTTGCTCATGTTCCTGGGAAGGCAACAAAAGAGGGTTCAAGTCCTCAGGCCCCTGCCATCATGTGGAAAACCTGGAATAAGCTCCTGATTCCTGGTTACAGCATGGCCCACCCATTCAAGGAGTGAACCAGTGGATGGAAAATCTCTCTCTATCTCTCCCTCCTTCTCTGTCCTTCTCTCTGTATCTCTGCATTTCAAACAAATGAAGTCTTTAAAATAGAACAATTGTGATTCTGAACAAACAATAGTGATATTTATGGGAAAATGGCTGAACAAAATCATCACATATTAATAATTATTTGACATAAAAGAACTAAATTCCACAAATAAAAGATTGGTTGAATGGATAAAAAAAAACAAGCCCAAGCTATACAAAACACACTTTATCAATGAACATACACACAAACTGAAAATGAAAGGTTGAAAATACATATCATGCAAATGGAAATCAAAAGTGAGCAGGACTAGCTGTATTTCTATCAGACAGAATAGACTTTAAGAAAACAAATTGTTAAAGGAGATGAAGAAAATCATATAATGATTAAGGGATCAATTTTTTTTCTTTTTTTTTTTAACTTTTATATAATGAATATAAATTTCCAAAATACGACTTATGGATTACAATGGCTTCCCCCCCATACCGTCCTTCCCACCCACAACCCTCCCCTTTCCCACTCCCTCTCCCCTTCCATTCACATCAAGATCCATTTTCGATTATCTTAATATACAGAAGATCAGCTTAGTATACATTAAGTATGGATTTCAACAGTTTGCTCCCACACAGAAACATAAAGTGAAAAATAATAGATGATTTTTTTAAATGATGATGAAATCAGATCAGACCTATTGTCATGTTTAATCCCAGTGAGAGTCAAGTTGGGAATTGATAATTTCTTTTTTTTTTTTTTTACAGAGGATCAGTTTAGTATGCATTAAGTAAGGATTTCAACAGTTTGCACCCCCATAGAAACACAAAGTGAAATATATTGTTTGAGTACTCATTATAGCATTAAATCTCAATGTACAGCACATTAAGGATAGAGATCCTACATGAGGAGTAAGTGCACAGTGACTCCTGTTGTTGACTTTACCAATTGACACTCCTGTCAATGGCATCAGTAATCTCCCTATGCTCCAGTCATGAGTTTCCAAGGCTATGGAAGCCCTCTGAGTTCTCCGACTCTTATCTTGTTTAGACAAGGTCATAGTCAAAGTGGAGGTTCTCTCCTCCCTTCAGAGAAAGGTACCTCCTTCATTGAAGACCTGTTCTTTCCACTGGCATCTCACTCACAGAGGTCTTTTTGCCAGAGTGTCTTGGCTTTCCATGCCAGAAATACTCTCATGGGCTTTTCAGCCAGATCGGAATGCCTTTAGGACTGATTCTGAGGCCAGAGTGCTGTTTAGTACATCTGCCATTCTATGAGTCTGCTGAGTATCTCACTTCCCATGTTGGATCACTCTCCCCTTTATTTATTCTATCGGTTAGTGTTAGCAGGTACTAGACTTGTTTATGTGCTCCCTTTGACTCCCAGTCCCTCCAACATGACCAACTGTGAACTGAAATTGATCACCTGGAACAGTGAGATGGCATTGGTACATGCCACCTTGATGGGATTGAATTGGAATCCCCTGGTATGCTTCCAACTCCACCACTTGGGGCAAGGCAGCCTGAGCATGTCCCAAATTATACATCTCTTCCCTCTCCCATTCCCATTCCCATGTTCAACAGGGATCACATTACAGTTAATTTTCAACACTTAAGAATAACTGTATTAATTACAGAATTAAACCAGTCATATTAAGTAGAACAGAAAAAAAAAAACTACTAAGAGGGATAATGTATTAAGTTGTTCATTAACAGTCAGGGCTATGCAGATCAAGCCACTGTTTCCCATAGTGTCCACCTCACTCCAACAGGTTTCCCTCTTGTTGTTCAGTCAGTCATCAGCGATCAGGGAGAACATATGGTATTTGTCCCTTTGGGACTGGCTTATTTCACTCAGCATGATGTGTTCCAGATTCCTCCATTTTGTTGCAAATGACTGGATTTCATTGTTTCTTACTGCAGTATAGTATTCTAAAGAGTACATATCCCATAATTTCTTTATCCAGTCTATCGTTGATGGGCATTTAGGTTGGTTCCAGGTCTTAGCTATTGTGAATTGAGCTGCAATAAACATTAGGGTGCAGACCTCTTTTTTGTTTGCCAATTTAAATTCCTTTGGGTAAATTCCAAGGAGTGGGATGGCTGGGTCGAACAGTAGGGTTATATTCAGGTTTCTGAGGAATCTCCAGACTGATTTCCATAGTGGCTTGACCAGTTTGCATTCCCACCAACAGTGGGTTAGTGTCCCTTTTTCCCCACATCCTCGCCAGCATCTGTTGTTGGTAGATTTCTGCATGTGAGCCATTCTAACCGGGGTGAGGTGAAACCTCATTGTGCTTTTGATTTGCATTTCCCTGATTGCTAATGGCCTTGAACATTTTTTCATGTGCCTGTTGGCCATTTGGATTTCCTCTTTTGAAAAATGTGTATTGAGGTCCTAGGCCCATCTCTTAAGTGGGTTGTTGGTTTTGATGTTGTGGAGTTTCTTGATCTCTTTGTAGATTCTGGTTATTAACCCTTTATCTGTTGCATAGTTTGCAAATATTTTTTCCCATGTCTCTTTTTTTCCCTGTCTCTTCACTCTCCTGACTGTTTCTTTTTCAGTACAGAAACTTCTCAATTTGAAGCAATCCCAATAGTTGATTTTGGCTTTGACTGTCTGTGCCTCCTGGGTCTTTTCCAGAAATTCTTTGCCTGTGCCAATATCTTGAAGGGTTTCTCCAATGTTCTCTAGTAACTTGATGGTGTCAGGTCGTAGATTTAGGTCTTTAATCCATGTTGAGTGGATTTTTGTGTAAGGTGTAAGGTAGGGGTCTTGCTTCATGCTTCTGCACGTGGAAATCCAATTTTCCCAGCACCATTTATTGAATAGACTGTCCTTGCTCCAGGAATTAGTTTTAGTTCCTTGATCAAATATAAGTTGGCTGTAGATGTTTGGGTTGATTTCTGGTGTTTCAATTCTGTTCCATTGGTCTATCCATCTGTTTCTGTACCAGTACCATGCTGTTTTGATTACAACTGCCCTGTAATATATCCTGAAATCTGGTACTGTGATGCCTCCAGCTTTGTTTTTGTTGTACAAGATTGCTTTAGCTATTCGAGGTCTCTTGTGCCTCCATATAAATTTCAGCACCATTTTTTCCAGATCTGAGAAGAAGGTCTTCAGTATCTTAATTGGTATTACATTGAATCTATAAATTGCTTTTGGGAGAATGGACATTTTGATGATATTGATTCTTCCAATCCATGAGCATGGAAGATTTTTCCATTTCTTGGTATCCTCTTCTATTTCTTTCTTTAAGGTTTTGTAATTTTCATCGTAGAGATCTTTAACGTCCTTGGTTAAGTTTATTGCAAGGTATTTGATTGTTTTTGTAGCTATTGTGAATGGGATTGATCTTAGAAGTTCTTCCTCAGCCATGGCATTGTCTGTGTATACAAAGGCTGTTGATTTTTGTGCATTGATTTTATACCCTGCTACTTTGCCAAACTCTTCTATGAGTTCCAATAATCTCTTAGTAGAGTTCTTTGGGTCCCCTAAATACAGAATCATGTCATCTGCAAAGAGGGATAGTTAGAGTCCTTCCTTCCCAATTTGTATCCCTTTAATTTATTTTTCTTGCCTAATAGCTCTGGCTAGAACCTCCAGAACTATATTGAATAGCAGTGGTGAGAGTGGGCATCCCTGTCTGGTACCAGATCTCAGTGGAAATGCTTCCAACTTTTCCCCATTCAATAGGATGTTGGTTGTGGGTTTTTCATAGATGGCTTTGATTATATTGAGGAATGTTCGTTCCAAACCCAGTTTGCTTAGAGTTTTCATCATGAACGGGTGTTGTATTTTATCAAATGCTTTCTCGGCATCTATTGAGATAATCATATGGTTTTTCTTCTGCAGTCTGTTAATGTGGTGTCTCACATTGATTGTCTTGCGCACATTAAACCATCCCTGCATACCAGGGATAAATCCCACTTGGTCTGGGTGGATGATCTTTCTGATGTGTTGTTGTATTCTATTGGCCAGAATTTTATTGAGGATTTTTGCATCTATGTTCATCAGGGATATTGGTCTGTAATTCTCTTTCAGTGCTGCATCTTTCTCTGGCTTAGGAATTAAGGTGATGCTGGCTTCATAGAAAGAATTTGGGAGGACTCCCTCTTCTTCGATTGTTCTGAATAGTTTGAGAAGAATTGGAGTTAGTTCTTCTTTAAACATCTGGTAGAATTCAGCAGTGAATCCTTCTGGTCCTGGGCTTTTCTTTGTTGGGAGGGCCTTTATTACTGTTTCAATTTCTGTCTCAGTTATGGGTCTGTTTAGGTTTTCAATGTCTTCCTGGTTCAATTTAGGCAGGTTGCATGTGTCCAGGAATCTATCCATTTCTGATAGGTTTCCCTGTTTGCTGGCATACAAGTCCTTGTAGTAATTTCTGATGATTCTTTTTATTTCTGTGGTGTCTGTTGTTACATTTCCTTTTTCATCTCTGATTTTATTGATCTGGGTATTTTCTCTTCTTTTTTTAGTTAGTTGGGCCAATGGGGTGTCATTTTTTTTTATTTTTTCAAAAAACCAGCTCCTCGTTTGGCTGATTTTTTGTAATGTTTTTCTTGATTCAATCCTGTTGATTTCTTCTCTGATTTTAATTATTTCTCTTCTCCTACTAGAATTGGGTCTGGTTTGCTGTAGGTTTTCTAGATCCTTGAGGTGAATTGAAAGCTCATCTATTTGGTGCCTTTCCAATTTCTTGATGTAGGCACCTATTGATATAAACTTTCCTCTTAACACTGCTTTTGCTGCATCCCATAAGTTTTGGTATGTTGTGCTGTTATCCTAATTTACTTCCAGAAAGTTTTTGATTTCTCTTTTGATTTCTTCTATTACCCATTGTTCATTCAGGAGCATGTTGTTCAATCTCCATGTGATTGTGTATGCTCTAGGGATTCCTGAGTTGCTAATTTCCAACTTCATTCCTTTATGGTCTGAGAAGCTGCATGGTATGATTCTAATTCTTTTGAATTTGCTGAGACTTGCTTTATGGCCTAGTATGTGGTCAATCCTAGAGAAGGTTCCATGTACTGCTAAGAAGAATGTAAAATCTTTAGCTGTAGGATTGAAAGTTCTGTAGATATCTGTTAGATCCATTTGGGCTATAGTGTCGTTTAAATCTACTGTATCCTTGTTGATCTTCTGACCGGATGATCTATTTCTGAGAGTGGAGTATTGAAGTCCCCCAGTACTACTCTATTGGGGTCTAAGTCTCCCTTTAAGTCCGTTAATAAATCTTTTAGATGAACTGGTGCCCTGTAGTTAGGTGCATATACATTCATAATTGTTATATCTTCCTGTTGAATTGATCCCTTAATCATGATATAGTGTCCCTCTTTGTCTCTCTTAACAGTTTTTGTGGTAAAGTTTATGTTGTCTGATATTAAGATGGCTACGCCCGCTCTTTTTTCATTTCTGTTGGCATGGTATATCTTTTTCCAGCCTTTCACTTTCAGTCTGTATGGATCTTTGTTGGAAAGATGTGTTTCTTGTAAGCAGCAAATAGATGGGTTTTGTTCCTTAACCCAATCAGCCAATCGGTGTCTTTTAACTGGACAGTTCAGGCCATTCACGTTCAAAGTGACTAATGATAAGTGGTAACTTTGCCCTGCCATTTGCCAAAGATAAGTTCTAATATATGCTTTGAATTCCCTGTGATCTTTTGCTGTGAGCCTTCCTTCCTTGGTTTCCTTCCTTTACCTTCTTTCATATTGAAGACCGTGTTTCTGTGTTTCTGTGTGTAACACATCTTTAAGCATCTTTTGCAGGGCTGGACGAGTGGCAACAAATTCTTCCAATTTCTGTTTGCAATGAAAAGTCTTTATTTCACCTTCATTCACAAATGATAGCTTTGCAGGATATAATATTCTGGGCTGGCAGTTGTTCTCTCTTAGTACCTGGGCTATATCTCGCCATTCCCTCCTAGCTTATAGAGTTTCTGATGAGAAGTCAGCTGTGAGTCTGATTGGAGATCCTCTGAGAGTAATCTGACGTTTCTCTCTTGCACATTTTAGGATCTTTTCTTTATGTTTCACTGTGGAGAGTTTAATTACAACGTGTCGTGGTGAGGATCTCTTTTGGTCATGTTTATTAGGGGTTCTGTGAGCTTCCTGTACTAGGATTTCTCTGTCCTTCTCCAAACCTGGGAAATTTTCTGCTAATACCTCACTAAAAAGGCCTTCTAATCCTTTCTCCCTCTCCATGCCTTCAGGAACTCCTAGAACCCCAATGTTGGTTTTTTTAATAGTATCCTGAAGATTCCCAACAATATGTTTTAGATTTCTAATTTCCTCTTCTTTTCTTTGGTCTGACTGTATCCTTTCCTGTTCTCTGTCTTCTAAGTCCGATATTCTCTCTTCTGCTTCACCCATTCTGTTTGTAAGGCTCTCTATTGTGTTTTTCATTTGATCTATTGAATTCTTCACTTCAGTCCCTATCATAGTTTCCTGTTGTACTAGTTGTTTAGTTTCATTTTGATTCCTCCTTAATATTTCATTTTCACGAGAGAGATTTTCTATCTTGCCCATTAAGGATTTGTGTAGTTCAAGAATTTGTTTTTGAGAACTTCTTAATGTTCTTATCAATTTTTTGAGATCTGCTTCTTGCATTTTTTCTATGTCATCATCTTCATAATCTTGAATTGGGGTGTCTTTTTCATTTGAGGGCGTCATGGTGACTTCCTTGTTTTTATTACCTCGGTTTTTGCGTTTGTTATTTGGCATATTGGAGATATTTGGTTTCTTCACTGTGGTGCTTTTTCTTGTTATACTATGACTCTAGATTAAGTGGACTATCTATTTTTGATGGAGCCTTAGAGGCTTGAGATGGGTGTGGCCTGAGAGCTCTGTTTGGTGTGCCAAAGGTGACACTCCCAGGTTAGGCATGGTAAATCTCTCCCTCTCTCTTTCTTTTTTTTTGATTCAAAAGGGAAGTAATTCCACACAGCTGAACGAAGTTGGAGGTAGTTAGCAGGCAAATGATATACCCACAGGAGCCAGAGATCGGAAGCTCTTTCCCAAGAACCCTACAGGGAATCTGTTCGGCCCTCAGAGTGGGCTCAAATTCTCCTTCAGTCTCCCACTGGGTTGCCAAAGTTACGGAATTGTAGCGTCTCTGGAGAGTGCTCACGTGAATTCCGTGAGTTCTCTCCCCTACTGTCTCTTTTTTCACAGTCTCAGTTCAGTAGCACCACAAATTTACTAGGTCCTAATCTCCTGTTAATTCGCCCTGCCCAGAGTCAGGTTTTTCTGCTAGGCTCAGGGCTGGTGCAGACCTGAGGTCGCTCTGTTTATGACGTATGTCCAAGATGGCACCTGCTCTTTGTCTTGCTCGCCCTTGAGAGGTGAGCGGAGAGAGAGAAACCCGTGTCCGTACTAGTCACCCTTTTCTCTCTCTCTCTCTCTCTCTCTCTCTCTCTCTTCCAGTTAGCCTTGTGAACTTCCCCCCCTGGAGGTCGTTCCCTCTAGTCTCCTCTCTCCGCTTGCCTGCCAGTGTCTCGGGCTATTGAGGTTCGGCTCACCTAGCGTTCCAGCGCTGGTGTGTTGAGTCTGCTGCAGGTGTCCTGAACTGTGGGCTCCCACGCTCTCCACGCAGGTCTGCTGTGAGTCACACATTCCGGAAGAGTTTCTTCTGCTGTTTCCTCCCCTACTCTTCCTTGAACCTGCAGTATCTCCACTTTTATTAAACTATCTCTCCCCAGACTATCAGTGTGCTCCCTTCCTATTCCGCCATCTTGCCGGAAACCAAGGGATCAATTTAATTAGAAGATTTGATGATGGCACGTATATTTGCAACTGATGCTAGGGCATTCAATTTTACAAAACAAATGTTAATGGTTGTAGAAGGAGACTTAGGCTTCAACATTGTAATTATGGGGTACTTCCACACATCATTTTCATTAAAGGACAGGTAAACAAGATAAAAATATACAAAGTACAAAACAGAGCTCATCTACAATATAAACCAAATGCAACATTCAATCCCACAGCTCCAACATAGAAATTCATTTCATCAATGGACTGAGCATCCCCTACAATGAACTGTGGTCTTAAAGCAAGTTTCAACAAATTTTTTAAAAAGTGGAACCATATTGTGTAATTTTTCTGACCATAATTGAATCAAGGTGGAGTTGAACAACCAAAGAAATTCTAGGAAATATACCACAAATAGAGAATAAAGAACATATTTCTGAATGATGAGTGGATCACAGAAGAAATCAAAAAAAAAAAAAAGAAAAATTCTTGAAATAAATGACAAAGAAAGCACAGCATACCTTTCAAACTTGATTAAAAAATTTGGGGTGCAAATCATAACCTGTATAAGAAAGAATTAATACTTCACAAACCAAAGTTGGAATTTATCCAGATCATGGGTCTTTTTCTCATGAATATCTTAATTTAGGCTTAGATTTTGGATCACATGAACAGTCTAGCCTTGCAACAGGATTTATAGTGGCAGATTTTGGATCATGTGGTATCAACTCAATTTGTGAATATGCTGGAGACTAAGGTCAAAGATAATCTTGCTCAACTATGCCTATGTGACCAAACTTGAAAAAAGACTTTACATACAAGATCAGGTGAGATTCTTCATGTTTAGTGGGTATTGTCACATTTTGTGATTGGGAGAAATAGGTAATGAATAGCGGACTACAATAAGAGAAAAGCTGGCAGTACATGCTGGATGGATTATGGACCTTACTCTATGAATCTACTTCCTGAGAGCATTTTAGTGGATTATTTTATAGTAATGAATTGGAACATGAGCATGAAGACTTTTCTGAATTAATTCCATTATGGAGTAACTGAAAATGACAATCACAATGAAGCACCACATTACATCAATTACAGTGCCTATTATGGAAAAAATGTGTTGACAAGGCTGGAGAAGCATATCATTTGCTGCTGGTGTGAATGTATACAAAACATTTGTCTTCTTCCAACTTACTTATTTCATGGAACATTATGTCTTCAACATTCATCCATGTTGTAGTGTTTATCAAAATTTTATCAAATTATCAAAATTTTCTTTTTAGATCACAGTAATATTCCATTGTGTGTGTCTGTGATTTGAATATCATTTATTGGGGACAGTTACAAATTTGAGATATTAAGAAATTGGAAAGTTAATTTGACTTGTGGTTAGGGGGAGTTAAGAGGTAAAATAAGATTGGATGAGGTCATCATGGTGAATCTCTCAGGATTGGCTGATTACTGGTGACTTTCAAAGACATCAAAGAGACACTTTCATGCTCTCTTTCTCTTGCCATGTGAAGCCCTGTGCTTCCCTCTGGACTTTGCCAATGACAATTGCATCACCAGAAGCAGCCCTTCAGTACTGTCATCCATACAGGCTCCATTGTTTTAAAACTGTCTACTTATTTATTTTATTTGAAAGGCACAAGAGACAGGAGTAACAGAGACAGAGACAGAGACAGATGGACTATCAGATTATTTACTCTCCACACAACCAGCAATACCAGTCCTGGCCCAGGATGAAGCCAGGTGTCTATAATTCAATCTAGGTCTCCAACATGGTTGACAGGAACTCAAGCACTTGAGGAAACACCTGCCAACTCCTAGTGTTTTCATTAGCAGTAAGCTGGGATTGGAAGCCCACTCCAAATGGATTCACATGAGGCAAGAAGAATAGCTCAAATTTACTATTGATTTAATTTTTAATTGAAAGGCAGAGAGAGAAGAAAAGATCTTCCATTTTATGATTCACTAGCCAAATGTTCACTTCAACCAGGAGAAATCCAGGAGTCAAACTTGATTATGTTTCCTAAGTGGGTGGCAGGGACTAAAGCAATTTCATTATATGCTGCCTTCCAAGATGAACATTAGCAAAAAGGTGGGTGATATGGAGATTATCAAGCACCAAAATCAGGTACTTTGATATGGGATGTTGACATCCCAAGTGGCAAGTTAAGTTTTTGTGCTGAAGGCCAATACCTGAAGATATAGCTGAGCTATTTACCAAACCCTTAACACAGGTAAGAAGCATTAAAACTGTGTTCCCAGTGTTGTTACGGACTTTTCTCTTCATAATGGTTCACATGTATTGCTCTAACTCCAGAATGCTTTTTCCTACTGACTGCTATGTACCAGCACATCTCAGGAGGAAGCACAACTCATCAATGGGTTACTTCATTATTCCAAATTTTTTAAAAGAGTGACATTGTTAATATAAAAATTAATTTTAATGAGCAGCCACTCCTCCTCATTTTATACTCTGCATGTAAATAAAATGTAGAATAAAGATTTAAAAGTGAGAAAATAGAAGTAACAGGATTTTACACCAGATGAAATCATTACATGAAAGAGGAAGGAGTCCAAGGAAAAAATCATATTTTGGTAATGTGGGTCAAGGCTAGCTGGTGGTAATTCCTTATGCAAGCATAAAAGAAGAATGAATGCTATGGTTTTCATTTCAGATTTGCTGGGCTTGAGATGCCATTTGCAAAGTCACAAAGAATCTCTCAGTAGAGTAGAAAATATGGTCTAAAGTTATATTTAAGGCTTAAGCTGTAAGGAAACAGGAGCAACAGATCACAGCCTACCAGATATGTCAAGGAGAATTGCATAATGGGATAAATCAGAGACCACACGGAATATTGAATGTGTGTTACTAGTAGAAAAACACAATTCCAGGAGAAATACAAGAAATCAATAATAAGGTCAAGAGAGAAACAAACAGATAAGAATTTTCAAGGGACAGTCATGTGTACTAGTTTTAAATATGGCAAAGACAAAAAATGAGAGGTTACCATTTGGCCTAGTTCTTATTATGTCAGTTAAGATTGTACCTTTGGGGCTGATGTTGTGGTGTGGTGGGTTAAACCACCAACCGCAGAGCTGGCATACCATGTGGGCACCAGTTCAAGTCCCAACTGCTTTAATTCAAACCCAGTTCGTGCACCTGGGAAAGCAGTGTACAGTGGCCCAAGCCCTTGGGCCCCTGCACCCATGTGGGAGACATAGAAGAGGTCCGTGGCTTCTGGCTTTCATCTAGTCCAGCCCTGGCCATTGTGGTCTATTGGAGAGTAAACTAGCAGATGGAAGATTTGTCTCTCCCTATCTCTCTCTCTCTCCCCTCATCTCTCTGTAATTCTGCCTTTCAAATAAAATAACAAACCTTTGAAAGATTAGTACTTCTACTAGATTTCTGCCTTCATATGGTTCTGTGATGCTAAGTATCTTTCTCTGATTCCGTGCTTTAGTACATCCTTAGGTATATAATTTGTCAATGTGGATGAGTGGTGACAAATTCTTTCCATTTGTTTGGAAAGTCTTCATCTTCAGTTACAAATGAGAGCTTTTCTGAGAATGATATTTTGGGTTGAAGGGATTTTCTTTTTTTTTTTCATTTTTATTTTTGGACTTGAACCATTTCTCTGCATTGTCTCCTAGTTTGTAGGGTTTCTGATGAGATATCAGCTGATAATTTAATTGGAGATCTTTTTAAGCTAAGCTGGCATTTCTCTCAGGTACATTTTAGGAGCTTTGCTTTATGTTTTACTTTGGAAAATTTGACAATAATGTGTTGTGGTGGAAGATTTTTCTGATAATATGTATTAGTAGTTCTGTGTACTTCCTGTGCTTGGGTGCTCAGATCATTCCCAGAAATCTAGTAGAAGTACTAATCTTTTTTCAAAGGTTTGTTATTTTATTTGAAAGGCAGAGTTACAGAGAGATGAGGGGAGAGAGATAGAAAGAGAGACAGATCTTCCACCTGCTAGTTTATTCTCCAATAGACCATGGTGGCCAGGCCTGGACCAGAATGAAGCCATATCTGTCTCTAACTTAGGGAAATTTTCTACTATTATTTCAGTGAATAGTTCTTTTAATACATTCTGTCTCTCCATACTTTGAAGAATTAAGACATCCATGAACTCTGCACCAAAAATAAGCATTTGTCTATACCCTAGGGGATTAATGCACCCAGTACTTAGTGCCTGGGGTTTCTTTTCCACTATTTAATATGCCGGTACTGAAGAATAGATGCGGTTCCATTTTCAGACAGGTGTGAAACCTGGACATTTTCTTTGCTTTGTGGTGACTGATCCTTTGGTCACACTTGCTTTTCATTCTGCTATGTAACTCAGGACACTGAGGGACAATGGTAGAGGATGGCAGTGACAGCATGACATGTTTCTCTACAATTGTTTCCTTGGAGGGCATTGTGACTCATGTCCCTCACTGTCCTTCCCTTTCCTTTCCCTTCAATGGGTGAACAAGTGTGGCTTGTAGGTACAGACATGATGATAAAGACAGCAACCCCTAATGATCTTAACAGACATGGTGAAAATTTTATATTCAGTGTCCAAACATATGTTGTCTGCTATCTCAAAACATGGATTTGGGCTTACAGACCTTTGTCCAAATACCATATGTACCGAGTATGAGATGTATAACCACATAGATTCATTGTTTTCCCTGTAGTTCACTTTCATGTCTTTGGAATTGATAAAATTAAGTAAGGTGATGATAGTGCAGCATCATCCATTCAATAGTAGATTCTATTTACCTTTTGGTCTAAGAGTCAAAGAAATCACACAAACAAGACTAGTGTCTGCTCATACTAACTGAAAGAATAAAAAAGGGAGAGAACGATTCAACTTGGAAAGCAGGGTACACAGCAGACTCATAGAATGGCAGATGTCCTAAATGGCATTCTGGCCTCAGAATCAGCCCTTAAGGCATTTGGATCTGGCTGAAGAGCCCATGAGAGTATTTTAAGCATGGAAAGCCAGGACACTCTGGCAAAAATGAAAGATCCTAAATGAAAAGATCTCCTAAATGAAAGATCTCTGAAAGAACTGGCCATCAAAGAAGGAGGTACCTTTCTCTGAAGGGAGGAGAGAACTTCCACTTTGACTATGACCTTGTCTAAATATGATCACAGTTGGTGAACTCAAAAGGCCTCCATAGCCTTGGCAACTCATGACTAGAGCCTAGGGAGATTATTGGCGCCATAAACAAGAGTGTCAATTTGTTAAGTCAACAACAGGAGTCACTGTGTACTTACTCCTCATGTGAGATCTCTGCCCTTAATGTGTTGTCCAATGTGAATTAATGCTATAAGTAGTACTGAAACAGTATTTTACACTTTGTGTTTCTGTGTGGGTGCAAACTGATGAAATCTTTACTTAATATAGACTAAATTGATCTTCTGTATATAAAGATAATTGAAAATGAATCTTGATGTGAATGGAATGGGAGAGGGAGTGGGAGATGGGAGAGGTGTGGGTGGGAGGGAAGTTATGGGGGGAAAAAGCCATTGTAATCCATAAACTGTAATTTGGAAATTTATATTTACTAAATGAATGTTAAAAAAAAGAAAAAATTTCTCACTTCCCTACAGTGGTTCCTGTTCACATGCATTCTGTCTACATGCTTTTCTTTGTAGTCTATAATTTTTTATTTATATAATTTGAGCGAATTTCATGTATTTCATGTGTATAGATTTAGGATCATTGTGAGACTTTCTACCCTACCCTACCTTCAGCCCAGTCTCTCACCATCCCTCATCTTTCCTTTTTTATTCTTTCTTTTAATTTTTACAGTGACATATTTTCAGTTTATTTTATAATCATTGGCTTACCCTTCCACTAAGTAAAACAAAACAATAAAAAGTAGAAGTAAGAAGAACAAAACAATAAAAAAAATCCTAAACAGTAGAGATAAAAGCTGTAAACATAATCAAATCTGAAAATTGGCAGACTGCATTCTTATGAATGCTAAATCATGATGTTGTTGCCTCTCCACTGGTGAGCTGCTATCTACAAATATATTTTCCTACCACTTTTGCATACTATGACTGACAGCATTTCATTGTAGTTAAGAAGGTGTGCTCTTGAATTGCATCTGCTTGACAGGATTATTTTGAGACTTTGGAAAACTAACTTAAAATGTGTGCTTTCATGATCAGTTCCATCAAGGAAGAAAACCTAAGCACATGTATCTCAGGGTCACTTTGATAGCTAAAGGAGAGGCTGCTTGCAGGTCCCAGAGAGCAGTGGGTGACACAGGGTAAGTGTTCAACAAAGGAAACTTGTTATAAACATTAACTTCCTACATCTTTCAAAGGGAGCCAGAATTTTTCTGAAATATTATGTGTGTTACTGTTTTCCTATCAGTCCATTCTCACTCAATTCTACATCTCACCTGTACTGTGATCAACAAAATCCAAATATGGTTTTCAAGATTTCTGATTGTTCACACAAGGCTACCATTGAACTCAGTTTAAAATGAAAAAAGAATTTAATGTCTAGTAGAAAATGATGATTCTACACTGTCTGATATCGGTTTATCCCAAGGATAAATGCCTTTTGCAACTTGAATTCCTTTTTAGTAATTAAAAGCCACTATAATTCATTTTAGATCTCATTTGATATTGCATTATGATATATTAGAAGAAAACAGGGAAGTGTGGAGAATAATATAGTGAACACTTTTGCATCTACTACTCAACTGCCAAATTTTAACCTTCTCATATTTTATTAGAAATAAAAGAAGCAGGCTTATTACACTCGGCAGATGTCCTAAACAACACTCTGGCCTCAGAATCAGCCCTTAAGGCATGTGGATTTGGCTGAAAAGCCCATGAGAGTATTTCAGGCATGGAAAGCCAAGACACTCTGGGGAAAAAAAAAAAAAAAACCTAAATGAAAGATCTCTGCAAGTGAGATCCCAGTGGAAAGAATGGGTCATCAAAGAAGGAGGTACCTTTCTCTGAAGGGAAGAGAGAACTTCCACTTTGACCATGGCCTTGTCTAAAAATTATCAGAGTCAGTGAACTCAGGGGGCTTCCATAGCCTTGGCAGCTCATGACAAGAGCCTAGGGTGATTACTGAGGCCATAAACAAGAGTGTCAATTTGTTAAGTCAACAACAGGAGTCACTGTACACTTACTCCTCATGTAGGATCTTTGTCCTTAGTGTGCTGTACATTGTGATTTAATGCTATAACTAGTACTCAAACAGTATTTTTCACTTTGTGTTTCTGTGTGGGAGCAAACTGTTGAAATCTTTACTTTTTTTAACTTTTATTTAATGAATATAAATTTCCAAAATACGGCTTATGGATTACAATGGCTTCCCCCCCCCATACCATCCCTCCCACCTGCAACCCTAAACTGATCTTCTGTATATAGAGAGAAACAAAAATGAATCTTGATGTGAATGGAAAGGGAGAGGGAGTGGGAAAGGGGAGGGTTGCAGGTGGGAGGGACGTTATGGGGGGGAAGCCATTGTAATCCATAAGCTATACTTTGGAAATTTATATTCATTAAATAAAAGTTTGAAAGCAAAAAATAAATAAATAAATAAAAGAAGCAGGTATTAGAGACAGGGATCTACGTCTGTGTACATCCTTCCTAGATTTCATTAATTTTCCTTGCTCATTCTGTTGAGAAAACTGCTAATGAATTCTTATGTTCATATTTTTAACACGACAAGTACAAAATTATTTGTTTAAGGATATGATTTATACTGTGACCACATAAGTATGCATTGATGTAGGGGCACAAGTTTAGTACAGTTTGCTTTCAGCCCACAGCTCATATCAAACAGCCTGATTTAAAGTTCTGGATCTGTGTCTGACCCAGTTTCTTGCTAACACACACCCTGGGTGTCAGCAGGGGTCCCTGTCATCCACCCAGGAGCCCAGATGGAGTTCCAGGCCCCTGGCTTTGGACTGGTCTAGCTCTAGCTATTGTGGACACATGGAAGTGAATCAGCAGATGGAAGACATTTCTCTCTGACTCTCTCTCTCTCTGAATCTCTCTCTCTTCCCTTCTCTTTCTCTCTCTCTCTGAATCTCTCTCTCTTCCCTTCTCTCTCTCTCTCTTTCTCTCCTCCTCTTTCTCCTCCTCTCTCTCTGTTCCTCCCTCTCCCTCTTCCACACTCCATTCTTTGCTCCTTCTCTCCCTCCTTTTGTCTCTCTGACATTCAAGTAATAAAATAAAAATTTTAAAATAAAGATAAAACGGTACCCATACAAATCTAGAGATATGTTTTAATCCCCAAACATTACATTTATTATCATCTTGAATGTATCCTTGCATATTTTGCATTTTTCTTAAAAGAATGATTTCAAAATTTGTCCACATTTCCCCAATTCATATATTTTAATTGTTTTATACTATTCCAGTGTACAAATATATTCTACCTTATTTATCTTTTCTCTGATTTATAGATTTTTTGGACTAAATTTTACTTGTTTGGCATTGTTTTCTATTACAATTCTATATACTTCTTCTGTGCACTGACATTTTTATGGAATGTATAGCCAGCGGTAGAGTCACTGCATAAAAGTACACATATTAAAAAAACTATTCTCAATGTACTTTTCAGAGCAGTATTACTTCCTTATATTCTTACACATCAAAAATGTGAGAGTCCCACTCCTCAGAATCCTAGCCAGCAATTAGTGATATCTTGCTTTTATTCTCTGAAAATCAGCAGATATGTTATCACATGTTATAGTTTTAGTGTGCATTTCCCTGATTACTGCTCAATTTTTCTTCCATTTAAATTTAGAAAACTGTCATCAGTAGTTTACTAACCAATTATTCAGAGACTGCTACACAGAGGTTCTTTAAAATGTTTGTGCAAAGTGCCTATCATGCTTCAATCTCAGTGTAAAGTGTCTTCAAAAAGTTCACAGAAAACACATATTATGAAAAACAACTTTACATGAAATTCTAAACATTTTGGTGCCCAATAAATGTCATATAATTTTATTTTCCATGAACATTTTAAAGTTCTCTTGTATGTTGTCTTGCTTATTTATTAAACTCTTTACTTCTGAAACACTACTTGCTACTTTGTTGCATCATTTAGCAATTCTTTTTAACATCTATTATTCTCTAATTTTATGGTTAGACAGTTCCTTTGCACTTACCTTATAAATATTTATACTAGTCCCTATTTTAACTTTTATTCTGTTTCTTTCTGGCTCAATTTACTTATTTTCTCTGTCAAGAGCTGTTTTTAGAGTTTTTTTCATAACTCTGAATTTCCACTTCTATTTTTGTTTGTTTGAATTGACCATATTGTCCTACGTTTCTTGTTGAGTCCAGTTGCCTAAATTTTAGAGCTTGAATAATTATCTTGCATTTCTTTGATTAGGTTGCATTTCCAACTGGACTTTTTAATTTTTTACTTCATTTTTCTTTGCTTTACTCAGCATGTTTATGTATTTGTTTGTAACTATATTTCCCTATTGCTTTTGCTTTGTATGAGATTTCTACACTCATGTTACTGTATTTTACTAAAGGTGAAGTCTTTATGATGTTTTTTGACATTATCTTGGTGAGACTGACTGAAAATATGCACTCCCTCCCCAAATGTCAATCTCTGAATCCCCACAGCTTCTGAATATGCACCTTGCATAGCACCACAGACTTTGCAGATGTGGCTAAGTAAAAGATTTTTAACTAGAAAACTTTTCTTGAGTGTCCTGGATGTGGTCAACAAAACCATACAGTTCTGTGTGAAAGGGAACAAAGAAGGCATAAGCTAGAGTAAAAGTATGACAGTGAAAGCAGGTGTTGGCAAGATGCCTTATGAAGATGAAAACTGAACAAGAGAAGAAGGCTGCAGGCAGGCAGTCTCTGGAAGCTCCAGAGGCAGGGATGGATTCTTAATAGCTTTCAGTCAGAACTAGCCACACCCACACCTTGATCTTAGACCCTTGTTCCTGAAATGGACTTCTGACCTCCAGAACTATGTGGCAACAGATTTCTATTTTAACATTCATGATTTCAAAAAATTTAAGATGATATATTTGTATTTTAAACCATAAAATTTGCAGTGATTTTCTATAGCAGAGATTGAAAATAAAAGAACAAATCTCTTAGATCTAGAACTAATATGGTCCATGTTTACTTTTGGACAAGTTTTTTTTCTTTCTATTTTCTTGTTTAAATATTTTAGAGAATTGGTTTAATAATACCCTCAAGTCATTAACCTTTTAAGGTAGCCACTTGTATTTCATTGAGTTCTGTTTTTTTTTTTTTTTAATTTACTTGACAAGTAGAGTTATAGATAGAGAGACAGAGAGAAAGGTCTTCCTTCCATTGATTCACCCCCCAAATGGCCACTATGGCCGGTGATGCACCAATTTGAAGCCATGAGCCAGGTACTTCCTCCTGGTCTCCCATGTGGGTGCAGTGGCCCAAGCACTTGGGCCATCCTCCACTGCTTTTTCACACCACAGCAGAGAGCTGGACTGGAAGAGGAGCATTTGGACTAGAACCTCGTGCCCATATTGGATGCTGGAGCTACAGGCAGAGGATTAACCAAGTGAGCCATGGCACCAGCCCAGAGTTCAATTTTTTTAAATCTCTGATCACCACTTCTTTCCTGACACTCCTCCACATAGAAATACACTTTATTTGTAAAATATATTTGTTTATTTGAGAGCTAGAGTTAAAGGCGGGAGGGAGAGAGAGAGAGAGAAAGATGTTCCACCCCCCAAAATGGCTGTAAGGGCTGAAACTGGGCTGATCAGAAGCCAGGAGTCAGGAGCCAGGAGCTTCTTCCTGGTCTCTTATGCCAAGTACAGAGTTCCAAGTACTTGGAACATCTTAACTGATTTCCCAGGCCATAAGCAGAGAGCTAGATCAGAAGATGAATAGACAGGATATGAACGAGAGCCCACAGGGGATTCCAGTCCCACAGGTGGAGGATTAGCCTACTTGCCAGGGCACCACCTCCAGGCATAGAGTTTAATTGACTTGATTTCTCTTCTTGGAAATGAATTCTCTATCATGAACCACCTGTAATTTGCTCATCCTTTCCTCTTTAGCTGGAAACTAAAAATTATGACACCTTGATTGCCTAAATAATGCAATGAATATCATTCTTCTGAATGTTTCTTTATGGAGTGAGATTAAACAGCCATAGCTTATACATTTATTTCATTTTATAAAGTGTTGCCTAATTGCTCTGCAATGTTGTTACAGATTTAAACTGAATTTTACTTCATGAAGATTCCTCCTTCCTACATGTCCTCCCTATATTATTGGGTATAGTTTTGAACAGTTTGATATATGGAAGATAGTTTCTATCTCTCAATTTAACTTTATTTTTTCTGCTATGTAACCAGGGTGAGAATTTCTTTATAAATATCTCATCTTCACTCAGTGCTCACAATGAATGAGATTAAGGACCAGTGACAAGAATTAAAGAGGCTAGTTCAGATTTGAAATATGTTCTACACTAGGTAGTTGGTATAATGTAGTTACCCCAGAGTTGAAATTCTATAAGAGGACCCAGAAATTTTCACATGACATAGACTGGGACCAGGAGGATTGATGGAACAGAATTCCTGATAAGAGGAAGAGTGTCAATTGTTAAGTCAACAACAGGAGTCACTGTGCACTTACTCCTCATGTAGGATCTCTGCCCTTAGTGTGTTGTACATTGTGAATTAATGCTATAACTAGTACTCAAACAGTACTTTACACTTTGTGTTTCTGTGTGGGTGCAAACTGCTGAAATCTTTACTTAATATTGTGGGGAGCAACTCAGACTATACTGTTACTGGAATTAAGACTTATTCTATACATCTGCTCTTCCACAATATGGCTCTGGGAGAGGAGCAAACAGCTTCTACCCAGCTGCCTCTCACCAACTTGACAAGCTGCAAGAGCTGCTCCTGATTGGAGGAGAGCAGCATACTCGGCGTGTGGGTAGCAGAGTTGGGATTGGTGGAAAAGGACTATAAAGGAGGAGAGAGACAACATGCACCAGGAACATCTATCTGAAGGAACATCTAAGAGGAACACCCCTCCCATCTCCTGCTCCCTCTCCCATTCCATTCACATCAAGATTCATTTTCAATTATCTTTATATACAGAAGATCTGGGCAAGTATTATCTCAAAATCAAAGAACTCACTTACTAAGGAATAAAAACTATCTGTGTGTTTTGGATAGTGAAGATATAAATGTGGTGCTCCCATGTAAATGTAAGAAACAAAACCAGATACATATATGCAAAATATCATTTATAAATAATTATTGAATATAGAAGATAATGTTTGGTTATTTCTGGAAAAATGAGAAACTAGACATTTATGGTTACCTTGGTCCTTAATAGTAAACAAGTAACACCTATGAGGTAGGACCATTGCTCATTGGATGAAGCCAACCAGAATATTCCAAATAGTGGTTCAAATTCCTGTGGGGTAACTGAAATTTCCATCAAAGTTTGGCACTTTGCATATTCTGCTGGTCCCTTGGAGGAAGACTTGGGAATTAAAGCTGTCTTCATTTCAACTTCAGTAAAGATGCGGAGTGTAAATGGACATGTAAAGCACATAATCATACCTGTTCACACCTAAAACACACAAGCAGTCCAGAGAGAAACAAATGTTAACATCTAATACAATATTCTAAATACCATTTGCCAGGGCAAAAAACACATTACATCATGACTTCATTTGGCACACACAGGCCTTAATTAAATCAACATATTATGCATATTTCTTGCTTATATAAGAATTCAGTATGTATGGGCAGGTCAGTAGGGCAAATATTCTTCATATGATAATTCATGGGCTGGTATTGATGAAAAACTTGTCATTGGCACAGGTAATTTTCAAGGGTAACCTGGATAATTGACATCGCAGACCACTGGAAAAGGAAAGAACATGGATAGATAAAGAGGTTTGAATGCATATGCTTGGAAGGGGCACTAATTCTTTTTCCACTAATTTAGTTACATGGTGAGAACTATAAGGGAGTAGATACAATACAGTACAATGCAGCCGGCGCCGTGGCTCAATAGGCTAATCCTCCACCTTGCGGCGCCGGCACACCGGGTTCTAGTCCCGGTTGGGGCGCCGGATTCTGTCCCGGTTGCCCCTCTTCCAGGCCAGCTCTCTGCTATGGCCAGGGAGTGCAGTGGAGGATGGCCCAGGTGCTTGGGCCCTGCACCCCATGGGAGACCAGGAAAAGCACCTGGCTCCTGGCTCCTGCCATCGGATCAGCGCGGTGCGCCGGCTGCAGCGGCGGCCATTGGAGGGTGAACCAACGGCAAAGGAAGACCTTTCTCTCTGTCTCTCTCTCTCTCACTGTCCACTCTGCCTGTCAAAAAAAAAAAAAAAAAAAAAAAAAAAAAAAAATAAAAATTAAAAAAAAAAAAAAAAAAAAAAAACAATACAGTACAATGCACAGAGGGAAAATTATTAACAGTCTCTGCTCTATTGACAAATAAAACATTGTGTAGTCCCATCATCCACAATATGCACTGATACAATAATAAAATACTATAGTACTTCATAATTTTTCATTGTAGGGGTGGACTGTGGAGATCATGTATGTTCACAGTCTGTCAAAGAGTGATATATTGTCTAAGGATGGATAAATATCCACCAAACATAAATTACATCTCTTATTCAATTTTTCAGCAAAAATTAATTTATAAAAATGATCTACAGCATCAACAAAAGACATCATCCAAACATGGCACCAAAAGGAAGGGCTGGTGCTTCTTCCTTTTTGTGCTACTTCTCCTGCTTTCCATCTGAAGACAAGTTCACTGAGGCAGGGATGGAGAGACTCTTACAGAGGAAGCAGAAGGGAAGCCAGGATCCAAGCATATAGCATAAGCATAGAGATTAGTTGAATGATTTTGCTGACCAGTTTACACAAGTCTTGCCCATCCAGAAAAAAACTTGAAAAGCTTGTCTCAATAAATCAAAAGAAATAAGCATATAAAAATGTTATCTGGGGGCTGGTGCTGTGGTGAAGTTGGTTGAGCCTCTGCCATTGGTGACCATATCCAATATGGGTGCCAGTTCATGTTCTGACTACTCCTCTTGCAATAAGCTCTCTGCTATAACATGGGAAAGCAGTGGAAGATGGAACAAGTTCTTGGGCCCCTGCACCCATGTTGGGGAACTGGAAGAAGCTTCCATCTTGTGGCTGTGGCCATTTGGGGGAATGAACCAGCAAATGAAAGCCTCTCTCTCTCTCTCTCTCTCTCTCTCTCTCTCTCTTCCCCCCTTCCCAACAGTGACTTTCAAATAAATAAATAAATCTTTCTTTTCTTTTTTCTTTTCTTTTCTTTTTCTTTCTTTCTTTCTTTCTTTCTTTCTTTCTTTCTTTCTTTCTTTCTTTCTTTCTTTCTTTCTTTCTTCTTCCTTCCTTCCTTCCTTCCTTCCTTCCTTCCTTCCTTCCTTCCTTCCTTCCTTCTTTCTTTCTTTCTTTCTTTCTTTCTTTCTTTCTTTCTTTCTTTCTTTCTTTCTTTTTGACAGGCAGAGTGGACAGCAAGAGAGAGAGAGAGAGATAGAAACGTCTTCCTTTTTCCTTTGGTTCACCCTGCAATGGCCACTGTGGCTGGAGCACCACACCAATCTGTAGCCAGGAGCAAGGTGTTTCTCCTGGTCCCCCTTGTGGGTGCAGGGCCCAAGCACTTGGGCCATCCTCCACTGCCTTCCCATGCCACAGTAGAGAGCTGGACTGGAAGAGGAGCAACTGGGACAGAACCGGCACCCCAACCAGGACTAGAACCCTGGGTGCCGGCACTACAGGTGGAGGATTAGCCTATTGAGCAGCAGCGCCAGCCAATAAATAAATCTTTTAAAATAAGGCATATACTTTCTCTAATGAACCATTGTTCAGTCAGGAGCATGGTGTTCAGTCTCCATGTGTTTGCATATGTTCCAGAGATTCATGAGTTGCTGATATCCAGCTTCATTCTCTTATTTTCTGAGAAGATGAACGGTTCAATCTTGACTATTTTGAATTTGCTGAGAATTGCTTTATTGCCTAGCATTTGGTCAATCCTAGAGTAAGTTCCATGTACTGGTGAGAAGAAGTTGAAAAGAGAAATCAAAACATTTCTGGAAACAAAAGAAGATGAACATAACGTATCAAAACTTATGGGATATAGCAAAAGCCATATTAAGAGGAAAATTTATAGCAATTGGTGCCAACATAAAGAAATAGGAAAGGCACCAAATAAATAAGCTATCAATGCATCTCAAGAATCTGGAAAACCATAGTAAACCAAAAGATATGAGTAGGAAAAATAATTAAAATTAAACAAGAAATCAAAAAAATTGAAACAAAAAGTAACAAAAAATCAGCAAAGAGCTAGTTTTTTGAAAAAATAAACACAATTGACACACCACTGGCCTAACTAACCATTTAAAGGAGAGAGAAGACCCAAAACAGTAATATTAAAGATGGAAAAGGAAATATAACAACAGACATCACAGAAATAAAAAGAATCTCAAAAATAACTCCAAAGAGCTGTATGCTTACAAACTGGGAAACTTGGAAGAAATGGATAGATTCCTGGAAACATATAACCTAGTGAAATTGAGCCATTAATACACAGAAAATGTAAACAGACCCATATTCAAGATGGAAATTGAATCAGTAATAAAGATCCTCCTAGCCAAGGAAAGCCCAGGACTGGATGGCTTCAGCTGAATTCTACCAGACGTTTAAAGAACTCCAATTCTTCTCAAGCTATTGAAAACAATTTGGGACCCCTCCCTAATTCTATGAAGCAGCATCACCATAATTCCCAAACTTGAAAAAGACACATCAGAAAAAGATAACTACAGTCCAATTTCCCTGATGTAGATAGACACAAAAATTCTCAACAAAAGTCTAGGCAATCAAATCTAACAATACATAAGAAAGATCATGCATCTGAACCAAGTGGGATTTATCTCTGGTATACAGGGATAGTTCAGCATTCACAAATCAATGTGATACATCACGTTAACAAACTGCAGGAGAATTAAGAAAAAATGGAAAACAAATAGCAAAAAAAATCAAATAACTAAATTAGCAAAAATGGGGCACTGTTACACTTATACACAAATAAAAAGAATTATGAGTGCTGTATGTAAACAATTGTACACCTATAAATAGAATAATACATATGAAACAGCTAAATTTCTAGAAACAGTCTTTCAAGAATATGTTACAAATAAACAAAATTTCATTTGAATTATAATTAATGAGAAAATTATAAAGATATTAGATTATGGGAGATAATAAATAAACATAATTTAAGTAAAACCACAAAATAAGGAGAAATAAAAGGATGAAATGCCTTTATTGGTGAATTATAAAAAAGTACAAGGAGCTGGCATTGTGGCTTATTGTGTAAAGCTGCCACCGCAGTAGTGGCATGCCATATGGGTGCCAGTTCCAGTCCTGGGTGCTCCACTTCTGATCCAGCTCTTTGTTATGGCCTGGGAAAGCAACAGAAAATGTCCCAAGTCCTTGGGACCCTGTACCCATGCGGGAGACTCAGAAGAACCTCCTGGATTCTGACTTTGGATTGGCACCTGTATGCAAGACCTGGGGGAGGTTCCTGGCTCCTGGCTTTGGATCAGCGTGTCTCTGGTCATTGAGGCCAATTGGGGAGTGAGCCAGCAGATGGAAGACCTTTCTCTCTCTCTCTCTCTCTCTCTCTCTCTCTCTCTCTCTCTTTCTCTCTCTCTCTCTCTGCCTCTCCTCTCTCTGTGTAACACTTTCACATAAATAAATAATTCTTTACAAACATTTATTATAGTCACAATTTATTGTTGACTTTATCCCTCATTCATTACATAATGCCCTTCTTTGTCTCTTTTCATTGTTTTGTGTTAAAAGTATATTTTGTCTGATATTAGGACAAATGGTTACACTTGCTCATATTTTGCTTCCCATATGCCCATCCAACCTGTAAATGCAGAGACAGAATTTTTGCCATGCCCTGTGTCAGGAGAGAGTGCTTCCCTGGGAACATGTTAACAGTATCCTCTACAAACACAGATGCAAAATCCTCAACAAAATACTAGCTAATCAAATCCAACAACAGTTCAGAAAAATCATTCACCTGGATGAAGTGGGATTTACCCCTGATATGCAGAGAAAGTTGAACATTTGCAAATCAATAAATGTCATACATCACATTAACAAACTAAATAAAAAATAACATGATTATCTTATTAAATGCAGAGAGAACCTTTGGTAAATTACAATATCCTTTCATGATTAAAGCCTTTAACAAATTGAGTACAGATGGAACATTCCTTAGCACAATCAAAGAAATATATGACAAAACCACAGCCAGCCTCATACTGAATGGGGAGAGGTTGGAAGCATTTCCATTATGATCCAGATCTAGCACCACTGCCATTAAATACAGTCCTGGAAGATTGATCCAGAACCATTAAGGAAGAAAAATAAATCAAAAGGGTACAAATTGGAAAAAACAAAGTCAAATTATCCCTTTAATGCAGATGATGTTTCTATATACAGGGGAACCAAAAGACTCCACTAAGAGACTATTGGGACTCTTTACAGAGTTTGGTAGTTTCAAGACATAAAATTAACACACAGGAATCCATAGCTTTTGTTTTGTGGCAATGTCATGCCTGAGAAACATCTTGTAAGATCAATCCCATTCACTATAACTACAAAAAACTTGGAATAAATATAACAGCAGGTGAAATGTCTCTGACAAAAAAAATGTATAAAATATTTAGAAAGAAATAGAAGAAACAAAAAATGGAAAAATCTGTTTGTGGATTGGAAGAATTAATATTATCAAAATATCCAAGCTGCCAAAAGTAATTTATAGATTTAATGCAATTCCAGTGAAAATCATAATGGCATTATGGGGGCTGGGACTGTGGTGTAGCAGATAAAGCCACTGCCTGCAGTGCCAGCATCCTGTATGGGCACCAGTTCAAGTCCCTGTTGCTCCACCTCTGATCCAGCTCTCTACTATTGCCTTGAGAAATCAATAAAAGATGGATCAACTTCTTGGGCCCCAGCACCCATGTGGGAGAACGGGAAGAAACTCCTTTATACTGGCTTTGGATTGGCTCAGCTCCAGCCATTGGAACCATTTGGGAAGTGAACCAGCAGATGGAAGAATCTCTCTCTCTCTCTCTCTCTCTCTCTCTCTCTCTCTCTCTCTCTCTCTCTTCTCTCTCTCTCTCTCTGCCTCTGCCTCTACATCACTCTGCCTTTCATATAAATAAATACATTTTAAAATTTTCTTTAATTTTTTATTTGACAGGTAGAGTTATAGATAGTGAGAGAGAGATAGAGACAGAGAGAAAGGTCTTCCTTCCATTGGATCACTCACCAAATGGCCTCCATGGCCATTGTTCCACTGATCTGAAGCCAGGAGCCAGGTGCTTCCTCCTTGTCTCCCATGTGGGTGCAGGACCCAAGCACTTGGGCCATCCTCCACTGCCCTCTCAGGCCACAGCAGAGAGCTGGACTGGAAGAGGGGCAACTGGGACTAGAACCTGGCACCCATATGGGATACCGGTGCTGGCTGTGGAGGATTAATGTAGTGAGTCATGGCACCGGCCCCAAAAATAAATTTTTTTAAAAATACATTATTATTATATGTACATTATTATTATATACATTATACATATATTATATACATATACATTATTATTATATGTACATGATGGACTATGACTCAGCTACAAAAAATAACGAAATCCTGACATTTGCAACAAAATGGAAGCAAGTGAAGATTATTATGATAAATGAAATAAAACAGACCCACAAGGAAACATACCACAAATCTTCTATTTGTGGAAGTTAAATATAAAGAGTATAAAAACTGCATGAATATATTATTTTTATATATAATTATACATGCTGCTTTACTCAATTACTGATGTATATGAGAATATACCACTTTCTGACATGTTATGATCACTGCCATAAATCCATTTTGAGATATTAATATATTTATTTTCAAACAATTAAACATGAAATACATATTATAAGCTGTAGTCACCCTACTGTCCTGTGAAATATTAAAATTTATTGTTTTGATGTTCTTTATTTAACCTTTCTCTACCCTGCCCTCATAATCCCTAGTCTCTAGTAATCATTAATCCAATATCAGGTCTATTTTTACTAAACACTTTCTTTGTCTGCCTATTTTCACCTAATATGATAACCTCCAGTTAAATCTATTTTATGAACAATATTAGGATTCATTCTCTTTATGGCTGAAGAACATTTTTTGTTTTTATGTATTGCATTTTCTTCCTCTATTCATGCATCAATCTGCACAAAAGTAGATCTGTACCTAGTTATTGTGAATAGTGCTGGACTTGGGAACTCAGGTATCTCTATGGCATGTTTATTTCCTTTCATTCAAACATATGGCTGGGTGTGAGATAAATGGGTCATAGATGACATCTATTTTAATTTTGAGGGAAACATTTTTACTGGTCTCCAAAACAACTGTACCAACTTTCATTGTCATTAAAGATGTATAAGGATTCTTGTGGCCATGGTGCGCTGGCTGCAGGAAGCCGCCTCACCTCCTCTTTTGTTGTCAGGGACCTCCCCCCACCCAGGAGCACTGCTCCCTGGCTGCCACCCCTCTCACGGCCACCCACACACCAGTGCCCGAGTCCTGGGGCACTCGCCTGCCCTGCCCATGAGGGCAGTGTGCAAAAAATTCAAAGTCCCCTAACAATTGAGAAAAGATTTTTGTTATCATAATGATTTTTATGATGTAACAATTTTAGTTCTATGAAATTACAATCATTAAACATCACATTGATTTTATGACATTACACTTGTACATGTCATTACAAAGGTTATGACATCACAATAGTGCTGTATGATATCACAATTCATTATGACTAAATATCGGTTGACATATGGCATCACAATGGATTTTATGACATCACAATTGATATGAGAATGCTTTTAGTGACATTGAAATTATGATTTAACAAAGATGGCTTATGACATCACAATGACAGGTATATAACATCACATTGGCTTTTATGAGCTTAGCATGTTGTTTTTATCACATCAAATTATGACACAGTGAAGATTTTTATGATATGAAATTATTATTATGATAAAACAGTTGTGGTTAATCACATCCAATGATTATGACATTGCAGCACTTTTATGACAACAATTATGACCTCACAGGGTAGGTTTCTGTTTTCACATGTAAGGTTTATGACACAGAAATTGATTACTATAACAAAATTGCTAGTTTATGACATAAAAATGACAGGATTATGACATCTAAATTGTTACTGACACCATACTATTTTATGACCTAACATTCATTATGACTTCACAGAAGAGAGACCCAGAATTGATCTTTCCAAGTATAGGTAGCAGATAATTGACAAAGGAGTGAATGCAATATAATGGAACAGAGATATCCTTGGCAAAAGTATATAATACAATGAAAATCTATGCGTGAGTTTCACAAAAATTAATTAATATAGTGGGTCCTACATCTACCACAAGAAATCAAAATTAATAACCTCCCAGAAAATAATATTATAGAAAATTTATATAATCTTGGGTGTGATGCTGAGTTTTTGACACAACATTGAAGGCACAATCCATGGAATAAGTGATTACTAACTGGACATCATGAAAATGAGAAACATCCCCTCTGACAAACAATGTTAAGAGAAAAGGTCAAAACTAGGGGAAATATTCACAAAAGTAATTTATGATAAAGGAATATATGTATCATTCAAATTAAACAAGCAACTTTTAGAATACATGAAATGAAAATGAAAGATTTAAAATGGGCCCCCCAAAAGGAAATATGTGCACACTGGGTAGACCCAAGATGAGTAGGGGTACCCTGGAGTATTGTAGCTGAGGACTGAACAGGGCATGCATGGAAAATGACCACTGTGAGGGAACCATCCATGGAATCACAAGAAACAATACCAGGGCTCACAGAGATGGACATAGAGCCTCTTCCCTCCAGCGAGGGTAGAATCATTCATTCCAGAAGAATGCACTAGAATTTTAAGAATGTATTTGCATTGATAATAAGAAAAATTAATGCATAATTGATTGCTGAATCATAACCACCCAAAGAAGAATAAAATTAAAACTTAAAAGGATGAAACTGATTTTAAGTGACTTAAATGATTTCCAGAACAAATCTAAAGAACATAGAAAATTCACCTAAAGTTATTGGGCAAACATGCAAAAATGATCATAGATATAGACTTTACACAATTTAAATCAAAATGAGTCATATCCTTAAATTAACAATGTAAAAAAATAAAATGTCTACATCAAAAAGTATGACCCATGTTTGATAATTTGCTTTCAGTGTTACACCAATGACATAGCTCCTAAACAAGAATAGCAAAAAAATTAGGAACTGTGTGACAGTTAAAAATACTTTTTTTGAAAGATGCTTTTAAAAAGTGACAAGACAGATTTGAATTAGAAAATGCATCTATGTCATAATTGAGCTAAAAGATTGTTTGAGGAAACACTGCAAGGCATTGACATAGGCAAAAAAAAAGACCCCAAAAACACAATCAAATAAAAAAAGTTACAGGATCATAACAATTTAAGATTCAACACAACAAAGGAAATGCTCAATAAGGTGAATTGGCCAACAAGCAAAATTATTTGCTAAGTATGTATATGATAAAGGATTAATATTCAGAATCTGGAAAAAGCTGAAGAAAGTCAACAAAAACAAAACAATGTAGTTTGGAAATAGGCAAATGACATGAATAGGCATTTTTCAAAGGATGAAATATAAATGGCCAACAGATATATGAAAAAATGTCCAGGATCACTAGCCATCAGGAAAATGCAAGTCCAGCTCTCTGCTGTGGCCCAGGAGTGCAGTGGAGGATGGCCCAGGTTCTTGGGCCCTGCACCCACTTGGGAGAACAGGAGGAACAGGAGGAAGCACCTGGCTCCCGGCTTTGGATCAGCGTTCTGTGTCGGCTGTAGCGGCCACTTGAGGGGTGAACCAATGGAAAAAGGAAGACCTTTCTCTCTGTCTCTTTCTCTCTCTTTCTAACTCTGTCAAAAATAAACAAACCACAATGAGGTTTCACCTCATGCCAGTTAGAATGGCTATCATTCAAAAATGAAAAATAAGGGCCAGTGCTGTGGTGCAGCTGATTAGCACCCTGGCCAGAAGTGCTTGCATCCTGTATGGGTGCTGGTTAGGGTCCCAGATGCTCCACTTCTGATCCAGCTCTCTGCTATTTCCTGGGATGGCAATGAAGGGTGGCCCAAGTCTTTGGGCCCCTGCACCCACATGGGAGACCCAGAGGAAGCTCCTGGCTCCTGGCTTTGGATCAGCACAGCTCTGGCCATCACAGCCATCTGGAGAGTGAACCAGAGGACAGAAGACCTCTCTCTCTCTACCTCTGTAACTCTGATTCAAATAAATAAAATAAATATTTAAAAAAAATAAAAAAAATAATTCTGGTAAGAATGTGGAGAAAAGTTACCTCAACCCACCACTGAAGGCAATGTAAACTAATACAACCATTATGGAAGCCAATATGAATGTACCTCAGAAATCTGAAAATAGATCTACCATAAAACATAGCCATCCCCATCCTGGGAATTTACCCAAATCAAATAAAATGAGCATATAAAATAGTTATTTGTAACCCCGTGTTTATTGCAGGTCAATTTACAAGAGCTAAGATACAGAATTAATCCAGTTGTCCATCAAGTGATGACGGAATAAATAAAACATGGTGTATACACACACACACACACATACACACACACACACACACACACTATGGAATACTACACAGCCATAAAAATGAGTAAAATCCTCTTTCACATTAAAATGGGTGAAACTGGAAACTATTATGCTTACTGAAATAATTTATTCCTCAAAAGACACATATCATATATTTTCTCTGATATGTGGTAGTTACATAGGATACAAAAAAGGTATAGGGATGAAATGAACACATTCTTATTTGATTTTTTTTTAGCTCTTGTTTATACTCCTGTGGAACTGTGGACTTAACACTTGTTACTTGTTGAATATTAAGTTTAGTGGTGCATTAAGCCAAAGATTATTGAGCATACTGAAATTATAAAAGCAAAAAACAAAGGAAGGTAGGAGGGGGACTGAAGGAGAGAAATAAATTGTTACCTATGAAATGCATGAAATCTGTTCTATTTATATTAATAAGATTTCCTTAAGAGGTTGTTGTAATAATATATCCCCAATTCTTTTTTTTGACAGGCAGAGTAGACAGTGAGAGAGAGAGACAGAGAGAAAGGTCTTCCTTTTGCTGTTGGTTCACCCTCCAATGACCGCTGTGGCCAGCGTGCTGCAGCCAGCACATCACGCTGATACGAAGCCAGGAGCCAGGTGCTTCTCCTGGTCTCCCATGCGGGTGCAGGGCCCAAGGACTTGGGCCATCCTCCACTGCACTCCCAGGCCATAGCAGAGAGCTGGACTTAAAGAGGGGCAACCAGGACAGACTCCGGTGCCCCGACCAGGACTAGAACCCAGTGTGCCGTGCTGCAGGCAGAGGATTAGCCTGTTGAGCCATGGTGCTGGCCATAATAATATACCCTTAAAACAAACCTATAAAAATATGCACCCAATCTGAAACTGGGTAAATATCCAAGAAAGAACCAAACTATATTACATCATAGATTCCAATAAAAATATGGAAAGATGCTTACCATAATATATTATTAGGAAATTGCAAATGAAAATCACACTAAGATATCAGCACATATACATTGCAAGTAGAAAAATTCAAATATTTGATGACACAAACAGTTGGCCACAAATAGGAATCATGTTCACTGCTGACAGAAGTGCAGCATGGTAAAGCAACTCAGATTTCAGTCAGGGAGTTTCTAATATTTTTCACTTTTTAATATCTTTTGAAAGGCAGAGTTACAGAAAGTATGAGACAATGAGATCTTCCATCTGATGATTCACTCCTCCAATGTCTACAACAGCCAGGGCTGGGCAAGACTGAATATGGGAACCAGGTGTTCATCCAAGTTTCTCACACAGGTGCAGGAGCCCAAGTACTTGGGCCATCTTCTACTCTTTCCCAGGCTCATTACAGTGAGCTGGATAGGAAGAGATGCATCTGGGAATCTAATTGGTGCCCATATGGGATGCCTGTGTTGCAGGTGGCAGCATAACTCATTTTGCCACAGTGCCAGCCCCATTTTTTAACATTTTTTACTTATTTAGAATCTCTATTTAAAATACAGGGAGACATAGAGACACAGAAATAGAGTAAGATCACCCAACTGCTAGTTCAAACCCAATACACACAACATCCAAGGCTGGGCCAGACCAAAGAAAGGAGCAGGGAACTCAATCAGGATCTCCCAGATCGGGGTCAAGGACCCAACTACTTGAATCATCACCTGCTGCAAACCAGGGTCTGTACTAAAATGAAGGAGGAATCAGAGGTGAAGCCAGGAGTTTAACCCAGGAACTCTGTCCAAAGTGGTATCTTCACCAATATGCCAAATGAATTCCCCACAGTTGAGCTGTTTCCTAGGTTGATTTTAAAATGGCTTGAATGAGGATCATGCAATTGTATAGCTAGGGAGTTATCTTGGTGATTCAAAAATTTGAGTCAACACTACAGCTTTCATGCATGCAAATGCGGATGCCCACTTTAAGACCATTAAGGATCAAAAGTTGGGGTCTGCACTGTAGTTCAGCAAGTTAAGCCATGACCTGCAGTGCTGGCATCATATATGGGCACCAATTTGAGTTCTGGCTACTCCATTTCCAATTCAGCTCCCTGCTGGTGCAACCTGGGGAAGCAGTAGAAGATGAAACAAGTCCTTGGTCTCCTGCAAACATTGGGAGATCCAGGGGAAGCTTATGCTTCCTGACTTGGCCGTGGCACAGCCCCAGCCTTTGTGGCCATTTTGGGGAGTGAACCAGTGGATGGGAGTTCTCTCTCTCTCTCCCTCTCTCTGTCTCTCCCTCTCTCTCTTTCTTTGTGTTTGTGTGTGTGTGTGTGTTCTCTCTGTGTAAATCTACCTTTCAAATGACTCTTAAAAATCATAAGGCATTGGCCGACGCCACGGCTCACTAGGCTAATCCTCCGCCTTGCGGTGCCAGCACACCGGGTTCTAGTCCTGGTCGGGGCACTGGATTCTGTCCCGGTTGCCCCTCTTCCAGGCCAGCTCTCTGCTGTGGCCAGGGAGTGCAGTGGAGGATGGCCCAAGTCCTTGGGCCCTGCACCCCATGGGAGACCAGGAGAAGTACCTGGCTCCTGCCATTGGATCAGCGCGGTGCACCGGCTGCAGCGTGCCAGCTGCAGTGGCCATTGGAAGGTGAACCAACAGCAAAGGAAGACCTTTCTCTCTGTCTCTCTCTCTCACTGTCCACTCTACCTGTCCAAAAAAAAATCATAAGGCATCAATGTGTTTTTATAGATGCATATAAAATAGGCTCCAGGACACCCACACAATTTAATTGTATTCAAAGCTATCATGTCACAGATATCCAGTTGGAATCTTTAAATGTGTATTTCTATGTGAAAGGGTAAAACCAAATTACGGGAAACAAATCAGTGTTTGTGACATATGGAGGAAAAATTATGTGTATGTGAAGCACAGGGAAGTGTTAGAGTGTTGAAACTATCCTGGAGGATGATATTACGCTATGAGTCTGTCCAAATCTGTAGCTCTTTAAAGTCTATAGATTAAAAATATATAATGTCAGGGAGTTCAGCAATAATGTATTCTAAATGTATGAAGCAACCTCATTGAAGGATATGGGGATAGTGCTAACTTAGGATATTGTAAAAGTGAGTGGAGGGGTGTGCATTGTGGCAAAGCAGGTAAAACTGACGCCTGTGATACTGGCATCCAAACTGGGTGGTGACTCATGTCTTGACTGCCTCAATTACAATACAGCTCCCTGATAATGATCTAGAAAAAAACAGTGGAAGTTGGCCCAAGTGTTTGGGCCCCTATCCTCTATGTGGGAACCCTAATGAAGATCCTGGTGATTTAGCCAGTGTGAATTTATCTAGGAGCCCAAAACATTAGAAGGTAACCTTGGTCCCAGTGGAAATGGAAAGGGCATGTTTGACTCATTTCACCCCCTCCCACCATGGTGCCTGCTGCAATTAGGGGAGGAGGGTGCCATTTTAGGCTAAAGTAGCTGCTATGGAAGCCTTGATGCACATACTCAGAGCTGGATGAGACAGGATGGCATCTTCTAAGCAGTACTGCCAGCAATGGTGGGGAGACAGCAACATTCAGTCAGTGGCTCTTGTGTACACATAAAATCCAGTGATTCTAAATAGAGGGGAAAATCCATGGTCATCACTGACTTTGAGCCTGATTGGGGAAGACCGATAGTGGGCTGGGCACCCAAAAAGATTGTGTGAGGACCCCATGCTCCTAATATACCACAGACTATGGGGCTCAAGCCACCTAAGAGGAGCACCCACAGACAGCTGGCTCAAGGAATGTCTGTCACTCTGAGGCAGAGTGGACCCTCCACACCCAGTGACTGTGGGAGCCTTGTGTGTTGAGACTGTGGGAACTCTGTGGTGGTAGGGGAGGGTACATGTTGTAGCTGGGCCTCTGGGCAGTCACTATGTGAGACTCCACATGCTCAGAGCTCCCTGGTTACCTGAGACCAGTCACTGTAATGGGATACAAACTTGGAATGAAGGATGTGTAGCTCATTTGAGCAGTTCACATGGCAGTGCACATGAATGTTACACCCACTTGGGGTTAAGACCCAGGCATTGATCACCTTAGAGGAGAGGAGGTAAAGATGTGATCACACTAACAGAGGTGATCATTGCCTACCTTCTGTTATCAGTAAGAGATTTACCCTTGATATTTGCCCCACCATGAAGCACTGAACAGAACTCCCTGGCCACACCCAGCACACATAAGGGCATTCACTGAAAGTGCAAACATTCCACTAAGCCACAGATGCACAGTTCAAAAATAAAAGTGATAAGAGGGAAAAACAAGTATCTCCACAAATGCCTAACATAAATGAAGAAATTGAAGAAACAAGAGTAAGAAGACAACATGACCTCATCCACAAAGGAACACAAAAACATTTCAATACTAGAATATGAAGATGAAGGGATTGATGAAATGCCAGAAATTAAATTCCAAAGATTACACACAGGATTACTCAAAAGTAACCAGAACCAAATTAATGATTTAAAGAAATTCATACATGACATGACTGAAATTTTCCCATGAAATTGATATTTTAAAGAGAAATCAAAATGAAATATTAGAAATAAAGAATTCAGGGGCCTGCACAGTGGTGTAGTGGGTTAAAGCCCTGGCCTGAAGCACCGGCATCCTATATGGGTGCCAGTTCTAGTGCCTGCTGCTCCTCTTCTGATCCAGCTCTATGCTATGACCTGAGATAGCAGTAGGGGATGGCCCAAGTCCTTGGGCCCCTGGACCTATGTGAGAGACTAGAAGAAGCTTTTGGCTCTTGGCTTCAGATTGGCACAGCTCTAGCCATTGCAGCCATCTAAGGAGTAAAGCAGCAGATGCAAGACCTCTCTGTCTCTACCTCTCTCTGTAACTCTATTTTTCAAATAAATAAAATAAATCTTTTTAAAAAAGAAATATAGAATTCAATAGATCAAATTAAAAATATGGTAGAAAGCATTAAAAACAGAATTGCTGAGGCAGAAGAAAGAATATCTGAGTTGAAAGACAATTCCTGGAAATTTTACAGTCAGATAAAAACTGAAGAAATTAGAAAAATTAGAGGTAATGTTGGAGATTTATGGTATACTATCAAATGGCACAATGTATGGTGCTTAGGATTTCCTGAAAGTCTGGAAAGAGAAAATGGGCCAGAAGGCCTATTTAGTGAAAGAATTACAGAAAACTCCCCCAATTTGGAGAAAGAAAGAGACACTCAATAAAAGAAAGCAAATAGAACTCATAATAGAAATGACCAGAAAAGATCCTCAGCAAGACACATCATAGTCAAACTTTCCACAGTAAAAGACAAAAATAAATTCTAAAATGTATCAGAGAAATTTCAGATTACTTTCAGAGGATCTCCAATTAGAATCGCAGCTGACTTCTCATCAGAAACTCTACAGGTTAAGAGAGAATTGAAACATATAGCTCAAGTCATAAGAGAATAAAATTGTCAACCCAGAATACTATATCATGTAATGCTCTCATTTATGAAATACAATGAAATAATGACATTCCATAGCAAACAGGAATTGAAAGAATTTGACACTTGTCCAACCTTACAAAAAATGCTTACATGTCTGCTACACACAGAAACAGAAAGACAGTCAACATTATGAAAGAATGTAAATGGAGAAAATCTCCCTGTAAAACTACAATAGAAATCCAACAACAATAGGAATATTTATAGAAAACTGGCAAAGCCAAGTCATTTCTGATCAATATTAACCTTGAATGTTAAACAGTCTCAAATTTACAGCTAAATGATACAAACTTAATGTATCTTTTACATTCAAAAGCCATGTAATTGCTGCCTTCAAGAAACACATCTCACAACAAAGATCCATCCAGACTGAAAGTTAAAGAATGGAGAAAGCTATCCCATACTAACAGAAAGCAAAAACAAGCTGGTGTAACCATCCTAATATCAGACAAAATAAACTTCACCACAGGAATTGTTAAAACAGAAAGAGAAATGTGTTATGTAATGAGATCAATTCAACAGGAAAATTGGACTTCAAGAAATGTGTATGTGCCCAATTATAGGGCACCTGCCTATTTAAAAGAAATGTTAATGTATCTAAAGGGAGGCATGTGCTGATACAATAGTAATGGGGGACTTCAACATCCCACTTAAATTAATGGACGGAAATTCAATAAAGAAACAATACACTTAACAGAGATTATGGATCAAATTATGGACCAAATAGACCTGTTATCTTCAGAGGTTTTCACTCTACAGTTGCACAATATACATTCTCATTTCAGAATCTTCTCTAGGATAGACCATACACTAGGCCAAAATAAAAATTAAGCAAAATCAAAACAATCAGAATCATACAATGCATCTTTTCTGACCACAATATAATGAAGCTAGAAATTAACAACTCAAAAATTTCTAGATTACATGAAAACCCATGGAGAGAGAGCAACTTCTCCTAAATAAATGGTTTGTCATAGATACAATCAAAAGAGAAAAAAGAAAAAATGAATGAAGATGATAATACATCATATGAAAACTTATGGATATAGGAAAAGCAGTGTTAATAGGGAAATTTACAGCAATTGTTGCCTACATCAAGAAATTTGGAAATAAATGTCAATCTATGTATTTCATGGACCTAGAAAAACAGCAACTAAATGCCAAATTAGGAGGAAATATACAACTAAGAGAAGACATAAGCAAAAATGAGCAAAAAATTATAAAAGATCAGTAAAACGAAAAGATGGTTTTCTGAAAAAGTAAAACTGACACACGGCATTGATGCGGCTAACCAAAAAAGATGGAGAAGAGCCAAATCAATAAAATCAGAGATGAAAAAGGAAATGTAACAACAGATATACAATTAACATGCAAAAAACAATAACCTTTGTATACATAGACAGTACCATGTTGAGAATGTAATTTTAAGATAAATCTCATTTACAATAGCTACAAAGTATAAATACTTTATTATAAATTTAACCAAAGTTGACAAATATCTCTATTTTAAAAATTATAAAAAAATTAAATAATTAGACAAAGACATAAAAATGGACACATCTTCCATTTTCATGGATTAGAACAATCAATATTTTCAAAATGTCCATACCACTGAAAGCAATTTATATATTCCATGCAATCCAAATCAAAATACCAAAGACATTCTTCTCAATCTAGGAAAAATGATGCTATTATTCATATGAAACACAAGAGACCCCAAATAGCTAAATCAATCTTATACAACAAAAATAGTCAAAGGCATCACAATATTAGATTTCAGGTCATACTACAGTGTAGTTATAACCAAAATAGTTTGGTGCTTGTACTAAAACAGACAGGTAGAGGCCAATGAAACAGAATAGAAGTTCCAGAAATCGATCCATGCAAAGGAGCTAAAATCAATCCCTAGAGCAAGGACAATCTCTTCAACAAATGGTGCTGAAAAAACTGGATAGCCAGAGTCCATGTGCAGCAGTATGCTACAAGTCTTCAACCTAGGCCTTGCACAAAAATCTACTCAAAATGGATCAAAGATCTAAATCTATAACCTGATAAAATCTAATTATTAGGAAACACTGAGGAAATTCTTCAAGACATTGGCATGGGCAAAGACTTACTGGAAAAGACCCCAAATACCACAGACAATCAAAATTAAAGTTGACAAATAGGATTACTTCAAGCTGAGATGCTTCTGTATTGCAAACAAAACACTTAGCACAGTAAAGAGGCAATTGACAGAATGGAAGAAAATAGCTGGAAACTATGTAACTGATAAAGGGTTAATATCCAGATCTATAAAGAAATCAAGAAACTCAACAATGACAAAACAAACAATCCAGTTAAGAATTGGGCAAAGGACTTGAACAGTCATTTGTCAAGAATGGAAATTAATATGGCCAAAAGACACTTGAAAAAAATGCCCAGAATCACCAGGTATCAGGGAAATGCAATTCAAAATGACAATGAGTTTCACTTCACCACAGTTAGAATGATTCTCATACAGAAATTAACAAACAACAAATGTTCATGAGGATGTGGGGAAAAAGGTACACTAATCCACTGTTGGTAGGAATGTAAACTTCTCCAACCACTGTATAAGACAGCATGGAGATATCTCTAAAATCTGAACACAGATGTACCATACGACCCAGCCATTGCACCCCTAGGAATTTCTGTGAATCAAGTAAAGAAAAAAATTGGAATATGAAAGAGTTATCTGTACTCCCATTCCATTGCAGCTCAGTTCACAATAGCTAAGATATGGAATCAACTGAGATGTTCATTAATTATTGACTGGATAAACAAATCATTTTCTTTTTGTATATATATATACAAATGTGACATGATCTGCCTCAAGTGTTAAACTCAACTACATCTGTGTGATGCCAACTGTCACAAGAAAAATGCAGCCATATCAATTATCTCTACCTCCTGTGATGCCACCATCCCACATGGGCATAGTTCTGAGCTTCAGGAGTCCATTTCAGATCTGCCTCTCCACTAATGTGCTTAGAAAAACCGTGGAAATGGCCCAAATTCTAAAGCCCCTGCACTTATGTGGGAGACCTATAAGAAGCTCTTGTCTCCTGACTTCAGCCAGACCCAATCCCAGTCACTGTGGCCATTTCTCTCTTCCTCTGTATTTCCCTCTTCCTATCTATGACTCTGATTATCAAAATAAAAATATCTAAAAAACTAAATAAATATTTAAGAGCTTGTGCTGTGACTCAATAGGATAATCCTCCACCTGCGGCACTGGCACACTGGGTTCTAGTCCTGGTTGGGGTGCCAGATTCTGTCCCAGTTACCCCTCTTCCAGGCCAGCTCTCTGCTGTCACCTGGGAAGGCAGTGGAGAATGGCCCAAGTCCAGAAGCACCTGGCTCCTGGCTTCAGATCAGCACAATGTGCTGGCCACAGCACGCTGGCTGAGGCTGCCATTGGAGGGTGAACCAATGGCAAAGGAAGACCTTTCTCTCTTTCTCTCTGTCACTGTCCACTCTGCCTGTCAAATAAATAAATAAATATTTAAAAATAAACAAACAGAAAAACTTCCAGCCCAATATGGTCATTTATGGCTCTGCCTATACAGGGATGCCCTGCCAGAACCCTTGGTCCTGTAGCCTCAATACAATTCTCATTTGTTGTAAAATATTATTGAATGAATGATGTGTCTACATAACCTTTTTCAACATGAGAAAAATATCTTTCAAAACCAAACAATAATGTAGATGCTCATGCTATGAAATGTTTTAACTAATATAGAGATTTAGTGAGCAAAATTTAGTAATGCAGTGGTCAGCACGATGGTGTAGCTCTGGCCGTGGCGGCCATTTGGGGAGTGAACCAATGGAAGGAAGATCTTTCTCTCTGTCTCTCTTACTGTCTGTAACTCTACCTGTGAAATAAACAAAAATCTTTAAAAAATTAGTAATGCAATATGAGAAATAACAGAGTGACAAGTCAAAATAGGAGTATTTGGTGTAAAAAGATATTCAACTATACTTAAAAAAGAAATATAAAAAATTCTCAATACATTGAATCAATGAATGATCAAATCACTTAAGAAAATGAACTTAAGTAAATCATCCTAATATCTAGAAGTATGCTTTGCAAAATTTCTAAAACTGCAGGTTAATTTACAACCCCATAAATTCTATTAAAAAGTAGATATGAGGGAATTTGGTGAAAACAGTAATTATAATTAAATTTGAAGTGAAATAAAAAATAAAAATCAATGAATGTAAAACAACCAGAGATCATTCCATCTACTTTAATAATTTTAAGAGAAAGTGTATCTGTGGCTACAGTTTGGAAAATTTCTGTGAATGATAACTTTGTAATCATAAAAGTCAACTAGGTTTAAAATAAGTGACTTTGAAGGTGTAAAAGACTAAACTGACCCTAGATACTGTGCACATGAATGTTGCCAGGACAGCTTTCAGAATTTTGAATGACCTGATCACATCACAACGAAAAATCAAGCAAGATGGCCACAGATTCATAGTAATGGCACTCATTTAAAGTAGAGAGACAGAGAAAGGGAGTGGAGGGGGGAGAGAGAGAGAGCAATAAATTCAAACACAATAGCAAAAACACCACATAAAATATTCACTACATAAAATATTTTCATTCTTTTTTTTTTTAAAGAACAGGGCCCTGAACCTCGGGTGCAGGGGCTCCCTCTCTCTTTTTTTAAATGGTTTATGAGTTACACAGAGAGAGGAGAGGCAGAGAGAGAGAGAGAGAGAGAGAGAGAGAGAGAGAGGGATCTTCCATCCACTGGTTCACTCCCCAGGTGGCTTCAATGGCTGGAGCTGTGTCAATCTGAAGCCAGGAGCCAGGAGCTTCTTCTGGGTCTCCCACACAGGTGCAGGGGCCCAAGGACTTGAGCCACTTTCTACTGCTTTCCCAGGCCATAGCAGAGAGCTTGATCAGTAGTGGTGCAGCCAGGACTTGAACCGGCACATATATGGGATGTTGGCACTTCAGGCCAGAACATTAACCTACTGTGCCACAGCACCAGCTCCTAAAATATTTTTCTAACATGGAAAGTAAAACTGAATAACTTGGTTGGAGTAATATTAATTAGCAAGCATAAAGGTATTTGGTGAAAAAGTGTCTGTTACAACAAAGTTTAATGTATTTCTTAGGGCCTGGAGCTGAAGTGTAGTGGGCTAGGCCTCTGCCAGTGGTGCTAGCATCCCAGATGTGTCCTAGTTCATGTCCTGGCTGCTAGTCTTCTAATCCAGCTTTCTGTTATGGCCTGGGAAAGCAGTAGAGAGAATGGGACAAGAACATAAGCCCCTGAACCTGTTTGGGGGACCTACAGAAGTTCTTTGCTATTGGCTTTGAATAGGCTCTGCTCCAGCCATAGTGAAGACTTGGGGAGTGAACTAGTAGATGAAAGATCTTTCTCTCTGTCTCTCCCTCTGTCTGTATGTATCTAAATCTATCTTTAAAATAAAAAAAGTAAAAAATTTTTTAAATGGAGTACCTAAAATCATGATGAGATCTTTCCAAGTTACATGGTATATTACAGGACATATAGCAGTGCCTAGAATGAATGATGGAAAATTTCATATGCCAATGATAAAAATCTGGAAAAGGTAAAAATGTGTCAATTAGAAAGGAAGAGTAAATACACCTGGCCTAGGACTCCTGTATACACATGAATTTCCCAGGAGGACTCACAAAGCTTCGAGCAGTGAAAATGCAAAGCAAGTCTGAAACAAAGTCACTGTATCACCACTGGCTTACTAGAATGTTAGGGATACACAGGTTATAACAACAGGTTAAAAAAGTAAAGTAAAAATAAAAAGTGATGAATGTGTTATAAAAACATGTTGTGATTACGGACACAAGTAAAAATGAACACACACTATGAAATAAGATATGTTATGGTTACTGTGTGAAGTAATGTGTAATTTGAAAGGGGAAATAATGGTGTGAAAAGTAAACATAGGAAACTTTCTGATAAATAGTTCAACACAATTATATAAATAACAGAAATTATGAAAAAATCCCAAAATTTAAATAACACAGATCATGTCATGTTCTATAATATATGACAGGAAAGGATCACATATCTTGAATTACAGTGTGGAAGTTTTAAAAATCAAAGGCAAAATTTAGAACTAACATATCTGTGAGAAACTATGTACATGAGAGTTAACTAGAAACCTACAGAATTTGAGTGTGTTGATGACTTCACAAAATGCTAACCAAGCTAAACACATAGTGTTGGGCTTGCTCAGATTAAGACATTAAAATATGTACTGATAATATATATAATTTTTACAATTTATTTGACAAGTAGAGTTATAGACAGAGAGAGAGAGACAGAAAGAAAGGTCTTCCTTCTGTTCACTCCCCAAATGGCTGCTAAAGCTGGCACTGCACCGATCTGAAGCCAGGAGCCAGGTACTTCCTCCTGGTCTCTCATGTAGGTTCAGGGGCCTAACCACTTAGGCCATCCTCCACTGCCCTCCCAGGCCACAGCAGAAAGCTAGATTGGAAGAGAAGCAACCGTGACTAGAACCAGCACCCATATGGGATGCTGGAGCTTCAGGAGAAGGATTAACCAAGTGAGCCACAGCACCAGCCCTGATAATAGCTATAATTTAAAAAGTCATGCAATTATGAAAAGCAAATTATTATCAATGTAAGAAAAATAACTTGGGAGGAGAAATAAAAATAATCTAATACAGTTACAGAAGCACAGATTGTTACTGTTGCACTAAAAATGAATGCTAGAAAATCCAACATATTTATACCAAAGATCATACCATTTTACATAAGTAAAATAAGCATGTCTGGGGGATGATGTTCTGGTACAGTGGATTAAGCCAATGGGCTTGCTCTTATCAATCACTGTGATGCCTGGTAGAAGTACAATCTATTCTGCATTACTGATCCAGCTTTCTGCTAATGTACCTTGGAGGCATAAGATTATGGTCTAAATAATCCATTTCCTGCCATCCACATCAAAGCTCCAGATGGGGTTTCTGGCTCCTGGCTTAGGCCTGGCTCAGTCCCAGTTGCTGTGGCAATTAGATGGGTGCACAAATACATGGAATTTCCCTCCTCCATCTTTCTTTTCCACTCTGCCCTTAAAATAAATCTTTAAAAAACTAAAAGCCTTGACTATGTAGAACTATGTTACTTTCAATAATAAGAGGTACATTTTGATCCTCCAAAATATCAACAATATCTGCAAAATGCTACCTATAAAGAGTTAACAGCCAGGTATCACATTAAATTTATCTGAAAAAAATGTGTACATAAAGGTTGTGAGGTAGTTATAATTTCACAGCATTGATAAAATCACAATGAACAAGATAACATGGAGTGCTCTGGTTTCTAGATACTATGACACACAAAGGTAATACGTATAATGCTAAGGTATAAACTAGAATGATAAAGAGATGCAAATGCAGTAAAATAATATTGTGATCACTGTGAGAAAAATATGCAATTTATTAACAAGAGTGGAGGCTAACTTTATGGTTTAATAAGTCAAGACACTACCTGTGATGCCAGCATCCTGTATGGGCAGATGTCCCACATCTGACCTAACTCTCTGCTAATGACCTGAGAAAAGGAGTGGAAGGTGGCCTAAGGGTTTAGACCCTTGCCATCCTTGTGGGAGAACTAGATGAAATTCTTAGCCTTCAACCTGGATCAGAATTAGCTGTTGCAGCCATCTGAGAAGTGAAACAGCAGATGGATGGTCTCTCCCTTCCTTCCTTCCTTCCTCCCTTCCTCCCTTCTTTCCTTCCTCCCTTCTTTCCTTCCTTCTTTCCTTCCTTCCTTCCTTCCTTCCTTCTTTCCTTCCTTCCTTCCTTCCTTCCTTCCTTCCTTCCTTCCTTCCTTCCTTCCTTCCTTTCCTTCTTTCTTTCCTTCTTTCCTCTCTCTCTCTCCCCTCTCTTCCTCTCTTTTTCTCCCCTTTTCTCTCCTCTTCCTCCCTTCTTCCTTCCCCTCCTACCTCCCATCCCTATAGCTCTGATTTTTAAATAAAGAAAACTTTAAAAAAAAGGAATGAGGTGTGCAAAACCAATGTCAGGTAAGGTGCTAAAAACAGTCCATCATGCATTAAAAGGGGAAAACAAATGAAATCTTTTCCAGGAAACATAAATCAATGATATATGTCACCATTTACCTGAATAGTAATAAATAAAACATGACACAAATATTCTGTTGAAACTCTTTTTTTTTCATTGTGAAAAAGTCTTTATTTTAAGAAAAAAATTTAGTTAACAAAAAATTTAAAAGTTTCACTTAGCAAAATACACCCCAAAGGAAATCACAGTACAAAGAAAGTTTTAAGTCAAGGCCTCACCAATTCCTACAGTATTAGTATTGTGTCTCAATTCTCAAAACTAACTTTTAAAAAGCTTAAACTTAACCTAAAAGATTTAAATGAAAATAGAAACTAGAATGAACAAACATGAGAAATGTTTCTCTTTGAATTAGGGCTCTAGCACCTTTGAGTTTTCCACAAAAGTACATCTCCCCAAGGTGTTCACTGTGGTGTGGTGTAAAAGATCCACTATTTAGCATACTTAAACTACTTTAACTCAGATAACATCACTCAGAAGGATACTACTAAAATGTTACTCGAGAAAAGCAGAAAATAGTTTCGTTTACTCAATATCACATGCTAGAAGAAAAGTTTGCATGAGAAAACACTGAAGAGGTAATTTTTTAATCCAGATTTCACAAACTCATGGTGCAAAATGGGTCCCACAGCTTCCTCTAGGGTAATCACTGCTTTTTCACTACTTGCTGGCTGCCTCTGAAAATTTGATTGAAATTAACTCAAATGCTTCCACAAAACTAATCATTTCCATCCATGCTATTCTGACCACTATAGCCAGTGCCATAACAACCGCTCACTGACTGGCTCTCCAGGCCACTGTAGGTGGCCTGAGCCACGGACACCCCCATGCCCTCCATCACCTGGCTGCTGTAGGCCCCGTTGCTGACCCCTGTGGTGGAATTCAAGAAGAGTTCTATGTATCTGTGCTGCATATTGGCCCTATCTTTCAACATCACTGCCACAGCTTCTTCGTGGGTGGCAAACTCCACATCAGCTTCACCCGTCACTCTTCCATCTGGGCAGATCTCAATATGGACTCCCACTGGGTTAAGTGGAGAGAAGAAGTTGTAGATGTCGTTCTCGGTCGCTTTGTATGGTAGCCCTCTCATGTGGACGCAGTGGCTGGTGGTGCTCTGCACTGCGAACTCGCTGTCTCCATATCTGTGGTCGTACATTCCTGAGAGGCAGTAGCTGAGGTCTCTTCCGAACAGATCAGTGGTGAAGCCATAGCCATCGCTGAGGCCACTGTACTCCTCATAGCCCCCATAGCCAGCGCTGTAGGTGCCAGGCCACATTCTCTCCAAGCCTGCCTGCTTCACAATGCCAATATACCTCCAGGCTGTGCCAGGCCTGTCATAGGGCCCGGGTCGCTGAACAGACATGAACTTCAGAGGAGGATCTGAGTATGACCTCACTTCTTCCTGACTGCTCTTAAATACCTCAATATGTCTGTGCCCTATTCTCTCCTTGTGCTTCCCTAGCGCCTTCTCTGCCAGCTCCTGAGAGGCAAACTGCACGAAGGCCTCCCCTGTAATCTTGCCCTCAGGGTCCACAGGCAAAGTGATCCCATTTGGCATGATTTCCAACCCTGAGAAAAACTGAACAATTTCTTCCCTTGTGCATCCAAACGGGAGTTCTCGAAGCCGCACGAAGCCATCATTAGTGGTGTCAGCACTGTTTGGACCACTGTGCTTCAACACCCAATCCATCTCAGTTCTGTGAGACTTGAACACCTCAATGTACCGGTGCCCCATGCTTTACCTGTCTTTTTTCAGGGCCATTTTGACATCATCTTCTGATTCAAGTTCGACAAATGCCTCACCACTCTGCCTGCCTTCTCTAGTGTAGATAAAATGAACGCCTGCAGCCCCATCGTGAATCATGCAGTCGGACAGGAAGTTCTGCACGTCCTCAATAGAGCAGGAGCAGGGCAGGCCACGGAGCTTGACCACAAAGCCTTTACCTCCCTCGGGACCCAGCATCATGGACACTTGACAGGGTAGATGTCAAACGGGTGCAAGTTGTCTTTTTATGGCTTAGAGTATCGCCAAGGATACCTTCAGTAGGAGACACCTCTGCTAGGTAACCAACTGTCCACTGAGGAGGGCTGGCCTGGTTTCTATTTGCATTCAGCAAGAGCGGCTTCCAGCGAAGGACCCCAGATCCCACCCGAGCTTAGATGTGCAGAGGGCTCCAGGCAAACTCCAGGTGCATCTTTTTGTCCTTAACCTTCTTCAGGAAGATGTGGCACAATCCTCCTGTTGAAACTCTTAGAAAGCAAAATCTTATAAATATTGAGAACAAGTAAAAATATATTACTGAAAACAGTGAATTATCAGAAGGCTTAAGATTATTATGAAAATATGTATGCATGATAACTTAGGGATTATTATGTGCGAATAAATGAGTAATCTGGTAAGAGTAATAATAGAATGACAAACAATTGTAAGGGCAGTTGCTGAAAAATACATAATTAAAATTACATTTAAAATGGGAAATAAAGAGAAGGTAAAACAATCCCATTTCTTTGAGAATAATCATAAATGAAAGATGATGGTACATGGGTTTTTTAAACTACCCAATTGGGTAGTTTAAAAATCATAGGAAAATTCAAAGTTCCCCAATAATTGAGAAAACATTTTTTTAAAAAATGTCATCAAGAAGAGGTGAATAACTGGTGGGACCTAAGATGGCTTTAAGATTTGTGTAAATGAAGATTGCAGGGACAATTTACAGTTTTGATATAAATGATGACCTCATATTGAAAAAGGTTATTAGTGATACATAGATAAAACACATAATATCAAAGACAAAACTAAAGAGTTAGAAATATTATGAGGGACTGGTGCTGTGGCGCAGTGAGTAAAGACAATGCCTTCAATGCCTGCATCCCATATGGGTGCTGGTTTGAGTCCCAGCTGCCCCATTTCCAATACAGCTCTCTGCTATAGCCTGAGAAAGCTGTAGAAGATGGCCCAAGTCCTTAGGCCCCTACACCCACATTGGAGACATGGAAGAAGCTCCTGGCTCCTGGCTTCAGATTGACACAACTCCGGCCATTGCAGCCATCTGGGGAGTTAAGCAGCAGAAGGAAGACTTCTCCCTGCCTCTCTGTAATTCTGCCTTTCAAATAAACAAATAAATCTTTTTAAAAAAGAAATATTATGAAATAAAAATAGGGCATATATACACAATGGAGTACTACTCAGTCATAAAAAAGAATGCAATCCCAACTTTTACAACAAAATGGATGCAACTAGAGTCCATTATGCTTAGTGAAATAAGCCAGTGACAAAAAAGGTAATGCATGTTTTCTCTTATATGTTGGAGTTAATGTAGAATACAACAAACAAAATGCATAAAAATGAAATTGACATTTGATATATTCATTGTTTATGACCTTCTCTATCTTCTTGTGGAATAATGGTTTTTCTACTTTTTACTTGTTGAACATTGTCATTACTGGTGCATTAAATCTGTGATTATAAAGTACATTTTAATTGTTATTGCAAAAAATTAAAGAAAAAAGAAAGCCAGAGGGGGAATTGAGGGAGGGGGCAAATTGTGGTCATTTTCCTGGAATTGTATCTATAAACTTCATGAAATCTGTTCTTTTTATATGAATAAAAATTTAAGAAGAAATAAAATTCATTTATAATTACTGTAAGAATAAATGAATAATTTTAGTTTAAACAATAATTGTGTGAAAAGAGAATATGACATTACTCTAAAACAGACTATTATAAGTACATTAAAAAAAGGAAAACAAAAAATATATTTCAGAAAAGAGAAATCAAAGACCATATAACTTACCACAATAATCTTATTTTTTCTTTCCTAACCACAATTTTCTTAAAGGAAATATGTATATAGAACTATTCATCAAAACTTTCAACAATTGAAAAGTCTCAAATAATCATTAAGGGTATTTGTTAACTGCAAGAATGAATTATCAGATGAATCTAGGACATCTCTGAAAATACATGTCCATGATGGTTGCCACAAAAACTATAATATTTTTTGGAGCTGGTGATCTCATAAAGAAAAATTCAACCATGATGACCATGCATTCACAGTGCTAAGGCTGGCTTACAATACCAAGTTAAAGAAATATATAGGGGGCCAGCTCTATGGCACAGTAGGTTAATCCTCTGCCTGAGGCACCTGCATCCCATATGGGAGCAGGTTCTAGTCCTGGCAGCCCCTATTACAATCAAGCTCTATGCTATACCGTGGGAAAGCAGTAGAAGATGGTCTAAGTGCTTGGGCCCCTGCACCCACATGGGAGACCAGGAAGAAACACCTGGCTCCTGGCTTTGGATTGGCGCAGCTCCTGCCATTGTGGCCATCTGGGGAGTGAAACAACAGAAGGAAGACCTTTCTCTCTGTCTCTCCCTCTAATTGTCTGTAACTCTACCTGTCAAATAAATAAATAAAGTCTTTAAAAAAAAGAGAGAGATAGGTGTTAGCTATAGACTCAAATGCAAAAACAAAAAAATATGTTTTGAAATAAAGTATATTATGATTACTATGAGAATAAATAAATAATTTTAGTAGCAATGATAGAATGACAAGGATGTAAAGAAACTGTTGAAAACTAGACTATTGAGGCTGATATTGTGGCACAGTGGGTAGGGTAACTGTCTGTAGTGCTGGCATCCCATATGGATACAAATTTGAGTCCTGGCTGCTCCACACTGATCCAGCTCCCTGATAATGTGTCTGGGAAAGCACTGGATGATAGACCAATTCTTTATCCATTGTACCCCTGTGAAATACCTGGAAAAATCTTCTGTACTGTGCCTTCAGTCTGGCCCAGTCTTAGACTTTGTGGGTATTTTGGGAGTGAACCACGAAGGAAGATTTCTCTCTCTCTCTCTATCTCTCACTTTCACTCTCTCTCTTCCTTTCTCATTGTAACTCTGTCTTTCAAATATATAAAATCTATTTAAAACATATACTATTGTAATTAAGGTAAAAAGAAAAACAAATAAAAATTTTCCATGAGCTATAAATCAAAGAAAACATCACCTGCTAGAACAATAACACAGGTAAGATATATGGATTTAGAAGGAACCTACTGACATTTCCAAAAAAATCAAAGGTAATCTCACAATTCCATAAATATTCACAATTACCAAGAAATATGATGCTGTGTAGGAGGCATTGTCCAGATTCTCCTGAAATGGCTCTGAAAAACTGTGTCCATGAAAATTCCTAGAACAACTTACACAATTTTATGGCAGTTGATAACCTCATAATGAAAACACCAAGAAAAATGACCTGAGGTTCACAGTGGAAGGATTTGCATAGAATAGATTATTAAGATATACATAGGTGATAGTTACAAGACCAGACAAGAAAATTAAAGGAGGATGCTGGAGATGTTACAAAATCAAATATATTATAAGAAAGAGTAATTTCACAGAAATAATAGAACGAGTAGGTAAAAGTTTGGCTGGAAACTATATGACTACAATTACTCTACAAAGGAAAACGAATGAAAAATACAAAATGGAAATCAAAAGAGTTCAAAGAAGTTAGCAGAAAAATATTCAATGAAGCCAGTGGCTGTACCTGCTCTACTGTAACACTCATACATTGATGGTAATTATAGAGTCCCATACATTTCATGTAAGTTAAAAAATTGTTCATGAGGGTCAACATCCTGGTGCAGCAGATAAAACTGCCATCTGTGAAACAATCATCCCACATTTGTGCTGGTTCACTTCCAATCCAGCTCCCTGTTAATGGCCCGAACTATGCAGTGGAAGATAGCCCAAGTGATTGGGCACATGCAACTCATGTGGGTAATGGGAAGAAACTCCTGGCTCCTGGCTCCTGGCTGCTGGCTCTTGGTTCCTGGCTGAGCCAGATCCACCCAAGCCATTGAAAAATCTGTGGAGTAAGAAATCAAGAAACTCCACAAGATCAAAACAAACAACCCATTTAAGAGATTGGCCAAGGACCTCAATACACATTTTTCAAAAGAGGAAATCCAAATGGCCAACAGACACATGAAAAAATGTTCAAGATCACTAGCAATCAGGGAAATGCAAATCAAAACCACAATGACGTTCCACCTCACCCCAGTTAGAAATGGCTCACATTCAGAAATCTACCAACAATAGATGCTGGAGAGGATGTGGGGAAAAAGGGACACTAACCCACTGTTGGTGGGAATGCAAACTGGTTAAGCCACTATGGAAGTCAGTCTTGAGATTCCTCAGAAACCTGAATATAACCCTACCATTCAACCCAGCCATCCCACTCCTTGGAATTTACCCAAAGGAAATTAAATTGGCAAACAAAAAAGCAGTCTGCACATTAATGTTTATTGCAACTCAATTCACAATAGCTAAGACCTGGACCCAACCCAAATGCCCATCAACAGTAGACTGGATAGAGAAATTATGGGACATGTACTCTATAGAATACTATACAGCAATCAAAAACAACAAAACCCAGTCATTTGCAACAAGATGGAGGAATTTGGAAAACATCATGCTGAGTGAATTAAGCCAGTCCAAAAGGGACAAATATCATATGTTCTCCCTGATTGGCGATAACTAACTGAGCACCAAAGGGGAAACTTGTTGAAGTGAAATGGACACTATGAGAAACTGTGACCTGATCAGCTCTTGTCCTGATGGTTGATGTACAATGTAATATTTTATCCATTTTAGTATTTTTTTTGTTCTAGTACCATTGGTTGAACTCTGTAATTAACACACAATTATTCTTAGGTGTTTAAATTTTAACTGAAAAGTGATCCCTGTTAGGAATTTGGAAAACATTATGTTGAGTGAAATAAGCCAATCCCAAAGGGACAAATACCACTTGTTCTCCTTGACAGGTGACAACTAACTGAGCACCAAATAGGAAACCTGTGAAAGTGAAATGAACACTATGAGAAACGGTGACTTGCCCTCACCCTGACTGTTGATGAGCAGCTTAATATGTTATCCCTCTTAGTATTTTTTTGTTTGTTCTACTTAATACTTTTGGTTGAATACTGTAATCAATACACAATTCTTCTTAAGTGCTGAAACTTAACTGAAAAGTGATTGCTGTTAAATGTAAGAGTGGGAATAAGAGAGGGAAGAGATGTGCAATTCGGGACATGCTCAAGCTGACTTACCTCAAACGGTAGAGTTAGAAACATACCAGGGGATTCGAATTCAATCCCATCGAGGTGGCATGTACCAATGCCATCTCACTAGTCCCAGTGATCCATTTCTGTTCACAATTGATCATAATGATAGGACTAAGAACCAAAGGGATCACATAAACAAGAATAGTGTCTGCAAATACTAGCTGATAGAATCAAAAAGGGAGAGAATGATCCAACATGGGAAGTGAGATACACAGCAGACTCATAGAATGGCAAATGTCCAACAGCACTCTGGCCTCATAATCAGCCCTTAAGGCATGCGGATCTGGCTGAAATGCCCATGAGAGTATTTCAGGCATGGAAAGCCAAGACACTCTGGGGGAAAAAAAAAAAAAACCTAAATGAAAGATCTCCACGAGTGAGATCCCAGTGGAAAGAATGGGTCATCAAAGAAGGAGGTGCCTTTCTCTGAAGGTAGGAGAGAACTTCCACTTTGACCATGGCCTTGTCTACATATGATCAGAGTCTGTGAACTCAGAGGGCTTCCATAGCCTTGGCAGCTCATGACAAGAGCCTAGGGTGATTACTGAGGCCATAAACAAGAGTGTCAATTTGTTAAGTCAACAACGGGAGTCACTGTGCACTTACTCCTCATGTAGGATCTTTGTCCTTAGTGTGCTGTACATTGAGATTTAATGCTATAACTAGTACTCAAACAGTATTTTTCACTTTGTGTTTCTATGGGGGTGCAAACTGTTGAAATCTTTACTTAATGTATGCTAAACTGATCTTCTGTATATAAAGAGAATGGAAAATGAATCTTGAAGTGAATGGAAGGGGAGAGGGAGTGTATAAGGGGAGGGTTGTGGGTTGGAGGGACGTTATGGGGGGGAAACCATTGTAATCCATATTCTGTACTTTGGAAATTTATATTCATTAAATAAAAGTTAAAAAAAAGACAAAAAAAAGAAAAATCTGTGGAGTAAACTAGAAGATGGTAGATTTCTTTCTCTCCTCTCTGTGTATCTCTTCAAATAAATAAATATTTTAAAAAGAAAATAAAATAAGATGGTTCTAAAATGGATTACCTGGAAAGTGTGAATTTTCAGGGATGCCAAGATTTCTCAAAATATATGTGCATAACAATTTTCAGTAGAGCTTAAATAATTTTGCTGGAGTTCATGACTTCAGAGTCAAAATTTAATTTGTTTACAGGTTCATAAGGAAGGATAAACTTAGACTAGGATATTAAAACACACACAGGGGTAATGGTAATCTGAAAGATGAAACATAAAAGTTGGATGTTTTATTAATTGAAATATATTTATTATGTGAGTAGAAATGATTAATTCAGTGGGATAAAAGAGAAATTTTATTAATTGGTGATTAATTGACTATTACAACATATTAAAAAGGAAAGTAAAGACTCAAGAAAAAGAAAATCAAAGACAATGACACTTACCATAACAGTCTTCAACTACTTTAGTTTTCCCAATTAAAGGGAAATTTACAGTCCCAGAAACATCCATAAATATACATGATATATTACCTGGAAGAGGTGAATGATTACCCCATCCTAAGATGTCTCTGAGAAACTGTGTACTTGAAAGTTGCCAAGACAACTTACAGAACTTTAAAGAAGCTGATGACCTCACAATGTAAACCCTAGCAAGATGGCCTCCATTTCACCAGGAAAATACTGACTTAAACTAGGATATTAAAGATATATGCAGATGGAATGCAGAAAGTCAAGGATCAAAAAAATTCTAAAATGCTGCAAATATTATGAAGTGAAAAGCAATATGCTGGCATTACTGTGACAAGGAGTAAGTATTTTGTTTGAAACAATGATAATGAGACAGGAGAAAAGAGAAATTACCTAAAAATAGAACATTCAAATTACATTAAATCTGTATTTGTGGTAGTAATATATTCAAAGACAGCAACAAAATATAAAGGTCGCAGGTGTTTTAAAAACATGGTAATTGTCATGAGAAGCAATTGTTAATTTTGTGGAGCAACTAATTTAAAATGAAAAAGCAAGATTACACATTTCCTGTCCTCCCAGAATTTCACTTTTATAGTAATTATTATTCATTTTATTTTATTTTACAAAATATCAATTTACCATGGGATGGGAAAATCTTGGTCCTTTCCTACAGATGGTTTGAAAAGCACTGCTCTAGCAACAAGCTAGAATGCACCATTAAAAATGTATTGACATTATACAGAGTACAAATATTTAATTAATTTAATAATAAACTCATTCTTAAGTGTAGGTTTTCTAATTATACCCATAAGCTTTCTAATTACACTCACATTCCATTTCTCAGAACACAAGTAGATTTGCATATTACTAATTTAAGCTTATATTTTCTTACCTGTATTGGCTTACTCTATCAGTCTGGGTTCTTAATAGAGGAATTTGCATATATATACACATACACACACACACACACACATATATATATAATATCTTTTCTTTAGATGATGGTAGATGTTAATCACATGTATAATATGTCTACACAGCAACCAATAACAATGTTTGGTCAAACTCATTACAACAGCCCAACTAAATTGACTGAGTTGAGTTAATATTTACAATAGGATCCTTATCAATTCTGAATCCAAAACATCTCCTTAAAACAAATGTAATCCCCAAAGAAATAACAGTTCTACTTCCATGTCAAATAATACAAAAATACTTAGAACCAAAAATGCACAACTCCCTCAAAGAGCATGCACATTCCTTGCATAAACAGTCACCCTTCTTGATATCTTGTAGCTAAAATTTTTAGGATTTAAAGTTAAAAATACTTAAAGACTATGAGGCAAACTGTTATATGAAAACATGATAAAAGGGAGCAGTATTTAAAGCACAGAAATATTTACATAAACACATTTATAACAAAATAATGAAGTAATATTCAAAGACCACCACACTAGGCTCTAGCCCCCACTGCCATGGCTGGAAGCCAGGTGACCCCATGGGCCAACCACCAGTGTCAGCTCCACCCCCCATCCTAATGGGATTTGCTGCTCATACTACCCTGCCCAACCCCAAGTAAGGTTTTAAGTGGACCTGTTTCTGAATACATCTCTCTTTCTCTCCATCTCCTAATCTCTCTCTCTCACTCTATCTCTTGATATCTCTCTTACACTCTCCTTCTCCCTCTTTTCCTTCTTTGCCCCTTCCATCAGGTCTGCTGGGATTCCCACAATAAACCCTTTCCCTTAAAACAAAACGACAACAACAACAAAAGAAATCTTCATAAAAATCTCAGTTGTGATAGAATTTGTAACTACTGTGTATCACTGCCCATTCCATAATCCTTTTGTGTTATCAGAACCTCAGCTTGTCATTCTCTTTTAGCTCATGAGAAAACATTTGTTTTCTGTTATTGTACAAAACACAGCATTACACTCAATCGCTGCCACCATGTGAGTTAAACCAATTGAGCAAATCTAAATAATACATTGCAAACCTTATTAAAACTTATCTAAGAATATGAGAGGTAAACTGTACCAAGATTCAAGACTTTCATATAAGTAATTATGTTGGGATGCAGTGATCTGAAGTATGCCGGGACCCATTCTTATAAAAAAAGTCTCCTTTTTGGGATGGACTTCAGTTCCTACCAGGAAAGAAGGCTGACAGTAGGCTTTCAAGAGGCAGCACAGTTTGCACTCCTCGAACTATTTTAATTGGTAAAAAGATCTTCCAGCTATAGAGTGGACAGTGAGAGAGAGAGACAGAGAGAATGGTCTTCCTTTGCCATTGGTTCACCCTCCAATGGCCACCGTGGCTGGCACACCGCGCTGATCCGATGGCAGGAGCCAGGTACCTATCCTGGTCTCCCATGGGGTGCAGGGCCCAAGGACTTGGGCCATCCCCCACTGCACTCCCTGGCCACAGCAGAGAGCTGGCCTGGAAGAGGGGCAACCTGGACAGAATCTGGCACCCTAACCAGGACTAGAACCTGGTGTGCTGGTGCCGCAAGGCGGAGGATTAGCCTAGTGAGCCGCGGCGCCGGCCACAGGGAGTTTTGAGTAGGAGGCATGAAATGTGCCTATTAGAGTGGCTATAATGTGTGAACGTTATATTGCTAACTAATAATGAATAGACAGCAACTATGAAGGCAGAGCCAGTAAGCTTCTGCATAGACAGAATGATGTGGGCCATTGATTTCAATAGGTCTCTGACACTGCCATTTATTGCATTTATTACACAGTGGATACACAAATACAGTGACCATGGTGGCCAAAGCAGAAAGTGATTGTAGACTTGAACATAAACCTGTTAGCCTGGACTACCACTCAATAATGCTGATCCAGGTGTTGCCACTGTTTTTTGGGTAATCTACCATCTAAAGGGATTAACAATAACTCTCTGATTTCCTATTCATGAGGTGACCATGTAGTTAGTTGATTGAAAATTGATTAAATGGATTGAAATCTATGTATATATCTTAAATCCAAGTTTGCCTTTTCTCCCTGCAGGTCTTCAGTCATCACTTCTATTTGAAGAATTACTGAGTTTTGATCACCACACATGAGATTATTTACACAATGAGATTATATATCCAATTCCCTAGGAATAAAAATCTCATTTTACTTCAAATATGCTAAGGCTAGGGACTAAATAATGACATGCACTGTTTCTGTCTTATATGCCACTACTCAGAATTCATCATCCTGATAGGGCAAGAATAGGAATTCAGATGACATGATGCTGTGAGACTTAAAGGTGACATCATCATGTGGCTCACTCTCTATCTTTGAAATTAATGGACTTACAAGTTATTGACAACTTATTATGTAGAAGGCATGGGTACAAGAAATAAGAATGGATGAAGGAATATCATGGCATATCATCACTCTTCTGTGGCATTCTTGTTCTTATGGGCACCAGAGTTTTAGTTTCTGTGGCTTAGATGTTCCCATTCCAGTATGCTGCATGGCCTGTGGGGCTGGGACTCTATCCTTCTGGCTACCTGATAGTGGTCCACACCTCAGGCTCTTTACTACAAATTGCACTGTGCACAAGATGGTCTCTCTAAAGGTTCCAGCCTAGGATACCAAGAGGGAGTTTTTCAGTGAATCTGTTTGCTTGAAATTCAGTTTTTGTTGGGAGAAAAGGAAATGAAATTCCCCAATGTACCTGAGAAGGTTGTGGATTATTAAGTCATGTGAGGTCATTGGTGACCCTGGCCAGTGAAATTTTATTGAGTGGTGGGAATGGCAGTTGAGTTAGCACAGCAAAAGATATTTAGAGTTAAGAATGTGAGAGACAGGTAAACTGAAAACTCTTTCAGAAAGATTAGCTGTGAAGGGAGCAGGAAATGGGGTTTGAGAGCTGGGAGCACAATGGGGTGGTGGGAGGAATTTTGTTTTTAAGATAGCAGATGCTGGAAAAATCTGGGAATGGGGGTGCTGGCATGGGAAGGCAACAGTCAATTCAGGAACAAATTCTTGAGAAGCCCAGAGGGATTGGTTTTTTGGGGAAATCTAAAAGAAAGCAATGGAAGCAAGTCAAGAGCAGGCATACCGGGGCTGGCTCTGTGGCTCAGCAGGTTAATGCCCAGCCTGAAGTGCCAGTATCCCATACGGGCACCAGTTTGAAACCCAGCTACTCCACTTCTGATCCAGCTCTCTGCTGTGGCCTGGGATAGCAATAGAAGATGGCCCAAGTCCTTGGGCCCCTGCACCCATGTGGGAGACCAGGAGAAGGTTCCTGGCTTCTGGCTTTGGATTGGCCCAGCTCTGGCCACTGAGGCCAACTGGGGAGTGAACCATCAGATGGAATACTCTCTCTCTCTCTCTCTCTCTCTCTCTCTCTCTCTCTCTCTCTCTCTCTGCTTCTCCTGTCTCTGTGTGACTCTGAATTTCAAATAAATAAATATTTTTTTAAAAGAGCAGGCACACTGTTGAGGGGGTATTAGTTCATTGTCCATTGACATAACATAATGTTAAAACTTAATGATTTATAAAGAAAAAGGTTTATTTGGCTGACAGTTTGAGAGGATTAATGTTCAAGTTCAGACAGCCCCATATGTTTGCCTCTGGTGAGGGCCTCATGGTGATAGCATCACAATGGTAGGGATATATACAGAAGAGATCACAGGGTGACATAGGAAGCCACAGGGATGTAGGAGTCAGACATGCTCTCTTTATAACACACTCTGCAAGGAAATAAATGGATCCCATGAGAAACACATTAACAACTTTTGAGGGTGATTACCCCAATGACTTATTCATCTTCCATTAGGCCCCATATATTAAAGCTTGCACCACCTGAACAATGACACACTGAAATCTATATTTCCAGCACATGAATCTCTGGAGGGCAAACTGCAAACCATAGCATGGGGACATCCATTTAACTTTTCAGGACACAGATTCAACATATGAATTTTTGGAGGGCACAAACATTCAGTCCACACCTGCAGCATCTCATTTTTTCATTTAACAATTAGATTTTATTTCTCTTTGAGGAATTCAGAAGGCATGAAATTCAAAATCTAAAGAATATTAAAGCATACACAGAGACAACTAACCCCCCAACCTGGAAACCATCCAGTTTCTGTGAATTCTTCAACATTTAAAAAAGATAAAACTCACAGATTTAAAAATATTAAAATTGTATCAAAATAAAGTTGCCAAAGTACATATTTTCTCATATGATACATCATCAGGTTATATTTGCAATGGTTCAGAAATCTTTATGTAGAAATCAAATAATTTTGTATTCAGTGCTTAGTTTGAATCTCCTGGCATAACAACAGTAAGACAGCAAGGAATACTGAAAGGAAAGGCCGCCACAAAACACACCAAATGCTTGGAGTAAGAGAAAAGGTTTATTGTTGGGTGGGGGAAACCCAACAGGCTGCCTTCCCATGCACAGAGAGAACAACAGCTTGTAATGGGAGAACAGGTCTTATACAGCTTTTCAGAGGTAAGGAAGTGGGAACAGAAAATCCCATTAGGGTGGGGGTGGAGCTGATACTTGTGATTGGGCTATTTGGTCACTTGGCATCTAGTAAACCAGGCTGGGTTTCGGAAAATGGCATCATTTCACTAACAAATACAATAGTAAGGCAACCAAGAAAAGAATGTTTCACAATCAAGCATTATAGCTGTTTTGTCCCTTTCTTGGAAAATTAGCTTCCTACTGCACAATTGGTTGGATTCCAGAAAGAGCCTATCACTATCATATCTGGGGTCAGCTAATGTAGGTCTAATATCTCTAGGGAAGGAAATAAGGAGTAGGAAGGTTCAAAGATGAAAGGTTGAGAGCTGGATACACTCCTCACAATTGCATGAGCAAGGGATGGCTGGGAACAGAACAAGTTAGATTACATGAGGCTCAATGTAGATAATGTGCTTTTGAGATGGGAATGGAAAGGCTATTCAGTTTGCAAATTATCCAGGTCTATCACAATGAAGATTTTGTTAGCATATTATTATCAAAGGCATCTAAATAAGATATCAGAAGATTGTATATTAACCACATGAAATCCACAGTACAGTAAGACTTAGTTTAGACATTGACCTGCCCAAAAAACTTTTAAAAAGACTTGGTATGATGTAAAAGTAACAAAATATTTGGATGTTCAAGTCTTCAAAGTTAGGCATACTTAAGAAAATCATGACATTCATAGAGACCTAATCTAGAAAACCTGAAAACCAAGACTAGACAAGTTCAAGGTGACAAGTCAAGATCTGGACTACTTATTAGAACAAATGTACAGAGAGTAGTCAAAGAAAACTGGTTGTTTCCTTTGGTAATGATGGACTATCACTGACCAGACTATTCACTGAACCTGTATAAAATGCTGGATTAATGGTTTTTAAATTGTCCTTTAAAATATTGTATTTGGAACCTAGGAGAAATGGACAAATTCCTGGAAAGGAAGAGTCTGTCTCAAATCATGCCAGAAGAAATAGACATTCTTTATAGGGAATATATTGCAAAAGAATTGGATCAAGTGCTTTTTCTTTTTTGCACTGGTTAAGATGCTCTGTAAGGTGCTTACATCCTATATCAGAGGGCCAGGGTTTCAGGTCTTGGCTATACTCCAACTCCTGGCTCCCTGCAAATGTGCAATCTTGTAGGTAACACTCAAAATACTCAAGTCATTAGGTTCTTTCCATCCACAAAGGAGACTTGGGTGGTATTTATGACTCTTGGCTTTATCCTGGCCCAGTTTCAGCTGTTTTGGTCACTTGGGGAGTAAACAAGAAGATGTGAGATTTCTGTAATAAATTGATTTATTTGTGAATAAATAAATAACTTTGTTTATTTGAAAACAGAAATTGAGCCTACATCTGATAACATTCCAAAGTAGAAAGCAGCAGACTACTGAGGGGTTTGCTGGAATATTCTATAAAATAGTTAAGGGGAATTTTTACCAACTTTTTAATACTTTTCTGGAAAAGAGTTTGATTACATGGTAAGAAACTAGCATTCCACTACCATGAAAACCGTACAGCAAGAATACAGCAAATGGAACTACAGAGCAATATCTCTCAAGAACATAGATACTAGCCGGCGCCGTGGCTCAATAGGCTAATCCTCCACCTTGCGGCGCCGGCACACCGGGTTCTAGTCCCGGTTGGGGCACCGGATTCTGTCCCGGTTGCCCCTCTTCCAGGCCAGCTCTCTGCTATGGCCAGGGAGTGCAGTGGAGGATGGCCCAGGTGCTTGGGCCCTGCACCCCATGGGAGACCAGGAAAAGCACGTGGCTCCTGGCTCCTGCCATCGGATCAGCGTGGTGCGCCGGCTGCAGCGGCGGCCATTGGAGGGTGAACCAACGGCAAAGGAAGACCTTTCTCTCTCTGTCTCTCTCTCTCACTGTCCACTCTGCCTGTCAAAAATAAAAAAAAAAAAAAAAAAAAAAAGAACATAGATACTGATAAACAACATAATATTCTTAAATGAATCCAAAAGGTATGAAGATGGTGATATTTCATATGCAATTGATACTGTAGATATTCAATTGCAAAATAATAAAAGTTCATAATTTGAGTGGCCTGGGAGCTTCAGGTAGTCCCCATACCCCATGCCAACTAAAGGCACAGATGCTGCTGAAATCTGCATGGAGAGTCGGGGTCCCCTACCAAGGCATTACCTTTGTTTCTAATGGCTGTCAAAAATTTTGAGCTTTCTTTCAGGGTTTCACTAAACAGAAAAGTCTTACTCTATTTTTAACTCTGTATAACATTTTGCATACAGTTTTTTTTTTTTTTTTGACCAGCAGAGTGGACAGTGAGAGAGACAGAGAGAAAGGTCTTCCTTTTTCCATTGGTTCACCCTCCAATGGCCGCTGTGGCTGGCACGCTGTGGCCTGCATACAGTTTTAAAAACTCTGTATGAAATTTTGATATACTCTAGCTGTGGGCAACTTCTGACATGGCTACTGTGGCACCCCAAAAAATTCCGCCCCAAAACATATTTGTGGCACATTTTGAGGTGATTATTCAGAGAAAGTACAGACCTCTGTCAACACAGGAATGGCTCTGAAAGCTGTCCTGTAAAAATAAATCCGTATTAGTAACAATAGGGGGACAGGCAGAGGCTTTTCCATCTGATATCCCCCTCTATGCTGAGGAAAGATTTTTCACAGGAAGGAAAGATTAATAGGTCTGACTCTTGCCCAGACAGATCCCCACAGCTGACTGCTACCTGGAAAATTTGTATTGTGTAACAAGATAGCCCGTCTTAACTGCACACCCTTCCTGCAACCTGCCATGGCCTGAGTCACTTCCTTTCCTCTCAGAGCTCAAGCCCAATCTCTTTGTTTAGCTCCATATATGGTGTAGCAATCTTGCAGCTCTTAGAGTCCATATTCAATGTGTAGCTAACTTTGTTAAACACATAATAAATTTGTGTGTTTCCCCCTGAAAAAAAGTTCATAATTTGGTCAATTACTATAACAAAAAGAGAAACATAGTTTTGTCAATTCAATACAACAGTAAATAAACTCAATGTGTCAACAACTCCAACAAAAAACTTGGAAAAATCAAATACCACCGATTAGGAAATAAGAAGATGAATAAAAAATGAAAATTTCCAGCAAACTAGAATAGACGAGTAAGTTCTAAATTTTACCACGAACAGGAACAAGACAAACCTGTGCCTTCTCACTACTGCTTTTTAACATCCTACTATATTCATTACCTAATACAATAAGATATGAAAATAAGAGGCATATATCTCAAGGAGAAAAATAGTACAGAGAGGACATAATTGCTTATATTGGCAAATATAAAAGGACCAACTAAATTACTATGAAACCAATGATAAATCATACCAAGATTACATACGCTTGAGATCAGTTGCTTTCTTACATGTCAACAATAAACTGGATGAATTTTAAAACACATTACATTTACATTATCCCCAAAGATATATCTTTGTGTAATTCTAAAAATTATGTAAATGCTGACAGAGTATAACAAAATATGTAATACATTTATATGAGAAAACCTTTGTGGAAAGGTATCAAAGAAGAATTAAGTAGTTGGAGATGCATTCCATGGTAATGGGTGAGAAGACCCAGTACGACCAAGATCATCAGTCCTTCTCCAATTGATATTTGGACTGAACATAATCCCAATTACAATATGGAAAGTTACTTTTTGACTATACATAATATCTGACTCTAAAGTTAATGTGGAAAATCAAAAGTCACAGAGTAACCAATTCATCACTGAAAAAGAATATACTTGGAAGATCAGCACTGCACAACTTCAATACTTACTAAGAAGTTAACCAAGAAAGTACAGAATTGGTAAAAGAATTGTAAGCAGATAAATACACAACAGAGTCCAGAAAGAGTCCATTATGAGTACAATACAAGATCACTGGCAAAGGTGTAAAAACAATGTAACTGAGACAACAATTAGTGCTACAAAAATTGGACACCTAATATGATATAATGAAAATCTTTTCATATATTTCACAAAAATAACTTAAATTGTCCATAGACCCAAATGCAAAAATGCAAATTATTAACCTCACAGAAAACAATATATGGGCAAATTTAGGTATGCATGTATATGCCACTTTTGATATAATAACTAGAATTTATAGAATTTCACTATATCTATATGTCTCTGTGTCTCCCAGCATTGCAAATAAACATTCTAAATAATTAAAGTTCTTATTTTTAAAGATTGATTTTTTTTTATTTTAGAGACAGAGTTACAGAGAGAGGGAGAGAGAGAAGTCTTCCAATCACTGGTTCACTCCTCAAAGGCCACAACAGCTGGAGCTGGAACATTTGAAGCCAGGAGCCAGGAGCTTCTTCAAGGTCTCCCACACAGTTGCAGGGGCCCAAGTACTTGAGAGGTGGATCAGAAGAGGCATAGCTGGGATTAGAACAGCTGAGATGCTAGTGTCACAAGTGGAGACTTAGCACACTGCACCACAGCACCAAAATTTTTGCTGCTTTTTTTGAGGTGAAATTTAGGTAATTAGGAAAGTGAGTGGAAAGCACATGTTGTGGCATGCAGGTAAAGCCACCTCCTGCAAAACCCATCATCCCATATGGGCACTTGTTCATACCTCAGCTGTTCCACCTAAGATCCAGCTCTCTATTAAAGGGATGGGAAAAGCAGGGGAAGATGACTGAAGTGTTTGGAACCTTCCACCCACAATGGAGACTGGGATGAGGTTCTTGGCTCCTGGCTTCAGCCTGGCCCAGCTCTTGCCATTGTGATCATCTGGAAAGTGAACCAGCAGATGAAGCATTCTCTCTCTCTCTCTCTCTCCCTCTCTCTTTCTCTCATTTTCACTCTCACTCTCTTTCAAAATTAAATAATTTTTTAAAAAGAAATTAATAGGAGTCTGGCAAACTCAAGCAACAGCACTAGCACTGTGCTCGCGGTCAGGAAGAATTTCCCTACAGAGATGCAGCTAGCTTCACAAATTTGACATGGTTAATGATGCATCCCAAGGTGGAATACGTAAGTGGAATGAGATAGACTTGTCACTGTTGGAGTGGATCTCTATAGGTAAGAAGTGTAAGCACCCAGAAAGATACTCGGGTTGATGGATCAGAGTTGAAGACATCAGTATTAACTCATGCTCATTTCAATACAAATGCAGAATGCTACATAGAGACCTATTTGCATATCTGTGGCATGCACAGGTTGTGAACTACGTATTTATTTTCTTCCTTGTTGTAAGCCAAAGGCCTAAACATGGAGAAGAAATCCCTGTAGGATGTAGTATGCCCAGTTGAATGGTCTTTCTGGTGAGATGACTCCACCATTTGGACTCATCTTATGTTTTAGCACCAAACCAAGTGAGACAAAAGGGGATGGCAATGACAATAATACTGCTCAGAAAATAGAGAATCTGAGCAACAGGGACAAAGGCTAGGTAAATATATTTTATATCCAAAAGTTGCAGACAACAATACTAAGGAAGGGTCTGCAACAGTTATTAGACATGAATCACAATTTTATATAGAAGTATACACAGAGTAAATATGCAGAAAGCTCCCAGACCAGCTCATAGAGTTTAAAGCTACAGTGTCTGAAATGAGTAATTTTTGAATGGAAGATGTACTGATTAGACATTTCAGAAGAAAAGATGAATGGACATGAAAACATCAATATAAGCCATCAAAACACAACTTGAGGACAGGAAAAGACTGAAAATGCTGGGGAGAGCATCAGTCCAATTATACATTTAAGTAGGATCTCTGAAATGCTCTGGTGCATGTTTAGGGAAATAATGGCCAACTTTTTTTCACTTTGACAAAAACTATAAATCCAGAGTTCCACACTGCTCATTGTATTCCAAGGACGGGATGGAATAAAATCACTATGTCAAGCAGATCATAATTAAATTACATAAATCCAGGAATAAAGTTAAACTCTGCAAAGCACTGAAGAAAAAATAATGCTACCTTATTCACAGAAGATCACAGAAGGACACCAGATGTGTTGCTGGCATGAATGCTAACTGTATGACACAGGGAAGGAAACAGCTTTCAAGTACTGAATGAGCTTCCTCTTCAGTGAGACAGTCAAGTAGCTCCATAAATGCAGAGATAAAAATCTCTGTGAAGACTTGCTGGATGAGACCATCCCTCATGATTCTGAGCCCAGTATCACTCCTGAGAATGCCAAAGCCAAAATCCAAGACAAAGAGGGCATCCCTCCTGACCAACAGCATCTCCTATTTGCAGGCAGCAGCTGGATGATGGACACATTCTATCAAACCACAACACCCAGGAAGACTCCAACCTGCAACTGGTGCTCTGCTGCAAGATGGCATCTTTGAGCCCTCCCTTTGCCTGCTTGCCTAGAAGTACAACTGTGTTAAAATGATCTGCCATAAGTGCTATGATCAGTTCTATCAAAAAGAAATGTCAAGAAGAAATGTTCATACCCAAACTCTTCCCAAAGAAGAAAAAGATAAGTACCTGACCCCACAGGTCAACATCTTGCCCATCGCCTATGGCCCCACAGCCTCAATAAAGTATCTCTTGGTTGAAAAAACAGTAATGAATGAATGTTTTGTTCACATAACATTTTTATGGGCAAAATCTTTCTAACTAAAAAGAAATAAAGTGGATACTCATTATACAGATGTTTTATGTGATTATTGTGAGCATAACTGAGTAATTGGTATGAAGAATAACAGATATGAGTATTTGGTGGAAAACATTTCACTATATTTATTTTTTAAAGATTTATTTATTTATTTGAAAGTCAGAGTTACACAGAGAGAGGAGAGGCAGAGAGAGAGGTCTTCCATCTGCTGGTTCACTCCCCAATTGGCCACAATGGCTGGAGCTGTGCCCATCTGAATCGAGGAGCCAGGAGTTTCCTCTGACTCTCCTACATGGGTGCAGGGGCACAAGGACCTGGGCCATCTTCCCCTGTTTTCCCAGGCCACAGCAGAGGGCTGGATTGGAAGTGGAGCAGTTGGGTCTCGAACCAGCATCCATATGGGATGCCAGTGCTTCAGGCCAGAGTGTCAACACACCATGCCACAGCACCAGCCCCCATTTCATTATATTTTAAAAATAAGACTAAAGAACATTCCCCAATATCTTGAGTCAAGAAATGATCAAACAGCTTTAGAAAATAGCCTTAATGGAATTATTCTAGTATCTCTAGAACTACACGATAGAAAATTTTTAAAATAAAAGTTTAACTTACATTATATAATACTATTAAAAAGTAGATATGGAGGAATTTGTATTGAATGTGTAGTGAATATAAAAGAAAAAAAAATAGTGGCTGTAATGTAAGCCACATTCAATCTACTAGAATAATTTTAGGATCAAATATATCTAGCACTACACATTGGAATATTTCAGTGAAAGATATCTCTGGAGTCATAAAAATCAAGGAAGGTTAAATATGTGACTTTGGTAATGTTAAAAATTAAAATTACCTTAAGCAGATCCGAGACACTGTGTACATGAATGATGCCAGCACAACTTTCATAATTCTGAGTGACCTGTTGATATCTCAATGACAATATCAACAAAACAGACACAGGCTCACAGTGCTAGGACTCATTAAACTAGAATATTAGAATGACAGGTAGATAGGATAGATAAATACATACATACATACATACATATAGGTAGATGGTAAATTCAGACACATAATCAAAAATGAATGTTAATGACATGAAACATATGGGTAGAACTCTAAGTAAAGCTGAATATCCAGGTATAATGATTAAGAAAGCAGATATAAAGTTATTTGTTGAAAAAGTGTTCAGAATAAAGATAAAAAATATTTCTTTAAAAAATTGAGTGTGTTAAATCATGAAGATATCATTCCATTTTGCACAATGTATTATAGTGACTTCTAGAAATACATCACAGAAAATTTCATACATTGATGGTAAAAATCCAGAAAAGGTAAAAATGTTACATGGAAGGGAAAATGAATACATTGGCTTAATAGTCTGAACAACTTTAAACAAAAAACTTGCAAGAAGAATTCATAGATATTTAATTTTGTGTAATTTAATATTCTGCCATTTTCTAAACAATTTTATAAGTTGCAATAATTTCTTAGTGGAGTCTTTGGGATACCCTATATATAGAATCATGTTCTCTGTAAATAAAGATAGTTTGACTTCAATAGCCTTTGAATATATAGACAACGCCATGGCTGAGAAAGAACTTCTAAGATCAACTGCATTCACAATACCCATAAAAATTAAATATGTCAATAAATTTAACCAAGGGCATCAAATCTTGATGATGATAATTAAAAAACATTAAAAAGGAAAAGATATTAAAAATGGGAAAAATCTTCCATGTTCATGGATTAGAAGAATCAGTATCCTCAAAATGTCCACAGTACTGAAAGAATTTACAGATTCAATGTGATACCAATCAAAATACCAATGACATTCTTCTCAGATATAGAAAAAAATGATGTTGAGGTTCATATGGAAGCACAGATGACCCCAAAAAGCTAAAGCAATATTATATAACAAAAGCCAAGCTAGAGGCATCACACATCAGATTTCAAGACATACTTCAGGGCAATTATAATCAAAACAGCCTGGTATTGGCACAAGAAGAGACAGGTAGAAAAAGCAACACAATAGAAACTCCAGAAATCAATCTGTGCATATACTGCCATCTGTCTTTGATAAAAGAGCTGAAATCAATCCCTGAATCAAGGACAGCCCTTCAACACATGGTCCTGGGAAAACCAGGTCTCCACATTCATTAGTGTGAAGCAAGACTCCTACCTTACACCTTACACAAAAATCCAATGAAAATGGACCAAAGACCTAAATCTATAACCTGATAACATCAAATTATTAGAGAACATTTGGGAAAATATGAATGAATTTGTCATAGACAAAGATTTATTGGAAAAGATTTCAGAAGCATAGGCAATCAAAGTCAAAATTGACAATGAGATTACATCAAATTGAGAAGCCTTTGTACTGCAAAAGAAATACTCTGCAAAGTACAGAGGTAACTAGCATAATGGGATAAAATATTCCCAAACTACGTTACTAATAGAAGATTAACATCCAGAATTCATATACAACTCTAGAAGTTCAACAAAAACAACAACAAACCAAACAGTACAGTTAAGAAATGGGCAAAGCACTTGAAGAGACATTTTCAAAAGAGGAAATTCAAGTGGCCAACAGACATTGGATCACAGGCCATCAGGGAATGCAAATCAAAACCACAATGAGGTTTCACCTCACCCCAGGTGGAATGGCTTTCATACAGAAATCAACAAAAAAAATAAAGGCAAGTGACGATGCAGGGGGGAAATGCACCCTAATCCACTGCTGGTGGGAATGTAACCTGGTGCATCCACTATGGAAGGCAGTTTAGAGATACCCCAGAAATCTGAATATAGACCTACCATATGACCCAGCAATCCCACTCTTGGGAATTGACCCAAAGTAAAGAAAATTAGCATATGGAAGATTTTTCTACATCCAAATGTTTATTTCAGCTCCATACACAATAGCTAAGATAAGAATTCAACTAAAATGTCTATCAACTGAAGACTTGATAAAGAAATTACAAGATATAAATGAAATGCTATCATTTGGAACAAAATGGATGCAACTGAAATACAGTATACTTAGTGAAATAAGCCAGTCTCAAAAATACAAATATTAGAGTGCCTGAAAGGTAAAGGTAACCTAGAGACATAAAGTTCACACTTTGAGATGTGATGATTTTTAACAATCTTTGTCTCAATTGTTAAGGAACAGGTTTTTTTTTTCCTACTATTTGTTCAATTTTTAATTAGTGTAGTGTTAATCTTAGATTTATAAACTTAATTGAAAATGGATCTTAGTAAAATATAATTATGTGAACAAGAGAGGGAGGAGGAAATGGTGGGAGTGTGGGTAGGAGTGAGAGTAGTATGGGAAGAATCACTATATTCCTAAATTTGCATTTATGAAATCCATGAAGTTTTTATATCTTATATAAAAAAGAAGATTTTTGAGCAAACTTGTGATCTCACAATGAAAATGCAAACCAAGACTGTCACAGGTTCATGTATATCCATTGGCTTCCTGAAATGTTAGTGATACACACAGGTTATGGTAACAGACTAAAAAAGAAAACAGAAATATAAGGAATGTGCATGCTATGAAATAAGATGTGCTGTGATTACCACAAAAAGGAAGAAGAGCTTTTAGGAAGGGACATTAATGGTATTAAAAGCAGACATAGCTAATTTTCAGAAAAATAGTTACATCAATATTAGAAAATATGAAAACTATGTCATAAACATAAATGATCATTGATTTTTATAGTATATTAAAGAGTAGGTTAATATGTCTAGAATTATATTATAGAAGTTTTAAAACCAGATGCAAATTTAGGGTTTTATAATCATCTAGAAAGTGTAGTACATATGCTACCTGGATACAGTGAATGATCACAGCAGACTAACATCTCTAAGAAACTATGGAAATAGCAGTTGCCAGGAAACCCATAGAATTTTGAATTGATTCCTTCACAATCAAAAAACTAACAAAGCTGTCCACAGTTTCATAGTGTTGGCCTGGCTTAGACTGATACTGCAAATATGCACTGGTTAGATATAAATAACAAAAATATAAGAATGCAAAAAGGCATGCAGTTGTGAAAAAAGTTACTGCTATTACTGTAAGAAAATTGTTAATAATTTGGTGAGGAAAAAAGGGAAATAGCTAATATAGGCAAACTGGCTGAAAAGCAGACAATTGAAATCATATTGTAAGTGAATATAAAAGAAAAAACCAATGGTTACAACAATCAAAGATCATGCCACCCATTGTAAAGTTAAAGATGCTAGATGGCAGATGCTGTGATGCAGTGAGTTTACCCTCCAGCTGAGATTTCCACATCCCATATTGGAGGGAGTACCTGGATTTAGTCCCTTCTATTCAGCACTACTGCTCTGCCTTCCTACCAACCTACCTTAGAGGCAACAAGTACTTGGATTTCTGCCATCCATATGGGAGATCCAGGTGGGTGGCTGCTGGGTTTAAAGTTGCTCAGCCCCAGTTTGTTCTTGAAATTAGATTTGAAAACAAGTATATAGAAGACTTCTTTTCATTTTCATCTCTCTTTTTTATACTCTGTCCTTAAAGTCCTCTTTTTATAATTTATTAGTTACCACAGATCAAGGAAAATATATGGTATTTGTCTTTTTGTGATTGGCTTATTTCACTAAGTATAAGGGTTTCCAATTGCATCCATTTCATGCAAAAGATAGGATTTTGTCCTTTTTATGGCTGAGTTATATATATATATATATATGTATATATATTATGATATATATATGTATGTATATATACATATAATATATATACATATATATTATGTATATATATGATATATATATATATACACACACACACACACAGAGCAGAAAATTGCAAAGCATATGTGTCCAGAACTCCAGCACAATGGGTGGGGCAATGGCCTATAGTGCCAGCACCTCATATGGCACCTGTTGGTGTACCAGCTGCTCCTCTTCTTATCCAGCTCTCTGATATGGCCTGAGAAAACAGTAGAAGTTTGCCCAAGTCCCTGGGCCCCGCATTTGTGTGGGACACCCAGAGAAGTCTTCTGGCTCCTGGCAATGCATCATCCCAGCTTCAGCCATTGAGGCCATTTGGGGAGTGAACCAGCAGATGGAGAATCTCCTTCCTCCTCCCCCTCCCCCTCCCCTTTCCTTCTCCCTCTCCCTCACAACAGACTGCTTATTGATGCTAAGCCCATAAATATCTCCTTAAAACAAATGTAATGGGGCTGGCAATCTGGCACAGTGGTCTAAAGCCCTGGCCTGAATCTCTGGCACCCCATATATGCACCAGTTCTAGTCCCAGCTGCTCCTCTTCTGATACAGCTCTCTGCTATGGCCTGGGAAAGCAGTAGAAGATGGCCCAAGTCCATGGGCCCCAGCATCCATATGGGAGACCCAGAGGAGGATCCTGGCTCCTGGCTTTGGATTGACACAGCTCTGGCCATTGTGGCCATCTGAGAAGTGAACCAGCAGATGGAAGACCTCTCTCTCTGTCTCTACCTCTCTCTGTAACTCTGTCTCCAAATAAAGAAGATAGTAATATCTTACCTCTATATAAAATGATTTAGCTTTCTTTCTTAGAATAAAATGCAAAGACTAGCTACCTGCTATTGTGCCTGGGACAGCAGTGAAGGATGGCCCAAGTCTTTGGGCCCCTGTACCCATGTGGGAGACTTGTTTGATCCTCCTGGCACATGGCTTTGGCCTGGACCAGCCCAAGCAATTGTGGCCATTTGGGGAGTGAACCAGTGTGTAGAAGATATGTCTTTCTGTAACCCTGATTTTCAGATAAGTAAAATAAATATTAAAATATTTTTCTTCATTAGCTTCCTCTGGTATTCAAAAATAGGACTAGACAATTCTTGAAGTAAAGGGCTATGGCAACTGTGGAAAATATGAATCCTGCCTCAACCTATGTCTGCTATTTTTTAGACTTAAAACATTTGGGGAAGAAAAACAGAATCTAAAACTTTGAGCATCTTATTAGAATACATAATAGAAAACAAAGCCACTTTACCAGTGGGGAAGAAGAGTCAAAGAGGCTGGCTTCAGAGCCTTGCTCAGATACAGAGCAGGGGTCACTGAGAATACCTCATCCACATGACCAGGGACCCAACACCAGACAAAATACATCAGAACAATAGTGAATATTTTTACCTCTAAATATAATCTTCAAGTAAATAAGAATAAAATAACAAACACCAATACCTTACCAGTAGAAGAAAGTGAATGGAGAGGGGCATGCTAAGGCAGAGTTCAAAAGAGAAGATCCACATTTAGGGTTGGATGGACATCAGGGAAGATCCTCTCTGGAAAACAGCTCACAGCTCTTACCATAAGGTAATGTTACAAGAATTTAAAAGTTGTGGGGTTTGAAAGTAACCATAGGAAAATGAAATTAATAAAACTCTCTTTACTTTGGAGCAGGCCAATTCAACTTTCAAAACTAAAGATTTAACACAATAAAGGAAATCAATTCTAGTCACAGCATGATTTATCTCAATCTCTCTACTGCTTTGCTTTCCACACTAAAATTTTAATGCATGCAAAGAACTAAGCAAAAAAAGTCAAGACACCAACCAAGGCCAAGAACAGAAGGGGTATAACATGGGACAAAGCAATCTGAAATATATTTAATTAACGTGCTCAAAGGCCATTTCAGAGAACATGGAAAATATGCATGATCCACTGGGTCATTTCTGTAGACATACAGAAAAATCAAACAGAAATGCTAGGTGTGAAAAACACATTAACAAAGATGAAAATGCCCTTCACAGACTACTTAGTATTCTTGACACCACAAAGTACACTATCAGTGAACCTGAAGCTATTAGTTTGGCCTGAAATTACATAGCCTGAAGCCCAAGAAAAAACTTGTGAGGGGCCAGTGTTGTGACATAATGGGTTAAATATCTGCCTGTGGATTTAGCACCCCATACTGGCACTGGGTTGTGTCGCAGATGTTCCTCTTCCTATCCAGCTCTCTGCTGTGGCCTGGGAAAGCAGTGGAGGATGGCCCAGGTGCTTGGGTGCCTGCACTCATGTGGGAAACCCAGAAGAGGCTCCTGGCTTCTGGCTTCAGATTGGCTCAGCTCCAGCTGTTAAAGCCATCTGGGGAGTGAACTGGTGGATGGAAGACCTTTCTCTCTGTCTCTCCCTCTCTCTGTAACTCTGACTCTCAAATAGATAAATCTTTAAAAAAAAAAGAAATTTGTGAGAAAAAATTAACAAAAATAGCATACAAGAAACTAGGTACAAAAGTAAATAGAGAAAAATACATATAATTTTAAATGCAGAAAGAGAAGATAAAGGGAAAGAAGAAATACTTGAGGAAATAAGTCATTGATGAAGTGTTTTTATAGAAAACTCTAATACAAAAATGACGATATAGTAAAAATTGAGTTCATTAAGATGGTCAGGGCTGGCATCAGGGAACAGTGCATTAAGCCACTGCTTGAAACACAAGCATCTGACAATGGAGTTCAAGTCCCAGATAATCTGTTTTTGATCCACTTTCCAGCTAATGTGCCTGAGAAAGCAGAAGATGGCCCAAGTGTCTGGGCCCCTTTCACCTATGTGGGAGATCCCAAAGGAGCTCCAGGCTCCTGGTTTTAGCCTGGCTCAGCTTGGATGCTTCAGGCTGTTTGGTGAGTGAAATAGCATTTTCCCTCCCTGTCCTTCTCTCAATCACTGTGCCTCACAAATAAAGAAAATAATTCTTATTTTAAAAAGTCAGTGACTAAATTAATATTCAAAGTCAATTATATTTTATTTTATATCAATGAACTAATATTAAAACACAAACAGTGCAATCACCAGTAACAAAATAAGACCTGTAACATGTGCTGAAAACATTTGCAAAATACATCAAAGACAGTGCAGTAAGTTGCAGATACAAATCAATGTATGAAAACACTCAATACTGTCAAAATACCAATTTCCCCAACTGAACTAATTTACAGATCCAACACAACTTCAATTGAAACTATGCGTGATTTAATGTATCTGTATATTTACAGGATGATGATAAAATTGATATGGAGCAACCTCAAAAAGCAAAAACTGGGAAACAATCAATTTGGAAGTGAAGCTGAATGTATGGAAGACATATTTGATGCTTGAAAAGTGTAAATTTCCTCAGAATACATGAAGAGAAATTGCGATGTTCTTCATTGCTTACTAAACATTAGCATACTTAATCTAGTTAGACATTTATAAAATATGTTTTACAGATGTCGTAGACCCTCCAGGATGCAGAATTCCTTACATAGGATAATTTAAGCAGAAAGTTGTAACTCAATTCTAGAGCCTGCAAAATCCAAGACTAAGACACCATCACATTCTATATCTTGTAACAGCTCATTCTCTGCCAAGTGGAAGGAATATTTATGTGCCCTCCTATGGTGAGAGCAGCATTTTCCACGAAGGATTCTCCTTAAAGTGCTAATCCTATTCATAACATCAGAACCTCAGGACCTAATTACTCCATAAAGACACAGCCTTTTCAATATTGTCACATTGGGTATTAAGTTCCAGTCTGATATTAAAGGCATACCCACCTGAAGACAATAGCCAAACTGTAAAATGTAACCTAAAGAATTTTATTGCTTGGAGACAAGTAAGAATGCAGTTGAAATGTGAGTTTTGATGCATAAATCTGATCAGAAATTATGATATAAAATATTTCACTACATAACACAAAAGCCCTCAACTCTACAAAGGTGATCCTCTGAATTTGCAGTTTTACTTACAAACTTGTATTTGTGTTCATGAACACAGAATAAGAGTGTTGATATTTAAAATTCAGGTACTTATAAAGTTTCATAAAATGATATTTTAGGGATTGACATTGCAGTGCAGCAAGTTAAATGGCTGGATCTGACATCAGCATCACCTATCAGAGTGCTAGTTTGAGTCCCAGCTGCAGCAGTTTATAATCCAGCTCCCTGTTAATGTGCCAGCAAAAGCAGTGTAAAATGGCCCAGGTAACTAAGGCTTGTGGGAGACCCAGAAAAAATCCTGGCTCTTAGATTCAGACCAGCCACGCTCCAGCTGTTGTGGCCATTTAGTGAGTTAACCAATGGATAAAAGATCAGTTTCTCTTTGTCTCTCACTTCTCCTTCCCTCCCTCACCTCCTTATCTGCAGTTCAAAAAATTTATCTTTTTTTAAAAGATTGATTTCTAAGAAGAGAATGGGAGATATCATTTCAGTTTATGGGTTCAATTTGGGGGTGAAAATTCACTGAAATACAAGTACATCATGAATAGTACATTTTAAAATGAACTGATGTTTTAAATATTACTTGGGAATACAATAAAGTCATAAATGTTGCTAAAAGAAATACACTAAATTTCTAAAATATGATGGATGGAGCAGCAGAAACTGTCTTTATTTTTTTAATTTTTATTTAATGTATATCAATTTCACATATACAGTTCCTGGAACATCATGATACCTCCCACGCACCCATGCTCCCACACTTCCTCCTCCTCTCTCTCCTATTCCAATTCTTAATTTTTACAAAGATCTATTTTCAGTTCACTTTGTACTCATAAGACTAATGGTACACTAAGTAAAGTGTTCAATAAATAGTATGAAGAGAAAAACACTGTTCCTCAACAGTACAGCAAGGGCTGTAAATGATCATCAAATCTCCAAATGTCAATTTCATTACAATACATTACATTTTAGGTACTCTAGCTATCAACCCAGATGTCCATCAACTGGTGACAGGATAAAGAAATCATGGTATATATACACTATGGAGTACTACTTAGCTGTGAATAAAAAGAAAACAAATCTTTTGCAACAAAAGGATGCAACTGGAAACCATTATACTTAGTGAAATAAGCCAGTACCAAAAAGACAGACAGAATATGTTTTCCATGGTCTGTGGTAACTAATAAAAGCTGTCTTTAGCTTCTATTGTCCTAACTCTTCTACATGAAGGAAAAACATTTTCAGATTTAAGAAGAGAGAACAAATAATTGACTTCCCTGAACTAACGCCTGTACTCCTTGATGGGATTATACCTACTGGCTAATATTACTACTTCCTTAGTTACTGAGAGGACCTGATAGCAGGAATGCCATGGTATATCAGAACTCATTAAAGAATTCTGCACACTACAACAACATTTTCAAAAGATCAAGTATACAGTAAAAAGAGGATTTGTTTATGGAATTGTTTCTCTATTTGAAACATTAGAAGAGGGTAGATGTTAAGACTCCAAATTTAATATATCTGTTTTAATTTTATAGCTATACTATTATTTTTAAATACTTTCTTCTTCATTTCAACTGAGATTTAAGGTTTGGAGTCATTTCCTTCCTCATTTCTAGCCCCTTTCAGTCCTGGGAAAGCCTGACACTTTCAATAAATGTTTTCTGATCAAATAAATGACAGTATCTCTTATTCTGAGTGAAAGGAAGCTCAATTGAGAGTAGACAGCTTGTATATAAGAACATGAACATAAAATATAAACTATTAGGATAGTTTTAATGGGTCAAACTCTTGAAATAATAAATAATTGAGTAACTCAGATAGTTCACAATCATTTAGAAATAATATAAAAGAGAGGGCTATTAACTTTTTGCTCACATGATGGATTGTATTAGGGCTATGCTGAGTCCTGTTAGTGATACATATCTGTGATAATAGATAATTGGCTTAACTGGAGGAAATGGGTTACGCTCTTAAGACAACGTTTTATCCTTCAGCTAAATTCTGGAGTTTGTGAATTGTTACTTGTCAGTTGCTACATCAATGTGAAACATGAGTTATTTGATGCAGATGTGAATCAGTAAAATACAAGCCATTGGTTTGAATCTGCTTGCCCAGCCAAGTTGTAAGACATTTTCTTTTACTTAGAATTATATATATATATATAATTTATATATATTATAATTTATATATATAAATATTTATACATATCATAATTTATATATATAAAATAATTCTTTATATATACATATAAAGAATCCTGTAAGCGTACTTGAAGTAATTTATTGCAGAGATGAACTGAAATAGCAGATTATCATGAAAATTAAATCAGATAAGTGAGGTAATAAACTTAGCTCTGTATGTAGCACAAAACATTCAAAATGCAGTCTGTAGTACTAGGGTTCTACTCCCAGGGAAGAGACTAATACATGAGTGCAATTTCTTGGATGTCTCACATCTTAGGAGCATTACTTAGAAAATTATTTAAAAGTAAAACTGGATGAAGCTAAATAATTTTTAATTCATTAATAATATACAATGGGGAAAACAATTGTCATGCCACCATAATGATTTAAAATGGGAGGGAGGCTGATGCTGTGGTGTGGTGGGTTAACGCCCTGACCTGAAGTGCCGGCATCCCACATGGGTGCCAGTTTGAAACCTGGGTTCTCCACTTCCAATGCAGCTGTCTGCTATGGCCTGGGAAAGCAGTGGAAAAGGGCCCAAATCCTTGGGCCCCTGCACCCATGTGGGAGACCCAGAAGAAGCTCCTGCCTCCTGACTTTGGATCAGCACAGCTCTGCCATTGCGGCCAACTGGGGAGTGAATCAGTGGATGGAAGACCTCTCTCTCTCTGTCTGTATCTCTATCTCTGTCTCTCTCTGTCTCTCTGTCTCTCTCTCTCTCTCTCTCTGCCTCCCCTTTCTACGTGTAATTCTGACTTTTAAATAAATAAATAAAATATTTTAAAAAATGGGGGAAAACTGAATTTGTATATGGATGGGATCCAAGAGATAGTTGAGAACATCCTTTGAGTCTTGGACAAGACATTAACATGAGTGATAAAATTAAGATATTCTTTCTTTAAATAAGGTGCTAGTGCTCTATAGGGACCATCTGGTTTGCCATTTTCCTTGATGAATTCTCTCAGAGATTATAACCAGCATGCTGCTGACTGATAACTCACTCATTTTTTCTTAAAATATTTTGTTACAGGCCAGTGCCATGGCTCACTAGGCTAATCCTCCACCTTGTGGCACCAGCACACCGGGTTCTAGTCCTGGTCGGGGTGCCGCATTCTGTCCCGGTTGCCCCTCTTCCAGGCAAGCTCTCTGCTGTGGCCCTGGAAGGCAGTGGAGGATGGCCCAAGTGCTTGGGCCCTGCACCCCATGGGAGACCAGGAAAAACACCTGGCTCCTGCCTTCAGATCAGCAAGGTGTGCCAGTCACAGCATGCCGGCCACAGCGCACCGGCCACAGTGCACCAGCCATGGTGGCCATTGGAGGGTGAACCAACAGCAAAGGAGGACCTTTCACTCTGTCTCTCTCTCTCACTGTCCACTCTGCCTGTCAAAAAAATATTTTGCATCAAAATGAATTTATCTTTTAATTTAATATTTCCATGAACATTTAAAGTATGCTTTTACAAAAGTTATTGGTTCATGTTCAACATATCTAAATTTTTGATAGATTTTGGATTGATTATTTTCCTAATTTACAGACACACACACACCATACTTTTCTCTTCTTTATCAGGAATTATAATAGGTATAAGAAATTTAAAAGTTAATATTAAGATGAGAGTGAGATACTACTACATACTATTAATTTTTTTGACAGGCAGAGTTAGACAGTGAGAGAGACAGAGAGAAAGGTCTTCCTTCCACTAGTTCACCCCGCAAATGGCCCCTACAGCTGGTGCACTGCACCGATCTGAAGCCAGGAGCCAGGTGCTTCCTTCTGGTCTCCCACATGGGTGCAGGGCCCAAGCACTTGGGCCATCCTCCACTGCACTCCCAGGCCACAGCAGAGAGCTGGACTGGAAGAGGAGCTACTGCAACAGAACTGGCACCCCAACTGGGATTAGAACCCAGAGTACCTGCGCTGCAGGAGGAGGATTAGCCAACTGAGCCGTGGTGCCAGCCATACTATTAAATTTTGAAAATTCAAACCAGTAAAGATATATAAATGCTGGCACATTTGTGGAGAAATACACAAATGTGTATTTTGCTTCACTGCTGGTACAATGCTAAGTAGTACAGTTAACACTGGAAGAGAGTGGAAGTTTCTCAAATATCCAAATACATATTTACCACAATCAACCATCAACCAACTCCATGGTATATCCCCAAAAAGCACAGGCATGTCAATAGCAACTATGTTTGATCCTTTGACCTCAGGCTTCAAGTTGGTGCAGTCCCAGTGGTTACAGGCATTTGGGAGAGTGAACCAGCAGATAGAAGATCTCAGTCCATCTGTCTGTACCTTCTCTTTAAATAAATAAATAAATAAATAAATAAATAAATAAATAAGGGCAGAGTTGATGTGGTGACAGATTTTTGTGTATATGCAACTTTCTCTCAACAATCATCATTACTGAACTCATTCATCTGTCTCTCTGTCCTTTAAATTAAGTAAATTATTGCAAAGACATTAATAAGTAGAAATCCACAGAATGAGAACCCCATACACAAACATACACACCTATACGTATTTACACATGCCAAACAGAAATGAGTGAGGATGGACTAGATAGGTCACAAAAGTAATAATGAAAACAAGTGAACAGAACAGGCTGCCTCTGTTACCTTAATGGCTCCCTCTACTTCTGAGGTAGTATATCATGCATATAGCAGATACTTTAGGCTTAATAAAAACTAAACACCAATCTTTGCCTTTTAATCCTTGCTTACATTTGATAGAATCACTTATATCACTTGTATCACAAATTCTGACCCGTTTTCCTTATCAGTTATGGTTTTACATAGATGGAATTTTTCTTTACAGACCACAGTTTAATATTTCTAACCAAAAACTAGAAAAAATTGCTGGGGCTGGCACTGTGGTATAGCAGGTAAAATTGCCACCTTCAGCACTGACATCCCATATGGGCACTGGTTCAAATCTGGGCTGCTCCACTTCTAATCTGGCTCTCTGCTGGTTTGCCTAAGAGGGCAGTAAAGGATAGGCTAAATCCTTGGACTCCTGTACTCATGTGGGAGATGTACCAGCCCAGCTCTGGGCATTACAGACACTTCAGGGATGAACCACTGGATGGAGGATCTGCATTACAGACACTTCAGGGATGAACCACTGGATGGAAGATCTATCTCTCTATCTCTCCCTCTCTTTGTAAGAGTTTCTGTTTTAAAAGATTTATTTATTTACTTGAGAGATAGAGTTACAGAGAGAGGGAGAGACAGAGATAGAGGTCTTCTCTCTGGTGGTTTACTCCATGTATGGCCTCAATGTCCGGGGCTGGGACAATCTAAAAGCCAGGAGTCAGGAGCTTCTTCTATGTCTCCCATGTGGGTGCAGGGCACCAAGCACTTGGGCCATCTTCTGCTGATTTCTCAGGCCATCAGCAGGGAGCTGTATCAGAAGTGGAACAGCTGGGACTCAAACTGGCATCCATAAGGAATGCCAGCAATGCAGGTAGACTCTTAACCTACTATGCCATGGTGCTGGTCCCAGTAACATTGACTTTCAAATAAATAAGTAAATCTTTAAAAACAGAAAGACTGGGGCCAGCACTGTGGCATAGCATGTAAAGCTACCATCTTCAGTGCCAGCATCCCATATGGGCACTGATTTGAATCCTGGCTGCTTCGCAGCTGATCCAGCTCTTTGCTATGGCCTGGGAAGGCAGCAGAAAATGACCAAGTCATGGGGCCCCTGCACCCATGTGGGAGACCTGGAAAAAAAAAAAAACTCTTTGCTCCTGGATTCAGATTGCCTCAGCTCTGGCCCTAGCAGCCACTTGGGGTGTGAACCAGCAGATGGAAGACACCTCTTTCTCTTTCTTTCTCTCTGTCTCTACCTCAGCCTTGGTCTTCTCTGTAATTCTGCCTTTCAAATAAATAAATCTTAAAAAATCAGAAAGGCTTCATTAAAAAAGCCATTTGCTCACACACACACACACACACACACACACACACTCTTAAGGTTCTCCCACTCTATATACAATTGACTCTCTCTCTCTCTCTTTCTCTCTCTCTCTCTCTCTTTCTCTCTCTCTCTCACACACACACACACACACACACACACACCTACTCTCATTTCTAAGGGGTGCATAATTGCCACAGATAGTTTACCACAAAACTAGCAGTATAAGATACACATTTTGTGCACTATAAATGCAGCCACATCAAATAGTTACTCTTCATCAATTTTATGGCTAAGGGAACTGAGACCCTATGGATACTGGGCAATTTTCCAAAGAAGTGCTAGCTTGAGTGGAATCTGGTTCTTTCTGACACAAAGTCTTCTCTGTTAGAACTTAACATTTCTCCTTTATTTTCTTTGTTAGTAATGGATTAGAGGACTAACATTGATGAGGGTAAGAAACTTCACATTTGATATGTTTACTTTATAAGGATTGTTCTCATCAGATATCTATAAGGATGAATGAACAACAATCATACATGACTACCTGTGCCAACATACTAAAATTATGTTTCCCATGGGAATCTAATGAAAAGGGCTACAGAATGTATAGCTTCAGCTTATCATAGCTTAATCCCTTCAATAAAATATAGTAGTGCATGCACTGTTGTGTAGCAGGTAAAATTGCCACCTATATTGCCAGCATCCCATTCGAGACCTAGCTGTTCCACTTCTAATCCAGCTCTATGCTATGGCTAGGGAAAGCAGTGGAAGGTGACCCAAGTCTTTGGGCCCCTGCACCTGTGTGAGAGACCCCAAAAGCTCCTGGTTCCTGGCTTCAGATCAGCACATCTCTGGCCATTGAGGCCATATGGGGAGTGAACCAGAATATGGAAGACCTTCTCTCTCTCTCTCTCTCTCTCTCTCTCTCTCTCTGTCTCTGTCCCTCTGTAATTCTGCCTTTCAAATGTAAGTAAATCTTTTCCAAAAATACAATGATGTGAATGGAAGGGGAGAGAGAGTGGGAAAGGGGAGGGTTGCGGGTGGGAGGGACATTATGGGGGGGAAGCCATTGTAATCCATATGCTGTACTTTGGAAATTTATATTCATTAAATAAAAGTTTGAAAGCAAAAAAAAAAAACACAACCACAAAAAAAAATACAATAGAAGTTGGCCTTGTGAATTACGTGGGTAAGCCATGGCTTGCAACTCTAACATCCAATATTACAGTGTTGGTTTGAGTTCTGGGTACTCTGCTTCTGATCCAGTTTCCTGCTAATATAACTAGGAGGACAGCAGGTGATGGGCCCAACTCCCAACATCCTGGGAGAACATATGGAGATCCTTGCTCCTGCTTTTAGCCTGGTCAGGCTGCTATTCTTAGGGACATTTGGAGAGTAAACCAATGGATACAATGGAACTGTTTGCTTGTATGTGCATTCTCTCCCTGTCCCCTTCTCCCTCCCTCCCTCTCTCATGCTCTCCCTTTCAAATAAATCTTTTATAAATTAATAATATTTTGTAATAGTGAGAGGTCTGTCTCCCTCTTAAGGGCCCTAAAATAAAGCAGAAATGCACAATGTTACATTATAATGATATTTAGATGGAAGGGTTAGAGTAGGTTGTTAGCATAGTGGTTAAGACATCTACAACCCACACTTGATTACCTGGGTTTGGTGTCTGATTCTTGTTCCTGGCTCCAGCTTCCTAACAATGCAGTATCTTGGATGCAGAAAACTGGGGCCCTGGTACTGATGTAGGAAACATGGATTGATCTTTCAGCCCCAGGATTTAGCTCGGTGCAGTCCCAGTTACTACAGGCATTTGGGGAGTGAACCAGCAGATAAAAGGTCTCTCCTCATCTGTCTGTCTCTTTCCACTTATGTCACAAATACAAAAATAATAAAAAATAAAATGACAAGATTGATATGGTGATGGCTGCCTGTGTATATGCAAATTTCAACAATCATAACATTGAACTCATTCATTCATTCAATGAAAAATCATGGATGTATCAGTACATTCACCTGCTCCCAGTGTTTGTACAAAAGGGTACAGAATACACAAAATCCCTGGGTTAAATTATGCTTATGTTCTAATGGTAGAGGGAGATAAGTAAGCAAGTACGCAATGTTTCACAATTTGATGGAATGTGATATGTACTATAAGTGCCTGACAGAAGGAAGGAGAGCAGAGTCAAGGGATAGCTGAGTTGTTTGACCAAAGAGAGCAATCCACAGTATACCCATATGAGAAAGAGGTAGCTGGTGATCTGAAACCTCCTAACCTAGCACTCTTGGTTGCTTGTTTGGGCTCAGTGCCTTGGAATCCCTTTCTTTCAAGGAGGCTAATTCTATTAATTTATATTGATGGAGTGTATGTGACTTTCCACACTGTTAAAGGTTGAACATGCATTGTCACAATTTTCACAACAACCACAAGAGTCCATTTTCATCTACATTTTACATATGTGGACTTCAGGCTTAAAGGCATTACAATGGTGGCCAACATCATACAACTCAAACCTAGAACTCTCAAAGCCTTGATTCAGTCAGTCCGTTTGTTCACATAAGCTCACTCATATCATCATCCACCCCTCCCCTTAAATGAAGACATCAATACAGGATTTTTCATTTCCTTGTGTTGTTATGGCACCACCTTCTGAAATATTTATCTGTCTGGTCAATGAAGCAAGGAACAATGACAAAAACAGAATTTTCCTGATACGCAGAAACATTCATGTTTCCATGAGATTAATAGTCTGGGCTAAAGCAAATGCTAGTTTTACCAAAACTGACTGCTTCTGAGCAATAAAATCTTGGTTATGATCTGAAGTTCTGGGTCCTTGGCCCTGGGAAACACTGGGGGAAGGGAAAGTATTTCTGTTCTCATGGGCACTACCCAGTTGGCATGTAAATCCTATGCTAGATCTGATACCAATTGTTTTATTAGGTTATAGGAAGATACAATATCAACTACTTCACACAAACACAAGTCCACAAACAAGCACGTCCTAAATTTAAAAGTGTCACTGAAGAAAAGATGATTAGCCTCAGAGCTGAACCTCTACAGATGAGACACACAGAATTTGGTTAAATACAAGTTTACTGTGAAGGCAAAAGCACTGCACAGAAGCATAAGGAAAGTTAGTCAACTTTGGACAGCAGTTAATCCTCTTTCCTCTGCAGCTTTTCTTTCCTTTACCTTTCCGTGGTTGTGAGCTGGCAGCCATGAATACCTCACACAATTGTCATAGATTAGAGATGTGTGTAAGTCCTCAGAAAACCATAAGGCACTGTATAAGCATTTCTCAAATAGTTCTCTACTCAATACTGAGACGCCTGCCACTGCAACAAGTGTCCTGTGGGGAGAATGACATGTTCCACATTCTGGCCCTCCCCTGAAAAAGGGGGGAGGAGATCTTTATGCCCTTATCTGAGCCTCATAAGCTTTACTATGTAAAGTTGTTCTGCATTTTTTAAACTGATGATTGTGAGTCTCTTTTATTTATTTATTTTTATGTTTTTATTTTTATTTTTTTGACAGGCAGAGTGGACAGTGAGAGAGAGAGACAGAGAGAAAGGTTTTCCTTTGCCGTTGGTTCACCCTCCAATGGCCGACGCGGCCAACGCGCTGCGGCCAGCGCACTGCACTGATCCGATGGCAGGAGCCAGGAGCTAGGTGGTGCTTTTCCTGGTCTCCCATGGGGTGCAGGGCCCAAGCACTTGGGCCATCCTCCACTGCACTCCCTGGCCACAGCAGAGAGTTGGCCTGGAAAAGGGGCAACCGGGACAGAATCCGGCACCCCAACCGGGACTAGAACCCAGTGTGCTGGTGCCGCTAGGCAGAGGATTAGCCTAGTGAGCCACGGCGCCGGCCATGAGTCTCTTTTAATGAACATTACCCTCTATTATTTTGATGAGTTTAGTATTCTCCAGAATATGACTTTGGGAAAAATGAACTATGCAAATAACAGTACCACGAATGCAGGTTACCTGAAAATGACATAATCCTAGCCACCCATGGTCTTCCTGTCTCATAGATTATTACTATCTCTACTGCATGAAGGGACAGAATTAGTACTATACCTTCTACCTCAATATGTGAAACAATAATTATATGAACCATTACTATAATTGTCATAGTAACAATGACTAACATTGCCTGAGGCCCTATGCTCTGCCAAACACTGTTTTCTCTATGCACATGGATGACTGCATAAAAATGTCCAGGCATCTGGCCAAAGTGCAATGTCACTTCCACCATAGAGACCCCAATCACTTCCTCTATTCATATTCAACTAGGAAGTCAGTACCAGAGAGTTCTTGTGGAAATTCCATTTTAAAACTTCATTGGTGGTGATATATTTCCCTAGATATGCTTTTTAAAAAAATTATTTTTTTTGACAGGCAGAGTGGACAGTGAGAGAGACAGAGAGAAAGGTCTTCCTTTTGCCGTTGGTTCACCCTCCAATGGCGGCTGCGGCCGGTGTGCTGTGGCCAGCGCACCGTGCTGATCTGAAGGCAGGAGCCAGGTGCTTCTCCTGGTCTCCCATGGGTGCAGGGCCCAAGCACTTGGGCCATCTTCCGTTGCCTTCCTGGGCCACAGCAGAGAGTTGGCCTGGAAGAGGGGCAACCGGGACAGAATCCGGCACCCCGACTGGTACTAGAACCTGGTGTGCCGGCACTGCAAGGCGGAGGATTATCCTGTTGAGCCGCAGCGCCGGCCAAAATTATTTATTTTTATGCAAGAGGGGAATAGGCAGGGAGTGAGGGAGAGAAGGAGGGAGGGAGAGGCAGGCTGAATCCAGGAGCCAGGAACTTCATCCAGGCCTCCCACATAGCTGCAGGGCCATAACCACTTGTGATGTCCTCTGCTGCTTTCCCAGGTGCATCAACAGGGAGCTGGATCAGAAGTGGATCAGCTGGGACTCGAACTGGTATGCATATGGGATGCTGGTATTGTGGGCAATGGCTTAACTTGCTACCCCACAATGCCAGATCTCACCCTTGGTAATCCTGATTCATTAGATCCTCAATATCCCAATGGTAGGAGAGGCCTCTGACAAACAGCAGACTAGGCAACTCCCTAGGTATGTTGACTTCTGGATGACACCCAAAGAACTCAAAGTTGGCTTTGCCTTCTGGGCTTTATTGACACACAGAGTTCCCTGCCACAGCCTACACCCAGCACAGCCAGGTTTCCATCTTGGGCATGAACCATCAATCTGCTGTTCTGGACAACCAACAGTCAAGGCCAACAGAACAGAAGTAATATACAGGAAGACATTGTGTTCTGACTCAATGTTGGTGTTTTGTAGTACACATCTTCCAGACCTAATACACAGATGGGCAGACAATCTCCAGCAGTGCATGCAGAGTTCTGGTTTTGTTCTCTTCCTACCCACAACACACAGTTGCATGTGAACTGGTATTTGTATATGCTGCTGCCTGTTCTCTAACCTTCCGAGCATAAACAGACAGGGTGTTAACACATTCATTTTTAATTTAAAATGGCAGAAAGCAGAAAGCTTCTTTTGTTTTTTAAAAAGATTTTATTTATTTATTTATTTATTTGAGAGGTAGAATTACAGATAGTGAGAGGGAAAGACACAAACACTTGAGCCATCTTCTGCTTTCCCAGGCCACATCAGAGAGCTGGATCTGAAGAGGTGTAGCTGCGACTAGAACCGGTGCCCATATAGGATGCTGGCACCAAAGGTGGAAGATTAACCTACTGCACCACAGCATCTTTCAAACAGGGCAGGGAGCTAATGTGTCTGGGTGTTTCTTACATATTTTTTCCAGAACCCAGAACACATCCAGTACCACCAAGAGGAGATGTTATAACACCACATTACAGACAATAACAAGGTTTCTCATCCACTAGTAATAGTCTTTGAGAGTTCAGCAGTTACTTTGATGTATCACTCTCAGTTGCAGCACCACCACCACCACAATCTAGTGAGGAGGGGAACACAGTGATCAGCAGCCAAAATGAAAGGTGAAGGTGTAAGAATCCTAGTTAGATAGAATCATTGGGTTAGAAAGAATCATGCCAAATATAAGAACTTGATAAAACTGACGCACAGCCAAAAAACTGTCTTTTTCAACTTAACACCATTGCACTATAAACAGAAACCACAAGAGAGACAACATGTAGACTATAATAAAGTTTATATTTCTACTGATTCTGGGAGCTAGATCTGATCTGATTGTTGCTCTTTTGCAGAATAGTCTGTGGCTCAGAGATGCAGGACACAGCTTGGAATTTGGCTCAGCTCTTTTGCCTCTGAATTGCACAGCTTCTCACTCTCCCTCTGCTGACCTCCCAATTACCTACCCTCCTACTGCAGTTAATTTATTTATTAAAACTTCAAGCAACAGAGGAAGACACTTTAGAATTAAAGGCAGGTATTACAGGTGTGGTTATGCATTTTCCCAAACTATATACACAAGAAAAAGATAAAGGCAAAAAACATGAGCAAAACAACAGCAAAAGCAAACCAGTACCTATTAGCCTACCCACAATGAACTGATATACGCCCATTTAAAAATAAAGAAAAAAATCTGGAAATGACGTTCTGAATCTGACCCTTCTTTTTCCATTTTGGGCAACCAACTTCTCACTCAAGCATCTACCTACTTGCTTCCCTGTTTTTCTGAGTTCTAACACCTATCTGCTTGATTGCTTCCTTAACAAGCAATCATGTAGTTAATATAACTCCTGGAGATTGATTTAAATATACCTCTCTGTGTGGGGGCTGCTGTGAGCCTGGGTAATTTAGGGAGTCATTGTATGGCCAGATAAGGTAACGTGCTTAACAGAATGGCTACTGTATTAATTTTCTAGTGCTTCCCTAAAGAAGTACCACAGTGACTCCTGTTGTGGATTTAACAATTGACACTCTTATTTATGACATCAGTAATCACCTGAGCCTCTTGTCATGAGCTGCCAAGGAAGCCTCTTGAGTTCACCAACTAAGATCTTATTTAGACAAGGCCATAGTCAACGTGGAAGTTTTCTCTTCCCTTCAGAGAGAACAACAGGAGTCACTGTGCACTTACTCCCCATGTAGTATCTCTGTCCTTAATGTGTTGTACTATGTGAATTGACAGTAAAACTACTACTCACACAGTATTCTACATTTTGTGTGTCTGTGTGGGTTCAAACTGTTGAAATCTTTATTTAGTAAATACTAAGTAGATCTACTGTATTTAAAGATAATTGAAAATGAATTTTGATGGAGAATGGAGTTGCAGGTGGGAGGTAGGTTACGGGGGGAAAATCTGCTATAATCCAAAAATTGTACTTTAGAAATTTATATTTATTAAATAAAAGGTAAAAAAGAATTATCACATACTGAGTTGCTTTAAACCACAGGAATGTATTATCTCAGAGCTGTGAATGCCAGCAGTGCAAAATCAAAGTCTGAACACCCTTCTGAGGCCTCTGAGGGAGAATCTATTCCATGTCTTTCCCCAAACTTCTGATATCTCTTCAGAGTACACAATTTAACACCTAGCAAATGCTGTGTGTCAGGTATGAGGGCCATGCCATTTACTTTGCCTGAAACATATCTGTGAAATGTAACAATGGCTATCTAACCTGGCAGCACACAGAAATGTTAGAATGATTTTGTTCTAACTTATGCATGCCTAGTCCCACTAATTAGGTTAAGGGATTGCCTCTGATATAGCATACCATATGTGTGCACATATAGGTTCTGGCTGCTCCACTCCTTTTTTAAATATTCATTTATTTGTGTGTGTGTGTGTGTGTGTGTGTGTGTGAGAGAGAGAGAGAGAGAGAGAGAGAGAGAGAGAGAAAGGTCTTCCATCAGCTGGTTTGCTCACAAAATGTCCTTGATGGCCAGAGCTGGGCCTAGACAAAACCTGTAGCCAGGAGATTCTCTCCAGTCTCAAACATGGATTCTAAGGCCCAAACACTTGGGCCATCTTCCATTGCTTTATCAGGCCATTAGCAAGGATCTGGATTGGAAGTGGGGTGTCTGGATTGGATGCCAGGGCTGCAGGCAGAGGCTTAACCTATACCACAGTGCCAACCCCTGTCCAATTCTGATTCATCTCCATGCTAATGGCCTGGGGAAAACAATAGATATTCTGAGTGCTCAACCCCATGCCACACATGTGAGAGATCTGGAAGAAGCTCCTGGCTCTTGGCTTCAGCTTAGCCCAGCACTGGGTTCATCCATTTGGGGAGTGACCTAGAAGATGGAAGACCTTTATCCCTGACCCTCCCTATTTACAACTATTTCAAATCAAATAAATTATTTTTAAAAAAGAAAAACATGCATTCTGCTAATGCCTACACAGCTGTTCTATTCTATTAAAGTTGCTAATGGAATATTTAAAGTGGAGACTCCCATAGAGACTTTCTTGTCTGAATTCTTGTCCAAAGAAGGTGTGTATCCTCATTTTCAGTGTCCCTGAGAGATGCTCATTCAAGTTATCCAAGAACTCTTCCTTTGCATTCATATCTCTGGAACCATTTTCCTTTGATGGGCAGCAGTGATTGTTACAGGCTTTGCTTGGGGCCAGTATTGGGGCACAACAGGTTCAGCTGCTACTTATGATGCCTACTTCCCCTATCAGAGCATCACTTTAGGTTCCAACTGCTCCACTTCCAGTTCAGTTCCTCATTTTTGTACCTGTGAAAGTAGTATATGGTAACCCAAGTGGATGGGCCCTGCCACCCATGTTGGAGATCTACTTGGAATGCCAGGCTTCAAGCATTGGTCTGGCCTATCATGAGACATTATAGCCTTATGGGGAGTGAACCAGCAGATGAAAGATCTCTTCCTCTGTTTCTCCTTCTTTGTCACTCTGCTTTCAAATGAAGAAGTCAATATTTTTTTTTAAAATACAGTTCTTTTTTATTCAGATTTCTCAAAGTGCTGACTGTGGGCCATTTGCAATAGAATTACTGGGGGGCTTGCTATAGGCAGATTCCTAAACCCTACTCCAGGCACATTGAGTCAGCATTTGGAACAAAGCAGGAAACCATAGTTTGCATTGCTCGCAGGATTCCCAGAGGAGGCTAATCTGTAGCTGAGGGTGAGAGACACTAAGGGCATCAGGAGGTTCTCTAGAGATAACTCAGTTCCAACTTCCTAACCACAGTAAGCAGGCTTCTTCTATTTTCTCCATAGCAGCTCTTTGAATACTGGAAGCTAACTCCCTACCTCTCCTACTTAATACTTGGCTGTAACCCACCTGATTCACCTCTTTCCCTAACAAGAATCCATAACTAGAACCACCTTAGGCACACTTTTCTGGGTCCTGTCCTGCTTGCCAATGTCTCTCCCAAAATACCATGTCTAAAGGTGACACTCCTTGTGATGAGATCTGGGGCAAGAGAAAAGGAAGATTTTTTTTTTTTTTTTTGGACAGGCAGAGTTAGTGAGAGAGCGAGAGAGTGAGAAAAGTCTTCCTTCAATTGGTTCACTCCACAAATGGCTGCCACGGCTGGCACGTTGCACTGATCTGAAGCCAGAAGCCAGGTGTTTTCCTCTGGTTGTCCATGTGGGCACAAGGCCCAAGGGCTTGGGACATCCTCCACTGTACTCCTGGGCCACAGCAGAGAGCTGGACTGGAAGAGGAGAAACCAAGATAGAACCCGGCACCCCAACCAGGACTAGAACCCAGGGTGCTAGCACCATAGGCAGAGGATTAGCATAGTGAGCAGTGGCACTGGCCAAGAGCAGGAAGATTTTCAGCACCTTTACTGCACACTGGCAATTTTGTGAAGCATGTCAATTAACACTCCTCTCAACTGATTATGAGAAGGCCCATTTAGCTTAAAGCAGCCAGGAGCAAGAACTTTCAATTCATAAATATCTGCTAATTTAACAGGCACATGGTATTAACTCATGGCCCTTTTAATTTGGGTTTTGTTTATACTTTTCACACCTACACACACATGGATTGCTAGCTCTTTTGTGAATTATCTCTGTTGTTTGTGGTTTGGCTTTATTTTGCTTCCATTAATTTATTATGTTGGTCACTGTGCCAAGTAAGCCCTTTCCATGTATCACCTTATCAAATCCTCAACACAGGCCAACACCACTTTACAGGTGAAGAAGCTAAGCCTGAAGGAACTTTGAATAAAGAAACACAGTCAGGTCTTCAGCTTCCTCACTGATTTAGTTGTTGCTCAATTGGGATGTTTTGGACAAAAGCTTTTTAATTTCCAGATCCTCTATCAAACGTGTTCACAGAAAAAGTTCCTGGGATGAAATTATCAGGAATATTCAGAAAGACACTGAAAGTTTTCCCAGCTCGGTTTCCAATATTCCCTTTATTCTATTTTGTCTGTCCTACAAGCAAGAGTGACCAACTAACAAGGAGTTAGTGGGTAATAGTGGTACTTACTGATACAAGTGATGCAAGTTTTGTTTGTTCACATATTTTCCAAGAGAAGTAAATGTATTGTTAACTCCAAAAAGTGCCAGAAATATCAGTATTAAGTAATTGAAAATAAAGCTTTGTAAATATCAATAGTGGGGGGGGCTTTGCTGTGGAGTAGTTGATAAAGCCACTGTCTGCAGTGCCAGCATCCCCTATGGGTGCTGGTTCGAGATACAGATGCTCCACTTCTGACCCGCTCTCTGCTATGGCCTTGGGAAAATAGTGGAAGATGGTCCAAATCCTTGGGCTCCTGAACCTGTGTGGGAGACCGAGCAGAAGCCCCAGGTTTCTAGCTTCAATTCGGCCCTGCCCCAGCTGTTGTGGACATTTGAGGAGTGAACCAGCAGATGGAACATTCTCTCTCTCTCTCTCTCTCTCCCTCTCCCTCTTTCTCTATCTCTGCCTCTTTGTAACTTTTCCTTCAAATAAATAAAAATGTTTTTTAAAAAAATTAAGAGTGGGACTAGGAGAGGGAGGAGGGAGAAGTGTTGGAGTTTGAGTTTGAGGGAGAGTAGGGTGGAAAATATCACTATGTTCCTAAATTCTGTGTATATGAAATATATGAAACTTGTATAACTTAAATAAAATTTAAAAATAGTACAATACAGAAATGGAGTATTAAAAAGTCATCAAAGTACACATACGGACAGTGGGCATTCAGAAAACTGTATAAGGTAAACTCAAGTGAATAGAAGAAAAACCCAAAGTTGACTTTTTAGTGCCATCACAATTCAGCAGAATAAGGAACTTTACTTCCTTTCCACTCCATTATTTCTTGAACCTAATTCTATCAGATTTTCATACTCCACATTCTGTTATAACCACTTTTAATAGATCACCAGTGATGACACAGGACTAAATAAAATGGCAAATTCTCAGTCTCCATCACATTTTTAAATTATTATTTGAAATATATGTATATATATTATATATATATATTATATATATATATATATATATATATATATATATATATATATATATATAGAGAGAGAGAGAGAGAGAGAGAGAGAGAGAGAGAGAGAATCTTCCTTCCCAAATGCCCATAAAAGACCATGCTGAAGCTATCAATGTCTCCCATGTGGGTTATCAGGGACCCTAGTATTTCAACAATCATCTTCTGCCTCCCCATGTGAACCTCAGCAGAAAGCTGGAATTAGAAGCAGACTGAGGACCCAAACCCAGACACAATGATACGAAATATTTGTGTTCAAAGCAGCATCTTAATTTCAACCAGAGGCTCTCCATCTCAGTTTCCATATGAGCAGTTCCTTTAAACTTTTTTTTAATAAATACAAATTTTGGAAGTACAACATTTGGATTATAGCGGCTTTTCCCCCCACAACCTACCTCCCACCTGCAACCAACCCATCTCCCACTCCCTCTCCCATCCCATTCTTCATCAAGATTCATTTTCAATTATCTTTATATACAGAAGATCAATTTAGTATTTACTAAGTAAAGATTTCAACAGTTTGCATCCACACAGATACACAAAATATAAAGTACTGTTTTAGTAGTAGTTTTACCATTAATTCACATAGTACAACACATTAAGGACAGAGATCCTACATGGGGAGTAAGTGCACAGTGACTCCTGTTGTTGACTTAACAATTGACACTCTTATTTATGACATCAGTAATCACCCAAGGCTCTTGTCATGAGCTGCCAAGGCTATGAAAGCCTTTTGAGTTCACAAACTGCAACCTTATTTAGACATGGACATAGTCAAAGTGGAAGTTCTCGCCTCCCTTCAGAGAAAGGCACCTCCTTTTTGATGGCCTGTTCTTTCCGCTGGGATCTTACTCACAGAGTATATGAGCAGTTTTGACAGATGATCAGCACTTCTAGGAATACTCTCTTCCCTGGTCCCAGAAACACTATAATTTCCTTGCTTTCTTAAACCTCAACTGCAGCTCTTTCCTTTGTAGGACATTTTGTACCAAACTCTAGGTATTAGAATGTTCCATAGCTGAATACTCAGATCTTTACCTCCATTTGCATTGTGTCCTTGGGGCATTGCATTTGGTTCTCATGTCTTTTGACTCCATTACATATTGCCCATAAATTATTTATACAATATGAAACTATTCTTTGAACACCAGAGTCACAAAAATGTCCTCTCAGGGCCAAAATCTGGGCACTGGTTCAAGCCCTAGATACTTTACTCCTGATCCAGATCCTTGCTAATGTGCTGGAAAACTATATTCACACAGAAGAACCATTTTGAGATCTAAGCTTCTAGATTTGCCTGACCTGACCCGAGCTTTTGCAGTCATTTGGGAAGTGAACCAGTAGATGGAAGTTTCCTTCTCAAATAAATTATATCATTAAAAAGCAAGTAATAAAATTGTTCTCTCAACATTTGCCCTGGAATATCTAATAATCATCTTAAAACTGAACTCTGCATTTCCTCCCTAGATTTACTCCTACTCTAATCTTCTTTCTTAATTTTCAGTGAATGGTTTTCCTTTCTTAATGCATAAAGACATTGAAGTAATTCTAGACACACAGACAAGCCATTCTCTTTCTCATACCTATGTGTCACCTAATTGGATTTATTCCAGATTCAAAATGCTTATGAAACCCAATTAGTTCTCATCACCTCTACTTTCCCCATTCTGTATGGCTTCTAATATCATCATATTCTCCCAACTTGTGCCCCTGCTACATTCTTGACAACCTATGATCCATTTTCCAAATAGTAACCAAAGTAATTACATTAAAGTGTAGATATAGTCAAGTCACTCTCCTCAAAATTCTTCTGTGGCTTTCAGGCCATTGGGAGAATCTTAAATCCTTATTTATTTAGTCACTGAGTGTATCTCTAAGTTCTTTTCCTAAGTCATGTCCCATCTCCTTTCCCTCATCTTCTGTTACACTCATTAATTACCTTACAGTTGACCTGGTCTCTTTGACACTGCTCAATCAGCCTAAGGAAGCTATTGCTCCAATTCCACTGCACTTACCAGTCCTTTGCCTAAACCTTACTTCCACTGGATACCAACATTGTGCAATGCTAACTTCATTCAGGCCTGTTCAAATGTCCCCAAATCAAAGATGGTTCACTGAATATTATGTCCTTACCCCAACTCGATATAACTCCAATCTATCTCTAAATGGTTCATTTTTATTCACATTTGATCACCAGGTCAAGTGTCACTTTCTCTAAGAAGTACACACTAAGCCAGAAATCTACATCAATTTATTTGCTGGTTTCTCCCACAATACCATATACATTTCTCATCATTTATCCAAGTTGGCAGTTATTCATACATTGGCATGGTTATTTTCCCTTTATACTAGATCCTAATATCCATTAGATAAACAAATGTCCAGCACCTACCTAATTTAGTTCCTTTGCAAATAGTAGATGATTAACAAATTTGGGGAACTAAAATATGGAAGACTAAAAACCAGTAAATAAATGAACGATTGAACATCACTATATCCCCTAGTCCAACAAGTACAAAGGAATAAACCCTGAGAAATGTGGGAGCCTAATAAATATGTGGTAGTCTTTTAAAATTAGGAAGAAAAGCAGTATTTAAAGATGCATGCAAGGAAAAGATGAAGCATAACCTTTTGCTAGACTACATTTTCCCCCCAACACACCCATGTCTGGCATGCCTGCTTTGTCTGATGTTCAAAAAAACCAAGAAAAGAAGTAAAATAACCTATGGAGAGGTCCAGCCATTGCCTTGAGCTCCAAGAAAGCACTTTCTAGGTACTTGGAATTTCCTGCATGATAACAATATTTTCTTTACTTGGTAGCCTTGGGCTACAGGATATCAGCTTTATCTCCAGAATAGTGAGAGGCTAAGAGTAACCATGTAGGCAGTCAGCTCTGTGATATGACCTGCCCCCAGATAAAACCCTGGACACTGAGGCACAGATGAGCTTCCCTGGTTGGCAGCATACCATGTGAATGGCCACATATGATTTCTGGGAAAATTAGTTTGCCTTCTACCACTCCACTGGGAGAGGAATGTGATAGACCACAAATGTGAGTACAACAACTTTCAGTAAGTTCTATGAGTGTTGTGGTATATTATTGAACCTGAGTGTAATCCTGGATATTCCTAAACTTGTAGTTGATGCTAGAAGTGAGGGTAGTCTTGTGCATCCTGAAGTCTACATAAATGCACCTAACCCAAGTGGTACTAGAGAAGCATGAAGTAGATAAATGAATAGTAGATGAAGTAGATAAATAGTAGATAAAGTAGATAAATGAATGATAAATTTTGCTTTTCTTTATGTTTCTTGCATGTTAATCATGAGCCTTAGAATCTATGTCTTAAAATACATTCATATTAGGGCCTCTCTCATATGCTCAAAAATCATAAATAAAAATTATAAAAATGTTTACCTCCCTCAAAAATGACGATATTTAAATGTAAAATGCAAAAAGCACAATTCTTTGCATGAGATGAGAAGTTAGTCAGTGTTCATTATAGTTTTATTATGATGGTTTTCCTCCTTTCTCCTTATCCAAAGAGTTGGAATTACTCAAGTTTCTCTCCATGACCTTTGTGGCCAAGACTTTTAAACATTTGTCAAAATATTTTTTCTTCTTCTGAGACACAGTTAGATTCTATTTCCCAGGTTCCCTTATAATCAACTGTTATATTGTTAGACAAAATTCTAATCAAGGAATATTAGCAGAGTTCCAGCTTTGAGGCATTAAATAGTTATACCTGATTTCTTCAGTACTGGCTGACTGGAGAAGAGCCTCTGGGATGATTTTGGGAGGCTACTGGAAAGGCATTACTACAGAAGACTGAATGTTTTTATATGGCCCCAACACACCACCTAACCCCCTAGAATATTCTTGGTCCATTTTATATGGGTGAGAAACAAACTTCCTACATTGAGCTATCACACATTTGAATCTTATTTAGTATAACCTGGTTTATCCCAGAGAATGCAGGTCTCTGTCCTTATTTTTTCTGGTTTTTCTTCATTGTATCAACTGCAAAATTACTTATTACCCTTTGGACAATGTGCCTAATCTATAAGGCATGGGTTCTTCTCAGAACTCTTAAACCTCCTTATTTGATTTATAGTGGTATAAATTTAATTCTTCAACAAACAGCTATAACTCTCCTTCTGCCTTGCTTAAACTACTGAGAGAATTCCTCAATTTATAAAATAGAGCTCAAATTCACTAGCAACTGGGCATTCTTGTAGGCATTTAAGTTTATGTTTAATTTCTCTTAATAAACTTCATATATTTTGTTCTGTATTTTCCATTTATAACATTATGCTCAATTCCACTCTTCTTATCTGGGAACACTTTTATGCTGCCTCTGTACACATCTACCTTGAAATTCCAAACCAAATAGCATATAAAATAACTCTTTCACTGCTTAATGAAAATAACATTTCATCTGTCCTTGGTAGTACTAAGAAGTACATATACTTATATACATTTATATAAAAAGATTTATTTACATTATAGCAGATTATAGTAGAGATTCACTCAGCAAGATATATATATATAGATATATATAGATATATGTACAGATATAGATATAGATATGACTCCTTCCTATAGTTCTCTGAGAGTCCTTGTAAGCGTCATATATGAAAAGGTAAAGGTATCTGGAGTGTTACAGATTGAACAGCACTTATGAAAGAGTGTACTCACACTAGAAGCAAATGATATACGCAAAATGAGAACACTGCCTTATAAAAATGTTTTGAAACAATAAGAATTATAAGTATGTATCTTATATAAATGTCCTTACAAAATCAAAAAAGAAAAAAAAAAAAAACGTGGATTTCCTCTCCCTGACAAAACTGTCTTGGATGATTTAGAGTTGCAATGTTGAGTGCACTTATTGCTACCCAGTGCCTAAAATGCAGCTAGCATTAACCAAGAAGTTCTGTCAATGTGAGGCTCACAACAGACTGGAAATAATAATTTAAAATTCCTCGCCAATAATTTTTATAATAAGTTGAAATACATTTTTATATTTTATTTGGCTGAAGAAAATGGCATTAGAGTAACTTTACCTCCTTATTTTTACTTTTTTGATATGACTACTAGAAAATTTATAATTACACCTCACATCTGTTTCTACTGGAAGCACCTGCCTGGTAGTAGAAGAACAGACATAGATATCTGACCCAGACCTTTGAAATTATAGGACATTATTTCTTCCAGCATCCGGAGTAATTTAACTTGAAATCCTTTCTATTTTGGAAAATAAAGGAATAGTGAGGGCCATGGAATCATGGTAGACCTGCCCATATTACTAGCATAGCTGGCTCAGGCCAACACTGTCACTGATTTACCATTCTTCTTTCTTGATAAGCCTAACTTAATTTTTTAAATAGGATGGGGGTGAAGAAATATATGGGCAGAACTTTTGGAAGTGACACTCAAATCTGATTAAGAGGGAGGACCTAAAGCTTGAAAAGAAGGCATAGATCTATCTCCTAGGACTTACATATGTGTACATGCACACACACACACACACACACACACACACACACACACCTGCTCCTCCTAGCTTTTCATTCATGGTTTCTCAAGATAAAATGATCTCCCTTTCTTTATACATTTTTTATTATATTTAAGGTAACCAAATTCCATGTATTTCATATATACAGATTTAGGAATTAGCGATGTTTCTCACTGTGTTTCTCAAGTTTTTAAGACAATGCATTATGAGTAGCACTATGAGCAGGTGTACTCACTGAGGCGGGTCGGCTAGCGCCAGGCAGGATCCCCAGGGAGAAGGACGTGGACCCAGGGCGAGGCCACGGGCAGCTAGAGCTCAGAGGTGCGCGCCCAGGTGCGGCCACTTCAGCCCTGAACCCAGGCCTGACCCTCCTGTTCCTATCCAAGACAACCCGACGTCAGGGGTCCTGCTGTGGGGGATGCTGATTGTCTCTGTCCTCTGTGACGTTGCGTGCTTGCCAGGCTGGCAAACTGCCCAATCAGGCACGGTGCCGTCCACGCTGCGTCAGCACTCGGGGCCTTGACGTCACAGTCGTCTTAGCGTTCCGCCAAGTGAGGTCCGGGGAGGCAGCTCAGCTGCCGTGAGTCTGCCAAGTGAAGTCGGGCTCTGCTTCTCTCCACCTTCGCTCCCTGGGGACGCTGGGTAACTAGAGAGCCGGACACCGCGACACGGTGAGTGTGTGGGCCTGGGGGTCCCGAGAGGGGAACACGGAGCCGCAGGGCGGGAGGTCGTGGGTCCAGCACCGTGGACTCCATATTGGCTCTGGCTCAGGGCTTCCCTTGGTCCCCCAGGCCCCTGGGTTGAGGGCTTTGCCGGCACCCAGAACCCCCGAGGTCTTGCCGCTTCTCTGCCCTCAGAGACTTCTTGGCCCCGGAGCCATAGCAGGCAGCTGTGTGGCAGCAGCTCCGCGTCTCCCCGATTGTGCAGCGGGGACGGGGTGTTCACTAGGGAGAACGCGGGCGCTGTGTGTGCGGTTCATGCATAGGCGCTGTGGGTTCCTCCTCCCTTCCCCGCGGGACAGGCGCTGTGGATTCCTCTTCCCTTCCCTGCGGGCACTTGGTTCCCCCAGATTTCTAAATATGTGGGCCACAGGGTCTCTTCCAGGGCACTGACTTCTTCACGTAGCTGTTTCTGGGACGTCTCTGTTTTCTGTTTGCAGTAACACAGTAACATAGATTGAGTAAGGTAGAAACCGAAGTTTTATTTGGCTCAGAGTTTTTACCCAGGTTTTAGAGGGGCAGGAGGCCCCTGTAATTCGGTACTTGGGTGTCATCTTGGCGCTTACACTTCCTCCTAACAGATGCCATCTATATTTGCACTTTCAAAATAGAAATTTTGGCTACTCAAATTTGTGTGTATTTAAAAATGATTTCTGTTCCATGAAAGCCTTCCTAATCCTGAATATATGTCTAGTTTACCAAGTTATTTTGAATTTTTTATTTTAATATCGGAGGTTTTTTGCTTGTTTTGTTTTTTCAAGATTGTCAGAGTATGATTGACACAATTTGTGCGTATTCAAGGTATGTTTTGCTATATGAGGGGATCTTAAAAATTATGGACAATTCACATTATCGTTTGATTACATTTTTCATAAGCTTTCTGGAATCCTTTTGTGCATATATATTATGAAATGATTAGGACAATCTAACATATCGATCACCTTACCCCCCTATGTTATTAAAGCATATGTAAGATATTAGCAAGTTGTGAGTCTGTGATATAATCATCTAGTTACTGTGTTGAATATTAAGGTCTTGAGGTGTTAATTTATCTCATAGCTTCAAATGTGTGTTCTGCTAACATTTTCCCATGTCCTCACTTTCAGCCCATGATAACCACCATTCTGTTTTGTGATTAAGTGTGACTTTCTTAGATGACACATATGAGTGACATTGTGTGGCATTTATTTTTCTGTGCATTATTTCAAGTAGCCTAATGTCCACATTCATATTTTTGGATCCTTATTCTGACAAAATGGAAGAATTTCCTTTTTAAGGTTAACTGTGATTCCTCTGTGTGTGTGTGTGTGTGTGTGTGTGTGTGTGTGTGTATCACATTTTCTTTACTCATCTGTTGACAATGGGGTTGTTTCCATATATTTTTCTTGTAAATAATGCTGCCATTAATGTGGAGATATGTGTCTCTTTGAGATACTGATTTGATTTCCTTTGTATACATAGGCAATAGTGGGATTGCTTTGTCATATGTTCTATGTTTAATTTTGATTGAAGACCTACACAGTGTTTTCTATATTGGATGTACCAATTTACTTTCTATCCAACAATTTTTATATTCCTTTTTTTCCTCCCTGGTCCAATGTTATCTTTTTACTTTTGGATAATAATCATTTTAACATATATGAGATGGTAACCATTGTGGTCTTGATTAGCATTGCAGTCTTCGTTAGCAGTTTTTGAGCCCCCTCTCAGTTACCTGTTGGCTACTTTTGTATATTCAATTGAAAACTGATCAATCCTTTGTGTGATTTTTATTACAATATTTGCTTTTGAATTGTCTATGTTCAAACTCAGGCTTTCCAATACTTTCTTCCATACCTTGCTTTATCTGTTCTGTTTTTTCTAGGGCATGAAGAATATTTCTTAGATTTCTTGCAGCCTTTGCTTTTTCACTTGTGCTTTTAGTGTCATATCTAAACAATCATTGTGAGACTAATATCAATGAATCTTCTTCCATTTGTAAGGGGTTTATATTCTCAGACCTTTCTTTTTTTTTTTTTATTTTTTGACAGGCAGAGTGGACAGTGAGAGAGAGAGACAGAGAGAGAAAGGTCTTCCTTTGCCATTGGTTCACTCTCCAATGGCCGCCGCTGCAGCCGGCGCACCGCACTGATCCTATGGCAGGAGCCAGGTACCTATCCTGGTCTCCCATGGGGTGCAGGGCCCAAGCACCTGGGCCATCCTCCACTGCACTCCCTGGCCATAGCAGAGAGCTGGCCTGGAAGAGGGGCAACCGGGATAGAATCCGGCGCCCCAACCGGGACTAGAACCCGGTGTGCCGGCGCCGCAAGGTGGAGGATTAGCCTATTGAGCCACGGCGCCGGCCAATATTCTCAGACCTTTCATGTAAACCTTCAATTCATTTTGAGTTGACTTTCATGCCTGGCATAATATAAAGATATTATATTTCAGTTTTTGGCATGTAGATGTCCAATTTGCCTCTCCTTCAGATGTGGTCAATAGTGTATAGCCACTTGGTAACTGTGGTGTTACTTGCTGGTCCCAGCATCCCTAAAGATGTGCCTCTAACTGGGCAGGATCCAGGCAGAAACTGTCACAGTCCAGTTTTAATTATTAATTATTTAATTATTAATTGGTACACATAGTGAGGTGGAAGGTATAGTACTAATCCTGTCCCTTCATGCGGTAGAGACAGTGATAATATGTGAGACAAGAAGACCATTGGTGGCTAGGCTTATGTCACTTTCAGGTAGCCTGGGTTCAGTAGTAGTGTTTATTTGCATAGTTCATTTTTCCCAAAGTCATATTCTGGAGAATACTAAATGCACCAAAATAATATGCAGTAATATTCATTAAAAAAGGCTCAGAATCATCAGTTTACAAAGTCCTGAACACCTTTAATACATAGTGAAGCTTGTAAAGCTCAGATAAGGGCCAGCATGTGGAACCTATTATTTCCCCTGCAGGACACCTATCACAGTCTTTGAGATCTCAGTATTGACTAGAGCACTATTTGATAAATGCTTATACAAAGCCTTATGGTTTTCTGAGGACTTACACATCTCTAATCCATGACAACTGTGTGAGATATTCATGGCTGGCAGTTCACAATGACTAAAAGGTAAAGGAAAGGAAAGCTACAGAGGGCAGAGGGTTAACTGTTGTCCAAAGTTGGCTAACTTTTCTTATGCCTCTGTGCAGTCTTTTTCACCATCATCATAAACTTGTATTAATCCAAAATCTGTTCATTTCGTCCTTAGAGGTTTAGCTCTGAGAGTGATCATTTTTTCTGCAGTGACAATTTTATATTTAGGATATGTTTGTATGTGGATTTTTGTTTGTGTAAAGTAGTAGGTATCATATGTTTAAATAACTTAATAAAAACAATTGGTATCAGATCGAGCATAGGATTTGCATGTCCACTGGGTAGTGACCATGAGAACAGAAATACTTTCCCTTCCCCCAGTGTTTCCTGAGTCAGGGACCCAGGACTTTATATTTTAACTAAGATTTTATTGCTCAGAAGCAGTTAGTTTTGGTTGAAACAGTGTGCAAAGTTGAATGTTTCTGCCTGTTAGAAATATTCTGTTTTTGTCATTGTTCCCTGCTTCACTGACCAGACAAATAAATATTTCAGAATGTGATGCCATAACAACACAAGGAAATGAGCAATCCTGTGTTGATGTCTGCATTTAAGGAAAGAGTGGATGATGATGTGTGTGAGCTATGCGAACAATTGGACTGACTGAATCCAGGCTGTGAGAGTTCTAGGCTTTGAGTTGTATGACATTGGCCACCATTGCAATGTCTTTAAGCCTGAAGTCCACATATATAAAATGTAGATGAAAACAGACTCTTATGGTTGTTGTGAAAATTAAGTGTGACAATGCATATTCAACCACTTAAAACCTTACTTAGGGGTGGGCAGGGAAGTATGAGCGGCAAATCCCATTAGGATGGGGGTGAAGCTGACACCAGTGGTTGGGCCATAGGGTCATCTGGCTTCCAGCCATGGCAGTGGGAGCTGGAGGCTAGGGTGGTGTTCTTTGAATATTTCTTCATTATTGTTATGAATGTTTATGTAAATATTTCTGTGCTTCAAATACTACTCTCTTTTATCATGTTATCATATTACAGTTTGCCTCAGACTTTTTAACTTTAAATCCTAAAAATTTTAGCTACAAGATATCAAGAAGGGTGACTGTTTATGCAAGGAATGTGCATTCTTTTCTAGGGAGATTGTGCATTTTTGGTTCTAAGTATTTTGTATTATTTGACATGGAAGTAGGACAGTTATTTATCTTGGATATACATTTGTTTTAAGGAGATGTTTTGGATTCAGGATTGATAAGGATCCTATTGTAAATATTAACTCAGTCAAATGAGTGGGGCTGTTGTGCTGTTTGGCCAAACACTGTTATTGATGTTGCTGGGTAGACGTATTGTAGATGTGATTAACATCTACCATCATCTAAATAAAGAAGATTATATATATATATATATATATATATATATATATATATATATATATATATATGTGTGTATATATGCAAATTCCTCTATTAAGAACCCAGACTGATACAGTAAGCAAATACAGACAAGAAAATATAAAGTCAAATTAGTAATATGCGTATGTACTTGCATTCTGAGAAATGGAATGTGAGTATAATTAGAAAGCTTATGGGGGAGGCTGGTGCTGTGGCACAGCAGGTTAATGCCCTGGCCTGAAGCATCAGCATCCTATATGGGCACTGGTTCAAGAACCAGCTGCTCCACTTCTGATTCAGCTCTCTGCTATGGCCTGGGAAAGCAGTAGAAGATGGCCCAAGTCCTTGGGCCCCTGCACCTGTGTAGAAGACCTGGAATAAGCTCCTGGCTCCTGGTTTTAGACGGGAATGAATCCAGAAGTTGCAGTCAATTGGGGAGTGAACTAGTGGATGGAAGACCTCTCTCTCTCTCTTTCCTCTGTGTAAATCCGACTTTGATGTAAATAAATAAATCTTAAAAAACTGAAAGCTTACGGGTATAATTAGAAAGCTTACTCTTGATGGCCCAAGTGCTTGGTCCCTGCACCCACATGGGAGACCAGGAGAAGCACCTGGCACCCAGCTTCGGATCAGCGTGGTGCACTGGCTGCAGTGGCCATGGGAGGTGAACCAACAGAAAAGGAAGACCTCTCTGTCTGTCTCTCTCTCACTGTTCACTCTGCCTGTCAAAAAATAAAAAAAGCCTATTCTTAAGGAGGATTTATTATTCAATTAATTAAATGTTTGTACTCTGTATAATGTCAATACATTTTGAATGATGCATTCTAGCTTGTTGCTCAAGCAGTGCTTTCCAAACCATCTGTAGGAAAGGACCAAGATTTTCCCATCCCATGGTAAATTGATATTTTGTAAAATAAAGTAAAATAAAGTAAAATGAATAATAATTACTATAAAAGTGAAATTCTGGGAGGACAGAAAAATGTAATCATTTTTCATTTTAAATCAGATGCTCCAAAAATAATCATTGCTTCTCATGATAATTACCATATTTTTATTTTAAAACACCTAGAATCTTTTTGTTTTGTTGCTGTCTCTGAATATATAACTACCACAAATACAGATTTAATGTAATTTGAATGTTCTATTTTTAAGTAATTTCTCTTTTCTCCTGTCACATTAGTATTGTTTCAAACAAAATGCTCATTCCTTGTCAAAAAATGCCAGCATGTTGCTTTTCACTTCATAATATTTGCAGCACTTTAGAATTCTTTTGATCTTTGACTTTCTGCATTCCATCTGCATATATCTTTAATATCCTAGTTTAAGTCAGTATTTTCCTGGTGAAATGGAGGCCATCTTGCTAGGGTTTACATTGTGAGGTCATCAGCTTCTTCAAAGTTCTGTAAGTTGCCTTGGCAACTTTCAAGTACACAGTTTCTCAGAGACATCTTAGGATGGGGTAATCATCCACCACTTCCAGGTAATATATTTTGAGTATTTTATGGATGTTTCTGGGACTGTAAATTTCCCTTTAATTGGGAAAACTAAAGTAGTTGAAGACTGTTATGGTAAGTGTCATTGTCTTTGATTTTCTTTTTCTTGAGTCTTTTTTTAATGTGCTGTAATAGACTATTTATTACCAATTTTCCATAAGTCTTTTATTTTCTTTGACAGGCAGAGTTAGATAGAGAGAGAGAGAGAGAGAGAGAGGTCTTCCTTTCATTGGTTCACCCTGCAAATGGCCACCATGGCCGGAGTGCTGCGCCAATCTGAAGCCAGAAGCCAGGTGCTTCCTCCTGGTCTCCCATGTGCTGCAGGGCCTAAGCACTTGGGCCATCCTCCACTCCTTTCCTTGGCCCCAGCAAAGAGCTGGACTGGAAGAGGAGCAACTGGGACAGAATCTGGTTCCCCAACCGGGACTAGAACCCCAGGTGTTGGGGTCACAGGCGGAGGATTAGCCTAGTGAGCCAGGGCGCTAGCCTCTATAAGTCTTTTAATAATCTGTTATTTATCCCACTGGATTGCTGATTTCTAATTACTTGATTAATATAATTTGATAAAACATCTAACTTTTTATGTTTCATCTTTCAGATTACCATTACCTCTGTGTGTTTTAATATCCTAGTCTAAGTTTATCTTTCCATTGTGAACCTGTGAAAAAATTAAATTTTGACTATGAGGTCATGAACTCCAATAAAATTATTTTAAGTTCTACTGACAGTTGTCATGCACATACATTTTGACAAGTCTTGATTTCCTTGATAATTCACACTATCCATGTAACCCATTTTTAGAGCCATCTTTTCTTTTTTAAATATTTATTTACTTATTTGAAAGAGTTACACAGAGAAGAGAGAATGAGATCTGCCATTTCTGGTTTGCTCCACAGATTGTTCAGTGGCTTGGGTGGATCAGGCTGTAGCCAGGACCCAGGAGCCAAGAGCCAAGAGCCAGGAGCCAGGAGCCAGGAGTTTTTTCCCATCATCCACATGAGTTGCAGGTGCCCAATCACTTGGGCTATCTTCCACTGCATATTTCAAGGCCATTTACAGGGAGCTGGATTGGAAATGAAGCACCAGGATAGGAAACAGTACAAATGTGTGATGATTCTTTCACAAATGTCAGTTTTACCTGCTGCACTAGGATGCTAGATCCAATGGACATATTTTTAACTTACATGAATTTTATGGGACTCTATAACTACTATCAATGTATGAGACTTGCAGTAGAGTAGTTACAGACACTGGCTTCATCTTTGATTGCTATTTTGTATTTTTTTCATTTATATTCCTTTGTAGAGTAATTGTAGTCTTATTTTTTCCAGCCAAATATTTTTATCTATTTGTCCTATTGTTTCAATGAAATTATTGTTTCTTATAATATATTTGATTTCATAATATCTCCAGCATCATTCTTTAATTTTTATTAATCTGGACTTGTAACTATCATCTATGTATATATTAATAATCTCTTCTATACAATCCATCAACTGTGAACCTCAAGTCATTTTGTTTGATATTTTTATTATGAAGTTATCAACTGCCATAAAATTGTGTAAGTTGTTCTGGGAATTTTTATGTACATAGTTTTTCAGAGCCATTTCAGGGGAATCTAGACACTGCCCCCTTCATATTTCTAGGTAATTGTGAATATTTATGAAACTGTGGTATTACCTTTGATTTTTTTTGAAAATGTGAGTGGGTTTGTTCTAAATACATATATCTTAGCTGTGTTATTATTCTGACAGGTGATATTTTCTTTTATTTACATTTCATGGAAAATTTTTGTTTATTTTACCTTAATTATAATAGTATACATTTGAAATATATTTTATTTATTTGAAAGTCAGAGTTAAAGTGAGAAAGGAAGAGAGAAAGTGAGAGTGAGAGATAGCGAAATCTTCCTTCTTGGTTCACTCCCCAAATGCCCACAAAGTCTAAGACTGGGCCAGACTGAAGGCACAGGACAGGAGAATTTTCCAGGTCTCTCCCAGGGGTGCAATGGCCATGGAATTGGTCTATCATCCAGTGCTTCTGCAGGCACATTAGCAGGGAGTTGGATCAGTGTGGAGCAGCCGGGACTCAAATTTGCACCCATATGGGATGCCAGCACTACAGTGACTTTACCTACATTGTCACAATATCAGCCTCAATAGTCTAGTTTTCAACAGTTTCTCTAACTCCTTATCATTCTTTCATTGCTGCTAAAATTATTCACTTATTCTCATAGTAATAATAATATATTTTATTTCATAGCATCTTTTTTATTTGCTTTTGTATTTGAGTTTATAGCTGACACCTATATATCTCTTTAACTTGGTATTGTAAGCCAGTCCTAGCACTATGACTGCATGGTCATCATGGTTGGATTTTTCATTAGGAGATCATCAGCTCCAACCAAATACTACAGTTTTTGTGGCAACCATCTTGGACATATTTTCAGAGACATCCTGGATTCATCTGATAATTCTGATAATTCATTCTTGCAGTTAGTAAATTTTTATCTTTTCTGATTGCTTGAGACTTCAATTTTTGAAAGTTTTGATAGAATACTTCTAGATACATATTTCCTTTATGAGAATTGTGATTAGGAAAGAAAAAATAAAATTATTGTGGTAAATTATACGGTCTTTATCTTTACTGGAATACATTTTTTGTTTTCCTTTTTTCAATGTACTTATATTGGTCTGTTTTAGCGTAATGTCTCATATCTCCTTTTCAAAGAATTACTGTTTCAACTGAAATTATTAATTTGTTCTCACAGTAATTATAAATAAATTTTATTTCTTTTAAAACTTTTGTCAGTATAAAAATAACAGTTTTCATGAATTTTATAGATACAATTCCAGGAAGATGACCACCATTTACCCCCTCCCTCAATTACCCCTCTTGTTTTCTTTTTTCTTTAATTTTTGCAATAACAATTAAAATGTACTTTATAATCACAGACTTAATGCACCACTAACCACAATGTTCAACAAGTAAAAAGTAGGAAAACTATTATTCCACAGGAAGATAGACTTCATAAATAATGAGTATATATCGTTGTGTCCATTTCATTTTTATGCTTTTTTTTGTATTCTATATTAACTACCACATATAAGAGAAAACACATATTACCATTTTTGTCACTGGCTTATTTCACTAAGCATAATGGACTGTAGTTGCATCCAGTTTGTTGTAAATGATGGGGTTACATTCTTTTTTATGACTGAGTAGTATTCCATTGTGTATATATCCCATATTTTACTTAATAATTTTTTTTCTTAAAGATTTCCAAAATCTTTGAGCCGCTGCTCAATAGGCTAATCCTCTGCCTTGCGGTGCTGGCACACTGGGTTCTAGTCCCAGTCGGGGTGCCAGATTCTTTCCTGGTTGCCCCTCTTCCAGGCCAGTTCTCTGCTGTGGCCCGGGAAGGCAGTGGAGGATGGCCCAAGTGCTTGGGTCCTGCACCCCATGGGAGACCAGGAGAAGCACCTGGCTCCTGCCTTTGGATCAACATGGTGTGCTGGCTGCAGCACGCCAGCTGTGGTGGCCATTGGAGGGTGAACCATTGGCAAAAGGAAGACCTTTCTCTCTGTCTCTCTCACTGTCCACTCTGCCTGTCAAAAAAAAAAAAAGATTTATTTATTTATTTGAAAGGCAGAATTACAGAGAGGCAGAGGCAGAGAGAGAGAGAAGTCTTCCATCCACTGCTTCATTCCCTAGATGGCCACAATGGCTGGAGCTGCACCAATGAGATTCTTCCATGTCTCCAACATGGGTGTAGGGGCCCAAGGACTTGGGTCATTTCCACGGCTTTCCCAGGTCATTGCAGAGAGCTGGATTGGAAGTGGAGCACCTGGGACTCAAACCAGCACCCATATGGATACCAACACTGAAGGTGGCGTGCTGTGCCACAGCACCGCCACCTCATAATATTTCTAATTCTTTAGTTTTGTCTTTGATATTATTTGTTTTATCTATTTATAACTATTATCCTTTTTCAATATGAGGTCATCATTTACATCAAAACTGTAAGTTGTCCCTGCAATCTTCATTTACACAAATCTTAGAGCCATCTTAGGTCCCACCGTTATTCACCTTTTCTTGATGACAATTTTTGAAAATCTTTTCTCAATTATTGGGTTAACTTTGAATTTTCTTGTTATTTTTAAAATACCCAATTGAGTAGTTCCATGTACCATCATCTTTCATTTATGATTATTCTCATGGACATGGGAATTTTTTACCATCACTTTATTTTCCCATTTTAAATATAATTTTAATGACTTATTTTTAGCAACTGCCTTTACAATTGTTTGTCTTTCTATTATTAATCTTACCAGATTAGTCATTTCTTCACAAAGTAATGATTCTTAAGTGTTCTGTTTTCTTTTTTTTTTTAATTTAATAAATGTGAATTTACAAAGTGCAACTTTTGTATTGTTGTGGCTTCCCCCGCCAACCTCCCTCCCTCCCATGGCCCTCCCCTCTCCCACTCCCTCTCCCATCCCACCCTTCATCAAATTTCATTTTCAATTACCTTCATATACAGAAGATCAAGTTAGTATATACTAAGCAAGGATTTCAACAGGCTGCACTCACACAACCGCACAAGGTATAGGGTATTGTTCTACCTGTAGTGTTGTCTTTAAGTTTAATAGTAAAACACATTACGGACAGAGATCCTATGTGGGGAGCATGTACCCAGTGACTCCCATTGTTGATTTAACAATTGGCACTCTTATTTATGATGTCAGCAATCACCCAAGGCTCTTGCCATGAGCTGTCTAGGCTATGGAAGCCCCTTGAGTTCACCAACTCTGAACTTGTTTAGTCAAGGCCATATCACAGGGGAGGTTCCTTCCTCCCTTCAGAGAAAGTTGCCTCCCTCCTTGATGGCCTGTTCCTTCTGCTGGGGTCTTGTTCATCAGGATCTTTCCTTTAGGTTGTTTTTGCCACGATGTCATGGCTTTCCTTGCCTGTGAGGCTCCCATGGGCCTTTTAGCCAGATCCAAATGTCCCAAGGGTTGATTCTGAGGCAGGAGTGCTGTTTGGGGTATTTGCCATTCTATGAGTCTGCTATGTGTCCTGCTTCCCCCACAGGATCATTCTCTCCCTTTTAATTCTATCCTTCATTATTTGCCTACACTGGTCTTATTTGTGAAATCTCTTCGGCACTTACCCTATCTTTTTGATCAGTTATGTACTTATATTTATCACTTTACCAAGTGAGCTGGCATTGGTACATGCCTCCTTGATAAGATTGAGTTGAAATCCCCTGGCACATTTCTAGCTCTACCATTGGAGGGAAGTCCAAATGAACATGTGCTGACCTATATATCTCCTCCCTCTCTTATTCTCACTCCTATATTTAACAGAGATCACTTTTCTATTAATTTTAAATGTGTAAGAATGATTGTGTATTGATTACAAAGTTCAACCAGTGGTATTAAGTAGAACAAACAGAGCAACAACAACAACAAATACTGAAAGGAAATAGTAAGTTGTTCCTCAACAGTCTAGACAAGGGCTGATCATGTCACTGTCTCTCATAGTGTCCATTTCACTTCAGTGGGTTTCCTTTTAGATGCTCATTTAGTTGCCATCGATCAGGTAGAACCTATGATATTTGTCCCTTTTGGACTGGCTTATTTCACTCAACATGATATTTTCCAGATTCCTCCATTTTGTTGTAAATGACCAGATTTCATTGTTTTATTTTTGTGCTTTATAGTGTTCCATAGAGTACATATCCCATAATTTCTTTATCCAGTCTTCTGTTGATGGGCATTTAGGTGGATTCCATGTCTTAGCTATTGTGAATTGAGCTGTGACAAATATTGAGGTGCAAATGGCTCTTTTTTTCTCCCCTTTAATTCCGTTTGGATAAATTCCAAGGAGTGGGAAGGCTGGGTCCTGTGGTAGGGCTATATTCAGGTTTCTGAGGACTCTCCAAACTGTCTTCCATAGTGGCTTTACCAGTTTGCATTCCCACCAACAGTGGATTAGTGTCCCTTTTTCCCCACATCCTCGCCAGCATCTGTCATTGGTTGATTTCTATATGTAAGCCAATTTAACCGGGGTGAGGAGAAACCTCATTGTGGTTTTGATCTGCATTTCCCTGATGGCTAGGGAACATGAGCATTTTTTCATGTGTCTGTTGGCCATTTGGATTTCCTCTTTTGAAAAATGTCTGTTAAGGTCCTTGGCCCATCTTTTTATTGGGTTGTTTGTTTTGTTTCTGTGGTGTTTCTTGTTCATTTTATAGATTCTAGTTGTTAATCCTTTATCTGTTGTGTAGTTTGCGAATAACATCTCCCATTCTATTGGTTGCCTCTTCACTTTCCTGACTGTTTCCTTTGCTGTAACAAAACTTTTCAATTTGAGGTAATCCCATTTGTTTATCTTTGATTACCTATGCCTCTGAGGTCTTCTCCAGGACTTCTTCACCTGTTCCAATGTCTTGAAGGGTTTCCCCTATGCTCTCAATTAGTTTCATGGTGTCATGGCGTATCTCTAGTTCTTTGATCCATGTTGAGTGGATTTTTGTATAAGGTGTAAGGTAGGAGTTTTACTTCATACTTCAACATGTGGACATCCAGTTTTCCCAGCACCGTTTGTTGAAAAGGCTGCCCTTGTTCCAGGGGTTGGTTTTAGGTCCTTTGTTAAATATGAGTTGGTTATAGAAGTTTGGATTGAGTGCATCCTGTAGGTCTCCGACTGTATTTTTTAATTTTTTATTTTCTTCTTCCTGCGTTTGAACTGACTGTATTATTTCTGGAAGTTTGTCTTTGAATTCTGATATTTGCTCTTCTATTTCATCTGTTCAATTTCCAAGGGATTCCACGGTGTTTTTTATATGGTCAATTGAGTTTTTCATTTCCAGTATTTCATTCTGGCTTCTCTTTAGGATGTCTAATCCTTCGGCTTGTTTTTTGTTCAGCTCTTGAATCTGTTTCTCATTATTTCTAAGTAATCTGATTATTAATTTTCTGAATTCTTTTTCTGGCATGGTTTCAAATTCTTCTTCTTCTTCAGCTTCTGTTATGGTTGGTTTAGCCTGCTCCATTGGCGAGTTTATATGTTCTTCTATATTCTTATTCTGGGTTTTTCCTTTGTTTTTCAGCATTCTGTCTACCTTGTTTTTCAGGTTGATTTCCCTCTGCTATAGGCTGCTGTGGGTCTTTACCAATATCCAGTGTAAGTGTAAGCAGGCTGCTCTACTTTCTAGAGTTTGTTTGTTTATTTATTTATTTATTTATAACTTGAGTGGCCTGGTGTCAGGGCTTTGAGGTGCCAATCTCTGCCCCTTGGGGGCCAGTTTCTCTGTTCCTTTGTTCGCCCTTACGTGTCTGTGCCTAGGGTGTGTTGGTCAGCCACTCTCCCTCACTGTGCCTCCTGCTCGAGTAGTGTTGAGTAGCTCCAGACCACCTTTGGACTCTAACCCTGCTGCTTCCTCCTTCAGAGCAGAGGCTAGCTTCCTTGAAGCCCAAATGTAAACAAACAGGATGGCTGCTCTCTGCCCACTGCAGCTCTGATTGTGGGGAGGATGGAGGCGAAGAACCAAAGTGATTCTATTTTAAGACAATAAAAAAAGCAGCCTCCATTTCCCATAGCAGACCCGAGTCCTTGTAAAAGCAGGCATTCAGGCATCCTGGAGGTATCAAAGCTTTCCAGGGGTAGCTAGCTCAGTAGACCAAGGACAGCACAGTAGAGATTGCTAAACAAAGTAACTCCCTGTACCCAAAGCTCCCATGCTGTATGTAACTCTTTTCTTCCTTCTGATATAGCCCTTTTTTCCTTTAAAAACTCTCCCACACAAAGACCAGGGCCTCACTTCTTCCTCCGCTGTGCTGGTTGGTTGGATGGGGTCCCTGTCGTGGTTTGTACTCCCTAATAAACCTTGCTTTTGCAGTTCGGTGTGGTCGACTCTCTGGGGGTCTCTGTAGGGATCTAATGATCTGGGCACAACATATTTTTTGGTGCCCAACAGAGGCTCCAAAGGATCCTAGCATTTTTAATCCCTCAGTTTGCCCCCTTGTATTGTGCCCTCTTCCCCTGGGTGCTATTCATTTTTTTTTGTCTGGTAACTTGAGTAGGCTGGTGTCAGGGCTTTGAGGTGCCAAGCTCCGCCCCTCAGGGCAAGTTTCCCTATCCTTTGGCTTGAGTTGTTGGTCAGCTGCCCTCCCTCGATGCACCCCCTGTGCAAGTAGTGTTGAGTCACTCCACTCCACCTTTGGACTCTGCCTCTGAAGTTTCCTTCTTCTTCATAGTGCACAGGCAGAGGCTGTTCAGCTTTAAGCCCAAATGTAAACAAACAAGATGGCTGCTTTCCACCCACTGCAGCTCCAATTTGGGGGAGGGTGGAGGCACCAAGGGATCCTGGCGTGTTTAGTCCCTCAATTCATCCCCTTGGATCATGCACTCCTTCCACAGGCACTACTCACTCTGTTCTGTTTTTTATTTCCTCCCCCACTCAGTTGTGTGTGTCTCACTGTCCATCCCAGGGTGAGTTGGGGGAGGGGTGGCGGCAGCTGCTGCAGTGGTGCCAGGTGCCCTGTCTCACCTCCGCTTCCAGCGCTGGTGCGTAGACTCCCCTTCTGGTGTCCTGCGCTTCAGGAGTCCGCATCTTCCTCAAAGGTCCACCCTGTCTCCCCAGTTTCAGAAGAGTTTTCTCTGCAGTATGTTCTCTCTACCCTTTCCTGAAACTACAGATTCTCACCCCTCCTTGAACCTTCCCTTCCCAGACCATTGGTGTGCTCCCTCCCTACTCTGCCATCTTGTCCCCCGATTCTTAAGTTTACATGCACACATATTTTCAGAATAATTTTAAGCCTTCTGATAATTCATTCTTTTCAGTAATATATTTTTGCTTGGTCTCAATATTTATAAGATTTTTCCTTTGTTTTCTAAGAGTTACAATAGAGTATTCATGTCACATTTTCTTTATTGTTATTCAGATAAATGAATGTTTCTTGGAAAAGATTTAATTTGTTTTCCCCTTTTATTGCAATTGTGATGGACTATTTTTAGCACCTTATCTGACATTGGTGTTCATACCTCATTCCTTTTTTTAATGTTTTATTTATTTGAAAATCAGAGCATCACAGATGGGAGGGAGGAGGGGAAGGGAGGAGGGATAAAGAGGAGAGGGAGAAAGGTAGAAAGAGAGAGAGGGAGAGAAAGAAAGGAAAAGAAAAGAAAGGAAAAGAAGAAAAGAAAAGAAAGAGAGGAAGGGGGCAGGCACTGTTCTAGTCTTGGTTGCTCCTCTTCCAGTCCAGCTCTCTGCTGTGGCCCAGGAAGGCAGCAGAGGATGGCCCAAGTGCTTGGGATCCTGCACCCACATGGGAGACCAGGAGGAAGCTCCTGGCTCCTGGCTTCAGATTGGTGCAGTGCTGGCTGTAGCGGCCATTTGGGGAGTGAACCAATAGAAGGAAGAACTTTCTTTCTGTCTTTCTCTCTCACTGTCTATAACTCTACCTGTCAAAAAAGGGGGGGGGGAGAGAAAGAAAGAGCTCTTCTATCTGCTGTTGTATTTCTCAGATGACTGCAACAACTGAGTCTGATCCAGGCTGAAGGCTATGAATTTCATATGGTTCTCCCACAAGAGTGTCAAGGTTCTAAACCCTTAGGCCACCTTCCATTGCTTTTCTCAAGTCATTAGCAGAAAGTTAAATCAGATGTGGAGCATCCAGTGCCCATATTGGATGCTGACATCACTGGTAGTGTCTTGACCTATTAATCCATAAGTTCAGCCCCAACTGTTACTTAACAAATTGTTTATTTTTCTCACAATGATCACAGTATGTATTTTATTGCATTTTCATCCCCATACTATTTTGTGTTTCTGCCTTTGCATTGTACCTGTCACCTTTGTGTGTCCACAGTATCTTGAAGCCAGAGCCTTCCATGTTATCTTGTTCATTGAGATGTTATCAACCCTTTGAAAGTGTGACTTTACCTCACAACTTTATGTGCACATTTTTCAGATAAATGTAATGCAATACCTGGCTATTAACTCTTTATAGGTAACATTTTAAAAATTTTGTTGATATTTTGGGGGATCTAAATGTACCTTTTATTTTTGAAAATGACATACTCCTATATAGTCAAGGATTTTAGTATTTTTAAAGTTTTATTTTAAGGGCAGTGTGGAAAAGAAACATGGTGGGGGGGATTTCATGTATTTGTGCACCCATCTAATTGCCACAGAAACTGGGACTGAGCCAGGCCTAAGCCAGGAGCCAGAACCTCCATCTGAGGCTTTGATGTGGATGGCAAGAAAAGGATTATTTATGCAATAATCTTATGCCTGCAAAGTACATTAGCAGAAAGCTGGATCAATAATGCAGAATAGATTATACTTCTACCAGGCATCACAATGTTTGATTAAGCCATTGGTGGCTTAATCCACTGTATGGGAACATCATCCCCCAGACATGCTTATTTTACTTCTGTGATAGATGGTATGATCTTTGGTATAAATATGTTGGACTTTTTATCATTCATTTTTAATGCAACAGTAACAATCTGTACTTCTGTCACTTTATCTACATTAGCTTATTTTTGTTTCTTCTCCCAGGATATTTATTTGTTCTTACATTGATCATAATTTGCTTTTCACAATCATATGACTTTTTAAATTATATTTATTATCAGTACTTAACTTTAATATCTTAATCTGAACCAGCCCAACACCAAGTGTTTAATTTGGTTAGCATTTTGTGAAGTCATCAACACACTCAAATTCTGTAGTTTTTCCTGTTAACTGTCATGTACATAGTTTCTCACAGACATGTTAGTTCTAAATTTTGCCTTTGATTTTTAAAACTTCCACACTGTAATTCAAGATATGTGAACCTTTCCTTTTATATATTATAGAACATGACATGATCTTTATATTATTTAAATTTTGGGATTTTTTTTCATATTTTATGGTATTGATGTAATTGTGTTGAACTATTTATCAGAAAATTCCCTATTTCTACTTTTCACCTCATTATTCCCCCTTTCAAATTACTCATTACTTCTCACAGTAATCATAACATATCTTATTTCATAGTGTGTGTTCATTTTTACTTGTCTCCATAATCACAACATATGTTTTTATAACACATACATCACTTTTTATTTTTACTTTACTTTTTAATCTTTTGTTATAGCCTGTGTATCACTAACATTCTAGTAAGCCAGTGGTGATACAGTGACCTTGTGCCAGACTTTGCATTTTCATTGTAAGTTCATCAGCTTGCTCAAAATTCTCTAAGTCCTCCTGGAAAATTTCATATATATACAGGAGTATTAAGCCAGTTGTATTCATTCTTCCTTTCCAACTGACACATTTTTACCTTTTCCAGATTTTTATCACTGGCATATAAAATTTTTCATCATGCATTCTAGACACTGCTGTATTTCTGCTAATATACCATGTAAAATGGAAAAATCTCATCACAATTTAAGGTAATCCACTTAAAATATTTTAAAGATTTTTATTTATTTTAAAGGTAGATTTACATATATACAGATAGAGGGAGAGTCAGAGAGAAAGATCTTTCATCTACTAGTTCATTCCTCAAATCGTTGCTATGGCTGGAGCAGTCTATTCAAACCCAATAGCAAAGAACTTCTTCCGTGTCCCCTAAATAGGTTCAAAGGCTTATGTTCTTGGCCTATTCTCTCTACTGTTTCCCCAGGCCATAGTAGAAAGCTGGATTAGAAGAGGAGCATCCAGGAAATGAACTAGGACACATCTGGGAAGCCAGTACCACTGGCAGAGTCCTAGACTACTGCACTACAGCACTATCCCTAAGAAATACATTAAACTTTGTTGTAACAGACTCTTTTTAACCAAATACCTTTATGCTTGCTAATTAACATTACTCCAGCCAAGTTATTCAGTTTCACTTTCCATTTTAGAAAAATATTTTAGGGTCAGTTCTGTGGCACAGCAAGTTAATGCCCTGGCCTGATGCACTGGCATCCAATATGGGCACCGGTTCGAGACTTGGCTGCTCTGCTTCCAAGCTAGCTTTCTGCTATGGCCTTGGAAAGCAGTAGAAGGTGGCCCAAATCCTTGGGCCCCTACACCTGCATGGGGGACTTGGAGAAGCTCCTAGCTCCTGGCTTTGGGTCATCGCAGTCCCGGCTGTTGTGGCCAATTGGGGAGTGAACGGGTAGATGAAGACCTCTCTCTCTCTCTCTCTCTCTGCCTCTCCTTTCTCTGTGTAACTCTGACTTTCAAATAAATAAATAAATCTTAAAAAAATAGCCCTTGCATGTGAGTTTCAGGTCCCTGTTCTTAAAAAAGAAAAAAAGAAAGAAAAGAAGAAAAATATTCTATATAATTAATGTCTCTTCTTTGGCTATTGTGTTTGAATTTACTGATTTACTGCTATTTCTATGTCTCTGATTCTCTCCCTCTCCCTCTCCCACTTTCTCCCTCTCCCTCTCCTTCTCCCTCTTCCTTTCCCTCTCTCTTCCTCTCTAACATCCTAGCTTAAGTGAGTGCTACTACAATGAACCTGTGGCCATCTTGCATGATTTCTAGTAGTGATGTGATTAGAACACTCAAAATTTTGAGTTTCCCTTGCAACATTCATGCACACAGTATCTGTGATCTGTCAAGGGGAAATTTAGTCTTTTAGACCTTCAAAGTCACAGATTTTAAACTTAGTTGACTTTTATGATTGCAAAGTTATCATTCACAGAAATTTTCCAAAATGTAGCCATAGATACACTTTCTCTTAAAATTATTAAAGTAGGTGGAATGATCTCTGGTTGTTTTATATTCATTGATTTTTATTTTTATTTCACTTCAAATGTAATTATAATTAACTATTCTCACCAAATTCCCTCATCATATCTACATTTTAATAGAATTTATGGGATTGCAAATTAACCTTTGGTTTTAGAAAGTTTTTAATGCATAGTTCTAGGTACTAGGATGATTTCTTTAAGTTCATTTTCTTGATCGCTCCTTGATTCAATGTACTGAGAAATCTTCTTTATATTTCTCTTTTAAGTGTAGTGGAATATATTTTTACACCAAATACTCCTATTTTGACTTGTCACTCTTTTATTTCTCATATTGCATTACTAAATTTTGCTCACTAAATCTGTACATTAATTAAAAATTTATTTCATAGCATAAGCTTCTACCTTATTGTTTGGTTTTGAAAGACATTTTGCTCATGTTAAAAAAGGTTATGTAGACATAGAATTCATTCAATACTTTCATTTTCAACAAATGGGAATTGTATTGAGGCCTTGGGGCCAAGGGCTGTGGCAGGGGCATCCTTATATGGGTAGAGCTTTATTTGACCATTTTTCCACTTCTTGGGGTGGACTTTTTTTGTTTATTTTCCAATATTTATTTAGTTTTTTAAATTTTTTATTTTGAAACCCAGATAGGAAGAGGGAGATATAGAGGCAGAAATTGATTGGTCATCCATGGGTTCACTCCCCAATGGTCACCAAGACTGGGGTTGGGTGTGGCTGAAGTCAGGAGACAGGAACTTCCTATGGGTCTCACACTAAGTGCAGGGGATTAGGAACTTAGGACATTTCCACTGCTTTTCTAAGCACATTAGTGGAGAGGCAGATCTGAAATGGACTACTGAAGCTGAAAACTATGCCCACATGGGATGGTGGCATCACAGGAGGTAGAGATAATTGATATGGCTGCATTTTTCTTGTGACAGTTGGCATCACACAGATGTAGTTGAGTTTAACACTTGAGGCAGATCATGTCACATTTGTATATATACACACATATATAAATGATTTCTTTATCTAGTCAATAATTAATGAACATCTCAGTTGATTCCATATCTTAGCTATTGTTAATTGAGCTTCAATGGAATGGGAGTACGAATAACTCTTTCATATGCTGATTTTTTTTCTTTATTTGGTTTGGGTAAATTCCCAGGAGTGGAATGGCTGGGTCATATGGTAAATCTATATTTACATTTCTGAGATATCTCCATGCTGTTTTATCAGTGGCTGGACAAGTTTACATTCCCACCAACAGTGTGTTAGTGTACATTTTTTCTCACATCTTCACCAGCAATTGTTGTTTATTGATTTCTGTGTGACAGCCATTCTAACAGCGGTGAGGGGAAAGACATTGTGGTTTTGACTTGCATTTCCCTGATACCTAGTGATTCTGGGCATTTTTTTTCAAGTGTCTTTTGGTCATATTAATTTCCATTCTTGAAAAATGACTGTTCAAGTCCTTTGCCCAATTCTTGACTGGATTGTTTGTTTTGTCATTGTTGAGTTTCTTGATTTCTTTATAGATTCTGGATATTAACCCTTTATCAGTTGCATAGTTTCCAGCTATTTTCTTCCATTCTGTCAATTGCTTCTTTACTTTGCTGAGTGTTTCTTTTTCAATGTAGAAGCTTCTCAACTTGAAGTAATCCTATTTGTCTATTTCAATTTTGATTGCCTCTGTTTTGGGGTCTTTCCAGTAAGTCTTTGCCCATTCCAATGTTTTGAAGAATTTCCTCAGTGTTTCCTCATAATTAGATTCTATCAGGTTGTCAATTTAGATCTTTGATACATTTTGAGTAGATTTTTGTGCAAGGCCTAGGTTGTGGACTTGTAGCATACAGCTGCACATGGAGATCCAGTTTTCCCAGCACCATTTGTTGTTGAGACTGTCCTTGTTCTGAGGATTGATTTTAGCTCCTTTGCGTGGATTGATTTCTGGAACTTCTATTCTGTTCCATTGGTCTCTACCTGTCTGTTTTATACAAGTACCAGACTCTTTTGGTTATAACTGTACTGTAGTATGTCCTGAAATTTAGTATTGTGATGCCCCTGACTTTATTTTTGTTGTGTAAGATTGATTTAGCTATTTGGGGTCTCTTGTGTTTCATATGAATATTAGCATCATTTTTCCTATATCTGAAAAGAATGTCTTTGGTATGTTTATTTGGATTCCATTGAATATGAAAATTGCTTTCATCAGTATGGACATTTTGAAAATATTGATTGTTCCAACCCATGAACTTGGAAGATGTGTCCATTTTTATGTTTTTATCTATTTATTTAATGTTTTATAATTTTAAAAATAGAGATCCTTGACAACCTTGGTTAAATTTATAACAAAGTATGTTGCAGTTGATTTCTCAACAATGTTGCAGTGGGTTCATTTTTGAGTGGAGGAGCATAGTGGGGGCAAGAGGTTTGGAGTCACCACACAGACCCCAGGAATCGGGTGAAAGCGGGCTTGAGGCAAGCAGCCTACAGACTCATTTATTTCAGTTGGTACAACATCTTATATAGCCAAGACCAGCCAATCTGTTCAAGGGGTGTTCTATGCCCCAACCAATCAAAGCCGGTTGCCAGGCAGTTTCCAAAGCCATCCAATCACAGCCTTTTGCCAGGCAGGCTTCATTTGCCATGTGGGTTTCAAATCCATCCAATCACAGCCTGTTGCCAGGTAGGCTATGTTGCCAAGTGGGTTTCAAAGTCATTCCTGAGTAACTGACATTCACTTGCAAGCAGCCACCTTGGCATGGCCTTCTCATTCCACCACAAAAGTGTTTATACTTTTGTTGCTATTGTAAATGAGATTGAGCTTAAAATTACTTTTTTAATATTATATTGTCTGTGTATACAAAGGTTATTGATTTTTTCATGTTAATTATATATCTGTTGTTATATTTCCTTTTTCATCTCTGATTTTATTGATTTGGGTCTTCTCTTCAGTTTTTACCTCACAGTGAAAATTATAGAACACTGTCTTTCAACTTAGATATTCTTTCTTCTGCCTCAGTGAATCTGTTTTTAATGCTTTCTCCCATATTTTTAATTTGATCTATTGAATTCTTTATTTCTAAAATTTCATTTTGATTTATCTTTAAAATCTCAATTTCAAGGGAAAATTTCATTCATTTCAACCATGAATTTATTTCATGAATTTGGTTCTGGTTATTTTTTAGTAATCCTGTGATTAATCATTGGAATTCAATTTCTGACATTTCATCAATCTCTTCATCTTCATAATCTAATTTTGAAATGATTTTGTGTTCCTTTGTTGGGGAGGTCATGTTTTCTTCCTTATTTTTGTTTATTGAATTTCTGCATATTTTTAGGCATTTGTGGATATACTTGTTTTTTTCTCTGATGGCTTTGATTTTTATACTGTGCCTTTGTGGCTTAGTGGAATATTTGCACTTCCAGTGAATGCCCTTACATGTGCTGGTTGTAGTCAGAGAGTTCTGGTTGTGCTCAAGCATGAGGCAAATATCCAGGATAAGTCTCTTCTTGATAACAGAAGGGTGGGAAATGATCATCTCTGTTGGTGTGATCACACTCTTACCTCCTCTCCTCTAAGGTGATCAATGTCTAGGTATTAACCCCAAGTGGGTGTAACATTCATGTGCACTGCCATGTGAACTACACAAATGATCTACAGAATCTTCCTTTCAGGCTTGTATCCCAATACAGTGAGTGGTCTCAGGCAACCAGGAAGCTCTGAGCATGTGCAGCTGCACACAGCAATTACCCAAAGACCCAGCTACAACATGTACCCTCCCCTCCAAGCACAGAGTTCCTACAGTCTCAGGACACAAGGCTCCAAGTCATTGGGTGCAGAAGCTCCACTTTGCCTCACCAGACTTTCTGACCCACAGAGTGGAAGACATTCCCTGAGCCAGCTTTCTGTGGGTGCTCCACTTAGGTGGCTTGAGCCCCATAGCCTGTGGTATGTTAGGAGAATAGAGCATCTCACAATCTTGTGTGGGTGCCCAGTCAACTATCAGTTTTCCCATCAGGCTCAAAGTCAGTGACAACCATGGATTTTTCCCTTTATTTACAATATCTCGATTACGCATGTACAAAAGAGCCGCTGACTGAATCTTGCTATCTCCCCACCACTGCTGACAGTACTGCTTAGAAGATGCCATCCTGTCTCATCCAGCTGCTGAGTATGTGCATAAAGGCTTCTGCAGCAGCAGCTACTTTAGCCTAAAATGGCACCCTCCTCCCCTAATTGCAGCAGGCACCATGGTGGGGAGGTTGGGATCAGTGAAACATGCCCCTACCATCCTCTGGAACCAAGGTTACCCTCTAGTGCTTAGGGCTCCTGTCTGGACTCATGGCTAAAATCACACTGGCAGAATCACCAAAGATCACTGCAGTCTGACCTAAAATCCATCTCCAAGTTGGTAACTGTTCTGGATTGCTACTGCTGGAGTCATATGCTGTGTCTATGATCATTCTGCACATCCACAAATTCCACACAGGTCCAGGGCATTCCCCTTCCTTCCGTAGAAGTTCCACTGTGGATTTTTCTTTATCTTTCTTTCTTTATTTTATATATATGGAAGAAGTACAGGATAATAAATCTACAGACCTACCATATAACACAACCATCCCACTCCTGAGAATTTACCCAAATGAAATGAGACATACAGAGAGATGGGTCTTCTATCTACTGCTTCACTCCACAAATGGCTGAAACAGCCATAACTGAGCTTATTCAAAGGGAGGAGCCAGGAGCATTCCTGGTCTGCCATATTGCTACATAGAACCAAAGACTTTGGCCATCATCTTCTGCATTCCCAGGGTCACTAGCAGGGAGCTGGATTGGAAGTGGAGCACCCAGGACTTGAAATGGTGCACATCGGAGATGCCAACACCAATTCTGCAGTTTTCTTTCTACTTCTGCACTTACTGCCTTTACTATTAATCCTTAGCCAAGTGTGGTGCACCATTCCCTATTTCACCATCTTGGAATTGCCCTCATGTTTTCTTCATCCAGACATCTGTTAATGGACATGGGGATGGATTCCATATCTCAGATACTGAGAATTGAGTTGCTATAAAAATTAGGTATAAAAAGTCCTGTATTATACCAATGTCATTTCATTTGGGTAAATTCCCAGGAGTGGGATGGTTGTGTTATATGGTAGATCTATAGATTTATTAGGAATATTCATAATGTCTTCCATAATGGGTTACATTCCCACCAACAGGATATTAGAATCCACTTATTCCCGTATGCTCACCAACATTTTTGATTGGAAGATAGCCTTTCTAATTGGGGTGATGGGATACATCATTGTGATTTTTAGTTGCGTAATAGTGATCCTGAGCATTTCATGATTCTGTTCGCCATTTGTATTTTATCAGTTGAAAAATGCCTTTTCATTTCCCTTGCCCATTTCTCAACTGCATTATTTGTTTTGTTGTTGAGTTTCCTGACATTATTTATTATTGATATTAACATTTCATCATATGTATAGATTATAATTTTGGATACAAATTGGGAAGGATGAAGTCAAACTATCCTTCTTTGCAGATGATATGATTCTTTATATAGGGGATCCAAAGAACTCTACTAAGAGACTATTGGAACTCATAGAAGAGTTTGGCAAAGTAGCAGGATATAAAATCAATGCACAAAAATCAACAGCCTTTGTATACACAGGCAATGCCGTGGTTGAGAATGGACTTCTAAGATCGATCCCATTCACAATAGCCAAAAAATAATCAAATACCTTGGAATAAACTTAACCAAGGATGTTAAAGATCTCTAAGATGAGAATTACAAAATCTTAAAGAAAGAAATAGGAGAGGATACCAAAAAATGGAAAAATCTTCCATGCTCAGGTTTTGGAAGAATCAATATCATCAAAATGTCCATTCTCCCAAAAGCAATTTATAGATTCAATGTGATACCAATAAAAATACCAAAGACATTCTTCTCAGATTAGAACAAATGATGCTGATTCATAGAGACACAGGAGACAAAAACAAAAAAACAAAACAAAACAAACAAACAAACCAAAAAAAGCCAGAGGTATCACAATACCAGATTTGAGGACATATTATAGGGCAGTTGTAATCAAAACAGCATGGTACTGGTACAGAAACAGATGGGTAGACCAATGGAACAGAGTAGAAACACCTGAAATCAACCCAAACATCTACAGCCAACTTATATTTGATTAAGGATCTAAAACCAATTCCTGGAGCAAGGACAGTCTATTCAATAAATGGTGCTGGGAAAACTGGATTTCCATGTGTAGAAGCATGAAGCAAGACCCCTACCTTACACCTTACACAAAAATCTACTCAATATGGATTAAAGACCTAAATCTATGACCTGACGTCTTCAAATTATTAGAGAACATTGGAGAAAGCCTGCAAGATATTGGCACCAACAAAGATTTCTTGGAAAAGACCCAGGAGGCACAAGCAGTCAAAGCCAAAATCAACTATTGGCATTGCATCAAATTGAGAAGTTTCTGTACTGCAAAAGAAACAGGAAAGTGAAGAGGCAACCGACAGAATGGGAAAAATATTTGCATACTATGCAACAGTAAAGGGTTAATAACCAGAATCTACAAAGAGATCAAGAAACTCCACAGTAACAAAACAAACAACCCACTTAAGAGATGGGCCAAGGACCTCAATAGACATTTTTCAAAAGAGGAAATCCAAATGGCCAACAGGCACATGAAAAAAATGTTCAAGATCACCAGCAATCAGGGAAATGCAAATAGAAACCACAATGAGGTTTCACAAATTTCATATGTATAGCTTTTAGGGATATAGTGTTTCTTCCCCCCATTCTCACCTCCCACCCCCACTCTCATCCCACCTCCTACTCCCATTCCCATTCCAATAAAAATTTTCTACCTCTCTGGCTGTTTTCATTACAGCTATACTGTGTGCCTTGAAATCTGGTATTTTGCCTCTGGCTTTGTTTTGGTGGTTAAGTTTTAGTTATTTGGAGTCTCGTGTTTCCATATCAATTTTATGAATTTTGTTCTAGATCTATGAAGAATGTCCTTCATATGTTGATTGGGATTACATTAAATCTGTAAACTGCTTTGGGTAGTATGGGCATTTTGATGACATTAATTCTTTGAATACATATAGAAGATTTTTTCCATTTTTTGTGTCTTCTATTTCTTTCCTTAATATTTTGTAATTTTTTAAATTTTTTTATTATTTATTTTACAGATAGAGTTAGACAGTGATAGAGAGAGACAAAGAGAAAGGTCTTCCTTTCATTGGTTCACTCCCCAAATGGCTGCTATGGCTGGAGCTATGCCAATCTGACACCAGAAGCCAGGTACTTCTTCCTGGTCTCCCACACAGGTGCAGGTGCCCAAGTACTTGGGCCATCCTCCACTGCCTTCCTGGGCCACAGCAGAGAGCTGGCCTGGAAGAGGAGCAACTGGGACAAGAACCCAGTGCCCATAGGGGATGCTGGTGCAGCAGGCGGAGGATTAATCAAGTGAGCCACGGTGCTGGCCCCTGTAATTTTCATTGTAGAGATCTTTCTCATCCTTGGTTAAATTTATAGCCACCTATTTAAATTTTTATATGTATTGTGAGTTATACTGATCTTACATGTTCTTTCCCAGCAATAGGATTGTTTGTTTATACAGATATTATTGATTTTTGAGTGTTGATTTTATATCTTGAACTTTGTCAAACTCTTCTATGAGTTATAATATTGCCTTAGTGCTTTTTGTTTTGTTTTGTTTTGTTTTCCTAATACATAATATCATGCCATCCACAGAATAGGAATAATTAGACTCCTCCTTTCCACATTGCATCCTTTTATTTGTTTTCCTTTTCCAATGTGAACAAATCTAGAACAATATTGGATAGCAATGGTGGATATAGGCATCATTTTCTTGTTCAGGATATTAGTGGGGATACTTAAAATTATTCTCCATTTAATGTGATGCAGGATGTGAGTGTGTCATATACTGCCTTGATTTTCTTCCTTCTGTACTCATTTTGCTTAAGTTTATTTTTTACTATGAAAGGAATTTGTATTTTATCAAATACTTGCTCTGTGTCTGCTGAGATAACTCAGTTCTTCTTCATAATTTGTTAATGATATGTATCATGATTATTAATTTTTTGTGTTGAACCATCCTTGTATACTTGTTTCTCTAGCATAAATCCCACTTGCTCTTGGTGTATGATCTTTTTGATGTGCTGTTTGATTTGGTTATCTAGTATTTCTAGAGGAACTTTGTGCCTGCATTCATTATGCATATCCATTTATTGTTCCTTTTTTGTTGTATGTTTTACAGTTTTGGAGTTACGATGATGCTGGCCTGATAGAATATTGGCAGGATTCCTTCCCTTTTAAACTGTTCCAATTAGTTTAAGATGTATTTAGATAGGTTCTTAAAGGTTTGCTAGGACTCAACACTGAAGCCATCCAGTCCTGGACTTTTCTTTGTTGGGAGGGTATTTATTGCTGATTAAGCCTCCATCTTGGTTATTAGTCTATTCAAATTTTTTGTGTCTTCATGTCTCAATTATAGATTGTATATATCCAGAAATCTAATTCTTCCAAATATTCCAATTTGATAAAATTTGTTGATTTCTCTAAAAATTTGAAGGTGTCAGGTCATAGATTTAGGTCTTTAATCCATGTTGGGTGGATTTATGAGTGAGTTGTAAGGTAGGATCTTGCTTCATGCTTCTGCCCCCTCAGAGAAATCCTGCAAGATATAGGCACAGGAAAAGACTTCTTGGAAAAGACCCCAGAGGCACAGGCAGTCAAAGCCAAAATTAAAAATTGGGATTACATCAAAATGAGAAATTTCTGTACTACAAAAGAAACAGTCAGGACAGTGAAGAGGCATCCAATAGAATGGGAAAAATATTTGGAAATTATGCATTTGATAAAGGATTAATAACCAGAATTTACAAAGAGACCAAGAAACTTCACAACAATAACCCAAACAACCCATGTAAGAGATGGGTCAAGGACCTAAGTAGACATTTTTCAGAACAGAAAATCCAAATGGCCAACAGACACAAGAAAAAATGTTCAGGATCACTAGCCATCAGGGAAATGCAAATCAAAACCACAATGAAGTTTCACCTCACCCCGGTTAGAATGCATTACATACAGAAATCAACTAACAACAGATGCTGTTGAGGATGTGGGGAAAAAGGGACACTAACCCACTGTTGGTGGGAATGCAAACTGGTAAAGCCACCTCTATGGAAGACAGTTTGGAGATTGCTCAGAAACCTGAAGAGAGCCCTACAATACAACCCAGCTATCCCACTCCTTGGAATTTACCCAAAGGAAATTAAATTGGCAAAGAAAAGAGCTTTCTGCATCTCAATGTTTATTGCAGCTCAAATCACAATAGCTAAGACATGGAAACCACCTAAATGCCCATCAACAGAAGACTGGGTAAAGAAATTATGGGATATGTACTCTATAGTATACTACAAAGGGGTAAAAAGTGAAATCTGGTCATTTGCAACAAGATGGAGGAATCTGGAAAACATCATGCTGAGTGAAATAAGCCAGTCTGAAAGGCACAAAAGCATATGTTCTCCCTGATTGGTGACAATTGAGCACCTAAACTCCTCATGTAGAATCTCTGTCCTTAAAGTGCTGTACATTGTGATTTAATGCAATAATTAGTACTCAAACAATATTTTTCACTTTGTGTTTCTATGTGGGTGCAAACTGTTGAAATCTTTACTTAATGTATGCTAAACTGATCTTCTGTATATAAAGAGAATTGAAAAGGGGGCGGAGCCAAGATGGCGGAATAGTGAGGGCGCGCACCCATAGTCCGGGAAAATTTAGTTTAATAAAAGGGGAGTTACGGTAGCCGCAGAAAATAGAACCAAAAAATTGCAGGGGAAACCCTTCTGGATGGAGCAGGCGTGAATTGGAGGACCTACTGGGAGAATAAGGTCGACCACCGCGCGGAAGCCAAGTTGCGGGACCCAGCCGCAGAAGCCCCAGGGTCTACGCAACAGTGCTCCAAGGGGAGTGCATGCCACACAGACAACAGCGGGGAGACTTGGGACGCTCAGGGCTCCGAGTCCACACATCGGTGCTGGAAGGGGAGGTGAGCTCAATAACCCGAGACATTGGTGGGGAAACGGGGGTCAGAATCTAGAGGGGGGCCGGAAAGTGCAGCAAACTCACTACCGGAAAGAAGGAAAAAAAAAAGCTTCGGGTTTTCTCTTCCCCCTAACCTTGCAAAGGTTACAAGGCTGCAACACTTGAAGAATTCCCAAGAGACAAAGAGCAGGCCTCCTCTTTGGATTTACATATCAATGGGGGAGAGTTAAGGAACTGAGTCACTACAATTCAGTAGCCTAGGCAACCCAGTGGGAGTCCAGAGGAGCCAAAGACTGGAAGCTAAATACCATCAATGCTGCACAGCCCTGCCCTGCGGTGTTACTTACCCCCTGAATAAATAAAATAAATAAATAAATAAAAAGAGAGAGATTTACCATGCATAACCTGAGGGTGTCACCTTTGCACACCCTTAACCAGGAAGAACCAGGCAGAGCTCTCAGGCCGCACCCATCTCAAGCCTCCAAGGCTCCTCCAACAGCAGGCAGTCCACTTAACAGGGACACAGTATAAAAAAAAAAAAAAAAAAAAAAAAAACGCACAGTGACGAAAGAAGAATTAACTATGCCGAGTAACAAACACAGAAATAGAGGGAGCAAGATCAACGATGACACTATGATGCCTCCAAATAAGGAAAACACTCCAAGCCAAGAGTATGAAGATGATGAGATAGAAGAAATGCAAGATACGGATTTCAAAAAATTTATGATAAGAACATTTAGAAGTTTTCAAAAGCAAATCGTTGAACTACAGAAATCCTTAACGGACAAGATTGAAAATGAAATTTTAAGGAAGAGTCAAAATGAAACTCAGAAACTAGTAGAACAGGAAAGTGTAATAGTCAAGAGAAATCAAAATGAAATGAAGAGCTCAATAGATCAAATGACAAACACATTAGAAAGCCTTAAAAACAGAATGGGTGAAGCAGAAGAGAGAATATCGGACTTAGAAGATAGAGCACAGGAAAACATACAGTCAAACCAAAGAAGAGGAAATGAGAAACCTAAAAAATATTGTTGGGAATCTACAGGATACTATTAAAAAAACCAACATTCGAGTTCTAGGAGTTCCTGAAGGCATGGAGAGAGAGAAAGGATTGGAAGGCCTTTTTAGTGAGATACTAGCAGAGAACTTTCCAGGTTTGGAGAAGGACAGAGATATCCTAGTACAGGAAGCTCATAGAACCCCCAATAAACATGACCAAAAGAGATCCTCACCATGACACGTGGTAATTAAACTTACCACAGTGAAACATAAAGAAAAGATCCTAAAATGTGCAAGAGAGAAACGTCAGATTACTCTCAGAGGATCTCCAATCAGACTCACAGCTGACTTCTCATCAGAAACCCTACAAGCCAGGAGGGAATGGCCAGACATAGCACAGGTGCTAAGAGAGAAAAATTGCCAGCCCAGAATATTATATCCTGCCAAGCTCTCATTTGTGAATGAAGGTGAAATAAAGACCTTTCATAGCAAACAGAAATTGAAGGACTTTGTGGCCACTCGTCTGGCCCTGCAAAAGATACTTAAAGATGTGCTACACTCAGAAACACAGAAACACGGCCATCAATATGAAAGAAGGGAAAGGAAGAACACCTACCAGTAAAAGAGCATGGGAAGCTCAAAGCATATACTAGAAAATATTTCCGGGAAAATGGCAGGGCAAAGTCACTACATATCAATTGTCACATTGAACATTAATGGTCTGAATTCTTCAGTTAAAAGACACCGTTTGGCTGACTGGCTCACAGAACACAACCCAACTATTTGTTGCCTACAAGAAACACATCTCTCTAACAAAGAGGCATGCAGACTGAAAGTGAAAGGTTGGAAAAAGATATTCCATGCCAACAGAAACCAAAAAAAAGCAGGTGTAGCCATATTAATATCAGACAAAATAAACTTTAATACAAAAACTGTTAAGAGAGACAAAGAGGGACACTATATAATGATTAAGGGTTCAATTCAACAGGAAGATGTAACTATTATAAATGTATATGCACCTAATTACAGGGCACCGGTCTATTTAAAAGATATGTTAAGGGACTTAAAGGGAGATTTAGATTCCAATACAATAGTACTGGGGGACTTCAATACTCCACTCTCAGAAATAGACAGATCATCCAGACAGAAGATCAACAAGGAAACAGCAGATTTAATTGACACTATTGCCCAAATGGATCTAACAGATATCTACAGAACTTTCAATCCTACATCTACAGACTTCACATTCTTCTCAGCAGCGCATGGAACCTTCTCTAGGATTGATCACATACTAGGCCATAAAGCAAGTCTCAGCAAATTTAAAAGAATTAGAATCATACCATGCAGCTTCTCAGACCACAGCGGGATGAAGCTGGAAATTAGCAACTCAGGAAACCCCAGAAAGTATGCAAACACATGGAGACTGAACAACATGCTCCTGAATGAACACTGGGTCATTCAAGAAATCAAAAGAGAAATCAAAAACTTTCTGGAAGTAAATGAAGACAACAACACAACATATCAAAACTTATGGGATACAGCAAAAGCAGTATTGAGAGGCAAATTTATAGCAATAGGTGCCTATATCAAGAAATTGGAAAGGTACCAAATAAATGAGCTTTCAGCTCATCTCAAGGACCTAGAAAAACTGCAGCAAACCAAACCCAAATCTAGTAGAAGAGAAATAATTAAAACCAGAGAAGAAATTAACAGGATTGAATCCAAAAAAACATTACAAAAAATCAGCCAAGCGAGAAGCTGTTTTTTTGAAAAAATAAACAAAATTGACACCCCATTGGCCCAACTAACTAAAAAAAGAAAAGACCCAAATCAATAAAATCAGAGATGAAAAAGGAAACGTAACAACAGACACCACAGAAATAAAAAGAATCATCAGAAATTACTACAAGGACCTGTATGCCAGCAAACAGGAAAACCTATCAGAAATGGATAGATTCCTGGACACATGCAACCTACCAAAATTGAACCAGGAAGACATCGAAAACCTAAATAGACCCATAACTGAAACAGAAATTGAAACAGTAATAAAGGCCCTCCTGACAAAGAAAAGCCCAGGACCAGATGGATTCACTGCTGAATTCTACCAGACATTTAAAGAACAGACTCCAATTCTTCTCAAACTATTCAGAACAATCGAAGAAGAGGGAATCCTCCCAAATTCTTTCTATGAAGCCAGCATCACCTTAATCCCTAAGCCAGAGAAAGATGCAGCACTGAAAGAAAATTACAGACCAATATCCCTGATGAACATAGATGCAAAAATCCTCAATAAAATTCTGGCCAATAGAATACAACAACACATCAGGAAAATCATTCACCCAGACCAAGTGGGATTCATCCCTGGTATGCAGGGATGGTTCAACATTCGCAAATCAATCAATGTGATTCACCACATTAACAGACTGCAGAAGAAAAACCATATGGTTATCTCAATTGATGCCGAGAAAGCATTTGATAAAATTCAACACCCTTTCATGATGAAAACTCTAAGCAAATTGGGTATAGAAGGAACATTCCTCAATATAATCAAAGCAATCTATGAAAAACCCACAGCCAGCATCCTATTGAATGGGGAAAAGTTCGAAGCATTTCCACTGAAATCTGGCACCAGGCAGGGATGCCCACTCTCACCACTGCTATTTAACATAGTTCTGGAAGTTTTAGCCAGAGCCATCAGACAAGAAAAAGAAATCAAAGGAATACAAATCAAGAAGGAAAAAGTCAAACTATCCCTCTTTGCAGACGATATGATTCTGTACTTAGAGGATCCAAAGAACTCTACTAAGAGACTATTGGAACTCATAGAGGAGTTTGGCAAAGTGGCAGGATATAAAATCAATGCACAAAAATCAACAGCCTTTGTATACACAAGCAATGCCATGACTGAGAAAGAACTGCTAAGATCAATGCCATTCACAATAGCTACTAAAACAATCAAATACCTTGGAATAAACTTAACCAAGGATGTTAAAGATCTCTACGATGAAAATTACAAAACCTTAAAGAAAGAAATAGAAGAGGATACCAAGAAATGGAAAAATCTTCCATGCTCATGGATTGGAAGAATCAATATCATCAAAATGTCCATTCTCCCAAAAGCAATTTATAGATTCAATGCAATCCCAATCAAGATACCAAAGACATTCTTCTCAGATCTAGAAAAAATGATGCTGAAATTCATATGGAGGCACACGAGACCTCGAATAGCTAAAGCAATCTTGTACAACAAAAACAAAGCCGGAGGCATCACAATACCAGACTTCAGGACATACTACAGGGCAGTTGTAATCAAAACAGCATGGTACTGGTACAGAAACAGATGGATAGACCAATGGAACAGAATTGAAACACCAGAAATCAATCCAAACATCTACAGCCAACTTATATTTGATCAAGGATCTAAAACTAATTCCTGGAGCAAGGACAGTCTATTCAATAAATGGTGCTGGGAAAACTGGATTTCCACGTGCAGAAGCATGAAGCAAGACCCCTACCTTACACCTTACACAAAAATCCACTCAACGTGGATTAAAGACCTAAATCTACGTCCTGACACCATTAAGTTATTAGAGAACATTGGAGAAACCCTTCAAGATATTGGCACAGGCAAAGAATTTCTGGAAAAGACCCGGGAGGCACAGGCAGTCAAAGCCAAAATCAACTATTGGGATTGCAACAAATTGAGAAGTTGCTGTACTGCAAAAGAAACAGTCAGGAGAGTGAAGAGACAACCGACAGAATGGGAAAAAATATTTGCAAACTATGCTACAGATAAAGGGTTAATAACCAGAATCTACAAAGAGATCAAGAAACTCCACAAAAACAAAACCAACAACCCACTTAAGAGATGGGCCAAGGACTTCAATAGACATTTTTCAAAAGAGGAAATCCAAATGGCCAACAGGCACATGAAAAAATGTTCAAGGTCACTAGCAATCAGGGAAATGCAAATCAAAAGCACAATGAGGTTTCACCTCACCCCGGTTAGAATGGCTCACATACAGAAATCTACCAACAACAGATGCTGGTGAGGATGTGGGGAAAAAGGGACACTAACCCACTGTTGGTGGGAATGCAAACTGGTCAAGCCACTATGGAAATCAGTCTGGAGATTCCTCAGAAACCTGAATATAACCCTACCGTTCGACCCAGCCATCCCACTCCTTGGAATTTACCCAAAGGAGTTTAAATTGATAAAGAAAAAAGCGGTCTGCACCCTAATGTTTATTGCAGCTCAATTCACAATAGCCAAGACCTGGAACCAACCTAAATGCCCATCAATGGTTGACTGGATAAAGAAATTATGGGATATGTATTCTTTAGAATACTATACCGCAGTAAGAAACAATGAAATCCAGTCATTTGCAACAAAATGGAGGAATCTGGAACACATCATGCTGAGTGAAGTAAGCCAGTCCCAAAGGGACAAATACCATATGTTCTCCCTGATCAGTGACAACTGACTGAACACCAAAAAGGAAACCTCCTGAAGTGAAATGGACACTATGGTAAATGGTGACTTGATCAGCATAGCCCTGACTGCTAATGGACAACTTAATATATTATCCCTCATAGTATTTTTTTTGTCTGTTCTACTTAATATGACTGGTTTCATTCTGTAATTATCACACAGTTATTTTTAAGTGTTGAAAATTAACTGAAATGTGATCCCTGTTAAACATAAAAGTGGGAATAAGAGAGGGAAGAGATGTATAATTTGGGGCATGCTCGGGCTGACTTGCGCCAATTGGTAGAGTTGGAAACATACCAGGGGATTCCAATTCAATCCCATCAGGGTGGCATGTGCCAATGCCATCTCACTATTCCAAGTGATCAATTTCAGTTCACAATTGATCATAATGAAAGGACTAAGAGTCAAAGGGAGCACATAAACAAGTCTAGTATCTGCTAACACTAACCGATAGAATAAATAAAGGGGAGAGTGATCCAACATGGGAAGTGAGATACTCAGCGGACTCATAGAATGGCAGATGTACTAAATAGCACTCTGGCCTCAGAATCAGCCCTAAAGGCACCCGGATCTGGCTGAAAAGCCCATGAGAGTATTTCAGGCATGGAAAGCCAAGGCACTCTGGCAAAAAGATCTCTGTGAGTGAGATCCCAGTGGAAAGAACAGGTCTTCAAAGAGGGAGGTACCTTTCTCTGAAGGGAGGAGAGAACCTCCACTTTGACTATTACCTTGTCTAAACAAGATAAGAGTCGGAGAACTCAAGGGGCTTCCATAGCCTTGGAAACTCATGACTGGTGCATAGGGAGATTATTGATGCCATAAACAGGAGTGTCAATTTGTAAAGTCAACAACAGGAGTCACTGTGCACTTACTCCTCATGTAGGATCTCTGTCCTTAATGTGCTGTACACTGAGGCTTAATGCTATACCGAGTACTCAAACAGTATATTTCACTTTGTATTTCTATGGGGGTGCAAACGATTGAAATATTTACTTAATGTACACTAAACTGATCTTCTGTAAAAAAAAAAAAAAAAAGAAAGAAATTATCAATTCCCAACTTGACTCTCACTGGGATTAAACATGACAATAGGTCTGATCTGATTTCATCATGATTTAAAAAAAATCATCTATTATTTTTCACTTTATGTTTCTGTGTGGGAACAAACTGTTGAAATCCTTACTTAAGGTATACTAAGCTGATCTTCTGTATATTAAGATAATCGAAAATGAATCTTGATGTGAATGGAAGGGGAGAGGGAATGGGAAAGGGGAGGGTTGTGGGTGGGAGGGACGGTATGGGGGGGAAAGCCATTGTAACCCATGAGTCGTACTTTGGAAATTTATATTCATTAAATAAAAGATAAAAAAAAAAAGAGAATTGAAAATGAATCTTGATGTGAATGGAAGGGGAGAGGGAGCAGGAAAGGGGAGGGTTGCATTTGGGAGGGAAGTTATGGGTGGGAAGCCATTATAATCCATAAGCTGTACTTTGGAAATTTATATTAATTAAATAAAAGTTAAAAAGGAAACCTGTTGAAGTGAAATGGATCCTATGAGAAACAATATCTTGATCAGCCCTTGTCCTGATTTTGAGGAATAACTTACTATTTTATTCCTTTTGTTATTTTTTGTTCTACTTAATATCATTGATTGAACTCTTTAACACACAGTTATTCTTAGGCATTTAAATTTAACTGAAAAGTGATCCCTGTTAAATATAAGAGTGGGAATAAGAGAGGGAAGCGATGTACAATTTGGCACATGCTCACTTGGTCTTACCCCTAATGGTATAGCTAGAAATGTGCCAGGGGATTCCAATTCAATCCCATCAAGGTGGCATGTACCAATGCCATCTTACTTGTTTAAGTTAATAATTGATCAAAAAGATAGGATTAAGTGTCAGAGGAGTTATATAAATAAAATCAGAGTCTGGAGATAATAATTATCTGATTTAAAAAGGAGAGAATGATCCTACATGGGAAGCAGGATACACAGCAGACTCATAGAATGACAAATGCCCCAAACAGAACTCTGGCCTCAGAATCAGCCCTTAACGCATTCTGATCTGGCTAAAAAGCCCATGAGAGTTTCTCAGGCATGGAAAGCCAAGACATTGTGGCAAAAAAAAAAAAGACCTACATGAAAGATCTCTGTGAGTGACATCCCACCAGGAAGAATGGGCCATCAAAGAAGGCAGTACCTTTCTCTGAAGGGAGGAGAGAACTTCCACTTTGAATATGGCTGTGTCTGAATAAGATCAGAGTTGGTGAAATCAATAGGCTTCCATAGCCTTGGCAGCTCATGACAAGAGCCTTGGGTGATTACTGATGTCATAAATAAGAGTGTCAATTGTTAAATCAAGAACAGGAGTCACTGTGTACCTGCTCCCCATGTAGGATCTCTGTCCTTAATGTGTTGTACTATGCAAATTAATGGGAAAACTGCTACCCAAGCAGTACTCTATACTTCGTGTGTCTGTTGTTGCAGTCTGTTGAAATCTTCACTTAGTATACACTAAGTTGATCTTCTGTATATAAAGATAATTGAAAATGAATCATGATGAAGAATGGGATGGGAGAGTGAGTGCGAGATGGGATTGTTGCGGGTGGGAGGGAAGCTATGGGGGGAAGCTGCTATAATTTATATTTATATAAATTTATATTTATATAAAAGTTAAAAATAATTAAATTGTTTATTTCTTTTCTAATTTTTTTTATTTATTTTTACTGAATGAGTTTTCTGAGTCATTCTGCTTCTCCAAGATATGTTTGCTCAGGATATGTTTACTTTTTTGCTTAGTGGTGCCCCATAAATTCCAAACACCATTTTGTTTTCTTCCTAAGTTTTTCTTCTGCTTTATTGCCTGAGCTATTTCAAAAACTGTCTTCTAGCTCAGCTGTTCTTACGCCCCACTGAGTCTGTTGTTAAGTCTTTCTACTATGTTTTCTCTTTGACACCTGTTCCTCAGGTTCTTTAATCTTTCAGTTTTCTGAGCAACTTCACTGCCTGTCATTCATTGTGTCTTATTTGGTTTGATGCAAGGACATGAGGTAACTCCAAATGGGAGCCAACTCACCAGAAAGACCATTCAGCTGGGCATTCTTCTTCAAATGGGGGGTACTGCATTTTTAGGCTTTTTGACAACAAGGAACTAAATGTGTAGTTAATAACTCATGAATGTCATGGATCTACAAATGGTTTCTATGTAACATTCTGCATCTATATTCAAGTGAGTATGGGTCAATATTGATGTCTTCAACTCTGTTCCAACACACGTATTCTTCTGGATGCTTCCCTTGCTTCCCTATGAAGTCCCACTCTAAAAATGACAAGTCTGTCTTATTCCACTTATTTGTTGCACCTTAGTCCATTTACTTAACCATCTCAAAATTGTGAAACCACAACTCTGGTAGTTAATTACTTGCTGCACCAGAGAATAGTAGTTAGCCTTAGTTTGCCAGACTCCAATCACATTTTTTTCAGATTTATTGATTTATTTAAAAAATTACAGTGAGAGAGAAAGGCAGACAGACCTACAAGCACACACACACACACACACACACACACACACACACACAGAATCTTCCACTTGCCAATTCACTCCCCCAGGTGATTGATTGCAATGGCCAGGGCTGAACAGGCCAAAGTGAGAGCTTGGATCTTCATTAGGGTTTCCACATAGATGGTAGGGGCCCAAACACCTGGGCATACTTCCATTTTTCCCAGGTAAGTATCAGGAAGCCAGATTGTAATTGGAGCAGCCAAGACATGATACACAACCCAGTTTGGATGTAAGCATCAGAAGCAGCAGCTTACCTACTTTGCCACAATGTCTGCCCTTCCTCACGCCTTCACAGGTACCTAAGTTAGCACCAATCATGTGTTCTTCAATGGGGTTTCTTACATTTAGAATATATTATTCCTGTTTCTTCAAATTCTGTGTTCAGTTCCTGAATTTCCTGGCATTCTTTATCTTTGATTTATAGACTTTAAAATCTATAGAGTAGGACAAGTTCATAATGTGCTATCATCCTCCATGGCAGTTTCTTTTTTTTAAAGAATTATTTATTTATTTGAAAGTCAGAATTACACCGAGGAGAGGTAGAGATAGAGATTTTCCATCCAATGGTTCACTCGCCAATTGGCCACAACAACCGGAGCTGCACTGATCCGAAGCAAGGAGCCAGGAGCTTCTTCCGGGTCTCCTGTGCTGGTGCAGGGGCCCAAGGATTTGGGCCATCTTCTACTGCTTTCCTAGGCCATAGCAGAGAGCTGGATCTGAAGAGGAGCAGCTGGGACTAGAACCAGTGCCCATATGGGATGCTGGAGCTTCAGGCCAGGGCATTACCACACTGTGCCACAGCACCAGGCCCCAGGGTAGTTTCAGCGTTCTTTTACACTCCCCTGTGCTCCACATACACATCTTTTTTTCTGCATGTCACAAACACTAATTTTTTCCCCATTATTTTGGTTTTACTCTTTCACAGAGAAACACACATTTAAAGATTCCAGCTGGGTTCCTGTGACATGATAGCCATTTTCTTTATATTGCTGAAGAGAATTAACTTGTATGGGTGTCCTGGAGTTTATTTTTTGCACCTGTGAAAACAGATCAGTGCCTTATGATTTGTTTTTTAAGTGTCATTTATTTATTTGAAAGGTGGATTTATAGAGAGGAGACCTAGACACATGCATATGCACACACACACACACACACACACACACACCCAGAAGAGAGAGTGATGGAGAGAGAGAGAGAGAGAGAGAGAGAGAGAGAGAGAGAGAGAAACTTCTATCCACTGGTTCAGTCCCCCTAAAGACCACAAAGGCCAGGCCTGTGCCAGGGAGAAGTCAGAAGGCAGGAGCTTCCTCTGGATCTCCCACATGTTTACATGGTCCAAGGGACTTGTTCCATTTTCTACTGCTTTCCTGAGAGCACCAGAAGGGAGCTGGATTGGAAGTGGTGTAGCCAGAATTCAAACTGGTGTCCCTATGTGATGCCAGCACTGCAGGCCATGGCTTAACCGAGCCACAGCATGGACCCTGACTTTTGATTCTTGGTGGTTATAAAGTGGGCACCAGCATTTGTAAGCATGCAAGATCTAGTATTGATTCAAGTTTTTGAATCACTGAGGTAACTCCCTAGCTATACAAATTGTGTGATCCTCATTCAAGCCCTTTTAAAATCTACATAGGAAGCAGCTCAACTGTGGGGTATTCATTTTGCATACTGGTGGATACACCACTTTGGACAGAGTCCCTGGGTTAAAGTCCTGCCTCCACTTCTGATTCCTCCTTCATTTTAGTACAATCCCTGGTTGGCAGTCGGTGATGATTGAAGTAGTTGAGTCCTTGGCCCCAGTGGGAGAATCTAATTGAGTTTCCTGCTCCTTTTTTTTTTGTCTGTCTCAGCTTGGATATTGTGCATATTGGGTGTGAACTAGCAATTGGGGGGTATTATTCTATTTCTGTGCCTCTGTGTATCTGTATTTCAAATAGATATTCTAAATAACTAAAAATACTAAAAACAGGCTGGCACTGTGGTATAATGAGTTTTGCTGACACCCAAAAAACTGGCATCCCATATTGGCACCAGTTTGAGTCCCAGATGTTCCACTTCTTATCCAGCTCCCTCATAATGAGCCTGGGAAAGCAGTAGAAGATGGGCCAAGTAATTCAGTGTCTGCACCCATGTGAAAAACTTGGATGAAGCTCCTGGCTCCTGGGTTCAGTCTCACCCAGCCCTGGCTGTCGTGGATATTGGAGGAGTGAACTAACAGATGGAACATCTCATTGTCTCTTCCTTTCTTTCTGTAACTCTGCCTTTCAAAAGAAAAATATTAGAAACTTTGTGACTGAAATCTGAGTTGCTTTACCATGTTGCACTTCTGCCAGCTATGAACATGATTCCTATTTGTTGCCAATTGTTTGTTTTGTCAAGTATTTACTTTTTTATTTGTAAAGTATATGTACTGATATCTTACTATGGTTTTCATTTGTAATTTCCTAGGGAAATATGATGGTAAACATCTGTCCATGTTTTTATTGGAATCTATTGCTGTAATATAATGTGGTTACTTCTTGGATATTTACCCAGTTTCAGTTTGGATGCATATTTTTATAGCTTTATTTTAAGAAATTTATTTTATAACAATTTATTCAGAAAATACTATTAACATAAGTAGAACAGATTTCATGCATTTCATAGGTAACAGTTCTAAGAATATAACCATATTTCCCTCCCTCAATCCCCTTCCTTCCTCTGTTTTTTGTTTTCATCATTTTTCCAAAAACGTAATTTCAATCTGCTTAATAATCACAGGCTTAATGCACCAATAGCCATAAGGTTCAACAAGTAGAAAGTAGTAAGAGCACAGTTCCACAAGAGAGGTAAACGAGAGATAAAAATAGCAATCAAATAAAAATGTGTTTGTTTCATCCCTATATTATTTTTGTATCCTATAGTAACTGCCACATATCAGGGAAATCATACAATATATTTCTTTTGGGGAATATATTATTTCAGTAAGCATAATAATTTCCAGTTTCACCCATTTAGCTGTGAAAGAGGATTTTATGGCTGTGTAGGATTCCATAGTGTATGTGTGCAAGTGTGTGCACACCATGCTTTATTTATCCTGTAATCATTTGAAGGACAGCTGTATTGATTCCACATTTTAGTTCCTGTAAATTGATCTCCAATAAACATGGTGTAACAAATAACACTTTCACATGCTCATTTCATTTGGAGTAAATCCTCAGGAATGGATGACTATGTTTTATGGTAGGTCTATATTCAGATTTATGAGGTACATTGATATTGGTTTCCATAATAGTTGTATTAATTTATAGTGTCATCAGAAGTCAATTGGGGTAATTTTCTGTTACAACCTTACCAGTGTTATTTTTATTTTTTATTTTGTTAAAGATTTATTATTTATTGGAAATTCAGCATTATACAGAGATAGAAGGAGAGGCAGAGAGAGAGAGAGAGTGGTCTTCCATGCACTGGTTCCCCCTGCCGCAGTTGGCTGCAACAGCTAGAGCTGTGCGAATCTTAAGGCAGGGGCCAGGAGCTCATTCTGGGTCTCCCACCTGGGTGCAGGGGTCAAAGGACTTGGGCCATCTTTCTACTGATTTCCCAGACCATAACACAGAGCTGGATCATAAATGGAACAGTTTGAACCAGAACCAGCATCCATATTGGATGCCAGCAGTAGAGGTGGTGGCTTTACTCACTACACCAAAACACTGGCCCTTTTTTTTTTTTAAATTTGTGAGTGATAGCCATTCTAACTAGGGTGAGGTTAAACTGCATTATGGTTTTGATTTGCATTTTTGATGGCTTATGATGGCTAGGCCTCCGGCAGTGGTACTGGCATCCCAGATGTGTCCTAGTTCATATCCTGGCTGCTTCTCTTCTAATCCAGCTTTCTGCTATGCACTGCAAAAGCAGTAGAGAGAATGGGCCAAGAACATAAGCCCCTGAACCTGTTTGGGGGACCTAGAGAAGTTCTTTGCTATTGGCTTTGAATAGGCTCTGCTCCAGCCATAGTGAAGACCTGGGGAGTGGAACTAGTAGATGAAAGATCTTTCCCTCTGTCTTTCCCTCTGTCTGTATGTATCTAAATCTATCTTTAAAATAAAAAATGTAAAAAACATTTTTAAATAGAATACCTAAAATCACGACGAGTTCTTTCCATGTTATATGGTATATTACAGGAAATATAGCAGTGTCTATAATGTATGATGGAAAATTTCATATGCCAATGATAAAAATCTGGAAAGGGTAAAAATGAGTCAATTGGAAAGGAAGAGTGAATACACATGGCCTAGGATTCCTGTATACACATGAAATTTCCCAGGAGGACTTACAGAGCTTTGAGCAAGCTGATGAACTTACAATGAAAATGCAAAGCAAGTCTGGAACAAGGTCACTGTACCACCACTGGCTTACAAGGATGTTAGTGATACACAGTTTATAGCAATAGATTAAAAAGTAAAGTAAAAAATAAAAAGTGATGTATGTGTTATAAAAACATATGTTGTGATTACAGACACAAGTAAAAATGAACACACTATGAAATAATATTTATTATGGTTACTATGTGAAATAATGTATAATTTGAAAGGGGAAATAATAGTGTGAAAAGTAAAAATAGGGAATTTTCTGATAAATAGTTCAACACAATTATATCGATATCAGATAATAAGAAAAAAATGAAATTTCAATAATAAAACAGATCATGTCATGTTGTATAATATATGACAGGAAAGGTTCACATATCTTGAATTACAGTGTGAAAGTTTTAAAAATCAAAGGCAAAATTAGAACTAACATGTCTGTGAGAAACTATGTACGTGAGAGTTAACAGGAAACCTGCAGAATATGAGTGTGTTGATGACTTCACAAAATGCTAACCAAGCTAAACACATAGTGTTGGGCTGGCTCAGATTAAGATATTAAAATTATGTACTGATAATAGATTTTTTAAAATTTATTTGACAGGAAGAGTTACAGATAGTGAGAGAGAGAGACAGACAGAAAGGTATTCCTTCTGTTCACTCTCCAAATGGCCACTAAAGCTGGTGCTGTACTGATCTGAAGCAAGGAGCCAGGTACTTTCTCCTGGTCTCTCATGCAGGTGCAGGGGCCCAACCACTTGGGCCATCCTCCACTACCCTCCCAGGCCACAGCAGAAAGCTGGATTGGAAGAGAAGCAACCATGACTAGAACCAGTGCCCATATGGGATGCTGGACCACAGGAGGAGGATTAGCCAAGTGAACCACAGCACCGGCCCTGATAATAGCTATAATTTAAAAAGTCATGCAATTATGAAAAGCAAATTTTTATCAATGTAAGAAAAATAACTTGGGAGGAGAAATAAAACTAAGCTAATGTAGATAAAGTTACAGAAGCACAGATTGCTACTGTTGCATTAAAAATGAATGATAAAAAGTCCAACATACTTATACCAAAGATCATACCAATCTATCACAGAAGTAAAATAAGCATGTCTGGGGAATGGTGTGCTGGTACAGTGGATTAGGCCAATGGGCTTGCCCTTATCAATCACTGTGATGCCTGGTAGAAGTACAATCTATTCTGCATTACTGATCCAGCTTTCTGCTAAGGTACCTTGGAGGCATAAGATTATGGCCTAAATAATCCATTTCCTGCCATCCACATCAAAGCCCCAGATGGAGTTTCTGGCTCCTGGCTTAGGCCTGGCTCAGCCCCAGTTGCTGTGGCAATTAGATGAGTACCCAAATACATGGAATTTCCCCCCTCCATTTTTCCTTTCCACTCTGCCCTTAAAATAAATTTTTAAAAAACTAAGAGCCTTGACTATGTAGAAGTATGTTACTTTCAATAATAAAAGGTACATTTAGATCCCCAAAAATATCAACAAAATCTGCAAAATGCTACCTATAAAGAGTTAACAGCCAGGTATCACATTAAATTTCTCTGAAAAAAAAAGTGTACATAAAGGTTGTGAGGTAGTTATAATTTCACAGGGTTGATAACTTCACAATGAACAAGATAACATGGAAGGTTCTGGTTCTAGAAGGTTCTAGATACTATGACACACAAAGGTGATACATAAAATGCTAAGGTATAAACATAAAATGATAAAGGGATGCAAATGCAGTAAAATAATATTGTGATCACTGTGAGAAAAATAAGCAATTTGTTAACAAGAGTGAGGGCTAACTTTGTGGTTTAATAAGTCAAGACACTACTTGTGATGGTATGGTAGATGTCCCACTTCTGATCTAACTGTCTGCTAGTGACCTGAGAAAAGGAGTGGAAGGTGGCCTAAGGGTTTAGACCCTTGCCATCCTTGTGGGAGAACTAGATGAAATTCCTAGCTTTCAACCTGGATCAGAATTAGCTGCTGCAGCCATCTGAGAAGTGAAACAGCATATGGATTCTTCCTTCCTTCCTTCCTTCCTTCCTTCCTTCCTTCCTTCCTTCCTTCTTTCCTTCTTTCCTTCTTTCCTCTCTCTCTCCCCTCTCTCTTCCTCTCTCTTTCTCCCTCCTTCCTTCTCCTCCTACCTCCCTTCCCTATAGCTTTGATTTTTAAATAAAGAAAACTAAAAAAAAAAAAAAAGGAATGAGGTGTGCAAAACCAATGTCAGCTAAGGTGCTAAAAACAGTCCATCACAATTGCATTAAAAGGGGAAAACACTACGACCTTGTCTAAATATGATCAGAGTTGGTGAACTCAAAAGGATTCCATAGCCTTGGCTACTCATGACAAGAGCCTAGGGTGATTACTGATGCCATAAACAAGAGTGTCAATTTGTTAAGTCAACAACAGGAGTCACTGTGCACTTACTCCTCATGTAGGATCTCTGTCCTTAATGTGCTGTACATTGTGATTTAATGCTATAACTAGTACTCAAACAGTATTTTTCACTTTGTGTTTCTATGTGGGTGCAAACTGTTGAAATCTTTACTTAATGTATGCTAAACTGATCTGTATATAAAGAGAAATGAAAATGAATCTTGATGTGAATGGAAGGGGGAAGGGAGAGGGAAAGGTGAGGGTTGTGGGTGGGAGGGAAGTTATGGGGGGGAAGCCATTGTAATCCATAAGCTGTACTTTGGAAATTTATATTCATTAAATAAAAGTTAAAAAAATAAAAAATAAAAAAATAAATCAGTTAAAAAAAGAAAAAAAGGGGGGGAAACAAATGATATCTTTTCCAGGAAACATAAATCAATTATTTATGTCACCAATTACCTGAATAGCAATAAATAAAACGTGACACAAATATTCTATTGAAACTCTTAGAAAGCAAAATCTCACAAATATTGAGAACAAGCAAAAATATATTACTGAAAAGAGTGAATTAGCAGAAGGCTTACGATTTTTCTGAAAATATGCATGCATGATAACTTCAGATTTATTTTGTGTGAATAAATGAGTAATCTGATAAGAGTAATAATAGAATGACAAACAATTGTAAAGGCAGTTGCTGAAAAATACATCATTAAAATTACATTTAAAATGGGAAATAAAGAGAAGGTAAAACAATCCCATTTCCTTGAGAATAATCATAAATGAAAGATGATGCTACATGGGTTTTTTTAAACTACTCAATTGGGCATTTTAAAAATCATAGGAGAATTCAAAGTTCCCCAATAATTGAGAAAAGTTTTTAAAAAATGTTATCAAGAAGTGGTGAATAACTGGTGGGACCTAAGATGGGTTTAAGATTTGTGTAAGTGAAGATTGCAGGGACAACTTACAGTTTTGATATAAATGATGACCTCATATTGAAAAAGGATATTAGTGATATATAGATAAAACACATAATATCAAAGACAAAATGAAATAATTAGAAATATTATGAGGGGCCAGTGCTATGGTGCAGTGAGTAAAGACAGCACCTTCAATGCCCGCATCCCATAAAGGTGCTGATTTGAGTCCCAGTTGCTCCACTTCCAATACAGCTCTCTGTTATAGCCTGAGAAAGCCATAGAAGATGGCCCAAGTCCTTGGGCTCCTATACCCACATTGGAGACATGGAAGAAGCTCCTGGCTCCTGGATTCAGACTGACATAGCTCTGGCCATTGCAGCCATCTGGGGAGTTAAGCAGCAGAAAGAAGACTTCTTTCTGCCTCTCTGTAATTCTGCCTTTCAAATAAATAAATAAATATTTAAAAAAATATGAAATAAAAATATGGCATATATGCACAATGGAGTACTACTCAGTCATAAAAAAGAATGCAATCCCAACTTTTACAACAAAATGGATGCAATTAGAGTCCATTATGCTTAGTGAAATAAGTCAGTGACAAAAAAGGCAATGTATGTTTTCTCTTATATGTGGGAGTTAATATAAGATACAAAAAACAAAATGCATAAAAATGAAATTGACATTATGATATATTCATTATTTATGACCTTCTCTATCTTCCTGTGGAATAATGGTTTCCCTACTTTTTACCTGTTGAATAGTGTTGCTAGTGGTGCATTATCTGTGATTATAAAATACATTTTAATTGTTATTGCAAAAGTTAAAGAAAAAAGAAAGCAAGAGGGGGAATTGAGGGAGGGGGCAAATTGTGGTCATTTTCCTGGAATTGTATCTACAAACTTCATGAAATCTGTTCTTTTTATATGAATAAAATTTAAGAAGAAATAAAATTCATTTATAATTATTGTGAGAACAAATGAATAATTTTAGTTTAAACAATAATTGTGTGAAAAGAGAATATGACATTACTCTAAAACAGACTATTATAAGTACATTAAAAAGGGAAAAAAATATATTTCAGGAAAGAGAAATCAAAGACCATATAACTTACAACAATAATCATATTTTTTTCTTTTCTAAACACAATTTTCTTAAAGAAAATATGTATATAGAACTATTCATCAAAACTTTCAACAATTGAAAAGTCTCAAATAATCATTAAGGGTATTTGTTAACTGCAAGAATGAATTATCAGATGAATCTAGGACATCTCTGAAAATACATGTCCATGATGGTTGCCAAAAAAACTGTAATATCTTTTGGAGCTGGTGATCTCATAATGAAAAATTCAACCATGATGACCATGCATTCACAGTGCTAAGACTGGCTTACAATACCAAGTTAAAGAGATATATAGGGGGCCAGCTCTGTAGCACAGTAGGTTAATCCTCCACCTGAGGCACCTGCATCCCATATGGGAGCAGGTTGTAGTCCTGGCAGCCCCTATTACAATCAAGCTCTCTGCTATACCCTGGGAAAGTAGTAGAAGATGGTCTAAGTGCTTGGGCCCCTGCATCCACATGGGAGACCAGGAAGAAACACCTGGCTCCTGGCTTTGGATTGGCACAGCTTCTGCCATTGTGGCCATCTAGGGAGTGAAACAACAAAAGGAAGACCTTTCTCTCTGTCTCTCCCTCTCATTGTCTGTAACTCTACCTGTCAAATAAATAATAAAATCTTTTAAAAAAAGAGAGAGAGAGATATAGGTGTTAGCTATAAACTCAAATGCAAAAACAAAAAAGATGTTATGAAATAAAATATATTATGATTACTATGAGAATAAATAAATAATTTTAGTAGCAATGATAGAATGACAAGGATATAAAGAAACTGTTGAAAACTAGACTGTTGAGGCTGATATTGTGGCAAAGTGGGTAAAGTAACTGTCTGTAGTGCTGGCATCCCATTTGGATACAAATTTGAGTCCTGGCTGCTCCACAGTGATCCAGTTCCCTATTAATGTGTCTGGGAAAGCACTGGATGATAGACCAATTCTTTGTCCATTGTACCCCTGTGGAAGACCTGGAAAAATCTTCTGTCCTGTGCCTTCAGTCTGGCCCAGTCTTGGACTTTGTGGGCATTTTGGGAGTGAACCAAGAAGGAATATTTCTCTCTATCTCTCACTCTCACTCTCTCTCTTCCTTTCTCATTGTAACTCTGTCTTTCAAATATATAAAATATATTTAAAACATATACTATTGTAATTACAGGAAAAAGAAAAACATAAAAATTTTCCATGAAATATAAATCAAAGAAAACATCACCTGCTAGAATAATAACACAGGTAAGATATATGGATTTAGAAGTAACCTACTGACATTTCCAAAAAAATCAAAGCTAATCTCACAATTCCATAAATATTCACAATTACCAAGAAATATGATGCTTTGTAGGAGGCAGTGTCCAGATTCTCCTAAAATGGCTCTGAAAAACTGTGTACATGAAAATTCCCAGAATAACTGATACAATTTTATGGCAGTTGATAACCTCATAATGAAAATACCAAGAAAAATGACCTGAAGTTCACAGTGGAAGGATTTGCATAGAATAGATTATTAAGATACACATAGGTGATAGTTACAAGACCAGACAAGAAAATTCAAGGAGGATGCTGGAGATGTTACAAAATCAAATATATTATAAGAAACAGTTATTTCACAGAAATAATAGAATGAGTAGGTAAAAGTTTGGCTGGAAACTATATGACTACAATTACTCTACAAAGGAAAACGAATGAAAAAATACAAAATGGAAATCAAAAGAGTTCAAAGAAGTTAGCAGAAAAATTCAATGAAGCCAGTGGCTGTACCTCCTCTACTGTAACACTCACACACTGATAGTAATTATAGAGTCCCATAAACTTCATGTAAGTTAAAAAGTTGTTCATGGGGGCCAACATCCTGGTGCAGCAGATAAAACTGCCATCTGTGAGATAATAATCCCACACTTGTGCTGCTTCACTTCCAATCCAGCTCCCTGTTAATGGCCTGAAATATGCAGTGGAAGATAGCCCAAGTGATTGGGCACCTGCAACTCATGTGGATGATGGGAAGAAACTCCTGGCTCCTGGCCGCAGCCAGACCCACTCAAGCCATTGAAAAACATGTGGAGTAAACTAGAAGATGGTAGATCTCTTTCTCTCCTCTCTGTGTATCTCTTTCAAATAAATAAATATTTTAAAACAATCAGAAAAGGTGGCTCTAAAAATGGATTACATGGACAGTGTGAATTTTCAGGGATGCCAAGATTTCTCAAAATATATGTGCATGACAATTTTCAGTAGAGCTTAAATAATTTTGCTGGAGTCCATGACTTCATAGTCAAAATTTAATTTGTTTACAGATTCATAAAGAAGGATAAACTTAGACTAGGACATTAAAACACACATGGGGTAATGGTAATCTGAAAGATGAAACATAAAAATTGAATGTTTTTATGAATTAAAATACATTGATTGAGTAGAAATGAGTAATTTGGTGGGACAAATGATAAATTAACAAAAGACTTATGGAAAATTGGTGATAAATGGACTATTACATCACATTAAAAAGGAAAGTAAAGACTCAAGAAAAAGAAAATCAAAGACAATGACACGTAACCTAACAGTCTTCAACTGCTTTAGTTTTCCCAGTTAAAGGGAAATTTAGAGTCCCACAAACATCCATAAAATATACATGATATATTAACTGGAAGAGGTGAATGATTACCCCATCCTAAGATGTCTCTGAGAAACTGTGTACTTGAAAGTTGCCAAGAGGGGGCGGAGCCAAGATGGCGGAATAGTGAGGGTGCACACGGATAGTCCAGGAAAATTTAGTTTAATAAAAGGGGAGTTACGGTAGCCTCAGAAAAAGGACCAGGAAAATATTGCAGAGGAAACTCTTCTGGCTCTAGTGGCTGTGAATCGGAGGACCTACTGGGAGAACAAGGTCACCCACCACACGGAAGCCAAGCTGCGGGAGCCACAGGGTCTGCGCAACAGTGCAGGAAGGGAAGTGCATGTCACACAGACACCAGCGGGGAGAGTTGGGACACCCAGGGCTCCGAGTCCACACATCGGCGCTGGAAGGGCAGGTGAGCTCAAAAACCCGAGACATTGGCGGGAAAACGGGGGTCAGAATCTAGAGGGGAGCCGGAAAGTGCACCAGACTCACTACCAGAGAGAAGGAAAAAAAAAGGTGGGGGGTTTCTCTCTCCTACAACCTTGCAAATGTTGCAAGGCTGCAAGGCTTACAAGAGTTTCCAAGTGTTTGCAAGAGACAAAGAACAGGCCCCCTCTCTGGATTTACATAACAACAGGGGAGAGCTAAGGAACTGAGTCACTACAATTCAGTAGCCTAGGCAACCCAGTGGGAGTCCAGAGGAGAAACAGAGCCTGCACAGACTCTTTGGGTAGAAGCCAGAGATCGGAAGCTAAATACCATCAATTTGCACAGCCATGCGGTGCGGTATTACCCCCTGAATAAATAAATAAATAAATAAATAAATAAATAAATAAATAAATAAATAAAGATTTACTATGCATAACCTGAGGGTGTCACCTTTGCACACCCTTAACCAGGAAGAACCAAGCAGAGCTCTCAGGCCACACCCATCTCAAGCCTCCAAGTCTCCTCCAACAGCAGGCAGTCCACTTAACACAGACATAGTATAAAATAAAAAAAAAAATTAAAAAAAAATTCACAATGACAAAAGAAGAATTAACTATGCCAAGCAACAAACACAGAAATTGAGGGAACAAGATCAATGATGACAGTATGATGCCTCCAAATAAACAAAACACCCCAAGCCAAGATTATGAAGATGATGAGATAGAAGAAATGCAAGATACGGATTTCAAAAAATTTATGATAAGAACATTTAGAAGTTTTCAAAACCAAATCCTTGAACTACAGAAATCCTTATTGGGCAGGATTGAAAAGCTCTCGTGACAATGAAATTTTAAGGAAGAATCAAAATGAAATGCAGAAACTAGTAGAACAGGAAAGTGTGATAGTGAAGAGAAATCAAAATGAAATGAAGAGCTCAATAGATGAAATGATAAACACATTAGAAAGCCTTAAAAACAGAATGGGTGAAGCAGAAGAGAGAATAGCGGGCTTAGAAGACAGAGCACAGGAAAACATACAGTCAAACCAAAGAAAAGAAGAGGAAATGAGAAATCGAAAAAATATTGTTGGGAATCTACAGGATACTATTAAAAAAACCAACATTCGAGTTCTAGGAGTTCCTGAAGGCATGGAGAGAGAGAAAGGATTAGAAGGCCTTTTTAGTGAGATGCGAGCAGAGAACTTTCTGGGTTTGGAGAAGGACAGAGACATCCTAGTACAGGAAGCTCATAGAACCCCCAATAAACATGACCAAAAGAGATCCTCACCATGACACGTGGTAATTAAACTTACCACAGGGAAACATAAAGAAAAGATCCTAGGGCGGGCGCCGCAGCTCACTAGGCTACTCCTCCACCTAGCGGCGCCGGCACACCGGGTTCTAGTCCCGGTCGGGGCGCCACATTCTGTCCCGGTTGCTCCTCTTCCAGGCCAGCCCTCTGCTGTGGCCCGGGAGTGCAGTGGAGGATGGCCCAGGTGCTTGGGCCCTGCACCCCATGGGAGACCAGAAAAAGCACCTGGTTCCTGGCTCCTGCCATCGGATCAGCGCGGTGCACTGGCCGCAGCGCGCCGGCCGCGGCGGCCATTGGAGGGTGAACCAACAGCAAAAGGAAGACCTTTCTCTCTGTCTCTCTCTCTCTGTCCGCTCTGCCTGTCAAAAGAAAAAAAAAAAGAAAAAGAAAAGATCCTAAAATGTGCAAGAGAGAAACGTCAGATTACTCTCAGAGGATCTCCAATTAGACTCACAGCAGACTTCTCATCAGAAACACTACAGGCTCGCAGGGAATGGCGAGACACAGCACAGGTGCTAAGAGAGAAAAATTGCCAGCCCAATATATTATATGTTGCTAAGCTCTCATTTGTGAATGAAGGTGAAATAAAGACCTTTCATAGCAAACAGAAATTGAAAGACTTTGTGGCCACTCGTCCAGCCCTGCAAAAGATACTTAAAGATGTGCTACACTCAGAAACAAGGCCATCAATATGAAAGAAGGTAAAGGAAGAACACCTACCAGTAAAAGAGCATGGGAAGCTCAAAGCATATACTAGAAAATATCTCCAGGAAAATGGCAGGGCAAAGTCACTACGTATCAATAGTCACATTAAATGTAAATGGACTTAACTCTTCAGTTAAAAGACACCGATTGGCTGATTGGCTTAAGGAACAAAAGCCAACTATTTGTTGCCTACAAGAAACACCTCTCTCTAACAAAGATGCATGCAGACTGAAAGTGAAAGGTTGGAAAAAGATATTCCATGCCAACAGAAACCAAAAAAAGCAGGTGTAGCCATATTAATATCAGACAAAATAAACTTTAATACAAAAACTGTTAAGAGAGACAAAGAGGGACACTATATAATGATTAAGGGTTCAATTCAACAGGAAGATGTAACTATTATAAATGTATATGCACCTAATTACAGGGCACCGGTCTATTTAAAAGATATGTTAACGGACTTAAAGGGAGACTTAGACCCCAATACAATAGTACTGGGGGACTTCAATACTCCACTCTCAGAAATAGACAGATCATCCAGACAGAAGATCAACAAGGAAACAGCAGATTTAATAGACACATTTGCCCAAATGGATCTAACAGATATCTAGAGAACTTTCAATCCTACGTCTAAAGACTTCACATTCTTCTCAGCAGTGCATGGAACCTTCTCTAGGATTGATCACATACTAGGCCATAAAGCAAGTCTCAGCAAATTTAAAAGAATTAGAATCATACCATGCAGCTTCTCAGACCACAGCGGGATGAAGCTGGAAATTAGCAACTCAGGAAACCCCAGAAAGTATGCAAACACATGGAGACTGAACAACATGCTCCTGAATGAACACTGGGTCATTGAAGAAATCAAAAGAGAAATCAAAAACTTTCTGGAAGTAAATGAAGACAACAACACAACATATCAAAACTTATGGGATACAGCAAAAGCAGTATTGAGAGGCAAATTTATAGCAATAGGTGCCTATATCAAGAAATTGGAAAGGTACCAAATAAATGAGCTTTCAGCTCATCTCAAGGACCTAGAAAAACTGCAGCAAACCAAACCCAAATCTAGTAGGAGAAGAGAAATAATTAAAACCAGAGAAGAAATTAACAGGATTGAATCCAAGAAAAACACTACAAAAAATCAGCCAAGCGAGAAGCTGGTTTTTGAAAAAATAAACAAAATTGACACCCCATTGGCCCAACTAACTAAAAAAAGAAAAGACCCAAATCAATAAAATCAGAGATGAAAAGGAAACGTAACAACAGACACCACAGAAATAAAAAGAATCATCAGAAATTACTACAAGGACTTCTATGCCAGCAAACAGGAAAATCTATCAGAAATGGATAGATTCCTGGACACATGCAACCCAAATTGAACGAGGAAGACATAGAAAACCTAAATAGACCCATAACTGAAACAGAAATTGAAACAGTAATAAAGGCCCTCCTGACAAAGAAAAGCCCAGGACCAGATAGATTCACTGCTGAATTCTACCAGACATTTAAGGTAGAACTAATTCCATTTCTTCTCAAACTATTCAGAACAATCGAAAAAGATGGAATCCTCCCTAATTCTTTCTATGAAGCCAGGATCACCTTAATCCCTAAGCCAGAGAAAGATGCAGCACTGAAAGAAAATTACAGACCAATATCCCTGATGAACATAGATCTTGAACATTTTTTTCATGTGCTTGTTGGCCATTTGGATTTCCTCTTTTGAAAAATGTCTATTGAGGTCCTTGGCCCATCTCTTAAATAGGTTGTTTGTTTTGACGTTGTGGAGTTTCTTGATCTCTTTGTAGATTTTGGTTATTAACCCTTTATCTGTTGCATAGTTTGCAAATATTTTTCCCATTCTGTCGGTTGACTCTTCACTCTCCTGACTGTTTCCTTTGCAGTACAGAAACTTCTCAATTTGATGCAATGCCAATAGTTGATTTTGGCTTTGACTGCCTGTGCCTCCCAGGTCATTTCCAGAAACTCTTTGCCTGTGCCAATATCTTAAAGGGTTTCTCCAATGTTCTCTAATAACTTGATGGTGTAAGGTCGTAGATTTAGGTCTTTAATCCATGTTGAGTGGATTTTTGTGTAAGGTGTAAGGTAGGGGTCTAGTTTCATGATTCTGCATGTGGAGATCCAGTTTTCCCAGCACCATTTATTGAATAGACTGTCCTTGCTCCAGGAATTGGTTTTAGATCCTTGATCAAATATAAGTTGGCTGTAGATGTTTGGATTGATTTCTGGTGTTTCAATTCTGTTCCATTGGTCTATCCATCTGTTTCTGTACCAGTAACACCCTGCTTTGATTACATGCCCTGTAGTATGTCCTCAAATCTGGTATTGTGAAGCGTCGGCTTTGTTTTTGTTGTTCAAGAATGCTTTAGCTATTCGAGGTCTCTTGTGCCTCCATATGAATTTCGGCATCATTTTTTCTAGATCTGAGAAGAATGTCTTTGGTATCCTGATTGGGATTGCATTGAATCTATAAATTGCTTTTGGGAGAATGGACATTTTGATGATGTTTGTTCTTCCAATCCATGAGCATGGAAGATTTTTCCATTTTTTGGTATCCTCTTCTATTTCTTTCTTTAAGATTTTGTAATTCTCATCATAGAGATCTTTATCGTCCTTGGTTAAGTTTATTCCAAGGTATTTGATTGCTTTTTTAGCTATTGTGAATGGGATTGATCTTAGCAGTTTTTTCTCAGCCGTGGCATTGCTTGTATATACAAAGGCTGTTGATTTTTGTGCATTGATTTTATACCCTGCCACTTTGCCAAACTCCTCTATGAGTTCCAATAGTCTCTTAGTAGAGTTCTTTGGATCTTCTAAGTAAAGAATCATATCATCTGCAAAGAAGGATAGTTTGACTTCTTCCTTCTCAATTTGTATTCCTTTAATTTCTTTTTCTTGTCTGATGGCTCTGGCTAAAACTTCCAGAACTATGTTACATAGCATTAGTGAGAGTGGACATCCCTGCCTGGTGCCAGATCTCAGTGGAAATGCTTCCAACTTTTCCCCATTCAATAGGATGCTGGCCGTGGGTTTTTCATAGATTGCTTAGATTGTATTGAGGAATGTTCCTTCCAAACCCAGTTTGCTTAGAGTTTTCATCATGAACGGGTGTTGTATTTTATCAAATGCTTTCTCGGCATATATTGAGATAATCATATGGTTTTTCTTTTGCAGTCTGTTAATGTGGTGAATCACATTGATTGATTTGCGAATATTGAACCATCCTTGCATACCAGGGATGAATAGCACTTGGTCTGGGTGGATGATTTTCCTGATGTGTTGTTGTATTCTATTGGTGAGAATTTTATTGAGGATTTTTGCGTCTATGTTCATCAGGGATATTGGTCTATAATTTTCTTTCAGTGCTGCATCTTTCTCTGGCTTAGGGATTAAGGTGATGCTGGCTTCATAGAAAGAATTAGAGAAGATTCCATCTTTTTCGATGTTCTGAATACTTTGAGAAGAAAAGGAATTATTTCTTCCTTAAATGTCTGGTAGAATTCAGCAGTGAACCCATCTGGTCCTGGGCTTTTCTTTGTCGGGAAGGCCTTTATTACTGTTTCAATTTCTGTTTCAGTTATAGGTCTATTTAGGAGCAAAGACAGTCTATTCAGTAAATGGTTCTAGGAAAACTGGATTTCCACGTGCAGAATCATGAAGCAAGACCCCTGCCTTTCACCTTACACAAAAATCCACTCAACGTGGATTAAAGACCTAAATCTACGACCTGACACCATCAAGTTACTAGAGAACATTGGAGAAACCCTTCAAGATATTGGCACAGGCAAAGAATTTCTGGAAAAGACCCGGGAGGCACAGGCAGTCAAAGCCAAAATCAACTACTGGGATTGCAACAAATTGAGAAGTTGCTGTACTGCAAAAGAAACAGGAGAGTGAAGAGACAACCGACAGAATGGGAAAAATATTTGCAAACTATGCAACAGATAAAGGGTTAATAACCAGAATCTACAAAGAGATCAAGAAACTCCACAAAAACAAAACCAACAACCCACTTAAGAGATGGGCCAAGGACCTCAATACACATTTTTCAAAAGAGGAAATCCAAATGGCCAACAAGCACATGAAAAAATGTTCAAGGTCACTAGCAATCAGGGAAATGCAAATCAAAAGCACAATGAGGTTTCACCTCACCCCGGTTAGAATGGCTCACATACAGAAATCTACCAACAACAGATGCTGGTGAGGATGTGGGGAAAAAGGGACACTAACCCACTGTTGGTGGGAATGCAAACTGGTCAAGCCACTATGGAAATCAGTCTGGAGATTCCTCAGAAACCTGAATATAACCCTACCGTTCGACCCAGCCATCCCACTCCTTGGAATTTACCCAAACGAGTTTAAATTGGCAAACAAAAAAGCGGTCTGCAAGCTAATGTTTATCGCAGCACAATTCACAATAGCCAAGACCTGGAACCAACCTAAATGCCCATCAATGGTAGACTGGATAAAGAAATTATGGGATATGTATTCTTTAGGATACTATACCACAGTAAGAAGCAATGAAATCCAGTCATTTGCAACAAAATGGAGGAATCTGGAACACATCATGCTGAGTGAAGTAAGCCAGTCCCAAAGGGACAAATACTATATGTTCTCCCTGATCGGTGACAACTGACTGAACACCAAAAAGGAAACCTCCTGAAGTGAAATGGACACTATTGGAAACGGTGACTTGATCAGCATAGCCCTGACTGCTAATGGACAACTTAATACATTATCCCTCTTAGTATTTTTGTTTTGTTTTGTTTTTGTCTGTTCTACTTAATATGACTGGTTTAATTCTGTAATTAATACACAGTTATTCTTAAGTGTTGAAATTTAACTGAAATGTGATCCCTGTTAAACATAAAAGTGGGAATAAGAGAGGGAAGATATGTATAATTTGGGACATGCTCAAGCTGACTTGCCCCAAATGGTAGAGTTAGAAACATACCAGGGGATTCCAATTCAATCCCATCAAGGTGGCATGTACCAATGCCATCTCACTAGTCCAAGTGATCAATTTCCGTTCACAATTGATCATAATGGAAGCAGTAAGAGTCAAAGGGAGCACATAAACAAGTCTAGTACCTGCTAATACTAACTGATAGAATAAATAAAGGGGAGAGTGATCCAGCATGGGAAGTGAGATACACAGCAAACTCATAGAATGGCAGATGTCCTAAATAGCACTCTGGCCTCAGAATCAGCCCTAAAGGCATTCACATCTGTTGAAAAGCCCATGAGAGTATTTCAGGCATCAAAACCATGACACTCTGGCAAAAAGATCTCTGTGAGTGAGATCCCAGTGGAAAGAACAGGTCTTCAAAGAAGGAGGTACCTTTCTCTGAAGGGAGGAGAGAACCTCCACTTTGACTATGACCGTGTCTAAACAAGATAAGAGTGGAGAACTCAGAGGGCTTCCATAGCCTTGGAAACTCATGACTGGAGCATAGGGAGATTACTGATGCCATAGACAGGAGTGTCACTTGGTAAAGTCAGCTACAGGAGTCACTGTGCACTTACTCCTCATGTAGGATCTCTGTCCTTAATGTGCTGTACATTGAGATTTAATGCTATAATGAGTACTCAAACAATATATTTCACTTTGTATTTCTATGTAGGTGCAAACTGATGAAATCTTTACTTAATGCATACTAAGCTGATCTTCTGTAAAAAAAAATGTTCAAGATCACTAGCAATCAGGGAAATGCAAATCAAAACCACAATGAGGCTTCCCCTCACACTGGTTAGAATGTCTCACATTCACAAATCTACCAACAACAAATGCTGGCGAGGATTTGGGGGAAAAAGGGACACTAACCCACTGTTGGTGGGAATGCAAACTGGTCAAATCAGTCTGGAGATTCCTCAGAAACCTGAAGATAACCCTCCCTTTCGACCCAGCCATCCCACTCCTTGGAATTTACATGAAGGAATTTAAAATGGCAAACAAAAAAGCGGTCTGCAAGCTAATGTTTATCGCAGCACAATTCACAATAGCCAGGACCTGGAACCAACCTAAATGCCCAACAATGGTAGACTGGATAAAGAAATTATGGGATATGTACTCTTTAGAATACTATACCGCAGTAAGAAACAATGAAATCAAGTCATTTGCAACAAAATGGAGGAATCTGGAACACATCATGCTGAGTGAAGTAAGCCAGTCCCAAAGGGACAAATACCATATGTTCTCCCTGATCGGTGACAACTGACTTAACAACAAATAGGAAACCTCCTGAAGTGAAATGGACACTATTGGAAACGGTGACTTGATCCGCATAGCCCTGATTGTTAATGAACAACTTAATACATTATCCCTCTTAGTATTTTTTTGTCTGTTCTACTTAATATGACTGGTTTAATTCTGTAATTAATACACAGTTATTCTTAAGTGTTGAAATTTAACTGAAATGTGATCCCTGTTAAACATAAAAGTGGGAATAAGAGAGGGAAGAGATGTATAATTTGGGGCATGCTCGGGCTGACTTGCGCCAATTGGTAGAGTTGGAAACATACCAGGGGATTCCAATTCAATCCCATCAGGGTGGCATGTGCCAATGCCATCTCACTATTCCAAGTGATCAATTTCAGTTCACAATTGATCATAATGAAAGGACTAAGAGTCAAAGGGAGCACATAAACAAGTCTAGTACCTGCTAATACTAACTGATAGAATAAATAAAGGGGAGAGTGATACAACATGGGAAGCAGACTCATAGAATGGCAGATGTCCTAAACAGCATTCTGGCCTCAGAATAAGCCATAAAGGCATTTGGATCTGGCTGAAAAGCCCATGAGAGTATTTCAGGCATCAAAAGCCAAGACATTCTGGCAAAAAAAAAAAAAAAAAAAAAAAAAAAAAAAAACACCTAAATGAAAGATATCTGTGAGTGAGATCCCAGTGGAAACAATAGGTCTTCAAAGAAGCAGGTACCTTTCTCTGAAGGGAGGAAAGAACTTCCACTTTGACTATGACCTTGTCTAAACAAGATAAGAGTTGGAGAACTGAAAAGGCTTCCATAGCCTTGGAAACTCATGACTGGAGCATAGGGAGATTACTGATGCCATAAACAGGAGTGTCAATTTGTAAAGTCAACAACAGGAATCACTGTGCACTTACTCCTCATGTAGGATCTCTGTCCTTAATGTGCTGTACATTGAGATTTAATGCTATAACGAGTACTCAAACAGTATATTTCACTTTGTGTTTCTATGTAGGTGCAAACTGTTGAAATCTTTACTTAATGTATACTAAACTGAACTTCTGTAAAAAAAATTATCAATTCCCAACTTGACTCTCACTGGGATTAAACATGACAATAGGTCTGATCTGATTTCATCATTATTTAAAAAAAATTATCTATTATTTTTCACTTTATGTTTCTGTGTGGGAGCAAACTGTTGAAATCTTTATTTAATGTATGCTAAACTGATCTTCTGTATATAAATAGAATCATGTTCTCTGTAAATAAAAATAGTTTGACTTCAATAGCCTTTGAATATATAGACAATGTTATGGCTGAGAAAGAACTTCTAAGATCAACTCCATTCACAATACCCATAAAAATTAAATATGTCAATAAATTTAACCAAGGGCATCAAATCTTGATGATGATAATTAAAAAACATTAAAAAGGAAAAGATAATAAAAATGGAAAAAGTCTTCCGTGTTCATGGATTAGAAGAATCAGTATCCTCAAAATGTCCACAGTACTGAAAGAATTTATAGATTCAATGTGACACCAATCAAAATACCAATGACATTCTTCTCAGATATAGAAAAAAATGATGTTGAGGTTCATATGGAAGCACAGAAAACCCCAAATAGCTAAAGCAATATTATATAACAAAAGCCAAGCTAGAGGCATCACATATCAGATTTCAAGACATACTACAGGGCAATTATAATCAAAACAGCCTGGTATTGGCACAAGAAGAGATGGGTAGAAAAAGCAACACAATAGAAACTCCAGAAATCAATCTGTGCATATACTGCCATCTGTCTTTGATAAAAGAGCTGAAATCAATCCCTGAATCAAGGACAGCCCTTCAACACATGGTCCTGGGAAAACCAGGTCTCCACATTCATTAGTGTGAAGCAAGACTCCTACCTTACACTTTACACAAAAATCCAGTGAAAATGGACCAAAGACCTAAATCTATGACCTGGTAACATCAAGTTATTAGAGAACATTTGGGAAAATATGAATGACTTTGGCATAGGCAAAGATTTATTGGAAAAGATTTCAGAAGCATAGGCAATCAAAGCCAAAATTGACAATGAGATTACATTAAATTGAGAAGCCTCTGTACTGCAAAAGAAACACTCCACAAAGTGCAGAGGCAACTAGCAAAATGGGAAAAAATATTCCCAAACTATGCTACTAATAGAAGATTAACATCCATCATATCTATAGAACTTTAGAAGCTCAACAACAACAGAAACCCAAACAGTACAGTTAAGAAATGGGCAAAACACTTGAAGAGACATTTTCAAAAGAGGAAATTCAAGTGGCCAACAGACATTGGATCACAGACCCCCAGGAAATGCAAATAAAAACCACAATGAGGTTACACCTCACCCCAGGTGGAATGGCTTTCATACAGAAATCAACAAACAATAAAGGCTAGTGAGGATGCAGGGGGGAAATGCACCCTAATCCACTGCTGGCAGGAATGTAACCTGGTGCATCCTCTATGGAAGGCAGTTTAGAGATACCCCAGAAATCTGAATATAGACCTACCATATGACCCAGCAATCCCACTCTTGGGAATTTACCCAAGGTAAAGAAAATTAGCATATGAAAAATTTTTCTACATCCAAATGTTTATTTCAGCTCCATACACAATAGCTAAGATAAGAATTCAACTAAAATGTCTATCACCTGAAGACTTGATAAAGAAATTATGATTTATGTACAGTAGGGAATATTACATGGAGGTAAAAAATGAAATACTATCATTTGGAACAAAATGTATGCAACTGAAATACAGTACAGTATACTTAGTGAGATAAGTCAGTCTCAAAAATACAAATATTAGAGTACCTAAAAGGTAAAGGTAACCTAGAGAAATTAAATTCACACTTTGAGATGTGATGATTTTTTTTGACAGGCAGAGTGGACAGTGACAGAGAGAGACAGAAAGGTCTTCCTTTTCCATTGGTTCACCCTCCAATGGCCGTCGGGGCCGGCCTGCTGCTGCTGGCACACCGCGCTGATCTGAAGCCAGGACCAGGTGCTTCTCCTGGCCTCCCATGTGGGTGCAGGGCCTAAGGACTTGGGCCATACTCCACTGCACTCCTGGGCCACAGCAGAGAGAGCTGGACTAGAAGAAGAGAAACCGGGACAGAATCCGGCACCCCGACCAGGACTAGAATCTGGTGTGCCAGTGCCGCAGGCAGAGGATTAGCCTATTGAGCCACGGCACCAGCTGAAATGTGATGATTTTTAACAATCTTTGTCTCAATTGTTAAGGAACAGGTTTTTTTTTTTTTCCTACTATTTGTTCAATTTTTAATTAGTGTAGTGTTAATCTTAGATTTATAAACTTAATTGAAAATGGATCTTAGTAAAATATAATTATGTGAACAAGAGAGGGAGGAGGAAATGGTGGGAGTGTGGGTAGGAGTGAGAGTAGTGTGGGAAGAATCACTATATTCCTAAATTTGCATTTATGAAATCCATGAAGTTTTTATATCTTATATAAAAAAGAAGATTTTTGAGCAAACTTGTGATCTCACAATGAAAATGCAAACCAAGACTGTCACAGGTTCATGTATATCCATTGGCTTCCTGAAATGTTAGTGACACACACAGGTTATAGTAACAGACTCAAAAAGGAAACATAAATATAAGGAATATGCATGCTATGAAATAAGATGTGCTGTGATTACTGCAAGAAGCTAGAAGAGCTTTTAGGAAGGGACATTAATGGTATTAAAAGCAGACATAGCTAATTTTCAGAAAAATAGTTACATCAATATTAGAAAATATGAAAACTATATCAGAAACATAAATGACCATTGATGTTTTACAGTATATTAAAGAGTAGATTAATATGTCTAGAATTATATTATAGAAGTTTTAAAACCAGAGGCAAATTTAGGATTTCATAAACATCCAGAAAAAGTAGTACACATGCCACCTGGATAGAGTGAATGATCACAGCAGACTAACATCTCTAAGAAGCTATGGAAATGGCAGTTGCCAGGAACCCACAGAATTTTGAATTGATTCCTTCACAATCAAAAGACTAACTAGGCTGTCCATAGTTTCATAGTGTTGGGCTGACTTAGACTGATACTGCAAATATGCACTGGTTAGATATAAATAACAAAGATATAAGAATATAAAAAGGCATGCAGTTGTGAAAAAAGTTATTGCTATTACTGTAAGAAAATTGTTAATAATTTGGTGAGAGAAAAAAAGGAAATAGCAGATATAGGCAAACTGGCTGAAAAGCAGACAATTGAAATCATATTGTAAGTGAATATAAAAGAAAAAAAACAATGGTTACAACAATCAAAGATCATGCCACCCATTGTAAAGTTAAAGATGCTAGATGGCAGGTGTTTTGATGCAGTGAGTTTAGCCTCCAGTTGAGATTTCCACATCCCATATTGGAGGGAGTACCTGGATTTAGTCCCTTCTATTCAGCACTACTGCTCTACCTTCCTACCAACGTATCTTAGAGACACTAAATACTTGGATTTCTGCCATCCATATGGGAGATCCAGGTGGGTGGCTGCTGGGTTTGAAGTTGTTCACCCCAGTTTGTTCTCGAAATTAGTTGGGAAAACAAGTATATAGAAGACTTCTCTTCATTTTCATCTCTCTTTTTTATACTCTTTTTTTTTTTTGCTAGGCAGAATGGACAGTGAGAGAGAGACAGAGAGAAAGGTATTCCTTTTGCTGTTGGTTCACCCTCCAGTGGACACTGCGGCCAGCGTGCTGCAGCTGGCTCACCATGCTGATCCAAAGGCAGGAGCCAGGTGCTTCCTCCTGGTCTCCCATGGGGTGCAGGGCCCAAGCACTTGGGCCATCCTCCACTGCACTCCCTGGCCACAGCAGAGAGCTGGCCTGAAAGAGGGGCAACCCGGACAGAATCCGGTGCCCTGACCGGGACTAGAACCCAGTGTGCTGGCACCGCAAGGTGGAGGATTAGCCTAGTGAGCCATGGCACCGGCCTATACTCTGTTCTTAAAGTCCTCTTTTTATACTTTATTAGTTACCACAGATTAAGGAAAATATATGGTATTTGTCTTTTTTGCGATTGGCTTATTTCACTAAATATAAGGGTTTCCAGTTGCATCCATTTCACAGCAAAAGATAGAATTTTTTCCTTTTTATGGCTGAGTAATATTTCAGAGCTGAAAATTGCAAAGCATATGTGTCCAGAACTCCAGCACAATGGGTGGGGCCATGGCCTATAGTGCCAGCACCCTATATGGCACCTGTTGGTGTCCCAGCTGCTCCTCTTCTTATCCCTCTCTCTGATATGGCCTAGGAAAACAGTAGAAGTTTGCCCAAGTCCCTGAGCCCCGCACTTGTGTGGGACACCAAGAGAAGGCTTCTGGCTCCTGGCATTGCATCAGTCCAGCTCCAGCCATTGAGGCCATTTGGGGAGTGAACCAGCAGATAGAGACTCTCCCTCTCCCTCTCCCTCCCCTCCCCCTCCCTCTCCCCCCCTCCCCTCCCCCTCTCCCTCACAGCAAACTGCTTATTGATGCTAAGCCCATAAATACCTCCTTAAAACAAATGCAAGGGGGTTGGCACTCTGGCACGGTGGTCTAAAGCCCTGGCCTGAAGCTCTGGCACCCCATATATGCACCAGTTCTAGTCCCAACTGCTCCTCTTCTGATACAGCTCTCTGCTATGGCCTGCGAAAGCAGTAGAAGATGGCCCAAGTCCATGGGCCCCTACATCCCTATGGGAGACCCAGAGAAGGCTCCTGGCTCCTGGATTCAGATCAGCACAGCTCTGGCCATTGTGGCCATCTGAGGAGTGAACCAGCAGATGGAAGACCTCTCCCTTTGTCTCTACCTCTCTCTTTAACTCTGTCTCCAAATAAAGATAGTAATGTCCTGCCTTTATATAAAGTGATTTAGCTTGCTTTCTTAGAATAAACTACAAAGACTAGCTACCTGCTATTGAGACTGGTACAGCAGTGAAGGATGGCCCAAGTCTTTTGGCCCCTGTACCCTTGTGGGAGACCTGTTTGATGCTCCTGGCACATGGCTTCAGCCTTGATCAGCCCCAGCAACTGTGGCCATTTGGGGAGTGAACCAGTGTGTAGAAGATATCTCTCTCTGTAACCCTGCTTTTCAAATAAGTAAAATAAATATTAAAACATTTTTCTTCATTAGCTTCCTCTGGTATTCAAAAATAGGAATAGACAATTCTTGAAGTAAAGGGCTATGGCAACTGTGGAAAACATGAATCCTGCCTCAACCAATGTCTGTTATTTTTTAGACTTAAAACATTTGGGGAAGAAAAACAGAATCTAAAACTTTGAGCATCTTAGAATACATAATAGAAAACAAAGCCACTTTACCAGTGGGAAGGAAGAGTCAAAGAGGCTGGCTTCAGAGCCTTGCTCAGATACAAAGCAGGGGTCACTGAGAATACCTCATCCACATGACCAGGGACCCAATGCCAGACAAAATAAATCAGAACAACAGTGAATATTTTTACCTCTAAATATAATCATCAAGTAAATAAGAATAAATTAACAAATGCCAATACCTTACCAGTAGAAGAAAGTGAATGGAGAGGGGCATGCTAAGGCAGAGTTCAAAAGAGAAGATCCACATTTAGGGTTGGATGGACATCAGGGAAGATCCTCTCTGGAAAACAGCTCACACCTCTTACCATAAGGTAATGTTACAAGAATTTAAAAGTTGTGGGGTTTGAAAGTAACCACAGGAAAATGAAATTAATAAAACTCTCTTTACTTTGGAGCAGGCCAATTCAACTTTCAAAACTAAAGGTTTAACACAATAAAGGAAATCAATTCTAGTCACAGCATGATTTATCTCAATCTCTCTACTGCTTTGCTTTCCACACTAAAATTTTAATGCATGCAAAGAACTAAGCAAAAAAAGTCAAGACACCAACCAAGTCCAGGAACAGAAAGGGTATAACATGGGTCAAAGCAATCTGAAATATATTTGATTAATGTGCTCAAAGGCCGTTTCAGAGAACATGGAAAATGTGCATGATCCACTGGGTCATTTCTGTGGACATACAGAAAAATCAAACAGAAATGCTAGGTGTGAAAAATACATTAACAAAGATGAAAAATGCCCTTTACAGACTACTTAGTATTCTTGACACCACAAAGTACACTATCAGTGAACCTGAAGCTATTAGTTTGGCCTGAAATTACATAGCCTGAAGCCCAAGAAAAAACTTGTGAGGGGCCAGTGTTGTGACATAATGGGCTAAATATCTGCCTGTGGATTCAGCACCCCATACTGGCACTGGGTTGTGTCGCGGATGTTCCTCTTCCTATCCAGCTCTCTGCTGTGGCCTGGGAAAGCAGTGGAGGATGGCCCAGGTGCTTGGGTGCCTGCACTCATGTGGGAAACCCAGAAGAGGCTCCTGGCTCCTGGCTTCAGATTGGCTCAGCTCCACCTGTTAAAGCCATCTGGGGAATGAACTGGTAGATGGAAGACCTTTCTCTCTGTCTCTCCCTCTCTCTATAACTCTGACAATCAAATAAATAGATAAATCTTTTAAAAAAAAGAAATTTGTGAGAAAAATTAACAAAAATAGCGTACAAGAAACTAGGTACAAAAGTAAATGGAGAAAAATACATATAATTTTAAATGCAGAAAGAGAAGATAAAGGGAAAGAAGAAATACTTGAGGAAATAAGTCATTGATGAAGTGTTTTTATAGAACACTCTAATACAAAAATGATGATAGAGTAAAAAGTGAGTTCATTAAGATGGCCAGGGCTGGCATCAGGGAACAGTGCATTAAGCCACTGCTTGAAACAGGAGCATCTGACAATGGAGTTCAAGTTCCAGATGATCCAGCTAATGTGCTTGAGAAAGCAGAAGATGGCCCAAGTGTCTGGGCCCCTTTCACCCATGTGGGAGATCCCAAAGGAGCTCCAGGCTCCTGGTTTTAGCCTGGCTCAGCTTTGATGCTTGAGGCTGTTTGGGGATCGAAATAGCAGATAGAAGGTCATTTTCTCTCTCTGTCCTTCTATCACTGTGCCTCACAAATAAAGAAAATAATTCTTACTTTAAAAAGTCAGTGACTAAATTAATATTTAAAGTCAATTATATTTTATATCAATGAACTGACATTAAAACACAAACAGTGAAATCACCAGTAACAATATAAGACCTGTAACATGTGCTGAAAACATTTGCAAAATACATCAAAGACAGTGCAGTAAGTTGCAGGTACAAATTAATGTGTGAAAAAGCTCAATACTGTCCAAATACCAATTTCCCCAAACTGAACTAATTTACAGATCCAACACAACTTCAATTGAAACTATGAGTGATTTAATTTTCAATTGAAACTATGAGTGATTTAATGTACCTGCATATTTACAGGATGATTCTAAAATTGATATAGAGCAATCTCAAAAAGCAAAAACTGGGAAACAATCAATTTGGAAGTGAAACTGAATGTATGGAAGACATATCTGATGCTTGAATAGTGTAAATTTCCTGAGAATACATGAAGAGAAATTGTGATGTTCTTCAATGTTTAATAAATATTAGCATACTTAATGTAGTTAAACATTTATAAAATAGTTTTACAGATGTCTTAGACCTTCCAGGATGCAGAATTCCTTACATAGGATAATTTAAGCAGAAAGTTGTAACTCAATTCTAGAGCCTGCAAAATCCAAGATTAAGACTTTATCACATTCTATATCTTGTAACAGCTCATTCTCTGCCAAGTGGAAGGAATATTTATGTGCCCTCCTATGGTGAGAGCAGCATTTTTCCACGAAGGATTCTCCTTAAAGGTGCTAATCCTATTCATAACATCAGAACCTCAGGACCTAATTACTCCATAAAGACACAGCCTTTTCAATATTGTCACATTGGGTATTAAGTTCCAGTCCGATATTAAAGGCATACCCACCTGAAGACAATAGCCAAACTGTAAAATGTAACCTAAAGAATTTTATTTAATTACTTAAGACAAGTAAGAATGCAGTTGAAATGTGAGTTTTGATGCATAAATCTGATCAGAAATTATGATATAAAATATTTCACATTACACAAAAGCCCTCAATGCTACAAAGGTGATCCTCTGAATTTGCAGTTTTACTTACAAACTTGTATTTATGTCCATGAACACAGAATAAGAGTATTGATTTTTAAAATTCAGGTACTTATAAAGTTTCATAAAATGATATTTTAGGGATTGACATTGCAGTGCAGCAAGTTAAACGGCTGGATCTGACATCAGCATTACCTATCAGAGTGCTAGTTTGAGTCCCAGCTGCAGCAGTTTATAATCCAGCTCCCTGTTAATGTGCCAGCAAAAGCAGTGTATGATGGCCCAGGTAACTAAGGCTTGTGGGAGACCCAGAAAAAATCCTGGCTCTTAGATTCAGACCAGCCACTCTCCAGCTGTTGTGGCCATTTAGCAAGTTAACCAATGGATAAAAGATCAGTTTCTCTTTGTCTCTCACTTCTCCTTCCCTCCCTCACCTCCTTATCTGCAGTTCAAAAAAATTTTTATCTTTTTTTTAAAGATTGATTTCTAAGAAGAGAATGGGAGATATCATTTCAGTTTATGGGTTCAATTTGGGGGTGAAAATTCACTGAAATATAAGCACATCATGAATAGTGCATTTTAAAAGGAGTTGATGTTTTAAATATTACTTGGGAATACAATAAAGTCATAAATGTTGCTAAAAGAAATACACTAAATTTATAAAATATGATGGATGGAGAAGCAGAAACTGTCTTTATTTTTTTTAAATTTTATTTAAAGTATATAAATTTCACATATACAGTTCCTGGAACATTGTGATACATCCCACCCACCCATACTCCCACACTTCCTCCTCGTCTCTTTCCTATTCCAATTCGTAATTTTTACAAAGATCTATTTTCAGTTCAGTTTATGCTCATAAGATTCACCATACACAAAGTAAAGAGTTCAATAAATAGTATGAAGAAAAAAACACTGCTCCTCAACAGTAGAGTCAAGGACTATAAACAATCATCAAATCTCCAATTGTCAATTTCAGTACAATACAAAACATTTTAGGTACTCTATTAGCTATCAACCCAGATTTCCATCAACTGGTGACAGGATGAAGAAATCATCGTATGTATACACTATTTAGTACTACTTAGCTGTGAATAAAAAGAAAACAAATCTTTTGCAACAAAAGGATTCAACTGGAAACCATTATACTTAGTGAGATAAGCCAGTACCAAAAAGACAGATAGAATATGTTTTCCATGGTTGTGGTAATTAATAAAAGCTGTCTTTAGCTCCTATTGTCCCAACTCTTCTACATGAAGGGAAAACATTTTCAGATTTAAGAAGAGAGGACAAATAATTGACTTCACTGAACTGAAGCCTGTAGTTCTTAATGGGATTATGTGAGGAGCTGATTTGTCTACTGGCTAAGATTACTACAGTCCTTAGTTACTGAGAGGACCTGATAGCAGGAATGCCACGGTATATCAGAACTCATTAAAGAAGTCTGCATACTAGAATGACATTTTCAAAAGATCAAGTATACAGTATAAAGAGGATTTGTTTATGGAACTGTTTCTCTATTTGAAACATTAGAAGAGGGTAGATGTTAAGTCTCCAAATTTAATATGTCTGTTATAAATTTATAGCTGTACTATTATTTTTCAATACACACACAAGTATGTCTATAGTAACTATGATTGATCCTTTTACCTCAGGCTTCAAGTTGGTGCAGTCCCAGTGGTTACAGGCATTTGGGAGAGTGAACCAGCAGATAGAAGACCTCAGTCCATCTGTCTCTACCTTCTCTTAAATAAATAAATAAATAAATAAATAAATAAGGGCAGAGTTGATGTGGTGACAGGTTTTTGTGTATATGCAACTTTCTCTCAACAATCATTATTACTGAACTCATTCATCTGTCTCTCTGTCCTTCAAATTATGTAAATAATTGCAAAGGCTTTAATAAGTAGAAATCCACAGAATGAGAACCCTATACACAAACATACACACAAACACCTATAGGTATTTATACATGCCAAACAGATATGAGTATGGATAGACTGGATAGGTCACAAAAGTAATAATGAAAACAAGTGAACAGAACAGGCTGCCTCTATTACCTTAATGGCTCCCTCTACTTCTGAGGTAGTATATCATGCATATAGCATATACTTCAGGCTTAATAAAAACTAAATAACAATCTTTGCCTTTTAATCCTTGCTTACATTTGATAGCATCACTTATGTCACTTGTATCACAAATTCTGACCTGTTTTCCTTATCAGTTATGGTTTTACATAGATGGAATTTTTCTTTACAGACCACAGTTTAATATTTCTAACCAAAAACTAGAAAAAATTGCTGGGGCTGGCACCGTAAAACTGCCACCTTCAGCACTGACATCCCATATGGGCACTGGTTCAAGCCTGGGCTGCTCCACTTCTAATCTGGCTCTCTGCTGGTTTGCCTAAGAGGGCAGTAAAGGATAGGCTAAACCCTTTTGGACTCCTGTACTCATGTGGAAGATGTACCAGCCCAGCTCCGGGCATTACAGACACTTCAGGGATGAACCACTGGAGGGAAGATCTATTTCTCTATCTTGCCCTCTCGTTGTAAGAGTTTCCGTTTTAAAAGATTTATTTATTTACTTGAGAGATAGAGTTACAGAGAGAGGGAGAGACAGAGATAGAGGTCTTCTCTCTGATGGTTTACTCCATGTGTGGCCTCAATGTCCAGGGCTGGGACAATCTAAAAGCCAGGAATTAGGAGCTTCTTCTATGTCTCCGATGTGGGTGCAGGGCACCAAACACTTGGGCCATCTTCTGCTGATTTCTCAGGCCATCAGCAGGGAGCTGTATCAGAAGTGGAACAGTTGGGACTCAAACTGGCATCCATAAGGAATGCCAGCAATGCAGGCAGACCCTTAACCTACTATGCTGTGGTACTGGCCCTGGTAACATTAACTTTCAAATAAATAAGTAAATCTTTAAAAACAGAAAGACTGGGGCCAGCACTGTGGCATAGCATGTAAAGCTACCATCTGCAGTGCCGGCATCCCATATGGGCACTGATTTGAATCCTGGCTGCTTTGCTTCTGTTCCAGCTCTCTGCTATGGCCTGGGAAGGCAGCAGAAAATGACCCAAGTCCTGGGGCCCCTGCACCCATGTGGGAGACCTGGAAAAAACTCTTTGCTCCTGGATTCAGATTGCCTCAGCTCTGGCCCTAGCAGCCACTTAGGGTGTGAACCAGCAGATGGAAGACACCTCTTTCTCTCTGCCTCTGCCTTGGCCTTGCCTTCTCTGTAATTCTGCCTTTCAAATAAATAAGTCTTAAAAAACAGAAAGACTTCATTAAAAAAGAGGCATTTGCCTTAATATATATATATATATATATATATATATATATATATATATATATACACACATACAAACACGCACATACATATGTATATACACACGCACACGCACACTTAAGGTTCTCCCACTCTATACACTATTAACTCTCTCTCTCCTTCTCTCTCTCTCTCTCTTACACACACACACACACACACACACACCCCTACTCTCATTTCTAAGGGGTACATAATTGCCACAGATAGTTTACAAAGCTAGCAGTATAAGATACACATTTTGTGCACTATAAATGCAGCCACATCAAATAGTTACTCTTCATCAATTTTATGGCTAAGGGAACTGAGACCCTATGGACACTGGGTAATTTTCCAAAGCAATGATAGCTTGAGTGGAACCTGGTGAGTGGAGGGAGGAGGAGAGAGATGGAGGGAGGGAGGGGCAGGCTGAATCCAGGAGTCAGGAACTGCATCCAGGCCTCCCACATAGCTTCAGGGCTGTAACCACTTGGTCTGTCCTCTGCTGCTTTCCCAGGTGCATTAACAGGGAGCTGGGTCAGAAGAGGATCAGCCAGGACTCAAACTGGCATGCATATGGGATGCTGGTATTGTGGGCAATGGCTTAACCTGCTACCCCACAATGCCAGATCCCACCCTTAGAAATCTTGATTCATTAGTTCCTCAATATCCTAATGGTAGGAGAGGCCTCTGAGAAACAGCAGACTAGGCAACTCCCTAGGTATGTTGACTTCTGGATGACACCCAAAGAACTCAAAGCTGGCTTTGCCTTCTGGGCTTTACTAACATACACACACTTCCCTGCCACAGCCTACACCCAGCACAGCCAGGGCTTCATCTTGGGCATGGAATATCAATCTGCTATGCTGGACAACCAGCAGGCAAGGCCAACAGAACAGAAGCAATATACAGGAAGACCTTGTGTTCTGACTCAATGTTGGTGTTTTGTGGTACACACCTGCCAGACCCTAATACACAGATGAGCAGTCTCCAGCAGTGCATGCGGAGTTCTGGTTTTGTCCTCTTCCTACCCACAACACACAGTTGCATGTGAGCTAGTATTTGTATATGCTGCTGCCTGTTCTCCAACCTTCCTAACAAACAGACAGGGTGTGAACGCATTCATTTTTAATTTAAAATGGCAGAAAGCTGAAAGCTTCTTTTATTATTTTTAAAGATTTTATTTATTTATTTGAGAGGTAGAATTACAGATAGTGAGAGGAAAAGACACAAACTCTTGAGCCATCTTCTACTGCTTTCCCAGGCCACAGCAGAGAGCTGGATCTGAAGAGGTGCAGCTATGACTAGAACCAGTGCCCTTATGGGATGCTGGCACCAAAGGTGGAAGATTAACCTACAGTGCCACAGTGTATTTGAAACAGGGCAGGGAGCTAATGTGTCTGGGTGTTTCTTACATATTTTTTCCAGAACCCAGGACACAGTCAGTACCACCAAGAAGAGATGTTATAATACTACATTACAGACAATAACAAGGTTTCTCATCCACTAGTAATAGTCTCTGAGAGTTCAGCAGTTACTTTATCACTCTCAGTTGCAGCACCACCACCTCCATGATGTAGTGAGGAGGGGAACACAGTGAACAACAGCAAAATGACAGGTGAAGGTGTAAGAATCCTACTTAGATAGAATCATGGGGTTAGAAGGAATCTTGCCAAATATAAGAACTTGATAAAACTGAAGCACAGCCAAAAAAATGTCGTTTTCAACTTAACACCATTGCACTATAAACAGAAACCACAAGAGAGACAACATGTAGGCTGTAATAAAGTTGATCCTTCTACTGATTCTGGGAGCTAGATCTGATCTGATTGTTGCTCTTTTGCAGAATAGTCTGAGGCTCAGAGATGCAGGACACAGCTTGGACTTTGGCTCAGCCCTTTTGCCTCTGAATTGCACAGCTTCTCACTCTCCCTCTGCTGACCTCCCAATTACCTACCCTCCTACTGCAGTTAATTTATTTATTAAAACTTCAAGCAACAGAGGAAGACACTTTAGAATTAAAGGCAGGTATTACAGGTGTGGTTATGCATTTTCCCAAACTATATACACAAGAAAATGATAAAGGCAAAAAAACCAGGAGCAAAACAACAGCAAAAGCAAACCAGTGCCTATTAGCCTACCCACAATGAATAAGCCCATTTAAAAATAAAGAAAAAAAATCTGGAAATGACATTCTGAATCTGACCCTTCTTTTTGCCATTTTGGGCAACCAATTTCTCACTCAAGTATCTACCTACTCACTTCCCTGTTTTTCTGAGTTCTAACACCTATCTGCTTGCATGCTTCCTTAACCAGCAATCATGTAGTTAATATAACTCCTGGAGATTGATTTAAATATACCTCTCTGTGTGGGGGCCACTGTGAGCCTGGGTAATTTAGGGAGTCATTGTATGGCCAGATAAGGTAACGTGCTTAACAGAATGGCTACTGTATTAGTTTTCTAGTGCTTCCCTAAAGAAGTACCACAGTGACTCCTGTTGTGGATTTAACAATTGACACTCTTATTTATGACATCAGTAATCACCTGAGCCTCTTGTCAAGAGCTGCCAAGGCTCTGGAAGCTTCTTGAGTTCACCAACTACGATCTTATTTAGACAAGGCCATAGTCAACGTGGAAGTTCTCTCCTCCCTTCAGAGAGAACAACAGGAGTCACTGTGCACTTACTCCCCATGTAGTATCTCTGTCCTTAATGTGTTGTACTATGTGAATTAACAGTAAAACTACTACTCAAACAGTATTCTATATTTTGTGTGTATGTATGGGTTCAAACTGTTGAAATCTTTATTTAGTAAATACTAAGTTGATCTTCTGTATTTAGAGATAATTGAAAATGAATTTTGATGGAGAATGGGATGGGGGAGGGAGTGGGAGAAAGGATAGTTGCAGGTGGGAGGAAGGTTATGGGGGGAAAAGCTGCTATAATCCCAAAGTTGTACTTTGGGAATTTATATTTATTAAATAAAAGTTAAAAAAAAGAATTACAACAAGCTGAGGTGCTATACGCCACAGGAATGTATTATCCCATAGCTGTGAATGCCAGCAGTGCAAAATCAAAGTCTGAACACCCTTCTGAGGCATCTGAGGGAGAATCTATTCCATGTCTTTCCCCAAGCTTTTGATATCTTTACAGAGTACACAATTTTTTTTTTTTGACAGGCAGAGTGGACAGTGAGAGAGACAGAGAGAAAGGTCTTCCTTTTGCTGTTGGTTCACCCTCCAGTGGCTGCCACGGACAGTGCACTGTGGCCAGCACACTGCACTGATCCAATGGCAGGAGCCAGGTACTTATCCTGGTTTCCCATGGGGTGCAGGGCCCAAGGACTTGGGCCATCCTCCACTACACTCCCTGGCCATAGCAGAGAGGTGGCCTGGAAGAGGGGCAACTGGGACAGAATCTGGCACCCCAACCGGGACTAGAACCTGGTGTGCTGGTGCCGCAAGGTGGAGGATTAGCCTAGTGAGCTGCGGTGCTGGCCACAGAGTACACAAATTAACACCTAGCAATGGCTATGTGTCAGGTATGAGGGCCATGCCATTTACTTGGCTTTAAACATATCTGTGAAATGTATCAATGACTATCTAACCTGGAAGCACACAAAAATGTTAGAATGATTTTGTTCTAACTGATTCATGCCTAGTCCCACTAATTAGGTTAAGACACTGCCTCTGATGTAGCATACCATATGTGTGCTGGTATAGGTTCTGGATGCTCCACTCCTTTTTTTAAATATTCATTTATTTGTGAGAGAGAGAGTGAGAGAGAGGTCTTCCATCAGCTGGTTCACTCACAAAATGTCCACGATGGCCAGAGCTGGGCCTAGACAAAACCTGTAGACAGTAGATTCTCTCCAGTCTCAAACATGGGTTCTGAGGCCCAAACACTTGGGCCATATTCCATTGCTTTTTCAGGCCATTAGCAAGGATCTGGATTGTAACTGGGGTGTCTTCCTTGGATGTCAGGGCTGCAGGCAGAGGCATAACCTATACCACAGTGCCAACCTCTGTCCTTTTCTGATCTATCTCCCTGCTAATGGCCTGGGACAAACAGTAGATATTATGAGTACTCAATCCCATGCCACACATGTGAGAGATCTAGAAGAAGCTCCAGGCTCTTGGCTTCAGCTTGGCCCAACACTGGGTTCATCTATTTGGGGAGTGACCCAGAAGATGGAAGACCTTTATCCCTAACCCTCCCTATTTACAACTATTTCAAATTAAATAAATTATTTTTAAAAAGAAAAGCATGCATTCTGCTAATGCCTACACAGCTGTTCTATTCTATTAAAGTTGCTAATGGAATATTTAAAGTGGAGACTCCCATGGAGACTTTCTTGTCTGAATTCTTGTCCAAAGAAGGTGTGTATCCTCATTTTCAGTATCCCTGAGAGATGCTCATTCAAGTTATCCAAGAACTCTTCCTTTGCATTCATATCTCTGGAACCATTTTCCTTTGATGGGCAGCAGTGATTGTTACAGTCTTTGCTTGGGGCCAGTATTGGGGCACAACAGGTTCAGCTACTACTTATGATGCCTGCTTCTCCTATCAGAGCATCACTTTAGGTTCCAACTGCTCCACTTCCAGTTCAGTTCCTCATTTTTGTACCTGTGAAAGTAGTATATGGTAACCCAAGTGGCTGGGCTCTGGCACCCATGTTGGATATCTACTTGGAGTTCCAGGCTCCTAGTTTTGGTCCGGCCCATCTCGAGACATTAAAGCCATTTGGGGAGTGAACCAGCAGATGAAAGATCTCCTCCTCTCTGTCTCTCCTTCTTTGTCACTCTACCTTTCAAATGAAGAAGTCAATATTTTTTTAAAATACAATTCCTTCTTATTCAGATTTCTCAAAGTGTTGACTGTGGGCCATTTGCAATAGAATTATCGGGGGGGGGGGCTTGTTATAGGCACAGATTCCTAAACCCTACTCCAGGCACACTGAGTCAGCATTTGGAACAAAGCAGAGAACCATAGTTTGCATTGCTCACAGGATTCCCAGAGGAGGCTAATCTGTAGCTGAGGGTGAGAGACACTAAGGGCATCAGAAGGTTCTCTAGAGATCACTCAGTTCCAACTTCTGAAACACAGTAACAGGCTACTTCTATTTTCTCCACAGCAGCTCTTTGAATAGTAAAGCTATCTCCCTATCTCTCCTACTTAATACTTGGCTGTAACCCACCTGATTCACCTCTTTCCCTAACAAGAATCCATAACCAGAGCCACCTTAGGCACACTCTTCTGGGTCCTGTCCTGCTTGCCAATGTCTCTCCCAAAATACAATGTCTAAAGAGGACACTCCTTGTGATGAGATCTGGGGCAAGAGAGCAAGATTTTTTTTGACAGGCAGAGTTAGACAGTGAGAGAGAGAACGAGAAAGGTCTTCCTTCAGTTGGTTCACCCCCCAAATGGCTGCCACAGCTGGCGCGCTGGGCCTATCCGAAGCCAGGAGCCAGTTGCTTTCCCCTGGTCTCCCATGTGGGTGCAGGGCCCAAGGGCTTGGGCCATCCTCCACTGCACTCCTGGGCCACAGCAGAGAGTTGGACTGGAAGAGGAGAAACCAAGACAGAATCTGGTGCCCCAACCGGGACTAGAACTAGAACCCAGGGTGCCATCGCCACATGCATAGGATTAGCCTAGTGAGCCATGGCACCAGCCAAGAGCAGGAAGATTTTTAATGCCTTCACTGCACACTGGCAATTTTGTGAAGCATGTCAACTGACACTCCTCTCAACTGATGATGAGAATGCCCATTTAGCCTAAAGTAGCCAGCAGCAAGAATTTTCAATTCATAAATATCTGCTAATTTAACAGGCACATGGTATTAACTCATGGCTCTTTTAATTTGGGTTTTGTTTATATTTTTCACACCCACACACACATGGATTGCTAGCTCTTTTATTTATTATCTCTGTTGCTTGTGGTTTTCTTTTATTTTATTTCCATTTATTTATTATGTTGGTCACTTTACAGGTGAAGAAGCTAAACCTGAAGGAACTTTGAATAAAGAAACACAGTCAGGTCCTCAGCTTCCTCATTGATTTAGTCATTGCTCAATTGGGATTTTTTTGGACAAAAGCTTTTGAATTTCCAGATCCTCTATCAAACGTGTTCACAGAAAAAGTTCCTGGGATGAAATTATCAGGAATATTCAGAAAGACACTGAAAGTTTTCCCACCTCGGTTTCCAAAATTCCCTTTATTCTATTTTGTCTGTCCTACAAGCAAGAGTGAACAACTATCAAGGAGTTAGTGGGTAATAGTGTTACTTATTGATACAAGTGATACAAGTTTTGTCTGTTCACATATTTACCAAGAGAAGTAAATATACAGTTAATTCCAAAAAGTGCCAGAAATAGATCAAAGGGAAATCTGGAGATAAGGCAGAACTCTGTAACAAATCATAATCCATCTGCTAGCAGCACGATTAAAACAACTGTTAAAAAATATATAAAGAGAATTGAAAATGAATCTTGATATGAATGGAAGGGGAGAGGGAGTGGATAAGGGGAGGGTTGTGGGTTGGAGGGATGTTATGGGGGGGAAGCCATTGTAATCAATATTCTGTACTTTGGAAATTTATATTCATTAAATAAAAGTTAAAAAAAGAAAAAAATGTATGTGCAAGCAGCGGTGACATGTTTTCCTTTTAAATGATCTGATACCCCAAGACCAGTGTTCACGCAATTAACTTAGACTCAAAGGTTAATTCATTTTTACAACATTTGAGTCCAAACAGCTGGACTTAGTTCATTTAATTAAATTATACCCAATTATACTTTAATTAAAATATATACACATAAATTTGAAATGCTGTTATTTGAGTCAATTGAATTTAGAACAAAGTTGTGAGAAAGTTAATTATTTACAGACCTAAGTTAGATATTTCCTTTGTAACTTACTGCTTGACAACCATGTCTTATTCATAGAACATAAGCTGATTATTGTAAATACAATCACAAAGCAAAGGTTAAAAAGGAAAGATTCCAAATTTACCTGATTGCTTTTAGTTTATATCCAGGGCTGAGATTATTTGTGATCCCATGCCCACCACCATGCCCAGCAGAGGTGTCTTTACCCCAGGTATTGCCTATCACAGCTACCCCCTGCAAAATAGATTATCCCTCCCACAACACCTCCTTCCTCCATGCCCAGGCTGTCTTCATTAAGCAGAGGTTCCCTCTTACACATTCAGCATCAACAGAAACACACACAAAACCTCCCTTGGCATCATTATATAAGGTGTGGTCTGCATAAGCAAATCCCAAAATGATTCCAACTGACAACCTGAAGGCCTTGTGAACTCAATAAACTTCTGTAAATGTTAAAATATCCTGTAAACTGTAAGAGATAAATGTCTCTAAAGCAACCCAGTCTGTGATATTTTGTTATTACAACCTGACCAGACAAATATAGGGGATAAATTTAATAAGGAGAATAGGCAGGCAAATCAGAAGTCCATCTTCCATGTGAGCCACTCAGTACAGATGTGTCCAAATGGTTGCTTCTGAATCCTACGTCCATTGTTTTGCACAGTGAAGCAGATATATACACCAAATGACATTTCTAGGAAAATCTACTAAGTTTTATTCATCTTAAAAAATACATGTGTTTCTTCATATTCACTGTAGTGAGGACATTCAATTTTTTTTCAAGGAAGACAAGGGGACAATGGGCTTTACCTCACAGTCTTGTTTGACAACGGAGGAAAGAGGAAAATAATTGTAGTTTTGGACCATAAAGTTTACAGATAGTGTTCAATGAAGACAATACTTCCAACAGAAATGCACTTCTTCCCAAGGTAACTTGAAGAAATTTTACACACAGTCAAAAATAATCTACTACTGGAAAATTATCCAGTTTTAACTGGTAGCCATTTACATAAAATTGCCTTTCATTTTATTATTCTTTAATACATTTGACAAACATTACTTATCACTGGAACAGGCATTAAGATATTGTCCATGGAGTACAACCTTCCAGGAGAGAAGGAAGTTAAACATACAATAGCAGCAGTAATACTAGGAAAATCCAGCCACAACAAAAATTTTGCTCACTGTTTTAGAAAGTGAAGTTTATAGGGTTTCCATTGATAAATCCAGAAAACACTCATCAATCTAGGTAGGCCAGATTTAAGTACTGGGAGGTCAGGCAAAGCTGGCAGGAACAGGCAGGAGCAGGAAAGACCCAGAGAGTTATTAGTTGGCAAGTGACAAGCATAACATTATTTTTGCACCAAATTAAACATATTTCATTTTGTTTTTCCATGAAATTTTTAAAATACCCTTGCACACCATGAATAGGCTCAAATACAGATATTGAGGATAATGAAAAAGTAAACAAACTCAGCACAAGAACTTAAATAAGCAATATATTGAAATAAAATGCTAGAGCACATAAACTACTAGTTTCATATCTGGGAATGAAGCCAAAGGAATACTTTTAATGGAGGTATAAACTGTGCATTAAGAGGTCTTTTTTTCTTTTTTAATTAAGTAAATAATGAAGGGCAGAAAGCCAGAGAGGTGGAGAGAAAGAGAGGTTAAAGTCAGATAGAAAGGAAAAAAAAAAAAAAACAGATATCCATTCACTGATTCACTCACAAATACTGTCAATGGCCATCGCTGGGATGGAATTGAAGTTGGGAGAAAAAGCATAATCTATGTCCATCCTGTGAGTTTTGGGAACCCAATTAATTGAGCCAAACTACTATCTCTCTGAGTCTACATTAGCAGGATTATGAAATCGTGAGTTGAAGCCAAGAATCAAATCCAGGTGCTCCAGTGTACAATGCAGATATCTGAACAACCATCTGGAACACTAGACTAAATGCCTACACCTTAGAAACTTATTCCTAATAAAACTGGATCTATACATGCAAAAGTATGAAACAAGACCCCTAACACTTTACACAAAAGTCCACTCAAAGTGATCAAAGCCCTTAATATATAACCCGATACCATCAAACTGAACATTGGGGGAACCCTATAAAACATTTAAATAGGCAAAAACTTCTTGGAAAATATCCCAGAGCACAAGCAAACAAAGCTAAAATTGACAAATGGGATTACATAAAACTGAGAAGGTTCTGCACTGCAAAAGAAACAGTGAGAAAGTTAGTGAGGCAACCAACAGAATGGGAGAAAATATTTGCAAACTGTGGAACTCATAAAGGATTAATAGAATCTATAAAGAGCTCAAAAAATTCAGCAAACAAAACAAACAACCTAGTTAAGAAATGGACAAAGAGTTAAACAGGCATTTTTCAAGAGGGGAAATTCAAATGGTCAACAGACCCTTGAAAAAATGCTCATGATCACTAGTCATTAGGGAAATGCAAATCAAATCCAAAAGAGGTTTCTCCTAACCCCAGTTAAAATGATTCTCATACAAAAATCAACAAACAATAAATGCTGGTAGGGATGTGGGGAAACAAGTACCCTAATCCATTGTTGGTGGGGATGTCAACTGGTGCAGTCACTGTGGAAAACTCCATGGAGATAACTCAGAAGTTTGGATATAGACCTACCATATGACTCAGCCATCCCACTCTTGAGAATTTACCCAGTTATCTGTATCTCCATATTCACTGCAACACAATTCACAATAGCTAATATATGGAATCAATCCAGATGTCCATCAGTTGAAGACTGGATAAAGAAATTATGGGATATAAACCCTACTGATCACTACACAGTGGTTAAAAAAGAAATCCTGTCATTTACAAAAAAATGATGCAGCTGGAAAATATTTTACTTTGTGAAATAAGCCAAACACAATATGTCCTCCATGATTTGTAGTAATTAATAGAGTACCTAAATGACAATCTCTAGGAGTGAAATACACACTTTGAGAATCAACAATTTCAAACAGTCCTTGCCTTGACTTTTGAACTGTTATTTTCTTCAAACTATTTGCTGAACTCTTTGTGTAGGGTTAATCTTATGAGTACACAATTAATGGAAAATAGGTCTTTGTAAAAAGTAGAATGGGAATAGGAGAAGGAGGAGGAAGAAGGTGAGAGAGCAGGTAGGAAGGAGGATAGGGTGGGAAGAATCACTATGTTCCTAAATTTGAATATATGAAATGCAGGAAGTTTCTATTCCTCAAATAAAATTTTTAAAAAATGAAAAAAAAGCCTTACATCTATCATCCATCTCACAATCAATAAACTGGAAACAATAGGAAAAGTCTAATGGATATGAGTAGTTACAAACCCCAGGACAAGGATGGGCATTTGGCAAGCAGTTAAATCCTTGCTTGGAATGCCTCATCCCATATCAGAGTGCCAGGGTTTAAAACTTGGTTCCACTTCAGATTCTATTTATCTGCCAATGCACACTCTGGGATGAGGCATGTGATGGCCCAAGTAGTTGGGGTTCCTATCACCCACACTGGAGACATAGATTGAGTTCTGAGCTCCCAATTTCAATCTGACCTGGTGTAGCCATCATGGTCAGTTAAGGGGTGACAGTATATTGGAAATCTCTCTCTGATTTTCAAATAAATAATTTTTTAAAAAAAGTGTAATATATTTTGAGATTCAATGACTATTTACAGCCCTTGTCTCTTCTGTTTAGGAATAGTGTTTTTTCCTTCATACTATTTGTTGCACTCTTTACTTAATGTATGGTTAACCTTATCACTATTAAGTAACTGAAAATAAAGCTTTGTAAATATCAATTGTGGGGGGTGTTGTGCTGTGGAGTAGTTTATAAAGCCACCATCTGCAGTGCCGGCATCCCCTATGGGTGCTGGTTCAAAATACAGATGCTCCACCTCTGACCCAGCTTTCTGCGATGGCCTTGGGAAAATAGTGGAAGATGGTCCAAGTCCTTGGGCTCCTGAACCTGTGTGGGAGACCCAGCAGAATCCCCCAGTTTCTGGCTTCAAATCGGCCCTGCCCCAGCTGTTGTGGCCATTTGAGGAGTGAACCAGCAGATGGAAGATTCTCTCTCTCTCTCTCTGCCTTTTTGGAACTCTTCCTTCAAATAAATAAAAATCTTTAAAAAAAATTAAGAGTGGGACTAGGAGAGGGAGGAGGAAGAAGTGTTGGAGTTTGAGTTGGAGGAAGAGTAGGGTGGAAAATATCATTATGTTCCTAAATTCTGTATATATGAAATATATGAAACTTGTATAACTTAAATAAAATTAAAAAATAGTACAATACAGAAATGGAATATTAAAAAGTCATCAAAGCACACATATGGACAGTGGATGTACAGAAAACTGTATGGGTTAAACTCAAGTGAATAGAAGCAAAACCCAAAGCTGACTTTATAGTGTCATCACAATTCAGCAGAATAAGGAACTTTACTTCCTTTCCACTCCATTATTTCTTTTCTTTTTTCTTTTTTTTATTTTTTGACAGGCAGAGTGGACAGTGAGAGAGAGAGAGAGAGACAGAGAGAAAGGTCTTCCTTTGCCATTGGTTCACCCTCCAATGGCCACCACCACTGGCGTGCTGCAGCTGGCACTCCACGCTGATCCAAAGGCAGGAGCCAGGTACTTATCCTGGTCTCCCATGGGGTGCAGGGCCCAGCACTTGGGCCATCCTCCACTGCACTCCCAGACCATAGCAGAGAGCTGGCCTGGAAGAGGGGCAACCAGGACAGAACCCGGCACCCCGACTGGGACTAGAACCTGGTGTGCTGGTGCCACTAGGTGGAGGATTAGCCTATTGAGCCATGGTGCCAGTCCCATTATTTCTTGAACCTAATTCTGTTAGATTTTCATACTCCACATTCTATTATAACTGCTTTTATTGAGATCACCAGTGATGATACAGGACTAAAAAAAATGGCAAATTCTCTGTCTCCATCACTTTTTAAAAATTATTATTTGAAATATATATATATATATATATATATATATATATATATATATATATATATAGAGAGAGAGAGAGAGAGAGAGAGAGAGAGAGAGAGAGAATCTTCCTTCCCAAATGCTCATAAAAGACCATGCTGAAGCTATCAATGTCTCCCATGTGGGTTATCAGGGACCCTAGTATTTCAACAATCATCTTCTGCCTCCCCATGTGAACCTCAGCAGAAAGCTGGAATTAGAAGCAGACTGAGGACCCAAACCCAGACACAATGATATGAAATATTTGTGTCCAAAGCAGCATCTTAATTTCAACCAAAGGCTCTCCATCTCAGTTTCCATATGAGCAGTTTTTTTAAACATTTTTTAATAAATATAAGTTTTGAAAGTATACCTTTTGGATTATAGCGGCTTTTCCCCCTATAATCTCCCTCCCACCTGCAACCAACCCATCTCCCACTCCCTCTCCCATCTCATTCTTCATCAAAATTCATTTTCAATTATCTTTATATACACGAAGATCTACTTAGTTTTTACTAAGTAAAGATTTCAACAGTTTGCACCCACACAGATACACAAAGTATAAAGTACTATTTGAGTACTAGCTTTACAATTAATTCACATAGTACAACACATTAATGACAGAGACCCCACATGGGTAGTAAGTGCACAGTGACTCCTGTTGTTGATTTAACAATTGACACTCTTATTTATGATGTCAGTAATCACCCAAGGCTCTTGTCATGAACTGCCAAGGCTATGGAAGCCTCTTTACTTCATAAACTGTGACCTTATTTAGACAAGGCCATAGTCAAAGTGGAAGTTCTCTCCTCCATTCAGAGAAAGGTACCTCCTTCTTTGATGGCCTGTTCTTTCTGCTGGGATCTTACTCACAGAGTATATGAGCAGTTTTGACAGATGATGAGCACTTCTAGGAATACTCTCTTCCCTGGTCCCAGAAACACTATAATTTTCTTGCTTTCTTAAACCTCAACTGCAGCTCTTTCCTTTGTAGGACATTTTGTACCAAACTCTAGGTATTAGAATGTTCCATAGCTGAATACTCAGATCTTTACCTCCATTTGCATTGTGTCCTTGGGGCATTGCATTTGGTTCTCATGTCTTTTGACTCCATTACTTATTGCCCATAAATTATTTATACAATATGAAACTATTCTTTGAACACCAGAGTCACAAAAATGTCCTCTCAGGGCCAAAATCTGGGCACTGGTTCAAGCCCTAGATACTTTACTTCTGATCCAAATCCTTGCTAATGTGCTGGAAAATCAGAAGATGGCCCAAGTGCTTGGGTCACTATATTCACATAGTAGAGCCATTTTGAGATCTAAGCTTCTAGATTTGCCTGGCCTGACCCAAGCCTTTGCAGTCATTTGGGAAGTGAACCAGTAGATGGAAGTTTCCTTTTCAAATAAAATATATCATTAAAAAGCAAGTAATAAAATTTGTGTTCTCAACATTTGCCCTGGAGTATCTAATAATCATCTTAAAACTGAACTCTGGATTTCCTCTCTAGATTTACTTCTACTCTAATCTTCTTTCTTAATTTTCAGTGAATGGTTTTCCTTTCTTAATGCATAAAGACATTGAAGTAATTCTAGACACACAGACAAGCCATTCTCTTTCTCATACCTATGTGTCACCTAATCGGATTTATTCCAGATTCAAAATGCTTATGAAACCCAGTTAGTTCTCATCACCTCTACTTTCCCCATTCTGTATGGCTTCTAATATCATCATATTCTCTCAATTTGTGCCCCTGCTACATTCTTGACAACCTATGATCCATTTTCCAAATAGTAACCAAAGTAATTACATTAAAGTGTAGATATAGTCAAGTCACTCTCCTCAAAATTCTTCAGTGGCTTTCAGGCCATTGGGAGAATCTTAAATCCTTATTTATTTAGTCACTGAGTGTATCTCTAAGTTCTTTTCCTAAGTCATGTCCCATCTCCTTTCCCTCATCTTCTGTTACACTCATTAATTACCTTACAGTTGACCTGGTCTCTTTGACACTGCTCAATCAGCCTAAGGAAGCTATTGCTCCAATTCCACTGCACTTACCAGTCCTTTGCCTAAACCTTACTTCCACTGGATACCAACATTGTGCAATGCTAACTTCATTCAGGCCTGTTCAAATGTCCCCAAATCAAAGATGGTTCACTGAATATTATGTCCTTACCCCAACTCGATATAACTCCAATCTATCTCTAAATGGTTCATTTTTATTCACATTTGATCACCAGGTCAAGTGTCACTTTCTCTAAGAAGTACACACTAAGCCAGAAATCTACATCAATTTATTTGCTGGTTTCTCCCACAATACCATATACATTTCTCATCATTTATCCAAGTTGGCAGTTATTCATACATTGGCATGGTTATTTTCCCTTTATACTAGATCCTAATATCCATTAGTTAAACAAATGTCCAGCACTTACCTAATTTAGATCCTTTGCAAATAGCAGATGATTAACAAATTTGGGAAACTAAAATATGGAAGACTAAAAACCATTAAAAAATGAATGATTGAACATCACTATATCCCCTAGTCCAACAAGTACAAAGAAATAAACTGTGAGAAATATGAGACCCTAATAAATACGTGATAGTCTTTTAAAATTAGGAAGAAAAGCAGTCTTTAAAGATGCATGCAAGAAAAAGATGAAGCATAACCTTTTTTTTGAATGTCATGATAATACTTTATTTATATTCTCTAAAATTCCTACAAAGTTTGTGTTACTATTTTTTAACTTTTATTTAATGAATATAGATTTTCAAAGTACACCTTATGGATTACATTGGCTTCCCCCCCCACAGTGACTTCCCTCCCACCCACAACCCTCCCCTTTCCCGCTCTCTCTTCCCTTCCATTCATATCAAGATTCATTTTCAATTTTCTATATATACAGAAGAGCAGTTTAGTATACATTAAGTAAAGATTTCAACAGTTTGCACCCCCATAGAAACACAAAGTGAAAAATACTGTTTGAGTACTCGTTATAGCATTAAATCTCAATGTACAGCACATTAAGGACAGAGATCCTACAGGAGGAGTAAGTGCACAGTGGCTCCTGTTGTTGACTTTACAAATTGACACTCCTGTTTATGGCATCAGTAATCTCCCTATGCTCCAGTCATGAGTTTCCAAGGCTATGGAAGCCTTTTGAGTTCTCCGACTCTTATCTTATTTAGACAAGGTCATAGTCAAAGTGGAAGTTCTCTCCTCCCTTCAGAGAAAGGTACCTCCTCCTTTGAAGACCTGTTCTTTCCACTCACATCTCACTCACAGAGATCTTTCACTTAGGTCCTATGAGAGGTCCAGCCATCACATTGAGCTCCAAGAAAGCACTTTCTAGGTACTTGGAATTTCCTGCATGATAACAATATTTTCTTTACTTAGTAGCCTTGGGCTATAGGATGTCAGTTTTATCTCCAGAATAGTGAGAGGCTAAGAGCAACCATGTAGGCAGTCAGCTCTGTGATATGACCTGCCCCCAGATAAAACCCTGGACACTTAGGCACAGATGAGCTTCCCTGGTTGGCAGCATACCATGTGAATGGCCACATATGATTTCTGGGGAAAATAGTTTGCCCTCTACCACTCCACTAGGAGAGGAGTGTGATAGACCACAAATGTGAGTACAACAACTTTCAGTAATTTCTATGAGTCTTGCTGGTATATTATTGAACCTGAGTGTTTTCCTGGATATTCCTAAACTTGTAGTTGAGGCTAGAAGTGTGGGTAGTCTTGTGCTTCCTGAAGTCTACATAAATGCACCTAACCCAAGTGGTACTAGAAGAAGGATGAAGTAGATAAATGAACAATTTTGCTTTTCTTTATGTTTCTTGCAATGTTAATCATGAGCCTTAGAACCTATGTCTTAAAATATATTCATATTAGGGCCTTTCTCATATGCTTAAAAATCATAAACAAAAATTATAAAAATAGTTTTTCCTCCCTCAAAAATGACAATGATATTTAAATGTAAAATGCAAAAAGCACAATTCTGTGCATGAGATGAGAAGTTAATCAGTGTTCATTATAGTTTTATTATGATGGTTTTCCTGACTGGTTTTCCTCCTTGCTCCTTATCCAAAGAGTTGGAATTACCCAAGTTTCTCTCCATGACCTTTGTGGTCAAGACTTTTAAACATTTGTCAAAATATTTTTTCTTCTTCTGAGACACAGTTAGATCCTATTTCCCAGATTCCCTTATAATTGTTATATTGTTAGACAAAATTCTAATCAAGGAATATTAGCAAAAGTTCCAGCTTTGAGGCATTAAATAGTTATACATAATTTCTTCAGTACTGGCTGACTGCAGAAGAGCCTCTGGGATGACTTTGGGAGGCTATTGGAAAGGCATTACTACAGAAGACTGAATATTTTTAAATGGGCCCAAAACACCACCTAACCCCCTAGAATATTTTGGTCCATTTTATATGGGTGAGAAACAAACTTCCTACATTAGCTATCACACATTTGAATCTGTTATTTAGTATAACCTGGTTTATCCCAGAGAATGCAGGTCTCTGTCCTTATTTTTTCTGGTTTTTCTTCATTGTATCAACTGCAAAATTACTTATTACACTTTGGACAGTGTGCCTAATCTATAAGGCATGCGTTCTTCTCTGAACTCTTAAACCTCCTTATTTGATTTATAGTGGTATAAATTTAATTCTTCAATAAACAGCTATGACTCTCCTTCTGCCTTGCTTAGAATACTGAGGTAATTCCTGAATTTATGAAATAGAACTCAAATTAACTAGAAACTGGGCATTCTTTTAGCGATTTAAGTTTATGTTTAATTTCTCTTAATAAACTTCATATATTTTGTTCTGTATTTTCCATTTATGATGTTATGCTTGCTCAATCTACTATTCTTATCTGGGAACACCTTTATGCTGCTTCTTTACATATCTACCTTGAAATTCCATCCCAAATAGCAAATACAATAATTCTTTCACTGCTTAATGAAAATCACATTTCATCTGTACTTGGTAGTACTGACAAGTACATATACTTATATACATTTATATAAAAAGATTTATTTACATTATAGTAGATTATAGTAGAGATTCACTCAGATATATATATCTGGATATGACTCCTTGCTCTAGTTCTCTGAGAGTCCTAGTAAGGGTCATACATGGAAAGGTTAAGGAGTGTTAGAATTTGAACAGCACTTATGAAAGTGTGTACTCACATTAGAAGCAAATGATACACACAAAATGAGAACACTGCCTTATAAAAATGTTTTGAAACAATAAGAATGATAAGTATGTATCTTATATAAATGTCCTTACAGAATCAAAAAAGAAAAAAAAAACGTCTATTTCCTCTCCCTGACAAAACTGTCTTGCATGATTTAGAGTTGCAATGTTGAGTGCACTTATTGCTACCCAGTGCCTAAAATGCAGCTAGCATTAACCAAGAAGTGCTGTCAATGTGAGGCTCACAATAGACTGGAAATAATAATTTAAAATTCCTCGCCAATAATTTTTATAATAAGTTGAAATATATTTTTATATTTTATTTGGCTGAAGAAAATGTCATTAGAATAACTTTACCTCCTTATTTTTACTTTTTTAATATGAGTACTAGAAAATTTATAATTACACCTCACATCTGTTTCTACTGGAATCACCTGCCTGGTGGTAGAAGAACAGACATAGACACCTGACCCAGACTTTTGAAATTATAGGACATTATTCTTCCAGCACCTAGAGTAATTTAACTTGAAATCCTTTCTATTTTGGAAAATAAAGGAATAGTGAGGGCCATGGAATCATGGTAGACCTGCCCCACTACTAGCATAGCTGGCAAAGGCCAACACTGTCACTGATTTACCATTCTTCTTTCTTGATAAGCCTGACTTAATTTTTTAAATAGGATGGGGGTGAAGAAATATATGGGCAGAACTTTTGGAAGTGACACTCAAATCTGATTAAGAGGGAGGACCTAAAGCTTGAAAAGAAGGCATAGATCTCCTAGGACTTATGTATGTGTACATGCACACACACATACATTTACATCCTATTTAAAAAATTGAGTCAGGCTTATCAAGAAAGAAGAATGGTAAATCAGTGACAGTGTTGGCCTGAGCCAGCTATGCTAGTAGTGGCAGGTCTATGATGATTCCATGGCCCTCAGTATTCCCTTATTTGCCTTTATTTCAAAGCAAACAGTGAGAGGCCAGCACTGTGACCAAGCGGGTTAAGCCATGGCTTAACTGGCATCTGTTGTTGGACTGCTTATCTGCTTCCAACACAGCTCCCCAGTAATAGGCTTGGAAAAGAAAAAAAGGATTGTTCAAGTTTAAGTACCTGCCACCCATGTAGGAGACTCAGAGTTCCTGGCTCAAGATGTGCTATCAATGTGAGGCTCACAACAGACTGGAGATAAATGATAAATGAATTTAAAGAGGTTGTGGGAAAGATCAATGTTTTACAAATCCATTAGATTACCAAGTACAAGAAAGAAAGAAATAGACAATATGAAAGGTCAATAGGCAGAGTGGACATTAAATATTGACAGGAGAAAACAGAAAAAAGATTAAATTATGTTATATTTTTAAGTATTGTTCAAATCAATATTAAAAAGTAATACCAATGACTCAACAGGAAAATGAGTAGGAATACGAGGAAAACGAAGGCTCCGGAAGTGGATGCACAGAACTGTACTCACTGAGGCGGGTCGGCTAGCGCCAGGCAGGATCCCCAGGGAGAAGGACGTGGACCCAGGGCGAGGCCACGGGCAGCTGGAGCTCAGAGGTGCGCGCCCAGGTGCGGCCACTTCAGCCCTGAACCCAGGCCTGACCCTCCTGTTCCTATCCAAGACAACCCAACGTCAGGGGTCCTGCTGTGGGGGATGCTGATTGTCTCTGTCCTCTGTGACGTTGCGTGCTTGCCAGGCTGGCAAACTGCCCAATCAGGCACGGTGCCGTCCACGCTGCGTCAGCACTCGGGGCCTTGACGTCACAGTCGTCTTAGCGTTCCGCCAAGTGAGGTCCGGGGAGGCAGCTCAGCTGCCGTGAGTCTGCCAAGTGAAGTCGGGCTCTGCTTCTCTCCACCTTCGCTCCCTGGGGACGCTGGGTACCTAGAGAGCCGGACACCGCGACACGGTGAGTGTGTGGGCCTGGGGGTCCCGAGAGGGGAACACGGAGCCGCAGGGCGGGAGGACGTGGGCCCAGCACCGTGGACTCCATATTGGCTCTGGCTCAGGGCTTCCCTCGGTCCCCCAGGCCCCTGGGTTGAGGGCTCTGCCGGCACCCAGGACCCCCGAGGTCTTGCCGCTTCTCTGCCCTCAGAGACTTCTTGGCCCCGGAGGCATAGCGGGCAGCTGTGTGGCGGCAGCTCCGCGTCTCCCCGATTGTGCAGCGAGGACGGGGTGTTCACTAGGGATAACGCGGGCGCTGTGTGTGCGGTTCATGCATAGGCACTGTGGGTTCCTCCTCCCTTCCCTGCGGGCACTTGGTTCCCCCAGATTTCTAAATATGTGGGCCACAGGGTCTCTTCCAGGGCACTGACTTCTTCACGTAGCTGTTTCTGGGATGTCTCACTCTGTTTTCTGTTTGCAGTAACACAGTAACATAGATTGAGTAAGGTAGAAACCGAAGTTTTATTTGGCTCAGAGTTTTACCCAGGTTTTAGAGGGGCAGGAGGCCCCTGTAATTCGGTACTTGAGTGTCATCTTAGCGCTTACACTTCCTCCTAACAGATGCCATCTATATTTGCACTTTCAAAATAGAAATTTTGGCTACTCAAATTTGTGTGTATTTAAAAATGATTTCTGTTCCATGAAAGCCTTCCTAATCCTGAATATATGTCTAGTTTACCAAGTTATTTTGAATTTTTTATTTTAATATCGGAGGTTTTTTGCTTGTTTTGTTTTTTCAAGATTGTCAGAGTATGATTGACACAATTTGTGCATATTCAAGGTATGTTTTGCTATATGATGGGATCTTAAAAATTATGGACAATTCACATTATCGTTTGATTACATTTTTCATAAGCTTTCTGGAATCCTTTTGTGCATATATATTATGAAATGATTAGGACAATCTAACATATCGATCACCTTACACCCCTATGTTATTAAAGCATATGTAAGATATTAGCAAGTTGTGAGTCTGTGATGTAATCATCTAGTTACTGTGTTGAATATTAAGGTCTTGAGGTGTTAATTTATCTCATAGCTTCAAATGTGTGTTCTGCTAACATTTTCCCATGTCCTCACTTTCAGCCCATGATAACCACCATTCTGTTTTGTGATTAAGTGTGACTTTCTTAGATGACACATATGAGTGACATTGTGTGGCATTTATTTTTCTGTGCATTATTTCAAGTAGCCTATTGTCCACATTCATATTTTTGGATCCTTATTCTGACAAAATGGAAGAATTTCCTTTTTAAGGTTAACTGTGATTCCTCTGTGTGTGTGTGTGTGTGTGTGTGTGTGTGTGTGTGTGTGTATGTATCACATTTTCTTTACTCATCTGTTGACAATGGGGTTGTTTCCATATATTTTTCTTGTAAATAATGCTGCCATTAATGTGGAGATATGTGTCTCTTTGAGATACTGATTTGATTTCCTTTGTATACATAGGCAATAGTGGGATTGCTTTGTCATATGTTCTATGTTTAATTTTGATTGAAGACCTACACAGTGTTTTCTATATTGGATATACCAATTTACTTTCTATCCATCAATTTTTATATTCCTTTTTTTCCTCCCTGGTCCAATGTTATCTTTTTACTTTTGGATAATAATCACTTTAACATATATGAGATGATAACCATTGTGGTCTTGATTAGCATTGTAGTCTTCATTAGCAGTTTTTGAGCCCCCTTTCAGTTACCTGTTGGCTACTTATATATATTCAATGGAAAACTGATCAATCCTTTGTGTGATTTTTATTACAATATTTGCTTTTGAGTTGTCCGTGTTCAAACTCAGGCTTTCCAATACTTTCTTCCATACCTTGCTTTATCTGTTCTGTTTTGCCTATCGTATGAAAAATATTTCCTAGATTTTTTGCAGCCTTTGCTTTTTCACTTGTGCTTTTAGTGTCATATCTAAACAATCATTGTTGAGACTAATATCAGTGAATCTGCTTCCATTTGTAAGGGGGTTTATATTCTCAGACCTTTTATGTAAGCCTTCAATTCATTTTGAGTTGACTTTCATGCCTGGTGTAATATAAAGATATTATATGTTCAGTTTTTGGCATGTAGATGTCCAATTTGCCTCTGCTTCAGATGTAGTCACTAAATAGTGTATAGCCACTTGGTAACTGTGGTGTTACTTGCTGGTCCCAGCATCTCCAAAGATGTGCCTCTAACTGGGCAGGATCCAGGCAGAAACTGTCACAGTCCAGTTTTTCTCTAAACTGCCTTGTCTCCCAGGCCCACTCTTCTGTGCTCTGCTGCTCTTCTCTATCTGCATGAATAAACCTCAGACGTGAGCATGCACAGAGACATGTGAAGTGGTGTGCAATGTTGGGGAGAAGCAGAAACTATGTAGTAAGGGGGCTGGGCCCAGAAGTCTCTGTCTCCTTTCTCTGAAATCCTTGGATATACTGTGGCTCTCTCCATGGATGTAGTTCAGAACTACACAAGGATCTGTGGTCTCTCCAGTATGAGTGCAGGACCTCTGTGATGACCCACTCCAGGCAAGCAAGGAACTCTGAGCCTCTGAAGTCAGATACAATGATTGCACTAAGACCTTGCCACACTCCACACTGTATTGCACAATCACAGAATTCTCAAAGAAGCATGGCTCCTACAGTAACAGAGAGTAGAGGATCCACTCTCAGCCCAAGAGTCTCTCCCATCCATGGAGAGAGCCACAGTATTCCTAGAGCCATCCACATGCCTAATAGAAATTGGTTGGTGCTGAGACTTGTTGGTGGGTACCCCACCAACAGCATCCCTGCAGAACACACTGACATTCAATGGGGGCCACAGATTCATCCTTCCTATATATCCTTCCTGATATGCCTGTAGGTCCAGTGAATAGACTGTTGGGCTGCAACAGTCTATTCTCCTTATGATGCCACTTATTTGCTATTTACTGAGCACCAGTGTGTGGCAACACAAGAAAAGCAATGTGCTCTTCCTTCATGGGCTTTGGTAGGCACACTCACTTCCCCCTATTCATGCTCCAGTCCATACTCAGTCAGTGGGGTCTGTGAAGCTCTCTCTAAGGCAGCATTACCAGTGGCATGGGTTGCCACAGTTCCTCTCACCTTGCTTCTGGAAAATGGTGTCCCTGAACCCACTCACTGCAGGAGTCACTGGCAGTGTTCTGCTCCCTATTATGTGATTGTACCATCTCTGCTGCTCCATGGTGCATCTCTTCTTTCTGTAGAATTTCTACAGCAAACTTCTCTCTAACTGTCCCCTGGGAATGCAGTTCCTCCTTTTTTATTCTGTTACATTCCCATGGTCTAAATCAGCACAGCTTTTTCCTATTCAGCCAGCTTGCATCCCCCCTGTTCTCTTCTAATCAAAATCACCTGGGAAAGTTCCTGGATAGATGAAAGATGCAATCATCAGAGAGTTAGGCATTTTTGAGCCTAAAATTTTGTGTGTACGTACTGTTTAAACTTTGGTAGAAAATCAAAGGTGCAAGTTGTAGATCCCAAATCCACAGAGATTTAGTTTTATTTTCATAAAAACTGTGGCTCAGAATTACCATACAAAGCTCTTCAAACTCTGGTGAAAATAATAAATTTCCTTCAACTTCAATGAAAAATGAGATTAAGGATCTCATGGAAGAATATTAAATTGTTGGCTGGCACCGTGGCTCACTAGGTTAATCCTCTGCCTGCGGCACCCGCACCCTGGGTTCTAGTCCCAGTCGGGGTGCCGGATTCTGTCCTGGTTGCTCCTCTTCCAGTCCAGTTCTCTGCTGTGGCCCGGGAGTGCAGCGCAGGATGGCCCAAGTTCTTGGTCCCTGCACCCGCATGGGAGACCAGGAGAAGCACCTGGCTCCTGGCTTCAGATCAGTGCAGTGTGCCGGCCACAGCGTGCTGGCTGTGGTGGCCATTGGAGGGTGAACCAACAGCAAAGGAAGATATTTCTCTCTGTCTCTCTCTCTCATTGTCCACTCTGCCTGTCAAAAAAAATTAAATTGTTTTCTGGGGCTGGTTTTTTGGTATAGCAGATTAAGCCACCTACCGTTAGGCCAGCATCCTCTGTGGACACTGGATCAATATCCATTGCTCCATTTCCTAAACAGCTCCATGTTAATGGCCTGGGAAAAGCAGCAGAAATTGGCCGAAGTATTTGGTTCCTGCAACCAATGCAGGAGTTCTGGAAAAACTTTCTGGCTTCATCCTGGCCCCGTGCTAGCTGCTGCAGTCATTTGGGAAGTGAACCAGTGGATGGAAAATCAGCCCCCCACATCCTCTCTCTCTCTCTCTCTCCCTCTCTCTCTCTCTCCCTCTCTCCTTTTCTTTTCCTACTGCTCAGGCATATGGATACATGTAAAAACTGATATTTTTAATAATTTGCCTTGAAGAAAATGAGGAAAGGAAATATTGTGTTATCAGCCTGGATTAATAAAAGACCCCATACTTGTAAGGAGTCTTTTGGGTGTTATATACAGCAAGTACACTGCCTGTTGCCCAGTGGGAAATTTTGAAAGTAGGCTATGAGCAAACTTGTTATGATCTCATTCAACAAAGAAGACTTATCCACTATTTTGGGGACTTACTGTTTAGGAGTCTGAGAGACAAAAGCAGGGAAAGGAAGAGGGCTGGACACTTGCTGAATTCTTGACTATTTGGTAATTACTAATATTCACAGACTCCTTTATTCATTTCACTTGATGCTATTCCAACTTTCCCTTAGTTTGGGTGGTGGGAGCCACTGTTCATCTTGCTCAACTTTGTAAATTCCATTTCTGGATCATGTTTGTAGAGGCCAGTGATTAGAACTGAGGGTCTTTGCCTTTTAATGAAGGTTTAATGAAGGTAGCAGATGCTTCTTTTACACAGTCCTCTTTCATGGGCACACACCTTTTTCTTTAGTAGCTCACTTGTGATAAAACTCATCATGGATCTATCACTACATTCCTTTTTCTTCTTCACTGGTGATGATCTTGCTCCTCTATATAGTGAGGTAGGTGAAAGAGTCTGAGAATCTGAGCCTCCTAAGAAATCTGATATGCCTGCAGGTCCAGTACCAGATATGGTGAATTCTTAGTGCAGTGTTCATGTCATGAACAATGCAGAGACTCATTTGGAAGTTAAATCAATGATAAAATCTCTGATTTTTTCTTGAGAGCTCTCCTTTGGTAGTCATTGGTAGGTTATTGCTCTACCACCTGCTGAAGCATATTTGCTCCCAAAGAAACAAAGTTTTAAGACTTTATACTCAGAAGAAATACCTTGGGAGCTATGTAAGTGCAGACTCCTGTGCCTACTTGGAGCTTAACAAGATCCACCTGATTCTGATCTAAGTACTTCTCAGACCACACTTAGGTACTACAACATAGGGAAAGTCTCACTTCCTTCTAGGGAGCCAGAAATAACCAACACACCATCGCTCATAATTAAATTTGAGACCCTTTTCTGATACTTTTGATGGGCAACCAAGAAATTGAAATTCTCTTATGCTTGATAATATTCCACAGCTCCCAAGGTGGTTCACGTGTTCTTCCTTTTTATTACTGGTCATTTTCTCTCTGATGCTCTGTCTCTCCCTTTCCTTTGCTCAATGATGATCATTTTGCTTTGCTAAAGCACCTTCTTTTTAATTCTTATTTTTGTATATGAGGTCAGGCTTGACTATCTCAGCCTCTCCTGATGCAGTCCCTCCTTTCTGATTAGAATCCCATCAGGTCTCACCTTACAAACTTAAAATCTGACAACTGCGTGTGGGTTTTTTTCAGATACAGGCATTGGTCTTTTCACAGATGTCATTTCTTGGCAGGTGCAAATCAGTCTCCCTATTTATAATTCCCAGCTAATATAGTCAGTCCTCTGCAAGTGTAAATGATTTTCTTGAGAGTAGAGTGGGGTAATAGTGAACTTTGAGCTGTAAAGTTGATGCAGTATGTCTTACTGGGAAATGAAGGGAATTCTAATGGGGACTTCATGAACCTCATTTTCTTACCCTGTTTTTTGTTTCAGTTTTTATTCTTGTCTCTGCCTATTTGAAAATTATCCAGATATTGATAGTGTCAAAACTCTATATATTTCTCCATAAATGGGAAGACTTCATTCTTATCCTCTAACCTGAATAAGGGCTTACAGTTCTGGTCCTAAACTAATATTTTCCTAGAGAAGCCCCTTCAACTTCCTTGTCTTTGGGAAATGCCCTACTTTCTCTTTAGAACAGTGTATTCTAACATATTGGAAATGATTTTCAGATGTGGAAAGCTCACTCAGGCTTTTTGACCCCACAGAGAATTTTGAGTTCTGTATGAGATCCTGATGTTTTCTTTAATGTTTTTCTTCTTTCTTCAAGAAAGCAGTCTCCCAAGCAGGCCTGCAACATCTTGATTCTGCACATCTCCTCAGCCTTCTTTTTGGTAAATAGAGCCCAGTGTGACTCTGGACTTGAGTGTCATGTTGTCAGCTTTTTCATTTAAAAAATCATTGAAATTGCATGTTTGCTTCTATCATTCTCAGGATATCTATAGCTATAAGCAATATTTACTTAGTTATTTTCTTTGTTTTAACCTCGTATTGAATGAATAGAAACTACATGTATTTCTTAAGTACAATTTTAGGAATATAGAGAATCTTCCCACCGTGTCTAACCTCCCACCTTCCTTTCCTCTCTCTCCTATTATCAGTTTTACTTTATCCTAACATCTATTTTTAATTAACTTTATACACAGAAGATCAAGTCGATGGTAAATCAAGAGTTCATCAATTCGTATGATAAAAGAAAAAAAGTTAGAGAAAAAAGAATAAAGAAACTTTCTCTACAGCAAGACAGGGCTGTACAAAGTCATTGCATCTCAAAGTTAATTTCCTTTCTTTTTTTTGGAGAAACTTAACTTTAAAGAAGCAGCCAAGAGTGATACATCTTCTGGGAGCACATAGACATAACTCTAGCTTATGAGACATAAGAGTATCCTTTATTTAATACATTAAGAGAAAGTAAGTCTTTGGGAACAATTTTATTGAGAGTTAATGAACTGTCTATGAAAACAATGGAGTTGGACACATTGGCCTAAATTATAAGAGATGTAAGTATATTCTCCATTTAATACGCTAATATGGAGTAAATCTTTGAAAACAAGTTTTATTACTAACTCTTCTAATACAAGTCTTTGAGGGCAGAAGTTCTGCATGAGAAGTTAGTGCACAGTGACTCCTGTTGCTAATTTAACAATTAACACTCTTTTTTAAAAAGATTTTATTTATTTTTTGAGAGGTAGAGTTATAGACAGTGAGAGGAGAGACAGAGAGAAAGGTCTTCTGTCCATTGGTTCACTCCCCAAATGGCTGCAATGGCTGGATATGTGCCAATCAGAAGCAAGGAAATGGTGCTTTCTCCAGTCTCCCTTGTGGATATAGGGGCCGAAGGACTTGGACCGTCCTCTACTGCTTTCCCAGGCCATAGTAGAGAGCTGGATTGCAAGAAGATCTTCTGGGACAAGAACCAGTGCCCATATGAGATGCTGGCACCACAGGTGGAGGATTAAGCTGCTGCACCATGGTGCTGGCCCAAACAAGTAACACTCTTATATTGACCTCAGTGATCACCCAGGGCTCTTGACATGAGCTGCCTAAGCTATGGAAGCCTTTTGAATCTACAGAATCTGTCAGTATTTATACAAAACCATAAGCAATGTGTAAGTTCTCTCCTATCTTCAGAGAAAAGTACCTCCTTTAATGATCACTTCTTTCCACTGCAGTTTCAAGCATAGATGGTCCTTTTTGTAAGACACTTTTTGCTACAGAGTCTTGGCTTCCCATGCTTGGACTGCTCAAATGGACTTTTCAGCCAGACCAGCATGCCTTAAGGACTGATACTGAGGTCAGAGTGCTACTTAAAATGATTGTTATTCTATGAATATGCTGTCTGGACTGCTTCCCATGTTGGAGCCCTTAATCCTTTTTAATTCTATTTATTATTTTTTACCTATTAATTCTATTGATATCACTTTTAACACTTAAAATGCTATTTTTTCCCCTCAGCATTAGAGGACGTGGGGTCTCATGTCAAGTTCTTAGACTGTACCCTTAGAAGTAAATCAGTGGTAATGTATACAGAATTATACAGCTTTACAGTTGCAAACTTTATACACTTTATAACTACAATTTTAGGAACATGGTGATTCTTCCCACTATGCTTGTCCTGCCACCTACATCCACACCCCTTTTCCTCCTCCCTCTCTTACTCCCATTTATAGTTTTGGCTAGTATATATTTTAATTTAACTTCATACACATATAATTAACTATGTTAAGAGAAGAGTTCAACAAGTAGTAAGAGAGAAAAAGAAAGAAAATATTGTTCCTCAGAGTTAGAGACAAGGGCTGTTCAGAGTCTTTGCTTCTCATAGTGTCAATTTCACTTGTACAGATTGCATTCTAGGTGCTCTGTTACTTATCATGTGTCAGTGAGAACCTACGATATTTGTCCCTTTGGTTCTGGCTTGCTTCACTAAGTATGGTGTTTCCAAGATTCATCCATTTTGATGCAAATGACCTGATTTCATTTATTTTACTTCTGTGTAGTATTCCGTGGTGTACATAGCTCCTTAATTTCTTTATCTAGTCTTTGTCAAGCGTTTGTGTTGATTCCACATCTTTGCTATTGTGAATTGAGCTTCAATAATATGGGGGTTCAGATAACTCTTTCACCTGCTGGTTTCATTTCCCTTGGTTAAATTCCTAGGAGTGGGATAGCTGGGTCATATGGAAAAGTCCATATTCATATTTCTGAGTTATTTCCATACTGTCTTCCATAGTGACTTTACCATTTTACATTCCCACCAAGAGTGGATTGGAATACCTTTTCCCACAAATTCTCACCAGCATTTGTTGTTTGTTGGGTTTTGTATGAAAACCATTCTAACAGGGCTGAGATAAAACCTCCTTGTGATTTTAATTTATTAATCTGATGTCTAATGATCCTGAACATTTTTTTGATGTGTCTGTTGGCAATTTGGATTTCCCCTTTTGAAAAATGTCTGTTTAAGTCCTTTGTCCATTTTTTTAACCAGGTTGTTTTTTCATTGTTGAGCTTCATGGTCTCTTTATATAATTTGGTTATTAATTGTTTTATTTTTTTTTATTTTGACAGGTAGAGTCATAGACAGTGAGAGAGAGACAGAGAGAGACAGAGAGAAAGGTGTTTCTTCCCTTGATTCACTTCTCAAAATGGCAGCCATGGCCAGCACTGCACCAATCCGAAGCCAGGATCCAGGAGCTTCCTCCTGGTCTCCCATGCAGGTACAGGGGCCCAAGCACCTGGGCCATCTTCCACTGCCCTCCTGGGCCACAGCAGAGAGCAGGACTGGAAGAAGAGCAACCAGGACTAGAACCCAGTGCCCACAGAGGATGCCAGTGCCACAGGCAGAGGATTAACCAAGTGAGCCATGGCACTGGCCCCTGGTTATTATCTATCAATTGTGTAGTTTGCAAATATTTTTCCACTTCATTTTGCTGATTATTTCTTTTGCAGTACAGACACTTCTCAATTTGATGTAATCCCAGTTCTCAGTTTTGACTTTGATTGCCTGTGTCTCTGGAGTCATTCTAAGATTTTTTTTTTCTTTTTGAAACCTGTTAAAGTGAAATGAACACTATGAGAAATGGTGACTTGATCAGCCCTCACCCTGACTGTTGATGAGCAACTTAATATGTTATCCCTCTTAGTATTTTTTTGTTTGTTCTACTTAATACTTTTGGTTGAATACTGTAATCAATACACAATTCTTCTTAAGTGCTGAATCTTAACTGAAAAGTGATCGCTGTTAAATATAAGAGTGGGAATAAGAGAGGGGAGAGATGTGCAATTCGGGACCTGCTCAAGCTGACTTACCTCTAACGGTAGAGTTAGAAACATACCAGGGGATTCCAATTCAATCCCATAAAGGTGGCATGTACCAATGCCATCTCACTAGTCCAACTGATCAATTTCTGTTCACAATTGATCATAATGATAGGCCTAAGAACCAAAGGGATCACATAAACAGGACTAGTGTCTTCAAATAGTAGCTGATAGAATAAAAAAGGGAGAGAATGATCCAACATGGGAAGTGAGATACACAGCAGACCCATAGAATGGCAGATATCCTAAATAGCACTCTGGCCTCAGAATCAGCCCTTAAGGCATGCAGATCTGGCTGAAATGTCCATGAGAGTATTTCAGGCATGGAAAGCCAAGACACTCTGGCAAAACAAAACAAAACAAAACAAAACAAAACAAACCTAAATGAAAGATCTCCACGAGTGAGATCCCAGTGAAAAGAACAGGTCATCAAAGAAGGAGGTACTTTTCTCTGAAGGGAGGAGAGAACTTCCACTTTGACCATGGCCTTGTCTAAATATGATCAGAGTCAGTGAACTCAGGGGGCTTCCATAGCCTTGGCAGCTCATGACAAGAGCCTAGGGTGATTACTGATGCCATAAACAAGAGTGTCAATTTGTTAAGTCAACAACAGGAGCCACTGTGCACTTACTCCTCATGTAGGATCTTTGTCCTTAATGTGCTGTGCATTGAGATTTAATGCTATAACTAGTATTCAAACAGTAATTTTCACTTTATATGCTAAACTGATCTTCTGTATATAAAGAGAAATGAAAATGAATGTTGATGTGAATGGAAGGGGAGAGGGAGTGCGAAAGGGGAGGGTTGTGGGTGGGAGGGACGTTATAGGGGGGAAGCCATTGTAATCCATAAGCTGTACTTTGGAAATTTATATTATAAATAAATTAAAAAAGGTAAAAAAATGGTAAAAAATGAATTTTTTTCTGTGGCAATGTCTTGCAGCGTTTCTCCCATGTTCTCTAATAAGTTGACTGCATTTAGTCATAGATTTAGGTTTTTAATCATTTCAAGAGGATTTTTGTGTAAGGTGTGAGGTACGGGTCTTTCTTCATATTTCTACATGTGGCTTCCAGTTTTCCCAGCATCATTTGTTGAAGAGAGTGCCCTTACTCCAGAGATTGATTTTAGCTGTTTTTCAAAGATAAGTTGGTTGTAGATGCTTGGACTGATGTCTGGACTTTCTGTTCTGTTCTATTAAACTATCCATCTATTTTTGTACCGGCACCAGGGTCTTTGGATGATAATTGCTTTTCAAATATGGTATGTGATGCCTCTGGCTTTGCTTTTGCTGTATATGATTTTTTTTTAGCTATTTGGGGTCTCCTATGTTTCCTAAGAATTTCAGGTTCATGTTTTCTACATCTTATAAAAATGTCCATGGTGTTTTGATTGGTATTGCATTGAATCTGTGAATTGCTTTTGGTAGTACGGACATTTTGATTTTTTTTATTCTTCCACTCCATGAACATGGAAGATTTTCTGTTTTTTTGTATATTCTATTCCTTTCTTTAAAGTCTTGTAATTTTCATCAAATAAACATTTGACATCCTTGGCTAAATTTATTCCAAGATATTTGATTTTTTGTAGCTATTGCGAATGGGTTTGATCTGAAAAGTTCTTTCTCAGCCTTGGAATTGTGTATATAAAGGCTGTTGATTTTTATGTGTTGATTTTCTATGCTGCTACTTTACCAATCTCTTCTGTGAGTTTCAATAGTCTCTTAATGGAGTCTTTTGGATCCCCTATATAGAGGATCATGGCATCTCCAAATAGGGATAGTGTGACTTCCTCTTTCCCAATTTGTATCATTTTGAAATCTTTTTCTTGCCTAATGGCTCTGGCTAAAACTTCAAGGACTATTTTGAATGTCAGTAGTGAGAGTGGGCATCCTTGTCTGGGTTCATATCTCAGTGGGAATGCTTCCAACTTTGCTCCATTCAATAGGAAGCTAGTTGTGGGTTTGTCATAAATTGCCTTGATTGTGTTGATGAATATTCCTCTATACCCAATTTGCTTTGACTTTTCATCATAAAAGGGTGTTGTACTTTATCAAATACTTTCTCTGCATCTGTTGAGTTAATCACATTTTTTTTTAGTTTGCTTATGTGGTGTATCACATTGATTTGGGAATGTTGAACCATCTGTGCCTATGATGGATAAATCCCACTTTGTCCAGGTGAATGATCTTTCTGATGTTTGTTGGATTCAATTGGCTAGAATTTTGTTGAATATTGTTGCATCTATGTTCATCAGGGAAATTGGTCTCCAGTTCTCTTTCTCTGTTGCATCTTTTTCTGGTTTAGAAGTTATGGTGATGCTGGCTTCATAGAAATCATTTGGGAGGATTCCCTCCTTTTCAATTGTTTTGAATAACTTTAGAAAAGTTGACGTTAGTTCTTCTTTAAATATCTGGTAGAATTCAGCAGTGAAGCCATTCAATCCTGGGGTTTTCTTTGTTGGGATGGTCTTTTTTACTGATTCAGTCTCCATATTGGTTATTGGTCTGGTTAGGTTTTCTGTATCTTCATGGCATAATTTTCATAGATTGTCTCTTTCTAGGAATTTATTCATTTCTCCTAGGTTTTCTAGTTTCTTAGCATACAGCTCTTTGTAGTAATTTCTAATGATTCCTTTTTATTTCTGTTGTTTCTGTTGTTACATTTCCTTTTTCAACTCTGACTTTATCAATTTTTGGTCTTTTTTTTTGGTTTGGTTAGTTGCACCTATGGTGTGTGAATTTTATTTTTTCAAAAATACCAGCTTTTCATTTCACTTATTTTATGCATTTTATGTTACAATTTTTAAAATATTTATTTATTTGAAAGAGTTATACAGAGAGAGAAGGATATATGCAGAGAGAGGGAGAGAGAGGTCTTCCATCCACTGGTTTACTCCCCAATTGGCTGCAGTGGCCAGAGCTGCACCATTCTGAAGCCTGGTGCCAGGAGCTTCTGTGTCTCCCACATCACTGCAGGGGCCCAAGGACTTGGGCCATCTTCTACTGCTTTCCCAGGGCACAGCAGACAGCTGGGTCAGAAGTGGAACAGCCAGGACTCAAACAGGCTCCCATATGGGATGTTGGCAGTGCAGGTGGCAGATTAACCTGCCTTGCCATACCACAGGCCCCATATTTCAATTTTGTTTGTTGTGTAATTTTAAATATTTCTTTCTTACTACTAGTTTGAGTATGGTTTGTTGTTGATGTTCTTGGTCCTTGAAATGCACTGATAGCTCATTTACTTGGTTCCTTTCGAGTTTCTTCATGTAGACCCTGATTGCTATGAACTTCCCTCAATACTCCTGTTGCTGTATCTGATAGGTTTGATAAGATGTATTGTCAACTTCATTGTTTCCAGAATTTTTTTTATTTCTTCTGTGACCCACTGTTCTATCAGGAGCATGTTGTTCAGTCTCAATTTGCTTATATTGTTTTTAGAGAATCCTGAGTTGTTGATTTATATTTTCATTCTCTTGTTTTGTGAGATGATATATGGGGTGATTTAGATTTTTTGAATTTTCTGAGACTTGCTTTGTGGCCTAGCATATGGTCTATCCTAAAGAATGTTCCATGTACTGATGAAAAGATGTGCATTCTGCCTCTGTGGAGTGAAATGTTTTTTAGATGTCTATTAAGTTCATTTTCTCTGTAGTGTTGATTAACCATTTCCTGGTTGATTTACTGTCTGGTTGATCTGTCTGTTGGTAAAAGAAAGGCATTGAAGTATCCAATTACTATTGTATTAGAGTCTGTATCTCCTTTTAGGTCTGTTAACATTTTTTAAGTAGCCAGGCACCCTGTAATTGGGTGCATATACATGTATTATTGTCACATCTTCCTGTTGGATTGATCTCTTAATCATTAACAATGCCCTTCTTCATCTTCTTTGTTGTCTACTTTGTCTGGTATTAGGATTTTTTTGGTTTTTGTTAGTATGGACTATGTTTTTCCATCCATTCAGTACTTTCAGTATGCATGTATCTTTGTTGGTGAGATGTATTTCTTGTAAGCAGCAAACAGATGGGTCATGTTTTTAAGTCCATTCAGCCAGTCTGTATCTTTGAACTGAAGAATTGAGGCCATATGCATTCAAGGTAACTATTAACAAGCAATGACTTGACCCTGCCGTTTTTCCATGTATATTCCTTTTTTCTTACATTGGATTTTTTTTTTGTAGTCCTTTGGTGGTGTTTCTGCCTTCTCATTCATTCATAATAATGGCTTTCTTTCTGTGTTTCTGTATGTAGCTCATCATTAAGCATTTTCTGTAAAGCTGCATGAGTGTCAACAAATTCTTTGAATTTCTATTTGTTATAAAGCCTTTATTTCACCTTCATTCATAAATGCAAGATTTGCAGTATTCTGGGTTGACAAGTTTTTTTTTTTTTGTTTGTTTGTTTGTTTTTTAGTTTCTTATATGATCTGCTGTTCTTTCAGAAGCATGTTGTTCAGTCTCCATGTGCTTATGTATGTTTTAGGGAATTTTGAGTTGTTGATTTAAGACTTGGGCTATCGCTTGCAATTCCCTTCTGGCCAGTAGGGTTTCTGATGAGGAGTCAGCTGTGAGTCTAATTGGAAATTCTCTAAAGATCTGGCACTTCTCTTGTGCCCATTTTAGAATCTTTTTTATGTTTTACTGTGGAAAGTTTGACTACAGTTTTATGTTTAGGGTCTTTTCTGGTCATATTTATTAGGAGCCTATGTGCTTCCGCTAGTCGAATATCCCTTTCTTTCTCCAAATTGGGAAAATTTTCTGTAATTATTCCTTCTCCTTTTCCTCCCCTTCAGGAATTCCTAAGAACCATATGTTGTGTTGTGTGATAGTATCCTGTAGATATCCAACACTGTTTCTAAGTTTTCCAGTTTCTTCTTTTTTTGTTTTTTTTCTGACCATAAGATTTCCAAGGATTTGTATTCTACCTCAGATATTTTTTCTTCTGCTTCATCAAACCTGCTATTAAGACTTTCAACTGCATTTTTTATTTGATTGAATTCTAAATTTCTGAAATTTCATTTTGGTTTCTCTTTATATTCCCAATTATTTGGGAATTTTTTTTATTCATGTCATCTGTGGATTGCTTTAGATTATGGATTTGATTCTTCTTTCTTTTTTAGTAATACTATGATTAATTTTCTGATTTCTATTTCTTGCATTTTCTCGATCTCTTCATCTTCATATTGTAATTCTAATATTGAGATGTTATGTTCCTCTGGGAGTGTCATGGTGGTTTCTTCATCCTTCTTGAGTTTCAACTCTGGTTTTTTTATCATTTGTGGTGTTATTTTATTTTTTTTCCTTCTATTGGTTTTTATCTTTGGGGTTATACTTTGTTTTCACAGAATGTCTGCCCTTTCCTGGATACCAGAAGGTGGTTGGTGGGTGTGGTTGGGGGCTGTGGTTAATACTCTAGGTTTGAGCTAGTTTTCTCACATTGGGCTTGGTGGAACTCCAGAGCCAGCTGTGCCCTACATGTTTTTCACAGGCTTTCAGCATAGAGGGCTCCTGCAGATGCTGAGACCAGAGCTCTCTGTTGGTGCAGATGCTCCTCTGTTTTTATATTTTCCAGGCCACCCACTGAGCTCTGGGGCAATGGGAACTACTTGCTGTTCCCTTTATTGGAGGCTCTGGATCACTCACACACACTAGAGTCCCTGGTTTAATGCCTGTCCGTCACTTCTGGCAGCACTGCGTTTGTATGTCCCAACTAAGCTGTCTGTTATGTACATACTTGCAGGGTTCTGAGTTGTAGCATTGATTTAAACTGGCACCCACCCCTGCTCTCAGTCGGGTCATGGGTCTTGTTTTGGAGAGATTGGTTTGAATCAGTTGTCTCCCTTCACTTTCACTAGGACCCCAGGCAACTGCTGGCAGTCGCTGCTGCAGTCCATAACTGCACTACCTGCTGTCTGGCTCTATCCCAGTAGATTGGTGCAGAAGTACCTCCTTGTGCTTTCTCAACAATGCAACCAGCTGGGGCTGTCTGCAGCTATGGCTCACTGTGCATGTGTTAGCACCCACCACACAGTTTCAAGCCATTTCTCATCCTCATATGGGGCTTCCTGGGTGGTTTCCTCTTATATTCATGGACTGTACTCCTCCTACCCTATTCTTTGCACTTTTTCTTCCTAGCCCTGCTTAGCTCACTGCTCCCTAATCTGCCATTTCTCCCCCATCCCAACCTAGTTATTTTCAACATTGATCTTCAGTCTTCAGATAGCTAAATTGCAGCTCCTCTGTTTGAGATTCCTAGGAAGACCATAGCTGTTTTATATGAAGTCAGGTGTGTTAAAACCTAAAGTTAAAACTTCAGGAATCATGTGTAACACTACTGCCTGGGTTTACAGCTGTGAGATAAAAAAGTATTTGCACACATGCTTTATTGGTTTCTTTGAAGTTGTTAATCAATAAACAGTGTTGCTTATCTTTGGCAGCATTGTGGAATTTGATTGCCCTAGCTCAAACCAGCATTTTTTTTCCTGAGAGAATGACCTCACTTTGCCTTTGAGGCACTTATGTCCCATTGGTTATGCATTTTCCCCATGAGCCAAAGGCAGATGGAGCTTGTATTAGTGGGCTTTGTATACCAGACAATGTTAACATTGTAACCAAAATACACCCACAGGAACTAGTCACTTAATTGGAAGACTGCAGTCTGAAATTCTTAGGTCTATTTGAAAATCTACCAGGAATCAAATTCATAGTCAAAGCCACTTCTACCTGTGTACTAAAAGATTTTGTCTCCTCCAGAATCAACCACAACAGTGGATAGGTGCTCTGAAGTGCTACCAGCCTGTCCTGATGAGGAGTCATTCTTTGTGTGTTTAATTATATTTGAGTAGAGTGGGTTAAAAATATCCCTTTCTCCTATACAAAAGAGAATAGCAGGGTAGGAGAAGAGTGCTTAGCTTGATTTTGCTTTTAACACATGTGATGAAATTTAATGTTCTTTATTGTAACATCATTTCCTCTTCTCTCAGCACACACATATTAACATTATTAATTCACATTCTGGGCACACCAATGTAAATATTGTCAGCATTTGTTACATACCTGTCACAGAATAGTAATTTAAATGTAGTGGTAATACCACCTTCCCTGGTGGTATTCCCATGCTTATTCTGAGCATGTTCACTTATCACCTGAGCACTTTCAGTTGTTGTTCAGGAAGAATATTGTCTTCTCAGAGATCACCTTTGTTCCAATGCAGTACTGAATAAACTCTCTACCCATAATATAGAGCATATTTATGTGATGTGCATGATTAAAAAGTGAAATAGGTACACAAACATAATTAAAATTTAAAAGGAGCATGCATGAACCAGTGGTCTATGAATCAAGGAGCCTCAAAACTGAATATATCTAATGATCCAAGCATCCTCTCTAGTGAAGTGGAGTCTAATGGAGGATAGTTGATAAAAACATTCTTTAAATCCTGTCTCTGCCCCTCCTGTGACAGAGTGACTTGCTTTCTCTCAGCATCCACATCCCCATCTGTCAATGGGATTATAAGGTGTAAAAAGTCCCACCTCAGAAGGACTTCATAAATGTTGCAGTGATTCTTCACAAACTATTCAGCCTGCAAATGTATTCAGAAATAAGTAACTTATGCACTCATCAATCTGTCAAACATGTGTTGCATGCCTTTTCTGTGCTGGAATCTGTGTTGATTCTTGGAGATACTGCATTCTATATTCCAGGCCATTGGGGGGTGAACCAACAGAAAAGGAAGACCTTTCTCTCCGTCTCTCTCTCACTGTCCACTCTGCCTGTCAAAAAAAAAAAAAGAAGTAGAATAGTAAAGAAGAAAGAAAAGATATATGCCTTCTTGTTTGGGAAATAACTGTCATCATTGACATAATACATATAAAAATTTTTATTACATCAAAAAATGGGACAAAAAAGATTTTTGAAATTACAAATATATTCATGTTAATAATAAATAAGGAAGGCATTTAGTTTCTGTCAAAGTTACAGAAAAATACATTTAGCCGCCAATGATATTAACACCAATGATATTAACAATCTGCCTACAATCACAGAGTCTCAGAATCAAGTGTCTTTAGATCATTTTCATGTACTCCATGGGCAATATCTTACTGCCTGGAACCAGTCCAGTGATAAATAATGTTTGTTGAATCTATTAAAGAGCACATTTATAGGCTTTAATTTATAGGCATTTAGGAAATAGTCTTCAAGAGTTTTAGGAAGAGCAAGATTTGTCTGAGTGATTTTAGGAATAGTTCCATGTCAGGGAGTTACACAGATGAACAGCCTCTTGATTTTTTTTAAAGATTTATTTATTTGTTTATTTGAAAGTCAGAGTTATACCAAGAGAAAAGGTGAATCAGAGAGAAAGAGAGGGGAGTGATCCATCTGCTGATTCATTCCCCAACTGGCCACAATGGCTACAGCTGTGAATATCCTTAGCCAGGAACCAGGAGTTTCCTCTGGGTCTCCCACTTGATTCCAAGGGCCCAAGTTCTTGGGCCACCTTTTACTGCTTTCCCGGGACATAGCAGAGAGCTAGATCAGAAGTGGAGCAGCAGGAACTTAAAACGGTGACCTTATGGAATGCCGGAACTGCAGGTAGCAGCTTTACCTGATATGCCACAGTGCCAGCCCCCGGCCACTTGATTTGAAGTCAAGAAACATGGATATGAATTCCAATGTTACCACTCAATGTATGACATTACAAAATCAGATTCTTTGGATCTTGACCTGTTCTGAGGTAGAAAAAGAGTAGGATTAAATTATTTCATATTTTGCTTCTAACCCAGGTCTGGAATTAATTATTTAAATTTCTCATAACTTTGTTCTGAATTTAATTGATTCAAATAATGACATTTCAAATTTATGTATAAGTATTTTAAATTAAAGAATAATTAGGCATTATTTAATTAAATGAGCTAAGTCCAGCTGTTTGGACTAAAATGTTATAAAAATTAATTAACATTTTCACATTGAACGTTAATGGCCTGAACTGTCCAGTTAAAAGACACCGATTGGGATTTGCTTCTTAACCTGATGCAATTTTAAATGATGCTTAATTTTGTTTTTAAATTTCAAATCCTAGCTCTTACCCATACATGGAACAACAATGAAATTGTACATGTAATTCGCCACTTTGCTACACTAACATTGTTCCAGGGGTACTTATGATGTACTTTTGAATTTTCTATACATGCAATAATGACATTTGCTAGCAGTTTTATGTCTTCCTTCCCAATATGTATGCATTTTGTATCCTTTCTTTGTGTTACTGCACTGTCTAGTAATTCCACCATAATATTGAAAAGTAGTGGTGAGAAAAAGACACTTCCCCCTTTCTCCAACTTAAGGGAAAACTGTCCAATTTCACTATTAAAGCTGGTTTTGGTAGATATTCTTTATCTAGATGAGGAATTTCTCTTCTGTTCCTTGTTTGCTCAGTTTTTTTATGCCAAATATCTTCTACAAAAGTTGATGTAATCATTTAACATTTTTGCAGTTTGTGTAGTATGTCCAATTTATTGTTTTTTTTAAATGCTGACAGCCTTGCTTACGTGGGATAAATACCACTTGCTTGTACTACATAAAATTGTTGGATTTTACCTATTATTATTTTGCTTTCTATTTTTATTTTGCATCTTTGTTCATGTGAAATGTTTTTCTATAGTTTTCCTTTCTTAGAAGTTTAACAAGTTTTTTATTAAGGTAATGCTGATTTCACCAACTGAGTTATAAATTATTATCTACACTTCAGCTCTCAAGAGGAAATGGTAGAGAGTTGTCGTTTTTTGTACTTGGAATGTATGGTAGAATTCAACTATGAGTTACCCTTGCCTGATATTTTCATTCCTTTTTTTTTGGTGGCGGTGGGAAGAAGTATGCATCTTTGATTCAATTCTTTTAAAGGAAATGGGCCTTGACTGATTATATTTCTTTTTGTGTAAGTATTGGCAATTTGTATTTCAAGCAATTGTTCTGTTCATTTAAGTTATCAAATTTTTGTGCATAGTGATTTTAGTAGCCCCTTATTATCCTTAAGTTTCCATGGAACATTAATGTTCATTTCCAGTGATGGCCACTCTTTGATTTCTGATACTGGTAATTTCTGTCTTAATGAGCATGGAGAGAGGTTTATGAATTTGTTATTTCACTGAAGTATCTTTTGGTTTTGCTGATTTTCATATATTATTTTCCTATTTTTCAATATTATTCATTTATACTTCAATTTTCATTCATTTTCTTTTTCATGCTTCAATTGTTCTTCTTGCTACAGTTTCTTAAAATTTATTATCTGGGAACATTCTTCATGTGTTTTGTGAACATTCACAGTTTCAGGTGTATTTTGTTGTCCAGACTGTGGTCCATCCATGGAAGCTTGATCTTGTTGGACAAAGAATTCTGTAAATATTATTAGACCAAAGTAATTGATAAGGCTATTAAAGCCAAATTTATGCTTCTGGTTTTTTGCATTTTTGAACAGCCAGTTAATGGAAGATTGATGTTCCCAAATATAATAGTGGAACTTTCTCTCTCTCCTTGAAATTTTGTCAATTTTTAAAAAAATATTTATTTATTTGAAAGTTAGGGTGTCTGGGTAGAGCAGGAGTGGGGAGAGACAGAGCACACGCGCACGTGCAAGAGAGAGAGAGAGAAAGAGAGAGAGAAACAGAAAGAGAGAGAGATCTTCCATTCACTGTTTCACACTTGAAATGACTGCAATACCTGGAGCTGGGCAGGCTTAAGCCAGGAATTCCATCCTGGTCAACCATACAGCAGAAAGACAGAGAGATGGATTGAGAGGGGAGCATCTAGAATTCCAAACAGCACTCCAAAATGGAATACAGGTGTCCCAAGCAGTGGCGTACCCTGCTTTGCCAGAATGCCAACCCTCATTCTGTAGGTTTTTGAAGTGTATTTTGCAGTTCTGCATTTAGGTGTATACACAAATTTGCTAGGTTTTAAAGCAATGGCTGCCTAATCATTAAGTAATCTTCCTGTTTGTCTCTGATAATTTTCCTTGTTCTGAATTCCATTTATCTGAAATTAGTGTAGTACCTCCAGCTTTCTTTCAATTAGTTTTAACACATCTTTTGCTATCGTTTTATTTGAACTTGTCTGAATCAGTATATTTAGTGAATGTCCAAAAGACAAGAGGTAGCCAAACATTGTTATTATACTCACTTTGTCAATCTTTATCTTTTAATGAATATATTTAAAAGATTCACATTTAAGCCTTTAAATAAGATGGTTTTCATCCTATTTCACAATGGTTACTGTTCCTCTTCCCTGTCATAGCTAATAAATGATGTTTCTAAGCCCTCTACTGTGAAAAGTTGGTGGGATTCCTCAAGATAAAGCAAAGTATTGGATCCCTAAGTCCATGTTGCCTGGGAGTTTCCCATTCATGGTAGGAATGGCCTCCAGCCACTGGGTAAAATTGCCTTCACACAAAGTTACCCTCTAAGTGCTTCAGCCAGGGCTCTGTTCCAGATAAGCAGGTCCCAGCTGTGATTCCAGCTTTACGACCTTTGATGATTCCTGGGTGCTCATTGCATTGTAACTGCAACTCCTTAGTGTGCCCCGAGAAGCTGTTGATATTTGTTTTGTTTAGCTTATTATTGTTGTAATGAGGAGAGTAATGACTTTCAAGTCTTTTCATTTCGGAAATGATACTTGAAAGAGCTTCCACTTTGACTATGACATTGTCTAAATAAGATCGGCGTTGGAGCCTCAGGTGATTACTGACGCCATAAATAAGAGTGTCAATTGTTATATCAACAACAGGAGTCACTGTGCATCTACTCCCCATGTAGGATCTCTGTCCTTAATGTGTTGTACTATGTGAATTAGCGGTATAACTAATACTCAAACGGTACTTTACACTTTGTGTTTCTGTGTGGGTGCAAACTGTTGAAAACCTTACTTAGTATATACTAAATTGATCTTCTGTATATAAAGATAATTAAAAATGAATTTTGATGTGAATGGGATGGGAGAGGGAGAGGGAGATGGGATGGTTGCAGGTGGGAGGGAGGTTATGGGGAGAAAAAGCTGCTATAATCCAAAAGCTGTACTTTGGAAATTTATATTTATTAAATACAAGTTAAAAAAAGAAAAAAAGAAAAAAATACAAAGAGTGGGAATAAGAGAGGTAAGAGATGTGCAATTCGGGACATGCTCAAGCTGACTTACCTCAAACGGTAGACTTAGAAACATACCAGGGGATTCCAATTCAATCCCATCAAGGTGGCATGTACCAATGCCATCTCACTAGTCCCAGTGATCAATTTCTGTTCACAATTGATCGTAATGATAGGACTAAGAACCAAAGGGATCACATAAACAAGAATAGTGTCTGCAAATACCAGCTGATAGAATAAAAAAGGGAGAGAATGATCCAACATGGGAAGTGAGATACACAACAGACTCATAGAATGGCAGATGCCCTAAACAGCACTCTGGCCTCAGAACCAGCCCTTAAGGCATGCAGATCCAGCTGAAAAGCCCATGAGAGTATTTCAGGCATGGAAAGCCAAGACACTCTGGGGAAAAAAATAACCTAAATGAAAGATCTCTGTGAGTGAGATCCCAGTGGAAAGAACGGGTCATCAAAGAAGGAGCTACCTTTCTCTGAAGGGAGGAGAGAACTTCCACTTTGACCATGGCCTTGTCTAAATATGATCAGAGTCGGTGAACTCAGGGGGCTTCCATAGCCTTGGCAGCTCATGACAAGAGCCTAGGGTGATTACTGATGCCATAAACAAGAGTGTTAATTTGTTAAGTCAACAACAGGAGTCACTGTGCACTTATTCCTCATGTAGGATCTCTGTCCTTAGTGTGCTGTACATTGAGATTTAATGCTATAACTAGTACTCAAACAGTATTTTTCACTTTATGTTTCTGTGTGGGAGCAAACTGTTGAAATCTTTGCTTAATGTATGCTAAACTGATCTTCTGTATATAAAGAGAATCGAAAATGAATCTTGATGTGAATGGAAGGGGAGAGGGAGTGGGAAAAGGGAGGGTTGCGGGTGGGAGGGACATTATGGGGGGGAAGCCATTGTAATCCATAAGCTGTACTTTGGAAATTTATATTCATTAAATAAAAGTTTAAAAAAAATTAATTAACATTTGAGTCTTAGTTAATTGTGTGAACACTGGTCTTGGGATATCAGATAATTTAAAAAGGAAAACATGTAACCACTGCCTACACATACATTTTTTAACAGTTGTTTTAATCATGCTGCTAGCAGATGGACTATGATTTGTTACAGAGTTCTGCCTTATATCCAGATTTCCCCTTTGACCTATTTCTGGTGCTTTTTGGAATTAACTGTATATTTACTTCTCTTGGCAAATATGTGAACAGACAAAACTTGTATCAGTAAGTAACATTGTTACCCACTAACTCCTTGTTGGTCACTCTTGCTTGTAGGGCAGTGAAAATAGAATAAAGGACATTTTAGGTAGAAATGGGTGGAAACTGAGCTGGGACATTTTCAATATCTTTCTGAACTTTCTTCATGATTTTATCCCAGGGACTTTACTGTGTGAACACGTTTGACAGAGGGTCTGGAAGTTCAAAAGCTCTCATGTAAAAACTCCTAACTGAAGAAGGAATAAATCAATGAGGAAGCTGAAGTCCTGACTGTGTTTCTTTATTCAAAGTTCCTTCAGTCTCAGCTTCTTCACCTGTAACATGGTGTTAGTCTCTGTTGAGGATTTGATGAGGTGATGCATAGAAAGGGCTCACCTGGCACAGTAACCAAAATAATGAATTAAAAGAAACAAAACCAAACCACAAAGAACAGATAATTCACAAAAGTAACAGCTAGTCCGTGTGTGTGTGTAAACTATAAACAAAACCTGGGTGGCACCATGGCTCACTAGGCTAATCCTCCACCTGCAGCGCTGGCACCCCAGGTTCTAGTCCCAGTCGGGGTGCCCGATTCTGTCCCAGTTGCTCCTCTTCCAGTCCAGCTCTCTGCTGTGGCCCGGGAGGGCAATGGAGGATGGCCCAAGTGCTTGGGCCCTACACCCGCATGGGAGACCAGGGGAAAGCACGTGGCTCCTGGCTTCGGATCAGTGCGGTGTGCCGGGTGGCCAGCTGCAGCGGTCATTGAGGGGTGAACCAATGGTAAAGGAAAACCTTTCTCTCTGTCTCTCTCTCACTGTCCACTCTGCCTGTCCAAAAAAAATCTATATGTGTATATATATATATATATACATACATACATATATACATATATACCTAAACAAAACCGAAATTAAAACAGCCACCAGTTAATACCATGTGGCTGTTAAATTAGCAGACATTTATGAATTGAGTGTACTCACTGCTGGCTACTTTAGACTAACTGGGGATTCTCATCATAGGTTGAGAGGAGTATTAGTTGACATGCTTCACAAAATTGTCAGTGTGCAGTAAAGGCATTAAAAATCTTCCTACGCTTGTACCAGATCACATCACAAGGATGTATTTAGACATTGTATTTTGGGAGAGACATTGGCAAGCAGGACAGGACCAAGAAGAGTGTGCCTAAGGTGGTTCTGGTTATGGATTCTTGTTAGGGAAAAGGTGAATCATGTGGGTTATAGCCAAGTATTGAGTAGGAGAGGTAGGGAGATAGCTTTAGTATTCAAAAAGCTGCTTGAGTGAGAGATACTGTTGGTTGCATAAGGGGAAAAATGAGTCAGATTCAAAATGTTTCCAGCCGGTGCCGTGGCTCAACAGATAATCCTCCTCCTTGCGGTGCTGGCACACCAGGTTCTAGTCCCGGTTGGGGTGCCAGATTCTGTCCTGGTTGCCCCTTTTCCAGGCCAGCCCTCTGCTATGGCCTGGGAGTGCAGTGGAGGATGGCCCAAGTCCTTGGGCCCTGCACCCCATGGGAGACCAGGAGAAGCACCTGGCTCCTGCCATTGGATCAGTGCGATGCTCCGGCCATGGCGGCCATTGGAGGGTGAACCAATGGCAAAAAGGAAGAGCTTTCTCTCTGTCTCTCTCTCACTGTCCACTCTGCCTGTCCAAAAAAAAAAAAATATTGTTTCCTAGTTTAAGTCGATGTTTGCCTGGAGAAATGGAGGCCATCTTACTATGGTTTTACATTGTGATGTCATTGGTTTCTTCAAAGTTCTGTAAGTTGTCTTGGCAACTTCCAAGTACACAGTTTCTCAGAGACATCTTAGGATGGGGTAATCATTCACCTCTTCCAGGTAATATATTTTATGTATTTTATAGATGTTTGTGGGACTGTAAATTTCCCTTTAATTGGGAAAACTAAAGTATTTGAAGACTTATGGCATGTGTCATTGTCTTTGATTTTCTTTTTTCTTGAGTCTTTACTTTCCTTTTTTAATGTGCTGTAATAGACTATTTACTACGAATTTTCCACAAGTATTTTAATAATCTATTATTTGTCCCACTGAATTACTGATTTCTAATTGCTAATCACTATATTTCATTTGATAAAACATCTAACTTATGTTTCATCTTTCAGATTACCATTACCTCCGTGTGTTTTAATATCCTAGTCTAAGTTTATCCTTCCATTGTGAACCTGTGAACAAATTAAATTTTGACTAGGAGGTCATGAACTCCAACAAAACTATTTAAGCTCTACTGAAAATTGTCATGCACATATATTTTGAGAAATCTTGAAATCCCTGATAATTTACACTATCCATGTAACCCATTTTTAGAGCCATCTTTTCTTATTTTCTTTTTAAATATTTATTTACTTATTTGAAAGAGTTACACAGAGAAGAGAGAAAGATATCTGCCATCTTCTAGTTTACTCCACAGATTGCTCAACTTTGTGACTGAAATCTGAGTTGCTTTACCATGTTGCACTTCTGCCAGCTATGAACATGATTCCTATTTGTTGCCAATTGTTTGTTTTGTCAAGTATTTACTTTTTTATTTGTAAAGTATATGTACTGATATCTTACTATGGTTTTCATTTGTAATTTCCTAGGGAAATATGATGGTAAACATCTGTCCATGTTTTTATTGGAATCTATTGCTGTAATATAATGTGGTTACTTCTTGGATATTTACCCAGTTTCAGTTTGGATGCATATTTTTATAGCTTTATTTTAAGAAATTTATTTTATAACAATTTATTCAGAAAATACTATTAACATAAGTAGAACAGATTTCATGCATTTCATAGGTAACAGTTCTAAGAATATAACCATATTTCCCTCCCTCAATCCCCTTCCTTCCTCTGTTATTTGTTTTCATCATTTTTCCAAAAACGTAATTTCAATCTGCTTAATAATCACAGGCTTAATGTACCAATAGCCATAAGGTTCAACAAGTAGAAAGTAGTAAGAGCACAGTTCCACAAGAGAGGTAAACGAGAGATAAAAATAACAAATAAAAATGTGTTTGTTTCATCCCTATATTATTTTTGTATCCTATAGTAACTGCCACATATCAGGGAAATCATACGATATATTCAGTAGTCTAGGCAACCCAGTGGGAGTCCGCAGCAGAAACTGAACCAGCACAGACTCTTTGGGTAGAAGCCAGAGATCAGAAGCTAAATACCATCCATTCTGCTCAGCCGTGCAGTATTACTTACCTCCTGAATAAAAAATAAATAAAATAAATGAATGAATAAATAAATAGAGATTTACCACGCATAACCTGAGGATGTCACCATTGCACACCTGTAACCTGGAAGAACCAAGCAGAGCTCTCAGGCCACACCCATCTCAAGCCTCCAAGGCTCCTGCAACAGCAGGAAGTCCACTTAACACAGACACAGTATAAACAAAAATAAAAAAAACTCACAGTGAGGGAAGAAGAATTAACAATACCAACCAACAAACACAAAAATTGAGGGAACAAGATCAACGATGGCACTATGACACATCCAAATAAACAAAACACCCCAAGCCAAGATTATGAAGATGATGAGATAGAAGAAATGCAAGATACAGATTTCAAAAAATATATGATAAGAACATTTAGAAGCTTTCAAAAGCAAATCCTTGAACTACAGAAATCCTTACTGGACAGGATTGAAAATCTCTCTCGTGAAAATGAAATTCTAAGGAACAATCAATGAAACACAGAAACTAGTAGAACAGGAAAGTGTGATAGTGAAGAGAAATCAAAATGAAATGAAGAGCTCAATAGATCAAATGACAAACACAATAGAAAGTCTAAAAAACAGAGTCAGTGAAACAGAAGAGAGAATATCAGACTTAGAAGACAGAGCACAGGAAAACATACAGTCAAACCAAAGAAAAGAAGAGGAAATTAGAAATCGAAAAAAGATGGTTGGAAATCTACAGGATACTATTAAAAAAAAAAAAAAAACCAACATTCGAGTTCTAGGAGTTCCTGAAGGCATGGAGAGAGAGAAAGGATTAGAAGGCCTTTTTAGTGAGATACGAGCAGAGAACTTTCCGGGTATGGAGAAGGACAGAGACATCCTAGTACAGGAAGCTCATAGAACCCCCAGTAAACATGACCAAAAGAGATCCTCACCACGACACGTTGTAATTAAACTCACCACAGTGAAACATAAAGAAAAGATCCTAAAATGTGCAAGAGAGAAACATCAGATTACTCTCAGAGGATCTCCAATTAGACTCACAGCAGACTTCTCATCAGAAACACTACAGGCTAAGAGGGAATGGCGAGACATAGCACAGGTGCTAAGAGAGAAAAATTGCCAGCCCAATATATATATATATATATATATATATATATATATATATATATATATATATATATATGTTCATTTGTGAATGAAGGTGAAATAAAGACCTTTCATAGCAAACAGAAATTGAAAGATTTGCCGCCACTTGTCTGGCCCTGCAAAAGATACTTAAAGATGTGCTACACTCAGAAACACAGAAACATGGCCATCAATATGAAAGAAGGTAAAGGAAGAAAACCCACCAGTAAAAGAGCATGGGAAGCTCAAAGCGTATACTAGAAAATATCTCCGGGAAAATGGGAGGGCAAAGTCACTACGTATCAATAGTCACATTAAATGTAAATGGACTTGGCCGGCGCCGCGGCTCACTAGGCTAATCCTCCGCCTAGTGGCGCCAGCACACCGGGTTCTAGTTCCGGTCGGGGCACCGGATTCTGTCCCGGTTGCCCCTCTTCCAGGCCAGCTCTCTGCTGTGGCCAGGGAGTGCAGTGGAGGATGGCCCAGGTGCTTGGGCCCTGCACCCCATGGGAGACCAGGAAAAGCACCTGGCTCCTGGCTCCTGCCATCGGATCAGCGCGGTGCGCCGGCCGCAGCGCGCCGGCCACGGCGGCCATTGGAGGGTGAACCAACGGCAAAGGAAGACCTTTCTATCTGTCTCTCTCTCTCACTGTCCACTCTGCCTGTCAAAAAAAAAAAATAAAATAAAATAAAAAAATAAATAAAAAATAAAAAAATAAAATAAAAAAAATGTAAATGGACTTAACTCTTCAGTTAAAAGACACCGATTGGCTGATTGGCTTAAGGAACAAAAGCCAACTATTTGTTGCCTACAAGAAACACCTCTCTCTAACAAAGATGCAAGCAGACTGAAAGTGAAAGGTTGGAAAAAGATATTCCATGCCAACAGAAACCAAAAAAGAGCAGGTGTAGCCATATTAATATCAGACAAAATAAACTTTAATACAAAAACTGTTGGGCCGGCACCGCAGCTCACTAGGCTAATCCTCTGCCTTGCGGCGCCGGCACACCGGGTTCTAGTCCTGGTTGTGGCCCCGGATTCTGTCCAGGTTGCCCCTCTTCCAGGCCAGCTCTCTGCTGTGGCCAGGGAGTGCAGTGGAGGATGGCCCAGGTGCTTGGGCCCTGCACCCCATGGGAGACCGGGAAAAGCACCTGGCTCCTGGCTCCTGCCATCAGATCAGAGCGGTGCGCCGGCCGCAACACACTGGCTGCGGCAGCCATTGGAGGGTGAACCAATGGCAAAGGAAGACCTTTCTCTCTGTCTCTCTCTCTCACTGTCCACTCTGCCTGTCAAAAAAAAAAATAAAAAATAAAAAATAAATAGAAAAATAAAATAAAGAAAAGAGATGGAAAGGTGAGTAATTTCCACACTTTGCGTATCATGGGCTGATTGCCAAGGACACCTGCTATTGAGATGATGGATGAGCATTCATCTAGGAGCAGGTTTGCTGGTGTTGCTGGGAAGGATTTTGATTTCCTTGATGGTACAGATCGTGTCAGGCACATTTTCTCAAGCTTCATTGGTGTATAGTTTATATATTGCAAAATGCACCCATTCAGTCATTGTCAGTCTGTTTGCATAAGTGTGCAACCCAACCCCACAAGCTAATCTGAGGATGCTTTTATCACCCCAGAAAGAAAGCATACACCTAATTGCTGTCACTGGATCTAGTGTCACACCTAGTTTCATGTAGTTCATAAGTATGTTTAGGGTCAACTTTTCTTTTTAAAGATTTATTTTTATTTATTTGAAAGAGTTACAGAGAGAGGTAGAGACACACAGAGAGAGGTCTTCCATCCACTGATTCATTCCCCAGATGGCTATAAAAGCCTGAGCTGAGCTGATCCAAAGCCAGGGGCCAGGAGCTTCTTCGATGTCTCACACACAAGCGCAGAGCCCCAAGGACTTGGGCCATCTTTCACTGCTGTAGCAGAGAGCAGGATTGGAAGTGGAGCAGCTGGGACTAGAATCAGCATGCATATGGGATGCCAGCACTTCAAGCCAGGGTTTTAACCCAGCCCAGCCCCTAGGGTCACTTTGAAGAATGGCGCTTTGTCACTCCCCCTCTTCGCGGAGGAATGACACAGGACCCTGCGTTGTTCTTTCGTCTGCTCGGCGCTTCCCGGGTTTTCTGCTGGTTCTTCCCAGGTTGGCTACCATCCCTTCCACCTCCGTGGAAGGGCGGTTCCCCCTGCCACTTTCCCCACTTCCACGGGGGAGCGGCACACCGCCGGCCGGTTCTCTCGGGGGCTGCTCAGATGTTATCCGGATGTTCCCCTTAGATGTTCCTGGTGCATGTTGTCTCTCTCCTCCTTTATAGTCCTCTTCCACCAATCCCAACTCTGCTACCCACATGACGAGTATGCTGCTCTCCTCCAATCAGGAGCAGGATCAGCTCCTGCAGGTCATCACTCAAGTTGGAGAGAGGCAGCTGTGTAGAAGTTGTTTACTCCCTTCTCAGCGCCATATTGTGGGAGAGCAGATGCATAGAATAAGTCTTAATTCCAGTAACTTAGTCTAGTCTGAGTTGCTCCCCACAGCACTTGTGTCTGGTAAGTCGATAGTGAACTGATTTCTGGTGGTTAAAGACATTCTCATAAAGCCATGTTTCCCCTGGCCACAGTTCAATCTGAAGCCAGCACACCCACTTGCTGGCCCCTGGTTCCTGAATGATAATGGAGAGGTGGAGCAGTGGGAAGAGCCTCCCTTGCACATCAGGAGCCGTAAGGGACAACAAATAATAAAGAATATTCTTTCAGTGGGACAGCTAAAGTGATCATAGGAAGATAGTCTTAAAAATTCTATTTGTTAATTCCATCTCCACTCAGTTGCTCTCCAGGTTGAGACACTCGATATTTCAGTTCACAGGGAGTGTGAGCTTATTTGGTCAGATGGCAGCTTGCCAGTGCTGTTTCATTTTAAGGTGCCCTGCAGAATGTTTCTTTCCAAAAAGGTTTAAACTGGCCTCTCCATCACCAGTTGAACTCCGTACTGTGTGTTGACCCAGCAGAGAACCCCATAACCACAGCCCACATTCTTCCATGCGGTTTCCTAATGGACTGGCCCTTGTGTCCACAGAATGTGTCACTCTTGCTCCCTGCCCACGACACTTCTCTGGGGATCATCCCAGGTCAGTATGTGCCCTGTTCTCTTGGGAGCGCTGGCAGTGCCCAGGGACTGAGGAAGGAAGTGACTTTGGATTGGGACAGGTCACAGGTTAGAGAATTAGTGGACATGGGCTTGTTGGAAAACTGTTGGGCTAAGCTTTCTCCTTTTCTAGAAAGTACTGACAATCATAGAGGGCAAGGTGCTGGTACTACATTTCAAAACTGCCCTTTGAAAACTTGGCTGTCTGCCTGCTTACTGCAAAGGTCCCACTCAAGAAAGCTCCCTTGGCATGCCAGACTGCGCGCGGATTGCTTCACACAGGAATTCTGGCAGTTACACTGCTAGGACAGAGGGGTGGTTAAGGCCAATGGAGAGCGCCTTTTATGAAGGTGGTATGAAGACTCTGTGTGTTTTGTAGAGGGTGGCCACATGCACTCCAGTTAGTGTGGACTTGATCACTTTTTCATGAAGCCTTGGAGCAAGATGAAGCTGGCTTTTTTCAGATAACCACAATCATCAGACATGGGAGATGGGGAGAGGTAGGGGACTTGGGTGAAAAGACGAAGTGTGGGGGTTGTCTGTGGCATGGCTCACTCAGGCGTGCATTGATTTGTTTTGTCTTAGGCAAGGGGCAACACTGCTCATTGCTGCATTACAGGCTGTGGGCTATTGTGTCTCTTTAACTGTCTGGTCTTCCATCAGCCACATTGATACTGGAATTTCTCCTCCTCTCTGCTAAATCTTCATACTTTCTTGGAAAATTAAGTGGAAAAGCTAGTGCTTCTTTCCCTTATGCCACCATTTTTACTGTTCCCAATCTGTGACTTTAGGAGCACCTGTGTTTAAGGGCAAGTCTCTGGGAAGCACAGAGTTTCTTGAATGGGGACGGCCCCCTTGAGAACTTGGAGAATTTAGGGAAAATGAGGGCCGAGATGGGTGGGCCAAAGTGATCCCATACAGTCAGGAGTCCTGGATAACAGGTCTTTCTCTTGCTCAGAGTCGAGTCACGTTTGGAAACTAGGAATAAGGAAATTGCTTAAGCTTTTGCTTAATTTGCTATATTATTGCATATACCAGTAATCTGAGATCCTTGTTGGATAAAAGAAGAATTTCTAACATGTACTCTGACATTACAGAGGAAGAAGCCCCAGATGATCAGCTTAGCATATAGATTTTTCTGAGCAGTGGTTTGTATTTCTTTCCTCAAGGCAGTTTGAGCTTCCAAGTCACTTCCTGAGTTTGAATCTTTACCACTTACCATGGCTAGGACTCAACACAGCACTAAGATGCAGACCAGAGGTACAGGGGTCTTCACAAAGTTCATGGAGAATGTGGATTATGGAAAAATTTTGCACAGATTTCAAAGTTTATAGCACCAAAATACTGACTTGAATTCCATTTTCCCATGAACTCTGAGAAGTGCTTATCTCATGAGCATTTGTCTTGTGAGCATTTAGGCAGTTGCAGATAAAGCATTTTGTGTACTTCTTGACTTAGAGTCAATAAATAAATACTCAATAAAAATTAACCAGGGCTGATGCCGTGGCTCACTTGGTTAATCCTCCGCCTGCGGTGCCAGCATCCCATATGGGCACTGGTTCTAGCGTCAGTTGCTCCTCTTTCAGTCCAGCTCTCTGCTGTGGCCTAGGAGGGTAGGAGTAGAAGATGGCCCATGTACTTGGGCCCCTGCACCCACCTGGGAGACCAGGAAGAAGCACCTGGCTCCTGGCTCCTGGCTTTGGGTTGGCACAGTGCCAGCTGTAACAGCCATTTGGGGAGTGAACCAATGGAAGGAAGACCTTTCTCTCTGTCTCTCTCTCACACTGTCTATAACTCTACCTGCCAAATAAAAAAAAAATCAATGGCTGTTATTTCTACTAGGACTATAAGCAGTGTATACTGGATGGCATATAAATGTAAGAATAGCAAAGTGTCTCTGCAAATGTAGATACTAGCATGAAATCAATACCCTGGCTTATCTAGTACCCATCCATGGGTGGGTGCTGGACAGGCAGAGGAGACTGCTGGCATCCCCTCCCCTCACTGCTACACCAGGGGCAAGTGACTACATGAAGACCTGTATAAGGCCTCCTGCAGCAGACCTCAATGCCCTGACCTAAGGTCATGGGATAAGTTGGGGGGTGGGGGGGTCCTTTATTTATTTTGTAGTCACTGAGGCCTACAGTGCCTAGGTAGACACAGAGCCCAGCCCCAGACTCCTGAGCCTACCCACATCCCTGTAAGTCACAAGACAGAGAAGAGCTGAGGCCCACACCATGGCATTCCCCCCCCACATAGTTGCTGAAGTCCATGCCGTAGCTCCCATCCATGAGTGCTCTTGCTCACTTGCACACATGTTTTCCAACATGGTATGTGACAGGACCTGAGGTAGGGGCTGGAGATGACAGCCACTGAGAAGGGAGTCAATCCCTCACAGTTCCCATGTGGAGGGAACCTGCCCAGCCTATGGCGGAACTACACAGAGAAGCATGGCGGTTGGAAAAGAAAGGAGAGAGAGCTGTGTGCAGGAGGCTTCCCTATTCCTTCCACAGAGGGGCTCGGGTCAGGTAGGGGAAGCAGGCCAAGGATGGCCTGGTTTGCACAGTCAGTGGTTGTGGAGCAGAGATGGTGTACTTAGCTGCCAGGTGCCTGGCGCTGGGGTGGAGGGGCAGGTAGGATGTGGCCTTCAGCAAGAGTGCCTGGTAAGGAGGTGGCTGGGGTGTGCACTTGGGATTGGTTGGTCTTTGGAAAGTACCCTCCTGGTGAGTTGTTTACCATCTCTAGGACCTGGCTCCCCCGGGAGGGGCAGAGCCATAGGGGCCAGATGTCAAGGTGTGGGATACAGGACACAAAGACCTGGAATGATAAAACACATTGCGTCTGCCTAAGTAGCTAAATACCTGGAGCCCTGACTTCTCTATCAGAAGCCAAGGAGGGTATATTCTCTGATTTGGGTGCTTTCTGGCTTTGAGCCCCTCACGCAGACCTCCCATCTCCAGCATCTCTCCTGGTAGCCGCCCTGTATGTCCTGTAGGCATCACAGGTGGACACCAAATTTACTGTCTTCCTCCCCAAAGAGCCACATCGGTCTGGGCTTCCTGTCTCAAGGCCATGCCATCGCTCTGCCCCCACCTGCACCAGTCTGGGAATCCATCAGCTTTTATGCCTTCCCCACCTCCCTTGCCCGTACTGTCTCTCATGGAGACCTGTGGTCCCATCACCCCATCAGGTCCATGTGCCTTGACACAAATGACTTTGCCCACATGCCTTTCTCCCCAGGCCCCCAACCCCTGTCCCTGCCAGGATTCCTGGGGTTGAGTCTCATCTGGTATCTGGCCTCTCTTCTCCTGCATTATCTTTTAACACCAGACCCTGACACATCTCTCCCTATTTAAAAGCCTTGGCTGGCTTCCTGGTGATTACAGAGTCAAGTTCAAAATGATGGGCAAAGCCCTTCACAATCAGATGCCAGCCCCCCTGTGGACAGGCGAGTTGCTCCCTTACTGTGGGAGGGTTCACCCTCAGTGTGCCCCTGACTGTCCCTCCCAGTGCACGCCTGTGGTCCCTAAGGCTGAGTTCCTGCATCAGCTCCACTGGGAGGCATTCCCCAGCCCTGACTCTAACCGTCTCCTAATACTACATGACAGGAATGATCGCTGAGTCCCTTGGTTACTTTCCACCTGTGGCTCTTCTGCCACATTGCATGGGGGTGTCAGCAGGGGCCTGTAGGCATAGTACCATAAGAGGAGTCAGCCCAAGTTCCAGGAAGCAGTTTTGGAAGTGGATTCTCAAAGATGGAGATGAGGTGTTTGCTTTTTAAGGTTGATTTATTTGAAAGGTGGAATGATAGAGATAGAAGACAGAGAGAGAGAGCAACTGATCCATCAATCTTCCATCCACTAGTTCACTCCACAAATGGGCGTAACAGCCAGGGCTGGGACAGGTAAGCTGAAACCAGGAACCAGGAACTCCTTCCAGGTCTTCCACATTAGTGGTCAGGGACTTGAGTAACTTGGGCCATGATCTGTCACCGCACAGAGACACACTGGCAGGACGCTGGATCAGAAATGCCGAGTAGCCAGGACTTGACCCAGAGACTGGGTTATGGGCTGTGGGGATCCCAAGCAGTGTCTTTGCCTGCTGCAAAACAACAGCAGTCCCAAGATGAGTTTATTGAGATGGAGAAGCAGTGAGAGACTGAGAAGGCAGAGGATTTGATGGCCCTCAGGACCCAGTGAGAGTGGGGGTATCAGTGTGGAAAGATGTTCAAGCTGGCTAAGCACTTGGTGCCCTTGATTAGGTATCCTTGTGTTTCTCAGTGTTACATGTGGCTTGGGGGAGCAGACAACCACACATGATGCCTCCAGAGTTCCTTGAAGTCAGTGAGAGAGGCATTTAGGTGACCTGTCTCCCACATGAACCAAACCTTGGTGCAATGTATTGGGGGACATGTGTCTTCACAGTGCTGTGCCCTCCTAGCTGGATTCATCACACTGTCACTGCAATTGGAGGGACTTTTCAAACCCTCCTCTGCCAGCAGTCTGCTATATTAATTGGCCACCAGAAAGTTCTTAATGGTCAAGTGCTTTGAAAAATATGCTACTCTCCCTATGGCTCCACGTGCCCAGCTTTGCCTTTAATCATCAGACATACTTGGGAGTCTGATCCTAGTTAAGGGTCAGCCTGGCCATGCCTGTCACTGGTACACCCTTCAGGATGTCATATCACCTCCTGGAACTTTGGTTTCCTCTGAGTAAAACAGAGCAAGATTGACTCTTAGCTGGAGTAAAGACTTAGATACAAGTACTCCAGAGAAAGCCACCACTCCTGCCATGAAGTTAGTAGAGGGAAGAGACTCATTTTTGGTGATATCATTGTTGCTGGGCTCAGCTGAGCCCATTGCTGATTCTTACCTGGGCCAGATGGACATTTGATGTCTGCTGGTGGAATTCTGGGAGTCTGTGAAGTTGGATAGCATCAAGAGAGGCAGAGTTTGAGGGAAACAGATCATAACCTCACCTTTTCCTTTTCTTTGGTTGTCCTCATGTGTTTTATTACATGTTGCAAAAACACTTGAAAAAACCTTGCGTCGCATATCACTATTAGGGGTAGGGCTGGCTGATGCTTTTCCCGCTAGCTGGTTTGTTGGAATTGAATACCACTTGTTTCAACAAGTGGAGGCTGTGCAGTCTCTTCATTTTATGTTTGTCAAACTCCAGATTCTAGTTGACAGCCCTATGCATTACACTTCTAAGTAAAATCGTGCTTTTTACTACAGATAAACACCCATTCTCGATTTCTAGTATGCAGTGCCATTCCTGGCAGGGTAGTCGGTGTGTGCCTATGCATGTGCATGTCTGCTTATGAGAGGAAGCAGATGTGTGTGGAGCATTTGGGTCTGTTAATTAGAAATCCAGTTAGATTATAAAAGTATGATAGAATAAGCCAATTAGGGTAGTTGCCACTTTTCTTTGACTAATAACTACTAAAAAGTTTCCTCCCTTTGTGGGGGCCCTAGTAGTTGCCTAACATTTGCACATTTATGAGGAGCTCCAAAGACAGTAGCAATGAAAATTGGTGCAGGACACAGATTTCTGTCCTGACTTCCTGTTATAACCCAGTGTCATTCTCTTCTACCTTTTGTCAGCTCTGCGCTTTCTCTCTAGGAAGAACATTAGTGAAAAGCACAGAAACCAGTGACTCTTGTGGCTGTGGAATTTAAGTGGAGCAGAGAGCAGAGCAGGACCTCCCGGGCCCACCGGCTGGCCCTCCACACTCCTGAGCTTGTTTTGTGAACTTGAAGGAAGCAGTGTTCCGGACAGGGAGGGAGCAGAGAAAGGGTGGGAGAAGCTATGGGGCAAATGTTTTACAACCTGAACCTCAGAACTGTGATCCCCCAAGGAGAGCACTACTTGAAGGCAAGAAAAAAAAAAGTCAAATGGCTTCTCAGGGATTTTGCTTTCCATGTACATAAAAGCCATAGTTTCTGTACAGCTGGCAGTATTTCGAGCACTTAGATTTCAGTTCTGTTCAATATGAAAGAAGAATCGACTGATGTTCATTGCTTTTCCATAACTAGTGTAAAATATGTATATGTTTATCTTTATTTTTATAATATGCAAATGAAATTATATTTATACAGTTTTAATCTTCTAGCGTTAGTTGACACTGGGTGCAATGCTTTGCATGAGAACTTTGCCTAGATGGGGCCCATCTCATTTTCCCGCACCAGCAAGTCTTGTTTGTTCTTTCTTTATTCTTTAATCTGCCTTCTCAGATTCAGAAAAAGAAAAGATATCTGTCTAGGAGCCCAGGGTCTTGAGAGATTGCCAGCAATGAGCAAGGGCCTGACATGTGGGTCTCAGACATTATCCCCACCCTGCCTGTGAGTCACCAGGGGTCCCCTCCCTTTCCTCGAACAGCCTGAGTGCATGGGCACCCTGATTCCTTTCAGTAACTTAAGAGCATCAGGGATCCATTCTGAATTGTGCCAAGAACTCTACTGTTAAGTCTCCATCTTGGCTAGAACAGTCTGAGATGTAGCACAGCACTTTGAGGCCCCCCACATCTGGTCAGCAGACCTTCAGAGAGGGGACTGCCTAATTGGAGAGTGACATTGCTCCTGAGTTACTGGTACACACGGAGCCTCTCATTGGACCAGTAAGACCCTGGTTTTTTTGTCTTGTTTTGTTTTGTTTTTGACAAGCAGAGTTAGACAGTGAGAGAGAGAGACAGAGAGAAAAGTCTTCCTTCTGTTGCTTCACCTCCCAAATGCTGCTACTGCCGGCACGCTTAGCCCATCCAAAGCCAGCATATGGGAAAGAAAAAATACCAAGAAAAGAAGAATGCAAAGTCTAGAATCCAACAAACACCACCAACTCTCTGCTATGGCCTGAGAAACCAGTAGAAGATGGCCCAAGTCCTTGGACCCTGCACCTATGTGGGAGACCCGGAAGAAGCTCCTGGCTCCTGGGTTCAGATCAGTGAAGCTCCAGCAATTGCAGCCAGTTGTGGAGTGAGCCATCAGATGGAAGACCTCTCTCTCTCTCTCTTTCTCCCTTTCTCTCTGTCTCTCCACTCTCTATGTAACTCTGACTTTCAAATAAAAAAGTAAATCTTTAAAAAAAATCTTGATGCTTTCTTCACTGATCCCCTAGATTTCTAAATCAGCTTGTGGATTTGCAAGTGTTGAAATTCCCTTTTCCCTGAGCTGTCTTTCATGGGCTCTTCACAAAAGTCCTACCACACCCCTTACCCCCCACCACCTTGTAACTATTACCTAACCCCATGCACCCCAACCCCCGGGGCTGTGTGTGAGGCAGAAAGGGTGGGCCCCTCAGGTACCCTATCAGAGGCTCTGTTGCTCCTGATTTGCAGATGAGAAGACAGCAGAGGAAGAAGCTTGTGGCTGCAGAAGCAGTAGCCCCAGAACAAGAAGACCTCCAGACAGTTAGGGAGAGCCACCCACTGTCCTAGCTGCACACACACATTACCAGGGAAAAGCAGAAACCATGAGGTGGCAAGCATTTCCAAGGGAGTTGTGCAGCCAGAGGTGGGCTCCCAGGGAGAGACTGCCCTAACAGCTGTAGCCAGATAACACCAAGGACTCGGGATTTTCGCCACTGCTGTCCCCGCCTTTGGGAGAGCACTCAGGAAGCATCCATCATCCATTTGGGCTCTGTTTTTCTTTGGCAAGCAACTCTGAGTTCTTTAAACTTGCTGAGCAAGTCACACAGATAAGCAGATGTTGATGATGACAACTAGAAACGCATTATTTATCACCCATCTTGTTCCCACCCGAAGCTGTTCTGTTTTAGGTTTCCTGAGCTTTGAAAGCAGGGTGCCAGACACAGGATGGCAGCTCTAGTGCTGAATTCAAATGCCTGGGGTTTCCTTCTCCTATGACAGTTTCTATCTCCCATGAGGGAGGCTGCCTGGTGGAACTTGACTTTGCAATGAGTAGGAAGGGGGTGTGGTGGGCAGAGCATGAGACAGTTCCCCTGGTGACACACACCATATTAGAATACAGTCATGCACCACATAGGTTGTTCCAGTCTGCAATGGTCCACCCATGTATACAATGTTAGTCCTGTAGGAGCCTACCACTAGTGACCAGTTATATCCTGGAGTCTGCTTGTGTCAGCACACTCCATGATATTTGTACAACATTAAAAGTTCACCTAACAGTGCACAGTTCACGTCTCAGTGCACTCTTGTCAGTGACACTACTACTGCATGTGGCCCTTCTATGAAGCATCACCCTCTTTATCTTATATCCATGTACAAGAAATATTTTTGAGTGAAATGTGTTTTGCTCTATGCAATGAGAATAACCCCTAGTTTCCCACATTGCTCTGTAAGCCATTTGCATCTTCTGAGATACTAAACACCTGCTGCTTTTTAAAAGGGCTCTGAGGTCCAAGAATTTGGGGAATAATGCACTAAATAAAGCAGGAAAGTCCTTCCTGCAGGACTCAGAGGCCATTTAAGATGCTGATGTGCATGATGAGTCTGCAAAGGGGCAGAGAGGGCACAGCGTGTCCTCGTGTTTGTGTGTCTGAGCATGGAGGGGATCCTTTCTTGCGAGGTGGCTGTGGACGTGGGTGTGCACCACCCACATGGCCACAGGAGGCTGCCTGAGGCCTTTCAGATGACCACAGCCTGCTTTTGTTTCTGTCACACAGGAGACATTGTGGCTAAGAGTGCTGCATCCAGACTGCTCCCAGCTGAGTCTTGTGCCCCAGTTTTCTCGTGCGTCAAAAAGGGAACACAATCAACCTCCTACACTTGGTAGGAATATTAAATGAGATACCATGGGTGTATTGCTAACCAAATGCAGCTAATGTTATTCTGGTGCATAGTTCTCTCTCTCAGAAAAAAAAAAACACCTCATCAATCTAAGATACATTATCTTTCAATATCTACAACTTCTTGATGTAATTGTACAATACCTTTACAACCTTTAAAAGAATAAAACTTTCTGAGAACCTGAAAACATGTACCATAAAAAATTCACCATAACTCTTTTTTTTTTTTTAAAAAAGAGCAGACTATAAATTTAGAGACTTCTACAGTATCCAGCTGGAATTTTTAACAATTTTTGTCTTTATTACATGTATTAATTGACTATTTGCACTGATGATCAAATCTTTGCTTTAAAAATGAATGCTAAGTAAAATATGAAGTGAATATGTACAGGTTATACATAAAGCCAGAAAAAAGTCAGGAAACTAGCTGCAATTATGAAAATGTATGTGAATGTCTGGCTCACACAATGAAGAGACCAGGACCACTGAACTGATGTGATCCCACTGGGTTGACACACTCTGCATGGAGATCAGGTGATTGGCCTGAGTGAGTCTGGAGGACCCCCAAGAGCTTTTTTTCTTTTCTTTTTTTTTAAGATTTATTTACTTGTAAGTCAGAGTTACACAGAGAGAAGGAGAGGCAGAGAGAGTCTTCTATCCGCTGGTTCACTCCCCAGTTGGCCACAACGGCCAGAGCTGCACTGATCCGAAGCAAGGAGCCAGGAGCCAGGAGCCAGGAGCCAGGAGCTTCTTCTGGGTCTCCCATATGGGTGCAGGGTCCCAAGGACTTGGGCCATCTTCTGCTTTCCCAGGCCATAGCAGAGAGCGGGATCAGAAGTGGAGCAGCCAGGACTTGAACTAGCACCCATATGGAATGCTGGCACTGCAGACAGCTGCTTTACCCACTTCACCACAGTGCTAGCCCCTGACAAGAGCTTTTAAAGGTAGATTTCTTTGGGCTGGCACTGTGGTGTAGTAGGTTAAGGCTCTACCTGTGGTACTGGCATCCCATATGGGCATCAGTTCGTGTCCTGGTTGCTCCACTTCACATCCAGCTCTCTGCTAATGTGCCTGGGAATGCAGTAGAAGATGGATCAGGTGCTTGGGTCCCTGCACTCTTGTGGGATACCAGGAAGAAACTCTTGGCTTCTGGCTTTAGATAAGAGTGAACCAGTGGATGGAAGATCTTTCTCTTTCTCTTTCTTTCTCTTTCTCTTTCTCTTTCTCTTTCTCTTTCTCTTTCTCTTTCTCTTTCTCTTTCTCTCTCTCTCTCTCTCTCTCTCTCTCTCTCTCTCTCTCTCTCTCTCTCAAACTCAGCCTCTCAAATAAATAAATCAATCTTTAAAAAAAAAGAATTATTTAAAAAAAGATTCCTCCCCCCCAGGGACTAGCATTTGGCACAGGGGTTAAGAGATCCCTTGAGAAGCCTGTATCCAATCTCAGATGGAGCACCTGGGTTTGAATTCCAGCCCTGCTTCCAATTCCAGCTTTCTGCTAAAGCTGTCCCTGGGAGGCAGCAGATGATGGCTCAAGTACTTGGGCCCCTGCCAGCCCTGTCAGAAGGCCAGTTACTGGCTCCTCACTTTGGCCTGGACCTACCCTGGCTGTCATGGCCATTTGGGGAGTGGACAAGTTGTTAGAAGGTCTCTGCTTGTGTCTGTGCCTCTCTCTCACTCCGCCTTTCAAATAAAAAAATGAAAATTAAAAAATAGTACCCCAGTTTTAAAATTTCCAACAGAAAAATTATTGTGGTCAAATAGACAGAGACTCTCTGTTCCCCAGCTCCCTATGGGAGGAGGGGTACAGCTTTACCTTGAGCAGGATGGGCTGCTGGTATTCCTCATCTTACCCAGCTGCTTAAGATGGGAGCCCTTTCCCAAGTCCTCTTGCACTCACAGGGCAGGGCCAAGAACATGGGTCTGACTGCCCTGCCCAGCTCCCACACTGGGCGAGGCTCCCCGTCAGTAGAGGCAGGAGACGGAAGGCAAAGCCCAGTCTGTCCCTGCAGTGGGGTCTCCGCAGACACATCAGTTTCTGTGGGGTCAGACTGCAGTGGACCCTGGTTGCCAGCTGTATAGAACTACAAGTCCAGTCCCTGAGCATTGTAATCCCTGGGATCTTTCACTTCCTGAGGCTGTCCAGCTCTTCCGTTTCTCAATTCTCCAATTCTGGGTTCCCAGGGGCAACTTCGGTGCCAGACGTCCCCCTTGAGGTCATAATCCTCCTTTATGTCCCTGTACGACTTCCCTGCTCCCTCTCAATCTAGTGTAAACCTACTTTAGGCCGGCTTGGTGTTGAACTCTGTAAAAACAAACTTAAGAACTGGCGATTTAGTAACTGCACTTTTGTGGCTGGGAGGCATCAGGGGAAAGAACGAGGTGGGGTTTGTGGGTCTCAGAGGAAACATGATTAAAGGGGCAACAGCCTGGTTGCAGGGTCCCTCCTAGAAGGCCCCTCTGCCAGTCCCAGGGCAGGGCGCAGGCTTCTGTCCAGGGGAAACATCAGTGTTCTGAGTCCTGAGGACACTCGCGTTGCTTGGGGCAGTCTGGAAAACCACTGCCTAAGATGGAGACCTGGGGGTTGGTGGAGGATGCTGGGAGCCCCGTGATGCTAGCGAGCAGCCTAGAAGCCCGGAGCTCCTACAGGAGCTGCAGAGGAGCGGAGTCCGGGAGAGGGGGAAGGCCAAGCGCCTGCGCCAGGCTGCAACCCCTCAGGGGCAGGACTGAGCAGGCCTGAAAGCAGCCTCAAGCCACGCGGACCAATCAGCGCATAGCTGAGGCCTCCCTGGCAGAAGGGGCTGATCCTCACCATCCCACTTGTGCCTGGGTGGAAGGCTTTGGGCAGGCTGTTTAGGAGGTGATAGGGTCGCTAGCAGGGAGCCCTCGTGAATGGCATTAGTGCCCTGGTAACAGATGCCCAGGAGAGCACATTGGCTTCTGGTGCCTGCACGACACCTTCTACTGAGCAGAGAGCAAGCTCATCAGACACGAAACCACCGACGCCTTTTTCTTGGACTTCCCAGAGTCTAGAAGTGTGAGAAACAAACTTCTAGTGTTTGTAAGTTTCATAGCCTAAGGTGTTCTCTATAGCAGTCCGAATGGACTAAGGCCACATGGGCTTGCTGGAAGCTGTTTTGCTGTTTGGGGCAGTGGAAAGCCAGCACCGGAGAAGACCTGTGCATACAGCTGGTTTTCCCGTGGTCGCAGATCCTCCATCCTCACACTGGGTTACACACTGGGTTACTCACCCTCACCCTCGAGGCCTGCTCACAATATTTCTTCTTCATAGCATTCCCTTCACCAGCTGAATGATCACCCCTTGTCCTGGTCCAGCTCACTTGCTACCTCCTCCTTGTTGCCATCTAGAATCTTTCAGGTGCAGTCACCTTTCCTCTTCCCCATACCACCCAGTGCCTCAGTGGGCAACGCAGCAATTGTATCATCTGTCTCTGAGCTGAAGTTGTTTCTGTGCCTATTTCATCTTCAGAAACTTAAGCCCTAGAGAGGAACAGCTGGGCCTGGGTCCCCTCTCCCTAGCACCTATTCCAGAATCTTCCATGCAAGATCTATTCCATGCATATAAATTAAAATTATTTCCTATTTGAATCTAGGGAGGGTGGGAGTAAGGAGGATATATTATTCCCAGCTTCTACATCCAAGAATATGGCCATGAAGCTTTATCACCCTATCTGCTATAGTAAAATGAAATAGTGATGTGTAATTAAAGACATTAGTCCAGCTCCTTCCTTTGTACAAATACAAATTCTCACTCACTCATGGACACACTCTTGCCATTTTTCAGCCTTGGCATGTGGTCACTCTTGCACAGCAAGGAAGAGAGCATAATGAAATATTTCCCATTGCTTTGGACTGGCAAAACGGTGTTTATACAATTACATGAAAACAAGCTAATGTGATGGCATTGCTGAGGTTTAATGGTTTGGGGTCAGGAAATTACAGTTCCCTGGTTACACATTTCCCTGCAGATTGGTTTACATCTCATCAGAAAGGAATCTTGCTTTGGAGTTATTCCTTCATGCTTTGGGGCTGATTATAAATAAGGGACTGGGGAAATGACTTCTTATGCTACCCTTGATCTTAGCCAAAATGACTTCTTAAGTGAATTCATTTCTTCCTGAGAGACAAATATGCAGAGAAGTGCACTCAGCTTCCAGAAGGCACCAGAAAATTCCATGAACTACCTTTATGAGGCGGCAACACAAAGAATGATAAGGATGGCTTCTCAGCTGGTCAGATTTGTCTTTCAACTGACCTGTCAAACCCTGTGGACCTTGCCAGTACCCCAGGGACATCAGCTACAGACACAACTAGCAAGGCACTAGGAACAGCACTGGACGTGTGATCAGAAAACCTGGTTAAAGACCGAGAGAGGTCCCAAGAAGCCATAGGACCCCAGGCAATAACATGTAACTTCTCAAGGACATAGAGCGTATGTCTATGTATGCAATGATTGCTTGGGCTTCTTTGCACTGAGCTGAACCTATGCCAGTTCATTAGACTCCTATCCCACATCTACCAAATCCCTGGAGCTGACCCATCAACACTGGGGTCATTGTTCTAATTGTGCTGACTCACACACATATTCTGACCTGGTTCTCTTTGTAACTAACTCTGTATTTGCCACACTGTGGCTGAAGCAATGGGATTTGACTGAATCTGGGACAGCTTTCCCTTGTCCAAACATGGCATTAAAGGAATGGCTCTGGAACTTCTGCCTTAACAGATAATCAATGAATAATTTATATGATCACTGACATTTAAGGATTTCTTTGGGGATTACTTTGGAGCTCAAAGGCAAATAACTAAATGTTTATGTTCTGAACCAAAGAGGTTGGATGAGTGGGACATTGGCTGTGCAGGGACAATCACTTGAAAAATGAGGCGGACATTCTATACCACTCAAGGAAAAAGTAAAGCAGGGCTTACCAGACAAGTTTACAACTCTGGGAATCTCTGTAATACTATCTGAGAAGCTCTGTTTTTGAAACATGGACTGGCAAAACCATAACATGAGGCATCTCTGAAGTCAAGCTAACCAGATGCAATTGCAAACAGACTTGTGTTGCATGATAAGGATTGTAAAATAAGGAAGGTCAAAAGGATCGTGTTAGCAAACCCACCTTGGTTTTGACATCTTGTGCACCTGGAGCTATTGGCATTCCCAAACACTATTGTTTTGAGGTTTGTCCTCTTTGTACTCATCTGCTGAGGGAACAATGGAAGCTGGATCACTATAAAAGCAATTGGGAATATCTATCTATAGTCATCAATGTAGGGCCTGGGGTTATGGTTCAGTGGGTTAACATCCCATATGAGCACCAGTTTGAGTTCTGGCTGCTCCACTTCTAATCCAGCTCCCAGCTAATGTGGCTAGGAAAGCAGTAGAAGATAGCCTGACTACTTGGGCCCCTGCACTCACTGGAGAGACCTGGATGGAGTTCCAGTCTCCTGACTTCTGCCTGGCCCAGCCCCTATTGCTGTGGCCATTTGGGGAATAAACCAAATGATGGAAAGTCTCTTTGTCTCTCTATGCCTCTCCCTCTTTCTCTGTGTGTCACTCTTTCAAAGAAAATAAAATATTTTTAAAAACCAATGCTTTCATCAAGTTGCTTGACTCAAATCTATCTCCAAATCTTAGATAGATAGTCAAAGATATATAAGGAGGATTTAAAAAAATTTTGGAAAATGGACTTAAAAGATTATTTTTGATGCAAAAATATAAATCATGCATAGTTTTTTCATAATATACATTTACCCAAAATTTTTGAAGACCTCCTTATGTATAATGATGTTTCCAGAAAAAAATTTAAAGCAACAATGGGGAATTATTCAGTAAAGTATATGATAGAAAATATCACTAAAATGATGCTTCTAAAGAATGTTTTGGGGCTGGTGCAGAGGGATAGCAGGTAAAGCTGCCATCTGCATTGCCGGCATCTCATATGAGAACTGGTTTGAGTTCCAGCTGCTCCACTTCCAATCCAGGCTCCAAAGCAGTAGTCCTTGGGCCCCTGCACCCATGTGAGATACCTGGAAGGAGCTCCAGACTCCTGGCTTTGGATCAGCCCATCTCTGGCCATTGCAGCCATTTAGGGAGTGAACCAGCAGATGGAGGACCTCTCTCCCTCTCTCCCCCTTACGCTCTCCCTCTCTCTCTCTCTTTCTGCCTCTCTGTAACTCTGCCATTCAAATAAATAAATAAATTTTTAAAAAAATGCTTTATGGAGCAGGCCTTGTGGTTCTCCAGTTCTCCACTGTTTGAAACACTTACATCCCATATTAGAGTGCCTGGTTAAAGTCCCAGCCATTCTGCTTCCAATCCAGCTTCCTGCCAATGTACCTAGGAGGCAGGAGATAATGGCTCAAGTATTTGGGTTGCTGCTGCTACCACCCAGGTATGAGACCTGGTTGGAGTTCCTGGCTCCTGGCCTTGGCCCAGCACAGGCCTGTCTGGTTTTTTTTTTTTTTTCCACAGGCAGAGTTAGTGAGTGAGAGAGAGAGAGAGAGACAGAGAAAGGTCTTCTTTCTGTTGGTTCACCCTCCAAATAGCCACTACGGCCAGTGCACTGTGCCAATCCAAAGCCGGGAGCCCGGTGCTTCCTCCTGGTCTCCCATGCAGGTGCAGGACCCAAGGACTTGGGCCATCCTCCACTGCCTTCCTGGGCTACAACACAGAGCTAGACTGGAAGAGGAGAAACCGGGACAAAATCTGGTGCCCCAACCAGGACTAGAACCCAGGGTGCTGGTGCCGCAGGTGGAGGATTAGCCAAGTGAGCCATGGTGCCAGCCCAGGCCTGCCTGTTGAGGCCATTCTCTCTCTCTCACTCTTTCTCTCTCTAGCTCTCTCTCTCTCTTCCTATCTCTCCTCTCAACCTCTCTCTTGATTTCAAATAAATACTTTCTTAAAAGTGTTTTATAATATACATTTTTGTTGCATTGTGAGCTAATATAGCTTTTTCTAATACATGAAGAGAATGATACAAGACAACATAAGCAAAGATTACTTTTGATTTGGAAGGAGGGTGATTTTTTCCCCTTCTCCTTTACTCTTTGCTCTACTTTCCAAATACTCACCATGAGGTTTACCTTGAGAGGTGAGCACTTGGCCTAGTGGTATGGGGATATCCAGCTTCAGTTCCTGGCTCTGGCTCCTGACTGCAACTTCCTGCTAATGCAGACCCTGGGAGGCAGAGGTTATGGCTCAGCCAACTGTGTTCATGTGGGACCAAGACTGAGCTCCTGGCTCCTGTCTTGGGCTCCAGCCAAGCCTTATTTTTCTTTAAAGAATTATTTATTTATTAGAAAGAGTTACAGAGGGATAGAGTGAGAGTGAGAGAGAGAGAACGATAGAGAGAGAAAATGACTGAGGGGATCAATCTTCCATCTCTGGTTCACTCCTCAAATGGCTGCAATGGCCAGGGCTGGGCCAGGCCAAAGCCAGGAGCCAGGAGCTTCTTCTGGGTCTCCCACATGGGTGCAAGGGTCCAAGGATATGGGCCATCCTCTGCTGCTTTCCCAGGCCATGGCAGGGAGCTGGATAGTAAGTGGACCAGCCAGGACTTGAACCAGTGACTATATGGCATGCTGGTGCTGCATATGGCAGCTTAACCCACTATACCACAGCATCAACCCCTCAGCCCTGACTATTGTGGGCATTTGAGAGAGTTAAACAGCAGATGAGATCTCTCTCTCTCTCTCTTTCTCTCTCCATCTCAAAGAAATTTTATCCTAAAATTATAAAAATAACTTAAAAACCAACAACTGATGCTTATCCCTTTAATAATGACCCCTCATCATTTGACACAAGTTTGTGTCCTGGCTCATCCCCCACTCTCCCCTCTCCCTACAGATACACTGAAATGAGAAATTCAAAACCATAGGCCTCGCTTCAGCAGTGTAGTTACAAATGTCACAGCCCATACAGACACAGTTCCTGGGAAATCCCAAGGTGGAGTGGAGTGGAAGCAATGCCTTATCTGTTTCCAAATGATTGGAGGCCATCAGGAAGAAACCCAGATGGGCATTTATTGGTGACTGTCAACCTCTGAAACCCTAGGCACAGTGAGGTAGAAGAAGAGCAGCTTGCTACCAACACTGCTGTGTCCTGGAAGGGGTCCTGGATGATTGGACACTTTTTCTTAGGAACTCCAAGAAGGTTCCAGAGATTTCTCCTCTAAGTTTATCTACCCTGAAGAATTCAGGGTGGTGCTTGGGAAAAACAGGGTACACTTCAGGCCTACATGAAGCTTTTCTGCATTTTCTGATCTTTTTGTGTGAGAGCATGCTCCTTGTACTAGAAGATTTTCTATTTTTGACATCATCATCAAGAGGGATATGTAAAAAGGGTGCATGGAAAAGAAGACTCCGAAGGTGGTGGAAGAGAGAACTTTTTACTTTCTTTTTTATACTTTCTCTGTATTTTCTAAGTGCTTTGCCATGAAACTATATTCCATTTTCCATTAGAAAAAAAATCCTTTAAGTGGATTCTAGAGAAATGTTTCTGTCCATGGCTGGCTATGCTTTTATTTCTGGAGTTAGGAAAGGGATTTTTCTCAGCCACTCAATGGCTCTCATTGACTAGAGGTCCACATACCTCAATTCCAGTGGTGTCTGTCACAGGCATTTACTGAAGATTTGTCAGATACTTAGGACTGTGTAGGAGTTCATTTGCTTCATTCCTTCAAGAAAAGTTTTAGATAGTTGGCATTTTTAATGCATTAATAAATCCATTTGTCTCTGCACTTAAAATGAATACATAAATAAAATCTTTTAAAAAGTATTGATGCATTTCACCAAACAAAAATATTTTGCAAAAAAAAATGCCAAACTGAGAGGAAATACTATGAATATTTGCCACAAATAAGAGGCTAATGTCCCTAAAATAAAAATAACTCCTTATTTCAGGCATGGAAAGCCAAGACACTCTGGGGAAAACAACAACAAAAAAAAAACCTAAATGAAAGATCTCCGCGAGTGAGATCCCAGTGGAAAGAACGGGTCATCAAAGAAGGAGGTACCTTTCTCTGAAGGGAGGAGAGAACTTCCACTTTACCATGGCCTTGTCTAAATATGATCAGAGTCAGTGAACTCAGGGGGCTTCCATAGCCTTGGCAGCTCATGACAAGAGCCTAGGGTGATTACTGATGCCATAAACAAGAGTGTCAATTTGTTAAGTCAACAACAGGAGTTACTGTGCACTTACTCCTCATGTAGGATCTTTGTCCTTAGTGTGCTGTACATTGAGATTTAATGCTCTAACTAGTACTCAAACAGTATTTTTCACTTTATGTTTCTGTGTCGATGCAAACTGTTGAAATCTTTACTTAATGTATGCTAAACTGATCTGTGTATAAAGAGAATCAAAAATGAATCTTGATGTGAATGGAAGGGGAGAGGGAGTGGGAAAGGGGAGGGTTGTGGGTGGGAGGGATGTTATGGGGGGGAAGCCATTGTAGTCCATAAGCTGTACTTTGGAAATTTATATTCATTGAATAAAAGTTAAAAAAAATAACTCCTTAGGGAAATGCAGGCCAAAAGTAAGAGAGAAAAGAAGGCAAAGGCACTCACAGATATTTCACCCAAACAGAGGAGAAAAATAGCCTAAACATGGGGAAAGGTGTTTAACTCCACTCGTAGTGATGATAATGCAAATTGCAACTTCACTGAGATGCCACTTCTCCTTAATCTGACGGATGGAAGTTTGACAGTGTGACACCACAGTCCCTTAGAGAACTCATGGGAACCATGCACCCACATCCATTGTTGGCAATGGTGCAGCACCTGTAGCAAGGATCCAGGCATGCTCTGTTTAACACTACCTGCTGACCTCGACATTCCACTGCTAATCATTTAGCCTGAAGATATACCTCATGCAAAATGACAATTCATATACCCAGAGTATTCATTGCAGCAGTGTTTATAATTTCAGAAAATTGGAGTGTGTGTACTTAGGGAGACATTGAATAAGCTATGGTGTATCCACATCAGAAGAATTATGATGTTATGAAGAGATATAAGATCTTGGGGACTGTGGAAAATCTATAGGTCTGTGGCATAGCAGGCTAAGCCTTTGCCTATGGCACTGGCATCCCATATGGGCATTGGTTGGAGTCCCGTGTGCTCCACTTCCAACCCAGCTCTCTGCTTGCGGCCTGGGAAAGCAATGGAAGATGGCTCAAGTGCTTGGGCTTCTACACCCCTATGGGAGACCCAGAAGAAGCTCCTGGCTCCTGGCTCCTGGCTTTGGATCAGCACAGCTCTGGCTGTTGTGGCCATTTGAGGAGTGAACCAGTGGTTGGAAGACACCTCTCTCTGTCTCTCCTCTCTCTCTGTAACTCTGCCTCTCAGGTAGATAAATCTTTTCTTTAAAAAAAAGAGTTAGGTTCTCTATGAACAAATGGGGAGTAATTTCTGGGATATATTGCTATGTGACGAAAAAGAAACAGTATCTATTGTATAATAACTCTTGTGTATGAAGGAGAGGGAAATAAGAACATGCTCACATACCTGCTAATCTGTGCAAAAAGAACCAAAGGAAGAAGAGACCAGAAATACATGAGAGTGGTTGCCTTCGGAGTTGGAGTATGGGAACAGGGTAGAATAGAGAGAGAATGAGTAAGCTCTCCATGCAGTTTTGATTTCTGGAATCATTTATGTGTCACATACTGAAAGAATCAATGAATAAATAAATGTATTAATAAATGTAGTCAATGAGCAGGTGGCAAAAGTTGAATATGAACAGAAGCAAATAATTCTCGGCTGCCGCTGTGGCTCAATAGGCTAATCCTCTGCTTGCAGCACTGGCACACCAGATTCTAGTCCCAGTTGGGGCACCAGATTCTGTCCTGGTTGCCCCTCTTCCAGTCTAGCTCTCTGTTGTGGCCCGGGAGTGCAGAGGAGAACGGCCCAAGTACTTGGGCCCTGCACCCCATGGGAGACCAGGAGAAGCACCTGGCTCCTGGCTTCAGATCAGTGCAGTGCGCTGGCCACAGCATGCTGGCTGCAGCAGCCATTAGAGGGTGAACCAACAGTAAAGGAAGACCTTTCTCTCTGTCTCTCTCTCTCTCTCTCACTGTCCATTATGCCTGTCAGAAAAATAAAAATAAATTTTAAAAAAGAAGCAAATAATTCTAATAGTGTTTATTTTTTATTTTTTTATTTTATTTATTTTTTTTTTTGACAGGCAGAGTGGACAGTGAGAGAGAGAGACAGAGAGAAAGGTCTTCCTTTGCCATTGGTTCACCCTCCAATGGCCGCCGCGGCCGGCGCGCTGCGGCCGGCGCACCGCGCTGATCCGATGGCAGGAGCCAGGAGCCAGGTGCTTTTCCTGGTCTCCCATGGGGTGCAGGGCCCAAGCACCTGGGCCATCCTCCACTGCACTCCCTGGCCACAGCAGAGAGCTGGCCTGGAAGAGGGGCAACCGGGACAGAATCCAGCACCCCGACCGGGACTAGAACCCGGTGTGCCGGCGCTGCTAGGCGGAGGATTAGCCTAGTGAGCCGCGGCGCCGGCCATAATTCTAATAGCATTTAAAATGACAAAAAGCATCAGAAAGAAAGCTCAGAGGAGCTAACCAAATATTTTTGGGCATAGGAATTTCACTTCACATCCTCAATCTAAAGATGAAAACTGTAAGCAATTATTGTAGTAAGTAGTTTTGTTTTTTTCATAGTGATATACATTAGCAATTCTGAAATTGTTATATGTATTGAGCAAATAATGGTATCCAGGGCTTTCTTCTATTATCAGATAATGGGATTACAAATAATGAAAGGGAGAAGGCTAGACCGGCATTGGTTAGAACTGGAGGAATCAGCAAAACCATATGGCTTTATATACATAGATACAGAAATTGAAATGAGTCTCAAGACACAGATCTGTGGCCCTGGCTCTGTTTGATGAGAGTGTCTAGAAGCAAGGACACCCCAGTAGCAATGGATACATTCATCCATGCCACCCTCCACTGCCTGGGGCAGGAGCTCCTTGGAGAATGGGCTAACTCCAAGGCTGGAGCATTTTGATGTGGTATAAGGAAGGCAATGCTCCAAGATCGATGGGTCCATGTCAACCAGGAGCCAGATTGAGGAGTTCTCACTGCCCAACTCCAGGGCTATATGAGCATAACACAGCAACAGGTTATAATTCATAGACGAAAATTAGGACCCATGACTATTGATGCCACTGCCAGCAAGTGAGTAATTGAATGGAGAGCAGAGAAAGTGCTACCTTACAGTCAGTGGAAATCATCACCCCCCCCACCATCACCATCATCATTGTCATCATCAGAATTGCTTTAGGCAAAACCACCAGGGGATGAATGGCCTAGGGAAATGTTGGAGGTACTGCTGTGGAGGACTTGCCACTGCCTAGGGCAGGACAAGGTTTATGGTATCACACAGGCAGATAGGACCTCACCGGTTCCCAGTGCTTGTGCCAGAGCCACAGCATGATCCCCTGACCATGAGCTGAGAACAGACACTGTATCCCTATCATGGTGAGAGAGCCCACAGCAACTCAAAGTCTGCTACAAAGTGATTATCTGCACTTTCAAAGACCTCCTTCAGATGTGAAAGACTTGAGAGCTCTTCAGGTGAAAGGAAACCAAGAGAAAACCCCCAAAGTGGTCTTGGACTAGATCCTGAACCAGTGTGCATGTGTGCATGTGTGTGTGAGTGTGCATGTGTGTATGCATGTGCAAGAGAAAGAGCAAAGTGAGGCAATTTATGAAATTAAATACATTCTGTCCATTCAGTGGTACAATTGCATCATTACTAATTCTGTGACTTTTAGAAGTTAACATGGCTATGTACAATGTAGGTCTCATTTTTAGGGGATACACAGGGAAGGATTTGGAAGAAAGAAGGCATGAGGATTGCAATTTACCATCAGATGATGTAAGAGAGAGAGAAAGAAATGTAGAGCAGATGGTATACAGCATTAATATTTGGGGAATCTGGGTGGAGAGGATATCGGAATTTTTTGATTCCATTTTTGCAAAGTTTGCATAACTTTGAAATTATTCCAAAATAAATAATAGTGGTAAAGAGGAAAAAGAAAGTGCCTCTCTCTCTCTCTCTTTCTCTACACAGACATATACATATATGTGTCTGAAGAAAATTTAGCAAAAGTGTTAATAGTGTTTATATCTGCATGGTGGGATTACATATTTATTGAAACATCTCACTTAAAACTAATATCCTCTATGCTTTTATGATTTGCACGTAATCAACTGTGAGCATACATTGCTCTTTATAACACCTACTTATTTAAAATCTAGAGGGTGCCACCAGGGTCTCTGGTGCTGGCCTACCTGTCACAAGGCGGTTTCCAGGGCCTGTTGTCCTGTCACTGTCACTGTTTGGCTCATGTGTGGATATACCTCTTGGGCTGCACCAGCAGCTGTGGCAGTGCCAAAATATATCTGAATGGGATCGTGATGGTAGGACAGCTGTAGTCTCAAGTGACTTGGCATGTCACATACTTGTCCCCAAGGTGCTGGCTATGCTGCATGACAGAAGGAATTCTAGAAGTGTCATCACACTCCTTGGTGCAGAAGTACTCTTGCCACTTTCTGGTGGCCTCAGAGTTTCATGGTGACAAATATGGAGAAGTGAATCTGTGTTGTTCTGACATCCTTTGGGATTTTTTTAAAAACAAAAGTATTACTTATGCAGATGTATGAAATATGTCTTCTTAATCTAGGGTACCTTGGAAAAATACTCTTCTCCCTTTAGTAGTAGTTTTTTTAATTAAAAAAGATTTATTTATTTTATTTGAAAGGCAGAGTTACAGAGAGAGGAAGAGACAGTTTTCCATCCACTGATTCACTCCTCAAATGGTCGCATGGCAGGGGTTGGACCAGGCCAAGGCCAAGAGCCAGAAACTCCATTCAGATCTCCCACATGAGTGGCAGGGGCTCAGGCACTTGGACCATCATCCACTGCCTCCCAGACTCATTAGCAGAGAGCTGGATCAGAAGTGTAGCAACTGGGACTCAAACTGATGCCCATATGGGATGCTGGTGTCTCAGGTGGTGGCTTAACCCTCTGTACCACAACACCAGCCACAAGTTATAGTTTCTTAGAATAAGTTTTGAAACAGCACACCTCACTGTGTTAAGCAGAAATAACAGAGGGCCGATAAATATTAGTCTGATGAACAGGCAACTGAAATACATGAATCAAAAAGGCCTAATGACTGGTGAGAGTAGAAAATGCTGCAGTTCATACTTTAAAGTTTAGCTTATGGGACTGGCCTGGTGCAGCGGGGTTAGCCGCTGCTGTGGATACGGGTATCCCACATGACAGCACCAGTTCAAGTCCCAGCTGTCCCACTTCTTATTCAGCTCCCAGGAATGTGCCTGGAAAGGCAGTGGATGATGGCCTAAGTACTTGAGCCCCTGCCACCCACATGAGAGATGCAGGTGGAGTTCTGGGATACTGGCTTTGCCTTGCCCAGCCCTGGTCATTGTGGCCATCTGAGAGTGAACCAGTGGGTGAAGATTCTCTCTCTCTCTCTCTCTCTCTCTCTGTGTGTGTGTGTGTGTGTGTGTGTGTGTGACTTTGTCTTTCAAATAAATAAATAAGCAAATCTTAAAAAGATAGACTTTGGCTTGTGCAGTTGGTTTGATGGTGTCACTGACCAGCTGGTTGCCCAACTTTCTAATGACTGCTGATTTTATGTGGGGTCTGTGGATCCCTGGGTTTCCTGTGGCCTCAGGCAGGAGAGTGCCCAGCAGGTTGGGAACTCAGAGAGTAGCTTGTTCTCCAGCTTCCTCCAAACTTCCAGAAAGGGCTTTGGAACTTGATGTCAGCAGATGTCCTAAGTTTTGTGTCCATCAAAACCCAGACCTATGATGATGCTCTTCACATCATAAAGCTGGCCCTTTTCTGATTTGTGGTCTCAGAAAATCACACGTGGCATTGCTCTAGATTCCTGACTCCCCTTCTGTCACCATGAGAGATCTCTCCATGAATTATTCTTAAAGGCTGCTGCCATTGAAACATGGAGAAAAGTTCTTAACTCCTCTTTAGATGAAAGAGACATTGAGTTTCTATTAACATAATTTCTGCTGAGCTCAGTTTAAGACACACTCGTGTGTTAAATAACAATTTTGGAGAAAACCCCACTGATTTCCTGATATTTGCAAAATATTGATAGAAACAGAATACACACCTTTACAAGTAAATCTTGGATTTACTTCCCAAATATTGAAAAGGGAATGCATGATAATAAAAATGTATTATTCTGGATCAAAATCTGATGTTGTCTTAGGTTCCTTCCAGAAAATAACTTTAGTTATGTATTATTTATTAATACTGTATTATTTACTAATAATCATTTAATTATTCAATGTAAATAATATAATGTGAAATAATTCAATATAAATAAAACAAAGATGGGTAAATGGTCTTAGGATGCAAATGCATCTCTGTTATTAGCATCTCCATACTTTCTGTATTAATAATTTCATTGCTTTTGGGTAACAGTGATAGCTAACACATACAGCTATTTAAGGTGACTTTACATATTAATTCACCTAATCATTAGAATCATCTTATGAAGCAGGCTCTAATGTGCCCTTTTCCCAGATGATGAGACAGACACTGAGAGTTAACTCCCCAAGTTACACAGCTAAGAAGTGGCAGAACAGATTTACACCTGGAATTCTGAACTCAGAGCCCAGATTTTAGTTATTTCTTGTATTCTGCTGTGCCTGAATTACCTTCAGAGGCAAATTACAAGACCAACTTTCCCTTCTGCCTTTCATCATAATTTATGGTTGTTCTCCTCCAAGTGGTGTGTTAACATGTAACTGCAGCCCTCCAAAAGCTGACTTGCAGCATTTGCCAATTACCATGGTGTAAATATTCCTCCCATGGCCAATTTCACATCATCCACTTGATGTCACTGAGCATGGAGTTGGGAAGAAGCATGCAACAGCACTCCATTACATCATGCACAATACATATACAACCTCAAGAGAACTGAAAATAATAAAATGCAGTTAAAAAGCTAAAGAATGATTAATTTTCAACATTCATTATTTTTTAAAAGTATTTACTTGTTTTAATTTGAGAGAGAGAGAGAGAGAGAGAGAGAGAGAGAGAGAGAGAGAAAACAAGCTTACATTCACTGGTTTACTCCCCCAAGTCAGGGCTGGACCAGACTGAAGCCAGGAGCCAGGAACTCTGTCTGGGTCTCCCATAGAGGTGGCAGGGACCCAATTACCTGAGCCATCACCTGAGCCTCCCAGGGTGCACATTAGCAGGAAGCTGGAATGGTGAGTGGAGCCAAGATAGGAACCTATGCACTCAAATATGGGATGCAAGTGTCCCAAGTGGCATTTTAAATGCTGTACCAAATTCTCATTCTTATCTTCATTTTTCATTTAACTTAACTCCAGTTTTTAAAAAAGTTTTGAATTACAGTTGTGGGTTACAGCCTCTATACTGGCTCACTCTGAGCCCTGCTCCAGACAAATCCCTGGGGTCATCAGACTCTCCTCTGGGGAGATCACTGATGGAAGGGCTTGCTCAGTGCAGCGGAATGTTGCTCTGTGCTCTGACACCTGGTGGTTGGAATTGGAACTTGCTCTTTTCTCTGTGGCTGTCTTGCTCCATGTTGCAGGCTCGCCTCACTGACACTGAGAGTATTCTTTACCCACTAGCACTTGCAGCTCCTTATTAGGCTTGCAAAGGGTAATTAGACTCTTTTTGCTTATAATCCCCTGTACTAAAGGCTTTAATCTAAATTCCCAGGCATTGGGCCAAAGGGCACTCAAGTACCAAAGTAACTGAGTTTTTCTCCTTCCCTGAGATTCTCACCCCAACCATACAGTGTAGGGGGAGGAGGACCTCTCCAGGCTTGGCCCATAAGGGGCAGTCAGAGTATCAGTGTCCTGACACAAATCTGAAAGTCCTGTGTCTTTCTTTCTTTCTTTCTTTCTTTCTTTCTTTCTTTCTTTCTTTCTTTCTTTCTTTCTTCCTTCCTTCCTTCCTTCCTTCCTTCCTTCCTTCCTTCCTTCCTTTCTCTTTCTTCTTTCTTTCTTTCTTTCTTTCTTTCTTTCTTTCTTTCTTTCTTTCTTTTTGAGATTTGCTTATTTAATTGAATGGCAGAGTTAGAGAGAGGGAGACAGAGAGATCTTCCACCTGCTGGTCCAACTCCCCACGTGGCTGCAACAGCCAGGGCTGGGCAGCAGAGGGTCAAGCACTTGGGTCATCTTCCACTGCTTTCCACATTATCAGGAAGCTGGATCAGAAGAGGAGTAGCCAAGGAACAAACTGGCACTTATATAGGATCCTGGCACTGCAAGTGGAGGCTTAGCCTACTATGCCGTGGCACTGGCCCTTTTGTGTCTATTTTTTAAGAAGTTGATAGGGTTCATGTGATATACCATGCTTCCAAAAAGGAAAGATTTAATCACATCCTCCATCCCATAAGTCAGCCAAAAGATGCGGGTAGCTGAAGCTGCAACTTAAATCTACTATGCCATGATAAACCAGATATCTTGTCAGATGTAAATGAATTGAAGGTTCCAGTTTGATCTCAGTGATCTGTTGAGCCTTATCCCTATATTATATTATGTTCCTATATCAATGACTCTTCCCACCTTTGTCCTTTCACATTCCCCATTTCGTACTGATCCATTCATACAACAAGTTTCTTTGGAGCACAGCAAGGTACCAGTTGCTTGACTACGGGATGTGGCTATGCAGATGAGTGAGGCACGGGCCCAGTCCCTGCTCTTGGGGCTCTGTGTGGTGGCAGTAGAGGCCTGGGTACACATTTGAAAGAGTCCAATAGAGCAGGATTCCCAGCAAGCAGGATAATGCAGCCCCCTCTCAAAATGGTGGTCAAGGCATGGTCACTTTTAACAAGACACAGAGAATGTTGGTAAGCCATGTTAGCCATTTCTGGAAAGTCCTGTTCCTTGAAATGAACAAGTGCCCCCCCTCATAAAAAAGAGGAGGAAGAGATAGTATGAGCTGAGTTGGACCAGGACATAAACTTTGTCATTCTAAGGATTCTTTAAGAAATAAGTTAAGGAGCCGGTGCTGTGGTGCAAAGAATCAAGCCACCACCTGTGAAACCCACATCCTAAGTCTATACTGGTAGAGTATTTTTAATCTATGATCCATATTAATATTTTGTCCTTGGCTTACTGATGTCTTCTCATGTTCCCAAGTTCTCCTGCCTTAGTTGTATGTTTCCAGCCTTCTGTAATCAGGAACCATACACAGCCTTTCTTTCTCTTTAAGATTTATTTTATTACTGCTTCCCACCCCAGCTGCTCTACTTCCAATCCAGCTCCCTGCTGATGTACCTGGGAAAGCAGTGGAAGATATCCACATGCTTAGGCCCCTGCCATCCACATTGGAGACCTAGAAGAAGCTCCTGGCTCTTGGGGGCCGTGGCCATTTGGGGAATGAACCAGTGGATGGAATCTCTCTGTGTCTCTCTCTCTCTGTAATTCTGCCTTTCAAAAAATCAGATCTTTTTTTAAAATCAATTTATTTTTGTGCAAAAATTTCGAAGTCCATGCATACAAGTTGTGGTGATCATTATTATTATTTCTAAGTGGAAATGTTATCTAACCACCCAGTAGTGGGGGGGAGGGCTCATCTCAGACCCTCACTGACTTAGGGGTCAGGAGCCGGGCTGACCAGGGGGAGGGGATGAGTTTCCAGGCTGGGAGTATTGAGTGATGCTGGGACTGCACACTCAGTGCTCATCTCCGGGCCTGTTAAGAGTTATTCCTGGTGCAAATCAATTGTCTCATGGCTCTCCTTGCTGTAGAAGATGTTGTACCCACAGATCCTGTATGCAATCTTTGCTGTAGTCAGGGAGGTTGGATATCTGGTTCTTTGTGCTTTAAGGACAACATGCTATGACTAGGTTTTGTCTCTAGGTGGCAGCAAAAGATCAGACATGGAAAAGTCAGTTGGCAAAGCCTTTTGCAGAAGCGTATCACAATGAGTCTGCTTCTTTGAGTGGCTTACAGAAAAGACCTGAAGTATTTAGCAGCCATAATTTCAGTAGATGCAACACATCAATTGAATCATCTTGTGTGTTTTTCCATGTGATTAAAAATATCTGAGGGGGCCAGAGCTGTGGCTCACTTGGGTAATCCTCCGGCTGCAGTGCCAGCATCCCATATGGGCACCTGGTTCTAGTCCTGGCTGCTCCTCTTCCAGTCCAGCTCTCTGCTGTGGCCCGGGAGGGCAGTGGAGGATGGCCCAAGTCCTTGGGCCCCTGCACCTGCATGGTAGACAGGGAGGAAGCACCTGGCTCCTGGCTTCGGATCAGCTCAGCTCCAGTCATAGTGGCCATTTTGGGGGGTGAACCAATGGAAGGAAGGCCTTTCTCTCTGTCTCTCTCTCACTAACTCTATCTGTCAAATTAAAAAATATATCTGAAACCTTCGGTGCAAATATCATACAGTAATGCACTCTTAGCAATTTTCAGACAGACTGCATATATGATGGTGGTCCCATAGGATTATAACGGAGCTGCAAAATTCCTACTGCCATTGCAACGTCCTTGTGCAATGCATTATTTGTATATTTGCAATTTATTATTTATACACTGGCATAAATAAACCTACTGTGCTGCCTCTCAAGTAAAAATACAGCCACACAATGACATGCAGTACCTGATACCTGACAATGATCATAATGGTTATGCTACTGCCTTATGTATTTTCTGTGCTATACTTTTTAGCATTATTTTACTCTACTTTTTTTAAAAAAAAAGTTACTGTAAAACAGTATGCCCTGTTACCCAGGCAGCAGCCTCACACATCCACGTATTCTATTCCTTGATTGCAGTAAGAGGCCACATGGCATGACTGACCTATATAGTTTAGTTTTCTGCAAGTGCCCGCTGCAGTGTTTAGCTGACAATGACATCGCTGGTCCCCCATTCAGATTTCTCGCAGTAGCTGATAGGTTTGATTACATATCTTCTTCCTTACTGTATACTTTACTACATTATATCTATTGTTGTCCGTGGTTTTCTTCTTTTCAGATTTCTTCCAGATTAATCAGGACATTAGTTTTAACTAATTCTCTCTTCACTTCTTCCTCTCAAGCAATACAAAATTTTTATTTCATATTTAAAGATCAAAGTCTCTATGAATGCATGTAAATTCAGGGTCACTTGGATTCCCTGAAGCTTTTTTTTTTTTATTGTATTCAAAAGGCAGAGTTACAGACAGAGAGATAGAGTGAGAGATCTTCCATCTGCTGGTCCACAAATGGCCACAACAGAGCTGAGCCAATCCAAAGCTAGGAGCCAGGAGCTTCTTCCAGGTCTCCCATATGGATACAGGGGCCCAGGCATTTGTGCCATCCTCCACTGCTTTCCCAGGTCATTAACAAGGAGCTAGATCAGAAGTGGAGCAGCTGGGACTTGAATTGGTGCCCATTTAGGATGCCAGGGCTGCAGGCAGAGGCCTAACCTACTAGCCATAGTTCCAGCCACCTGCCTGAAGCTTAAACACCATCACTCCCACTCTCTCCCTACCTTGGGAGACAGAATGTGTTTGGGATCTCATATATTTTCCCATTCTTATCCTCTATATTTTGTTAATTCAATTAATAATTTATATGAGGGTTCAAAAAGTTCATGGAAAAGAAAGTTTAAAGATAAGTTTATTTTGGTGCAAAAATTTGTGTAGTGCAGTTTTTAAAAACAATATGCATTTCCCATAAACTTTTGGATACCCCTCATTTAGGGAGTTTATAATTTTTTTGAAAACAACTCTAAAATTGGGGAAATTAAAATAGCACAGAGAATATCTGCAATTACCTTCACTCTGATTTGTCAATTATTATTAACATTTTACCCCATTAACTCTTATTGGCTTTCTTTTTTTTCTTTTTTAATTTAACAGACGTATACCAATTGTACATATTTGTGGGGTACTTTGTGATATTTTGCTAAATATATATAATGTATAAAAGTCCAATCTGGGCAAATCTATTTATCCTTTCAAGCATTTAACGTTTCTTTACTGTGAAATCATAAAAAAAAACTATCCTCTAGTTCTTTTTACAGAAATACACAGTAAATTAATATTATCTATCTTTATCCTGCTGTGCAATAGAACCCCAAAACTTTACTCTTGTTTGGGTATAACCTAGTACCCCTCCCACCCTCTCTTTTTCTCTCTCTCTCTCCTTTTCTCTCTCCCTCTCTCTCTCACACACACACATAAACACACATCTGTACCATCTGAGGATAAATTACATGTGTGTAATTGTCCTATCCCTTAACACTTCAATGTGAACTTCCTAGGAAGAGTGACATTCTCTCACAGTGTGGTCATCAGTTTCCTAAGTCTATACTGGTAGAGTATTTTAATCTGTGATCCATATTAATATTTTGTCCTTGGCTTACTGATGTCTTCTCATGTTCCCAAGTTCTCCTGCCTTAGTTGTATGTTTCCAGCCTTCTGTAATCAGGAACCATACACAGCCTTTCTTTCTCTTTAAGATTTATTTGATTTATTTGAAAGAGTTACAGAGATAGGTAGAGACAGAGAGAGATATCTTCCATGCATTGGTTCACTCCCCAGTTGGCTGCAACGGCCGGAGCTGGGCCAATGTGAAGCCAGGAGCTTCTTCTGGGTCTCCCACATGGGTGCAGGGGCCCAAGGACTTGGGCCATCTTTTACTGATTTCCCAGGCCATAGCAGAGAGCTGGATCAGAAGAGGAGCAGCCAGGACTTAGAACTGGTGCCTCAGCGGGCGCCGTGGCTCAATAGGCTAATCTCTGCCTTGTGGCACCAGCACACTGGGTTCTAGTCCCGGTCAGGGTGCCAGATTCTGTCCCGGTTGCCCCTCTTCCAGGATGGAAGGAGGATGGCCCAAGTGCTTGGGCCCTGCACCCGCATGGGAGACCAGAAGCACCTGGCTCCTGGCTTCGGATCAGCACAATGCAGCCATTGGAGGGTGAACCAACGGCAAAAGGAAGACCTTTCTCTCTGTCTCTCTCCCTCTCTCACTGTCCACTCTGCCTGTCAAAAATAAAAAAATAAAAAAAAGAACTGGTGCCTCTATGGGATGCCAGTGCTTCAGGCCAGGGCTTTAACCCACTGTGCCATAGCGCCGGCCCCACACAGCCTTTCTTAATCTGCTAGCACATACACATTCTTTGATAGCTCCCCTGCCATCTTTACAGTTGGATGTTTGATTCTATGTGATTCAGCACAGGCCTTCTCACTCAAACTCATCAAGGAGTGTTTTCCTCAGGGTATCCCACTGGAGGCGCTGGGGAAATCTCTGTCCTCCCCTGGGAATGTTAATGTTGATCATCTGATTTCTCTAGCATGATGGTTCTATTTTTTTCCCTTGCAATGGGTAAGCAATCTGTAGTGGTTTATCTTGTTAACATGCACGTATATGCCAAATTTTCTCCCAGATTTACACACTGATGCATCTTGTTTGACATAATCATTACTAATGATGTTTGCAAAATAGTGGTTTCCCATCTCCATCGTTCCCAAGAGATTTGTCAGTCATCTCTTGCCATTCAACCAGAAGCAAGAACCTGCTGCCTTCTAACTCTCTCTCTCTCTCTCTCTCTCTCTCTCTCTCTCTCTCTCTCCCCTAAACAGTGGCTTTGGACTGGTGTCCTCTAAGCTCTTCCGGCGCTGTCAGGTGGTGGCCCTGTGGGCATCCTGCTAGCTCTGGTTGAGTTGTTCCATCAAGTTCAAGGTCACAGGGCCTGTGCTGTGGCTCGCTGAAGTGCCTCCTACAGACTGCAGTGACAATGACCTTCTTCAGGCCTTTTGAGGGGGTTGCTTTGCATTGCCGGTCTGTGGCTCACCAGAGGGCTGACGTCTCCAGAGCTGCTCCCCTAAACTCAAGGTCAGTGATGCCCTCACTATACCTGAGTGCCCCTGGAAGCCTGGAGCCCCGCAGTCATGGTGCTGCCCTGGCTGTGGAGTCACCAAGCCCTTGCTTTCCAAAGCGGCGGGGGACTCTCAAAGAAGGCCTGGAAGCCTTAGGTCTCTGAAGGACACAGAACTTCCGCTCCCGCCCACACCTGGGAGCGCAGAATCTGCCTTCTAAGATATGCAGGGAGTACATCCAGGGTCGCTGATCACCCTTCCTCATCCCTGAGTGTGACAAGGGCCGGGTCTCGGGATGGCTGCACCTTGGCTGAGTGCGCTCCATCGCGGCAGGGGCTTCAGGGTCCAGCCACTCCTCCCCGCTAAGGAGCTGAGGAGCTGTCCAGAGCAGCCAGAGCCCCTTGCCCTGCAGGTCTTCACCGAGAGCCCAAGACACCAATGATCCCTAACCCCTACCCCATGTCCGCACCCCGGCAGGGAACAAAGCGCGTCCCTCGGCTCCACGCAGCCCGCGCTTTGCTCGGGAGAGCACAGCTCCATCCTGGGCTCCGGCACCGAGCGCGGGGTCCCCGGTGCCTTGTCCCCTTGTCCTCTCCCGGGCCGTGTGCGCGGGCAGCGTCGGGGACTCCCGCGCAGGCGGGCAGAGCAGCGCTGCAGAGGCCACACACCTCGCTCTGCAAGGCGCAGGGGGCGCGGGCTACCAGGTGCTGTGGAGCCGGTAGGCGGAGAACTTGGGGTCCCTGGCGGCCAGCCCACACGCATTCTGCCCTCCCGCGTTCCGGAAGATGTAGGAGGGTGAGGCTGGAGGTCCTGTAGGGGATGCCCTGGATGCGGGAGGAGTCGGTGCTCCAGCCCCTCTTCTTGCTGCTTTCCCAGCCTGCAGTTGTGCTCGGTGTTTTTCACTCCCTGGGTGTTCGGCAGGTGGAAAGGGAGCTCCTCCACACCCCAGTGCCCAGCAGCCATAGCTGGGTCGATGGGAAGCCAAAAGCCAGGAGCTTCATCCGGGTCTTCCACATGACTGCAGAGGCCCAAACAGTTGGGCCATCCTCCATTGCTTTCTCAAGCGCATTAGCAGCGAGATGGACCAGAAGTGGAGCAGCTGGGACTCCAACCCAGTCCACATGGGATGCGGGCACTGCAGACACCGTGTTAACTTGCTCCATGACAGCACTGCCCCCCCCACCCCCAACTCTGTCACAGTTAAAGCTCCGGCAGGTCACTTACTTCCAACTCAGTTCCCATCTCTGAGACTTGGCTTGGGATTTAAAGATCAAACACGTCCAAAATAATGTGATTAATAGCTTTTTGTCATGTTTAGAATTTGTTTCTACCTCTACAAGTGGAAGTTATGGAACCAAACTTCCCTTGCACATGAAACACAGGTTCTGCAGCTACAATTTGATGAGAGGTACAAGGTCAAGTGCCCTGCTGGAGCCGTATTTGCTGGATCTCTTGCTGTTCTTGGGACCTGGCCCCTACAATGGCAGGGTGTTTTTAATATGCGTGGAAGACAGTAAAGTCACATGCTCTCTCACAGAAGACATAAGCCCCTTGCTTTTCTGGAGCGTAAACCTAAAACTGGATTATCTTTAAATGTATAACTAAAACCTGTATAGCTTGGTAGAAAATAATGTGCTTATTGGGTCATCAAACTCTAAATTGTACCCTCAGCGTGGGTCACTATTTTGGTAACAGCTTACAAGAACTTGACTCTTCCTTAGGGCTGCAAAGTCTGAGTCTCCTGAAAAGTGAGACCCCACATTCTTGGAAGAAGTCCTGGAGCAATGGGGGTTCCAGTGGCCTATGGGCTCTGCTGTTGGCTGCAGACGAGGCTGCTCTTGTGTGACAGCAGGACATGGGGAGCCCTTCTCTGTGTTGAAAGAACCACCTATAAATAAAGAAAATGTTCGTCTTGGCAGTGAACTGGGAGATACCAGGTGAGCCTTCTTCCATCAGCTCATTAGAGATCCAGTTCAGCTGACCCTTCTCGGCATGTTTTTAGGATAAAATCTTGGGCATCCTAGTGTTTGCATTGGCAATGTCCAAGCCCAACAGACCTTCTCCCTAACTTGTTCACATTCCGGGAATACTTTAAAAAACAAGTAAAAACCCAGACACAGCTTTTTCATAATATTCCTTTCCCATGAGCTTTTTGAAGACCACCATGTATGCATGGATTTCAAAATTTCTTGGCCCCAAAATAAACTTATCTCCTAATTCCATTTCCCACTAATACTTTGACGTACCCTTGCATGAGAAGCTGACACATTTCTCAAAGTTGCTAAGTGACACCAGTTTCTGAGCAGTACTCAAAGAAGTGTGCCGCCCAGAGCCACTTTGGTAATTACTCAGCATGTTAGCATGTTCAACACTCTTGGTCTGGCAGGAAAGCAGTCCATTTCATCTGCTCCAAACCACTTTCTCAAACTGATTTCACAACCCCCCCTTTTTTTGTGGAATACATATTGAGAATGGTAATTAAGCAGCCTGTGCATGAAGAAATATTTTACAGATGTTAAAGAGTTAAGTTACATCTCTTTCCAGCTGTCACTTTTCAAATGAAAGAAAAGACCGGAGTAATGATCAATCTTTGCCCACAGTAACATTGGTTAATATCTAGCTGGTCAACATTAAGATTATCGAATTCTCTTGGGCTTCTACTACATTCACAGTCTTTCTCAATTCACTTGTGTCTAGCTATCTCTTACCTGTATTTTGATTATGTTCTCATTGACTCCAATTACCTGGTTTCCCTCAATTGAGAAAAAATCCCATTTTGGGAATTAACTGAAAGCCTCATAACAAATCACAGTTGACTTGAGTGCTGTCCATTCTAGATCATTTGCTTCGCTAATGATCTAGACAATTAAAATAGGGTACAGGGACCCATTTGGGTTTGCAGTTAAGCTACCTGTTAGGATGCACATGTCCCATACTGGACTATCTGGGTCTGATTCCTGGTTTAGGCTCCTGATTCAGCTTCCTGCTAATATGGATCGTGAGAGGCAACAACAAAGTCTCAAGTTATTGGGTTCCTGCCACCCACATGAGAGACCTGAACTGAGTTCTGGCTCCTTGTACTAAGAGCTGCCAGCTGTTGTGGGCATGTGAGGATTGACCAGTGGATGGGATGTGTGTGTGTGTGTGTGTATGTGTGCACGTGTGTGTCTACCTCTCAGTTTTTAAATAGACCATAATTCCTACAGTAATAGCCATAGAGAACAAATCAGCCCTTTCTAATAGCCCCTCAATCTCAGCTTCTACTTCCAAGACCAACTCTCTTGACTTTGCCTCTTTGTGTTCTAGAACAGTATGGCATCACCAAGAAATCCCACCTGCATTAAAGAAAGTCACCAAGAGGAAGAGCATGTGCTGAGCAGTGAGATGTTGTTGGTGAGTCCTGGGATGAACAGAGATGCTGAGGAAGTCTGGGACATCTGTCTCTGAGGAAAATGGTTGTGGGACCTAGTGGAAGAATGTCCCTTGGGAAAAATCCTAGCCAGGTGACAGTATTCAATGATAACTTCTTGCTGTTGGTGAAGCTGCTACTATGTGTATCAAACTCTTTTTGGAACTCTTTTGTCTTTAGCTTTGATTTTTACCTTCAGCTTTTGATTTTAATAATTAAGGGCTGAATGATGTGAAATATGCATGAAATAGTCATCAAGGCATGAGTTTTTGCTGGACTTCCACAAGGAGCTCAGCCCTATGGTGGGCTGCTGTTGTAGGAGATGTTGGGAGTTTCTCTTAAGACTTATCTCCCTCTGTGAAGTCAGCTAACTTCTGAGTGGCTCAGTCATCTCACTCAGTGTGTGTTCTCTAACTTCAATTCTCTTTTCCCACAGGACTTGTTAACCTCTTTACAAGTGGACTGAACTTAGTAAAAAGAAGCTGAAACATTTGTATCAGAATTGCTTGTATCTTTCATTGTGTGCTGTTTTAACTTCATTGCAGTGTGCAGCAAGTGGCAATTGCTTAGTGAAATGACTGATATTTAAATTGGAGGAAGTCCTCCAGTTTTTTAGTGGGATATCTGGGGATGTTTCAGTTCGGTCTCCATGCAATCTCAGCTTTCAAATCTCTGGGCACCTGGCCTGGTGCTAGTCAGTTCTAGATTGGAATCTTGCCTCTGACACCAATTTTGAGCTAGCTAATCACTTGGAACTTGCCTTTCCATTATACAAGGGGAATGATCTCTTTACCTTTTAGGATAAATGTCAAGTTTCTGCAGCACAGTGACTGTGTGTTAGTTCCTTGCCACTCCCTAGCCCAGATAAACTTCCCTGCAAAGTTAGTGTCCACTTTTGCTTAAAATTCATAAATAATGCTTTCCTTATGCTCTCATTTTCTTTTCAAGTGAAGAGGTCAGGTGAACACACTTCATAGATACAGAAGCTCAGAAAAATGATTTGTCTAAGGCTTGTTTAAAATAAAGTAGGTGGCTACTGTAGTTGGTGACATGGAGTATAGCTGCAGACCAGGATTCATTTTCACTAGCTCTTGCCTAAGGAGGAGCCTACAGATGCTTAGGCTGCTATGAAGTCCTTTTGCTTCCCAGGTTACTGCTTTAGTCACACCCATAGAAGGAATCCAGTCCATGGAACCTGTGATGGGAGCAAGAGTATGGTTTTGCAACCTTGGGAAAATCATTCTGAATCTATTTATCTGTCTAAAATTGGAACCACCTCATCATGCCAATGGAGCAGTGAATGAAAACATGAAAATGATTGTGTACTGCCTAGCATGGTTCCTGAATCCAATAACATGAGTCCAAACAACAATAAGTTCAACTTCATTTGGAAAAATATTTGATTTTGGTTCAGATATTTTCTAGGCTATTCATATCTGTGTCTTGTGGACTGCATTCAAATAGGCTGCCAAGCATAATGAGAAGTGGTAGGCTTATTACTTGGATAATAATTAAAAAAAACAAGCTGTGCTTTTCCATCAGTTAAAACATTCCCAAATCAAGATAACCTTGACCTGAAGAACCAGTGTGAGGGGAGCATGTGTCCTGAGGAGGCAGAGTGAGGACTCTTTAACTGGGAGACAGAGCAGGCATAAGAAGATACCCCAGGGTCTCAGCACCACAGAACCCTACCCTCCTCTCCTGCACAGAAAGTATTAGGTTTCTCTTACTACTCTCTCCCAACTTTGCCATTGCAAATCTCCCTTTGCTGATACACAAAATGCATAAAAGTGTCCAAAAACCAAGCTCAAATGCTTGCATAAGTGATGTCCAACCATATTCCACCTTCTCTGGATAGCCTGTCTTGGTCTCTTTAGACCTTCAGCCTTCCACCAGATTTCCAGGCTTGTGTCCAGACTAGCTCAGTGGACATCCACAGGCCCCATTGGGAATGTTCCTCTCAGTCCCATCTTTCTACTCTGAAGGCCCTATTTCTAGCTTGAGCCCCAGAAATACTTGCCACTTCCTGAAGGATTTTGGATCCAAAAGACTTCCATAGCCTAGGCAGCTTATGTTGAGAGCCTTGGGGGATAACTGACATCATACGTAAGAGTGTTAACTGTTAAACTAGCAACAAGAGTCATGGCACTAACTTCCCATGCAGGACCTCTGTCCTCAAAGAGAATGGGACCAGGAATGGGAGAGGGAAGGGAAGGAGGGGTGGGAGAGTATGTGGGAGTGTGGGTGTGGGGGGAAGAATCATTGTGTTCCTAAGGTTGTGCTTGTGAAATGCATGAGGTTTGTATTCCTTGGCTAAAAGGTTTCTTGGGAGAAAGATAAAAATAATAATAAATAAATAAAGCAACACAGTCAGAGAAAAAAATTCCAATCGTTAGCATCATGGTCACATCACCAGTCAATGCTCTGTCACATGAGGGAGGAAGCCAGAGACCAGGAATAGAGTGAGTGCCACACTTTCTCACAACAGCCGTTCTTTCCTTGAACAAACTTGAAAAGTCTCTGCTGTCCTACTCCTACTTTTGTCTCTCCAAGCTATAATTACTTGCTCCCACAATGAAGAAGGATCAAGGGGTAAGCTGGGCACCACCAGTGACACACCCACCTTTGGTCTCCTGTGAAAGTATTCCCAAGTATTAGCTGCCTGGAATCTAATTCAACACACCCAAGTGTTCCCCACTGGAGAATTTACCAGACACATCACAACATCGTGTTCACTGGAAAGACTTCATTTTATAAACAGAGACTCAAGATTTTATATCTAACAATCCCTAACCATCCTTACCTCCTCAACTGGCTTTTTATGGCCATTTCATAACTTATCCCTATTTGTAGAAACTGCATGTAATCAACTGCTCCTCTAAGAACCTTGTATTGTGCTCGTCTTAATTTCTTAATCTGATAGATGTAATGGGAAGCCTAAGGCAGATTTAAATCTGAATTTTCTTCTAGGAATTTAACTTGTATGATATAGGTTTGGGTTTTCTTCTGGAGAACAGGAATCTTTAGAAAAGTTACTTGGGGGGCCGGCACTGTGGCACAGTGGATTAACGCCCTGGCCTGAAGCACCAGCATCCCATATGGGTACTGGTTCTAGTCCTGGCTGCTCCACTTCCAATCCAGCTCTCTGCTATGGCCAGGGAAAGCACTGGAAGATGGCCCACGTCCTTGGGCTCCTACACCTACATGAGAGACCTGGAAGAAGCTCCCGGCTCCTGGTTTCAGGTTGGCACAGCTTCAGCCATTGTGGCCAGTTGGGGAGTGAACCAGCAGATGAAAGACCTCTCTCTCTCTCTGCCTTTCCTTTCTCTGTGTAGCTCTGACTTTCAAATAAATAAATAAATCTTTAAAAAATAAAGAAGTTACTTGGTTCATGAATCAAGCCCAAAAGGCCCCACGCTTGGGCCTGAAGTGTGTATTGCTAGCAATTATGAGTTAAATGAAACACTTTATATTCATTCCCTATAGGGAACAAATGATGATGGGAGCTCTGTGTAGGAAGTTCTGACCATTTGAACTTCTCAGAGGCTATGGAATTCAGAGAAAGGGAGAACTTGAATGGGGAACTTGATCTTCTCCAACCAATAATTAGAACCACACGTCAACCAGCCTCCCAGGTCTCCACCGTTCAAATTCCATATGTTTCCTCTCAGTCTCTTCTGATTCTTAATTTTTACCCTCATTATATTAAAGTTGGAGAGGAAGGACCTCTGTTAGATATAATTCCATCTTCCTGCTTTTACAGATGGGGAGAGAAGTCCAGCAGGCACGGGGCTTGTGCTATCAGGAGGCATCTATCACACAGTTCAAGCAAACTTGGCAACTCCGTGGAATCCACTGAACGCAAGGCCTTCATGCTAGTGGGGAAGGAAGGTGGCAGGAGCATTTGCCACTCAAAAGGCAAAGGTGCTCAGGACCTGTGAAATGCATGCACCTACCCTCCTGGACTCTCCACCTATGGGTCACACTGGCCAGCAGGTGGAGCTGCTGGTTCACCTCCTTGTCAGAGTCCGTGTAACCTGGGAAGGCCAGCTGGACAGGAGTTAGAATCCTGTTTGAGTCAGGTCTTGAGCCATTCTCTCCACATGTTATGATCAAGCACCCAGTCTTCTAGTCGGCACTGTCCCCGGCTAAGCTTTGTCTATATATGCTTTGACCTGTGCAGAGCAACCCTTACTTGCGCATGCTCAGACTTGCTTAATGGAGACTCCCTGGCAGAAGTCTTGTGTCATGCAGAGAGTGATAGGGGAGTGTGGGTGCAGTTTGTTGGAAAGATTGCGTGAGTCTCAAACGAGGTTTTATTTGAAGGCATAATTGAACCCTTTATTTTCTTCCCTCTCCATTCAAGGAGAAATATCCCATTTGTAGAAACACCTCATTTGGGTGTCAGAGCCTCGGGCTAGGTCGCTCTCCGTAAGTACAAGGTAAAGGAGCACTTAGGCACAGAACACTTCTACAAGTCACTTATTCAGTTGTTAACAGGCACTGAAGAAGGATTAGGACTACAAGACAAACAGAAACCCATTCTAGGACTACAAGACAAACAGAAACCATTCCTGCCTTCACCTTCAATGTAGAGGATCATGAGGAAGCAAGGTAAGTGGGAAGTCACATGTAACTGACATGCTGAAATACAAGTGTCACTCACGTTCATGGGAAATGGAGCTGAAAGCTACATTTATTTTAGTGGAAAAAAATCAAAATCCATGCATATGTTTTTGCATTTTTCATGAACATTTTAGAAACAGCTAGTATGGCACCCCTGAGTTACTAGGGGGTGGGGATATGTTAGGATGTGCTTGTATGAAAGAAGGAAATGGAAATGAAAACTTGACCTTGACCAAATCATGAAATGAATTTGAGCATCACCTGTATAACATCAGGAAGATCCTGAATGACAGACCTGCATTTCGGGTGAGAGTTTGAGACTTCCTGTCCCTAACCTGCACCCACTCTCCTCTCTCCCTCCCTTACACACAGTGAAACAATCTCCTCCAGTAATTCTCCATTAATCCCCGGGGTGGGTTTGGGGGGAGACAAGGCTCAGAGGTTCTGATTTCTTTTCTGCCTTGCTGTATTGTGGGGCAGGGGCTACACTAACAGAATGCAAGGATTCCCATCAGCTAGTCACACATCCAGTTGTTTATAGCTGATTCTGGAAACATGCTATAAAACAGATTGACTTTGCTCCAGACTGTGGGCCCTTCTATAAGAAGCTGTTAGCCTGATAAAGGGTAGATAACACACTTTACTCAATTCCACATGAGCTTCTTCCTGTCCTCCCTGTCCTCTTCTGGGATGAATTGGAAGCAAAACATGTTTGAATCATGCACCTGCTTTCACTAATCTTTCTTTAGAGGGAACTTGGAGTTTGCTGTTCCTGCCACCTGCAATGCTCCCCTCCCTTCTTTCACTTCTCTGCCCATGGGTCACCTCTTTTCTTACCACTTTTCTTAAAATGCCACTGCTTTTCCTCCACCCCTTCATCTTGGCTTGTTCTTGTGCATTCTCACACAAGAGTAGCAGGGCCCCAAGTGGTTTTGTTTTCCACAGTGTCCACAAATGTCCTGGCAAAATGTCATGTGTCCCCCAATGTACAGGCATAATCATCTGCCCAGTGAAGGGGGGGTGGGGCAGTTGCTTTGGTATTCTGACAGCTCCTCCCACAGCCTCAGGGTGGACAAGCAGTCAGTGTTCTAAATCTGCTACCCTCCCTAGTGAGGGAGGGAGGGAAGAAGGAAGGGAGGGAGGAAGGGTATGGGTCTGGTTGAGGGCTAGACTGTACAACAGGTGGAGCAGGAGCATCATGAAAGCAGTTTCTGCTCCTCTGTCCCCAATGCCTTGGTGCTCTGGGCAGAACTTGAGTCACCTTGCAGAGACTTCAGTCGTAAGTGGGGACACACACTTTCAATGCTCATAGGAAGATAGGAATGGGTAGTGATGGCACATTATGGGTACAGAGGACTTGAGGCAAACAGAAGTTTGACTGCAAGCTGGTGGGCTTACCATGGTGTGGCTGCGTGGCTGGTCAGTCTTGAGTGTGGGGTGTAATCTCACCCACAGCAGCAACCCCTGAGACCCGGCCTCCTTCATCCTCTTGCACAGACACAGGGAGACAGATAGATCTTCCATCTGCTGCTTCACTCTCCAAGTGGCCACAAAGACCAGGGCTGGTCCAAGCTGAGGCCAGGAGCCTGGAACTCCATCTGGGTCTTCCACATGAGCACAGGGGCCATCTTCTGCTCTTTTCCAGGTGCATCAACAGGGAGCTGGGTCAGAAGCAGAGCAGCCGGGACTCAAACTGAAGCTCATACAGGATGCTGGCATGGCAGTTGGCAGCTTAACCCCTGGACCACAAAGTTAGCCACAAAGCTGATATTTTTTTAAGATATATTTATTTATTTGAAAGGAAGAGTTACAGAGAGGCAGAGGCAGAGAGCGAGAAAGAAAAAGAGAGAGAGAGAGAGAGAGAGAGAGAGTTTTCCATCCACCAGTTCACTCCCCAAATAGCTGCAATGGCCAGAGCTGGACCAATCCAAAGCCAGGGGCCAGAAGCTTCTTCCAGGTCTCCCACATGGGTGCAGGGGCCCAAGGATTTGGGCCATCTTCTACTGCTATCCCAGGCCATAGCAGAAAGCTGGATTGGAAGAGGAGTGGCCGGGACTAAAATCAGCACCCATATGGGATGCCGGAGCTTCAGGCCAGGGCTTTAACACGTTGCGCCACAGTGCTGGCCCTTTCCAGATTCTTTACTGAGTGAAACTATTCAAAAATATGAGGTTACTAAGGGCAAGCTTTATGGCACAGCAGATTAAGTGGCTGCCTGGGATGCTTTCACCAACCTGCCTGCTTCTGCCACTGCTACCGCTACTGCTGCTCAGGGAAGCATGAGATGACGGTTCAAGTACTTGGTCCCCTGATCTCTGCAAGGGAGACCTAAATTGTATCCTGTGCTCCTGGCTTTGGCCGGGCCCTACCTGACTGCTATGTGCATTTGAGGAGTGAATCAATTTACGGAAGATCTGTCTGTCTGCCTTCCAAATGAAAATACATAAAAATTAAAACATGATGTGAATAAAGAAAATTTCCAGACAAAAGTACTAACATAATTAGTCATCAGCAGACCTACACCATTGAATACTGTAGGAAGTCTACAAGCTGAAAAAAATGTTGGAAGATTCTTTATTGGATGTACAGCGACAAATCAGAATCACTAAATATGACAAGCATGTGCAGTGGTGAATATAGATAATTAATTTCCTTAAAAGAGAGATCGTTATTTGAAGCAAAAGCTATCACACCATGTGTGGCACACATGTGTTAATTCAGTATGTACACATTGGTATAAAAATAGCACATTGTACAGGGATCTTAATGGAATTGTTGTTTGAAAAATACCCTATATTCATATGATGCAGTGCAGTGTTAATCATGTATATTGTGGTAAATTATTCATATTGTAATTCCTTAGAACAATTAATGCATATGGTTATGTGTCAATTGAAGAAAATTAATACAAGAAAGCATGGTAGGGGCCAGCACTGTGGCGTAGCAGGTAAAGCTGCTACCTGCAATGCCAGCATCCCATATGGGCACTGGTTTAAGTCCTGGCTGCTCCAGTTGTGATCCAGGAAAGCAGTGAGGATGGCCCAATTCCTAGGACCCCTGCACCCATGTGGTAGAGCCAGAGGAAGTTTTTGGCTCCTGGCTTTGAATCAGCATAGCTCCGGCCATTGAGGCCAATTGAGGGATGAATCAGCAGATGGAAGACCTCCTCTCTCTCAGCCTCTCTTTTTCTCACTGTAACTCTGACTTCCAAATAAATAAATAAATCTATAAAAAAGAAAGAAATAAAGCATTGTATGCCCTTACTAAGGTCGCCATAATTCAATACTATAGACTGAGTGGATTAAACAACAGAAATATATTTTTTCATAGTTCTGGAGAATGAAAATTCAAGAGTGAGCTTCTTCAGACTTGGTTTCTCCTAGGCCTTTTTCTTTGGTTGGAAGATGGCCAAATTCTATGTCCTCACTTAATCTTTCCTATGGCCCATCCTTGGTGTTTCTCTTCCAAAGACAGCAGTTGGATTGGATAAGGGCCCATCCAAAGGACCCTATTAATCTCAATTACTCATTTGAAGGTCCTATGAATGTCCACATACATCTTTTGGAAAAACATGTTTCATCTATAACATAGATCTAAATATACAACAGGAATGCCATATGAAATATTTAAAACACTTTATTGGCAATGGCTTTTAGCCTAGTGCTTAGATGTCAGTTAAGATGCATGTGTGCCATATTTGAGGGCCTGGGCTCAGACTCACAGTGCTAGCTTCCTTCTTGGGAGGACCCCAGTAGGCAGTGGCAATGGCTCAAGGGACTGGTGTTCAGACATCTGTGTGAAGTGGGAGGAAGAGCTTCAGTGAGTTCCCAGGTTCTGGCTTCAGCCTGGCTCAGTTGCAGTCATTGCAGGCAGCTGGGGAAGTAAAACAGTGAATGGGAATTCTCTCCATGTGTGTACCAAATAAGCAATGTAAATAAAAAGGTTTTTAAAAATAATTTAAAATATTTGATGACCTCAAAAGAAGGTAGAAAAACAGAGAAACAAATCAAATGAGATAAACAGAAAATAAATAATAAAATAGCAGACATAATTTCAACCACATTTTAATTAAATGTAAATGGACTGATGATTAACACAGAACTCATCAGGCTTGATTAAAAGAACAGGACATTTCATTATGCAAATCCATAAGTGATCCATTTTAATACAGGTACACAGACTAAAAGTAAAAGAAGATGCACCATGCAGAGTGGGATGTACAGTGTAGGAAAGAAAACTGCATCCCATATTGGAGTATGTTGGTTTGATACACAGTTCTGGCTTCCAGCTCTACTTTCCTGCTAATTCAGACTCTAGGGGGCTGGATGATGCAAGTAACTGAATTGCTGGCTGATGATTTCAACACAGCACAGTCCCAGTCATTGTAGGTATTTGGAAACTGAATCAAAGATCAAACCTCTCTCCATCTCTGCCATTTAAATAAAAATAAATATTTTACAGAGATATACTATATGAACACTAATCATAAAAAGCTCAAGTTGAGGGGGCTGGTGCTGTGTGGCAGTAAGTTAATCCTTTGCTGTGGTATCAGCATCCCATGTGGATGCTGGTTCTAGTCCCGCCCACTCCTCTTCTAATCCAGCTCTCTGCTGTGGCCTGGAAAGGCAGTAGAGGATAACCCAAGTGCTTGGTCCCCTGCACCCACATGGGAGACCAGGAAGAAGCACCTGGCTCCTGGCTTGGGATCGGTGCAGCTCCAGCCATTGCAGTCATTTGGGGAGTGAATCAACAGAAGAAAGAACTTTCTCTCTGTCTCTCCCTCTCACTATCTGTAACTCTACTTCTCAAATAAATAAAATCTTTTAAAAAAAGCTCAAGTGTGTATCATATTTGGTACAAAATAACACTATTTATGTAAAATATGTTACCACAGATGTAGAGACTTTTCTTCACAATAAATAGCTCATGTGTCATTATGATATAATAATCATAAACGTCCATGTTCATAAAACAAATTTCAAAGGACATGAGGGGCAGCACTGTGGTGCAGCAGGTTAAAGCCCAGGCTTGCAGTGCCAGCATCCCATATGGGCATTCATTCGAGCCTTGGCTGTTTCACATCCCATCCAGCTTCCTGCTAATTTGCCTGGGAAAGCAGTGGAATGCCACCCATGTTCTTGGGCCTCTGAACCTATGTGGTAGACCCTAAAGAAGCTCTTGGCTCTTAGTGACAGATCAGCTCAGCTCTGGCCATCACAGCCATTTGGGAACTGAACCAAAGGATGGAAGACTTCTCACTCTTTCTCTCTGTCTCTATTTCTCTCTGTAAGTCTTTCAAATAAATAAAAAATAAATCTAAAAGAACATGAGACAAAGCCCACAGAACTAAATAAGAAACTGAAAAAAATCCACGAAGTTAGATAATTAATACTTTTCTTTTAGTAACTCATGGACCAAACAGATAAAAATCAGCCAGATATATATGAGTGCATTGATCAATGCATGTCAACCACTTTGTGGAACAGTCACCACAACAGAACATTACCTGCACAGTAACTGGTGGACCCCAACTGAGTCATCACAACTGCCTCCTGGGATCTTCATTAGCAAGAAGGTGGAATCAGGAACCAGAACTGGAAGTCAACCCCATGCACTCTAAAGTAGGACTTGAACATTTTCTTTGGTATCATGGCTACTAGGCTAAATGCTAACTCTCTCTTTACACATTTTTTCCTCTGCTTTATTTGAATGTACTGTACATACTCTTCTGCAAATTCTGTTTCTACTAGGACCACCCTGATGGCATTTTATCTTTTTCCCTGAACTTTTCTAGTTTCTTCCACTTAATATAACCCATCTAAATATTCCTTCTGGTCTTCTGTGCATTCTATTCTGCAGTTCTCCTTGTTAAATTTGACCCTCCGTAGTCTGACACTCTTTTTTTTAACTTTTATTTAATGAATATAAATTTCCAAAGTACGGCGTATGGATTACAATGGCTTCCCCCCCATAACGTCCCTCCCACCCACAACCCTCCCCTTTCCCATTCCCTCTCCCCTTCCATTCACATGAGGATTCATTTTCAATTCTCTTTATATACAGATCAGTTTAGCATACATTAAGTAAAGATTTCAACAGTTTGCACCCACACAGAAACATAAAGTGAAAAATAATAGGTGATTTTTTAAATGATGATGAAATCAGATCAGACCTATTGTCATGTTTAATCCCAGTGAGAGTCAAGTTGGGAATTGATAATTTCTTCTTTTTTTTTAACAGAAGATCAGTTTAGTATACATTAAGTAAAGATTTCAACAGTTTGCACCCACACAGAAACATAAAGTGAAAAATAATAGGTGATTTTTTAAATGATGATGAAATCAGATCAGACCTATTGTCATGTTTAATCCCAGTGAGAGTCAAGTTGGGAATTGATAATTTCTTCTTTTTTTTTAACAGAAGATCAGTTTAGTATACATTAAGTAAAGATTTCAACAGTTTGCACCCCCATAGAAACACAAAGTGAAATATACTGTTTGAGTACTCATTATAGCATTAAATCTCAATGCACAGCACATTAAGGACAGAGATCCTACATGAGGAGTAAGTGCACAGTGACTCCTGTTGCTGACTTTACAAATTGACACTACTGTTTATGGCATCAGTAATCTCCCTATGCACCAGTCATGAGTTTCCAAGGCTATGGAAGCCCCTTGAGTTCTCCGACTCTTATCTTGTTTAGACAAGGTCATAGTCAAAGTGGAGGTTCTCTCCTCCCTTCAGAGAAAGGTACCTCCTTCTTTGAAGACCTGTTCTTTCCACTGGGATCTCACGCACAGAGATCTTTCATTTAGTTTTTTTTTTTTTTTTTTTTTTTTTTTTTTTTTTTTTTTTTTTTTGCCAGAGTGCCTTGGCTTTCCATGCCTGAAATACTCTCATGGGCTTTTCAGCCAGATCGGAATGCCTTTAGGGCTGATTCTGAGGTGAGAGTGCTGTTTAGGACATCCGCCATTCTATGAGTCTGCTGAGTATCTCGCTTCCCATGTTGGATCACTCTCCCCTTTATTTATTCTATCGCTTAGTATTAGCAGGTACTAGACTTATTTATGTGCTCCCTTTGACTCTTAGTCCTTTCATTATAATCAATTGTGAACTGAAATTGATCACTTGGACTAGTGAGATGGCATTGGTACATGCCACCTTGATGGGTTTGAATTGGAGACCCCTGGTATGTTTCTAACTCTACCATTTGGGGCAAGTCAGCTTGAGCATGTCCCAAATTGTACATCTCTTCCCTCTCTTATTCCCACACTTGTTTAACAGGGATCACATTTCAGTTAAATTTCAACACTTAAGAATAACTGTGTATTAATTACAGAATTAAACCAGTCATATTAAGTAGAACAGACAAAAAAACTACTAAGAGGGATAATGTATTAAGTTGTTCATTAACAATCAGGGCTATGCTGATCAAGTCACCGTTTCTCATAGTGTCAATTTCACTTCAACAGGTTTCCTTTTTGGTGTTCAGTCAGTTATCACCAATCAGGGAGAACATATGGTATTTGTCCCTTTGAGACTGGCTTATTTCACTCAGCATGATGTGTTCCAGATTCCTCCATTTTGTTGCAAATGACTAGATTTCATTTTTTCTTACTGCGGTATAGTATTCTAAAGAGTACATATCCCATAATTTCTTTATCCAGTCTACCGTTGATGGACATTTAGGTTGGTTCCAGGTCTTGGCTATTGTGAATTGTGCTGCAATAAACATTAGGGTGCAGACCGCTTTTTTGTTTGCCAATTTAAATTCCTTTAGGTAAATTCCAAGGAGTGGGAAGGCTGGGTAGAATGGTAGGGTTATCTTCAGGTTTCTGAGGAATCTCCAGACTGACTTCCATAGTGGCTTGACCAGTTTGCATTCCCACCAACAGTGGGTTAGTGTCCCTTTTTCCCCACATCCTCACCAGCATCTGTTGTTGGTAGATTTCTGTATGTGAGCCATTCTAACCTGGGTGAGGTGAAACCTCATTGTGGTTTTGATTTGCATTTCCCTGATTGCTAATGAACTTGAGCATTTTTTCATGTGCCTGTTGGCCATTTGGATTTCCTCTTTTGAAAAATGTCTATTGAGGTCCTTGGCCCATCTCTTAAGTGGGTTGTTTGTTTTGTTGTTGTGGAGTTTCTTGTTTATTAACCCTTTATCTGTTGCATAGTTTGCAAATATTTTTTCCCATTCTGTCGGTTGTCTCTTCACTCTCCTGACTGTTTCTTTTGCAGTACAGAAACTTCTCAATTTGAGGCAATCCCAGTAGTTGATTTTGGCTTTGACTGCCTGTGCCTCCCGGGTCTTTTCCAGAAATTCTTTGCCTGTGCCAATATCTTAAAGGGTTTCTCCAATGTTCTCTAATAACTTGATGGTGTCAGGTTGTAGATTTAGGTCTTTAATCCATATTGAGTGGATTTTTGTGTAAGGTGTAAGGTAGGGGTCTTGCTTTATGCTTCTGCACGCGGAAATCCAGTTTTCCCAGCACCATTTATTGCATAGACTGTCCTTGCTCCAGGAATTGGTTTTAGTTCCTTGATCAAATATAAGTTGGCTGTAGATGTTTGGGTTGATTTCTGGTGTTTCAATTCTGTTCCATTGGTCTATCCATCTGTTTCTGTACCAGTACCATGCTGTTTTGATTACAACTGCCCTGTAGTATGTCCTGAAATCTGGTATTGTGATGCCTCCGGATTTGTTTTTGTTGTACAAGTTTGTTTTAGCTATTCGAGGTCTCCTGTGTCTCCATATAAATTTCAGCATCATTTTTCCAGATCTGAGAAGAAGGTCTTCGGTATCTTGATTGGGATTGCATTGAATCTATAAATTGCTTTTGGGAGAATGGACATTTTGATGATATTGATTCTTCCAATCCATGAGCATGGAAGATTTTTCCATTTCTTGGTATCCTCTTCTATTTCTTTCTTTAAGGTTTTGTAATTCTCATCGTAGAGATCTTTACCTTCCTTGGTTAAGTTTATTCCAAGCTATTTGATTGTTTTTGTAGCTATTGTGAATGTGATTGATCTTAGAAGTTCTTCCTCAGCCATGGCATTGTCTGTGTATACAAAGGCTGTTGATTTTTGTGCATTGATTTTATACCCTGCTCTTTTGCCAAAATCTTCTATGAGTTCCAATAGTCTCTTAGTAGAGTTCTTGGGATCCCCTAAATCAAGACTCATATATTCTACAAAGAGGGATAATTTGAGTTCTTCCTTCCCAATTTGTGTCCTTTTAATTTCTTTTTCTTGCCTAATAGCTCTGGCTAGAACTTCCAGAACTATATTGCATAGCAGTGGTGAGAGTGGGCATCCCTGTCTGGTACCAGATCTCAGTGGAAATGCTTCCAACTTTTCCCCATTCAATAGGATGTTGGCTGTGGGTTTTTCATAGATTGCTTTGATTGTATTGAGGAATGTTCCTTCGAAACCCAGTTTGCTTAGAGTTTTCATCATGAACGGGTGTTGTATTTTATCGAATGCTTTCTCGGCATCTATTGAGATAATCATATGGTTTTTCTTCTGCAGTGTCTTAATGTGGTGTATCACATTGAATGTTTTGTGCACATTAAACCATCCCTGCATACCAGGGATAAATCCCACTTGGTCTGGGTGGATGATCTTTCTGATGTGTTGTTGCATTCTATTGGTGAGAATTTTATTGAGGATTTTTGCATCTATGTTCATCAGGGATATTGGTCTGTAATTCTCTTTCAATGCTGCATCTTTTCCCAGCTTAGGAATTAAGGTGATGCTGGCTTCACAGAAAGCATTTGGGAGGACTCCCTCTTTTTTGATTGTTCTGGATAGTTTGAGAAGAATTGGAGTCAGTCTTCTTTAAATGTCTGATAGAATTCAGCAGTGAATCCATCTGGTCCTGGGCTTTTCTTTGTTGGGAGGGCCTTTATTACTGTTTCAATTTGTGTCTCAGTTATGGGTCTGTTTAGGTTTTCGATGTCTTCCTGGTTCAATTTAGGTAGGTTGCATGTGTCCAGGAATCTATCCATTTCTGATAGGTTTCCGTGTTTGCTGGCATACAAGTCCTTGTAGTAATTTCTGATGATTCTTTTTCTTTCTGTGGTGTCTGTTGTTACGTTTCCTTTTTCATCTCTGATTTTATTGATTTGGGTCTTTTCTCTTCTTTTTTTAGTTAGTTGGGCCAATGGGGTGTCAATTTTGTTTATTTTTTCAAAAAACCAGCTCCTCGTTTGGCTGATTTTTTGTAATTTTTTTTTATTCAATCCTGTTGATTTCTTCTCTGATTTTAATTATTTCTCTTCTGCTACTAGATTTGGGTCTGGTTTGCTGTAGATTTTCTAGATCCTTGAGGTGAATTGAAAGCTCATCTATTTGGTGCCTTTCCAATTTCTTGATGTAGGCACCTATTGATATAAATTTTCCTCTTAACACTGCTTTTGCTGCATCCCATAAGTTTTGGTATGTTGTGCTGTTATCCTAATTTACTTCCAGAAAATTTTTGATTTCTCCTTTGATTTCTTCTGTGACCCATTGTTCATTCAGGAGCATGTTGTTCAATCTCCATGTGTTTGCGTATGCTCTAGGGATTCCTGAGTTGCTAATTTCCAACTTCATTCCTTTATGGTCTGAGAAGCTGCATGGTATGATTCTAATTCTTTTGAATTTGCTGATACTTGCTTTATGGCCTAGTATGTGTTCAATCCTAAAGAAGGTTCCATGTACTGCTGAGAATGTAAAATCTTTAGCTGTAGGATTGAAAGTTCTGTAGATATCTGTTAGATCCATTTGGGCTATAGTGTCATTTAAATCTACTGTATCCTTGTTGATCTTCTGTCCTATTGATCTGTCTATTTCTGAGAGTGGAGTATTGAAGTCCCCCAGTACTATTGTATTGGGGTCTAAGTCTCCCTTTAAGTCCCTTAACAAATCTTTTAGATAAACCGGTGCCCTGTAGTTAGGTGCATATACATTGATAATTGTTGTATCTTCTTGTTGTATTGATCCCTTCATCATTATATAGTGTCCCTCTTTGTCTCTCTTAACAGTTTTTGTGGTAAAGTTTATGTTGTCTGATATTAAGATGGCTACGCCCACTCTTTTTTCATTTCTGTTGGCATGGTATATCTTTTTCCAGTCTTTCACTTTCAGTCTGTATGGATCTTTGTTGGAAAGATGTGTTTCTTGTAAGCATCAAATAGATGGGTTTTGTTCCTTAACCCAATCAGCCAATCGGTGTCTTTTAACTGGACAGTTCAGGCCATTCACGTTCAATGTGACTAATGATAAGTGGCAACTTTGCCCTGCCATTTGTGAAAGATAAGTTCTAATACATGCTTTGAATTCCCTGTGATCTTTTGCTGTGAGGTTTCCTTCCTTTACCTTCTTTCATATTGATGACCGTGTTTCTGTGTTTCTGTGTGTAACACATCTTTAAGCATCTTTTGCAGGGCTGGACGAGTGGCAACAAATTCTTTCAATTTCTGTTTGCTATGAAAAGTCTTTATTTCACCTTCATTCACAAATGAGAGCTTTGCAGGATATAATATTCTGGGCTGGCAGTTGTTCTCTCTTAGTACCTGGGCTATATCTCACCATTCCCTCCTAGCTTGTAGAGTTTCTGATGAGAAGTCAGCTGTGAGTCTGATAGGAGATCCTCTGAGAGTAATCTGATGTTTCTCTCTTGCACATTTTAGGATCTTTTCTTTATGTTTCACTGTGGAGACTTTAATTACAACGTGTCGTGGTGAGGATCTCTTTTGGTCGTGTTTATTAAGGGTTCTGTGAGCTTCCTGTACTAGGATGTCTCTGTCCTTCTCCAAACCTGGGAAATTTTCTGCTAATATCTCACTAAAAAGGCCTTCTAATCCTTTCTCTCTCTCCATGCCTTCAGGAACTCCTAGAACCTGAATGTTGGGTTTTTTTAATAGTATCCTGAAGATTCCTGACAATATGTATTAGATTTCTAATTTCCTCTTCTTTTCTTTGGTCTAACTGTATCCTTTCCTGTTCTCTGTCTTCTAAGTCCGATATTCTCTCTTCTGCTTCACCCATTCCGTTTGTAAGGCTCTCTATTGTGTTTTTTGTTTGATCTATTGAATTCTTCACTTCATTATGATTTCTCGTCACTATCCCAGTTTCCTGTTGTACTAGTTGTTTCATTTCATTTTGATTCCTCCTTAATATTTCATTTTCACGAGAGAGATTTTCTATCTTGTCCATTAAGGATTTCTGTAGTTCAAGAATTTGTTTTTGAGAACTTCTTAATGTTCTTATCAATTTTTTGAGATCTGCTTCTTGCATTTCTTCTATCTCATCATCTTCATAATCTTGAATTGGGGTGTCTTTTTCATTTGGGTGCGTCATGGTGACTTCCTTGTTTTTATTACCTCGGTTTTTGTGTTTGTTATTTGGCATATTGGAGATATTTGGTTTCTTCACTGTGGTGCTTTTTCTTGTTATACTATGACTCTAGATTAAGTGGACTGTCTGTTTTTGATGGAGCCTTAGAGGCCTGAGATGAGTGTGGCCTGAGAGCTCTGTTTGGTGTGCCAAAGGTGACACTCCCAGGTTAGGCGTGGTAGATCTCTCTCTCTCTGTTTCTTTCTTTTTTTGATTCAAAAGGGACGTAATTCTGCACAGCTGAACAAAGTTGGAGGTAGTTAGCAGGCAAATGATATACGCACAGGAGCCAGAGATTGGGAGCTCTTTCCCAAGGACCACACAGGGAATTTGTTCTGCCCTCAGAGTGGGCTCAAATTCTTCTTTAGTCTCCCAAAGTTCTTTAGTCTTGCCAAAGTTACAGAATTGTAGCATCTCTGGAGAGTACTCACATGAATTCTATGAGTTTTCTCCCCCACCGTCTCTTTTTTCACAGTCTCAGTTCAGTAGCACCACAAATTTACTAGGTCCTAATCTCCTGTTAATTCGCCCCACCCAGAGTCAGGTTTTTCTGCTAGGCTCAGGGCCGGTGCAGACCTGAGGTCACTCTGCTTATGACATATGTCCAAGATGGCGGCTGTTCTTTGTCTTCCTCGCCCTTGAGAGGTGAGCGGAGAGAGAGAAACCCGTGTCCATACCAGTCACCTTTTTTTTTCTCTCTCTCTCTCTTCCAGTTATCCTGGTGAACTTTTCCCCCCCCCAGGGGTCATTCCCTCTAGTCTCCTCTCTCCGCTTGCCTGCTGGTGTCTCGGACTATTGAGGTTCGGCTCACCTCGTGTTCCAGAGCTGATGTGTTGAGTCTGCTGCTGGTGTCCCGAACTGTGGGCTCCCATGCTCTCCACGCAGGTCCACTGTGAATCACGTGTTCCGGAAGAGTTTCTTCTGCTGTTTCCTTCTCTACTCTTCCTTGAACCTGCAGTATCTCCACTTTTATTAAACTGTCTCTCCCCGGACTATCAGTGTGCTCCCTTCCTATCCCGCCATCTTGCCAGTCTGACACTCTTGTTTCCCTCTAGTTTGGGTCTATCCCACAGCCTTCAGACCAAAGCTTCTACTTCAGAATGAATCCTCCTTTATAGCTGTCTAAATCACACCTCAAGCTCAAAAACATCTAACTTGAAAATCATATCATGGGGGCTGGCATTGTGGTATAGCAGATAATATTGGGGCCAGGGCTGTGGTGTAGCCAGCATCCCATATGGACCCAGTTCAAGTCCTGACTGCTCCGCTTCTGGTCCAGCTCTCTGTTATGGCCTGGGAAAGCAGTAGAAGATGGCCCAAGTGCTTTGGCCCCTGCACCCACATGGGAGACCTAGAAGAAACTCCTGGCTCCTGGCTTCAGATCAGCCCAGCTCTGGCCATTGCAGCCATTTGGGGAGTGAACTAGCAGATAAAAGATCTCTCTTTTCTCTATTTGGCTCACTCTCTCTCTCTCTCTCTCTGTAAATCTGCCTTTCAAATAAATAAATACAATCTTTTTTAAAAAGTATATATATTGCAACCTGAACTTTTTTACCCACTACTGCATAGGGAAAATAAATATAAATATGTATTTTAGTAAACCTTTTTTGGTAATTGTTCCAAAAGACATGCCTCCCTGTATCCAAGTCTTCAAATGGTCCTTCAACACAGTTGCCTTTGACTGTGCCATTTTACTTGGATTAGCCCATGGACCATCAATATATATCAGACAAACAAAGTTTGAAGAGCTTTGCCAGGGCCAGCCCTTTGGTGTAGTGGGTAAAGCCTCTGCCTGCAGTGCTGGCACTCCACATGGGTATTGGTTCAAGTATTGGCTGCTCTATATCTGATCCAGCTCCCTGCTAATGTGCCTGGAAAAACATTGAAAGATGGCCCAAGTACTTGGGCCCCTGCACTACATGGAAGACCCAGAAGAAGCTTTTGGCTTCTGGCTTCAGTCAGACCCAGCCCTAACTATTGCGGCCATTTGGGGAGTGAACCAAATGAATGTTTCTGTCTCCCTCTACCTCTGCTTTTCAAATAAATAAATAAAAGCATCCATCTCAATCAAGATATCAGATGATTAAACCCTACTTTATGATCCAAGGAAAGACAAGTCTATGTAGTGTAGCTCACCTCCAAAAGATTGATTCAAAATTACAAATGAAAGGATTGTATTTTCAATCTGCATATCTCTTGTAGGTTCTCTACACATCAAATGCTGATGTATATCAGGGAATAGAGAAGAAAGAACTGAAATTACCAGCATTTTATAGTCTCACATAGAAGTCACCACAAGCATGATACACGCCAATCACACTGAAATTACCAGCATTTTATAGTCTCACATAGAAGTCACCACAAGCATGATACACGCCAATCACACAGCCATTGTCTGGAGACTATAAGACTATGCTTACTGTTTTACATATGTGTGGGCATTCAATTATGCTATATTTGTATTTAGCAAACTACTTAGCAACAAAATATGATTTTTCCACTTTAAATAAATGAAAATAGACTAACTTTAAAATTCTTTTATATTTAATGTTGCATAGAATGGATAACTCACATTAAAGGGGGAAAATATAGCAATTTTAACACAATCTTCAAAAGTACAGTGTTACAAATTGATTCATTTCTGAAAAGTATCCCAAAACTAAATATAATTTTTCAACTTTTATTTAATAAATATAAATTTCCAAAGTACAGCTTTTGGATTACCGTGGCTTTTTCCCACGCATAACTTCCCTCCCACCCACAACCCTCCCATCTCCCACTCCCTCTCCTATCCCATTCACATCAAGATTCATTTTCAATTATCTTTATATACAGAAGATCAATTTAGCATATATTAAGTAAAGATTTCAACAGTTTACACTCACACAGAAACACAAAGTGTAAAGTACTGTTTGAGTACTAGTTACACCATTAATTCACATAGTACAACACATTAAGGACAGAGATCCTACATGGGAAGTAAGTGCACAGTGACTCCTGTTGTTGATTTAACAATTGACACTCTTGTTTATGACATCAGTAATCACCCTAGGTGTGTGTCATGAGTTGCCAAGGCTATGGAAGCCTTTTGAGTTCACCAACTCTGATCTTATTTAGACAAGGTCATAGTCAAAGTGGAAGTTTTCTCCTCCCTTCAGAGAAAGTACCTCCTTTGTTGATGGGCCGTTCTTTCCACTAGGATCTCATTCACAGAGATCTTTCATTTAGGTCTTTTTTTTGCCAGAGTGTCTTGGCTTTCCATGCCTGAAATACTCTCATGGGCTTTTTAGCCAACTCCAAATGCCTTAAGGGTTGACTAAATACAATTTTCACTATGACAAAATGCAGAACAATTATCAAAATTAATGGCTGACATCTACAATGATATGACTGTAATCAACTCACTCATCTCCTAAAAATTTGTTCCATCTTTCTTTTTTGTCCTTGCTGTTTTAAAATATTTATTTATTTATTTTAAAGTAAGAATTACAGAGACAGAGAGGCAGTGGAAGAGAGAGACAGAGAAGTCTTCCATCTGCTGGTTCACTTTCCAAATGGTCACAATGGCTGGGGCTGGGCTAGAATGAAGCCAGTAGCCAGCAGCTTCCTCCAGGTCTTCTATGTGGGTGCAGGGGCCCAAGCACTAGGCCCTCTTTTACTGCTTTTCCTAGCACTTAAAGCAGTTGTTAGCAGGGAGCTAGACTGAAAGTGGAGCAGCTGGGTCTCAAAAAAGCACCCATATTGGATGCCAGCATTTTACCTGCTACACCACAGCTCTGGACCATTCCATCTTCCTTGTCAGGTAAAAAGATCGTGGCAATCTTCCTGTGATACCAGAGCTATCAGGATTTAGGAGGCATCAGCACATTTGCAGTCACCAACTTTGTTGACAGACTAGGTTTCAGAGAGCTCCAATTCTGGAAATAATGGAGGTAAAATGAAGTGGTAGAGAGCAACACAAATAGATTGTCAGAAAAGACAGATTATCCCTCCAGTGATAGCCATACCTTCAATAACTTTCTAAGTACTACTTCCTAGATCCTTGCCTGTGCTCAACCCACTCACATATCTCTTCTAAAAGCTTATACAAACTTTCCAACATCACTATCTTTGATAGCTTATGGATTAGGTGAGGTATCATCACTTAAATCTTAAATCACTCTTGGCATTAGAGTGAATAATTAATTGCTTGGGCCATGCAAAGCTATGGCCTTCACCCTTCTAGGATTCCCTTGCTTCTGCTGTGAAGAACTATTGAGAACATTTGGGCCAGAGGGATGTTCCTGCAGGTGAAATCCCTATTCATGGAACCCAGTGCTTCACACACCATTAGCTACTTTGTTCTAAACTAAACAGGATCAGGGCCGGCACTGTGGCGCGGAGGGTTAACACCCTGGCCTGAAGTGCTGGTATCCCATATGCATGCTGGTCCTGATCCTGGCTGCTCCACTTCTGATCCAGTTCTCTGCTATGGCCTGAAAAGCAGTAGAAGATGGTCCAAGTCCTTGGGCCCCTGCACCCACATGGGATACCCAGGGGAAGCTCCTGGCTCCTGGCTTCAGATTGGCGCAGTGCCAGCTGTTGCAGCCAATTGGGGAGTGAGCCATCAGATAGAAGACTTCTGCCTCTCCTCTCTCTGTGTAACTCTGACTTTCAAATAAAATTAAATAAACCTTTTAAAAAATCTTTAAGTGTCTGAAAATACTAGCTGATAGAATAAAAAAGGGAGAGAATGATCCAACATGAGATACACAGCAGACCCATAGAATGGCAGATGTCCTAAACAGCACTCTGGCCTCAGAATCAGCCCTTAAGGCATGTGGATCCGGCTGAAATGCCCATGAGAGTATTTCAGGCATGGAAAGCCAAGACACTCTGGGGAAAAAAAAAAAAAACTAAATGAAAGATCTCCACGAGTGAGATCCCAGTGGAAAGAATGGGTCATCAAAGAAGGAGGTACCTTTCTCTGAAGGGAGGAGAGAACTTCCACTTTACCATGGCCTTGTCTAAACATGATCAGAGTCAGTGAACTCAGGGGGCTTCCATAGCCTTGGCAGCTCATGACAAGAGCCTAGGGTGATTACTGATGCCATAAACAAGAGTGTCAATTTGTTAAGTCAACAACAGGAGTTACTGTGCACTTACTCCTCATGTAGGATCTTTGTCCTTAGTGTGCTGTACATTGAGATTTAATGCTATAACTAGTACTCAGACAGTATTTTTCACTTTATGTTTCTGTGTGAGAGCAAACTGTTGAAATCTTTACTTAATGTATTCTAAATTGATCTTCTGTATATAAAGAGAATCGAAAATGAATCTTGATCTGAATGGAAGGGGAGAAGGAGTGGGAAAGGGGAGGGTTGCAGGTGGGAGGGATGTTATGGGGGGGGAAGCCATTGTAGTCCATAAGCTGTACTTTGGAAATTTATATTCATTAAATAAAATTTAAAAAAAGAAAAAAAATCTTTAAGAAAATAAACTAAACGGGATTGGCATTCAGTTTCCTAATTGTTCTCAGAGAATCCACTGTGCTTGGAAAGTAGATTTTGTGTAAACAAGAGCATGGGCAGGATACACAGTGCAGGAATGGGCCAGAAACTTCATTATCTGAGAAGGCAGCACAAAACCTACTACTGTCTAATAGTAGGGCAGCCTGCGCCACTTCACAGTGAGTTATCTCTGAATTTGGGGGTATTTCACTGGTATTGTTTATATCTTAATGCTACAATGGATAAAATAATGTCATCCAGGCCACTAAAAGGATTCCTCAGTGGCTGAGCTGGAAGTGGACTTATACCACAGGCCTCCCTGCTGCTCACACAATCTGTAGGCTCCTCTTTCTCCATTGTCATCTTGGATTGTCCATTCCATCTGTGGAGATTCTGGAACCACATCTGCACATGTGAAAGAACACACTGGCTTTCTGGAACAGCACCCACAACTGAGGAACATCTGTCTCACTTTCTAGGGCTCCCTGTGGGCCTGTGAGGCCTCTATTTACCTTATCCCCAACCTTCAGGGAAGCAGAATTCATTCACAGCTTGTGGAGCAGCATTGGGAGAAACACAGGGCCTAGAAAATCTTGGAAGAACAGGGCAGGGCTGAGAAGGATGGCGCATGCTCAGAAGGAAATGGAAAGGCCTCCCGATGGTTCTTCACTAATGGTGTCATAAGATGATGAGACTACATTTCTCATAAGCCTCTGCACCCCTCCACTAAGAAACAAGAAAAGTGGTATGTCTATTTGCTCACTATTCAGTCCTACTGCCTGTGAATACATGTAATGCATTGAGATTGTTCTCTATCCAAGTGGAATTCTCATGATCAATTCTTAGCCTGACAAATTCACATTTGAAAGAAATGTGCTAGGAATGGAGAAATTTGAACATTGCTGTTTAATGCTATTTGTCACTACTTTATTTCTATTTTTCTGTTAACTGTTTTGTAGGTATAGAACACACATCTAGGGGCTGGCACTGTGGCATAGCAGGTAAAGTCACTGCCTACAATGTGGGTATCCCATTTGGGCACCAGTTCACATCCCAGCTGCTTCACTTCCAATCCAGCTCTCTCCTGTGGCCTGGAAAAGCAGTGGAGGATGGCCTAGGTCCTTGGGCCCTTGCACCCATGTGGGAGACCCAAAATAAGCTCCTGGCTCCTTCCAGATCAGTGTAGCTCTGGACATTGCAGCCAATTGGGAAGTGAACCAATGGATGGAAGACCTCTCTTTCTCTCTGCCTCTCTTGCTCTCTCTGTGTAGCTTTGACTTTTAAATAAATAAATATGTCTTTAAAAAAGAATACATATCTATTTATTACAGATACTTAAAGCATGAGGAAAGTCACAATGACTCTCCATTAAGATACTTAAACAACAAACTAATATTCTGTGGCAACTCATATTTCACCCTTGAAAAAAGAGGCTTTCTCTAAAGTACTACAGTAATTCATTACCTATCAATGGATCATATTTCCCAGTTAAGAAAACTATCCTAGAGCATATACTGGAATAAAATAGTGGGCCTTAAGGTGGATATACCTCAAAATCACTGTACAATCACAGATCTGCCATTGCCTGGAATGAAGGAACTCATAAGGCCTCTCTGTCCAACCCATACACCATCTATCTGACTACCTAATAAATTTTCATTGTATAACAGCTGAACCTGAACTTTTCCCTCCATTTGTGATTTCTGCCACCAATTAGGCAAGGAGATCAGTGCAAGGGTTTCATGGCACCCCACCCCTATTGCTGCTCTCCTTCCAATTGAGATAAGCCTGTATTCTATAGTCAGAGTTGGTGTGGGTTTGAACAGGGATGTGAAGGCATACTCACTCTTACCCAACAATTTACCCCTTGTTGTTTCTATCCATAAGATATGGTTTTCCCTGTTCTCTGATCCTGCCTTTGCCCTTCAGTTATTGTCTTCTGCAAATTAAGAAACCTGCCTCAAAATGTTAAGCCTAGATCTCTCCATTTCAGATCAGAGTGGCAATTGCACCTGAATATGTAGTTCTCAAAGTTGTATTCCTTGAAATAGAAAATGATTTGCAGGAATCAAAGAATTAGCTTGAGGGCCAGCATTTTTGTGCAGCAGGTTAAGCCACTCTGAAACAATGTCATAACATATGGTCACAAGTCTGAGTCCCAAATGCTCCACCTCCATTCCAACACCCTGCTAATGCACCTGAGAAAGCAATGAAAGATAGCCCAAGTTCTTGGGCCTCTGCCATTCACATGGGAGACCTGGATGGAGTTCAAGACTCCTAGCTTTGGCCTTTCTCAACAGATGGAAGGTCTCTCTTTCCCCCACTCTTTCTCTGTAACTCTGCATTTCAAATTAACAAATAAATCTTTTAAAAAATTTTAAAATGAATTAGTTTGTTCCATGAAGTAGCTAGCTGATTAGTCCTTTTCTAGTAATTACTGCTCCAGAATGGTGGTAGTCACACACCTCTGTCAGCAGGAGTTGTTCATACTAGGATTGGAATGTGGATTCCATGAGGAGTTCTAATAAGAGAAAAACCTGAAAGATCATATCCATTTATAAGTAGTTGACCTCAGGCACTCACTTCCTCTTTGTCTTACCTGTACTCTCATTTATTTATTTATTTGTTTGTTTGTTTATTTATTTATTTTGACAGGCAGAGTGGACAGTGAGAGAGAGACAGAGAGAAAGGTCTTCCTTTTGCCATTGGTTCACCCTCCAATGGCCACTGTGGCCTGCGTGCTGCGGCCGGCACACCGCACTGATCCAATGGCAGGAGCCAGGTGCTTCTCCTGGTCTCCCATGGGGTGCAGGGCCCAAACACTTGGGCCATCCTCCACTGCACTCCCTGGCCACAGCAGAGAGCTGGCCTGGAAGAGGGGGAACCGGGACAGAATCTGATGCCCTGACTGGGGCTAGAACCCGGTGTGCCAGCACCGCAAGGCAGAGGATTAGCCTAGTGAGCCACAGCACTGGCCACCTGTACTCTCTATGTAATGAGTAGAGCTCATGATTTTGAGCATTAACTAAGTGACAGGAGTTCTCTGATTTGTACCAAATGCAGAAGAATTAATAGTCCCTCATGTGATGATAAGGGAAATGATGAACCAACAGTAGGATTGACTAATTGAGAATACCATAAGGAATAAAAGCTGAAATAAGTCCTTTCTGATACAACACTAATAAAAATATTTAGGCATATACCTGTGGTGTCTGACCATGCTTGGTTATCCATTAATTTAATTCATGAATATATTTTCAAAGAAAGACATATGAGATAAGACTAATATCACCTTTCTCCACCATCCCCTGCCCCAAATCAATCATTGTATTTCATCCAGTTCTATGCTGCCATCACTTTCTCTTGCATTTATATCTATATCTACACATAAATGTGCAGTACAGCTTACATAGGGGAAGTCACATTTTACATGAATTTGTATTTGAAATGCATTAAAAATGTTACATAAAATTTTGATAATTCAATACACCTGGCTAAAACTTTGTCAATATGATATCACATTTTTTTTGACAGACAGTTAGACAGTGAGAGAGAGATACAGAGAGAAAGGTCTTCCTCCTGTTGGTTCACCCCCAAAATGGCCACTATGGCTGGAGCTGTGCTGATCTGAAGACAGAAGCCAGGTGCTTCCTCCTGGTCTCCCATGTGGGTGCAGGGTCCACACTTGGGCCATCCTTCACTGCCTTCCCAGGCCACAGCAGAGAGCTGGACTGGAAGTGGAGCAACCGGGACAGAACCAGCACCCCAACTGGTACTAGAACCTGGAGTGCTGGTGCAGCAGGTGAAGGATTAGCTTAGTGAGCCATGGCATTGGCCAATATCATATTCTTAAGCAGCAGAACTGAGGTATGAATATATTTCACTTACCATGAAATTCATCCATTAAGGGTGTACATATAAGCCACCAGCTTCCAGTTATGTGTAACAATAACCACCATTACTTTTAGAATATTTTATCACCCCCAAAATACATAGGGAGAGGCATTTGACCAAGTGGTTAAGATCTACCTGGTTACATCCACATTCTAGAGTGGCTGGGTTTGAGTACCAGTTCCACACCTGATTTAATTCCAGCTTCCTACTAATGTGCGCCCTGTGAGTACATTGCCCAGTGAGCAATAACTTAAGTAGTTTTGACCCTTTGAGCCATGTTGGAGACCTGGATTGAGTTCTAAGCTCCTTACTCCTGATACGTTGTGTGTTTTTTTAAATATTTATTTATTTATTTGAAAGGCAGAATTACAGAAAGGCAGAGGCAGAGGCAGAGAGAAGTCTTCCATCCACTGGTTCACTTCCCAAATGGCTGCGATAGCTGGAACTGGGCTGATCCAAAACCAGGAGCCAGGAACTTCTTCCAGGTATCCCACATGGATGCAGGGACCCAAAGACTTGGGCCATCTGCTGCTGCTTTCCCAGGTACATTAGCAGGGAGCTGGATTGGAAGTGGAACAGCTGGGACTCGAACCATCACCCATATGGGACACCAGCACTGCAGGTAGTGGCTTTACTCACTATGCAACAGTACCAGCACCTCCCTTGAAGTCTTTAATGAATTAATTAGAAAACAGTAAAAACAGAGAGAGAGCTTCCCTCTTCTGGTTCACTTCCCATGGTGGGCTATATTACAACTAGGAGTCAGGAATTCCACCCACACTTCCCATATGATACAGCACTCTAACATGACATGAAAAAAACAACAGTATGTGAATTTGAAAATATTTATCTTTTGTGTTTACTAACTTATTTAAACAATTGTAGATTTTTTAAGAAACTAAGATATTAAAAAAAAGCATGGTTATAATTTGAAATCATGTCTTGCCAAAGAACAATTCTAGAAACAAAGAGCCTGGTGCTGTGGCATAGAGGGTAAAGCCACCTCCTGCAGTGTCAGCACCCCCCATATGGGTGTTGGTTCGAATCCTAGCTGCTCCACTTCTGATCCATATCCCTGTTAATGTGCCTGGGAAAGCAGTGGAGAATGATCCAAGTGCTTTGGCCCCTGTGACCATGTGGAAGAACCAGAAGATCCTGTCTCCTGGCTTCAGAGAGGACCAGCTCTTGCCATTGCAGCCATCTGGGGAGTGAACCAGTGGATGGAAGATCCTCTCTCTCTCTGCCTCTTACTCTCTGTAACTCTACCTTTCAAGTAAATAAGTAAATCTTTAAACACTAAAAGAAACTAAATTAAATTATACTTCTTACAAATGAAATAAGGAACCTTGCATCACACCTTTTATGCACTATTGTTCTTAGGTCAAAATTATACATTATTTTAAAGTATCTAAGAAAAACAAGTATACCTTTTGCAAGCAAAAAAAAAAATTAATGACTCTGAAAACATCTTTAGTTTGTTTTTACCAACAAATTTGAAACAATATAAGGTGTCACATGAGCCAAAATATATTTGGATTAATTTAATAGTTTCAATTTATGTGAGTCATCATTGATGTATGTCACATAAAATAGAGCTCTTAAGGAATTTTTACCATGTAGGTGCAACATAGAACATATGCACACACACATATGAAACACATATATCATAAGACAGAATAATAAAGCAGTTTCTGTTCGGCACCATGGCTCACTAGGCTAATCCTCTGCCTGTGGTGCCAGTACCCCGGGTTCTAGTCCTGGTCGGGGCTCAAGATTCTGTCCTGGTTGCTCCTCTTCCAGTCCAGCTCTCTGCTGTGGCTCAGGAAGGCAGTGGAGGATGGCCCAAGTGCTTGGGCCCTCCACCTGCATGGGAGACCAGGAGGAAGCACCTGGCACCTGGCTTCAGATCTGCACAGTGCACCGGCTGTAGTGGCCATTTTGGGGGTGAACCAACAGAAGGAAGACATTTCTCTCTGTCTCTCTCTCTCACTGTCTAACTGTGCCTGTCAAAACAAAAATTTAAAAAAAGCAGTTTCTGTTAGGGCTGGTGCTGTTGCATAGTGGGCTAAGCCTCTGCCTGTGGCACCAACATCTCATATGGGAATCAGGTTTGAGTCCAGCTGTTCTACTTCTGATCCAACTCTCTGCACAAGGACTTGGATCATCTTCTGCTGCTTTTCCAGGTTGCATTATCAGGAAGCTGGATTGGGCGTGGAGCAGCTGGGACCCAAACTGGTGCTCCTATAGGATGCTGACATTACAGGAGGAAGCTTAACCTGCTACACCACAACACTGGTCCCTGGGGTCCAGTTCTTCCCACCACTTTTCTTTCTCCTTCCCTCTTCTGGGCAAAGGACTTGCCAGATATGAAATAGGTAAACTAGCTCCCAAGGTTTTATTACTGAATGTTATTAGGTTGGTAGCCCAGATGGTACCAGGAGATTCCTCTGGGGAGCTTATCTTGGGAGAAGGCTAGGACCACAGTAATGTTATCAGGGTAGGAGTAGTATTCTATGGTGGAAAATGCTAGGCAGGACAGAATGTGTGCTTCTGAGGCTGCTAAGGACTGCTGCAGTGCTTTCCCTTCTGTGGTGCCTTGTGTTCCTTAGGTCCCTCTTACATGCATAGGCTAATTTTTAATTTCCTACCTAACACATTGGAGCTGAATGAAGTGTGTCATAGAGAAAAATAGTTGATAGTTTTGGAAGTATTAGAGGAGAAAGTTGTCAATTGGTAATGTGGAAAAAGATCTGGATATATAGGCATTTGTTGCCAGACTTATTGCTATGGATTGATCATGTTTTGTCCACTCTGTCATTGGGAGATTGAATCCCAATAATTAGTTATTAGGAAATAGAAATAGATGACATCTTATAATGTTATGGACTAGGTGTAGGGCCTAAATTAACTTTCCAGGTTCTTGCTTTTACTTAGAGAAGAATACTAAATACAGGCCCAAACACAGCATGCAATGTGATAAACTTTTTACAAAGTGAGAAACATACACACACCCAAAAGGGCTTAATTAGGAAGAATGGTGCCAAAGAAAGGGAATTATAGCCTGCTCTGCTCCTCCTGAGTCTAGGTGGATGACAGAGAGCTTCTGTTCTTCCTAGCTTTTTATACTCTTAGAAAAATGGAAGTGTTGGGGCCCATGCTGTGGTGTAGTGGGTAAAGCTGCTGCCTGCAGTTGAAATTGGAGAAGACCCCCTAAAATCTACACTAAAAATGTGGCTCTTAAAGTTCTGGGGTGTCACATGTGCTACCAGAATTTGGGGTGCCATACGATTTCACCATGGGCTTGTTACTAAATCCCCAATATTAATAAGCCCTAGAGGGTTCTTGCCTATTATTTAAAGAAGAATTCTAAATATCAGCACAGATAAAAGAGGCAGCATGGTACATTTTAAGCTTTTATTTAGTGAGAAAAATGCATAGGAGAGTTGAGAGCTTTATTTAAGAGAGAGGTAAATAGGGGTTCATACTGAGCACCAGCAACCAGCCACATGGAAGAGCATCTAGGCCAGGAAGCCTTGGCCATGTGCCCTGGTGGTGCAGGGCTACAGCCAGCCCCCTCCTGGCAAGAGTCCAGGGAAGAAGAGAGGGCCAGGCCACACCATCTCCCATCTTTTAACCCACTTCCAAAGGCAAGTGGTTAATTAAGCTGATTGGCTGGTGGGCACCCAAGTGTGGCCAGGTAGGGGAATGAGGCCACACAGGGCCATGGTGAAGGCATCAGTTAGGGGCATGTGGTCACACAGGGGTGTGGTGAAGGTGTGGCCTTCCAGTTCACAAATCTAATCAATTTTATCCTGTATGTCTGCCTACTTCACAGTGCCGGCATCCTATATGGGTGCCAGTTCATATCCCAGCTGCTCCACTTCTGATCCAGCTCTCTGCTATGGCCTGGGAAAGCAGTAGAAGGTGGCCCAAGCCCTTGGGTCCCTGCACCTGCATGGGAGACCTGGAAGAAGCTCTCAGCTCCTGGCTTCAGATCGGCACAGCTCCGGCCATTGCAGCCAACTGGGGCATGAACCATCGGATGGAAGACCTCTCTCTCTCTCTCTCTCTCTGCCTCTCCTTCTCTCTCTGTATAACTTTGGCTTTCAAATAAATAAATGAAACTTTTAAAAAAGAAAGAAAAATGGAAATGTTTACATGGTACAACCCCCATTTCCTGGGTAAGAGGAGGCACTTCCTGGGGTGGGGATCCCTGATTGACAGGAAGATGAATATGAAAATATAAAGTGAACTAGGTGTGACTTCCAGCTCATTAACTTAAAATTACCTATCTAATCTTCACCACATCAGTAAGAAGTGATTAGGATAAGTCTTTTCATGTGATTAATAGTTATTGCCAGAGGTCTGCTATAGAAATTACTTTGGGGGACTGGCTTTGTGGTATAATGGGTTAAATTGCAACCTGCAATGCCAGCAAGCCATATGGGTGCCAGTTCAAGTACTGACCACTCCAATTCTGATCTAGCTCCTTGCTATGTGAGAGTGGCAGGGATGTCCCAAGTGCTTGCCTCCCTGCACCCATGTGGAGATGGGGATGGCATTCCAGACTCAGCATTGGCCTCATCCAGATCTGGTCATTTTGACCACTTGGGGCATGAACCAGTGGATAGAGGATCAATCTTTGTGTCTCTCTGTGTGTGTATCTCTTAACTCTTCCTCTCAAGTAAATAAATATATCTTTATTCAAATATTTTATTTATTTATTTGAGAGGCAGAGTTACAGATAGAGAGAGAGAGAAACAGGGAGAAAGGTCTTCCACTCACTGGTTCACTCCCCATATGGCCACAATGACCAGAGCTGCAGCAATCCAATGCCAGGATCTTCTTCCAAGGTCTGCCATGTGGATGCAGGGGCCTAAGCACTTGGGCCATATTCTACTGCTTTCCCAAGCTATAGCAGAGAGGTGGATGGGAAGAGCAGCAGCTAGGACATGAACCAGCATCCATATAGGATTCTAGCACCACAGGCGGAGGCTTTGCTCCTTACTCTTCAGCGCCAGCCCAGCAAATATATTTTTAAAAAGTCACTTTGGACTGGCCTCTCCTACGTTCCTTTTTTTGGGCTACATAGCCTCTATACCACATCTAAGCCTCTGTCAAAAAGAACACTGCAACGATAGACTGCTCCCAACCTTGGATTTGAGCCAAATAAAGCTACTTTTTTATAACTTACACGATAACTCTATAGTATTGTGTTATTAGCAACAGAAAACAGCATCAGACACTGAGGAAGGTCTATGCTAAGAGGATTGGGTTGTGGGCTTGATGATCTGTTTCCCAACTAAGAGTAATCAGGTCACCCCTGGAGAGAAAGGAGGGAGAGAGGACCCTATATGTCACAGCTGCTCTTCCATACATGATGAAGTCTGTATTCTCCCTGAGAATTCACTCATCCTCACAACACAATTTGGCAAGATTGGCTCTAGGACTGAGCCAAGGAAACTAAATGCAGGGATGAGAGAGCATACTCATAATCCCAGCTGCCATCCCAGCTCACATCCTGAAAGCTTGAGGCGGTTGTTTCTACACACTCTCCATTTTTCAGCTTCTGAGGTGTTTGGGCATCCTTCTGATGGCTCCTGTGGTGAGTAGAACTCACAGAGCAGCAAAGGCTGAGCCACCAAGGGCCTCTCTTGGGAACAGACTAGAGAAGCTGTGTTTGGCAACAACAAGATCAAAGATCCCATATGGTACTCCAGTGTTTTCTCAGCATACCTGATTGGACAGTTTGTTCAGCTGGTGATTATACATGACATCAGAAAAGATTCAACCAATCAGAATTGCCCTAGCATATGGGTAGTCCTTTGGGCAGTTTCTGTTGGGGGACATTCAGCTCAAGTCTAAAGCCACCTCATCCTCCTGGGGGCTGGCTCTCTTGACAGCAGCCTGTACTGTAATGTCCCTGATGATTCCACCTGAGATCCCTCAATCCCCACCATGTCTGTGATCCTGCTGGGATCTTGTGACCTAGAACTTAGCCTCACAGTCACAATTTACTAACATTTACTGAGTCTTGAGCCTTTCAGTTTCATCATATTCTTGGCATACTTCTCTTGTATGTCACTTCAGTATTTTTTATTGTTTTGAAGAATATTTAAAGATACTGAAAAGACTCATTTGCTTCTAGTCTGTATCTTTTTCCTTTAAAATAGATTTCTACTTGTTTCTTAGTGATATATAGTAACCCCATTGATGGTATAAGTTAATCTTGTACCCAGGATTCTTGCTTAGTTCTCCTATCAGTTTGTTTTAGGATTATCTCTGTATAGATAGTTTTGTTACTTAAAAATTTATCATTGGGGCCAGCCACTGTGGCGCAGGCATCCCATATGGGCACCGGTTCGACCCAGCTGCTCCACTTCTGATCCAGCTCTCTGCTATGGCCTGGGAAAGCAGTAGGGGATGGCAAGTCCTTGGGCCTCTGCACCCACATGGGAGACCTGGGAGAAGCTCCTGGCTCCTGGCTTCAGATTGGCGCAGTGCTGGCCATTACGGCCAATTGGGGAGTGAACCATCTGATGGAAGACCTCTCTCTCTCTCTCTCCTTCTCCTCTGTGTAATTCTGCCTTTCAAATAAAAATAAATAAATCTAAAAAATGTATCTTTATACTCAGTGTTTAAATTTCATTGTTTCATTTCCCTGATTACACTTTTAGTACAATATTGAAAAGAAAGACCCATCTCACATGGGTCTGCTGCCAGAGGAAAGAGCTTTATTTATTTTTAAAAAAAAAAGATTTATTTATTTATTTGAAAGACAGAGTTACAGAGAGGCAGAGACATAAGAGAGAAGTCTTCTATCCTCTGGTTCACTCTGTAAATGACCACAACAGCAAGAGCTGGGCTGATCTGAAGCCAGGAGCCAGGAGCTTCTTCTAGGTCTCCCACTCAGGTGCAGGGACCCAAGTGCTGGGGCCATCTTCTGCTTTCCCAGGCCATAGCATACAGCTGGATCAGAAGTAGAGCAGCCAGGACTCAAACCTGGCACCCATATGGGATGCTGGCACTGCAGGTGATGGCATTACCTGCTATACCACAGTGCTGGCCCTTGAGAAATGAGCTTTCAATGTTCCATGTTAATTTTCCTGTTTTTGTTCATTATAGACAATCTTAACTATAATAGGGACATTCCTATAGTTTACTGCTCTGCTAACAGTTGCTTTTTTATGGTCAGATGCTCAACTTAATTAATGCTTTTAAGCATTTAGTTTAAATAATTGTGATTTTTCTTTTTGTATTTTTTAGTGGTTTATTTATTTGAAAGAGTGACAGAGAGAGTGAAATGGAGAGGAGGGGAGAGAGAGAGAGAGAGAGAGAGAGAGAGAGAGAGAGAGAGAGAGTTATTAAGCTTCATCAACTAGTTCACTCCTCAAATGGCTATAGCAACCAGAGCTGGGCTGAATTGAAACCAGGAGCCAGGAACTTCATCTGGATCTCCTGTACGAGTGGCAGAGATCCAAGTACTTGGTTCATCTTCCACTGCTTCCCCAGGTGAATTAGCAGGGAGCTAGGTCAAGTATAGATCCAGGATTCAAATCAACACTCTGATTTGGCATCACAATTCATAGCTTAACCCACTGTGCCACAATGCCAGCCATTGGTTCTGGTCCTTTTTCTGTTTTAGGCAGTAGCCTGATTGACAAGATTTCTTTTCAAATAACTATAACGCTTGATATCTTGGGAGTATTGCTGTCTTGCCAATGTGGGAAATCTAGTAATGTTTACAAATGAGTAAACTCATAGTGTCCTGGAGCTCAGGACACACCTGGCTGTCTGGCGCACGTGGCCAAGGGCTTTAGGCCATGGCCGGAAGGAGACGGGATAACTGTGGGGTGCCAAGGCAGGACCGGCCAGATTTAAGGCCACCCCTGCTGCAGCCCCGGTGGCACAGTGGCACGACAAGAAGGAGGCCATCTCTGCCCAGCGAATATGTTAACTCCACGAGGAGCCAGTGAGGGGCACAAGGCGGTTCCCAAGGGAGCAGCGGGAGACTTTACCGACACCCACTCACCTCACAAGATGTGCGGAGAAACGCTGGAATGAGAGTTCATTGCGGGTACAGGCGGAAAACAACTCCAGGGGAGCAGCTGAACGTCTGTGGCCGCGGCAGCTGGGAGGCAGAGGCCTCTCCCCACACGCAGGTGCTGGGTGCCCATGCTCCTCACACTCAGTTCTCGGGGCGCACTGGGCAGCAGATGAGGGCACAGGCCCAGCAGGTGCTCTGTGGTGGCTCCCCCGGGTTCTGCCCAGGCTTGCAGCAAGATGCAGACCATGGCATTGGGAGCACCAGAGCTGGGGCCAGGTTGGGGAGGCCAGCACTGTAGACCAGGATGCTTCCAGAGAACGCTGGCCGACCTGGTATGCTGGCAGTGTGACTCGGCACAGCCCAGACAAGTGGTTAAGTGGCCACAGGGAGAGATCTGTTCTAGAACGTTGATGACACAGAAGTTCATTTCCACCGCTGCCATGTGGCACAGGGTTGGGGAGGCCTCTGCTTCCTGCTCCTGGGCGCTGCCTTCAGCACAGGCCGAGGTGATCCTGTGCCACATCCAGGGATGAGACATCACCCACTGGGTGTCAGGTGTGGGGCCACCGTTGGCATCCAGGCTTCTGGCTGTGTGGTTTGCTGCGTGCCTCCTTCCCGGTGAAGCCCCCAGCTGGAAGGGGGCCACCTTGGCCCACCCAGGGCCTGGGAGGCACCTGTGGACACCAGGTGGGGGCTCACCTGTGCAGGCCATTCTCATGGCCCACTGGACATGTGCAAGCCATGATGGCCTGAGGCCTCTACTCAGTGTTGTCCCAGCCTCAGGCTGACTCTCGCCAGTGGGGACTTCTCCTTTGAGTTTGCGTACAACCTGACAAACTGAACTTTTTGGTCAGTCTCCTGTTCCTGCCCAGCCCTGAATTCCTGTAATTTCAGAATGAGGTCAATGTCATCCACATTCAGAGGTCACTTCCCAGAAGTCTCAGGCCAGAGCTTCCAGGGATGGCCGGGAGCATCCCCTTAGGGTGAGGAGGGTGGGGGAAGTGAGGAACCTGAGATGGGGGGACCTCAGCCTTGGGGAGGCAGAGCTGGCTGCAGACCGTGCAGTGTGCAGTAGGGGCAGCAGTGCCGTGTGCAGCTGATGGTGCCGTGTGCAGCAGGGGCAGCAGGTGGAGCCATGTGCAGCTGCCTCTGCCACCTTCTCAAGAGCTCTATCTCCCCAGCCCAAAGCTGGGTGCCCACCTGTCCCTGACTCCCAGGCCCCACCCCAGGCAGCCCTGCTCTGCTTCCTGTCTCTCTGGGGTCCTCCTGTGAGTGAGGGCTACAGGCATTCTTTGTCATCCACTAATGTCACACAGCACCCAGGCCCGAGCACAGAACTCCTCTGCTCCTCTGTCCATCTCTCCATCCATTGGGGGACAGCTGCCTTGCTCTGCAGGGTTGGGGCTGGGTCTTGGGGAGACCTGGGCTTAGCTCTGGGGTGGGCACTCTGCTCGGCCCTCATCTACTGAGACGTGGCCCTTGCTGGTCCAGATCTGAGTGATGGTGATGTCTTGAGCAGAGTCCAGCTGCTCTCTGGGTTCCTGGGCGAGAATCCCTGAGGTCAGAACGCACCAGCATTTCCTCACAGGTTGCCACTGTCCCCTGGTGCTGCGTGTTTTTTTACTTAACTAACTTACTTGAAAGACAGCTCTACCTGCTGGTTTACTCCCTGAATGCCAAGCCATGTGGGTGCCGGGGAGCCAGGTCCTTGAGCCATCTCCCCGGTGGCAATCAGTAGGAGGCTGGAACTGGGAGTGGAGCTGGGACTCAAACCCAGGCCCTCTGGAGTGGGCTGTGGGCCCCGCACCCCCAGGCCAAACAACCACCTTGGTGTTGTCTTTGGACTGAGAAAAATTCCCATCAATGTGATTCTCATGGAGCACACACAGGGCACAACCAAGAGACCTGACAGACACTGAAGGCCAAGTTTGGTAGTATACACACACACAAGCACACATACACGTGTGCACACATGCACGCACTGCACACACATGCACTCACATGCAAGCACACATACACACAAAACACAGTACACACACGCCAACACACAAGCACACACACGTGCATACATGCACACATGTATATCGACATGCACACACATACGTGTACACACAGCACATGCACAATACATGCATGCACACACACGTGTGCACAGTTCTGTCAGGTCTGGGGCTGGACATACATGGACGACAGAGCTCCTGCATCTTGGCTAAGCTCACTGGGAGCCCCAGGGGAGCGGCTCCAGGGGCAGCAACCAGTCTGTGATGGATCAGTCACTCAGCTGCAAGGCGGCCTGGTCCTGCCTGGCTCCACGCTGCCCGCACACGCTGGGGCTCCTGGGCAGTCGCGGGCTGGGAGGGCCACCAGGCTGGCACTGCACAGCCCCTACGTGGCCCCTCCAGAAGGGGACCTGCCCTGACTGGTGCTGCCTCCCCAGGGACCTTCATGATCCCATTCCTCATCCTGCTGGTCCTCAAGGGCATCCCCCTGCTGTACCTGGAGTTTGCCATTGGGCAGAGGCTGCACAAGGGGCCTGTGGGCATGTGGAGCGCCATGCACCCAGCCCTCAAGGGTGAGGTAGGCCCCTCCCTGGGCACCCGGGAAGTGTGGGCAGTATCAGCATAGAGTGGAGGGGCACAGCCTGCCTGCCCAGAGTAAGAGCCCAGCAGGGGGCGCTGGCCACCTGCTCAGGCGGCCTCCATCTACTCCCACACCCTGCCAGCCCGGGGGGTCACTCATTGACCAGCTCTGTGACCGAGGCACTGGCTCCCTCAGACCTCTGGCCAGGGCAGGGGGCAGGGTCCACTGATGAGAGCTCCTGGGGCAGGAGGCCCTTGCCCTGAAGCCCAAGATCCAGGCCTCCCCTGCCTGCCTCTCCTGGTCCCTTCATGCTTGGTTCTGTTAGAGGCAAGCACCTACAGGAGCCCCTGCCCCACCACGTGCGGAATCTCCCCTGAAGCCCCCTCGCCCACGCAGGCATCACCGCCATGCTAGCATCCTTCATGGTCGGGCTGTACAACACCATCATCGCCTGGATCTTCTGGTACTTCTTCAACTCCTTCCAGGACCGGCTGCCCTGGAGCCAGTGCCCGCTGGACCAGAACCTTACTGGTGAGCTGCACCTGGGGCCGAAGCCAGGGTCCTGGAGGGGCTGGGGACAGGGAGCCCCGAGACTCCGCTCCACCCAGGGCAGCCAAGGGAGAGGGAGGCCGTCAGGAGCTAGGGAGCATGCAGCCCCGGGTGCGTGCACGTGTGCTGCTCCCGCCGACACGCGTCACGGCCGCGCCCTGGCAGGCTACACGGATGAGTGTGCGCGCAGCTCCTCCGTGGACTAATTCTGGTACCGCGAGACGCTTAACATATCCACGTCCATCAACGACACGGGCTCGGTGCAGCGGTGGATCCTGCTGTGCCTGACGTGTGCCTGGAGCGCGCTCTACGTGTGCACCATCCGCGGAATCGAGACAACGGGCAAGGTGCGGGGCGGGCGCCGCGCGCGGCTGCGGTGCTGCGGTGCTGCGGTGCAGGGCGCGCCCTCGCCGGCCGCCGTGAGCCCGCCTCCCTGCCCCGCTGCAGGCCGTGTACACGACTTCTAGGCTACCCTACCTCGTGCTCGCCATCTTCCTGATCCGCAGCCTGAGGCTGAAGGGCGCGGGCGCCAGCATCGCCTTCCTCTTCACACCCAACGTGAGTGCCGCCTGCAGCTGCCCACTGCCCGCTGATGCTGCGCTCTCGCTCTGCGCAGGTCACCGAGCTGGCCAACCGGTCACCTGGCTGGATGCGGGCGGGCAGGTGTTCTACTCCTTCTCGCTGGCCCTCGGCGGCCTCCTCTCCTTCTCCAGCTTTAACTCGATGCAGTGAGTAGAGGGTGCAGGGGTCCTGGGGTGCCGGGAGCAGACCACGCCTCAGTTTCTCCATCAGACCTGGAAACCCGGCCACCCTCGCGAGAGCGTGCATGGCAGCCCTTGGTGGGGGCGTGCTGGGGGAGGTATGAGGAGGGCGACCCTGCTGACCCTGTGGCACCTGGCTTCCCGGGTGCTGACCCTTACAGAGGCTCCATCTGGCTGGCAGGACAGGTGGCTCCCACATCTCCACCACCTCTATCCAGTTCCAGAACATTCTCCCTACCCCACCAGCCCAAGTCCCACCCCGTGACCCACTCTCCCTGTCCTGCCAGCTCTACAGGGCCTTGCGGCTGCTCCGCAGGTGCCTGGGGCTCTGTGGCTCTTGGGAACGACCCCACCTCCAGGCACATGCCTGGGAGTGGAGCTGTGGGTCCAGCCGGGTCTCCATGGCCGATGGCATCATGTGTGTCGGCTACACCAATGCCCGGCAGGTCCAGGGGCACCTGAGGCCCAGCTGGGACTTGAACCCAGGGATCTCCTGCTCCAGAATCAAGGGGACAGCTGCTCCGGGGGCCCCAGAGCCAGTAGGCTGTGGTGGGGGAGGCGTGAAGGGCAAGGGCCAAGGGTCCCTGCTCTGGGCTCCCATGCTGGGCACAGCCCTCTGGCCCTCTGAATCCTCAGCACCTGCACCTGCTTGGAGGGGCACAGGTGGACTCCCGCCCAGCCCATTTCCCAGCAGGCCTTGGGCCCTCAGTCCTGGGCCTGGCAGTGGTGCCTTTGCCGACCTCTGCCTGTGGGGTGCGAGATGGTGGTCATCTCCATCAATGGCTTCATGTCCGTGTAAGCAGCCACAGTGATCTACTCCATCATCGGCTTCTGCACCACCGAGCGCTATGATGACTGCTTCAGCACGTGAGTGGTCCTGCCCCTGCCACGCCCTGCGCTGTGTCATCCTGGCTCTGCTCCTAGGAACCTCCTGACCCTCATCAACGCCTTCAACCTGCCGGAGGGCAATGTGACCCAGGAGAACTTCGCGGAGATGCAGCTCTGGTGGAATGCCATGGACCCTGCGGCCTACGCCCAGCTCATGTTCCAGAGCTGCGGCATGAACTCCTTCCTCTCGGAGGCAGGTCCCAGGCACCCCAGCAAGTGGGAGGCAGAAGCGCCCCCGCCGGCCCCCCAGGTTGCTCCCTGGGGCTGCCATCCACTTCCCCTTGGTCGCCACAACGCTGGCTGTGGCACATCCTGCTGCCGCTCGGCTCCCCACACACTGCCTCCTCTCTGTTCGGGAGCCCCCAGGTTGTGGGGGTGTCACTACTTCCAGGCTGGCTCCCACAGCACCAAGCTTGGTGATGGGATATGGCGTCACCTGTTGTCAGCTGTGTGTCACCTTCTGGGCCCCAGGTGGCTGCTGGCATTCCCCATCCCAGCCCAGGCGCCCTCAGCTGCTCCTGGCTCTGCCAGGGCCGGGCGCACCTGGCGAAGGGCCCCGGGCCCCGTGCACCCTCACCTCCCGGCCTGCAGCTCTGCTTTACCCGTGTATCTGGAGCCAATAGGAGGCCTAGGATCAGCCTCATTCTTGCTTGGTATTGTTCGGTCAGTGGGCCGTGCGCTGACAGGATGACCAGTGTGGCCGTCAGGGACCAACAGGCCCTGGGTGACTGGGTGCCATCATGCGGGGCATGGAGGGCATGGGCCTGGCCTTCATTGTCTTCACAGAGGCCATCACCAAGATGCCGGTGTTGCTGCTGTGGTCCGTGCTGTTCTTCCTCATGCTCTTCTGCCTGAGCCTGTCATCCATGTTCGGGAACATGGAGGGCATGGCTGTGCCACTGCACGACCTCAAGCTCATCCCCGCCAAGTGCCCTAAGGAGCTGCTTACAGGTGCGTGTGCCACGGGGGGCCCAGCTGTGTCCCCTTCCCACTGGGCCACAGGTTGGGACCCGCTCGGCTCTGTTTCCCTGCAGGCCTCACCTGCCTGGGGACCTACCTCCTGGCCCTCATCTTCACACAGAACTATGGCCAGTACTGGCTCTCCCTCCCAGACAGATATGCGAGCTCCATCCCCCTGCTCATCATTGCATTCTGCTAGGTGTTTGGGATCCTCTACATGTATGGCATTGATAGGTATGAGGGAGGAGGCAGCAGGGAGTTGGGCCGGGGCCAGCCTCAGGGGGCACAGGACAGACAGCAGAGCAGCAGCCCTGAGTCCCGGGAGGGGGCTCTGCAGGGCCCCTCTGGCTTCCAGATTCTCCTACACCTAGCTGTGCAGAGCAAGCACTGACAGCAGCATTGGGAGACTGCCCAGAACTTGGGGTATATGAGCATGGAGGCCACAGCAAGAGCAGGCCCTCTGCCACATGGCTGAGCAAGAGCCTTGGTCTGGGCCCCCCACAGCAGCCTGGGTGCAGGTGCAGCAGAGGAACTATGGGTGGGTGGGCAGTGGGGCTGGGGTCCTCAGCCCGGGGTACCTATGTTGCAGTGGGGGGCTGTTCCTCCCTGGAGTCCAGGCCTATCCAGAGCGGGGACTTTCAGCCCCCACTTGGCCAGACATCTGGGCACTCACCTTGCTGGGTGGGGTGGCCACCAGAGAGCAGCCTGAGAAGCTATCAAGGCGAGCTGCTTCTGAGACCAGGTGTGCAGGCACAGGTGTACAGGTACAGGTGTGCAGGCCAGATGTGTGAAGGCCAGGCATGTGCAGGCCAGGTGTGCAGGTACAGGCATGCAGAGGCACAGGTGTGCAGGCACAGGTGTGTGCAGGCCAGGTGTGTGCAGGCCAGGCATGCAGAGGCCAGGTGTACAGGTACAGGTGTGCAGAGGCACAAGTGTGTGCAGGCATAGGTGTGCAGAGGCCAGGTGTATAAGTACAGGCATGCAGAGGTACAGGTGTGCAGGCACTGGTGTGTGGATGCCAGGTGTGCAGAGGCCAGGTGTGCAGGCACAGATGTGTATAGGCACAGGTGTGTGCAGGCCAGGTGTGAAGAGGCCAGTTACACAGGTACAGGTGTGCAGGCACAGGTGTGCACAAGCCAAGTGTGCAGAGGCCTGGTATACAGGTACAGGTGTGCAGGCACAGGTATGTGGAGGCACAGGTGTGTGCAGGCCAGGTGTGTGTAGGCCAGGTGTACAGGTGCAGGTGTGCAGGCACAGGTGTTTGTAGGCCAGGAGTGTAGAGGCCAGTTGTACAGGCACAGGTGTGTGGAGGCCAGGTGTGCAGAGGTACAGGCATGCAGAGGTACAGGTGTACAGGCACAGGTGTGTGCAGGCCAGGTGTGTGTAGACCAGGTATAGAGGTACAGGCATGCAGAGGCACAGGTGTGCAGGCACAGATGTTTATAGGCCAGGAGTGTAGAGGCCAGTTGTACAGGCACAGGTGTGCGGAGACCAGGTGTGCAGAGGTACAGGCATGCAGAGGTACAGGTGTACAGGCACAGGTGTGTGGAGGCCAGGTGTGCAGAGGTACAGGTGTGCAGGCACAGGTGTGCACAGGCACAGGTGTGCACAGGCACAGGTGTGCAGAAGCCAAGTGTGCAGAGACCTGGTGTGCAGGTACAGATGTGCAGTTACAGATGTGGAGGCACAGGTGTACAGAGGCCAGGTGTGTGCAGATATAGGTATGCACAGGTGTGTGCAGGCCAAGTGTTCAGAGGCCGTGTGTGCAGGTACAGGTGTGCAGCTGAGGGGCAGGCCAAGGTACACAGGGTTGGCCATGCTCTGGTAACATCATGCAGTGTGGGTTTGGCCATGTGCCTGGCCCCACAGCTGTGCAGCTGTGCTTGGCACTGTACCTGTCTACACGTCCATCTGTGAAAGGCCCGGAGTACAGGGTGAGGCAGCGTCTCACCCAGGTCAGTTGACACCATCCCAGCCTCTGTCTCCAAGTTCAACAAGGACATTGAGTTCATGATTGGGCACAAACCCAACATCTTCTGGCAGCTCATGTGGTGGGTTGTCAGCCCCCAGATCATGCTGGTCATCTTCCCCTTCTACTTCACGGTCAAAGTCAGCAAGGAGCTGATCTACAGTGTCTGGTACCCCAGCTACGTGAGTGCCTGGGGCCGCCCATGCCGGGAGGGTCTCAGGTCGGGGTGGAGGCCCTGCGTGTGCTCAGGGGAGGGTCACAGGTCAGGGTGGAGGCCATGCATGTGCTCAGGGGAGGGTCACAGGTCAGGGTGGAGGCCCTGTGTGTGCTCAGGGGAGGGTCACAGGTCAGGGTGGAGGCCCTGGGTGTGCTCAGGGGAGGGTCACAGGTCAGGGTGGAGGCCCTGGGTGTGCTCAGGGGAGGGTCACAGGTCAGGGCAGAGGCCCTGCATGTGCTCACCTCTGGCCTGGTTCTCCCCCAGGAGGAGTTCCTCAAATCCTGGCAGGTCAGGTACCTGCCCTGGGTGTACATGGTGGTGGTGGTCGTGGCTGGCATGCCCAGCCTCATCATCCCCTGCTTCGCCATCTGCAAGCTCATCAGGGGCCACTGCCAGCAGCCAGGGGACCAGCAGGGCCTGGTCAGCATGCAGTCCACGGCTTCCATGAATGGGGACCTCAAGTACTGAGGTCCCCAGGCTGCGTGTGTGTGTGAGTGCACGCATGCACACATTTATGTGTGTGTGTGAGCATTTCATATGTGTGTGCACTAGCTTGAATATGTAGACATGTACATTGTACATGTGTATATTCATTCATGTGTATGTGATGTTTCTCCATATGCATGCATGTCTATGCACACGTGTGTGTACATGTGAGTTATGTCAGCATTGTGTGCATGCCTGGATATGTATGTGTTGTGTGCACGTATGCCTGTGTGCATACATGTGCATGTTTTATGGGTGTGTGCATATGCATGTGTATGTGTGTACGTGCATCTGTACATATGTAGCTATATATTTTGTGCACATGTGGACGTGTGCATTGTGCTTACACGTATACGCACACTGCTTGTATGCACATGCATGTGTGAGCATATCCAGGTGCACACGTGTTCACACACATGTGTGCATCTGTGTTTACATGTTCATGGCACACACGTGTACCATGTGGGCCCAGTCTCCTTGTCATGAACACAGTACAGCATGCCACACAGCCCTGAGTATGTCCCCCAAAGTCAAGAGCTGAGGGGTGGGGAGGCTGCACCTGCTGCACCCCAGGTTGCCATGGATGGCCGTGGAGCCTGGAGTGTGGGCTGCTGACTCGGCCCTGCAGCCATTCTCATTTCCCAGCCCTCACCCTGTGTCCTCCCCCTATCTACAGACGCTTGACCTAGAGACCCCCGAGGTCAGGGTTTGGGCCCTTTTACCAGAAGCCCATTGAGCCTGTGGTGACATGGCCACACACCCCCTCCATGCCCTGGCCCCACCACCCCTGGCTTAATGAATACTCACCATTTAATCATTGCTTCTGCCTGCCATGGACAGACGCTCTGAGTGCAGCTCAATGCGGCCCAGCCAGAGGAAGACATCAGCTGTTTTCTTACAGGGACATTAACTGAATTGTTAGCCAGATGTTGGGAGAGAGGGTTACAGGGTAACTTGGCCTCGGCCCCTGCCACCAAGGATGCTGTATGCCTCCTGGCCCCCCTGGAGCCCAGGGCTGTGTCAGGGTGGATGGCCCTGGGACTTGGCACCAACCTCAGCCCACGCAAGCTGTGCCTGTGGCGTCTGCTTCCACAAACGGCCACCTCCACGTTCTGCAGAAAAGCCTGAGTGCTTCCCTTCAAGTGGACTTTATAGAATTCTCACAAGTTGGGCTGGGATGCTGGGGGGTCCCCTTCCTCCCAGAGACCCCGGCCACAAACTCCAGTCCTGCAGTTCCAGCTACCTGGCACACTGCAGACACGGAGCAGGGTGGAGTTTGGACATGTTCTGACCACTCAGCACTCACCCCTCCACTGCCCTGCAGTGCCCCTGGCACGGCACGGCCAGGTGTGTCATCCAGGAGGCTGGTGGTTGTGTGATACCTCCAAAACACAGTGCTGCTGCTTGGCATCCTTGTCAACATGACAGACAGGCAGGTTCATGGACATCAAGTGTCCCCATCTAAATAAACCACTGCATCCACTGTCCTCGAGTGTGCATCCAGATGGGCGAGTGTGTCCCCAGGGACAGTGTGGCTGGTGGTCAGCTCCACTCCCCCGTGGGCTGCAATCAGGATGCTGTCCACAAAGCCACATGCTGTGGCCGGGACAGGCTGGGCATTGGGCAGGACTGTCTGCCTCTCAAAGGCCCTGCTGTGCTCAGTGGGGGTCACCCCAGGGACTCCTGTAGCTCTAGGGAGGGTGTGGGCTCCATTCTGAGGCCCCCAGGCTGGGCTAGGGAGCAGGTGCAGCCCCTGGTGCAGGCCACATAGGACTGGCCAGGAAGCCATGGTCAGACTCCCGAGGTGTCAGGAGACAGGTGTGGTCTGAGGACTAAGCCCCCTCCTATGCTGCCCCAGAAGCAGGGAAGCCACAGCCACCACACCACATGTGGCCAGGCAACAGCCTTTATCTGCTAACCCCATTGGGAACTGCATGGCATGGGGAGGTCAGGGGCTGCCAGGGTCCTGGATGGAGGGTGGGGGTCCCTGGTGATGAATGTTCTGGGTCTTGAGGTGTCCACACCCTCGACTCAGCTTCACAGGATGTGGCCACCTTGGCAAACTGAGGGTGGGGGAGGGGAGCAGGGACTTCTGACCCTAAAGAGTCTGCATTACCTCAACATCAAAACACTTGTTACAGATAAATAACTAAAAGCCAACTCACCGTGCCCCTGAGCATCCCCAACAGGAGCACACAGCTGTCGTGGGGACAGCTCTCTCTGTGGTGGTACCAGTCTGCAGCTGACATTGGACACACTCATGGGAAAGGGGCCAGGGATGCAGGCATGGCCAGGCCCCAGGTTACCAATTAACAGGGCTCCACCAGCTTTCCTTTAAATAAACCAGAGGATGTGACGGAGGGGACGCTCGGGCTCTAGGCCAGCAGAGGGTGCAGGTGCGGTGTGGTCTGGATGCTCCCAGAGACACTGGACCACTATGGCCCAGGACCTTGGCCCAGATCCAGCCTTGGGTGCATGGGAGGACGAGAGGCCCCAGTGGGACAACAAGCTCCAGTACATGCTCAGTTGTGTGGGGTTTGCTGTGGGGCTGGGGAACATCTGGAGGTGCCAGACCCACAGTGGAGGTGAGCCTGCCAGCCACATCTGGATACCCAAGGGACTGCCCTTCCCCACCCCTGACCTCTGGGCAGCACCACTGTCCCAAAAAGCCAGACATGTGGGGCCCCAGGAAGAGCCCAGCCTTGGCATCTGAGCCCTGGGGACTTCAGGGGCCTGCACATGGGGTCCCAGGCCAGCATGCAGCTTCATTCTCAGCGGTGCTGCCCCTCAGTGTGGAGCCAGTCTCCAGGGGGCGATCATCCTGGTGTCCATGTTCGTGGGGGCTGGTGTCTCCCAAGGCTCCTTGCAGGATGACAGGAGCCCTGGGCTCACCAGCAGTCACAGCACACAGATGCACCTGTGTGGCCCACACATGTGCACCAGCCAGGGGCTGCTGCCCTCAGGGCTGTCATTGCCCAAGTGCCCCCATGTGACGGCAGGCCTGGGACACACAACCCTCTCCAGTGAGGAACCTGGGGAGACTCCCCCAGGGGCCAGGGCCTCGGGGATGCAGAGGTCGGGGGACGGGGCTTCTCATCAGGGATGCAGGCGAGGGAGGAGTGGCCGCCCCAACATGCTGCTATGGCACTTGTTTCCAGATGCGGCAAGCATGGCCAAACATGCCGTAACATTCTGTCTTCTTACTCCCCGTTCCTCCCCGGGCTGCGCTGATGGGTGGTCTCACCCCAGCCACTCAGTGCCCATTGCCCATCACTCAGAATTTTGTAAAGAGTGCCCCCACATCTTGCACAGCCGCACTCACCCTCCTCGCTTCTGGGCAGTTCCAGGGTCTTCTGAGCTTGTGGCCCTTCCTCATCCTCATGCCAGCTCCTGTTCCAGGTGTCTGCTTGCCAGCTCCACCTGTCTACACTGGCTGTGCCCACTCTACCTGTCCACACTGGCTACACACACTCCTCCTGTCCACACTGGCCACATACACACTGTCCACACTGGCTGAACACACTCTGCCTATCCACCCTGGTTGCACACTCTGCCTGTCCACACTGGCCACATACACACTGTCCACACTGGCTGTGCACACTCCACCTGTCCACATTGGCTGCACCCACTCTGCCTGTCCACACTGGCCATGCCCACACTGCCTGTCCACACTGTCCACACTGTCAACACTGGTCGCACACACTCTGCCTGTCCACACTGGCTGCACATACTCCACCTGTACACACTGGCCATGCCCACTCTGCCTGTCCATACTGGCCACTTACACATCTTCCACACTAGCTGGGCACACTCCTGTCTACACTGGCCACACACACTCCGCCTATCCACACTGGCCGCTCAGACAGCCTCTGAATCTGCTCCACAGTGCTGCCCGGCTGGTTTATTCTCCCATGAGGCTGAGCATGCAGCCAGCAGCTACACCAACCACACCCAGCCAGAACCCAGGCTGGCCACTGGCAGCATGCCAGGTGCCCCAATGGGGAGCAGAGGGTGGCCACCCCGACCCCTGTGTCCTGACAGGGGCCTTTTTCATCCCCTACTTCATCACCCTGGTCTTTGAGGGGATCCCACTCTTCCACATCGAGCTCGCCATCGGCCAGCACCTGCACAGGGGCAGCATTGGGGTGTGGACAGCCATCTCCCCCTACCTGGGCAGTGAAGGCAGGCCACCCCCTTCTCAGCTCCCCAGGAGGACCTGCTCTGCACGTGGGTGGCACCGCTCCTCCCCTGCTGTGTGACACTTTGTCCTCGCTGTCTGCAGGGCTGGGCTGCCTCATGATGTCCTTCCTGGTCAGCCTGTACTACAACACCATCCTCACCTGGGTGCTGTAGTACTTCCTCAACTCCTTCCAGCACCCATTGCCCTGGAACCACTGCCTGCTGGAAGGCAACAGGATGGGTGAGGGCATGGCCAGTGTGGACAGGTGACCTCTCCTGTTCACTGGTCCCCGCTGGACCCAGGGACCACCCAGATCCCCATACGCTCACACACCAAGCCCTGGGCCTCCCTTCCCCATCTCAGCCTCAGAGCGAGGTGAGAGAGCACAGCTGGGCTGGAGGGTGGGGGCCGCTTCAGTGCGCTGGTGCCCGTGGCCCTGCTGGCTTTCGAGGCAGAGCGTGCACTGGGCCCGGGCCCTGTGGCCGGCCTGTGACGGGACTGCTGGCTGCAGGGTTCATGGCAGAGTGCCAGGGCAGCAGCGCCATGAGCTACTTCTGGTACCGGCAGATGCTGGACATCACTGCTGACATCAGCGACAGTGGCACTGTCCAGTAGCGGCTGCTCATCTGCTCGGTCATCTGCTGGGCTGTGGTGTATCTGTGCATCATCAGAGGCATTGAGACCACTGGGAAGGTGAGAGCAGCTTCCTCCAGCTCCAAGGCCCCCTCCCCATGCTGCCAGTGTTGGCTTGGCATGGGGGAGCAGGCACACTCGGGGCCCCATGGGCAGCTTCTCATCCTGGTGACAGTCTCTGCCCTGAACCGCACTCTGTGCCAAGGCAGCCATGCCGGCTCTCTTCTGGCGGCCACTGTGACTTCTCCCTGCCCCTCCATCTCGGTGGACAGTGCCTCTCATAGCCACTGCTCCACTGGGTCTGGCCTGAGGAGCCCCCACTCAGAGCCAGCACCTCCCTGGCGGCTCAGGTTTGCCTCTGCCTCCTGACTGTTCCCCGTCTGGTCCTCCTCCTCTGCTCTTTATGCCTCCACTCCGCCTCCTGTGTGGCAGAGGCACTGTCAGGCTTCTGACTCTTGCTGGATCCCAGAGCAGCACCAGGGAGGAGGGCACATGTAGCTCACGGTCTGGAGGTTCGGGCTCCGAGATGGGCAGCGCCTTCGGTTCAGGCAGCCGGGCGGCTGCAGGGTGGTGAGGGACCACCCTGGGAGAAGAGACACAGGGGACTCACAGCTCTCAGAACCCGTGCTCCCACTGGAACCACCCCTCGAGGCCCTGCCATGACCTCCCCCGACCCTGCCAAGCCACCAATGGGTGGGGTCTGCACCCAAATCCCCCTGCCAAGGCCATGCGCCCACTGGCTGGTACCGGATCTCAGGGCCTGTCACGGGCCGTCTTCAGGTGACACGTGTGCCCCACATGCAGTGGTCTGCATGCACTGTCCTCCAGGAACACCCCCCTTTTCCCTTCCACTCCTCTCTAAGCCTTGGCCATGTTCTTACACTTACTTAAAATATGTGATAGAGAGCAGACACTGGTTTCTCTCACAGGCGACTGGCGTCTAAGGGCCTTCCCTTGGGGCCGCTGGGGCACACGGGTGGGGGGTGTTGAACACTCATGGCATGGTCAGGGCTCCTCACACCCCCTGCCCCAGGGCGGCCCACACAATCCAGCAGCCACCAGCCTGAGCCTTTTCCCACGAGGCTCTGAGGACAGAGCCAGTGACCAGACCCTGTGGCTCTCACAGATCATCCTGTTAGGAATGCGCTGGGGAGGCCCTGTGGCTTTGGTCTGTGTGGGGATGTGGGGCCGGCCCTGGCCCACCGCTGACTGGGAGCCACCAGGACAGGGGAAAGAGGGGGCTGGGCTGAGAGCCTGAGGTGTGCACAGGAGGACCCAAGGCAGGATGAGGGGCAGCCTGGGGTGGGGGAGGGGGCCTGCCTGTCCTGAGTGCTGGTACCCACCTTAGCAGACCCATGGGTCCTGTGTGACCATACACCTTCAGAGCTTGACCCAAAGTGCCATGCCTGTGTGGTCACCTTGGGCCACATGAGTGGTCACAATGGGGCAAGGCCCCTCCCCCGCTCCTGCAGGGCCACTGTGCATCTGACCTGGCATCTCCTCCAGGCCATCTACTTCACGGCCCTATTCCCTTACTTGGTGCTGACCATCTTCCTCATCAGGGGCCTGATGCTGTCTGGTGTCACACACAGGCTCCGCTACCTTTTCACCCACAACATAAGTGGAGGGGGGCAGGGGGCACAGTGGGCAAGGGATGCGGGCCTCGGGGTCTCAGCAGGGTTGGGACAAGGACTTTGGTCTGGGGTGTGTGGACTGGTGCACCTGCAGGAAGTCCAGGTGCTGACAAGGTAGGAGTGTGGGGGAGGGGCTGGCAGGAATCAGCTGTCACCTGGGGCAGAAACGTCCAGCAGGTGTGGCACACAGGACCAAGGGGCTTCTACTCAGAGCCTGCAGCACTTCTAGACCATTCCATTGGTCCAGGATCCCAAGGGGGTTTTCAGGGCTGCTGACCACCACCAGGAGTCAGCTGCACACCTGGGCATGAGGCTGTCTCCCCAGACACCCAGCAGTAGGCAAATGGGGCAATGGGTGCAAACACCCCTGCCCAGGGGCCTCACATGGTTAAAGCCATGCGTGGGAGAGGATAGGGAGCATGCCCGGGTCAGAGTCAGCTCAGATCTGGTTCTAAGCCCCACCACCGAGTGCCAGCCACACTCTGCCGTGGGCCTGATGAAGCCACAGCTTGCTGGCTGCATCGCAGAACAGGGGAGCCGTGTCAACTACCACGCCAAGCAAGCTCCCTCCTGGCACAAAGTCCTGAATGGTTCTTGGAATCTGTACAGGTCACACCTGGTTATGGTGTGACCCAAAAGGACCAGGGAATGTTCTAGAACAGCATCTGCTGTGTTCATGTTTCAGAGGCAGATTCTCCAGAACCTGTGGGTGTGGATGGATGCAAGCCACCCAGATCTTCTCCCGGTCCCTGGCCTTCAGTGGACACATCGCCTTTGCCAGCTACAATCCATCCAGGTGGGCACCTGCCCCAGCTTGCTTGGCACCCTGGTGATGTGGTGCCAGCCAGCCAGGGCTGAGCTGGGGATGGTGCTGTGGGACCTGCTGGCCTGGGGTGGGCTCCACCTGGCTTGTCCGTTCCAGGAGCTGCTGTGTGTGCCCAGCCTGACTGGCCTGGGGCAGGTCTGGGGCCCACAGGGCACTCAGCACAGATCTGAGCCTTTCCACAAATGGTCAAGGAGTAGAATGAGGCAGTGGGGAGGGGCCCAGGCTCAGTGGGTGGGGGCCCTCCCGAGGCCCTGAGTGCTCCCGTGTGCAGGAACAACTGTGAGAAGGACACCATGGTCATCTCTCTGGTGAATAGCATGACCTCCCTGTATGCCTCTGTTGTCATCTTCTCCATCATGGGCTTCCAGGCCACCACAGACCATGGACAGTGCCTGGGCAGGTGAGGCTGGGCCACGCCATGGGCAGGGGCGGGGCAGGCATGCCAGTGTTCTGAGGACTCTCACTGGAAAAAGGGTCTCAGCAGATGAAACTCAGGTGTGGATGGAGCTGAGGTTGCCCTGGGGAATGTGGGCCCCGAGTAGGGGACAGCCACAGGGGGCAGGAGGGGTGCCCTCTGGAGCCTCTAGGGGGCTGCCACCTGACCCCGTGTGCCCGGGGCCTCTAGGATCACACGCACTATGCATGTCTCCACTCTGAGATATGCACAGTGCACAGCCCTAAGGCAGCCCCAGGAAGCCGATGCTGCCTAAGCAACCCTGAGGCCCTCCACCCGACCATCCAGACACGTCTCATTCAGGGAGTTGGGTGGGCTGCAGCCTCTGGCACAGGGAGCTCTGCCCCTGCAGAGTACACATCCCTGGAGGGGGCTTCAGGCACCCAGTGGGTGGGGCAGGGGTCCTGCTGAACCCGTCGGCACCCAGGATGGCCCCCACATGCAGAGCCAATGGGTGGTGCCTGTGCCAATCCCACACCATTCAGAGGGAGGAGGCAGAGGACAGGCCAGCCATGGCCAGTGCGGTAGGAGCCGGTGCCTCAGGAACACTGTGTGAGCGTGTGTGTGCTTCACACGTGTGTGTGTGTGCCTCATGTGCACCTGTGTGCCTCACATGTGTGTGCACCTCATTTGTGCTTCACTGTGTGAGCCTCACCTCAGCACCACCCTCACCAGTGCAAGAGGGGCTTCTCCAGCTCCTTCACCTGGACCCCAAGGACAGGGTCCTGTCACGTCCTAGCTGGATTCCCAGAGTTTCATAGAGCATAGCAAGTGGTGGCCATGCTGCACCATGCAAAGCTGCTTCTCTCTGTTCCAGGGCTCCCACTCCCAGGGTGTCTGCCGACACTGGTGAGGGAGTGCTGGGCTGGGGCTCCCACTCCGGTGGCTGTGCCCACACTGGGGGTGCTGGGCTGGGCTGGGCACCTGGGGCATCAGGATGAGGCTCGCACTTCCTGCCCTGGCTGCACTTGGCCCTTCTCTGCATGGCTGCGTGAGACCCTGCATCATACAAGGCACCAACATGGAGGGGATCATCACGCTGCTCCTGGATATGGGGGTCATCCCCACGGGGATCCCCAAGGAGGCCCTCACAGGTGAGTGCACAGCTCAGCCACAGGGATGCCTGCTGCCTCCTATACAGAGCTCAGGGGCCCTGGGCTAGCCCACTCCCCGAGGACAGCCCAACGGCTCCGGGCAGGACATGGGTGGACCTGCCCTGACCGTGGCCCACTGAGGCCAAGCTCTGACCCACCTCCGGCAGGTGAGGTGAGGTGGGGTGGGGGAAAGGGGCAGGTGCAGGCCTCCCACCCAGACCCTGCACCTCAGGGCTGGCCTGCCTAGCCTGCCTGCTCTCAGCCACCTGCTTCATGCTGCAGTCCAGAAGTTACTGGCTGGAGATCTTCAACAGCTATGCGGCCTCCTTCAACCTCATAGTCTTCACCTTCTTCAAGGTGGTGGGGGTCATCTACATCTACAGCCTGCGGCAGTGAGCTGAGGTCCACAGGAAACCTGGGGGGGTGGGGAGGGCCCCGCAGCGCCACTGAGCCCAAAGTCTGTGCAGGTTCTGTGATGACATTGTGTGGATGATAGGGCAGCAGCCAGGCCTCTACTGGCGGGTGGTGTGGCTCGTGGCCAGCCCCCTGCTCCTCCTGAGTGTCTTCCTGGCCTACCTCGTCCTGCTGGCCCAGAGGACACTGAGCTACCAGGCCTGGAACCCTCAGCACGTAGGTCCTCCCACAGGGATCAAGGGGCCGCAGTGACCTGCAGGGTGACCCTGGTAGGACCGGAGCCTCTCGAGGGCCTCAGAGCAGTGTCCAGACCCTGGAGACATCAGTCCTTCCAGCCCGCACTTTCCACATGGACAGCCAGCCAGGGAAGTGACAATTCTAGTGTCTGGGAGAGGTCAGGAGGCAGACTGGCAAAGGGTCACTCCCTGCCTGGTCCACACAGGGGACTATGTAACACCTGGCCTGGGCTGCCCCTCCAAGTGAGCACCAGAACCCCTCAGGGTCCACCTGGGGGAAGTGAGAATTTTCTGCTTTATCCTGGGGTCTCAGATCACACCTCACCTGTCCACAAGTGTTGGAGGCCAGTGGGTGGGGACCACATGCCCCTGCCTTCCCTGAGGGCTTCCACCCAGAGGGAGCCTCAAGCCCCAGCTCCCTCATCCCTGAGCACCCACCCAGGATGCTGCCCTCCTGTAGTCCCAGGGAGGACTGGGGCTGCCTCCGTGCACAGGTGGTCAGGTCATCCTCGCTCTGCTCAAGGCCTGGGGTCTGGAGCCAGAGGTCTGACCACTCCAGGCTGAGCTCTCTCTCACTTGTGCCCCCTGCAGGAGCAGTTCCCCTCCAGGCAGGAGAAACTCTACCCTGGCTGGGTGCAAGCCATCTGCATGCTCCTGTCCCTGCTGCCTGCTCTGTGGGTCCCGGGCATCTCACTGGCCCGGCTGGTGGCCAAGTGTAGGAGGCAGCAGCAGGATGAGTGGCTGGACAGCAGCCTGAGGCTGCAAGACAGCAGGGCCCACTGAGGGGCAGGGATGGCCGTGGGTGACCTCATCACACCCTGCCACCAACTCTGCAGGACCCTTGGCTCCCCATGTCTTGGGTCTGCTCTATCCAGGGTCCGCTCTGCCCTCAAATGGGAGGCAGAGTCCACCCAGGGGCACACCCAGTTCCTGGCTGCCATAGGAGTCCCTCTGTGACAGTGCTGCCCACACAGCCTCAAGCTGTGATGATGGACAAAGGGCAGGCATGCTGACGGCAGGCCAGGCCCTGCACAGCTTCCCTGCCAGGAATCCAGCCCCAGGCTGACCCCCAAGTCCAGCCCAGGATAGGGGGCAGGAGTCATCTGCACACATGTGAGGGGGACACACGGGTGCTGGGAGCCCAGCCAGGGAGGACTCTGGGAGACACCACCAGTGTCAGCACCCATGCTCAAGGGCAGAGGCTGCTGAAGTCAGATTTCCTACCGCGGGGCCTCTCGGCCACTCCCTCCAGGTCCCCAGCCGCCCTCCACCCACCAAGCACCCAGGCAGTCAGCCCCAACCTGCCCACCCCACCCCCACTTCCTTCTGACCACTGACCTCGGCCTCACACTGCCAGACCAGTACCACAGAGCCCCTAGCCTTTTCCCAGTGCCCTGCAGAAACACACAGCTGGCCACACCCGCTGTGGCACCTGGCAAGGCATGTGTGTGTTATCACTCAAGGAGCATCTGTGCTGGGGGCAGCTCTCGCCACCATGGGTGTGACCAAGGCCCAGCTGCAGAGGAGCTGAGAGCTAAACACCCACTCAGCCCCAGCGCTCCATGCACGTCTGAGCCCACAGTGGGGGAGGCTGGCACTTAGCCCTCCATCATGACACCCCCTCCCCACGCCATGCTGACAGGTGGCAGTGAGCATGGGGTGTCACACAGGGGAGCCCATACCACAGGGGGCATCCCAGGGCTCAGCCCCATCTTGCTAGCTTGGACATCACTGCTAACAGCAGCTCTGAGCAGACAGCCGAGGGGACGGGAGCTCGCGGGACCCACAGGCATCTGCCCACTCTCAGCTCTGCCCTGTGGTGTCCCTTTGGCCAGCCCCCCCCCCTCGTATGCTGTAGAGACCTCATGGTTCATGACCTGCCCTCTGCACAGTAGACAGTGCTGGCAGGGCCCCCACAGGGCTGGGAAGTGAGGGCAACGCTGTCCCGACACTGCCGTTGTGGCCTGCAAACCCTACCACTGCCCTGAATGGCTCCAGGGCTGCCCTTCCTGACCACACCTCACCTGGCCACCTTGTGCCCAGGAGCTTGGCCTGGAGGGGCCCTCAGGGGCTGGCGGTGGTGGTGTCAGAGCCCTGGTTCAGTGGCCAAAAGGGGAGGGGTGGGGTATGGGGACAGAGACCCAGTGGACACCCAGCCTCCAGAAAACTCAGCCATGGATGTGTGGACAGATGGACACTCATGTGAATGTGGACATGGCCCAGGGGCTGCAGAGGGCAATGGTCGACCAGCGTGACACCCCCATGGGCATGAGCCCTCCATGTGATATCCCTGACTGGCAGGGGCTGGCACAGGAGCAGATGCTGCCCTCATGTGGCCAAAACAGAGGAGTCCACAGAGGGCCCCTCCCTCCTGGACACCGTGTTCATGGGCAACAGCCCCTGGGGCAGACAGGGCCACCACCACCACAAGGTCACCCAATGGGGGACTACAGTTAGCACGACCAGGAGGGGGCACTGGGGAGCAGGGCACAGCCATCTTGTTTTTTGGGGGGCGCTATCCCTCACAGTCACAGCAGCCCCCACAGGTGACTGTAAGCCTGCCCCCTGGGGGTTCCGCCCCATCTCCCTCTCCCTGCCCCACCCCTGTCAGGAGCTGCTCACTGGGAAGGCCAGAGCTTGGGCAGCAAAGAGGCTGATGCCGTTTCACCTGTGGCGATCACGTGCCCACAAAGTGGCCACTCAACACTGTATCCCCTGTAGGTACTGGCTGGAGTCCTGGCTGCCCTGCTCCCACCCAGCTCCCTAATGGCCTTGGAAGGCAGCAGAGGATGCCCAAGCACCTGGGCCCCTGCTACCCATGTGGGAGACCCCGATGGAGCTCCTGGCTCAGTGTTGGCCATGGCAGCCACCAGGGGAGCAGGTGGATGGAAGCTCTCTCCCCCTCCCTGTCACTCTCAAATGAACCAATAAATCTGTGAATTATGAAAGCTCAGCTTTTCCAAGGTTTGGCAAACTCAGTGAAGCCTGAGAACCTGAGTGACAGTACAGCAGGGCCTGGGGTTCCCCATGGGCACAGCGGCTTAGTCACCAGGACGGTCTGGGGTCCCATGGGCACATTGGCTCAGTCACAGGATGGCCTGGGTTCCCCTGGGCATGTTGGCTTCGTCACCAGGAAGGTCTGGGGTTCCCGTGGGCACATCGGCTTAGTCACCAGGATGGTCTGGAGTCTTCCTGGGCACATCAGCTTAGTCACCTGGATGGTCTGGGGTGCCCTGGGCACATTGCCTCAGTCACAGGATGGCCTGGGTTCCCCTGGGCATGTTGGCTTAGTCACCAGGATGGTCTGGGGTCGCCGTGGGCATGTCGGCTTAGTCACCAGGACAGTCTGGGGTCCCCTGGGCACATCAGTTTAGTCACCAGGATGGTCTGGGGTCCCCTGGGCTTGTCGGCTTAGTCACCAGGACATCTTTTGAATGCAGCAGCAAAGGGGCACATCCTGTGGCATAAAACCCAGCACGAGGTGCCAGGAGCCCTGTCCAAGGTCCATGTCCATGACCCCATCTGTGACATCCCATTAGGTTCTAGAATTACTCACAGCAGCTGAAATGTCACACAGGTGCCTGCTCTGCCAGGCTTCAGGCTGCCCAAGCCACCCCTGTGGCTGAGGCCACTCCTTCACCAAATCCCCCCCAGCACTGCCCTTCCTGCTCTCAGTAGGGTCCTCAGGTCACATTAGGCCCCCTGTACGCTGGGGCCTGCCGGGGGAAGGGGGCTCCCTACTCATCCTCATCAGGCACTAGGCAGCGCCACGCTGCCTGACAGATACGTGGCTCTAGCACATGAACAACACTCCTCCACGGCGGCCACGTGTCCTCCTGCCCTGGCATCTGAGGACGGTAGGGGAGTCCACACACACTGCACCAGACACTGGCTCCAGAGGACCACTGCAGGGACGGAGGCAGGGACGGGGCAAGGGGAGGCCTGGGCGGGGCTGCACAGTGGACACCTTGGGTCAGGGATGCTCAGCCTGGACTTTGGATGAGGGGGTGGGTAGCTTGCTGCTCCCAGGTACATGTGGGTCAGCGCCCTGGGGCCTCCCCTCACTCAAGCTGGGCAGCTTAACCAAGCACACAGCACAGGGCTTCCCTTGGCAGCCCTGGATCACTCGGGGGTGATGAGCAGGCCCGGGGCAGGGCACATGCTCACAGGCCCACGGCCCATGGCCAGGTCTTCCATGAGCTTCCTCCTGGCTGTTCATGATGGGGTCTTGAGAGGACTCAGTGGTGGGCTCTGCTCCCCTGACAGTAGGGAGGGGACTGACCTGAAGGAAGAAGGCCCCAAGGACAGGCCCTGCCCTGTGTCTCAGATGACCCCTCCCCCAACAGCAATGTGCCCGCTCCTCTAGCCTCAGTCCAGGATGGTCTTGAAGACTGCGGTCAGGGCCGGGTCAGCTGCAGCCTCCAGGGCCTCCCAGTGGACGTCGCCCAGGCCCAGCACAGAGGCACCCAGCAGGCTGGGCTGCTGCGCCCGCTCGTAATTGAGCATGCTGAACAGAGTCCTGATGTGCGAGGTCCAGGACCGGGCCTGGGGCACACAGGATGCAGCTTCAGGGGGGCTGTAAAGGGTGGGCAGCCACAAGCCCACCCAGCTTCCCAGGGTCCTGGGAGAGCCCAATGCAGAGCCGGCCTTCAGCCCACTGGCCGGGCTCCTCAGGGTTCCTGTCACTGCACCTCAGGAACCCTCACCCAGCAACACATGTGACCCTCAGGGATGCTAGCCATCCATCCAGCTCCAGCTGAGCAGCTGCCTGGGGCTGGGGTCCACAGCACCCCCCCCCACAGAAGCCAGGTCCTTGGAGTGACTGCAGCAACGTTAACTGATGACAAAATCACCCCACCGTGGCAGAGGCACCAGCAGCCATGGGGGCAAAGCCACAGAAAGAGCCACAGGGGGCGGGGGAGCCACGGGACGAGTCCTGTGGTCCTCAGGGGGCAGTGACAGCTGTTCTTCCCTCCCCTCCATGCGGCGCCATGGCAGGATTCTGAGGGCCCTGGCCAGTGCCCCCTGTGGGCTCCCAGGCCCAGCTGGGTACCTCCCCCAGCTCCTCATCCACTCACAGCAGGACCCATCTTTGAGCACACAGGCACAAGCCTGTGAGCTTTTGTGTGGGGCAAGATGGAGCCCAGGTCACCTTCTCCCTGCGGAATGTTCTGGCTCCCACCACAGAGTCCGGGTTCACAATGGGCCGCAGCCCACTGGGCTTGGGGATGAAGCACAGTCTGGCCATGGGCAGGGCCAACCTGGCCTGCTGCTAGACCTCTGCATCCAACAGCTCCCGCAGCTGTACCTGCTCCAGGTGCTGCCTTCAACACACCTGGGGCTGGGGTCAGGGCCGGGGTCAGAGGGGGTCAGGGCTGTGGGCAGGGCCGACCTGGCTGCTGCTGGACCTCTGCATCTGACAGCTCCTGCAGCTGCACCCACTCCAGGTGCTGCCTGCAACATGCCCGGGGCTGGGGTCAGGGCTGGGGTCAGGGACAGGGTCAGGGCTGGCCTGGCCTGCTGCTGGACCTCCGCGTCTGACAGCTCCCACAGCTGCACCCACTCCAGGTGCTGCTGGCAACACGCCCCGGGGCTGGGGTCAGGGAACCTTGGTCCCTGTGGACACAGCACACTCTGTGGGGTGGGGCGAGGGCTACAGATGCCCTCGCACACCACAGACACCTCCCAGGAACCCCCACATGGGGGCCTGAGGCTCCCATCCCACACCTGGCATGACTCGGCGTAATCAGTCCTGATCCCTCAGTCTGACTCAGCAGAACCAGGAGCCAGCATCTCCACCATTCAGGCCCCATCCCCTGATGCCACCCCCACCAAGGTCATCCAGAGGGGATGCCTGTACCCCCAGGTGTCCCTGCAGGAGGGGTCTCTGCGACTCACGACCCAAGTCCCTCAGAAGCGCCCTGAGGAGACTGAGCCCAAGCATGAGCATATAGGGTGTGGGCCAGCACAGGGTCTCTGCAGGCCAGCACAGGGCTACCATGGGCCAGCACAGGGCCTCCCCTCCGTGGGCCAGCACAGGGCCTCGCAGCCTGTGGGGAGCCGGGACATGGATGCCACACGCGGTACCTGATGCCTACGCTTTGCAGCCTGCTCCAGACGCTCCTGTGGTAGAAGAGGAGCTGGTTCTTCTGGAACGTGGTCTCCATGACGTAGAAGAAGGACCTGAGCAGCCCCACCACATAGATGTCCAGCAGCCAGAACAGGAACCTAGCCAGGATCCCCTCCCTCAGTCTGTGCTCCATGGCCGGGACGTGGCCATGCCCTGGAACGAGGCAGACCCCGAACGTGCACCCTCACGAGGCAGCCACGGTAGGAGTGCAGGGCATGAGGGACCCTGCAGTCCTGAGCTGGCTGCCCTGGCTTTGGTGAACATGTCGCTGCACGTGTACTGGCCCCTGGCATCCCATCGCACACGCGGCTCACAGGCAATGCTCGGGTTGGCACGCAGAGCAGACAACATGGAAAGGGCTCCCAGGTGTGACGTCAAACTCACAGCCTCTGGGCGGAAGACCAGGGGCTGGCGGGACACACAGCATGGTTACACGGCCGGACCCCTGTGGACCCTGGCATCAGACCTCACAAGTAACTCAGGGCCCACCAATAACCGGTTCAAGAGAAACTGGGGAGGGGCTGGGGCAGGGCAGACCCTGACCATAGGGACGGCCGCTAGGCGAGCAGGGACAGTGGCCAGAGTCCAGGTCCCTGCTCAGGACAGCCAATGGCACTGGGCCAGGTTTAATGCCCTCAGCCACCCACAGGTGGCTTACAAGGACCCAAAGGCCGAAGACGGCAAAGCCCGAGGAACGGGGACACCAGGGAGGCAGCGGCAACGGTGCCGGGGACCTGGAGGCTACTCCTGGCTCCTGGCTTTGGGGACTGCTGCAGGCATTTCAGTGGTGAGCCAGAGGATGGGTGCTGTCTCATCGTCTCTCTCTGCCTCTCAAAGAAATGATGAGCAGCACACTCTGGCCAGCCTCTCCCTAAATGCCGTCCAGCAGGCTGGAAGTAATGGAAACCTCACCCGTGTGTGTGGCTGAGCTACAGCTAAGCCAAGGAACCCAGCAGAGTAAAAACCCAGGAGCAAATGGCACCGCAGTTTCACACCCAGCCAAGGATGGCGCTGTGGAGTGGTCAGCTGAGCCGGGAGGTGGCAGAGCGCAGGAGATGGCCCCTGGGGCCAAGGCTCATGTAGCAGCCAAGGGTCCCACCATGTGCCTGCGCGGAGACTGAGAACTCACCACCCCACATCACCCCTGCAGTCGACCATGCTGAGCGGGTAGAGCTGACCCTCAGGAGCCCGGCACAGGAGCCGTAGGATACCACCCAGGCCTCATGGTTCAACTGTCCCCCTGTGCAGGCTCCGCCACCTCAGAAGTCACCACAGAGGGACCGGTGCTGTGGAGTTGCAGGTTAAGGACCGCATGCAATGCCGGCATTCATGGGAGAGCCGAGCGCCAGTCCTGGCTGCTCCACCTCCCTGCTAATGTTCCTGGAAAAGCAGTGGAAGATGGCCCCAGTGCTTGGGTCCCTGCACTCAGGTGGGAGGCCTGGAGGAAGCTCCTGGCTTCAGCCTGGCCCAGCCCGGGCAGTTGCAGCCATCTGGGGAATGAACCAGCAAATGAAAGCTCTCTCTCTTTTCTTCTCTTTCAAAATAAATCAAATCTTTTAAAAAGTAACTGATATCAAAATAACTGCATATTACTACATAAGGTGCAGCAAAAGCAGTACTTAGAGGCTAATGCATAGCCACACATCCACCATCAGAAATTTATAGAATGACAGGAAAGCCTGAAAAAGGCATTAGGAAGAAGATAAACAGAAATCACTGAAATTCAAAACAAAGGCTTGAGAGAGGACCCCATGGGACAACAGAACTCAGTCACTCTGAAGGTCAAAGGGCAATGGGGGAGGGGTGACAGGAGGCTGAGCCAGACACAGAGCCACACACAAGAACACAGGGTCAGCCCTCAGGGAGGGGAGGACTCAGCAGGCAGCACACAGTGGCCTGGGTGAGGCCATCCGGCCGACGCCGAGGGCACAGCGAGGGAGACAGGGTCCCCGCAGCTGCAGCAAGAGGGACCAGAAACAGCCCAGCACCAGCAGCACCACCTCTCCCGTGCACAGCCCACACTGGGAAAGCTGGCTCATCCTGCCCCATGCAGCAGGTGGCCAGCTGGCCTGGCAGGAGGCAGATCCCCAACCTCAGCATCTCTGCTCCCTCCGCGAAGGCAGTAGAGTGGCCACTGCCTGAGCACACAATGTCTGGGTGGGTGCACAGAGCAGTGCTGGGGGTGCCCGGGGCTGATGTCACATCTCCCACTGTGGGGGCATTTCCATGACACAAGGACAGAGCGGTCACTGCATATCTCCATCACTGGCCAGGTTTCTTGGGGAGCCTGACAGGGCATCCACCCCTACAAGCCCTCCCCATCGGGCCTTAGGGAGGCAGCCATCTGACTCAAGCCCCACCTATCCAGGAGCAGCCCGGGAGGTGGGGGGCCTGAGCTGGCAGACACTGCCACAGTCCCCTGGAGCTCAAATGGGAAACATCATGGGGGCTCTGGCTCAGCCACACAGGGAGCCAGGGCAGGAGCCCCATTCCCTCCTCCTGGGCAGCACTCACAGGAAGTCTAACCTTGCTCCTCTCCCCTGCCCAGCACATGACCCAACATCCCCCACCCCACCCCATCAGCAGGGGACGGTCCAGTCCAGGGGGCGCGGGGCAGCCTTACCCACCACCCCCTCAGCTCCCGGCTTGGCGCTGGCCGACGCCAGCTCACCTGGGCTCTCGCACAGCCAGGTGCAGTCCTGCACCCTCACCTACCAGATCAGCTCCTGAGATGAACTTCTTTGTATTCCTCGGGAGGGAAGCTTGTGCCTGGAGCCCCAGAGGCGCGGGGGGGGGGGGGGGGGGAGGGGAGGGGGGACGGGCGGCACTGACAGGCCAGCAGGAACTCATGCACCTGCCACGGGCTGCTGTGCTGCTGCAGGAGCCTCACCAGGCGCCAGGCGCCAGGAGCCCGTGTCCTCCTGGGGGTCAGCGGCCGGCCTTGAGGACTGCACCTGCGTGGCCGGCCCCCGCAGCGGGCAGTGCGTCCGGAGGAGCGAGCCATAGGGGCACCGCGTGTGGTTCGCAAGCAGCTTCCGGAACAGGGGCCGCGGCCTGCGGCTACCCCTGGGCCTCGGCATCCAGCCCAGGAAGATGGCCTCCAGCAGCCTCCGGTCGCCCGCCAGGCTGGGCCGCAGGGAGCTCAGTGGGAAAGATGCGCGCAGCCGCTCGCCGTCGCCCAGTAGTAGAGGAAGCGCTTGGTCTCCGCAAACACTTGAGCCTTCGGACGTGGTGACCACCGGGCAGCGGAGTGGCCGGGCTCCCGCTTAGTCCACTCCTGTGGAAGCCCTGGAGCGTATTGTCTCTGAACACTCCGCAGGCATCATCGCACAGGCCCGGGACACGCCCACGCCCCGAACTGCAGGCGGGCGAGCCCAGGGGCGCCCAGGCCTCGCCACCGCTGCTGTTCCGAACCCATTGCGTGGCCACGGGGCCCACCTGGGTCCCACAGCGCATGGTGCAGGAGGGCCGGGCCTCGGCGACGGGCGCAGAGCTCCTACAGAGGCGGCCCACACACCTGGTAGGCGCAGCTCAGGGACACCAGCAGGTAGAGCGCGCAGCGCGCCAGCAGGTGCATGAGCATGTTGCCCACGTGGCACAGCAGCAGCCCCCACGCGCCGCTGTCGCGCAGCGTCTCAGTCACCGTGTTGGGCAGGTAGCTGCTCCTGCAGGTGGTGAAGGCCCAGGGCAGGCCTCCGCGGGCGCCGTCCAGCAGCACGAAGCTGAAGGCTAAGTCTCGGCCTGCAGCGCCAGAATCCCATATAGGCATTAGTTCATGTACCAGCTGCTCCACTTCAGATCCAGCCCCCTGTTAATTGCTTGGGAATACAGTGGAGAATGGCCAAATACTTGGGCCCCTGCACCTGCGTGGGAGGTCTGGAAAAAGTTCCTGACTCCTGGTTTTGGATTGGCCCAGTTCTGGCCATTGTGGCCAACTGGAGAGTGAGCCAGCAAATGGAAGACCTAGTCTCAATAATTCTCAAATAAATAAGTAAATCTTAAAAAAAAATTAAAAACTGAGCAGAGATGGCCACAACAGAATGTTCTAGGCTAGGCCAAAGCCAGGCACTCCATTCAGGTCTCCCACATGTGTGGCATAGGTCCAACACTTTGGCCATTTTCCAAACTAGGACCAGAATTATAGAGGGGACATAAATCAGCACTCCAATATGGGATGTCGGCACTGCAAGTAGTAGCTTAACCACTGTGCCTCAAAGCCAGCCCCAAAATGATTCCATTTGAAGTCAAATGTACATCATCATACAGATCTAGTTGAAATTTAGACAATTCTTGTTCAAAATAACTACCCTGGACTTAACACAAATTTATCAGTAATGAGGAACAGTTGCCTCAGATTTTGCCCCCTCACCTTTCTGTGCATATATCTAGGCCATCCTGTAACAGCCCTCCTCCCAAAGATGTCCTTATCTCCTGAACCTGTGAATGTGTTAGCTTACGTGGCAAAACAGACTGCAAGTGTGATTGTGTCTAAGTTCTTAGGGTAAGAAAATTAACCCAGATAAAGTAGGTGAGACCATTCTCAGTACACGAAGTCTTTACAAGTGAAGAAGCTTTGCTAGCTGTGGTCAGAGGAACTGTGGACTGCAGAAGGACAATGAGATGGTGGAAAAATCCTCCAGTCAAGGAATGCAGGCATCTTCCAGCAACTCCCAAAAGCAAGCAGATTCTCCCATGGAATCTGTGAAGAACTGTGGCCAGCAAAAGGAAACTCAGGCAGCGAGGACTGCCTTGAGCACTAATAATGAGCATTTGGTGCCAGGAGTGCTCCCCAGGCACTACCATAACTGAAAAGGCCCTCCCAGACTTTCAATGTCCCTGAGGTAGTGCAACCCCATCCTAGCTGAGAATCACTGCATTCATGAAGAGCGACTTGTCAGAAACATTGAGAATGAATAATCAGATTCTAAGACTGAAGTTCAAATATTCTGATTGATGTTAATAATTACTTTTAATGTACTCATAGGCCTTATTTTCTATTATAAATAAAATATTCAAAATTAACACACATCATATTATTTATGTACTTCAATGAAATACATGTGGCAAGCAATTTTATTCCTAACTTTCTGATCAATTTCCTTACCAGGTCAGCCATTCATAACCCATCACTAGAATGGAATCTACACTTATCTTAGCCAAAAGCCTGAGAAGCAATTAGAATGGAATCTAATGGAAGCCAAAGGGAGATATATTTTTTGACTCTAAAAGAATATATGGTGGGAAATGTGGCACCGCAGATAAAGCTACCATTTGGGACACCTGGTCTGTCATATATATTCTTTCTATACCTAATGTGGGGAGGGTTTTTATAATTAAGAGGTTTTAAAATTTTTAAGGTTTATTTTTTATTTATTTGAAAGTCAGAGTTAGAGAGAGAGAGGGAGAGACAGAGAGAGACAGAGGGGGGTCCTCCATCTGCTGGTTCACTCCCCAAATGGCTGCAACACCTGGTGCTAGGCCAGGCTAAAGCCAGGAGCCAGGAGTTTCATCCAGGTCTCCCAGGTCAGTGCAGAGGTCCGAGCAAAACTAGGCCATTTTGGAATGCTGACTCAAAGTTCTAGCTGCTCTGCTTCTGATATAGGTTTGTGCTGATGCACCTTTAGAGGCAGCAGATGTTGCCTCAAATGTCTGTGACCTGACCCTGACACCCACTGCCAAAACCCAGATGGAATTCCAGGCTTCTATCTCTGGCCTGGCCCAGCAGAAGCAGTTACAGTCATTCGTGGACTGAAGAAGAAGTTGGAAAATCTGTCATTCTGCCTTTCAATTATATTAAAATAAACATTTTTTTAAAAGAAACACACTCATTTAAAACCATTTAAAAATAAATTCAGTATGATGAACTTCACTCTCAACAGTATGATTTTGGTATTGTGCTAAATTATAATTTCATATATGAAATACGAACCGGAAGATTTTACTGTAGGGGCTGGCACTGTAGTGTGGTGGGTTAAACTGCCACCTGAGAAACCAGCATCCTATATGGGCACCAGTTCAATTCCAGGCTGCTCTGCTTCTGATCCAGCTTCCTGATAATTCACCTGGGAAGGATGAGGAAGATGAATTTGGTCTGGCCCAACTCCTGCTATTGCGGCCATTTGGGGAGTGAACCAGTTGATGGAAGATCTCTCTCTCTCCTTCTCCTTCTGTAATTCTGCCTTTCAAATAAAATAAATAAATCTTTTAAAAAATAGATTTTGTTGTACTCACCTAAGGAGTTAAGAAGGAATAATACTTTGATATTTCAAAGATGAATATTTTTTTAAATAATAAGTGACATAATATATGTGAGGGCTTCAAAAATTTCTTCAAAAAATGCAAATTGAAAAGGAGGGTAGAGGAGGAAAGTGTCACTATGTCCTTAAATCTGTATATATGAAATATATGAAATTTGTATAACTTAAATAAAATTTTTTAAAAAATGCATATTTTCCACAAATTTATTGATGGAAAGTTAACTTCTGTTAATGTATTTGTATCATCCTATTTTTATGGTCTTGCAAATAATGAGACTTTAGGGAACTTTAAAGAGCTTAGAGGGAAAAGGAGAGTTAGTATCAGCACTTCAAAACTCTGCCAAAGAAGGATTCCATGAACAAACAATAATTTGGGGCTTGGTTGTCACTTTTGCTTGGTCATTCTGGTTATCTGAAGGCTTTATTTCATTATTTGCATTTGTGACTCTAATACTATACCAATGAAAGTACAGGAACAAAACTGCATGAGACAGGATCAGGGCATCAGGTTGAGGCAAGAGACAGCTGCAGCTTAATTAGAGAAGCAAAGAAAGAGAAGAAAATTCTGAGAGCTTCAAAAGGTAAAAAACTTGTTTTTCTACTTGCTTCACATAGGATAAGTTACTCAAAGTTACCTACGTAGGGTTAATTTTGGGAAACACCTGTACAGTGACATTTCCCAAGGATCAACAAATGTCACAAAACTGCTAATTAAGTTAAATCCTGAGGAACATCTCTTCAGACAAAAAAAGGTTATACAAAGATCCATATGTAAAAAAAAAAAGAAAGAAAAAAAAAAAAAGAAAGAGGCCGGTGCTGTGGCTCAATAGGATAATCCTCTGCCTTGTGGCACCAGCACACTGGGTTCTAGTCCCGGTTGCTCCTCTTCCAGGCCAGCTCTCTGCTGTGGCCCGGGAGTGCAGTGGAGGATGGCCCAAGTGCTTGGGCCCTGCACTCCATGGGAGACCAGGAGAAGCACCTGGCTCTTAGCTTCAGATCAGCACGGTGCGCTGGCTGCAACACGCCAGCCGCGGTGGCCATTGGAGGGTGAACCAATGGCAAAGGAAGACCTTTCTCTCTGTCTCTCTCTCTCACTGTCCACTCTGCCTGTCAAAAAAAAAAAAAAAAAAAGATCCATATGTATCACAAAGATCAAAACAGAAAAGCCCATCAACTGAAACAAACAAAAATAGATGACTGAGATCCACCTTGGTACTATAAAGAGAAAAAGCTATGGCCACAATCTTCCATGAGAACTTCTAGAAAAGAGAAATCAGCTCCATGACAGCATCAGCCCACCTTCAAGACTCCTTACCTAACAATCAGCCTTTTAGAAACCTCTGCCCCAACACCCTCTAAGATCCTTAAATTCTTTCAAAATAAATCTAAAAAAAAAAAAAAAAGTTCTCCCTGGCTTACTCTTCTCCCAATCTACATAAATGGCAACATGCCAGTTAAATTTGCAGAAGTGGCTGCTTCAAGGCATGTCTTTAGCCAGTGCTACTTGTCCCTTTACCCTTATTCAAGAACCCACAGTGCTTATTGCCAGGAACATTTTTCTCTTTATTTACCTGTTTATATAAAGGCCTCTCACAGGTTGGAGAGAGAATGTCTCTCTCTGTTTCAGTTGGACAAGCCTCAAAAGATTCTGGCACAAGGAAAACACTAAAAAGATTCATAAAAATCAATAAATTAAAAAATAATTAATAAACTAATATTGTAAGAGGCTCATCCAAAATACGAAAGGTGAGGCCAGCATTGTGGCATAGTGGGTAAAGCTGCCAACTGCAGCACTGGCATCCCATATGGGTGCCAGTTCAAATCCTGGCTGCTCTACATCTGATCAAGCTCCCTGCATAATGCCCCAAATACTTGGGCCCCTGCACCCACATGGGAGATGTGGAAGAAGCTCCTGGCTCCTGGCTTTGGACTGACCCAGCCCAACCACTGTGGCCATTTGGGAAGTGAGCCAGCCAAAGAAATATCTCTGTCTCCCACCCCACCAACTATACCCCATAACTTCACCTTTCAAATAAATAAAATCTTTAAAAGGAAAAAAAAAATGGTTTCCTCATAAGGGTTCCTTCCCTTGCCCTGCCAGCAAAAAGAAACCAATTTCTTCAACTTTTGTTATATATCACCAACCACATGCAAATTGTTTTTTGAGAGGACAATTGCTGCTTCTTTCAAAAATATCTCCTAGGACAGATGTGTCCAAGTGTAACAATGCAAAGATACACTATCACTGATCACAAGACCAGATCACCTGAGAATCTTCCAGTGCACAGAAGAAACATACAAGACCATTCCTGAAAGCCCAAGACTCCTCCTGAATTTCCCCCAGCTGCTGTTTTGTGCCTATGGCAAAGCCCTCCCTGAGCAACAAGGAAATAGGTGGTTTGGAGCAAGAGCCCTTACCTCCTATGTTGGCCACCCAAGTGAACTCCTCTTTGTAAAAACTGGTGTTTTGGCCTTGCCCTCTCATTTCAGTGGTAGAGTCTGAAGAAGACACACAGAAGTAACACCTCACAAAGAGAAGAAAAATAACAGGTCATTAGCCTGGATACCAGGTTTCTGAGAGAGTATCTTTGGTATCTGTCACTTCTTCACCTCCTTCAATGACACCTTTGTCTATGTCACTGTTTGTCAAGGAAACCATCTGCCCAGTGACAGGTGGGACAAAGGTGAAGGCTGACCTAGACAAATCCTCACCATATACTTCCATGTTGGCTGGCCAGACGTGGCCCAGAGGTGCAACCAGCCAGGCATCACTGCCCTACACATCAAACTCTGGGCCACAGATGAACAGAACTAAGACCCCTGGACCTAGGGCCCAGTCAGCCCACTTGGGTACGATTGAGGACGTCACCCAGACGCTCACACAGCACCCACAGGAAAGGTGACAGTTGTGGTTGCTGACTCACCAGATGGCTTTCTGTTAATAAACTGCCATGATGGAAGCTAAAAACAAATTGGTTTTGGTGTAGCCAACTATGCCTTATAAAGAGCACCAGTGAGAGATGCCCTTCATTCAGTTCAACATGGACTCTGACATTGACAGCTTTAAGACCAGTGACTTTTTTTTTTTTGACAGGCAGAGTGGACAGTGAGAGAGAGAAACAGAGAGAAAGGTATTCCTTTGCCATTGGTTCACCCTTTAATGGCCACCACGGCCGGCGCGCTGCAGCCGGCGCACTGCGCTGATCCAAAGGCAGGAGCCAGGTGCTTATCCTGGTCTCTCATGGGGTGCAGGGCCCAAGGACTTGGGTCATCCTCCACCGCACTCCCGGGCCACAGCAGAGAGCTGGCCTGGAAGAGGGACAACCGGGACAGAATCTGGCACCCTGACTGGGACTAGAACCCAGTGTGCTGGTGCCACAAGGCGGAGGATTAGCCTATTCAGCCACGGCGCCAGCCAAGATCAGTGACCTTTAAAAATCATTTTCTCCTAAATAATGTAAGTTATGATTCAGTTTAAGAGTTTTAGACTTTTAGACTACCTAGCCAAGGAACATCTTTAGAAGAGTTTTCCTGATGCTAATTTCTAACTTATTGAGATATTATGTGAGGATATTTACAGGTAACCTTTATTGATCTGAATTGCTGATTTTCACTTTTCAGATCCTAGGCCTTCTAAGATTCTTTTTTCTCAAAATGCCTAAATCTGGTCAACTTAACCAAAAAGTTTTATAAAAGAGAGAACTAATGCTGTAAAAAGATTATACCAAAAATGTTGCTTTTGCATCTGGAAATACGAATAAAATGTAATAAGACAGAATAATGACACTGGAAAAAAATCTGAAATTTATATCTAACTTTACTACCATCAATGTTCAGTAATTATATCAATCACACATTATTAAACATTATTCTTTCTAAATCCTTGAAGTCTTTTTAACTTATCAAGAATTATAAACCACATACAAATATTTATGTAATAAGGACACAAATTTATTATACTACGACTTTGATTTAAAATAGTCCCTTTCCAAATGTTTTATTTTTAATATATAATCCATTTTGGTATACATTTATATGTATATATAAATATATAAATGAATATATAAAATATATATGTATATATACATATACACACACAAATGCCTGTGAACAGAACTTTTTTTTAAAGATTTATTTTACTTGAAAGTCAGAGTTACACAGAGAGAAGGACAGGCAGAGAGAGAGAGAGAGAGAGGTCCTCCACCCACTGGTTTACTCCCCAATTGGCCACAACAGCTGGAGCTGAGCCGATCCGAAGCCAGGAGCCAGGAGTTTCCTCTGGGTCTCCCATGTGGGTGCAAGGGCCCAAGAATTTGGGCCACCTTCTACCACTTTCTCAGGCCATAGCTGGATCAGAAGTGGAGTAGCCAGGTCTTGAACCAGTGCCCATATGAGATGCCGGCACCACAGGCGGTGGCCCCACCTGTTAAGCCATAGTGCCTATACTAATGTAGAACAACTATGAGTGACTCATTTCAAGACTTTACTTTTAGGCTGGCACTGTGGTACAGCAGGTTATGTTAGAGTTGAAAAAGCGTCCACCACCCCAAGAACGACTCCAAGAGGCTTTCTCTCATGCAATTAGCAAAGGGTAAGGTTTATTGATGATCCAACATGTTGGGGCCCCTGAGCATAAGAGAACAGGCAGCCCCAAGAAGTAGAGAGTTGGGGTTTTTATACACATTTAAACAAAGAAAATCAATCATTGCATAGATCAAACAGTCGGTGCAGAGTAAACAATTGATACAAGTTAAGTGATTTTACAATCAGTTGATTTATGAATACAGGGAGTACAGGACATCGAGTAAGGGCTTGATTAGACATCAGAGAACCATATGGCCTATACAGGGAGGATCAAAAAGCCTCCTATTACCAAAAGGGAGGGCCACACAACAAGGTTACAAGAACTGCCTCGATGGTACCTAGGAATGCAGCCAAATGGCGATAAGGGACATATGGTGGGGTCAGAGTTCCAGGAGCAAATAGATTTCTTAGTGAAGGTTTGTTAATTTCTAAACAGTGACTCCTTCTATCTTACTTAGGTGAAACTAAGGTTACGTCTACATTGGGGTAATTCACTGACTAACTAACTTTAAAGAGAATGGCTATACAGAGCAAGTCTAACAAGGTCAGGAAGTTCACCAGAGGAGGGCAGGGGGAGCGGGAGTGGCTTTTAACTTTTTAACCCTTCAGTTACATATCTGGCTGCCAGTTTAAGTCCTGATTAGTTTTTTTAATATTTATTTATTTACTTGAGAGGCGGGGACACAGGTAGAGGCAGAGAGAGAGAGGTCTTCCATCCACTGGTTCACTCCCCAAATGGCCGCAACAGCTGGAGCTGTGCTGATCTGAAGCTGGGAGCAAGGAGTCTCCTCCAGGTCTCCCACACAGGCACAGGGGCCCAAGGACTTGGGCCATCCTCTATTGCCTTCTTAGGCCATAGCAGAAAGCTGGATTGGAAGGAGCAGCTAGGATTTGAACCAGTTCCCATGCAGGATGGCGGCACCGCAATCAGCAGCTTCATCCACTATGCCACAGCACTATTCCCTGCTTTGCTTCTGATCCAGCTTTCTGCTCACTCACCTGGGTGAGCATCAGTTGATGCCCCAGGTGTTTGGGACCTGCTACCCACATGGGAGACCCAGATGAACTTCTACTTTGTCCAGTCCTGGGTATTGCGGTCATTTGAGGAGTGAACAAGTGATGAAAGATCATTCTGTTTCTGTCCCTCTGCCTCTCAAATAAAATAAGCAATTCTAAGAAAAATGTCCCTTTTCTGTACCTTAGTTGGAAATGCTACTTTTAAGAGAAATGAGGTGAAGACTGGGATTCATTTGAAAAGAGGTGAATGGAAACCTAAGGAATAGTTTGGGAATACTTTTGCTTCACACTGAAAAAAAATCACTATGCTAAAAAGATTTTGAATGATGTAAAACTACAGCGATAATACAGGGGAAATTTTAAATATGATCATTTATATAAGTACAGTTATACATTTTTAAATCAATATGTAAGCATCTCTTCAGGAGAATTTCTATCAATCCAAGGACTGATTACACCATGAATTTCTACAGGCATGTTTGACAGGCAAAGGGATGGGGGTGGGAAGAATGAAAGAAAAAGAAAGAGCCTGCATCTCTTGATTCACTTACTAAATGCTGGAACAGTCAGGGCTGTATTTGGCCAGAGCTCTGTGCTGGGAACTCATTCCAGATCTCGCACATGGACAGCAAGGACCTAAATTCTTGAGCTGCCTTTCAAGGCCCATACTGGCTGTAAACTGGAATCAGGAATCAGAGTCTGAATCTGAACTCAGACCCTCCAATGTGGAAAGCAGATATCGTAACTGGCATCTTAACTGCTATTCCAAATGCCCGTCCTCTACATGCATTTTTAGGTTTACCCAGACTTTTATTATCTTTGCTGGATTCTTAATTTCATCATTGCATGTTAGGTTACTTTATTAATTCTTAGCACATGCCAAGTGTTTAACATAGTACCCAATTCTTTATAACATGGTCTTTCAGTTGCATGTAATCCAAAGTTCTTAAAACCATTAACATTTATTAATCTTGATAAACAATCCTTACTAGAAATAAATTATAGTAGGATTATCTTCTAAACATAATCTACCTGGAACATATGTGTAAGAGAATAAAGGGTGGGGCAGACAGGGAATAAAATGCCCAGAAGAATCTCCATCCAAAAGCAGTATCTTTGGGTCTGGTGGTGTGGGGTAGCAGATAGCACTGCTGCCTGCTATGCTGACATCACTTATGGGTGCCATTTCGTGTCCCAGCTGCTCCGCTTCTGATCCAGCTCTCTACTAATGGCCTAGGAAAAGCAGCAGAAGATGCCCAGGTGCTTGAGCCCCTGCCACCCACGTGGAAGACCCAATAGAAGACCCAATAGAATTGCTCCTGACTTCAGCCTGACTCACCACTGGCCATTGCACCCATCTGGGGAGTCAACCAGTGTATAGATCTCTCTGTCTCTCTCTCTCTCTGTAAATGACATTCAAATAAATTTTCTTTTTTTTTTTAAATCCAATAGACCTCAATATTTACATCGATCCCTAATTTGTAAATGAGCCTTTCTGACTGCCTGATATCAAGGTCCCCTGCCTTATACACCTCAGGTCTCTTTGTAAAGGAGTAATACATAAGGCGTCCATTGCCTTGTCATTTTTTAATTCAGAGAGGGAAGTATCAAAGAGAATGTCCCACAACAAAGCACTTTAGCAGGATCACTGAGCTGTTGGATAATATGGGCAAGAGCAAACCTGACTAGAAGCTCCCATTGGGAGAAACTGACATTGACTAAGAGGCCTCCAGAGTTACAGAGGGAGGAGTGATTTGGTTCTCTCTGGTACAGGATTTACAATATGACTCTGACATCTCACTACAGAGATCATCCTTGTTATTTTTGGATTTTACAGTTCCCTGCATCCTGATTCTCTTCACTGTCATAAGAATATAAACCATAAATGATACTTCTGGCCTCCTGAGATTGTGGATCTAGTTTGAGCATTTGATCTAGTGATTGCTCTAGTGATTAAGATATAGGTTTAAGATGCCCTTGTCCCATATTAGCTACCTAGGTTCAAATCCTGGCTTGGCTCCCACCTCCAGCTTCCTGCTACTGTGCATCCCAGGAGACACCAAGTTAGGACTCATTTAATTCTGTCTCTGCCACTTACATGGAAGAGAAGAACTGTGTTTCCTGTCCTTGGCCTGTGCACTGCAGAAATTTATATGTAAGTTGGGCTGGAAGGTGGGAGACTTCTCTGTTTCTGTTTCTCTTATCTCCCTGTCTCAAATTTAAAAAAAGGTGTCAATTGTCTTTCCAGCTAAATTTTTTTTAAGATTTATTTATTTGCAAGTCAGAGTTACACAGAAGAGGCAGAGAGAAATGCAGAGAGAGAGAGAGAGAGAGAGAGAGAGAGAGAGAGAGAGAGAGAGATCTTCCATCTGATGGTTCATTCCCCCAGTTGGCCACAATGGCCAGAGCTGTGCCAATCCCAAGCCAGGAGATAGGAGCTTCTTCCAGGTCTCCTACACAGGTGCAGGGGCCCAAAGACTTGGGCCATCTTCTACTGCTTTCCCAGGCCATAGCAGAGAGCTGGATTGGAGGTGGAACAGCCGGGTCTCGAACCAGCACCCATATGGGATGCTGGCACTTCAGGCCAGGGCATTAACCCACTGTGCCACAGCACAGACCCCTCCAGCTAAAAAATTTAACAAGAGTCAAGAGAAGTTGATGGTTCATTCAGCCTATCATCCTTTGCAGCTGCTGATCTTATATAGATCAATGTGCTTAGTCTTCTAATTTCCAGCTTTTCAACTACATCCACAGCTTTTTAAAATTAACACTTTGGGTACTTTTAAGACTTACCTATGGTCCCCAAACAACTCAAGTTTAAAAATTAAACAGATGGCATTGTGGCATAGCAGGTTAAGCTGCCACCTGCCCCACTTCTGATCCAGCTCCCTGCTAACGTACCTCAGAGTGCAGTAGAGGGCAGCCCAAGCACCCACATGGGAAACTTGAAAGAAGCTCCTGGCTCCATGCTTTGGACTGGCCCAGCTCTAGCCATTGTGACTATGTGGTGAATGAACCAGTGGATAGAAGATCTCTGTGTCTCACTCTCTCTGTGTAACTGACTTAAAAATAAATAAATACATATTTTTAGAAAGCTAAACAGACCTTAATTTTTGTATTTTTAAAATTATATTAATCTACTTGAGGGACAGAGAGCTTCAGATAGAGCAAGGGAGGGAATCCCATTGGGTGGTTCACTCTTCAAATGACTATAATGGCCAGGGATGGACCAGGCTGTATCTCAGAGCCATGAACTCAATTCAGGTCTCCAAATGGGGTGGTGAGAAATCAATGACAGCTGTGCATCAGCAGAAAGCTGGAATTTGGAGTGAAGTAAGATGCAAACTTAGACACTCTAGCATGGGATTTAGGTGTCCCAGGTACCATCTTAACCACCAGGCCAAACACCTGCCTCAGATCTTAGTTTAAATCATATTTGGCTGCTTAGTAACAATGATCATTGATAATAATCTATACTCTCTTTATCTAGTTTTCACTATCTGAAATGAGATAATAGAGGTATAATTAAGCTCAAAATATGCACATGGAAGTCCAGTCAATAGGTAGTAGGGATGCAAAATCAAGGTTTTGGCTGAATGAGTTCCAGTTGACTACAGAGTACTTCCCTTTCAGCAGAGCTCACACATGAGTGGATCTAAAGTAGCAGACACTGACATACATACAAGGAGCTCACCACAGGGTGCCTCCACATCTTTCTCATCATGCACTGCTCACAGGCTACATGTAGCTGCCTCACAATCCGAGATGATCACAGTGCTGTCCTGGTCGAGTCTCCAAATCCAGTATATCCTTTCAGTCATTAGGCTTATTCTTGATCAAACAGAAAAGTACAGTAGAATGGGAAAATTAAAATTAATAGAAAATCATGGCTATGACATCAAAACAGCATCCAGTAAAAATGAGTTACATTTATTGACTGAGTCCATAATCAGATCATTTAACTGTAGTAGTCTTGAGTCATGAGAAAAAGAGCTGAAGGAATGTTCTGAATGTGTGTATGTGTACATATAAAACTACACAACTCATTCCCTATAAACACTCATAGAACTTTCTGCAGAATCACTCCATAAATCACCACGAACATTAATAGGGTAAGACAAAACTTTGCAAGCAGTAAAGTCTTGATATTTACCTTCCTTCTAAAGGAAACACAATGAGTGTGTCCATGGCTAAAGTGAAGTGCTAGAGGCTAATTCAAAGCATAGCCATTGAATTCTGCATGATATACTTTGACTTTTGAAACACAGGCCCATAGTAGACCTCCTCCAAGAAGTTAAGCACAAAATCTTTTTTTTGGGGGGGGGGAGGGGACAGGCAGAGTTAGACAGTGAGAGAGAGAGAGAGAGAGAGAAAGGTCTTCCTTCCATTGGTTCACCCCCCAAATGCCGCTATGGCTGGCGCACTGCGCTGATCCAAAGCCAGGAACCAGGTGCTTCCTCCTGGTCTCCCATGCAGGCGCAGGGCCCAAGCACTTGGGCCATCCTTCACTGCCTTCCCAGGCCACAGCAGAGAGCTGGACTGGAAGAGGAGCAACTGGGACAAAACTGCACACCAACCAGGACTAGAACCCAGAGTGCCGGCACCTCAGGTGGAGGACTGGCCTAGTGAGCCACAGTGCCGGCCTAGAATTTGAGTCTTATACTATACCTCCCAAGCTAAAGTCTTTGCCATACAGGAGCCCCTGAGAATTCTACATTACAAAGCTGCAGACTATAAGAGCCACATTTTGTGGGTAACATTTCCATATGTTTAGTCCACATATACAAGTATAGCCTGCCTTTGTTTTTATAACATATATTATAAAAAAGAATGTAGCATCTGTGAGCAATATATAAAAGGAATCTCTTACTGCACTAAAGTATGTAATTCTAATGAAATCTGATTGGAAAGGACACAGAACTGACTCACAATCTAATGTGTCAGCAGCTAAAAGCTCAAAATGGATAAAAACCCTCTTTAGTAGTAATGCTTGTCCAGAGCCCCCTTCTTCCTGAAATGTTTGTTAGAATACTACTAATACTAGTCTGCTATTAGAATAACAGGATAATAATTCTAATATTTTTTATAGATGGAAACTTCTATTAACAAAGCACACTTCACAGTTCCTTGGTGCTTGCAGTTTCCCAGAATAACCAGCACATAATAGCGAAGAGCAGTGAATGTTGGGGCAGTGTATTCTGGTTTCCTACTGTCACTTTAGGGGTGCTGTGTCTCAAGCCCTAGCAACAACAGAAAACCTGAAGAATACATCTCTTGATTCTGAGACCTCAAAAGTATCTGGAGATAAGTGGTAAGAGATAAGTGGCGTCACCTCAAAAAGACCCACATAAGGGCAGGTAAAGCAGGATGGACCACTAAGTATGACTTCAAGTGACTTTAGATTGCTGTTTCCAGTGCTGTTACTTGATGTCTGAGGATGTCTACTCTTTGTCACATTCTAACAAGAACATGTGCATTCTCACCAATAAGGCTGTAATATGCCTACAGTGAGGACATTCTGGCCAGGGGCATTCCTGTGCTACAGACTGTGCTATAGACAAAGGGACATTTACTCTAACACATCATGCACCATAATGAAGTTGCCATAGGTTTTGAGGACAGATTAAGGAGGAACAGACATGTAAGGGAAAAAGATGACAAAGTGCATGCCTAGTACAAGGCCAGATGAGAAAGTACTCCTAGGAGTCTATGTCCCAAATGACTTCTCCATTGCACCTGAAAGTATAGGAGAAACTGAGCTAAATTGTTATGTGATACTTGTGTTCTCAGCCTTCTCAACAAACTCATTTCCCTTTCAAAATGAAAGCAAAAGTTCTAGGTTCTGATGGAAATGTAAAAACACAAAATGGTGACAATGGTGTAAGGGCTGGGAACAGGGGATGCAAGCTGGAGGGTTCTGTTTAACACATACCAACACTGTCACAGCAGCCTTGGCATGTGGAGGTGAGCTCTATTCATTAAGAAAGGGGCAGGTGCCATCCACATGTCTACACAACTGACTTAGCCTTGCACAATAACCATCTTAATTATCGTCATGGGAAGGACACAAGTGAAAGTCACTTTTCACCAAGAGGGGGGAGAATGAAAGGGGAATGCCAGGAGAAGAGGGGGACCTTGACACAAGGAAGACTGTGACAAAGACTCACCCTGGAAAGGAATGTGTAAATTTTGGAGAGAAGGCTGCTAAACAATGAGATTCTGCCCTCTAGGGGCATGACACTGGTATGCCAATCCCCATATTCAATGCCAGGGAGTGACTGGATAGCATGTATGCTAGAATACCAGGGTCACCAAGGATATCCTAGCTCTGTCCCATGCACTGTATCTGAGCTCTCCAAAGGGCAGTTACCATCCTTGGCCAGCAAGTATATCCGTATGGAACTTCCCCAAACTGCAGGTGTACTTTCAACACCTTTCTCAAACATTCCATCTACCCCTTTCCTATTGTGCTTCCTGCCTCCCCACCCTGCCCCAGACATGTCTCCTTAGGAAGAGACTGCCCTAAAGAAGGAGGGATCCCTCAGAAATTCAGGCCTCAATATCACCCCCACCTCCCTAACCCTTGGGATGAATCCAGCATGAAGAAACCAGTGCAGGGTACCTTACCTAGGAGAATTTCAGACAGGGAGTAACTTTCAGCATATGCAGTGGACAAGAGGCACAGCACCATCCCTGCCTGCTGCTGTGTGTGTCAGAGCAAGTCAGGGCCTGGGGCAGGAGCACAGGGCTGTGGCATGAGCACAGGAGATGCAAGATTCCTACTCTAAAACTTTTGAAGAAAGGAAATGGGTTCATTTTGGGTTAAGTGTAAAGAAAGAAGGGTGGAGGACAGAGGGTCAGGGAAGGAAATGCACATTTTTACATTTTACATTAAAAGGAAGGTTTGAAAAATTGGCTCTTCACTTAAAGACATAAACAGACTTTGGAGAGTAGTGTTGGAAAGACAACTCACTATGTGCAATGGAACTGTAGTAAGACTGTCAATATATTTTTCAGCAGAAATTTTGCAGTCCAGAGGGAGTGGTATGGTTTATTCAAAGTCCTGAAAGAAGTAAACAAGAAAATGTGAATCAATGTATTATTTTCAGTGATCCTGTATTTCAAAAATGGAACATAAAGAAACTTTATTAAAAAAAAAAAAAGGTAAAGGTGTTTATCGCCATTCACTGGAAAAACTGCTAAAGGAAATTCTTCAAGGGGAAGGAAGAGGATACTAACTAGTATAAAGAAATCATGTGAGGGGCCAGCATTGTGGCTCACTTGGTTAATCCTCCGCCTGCAGTGCCAGCATCCCATATGGGTGCTGGGTTCTAGCCTTGGTTGCTCCTCTTCCAGTCCAGCTCTCTGCTGTGGCCTGGGAAGGCAGTGGAGGACGGCCCAAGTGTTTGGGCCCTGCACCCACAAGAGACCAGGAGGAGGCACCTGGCTCCTGGCTTCAGGCCAGTGCAGTGCCAGCCATAGTGGCCATTTGGAGAGTGAACAACAGAAGGAAGACCTTTGTCTCTCTCTCTCACTGTCTATAGCTCTACTTGTCAAAATAAAAATAAATAAAAAAAAAGAAATCATGTGAAAATACAAAGCTCATCAGCCAGTGTGCATACAGTATCAGATTCAAACCTCTAATATTCTAATTATGGAGGACTGATAAATTATATCACTAGTAAAAGGTTAAAAGCCACTCTATAGGGGCTGAAGCTATGGCATACTGGGCTAAGCCTCTACTTGTGGCGCTGGCATCCCAGGTCAGCACCAGTTCTTGTCTCAGGATCATGTCTCAGCTAGTCTGCTTCTGATTCAGCTCTCTGCTATGGCCTGGGAAGGCAGTAGAAAATGGCTGAAGTGCTTGGGCCCCTGCACCTGCATGAGATATCTGGAAGAAGCTCCTGGCTCCTGGCTCCTGGCTTCAGATCACCCCAGCTCCAGCTGTTGTGGCTATTTGGGGAGAGAACCAGTGCACAGAAGACCTTTCTTTCTTTCTCTACCTCTCTCCATCTGTATCTCTACTTCTTAAATAAAATAAATAAATAAATAAATGAAAAATAACTATAGCTGCAACATTTCCTAAATGATACAAAGTATAAGGTGAAAATGTGACATTCCAACATAAAATGTAGGAGGAGGGGGAGTAAAAGGATAGTCTGTGAATGATATCAGAATTAAGGCTCTCAACCTAGAGTTTTTTTTTTTTTTTTTAAATAGAAGAATTAGGAAAACCACTAGGCAAACAACTATATCATGAGGGAATCTCTTAAAAGTTCAGGAAAATGTGCAATTTCAAAATATTTTTCACCAAAATCAACTTATATTTTAATTCTAATTTCATTAACTTTTTGAAATAGAGATAATAAAAAGATTTTTTAAAAGATTCAAAGTATGTCACTATAGAAAATCATCAAGTCACAAAGGATATTGGTTAGAGATGAAAAAAAGATGAATTTATAAAACAACAGTATTAATAAAATAGTAATGAATCCTCACCTCTTAATAATTATTTTGAATGTAAATGAATTCTCTAAATAAAAGGCAAACAATGGATGGAGAACAAAAAAAAAAGATAAAGATATGACTATATAGAGGCTACAAGAGGCTCATTTACTTTAAAGGGCATTTATAGATTGGAAGTGAAGGGATGGAAAGAGATAATCAATATAAATGAAAAGCAACAATAATCAGAGGTAACTATAAGTCAGATCAACTAAATCAGACTTTAGGCCAAAGTTGTAACAAAGAGACAAAGGTCACTGTATAGTGATAAAAGTATCAGTTCATCAAGTGGATATAAAATTGTACACACACCTAAACTCAGAATATCTCTCTGTCTCTAAAACACAGGAATACATATAAGAAATTTAAAGGAAAACAGACTTACACAATAAAGGCAGGGATTTCAAATCCCCATTTTCAACAATAGATCATCTAGATTGAAAATCAACAAGAAAACATTGGGACTGAATTATGCATTAGGAACAAATGGTCCTACCAGACATATACAAAACATTCTGGGGGCTGGTGCTATGGTGTGAGCTGAGACTCTGCCTATGATGCAGGCATCCCATGTGGGTGCCAGTTCTAGTCCTGGCTGCTCCTCTTCTGATCCAACTCTCTGCTATGGCCTGGGAAAGCAGTGGAGGATGGCCCAAGTGCTTGGGCCCCTGAATCCGTGAGGGTGACCTGGTAGAAGCTCCTGGTTCTGGGCTGAAGATTGTCTCAGCTCCGGCCATTGCAGCCACTTGGGGAGTGGACCAGCAGATGGAAGACTTTTCTCTCTGTCTTTCCCTTTCTGTAGCTCTGCCTCCCAAATAAATAAATAAAAAATAATTTTTTTGAGATTTTTTTTTTTGACAGGCAGAGTGGACAGTGAGAGAGAGAGAGACAGAGAGAAAGGTCTTCCTTTGCCGTTGGTTCACCCTCCAATGGCCGCCGTGGCCGGCGCGCTGTGGCCGGCGCACCGCGCTGATCCGATGGCAGGAGCCAGGAGCCAGGTGCTTTTCCTGATCTCCCATGGGGTGCAGGGCCCAAGCACCTGGGCCATCCTCCACTGCACTCCCTGGCCACAGCAGAGGGCTGGCCTGGAAGAGGGGCAACCGGGACAGAATCCAGCGCCCCGACCGGGACTAGAACCTGGTGTGCCGGCGCCGCTAGGCAGAGGATTAGCCTAGTGAGCCGCGGCGCCGGCCCGATTTTTTTGAGATTTAAAAGCAAGATTTATTAGTCAAAGACCTCATGATAAAACTGGAAGCTCCCTACTGATGCCATAAACAGGAGTGTCAATTGGTAAAGTCAACAACAGGAGTCACTGTGCACTTACTCCTCATGTAGGATCTCTGTCCTTAATGTGCTGTGCATTGAGATTTAATGCTATAACAAGTACTCAAATAATATATTTCACTTTGTGTTTCTATGGGGGTGCAAACTGTTGAAATCTTTACTTAATGCATACTAAACTGATCCTCTGTAAAAAAAAAAAAGAAAGAAAAGAAAAGAAAAGAAAAGAAAAGAAAAGAAAAGAAAAGAAAAGAAAAGAAAAGAAAAGAAAAGAAAAGAAAAGAAACTATCAACTCCCAACTTGACTCTCACTGGGATTAAACATGACAATAGGTCTGATCTGATTTCATCATCATTAAAAAAAATCATCTATTATTTTTCACTTTATGTTTCTGTGTGGGAGCAAACTGTTGAAATCCTTACTTAATGTATACTAAGCTGATCTTCTGTATATTAAGATAATCGAAAATGAATCTTGATGTGAATGGAAGGGGAGAGGGAGTGGGAAAGGGGAGGGTTGTGGGTGGGAGGGACGGTATGGGGGGGAAGCCATAGTAATCCATTATTCATACTTTGGAAACGTATATTCATTAAAAAAAAGTTAAAAAAAAAAAAAAAACTGGAAGCTCCCAAGGACAAGTACTTCTGACCTTGCTAAAGGTAACTTTTGGGATAAATAAAATCTAGAAAAAGAACAAACAAAAAAAACATATTTTGTCTAAGAACAATACAATAAAATCAAAAGTCATCCAAAGTACACATACAATATATGTGGTCATACATTAAGCCACAAAAATAATGTCAACAAATTTAAGATTAAAATCATATCAAGTATAATTTCACACCCTAGTGGTCTGAAAATAGAAATTAATAATAGGTGAATTAGAAAATAGACAAATATGTAGGAACTAAGCCATATACAACCCTAAATAACTACAGGAACAAAGAAAAACTAAAAAGGGAAGCTAAAAATACCTTGAAGAAAATAAGGAAACAGCATACAAAGCTAATAGGATGTAGCAAAATGAAGTACAATATCACCACAACAAAAAAGAAGATATCAAATAAACAATTTAATTATCTAATGTTATAGCTCAACAAATTAGGAAAAACACTAAATAAGAAAATCAGCAAGAAAAGGAAATGACAGAGATTAAAGAAGTAATTAAAAATACATTGTGGGGGGCCACACTGTGGTATAGGGGGAAAGCTGCTGACTGCAGTGCCAGCATCCCACATGGGCAATAGTTCCAGTCCCGAATGCTCAACTTCCAATCCAGCTCTCTGCTATGGACTGGGAAAGCAGTAGAAGATGGCACAGGACCCTGGGTCCCTGCACCCACTTGAGATACCTGGAAGAAGCTCCTGGCTCCTGGCTTCAGATCAGCCCAGCTCTGGCCACCACAGCCATTTTGGGAGTGAACCAGTGGATGGAAGACTTCTCTCTCTCTGCCTCTGCCTCTCTGTAACTCTGCCTTTCAAATAAATAAATAAATAAATCAAAAAAGTTAAAATAAAGCCCTCATTTAAACATCATAAAAATAAAACTACTTATGATTGAATTAACCAATAAGGAGAACGATCTGCATACTCAAAAGTGTGACATATGAATAAAGGAAATTGAAGACAGCAGAAACAATGGAAAGCTAGTCCATGTTCATAGATCAGAAAAATAATACTGTTAAAATGTCCTTCCTACCCACACAAAACAATGTAGATATTTAATGCAATCCCAATCAAAATTTTAATGTCATTCTTCACAGAAACAGAAAGCAATATTAAAATTTGTATAAATAGGAAAGATTAAGAATCACCAAAACAATCTTTAGCAAAAACACCAAAGCTAGATGTATTACAAAGCTACAGCATGGTACTGGCACAAAAACAGAAACATTGACTGATGGACTAGGACGGAAAGCCCAGACATAAACCTAAAAATTGACAATTAACTGATTTTCAAATAAGGTACACAAATGTAGTAAACATAAAATGTAGTAATAGTAGTCTCTTCAACAAATCCTGCTGAAAATAATGTGCCATCCACATGCAAAATAAATTGGCTACATCTAAATATTTATATGAAATCACTAAAAAATAGATTTCATGCTCAAACATAAAATTTAAAACTAGAAAAGTACTAACAGAACAGGAAAAAGTCTCAAGACATCAGTCCAGAAAATGATTTATTGGATGTAATGCCAAAAGCCAGGCATTAAAAGAAACACAGAATACTGGGATTATAGGAAATTAAAAAATATTTATACAGCAAGATAAATGACAAAGTGAAGAGAAAAGCCACACATTAGAAAGAGGCTAACAACAAATATGTATAAGGGAATCTAAGTACTCAAAATAACTCAAATATCTTTATTAAAATAGGAAAAGGACCCAAATAGACATTTCTCAATAGAAGATATATAAATGGTCAACATATGAAAACATCTTTGATATTATTAATGATGAGACACAAATAAAACAAAAATAATGTATCACCTTTCACCTGATGGAATAGCTACTATCAAAAAGACGCAAAATAGTTAAGTGTTCATAAGTACAATAGTCTCTGGAAATGTAAATTAAATCAGATAGCTTAGAAAGCAGTATGAAGTTTCCTCTAAAAACATAACATAGAACTTGCATTGGATTTATTAATTCCAAAACTAAGTATATATTTGAACATGAAACCATTATATTTAAGATATAGCTGTACTCCCATGTAGAGTACATAAGAAATAAAATCCATGAATATGTTCACCAACACATGAATGGACTTAAAATGTATTCTACTCAGATTGAAAAAGAAGAAAATTCTGTCACATGACAAGATACATGAATAGAGCACATTATATTATGTGACACAAGTCAGGCACAGAAAGGCAAATATATTATCTTGTTTATATCTGAACTCTGAAAAGCCAAAATGCATATAAGATTCACTAAGTCATAAAACAGACTAAATAAATGTTAAAAGGACTGAACTCACAGAAGGTATTTTCTGATTATGAAGGATCACAAGAGAAAATTAGGGGCGCACATTTGCCCTAGTGGTTAAAATGCCCCTTTAAATGTCCATGTCCTGGATTTGAGCGTTGGTTCTGCCCAATATTCCAGCTTCCTGAAAATGTGCACACAAGTGATGGATCACGTACCTGAGTCTCTTCCGTGCATGAGAGAGACAGGAATGGAGTTTCAGGATCTAGGCCTCACCCTGGTCTGGCTCTGGCTGTTGTGGGCATCTAGGGAGTAAACCAGTGAATGGGGGATATTTTAAAAACAATATCTGATATCAGTAAACTACCCTTCTACCTTAAGAAATTAGAAAAATTGGAAAAAGCTAAAGCCAAACCAAAGAGGAAAAAGATATAGAGAGAGTAGAGTGGAAAAAGACAAAGAAACGACGGTGCAGCAGTGGCTACTTGCAGGTAGGGAACCAGGGGCTAGGGATGATGGCACATTGTGAGATCTTTCTGCCCAGCAAGATCCTGCTATCTCTGCACCCAGCCATACCGTACAGGATCTCTCCTTGACCCCAATTTGCTCTACTCATTCCTGTCTCACTTTTGCATTCTGCTGATTCCTCTGGGACAGGCCATGCAAGATTCACAACCCACCTGCTTCTGTCCACCCAATGCCTGGCAGGCTTGCTTAGCTTGCAGTGTCAAGAAATGTATAGTGTGTAAGCCAAGTTCACACGTAAGCAGCTTGAGCATGTTTGGATCTCCTGGATACTAACAGTATATCTGCAACCCTGGTAAAAGAGAGAACTATGCTACTCACTGATAAATACAGAATTTCTTCATCAGGAAAATGATCCCCATGTCTCATCTGGAGACCAGGGGATATGCAAGGATCTTGATGAACACGGTATGAGTGGTGGTCAAGAAAGGCAGAGAAATCAGAACCCTAGTCCAGTCACAGGAGCAGCTGCACACATCTCAGAAAGCAAAAGCAAATGAGGTCCTGCCCACTGCCATTGGTGGTTCCTGAACCAGGTGACCAGGTACTGAAACTGCTCCACCTCAGGAGACAGATCAGACGCACAGTGTGGACAGAATGTGTGCAGCCTCATCCATAATCCATGCTGCACTCACAGTGAGTCCCATCATTCCCAGTCACTCCTTCCCTCTACCCCTTGACCTCATTTTTGAGACATGCAGGCTCAGGAAGAAGGCCCTGAAGTCACTACCTTCCCAAGTAAACCTGGCTTCAGCTCTGTCCAAATATATACCTCCCCAGTTCAACCCACTCCTGATCCCTCTCAGAGCCTGGGTCTCCCAACTGCCTGAAAGATACTCTGGGGAGCAGAGATACTCTGCAAGATGCTTGTCTGATACAAAGCAGTTGCAGGACAGGACCAGTGCTTTGGGATCATATCTTCCCAGCTTGGTGAAAAATTAAAAAATGAGCATCAATATTTGGGGCATCCAGTTTGAATAACTAAAGCTTCCATGTCCAGGTCCTACTTTTGTTTTCTTCTTTTTGTTTCTTACCCCTGTTTCCTTGCTGTACTCCATCTATAAACCCATGGAGAGAGGTGACTATGTCTCCTACTACGATCTGCCAGCCCCCTTACACTAGTTTTCACTTTATATATGTTAGTTGACAGAAATATACAAAAAAGTATAGCTTTTAAATACACTTAATTAAATTTCTTAAAACAACTGATTTTTCTCAGTCTCTAAAAAAATTATCTTTAAGTCAATTCTGAGGAAAGAATAGCTATCTCGCCTTTGTTTAATTTTTTACAAAACACAAATAAGCATTTATTTCCCTTTAAATCTGTTTATTCTTGTATTGCAGGTCTGCATCTCATGACTGAATTTGGGGGATCCTCAAAGGCCATGACTAGGGCTAATGTGCTTTTCCCAAAGGGCAGCAGTGGAGGTGGGAGGGTGATTTGCAGGACTGTCCTCAGCATGCACAACAAGAAAGGCGTGACTACAGCTAGAGCACCCATCAGCATGTAGCCTGGTCACCTGGGAAGACCTGGGTGAAGTGTCCGTCCTGACTGGGGATCTGCTGAGATCTAAGCTAAAAGCAAATCCAATCAGAAGTCAGAGAGGACCTTGTGGTTGGGAAACAGAATTTCACAGCAACTTTGAATGAAACTGAGGATCAACATGAAGGGGGATAATGACAATAAAACGACTAAAATCCAAGTAAAACTATTATAGCACCAGACACGACTGTCTTTATGTACAAGGGTATCCAACAGGGTCAGAGAAGGAAATAGAGGTCAGACTCTGACCAGGATTCCAGGACTAACGGGAGTAACCCATTTCAACAAAGTGTAGACAAAAAATAAAACGCTGGCACAGTCAGTGACAACAGAACACAAGGAGGATGGATGCACACAGGAGGGCCTACCATGGAGACTGCAGATGCCTGAACTAACTCTCCTCAAGACCGGGAGCGCAGGAGGAACCGGGAGAAGCGCGCAGCACACCCGCTGACTCCTCCTAGTCCCAGCCTCCGACTTAGAAGGCGCTGACGGACCTGAGAGGCTCAGGCTGAGGGCTTCTTCCACCACCACAGCTTTATTCCTGGCTCCAACTTGGAGACCACCTCACGGCTGCTAACGCAGGAAGCTGTTAGGAGGGAAAAGAATCCTTAACGCCAGGCTCCTGCGGCCACTGGACCGCCGCCGCGCGCTTTTCGCCTGTTCTGCTGCGCCTGGGCGGAGAGGCCGGCAAACCCGGCGCGCTTGCTTCACTTCTCTCTTCCAAGTTCCCGGGACGGTGCCGTTCGGCACCTGCGCGGGACAGCCGGCGGCTCAGGTTGCAGGCTCCTAGGCGATACTACCTGCTGTCAGTCAACGGGTCGTTTCTCCCGCCAGTCCTCCTCCTTCCAGTCCCTCAGGGAGGCGCGGTGGAGCCCGCCCCAAGGTCCCCCGGGTGCAGGAGAAGTGGCTATGCGGCCACGGTTCCGGGATTCCCGCCCGCGACCCGGACGGCCGATACAGGTCCGTCCCGTGGACAAGGGCTCCTGCTGCACGACTCGTGTGCTCTCCAGGAGCCCCCCCCCACCACCATCCCCGTCCCAACCCTCAGCCACCCCAGCATCTTTCCAGGGCTTCCCCCGCTGCTGAACCCCTTGCCTTCTGCCCCCTTTCTCTTTCCACTCGCTGCAGATTCTGGGAGCCCGTTCAGTCTCTACCAGGGATGCCCCGCCCCCTACACTTCCCTGCTACCCCTACCTTTAGTCTGGGGCTCAGGCCACTGTTTGAAGGTCACACCCTCTGGGTCCCCTAAACTTACCCCGTAATCACTTGCAGACTCTGGTGGTCCCTCACCTCTTTCCAACTTAGCCCTTACGTACTTGTTCCTCCCCATCTTGCTAAGCCCCTTGGGTTTTTGACTTTGCAAATACTTTAACAACTTACTCCTCACCCCTCTTTCTCTTCCTAGCCTACCCCTGAATTGCGTCTCTTCCCTGGTTGGAATTCCAGCTCTCTACTCCACTTCATCCCCCCTAAGGGCTCTTTCAGTCCCACTCTGTATTCCTAGTCTCCTGTTTCATGTGTAGCAGTCTAGAGCCAGGCAGTTCTGGTCTCTTTGAATATTACAATTTCTGCCGCACTGTGGGGAGTGCTGGGAGACAGACAAGTGCACCGAGGGAGGAGGGGAAACATTTATCCTCTTCAGAAACTCAACTGAAAAGAGGGTATTTATATATGTGGGCAAACACAAAAACACTCCCCGCCTGCACTCGGTCTGGAGGTTTGGAAAAGCTGAGAGTATTTATATGGTCATTTGGGGGTGGGGGTGCCCTGGAGATCTCACTGATTATAATTAGGAAAGGGTTGAGGAGAAACAACTGCAGCAGGCAGTTCTTCAAACACAATCTAGTCTAGTTGTACTTCATGCTGGCATTGTGGTCCAGCAGGTTAAATCTCTGTGTGCAGCGGGTCCTGGCTGATCCACTTCCAATCCAGCTCTCTGCTAATGCACCTGGGAAAACAGAAGTTGGCTCCAATATTTGGGACCCTGCTACCCATGTCAGGGAGACCCAGATGGATTCCCAGGTGCCTGGATTCAGTCTGGCCCACACCCAGCTGTTGTGGTCATTTGGAGAGTGAACCAGCAGATGGGAGAGCTCTCTAACTGTTCCTTTCAAAGAAAGCAAGAAAAGGGGGAGGGGTAAGAGAGAGAGGGGAAGAGGGGAAGGAAGGAAGAAGGAATTTGTCATCATTAAGTCAAGTTCTTTGAAAGACAATGGCTTGGGTTCAGGAGTTGTGCAACAGAAGGGCCAGTTTAAATCCTTTGCTGGAGAATGTGGATACTCACATCCTTCATGGACTCAAATCCTATACCTAAACAGAATTACACCTTATAAGGTAGCTACTTGCTTATCAAATGAGATGAAATAGGTAGATTTGGGTGTGACTGGGGAGTGTCACTCACCCCAGCATGGCAGGCTGCTGTAGATCTCCAGCATCACATCCCTGTACAGGGTCCTCTGAGAATTGTCCAGATGCTGTTACTCACATTGGGTGGACATAACAGTCTGGTCTTATGACACCAATATCTTTTACAGAGCATTTGTCTTCAGCATTTCAGCTCTGGGTCACAAAACAGGTAAATAGGGAATCCATTCTCTCAGTGTGTTTTACGTGTCTCTAATGTAAGATGAAGCCTATTTTGTGCTCTGTATGCTGACAGTAAGAAAAACACAATGGAAATATATTCCATCTGTGTTAATGTTGTAATTGCAAATATACTATAAAAGTTTTTCTTATATACCTAGAACTAACCTTCCCCACAAGAAAGGAACAATGGAATTCTGACTGTGTTAAGAGATCACAGTGACAGGCTAGTGGGGCCACCATGCAGCTGGCCAGGGGCACACTGGGAAGTGGTTGGAAGGCTAGCCTCAGTGCTGTGGGCATCTGTAGGTGCCTGCATGTGACAAAGTTGTGGCCCTTGGCAGTTGGGAGTGAAAGGGTGGGGTAGCCACCCAGTGCCTTCAACTAGGTGCTGCTGTAGTTCATGGTGTGCCTCCTGTCCAAGAAGCTGCTCAATTTGAGGCATCAACAAATGAATTGATTAATGAAGAGTTGGGAATAGCCTATCCCATCATTGATGGGATTCCCAATAGGATACCACAGGCACTAAGGATGATCTATCCAGATAAGAAGAAACAGAGCGGTACTAGATCATGATTTTTAAAAAACACAGCAACTAAATGTTGTTAATACTATATCCATTGCCGGCGCCGTGGCTCACTAGGCTAATCCTCCGCCTTGCGGCGCCGGCACACCGGGTTCTAGTCCTGGTCGGGGTGCCAGATTTTGTCCCGGTTGCCCCTCTTCCAGGCCAGCTCTCTGCTGTGGCCAGGGAGTGCAGTGGAGGATGGCCCAAGTGCTTGGGCCCTGCACTCCATGGGAGACCAGGAGAAGCACCTGGCTCCTGCCTTCAGATCAGCATGGTGTGCTGGCTGCAGTGTGCCAGCCACGGCGGCCATTGGAGGGTGAACCAATGCCAAAGGAAGACCTTTCTCTCTGTCTCTCTCTCTCACTGTCCACTCTGCCTGTCCCCCCCCCAAAAAGGCTAAATACCATATCCATTTATAAAACAAATCCTCAATTAGAGAGATATGACACATTATTCTTTTAAAAATGTTTATTTATTTATTTTATTTTCTTCTGAGCCAGAGAGAGAGAGAGAGAGAGAGGGAGAGAGAGAGAGAGAGAGAGAGAGAGAGAAAATCTTCCAACCACTGGTTCAAATGGCTGCAACAGCCAGACCTGGGCAAGACCAAAGCCCAGAGCACTTATGCCATCATCTGATGTCTCCCAGGATGCATTAGTAGAGATATGGATCAGAAGCACAGAGGCTGGGACTCAGGCCAGGCACTATGATGATAGGTATGTGAATCCCAAGTAGTAGCTCAACCTACTTCTCCACAGTGCCTTCCCCTGGTAAATTCTTTTTAGCTTTATAAGCTATATACATTTCAGCTCAAAGGCAGCATCAGAGTTAACAGGGAAGTACTGGAAGATAAGACTGTTCCATCATCACAATCCTTTAACATTTTATATGAGATATTAGTCAATAAGAGAAAAATAATTGAAAATTATTATGATTTGCATACAATATACACCTGCAAGACCCAGATGATCTCCTGAAAACTACTATCAGGATGATTCAATAAATTAGAATATAAAAGTAATATAAAATCATCATATCAGAATGGGAAACTAGCAAAGCAACTAGGATGCCCATGTCCTACATTACAGTGCCTAAGTTTGATTCTCATATCTGGTCCCTGACTCTAGCTTCCTTCTAGTGCTGGAAGTGTATGATTCAAGTGACGGTCAGTCACATGGAGACCTGGATCAACTTTGTGACTCCAGGTTTTTACGTGCCTAGCCCCAGCCCCAGTCACTTTAGGCATTTGGGGAGTGAAGCAGTTGATGGGAACTTTCTTTGTCTTCTTATTTCTCTAAGAAAAATCAATAAATACATTTTTAAATATTTATTTATTTATTTGAAAGCCAGAGTTACAGAGAGAGAGGAGAAGCAGAGAGATAGAGAGAGAGAGAGAGAGAGGTCTTCAATCCACTGGTTCACTCCCCAATTGGCTGCAATGGCTGGAGCTACACCAATCTGAAGCCAGGAGCCAGGAGTTCCTCTGGGTCTTCCCACGTGGGTGCAGGAGACCAAGGATTTGTGCCATCTTCTATTGCTTTCCCAGGCCATAGCAGAGAGCTGGATTGGAAGTGGAGCAGCCAGGACTTGAACCAGTGCCCTCAAGGGATGCTGGCACTGCAGGCATCGGCTTTACCTGCTATGCCACAGTGCTGGCCCCTCTTTTTCTTTTCAATAAAAATTCTAAAAATTGAATGCTTACAGTGACTATGCTGTTTGTGCTCTATGCCTGCACATTGGGCCAGAGAAACAGATAACTTTCTGCTTAACTCGCAGGTCTATGGATCAAGAAAAGGCACATCTGGACATAACATAATTTCCTGGCATCACTCAGATTCTAAATTTGAGTGCATAGTGATAAATAGATGGCACTTTAGGGCTGTGTTATTGAGTATGAAATGTGGTTAAGATACATGTTAGAGGAGAGAAATACCCATGTGTGGGGACCACTACCCACTCATTTTCAGTGTTGTTTCCTGTGAGAGGATCACATACTCCCACTCTCACTCTGGAAAAAGTCAGAGAAGGGCAGAAAAATGACTCTGGTCAAGCAAATACAGTGAAAGGGACGTGTTTCACTTCTGAGAACAGCACACTTTTGGTTCCTTGCCCTCTTTAGTCACAATGATCAGCAATGTTCTAGGAGAGGCCATTCTATCAGCCTGAACTTAAAATGAGATTTGATATACATCTTGAATGTGGAAGCCCTGAAGAGAGTAAGAGTCACTGCATATCAAACCATAATCTAGTTAACTGCCCTGATATCCTGAGAAATCAGCAAAAGAGCACCAGTTAAAGGAAATTGCCTCCTGGGATATCACTGCAAGTCTATGGATTGGGCCTGTGGACTTTTCAATAAATTTTCATGAATACATACATGGAATAAAGCTAAAGGTGATTCCACAGTTCACAGAAAGTATACAAAAATTTGAGAAATATGTGAACTGCCTGACTTATTAGTATCAAAATTTCTTATAACAAAATTAAAGAAATAGGAAACAAGGTAAAAAAAAAAAAAAGACAAGTTACACCACAGATTATTTAGGTTCCTGATAATAAAATCAGACATTGATATGAAAAGGAAGGAAATGGCATCTGAATGGAAAACTGAACAAAGGATTACAGCTTACTTCCTGTTTTGCAAAAACCAATCTTTAAAATATAAATTGCTGTAAGAAAGGAAATACAGGGGCTGGTGCCATGGCTCACTTGGTTAATCCTCCGCCTGCAGTGCTGGCATCCTGTAAGGCACCAGGTTCTAGTCCTGGTTGCTCCTTTTCCAGCCCAGCTCCTCTTCCAGTACAGCTCTCTGCTGTGGCCTGAGAGGGCAGTGAAGGATGGCCTAAGTGCTTGGGTTACTGCACCTGCATGGGAGACCAGGATGAACCACCTGGCTCCTGGCTTTGGATTGGTGCAACCCCCGCCAAAGCAGCAATTTAGGGGGTGAACCAATGGAAGGAAGACCTTTCTCTCTCTCTCTCTCTCACTATCTATAACTCTACCTGTCAAATAAAAAAATAAATAAATAGAAAAGGAAATACAAATTAAAATTATACAGTGTATTGTTTCAACTAATATGTTTCTTAGATTCAAACTTTTGTGTCTTGTTTTATGATTCAATAGTTAACTATGATCATACTTTAGCTCTAATTGCTAAACATACCCCATATTGGACCAATCTGTATCAGTACTATTGTAATTACTGTTATAAAAACTACCATAAACTGTCACCTTTGTGGCACTAGTGGTTTCTTAAATTGATTCTGTACTTCCAAACTTTCCCTGAAAGAGACCTAAAGAAGAGAAAATCCAACAGATTGGCAACTGTGGGAACTCAACCCAGAGACATTTTTCATGTTATGAGAGTTTCCAGATTCTGAAAAAGTTTAAGGTAGAAATTAATTCAAGGTAAAAAAGGGTGAAAATCAGACTATTTCATTTATTCTCATCTCACTGAGGATACAAAATTATATCAGGGAAAAGGGCAACATTAATGAGATCTCAGATGAAAACACTGGATATTGTGTGATTGGGGCAGTATCAGACTTCCCTGGAGGTGGGGGTCTGAAAATATGCAAAGTAAAAACAACATTTTCCAAATTTGTGGGTTTGTCCTGTGGGGCCCACGCTGTCAGGATGGTGGGGCGATGGTGTTCCTTGACAAGAAGCACCAGAGACAGTTTTGGTGAACATGTCTGTTTATTAGCAGTTAGGCACAAGCTTTTATATGGCAGGCAAAGGGGAGTATCTAGCTCAGGGTAGCAACACTAATTCTATAGGATAAAGCCGATACTGGTGCCACTATACTACTCCAATCAGCTTGAAGGTTATGTAGCCTATGTAGTCTTCCAGGTGGCCTTATGGGTCTGGGCCACATCTCAGAGCTGATCATTTAGCTGACAATTAGAAGGCCCCCAGCAGGAAGTGGGGGTGGGAGATATGTACCTGGGGCCCCTGCTGCCTGCCAGCAGTCATGCCATATGTGGGTCGCAGTGTGCTAAGCCCTCACCCAGGGTTTTTCCCATGGGGCATGGTGTGCTATGTCCTCTTGGCCTCCTGCATAGGCTAGGCAGGCAGTCTTCCAGCCTGGAACAGGATAAACCACACAAGCTTACTGAAAATCATAAGCTCACTGAAACAGAAAGCTTAAGCTACAGATCACAAGCTATATAAGAAAGGATATGTTTCTCAAAGCAAGGATTGGGGCCGGCACCGCGGCTCAATAGGCTAATCCTCCGCCTTGTGGCGCCGGCACATTGGGTTCTAGTCCCGGTCGGGGTGCCAGATTCTGTCCCAGTTGCACCTCTTCCAGGCCAGCTCTCTGCTATGGCCTGGGAGTGCAGTGGAGGATGGCCCAAGTGCTTGGGCCCTGCACCCCATGGGAGACCAGGAGAAGCACCTGGCTCCTGCCATCAGATCAGCATGGTGCAGTGGCCATTGGAGAGTGAACCAACGGCAAAGGAAGACCTTTCTCTCTGTCTCTCACTGTCCACTCTGCCTGTAAAAAAAAAAAAAAAAAAAAAAAAAAGGATTGGCCCTTGGCTCTGCTCCTGGTAGGTTTTCTTCCAACATTTAGAATGTGTCACCTGGAGGATGACTTAATTGACCTTCAGGTTTTTGGCCACATGGACGCTTTGCTTCTACAATGTAATTCTGGTGACAGGTTTTGGGCCATGTGGTATCAGTTCTATCTCTGGATGTGTTGGTGACTAACAAAAGCCATATGGATGTACAAACATCTCTGTTATGAAACCTCAATATGGACTCTGAACATAGGCTCATATAAGATTGGTTGTCAATGTCCCATGGGTATTATCACCCACTGTTGTTGGGAGTAGCAGGCAATGACAATAAGGTTCCACAACTGGAAGCTCATCCCTTGGCTCATTGCAGTGGGTCCTTTTTTTGGTAATAAACAGAAATTGTAAGTATGAAGATTTCTGAGCAACCTTGAAAAAGTTACAACAAATGAACTCAAAGGCCACACCAAAATAGGAAGTGAGCTAAATCTGGCACATAGGACTATTTCCCTATTTCTGCTTTGTAAAATCATCCCTATGCAAGAAATATTTCACTTGCACAGTAAAAAATACACCTGAAGCAGTGACTCCTGGGACAGAAAAAATGAAACTATGAATAATGAAGAATATTAAATGTACAGGACATGTTTTTAAATATAAATAACTAGAGTATCATAGTGATAACAACATATTTAGCCAGATTAACCCTTAACAGAAAAAGAAACTGAAATTAGAAGAAATTTGTAGCACAACTACCTGGGGAAGAGAGGAGGAATCAAACTAAAAGGCAGGAACTGGACTGAGGGGACATATAAAGGGGAAACTCACACATTTGGGAGATATTACCAGAAGACACACTCCTGCACATGTACAGATCAAGGAAGTAAAAGTTGCCTTTTCATTGACTCAGGATGTAACAGGGAAAAATCCAGGGCTGAGAAGACAATAAAAAATACTGGGAACAGAAATTTAAGTACTGTAGAAGAGAAAGCTCCTAAAATTGCATGCAAAATGGATCAAAATTACTGACGCCTAAGCTGCAATCATATGGGAAATTTCAGAGGAACCAATAAAAAGCATTGGACTATTGGGAGGTGAAAGAAATAGTTACTGGGGCCGGTGCCGTGGTGCAATAGGTTAATCTTCTGCCTGCATTTCATATGGGCACTGGTTCTAGTACTGGTTGCTCCTCTTCCAGTCCAGCTCTTTGCTGTGGCCTGGGAAATCACTGGATGATAGCCCAAGTCCTTGGGCCCCTGCACCCACATTGGAAACCAGGAAGAGGTGCCTGGCTCCTGGCTTCAGACTGGTGCATGTCCAGTTGTTGTGGCCATTTGGGGAGTGAACCAATGGAATGAAGACCTTTCCCTCTGTCACTCCCTCTCACTGTCTGTAACTACCTCTCAAATAAAGAAATTAAAAAAAAAGAAATAGTTACTAATCACTGTAAAAATTAAAAGTTTGGGATTTCAATTGAACCAAGTAACTGCCTTATGAGACAGAAATCATTCACCTAAGAATTTAATAGTGTCCACAATTTCTACATTTCATTATAATAGTCAGGATAAAATTCAGAATCAGTACATGTAAGAAAGAAAAATTAACTCATACTCAAGGGAAAAAAATCCCTAGAAAGAAATGTATTGAGATGTTGTAAGTAGCATAAAAGACAGCTAAACTAAATACCTTTTAGTATTTAAATGACAAGATAAATATAAAGAACAATAAATAATGAAAGTTTTAAAAAAACCATAAATTTATTTCTATAGCTATAAAATAGAACAACTACAATAGAAATCTACATATGGGCTAAATAACAGATTGGAATAGAAAAAAAACCCACAATATTGGAAATTGAAAAAACCCACAGAATTTGAAATACAATCTGACCTTATTATGTCCTCCCAAAAGAATTTGTTGGAAACCTAATTCTCAAGGTTTCTGTCCTTAAGAGTTAGTTAACCCAAATTTTAAAAGAATTTCAGGCTATGAGTTCCATCGCTTGCTCTCTCACCATGTAATGACCTCTGCCATGATAGGATGCAGGCATATGGCCTCTTGACATTGGACTTCTCAGCCTCCAGACTGTAATTGAGTGGTATTTTTATGAGACAAAATAAAATGAGAAAAAAATAGATTGATGTTGCCTAATCTTTATGAAAGAGAGAAGGAAATTGGTTGGGAAACTATGGAATAATTTAAAGACAAATTTAACAAATGGAGGTGGCACTATTGCATAATAGGTTAAGCTTCTGCCAGCAGCAGGAGCAGCCCATGTGGGCACTGTTTCAAGTCCTGGCTGTTCCACTTCCAAGCCAGCTTTCTGCTAATGGCCTGAGAAAGCAGTGGAAGGTGGCCCAAGTACTTGGGTTCCTGCACCCACATAGCAGACCTAGAAGAAGCTCTTGGCTTCCAACTTTGGATCAGCCTAGCTCTGGCTTGTTGTGGCCATTTGGAGAGTGAAAAGGCAGATGGAAGACATCTCTATCGCTTCCTCTTTATGTCTGTAATTTTGCCTCTTGAATAAATAAATCTTAAAAAAATTAACAAATGTTACTTTAAAAACTTTTCAGAAAGTGAAATTAAAGATAAGTTCACCTGACTAAAAACATTTTTAAATCCACATGGACCCAGGTCCAGCATTGTGGTAAGTGGGTTAAAGCCCTGGCCTGTGGCATTGACATCCCATATGGGTACCAGTTCAAGTCCTGGTTGCTCCACTTCTAATCCAGCTCCATGTTAATGTGCCTGGGAGGGCCACAGAGGATAGTCCAAGTTCTTGGGCCCCTGCACCCACATGGAAGACTGGGAAGAAGCTCCTAGCTCCTGCCTTTGGTCTGGCCCAACCCCAGCTGTTGCAGCCATTTGGGGAATGAAAGAGCAGATGGACTATTTCTCTCTCTGTTTCTCCCTCTCTCTCTATAATTCTTCCTTTCCAATAAGTAAAATAAATCTAAAAAATCCATATGTGTGGTGGAATGAGAAGGCCATGCTAAGATGGCCACTGGCAAGTGAGCATCAGTTACTCAGGAATGGCTTTGAAACCCACCTGGCAATGGAGCCTGCCTGGCAACAGGCTGTGATTGGATGGCTTTGGAAACTGCCTGGCAACAGGCTGTGATTGGATGGATTTGAAACTGCCTGGCAACAGGCTGTAATTGGATGGCTTTGGAAACTGCCTGGCAACAGGCTGTGATTGGTTGGGGCATAGACCACCCCTTGACCAGAATGGCTGGTCTTGGCTATATAAGATGTTGTACCAACTGAAATAAATGAGTTTGCGGGCTGCTCGCCTCAAGCCTGCTTTCACCTGACTCCCGGGGTCTGTGTGGTGACTCCACGCCTCTTGCCCCCACCATGCTGCTCCTCTCAGAAATGAATCCACTGCAACATTGTTGAGAAATCAATGGCAACACATATGGACACTTTTTAACTTTTAAAATTGTTTGTTTAGTTATTTGACAGGTAGACACTCAGCAAAAGATCTTTCATCTGCTGGTTCACATCTCAAATGTTTGCAAAGGCTGTTACTTTGTCCAGGCTGAACCAGGGAGCCAGGAACTTTACCTGGGTCCCTCACATGGGTGGCAAGGCCATCTGCTGTCTTCCAAGGTATACCACCAGAGAACTAGATCAGAAGCAGAGAAGCTGGTACCCAAATGACATTCTGACATGGAATGCCAGTGTCTCTAGCAGTGGCTTTACCTGCTTTGCCACAACATTGTTCTCATCAATGAACTTCTCAAAAACTCCTTGTATGTATGGATTTCAAAAAAAAATTCTTACAGCAAAACAACCTCATTTTTTATTTCAACTTTCCACAATCTTTTTTGAAATATTCTCATACATACCACTGGACTTTGGGAGGAAAATAGAAAGAATAAATCACAAAATGTATTTTTAGACATGGATAAAACTTCCCAAGCTTTGTAAAAGACATCAATTTTTTAAAACATTTTATTTATTTGAGAAGTAGAGTTATAAACAGTGAGAGGGAGAGAAAGAGAGAAAAGTCTTCCATCCACGGGTTCATTCTCCAAATGGCCACAAAGGCTGAAGCTGAGCTGATTTGAAGCCAGGAGCCAGGAGCTTTTTCTGGGTCTCCCATGCAGATTCAGGGGCCCAGCTTGGGCCATCTTCTACTTTCCCAGGCCATAGAAGAGAACTGGATTGGAAGAGGAGCAGCGAGGACTAGAACCAGTGCCAATATGGGATGCTGGCACTGCAGGTGGAGAAATAACCTTATATGCTACAGCACCAGCCCCCAAAGACATCAATTTATCTCATCAAAATGTCCAACAACTCCTTATTCAGAAAAGATAGAAAATGATTCTAGGCAAACCACAAACTGAAGAAACCCAAATACAAAGAAAAGGTCTTGAAAGCAGTGAGAGAAATTTTAGCTTGTGACACACTAGGCACAACTAGACTTAAATGATAGCTGAGTTCTCTCCAAAAATGATGAGATGACACCTTCAAAGTATTCAAATAACATCTCCTCCTATCCCTGATTCAGTATTTCTAGATACTGTTTTAAAATGTGAGGTGAACAGGAGTGGATATCATAGTGAAATGCACTAAGCTGTTGCTTGGGATGCCCACATGTTGTATTTGACTGCCTGTGTTCAATCCCTACCTCTGATTTTAATAAAGTTTCTGAGTAGTGTGCACCTAGGGAGGCAGCATGTGATATCCCAAATACTTGAGCCCCTGCCACACTCTTGGGAGACATGGATTGATTTCCAGCCTCCTAGCTTCAGCCTTGCTTTGCCCAGCTGGAATGTAGACCACTGAGCCAGTGAATAAAAATCTGTCTCCCTGTGTGTGTGACTGTGATTTTTAAATAAACATTGAAATATGAGGTGAATAAGACACTTTCTAATGAAAAAACTCTAAATTGATTATCAGTAGAACTACACTATAGAATGCTAAAGGAAGTTTTCCAGGTTAAAAGAAATGACTGTACAGGAAAGTATCAGGATAAAAAAAAATGTAAACATGTATGTGTTTAAAGATAAGAGACTATATACCTTTTTAAACTCTTAATTTAAAGCATAGATGATTACTTGAAGCAATATGTATCACATTAAGGCACGCATATATTGACTTAATATGTAAACATAGGTATGTTCACACTGAAAGTGAAAGGCTGGAAAAAGATATACCATGCCAACAGAAATGAAAAAAGAGCGGGCGTAGCCATCTTAATATCAGACAACATAAACTTTACCACAAAAACTGTTAAGAGAGACAAAGAGGGGCACTATATAATGATTAAGGGATCAATTCAACAGGAAGATATAACAATTATCAATGTATATGCACCTAACTACAGGGCACCAGTTTATCTAGAAGATTTATTAACAGACTTAAAGGGAGACTTAGACCCCAATACAATAGTACTGGGGGACTTCAATACTCCACTCTCAGAAATAGACAGATCAATAGGACAGAAGATCAACAAGGATACAGTAGATTTAAACGACACTATAGCCCAAATGGATCTAACAGATATATACAGAACTTTCAATCCTACAGCTAAAGATTTTACATTCTTCTCAGCAGTACATGGAACCTTCTTTAGGATTGAACACATACTAGGCCATAAAGCAAGTCTCAGCAAATTCAAAAGAATTAGAATCATACCATGCAGCTTCTCAGACCATAAAGGAATGAAGTTGGAAATTAGCAACTCAGGAATCCCTAAAGCATATGCAAACACATGGAGATTGAACAACATGCTCCTGAATGAACAATGGGTCATAGAAGAAATCAAAAGAGAAATCAAAAACTTTCTGGAAGTAAATGAGGATAACAGCACAACATACCAAAACTTATGGGATGCAGCAAAAGCAGTGTTAAGAGGAAAGTTTATATCAATAGGTGCCTACATCAAGAAATTGGAAAGGCACCAAATAGATGAGCTTTCAATTCACCTCAAGGATCTAGAAAACCTACAGGAAACCAGACCCAAATCTAGTTGTAGAAGAGAAATCATTAAAATCAGAGAAGAAATCAACAGGATTGAATCCAAAAAAATTACAAAAAATCAGCCAAACGAGGAGCTGGTTTTTTGAAAAAATAAACAAAATTGACACCCCATTGGCCCAACTAACCAAAAAGAGAAGAGAAAAGACCCAAATCAATAAAATCAGAGATGAAAAAGGAAATGTAACAACAGACACCACAGAAATAAAAAGAATCATCAGAAATTACTACAAGGACTTGTATGCCAGCAAACAGGGAAACCTATCAGAAATGGATAGATTCCTGGACACATGCAACCTCCCTAAATTGAACCAGGAAGACATAGAAAACCTAAACAGACCCATAACTGAGACACAAATTGAAACAGTAATAAAGGCCCTCCCAACAAAGAAAAGCCCAGGACCAGATGGATTCACTGATGAATTCTACCAGACATTTAAAGAAGAACTAACTCCATTTCTTCTCAAACTATTCAGAACAATCGAAGAAGAGGGAATCCTCCCAAATTCTTTCTATGAAGCCAGCATCACCTTAATTCCTAAGCCGGGAAAAGATGCAGCGTTGAAAGAGAATTACAGACCAATATCCCTGATGAACATAGATGCAAAAATCCTCAATAAAATTCTGGCCAATAGAATACAACAACACATCAGAAAGATCATCCACCCAGACCAAGTGGGATTTATCCCTGGTATGCAGGGATGATTTAATGTGCACAAGACAATCAATGTGATACACCACATTAAGACACTGCAGAAGAAAAACCATATGATTATCTCAATAGATGCCGAGAAAGCATTCGATAAAATACAATACCCGTTCATGATGAAAACTCTAAGCAAACTGGGTTTGGAAGGAACATTCCTCAATACAATCAAAGTGATCTATGAAAAACCCACAGCCAACATCCTATTGAATGGGGAAAAGTTGGAAGCATTTCCACTGAGATCTGGTACCAGACAGGGATGTCCACTCTCACCACTGCTATTCAATATAGTTCTGGAGGTTCTAGCCAGAGCTATTAGGCAAGAAAAAGACATTAAAGGGATACAAATTGGGAAGGAAGAACTCTAACTATCCCTCTTTGCAGATGACATGATTCTTTATTTAGGGGACCCAAAGAACTCTACTAAGAGACTATTGGAACTCATAGAAGAGTTTGGCAAAGTAGCAGGGTATAAAATCAATGCACAAAAATCAACAGCCTTTGTATACACAGACAATGCCATGGCTGAGGAAGAACTTCTAAGATCAACCCCATTCACAATAGCTACATAAACAATCAAATACCTTGGAATAAACTTAACCAAGGACGTTCAAGATCTCTACGATGAGAATTACAAAACCTTAAAGAAAGAAATAGAAGAGGATACCAAGAAACGGAAAAATCTTCCATGCTCATGGATTGGAAGAATCAATATCATCAAAATGTCCATTTTCCCAAAAGCAATTTATAGATTCAATGCAATCCCAATCAAGATACCGAAGACCTTCTTCTCAGATCTGGAAAAAATGGTGCTGAAATTTATATGGAGGCACAAGAGACCTCGAATAGCTAAAGCAATCTTGTACAACCAAAACAAAGCTGGAGGCATCACAATACCAGATTTCAGGACATACTACAGGGCAGTTGTAATCAAAACAGCATGGTACTGGTACAGAAACAGATGGATAGACCAATGGAACAGAATTGAAACACCAGAAATCAACCCAAACATCTACAGCCAACTTATATTTGATCAAGGATCTAAAACTAATTCCTGGAGCAGGACAGTCTATTCAATAAATGGTGCTGGGAAAATTGGATTTCCATGTGCAGAATCATGAAGCAAGACCCCTACCTTACACCTTACACAAAAATCCACTCAACATGGATTAAAGACCTAAATCTATGACCTGACACCATCAAGTTACTAGAGAACATTGGAGAAACCCTTCAAGATATTGGCACAGGCAAAGAATTTCTGGAAAAGACCCGGGAGGCACAGGCAGTCAAAGTCAAAATCAACTATTGGGATTGCCTCAAATTGAGAAGTTTCTGTACTGCAAAAGAAATAGGAGAGTGAAGAGACAACCGACAGAATGGGAAAAAATATTTGCAAACTATGCTACAGATAAAGGGTTAATAACCAGAATCTACAAAGAGATCAAGAAACTCCACAAAAACAAAACCAACAACCCACTTAAGAGATGGGCCAAGTACCTCAATAGACATTTTTCAAAAGAGGAAATCCAAATGGCCAACAGGCACATGAAAAAATGTTCAAGGTCATTAGCAATCAGGGAAATGCAAATCAAAACCACAATGAGGTTTCACCTCACCCCGGTTAGAATGGTTCACATGCAGAAATCTACCAACAACAGATGCTGGTGAGGATGTGGGGAAAAAGGGACACTAACCCACTGTTGGTGGGAATGCAAACTGGTCAAGCCACTATGGAAGTCAGTCTGGAGATTCCTCAGAAACCTGAAGATAACCCTACCGTTCGACCCAGCCTTCCCACTCCTTGGAATTTACCTAAAGGAATTTAAATTGGCAAACAAAAAAGCGGTCTGCACCCTAATGTTTATTGCAGCTCAATTCACAATAGCTAAGACCTGGAACCAACCTAAATGCCCATTAAAGGTAGATTGGATAAAGAAATTATGGGATATGTACTCTTTAGAATTCTATACTGCAGTAGGAAACAATGAAATCCAGTCATTTGCAACAAAATGGAGGAATCTGGAACACATCATGCTGAGTGAAATAAGCCAGTCCCAAAGGGACAAATACCATATGTTCTCCCTGATTGGTGACAACTGACTGAACACCAAAAAGGAAACCTCCTGAAGTGAAATGGACACTAGGGGAAACGGTGACTTGATCAGCATAGCCCTGACTGTTAATGAACAACTTAATACATTATCCCTCTTAGTAGTTTTTTAGTCTGTTCTACTTAATATGACTGTTTTAATTCTGTAATTAATACAGAGTTATTCTTAAGTGTTGAAAATAAACTGAAATGTGATTCATGTTAAACATAAGAGTGGGAATAAGAGAGGGAAGAGATGTATAATTTGGGACATGCTCAAGCTGACTTGCCCCAAATGGTAGAGTTAGAAACATACCAGGGGATTCCAATTCAATCCCATCAAGGTGGCATGTACCAATGCCATCTCACTATTCCAAGTGATCAATTTCAGTTCACAATTGATCATAATGAAAGGACTAACAGTCAAAGGGAGCACATAAACAAGTCTAGTACCTGCTAATACTAACTGATAGAATAAAGGGGAGAGTGATCCAACATAGGAAGTGAGATACTCAGCAGACTCATAGAATGGCAGATGTCCTAAATAGCACTCTGGCCTCAGAATCAGCCCTAAAGGCATTCCGATCTGGCTGAAAAGCCCATGAGAGTATTTCAGGCATGGAAAGCCAAGACACTCTGGCAAAAGATCTCTGCAAGTGAGATCCCAGTGGAAAGAACAGGTCATCAAAGAAGGAGGTACCTTTCTCTGAAGGGAGGAGAGAACCTCCACTTTGACTATGACCTTGTCTAAACAAGATAAGAGTCGGAGAACTCAGAGGGCTTCCATAGCCTTGGAAACTCATGACTGGAGCATAGGGAGATTACTGATGCCATAAACAGGAGTGTCAATTTGTAAAGTCAACACCAGGAGGCACTGTGCACTTACTCCTCATGTAGGATCTCTGTCCTTAATGTGCTGTGCATTGAGATTTAATGCTATAACGAGTACTCAAACAATATATTTCACTTTGTGTTTCTATGGAGGTGCAAACTGTTGAAATCTTTACTTAATGCATACTAAACTGATCTTCTGTAAAAAAAAAAAAAAAGAAATTATCAATTCCCAACTTGACTCTCACTGGGATTAAACATGACAACAGGTCTGATCTGATTTCATCATCATTTAAAAAAAATCACCTATTATTTTTCACTTTATGTTTCTGTGTGGGAGCAAACTGTTGAAATCCTTACTTAATGTATACTAAGCTGATCTTCTGTATATTAAGGTAATCGAAAATGATCTTGATGTGAATGGAAGGGGAGAGGGAGTGGGAAAGGGGAGGGTTGTTGGTGGGAGGGACGTTATGGGGGGGAAGCCATTGTAATCCATAATTCGTACTTTGGAAATTTATATTCATTAAATAAAAGTTAAAAAAAATAGGTATGTTTATAATGAAAGAGTACCATATGTAGATGTCAAAGGAACTATTCTATTGAATAATTACTACATTGTATGTGAAGTAGCACAATATAACTCCAAGAATATTATGATAAATTATGCATATTTTAAATCAGTAGAGCAATTATCAACAAATTAATGAATAAAATTATCATGTCATTCAGAGAAAATGCAACAAGCAGTGTATTTTTTTTAAGTTTTATTTTATTTTATTTGCAAGGTAGAGAGAGGGAGAGGCAGAGAGAGTGAGATTTTCTATCTGCTGATTCACTCCTCAAAAAGCTGAAGCCAGGAGCCAGAAACTTCATCCAGGTCTTCCACATGGGTGCAGGGGCTCATGCACTTGAGCCTTCTTCTACTGCCCTCCCAGGCACATAAGCAAGGAACTGGATCAGAAATGGAGCAGCCTGGACTAAAAATGGTGCCTATATGGAATGCTGGTAGTGCAGGGACCTGCTATGCCACAATGCCAGGCCCAAAGCAGTGTATTTGCTAGAGCAGCCATAATATGGTTCCATACATAGATTGGGTGCCTTGAGCAACAGAAATTAACTTTCTCAAAGTTTTGGAGAATTAAAATTCAAAATTAAGTGTCAAAGAGAAAGATGCCTGCCGGCTTGGTTTTTATTTAGGCCTTTCTATTTGGTATGAAGATAGCCAAATTCTCACCATGTAATCTCTTGGTCTTTTTTCTGCATCATCTCATTCCTGGTATATCTCTTATGAAGTCACCAGTTGAATTGCATTAGGACTCACACAAAGGTCTACAGTTAGCCTTAATTGCCCATTTGGTGACCCTATCTCCAAATACAGTCATTTGGGGATTAGAGTTTCTACAAATGGATTTTGGGGAGAAAATAATTCAGTCTATAAATAGTCTATATAAGTACCACAATAAAGTATTTAAGATAGTTTATGGGCACAGCCATTCACCCTAATGGTTAAGGTGATAGTTAAGATGTCTGTGCACCACATTGGAGTACCTGGGTTTGACATCCAGCTTTGCCTTCCAACTCCAGATTCCAGGAGGGGTGAGCCCTGGTAGGCAGTGGTGACAGTAAGTAATTGAGTTCCATATACCCAGGGGAAGGATCTGTATTGAATTCCCAGCACTTTTTTTTAAAGACTTATTTATTTATTTGAAAGGCAGAGTTACAGAGAGGCAGAGGCAGAGACAGAGAGAGAGGTCTTCCATCAACTGGTTCACTCTCCAGTTGGCCATAATGGCTAGAGCTGTGCTGATCCAAAGCCAGGAGCCAGGAGCTTCTGCCGGGTCTCCCACATGGGTGCAGGGGCCCAAGGACTTGGGCCATCTTCTACTGCTTCCCCATGTCATAGCAGAGAGCTGGATGGGAAGTGGAGCAGCCAGGACTGGCACTGGGATGCCAGAACTACTGGCAGCAGCCCTATCCACTATGCCACAAAGCCGGACCCCTCCAGCACTTGGTTTTAATTTGGCCAGCCACTGTAGATATTTGAGGAGTAAACAAGTGGATGGGAACTCTCTGAGTCTCTGTTTCTGAAGTAAACAAAATTTTTGAAACTCAAAATTTGATGAGCCCAACAGAAGGTAATTAAGGGAAAACACAGGAAAATTCTGAAAATACATAGCCATACTATCATCTGTATGACCAATAAGTTTCTGTTTCAGACTTCATGTTCCACAAGAACCTAGAATATTCTCCTCTAAGCATCATCTTGAAGCATGTAACAATTATTTCTTTTTGATATGGCATCAGAAAGAACAGAGATGGTAACCATTTAGAGATGCACTTGAAATTTAGATAATTTGGGGTTTTTTGTAAAGATTTATTTATTTATTTATTTGAAATTCAGAGTTACACAGAGAGAGGAGAGGCAGAGAGAGAGAGAGAGAGAGAGAGAGAGAGGTCTTCCATCCATTGGTTCACTCCCCAATTGGCCGCAATAGCCGGAGCTGAACCGATCTGAAGCCAGGAGCCAGGAGACTCTTCTGGGTCTCCCACATGGGTGCAGGGGCCCAAGGATTTGGGCCATCTTCTACTGCTTTCCTAGTCCATAGCAGAGAGTGGGATCAGAAGTGGAACAGCTGGGTCTTGAACTGGCGCCCATATAGGATGCCAGCACTGCAGGCGGCGGTTTTACCCACTACACCACAGTGCCAGCCCCTAGACAATTCTTTTTTTTAAAAAAAATCTTGGATTGAATACAAATACATTACACTGGAATTAGGTAATGAAGGACAACTGCCTCAGATTTAGCCCTCTTCCCTTTTCTGTCTTTATTTATAGTCTGTCCTGTACATACATTTCAAGGACAGGTGAGAGGAATCCATGGAACATGACACCAAGTGGACATCAAGGATCACAGGCTGTGACAGTAGCAGAGTGTCATGATGATTCATCATTTAATGTCGCCACTTTAACCTCTTTCAGACACAAAGTATAAAATAGTTGAAGATAGGAGGAAATATTGAGTGTTATAAAAGTCATTTGGAATGCAAATTTAAAACTCAATTTTGTTGCGAGGCCCCATATTCTGCCTTCCCATTGAATTGTTCCTCAGCAGTAAGGCCATTAAAAAAAAGTGAAAGGAGCTGGAGCTGTGCTACAGCAGGTTAAGGCCCCAGCCTGTGGCACTGGCATCCCATATGGGCACTGGTTTGAGTCCCTGCTACTCCACTTTTTTTAAAAGATTTATTTATTGGGGCTGGCCTGGTGGCACAGCAGGTTAAAGGCTGGCCTGAAGTACTGGCATCTCATATGGGCACTGGTTCAAGACCCAGCTACTCCTCTTCACATCCAGCTCTTTGCTATGGCCTGGGAAAGCAGTAGAAGACAGCTCAGGTCCTTGGGTCCCTGAACCCGTGTGGGAGACCTGGAAGAAGCTCCTGGCTCCTGGCTTCAGATCGGCACATTTCTGGCCATTGTGGCCAACTGGGGAGTGAACCAGCAGATGGAAGACCTCTTTCTCTGCCTCTACCTTTCTCTGTAACTCTATCTTTCAAATAAATAAAACGAATCTTTAAAAAAATATTTATTTACTTGAAAGTCAGTGTTACAAAAGAAAGAAAGAGGAGAGAGAGAGAGAGAGAGAGAGAGAGAGAGAGAGCCAGTGCCATGGCTGAATAGGCTAATCCTCCACCTATGGTGCCAGCACACCGGGTTCTAGTCCCAGTCGGGGCCCTGGATTCTGTCCCAGTTCCCCCTCTTCCAGTCCAGCCCTCTGCTCTGGCCCAGGAATGCAGTGGAGGATGGCCCAAGTGCTTGGGCCCTGCACCTGCATGGGAGACCAGAAGCACCTGGCTCCTGGCTTCAGATAAGCGTGGTGTGCCAGCCTGCAGTGCGCCAGCCGCAGAGGCCATTGGAGGGTGAACCAATGGTAAAGGAAGACCTTTCTCACTGTCTCTCTCTCACTGTCCACTCTGCCTGTCAAAAGAGACAGATAGAGAGAGAGAGAGAGAGAGAGAGAGAGAGAGAGATTGATCTTCCATCCATTGGTTCACTTCCCAGATGGCCACAATGGCTGGAGCTGTGCTGATCCAAAGCCAGGAGCCAGGAGCTTCTTCCAGGTCTCCCATGCAGGTACAGGGGCCCAAGGGCTTGGGTCATATTCTACTGCTTTCCCAGGCTATAGCAGAGAGCTGGATTGGAGTTGGAACAGCCGGGACTCGAACCAGCACCTATAGGGGATGCTAGCACTTCAGGTGGCCATTTTACCTGCTATGTCACAGCGCCCCCCCCACCCCACCCCAGCTACTCCACTTCTGATCCAGCTCTCTGCTATGGCCTGGGAAGGCAAAAGATAGACCAAGTCATTGGGCCCTTGCACCTGTGTCAGACACTTGGCGGAAGTTCCTGGCTTCAGATAAGCTCAGATCTGGCCCTTGCAGTCATTTGGGGAGTGAGCTAGCAAATGGAAGACCTCCCTCCCTCTCTGGCTGTACCTCTCTGTAACTGTCATTCAAATAATTAAAATAAATCTTTAAAAATGTAAGAGTTCTTCCTGGCATATTAACAGGCAGCCTTTCCCTTGAACATCTCTTAATCCTCTAAACCTGTGAACGTGTTACCCTATATGGCAAAATGGATTGCAAGTGTGATTGTGTCTAATTCCCTGAAAAGGGAAATTAACCTGGAGACTATAGGTGGGGCAATTTAAATTACAGAGGTCTGTAAAAGTAAAAAATCTTTCCCAATTGTGCTCAGAATGTGACCTGACTACAGAAGGAAAATGAGATATATTTTTTTCAGGGCCAGCGCTGTGGCGTAGCACGTGAACGCCCTGGCCTGAAGTGCCGACATCCCATATGGGCACCAATTCAAGACCCGGCTGCTCTACTTCCAATCCTGCTTCCTGCTATGACTTGGGAAAGCAGTAGAAGATGGCCCCTACACCCACGTGTGGGACCCGGAAGAAACTCCTGGCTCCTGGCTTCAGATTGGCACAGCTGTGGCCATTGTGGCAAATTGGGGAATGAATCAGCAGATGGAAAACCTCTCACTCTCTCTCTCTGCCTCTCCTCTCTCTACGTAACTCTGACTTTCAAATAAATAAATAAATCTTAAGAAAAAAGAGAGAGAGAGAGAATATACCAGAGCCACCACAGAGGAGAGTGTTTAGATTGGGTGAATGTTAAAAGGCAAGGGAAATGTGTGATTAATTATATGTATACCAGTTCTCATTTAAATGTGATTGTAAAATGGTAATTAAACAAGATTTTAAAAGAGATATTTTTTCTGCCTTTAAAATGGTGGGAGAGTCCTCTAGCCAAGGAAGGTGGGCATCTTCCAAAGCAGGATTGGGGAATGGGAAGCCCTCAGACCACATATAGCCCATCTAATCATTTGGTGTGGCCCTGCCAAGGCAACCACAGGAGGGACTTGAAAGTCAATAAATCTACAGCAGATTAATTTTTACATTGCTAATTATTCATGGTTTATGAATTATACATATCCAAATGACCCATGGCAAAAAAAAAAGTTTCCCCACTCCTGTGAGGCTGGTAAAGGGAATAAATTCTGTAAAATCTCTGGGAGGAAATGCAGCCATACCCTTGCCTAGATACTAAACACATGAGGTCTTTATTGGACTCCTACCTAACCACAAGGAAATCAATGTATTTCTTCAAGGCATTCAGTTTGCAGTAACTGGTGACAGCAGCAGTAGAGAACTCATGAAGTGCAGGAGTGTCCTGGGCACTGATAATGACCATCTAGTGCCAGCAGTGCTCCCCAATCACTGGCATAAATGAAAAGGCCCTCCAAGATTTTTCCATATCACTGAGGTAGTGTGACACCAATCCCAGAGGAGGTTCATTGAATTCATGAACAGTGAGTTGTCATAAAAACTAAGTATAAGGGCCGGCACTGTGGCATAGTGGGTAAAGCTGTCGCCAGTGGTGCCAGCATCCCATATAGGTGCTGGTTCGAGACCCAGATGCTCCTCTTCTGATCCGGCTCTCTGCTATGGCCTGGGAAAAGCAGTAGAAGATGGCCCAGGTCCTTGGGCCCCTGTACCCACATGGGAGATCTGGAAGAAGCTCCTGGCTCCTGGCTTTGGATCAGCACAGCTCTAGCTGTTGTGGCCAACTGGAGAGTGAACCATCAGAAGACCACTCTCTCTCTCTCTGCCTCTCCTCTCTGTGTAACTCTGACTTTCAAATAAACAAATAAATCTTCAAGAAAAGAAAACTAAGTATAGGGGACAATGCTGTGGTGCATAGTTAAAGCCTCAGGCTGCAGTACTGGCATCCCATATGGGCACCGGTTTGAGTCCCAGCTGTTCCATTTCTGATCCAACTCTCTGCTAATATACCTGGGAAAGCAACAGAGGATAACCCAAATTCTTGGGCCCCTGCACCCATGTGGGAGACCTGGAAGAAGCTCCTGGCTCCTGGCTTTGGATTGGATCAGGTCCTGCCATTGCAGCCATTTGGGGAGTGAACCAGCAGATGGAAGACCTCTCTGTGTCTCTACCTCTCTCTGTAATTCTGTCTTTCAAATAAAATAAAATAAATCTTTTTAAAAAAGAAAAATTAAGTATAAAATAATTGTTTCTAAGATATAAATTAAAGATTTGGGGCTGGCACAGTTGTGACATAGTGGGTTAAGCTACCACCTATGATATTCTCATTCCATATGGGCAACAGTTTGTGTTCCAGCTGCTCCACTTCCAACCCAGCTTTCTACTGATATGCTGTGGGAAGCAGAAAAAGATGGCTCACTCCAATGATATGGGAGACCTGGATGAAGTGCCTAGTTCCTGGCTTCATCCTGGCCCAGCCCTGGCCATTGTGGCCTTTTGGGAAGTAAACCAATAGATGGAAGACCTCTCTACCTGGGTCTCCTCTCTTTGAAATTCTTTATTTCCAATAAATAAATAAATAAATAAATAAATAAATAAATAAATCTTTGCAAAAGAAATTAAAGGGTTTTTTTTGATTAACATGAAAATTTATGTCTGATACATATGTAGGTCTTATTTTTTATCATAAATAAACTTGCCAGTAAAAATCATTTCCACTGTTATTTATACTTTTAAGTAAAAACTGTGCATAAAGCAATTTTATCTCCAACTTTCTGATGAATCTTTTCAAATATCTCCCTGTGCAATTCTACTGTAAAATAAGATTCAAAAACCAGAGTTGACTGAAAGGTTGGGGGATTAATAAATCTCCAAGACATTCACAAGAAGCTGTAGTGCTTGTTGCCAGAAACCCATTTCCTCTTTATTTATCTACTTGTATAGAGGTCTCTTGCAGGTTGATGATAAAAGGCTTCTCTCTGATTCACCTCTACATGCCTCAAAAGGTCTGGCACAGGGAAAACACTAAGGAGAGATGTACTCAATGAATTAACAAATAAATAATACTTTTTTAAAATATTTATTTAAAAAAAATTTTTTGACAGGCAGAGTTAGACAGTGAGAGAGAGAGACAGTGAGAAAGGTCTTCCCTCCATTGGTTCACCCCCCAAATGGACGCTACGGCCGGTGTGCTGCGCCAATCCAAAGCCAGGAGCCAGGTACTTCCCACTAGTCTCCCATGCAGATGCAGGGCCCAAGCACCTGGGCCATCCTCCACTGCCCTCCCAGGCCACAGCAGAGAGCTGGACTGGAAGAGAAGCAACTGAGACAGAATCTGGTGCCCCAGCTGGGACTAGAACCCGGAGTGCTGGTGCCACAGGCAGAGGATTAGCCTAGTGAGCTGTGGGGCCGGCCTAAAGATTTATTTATTTAAAAGACAAAGTTACAGAGGGAGGTAGAGACAGAGAGAGAGGTCTTCCATTTGCTGGTTCACTCCCCAGGTGGCCACAATAGCTGGAGCTGCACTGATCCAAAGCTAGGAGCCAGGAGCTTCTTCTGGATCTCCCATGTGGGTGCAGGGGTCCAAGCACTTGGACCATCTTCTACTGCTTTCCCAGGCCATACCAGAGAGCTGGATGGAAAGAGGAGCAGCCAGGACTAAAACTGGCACCCATATGGGATGCCGTCACTGCAGGTGGAGGATTAACCCACTGCGCTATAGTGCTGGCCCAATAATACTTCTTGAAGTAGTATTCTCACAGGGTCCTCCTAAACACAAGAGGTCTAGTTCCTCCATTGAGTCCCCTTCCCTTGTCCTGCCTGCAAAAGGAAACCAGTTTCCTCAACACTGTTACAATCATTAAACACAGGCAAATTTCTTTCTTAGAGGAAAGTTACTGTCTCTTTCAAAAAGTAACTCCTCAGGATAGATGCTCCTAAGTCTCACAGTGGTAAGTTTTGTGATGTTGATGATCACAAGAGCAGACCCAATGGCAATCTGCAAATGCACAATGAGAGAAGCACCAAGACCACTCCCCAAAGCCCAAGTCCTCTCTTGAATGAATGTCCCCCAGCTTTTGTCTCTGTATCTATGGTAAGTCCTTCCCTGAGCTACTGGGAGAGATGTGGTTTGGAGCAGTAACCTTACCTCCTATGCTGGCTACACAAGTAAACTCTTTTTCAGCAAAACTTGGGCCTTGACTGGTGCCATGGCTCACTCGGCTAATCCTCCACCTGTGGCGCCAGCACCCCGGGTTCTAGTCCTGATTGGGGAGCCAGATTCTGTCCCGGTTGCTCCTCTTCCAGTCCAGCTCTCTGCTGTCACCCAGGAGTGCAGTGGAGGATGGCCCAAGTGCTTGGGCCCTGCACCCGCATGGGAGACCAGGAGAAGCACCTGGCTCCTGGCTTCAGATTGGTGCAGCCAGCCATAGCAGCCATTTGGGGAGTGAACAAATGGAAAAGGAAGACCTTTCCCTCTGTCTCTCTCTCTGTCCACTCTGCCTGTGAAAAACAAACAAAAACCAACTTGGGCCTTTATTCAGTCCATATGACTTAGACATTGAATGCTTTATTTGTAAGATAGGCAACTTGAAAAAGCATTTTCTACTAAGTAATGTATTTGTGTTATATTTTATTTTATTTTATTTTATTTTATTTAAGACTTATTTATTGAGGCTGGTGCTGTGGCATAGTCTTAAAGACATTGCCTGCAGCGCTGGCATCCCATATGGGCAGCAGTTTGAGTCCCAGCTGCTCCACTTACAATCCCTCTCCTTGCTAATCTGCTTTAGAAAGCAGAAGACAGTGCAAGTCCTTGGGCCCCTGCACCCATGTGGGAGATCCAGAAGAAGCTCCTGGCTCCTGGCTTTGGCCTGGCCCAGTGGGCCATTGTGGCCAATTGGAGAGTGAGCCAGTGGATGGAAAATCTCTCCCTCCATCTCTCCCTCTCTCTGTAACTGCCTTTCAAATAAATAAATCTTAAACAAAAGGCATATGCCACAATGCCAGCCTCTGCATTTTTTTTTCACAGGCAGAGTGGACAGTGAGAGAAAGACAGAGAGAAAGGTCTTCCTTTGCCATTGGTTCACCCTCCAATGGCCACCGCAGCTGGTGCACTGCGGCCGGTGCACTGCACTGATCCGAAGGCAGGAGCCAGGTGCTTCTCCTGGTCTCGCATGGGGTGCAGGGACTCAAGTACTTGGGCCATCCTCCACTGCACTCCCGTGCCATAGCAGAGAGCTGGACTGAAAGAGGAGCAACTGGGACAGAATCCAGCACCCCGACCAGGACTAGAACCCGGTGTGCCGGCTCCACTAGGTGGAGGATTAGCCTATTGAGCTGCAGTGTCGGCCCTCTGCATTTTATTTTAAAAGTTCTAAAATGAATTAGACTTCCTGCTAAAGGAACATTTTTACAAGTTTCCCTGGGGGATCAGCATCGTGACATAGCATACAAAGACACCTCATATGAGTGTCTTGGCTGCTCCACTTCTTTTTTATTTTTTAATATTTATTTATTTATTTGAAAGGCAGAGTTATAGAGAGGCAGAAGCAGAGAGAGAGAGAAAGAGAGAGGTATTCCATTTGCTGGTTCACTCCCCATATGGCTGCAATGGCTAGAGGTGCACAGAATCTGAAGCCAGTAGCCAGGAGCTTCTTCCAGGTCTCCTAAATGGGTGCAGGGGCCCAAGCACTTTGGTATCTTCCACTGCTTTCCCAGGCTATAGCAGAAGGCTGGATCAGAAGTGGGGAAGCCAGGACTCTAACCAGCACCCAAATGGGATGCCGGTACCACAAGCAGGGGCTTTGCCTGCTGTGCCACAGTGCCAGCCCCAGCTGCTTCACTTCTAATCCAGATCCCTGCTAATGGCCTGGGAAAAGCAGCAGATGATGGCCCAAGTACCATCTGCACTCATTGGGGCCATTTGGGGACTGAACCAGCAGGTGGAAAATCAATCTCTCTCTCCCTCTCTCTCTCTCTCTCTCTCATTCTGCTCTTCAAGTCAATGAATGACTCTTCAATAAATAAACAAACAAATAAATAAATCTTTTAAAGAAAGAGTTTTCCTGAAGTCATTATTATATGAGAACATTCACAGTTAAGCTGTAATGATTTCAGTTGTTGATTTTTACTTATGGGTTCATAGACCTTCTAATATTCGCAAATACTTGCATCTGATCCACTTATAATTAGACATTTTATGAAAGAGTGGACTAACGCTATTAAAAAATTATAACAATGTCATTTTTTCATCCTTTTGGAAATACAAATAAAATGTAAAAAGAAAAATCAAAAACAAAAACAAATAATATATGTATATATATGTATATTTAACTAGCTTATCATGATTGTTCTATAATTATGTCAATAACAAGTTATTAAATTTCTAATGCTTCTTTCTAAATCTTTGAAATCCTTCAAACACATCAGGAACATATATCATATACATTATAGAAAGCAACTTTGTAGTTCTTCCTACAGCACAGACAAAGCAATAAGATGAGGGCAAATAAGCAATAAAGTGAAGAAAAATCTGTGCTCTATGCAAAGGGAACAGCGGGAAGAGATAAAGCTGCTCAGTTTTCTGCTGTAGAGTGCTGTGCCCTGCCTGCTTACCCACTGACCATCTGCTCCCAGAGGCTCAACCTGATCCTGAACTTGGACCAGGTACTAGTGCTACAAGCAGGAAGGGTGCGGTGCTGGACTCACTACTGCCCTGCACAACCATCCCCATTTGCTGTCCAAGCAGCAGATAAAGGGAAGCCAGCAGGGATCCCACCACTCTCCTTGAGGGCCCTGAGCCCCATCCCCCATGCTATGGGGTTCTCATCTCCATCTGTCCACAGCTGGGCCAACACAGAGGTTCTGACTGCAGGTTTGCGTTCTCCTCTGTGGCTCCAGCTCTCTTCATTTCCCCAGAGAGGAAAATGACATCCTGGTTTCCTCTTGGGAAACCACTCCTCAGTGGACAGAACCCATAGGCTTCCCCAGAATCAGGCCTCTGCTCTGCCCTTTTTTGCAGCTGACACTCAAGGTGGGGTTTCTGAGACAGGAGCCCACCTGTTTATTTTATTTTTGATAAAATTCCCATCTTGCATTTTGTGTATTAAAAACAAAATACTTTTGACATGAGCTGAAGCCCCCTTAGTATGTGTGCCAGAGCTGGGCGCTGGTGAGAAGGGATCTCTCCAGCCTCAGGATGGAGGAGGTGAGGAAGGGCCTGTAAAGCTCCCCTCCATCACAGTGCTGTTGTCTTTCCAGGCTCAAGGGCAGGTCAGTTGGCAGGGAGAGTACTGCTGACAGCTGCCAACCTGACACTCCTAGGTCTAGCATACCAGGGCATAATGTAGGCCAGGATAGCCTCAGGGCCTGGGGCTGACACTATGATGATAGACCCTTAGGTTCAGCAACATAGTGGTTAGGACCAGGGCAGCAGTGAGAGCCCCAAACACCATCAAGGCAACCAGATTAGACCCCTAGCCCAGACCTTTGCCTAAACACCAACTCCTTCACTGAGATCCATGGAAGAGCAGTCCCCATAGTGGGGGAGTGGGGAGCTAATCCTGTGACAGGTGCTAAGGTGGTCCCTAGAGGGGTATCCACAGTGGTGAGGGGTTTGGGGCAAGTAAGACAGTCTCAGAAGTCTTGCCCCCATAGACATTGGGGCAGAGGGAGTGAAAGTCAAATGCTTGATCCCCACACAGGCTCTTCTCTGTTGAGAAGGCAGAAGTGTCCAGAAAGGCCTTCAGGGCAGAGGCAGGGGAAGCAGTTTATGACATCAAGGCAGGTGGCACCGTTGACACATGGCCACATCAAATAGTTGCCTACATTTGTCATTTTCCACAAAGCCTTCTGGGCAGTGGCAGGTGAATGTGAGCGCAGACTCAGACATCTCAACACCTCCTGCCATTCTGTCATGGGGAGCTGAGGTTGGGATAGAACAGGACATTGATGCCAAGTGGCCAACACTGAGCAGTGTCCTGACCACAGCATCCTGCTAGAATTTCTAGCTGCATCACATTAGGTCACTCTCTTTGAGCTTCAGATACCTTACTTAAAACAGTACCCAGCTTCCAAATCTTGGGAGTTAAATGAGATAATCCAACATCAAACAGCACAGGATCTGTTCCATAGCAAGGCTCAGTTTCAGTGTGCTGTTATTAGTCTCACAGGTGTCAGAGCTTGAGAAATAAATGAAAACAAGTCCAGCCTGAGGGGTGCCTCTCATTCAGACAAGGGGCATCAGGCTGCCATGTGGAATTCTCTAATGTCACTGGCTAGCTTTCCGGAAGGACAAAAGGAAACCTAGTCTCCTCAACATATGTCTGCTGTATCTCCACATGTGTTTGTTGTATCTCCACATATGTCTGTTCTATCTCTGGCTCCCACAGATTATTCTTTGAGACATGGTTCAGAAGGTACCAAAGAAAACTTAGAAAGCATGAGCTGGGGACATTGGCATGCATTCTGGGATTTTATCTTAGGATACACCCAGCTGGGTCTCCCCTCATTCTCCACCCTCTCAACAGCCCTGCATCTTCCCTCACTCCATCACCAGATTCTGGTCTAACTACTCCACACAGCCCATTGGCCCAGCACTCACTCTGCCTGCTCCCAGAGTCCAGCCTTGTACTCACAGTCACCATTATGTATACCTGGTGGGCACTAACAGTGGCCTTAACCACATTTGTCACATTTACACAGGCTTCCATTCTGGAAGGGGACTGAATAGTACAGATGTGCTCATCTGGGGAGGATGTGGGACATGGGTTATCATGGTAGAGGTCTTTTGTCTTTTAATTAAAATGGTTTCTAACTAACATGATTAAGGTTGTGGTAGAGGCCTTCCCAAGTTCAGAAGAAGACAAAGGGAGGAACTTGTCCTGGGAATGAAATGTAATTGTTATCTTCTTGTCTGTGGATTTACTATCTGCTTGGCTTCCTGCTTGTTAGCACTAAGGGATGGTGTTAACCCTTGCTAGACAGTGTAACACTCAGTATGTGTGTGGAAAAGAAAACATCATCAGTAACTATGTATGCATGCACAATATTGTATCATCTCCTGCAGCCACCATGAAGCATTGGAATACCCCCCAAAATGCATGCATGTATCCATAGAAGGGAGACAAAGAAGCTAAAACTGTGTATAAGAAAATACCCAGACCAGTGCTGTGGCATTGTGGGTGAAGCCACCTCCTGCAGTGCCAGCATCTCATAAGGGCACCAATTCGAATCCTGGCTGCTCTGCTTCCTTTTTTTTTTTTTTTTAACCAAAGTTGTTTTATTTGCAATACAATACTTTGCATAACAATTTTTGGTGCAGTTCTTAGAACACATTGGAAATTGGGACCAAAATTTTGACTGGGTAATATTTGGCAGGCCAGGTGGGACCTCACCCCTCCAGAATTCCTGATCTTCAAACTCTCCAGTTTCTCATGAACAGAGCAAAGGACAATGGCAGACAGCCTAGACTATCTCGTTCATGCTACCGAGAGTGGGAGTTCAGGCCTCACTGAGGTAGCTCCTGCCTTGGTGCTGTTGCAACTGGTCCAGCATCCCTGCCCCTCAAAATATCCAGTGGCTACACTGAGAATTTTTGCTTTTAAGAAGTCTCACCAGAGGCAAGTGCACTGACCACTGTTGTATGGCTATAAATCATTTTTGAGTGTGGTCTAGAAATGTCCATGCAATGCTAGATTCTGGAATCTGAAGACCCTCACCTACAAGATAAAGCAGTGCCCTAGCATGAGGTTTGACTAGCCAATTTTTAAAAAAAGATTTATTTATTTATTTATTTGAAAGTCAAAGTTACACAGAGAGAGAAGGAGAGGCAAAGAGAGAGAGAGAGGTCTTCCATTTGATGGTTCACTCTCTAATTGGCCATAACTGCCAGAGGTGTGCCAATCTGAAGCCAGGACCCAGGAGCCTCCTTGGGGTCTCTCACATGGGTGTGGGGGCCTAAGGACCTGAGCCATCCTCCACTGCTCTCCCAGGCCACAGCAGAGAGCTGGATTAGAAGTGGAGCAGCCTGGTCTCAAACCAGAGCTCAAACGGGATGCCAGCGCCTCAGGCCAGGGCGTTAACCCACTGTGCCACACCGCCAGCCCCTGATTAGCCAATCTGAGGTAGGCTACACAAGCAGGTTAGAATCCTCTTGGCAGATTTTGCCCATGACAATGCAGGGCTTGAATCCTTCCAAAGACACTAGGATCCTTGTTAGCATCTGTGATTTGAGAAATTGTCAGAAATTGTCGGAAATGCCTGGCTCTTTTTCCTTCTGCTTTTTTGTCTGATCAGGCTGGCCTCAAAGGGAAATTCTTTCCCCATGTTTCTTTCCCAGTACACCCTGGCTCAGAACCTTTGCTATCCATCCTGATAAAAATCCACCTGGGCCTTTTGCTGGAATAAATAATAATACTTCCTGTTAAAGGCTTTGGTGTCTCATCTCTGTACAAAAATCCCACTACAGGATGGCCCCTCACATCTTGTTCAAAGACCTGTATGGGCCCCATTTGCCAGGCCCTCTGGACCCAAGGCTCTGTGTGTGTGGCTCATACTAGAATCCTGCCCCAGGGTGATATGGCATTCTGGGATGGTATTCTGGGGTGGTGGAGGGGACTATAACCTTTCTGAGCCTCTGTTTTCTTACCTGCAAAATAGGAATACACTTCACAGGGTTGTGTTGAGGAATAAAAATGATGTCTGCCAATGCCTTCAGAACCATTTCTGGGATGTCTGAAACACTCACAAGCATTGAAAAAAGAGTGACCTTGAAAGGTCATCAGGATTACTTTCCCATCCCAGTTCTCAGAAAACATCTGACCTATATCACTGAAGCCCTTCAAGTATGTATGCAGAGGTCTTCAAATAGTTCATGGAAAATATGTATGATGAAAAATTTATGCTTGATTTTCAAAACCTTTTGTATGAAAGTAAATTTGTTTTTTAACTCCATTTTCCATGAACTTTTGAAGTACTTCTGATAGTCTCAAACACCCACAGCTGACTGAGCAAACTGCCCTGTCTGCTCCCTTCTCTACATGCAGAAATTCCCCCTGCTACAGAATCTGCCCAACCTGCACCTCAGAGAGTCAGTTACTGAAAGGCTCTTCACAGAGCCTCTTTCAACACAAGCGTCTCCCAGCAGCACTCCCCACCCCAGCCTCCCTTGCCAGGCTAAACCATTCTCTTTCTTTTACCTTCTGCTTTCCTCATGTCTCCCAATCTCCAGATTATTGTCAAGCTTCAGGTCTCCTGTCAAGCACCTTGAGGAACAACATGTCAAACTCCCTGAATCAGACTTGGAGGGGTAAAGTTGATGAAGCAAGAGGCAGGCAAAGGGCCAGCACTGTGGTGCAGTGGGTGAAGCCGCCGCCTGCAGTGCTGGCACCCCACATGGGTGCCGGTTTGAGTCCTGGCTGCTCCACTTCTGATCCAGGTCTCTGCTACCTCCTGAGAAAGTAGTGGAAGATGCCCCAAGTCCTTGGGCCCCTGCACCCATGTAGGAGACCCAGAAGAAGCTCCTGGATCCTGACTTCAGATCAGCACAACTTGGACTGTTGCAGCCATTCAGAGAGTGAACCAGCAAGTGGAAGACCTTTCTCTTTCTCTCTCTGAAATCTGCTTTTTAAATAAATAAATAAATCTTAAAAAAAAATAACAAGACAGGCAAAGTGGAATGCTGGGGCTGGGGTGGGGTTTGCCGATTTGTGGCATTGTCCTGTTGCTATTGGTGAAATAGAATGCGAACAGCGAGTCTCATTCCCTAAACATTTGTTCTGGGGCTTGATCTTATGGGTGTGTAGGGCTGAGGAATAGGGAGTCAATGGTTTGGGGGCAGGTACCTTTAAGAAGACGTGAAGCGGGCTGCATCGTGGCCCAGGTCACAGTGCAAGCTGCAGTCATCAACTACAACAGATAGATATGGGAGAGGAGAATCTGGGTCATAGTAAGGCTCCCTGAGATGTGGGACTCTGGAGATGATTCCAGGTTCCTGGCAGTGAGTGGATCCGGTTCTGGGGCAGGGCCATAGAGATGCTTTCCACTCCAAAGCACGACCTGGGTCTCTCCAGCTCTGCCCATGACAGTGGCTACAGTGTTGTCTGTGGCCGGCAGACATCAACCTGCAAGCTGTGACCGCTGAAGAGAGCGAGGACAATGCCGACAGGTGCGCTCACAGCCGCCGGCTGCCCTGGTGCGAGGGACAGGTGGACGTCTGTGTCAGACGCTGGTTAGAAGATGGCCAGAGGCGGAGATAGTGGAACAGATACGGGAACCATGTAACTGTACCCAACAAGGGATCGGAGCTCTGGGATGGAAGAAGGGAGCGAGGGCAGTGGGGAGGCGGGGACAGGAGAGAGTTGAGTTTGCATGGGGACCGGAGACAGGAAACTGAAAGGGAGTCTGCAGGAAGGAGACAAAGGATGGGCTGAGCAGAGCATGGCCCAGCGCGAGAATGCCGCGGCTGGGCTCAGGGTCGGGAAGGATGAGGTCCGCGGCGATGAGGATAACGTCGAGAGGCGTCCTCGCACGTGAAAGGGAAGCGGGAAGGAGCTGGAGGAAGGGCAGACTCGGTATCCCAGCGGCGTCGCCTCCAACGGCCCCCTGCCCACTCAGGACTGGCTGCTGTGTCCCACTCATATCTCCGCAGCACCCGGCTTCCTGGGCGGCGCAGGGCCTGGGACACCCTGGCGACCCCGGCGACCCCAGCTCCGCGCGTCCCTGCCTACGCGGTTTTCATTTCCGGCTGGCAGTGGGCGGGCTCGGGCCCCAGAGGGAGGCCAGAACCGTTGGGCTCCACTGCGGGTTGTCCCTAGTTGGCTACAGGCCTTGTCACTGGAGGCGATTGAAGCGCCGGCTTGCTAGGGAATCCGGGTCTCTGGGCGACCCCAGGCGGCAGCTCCCGTCCTCAACCTTGAAGTTTGCTACCCGTCCCCAGTCCGGCGCCCAATCCCCCGCGATACAGGACGCTCACTTCATCCTGCCCCTCTGGTCGCATGCCGCGCACCCCAGACCCCTGCCCTCTGCCACCACCGAATCTGGTGTTCTTCAAGGAAAGAAGGAAATCGTGGGCACCGTAATGGGAGCAAAGGGTCAAGCCCGCCAGAGGTGCATGGCCCCGCCATTCTCCATCCCCACTTTTCTGACCTGGGCCCCGCTGCTGCCCGTCACGCATCTCCTACGTATCCCAGTCACACGAGAGGCACCCTTGCCGCCGGACCGGGACGCTCCATTCACTAGCCCACTAGGAAAGCCCTCAGTCTGCTCCTTTCTTATGGTGGTCGCTGTTTTGTTTCCTCCTTGCCATATACAGTTTCCTAGCATCCACCTGTGTCTTTCTAAACATCCGACATCTGTTGGTTTCAGTGGTCAGCTCTGGGAAAGCTCCATGGACAAGGAACCCCAGACTCCGTCAATGGGCCTTGAAATTCCCTCTTCGGCACCCTAGCACAGCCATCCTGGGCTTCAGCTGCACCCTCCAGTGCCTCAGCCCAGAGCTCAGAGTGTGAGACTTCCAAAGGGGAGGACACCTCTCTAGGTCTCTCCACAGCCCCCGTTCAGAGTGCAGTCACTTTTGTGCAGGATGGACTGCAGAGATCAGGAATGCTGCAGCCTATCTGGCCCTCCGGATGGCGATTACATCATTTTAGTGGAAAACTCAGAGGTTTCACTTCGTTAAGCCCGTGCAGAACAGCTTCTCCAGAAGTCCTCACGGGGGCAGATTTCTGAAGTCTTCACTGGAGGTGGACCTAACCCCCCCACACCTCCACTCTCCAGCAGGCTTCCCCTCTTCAATAGCTTCTTCCCCAAGAGGTTTTTGAATTTGAGTAAAGATGTGGCTCTGATCTTTATTTTTTCCAGTGAAAGCTGCAAACAAGTTACAGTGCTAAACACTGTTGTGCATAAATAGATTACATCGATGAATAGACTTAGTGGGGAAAGGCCAGACACAAAGCAGAACCTATTTGGGTATTGGTAGCAGCATTTCTGGATGCTGGAGGTACTGTTTTTTTTTTTTCTTATTGATCTTTTCAGCATTTCCCTTTTTTCCAAAATGAACCACACTGTATTAGATTAAAGTAAAAAGAAAAAAAAATGCCCGAGATTTTGTGAGCTTGGTAAGGTCACAGTTATTTTTCTTTTTTAAAGATTTATTTATTCGAAACTCAGTTACATGGAGAGAGAAAGAGAGGCAGAAAGAGAGAGAGGTCTTCCTTCCACTGGTTCACTCCCCAGTTGGCCACAAGGGTCGGAGCTGGGCTGAGCTGAAACCAGGAACTTCTTCTGGGTCTTACATGTTGGGTGCAGGGGCCTAAGGACTTGGGTCATCTTCTACTGTTTTTCCAGGCCATAGCAGAGAGCTGGATTGGAAGTGGAGCAGCTGGGACTCGAACTGAAGCCCATATGGGATGCTGGCACTGCAGGTGACAGCTTTACCCACTACACCAGAGTGCCAGCCCCCAAAGCCACAGTTTTTATAGTTTTGACCCCTTTTCTTATCCTGATTTTTCACACAGATATAATGTGTCTACAATGTTTTATCCTGGCTCTTAAAAATGTTTACTATTTATTTGAGAGACATGACAGAAACAGAGCACTCTCATCCACTGGTTCACTTTCCAAATGCCTGCAACAATGCAGGATAAGCTGGGTGAAAGCCAAAAGCCAAGAACTCTTTCCAGATCTCTCATGTATAAGGATCCAATTACTTAATCCATCACCTGTGGCTAAGGAAGCTGGACTCAAGAGCTAGAGTGCAACTTGAACCCAGACACTCTGATATGGGATGCAGGCACCTTAATCACCAGACTAAACACCACTTCATGTCATATATTCATAGTTTTTGGAAGCATACTTTTTATGACTCTGTGATGTTCCATTAAATAGATATGTGATAACTTCTTAAACATAGCTAGGTTAAACTTATTGGCCACTTAGGTTATTTTGACATTTTTGTCATCATAAAGCCATTCAATAAACATTAATTAAGTATCTATGTGATAATACCAGGTGCTGGACATTATCTTAGCACTGCGATATAGCTCTCAGGGAAATAGTAAGGCCACATATTACCATGTTTCTACTTTTTCTATTATTCAAGCTTCTTCTTTAAGAGTCTGAATTGATGAATGAGTTCAAGTTGGGAAAAATGAAAATATTTCATTGATAAACAGTATCAAACTTCATTGATGAGCAATAAAGATATTGGAAGCCATTGAAGGTGATGGCATCATATTCCATCACCAACTACTCCCTCCCTCGTGCTTTGAACATTTTAGTAGCTGACTTGTCATTCTCTTAACAACCACTTCTGAAAAATTCTTGGTTTTCTAAAATGTATGTGAAAGGTTGGAGGCAGGGAGAAACAGGCAAGACTTGTGGCTGCAGAGGCCGACCTAGAGCATGCAAAAGGCCATAGCCCTAGGGAACAGATATGCCTACACAAGAGATTGTTTAGGCTACCTGACCCTCAACCCTGATCCACGTAAAGCAAATAAAAGTATATGAACATTGAAATGCAGGGCTCAGACCTGTGAATCTGCAGTCCCCTGGCCCTCATGTTGTTTCCACCTGAATCTGTCTCTGAGCAGATTTTTATCTCCAAACACACAGGGGTAGCTGGACCAACCTGGCAATAGGCAGAAATAATTCACTCCCTAAATGCCTGCAGCAGCCAAGGTTACTGTAGGCTGAAGCCAATAGCCTAGAACTCTACCCGGGTCTCTTACATTGATGGCAGGAGTCCAAATGCTTGACCCATCTTCTGTTGCCCTTCCCATTCCCAACCCAGGGAAGCATATTTTCAGGAAGCTGGATTGGAAGTGGAGTAGCTGGGAATCAAATCAGTACTCTAATATGGGATGGTAGCATTGCTCACAGCAGCTTAACTTGCTGCACAACAACACTGGCTACATCTGTTACTTTTAGATGAAGGCTATTTTGAACAGCTTACACTAGCAGTTTGGAATGCTGTAATTTCTCCATGACAGCAGAGTTGACATGTAAATTATCTAAACTCTTCTGCATAGAGTTTTTATACTCTGTCATAATTATTTATGCATCCAGTTGTTTCTATAAGTATAGATTTATAGATAGCTATTTTATTTCTTGGGTATATTCCAATGATATTTCATTTACTTTCTTATGGACATATTCCAACTTTGGCTATCAGGAGGTTTTTCAATTGGTTTCTGTATCCTTGGCCATACTCACAACCATTTCTTTTTAGCACTTCTTTATTTCTAGTGCTGCAAGATGTTCCTGGCTTATTTTGTATATTACTTGCCTCATCTTAACTCAGTCATTCATCTGAAGAGTTTGGGTGCCTTTAATTGGAGAATGGCATGAAAATTGAGGATCAGATTATGAGGTATGCATGTTGTTACAGAGAACAAGTTACTTTTAGGCCCACTCAGCTAATAGCAGGAGTAACCATATTAAGTAACCTATGTGGATACATGTTATTGCCATTGTGTAGAAACAAACATGACTCTCAAAATTTGTTTGGATATGGAGAACAATGATTCCATGTGTGCACACACACACATAAAGAGACTATGAGAATTTGTTATGTGTTATTTCACACAAAATGAATTTCTGGAGAGAGAAGAGTGGCTTCCCAGGAGGTTCAAACACATAACTTGAAATAGCAGGGAAAGGAGATTTGTTTCTGGTTTTGTAAGGGTTACAATTTGGGCTGGGATGAAGGACCCTGTGTTTGACTTGAACTCCTACTGGTGCGAAGAAGGAACACTTGGGTTTTCTTAACAGCCTCTCTAGATGTAGAAAAGTAGTAGAAGTCACTTGGGTGAGGCTTCAAAGATGCCCCAGTTAAAATTAAAAAAAAAAAAAAAACACCAGAATCTTACTCTTCATTATAATACACATAGCAGTAAAGATTTTACATGTAGCATTTTAACTGTGATAATAGCCCAAATGACTCCATTTTGCTTTGTAAAAACTGTTGTCTTTGTGACTAAACTTATGCTTAAGAAACAAGTTATGCCTGCTTAAGGATTTTAGAATATGATCTTGAGAAAGTCAGCTGAATTTGCCAAGTAATATAGCCTACCCCAGTCAGCAGGACCAGAGGCTGGGGTTTGTGACTACAGGCTCAAACTTAACCTCTTTGACTCTGACCAGCCCCCTTATTTTCTGCTAGAGCCCAACATGCAGCAGGGCCTATCATTGATGCCCCTTATTCCTGATTCCCCATTCTGGTCTCATCTGAAACAATCCTGCTACCCTGAGATGCTGCAATTGTCTTGGTGAAAATCACATCCTCCTTCTCCCAACATTTCTGGCTTCTTGAATTAACCTGCTTTCATGCATCAGTTCTTGACTCTTAAATATTGGTTTGCAAGCAGAGAGAAACTTTACCTTGCTTTTGGTAACATATCTATATTAAGAAAACATGAATTTATACTATATATTTAGTTCAATATTACATGCTTCATTCTTCCTTACTCATCATCTCTACTCCCTCCTTAACAGTGAGAATCTTAATTCCCTTCACATAATTCTGCTTCAGAATGTATGTATAGTGATTTAGAATTAATAAGTGCAGCCAATAATGTAGCCATATCAACTACCATATAAAATGTAGGCAAACTCCTTTTCTCTTTGAGCTTGAAAATGCCACTCTTTCCCTCCTTAAAATATCTATCTATGTATTTGAAAGGCAAACTTATAGAGCGATAGGGAGAAATAGAGAGATAGAAATCTCCCTCAGCTAGTTCACTCCACAAATGGCCACAATGGCCAGGGCTGGGCCAGACTGCAGCCAGGAGCCAGGAGTTTCATCCAGGCCTCACACATGGGGGCTGGATCAGAAGTGGAGTGGCCACAAAGGAGCTAGCACCCATATGGGTCTCTGGCTTTGCAAGCAATGGCTTAACCTGCTATACCACAATGCTGGCCCAGTGACACTCTTTTCCAAATTGTTAACATTAGAATCTTATGCCTTCAGGCTCTTTAGTGAGGTGCTTCATGCATAGTGCTACTTCTATCCTTTTATTACAATATGCAGATGTTCAGGCTTTGCTCTACCACTGTATGTAAGAGGAAGGTCCTCAAAAGTTTCGTGCATATGCAAGTTATTAAAAATTAATATTTCAAACAATTGTAATTTTAAAAAGCTATGACTTTTATTAACTTTTCTTTAATCAGATTGTTAAGTACTAGAGCATGACAATGTGCTTTGACATTTACTTTTTTTTTTTTAAAGATTTTATTTATTTATTTGAGAGTTAGAGTTACAGACAGTGAGAAGGAGAAACAGAGAGAAAGGTCTTCCATCTGCTGGTTCACTGTCCAAATGGATGCTATGGCCGGAGCTGCTCCGATCTGAAGCCAGGAGCCAGGAGCTTCCGCCAGTCTCCCACACAGGTGCAGGGGCCCAAGGACTTGGGCCATGATCTACTGCTTTCCCAGGCCATAGCAGAGAGCTGGATTGGAAGTGGAACAGCCGGGACTAGAACCAGCACCCATATGGAATGCTTGCACATCAGGCCAGGGCATTAACCCACTGCACCACAGTGCTGGCCCCTTTGACATTTACTTTAAGCTAGTTTTCTTTGTTGTCATTTCAATCTTTATGTACAAACACATAAAAAATTCAAAATAGGGATATTCAAGTGGTGTGTAGATTGTTTTTATTGTGAAGTATAGCTGCAACAAAAGGAGATTTTATAATATATTTTGTCTCTATGAACATGAAAGAGTTGAAAATCTGTGTTGGAAAGCACTCTCGACTATACTGTGAAACAAGAAATTTTAACAGCTCGAAGGATCAATTAGAGTGGATTGTGCCAAAAATACATATTCAAAAAATCTCTAAATATGCATGTATATAATTGAAACTATGATTGTTTGTTTTATCAATTACCATTGTACTATGGAAGAAAGGATCAGCAGCTTCAAAAACTCTTATTTGAGAATTGGGAAGTTAAACATAAGCAACACAAACTTCTGACTTAAAGGAGGCTATAACAAACAATTCAGATAGTTTTGTCCTGTTCTCTGTGATGTCTCTAAACACAATTTTCATTTGGGAATGAATAAATACAGTATATACATACATTGAAAATGATCAGAGAAGAATTACAGAAAGTCATGTGCCCCGAGGGCCTGGTTTCCGCCACTCAACCCCAATTGGTATGGCCTGGATACTCACACACCTGGGAGCTTTTAACTTCCATTACAGAACTTCTAAGAAAACAGTCACCACGTGCCAACGTTTCAGTCGCCAACAGACTGCATATACAACAGTGGTCCCATCAGAGGATGGGAATGATACTGTCCACCATCTAGTGACACTGCAGTGCACGCCGTGTCTAGGAGCATGCAGTTCACACAGAACCCTGGCCACCAGGCAGGACACGTCACAGAGGGAACGGAGGGCCTAGGGGAGTGTGCAGCCAACGACCAGGTGTTCCTTTTACAGGGCACGTATTAAGATTTCCAGATGCCTTGGAGACTTGTCTGATCTGTTTCTAGCTTATTCCTACCAGGTGGCTGCTCTAGGAGAGTTCTGACCATCAGTAAAGTTAGATTCAGTGTGAGTCAAGGCAACTGAACCACATCTATGAAGTAGAAGTTTACTACTTAGAGATGTCAGAAGAGGGCCCTATGCCCCCGGGTCAGTGGGAAGGGAAAAGCTCTCAGACAGTCAACTCCATGGCGTCCACGGGACAGGTGAAAGTGAAGGTAGGAGGGGGGCGAGTGAGACCAGGAGGAAGGGGCGGGGCCGGGCGTGCGGCGCTTGCGCAGTACGTGCTGCCTCACCAAGCGGCAGAAGTAGCAACTACTAATTCTGGACGTCTGCGAAGGCAGAGTCCATGCAGAGTGGGGCTTCCCTGAAGAGTGGGGCGGCGGCCACGGCCAGGAAGAGTAGGGCGGCCATGAACAGCAGGGAGGCTGTGACGGTGGCAGCCATGAGTCCTGGCAGGCCGCAGCATTGGAAGCAAGGAAGTGTGGGGAGGAGGCAGTGTTGAGCGTGGGAAGATGGCGGCCGCGGTGGTCAAACAATGGGCACTGAGCGTGGGCCCAGTGGCGGTGGGGGTGAAGTTAGACCTCAGGCGTCTGTGTGGTGAGGAAGCCTGGGGCTGCCATGGGGGAGCCTGGGACTGCAGCAGAGGTGGTGGCCACGGCGCTGTCCTGTGGAGCTGACTTGTGACTGCGTTTATCTTTGAGGCAGTGACAGATCTAGGGCCTACCTCAGTGGAGTGTAGTCGCAGCGTCTGCTGGCAGCAGGCCTCTTGGAGTCCCAGCGGCAGAGGCTCAGACGTGAGAAGAAGTGGCTGGAGTCGGCCGGGCCCTGGAGGACATGGGGCTGGAGCTGGACCTGGAAATGATACCGAAGTTCAACAACGACGTGCTCGTCTCCAAGTTTCCGATGCTGCTCGGTGTTGGCTTAACCTGGCCGGCTGTGCCTTCCTCCTGGACAGGAGCAGCAGGTGAGTCAGTCCGGTCGGACTGACGCTGTCAGCAGCCTGGGGGCATCAAGGTTAAGGGAAGGGACCCCCAAGCCCTGCAGGCAGTGAGGTGGGCCTCTGTCCCACAGCAGAGAGGGTCCGCATGTATGGGGAGAAATCTGGGGTCTGAGGGCGCCTACAGGAGAATTAGGGGCCACAGAGACAGGAGGGGCAAAAGGGATATTGGGGACTGGGTTTCTCTGGGGTTCTGCAGGAAATCAGGGGCCGATAAGACTTGGTTGTGGCGGCATGGAAGGTAGACCTGGAAGGAAAGCCATGTGCTGTTGGCAAAGAGTAAAACCCCAGCACTTCTGGATTTGAAAGACTGAGAAAAAGGTCGGTGTTTAGAGTGCAGGACCAAGGTGGACAGCACTGGAGGGAAACTCTGGGGGAGCGTTTGGTGCCTTGGAAGAGCTGGGAGACGGGAGAATATGTTTGTGTATGTCTCCATCCGAGGATAGATAGGAAAAGGGAAGAATATTATTGCTGAAAGCAGATGACTTTTGCAAGAGCCATAGCAGGGATGCATGGGATATGTGAGATGGGGCCTGTGGAAAATCCTTGGGAAAAGTGGGGGAAAGGAGAATTTGGGAGGAGGATCTTTCTGAAAGGACTGGAGCATGAGTGCAGTGTTAATTAGGAAACTTCAAGAAAGGTCTCCAGGATATTGGGATTCGAGAGGGAGCTTACCTGAAAGAAAACTGGGTTGATAAGCCATTTGAGAAAATGGAGAATTTGACTTAGGCTGAGAATGAAACCTTTTTTGGCTTGTGGTCACTTTGTAGGACTGAATTTGGGCAGAACACTCTGGCTCATTAAAGGAGTGTTTCTTGGCTTTGGAAGAGTTATCTGTTATTTGATAGCTTTTTTTTTTTCTAATTACTTTAAATAATGACAGGAACAACATGATTGTACTTGAAAAAGTATGTGGGAAGAAAAATTGTACATTTGTTTTGGTATAAAAATTTTTTGATAATCCATGCATGGCTTTGTCATGATACATATTTTCCATAAACATTTTACACATGGTAATTTAATGTTATCTAATATTCTGAAGCTTTTTATCATGTTAGAATTTATGCTCACTTGTTGCTAAGATTCATTTGACAGTGCAAAATGCCCAACAGGAAGGCCATGGTACTTCTGTCAGCATTATTCTGGGTACTGAAAATACTGACCAGAGATAACACAATGCAGGTATAAGCCAATCTCATTGAAATCTTCAATTTGTAAGTTTTATGGCTTTTAAACACTATGAGTTTAAGTTGTCACATTGGCTACTGGAAAAATTGCTCTTTACTATTTGATGTGAGGAACACATATGTATGTGTCTATCTATGTATGTGTACATATAGCAAACTGAGGAATATGTACATGCCTGTGTATGTGTATATATGTACGTATATGTAGCAGACTGCCTGGGTTTCATTTCTGACTCCATCATGCATCTCCTATGTGACTAAGGGAAAGTTACTCAGGGCATGTCTGTCATGTCTTAACTGAGAAGTAGAGATAACCAAAGTTAAAGCCCCAGAAAGCTGTGATGAGGATCAAAAAGGTTAAGGAGTGTAGATCCCTCAACCAAGCACCTGGCACAAGCCTGCAAGAAGTGCTAGTAAGGACCACCATTTTTACTATAGCTGTGCATTACCAGATTAACCTCTGAAAGAGGTAAATGTTCCTAAATGTAAATTCATGAACTCTTGACATCTTAAATTCTATAAAAGGCACTGGGCCTATAAATAACTGTGCTTTCATCAATTATTTTTTTTTTTTGACAGGCAGAGTGGACAGTGAGAGAGAGAGACAGAGAGAAAGGTCTTCCTTTGCCGTTGGTTCACCCTCCAATGGCCGCCGTGGTCGGCGCACTGCGGCCGGCGCACCGCGCTGATCCGATGGCAGGAGCCAGGAGCCAGGTGCTTTTCCTGGTCTCCCATGGGGTGCAGGGCCCAAGCACCTGGGCCATCCTCCACTGCACTCCCTGGCCACAGCAGAGGGCTGGCCTGGAAGAGGGGCAACCGGGACAGAATCCGGCGCCCCGACCGGGACTAGAACCCGGTGTGCCGGCGCCGCTAGGCGGAGGATTAGCCTAGTGAGCCGCGGCGCCGGCCACTTTCATCAATTATTGAAGTATGTGAGTTCAAAATTGTTTACTAAGCTTTTGCTAGAAATTAAATTACTTAGAATAAGGAATAATTCTAACAAGTATATGGTAACCAAAATTAAGAGCAAAGGTATGGAATATAAGAGATATGTTTTGATAAAGGAAAAAGTAATATTTGTCCTAAAGTATAATGGTGTTTGGCATGGAGAAAAAAAAATAGGACAATCAGCTGAGGAAAATATAAAGTGTTGTAGATTTGTGGTAGATTGGCTGAGGTTATCATGGAATTGGCCACATGAGTTTCTGGAAATTGAGAGCATTAATACAAAAGGCACATTGACATGAAGTTAGAATTTTGTCCTACATGTTAATGATAAAACAACCAGGTTTTCTGTTAGGAAAAAAGTTGACAAGAAGTTTTGATCTTTTACTTTTGAACTCTGCTTTTAGAGTTTTTCAACCCGTCTTTGTAATTTTCCATGTTGCAACTTTTCTTTTTTTTTTTTTTTACAGTTTGCATTTAGTTGGAGACTTCCTCAGTTTGTCAGTCAGCTCCTGTAGCTTAAAAGTTTAGAGAGCAGGGTTATTTGATTCTGACCTCTAGCTTTTCTTAAGGTATTTAAATTGTTCCAAGAAGTAGGGTGAATATGAGTCTAATTCTATTCCAGGGTTTCTTCTTTGCTGTTTTAGTAACTGAGCTAGGAAATGAGAACTTCAAGTGTAGCACATCTTGGGTTCTCTGATATTGTTTTTAACTTTTATTTAATAAATATAAATTTCCAAATACAGCTTTTGGATTATAGTGGCTTTCCCCCACATAACTACCCTCCCATCCACAACCATCCCATCTCTCATTCCCTCTCCCATCCCATTCACATCAAGATTCATTTTCAATTATGCTTATATACAGAAGATCAGTTTAGTATATACTAAGTAAAGATTTCAATAATTTGCACCCACACAGAAACACAAAGTATAAAGTAATGTTTGAGTACTATTTATACCATTAATTCACATAGTACAACACATTAAGGACAGAGATCCTACATGGGGAGTAAGTGCACAGTGACTCCTGTTGAAATTTAACAATTGACACTCTTATTTACGACATCAGTAATCACCCAAGGCTCTTGTCATGAGCTGCCAAGGCTATGGATGCCTCTTGAGTTCGCCAACTCTGATCTTTTTTAGACAAGGTCATAGACAAAGTGGAAGTTCTCTCCTCCCTTCAGAGAAAGGTACCTCCTTCTTTGATGGCCCATTCTTTCTGCTGTGATCTAACTCACAGAGATCTTTCATTTAGGTTATTTTTTGTCAGAGTGTCTTGGCTTTCCATGCCTGAAATACTCTCATGGGCTTTTTAGCCAGATCCAAATGCCTTAAGGACTAATTCTGAAGGCAGAGTGCTGTTTAGGACATCTGCCATTCTATGAGTCTGCTGTATATCCCGCTTCCCATGTTGGATTGTTCTCTCCTTTTTAATTTTATCAGTTAGTATTAGCAGACACTAGTCTTGTTTATGTGATCCCTTTGACACTTAATCCTATCATTGTGATCAATTATGAACTGAAGCTGATCACTTTGACTAGTGAGATGGCATTGGTACATGTCACCGTGATGGGATTGAATTGGAATCCCCTGGCATGTTTCTAGCTCTACCATTGGAGGTAAGTCTGATTGAGCATGTGCTGAACTGTACATCTCTTCCCTTTCTTATTCCCACTGATATATTTAACAGGGATCACTTTTCAGTTAAATACCTAAGAATAATTGTGTGTTAATTACAGAGTTCAACCAATGGAATTATGTAGAACAAAAAAATACTAAAAGGAATAAAGTAGTAAATGTTCTTCAACAATCAGGACAAGGGCTGATCAAGTCATTGTTTCTCATAGTGTCCATTTCACTTTAACAGGTTTCCTTTTTGGTGCTTGGTTAGTTCTCACCAATCAGGAGAACATATGATATTTGTCCCCTGGGGACTGGCTTATTTCACTCAGCATGATGTTTTCCAGATTCCTTCATTTTATTGCAAATGACCGGATTTCAGTGTTTTTTTTTACTGCTGTATAGTATTCTATAGAGTACATGTCCCATAATTTCTTTATCTAGTCTACTATGGATGGACATTTGCGTTGATTCCAGGTCTTAGCTATTGTGAAGTGAGCTGCAATAAACATTAAGGTGCAGACAGCTATTTTATTTGCCAATTTAATTTCCTTTGGGTAAATTCCAAGAAGTAGAATGGCTGTGTTGTATGGTAGGGTTATATTCAGGTTTCTGAGGAATCTCCAGACTGACTTCCATAGTGGCTTGACCAGTTTGCATTCCCACCAACAGTGGGTTAGTACCTCTTTTTCCCCACCTCCTCTCCAGCATCTGTTGTTGGTAGATTTCTGAATGTGAGCCAATCTAACTGGGGTGAGGTGAAACCTCATTGTGGTTTTGATTTGCATTTCCCTGATGATCCTGAACATTTTTTCATATGTCTGTTGCCTATTTGGATTTCTTCACCTGAAAAATGTCTATTGAAGTCCTTGGCCCATCTTTTAAGTGGGTTGTTTGTTTTGTTATTGTGGAGTTTCTTGATCTCTGTGTAGATTCTGGTTATTTATCCTTTATATGTTGCATAGTTTGCAAATATTTTTCCTGTTGTGTTGGTTGCCTCTTCACTTTCCTGACTGTTCCTTTTGCAGTACAGAAACTTCTCAATTTGATGTAATCACAATTGTTAATTTTGACTTTCCACTGCCTGTGCCTCCCGGGTCTTTTCCAGAAATTCTTTGCCTGTGCCAATATCTTGAAGGGTTTCTCCAATGTTCTCTAATAATTTGATGGTGTCAGGTCATAGATTTAGATCTTTAGTCCATGTTGAGTGGATTTTTGTGTAAGGTGTAAGGTAGGGGTCTTGCTTCATGCTTCTGCATGTGGAAATCCAGTTTTCCCAGAAGCATTTATTTAATAGAGTGTCCTTGCTCCAGGAATTGGTTTTAGATCCTAAGTTGGCTGTAGATGTTTGGATTGATTTCTGGTGTTTCAATTCTGTTCCATTGGTCTATCCATCTGTTTCTGTACCAGTACCATGCTGTTTTGATTACAACTGCCCTGTAGTATGTCCTGAAGTCTGGTATTGTGATGCCTCCGGCTTTGTTTTGGTTGTACAAGATTGCTTTAGCTATTCTAGGTCTCTTGTGCCTCCATATGAATTTCAGCATCTTTTTTTCCAGATCTGAGAAGAATGTCTTTGGTATTTTGATTGGGATTGCATTGAATCTATAAATTGCTTTTGGGAGAATGGACATTTTGATGATATTGATTCTTCCAATCCATGAGCATGGAAGATTTTTCCATTTCTTGGTATCCTCTTCTATTTCTTTCTTTAAGGTTTTGTAATTCTCATCGTAGAGATCTTTACCTTCCTTGGTTAAGTTTATTCCAAGCTATTTGATTGTTTTTGTAGCTATTGTGAATGGGATTGATCTTAGCAGTTCATTCTTGGCCATGGTATTTCCAGTGTATACAAATGCTGTTGATTTTTGTGCATTTATTTTATATTCTGCTACTTTGCCAAACTCTTCTTTGAGTTCCAGTAGTCTCTTAGTAGATTTGTTTGGATCCCCTAAATAAAGAATCATATCGTCTGCAAAGAGGGATAGTTTGACTTCTTCCTTCCCAATTTGTATCCCTTTATTTTCTTTTTCTTGCCTAATGTTTCTGGCTCAAAATCTAGTACTATATTGAATAATAGTGATGAGAGTGAGCATCCCTGTCTGGTACCAGATCTCAGTGGAAATGCTTCCAACTTTTCCCCATTCAATAGGATGCTGGCTGTGGGTTTTTCATAAATTTCTTTGATTGTATTGAGGAATGATCCTTCTAGACCCAATTTTCTTAGCGTTTTCATCATGAAAGGATTATTATTTTATCGAATGCTTTCTCTGCATCTATTGAGATAATCATATGGTTTTCTTCTGCAGCTTGTTAATGTAGTGTATCATATTGATTAAATTGCCTACATTGAATGATCCCTGCATACCAGGGATAAATCCCACTTGGTCTGGATGGATGGTCTTTCTGACCTGTTGTTGCATTCTATTGGCCAGAATTTTATTGAGGATTTTTGTGTCTATGTTTATCAGGGAAATTGGTCTGTAATTCTCTTTCAATACTGTATCTTTTTCAAGTTTAGGAATTAAGGTGATGCTGACTTCACAGAAAGAATTTGGGAGGATTCCCTCTTTTTGGATTGTTCTGAATAGTTTGAGAAGAATTGGAGCTAGTTCTTCTTTAAATGTCTGGTAGAATTCAGCAGTGAATCCATCTGGTCCTGGGCTTTCTTTCTTTGGAGGGCCTTTACTAATTAAATTTCTGTCTCAGTTATGGGTCTGTTTAGGTATCCTATGTCTTCATGGTTCAATTTAGGTAGGTTGTATGTTTCCAGGAATCTGTCCATTTGTGATAGATTTCCCTGTTTGCTGGCATACAAGTCCTTGTAGTAATTTCTGATGACTCTTTTTATTTCTGTGGTGTCTGTTGTTACATTTCCTTTTTCATCTCTATTTTATTGATTTGGGTCTTTTATTTTTTGAGTTAGTTGGGCCAATGGGGTGTCAAATTTTTTTTCCAAAAAAAAAAACAGCTCTTCATTTTGCTGATCTTTTGTAATTTTTGGGGGGATTCAATTCTGTTGATTTCTCCTCTAATTATGTCTCTTCTCCTACTAGTTTTGGGCCTGGTTTGCTGCAGTTTTTCTAGATATTTGAGATGCATTTATAGCTCATCCATGTGGTGCCTTTCCAATTTCTTGATGTAGGCACCTATTGCAATAAAATTCCCTCTTAACATTGCTTTTGCCGTATCCCATAAGTTTTGATATGTTGTATTGTTATCCTCATTTACTTTCAGAAAGTTTTTGATTTCTCTTTTGATTTCTTCTATGACTCATTGTTCATTCATGAGCATGTTGTTCAGTCTCCATGTGTTTGCATACGCTCTAGGGATTCCTGAGTTGCTAATTTCCAGCTTCATTCCACTGTGGTCTGAGAAGATGCATGTTATGATCTCAGTTCTTTTGAATTTGCTGAGACTTGCTTTATGGCCTGGTATGTGGCCAGTCCTAGAGTAGGTTCCATGTACTGCTGAGAAAAATGTGTATTCCTCAAGTGTAGGATGAAAAGTTCTGAAGATATCTGTTACATCCATTTGGTCTGTAGTGCAGATTAAATCTGCTGTTTCCTTGTTGATCTTCTGTCAGGTTGATCTGTCTATTGCTGAAAGTGGAGTATTGAAGTCCCCCAATACTATTGTATTGGAGTCTAAGTCTCCCTTTAAGTTCCTTAACATATCTTTTAAATAACCCAGTGCCCTGTAATCAGGTGCATGTACATTTATAATAGTTACATCTTCCTGTTGAATTGAACCCTTAATCATTATATAGTGCCCCTCTTTGTCTCTCTTAACAGTTTTTGTATTAAAGTTTATTTTGTCTGATATTATGATGGCTATGCCAGCTCTTTTTTGGTTTCTGTTGGCATGGAATATCTTTTTCCAACTTTTCACATTCAATCTGCATGCATCTTTGCTGGAAAGATGTGTTTCTTGTAAGCAGAAAATATATGGGTTTTGTTTTTCAATCCATTCAGCCAGTCTGTGTCTTTTAACTTGGAATTGAGGCCATTAACATTCAAGTGACTGTTGATTAGTAGTGACTTTGCCCTGCAGTTTTTCAAAGATATTTCTAATATGTGCTTTGAACTTCCTGTGATCTTTTACTGGGAGATTTTCTTCCTTTACCTTCTTTCATATTGATGGCCATGTTTCTGTGTTTCTGCATGTAACACATCTTTAAGCATCTTTTGCAGGGCTGGATGAGTGGTGACAAACTCTTTCTGTTTGCTATGAAAGGTCTTTATTTCACCTTCATTCACAAATGAGAGCTTTGAAGGATATAACATTCTGGGATGGCAGTTTTTTTTTTCTCTTAGTACTTGGGCTATATCTAGCCATTCCCTCCTAGCCTATAGGGTATCTGATGAGAAGTCAGCTGTGAGTCTAATTGGAGATCCTCTGGGAGTAATCTGTTTCTCTCTTGCATATTTTAGAATCTTTTCTTTATGTTTCACTGTGGTGAATTTAATTACAACGTGTCATGATGAGGATCTCTTTGGGTCTTGTTTATTGGGGATTCTATGTGCTTTTTGTACTTGGATGTCTCTGTCCTTCTCCAAACCTGGAAAGTTTTCTGCTAGTATCTCACTAAAAAGGCCTTCTAATCCTTTCTCTCTCTCCATGTCTTCAGGAACTCCTAGAACCTGAATGTTAGTTTTTTAAATAGTATCCTGTAGATTCCCAACAATATTTTTTAGATTTATAATTTCCTCTTCTTTTCTTTGGTTTGACTGTATACTTTCCTGTGCTCTGTCTTCTAGGTCAGATATTCTCTTTTTTACCTCACTGATTCTGTTTTTAAGGCTCTCAAATATGTTTTTCCTTTGTTCTATTAAATTCTTCATTTCATTTTGATTTCTCTTCAATATCTCAATTTCATGTTCTATTAAATTCCTCATTTCATTTTGATTCCTCCTTAAGATTTCATTTTCATGAGAGAGATTTTCTGTCCTGTCCTGTATGAATTTCTGTAGTTCATGCATTTGTTTTTGATAACTTCTAAGTGTTCTGATCATAAATTTTTTGAATTCCATATCTTCCATTTCTTCTATCTCATCTTCATATTCTTGTATTGGCGTGTCATGTTCATTTGGGAGCATCATGGTGTCTTCCTTGTTCTTATTTCCTCAGTTTTTGTGTTTGTTCTTTGGCATTGTGGATATATTCTTTGGTTTCTTCTTTTTTTCTTGCTGTGGTGGCTTTTTTCATTACACTATGTCTCTAAATTAAGTGGACTGTCTGCTTTTGGTAAATCTCTAGAGGCTTGTGGTGGGTGTGGCCAGAGAGCTCTGTTCAGTTCTTCAGGGTTAAGGGTGTGCCAAAGGTTACACACCCAGGTTTGGTGTGGTAAATCTTCTCTCCCTCTTTTTTTTCTTTTTATTCAGAAGGGAAGTAATTCTGCTCAGCTGAGCTCTTCTCCTTGGTGGCAATCAGTGCCTGAGCATGAGCCCCTGTGGGTATAATATTCATCTGCTCTGTCCCAAGGACCACACAAATGATCTGTGCATTCCTCACTGTAAGCTTAGATTCCCCTGCAATGTCTTTCACCGGGTAGCCAGTGTGGCCTGTGCTTGTGGCATCTCCCACTAAGACTGCTCAAGTCTCAGCCACACTGTGAGTTATACCACACACCCTCAGTTTTTTTTTTTTTCACTGTGCCAGTTCATAAGCTCCACACATTCACTAGGTCTTAGTCTCCTGTTATTACTCCCCACAAGAGTAAGGTTTTTCTGTTTGGCTGATTGCTGGGTACAGCCCCAAGCTGGTGCAACTGTTACGTATGTCCAAAATGGTGCCTGCTCTATTGGCTCCTAGGCTCTTGTAAGGTGATTGGAGAGATAGAATCATGTCCATACTGTCCCTTTTATTTTTTCTCTCCTCTAGTTAGGCTGGTGTTTTTCCCCCACAGGGCTTCAAGCCTTGTTCCCTTTAGGCTCTTCCTGCCACTTTTCTGCCAGTGTCTCATGCTACTGTGGTTTTATCTCACTATGCTTTCCAGTGCTGGTGCAGAACCTCTCAACAGCTAGAGTCCCAAGCTGTGGGTACCTGTGCCCTCCACGTAGGTCTACCATGTCCCTCTAATTACGGAAGAGTTTCCTCTGCTGTTTTTCCCTAATTCTTCCCTGAGACTACACTATCTTCACTTTTATTAATCTGTCTTCTCCTCGACTATCAGTAAGTTCCCTTCTTATTCCACCATCTTGGCTCCTACTGATTTTTGAATATTGAACGATCCATGCATACCAGAGATAAATCCCACTTGGTTGGGGTAAATGATTTTTCTGATGTGTTGCTGGACTTGTTTGGCTAGAGTTTTGTACAGGATTTTTGCTTTCGTGTTCATGGGAAATTGGTCTGTAGTTCTCTTTCTCAGTTGCGTCTTTTTCAGGTTTAGGGATTAAGGTAATGCTGGCTTCATAGAAAGAACTTGGGAGAATTCCCTCCTTTTCAATTATTTTGAATAGCTTGAGAAGAATTGGAACTAGTTCTTTAAATGTCTGGTAGAATTCAGCAGTAAAGCCATGCAGTCCTAGGCTTTTCTTTTTTTGGAGGATGTAGGCATCATTTACTATGCCACAGTGCTGGCCCTGGAAATGGAATTTTGAAATCCATGTATACAACAAATTTTTAAATTTTGTATGAAATACTTGTGTTTTGAAATACATTTATAATTTTAATAACATATCTTTAGTTCCATTCTTCCATGAATTGTCCAAAGTATAATCATATATATGTATTCTATTTTTTGCCATAATTTCAATATTGCATGCTGATCAGTGATTGTAACATGCACAAAATTTGTTTTGAGAAACAACAGATTTTTTTCTTAGTACTTGAAGGTTAACTAGTAGAATCTTATTTTATAAAACTTTTTACTATGATCTGTTCATTCACAGTAAGAACATGCCAAATTTATCTGTCATAGTATTGTTTTTGTAATATCAACTTGTTTTCATCAGATTAGTTCTTGTGAATACGAGACTGCTGTGAAAGTATATAAAAAATCACAGCTATTTTATCTTATTTGTGGACTGTAACTTTATGAATAAGGTATCACTCTTTTTTTAAAAGATTTATTTTATTTATTTGAAAGAGTTACACAAAGAGATAGAGAAAGAAAGAGAGGTCTTCCATCTGCTGGTTCACTCCCCAGATGGCCACAACTGCTGGAGCTGAGCTGATCCAAAGCCAGGAGCCAGGGGCTTCTTCTGGGTCTCCCACATGGGCACAGGGGCCCAAGCACTTGGGCCACCTTCTACTTCTTTCCCAGGCCACAGCAGAGAGCTAGATCTGAAGAGGAGCAGCCAAAACTAGAACTGGCACCCATATGGGATGCCAGCACTTCAGAGCAGGGCTTTAAACTTCTGCACCACAATGCCAGTCCCAGATATCACTCTTTATACCGTTTGTCTGAGTTGAATTGAATTATATTTTATTTGAGATTTATAGCATATAGTAGCATTTTTCTTTTTGTAACAATCAGCTGATATAATGAATGACACAGTACTATTTGTACCAGGAAGTTCATGACTAACCGACCACTTCAGAGGGAACAAATGGTCATTGATGTGTTCCACTCTAGGAAGGCAACTGTTTCACAGAGATTTGGGAAAAACTAGCCACAATGTGCTAGACGATTCCTGATGTCATTTTGTATTTGGATTTAGAACCCATTTTGGCAGTGGCAAGACAATGGACTTTGGTAAGATTTGTGATTCCTTTGATTATGTTAAAAAAATGAACCCAAACGTTGACTTGCAATACATGGCCTGTATAAGAAAAAGATCTCAACACAACAGCAAAAGGAGTGTAACAACAGAATGAAGAAGTTCAGGGGAACTACCAAAGCCAATGTTAGTGCTGGCAAAAAGCTGAAGGAATAAAGATTTTGTGATGACTTTATCTATGGTGATTTTGTGACATTTTCATAAGAATTAATAAACTGTAAAACTTTAAAAAAATGTGTGGAATGAACTGTGTATTTTCTATGTGGAGTACATGTGCTTTACTCAGTTAATGATCCAGTAAACACTACAAAGAAGAAATGATGACAGTCTACAATAACTACTTTGTGCAGCAAATACTAGAGTGTGGGGCAGTTATTAGCTCAATCTCAGGCATAGCCATGGTCTGGCACTGTGGCACAAGTCCTGCAGGTTCCTGACAGCACAGGGGGGAGTCCCACAGAAGCAGGCTTGCCATAACCATTCTTACTTGGCTGCACAAGTGGAGCAAATGAAACAAAAAGGATATTTTTACTTTCCCAAATGTTTTGTCCCAGTCACATAATCTGTGTTAGCTGATCTTCTATAGGCATGACTAGCATGCCTCCCACATTCAGTAAAATTTTCACATAGTTTTCATGGCCTTTCTGGACTCTAGCACCACAATAAATTAAATCATCACAATAAATTCGTTCATACTGATAACTGTAAGACATTTCTAGAGGCGATTACTAATTACAAATGCAGGTTCACAGAACTCAAATTTATCAAAACTATTATTTTTGACAAAGCTCTCCAGTTTTTCCTTGGCATATTTCACTACATCTGAGTGAAGCTCAATCCCATGATTTATTCTAAAAGGAAGTGTGGCACAGCAGTTCAGCCCAGCTCACTGTAGCAATGTGCAGGGCCAGGCTCTTAAGAATTGGTGAGCTCCCTGGAAGCCAGCTGCTGCCACCACAATACTGCCACCTTTTTAAAATGCATTATTTTAAAATTGTGTTCATTGGGGCTGGCACTGGGCATAGCAGATAAAGCTGCTGCCTGCAGTGCTGGCTTCCCATATGGGCTCCAGTTCATGTCCTGGCTGCTTCACTTCTGATCCAGCTGTCAGCTGTGGCCTGGGAAAGCAGTCAAAGATGGCTCAAATGCTTGGGCCCCTGCACTAATGCAGGAGACATGGAAGAAGCTCCTGGCACCTGGCTTTGGATTGGTGCAGCTGCAGCAGCTTCAGCCATTTGGGGAGTGAACCAGCAAATGGAAGACCTCTCTTTCTTGCCTCTGCCTTTCAAATAAAATAAATCTTTTCAAAAAAGTATTCATGCTGGCGCCACGGCTCATTAGGCTAATCCTCTGCCTGTGCTGCTGGAACCCTGGGTTCTAGTCCCAGTTGGGGTGCTGTATTCTGTCCTGGTTGCTCCTCTTCCAGTCCTGCTCTCTGCTGTGGCCCAGGAAGGCAGTAGAGGATGGCCCAAGTGTTTGGGACTTGCACCCACATGGGAGACCAGGAGTAAGCATATGGCTCCTGGCTTCGGATTGGTGCAGCACACCACCTGTAGCAGCCATCTGGGGGTGAACCAATGGAAGGAAGACCTTTCTCACTGTCTCTCACTCACTGTCTAACTCTGCCTGTCAAAAAAAAAAGCATTTATTTTTTGAAAGGGCAGAATTGTAGAGATGGAGAGAGAGAGAGCAAGCGAGCAAGAGAGAGAGAGGGGAGAATGAATCTTCTCTTCAGTTTCATTCCCAAGTGCCCTAAATAGCTTCAGCTGGGCCAGGCCAAAGCCAGGAAGCAGAAACTCCATCCAGGTCTCCTGTGTCTGTGGCAGGAACCCATCTATTGAGCCACTATCTGCTTCCTCACAAGGGAATTATCAGGAAGGTGGATTGCTGTGTACACTCTAAGTGTCAGATTAACCTGATGTGCTACAGAAGTTACCCTACGATAACAATTATTTTGTGGATAAAAATAAGTGATAACAAAATGAGCCAGGCATTACTAGCAAGAATTGAACGTGTATAATTAACAGGCAAGTGTTAGTATGCCCCCAATAGGTATTTATTTAAATTATAATACCTTATCTTAATTTCTCTAGCTTTCTGACTGCCATCTATTTATTAATTTAAAGGGAAAATTGTAAGAAATGTCTTGAAAATTGCTTTCTCTGCACGTTTGCTTATTGTAGGAAAAAAACACAATAATGAAGTTATATTGAAGTAAAATTAACACTGCTGTTTTGATTTAGATTAATTATAATCAACTGTCTCTTAATAGAAAAGATAAGAGGAACAACAGGCATCACTTTAGACTCTAAAAATATTATAGTGTTCAATATATCTATATGATTTGGTAAATCATTCTCAAAGTTATACTCCTGAAGCAATGCTAGGATTTTGTTGAAGCTGAGGGGGGACAGACACTGGGAAGTCTTTTCCCTAATACCAGAGGGGCTTCATGCATCATTTGTGGGAGACTAAATTACCATAATGGACAACCTGGGTAAGAGATAAGGAGGGTGGTTGATAATAATTATAAATAACTCACTGAATAAAATAAAGTATTTTTCCATTCAGTTAAGAATAAACCTGATTGAGTATAATAGATAATTGAACTCATGAGCTTTTCTAAATCATTTGTATTTTTCTAACAAGCTCCCCAAATTATATGATCTGGGGCTAATACAGTAGTCTGAGAGTGTAACATTAACATGATCCTGACCATGTGACTTATATTCTCCATACTCTTATCTCATGGCTACATAATGGCTTCTGTATGACCAACACACTATCTGTGTTTCAGGAAGGAATAAAGAAAATGATTTTGCAGCTAAAGCTTCCTCCTTTATAATCAGCATTCTAACAAAATTATCTCAATGACTTCCACTTTCATCTTAGTTTTCAAGAAAATACATCACAACAGATATTTTTGCTCATGTATTGTGAATTACAGTAGCAGCTATTAAGCAAGATATGCTAACAGATTTTATGCAGGTCTGGTTGATATACATGAAAAAATATAGCAAAATGTTCAAAGTTAGCTCTGTGTTCTGTATTTAAAAATAAAATTAAAAAGGCAAAAATGAATTGAAAAATAATAATTCAATATTAATGCATTTGAAGGTATTACATAGAGAATTAACATTAAAAGCATAGGGCCTACAAATCTGATTACAGATGGAAAATAATTATTTGAAAACAGACAAACTGAAACAAAACAGAAGATCAAAATAAACATTGAAAATAAAAATGATTATCCTATAGTGTGCATACTTTTAGGTAAAAATCATTTTCCTGATATACAGAGATGGTGAATTTGGGAGGTTGTCAAGGAGTGTGGTGTGATGGGGTTGATAAGATGCTCTAACTTTAATAAGTTAGACATTTTAATTTAAGACATCAACATAGTGAAAAACAATCTTCCTTGCTGTTCAGTTATGTGTGTATTCACTCTTAAAGGCAGTGTATGGTATCATTTCAATCTCCACTCATTCATAGACATTCCTCCCATCAAATAAATGAGTCTATCTTCATTGTCTGTTTCAGAATCAATAACAGTAATAACGTTACTGGTTTCCATTGTGTTACTGTATCCAACTGATATATATTGATTATAATTCTATAAAGTGCTTTTGTAACATTAAGTGTCTCATAGTGTTACATTCTATATACCATATTTATTCTTTGAATCATATATTTCCTCTATTTATCTTTCTATTTTTCCTGTACTTGGAGGATGAGGTCTCTGCCTGGTCCCTTCCATGGATGGGAGGGAGCAAAATGTCATCATGGCAGTTGACTATAGCAGCCATGTATATGGAGGGAAACATGGGCCTAACATTAGCTGTGAGTGAAGAGGATGGGACACCTTCTATGACAGATGTTGATGTTTCTATGTCTACCCCAAGTGGCCCATGGTGTCCTTCCCTCCAGGCCACCTGTTCCAGCTCTTAGTGTGCAGTGGGAGAGGGATCTGCAGGCCTGAGAGACAGCATAACAGCAGAAAACAGGGCCTTAGGGTGGAGGCATTCTGACAGTTGGAATGGGGTATACATTCAAATATGAAGGAAAGACTGGTTGAGAGGGGCCCTCCAGGGCTTGCCTTCAATCTCCCCTGGCTACTCATCAGGGCTACTCCTCACCACTGAGCCTCTGAGTCAAAGGAGAGAAGGGGTTGCTGGCTGAGCCCACCTGGCTGGTTTTTTCAGCAAGTCTGTCAACTGACACTGGTTCATTTCCAAAAATATATAATTTACTAAAAAACAGCATGCCAAACCCATGGTAACGAAGACATGCTAGCTGAAATGGGGTTTCTGGAGCTGGGCTCATTAGCAGCTGCTCCTCTCCTCCCGTCCTACCCAGGTACAGTGTCAGGTGCAACAGGGCTGTGACAGCAGATGTCAAATCAAGGTCAGGATAATGGTTCCCCTGATGTGATCTTATGTAAAATATGACAGTGACATGCACTGAGGTCCAGAACATGGGCAGCAACTGCTATCCATATGGTATAGAAAGTTCCAAGTTCACAAAGCTGATATGGTCCTGAAAGCATTCCTCCAGCCTTGGCAAATGCTGGTGATTGGAGCAGGCACCAGAACTGGTAACAGTGTGACAGGGGATCTGTCATGGCCAGGCATAGCCACATGGTCTTTATGGAGCCAGTAAGAGCAACACCAAACCAGAAGGCCAGACCATGGGCCCTCCCTGATTACAGCATGTGGAGTTTGAATGAGAGTTATATTCCATGCAAATCTCCCTCTTTGGTATCTATGATGTCCCTGCTGCCATCTGAAATACTGTCACAGCCTTCCCCACCACCTGCCCTTGCCACATCAGACATCCTGGCACTGACCCTGCCATCCATGCCACAATGTTACTTCCCACCACTACTTGGGTTGACCACATTCTATATCAGAGTAGCTGGGTTTGAGTACAGGCTCTATTTCCAACTCTGTTTTGACCAGTGCATACTCTGGGAGGCAGCAGGTATGTGGTCCCTGCATCCACATGGGAAGCCTAAATTCAATTCTAGATTCCTGGCTTCAGTCCACCTCACTCCAAGTGTTGTGAGCACTTCAGAAGTGAATCAGCAGATGGAATACTTATTCTCTCTCTCTCATATGAATTTAAAATATTTGGGGGCCAGCGCCATGTCTCGGTGGGCTGGTCCACCACCTGCGGCACCGGCACCCCGGGTTCTAGTCCCGGTCAGGGCACTGGGTTCTGACCCAGTTGCTCCTCTTCTGGGCCAGCTCTTTGCTGTGGCCCAGGGAGGCAGTGGAGGGTGGCCCAGGTGCTTGGGCCCTGCACCCGCATGGGGAGCCGGGGGGGTGCCTGGCTCCTGGCTTAGGATCAGCACGGTGTGCCAGCAGAGGGTGGCCATTGGAGGTTGGACCAATGGCAAGAGGGGGAACTTTCTGTCTCTCTGTCTCTCTCTCTCACTGTCCACTCTGCCTGTCAAGAAAAAAAAAAAAAAAAGAGGAATTTAAAGTATTTGGAAATGCAAGAGACATAAAGGTCATTGAAATTTAAAATTTTAAATTTGACATATAAAAAAGCCATAGAATTTTGGCATAGAAAAATCAAAATGATGCTTTTATCTGGTTTTGTCCCTATACATATTCTCTCCTTCATGTGACTATGTTAATTTCTTTTGGATAATTTCTTATAATTTTATTTATATATCTCACATTAACACATGATATACAATTTTGCTACATTCCTTTTCCATTTTCTTTTTAAAATTTTATTGGTTTATTTATTTACTTGAAAGAAAGTGTGACATAGAGGGAGAGATGGAGAGAGAAATCATCCTTATTTTTGTCAATTTAAATAATTACGGAACACATTTTCTGTATGTGGGAGCATTGCATCAAAGCATAATGAACAGAGTTTCCTAAAAATCTTTATATTCACTCCCACAGAAGCTGTAACAATTTGAATTCCACACAGAAATCTGTGAGGGAGCTAATTCCTCGTGAAAAGATTTTCAATTTGGGGGACTTTTGCTCATACGATAGGTGACAAGTTGTATATCTCTATAGTTTTCCAAAAATACCAAATGTATGCACCATTTAGTTTATGCCTTATTTTTTATCACTTGTGTAAATATAATTTATAATAATGAAATGTATCCTGTCAAAGTACAATGTTGGTGAGCTTTAATAAATATAAACGTTAGTGTAACCACTTGAGATTTCTAATAATTCCATCATCCCAGAAAGCTCCATTTGGATTCACTCCCTCAAATAGCCCCTATCTAAGACAACCACCTTACCATATTTTCTCCAGGATGGTGTTTTTAACATTTTTCAATGATGAGAATATCTATGGTTCTATAAATTCACTCTAGGTGATACAAAATTTTAATCCCTAATTAATGACCCTTATGAATAAATCTTCTGTGAAATTTTTGTAAAAATACTGGTGTGTATTTTTTTTTCTTTTCTCTTGGGAAAACACATAGAAGTGGAATTGGTAACTCATGTGATACTTGTTTTATTTTATTTTATTTATTTATTTTTTTTTTGACAGGCAGAGTGGACAGTGAGAGAGAGACAGAGAGAAAGGTCTTCCTTTTGCCATTGGTTCACCCTCCAATGGCTGCCACGGCCAGCACGCTGTGGCCGGCACACCGTGCTGATCCGAAGGCAGGAGCCAGTACTTCTCCTGGTCTCCCATGGTGGGCAGGGCCCAAGGACTTGGGCCATCCTCCACTGCACTCCGTGGCCACAGCAGAGAGCTGGCCTGGGAGAGGGGCAACTGGGACAGAATCGGTGCCCTGACAGGGACTAGAACCCAGTGTGCCGGTGCCACAGGCAGAGGATTAGCCTAGTGAGCCGGGGCGCCGGCTGTGATACTTGTTTTAATTGTGTAAATTTGTCAAGCCACCAAACTGTTGTTCCATTTATATTCTGAACAGCAATATATGAAAGTTTCAGTGATTCCACATCCTCACCAATGTTTGGTATCCTCAGTCTTCTGAAATTTAGTCAATCTGCTGGTATTTAGTGATATGTGAAAGTGTTTTAATTTGAACTTCCATTAATAGGACTTATGTTGAGTTTCTTTTCTTGACACTAGTAGGCATACATAAAGCTCCTTTAAAACATCTTTTCAAGTATTTTTCATGTATCCTAGGACTTACTATTTTATTATTATTGAATTATTAGAGTTCTTCATATGTCCAATTTAAAAAAGTTTGGCTTGGCTGTGGGCATTTGGTGTAGCAGGTAAGATGCTGCTTGGGATACCTACATTCATATCCAAATGCCTGCTTGCAACTTTTGGCTGCACTTTGGATCCTACTATCCATACAGGAGCTTGGATTGAGTCCAGGGCTATGATTTTTGATTAGGCACTGTGAGGCTGTTACAATCCCTTGGGGAATGAAGCAGCATAGAGAAGATCTTCTGTCACTGTATTTCCCTCTCCATTTCTCTACTTTTAAAAAAGAATTGTTTATTTTTTGGAAGGCAGAGTTACAGAGAAGCAGAGGCAGAGGCAGAGACAGAGAAATCTCCCATTTGCTGGTTCATTCCCCAAATGGTCACAAAAGCTGGAGCTGGGCCAATCTGAAGCCCAGAGCCAGGAGATTTTTCAGGCTCTCTCACACAAGTGCAGGGGCCCAAGGCCCTTCCACTGCTTTCCCAGACCACAGTAAAGAGCTGGATTGGAAATGGAGCAGCCAGGACTTTAACTGGAGCCCATAGGGGATGCCAGCACTGCAGGGGGTGGCTTTACCCTCTACACCACACTTCTGGTCCCTCTATTTCTCTTTCTATATCTTTCTCTCTGTGTGTATCTCTCTCTGCTTTTCAAATCAAATGAATAATTCAAATTTTGGTGAATTTATTCCCCAAATAAATGGCTTCCATGTAATGGTCATGTATTACAATGAGAATACATTTTGGGAAATGCATCATTAGGCAATTTTGTTACTGATCATCACAAAACATATCTACACAAGACAAGATCTATGCCATTACTTGTCAATATAATCTTATGGGATGACTTGGGGTTTTTATGTGGTATGTCTTTCACTGAAGCTTTGTTATTAAGTACATGACAGGATGTAGTGTTTTCTGAGGAATTAAATATTAAAATTTTAATGTACAATTTTCTGTTGTGATGCATGTGTTTTTTTTTGATATCTAAGAAATACTGGCCAATGATATAATCAGCATGGTTTTCATCTATAATTTGTTTTTGAAGTTTTACTGTTTTTGTTTTTGCCAGGAAGTCTATAATTTACTAAATGTGTATTTGTATGTTGCCATTCAGGGATCAAGGTAAACTTCATTCCACAGATATATCTAAGTGTGCAGTACCATTTAGAGAAAAGTTTAACCTTTAACACTTTGATTACATGAGTGCATTAGCTGAATATCATCAAATGAAATGTTCAGGTCGGTTTTTGGACTCTAGTAATCATATATTTGAAAAACAGAGTTACAGAGAGAGAAGGAGACACCCTCCACAAACACAAAGGGGAGAGAGAGAGAGAGAGAGAGAGAGACAGAGAGAGAGACAGAGAGAGAGACAGAGAGAGAGACAGAGAGAGAGACATCTTCCACATGCTGATTTGATCCCCAAATGCCACAACAGTCAGGGCTGGGCCAGGCTGAAGCCAGGGGTCAGGAGGTTCTTCTGGGTCTCTCATGTGGATGCAGAGGCTCAAGCACTTGGGCCATATTCCACAGCTATCCTAAGTGCATTAGCAGAGAGCTGGATTGGAGGTGGAGCAACCAGAACATGAACTGGCACCCTTATGGGATGTCAGCATCACAGGCAGCAGCTTTATGCACCATGCCAAACTGTCATACCCCCATTTTAACTCTTGGTATGAGGTAGTTGAAAATCACAATATTTGATTTTTCTTAAAATTAGCTTTACTATTTTATGTCCTTTTCATTTTAAAGTACGTTTTTCAATTAGAAGGTGATTTTTCATGAGGACACACACACACAGAGTTGTTGAAATTGTGATGGCATTTCTTCATATTTTAAAATAATAAATTTGGGGAAATTCATGTCTTGAATTACTGAATTTTCTTAGCTTTATTTGTCTGAAAGTCAGAGTGACAGAGGGAAAGATGGAAATGAATATTCTATCTGTAGTTTTACTCTCCAAATACTGGTAATAGCCAGAGCTATGTGAAGCCAAAAACAAAACAAAGACAAAAACAAAACAAAACTCAAAAACACAATGATCTATCTAGGTCTGCCACATGGGTGGCAGGGGCCCAAGCACTCAGTGTATCCTTTCTGTCCCCTAGACATAGTAGTAGAGAGCTATATCAGATGTGGAGGTGAGATTTGATCAGAAGTAGACTAATATGGGACATTAGCACCCCAAATGGCAACTTAACACACTGCATGACAATGACCACACTGACACTGAGTTTTATAGTCAATGCATGTATTATAACTTTCCACTTCATTTGGATCTTCTTTATATACTATCAGGAATATTTTGTTTTTCCTAGCATGGAGTATTACATAACATTTGTTATTTGCTACCAAGTATTTTATATTTTTAATGCTTTTGTAAATAGTTTTATTTCATTTAATTTTTTTTTAAACTTTTATTTAATGAATATAAATTTCCAAAGTACGACTCATGGGTTACAATGGCTTTCCCCCCCATACCGTCACTCCCACCCACTACCCTCCCCTTTCCCACTCCCTCTCCCCTTCCATTCACATCAAGATTCATTTTCGATTATCTTAATATACAGAAGATCAGCTTAGTATACCTTAAGTAAGGATTTCAACAGTTTGTTCACACACAGAAACATAAAGTGAAAAATAATAGATGATTTTTTTAAATGATGATGAAATCAGATCAGACCTATTGTCATGTTTAATCCCAGTGAGAGTCAAGTTGGGAATTGATAATTTCTTTTTTTTTTTTTTTTAACAGAAGATCAGTTTAGTGTACATTAAGTAAAGATTTCAATCGTTTGCACCCCCATAGAAACACAAAGTGAAATATACTGTTTGAGTACTCGTTATAGCATTAAGCCTCAGTGTACAGCACATTAAGGACAGAGATCCTACATGAGGAGTAAGTGCACAGTGACTCCTGTTGTTGACTTTAGAAATTGACACTCCTGTTTATGGCATCAATAATCTCCCTATGCACCAGTCATGAGTTTCCAAGGCTATGGAAGCCCCTTGAGTTCTCCGACTCTTATCTTGTTTAGACAAGGTCATAGTCAAAGTGGAGGTTCTCTCCTCCCTTCAGAGAAAGGCACCTCCCTCTTTGAAGACCTGTTCTTTCCACTGGGATCTCACTCACAGAGATCTTTTTGCCAGAGTGTCTTGGCTTTCCATGCCTGAAATACTCTCATGGGCTTTTCAGCCAGATCCGAGTGCCTTTAGGGCTGATTCTGAGGCCAGAGTGCTATTTAGGACATCCGCCATTCTATGAGTCTGCTGAGTATCTCACTTCCCATGTTGGATCACTCTCCCCTTTATTTATTCTATCGGTTAGTGTTAGCAGATACTAGACTTGTTTATGTGCTCCCTTTGACTCTTAATCCTTTCATTATGATCAATTGTGAACTGAAATTGATCACTTGGAATAGTGAGATGGCATTGGCACATGCCACCTTGATGGGATTGAATTGGAATCCCCTGGTATGTTTCCAACTCTACCAATTGGGGCAAGTCAGCCCGAGCATGCCCCAAATTATACATCTCTTCCCTCTCTTATTCCCACTTTTATGTTTAACAGGGATCACATTTCAGTTAAATTTCAACACTTAAGAATAACTGTGTGATAATTACAGAATTAAACCAGTCATATTAAGTAGAACAGACAAAAAAAATACTATGAGGGATAATGTATTAAGTTGTCCATTAGCAGTCAGGGCTATGCTGATCAAGTCACCATTTCTCATAGTGTCCATTTCACTTCAGGAGGTTTCCTTTTTGGTGTTCAGTCAGTTGTCACCGATCAGGGAGAACATATGGTATTTGTCCATTTGGGATGGCTTACTTCACTCAGCATGATGTGTTCCAGATTCCTCCATTTTGTTGCAAATGACTGGATTTCGTTGTTTCTTACTGCGGTATAGTATTCTAAAGAATACATATCCCATAATTTCTTTATCCAGTCTACCATTGATGGGCATTTAGGTTGGTTCCAGGTCTTGGCTATTGTGAATTATGCTGCAATAAACATTAGGGTGCAGACCGCTTTTTTCTTTATCAATTTAAACTCCTTTGGGTAAATTCCAAGGAGTGGGATGGCTGGGTCGAACGGTAGGGTTATATTCAGGTTTCTGAGGACTCTCCAGACTGATTTCCATAGTGGCTTGACCAGTTTGCATTCCCACCAACAGTGGGTTAGTGTCCCTTTTTCCCCACATCCTCGCCAGCATCTGTTGTTGGTAGATTTCTGTATGTGAGCCATTCTAACCGGGGTGAGGTGAAACCTCATTGTGCTTTTGATTTGCATTTCCCTGATTGCTAGTGACCTTGAACATTTTTTCATGTGCCTGTTGGCCATTTGGATTTCCTCTTTTGAAAAATGTCTATTGAAGTCCTTGGCCCATCTCTTAAGTGGGTTGTTGGTTTTGTTTTTGTGGAGTTTCTTGATCTCTTTGTAGATTCTGGTTATTAACCCTTTATCTGTTGCATAGTTTGCAAATATTTTTTCCCATTCTGTTGGTTGTCTCTTCACTCTCCTGTTTCTTTTGCAGTACAGAAACTTCTCAATTTGATGCAATCCCAATAGTTGATTTTGGCTTTGACTGTCTGTGCCTCCCAGGTCTTTTCCAGAAATTCTTTGCCTGTGCCAATATCTTGAAGGGTTTCTCCAATGTTCTCTAATAACTTAATGGTGTCAGGACGTAGATTTAGGTCTTTAATCCATGTTGAGTGGATTTTTGTGTAAGGTGTAAGGTAGGGGTCTTGCTTCATGCTTCTGCACATGGAAATCCAATTTTCCCAGCACCATTTATTGAATAGACTGTCCTTGCTCCAGGAATTAGTTTTAGATCCTTGATCAAATATAAGTTGGCTGTAGATGTTTGGATTGATTTCTGGTGTTTCAATTCTGTTCCATTGGTCTATCCATCTGTTTCTGTACCAGTACCATGCTGTTTTGATTACAACTGCCCTGTAGTATGTCCTGAAGTCTGGTATTGTGATGCCTCCAGCTTTGTTTTGGTTGTACAAGATTGCTTTAGCTATTCGAGGTCTCTTGTGCCTCCATATGAATTTCAGCATCATTTTTTCTAGATCTGCGAAGAATGTCTTTGGTATCTTGATTGGGATTGCATTGAATCTATAAATTGCTTTTGGGAGAATGGACATTTTGATGATGTTGATTCTTCCAATCCATGAGCATGGAAGATTTTTCCATTTTTTGGTATCCTCTTCTATTTCTTTCTTTAAGGTTTTGTAATTTTCATCGTAGAGATCTTTAACGCCCTTGGTTAAGTTTATTCCAAGGTATTTGATTGTTTTTGTAGCTATTGTGAATGGGATTGATCTTAGCAGTTCTTTCTCAGTCATGGCATTACTTGTGTATACAAAGGCTGTTGATTTTTGTGCATTGATTTTATATCCTGCCACTTTGCCAAACTCCTCTATGAGTTCCAGTAGTCTCTTAGTAGAGTTCTTTGGATCCTCTAAGTACAGAATCATATCGTCTGCAAAGAGGGATAGTTTGACTTCTCCCTTCTTGATTTGTATTCCTTTGATTTCTTTTTCTTGTCTGATGGCTCTGGCTAAAACTTCCAGAACTATGTTAAATAGCAGTGGTTGAGAGTGGGCATCCCTGCCTGGTGCCAGATTTCAGTGGAAATGCTTCCAACTTTTCCCCATTCAATAGGATGCTGGCTGTGGGTTTTTTATAAATTGCTTTGATTATATTGAGGAATGTTCCTTCTATACCCAATTTGCTTAGAGTTTTCATCATGAAAGGGTGTTGAATTTTATCAAATCCTTTCTCTGCATCAATTGAGATAACCATATCGTTTTTCTTCTGCAGTCTGTTAATGTGGTGAATCACATTGATTGATTTGCGAATGTTGAACCATCCCTGCATACCAGGGATGAATCCCACTTGGTCTGGGTGGATGATTTTCCTGATGTGTTGTTGTATTCTATTGGCCAGAATTTTATTGAGGATTTTTGCATCTATGTTCATCAGGGATATTGGTCTGTAATTTTCTTTCAGTGCTGCATCTTTCTCTGGCTTAGGGATTAAGGTGATGCTGGCTTCATAGAAAGAATTTGGGAGGATTCCCTCTTTTTTGATTGTTCTGAATAGTTTGAGAAGAAATGGGATTAGTTCTTCTTTAAATGTCTGGTAGAATTCAGCAGTGAATCCATCTGGTCCTGGGCTTTTCTTTGTTGGGAGGGCCTTTATTACTGTTTCAATTTCTGTTTCAGTATGGGTCTATTTAGGTTTTCGATGTCTTCATGGTTCAATTTTGGTAGATTGCATGTGTCCAGGAATCTATCTATTTCTGATAGGTTTCCCTGTTTGCTGGCATACAGGTCCTTGTAGTAATTTCTGATGATTCTTTTTATTTCTGTGGTGTCTGTTGTTACATTTCCTTTTTCATCTCTGATTTTATTGATTTGGGTCTTTTCTCTTCTTTTTTTAGTTAGTTGGGCCAATGGGGTGTCAATTTTGTTTATTTTTTCAAAAAACCAGCTTCTCGCTTGGCTGATTTTTTGTAATGTTTTTTTGGATTCAATCCTGTTAATTTCTTCTCTGGTTTTAATTATTTCTCTTCTCCTACTAGATTTGGGTTTGGTTTGCTGCAGTTTTTCTAGGTCCTTGAGGTGCGCTGAAAGTTCATTTATTTGGTACCTTTCCAATTTCTTGATATAGGCACCTATTGCTATAAATTTGCCTCTCAATACTGCTTTTGCTGTATCCCATAAGTTTTGATATGTTGTGTTGTTGTCTTCATTTACTTCCAGAAAGTTTTTGATTTCTCTTTTGATTTCGTGAATGACCCAGTGTTCATTCAGGAGCATGTTTTCAGTCTCCATGTGTTTGCATACTTTCTGGGGTTTCCTGAGTTGCTAATTTCCAGCTTCATCCCGCTGTGGTCTGAGAAGCTGCATGGTATGATTCTAATTCTTTTAAATTTGCTGAGACTTGCTTTATGGCCTAGTATGTGATCAATCCTAGAGAAGGTTCCATGTGCTGCTGAGAAGAATGTGAAGTCTGTAGATGTAGGATTGAAAGTTCTGTAGATATCTGTTAGATCCATTTGGGCAATAGTGTCAATTAAATCTGCTGTTTCCTTGTTGATCTTCTGTCCGGATGATCTATTTCTGAGAGTGGAGTATTGAAGTCCCCCAGTACTATTGTATTGGAATCTAAATCTCCCTTTAAGTCCCTTAACATATCTTTTAAATAGACCGGTGCCCTGTAATTAGGTGCATATACATTTATAATAGTTACATCTTCCTGTTGAATTGAACCCTTAATCATTATATAGTGTCCCTCTTTGTCTCTCTTAACAGTTTTTGTATTTAAGTTTATTTTGTCTGATATTAATATGGCTACACCTGCTTTTTTTTGGTTTCTGTTGGCATGGAATATCTTTTTCCAACCTTTCACTTTCAGTCTGCATGCCTCTTTGTTAGAGAGATGTGTTTCTCGTAGGCAACAAATAGTTGGGTTGTGTTCTGTGAGCCAGTCAGCCAAACGGTGTCTTTTAACTGAAGAATTCAGACCATTAATGTTCAATGTGACAACTGATATGTAGTGACTTTGCCCTGCCATTTTCCCGGAAATATTTTCTAGTATATGCTTTGAGCTTCCCATGCTCTTTTACTGGTAGGTGTTTTTCCTTTCCCTTCTTTCATATTGATGGCCGTGTTTCTGTGTTTCTGAGTGTAGCACATCTTTAAGTATCTTTTGCAGGGCCGGATGAGTAGCCACAAAGTCTTTCAATTTCTGTTTGCTATGAAAGGTCTTTATTTCACCTTCATTCACAAATGAGAGCTTGGCAGGATATAATATTCTGGGCTGGCAATTTTTCTCTCTTAGCACCTGTGCTATGTCTCGCCATTCCCTCCTAGCTTGTAGGGTTTCTGATGAGAAGTCAGCTGTGAGTCTGATTGGAGATCCTCTGAGAGTAATCTGACGTTTCTCTCTTGCACATTTTAGGATCTTTTCTTTATGTTTCACTGTGGTAAGTTTAATTACCACATGTCGTGGTGAGGATCTCTTTTGGTCATGTTTTTTGGGGGTTCTATGAGCTTCCTGTACTAGGATATCTCTGTCCTTCTCCAAACCTGGAAAGTTCTCTGCTAGTATCTCACTAAAAAGGCCTTCCAATCCTTTCAGGAACTCCTAGAACTCGAATGTTGGTTTTTTTAATAGTATCCTGTAGATCCCCAACAATATTTTTTAGGTTTCTAGTTTCCTCTTCTTTTCTTTGGTTTGACTGTATGTTTTCCTGTGCTCTATCTTCTAAGTCCGATATTCTCTCTTCTGCTTCACCCATTCTGTTTTTAAGGCTTTCTAATGTGTTTGTCATTTGATCTATTGAGCTCTTCATTTCATTTTGATTTCTCTTGACTATTACACTTTGCTGTTCTACTAGTTTCTGAGTTTCATTTTGACTCTTCCTTAAAATTTCATTTTCACGAGAGAGATTTTCAATCTTGTCCATTAAGGATTTCTGTAGTTCAAGGATTTGCTTTTGAAAACTTCTAAATGTTCTTATCATAAATTTTTTGAAATCCGTATCTTGCATTTCTTCTATCTCATCATCTTCATAATCTTGGCTTGGGGTGTTTTGCTTATTTGGAGGCATCATAGTGTCATCGTTGATCTTGCTCCCTCTATTTCTGTGTTTGTTACTCGGCATAGTTAATTCTTCTTGCATCACTGTGCGTTTTTTTTTCTTTTTTTTTTTTTTTATACTGTGTCCGTGTTAAGTGGACTGCCTGCTGTTGGAGGAGCCTTGGAGGCTTGAGATATGTGCGGCCTGAGAGCTCTGCCTGGTTCTTCCTCCCCTTCCAGTGCCAATGTGTGGACTCGGAGCCCTGAGCATCCCAAGTCTCCCCGTTGTTGTCTGTGTGGCATGCACTCCCCTTGGAGCACTGTCGCGCAGACCTAATTTGTTCTTAAAAACAAATTTCATTGAATCTTGCATGCTCACCTTCCTTGCTGGGGTTTATTCTAGTACATTCAGTTTATTTGATATTTTCCTAATATTCTCTTATCGTCCAAAAATCTTTTGAGAAAAAATCATTTAAATTCCAGATATTAATGTGTCCTAATTTTCAAATTATTTTTCTATTGTAATCTGTTTTATATTTCACTTATATTCTGCTGTGATCTCTATATGTATTTGGTTGTGCAAATATGGGGTTGTTTTCTTGTGTTTTTTTCAAATTATTTATTTTTAATTTTAAACTGTGATGAAAATGTATATTATCTATGATTAAACGGCCAGGGCTGTGGCTCAATAGGCTAATCCTCCACCTGCAGTGCTGGCACACCAAGTTCTAGTTCCGGTCGGAGTGCCGGATTCTGTCCTGGTTCCTGTCTTCCAGGCCAGCCCTCTGCTATGGGCTGGGAGTGGAGTGGAGGATGGCCCAAGTCCTTGGGCCCTGCACCCACATGGGAGACCAGGAGAAGCACCTGGCTCCTGGCTTTGGATCAGTGCGATGTGTTGGCCGCAGTGCACCGGCCACGGCGGCCATTGGAGGGTGAACCAATGGCAAAAGGAAGACCTTTGTCTCTCTCACTGTCCACTCTGTCAAAAAACAAATATCTATGAATAAACATAAAAATTGTGTATCTATTTATGGGACACCATGTACTATTTAGAAACATGCATGCATTGCATAACATTCAAATCAGGGTAAACAAATCTATCTCCTCAAACATATTATTTCTTTTTTTAAAACATTTATTGATTTGAAAGGCATATTTACAGAGAAGTAGAGAGAGAGAGAAGTTTTCCATCTGCTGGTTCACTCCCCAATTGTCCATAATGGCCGGAGCTGGGCCAATCCAAAGCCAAAAGCCTGGAGCTTCTTCTGGATCTTCCATGTGGATACAGGGTCCAAGGACTTAGGCCATCTTCTATTGCTTTCCCAAGGAATAGCAGAGAGCTGGATCAGAAGTGGGACAGCTGGGTCTTGAACCAGCACCCATATAGGATGCTGGCACTGCAGGCAGTGGCTTTACCTGCTACACCATAGCATTGTCCCCAAACATATCATTCTCATGGTGAAAATACACAAAGTTCTTTCTGTTAATTTTCATTTGTTTTAAAATTTCTTATGGTAAACAAATTTCATTTATTTCATAAATACAGATTTAGGAGCATAGTATCTAAATAAACATTTAACATTTATTTAAATTAAATAAGCATTATCATTATGCATTGTCACTCTATTGTGCAATGCAACAACAGAACTTTCATCCCCAATGTGTAGTGTAGGATTTTACTATCACTTGTACCATTTACATTTCCGTATCCTCTCTTACCATAGTCTCTTCAGATTCTGGTAACTATCCAAACACCCCGACTTCTGAGATCAGCTTTATTATATTTCACATATGAGTAGAATTTTGTGACTTATTTTTCTGTTCCTACCATGCTACCTAGATCCTCCTAGTAACAGGTGTGTTTCCTAATAGGGCTTCAGACTCTGACAGCTCCCACGTACCTCCCCATGATGGCCCCTGGAGTATGCTGGGAAAACTGGGAAGCACTTGCTGCAACTCTGATGGAAGTCTCATTCAAGAGGTGACAGTGGCAATGAGTTCTGTACATTGAGCATGAATCAGCAAGGCCCTGCTAGAGTGCTAGAGCATACACATCCACAGAACACTCATGGGCTTATTTTATCCACATGCACAGTGGCACAGCCATTAACTACACAGGGGAATGCAGTCCAGGTGGGGAGAGCAAGAAACAGCTGGAGTACAACAGGAGCTAGAGTTTGCCAAACTACAGAAAACTGACCAGTCTCTTGCTGCCTCTGCAGGGGCCAGAAGAGAACAGGAGGAGAGTAGGATTTGGAGAGATGGGGCTGCTCTTTGGACAGGGATGTCCGCCACTCTGAGTCAGGGTCCTCACAGTGTGCAGATATCCTAGGTACTCTCAACATCAGCCTCAGTGTTGGGTGCATGAGTGTCAGGAAAAGTAAGAGTGATCCACCCCTTTACCCCTCTCCTGCATCAAGAAAATTTAGGTCCCTGTTCCTCCTATAGATTGTACAGCTCAGGGTCCCAGGCAGGCTGTGCTCAGTTACACTCTCCCCTTTCCACCATTCCAGGAGGACTCCCTGGAGCCCAATGTTGACAGCACGAGAGAGATGGGGCAGTATTAGAGCAGAAGGCATCAGATTGGATCAGCAGGGCTGGTGTGAAGACTCTTATGTGGAGGAGGTTTTACCATTGTATTACTCAGTTCTTATTGAAGGAATGGAAGCAGAGTATGTGAACCTTAGGAAGGTGTAGTAGGTTTGTGTGGGGACTCACTGAAAAATTTTGATTCAAAATTAAAAGGGCTTAAAAAGTTGTTACAAAATATAATTGCATTTGGGGAAGGAGAATGGGTTGGAGGTAGAGGATTGCAGGAACCTAGGACCTTGTATAGCAAGTGATAGAAGGCACTGGTATATCTGGTCACATGGAATACCTACCACAGATCTTATTTTTCACCTGTTTCCGAGACCCCAAGATCCATCCCTGGAGATTTTTGTTATTCTGTGGGCTGAGGAGGCTGACTTTGGCCCTAGTATCTGTGGAGTGTACCATTGTGACAGGGCTGGTTCCATGATGTCACTGTTGCCCAGCACCCCTCTCTCTGTGTTCTACTGCAGTTAGAGGCTTACTGACTTGGAGGTTTTTTTTTTATTTTTTATTTAGGAAGCTCATTCATCACAGGAGGACACAGGTGACTGCAACCTGCTTTCTTCATTTCCTGCTGAGTTGGGGACAGTCCCTGCAAGGTATGTGGCCCTGATTTCTCCTGGCTAATGAGGAAGGTGATATTTGCTGTACCCTCAGTGGAGTCCACTGTATACTGCTTATGAATATAGTTGTTTCTGACCCTGTGGGATGGGTGCAAATTTCCCTTTGATATGGATCTGTGGAGGGACATGAGTCCCTGGGGAGCCATTGTAGTCAACAGTGATCTTAGAGCTGTGGGTGCACCAGACTCAGAGACTTCATGACCTATAATGGGATGGTGATGGCCCTTTATGATGGAAAATGTGGCTGCTGGAGGATACTCACAACCCAATCTGTGTGAGGAGCAGTCTTCCTGTGTGTCAAGGAAGCTGGACAAAGACCCTAAGTCTGATGCTCCTTCTGTCCCTATACTTTAAAGAAGTCACCTTTCTGGAAACTAGACTCCAGGTGTCATACACCTGTCTGTGGACCTGAATCTTCCTTTGATGAAATTGACAAGAGCTCTGTGAGGAGTAGTTCCCTTCAGTTATCCAGTATTGCTTTATGTACAGATTTTTGTCCCGTAGCTTTTAGCAGATGTGGGCCCTGAAGGTGTAGTAGGCAAAAGGGTGAACAGACACCATAGCCAAAGATGAGCAGTTACAGACCTGGATACTCCACAAAGGAGGAAGAATCCAACCTTGTTCTATGCCTATGGTCACAGGGCCCTGGGATCCCTCAGGACAGACAGGCTGCCCTGCTGCCCCAAGACTCCAAGTGCCTCTGGTCATTCACCTGAGTCTTGTTCATTGAAGCATTACAAAGGAGGGAAGCAGGTGGGGCCTAGGGAGGAGAAGGATGTGAGCTGCTGCCTAGTCATAGACAGGTTGGGGATCCTACAGTGAGTCGTCTGTCTGCATCTCACCCAAGTAGTGAGACCATTTTTAGAAACACCTGCCTTGAGATAAGACAGGTCTCCACAGGGTTGGAACCCTGTTTCTGGCTGCCATCACAGTGCTCATCCTGGTGAACATTAGAGTAGAGCTGACTGACCCATTGAGTGACCCAGGGTAACTGGCAGGGATGGAGCTGGATGTGAGGTAGTTGTGGTTTATGCAGTGCTGAGGCCTCTTCTGCATGAGGGGAGGGCCATTTTGAGGTCTCACTCTGTGCCTGATGGAGCTTGCCTTTTTCTGCACCATTATATAGGTTGTGTCCCAGGGTTAAAGGCATCTATTCCTTAATTGTGGCCAATGGTCAGAAAGGAGCCAGTGGGTCCATGAGTCTCAGGGGGTCAGTCTAAAATCTCTTAAAGAAGGCCCAAGGGAGCCACCATCTTTGAAAAAATATGATCCAGAGAATAAGAATTTCAGGGTAGGCCTTGTAAGTGTGCTTAAGACACAAACAAACATGAAACTGTTTTTCCTATCTGAGACTACAGTCAAATTATGCAGGTTTCCAAAGCCTGGTGTTTTCATGGTGTAGTTGATGGAATCATTACAATATAAGATGGAGGTGTCTTCTAACTTGATGTAGGCTTATGAGGCAGCTTTGGTTTTTTTCTTTGATGGATATGCAGGGATGTGCCTGTGTTATGTTCCTACTTATCTCAAAATCTTCAGTAAGTTCTTGATAATTGTAAAACTTGCTCTGAGGTGTTTTGTGGGAAGTTAGAAAGTCAAATATAACAGTTTAGTTGGCTGGGAGAGCAGTGCAACTTCCTATCTGAGATAGACTGTGGGCATCCTGAAAACTATCCAGGACAGTTTGAAGGACAACTCTATACTCATGAAGGACACTGTGGGCATTGAGGTGGCAATGTATTAGGGTTCTCTGTCCCAACTCAGTGTTGTAAAGGAGGAAAGACAAGAATCAGAAGGATTCCTGGGAAACTCAGATTTAGCTGAGGTAACCATCAAGAGGGGCTAAATTCCAGCAATTATGGTAGATGATATTGACAAGTAATGGTTCAAAGATCATAAAAAATAAGAAAAGCTATATTTTAGCAGATACGGGGTGCACAATAACCTATGAGTCTTTCTAGTTAAATGGCTAGATATGTTGACATGATTTCGGGTATGTAAGTTTTTATCACTTGAACTAATGGTTCCATAAAACATAGGCACTGTTAAGAATTCAATAAAAATGCTAAAATACATATGCTTATTTCCAACCTGAAGTAATTTTTCCCATTTGTTCTCAAGCCTCACAGTGAGCAGCAAGATAAAATTGCCTCAAATACACAAATGTCATACAAACTTGAATTTATTTGTTTAAAATTTTTATTTTCTTGAAAGGCACATACAGATACAAAGAAATAGTCCAGAATTGAATTTTGAAAAATAAGTTAAATGATTAAGTGTAAATAAAAGAATGGCTATTTTATGATTAATCTCCCCAGGGGTGTTTCCCCCTTTTCTTTTGTTTTTGAAGAAGGGTTTTAAGCATATGATGGGCCTGCTCAGCAATGGCTTTCCTGCAGGATTATGGGGAATGCCATGAGTAAGTTTAATATCTCATAATTGACAAAAATGATTGAATGCAGAAGAGATATAGGTGGGCCTATTATCAGTCTTTAATTGAATAAGTTTGTCTATGACAGCCATGATTTTTCCTTTGGAGAAATAGTTTCTTTATAGCAAAGATAAAAGGAAATTTTTATGTATATTTTATATAATTCATATATTCTTTTTGCCACATTACAAACTTATACACTTTAAGAAAAAAGAAGTAGGGGGCACAAGTAACAAATCTTACATTATGGATAATGCTTTACTTGTCAAGATAAAACTAATGTAAATGGTTTATACCATCATCTTTCCTCCAAATAGATTTTTATAAACAAAAGTCTGGGCTTGATTTATTAAAAAAAAATTGAACACAATGACATAGCAAGTAGATTCTGTGAGAACTGAGCCTGGATCAAGGTATAACTATTTTTAATTAGGCCTCCATCTTGTAACTTGGGCCTGACCAGGCACTGAACTCTGAGCCAGAAGCTCCTAAAAGTAAATAAATGAACTCCCCTTGCAATAAACTCTCCTAGCAACAGCTGATTAACAGATAACAGAGAAATACCTAGAGTTCCTGGTGTCTTCTCAGGGCAGATAAGGTGATTGATAGCTACCCAAGACCCTGCAGTTCAACAAGTACACCCCATCAGCTCAGACCCCATGCTTCGGCCAATCAATTCAAAAGCATCAACCCCAAAGCCCTCCAACCACCTTTAGTAGGTCTGTTCCCACCACTGGATGCACTAATCAATTCTAAGAGATGTCCTTTGAATTTCCCGTGGGATGAGATGATTTGCTAAATGGTACCATGATGTATAGAATGTCTCTGACACCCTATAAAAACCCTGTTAACTGAAGGGTCTGGGCTCTCAATTCAGACCCACTGCTTCGGTGTTGATTGAGAGTCCAGGTCCAGACCTGCAATAAAACTAGCCTGTGCTTTACAGCAGTATCGGCTCCTTGGTAGCCTTTGGGGACAACTGAACTGGGCATAACAATTCTCCTTTAAGTGGAGTTGTCCAAATGTAATCTGAATGGGTATTAATAATAACATGTAAAGGTACCTCCTTCTTTGAAGACCTGTTCTTTCCACTGGGATCTCACTCACAGAGATCTTTCATTTAGGTTTTTTTTTTTTTTTTTTTTTTTTCCCAGAGTGTCTTGGCTTTCCATGCCTGAAATACTCTCATGGGCTTTTCAGCCAGATCGGAATGCCTTTAGGGCTGATTCTGAGGCCAGAGTGCTGTTTAGGACATCCACCATTCTATGAGTCTGCTGAGTATCTCGCTTCCCATGTTGGATCACTCTCCCCTTTATTTATTCTATCGGTTAGTATTAGCAGGTACTAGACTTGTTTATGCGCTTCCTTTGAAAGAAGGAGGTACCTTTCTCTGAAGGGAGGAGAGAACCTCCACTTTTAATATGACCTTGTCTAAACAAGATAAGAGTCGGTGAACTCAAAAGGCTTCCATAGCCTTGGAAACTCATGACTGGTGCATAGGGAGATTATTGATGCCATAAACAGGAGTGTCAATTTCTAAAGTCAACAACAGGAGTCACTGTGCACTTACTCCTCATGTAGGATCTCTATCCTTAATGTGCTGTACATTGAGACTTAATGCTATAATGAGAACTCAAACAGTATATTTTGCTTTGTGTTTCTATGGGGGTGCAAACTGTTGAAATCTTTACTTAATGTATACTAAACTGATCTTCTGTAAAAAAAAAAAAAAAAAAAGAAGAAGAAGAAATTATCAATTCCCAACTTGACTCTCACTGGGATTAAACATGACAATAGGTCTGATCTGATTTCATCATCATTTAAAAAATCATCTATTATTTTTCACTTTATGTTTGTGTGGGAGCAAACTGTTGAAATCTTTACTTAATGTATGCTAAACTGATCTTCTGTATACAAAGAGAATCGAAAATGAATCCTCATGTGAATGGAAGGGGAGAGGGAATGGGAAAGGGGAGGGATGCGGGTAGGAGAGACGATATGGGGGGGAAGCCATTGTAATCCATAAGCCGTACTTTGGAAATTTATATTCATTAAATAAAAGTTAAAAAAATAATAATAACATGTAAATAAGAGAAGGATTTTGACAAAGGACATTGAGTTATGTCCATTTGTCAAAGTTCATTGGCATGATGTGTGCTGGCCTGCAGCACAAAGAACCTGGTTTCCTGAAACAGAAAGTGGGAATGAGGGGACAAGGATGCAAAGAATGGAGCCAAGACAAGTCCTGATCAAGGCTCCTTTATTCAACAAACCCAGTAGTATTTAAACATGACCAGTTGTATACAAGAAGGAGCACAAAAGATTTACATATCAAAAAGACTAAAGAGTTCGGATAAGGTTCTTCCTCTTAACAGAGGTGTGACTGATTATCTACATCATCTCTTGTGAGAAGTTTAGCAGTGAGATAAGGTTCTTCCTGTCTCTTCCTGGAATCTCCTTAGCCTAATTGTCTGTGTCTCCATTCATATGTTTAAGTGTAAACAAAAGGGGCGACTGCCTGTGGCTGCCCACAATGATGGCCTTGAGGGTTGACAGCAGCAAAAGGAAAATAATGAGGATGAGGAGTTTGATCACATTGGGAACAATTATAGATTGTTTCAGGAATATCAGGAAGAGGAATTTTAAACTGTTTATGGAGAGATTTAGCTGATTAATGAAAAATTCAGGACTGAAGAGGATCAGTAAGTAGGACACAGACATGTAAAGCTTCATCCACATGTTTGTTGCCTTCTGAAAGAAAACCTGGTAAAGAGGTGTGACTGTGAATATAGCAGCATGTAAAGGGATTGGCATAGCAGAAAGTGTAAGGTTAGTAAAAAATGGCTAAGTAAATTAAGATCAATGGCAGTGTTGTGGGAAAACAGCAGCAAAGAAATTATTATTACCATAGATTTTTGTCTCATATGTGTGGGGAGCAACTCGGACTAGACTGTTACTGGAATTAAGACTTATTCTATGCATCTGCTCTCCCACAATATGGCGCTGAGAAGGGAGTAACAACTTCTACACAGCTGCCTCTTGCCAACTTGAGTGATGACCTGCAGGAGCTGATCCTGCTCCTGATTGGAGGAGAGCAGCGTACTTGGTGTGTGGGTAGCAGAGTTGGGATTGGTGGAAGAGGACTATAAAGGAGGAGAGAGACAACATGCACCAGGAACATCTAAAGGGAACACCTGAGCAGCCCCCGAGAGACCCGGCCGGAGGTGTGCCGCTCCCCCGCGGAAGTGAGGAAAGTGGCAGGGGGAACCGCCCTTCCACGGAGGTGGAAGGGTCAGTAGCCAACCCGGGAAGAACCAGCAGCAAACCCGGGAAGCGCCGAGCAGACGAAAGAACAACGCAGGGTCTAGTGTCGCTCCTCCACGAAGAGGGGGAGCGACAATATGGAAGAATTTCCAAGCTGATAAGGCAAAGAGAAAAGCAATATTTAAAGGTTTAAAAGCAAGATTTACTAGAGTCAAAGACCTCCAGCCAGAATGACATGAAAGGGGGCTGTAACAGAAGCAAAACCCAAGAGATTCCCTGGCACCAGCACCAGAGGTTTTTTAAGTACAATTTCTTAAGTACAATTTTAAAGGAAAAAAACTTGACAGATTGGCATTCAGTTAAGAGGCAGGGACAAAACCCATCAAAAGACCCAATTTACAATCCTTTTCTTATCTGGCTTGCTTATGATAAAATAAAACAAACTACAAAAAAAAATCACAAGGGTGGGATGCCTAATTTGTTTTCACAATAAACTGTGAGCTCAGGAGCTCACTACTTGCCTACTATTCTCATGGTAAATTTGTGAGATTCCAAAGACTGGGCAGGCAGGCACTTCTGACCTTGCTAAGGATGATTCTTTGGAGAAAGGAAGCATTTTACACCCCCAATTCCACTGAGACTACACTGATTGCCTATTAACCCATCTGACTTCTCACAGCTGGACTAATTTAAGCATGTGGTAAATGAAACAATAAATTACATCAAGAATCAGCAATAAAATTAAAGGGTTGATCTTTAAAGAACCCTAAGGCCAAAATAACTATTTTTATTTAGATCTCCTGGATTTTTATTTGGGAGATCATCCATTCTACCTTGCTGAGGGAACAGGGGGGTATTTCTTCTTTTTGCAACAGGACAATAAGGTTAATGAAAAGTGTCCCAGGATTTCCTTGGACCTGGGGAACAGTCATGTGGGTCCTTTCTTGAACAATGAGCACTTCTTTGCCAGGATTGTTACAAAATGTGTAGTCTACCTTTATTTTTCATTAACAAAACTTTTTTTAAAATATGATTACTGGCCTTAAATTTAAGTAATTCTGTTGCACTAAAGATCAACTTTAAGGCAAAAGGATCACAGTTAATGTGCTCATGGTGGGGACCATACTTCCCACTCTGTTTCTTAAGCATAGTATTAAGGTCCTGCATGGGAAGTTAGTGCACAGTGACTCATGTTGTTAATTTAACCATTAACACTCTTATGTGTGACATCAGTGACCGCCCAAGGCTCTTGACATGAGCTGCCTAGGCTCTGAAAGCCTTCTGAATCTAAAGACTCTGTCAAAATTCAAACAAGGCCATAAGCAAAGTGAAAGTTCTCTCCACCCCACAGAGAAAAGTACATCCTTCTTTGATGACCATTTCTTTCCACTGGAGTCTCACCCAGGGAGGTTCTCCATGCAGGGACAACTTTTCCCACAAGTGTCCTGGCTTTCCACACCTGACATGCTCTTGTGAGCCTTTTAGCCAGACCAGAAGACCAGGATGCCTTTAGGGCTAATTCTGAGGTCACAGAGTGTTACTTAGAGCAATTGCCATTCTATGAGTCTGCTGTATGGACTGCTTCATATATTGGAGCATTTACTCCTCTATAACACTATTAATTCTCTTGCTATGATCAGTTTAACAATTAGTCCCATCTATACGACCACTTTAAAACTTAATCCAATCCAATAGGATCATTTTAAAACTTAATCTAGGGCTGGCACCGCAGCTCACTAGACTAATACTCTGCTTGTGGCACTGGTACCCCTGGTTCTAGTCCCCATTGGGGTGCCAGATTCTGTCCCGGTTGCTCCTCTTCCAGTCCAGCTCTCTGCTATGGCCTGGGAAGGCAGTGGAGGATAGCCCAAGTGCTTGGGCCCTACACACATATGGGAGACCAGGAGGAAGCACCTGACTCCTGGCTTCAGATCAGCACAGTGAGCCTGCCATAGCAGCCATTTGGGGGGGTGAACCAACAGAAGGAAGACCTTTCTCTCTGTCTCTCTCTCTCACTGTCTAACTCTGCCTGTCCAAAAAAAAAAAAAAACACAATCTAATCTGTATAATTATATTAAAACTTAAGATGTCACTTTCACTATCTAGCCCAAGGGGATTTGAGATCCCATGGTGAAGTAAATTTAGTTGTGAAGTTACAATTTAAGCTCTTATTTTGGCTATGCTATTATGTAGCGAATGTTAGCCACTCCTTTCATAAGATCTAAAAATCAAACTGTACGTCTTGGAGAATCCCTCAGCACAGAGTCCGTTTCCCATCTTAAAGGGAATAGAGAGAAATGAGGGAACAGTGATTACAACTATTAAATAACAGCTTATGAAAATATTCACTAGGATGTCCAATGCCTTTTATACATTTTAATACATATGTTTGGAAATATCTCTTAAATATCTAACACAGTGTAGCTTGCTTAACCAGCAAACTTGAGCACACACATATGAAGCATTTTGTTTCTTTCTACCAATAGATTTAAAACATCTTACAAAGAGATTTAGGTCACATGAATCAAATGTATCTTTGATTAATTTTAGCAGTTTAAATTTATGAGCAATCTTTCATTTATAGGCTAATTAAGACAGAGCTCTTACTAAATTTTCCTATGTAGGTGTACAATATATACACACATATAACACAACATACAAGACAGAACAATGAAGCAGTTTTGTTAATAGTTTCCTAAAATCTTTAGCTGTTTTTTTATTATCATCAACCATTTAGAATTACTTGCTGCTCTTAATAATCTAAATTAGCCAAACTTCTGTGAAGTTGGCTTTATCTGTTTACAGAACTGTCCCAGAGTATTGAACACAATAGAGGTCATGGAAAAAGAGGTCCTTTTAAACCTAAAATGATACATTTAAGCATAGAACCAACAATGTTTTAGTTTCATGAGCAGCAGATATGGTATATAAAACTGTGGATAACAAAAAATTTTAAGTAGGCATGTTTAAAATTATAAACCTATTAACCAATAAGAGGTGCTTGCTTACTCCATACAATATTTTTTTAAAAAGCACTTATAGGATTTTGTAAGAGAAATAACCCTTTTAGGCCTCTGGGCCTTTCTCATTAAAATAACCATCATATCTAGTAACACAAGATCATTAGACTTTAACCTTTAGACATTTGTATTGGTAGCATTTTATATTATCAAAATTTAAAATTTAGCACCACTTCGTATCTTGATAGTACTTCTAATACAACCCAAATAGCCTGATGATTTGGTGTCTCTACAAGATGAGAGACATGTCCTTTGATATTTCCAGGTGCCTATCTGGAAATACCAAAGTCCAAAATTTTTGGAACTGAATTTTTGAATGCCTGCCAATAATGCCAAGAAGGCTCAAAATCCAAAATATCTGGTTGAAATAGGATCCCTTTACATCATGACATCATATAGACAAAATTTGATCATTGTTATAAGGTGATTATATGTGTTTCAGAATAAATATGTATTTTAAACAAATCATAACCCAAATAAGAACTCAGCTGTTTTAAACAATTAGAACCTAGCAGAGACATTAAGATAACATAATAGATTAACTTAACACAAAATCTGCATCTCTTTGGTTGTTCCAAAACTGATAAATAAAACCTTATATTTAAGAGCTTGTATATTGAATCAAATCCCATAACTTGGATGTTTTAACAGAGTCAGAACTAGGGAAGAGAGAATAGCTTACTGGAGCTGGCTAGAAAACTCAGCAGAGTCACCAATTAAACAAAGCTATCAAAAGGAGATGCTGCAGGTTTTAAAATAGATTTTTAGCAATATTTTGGAATATTTACTAACATATGCATTGTAAAGTCTACATTGCTGTAACAGAGGATCAGATTTTAGTTCTATGTCAAATAGATAAATAGACATATATTTTGAAATAACCCTCTAGGATTCCCCACATTAAGACAACACTTTTTAAAATACAGTAACATCAAATTTCAAGCCTAGTTATTTCCAAGTGGTGTTGAACTATTTTCATATGGACAATTTATGAAAACATGTTAGCAAGCCCAAGTGGCTTTTCTATATAGACACATTCATCTCATTAGCTTTACCCAATTTTACATTTAGCACTTACACCTAAATGACTTATGATGCTGATAGTATATTATATTGTATCTCTATCTGAACTTAAAATCAAAACTGCATTTATCTATAACTAGTAATAAATATTTATTGCTGTTTTCATCATTGATTAACCATTTCTATAGCACTGGAAACCTTTTAAAATATATATTGCAAAATAAGTTTGGCATGTTACAAAGCAATAATTTTGAAGGCAGTGATACTGCTGGATTCAAAGAGAGAAATTTTCTTGGTATTCAGTTACAAGGCGGGGACAACCTGTGAGAGTAACTATAGGGTTAAATTGAAAAATCTTTCTCATCTGTGTCTGTATTTGGCAGCAGCAGGTTGGCATAGGAGCCTGAAGAGCCATGGGAGCCCAGGTTGGGGCTGATGGTAGTGCCCATTCCAGCAGGAACACCAGAGACAAGTTTTGGGGAACATGTCCATTTATTAACAGCTACAGATGCTTTTTAAAGAGCAGGGAGAAGGAGCGTAACTAACTCAGGGGAACACTGACTATAGGACAGAACTGATACTGATACCAATATGCCTCTCCACTCAGCTTTTCTGGGGGGCCTAAAGGGCCAGGACCACACCTGGGAGCAGTTTACCTGATTGGCAGAAGGTGAGGGTGGGGAGAAATGTGCCTGGGCTCAGGCTAACTGCTGGGATGACCCAGAGAGATCTATTTTCAATTGACTTTATACCACAGTGCTGGCCCCATTTGCCCATTTCTTAACTGGGTTGTTTGTTTTGCTGTTGTTTTCTCTTTAAATTTTCCCTGAGACTGCACTCCTTCCACTTTGCTAAAACTGTCTTCTACTAGAGTAAAGCAGCAAGCTCCCTCCCTACTCTGCCATCCAGAGTAATCACATTGCTTTTATGATACTCAAATTAACCAATATTTCTTGTATTTTTTAATTTAATAAGTCAGGCAGAAATGAAAGAATTTCATTGTGATCAAATAAGAGTGCATCAAACAATTAGACAAAAAGCTTACCATTGTGGGCTGGCATTGTGACATAACACATAACATTGTTACCTGCAACACTGGCATAACACATGGGTGCTGGTTTGTGTCCTGGCTGTTCCACTTCAGATAGATCCCTGCTGATAGACTGAGAAAAGCAAAATCTTCTGAATAGTACAGATGAAATCAGAGGAAAAATGACCCCACTACATGAGAGGCCTGAACAATGCTTCCTTTGCAGTTATGTGCTCCAGTAGATGCTATGAGAAGGCAGTGTGGCCTTCATGCCCTGTGGGTCACACATTTTCTGCAGGCTGAAGAGAGCTAACTTATATTTGGTACCTTCTATGTGCAAAGAAGTTCAGACATCTCTTACTTGCCACTTTACCTAATTAGCTTCACCTGGAGCTCTGCGCTCTCCTGTCTTGGTTGCCTGGATACCCAACACATTCTGTGTCTACCTCCATCTTTGGGGACATATGAGCACATGGGAGGGTGAACACCTTCTGTGTAGCATGAAAGTAGCCATGGATGCACATGGGCATGTGTGAGCACCTTTGTGTACCAGGCACACATTGATGCATGTAATTTCTATGTGTAAACACATTTTTACCAGGCACATGTCTGTGTATTTACGTGTACACAGGAGTACCTTCTGTGTACCAGGCACACATCCATGAATGCACATGTGCTTGTGTGAACACCTTTGTGTACCACACATCTGTGCATGTACATGTCTGTGTGCCAATACATTTGTGTACCATTCACATGTCTGCATGCACACACATGTATGTGTGTGTGTATGTTAGCACCTTTGTGTACTAGGCACATATCCATGCATGCACATGTGCTTTTGTGAACACTTCCATGTACCAGGCACACATCTATGCATATAGGTTTGCCTATATGAATCCCTATGTGTGCCAAGTGTCTTTACATGCAGCAGCCTCCCACACTCCCTCTGAGGGTGATACTACTATTTTTTCCACTTTTTAGATGAGCAAAAAGAAGAGGGTAAACCATCTTGACTAAGATACCTCAGCTGCAGTGAAGAACCCAACACTTCATTGTCCAAGCACTTAAGCCCAAGTACTTGAGTCCCAGTGTAGACCACTCCACTCACATAGTAAGTGACATATCAAATAGTCCTTGCCCCCAACTCATCTGTATCCCCAGCACTGATCCCTAAACTCTCAGGAAAGGATTCCCTCTTGTTGACTAAGTCACTCCCATCAGTGACAAATATTTGTCAAAATGAGAAATAAATTGACAAATTTTCTCTTCAGCCATTTTGTTCAGTTCACCAAAGTTTGGTTACTGCCTCACTTCACTCAAGAAATCTCTGGTCCAACAATCTCTCTGTCCAAATGAGAGCTTCACCAATGTGCTGATTTCCCAAGCTGCCTGCAGCATCAGACCTCACCCTCCTGCCTATTCAGGCTCTTTTTGCTCTTGACTTTTACTGTTGCCAGTCTCTTCTCACCACATAAGGTCAAGAGGCTGTATCCTAACACAAGACCATAAAGCACAGATTCTGAACTTTCTCCCACTGTCCACGGACCACACTTCTTAAAACCTAAACTTCTTTCATGATACCCCTCTCTTCTCATTATAAACAAGAATCTTAAGTCCAAATTCTTGGCTCTGAATCCTAGCCACCTTCACTCAGTCCCACTCACTTTCCTTCCAAACATCCTTCCCCCAGCTTAGCTGTCACTGCCCCAGCTCCACACTTGGCTGTGCCCTGGACAATGCTACTGCCTCTCTGACTTCTGCTAGCATCCAACACAGGCCTCCACTCCCTTAAACCATTCCCTACAAGGGATTTCTCATGTATCTCAGATCTTGTACTCACACTTTTGCACATGAATTTACTTCTTAGAAAGTATTATTTAATAAATTCAGTTGCTTTCTAAAGTAATTGAGATCATTCTGAGTTTTATTATCTTTGTGTAAACTTGCATATAATTGTTATTGCCATTTTGTGGCATTTAATGTAGTTTTAAGATAATAACTTCACAATGCATATTTGCAATTCAAAATTTAGGAGGAAGGCATTGTCATATTCACTTTTTACATAAGACACATGAGCTCATGGGGTCTGCGCTATGGTGCAATAGGTTACATGAGCTCATGGGGTCTGCGCTATGGTACAATAGGTTAATCCTCTGCCTGCAGTGCTGGTGTCCCATATGGGCACTGGTTCTAGTCCTGGCTGCTCTTCTTCCAATACAGCTCTCTGCTGTGGCCTGGGAAATCAGTAGAAGATGGTCCAAGTTCTTGAGCCCCTGCACCTACGTGGGAGACTGGGAAGAAGCACCTGGCTCCTGGCTTGGATTTGCACAGTTCTGGCCATTGTGGCCATTTGGGGAGTGAACCAATGGAAGGAAGACCTTTCTCTCTGTTTCTTCATCTCACTGTCTATAATTCTACCTCTGAAAGTAAATAAATAAAATCTTTAAAACTAGACACATGAGCTCTCAAAGAGGTTAAGTTACTATCCAAGATCACACAGCTAGTAGATTGTAGACCCAGGAATTGAACATCAAAGGCTGTGTTAAGATGGAAGTTTATAGCAACCAGTGGCTACATCAACAAACTTGAAAGACATCAAATAAATGATCTAAGGATGTATCTCAAGGACCCAGAAAAACAAGAACACACCAAACCTATACTTGGAGGAAAGAAATAATTAAAATTAGAGAAGAAATAAACAAAATTGAGGCAAAAAAATATAGAAAAGATCAGTGAAATGAAGAGCTGCTTTTTGGAAAAAATAAAAAATATACACCATTGGCCCAACTAACCCAAGAAAAGGAAGAAAACCCATATTGAAAATTGGAGATGAAAAAGGATTATAATGAATATCACATATAAAAAAAAAGAATCATCAGAGCCAGCATGTGGCGTAGCAGGTAAAGCTGCCACCTGCAGTGCCGGCATTTGACATGGGTGCTGGTAAGAGAATGATAAAATAATATCACTTATGAACATAGATGCAAAAATTCTCAACAAAATACTAGATAATCGACACATCAGAAAGATCACTCACCCAGACAAACTGGGATTTATCTCTGGTATGTAGGGATGGTTGAACATACACAAATCAATAACTGTAGTACATCACATTAACAAATTGAAGAATCAAGGCTATATGATTATCTCAGTAGATGCAGAGAAAGCATTTGATAAAATACAACATCCCCCAAAAAACTGGAAGTTATATGAGGGCAGAAGCCATTTTCTCCCTTTCATGTCTTACATCATCCCTCACTCCATCCCAACCTCAATGGTGGTAGTTCAATATATATGTTCTCTAGTATGTACCATAGCAAGTAAATTAAATGTGTTCCTAAAACTTATCGAGATTTTCCTGCATGCTAGCCTCTATTTTAAGCACTTTAGAAAGATTAACTCCGCTATTTCTCACATAAATCTTAAGAATTATAGAATTTTATTACCCACATTTTACACATGAGAAAACAGATTCATTAAGTAAGCCTGTTAAGGAAAAGGAAACTGGCAGAGCCAGAATAAAATCCCAGGTGGTTGAGTCCATGTTCCATGCTACTACTCAACATTGGCTCCGAAGGGGCCTATTTACTGAGCTTTGTAACTGTGTGGCCAGGTTCTAATAACCTGAATTCTGTTTTGGAAGAGCTCAGTTCTTTGTTTCAGCTGAAGTTTTTGTAATTTATTCTTTCCCACAAATATAGAGCATAATCAAGCCATCTGCAAATGTAAGAAATGTGCAGCTCTGGCAACACAGAAATTCAGTTCCTTGGGGTTGCATTCCCATGGGCGTCAGTGAGGCTGGCAGGAAAGCTGTCCAACCCCAGGATGGCAAAGTGTGGGCTGCCACAAATGAACTGCAGCTCTGCATCTCATTGTTTATTCTCTTCTGATCTCCCTCATCTATCTCTGCCCCTCCTTGCCAATATGAATCAGGAATTGTCATTTCTCTGAAGCAGCAATGCTTAACATACTGTGAGGCCTTCACTGGGATTTAAAATTGGGAATGTATACCATTTTGGAAATCTGGAACGCACATAATAGGAAGCTAAAAATGCAGCTGGGAAGGAGGCAGAGGGTGAGTGTCCTCAGCAGCTGCTCTGAACCCTGACTGCACATTGGAATCACATGGAACACAATTATAAAAATACTATGCCTAGTTCCCACCCCCAGAGACTCTGACCAGATTGAACTCGGGTTTACCCTGGAGATCAATGTGTTTTAAAAGCTTCCTAGATGATTCTAACATTCACCAGGGCTGAGAATGTCTGATCTAGGGCATTACTGTTGTGGTCAATGTTCATTCACAGATGTCTTTCTTCAAAGGTGAGCAGAATCCATGTTATGAATCACCAAGTTCAATTTGTATACATCACTGCAATCTCAGAGACATTGTGTGTGCTTTGTTCTAAGCCTGGTGTGCCCAGAGGAATCATTCATTTCTGGAAGTATTGTAATCTAGAATCCAAATTCCAGCCCACCTGTTTGTCTGAATGTGTGTCTCCCTTTATTGATGAATCTCGGATACCTGGCCCAGGCAACCATCATGGAAGCAATGTCTTCTTTTTAAGCAAGCACATGCTAGAGTAGGTCAGATCTGGCCAGCACTCACTACAGGACAGTTCCCCTCTCTGAGCCTACAAAGAGAAGGAAGTAGGAGACTTTGAGCATTTTATGTCAACCTAAATGTAAGCTTCCCTAGGGATGTGCTGGACCTGGTTATTACTGAGTCATTAGAGTTAATTGTGTGTATTTTCCTCTCCTCTTCAGTTTCAGTGCTTTTGTGTTGGCAGTAGGTATATATATACCAGAGAAATATGCAATAGCTTCTTTTTTTCTTCTGGGAGTCTGATTGTTAAACATGAACATGCCACTGAATTTACCCAGAAATAGCTCTCTAAAGAGAAGTGAAATGTAGGCAGTGATTTCTGGCCTTCAGTCTCCATGTTGCACCTGTTTCTGCAATGTGCTCACCACCTTTTCTCCAAAGACATCCAGGAATTATCAAGTTTCTTTGCACATCACACATATATGTAATCATATCAAAATTATCTGAATATTTATTTAGAATAAAGTATAAAAGTCTTAGAATGACTCAAAATGTGACATTATCAGGAAAATGTGCATTTTGACAAGGCTTACACATTTAAATAAAATGATTGAGTCTCACAAGGAAATATGAGACATCAATCAATGTATACAGTGAATTTGGGAAGAGGCTCTAAGGCCTTCCCAGCATCCATGCAACTGCCTAAGTGGGAAATTGTCACCTCTGCCAAGTGTGTAAGACAACCCTATTTATTCTCCAACATGAGTCAAGCCACTTTGCCTTCCTTCTGTGCGTCAGAATGCTTCTCTACAACCATTCTGTCAGCTACCTTGAACTTCACTATTCTTGTGTCATCACAACAAGCTGTTGAGGACATAGACCAAAATGGGAAGAGCTGAAGTTCAAACCCTGCAGTTCTAATGAAATTGGTACTGTGGATTCTATTAGTCATGATATCTGGCTGGCATCAGTGTTACTACTTCAAAGCCATGGTCCTTCAACCCATGGAACTGAACATGTCTTGGGATTCCTCCCACTTCCTTCTCCCAGGATAACAGTAACAACTACTGGCAGTCAATTATGAACCAAGCACTGTTCTATCTCCTTTACATATATCTTATTTAATTTTCCCCCAAATTCTAATTATTCCCATCTTACATATGTAGAAAATAAGGCATAGGTTAATTAAGTAATGAGCTCAATTAAAAGCTGAAAACTACAGAGGGAATTTGGGTTTTTGAATATGGTTGTCTGACTCCAGAGCCCATTCTCTCAGCTATCCAATCACACAAACTCATATATTGATATTTAATTATAGTGCTTGTAGTCTGTTGTTTTAGGTATCATACACTACTTGGTACAGAGTGACATATCTGAAGACCTTGTCAAATTCCTTTTTAAATATTTGTTTTATTTATTTGAAAGGCAAAGAGAGATGGAGAGATAGAGATCTTTCATTCACAGATTCACTCCCCAAAGGCCAGGGCTGGGCAAGACTGAAGCCAGGATTCACGAGTTTCTTCCAGGTCTCCCACATGGGTGCAGGGGACCAAAGTCTTTCACATGGGTGCTGCTTTTTTAGGTGCATTAGCAGAAAGATTGGAACTGGAGCAGCTGGGATTTGAATCATTGGTCATATGGGATGCTGACATTGCAGGTGGCAGCTTAACCCATTAGGTCACAATGCTGATCCCTTCTCATCTTCTGACATGCTGTCAGCATCTCTGCAGGGCAACTTCCTTTCCTGGTGAAGGTGGATGGGATACGAGAGCTCAATTTTTTCATTTTGTTGATGCATGGAATATTTGTGCACACTGTTTTTTTTTTCCTAGAAATGAATTTAATGACAACACAACATATGAAAACCTATGGGATACAGCAAAAGCAGTGTTTAAGTTTAGAGCAATTAGCACCTGCATCAAGAAATTGAAAAGGCATCAAATAAATGATCCAACAGTGTACCTCAAAGATCTAGAAAAATAAGAACAAACCAAACCCTAATTAATAGAAAAAAGAAATAATTAAAACTAGAGAAGAAACAAAATTGACACAAAAATTAATAAAATGAAGAGCTGGATTTTTTAAAAAATAAGCAAACTAACTAGAAAATAAAGGGAGAATACTTAAGTATTTTTTAGAGTTATTTATTTTAAATTTTAAATTGTGACACAAAGAGAGCATGCTCCCATCCATTGGTTCACTACACTCCTGAAATCCCCACAATAGCCAGAAGGCCAAAAGTGGGAACTCAATCCAGGTCTCCCACATAAGTGGCAGCAACTTGACAACTGGCCTGCTGTCTCCCAGGGAGACAGGAAGCTGGAGTTGGGAGCTGGGAGTCAAACCCAGGCACTCTAATGTGGGAAGCTAATTTTCTAAGTGCAATGCCAAACACTCCTATTTAATTTAGAGTAACATATGCCTAGGGATGATAAAGAGTAGACTAGGAAATGTAGCACTCCACATTTAACATGCAACTATTAAATCACTTACAGTCCCCATCACCTTTCTGAGAAATGGTGGTAGTAATGGATGTCTTACCTAGCTTGGGCAAAGCAATATAAGAGATCACCTTCAAAACAAAAAGGTAAATTTATAAAATTACTATGCTGATTTTGGGGACAGATTATGTGTGACTTGTGTATTTCTAAAGCAGAGAGATTAGTTAGCCCAATTAATAATTACTCAAATAGGGAGACAGTTACCTGGATACTCTATTGTGCTATGCTGATCAAAAAAAGGTTCACATTTCCTTGGTTTTCCTCTTATCATTTCTAATCTAGTGTGATGAAAAAGTCAGTGGTTTCTTTTTGCCTATATTAAAGATGACAAGTGTTTGATTCTACCAGAATTAATTTGCAACTAAAAGGAAACATTTCTTGGAACCTTTCATTGTTACAGTTTAAACTTTCTTTTAAAACATAACTTTCTATAAGTTAAAATTAGCATCTTCATAGATACTAGCCAAGTCACTTAATCAAATATTAATATCAAAACATGATATGAGGAAGTTGGAAATTTATTTATGTTTCTTATTTTGCTGTAGAGCTGCTGCTTCACTGCATAAAACAGCACCAGCAAATGCAGTATATTGCAAAAATTACGATACTATTGTTCTTTCTCTGGCACTGTACAACTAACAAAAACTGTTGTGTATTCCCAGTTACTTCCAATGGAAAGATCGTTACATATTTTGACCCCAATCCAGGGGTGAGTGTAAGTAAGTTACAATATTATATAAGGCTTAAGATAACAATGTTATCCTTGAATTACATTATTTGTAAAACTAGCTTTTACCACAGATAACTTCATGTATTCTGAATACCAGTGCCTAGGGCCTAGTATAAAAATCACAAGGTACTGTGAAAAAGATGCATATTGAGTTTATCTGCAATCATTACAAAGTTAGGGTATATTTTCTTCCAGTAGCAGAGTTGAAAGTAGTATTTCTTCCATCAAGATTGCTTAAAGTTGCAGAAGCAAGACTATGACCCTAGAATCCTGACGGAAGAAGCAAAGCAGCTTCAGAGAGCAGTGATGAGGATGCGTTGTCTTTGAGCCAGGTGATTAAATCCCTCTGATTTTTGCTGATGTTGGTTATAATCTAGCTGGTCCAGCTGTTACCTCTGTGCAAACCTAGGCTGAGAATTTCCTGAGGAAGATCTGGACCTCACAGAGCACAGCCAGCAACTTATAAATAGTATGAATGGAGGCACAATCCTAATAATACAGAACTTTGCTCTTGCCGTTAAAACTATTGCAGTACCCCCTGACCACCCAAGGCAGTCCCTGGGTCCAGCACCCACCAGGAGTCAGCTGAGTGTCAGAGGCAAGAAAAAGGAGGTAGCATCCACACAGGTGACAAACAAGGGTCTATTTTCCTTCCTGCTTACCAAGCTGTCCTGAAGCTCCTTGTCAGAAATGCAGTGAGGCTTAGCCTCTGACAACCAGTCTTCAAATGGGGTGATGCTGCTGTGGGAAAAATATCTGGTCTGAATCCTGAGTGCCCCTGTCCAGGTCACAGTCCCCCAAAAGCTTGGAAAAACAAAGGGTCAGCAGGCCACTGTCCTTCCATCAGGGAACCCCAAAACCAAAGACCTTGGAGCTCAGACAATAGTGAGAAGAGCAGAAACAGTTCTTCATGGAGGCAAGGGGCATCTGAAGGGCCCTGATGGCCAACTCAGCCCCCAGGTTGGGTTCAAACCCCACTGGGAGGGGGTAAATTATAGAGAATAACCCCGGACTTACCCTAGCCTGTTCTCTGGAGTCGAAGGCAACTCCCAGGTCAGACATCAACCTTCCAGTTACCTCTACTCTGGCCACTAGCTTCCTTAGATATCAAGGATCAGACACAGTCCCAACAAGTAGGGAACATGTTTCCTGATGCAAGTTGAAAAGAGGCCACATAAAACACCACACCTCCAAAGCCCAAGAAATTGGCCATGGACCTCCAAACACAACCCTCCAAATCAACAGTTCCCACCATCTCCTGCAACAACCTGGCCCATGAGTGAAAGTGAAACCAGATGCACACCTTGGTGGTGAAGGTCCTGATGGTACTGCTGAAGCAGTAAAGAATGAGGCATGGACATCACCAAGATCAGAAAGAATCATCACAGGAGCTGCAAAGCAGAAGCTTTGAGGTCTTGTTGGCAACTAGGGTCCCAGGAGCAAGCAGAAACAGAAGCTGATTGCTGGGGAGGTGGAGATGGTGCTGATTCCCAAGAGCGTGCCTCCAGGACTCCCAAGGTAAAATAAAAAAGAGTGCAAGTGGCAATGGCAAAGTAAAAAGGAAAGGGGTCTAAGAATCTAATCTAAGAAGGAAAGACAAAGGACAGGATAAAATGGAAAAGAAGAAAGCAAAATAAAACCCTTATCCAAAGACCCCAAGTCATCATCCAGAATAAGGAGATGGCAGACAAGTAGGTGTTGTGCCGTAGGTGCACAACCAAGTGGTGACCATCCTCATGTCTATGGGCTGGAACTACATTTTTAAAATCCTTTGTCTCATAGCAAAGTCTGGCCAGCCTCAGGAGCTCCATGCTGGGCAAGCTAGGGAGCCATAGGGGAGGCTGGTCCTGTGTTACTTTTCCTAACACAGGATGTTTTGTATAGATGTGCTCAGTGTGTGTGTGTGTGTGTGCATGTGTGTGTTTACTCATTAAAGCCAACATGCCCAATGACCTCAGGACTTCCCATCACCCTGCTTTGTAGAAACAGCAAAACCAGCCTGCAGCTCATACTGCTCTACTTTGTCTCTGATTGATCCTCAAGCTTTCTCCTTTTTTTCAGTTTTATGTTGTTCTTTTTAAGAATTTGGAAACATCATTAAAAGAAAAAATCATTCAGTAACTTGTTTTACTCAACATTAGAGCTCAAAACACATCACACTGTAGGATCAGTTGCTTGCTCTCATGATCATGTGGCTGATGATGGGGAGCTGTGACTTGCTGCCAATGCCCAGAATTGCCAGAGGGAGAGTCATAGCATAGATTACAAGCCTAATGAAAAATCATAATTAAAACTGTAAATATGACTTCTATTAAATATGTATCATTTTTGCACCATCAAAAGTGGAAAATACCTAACTGAACCCTCATTAGATAGGAACCATCTATATTACATTTTTCATCTCTTTCCAAACTTTCTTTTCTTTTCTTTTCTTTTCTTTTCTTTTCTTTTCTTTTCTTTTCTTTTCTTTTCTTTTCTTTTCTTTTCTTTTCTTTTCTTTTCTCTTCTTTCTTTCTTTCTTTCTTTCTTTCTTTCTTTCTTTCTTTCTTTCTTTCTTTCTTTCTTTCTTTCTTTCTTTCTTTCTTTCTTTTGATAGGTAGAGTTAGACCATGAGAGAGAGACAGAGAGAAAGGTCTTCTCTCCGCTGGTTCACTCCCCAAATGGCCGCTACTGCCGGAGCTGTGGTGATCTGAAGCCAGGAACGAGGTGCCCCCTCCTGGTCTCCCATGTGGGTGCAGGGGCCCAAGCACTTGGACCATCCTCCACTGCCCTCCCAGGCCACAACGGAGAGCTGGACTGGAAAAAGAGCAACCAGGACTAGAACCCGGCACCCATATGGGATGCTGGCACTGCAAGCGGAGGATCAACCAAGTGAGCCATGGTGCTGGCCCCCCAAACTTCTTTTTCTAAAGACTTATTTATTCATTTGAAAGTCAGTTACACTGGGATTGAGGATATATCTTTCATCTGCTGGTTCACTCCCCAGAAGGCTGCAATGGCCAGCACTGGGCCATGGATAATGTGTATTATACAAAAAAAGTATACATGGATTTCAAATTTTTGCACAAATAAGATCTATTTGCAGGAACTCCCGCCATTTTACAGGTATGTAAACTGTAGTTGATGTACTGTGATTATCTGGGAATACAAAGAATTATTCTCTAATGGATGAAGCAATAATTTACTAATCAGAAACAATGTGTATCAGGCACAGGAATGGAAATACTTGTATGTCAGGGAACAGGACAGCCTGGCCAGCTGTGCCCCTCCCGACATGTACAAGCACAAGAAGTTTAGTGCTGGGCTTTTTCCACCCTGCCCGTTGCTAATTGCAAGATCCTGTTTTGACTTTAAGCATCCTGTTATTGCATGTTTCCCACACTTAGTTGGTAACATGTTTTCCGTGAATGATATATAAAAATAGGTGGACGGTGGGCGGGAGTAATGAATGAACGCCGGTAACAGGCGGAGTTGTGAATGAACGCCGGTAAAAGACGGAGTTATGAATGAACGCCGGTAACAGGTGGGAGCTGTGAATGAATGCAAGTAGTAAGCGGGAGTGGTGAATGAAGGAGTTGTGAATGAATGCCGGTAACAGGGCGGGCGTTCGCGACATGTAACGCGAGTCTGCTGAAAAATAAAGTGGAAGCTGAAAAGCCGATAAACGCGTCTGGTGTCTCCGAGGTCTCGCCGGCGTTAACCTATCCGGAAGGTGTACGCCTGCACTTGTAGCCCTTAGGCACATGGGAGTGGAAACACTGGGAGGTGGACAGGGTCTGCACATACAAGGTTTGGAAAGAGAGGAGGAGATCAATAGGCTGTTGATAAATCCGTGCTAGAGAAAATTATATCCTGATTATATTAGAATGAAACACTAAAAATCAATCAGCACAACTTCTCAATAATTAAAAAGAAAAACACATGGCGGGCACTGTGGCGCAGCAGGTTAATCCTCCACCTATGGCACCAGCATCCCATATAGGCATCAGTTCTAGTCCTGGCTGCTCCTCTTCCAATCCAGCTCTTTGCTATGGCCTGGGGTAGCAGTAGAAGATGGCCCAAGTGCTTGAGGTCCTGCACCCACATGGGAAACTGGGAAGAAGCTCCTGGCTCCTGGCTTCGGATTGGCACAGATCCAGCCTTTGCAGCCATTTGGGGAGTGAACCAATGGAAGGAAGACCCTTCTCTCTGTCTCTTCCTCTCACTGTCTGTAACTCTACCTCTCAAATAAATAAAATCTTTAAAAAAAAGAAAAACAGGGAAGTATATAAAATAAAAGCAGGCAAAATGATATAGTAGATGTAAAATTTTTTTTTCACTCTTAATAGTCATAAGATTAACCCTACAGTAAGTAAAGAGTTTAACAAATAGTATGAGGAAGAAATGTTCCTCAACAGTAGAGATAAGGGCTGTAAATAATCAATGAAGCTTAAAATGTCAATTTCACTCCTATATATTACATTTTAGATGCTCTATTATATACCACAAATTAGGGAAAACATATGATATTTGTCTTTTTGGGGCTGGCTTATTTCACATTGAGATGATGGTTTCTAGTTGCATCCATTTTTTTGCAATAGACAAAATTTCATTATTTTCACTGTGAGTAGTATTCCATAGTGTATTTATGTCATAATATGAAATGCTATTTAAAAATATCACAAAGGATATACACATTATTGTTAATAAAATTAATGAACTATGAGTAAAAGTAATTAAGGTAACACTAATATCCAGTTTCAGGTATTAAAACAATTCTTTACAGAGTATATAGCATTGTCAAGATGCTAGAAAAATTTTGTAAAACTCTTCTGAGTACAAATTTTACTAGGGATTAAAATCTACAACACTTTAAAAATCAAATTCCCAAAACACAAATATAAATTTTCAAAATCCAATATAACAAATGTAAAATAGGAAAACTCCAAATTAAACCAAGAAAGTTGAATCATAATTTGAAGACTACCAACCAACAAAAGTTACAGGAGTAAAACTTCAATTATAGAAACAAAATATTCCAAACAATTTAAGGAATAAAAAATAGCCTATATTTCCCAGATGTACCAAAGTATAAATAAGCAGAGAATATTTCCAAATGTCTTTTAGAAAGCCAGCATTACAATGATGCAGATAGACCTGAACCTGAAATATGAATTAAGTATAAGCCTCTCTTTCTTAAACAGATGCATATATCCTTAGTATTTTTATAGTAAATAAAATCAAATATGAAAATATAATGAATAACAAGTGCCACATAAGAAAAAAATGCAAAAGGTGGTTAACATTTCTAAACAAGCACTGTATAGTTTCCAAGTAGGTGAAAAACTTGAAAACTTGAGAGAAACACATGACCATTTAGATTAAATGTTAAGAAGCATTTAGAAATTAGCATGTAATTAAAAATCTGCTAGCGGCATAGTAAAAACTCAATGGCTTTCTTATTTGGATTAATATATTTAAAAGGATTCTATAACAAACAACACAATTAATACGGGATCATTGACAGCTTTTTCACTGTAAGTAAACCTAGACCAGGATGCCTCCACTGTCTCCAGCTTCTTACTGGGGGAGTAGTCAAGGGAAGGGGAAAGAGCAAAAAGAAAAAACAATAAATTGCCAATAAATTGGAGATATTTATTTAGAGAGGATCCATAAAATCTAAAAACAAATAGAATTGAAAACTGATTTTAATGAGATTGTGAGAAAGATCAATATTTTTAAAACCTACTAGATTACCATGTACCAGCAAAAAACAAATGAAAAATATTAAAGGTCAATAGGCAGAGTGGAAAACAAATATTGACAGAAGAAAAGAAAAAAAAAGAATTAAATCATGTGATGTCTTTAAGCATTCTTCAAATCAACATTAAAAAGTATTACAAAAGACCCAACAGAAAAATGAGCAGAAATATGAGGAAAAAAAGAGGCCCAGACCTGAAGCATGTTACTTACCACAAGCTCCAGGCAGGACCTGCCAGGGAAAAGGATGGGGCGACACTCGGCGACCCTAGTGAGTAGCAGGAGCGCAGAGGTGAGAGGCCCTCCTGCTGATCCCATCCAGCACAACCTGAGGTTCCAGGTCCATGCTATGGGGGAATGCTGTTTGGCTACATCTTCTGTGAAACTGTCTGCGCTCAAGGCCATGCAAGCTGTCCATTCAGGCATGGTGACGTCCACGAAAAGTCATCACATGGGGTCTTGACATCACAATCTTTCAGTTATGAGGTGGAGCGTGGAGAGGGAGAGGTCTCCGCTGCCGCGAGGCTCCCGAGGCTTGCAAGGGAAGTCGGACTCTGCTTCTCTCCACCTCTGCTCAACCAAGAGGCTGGATATCTAGGAAGCTGAGAGCTGACATGGTGAGTGTGTGGACCGCAGTGTACAGAGGGGGAAGGAGAGCCAAAGGTCAGGAGGGTAAGTGCCTCCAGAATCTGTGGGCGCCATATTGGCGCTGGTACAGGACCTCTCTCAGTCCCCTCCGATCCATGGGTTGGGGGCTGGACTGGCACCTGCTACCCCCATGCCCTGCTCCTTCCCTGCTAATGAGACTTCTCAGCCCCCGGAGCCATAGATGAGTAGCTGTGTGGCGGCCGCTCCGCGTCACCCCAGATGTTGCTGTGAGGATGGGGTACTCACTAGGGAGAATGCGGGCTCTGGGTATGGGGTTCATGTGGAGCAGGAGCTGCCATTTATGCGGCCCTCCGTTTCTCCTTCCTTCCCCATGGGAACCTGGTTCCCACTAGTTTTCTAAACCCGTTGGCTGCAGGGTCTCTTCCAGGATGCTGACTTCTTCGCATAGCTTTTTCTAGGGGGTATCACTTTAGTTTTCTTAACAATAACACAGCAACATAGATTGGGTAAGGAAACAACAAAAGTTTTATTTATCCAGGTTTTAGAAGGGCAGGAGGACCCTGTAATTTGGGAATTATCATCTTAACCCTTACAGGCTCCCCTGACAGGCTGACATCTGTATTTTCACTTTCAAAATAGAAATTTTGGCTGTTCCATGAAAGCCTTCCCAATCCTGAAGGTATGTCTAGTTTACTAAGTTATTTTGGATTTATATTTCAATAAAGGAGTCAGTTTCTTTTTGCTTGTTTTAATTTTTCAAGATTGACGGAGTATGATTGACAAAAGTTGTGTATATTCAAGGTATGCAACCTGATGTTTTGATATGTGAGGGGGCTTTAAAAGTTATGGACAATTTACATTATCTTTAATTACATTTTTTCATAAACTTTTTGGAGTCCTCTTGTACATATACATTATGAAATTATTAGCAATTAACAATCCAACACATCCATCACCTTACATTGTTCTGTTTTTAAAAGAATACCTAAGACATTTGCAAGTAGTGAGTATATAACAGTGTAATCATCTAGTTATTGTGTTGAATATTAAGATCTTGAGTTAATTTTATCTCATACCTGCAAATGTGTGTTCAGCTAGCATTTTCCCATTTCCTTCACTCTCAGCCCCGACAACCACCATTCTGTTCTGTGATTAAGTGTGACTTTCTTATATTCCACATATGAGTGAGATTGTGTGGCATTTATCTTTCTGTGCCTTATTTCAAATAGCCTAATGTACACATTCATATTTTTGGATCCATATTTTGATAAAATGGTAGGATTTCCTTTTTAAGGTTGACTGTGATTCCTGTGTGTGTGTGTGTGTCACATTTTCTTTATTCATCTGTTGACAATGTTGTTTTTTCTATATCTTGTTCTTGTAGATAATGCTGACATGAATGTGTAGATAGAGGTGTCTATTTGAGATACTGATTTGATTTCATTTGGATACATATGCAGTAGTGAGATTGTTTTGTCATATGTTCTATATTTAATTGTGATTGAAGACCTACATAGTGTTTTCTGTATTGATGTACCAATTTACATTCCCACCAACAATTTATTCCCTTTTTTCCAAATCCAACAACCTTTTTCCCACGTCTAGTCCAATGCTATCTTTGCTTTTGGATAATAGTCATTTTAACATATATGATGTGATAACCATTATGTCTTTTTTTTTAACAGAGTGAACAGTGAGAGAGAAACAGAGAGAAAGGTCTTCCTTTTGTTGTTGGTTCACCCTCCAATGGCCACCGCGGCCGGTACACTGCACTGATCCATTGGCAGGAGCCAGGTGCTTCTCCTGGTCTCCCATGGGGTGCAGGGCCCAAGCACCTGGGCCATCCTCCACTGCACTCCCTGACCACAGCAGAGAGCTGGCCTGGAAGAAGGGCAACCAGGACAGAATCCGGTGCCCCAACTGGGACTAGAACCTGGTGTGCTGGCGCCACAAGGCGGAGGATTAGCCTAGTGAGCCATGGTGCCGGCCACCATTATGGTCTTGATTAGCATTGTAGTCTTGATTAGCAGTTGTTGAGCCCCTTTTCAGTTATCTGTTGGCTACTTCTGTATCTTCAGCAGAAAAACTGAACAATCCTTTATGTTTTTTATTGTAATATTTTGAGTTGCTGTGTTTATTGTATTACTCCCTTAATCAGACTGAGGTTTTCCAAAATTTTCTTCTATTTCTTGTTTTATCTGTTCAGTTTTTCCTTTAGTATGCAGAATGTTTTTTAGATTTTTTTGTAGTCTAATCTTTGATTTTGTCACCTGTGCTTTTAGTGTCACATCTAAACAGTCATTGTTGAGAATAATGTCAATGAATCTGCTTCCATTTGTAAGGAGTTTTAAATTCTCAGGTCTTCTTTGTAAGTCTTCAATTCATTTTAAGTTGAAATTCATGACTGGTGTAATATAATATTATATATAAATTTTTGTCATGTGGATATTCAATTTGCTTCTACTTCAGATGTGGTCACTGAGCACTGAGTGGCCACTTGGTAATTGTGGTGTCACTTGCTGGACCCAACACCCACCATGATATGCCTCTAGCTGGGCAGAAAGCAGGCAGAAACTGTCAGAGTCCAGTTTTTCCCTAATCTGCCTGTCCCCCAGACCCATTCTACTATGCTCTGCTGCTCTTTCCTGTCTGCATGAAGAGACCTCAGAAGTGAGCATGCACAGAGAGACACATGTGAAGCAGTGTGGAATGCTGGGGAGAAGCAGGGACTATCTAGTAAAGGGGCTGGACTCAGAAGGCTCTGTCTCATTTCTCTGAAAGCCTTGGATATATGGAAGCACTTCATAAATTCATGGAGGGATCCACATTTGGCATTGTGTTACAACTGTGCTTAGTATGTCCACATCCCATATTGGAGGGCTTCCAATTACAGCTTTCTGCCAATATGCACTTTTAGAGGGAGTGATGGCTGAAGTATGTGGGTCCCTGTAACCCACATGAAAGACTCATATCATCTGGGAAGCACAACTGATGGAGTCCTCAGTGCAGAGTGGTTGGACATAAGGTATTACTTTGCTGCAGTGACAGAGAGAGAGACAGAGAGAAAGGTCTTCCTTTGCTGTTGGTTCACCCTCCAATGGCTGCCGTGGCCAGCACACCACGCTGATCTGTTGGCAGGAGCCAGGTACTTATCCTGGTCTCCCACGGGGTGCAGGGCCCAAGCACTTGGGCCATCCTCCATTGCACTCCCTGACCACAGCAGAGAGCTGGCCTGGAAGAGGGGCAACTGGGACAGAATCCGGTGCCCCGACTGGGACTAGAACCTGGTGTGCTGGTGCCGCAAGGTGGAGGATTAGCCTAGTGAGCCATGGTGCTGGCCCATCATGAACTTCTTTATGTCAAACAATGATGCCTTAGTAGAGGCATTTAGGCATTTTTCAATTAGTCTATGCAGCTGCCATCCATCCCCATGGAAAAGGGGCACAACTGGAATACTCCCAGTCTTACCAATGGATGCAGGAGGTTTTTTAAACTTTGAAAATTCATTTTACTCACGTTAAAGTTACAGAGATCTCTCATCCACTCTTCTTTATCCAACTGTTCACAGTATCTGGGACTGAGTGAGGTTGTGATGTGAAAGCATCAGATTTTTATTTTAAGATTTATTTTATTCATTATTTGAAAGTCAGAGTTACACAGAGAGAGAAGGAGAGGCAGAGAGAGAGGTCTTCCATCCACTGGTTCACTCCCCAATTGGCCGCAATGGCCGGAGCTGTGCTGATCCAAAGCCAGGAGCCAGGAGCTTCTTCTGGGTCTCCCGTGTGGGTGTAGGGTCCCAAGGACTTGGGCCATCTTTTACTGCTTTCCCAGGCCATAGCAGAGAGCTGGATAGGAAGTGAAGCAGCCGGCTCTCAAACAGGCACCATATGGGATGCCGGTGTTTCAGGCCAGGGCATTAACCTGCTGCACCACAGCGCCGGCCCTGAAAACATCTGGTTTTGTGACATGGAGATCCCAGAATTCAGTATGGTTGATAGGGACCTAAGTAATTTGAGCTATCATCTGCTGCCTCCTAAGGTGCACTTTAGTAGGAACCTGCATTGGAAGTGGAGTGGGTCTCAGATGAGGATGTGGGTCTCAGAAGAGTCATATTACATGCAGTTCCCAATGCTCACCCCTCTATTATTTTAAGAGGACTCCTACCACAGTCCAAACCAACTCTCCTGGCACTGATAACCATAGTCCCTGAAGTTAAGCTGTGCATATCCTTACACCCTAGAAAATACCCAAACATGACCACCAATGGAGTGTTCACAGCAGCAGCTTCATACTGTGCTTTCTTGCCACTCAAAACTATGCAGCTAGCATTGTGCCACAAGGAGCTGTTCTCCCTGAAATCTCTTCATCCATTTTTCCATATGCTGGTACGCAATCTGGCCATCCACATCAAAGTGATCATTAATGGATGCTGTTTTGAAGGGGGATCGCAAGTTGGCTCATTTCAGGTAAACCTCATGTGTTGCTCCAGACACTCCTTGATACTGATGTGGCTCCCTTGGCATAGTAGTTCATACACCCCACAGGCTCCCCTGTAGGTGTCAGTCACCCATTTACTAGACTCATAGCCTAGATAATTGTGGCCTTATTGGGAACTGAATCAGGCATCACTGCATCAGTGGCTTGTTCTGTGGCTTGCTGCCAGCATGAATTTATCAGGAAAAATATACTGTCCTTATTTTGCCACATGCCAGTAGCGTTAGCTCTTGATGGTCTTCCTCTCAGTACCCTCCTAGATATTATTTCCATGTCACTCATAGTTGAGAACTCATAGTTCTGTTCTCCTGAGTGGCTACTATTCCTAAAGACTGGCTGAAGTTCAAAGCCTTGCTTTTATCTCAAATTGGTAATTTATCTCTTTTTCTTAAGGGTAATTGCAATCCCAGATCTTCTTGTGAGTTCAGGTGAGACTTCTGTTGTGACTGCATCATGGCTCAGCTTCTCATTTGCTGATCTTGCTTTTTGCTCCAAGCAGCCTTTTCCAATAAATCTCCTGAAAACTGCTGTGTCAAAGTCTTTCTTATCCAAGAGGAAATGGTTAGAAGAATCTCAAATTCTTTCTAGCTAACCAATAAATTGTTGTTATTCCTTTCTTTGTTATTTGAAATTCAGAGAGAGAGAGAGAGAGAGAGAGAGAGAGAGATGGATTGATTCCATATTTACTCTCCAAATGGCTGCAATGGACAGTGCTAGGCCAGGCTGAAGCCAGGAGCAATGAACTTCATTTGGGTCTCCCATGTGAGTTCAGGGGCCCAAGCACTTGGCTATCTTCTGCTGCTTTCCCAGGATCATTAAAAGGGAGGTAGATCAGAAGTGGAGCAGCCAGAACATGAACCATTGTGCATATTGGATGCCTGTACTGCATATGGCAGCTTAACATGCTGTGCCACAACGTCAGCCACTGTTGTAACTCTTTAGAGAGTAAAATAACTAATTTCAAGAGATTTCCTAACATGCCCCCCCACACACATGGAATTAAAATTTATAGTTGAATCATGAGTAGAAAGATAAAATTATCTCAAATTCCAAGTGAGAAAAATGGCTAGGATTGACTTATAAAATGTCATTTTATTAAAGTGTGTTCTAATTGGCCTACTCCAGCAAAAACAGAACCTTGTTCTTTACTGATTGATTCTCTTGGATATTATAATTTTTTGTCTCTGTATGTATTAATCTCAAAATGGTGGAAGTGTTGACAGTTTATATTCCTGTAGATTAGAAGTAAACCTGGAAAAAGCCAATGCATTATGAATTTATAATCTTAAAGAGACATTAATGCAGCAGATGTTAAGACCTTATTAACCTGCAGAAAGTCAATGACTTTTTTAATGAATTTTTAAAGATTTATTTATTTATTTGAAAGACAGAGTTACAAAGAGGCAGAGGCAGAGGCAGAGAGACAGAGAGACAGAGAGACAGAGAGGTCTTCCATCTGATGGTTCACTCCCCAATGGGAGTTCAGCTGGAGCTGAACCCATCTGAAGCCAAGAGCCAGGAACTTTATCCTGGTCTCCCACATGAGTGAAGGGGCCCAAACTTGGGCCATCTTCTACTGCTTTCCCAGGCCATAGCAGAGAGCTGGATTGGAAGTGGACCAGCCAGGACTTGAACTGATTCCTATATGGGATGCCAGCACTGCAGGCAGTGGCTTTACCCTCTATGCCACAGCACTGGCCCAGTCAATGACTCTCACATCTAAGTTAGTAATTAGGGCATTTTTTTTCCTATTATAAGTCCCAGTTTCTTATATACATGTGGAATTTGCATTTTTCTCTTTTCTGTTTACTTTCTTAATGCATTAAATAGAATTTTGTCAAATGCTTACTATTATGTGAGAAGGGCATTTTCAACAGTGGTTCTGCATGAGGAAGTGTAGTAAATATTGGTTTCTGAAGGGCAGCATTGTGATGGGATGGTGCCAAAAGCTTCATGGAGGCAATTGGAAAAGACAAGTTAACACTCTGAAGTTAGCCAAGCTCTAAAATACTAAGGCCAAACATAAAGTTAATCCTCTACCTGTGGTGCCAGCATCCCATATGGGCACTGGGTTCTAGTCCTGATTGCTCCTCTTCCAGTCCAGCTCTCTGCTGTGGCCTGGGAAGGCAGTGGAGGATAGCCCAAGTGCATGGGCTCCTGCACCCACATAGGAGACCAGGAGGAAGCACCTGGCTCCTGGCTTTGGATAGGTGCAGCGCTGGCTGTGGCGGCCATTTGGGAAGTGAACCAATGGAAGAAAGACCTTTCTTTCTATCTCTCTCTCTTACTGTCTAATTGTATCTGTCAAATAAATTTTAAAAAATATATTTCAAAAAAATATAAAATGCAAAATGACTTTTGTACTTAAAATATGTTCAGAGTCTTTCATGGCAGTTAATTGACATTAACTGTTATTTTGTACCCTTGGAACTATATGATGGAATATTTTCTTTTCATATTTCAAAGTTAATATCAAGATTCTCTTTTTTATTTTGTTTAAGGAATACAACTTCATGCATTTAATACATACAGATTTGGGAACATGATGGTTTTGTCTGTGATTCATTGTAATCATATTGTAATCAATTGGCATTGATTATAACATGGTGCTGTGAAAATAATAGAATCACTGCCATTCAAGTTTTATTGATTGTGGGCTTGGGGACATTCCAAAAGGGAGGAAAGAATAACTTGAAACTCTACTGATTTTTTTTAATTGGAGCATTGTGCAGCATAAAACCACTGCCCCTCAAGCATTATTCAACCACACACCTAGTTCTACCAAATTCTTTTTTAACATGTTCTATGATTCCATTTATACAGAAAAGGCAAATATATATGGAGAGATAGCAGATTATGACTTACATGGATCTGGGCTGGGGTGAAATTGAAGAAAGACTTCAAAAATGCTTGTGGGAACTTTTTGGAGTGATGGAGATTTCCTAAAGCTGGATTGTGGTGATGGTTTCCCACCTGTATACATTTACAAAAAGTCATGGAACATTACTGGTAGAATGCATGATTATTTTATGTATAAGCTATACATAAACATTTTTAACTTTCTAAAAGTATGATATTTTTACCTTTAACAGAAGAGAGAATAATGAATGTTTTAATTTTATCTAGACAAGTAGTATAAAATATCAAAACATTATATAATATACATATAACAATAATATCTAACCATAATAACTAATAACATTTTTTCTGTCTGTATGTTAATTTGTATGATCCAACCAGCCTATGAAGCAAGTACAATAATTGTTTTCATTTTCCAGACGAAGGGCACTAACATAGTTTTATATTTTGCCTAAGGTAAAGCACATCATAGTTGGTAGAGATAGAATTTGTATCCCAACAATCTCTAAAGTCTGGCTGGAAATATCGGGTAGGATGATGCCATGGATATGCCATGTGTTATTCCACCTTAGAGCTTTTACTCATGCTGTTTCCTTTGGAAGAACACATTTACATCCCTTTCTTCCTGTGATAACTTTTACTCATTTTGAAGTAGAGCTTCACTGTCTGTTTTCTGGAGGCATTTTTATACCCTGTTGGTATAGGACAGCTTCTCATCATGTAGTGCCCTTGCACCTGAACTCTGCCTTTCAAAGCAGCTATTGCTGTATGCAATATGTCTTCAATTTCTTGTTGCAGGCACTAACTGCTACAAACTTTCCTCTTAACACTGCTTTTGCTGTATTCCATATTTTGAAATGCCTTGCTTTGTTTCTAGGGATTTTTTGATGTCTCTTTTGATTTCAGTCTCCATTTGTATATTTTTTGAGTTAATTTCCAACTTCATTCCATTGAATTCAGAAAAGACACATAGTATGATTTCAGCTTTTTTTAAAAATTTGTTGAGACTTGCTTTATGGCCTAGCACATGGTATATCCTAGAAAAATTCCATGCACTGATGAAAAGAATGTGTTCTGCAGCTATGTGATGAAATGTTCTGTAGATATTAATTAGATCCTTTTGGTCATAGTGTGGAATAGCTCTGTTGTTTCTCTGTTGATTTTTTTGTCTAGTTGGTTTGTCCACTCATGAAAGTGGGGTGTTGAAGTCCATCATTATTATTGTTTTGGAGACTATGTCTCCCTTTATGTACATTAACATTTATTTTAAATATCCAGTGCCCTAGCATTGGGTGCACATATCTTCACTATATTCACATCTTCCTGTTGAATTGATTCCTTAATCATTGCATAATGCCATCCTTTGTCTCTTATAACACTTTTTGTGTTAACCTTGTCTGTATTAAGATGGCTACTCATTTTCTTTGGCTTTTTAGTGTGGAATAACTTTTTCCATCATTTCACTTTCAGTCTGTGTATATTTTTGTTGATGAGATTTGTTTTTTTTGTACAGAGCCAATAGATGGGTCCTTTCTAAAATTGATTCAATCAGGCTGTGTATTTAATTTTAGAATTTAGGCCATTTACATTCAAGATTATTATCAATAAGTATCAGTTTGTTCTTGCCATTTCCCATAAATATTCCTATTATTTGATTTGGATTTCTATTATACTTTTACTAGATTTTCTGCCTTTACATTCTTTCTTGATGTGGCTTTCTCTGTTTCTGTATGTAGCACATCCTTAAGTATCATTTGTGAAGCTGTTTGCTGACAAACTCTGTTTGCTTTGAAAGGTCTTTACTTCACCTTCATTCATAAATGAGAGCTTTGCAGTGTACAGTATTCTAGATTGGCAGTTGACAGTTTTTTTTAAGTACTTGGACTATCTCTCCATGATCTCCTAGGCTATAGATTTTCTGAGGAGAAATCAGCTGTCAATCAAATTGTAGATCCTTTCAAGGTAATCTAGTGTTTTTCTTTTGCACATTTTAAGACATTTTCCTCATGTTTTACTTTTGAAAATTTACATTGTGTTACAGTATTTTCTGATAATTGCTTTCAGGAGTTCTTTGTGCTTCCTATACTTGGATGTCCCCATCTTTCTCCAATTTAGGGGATTTTTCTGCTATTATTTTTACTGAATAGGCCTTCTAATCAATCTCTCATTCCACACCTTCAGCAACTCCTCAGACATATGTTTGGTTGATTGATAGCCTCCCACAAGTTTCAGACATTATTTTCAGTTTTTCTAATTTTTTTCTATTTTTTCTGAGCTATTTATAAGGCTTTGTCATCAAGCTCAGATTTTCATCCTTCTGCCTCAACAAGTTTTTAAGGCTTTCCACTATATTTTTTGTTTGACATATCAAATCCTTCATTTCTAGTATTTTCAGTTTGATTTCTCTTCAGTATCTCTATATGATACCATAATTGCTCACCATGTCATGTATGGATTTAACTAAAATATTTGATTCTCTGTGTTATAAGTAATCTTGTGATCTTATGAATTCCTTTTCAGGCAATTCATCACCCTCTTCATTTTCACATTCTAATAGTGAAACGTTGTATGTGTCATGTTGTCTCCCTTGTTCATGCTTCTTGTATTTCAACATTTATTTTTAGGCATTTGTGGAAACACTTGTTGGTTTCCTCCTCTTAAGGCTTTTATCTTTTAAATATGCCTCTTGATTTAGTGGAGTGTCTGCTCCTTCACATATACAAAGTGTGTGCTGGGTGGGGCCATGGGGTTTCAGCCAGTGCTTGAGGATGGGACAAGAGCTCAGAGTGTCTCCCAAATTAGGGTTGGTGGATTTCCTGTACTGTCAGGAGGGAGAGAGTTGTGATCATGTTGGCTGGTGTTATCACAGTCACAGGGTGCATGGCTCCCACAGTTGCAGAGAGCAGGGGATCCACTCTCAGCCCTATGAGCCTCTCCCATCCATGGAGAGAGCCACAGTATTCCTAAAGCTAGCCACATGCCTAATAGAATTTGATTGGTGCTGTTCCTTTGCACATTGAGTCCAGGCACCTTGATAGAATGAGGGGATGGGAGCATTTTACAATCTTAAGTGGGTGCCCCACCCACAGCATCCCTCCAGGCCACAGTGAAATTCAGTGGGGACCACAAATTTATTCTTCCTATAAAATCCAGCAGGTACATATGGGCTGCAACAGTCTCTATTCACTTTATTAAGATGGCACCACTTCCCTGATAGTTACTGGACACCTTGTGGGGTGATGTAAGGAAAGCAATATGCTCTCCTTTCATGGGATTTGGTTGTCATCCCCTCTCCCTCCCACTAGTGCTCCAGTCCAAAATCAGGTCAGTGGGGTCTGTGAGGTTCTTTCTAAGGCAGTATTATCAGTGATATGGACTGCCACAGTTCCTCTCACCTTGCTTTTAGAAATGGTGTCCCTGCTCCCCAGCCCACTGGCTGTAGGAGTCATTGGCAATGTCCTGCTCCCTGTTGTGTGATTGTACCACCTCTGCTGCTCCATGGGGTCTCTCTTCTTTCTGTAGAATTTCCAGAGCAAAATTCTTTGTAACTGTCCCCTGGGAACGTGGTTCCTCCCTTTTTATTCCCATGGTCTAAATCAGCACAGCTTTTTCCTATTCAGCCACCTTGCATCTTCTGTTTTCTTCCTCTAATCACAAGGTTTGGGACATTTCCTGGATAGATGAAAGATTTGTGTTTTCCACAATAACTGGAGTTTTAGGCATTTTTGAGCCTACAACTTTGTGTCTAGGTACTGTTTAATATTTTTTGTAGAATATTAAAATTTAGGTTGGGTGACTTAGAAATTAAAAGGTGGAAGTTGTAGATTCCAACTCCATAAAGATCTAATTTTCTTATGTTAAAATCTGTAGCTCAGAGATACCATATAGAGCTCGTCAATCTCTGCTGAAAAATTATAAACTTCCTTCAACTTAGATGGAAAATGAGGTTAAGGATCACATGGAAGAATATTGAATAGTTGTTTTCTGGGGCTGGCATTGTGGTATATAGCAGATTAAGCTTCCACCCGTTTTGGTAGCATACCTGATGGGCAAAGGTCCAAGTTCCAGTTGCTCAATTTCCTACCCAGATCCCTGCTAATGGTCTTGGAAAAGCAGCAAAAAATGGCCCAAGTATTTGGCCCTTATCACCCATATGGGAGATCTGGAAAAACTTCCTGGCTTCAGGCTGGCCCAGTGCTGCTGTTGCAGTCATTTGGGGAGTGAACCAGTAGATGGAAAAATCAGTATCTCTCTCTCTCTGTCTCTTTCTCTCTCAACTTTGACTTTGAAATAAACAAATAAGTCTTTTTAAACAAATACATGTTCTTTTCTTACTGCCCAAGCATATGGAATACACTTAGGGAGAGTGGTCAAAATTGTTATTCTTAATTAATCTACCTTGAAGAAAATGAGGAAGAAATATTGTGTTATCAGCCTGGCTTAATTAAAGGTCTCCATACCTGTAATGACTCTTTTGGGGGTTATATCAACAAGTATATTGTCTGTTGCCCAGTGGGAAGTTTTGAAAGTAGGCTATGAGCAAACTTGTTATGATCTCTTCCAACTTATCCACTATTTCTGGAACTTACTGTGTAGGAGTCCAAGAGACAATCAGGAAAAAGCAGAGGGCTGGGCACTTGCTGAATTCTCTGACTAGTTGGTAATTACTAATGTTCACAGACTCCTCTATTTTTTTCATTTGATTCTATTTCATCTTTCCATGAGTTTGGGGGGTGGGGTGGGGATTACTGTTTCTTTTGCTCAACTTTGTAAATTCCATTTCTGGATGGTGTTTGCAGAGGCCAATGAACAGAACTGAGGACACTTGCCTTTTAATGGTGATTTTTAAAAAAGATTTATTTATTTATTTATTTGAAAGTCAGAGCTACGCAGAGAGAGAGAGAGAAAGGAAGATAGAGAAAGAGAGCTCTTCCATTCACTGTTTCACTCCCCCAATTGGCTGCAATGGCCAGAGCTGTGCCAATCCAAAGCCAGGAGCCTCTTTTGGAGCTTCAAGGGGTGCAGGGCCCAAGGACTTGGGCCATCCTCTACTGATTTCCCAGGCCATAACAGAGAGCTGGATAAGAATTGGAGCAGCCAGGACTAAAACTGGCACCCATAGGGGATGCTGGCACTGTAGATGGCAGCTTTACCCACTATGCCACAGTGCCAGCCCCTTAATGAAGATTTAATGAAGCTTTCAGATACTGGTTTTATTCAGTCCTCTTCCTTGGTCAAGTGCCTTTTTCTTTATTGTCTCAATTGTGATAAGACTCACCATATTTTCCTATCACTACATTCCTTTCTATGGTTCACTGATGATGGCCTTGCTCCTCTATGTGGCGACACAGGTAAAAGAGTCTGAGAATCTGGTTCTCCTGAACAATTTGATATGTCTGCAGGTCCAAATTCAAAGGTGGCCAATTCTTAATGCAGTGTTCTTGTCATGAAACCATCTGCAGAGATCCAATTAGAAGTTAAATGAATGATAAAATATCTGATGTTTCCTTGAGAGTGCCCCTTTGGTAGGCATTGGTAAATTATTTCTCCACCACTTGCTCAAGCATAGTTGCTCCCAAACAAGCAAAGAAGAAATACCTTAGGAGCTGTGTTAAGTGCAGACTCCTGTGCCTACTTGGTGCATCACAAGATCCACCTGATTCTGATCCAGGTACTTCTCAGATACTACTATATAGGGAAGGTCCCACTACCTTTCAGGGAGCCACAAATAACCCACAAACCGTCACTCAATTAAATTTGAGACTCTTTTATGATATTTTTGATAAGCTGCCTAGAAATAGAAATTCTCTTATACCTGAAAATATCTCACATCACCCAAAGTGATCCCAGTGTTCTTCCTTTTTATTACTGGTCATTTTCTCACTATGATGCTCTGCTTCCACTTCTCTTTGCTCACTATTCATCACATTTGCTTTGCTAAGGCATCTCCTCTTAATTCCTATCTTTGCATATGAGGTCAGGCTTGGTTATCTGCCTATCCTGATCCAGTCCCTCCTTTCTGATTTGAATTTTATCAGGTCTCACCTTACAAAGTCTGAAAGTATGCTTTTTTTTCAGGTGCAGGACTTAGTCTTTTCACAGGTGTAATTCCTTGGCAGATGCAAATCCATCTCCCTATGTACAACCCCAAGTTAATGTAGTCCTCTGCAAGTGTAAATAATTTTTTTCTTGAAAGTATAGAGAAGAGGCAGAGCCAAGATGGCAGAATAGTGAGGGCATGCACTGATAGTCCATGAAAATTTAGTTTAATAAAAGTGGAGTTACGGTAGCCTCAGAAAAAGGATCAGGAAAAAATTGCAGAGGAAACTCTTCCGGATCTAGTGGCTGTGACTCGGAGGACCTACTGGGAGAACAAGGTCGCCCACCGCGCAGAAGCTGAGCTGCGGGAGCCACAGGGTCTGCGCACCAGTCCAGGAAGGGGAGTGGATGTCACACAGAAACCAGCGGGGAGAACAGGGATGCCCAGGGCTCCAAACATTGGCGCTGGAAGGGGAGGTGAGCTCAGAAACCTGAGACATTGGCGGAGAAATGGTGGTCAGAATCTAGAGAGGAGCAGGAAAGTTCACCAGACTGACTACAGGAGAGAAGGAAAAAAAGGTGGGGGGCTACTGGTACAGATGAGTTTCTCTCTAGTTTCTCTCTCCGCCCACCTTGCAAAGGTGAGCAAGAGACAAAGAGCAGGCCACACTCTGGATATACATAACAACAGGGGAGAGCTAAGGAACTAAGTCGCTACAATTCAGTAGCCTAGGCAACCCAGTGGGAGTCCAGAGGAGAAACAGAGCCTGCACAGACTCTTTGGGTAGAAGCCAGAGATCGGAAGCTAAATACCATCAATTCTGCACAGCCGTGCAGTATTACTTACCTCCTGAATAAAAAATAAAATAAATAAATAAAAGAAAGATTTACCATGCATAACCTGAGAGTGTCACTTTTGCACACCCATAACCCAGAAGAACCAAGCAGAGCTCTCAGGCCACACCCATCTCAAGCCTCCAAGGCTCCTCCAACAGCAGGCAGTCCACTTAACACAGACATAGTATAAAAAAAAAACACACACACAGTGAGGGAAGAAGAATTAACTATGCCAAGCAACAAACACAAAAATCGAGGGAACAAGATCAATGATGACACTCTGATGCCTCCAAATAAACAAAACACCCCAAGCCAAGATTATGAAGATGATGAGATAGAAGAAATGCAAGATACGGATTTCAAAAAATTTATGATAAGAACATTTAGAAGTTTTCAAAAGCAAATCCTTGAACTACAGAAATCTTTATTGGACAGGATTGAAAATCTCTCTCATGAAAATGAAATTTTAAGGAAGAATCAAAATGAAACTCAGAAACTAGTAGAACAGGAAAGTGTGATAGTGAAGAGAAATCAAAATGAAATGAAGAGCTCAATAGATCAAATGACAAACACATTAGAGAGCCTTAAAAACAGAATGGGTGAAGCAGAAGAGAGAATATCGGACTTAGAAGACAGAGTACAGGAAAACATACAGTCAAACCAAAGAAAAGAAGAGGCAATTAGAAATCTAAAAAATATTGTTGGGAATCTACAGGATGCTATTAAAAAAACCAACATTCGAGTTCTAGGAGTTCCTGAAGGCATGGAGAGAGAGAAAGGATTAGCAGGCCTTTTTAGTGAGATACTAGCAGAGAACTTTCCAGGTTTGGAGAAGGACAGAGACATCCTAGTACAGGAAGCTCATAGAACCCCCAAAAAACATGACCAAAAGAAATCCCACCACGACACGTTGTAATTAAACTCACCACAGTGAAACATAAAGAAAAGATCCTAAAATGTGCAAAAGAGAAACGTCGGATTACTCTCAGAGGATCTCCAATCAGACTCACAGCAGACTTCTCATCAGAGACACTACAGGCTAGGAGGGAACGCCGAAACATAGCACAGGTGCTAAGAGAGAAAAATTGCCAGCCGAGAATATTATATCCTGCTAAGCTCTCATTTGCGAATGACGGGGAAATAAAGACCTTTCATAGCAAACAGAAATTGAAAGACTTTGTGGCCACTCGTCCGGCCCTGCAAAAGACACTTAAAGATGTGCTACACTCAGAAACACAGAAACATGGCCATCAATATGAAAGAAGGTAAAGGAAGAGCACCTACAAGTAAAAGAGCATGGGAAGCTCAAAGCATATACTAGAAAATGTCTCCTGGAAAATGTCAGGCAAAGTCACTGCATATCAATAGTCACATGAAATATTAATGGACTTAGCTCTTCAGTTAAAAGACACCGATTGGCTGATTCGCTCAAGGAACAAAACCCAACTATTTGTTGCCTACGAGAAACACATCTCTCTTAACAAAGATGCATGAGACTGAAAGTGAAAGGTTGGAAAAAGATATTCCATGCCAACAGAAACCAAAAAAAAGCAGGTGTAGCCATATTAATATCAGACAAAATAAACTTTAATACAAAAACTGTTAAGAGAGACAAAGAGGGGCACTATATAATGATTAAGGGTTCAATTCAACAGGAAGATGTAACTATTATAAATGTATATGCACCTAATTACAGGGCACCGGTCTACTTAAAAGATATGTTAAGGGACTTAAAGGGAGATTTAGATTCCAATACAATAGTACTGGGGGACTTCAATACTCCACTCTCAGAAATAGATCATCCGGACAGAAGATCAACAAGGAAACAGCAGATTTAATTGACACTATTGCCCAAATGGATCTAACAGATATCTACAGAACTTTCAATCCTACATCTAAAGACTTCACATTCTTCTCAGCAGTGCATGGAACCTTCTCTAGGATTGATCACATACTAGGCCATAAAGCAAGTCTCAGCAAATTTAAAAGAATTAGAATTATACCATGCAGCTTCTCAGACCACAGTGGAATGAAGCTGGAAATTAGCAACTCAGGAAACCCCAGAAAGTATGCAAACACATGGAGACTGAACAACATGCTCCTGAATGAACGCTGGGTCATTCAAGAAATCAAAAGAGAAATCAAAAACTTTCTGGAAGTAAATGAGGATAACAACACAACATATCAAAACTTAGGGGATACAGGAAAAGCAATATTGAGAGGCAAGTTTATAGCAATAGGTGCCTATATCAAGAAATTGGAAAGGTACCAAATAAATGAGCTTTCAGCGCATCTCAAGGACCTAGAAAAACTGCAGCAAACCAAACCCAAATCTAGTAGGAGAAGAGAAATAATTAAAATCAGAGAAGAAATCAACAGGATTGAATGCAAAAAAAATTACAAAAATCAGCCAAGCGAGGAGCTGGTTTTTTGAAAAAATAAACAAAATTGACACCCCATTGGCCCAACTAACTAAAAAAAGAAGAGAAAAGACCCAAATCAATAAAATCAGAGATGAAAAAGGAAACGTAACAACAGACACCACAGAAATAAAAAGAATCATCAGAAATTACTACAAGGACTTGTATGCCAGCAAACAGGAAAACCTATCAGAAATGGATAGATTCCTGGACACATGCAATCTACGAAAATTGAACCATGAAGACATCGAAAACCTAAATAGACCCATACTGAAACAGAAATTGAAACAGTAGTAAAGGCCCTCCCAACAAAGAAAAGCCCAGGACCAGATGGATTCACTGCTGAATTCTACCAGACATTTAAAGAAGAACTAATCCCATTTCTTCTCAAACTATTCAGAACAATCAAAAAAGAGGGAATCCTCCCAAATTCTTTCTATGAAGCCAGCATCACCTTAATCCCTAAGCCAGAGAAAGATGCAGCACTGAAAGAAAATTATAGACCAATATCCCTCTTAGTATTATTTTGTCTGTTCCACTTAATATGACTGGTTTAATTCTGTAATTAATACACAGTTATTCTTAAGTGTTGAAATTTAACTGAAATGTGATCGCTGTTAAACATAAGAGTGGGAATAAGAGAGGGAAGAGATGTACAATTTGGGGCATGCTCAAGCTTACTTGCCCCAAATTGTAGAGTTAGAATCATACCATGGGATTCCAATTCAATCCCATCAAGGTGGCATGTACCAATGCCATCTCACTAGTCCAAGTGATCAATTTCAGTTCACAATTGATCATAATGAAAGGACTAAGAGTCAAAGGGAGCGCATAAACAAGTCTAGTACCTGCTAACACTAACCGATAGAATAAATAAAGGGGAGAGTGATCCAACATGGGAAGCGAGATACACAGCAGACTCATAGAATGGCAGATGTCCTAAACAGCACTCTGGCCTCAGAATCAGCCTTCAAGGCATTCGGATCTGGCTGAAAAGCCCATGAGAGTATTTCAGGCATGGAAAGCCAAGACACTCTGGCAAAAAAAAAAAAAGACCTAAATGAAAGATCTCTGTGAGTGAGATCCCAGTGGAAAGAACAGGTCTTCAAAGAAGGAGGTACCTTTCTCTGAAGGAAGGAGAGAACCTCCACTTTGACTATGACCTTGTCTAAACAAGATAAGAGTCAGAGAACTCAAAAGGCTTCCAAAGCCTTGGAAACTCATGACTGGAGCATAGGGAGATTACTGATGCCATAATGAGGAGTGTCAATTTGTAAAGTCAACAACAGGAGTCACTGTGCGCTTACACGTCATATAGGATCTCTGTCCTTAATGCGCTGTACATTGAGATTTAATGCTATAATGAGTACTCAAGCAGTATATTTCACTTTGTGTTTCTATGTGGGTGTAAACTGTTGAAATCTTTACTTAATATATACTAAACTGATCTTCTGTATATATAGAAAATTGAAAATGAATCTTGATTTGAATGGAAGGGGAGAGAGAGTGGGAAAGGGGAGGGTTGTGGGTGGGAGGGAAGTCATCGGGGGGGGAGTGGGGGAAGCCAATGTAGTCCATAAGCTTTACTTTGGAAATCTATATTCATTAAATAAATTTTTTTAAAAAAGAAAGTATAGAGAAGTAATAGTAAAATTTGAGCTGTAATTTGATTTATTAATATCTTGCTGTAAAATGAAGGGATTCCACTGGGAATCTCCTGAACCTCATTTTCTTACACCCTTGTTTCACTTTATGTATTGGTCTCTGCCTGCTTGAAAATTATCCAAATATGGGGCTGGTGCTGTGTTGTAGTGGGTAAAGCTGCTGCCTGCTGTGCCAACATCCTGTATGGATGCTGCTCCTCTTCCCATCCAGCTCTCTGCTATGGCCTGGGAAAGCAGTACAAGAGGGCTCAAGTCCTTCAGCCCCTGCATCCACATGCGAGACCTGGAAGAAGCTCCTGGCTCCTGGCTTTGCATAGGTGCAGCTCCGGCCATTGCGGCCAATTGGGGAGTGAACCAGGGGATGGAAGACCTCTCTTTCTCTGCCTCACCCCTCCCTGTAACTCTGACTTTGAAGTAAATAAATATATCTTTTTTTTAAAAAAGAAATTATCTAAATATTGGTAGTGCCCAAACCCTAGCTATTTCTCCATAAATGGGAAGACTTCATTCCTGCCCTCTACCCTAAATTAAGGCTTTCATTTCTGTCCCTGAAGCAATATTTTCCTATAGTGCCCCCTTCAGCTTCCCTGACTTTGTGAAGTGCCATCCTGTCTCTTTAGAGCAGAGTATTCTAATACAACAGAAATGATTTTCAGATGTGCAAGGCTGATTCAGGCATTGTTCTCACTCCACAGGGAATTTTGAGCTCCATATTTTCTTTGTGTTTTTCTTCTTGCTGCAAGAAAGCAATCTCCCAGGCAAGCCTGCAACACTGATTCCATGCATCTCCTCATTTTTCTTCTGGAAAATTGAGCCCAGAGTGACTGTACTGGAGTGTCAGCTTTTTCATTTATTTATATATTTTATTTGACAGAGTTAGAGAGAGAGATAGAGAGAGAGAGAGAGAGAGAGAGAGAGAGAGAGAGAGATCTTCCTTCCACTGGTTTACTTCCCAAATGGCCGTTATAGCCAGAGCTACACTGATCCGAAGCCAGGAGCCAGGTGCTTCCTCCTGGGTTCCCATGTGGGTGCAGGGGCCCAAGCACTTGGGCCATCCTCCACTGCCTTCCCAAGCCACAGCAGAGAGCTGGACTGGAAGAGGAGCAACCAGGACTAGAACCTGGTGCCCATATGGGATGCCGGTGCCACAGGTGGAGAATTAACCAAGTGAGCCACAGCACCAGCCCCTGCTTTTTCATTTAAACATCATTTAAATTGCATGTTGTGCTTCCTTCATTCTCAGGATCCCTATAGCTACAAACAGTATCTATTGGGTTACTTTCAACATTGATCTCCAGTCTTCAGAGAGCTAAATTACAGCTGCTCTGTTTTAGATTCCTAGGAAGACCATAGCTCCTTTATATGAAGTCTGGTGTGTTAAAACCTGGAATTAGGCTGGCGCCGTGGCTCAACAGGCTAATCCTCCACCTACCGGCACTGGCACACCAGGTTCTAGTCCCGGTCTGGGCACCGGATTTTGTCCAGTTGTCCCTCTTCCAGGCCAGCTCTCTGCTGTGGCCAGGGAGTGCAGTGGAGGATGGCCCAAGTGCTTGGGCCCTACACCCCAGGGGAGACCAGGAGAAGCACCTGGCTCCTGCCTTCGGATCACCGCGGTGTGCTGGCCACAGCGGCCATGGGAGGGTGAACCAATGGCAAAGGAAGACCTTTCTCTCTGTCTCTGTCTCTCACTGTCCACTCTGCCTGTCAAAACAAACAAACCTGGAATTAATGCATCATGAATCATTTGATACACTACTGTCTGGATTTTCAGCTGTGAGATGAAAAGTACTTTGCAGTGCCAGCACTGTGGCCTAGTGGGTAAAGCCACCACCTGCTGTGCTGGCATCCCATATGGGCACCAGTTCAAGTCCCAGCTCCTCCATTTCCAATGAAGCTGTGGCCTGGGAAAACAGTAGATAATGGCCCAGGTCCATGGGCCCCTGCTCCCACATGGGAGACCTGGAGGAAGCTCCTGGCTTCAGATCAGCATAGTGCTGGCTGTTGCAGTCATTTGGGGAGTGAACCAGTGGATAGAAGACTTCTCTCTCTCTGCCTCTGCCTCTCTGTAACTCTTTCAAATAAATACATAAATAAATTTATCTTTAAAAAATGTACTTTGTACACATGCTTTAATGGTTTCTGCCAAGTTGGTAATAAATAAGCAGGGTTGCTTATCTTTGACAACACTGTGGAATCTGATTGCCCCAGCTCAAATTGCCATTGTTTTTTCTGACAGAGGATGACCTCAATTTGCCTTTGAGGCACTTCTGTCCCATCAATTATACTTTTTCCCCATGAGCCAAAGGCAGATGGGGTTTGCATCAGTTGGCTGAGTGTATCAGCCAGTGTTAACATTGTAACCAAAATATACCCTAAGGAACTATTAACGTTATTGGAAGACTGCAGTCTAAAATTCTTTTTTTTTTTAATTTATACATTTCATAACTGTCACTCCCCCTCTTCATGGAGGAACGACATTAAACCCTGCCTAGGCTTCATATCCGAGTCACGGCACCATTATGTCGCTCCCCCTCTTCATGGAGGAACGACACAGGACCCTGCGCTGTTCTTTTGCCTGCTCGGCCCTCCCTGGGTTTGCTGCTGGTTCTTCCCAGGTTGGCTACCGACCCTTCCACCTCCATGGAAGGGCGGTTCCCCCTAGCCACTTTCCCCACTTCCGCGGGGGAGTGGCACACCGCCGGCCGGCTCTCTCGGGGGCTGCACAGGTGTTCCTCAGGTGTTCCTCTTAGATGTTCCTTGTGCATGTTGTCTCTCTCCTCCTTTATAGTCCTCTTCACCAATCCCAACTCTGCTACCCACACACCGAGTACGCTGCTCTCCTCCAATCAGGAGCAGGTCCTGCTGTTTATTGGTTGAACTGGAGGCAGCTGTGTAGAAGCTGTTTTCTCCTCTCCCAGCGCCATATTGTGGGAGAGCAGATGCATAGAATAAGTCTTAATTCCAGTAACTTAGTCTAGTCCGAGTTGCTCCCCACAGATCCCCCTTTCTTTTTATTTTTTGGCGTTGATACGTGCCTGTCTTCAGTGCCCCGCGGCACACACTCTGCTCTGCTTGCTAGAGTTGCCCACAGGTTCTTACAAGCCCTATCAATCAGGCAAACCGAATCCAGGTCCTCTCTTCACCATGTTGTGAGGAGGTTTTTAGGCGCTGATGTGTGCCTGTGTTCGGTGCCCTGCAGCGCATGCTCTGCTCTGCTAGAACTGCCTGCAGGTGCTTACAAGCTCTAGCAATCAGGCAAACCGAATCCAAGCCCTCTCATTGCCGTCTTGTGGGGAGACTTATTGGTGTTGATAATGTGCTTGTCTTCGGTGACCTGCAGCCACCCACAGGTGCTTATCGTCCTACTAATCAGGCAGACAGAATCCAAGCTCTCTCATTGCGGTATTGTGGAGAGACTTATTGATGTTAATTCGTGCCTGTCTTGGGTGACCTGCGGCGCATAAGCTGCTAGCCGCCCGCAGGTGCTCACCACCTCTCTAATCAGGTAGACCGAATCCAAGCTCTCTCATTGCCATGTTGAGGGGAGGCCTTATTTTTCTCTATTTCTCTATCTCCGGGCATTCCTATCTCTCCTATTTTACTTCTATCTACCAGCATTCCTATTTCTCTCATTTTAATTCTAAACTTCTGTTTCTCTTATCCCTGAGGCCTCCCGGCACCCACCCCGAGGCTGCTTCTCCGTGGCTTCCTGGCTCTGAGCCGCTTCAGCCCACACTTCTCTCATCTGCGCGGCTTCCCCGCTTCGCGCGCGCACTCCGCGGTCTCCGCGCCCCTTCGCGCCCGCACCACGGCCTCGCACTAGCCCCACATTCCCTATCTACTTGTGCCCCACGCGCTCTCTCTGCGCGCGGCGGCTTCCACGAGTCACAGCACAGCTCACGTTTCCGCCACCGGTATTCAGTCCAAGTTCCCCGGGATAACCTGGCGAATTCAACCCAGCTCACGTCTGCGCCCTTCGGCTTGGCTTCCCGTCCTTTGCTCCCCGGGCTAATCTGACAGATTCCAACCTGGTGGCCCAAGTCTCTGCCTCTGGTTCCAGATTTTCGCCTTTTGCTCCCCGGGCTGACTTGAAGAATCCCAAGATAGCTTACGTCTCCGCTTCAGCCTGCACTCACGGCTTCATCCTCCCTAACATATTTTTCTCTACCTGGTATGTTTCCTAACTTTTCTTCCAACAATATTCCCCTCTCACTTCTCCTGGCTTCTCCCCACAGTCCATATCCGAGTCTAAGTTTCTTTTAGGTTTCACTTTCACTTTCAACCTGCAGTCCGTATCTGAGTCTAAGTTTCTTCTTGCTCTCACTTTAAATCCTAACTTCTTTTCCACAGTCCGTATCCGAGTCTATGCCTAGGCTTTCGATAGCTTCTTCCAGCACCTTTTCTGTCCGGCTTTTCCCTAGGCTCTTTGCTAGTCTCTCTCTCTGGTATTTTCCCACTTCTTCCCGTTTCTTCCCTCCTGGGTTTCCTATCTGAGTCACGACACCATTATGTCGCTCCCCCTCTTCATGGAGGAACGACACTAAACCCTGCCTAGGCTTCATATCCGAGTCACGGCACCATTATGTCGCTTCCCCTCTTCATGGAGGAATGACACTAAACCCTGCCTAGGCTTCATATCTGAGTCACGAAACCATTATGTTGCTCCCCCTCTTCGTGGAGGAACGACACAGGACCCTGCGCTGTTCTTTTGTCTGCTCGGCCCTCCCCGGGTTTGCTGCTGGTTCTTCCCAGGTTGGCTACCGACCCTTCCACCTCCATGGAAGGGCGGTTCCCCCAGCCACTTTCCCCACTTCCGCGGGGGAGCGGCACACCACCGGCCGGCTCTCTCGGGGGCTGCACAGGTGTTCCTCAGGTGTTCCTCTTAGATGTTCCTTGTGCATGTTGTCTCTCTCCTCCTTTATAGTCCTCTTCACCAATCCCAACTCTGCTACCCACACACCGAGTACGCTGCTCTCCTCCAATCAGGAGCAGGTCCTGCTGTTTATTGGTTGAACTGGAGGCAGCTGTGTAGAAGCTGTTTTCTCCTCTCCCAGCGCCATATTGTGGGAGAGCAGATGCATAGAATAAGTCTTAATTCCAGTAACTTAGTCTAGTCCGAGTTGCTCCCCACAATAACTATGGGAAAGTTATAGTTAGATGTCATAATAACCATAAAAACATTCTTTACAGAAATCTGGTTAGCAAATATGGTTACTTCCACAGACAGAAAGGCAAAACTAAAACAAAACCTCTTTATTTTATTTTATTTTGACAGGCATAGTGGACAGTGAGAGAGACAGAGAGAAAGGTCTTCCTTTGCCATTGGTTCACCCTCCAATGGCTGCTGTGGCCGGCACGCTGTGGCCGGCGCACTGTGCTGATCCGTTAGCAGGAGCCAGGTGCTTCTCCTGGTCTCCCATGGGGTGCAGGGCCCAAGGACTTGGGCCATCCTCCATTGCACTCCCAGACCACAGCAGAGAGCTGGCCTGGAAGAGGGACAACTGGGACAGAATCCAGCGCCCTGACCAGGGCTAGAACCCAGTGTGCCAGTGCTGCAAGTCGGAGGATTAGCCTATTGAGCCATGGCGCCGGCCACAAAACCTCTTTAAATTCTTACTTTGTTTCTCCACTTGGAGAAAGAAAATAAAGGCTAAAATAATAGCAAAAAAAGAAGAACCTTCAAAAAACAGTTTGTACAGAGACAAAAACTCAGTATTTCATGATTTTCTTTCTTTTCCCATTCTAAGGGAATCCTTTTTCTAAACAGAACCAAATCTATTTTTCTCTTAGGTAAAAATCAAAGAAGTGAGACTCTCTAAATTTTCAGAAACATTTTAGATCATTCTATGAGTTACTGATTTTCACGCTAAGCTATATATGTATTTATTAGGTGTGGATGATCTTAAATAAAAGAAAATTAAGAACATGAAATGAATCAAAAATCTTTCCAAATACAAGGCAGTTAACACCACACTCATGCAAAAATCATAATCCTGTATTCAGAGGTACTTTGTAACATTTGCAGTTATCAGGAAGCATGGATAGAACTGTATTTCAGTAAGAAAGACACAGGAGGAGGGCTGAACAGTCTTGCTGAAATCTAGATACAAACTCTGAAGAATGGTGCTTTGTTTTCAGAAGATCACACACCATATGTGATTTCTCCACCCCAAAGGAAATATAGATAAAGTATACACATCCCTGCAAAGATGGAAGAGCTAATAACAGATTCCTGATGATGTAATTATCCATAATAAGCATATGCCAGAACATCTGGTCAGGACTTTCTTTTCCCGCCTTGGGATAAGACAATATAGAATCAAATGACAAAAAGCTAGCTAAAGCAATTTTCAGCTTTGCTCTAATTAAAACAAAGAAGTAGTTTAAAAAAAAAAAAACTTTTAATGATATACTTAATTCTACTAAATTAAATGTTCCATAAAGTACACTAGGAAGACAAGGTTAAAAGGAGAATAATTTCCAAATACTTCATTATTTTGACAGGAAATTTCTTGTTAAGGCACTACACATCTTTGGTTAAATGATTAACTATTTAAATCACTTGAAAAAAAAAGAGGTAATACAAAATGCACAAGTTGTATTCTTCTTTTCAAACACACATATTTCTCATTTTTAGTTTCTATTATTCCAGTGTCTACATATCTCTGGATCCCTTTTAACTCATCAGAAAGCTGTATGGATACCCATGATATTTAGATCTGAAAATTGACAGCATCCAACTGAAGAATAATACAACCAATGAAATACCAGCTACGTTACATTATCTTTCGCTTTCCAATATCCATGTCAGAAGTAGCAGCTTCACATAAAAGCACCATCCCTAAGGTAGTCCCACAAGTCCACCAATAACAGCCAAAAGTAATCCCAACATAAGGGGACCAGCATATTTTGGGGGTCAATTACTCTAGTATTGACATCAGTTCTGTCTGCAATCCTCCAGGCAATCTGCTCAGCTGAAAAACCATGCACCTGCAACTCATATGTATCGCCCCGTTTGGGTTTCCCTTTTGCAGGAAAGTTGATGAAAGTTGGAGCCGAATTCATGTTTAGCATTTGAAATACATCAGAACCTTCATCAAAATCTACCATGGCAAAAAATATTCTGTTGGTAAATGCACTGGAATATCGCCAAGAGTTTGCCAGGATCTGGAATTCTTCATCAGCTTGTTTGCAAACAACACACTGTCTATGAAGTTGGAGAGCAGTGAACATGACAATAACGGAGTAATTTCTTGGTGGAGCTTTAACAAGACGATGAAACTTGTCTCCATTCATTCTTATTACAGGCCTTTTATTGGTCCATTCCATCAGCTGACTAACCTTTTCAGATAACACCATCTCCGTCTTTCTTTGGGCAGAAGCCAAAGGAACCTCTTAAATGAGCAGCAGTGCCACCGCCATGGTCGCAGAGCTGCACCAGAACCACCGAGGTGCTGCCATGTTCACAGCTCTCCCTTTCGCCAGCGAAAACTTTCCTCTGACTGGGACTGAAGGTGGGGCGTGAGAACTGCAGTCTAAAATTCTTAGGTCAATTATAACTCATGGATTGAGAGTCTTCAAGGAATAAGGTTCATAGTCAAAGATATCTCTACCTGTGTACTAAATGATTTTGCTCCCTCTTGAAGCAATCACAACAGTGCTTAGGTGCTCTGAAATGCTGCCAGACTATCCCAATGATGAGATCTGCCTATCATGTTTATTTTGACTTCTGTAGAGTGGGTAAATCATATTACTTTCTCTTCAGAGGGAAGGGAATGGCAGGGTCGGGGAAGAAGAGTGCTTTGGATGGTTTTGCTTTTAGCACACATGCCAGGATTTAATGTCCTTTTGTTGTAACAGTGTTTCCTCTCCTGCCAGCACATACCTATCAACATTTTTCACATTCTGGCCACACAGTGTAAATGCTGCCTGCATTTGTGAAGTACCTGTCACAGAAAGGTAATTTAAATGTAGTACCTTCCCTGGTGGAAGTGTACTTATTATGAGCATATCACTTACTGCCTGAGCACTTTCAATTGGTGTTCAGGAAGAATATTGCCTTCCCAGAGAGCCCATTTTTTCCAGTACAGTACTGGATAAACTCTTTACCCATAATATAGAGCATATTTATTTGGTGTGTGTCACTAAAAACTCAAATATATAGACAAAAATAAATAAAATCAAAGAGGAATATGCATGAAACAATGGTCTAGGAATCAAGGAGCCTCAAAAACTGATTATTTCTAATTATGCAAACAATCCTCTTATCTAATGCAGTAGAGCCCTATCTGAGATAAGAGAGTCTAATGAGGGACAGTTGGTAAGGATGTTCACTATATCCTGTCTCCGACCCTTGTGTGACATAAGTCACTTGGTTTCTTTCAGCATCCACATCCCCATCTGTAGATTGGGTAATTGTGACCCCACCTTAGGGGGACTTCATAGATGTTGTAGTTAAGCATGACAGTGAGTAGAAAAATTCTTTATAAACTGTGCAACCTGCAAATGTATTTATTCAGAAAGTAAGTGATTAGTGAACTAATTAATCTGTCAAACATTTGTTGAGTGCCTGCGTTGTGACATAAACTGTGTTGATTACTGGAGATTCTGTATTTCGTATTCCAGGGGGTTGGACCCCATTGTTAGCAAATAGATCCATGGGATATTGGATGACAATACCTAGAATAGAGGGTTTCTGAGGTCATCCCCAGAGGGTGAAGAAAGACACTCTATCCCCTTTGGATGCTGGAAATAGTTATTGGAAAATGCTATGAAAAAGTCCAGCTTTTTCCAGTGCTTTCACAGAAGGCATTTTTTGCTTCCTGTAGAGATGTCTGCACTCTAATAGTTCATCAAAATGGTAGTTTTGGCTATAGGAGTGATGCTGTGATACCAAAGAGGGTGAGAACAAATTGGACCTGAAGCTGAGACCATGGCCGCTTGTGGGCACCTTGACCTGGCAGTATGTTGACACCATGGCGCAGCAAGAAATACTTTAGTCATATTTAATGAACAATGCAGGAAAACTGGAGAAATTTTCCTGAGGATGCTCCATTTGAGGGCTTGTTTGGAGTCCTGAGATAATAAAGAATTATGAACTATTGCCCTGAAAATATCATGGTGGCTAATATTGGTGTGAGCAAATAGGCCAAACCATGACCAGTCAATCCTCTGCTCCATGACAATTGTTTAAAACACTGGCTTGAGAGATGAAGAAGCCAGTATTCAAAAGTATTTCAGTGACTGTTTTTGTTCATGTATCTTGGTTGAATGTTTTTGGTCCTTCTAAACAAATGTGCTTTTTAAAATAATTTTATTTCTATCACTTTAGCTTGGTTGTCTCTTCCAGGAGCCAAACCAGGAATGTCTGATTTGTTGGAAGTGTGGGGAGGGTCCTTGGGCTTGATCTCTCTCATTCCTTTCCCCCACCACTCTGGTTCCCCAGGGAAAAACAAGGTGATGACAGACCTCCCTCCATCAGCCCACATTTTAGTACCAAATGAACTAAGTGATTCATCTTTACTTAATTCAGTATTACTGTTTGTTGAGCACTGCTTAGGCTAGGAGCCTCTTAAGTGTCTCTTAAATAAAGAAGAGAGTGGTGAGAATTAAAAATTAAAAGAGGAACTCTCATTCTTTGCCTTTGGTGAAGGCCCCCTGGTGCTAAATGGTGGTTCTGCAGGAGTGACCCAGGATGGAACAGGACAGGGAGTGCTCTGTTCTTCCTGCCACATGCAGACTGATGAGTTGAAATTATTTTTGCTCCATAATTCTTTGGCTCAGGAGAATGGAGGCTGTCTTAAACCTGTCACCTTCTGCTTGCACTTTCCCCACATAACTGGTGAGAAAACATTCATGGTGTGCCTGAAGAGACCAGTAAGTCAAGGTGAACTGGAATTAGAATCTTAGTTCTCAAGTGTCTACTTATTGGGAAATCCTAAAAACACCCTGTTCTGATTCTTGCATATAGGCTTAAGTGATCTGAAGGGACACAGTTACCTCCTATGTTTTGCATATGGCTTTGAAGAATGGTCTGTTTATGGGGTGCCTCAGGCACAAGTAAGTGTTTATTTGATGATCCTAGACTTCAGGCACCTGCTCATCTTGGTAGGAGTCAGTTTTTATGTGCTGGGTAGATGAAGTTCACTTCAAGTGATTTCCCTGCTTGTTGACAATATTATGTCTCTTAGTTTCAGCTCTTTCCTCAAACTCTGAAATATTCTCTTCTGCTGATGTTCACTCAAGTGTTTTGTTGGGATTTTTAGGATCCTGTACTTCCTGTGCATGGTCTCATTTGCTGGATGAGTACCAACATTTGCTCTTGCTGCCTGTACATAGGCCTTTCCCTCCATGCCTGGTCAGGATGGGACCCTTCGTGTTGATGCATACATTGTCTAATCAGTCTTCAGGGGAGTGCCCCTGTTCTCTACTGGCATCAGTAGACACTGGGTGCAAACCAAGGTGTACATTGCTGTTTATTTTTTCTTTCTTTTTTTCAGTTTTTCTTTTTTATTTTTAAATTTATATAAAGGGAACAGAATTCATATATTTTACATATACAGCTTTAAGAAAATAACTTTCCCCTTTGCTTCCCTTCCTCCCTCCTACCCCTTTCTCCTTCTTTCTTTTTATTTTTCTTTTAATTTTTGTAATGACCTACTTTAAATTTATTTTATAATCACAAGCTTAATACCACACTAAACCAAGAACTGAACAAGTAATAAGTAGAAAGTCCACCATTCCTCAGGAGGGTAGACAAAGGATTTAATCAATAACCAAATTCCAAGATATACATTATATTTTTACTCTCTATATTAGTTACCACAAATCAGACATATATGTATATGTATAATTTTTATATATATATATATATATGTATATATATATACTTTGTCTTTTTGGGACTGAATTATTTGATTAAGAATAGGGTCTCCTGTTTCATCCCTTTTGTTGCAAAAGACAGGTTTTATTCTTTTCATGCCTGAGTAGTGTTCCATCATGTATATAAACCTCAATTTCTTTTTAATTTTTTTTTATTTTTTGACAGGCAGAGTGGACAGTGAGAGAGACAGAGAGAAAGGTCTTCCTTTTTGCCATTGGTTCACCCTCCAATGGCCACCGAGGCCGGTGCGCTGCAGCCGGTGCACTGCACTGATCCGATGGCAGGAGCCAGGTACTTATCCTGGTCTCCCATGGGGTGCAGGGCCCAAGAACTTGGGCCATCCTCCACTGCACTCCCGGGCCACAGCAGAGAGCTGGCCTGGAAGAGAGGCAACCGGGACTGAATCCGGTGCCCCGACCGGGACTAGAACCCGGTGTGCTGGCGCCACAAGGCGGAGGATTAGCCTAGTGAGCCGCGGTGCCGGCCATAAACCTCAATTTCTTATCTAGTCTTCAGTTAATAGGCATCTAAATTGATTTCATCTCAGCTATTGTGAATTGAGCTGTTACAAACATAGGAATACAAATAACTCTCATATGCAAAAATTCTCAATAAACTAGCTAATCACATTCAACAACACGTGGAAAAGATGCTTACCTAGACAAAGTAAGATTTATCATTTGGGATGCGGTGATGGCTCAACATATGAAAATCAATAAACATGAGATATATTAATAAATTAGAACTAAAAAGCATAGTATCTGAACAGATGTAGAGAAAGCATTTTTTCATTTCTTTTTTTTTTAACCTAGAAAATATTTATTTAAGGTAAACTTCATGGATTTCATAAACACAAATTTAAGAATATAGTTTCTTTCTATCCTACCCTCCTTCCCACCTGCACTTACACCTTTCTTCCTCCCTCTCCTATTCCTGTTCTTATTTTTTAAGATCTATTTTCAGTTAACTTAATAACTTGATTAGCCCTATACTAATTAAAGGGTTGAACAAATAGTATGAAAAATAAAACTGTTTCTCAACAGTTGAGACAAGGGTGTTCAAAGTGATCATATCTCAATATGTCAACCTCACTTACATAGATTACCTTTTCGGTACTCTATTGGATTTATCTTTTGAAGCCATGAATGAAAAGCCAGCAGGAGCAGGTGTGTATGTGTGCGTGTGTGCATGTGCATGCACACATACGTTCATGTGTATATGTTCTCATTTCCATGTGATTTCATATGCAAGCCCTAGGAGATCTATGCCTTCTTTTCAAGTATTAGGTCCTCCCTCTTAATCAGGTTTCCGTGTCAATGTCCTGCCCTCATATCTCCCCGCCCCCATCCTATTTAAAAAAATCAAGTCAGGCTTATCAAGACAGAAGAATGGTGAGCAGAGCATGAGGAAATCCTTGCTATAAATCAGTGACAGTCCTGGCCCTAGCCAGCTATGCTAGCAGTGGGGCAGGTCTACCATGATATCATGGCCCTCACTATTCCTTTATTTTCTGAAATTGAGAGGATTTCAAGTTAAATTACTCTAGAAGCTGGGAGAATTAATATTCTGTAATTTTAAAGGTCTGGGACAAGTGTCTATGTCTGTTCTACTTCCATACAGGTGATTTCAGTAGAAACAGATGCGAGTTGTAATTATAAATTTTCTGGTAGTCATATTAAAAAAGTGAAAATAAAGAGATAAAGTTATTTCATGCCATTCTCTTCAGCTAAATATATAAAATATATTTCAACTTATTATAAAAATTATTGGTGAAGAATTTTGCATTCTTTTTTCAACACCAAGCTTTGACTCTGTTGTGAGACTCACACTGACAGCATATCTTGGTTAGTGCTAGCCACATTTCAGGCACTGTGTAGCAATAAACACACTGAACATTGCAACTCTAAATCATCCAAGACAGTTTTTGTCAGAGAGAGGAAATCCACATCATATTTTCTTTTTGGATTTTGTAAGGACATTTATATAAGATACATACTTATCATTCTTATTGTTTTGAAACATTTTTATAAGTAGGTGCTCTGATTTTGTGTATATAATTTCCTTCTAGTGTGACTGTACTTTTTTCAAACTTGGTGTTCAGTCTCTACCATGCCACACACCTTTACCTTCTCATCGATAACCCTTACTAGGATTTCCAGAGAACTTGAGAAATGAATCATTTCTCGATCTGTAAATCTATATTTATGTATATTTGAGTGAATCTCTACTATAATGTAAATAAATCTATTGATATAAATATATACATTTCTAAGTGTATGTACTTCTCAGCACTCCCAAGGACAGATGAAATGTTATGTTCATTAAGCAGTGAAAAAGTCATTTTATATGCTATTTGAGATGGTATTTCAAGGTAGATATGTACAGAAGCAGCAGAAAGTTGCTCCCAGGTGAGAAGAGTGGAATTAATCAAGCATGACCTCATAAATGGAAAATATAGAACATTTTTATGAAGAGTGATGAGAGCAACATTTATGAAGTTAAATAAGAGAAATTAAGCCTAAACTGGAATCCTTAAAAGAAGGCCCAGTTGCTAGTGCATTTAGATTTTATTTTATAAATTCAGGGAATTCTCTTAATATTCTAAGCAAGGGAAAATCATTGTCATAGCTATTTGTTAGGGGAATTAAATTTATATCAGTGTAAAATAAATGAGGTTTTCATTGAAGAGTTCTGAGAAGGAAGATTGCCTTACAGATTAGATATGCTGTCCAAAGTGTAGTAAGTAATTTGGCAGTTGATACAATGGAGGAAAACAAAGACAAAAATAAAAGCAGAGATGTATATTTTCTGGGATAAACCAGGCCACAGTAAATAAAAGATTCAGATGTGTGATGGCTCAATGTAGTAGAAGTTTGTTTTTCACCCATACAAAATGGACCAAGAATATTCTAGGGAATTAGGTGTGGTGTTGGGCCCACTTTTAAATATTCAATCATCTATATATCAATTCAATCTATCTATATCATTCCAGTAGGCTTCTAAAATCAATGCAGAGGCTAACTTTCTAATCAGCCAGTGCTGAAGAAATGCATGTGGAAATATTTAATGCCTCAAGTCTGGAATGTTTGTTGGTGTTCCTTGGTTAGAATTTTGTCTAACATCACAACAGTTAATTACAAGGGAGGCTGGGAAATAGATCTAACTGTATCTCTGAAGAAGAGAAAAAAACATTTTGGCAAATGTCTAAAAGTGTTGGCTGTGTATATCATGGGGAGAAACTTGGATAGAAACTCTATGGATAAGAGGAAAGAAGAAAAACCAGTCAGAGAAACAGTCAAAATAATCGACACTGATTAATTTCTCATTGCATGCATTGGACTTTATGCATTATATATTTAAAAATCAGTCATTCTCTGAGAGAGGTACACTATTTTTGGCTTTTATTGATGATTTTTAGGGGTGTGAAAGAGGCCCTAAGTCATATAACTAATGTGTAATAAGTCATAGACTCTAAAGGCTCATGTTAAACATGTTAGAAACCTAGGGAAAAAAAAAGCAAAATAGTTCATTAGTCTACTTCATTCTTTTAGTACCACCTGGGTTAGGTGCCTTTATGTAGACATCAGGAAGCTGAAGACTACCTTCACTTCCTCACTTCTTTTTTTTTTAATTTTTATTTATTTGAAAGACAGAGCTACAGAGAGAAGTAGAGATGAGAGAAAGGTCTTCCATCCACTGGTTCACTTCCCAGATGGCCACAGCAGCTGAAGCTGTGCCAATCTGAAGCCAGGAGCCAGGAGCTTCTTCCATGTCTCCCACATGGTTGCAGGGGCCCAAGTGCTTGGGCCATCTTCTACTGACTTCCCAGGTCATAGCAGAGAGCTGGATAGGAAGTGGAGCATCTGGGTCTTGAACCGGCACCCACATGGGTTTCTGGTGCTTCAGGTTAGGGCTTTAACTCCCTGCCCCACAGTGCTGGCCTCAACTACCCTCACTTCTGGCATCGACTGCAAGTTCAGGAATATCCAGGATTACATTCAGGTTCAATAATATACCAACAAGACTCATAGAACTTACTGAAAGTTGTTATACTCACATTTGTGATCTCTCACATTCCTCTCCCAGTGGAGTGGAGAGCAAACTAATTTCTGCAGAAACCATGTTTGACAATACACATGGCATGTTGCCAAACAAGGAAGCTCATCTGAGCCTTAATGTCCAGGATTTTAATTGGAGGTTGGCTGTGTCACAAAGTTGACTGACCAGCCTCTCACTTCTCTGGAGGTCAAGGCCCCCAAGTAAGGAAAACATTCTTATCAGGCAGGAAATTCCAACTACCTAGAAATTACTTTCTTGAAGCTCAAGGCAAGAGGTAGACCTCTCCATAGGTAAGTTTACTTCTTGACTTGACTTTGTTGAACATCAGACAAGGCAGACATGAAAGACAAGGGTAGCATGGAGGTGAATGTAGTCTAGCAAAATGTTATGCTTCATCTTTTTATTGCATGTATCTTTAAAGACTGCTCCTCTTCCTAACTTAAAAGACTACCATGGCCGGCGCCGGAGCTCACTAGGCTAATCCTCCACCTTGCGGCGCCGGCACACTGGGTTCTAGTCCCAGTTGGGGTGCCGGATTCTGTCCTGGTTGCCCCTCTTCCAGGCCAACTCTCTGCTGTGGCCAGGGAAGGCAGTGGAGGATGGCCCAAGTGCTTGGGCCCTGCACCCCATGGGAGACCAGGAGAAGCACCTGGCTCCTGCCATCGGATCAGCATGGTGTGCTGGCCACAGTGCACCAGCCATGGCGGCCATTGGAGGGTGAACCAATGGCAAAGGAAGACCTTTCTCTCTGTCTCTCTCACTGTCCACTCTGCCTGTCAAAAAAAAAAAAAAAAAGACTACCATGTCTTTATTAGGCACCCACATTTCTCACTGTTTTTTCCTCTGTACTTGTTGGACTAGGGCATATAGTGATGTTCATTCATTCATTTATTTAGTGGTTTTTAGCCTTCTATCTTTTTAGTTCCAAAAATTTATTAATTATCTACTATTTGCCAGGCACCATTTAGGTAAGTGCTGTATATTTGTTGTCCTAGTAGATCTTAAAATCTAGTATTAAAATAAAATATTCATGCCAAGATATGAATAACCACCAACTTGGATAAATTTTGGAAAATGTATATTGTGGGAGAAACTAGCAAATAAATTGACCTAGATTTTGGGCTTAGTGTCACTTGAGGAAGTATCACTTGACAAGACGAACAAAGTGTGAGTTAAAATTAACCATTTAGAAACAGATTAGAGAATTATAAGCAATTTGGGTAAGGAAATAATATTCAGTGAATCATCTTTGATGTGGGGATATTTGAACAGACCTGAATGAAGTTAGCATTGCGCAATTCTGGTATTCAGTGGAAGCAACTTTTAGGCAAAGGAGTGGTAAGTTCAGTTGAATTGAGGATTGAGGCAATAGCTTCCTTAAATTGTTTGAGAAGTATCAAGGAGACCAGGGTGACTCTAAGACAATCACTGAGTGTAAGTGTAACACTTAACACAGAAGATGAGGTAAAGGAGATAGGAAATGATTCAGAAAAAGAACTTAGAGGTGGACCCAGAAACTAAATAAATAAAGCCTTAAGATTCTCCCTACAGTCTAAAAAGCTGCTAAACTGTGGGGAGCAACCAAGACTAGACTAAATTATTGGAACTAAGACTAACACTATGCATCTGATCTCCCACAATATGGCACTGAGAGAGAGCAAACAACTTCTACGCAGCTGCCTCGCCAATTCAACTGATAAACTGCAGGAGCTGATCCTGCTCCTGATTGGAGGAGAGCAGCATGCTCGGCGTGTGGGCAGCAGAGCATGGATTGGTGGAAGGGGACTATAAAGGAGGAGAGAAACAACATGCACTGGGAAACATCTGAGGAACCCCTGAGAGCCGGCCGGCGGTGTGCCGCTCCTTTGCGGAAGCCTGGAAAGCGGCAGGGGTGCCGCCCCTCCACGGAGGTGGGGGGGGCTGGCAGCTAACCCGGGATGGCGTCGTTCCTCTGCAAGTGAGGGAATGGGAGCAAACCCGGGAAGGGCCGGGCAAAAAGAACAGCGCAGGGTCCAGTGTCATTCCTCCGTGAATGGGGGAGCGACACTGAACAATTTTTTTTTTAAGATTTTATTTTATTTATTTGAAAGAGTTACACACAGAGGGGAGAGAGGCAGAGAGAGAGAGAGAGAAAGATCTTACATCCACTAGCTCACTCCCCAGATGGCCGCAACAGCCAGAGCTGTGCCAATCTGAAGCCAGGAACCAGGAGATTTTTCTGGGTCTCCCATGTGGGTCAGGGACCCTCTTCCATTGCTTTCCCAGGCCATAGCAGAGATTGGAAATGGAGCAGCTGGGACTTGAACCAGTGCTCATATGGGATGCTGACATTGCAGGAGCAGCTTTACCTGCTATGCCACAGCACCGGCCCACCACTGAAGAATTTTGAGAGTGACTTGACTATATCTACACTTTAAAATAATTACTTTGGTTGCTATTTGGAAAACAGATTATAGGTTTTCAAGAAAGCAGCAGGGACACAAGTTTAGAGGATATCATGATATTACAAGCCAGAGAGGATGGGAATAGTAGAGGTGGTGAGAAAAAATTGAGTTTCAGAAGCATTTTGAATCTGGAATAAATCAGATTAGCTCATACATGAGTTAAGAAAGAGGATGGCTCTTCTGTGTATCTAGAAAGACTACAATTATGTATTTTTTAAATTTTTTTTGACAGGCAGAGTGGACACTGAGAGAGAGAGACTGAGAGGAAGGTCTTCCTTTGCCATTGGTTCACCCTCCAATGGCCACCACGGCTGGCATGCTGCAGCCAGTGCATCCCACTGATCCGAAGGCAGGAGCCAGGTGCTTCTCCTGGTCTCCCATGGGGTGCAGGGCCCAAGCACCTGGGCCATCCTCCACTGCACTCCCGGGCCACAGCAGAGAGCTGGCCTGGAAGAGGGGCAACTGGGACAGAATCCGGTGCCCCCACTGGGACTAGAACCTGGTGTGCTGGCACTGCAGGTGGAGGATTAGCCTATTGAGGTGTGGCGCTGGCCCAATTATCTTATGTATTAAGAATGGAAATACTATTTACTGAAAATTAAGGGAGAAGATTAGAGTAAGAGTAGATCTAGGGAGGACATCCAGAGTTCAGTTGTGAGACATTTATTAGATACTTTAATAGGATTGAACAGGTATGTAGGCATTTGCAGATTACATATTTTCTTTTTTAAAAAAAGATTTTTATTTATTTTGAAAGAGTTATAAATAGAGAGGAAGAGACAGAGAAAGGTCTTCTATCCTCTGGGTTACTCCCCAGATGGCTGCAACCAGTGCTGGGTCAAGCTGAAACCAAGAGCCAGGAGCATTATCCAGGTCTCCCACATGCATGGCATGGGCTTGAGCACTCAGAACATCTACTGCTTTTCCCAGGCCATTATCAGGGAGATGGATCAGATATGGACAGGGGTTGGCACTGTAGCATAGGCTGAGCCTCCACCTACAGCACCTGTTTCCAATTCAGATGCTCCACTTCCAACCCATATTCCTGCTAATGGCCTGGGAAAATAATGGAAGATGGCTCAAGTGTTTGAACCCCTGCACCCATGTGGGATAATCTCCTGGGTCCAGGTTTTGGCTAGGCCCAGCTCTGGCCATTGTGGGCATTTTGTGAGTGAACCAGCTGATGGAAAACCTCTCTCTCTCTGTCCCCCCGCCATCTGTTTCTCAAATAAATAAATCTCAAAAAAAAGAAGTGGAGCAGCCAGAACCTGTACCAGCACCCATATGGGATGCCAGCATCACAGACAGTGCCTTAACCTAGTTTGTGGGACTAGGCATGGATATGTTAGAGCAAAATCATTCTGCTAACATTTCTGTACACTACCAGGGTGCAGAGCCACTTACAAATTTTATAGTTTTAGGACCAAATGAGATGGCATGGCCCTCATACCTGGCACACAGCACTTGTTAAATGTTAAATGTTAAATGTGTACCCCAAAAAGATATGTTAAAGTCCTTTGCACAGGACCTCAGAGTGTGACCTTATTTGGAAGTAGGAGTTGCAGATGGCATTAGTTAGGATGAGGTCCTACTGCAGTAGAGTGAGCACTGATCCACAATGGCAAGTGTCCTTATAAAAAGAACAAACAGAAATACAAAGAAGACTATGCAGTAATGGAAGCAGAGACTGGAGTGATACAGCCCCTGGCTATCCTCAGAAGCTTGGGGAAAGACATGGAATAGATTCTCCCTCAGAGTCCTCAGAAAGGTGTTCAGACTGAGTTTGATTTTGGACTGCTGGTATTCAAAACTGTAAGACAATACATTCCTGTGGTTTTAAGCAACTCAGCTTGTGGTACTTCTTTAGGGAAGCACTAGAAAACTAGTATAGTAGCTGTTCTATTAAGCAAGTTACCTTATCTGGCCATACAGTGAGCCCCTCAATTACCCAGGCTCACAGCTACCCACATGCAGAGAGGGATATCTAAACGAGTTTCCAGGATTTAGTTTGCAAGTTATGAGATTGCTAGTTAAGTAAGCAATCAGGCAGATGGTGTTAGAGCTGAGAGCTACATGGAAGAGAGTAGGTATATGGTTGAGTGAGAGAGAATATAGGTTGCATAAGAGGGAAAACAAGAAAGGTCAGAATGCTGTTTCCAGATTTCTCTTCTTTATTTTTAAATAAACTTATGGCACTTCTTTGTGGATAGGCTAATACGTACTGATTTGTTTTTGCTTTAGTTTCACTCATTTTTTTTGCTTTTATCTTTTCCTTGTGGATAATGTTTGGAAAAAAAGAGTAAACACACCAGTAGCACCTACCTTTAATTCTAAGATGTCTTCCTCTGTTGCTTGCAGTTTTAATAAGTAAATTGACTGCACTAGGGAACTCAGATGATAGGGAGGTCAGCAGAATGGAGAGTGAGAGGCCATACATGTCAAAAGCAAAAAGACCTGAGCAAAAGTCCAAGCTGTGTCCTGAATTTCTGAGTCTCCGACTACTCTGAAAAACAGCAATGATCAGATCTTCTCCCAGAATCAGTAGAAGGATCAACTTTATTACAGTCTGCATGTTGTTTCTCTTTCAGTTTCTGCATACAGTGCGATGTTGTTAAGTTGAAAGGTGACTAGTCTGGTGAGGCTTTGTTTTTTTCTTTTAAAGATTTATTTTATTTATTTGAAAGAAAGTGTTACAAAGAGAAGTAGAGACAGAGGTCTTCCATCTGCTGGTTCACTCCCCAGATGGCTGCAACAGCCAGAGCTGATTTGAAACCAGGAGCCAGGAGCTTCCTCCAGGTCTCCCATGTGGGTGCAGGGGCCTAAGGACTTGGGCCATCTTCTACTGCTTTCCCAGTCCACAGTAGAGAGCTGAATCAGAAGAGGAGCAGCTGGGACTTGAACTGGCACCAATATGGGATGCCGGTGCTTCAGGCCAGTGCTTTAACCCACTGCGCCACAGTGCCAGCCCCAGGATTTTGATTTTTAACAAGGTCTTATATTTGGCATGATTCTCTCTAACCCCAACACTAAGATTCTTACACCTTCACTTGTCATTTTGCTGCTGTGCACTTTGTTTCCATTCTCCCATCATGGTTGTGGTGGTGCTGCAACCGAGTGTGACAAGTCAAACTAACTCCTAAAGTTTCAAAGACGGTCTTACTGGTGGATCAGACGCCTTGCTGTCTGTAATGGGGTATTATAACATCTATTCCTGTGGTGCTGACTGTGTTCTTGGATTCTGGATGAAATATGTAAGAAATGGTAGCTCTCTGCCCTGTTTGAGGGAAACTTTCTGCTTTCAGCTTTGTGCTTTTAAAATTAAAAATTACTCTAAACCTATTTCTACCCTGTCTGTTCATGTCAGTAAGGTTGGAGAAGAGGCAGCAGCATATATATAAATACTAGTCCACAAGCAACTGTGTGTTGTGGGTAGGAAGAAGACAAAATCAGAACCCTGCATGCACTGCTGGGGACTTTCTGCCCATCTGTGTGCTAGGGTCTGGCAGATGTGTGCCACACAATACCAGCATTGGAATCAGAATACAAGATTTGCCTGCATATTGCTTCCGTTCTGTCAGCCTCAACTGCTTGTCCAGAATAACAAAATCAGCAACTGAGGGGCCAGTGCTATGACAGAGTGGGTTAAGCCACTGTCTGCAGTGCCAGCATCCCATGTGTGTGCCAATTTAGTCCTGGATGCTTCACTTTTGATCCAACTTCCTGCTAATATGTCCGGAAAAACAGTGGAAGATAGCCCAAGTGCTTCAGCCCCTGGACCCTCATGAGAGACCTGGAAAAAACATGGCTCCTAGCTTTGGATCAGCTGAGCTCAGGCTGTTGTGGCCATTTGGGAGTGAGCCATTAAATGAAAAATTCTCTCTCTCTCTCTCTCTCTCTCTCTCTCTCTCTCTCTTTCTCTCTCTGTCTCTGTCATCTCTGCCTTTCAAATAAATAATACTTAAAAGAAAATAGAAAAAAATCAGCAACTGAAACCATTTAGCTTACTGTGAATGCTCTCACATGATACTTCAATAAAGGAGGTTAACATCAGGAAACTTCCTGCACAGATGTTCCTTTGCCAGAAAGTCTAATTCTTTTTAAACTTTAAAAATAAAACACAGATCACATTACTTATTAGATAATGCTTTTTCAAGTTACTCATTTTACAAATAAACCATTCTGTGTCAAAGTGAATATTATTGGACTGAATGAAGGACATCTGTCACTCAGTTCTCTCTATAGTCCAATTTAGAGGCACTGAGGTAATGGCTATTGCTCCAAACCTCATCTCTCCCTGTAGTTCAGGGAAGGGCTTACTATAGGAACAGAAACAGAACCTGGGGGACATTCAGGAAGGCTTGAGTTTTGGGAAATGGCCTTGGTTCATCTCTGTTCTTGCTGTGCATCTATATAGCTTCAGATTGTTTGGCCTTGGGACCATGAATTTCATGTATCTTTCCACTATGAGGTTACTTTTTAAAGAAACAGTAAAAAAATTGCATGTGGTTAATGATGGTAACAGAGTTGAGAAGATTGGTTTTGTTTTTGCAGGCAGGCAAGCAAAAGGGCCCTTAAGAGAAGAAATGGGTCTTTTTTTTATTTTGAGGAACCTGCTAGAATATTGGTTTAAAAGGTATTATTTATTTGTTAGTTCAGTATTTTTCCTGTGCCAGAACCTTCTGAGGCCAGTGGAGGTGAACAGAGGTATTCTCTCATCAACCTGTGAGTCTTCTACACAACTTAGTAAATGAAGAGGTAAATTATTTCTGGTAATAAGCACCACAGGCTCTTGAATGAGGGCAAAGTAACTGAGTAACTGGATGGCTGATTAACATTAGCACAGTAAGAAAGCACTGGCTAAGGACAGGATTTTAAGCAGCCAATTTTGCAAACTGGACTGAAATGTTGCCATTTATGCACATTGGGAGAAAGGGAAACCAGGGAGAATTTTAAAAATATTTATTAATTGATTTGAAAGCAGATATACAGAGAAAGAAGGAAAGATAAAGAGAAAGAGACAATCAAACCAGGAGGAAGTTTCAAAAGGCCTGTGATGAAATCAGTGATGTGGCAAATTATAAATAAATTACTTTCAGCCAGCACAATGGCTCACTAGGCTAATCCTCTGCCTGTAGCACTGGCACCCCAGGTTCTAGTCCTGGTTGGGGCACCAGATTCTGTCCCAGTTGCTTCTCTTCCAGTCCAGCTCTCTGCTGTGGCCCAGGAAGGCAGTGGAGGATGGCCCAAGTCCTTGGGCCCTGCACCCGCATGGGAGACCAGGAGAAGCATCTGGCTCCTGGCTTTGGATCAGCATGTTTTTAAGGAAGTCTGAGGAGAGTCCATTAGCAGATTGATTTTGTACTTCTCTGATAACCAAGATATCCATTATTCTCTAGTAGACTGAAAACATGATGGAGGTTCCATAAATGGCCCATAGTCAGCTTCTCTGCTTCTTCAGTTAAGTGGTAAGTAACAAATATGAGGTCTGGGCTTTTGCCCTCATGTCTGAATGCTTTGAGAAGCAGCACACCACTGTTTCTAAAGGTCTCAAAATTTGCATGAATACTGCTGCAGCTATTTTCTGTTTCTCAAGATATAAAAATAGTTTAGTTTATTCAAATCTGGTGAAACAAATGCCAGTGTCGAGGATGTGGGGAAAAAGGGACACTAACCCACTGTTGGTGGGAATGCAAACTGGTCAAGCCACTATGGAAATCAGTCTGGAGATTCCTCAGAAACCTGAATATAACCCTACCATTCGACCCAGCCATCCCACTCCTTGGAATTTACCCAAAGGAGTTTAAATTGATAAACAAAAAAGCGGTCTGCACCCTAATGTTTATTGCAGCACAATTCACAATAGCCAAGACCTGGAACCAACCTAAATGCCCATCAACGGTAGACTGGATAAAGAAATTATGGGATATGTATTCTTTAGAGTACTATACCGCAGTAAGAAACAACGAAATCCAGTCATTTGCAACAAAATGGAGGAATCTGGAACACATCATGCTGAGTGAAGTAAGCCAGTCCCAAAGGGACAAATACCATATGTTCTCCCTGATCGGTGACAACTGACTCAACACCAAAAAGGAAACCTCCTGAAGTGAAATGGACACTATGAGAAATGGTGACTTGATCAGCATAGCTCTGACTGCTAATGGACAACTTAATACATTATCCCTCATAGTATTTTTTTTTGTCTGTTCTACTTAATATGACTGGTTTAATTCTGTAATTATCACACAGTTATTCTTAAGTGTTGAAAATTAACTGAAATGTGATCCCTGTTAAACATAAGAGTGCGAATAAGAGAGGGAAGAGATGTATAATTTGGGACATGCTTGGGCTGACTTGCCCCAATTGGTAGAGTTGGAAACATACCAGGGGATTCCAATTCAATCCCATCAAGGTGGCATGTGCCAATGCCATCTCACTACTCCAAGTGATCAATTTCAGTTCACAATTGATCATAATGAAAGGACTAAGAGTCAAAGGGAGCACATAAACAAGTCTAGTATCTGCTAACACCAACCGATAGAATAAATAAAGGGGAGAGTGATCCAACATGGGAAGTGAGATACTCAGCAGACTCATAGAATGGCGGATGTCCTAAATAGCACTCTGGCCTCAGAATCAGCCCTAAAGGCACTCGGATCTGGCTGAAAAGCCCATGAGAGTATTTCAGGCATGGAAAGCCAAGACACTCTGGCAAAAAGATCTCTGTGAGTGAGATCCCAGTGGAAAGAACAGGTCTTCAAAGAGGGAGGTGCCTTTCTCTGAAGGGAGGAGAGAACCTCCACTTTGACTATGACCGTGTCTAAACAAGATAAGAGTCGGAGAACTCAAGGGGCTTCCATAGCCTTGGAAACTCATAACTGGTGCATAGGGAGATTACTGATGCCATAAACAGGAGTGTCAATTGGTAAAGTCAACAACAGGAGTCACTGTGCACTTACTCCTCATGTAGGATCTCGGTCCTTAACGTGCTGTACACTGAGGCTTAATGCTATAACGAGTACTCAAACAGTATATTTCACTTTGTGTTTCTATGGGGGTGCAAACGACTGAAATCTTTACTTAATGTACACTAAACTGATCTTCTGTAAAAAAAAAAAAAAAAAAAAAAAAAAAAAAGAAAGAAATTTTCAATTCCCAACTTGACTCTCACTGGGATTAAACATGACAATAGGTCTGATCTGATTTCATCATCATTTTAAAAAAATCATCTATTATTTTTCACTTTATGTTTCTGTGTGGGAGCAAACTGTTGAAATACTTACTTAAGGTATACTAAGCTGATCTTCTGTATATTAAGATAATCGAAAATGAATCTTGATGTGAATGGAAGTGGAGAGGGAGTGGGAAAGGGGAGGGTTGTTGGTGGGAGGGACGGTATGGGGGGGAAGCCATTGTAACCCATGAGTCGTACTTTGGAAATTTATATTCATTAAATAAAAGATAAAAAAAAAATAAAAAAGAAAAAATAAAAAAGAAACAAATGCCAGTGTAATCATAAGTAGGCTCTTAAATATATTGAAAGTTTAGTCATCCATTTTTTTTTTTCCATTTAAAGGGTCCATTTCTGTTCCCTGTAATTTATCATAATAAGGCTTAGAAATCAAGTACAAGTTAAACATAAAAATGTGGCAACAATCAGATATTTCTAGGAATCCTCTTAATTTTTCACTATTTTTTGGAAAAATGGGTTGATGTTTCATCTTTTTTGTTGTTGTTGTTGAGGAGTTTTACTGGCCATTAAAAAACTTCCAATATATTTTTTTTCATTTCTGTAGGTATTTATGCGATTTCCTTAGGCAGTTAATATTTTTTACTGGATAGAAAATTTAACAAGATTATAATATTCTCATCAGGGTTTTCCTTAGTAGGAGTGGTTATCAGGATATTATCTGCATTCTTTAAAACAATTCTGTATATTTTAATTCCCTTAAATCTCAACCCATGATTTTCTTGAAGATAGTAGGGAACATTTCAAACCCTTTGTGTAAGGCAATCCAGTAGTACATTGCTTCTTGGTTCCTCTCATGCAAAAGCAAATGTCCCTTGGGATTCAGAATGAAATAGGATGCAGAAAAGTTACCTTAAATCCAGCACTACATAGAACTTACTGCCTCCGGGCAGATTAGCTAATAGAGTGTAAAGGATTATGTACTCTAGAATGTATGTCTTGATTTTATTGTTGAGAGCCCTAAGATAATAAATTTATTTATATTCTCATATTCCTGGAATTTTTAAAAAGCTTTTGTTTCTTTTTATTTGAAAGGCAGAGAGAGACTACTGGTTCACTCACAAAATCCCTGAAACAGCTGGATCTGGGGTATACTAAAAGTAGGAGCTGGAAAATCAATCTTGTTGTCTCATATGTGTGGCTGATACTTGATTACCTGAGCCATCACCTGCTGTCTCTTAGGGTACACAAGAGCAGAAACCTGGGGCTGGTGCCATGGTGCAGCAGGTTAAAGCCCTGGCCTGAAGTGCCAGCATCCCATATGGACACTGGTTCTAGTCCTGGTTGCTCCTCTTTTGATCCAGCTCTCTGCTATGACCTGGGGTAGCAGTAGAAGATGACCCAAGTCCTTGGGCCCCTGCACCCAAGTGTAAGACCCAGAAGAACCTTCTGGCTCCTGGCTTCAGATTGGCACAGCTCCAGCCATTGTGGCCATTTGGGGAGTGATCCAGCAGATAGAAGACCTCTCTCTCTGTTTCTACCTCTCTCTGTAACTCTCTCTTTCAAATAAATAAAACAAATCTAAAAAAAAGAGCAGGAACCTGGAATCAGAAGCAGAACTTAAATTTGAATGCAGGCATCCCAAGCAGCATCTTAACCACTATGGTAAAAGCCCAGACCTACCCCCCACTTTTTAACAGGTAGGATGGGATTACTGCATGAGAATGTGTTTGTCCTAATCAATCCATACCCTAAAAGTTTATTGATTACAAGAAGTATATTTTTATATCTTCTGCCTTCAAGGGAAACTGCTTTACCTGGGACCAGGGAGCCATCCTTTATATATATATATATATAATATATATATATATATAATATATATATATATACACACATACACACACATACACACACATACACACACATATACATATATAAATTAAAGCTTTTATTTGATAAATACAAATTTCATAAGTACAACTTTTGTATTATAGAGGTTCTTCCCCCTGTACTCACCCTCCCACCCCCAAACCATCCCACCTCCTACTCCTTCTCCCATCCCATTCTTCATTAAGATTCATTTTTAATTATCTTTATATACAGAAGATCAACTCTATACTAAGTAAAGATTTCACAATTTGTACTCACAGACACATGAAGTATAAACTACTGTTTGAAGACTAATTTTACCATTAATTCTCATAGAACAACACATTAAGGACAGAGATTCTACATGGGGAATAAGTGCACAGTGACTCCCGTTGTTGATTTAACAATTGACACTCTTATTTATGATGTCAATAATCACCCAAAACTCTTGTCATGAGCTGCCAAGGCCATGGAAGCCTCTTGAGTTCACAACTCTGACCTTATTTAGATAAGGCCATAATCAAAGTGGAAGTTCTCACCTCTCTTCAGAGAAAGGTACCTCCTTCTTTAATGGCTCCTTCTTTCCACTGGTATCTCACTCACAGAGATCTTTCATTTAGGTTATTTTTTGCTGTAATGACTTGGCTTTCCATGCCTGAAATTATCTCATGGGCTTTTTAGCCAGATCCAAATGCCTTGAGGGCTGATTCTGAGGCCAGAGTGCTGTTTAGGGCATTTGTGATTCTATGAGTCTGCTGTGTGTCCTGCTTCCCATGTTGAGGGATCCATCTCTTTTAATTCTACTCTTAATGGAATGGCAGAAGCCAATTGTCCCGCTCAGCTTTGTGCTGAAACTTCCAAGTTAATTCAAGTGAGGACACTTAGAAGAAACCTTTCCATTCAGGCACTATTGTATTTGCAATAAACCCTCAATGTATAGGTATGTGGATCTAAATTTTGCCTAATTCAGTTTATTAATGCTATTAACTTAGATAATGTTCCTTTCTAACATGGAAACAGGAGATTCTGGCAGAAGCAGAATGGAATGGATTCACATCTTTATCCCTGTTCCACAGGTGAAGGGCTACAGAAACCTCTTTGTCTCTCTCTCCTGATGTTCTTTTTATATCACATCTAACTAGATTACCTGGAGACCCTCATGGGAGATGAAGATGTGGTCAGGGGCTAACTGGAGAATCTCATTGTGTTGTCATCTGTTTTAAGCCAGATGAAATTGCATGAAATTGATCTTTGTATCTTTTTGTCTTCTTTCCTCAGCACTCCTTAGTTGTTAAACACTGAATAGTATCTTGAACAAGTACGGTTAGCATCAGGGCATATAATCAATTATTGAAGCTATCTCCAGATGTGTGGGGCACTCTGAGGTATGAAGTACATATTTAGGACCACTTCCTTGGAACCATATTGTAGGTACAATGTAAAACTGTTGCAATGCCAGCATCTTATATGGCAGTGCTGGTTCATGTCCTGGCTGTTTTAGTTCTTTCCTAGCTCCCTGTTAATGTGACTGGGAAAGCAGTGGAAGAAGGTCCAAGCATTAGGCTACTGACACCCATGTAGGAGACCTCAATGGAGTTTTGGGCTCCTGGGTTTGGCCTGGTCCAATCCTGGCCATTGTGGTCTGATAGTGCATCAGTTGATAGGAGATATTTCTCTCTCTCTCCCTCTTTCAGTCACTCTGCCTTTGAAATCAATAAATAAATCTTTAAAAACAACCAGTACACTGCTCAGGCCTCAGACCTCTGCTTTTCAGATTTTCTGAGGCAGTCCTGCCACCTCTGCAAAAGGTGATGTGATTTCCCCAGGGCCCTGCTGGACCTCTCTCAGATAATGCAGTTGTTGGGAGGGTGATTAGTAGCTACATTGCCTTCAGTAGGAGACTCCAAAAGTGTCCTAATTTCTCTTGTTCCTCAGGGTCCTGTGGATCCTGTTTAGGGCAGATCCCTGGCAGAACCTCTTCACTGAGTCTCCTAACTCTTTACCCTAGCTAGTATTTATCATCTCCAGCAGAAAAGCCAACTTCTCAACAGGGAGGTGAGCCGGCACCAGAATTTGAATATTTACACAAGTTGGACTGTGCATAGAGAAAATCCTTAAGTTTATAAATTTCTCTGACTCAATTCTTTCCCCTGTGATGTGTGCCTTTCTTTTTTTAAAAATTTTATTTAACTTATATGAGTTTCATGTATTTCATATACACAGATATAGGAAAATTGTGATACTTCCCACCCTACTCTCCCTCCTGCCCATACTCCAGCCTTTCTTCCTCTTCCCTCTCCCATTTCCACTCTTAATTTTTTTACAAATATCTATTTCAATTTATTAATCATCATAAAGTTAACTCTACACTAAGTAGAAGTGTTCAACAAATAGCATGAAGAAAAAAAACAAACACTGTTTCTCAACAGAAGAGACATGGACTATAAGGAATTATTGAATCTCAAAACATCCATTTCACTCTACCACATTATTTTAGGGATTCTGTGAGTTATTTCAGATCAAAGTAAACATGTGGTATCTGTTTTTTGGGGACTGGCTTGTTTCACCAAGTATAATGGTTTCTAGTTGCATCTATTTTGTTGCAAAAGACAGGATTTCATTTTTTTTACTGCTGAGTATATATACACTATAATTTCTTTATCCAGCTAACATTTGATGGACATCTGGGTTTATTCCATATCTTAGCTATTGTGAACTGCAATGAATATGAATGGACCAATAACTCTTTCATATGCTGATTTGTTTTGGTTTGGGTAAATTCCCAGGAGTAGGATGGCTGGATCACATGGCAGGTCTATATTCAGATTTCTGAAATATCTCTATACTGTCTTCCATAGTGGCTGCACCAGTTCACATTCCCACCAACAGTGGATTAGGGTACGTTTTCCCCTCATTCTCACAAGCATTTATATTTTGTTGATTTCTTTATGGCAGCCATTCTAACTGGGGTGAAGTAAAACCTCATTGGTATTTTGATTTGCACTTCCTTGATGGCTAGTGACCCTGAGCATTTTCTCAAGTGTCAATTTGAATTTCCTCTGTTGAAAAATACGTGTTCAATTCCTTTGTCCATTCCTTAACTGGATTGTTGATACTGTTGTTGAATTTCTTGAACAGTGTGTGCCTTTCAATTATGTAAATCAGCCCTGGATAAGGGGACATGAGCATCAGAAAGCCTCTTCTTATCAACAGGTCCCTGCCTCTGTGGGGCCATTCCAGTCTTGTTGCTGATTCTTGATCTAGTGGAGCTCTGTGTGAGAGAATGGTAAAAGATTTGGGGCTGTTGAGGAGACAAGCTCATAGAAGGAGAGACAAATCCAATGGGGTTAGGGATTTTAGGCTCCTGATGCCCTGCTCTAGCAAGGGCATGTTCTGGTCTTGGGCCTCTCAGGACTGACCAGCCAGCTCAGTGATGGGATTAAGGCTGAAGTTTTGAGCAGGGTCTATCCTCATGTGCCCTTTTCATTACTTCCTAGCCTGGGAGATCGATTCTTCCTCACCTACAAAACTTGTAGTATGAGGAGATCTTTTAAAGTCTAAAGTTCAACATTTTCAGTCTGTAAATTTTCCATTTTCTCCCCTGTACCCACATGGGAGACCAGGAGGAATTACCTGGCTCCTGGCTTTGGATCGGCATAGTTCTGGCCGTAGAGGCCATTTGGGGGTTAACCAATGGAAGGAAGACCTTTCTCTCTCTCTCTCTCTCTGCACATGATAAGTTTATTTACCTAGAAAAGAAATTAGTTACTATAACTGTATTCAATTTGTTTTCTTCTTATAGGAAAAATTTAAGTCACATATTTTTGGCTCTAATGATTTTTGTTCCTCTTCTGAGCTTTTCCAATTTCTGCACTTGCATTTTTTTTTTACTTTTTATCTGCACTTGCTTTGTTTACCACATCTAATCATACAAGCTCTAATGAAAACCTAACCAATGCTGTCCTATCTGGGACTCACTTCTCCCACTCATATTCTAAGATTTCTCTGAATACTATTTGAGCCTCACTGCCTGCAAACTTGAAAGAAGACTGAAAATGAGATGACTTAAAGCTGTCACACTCAGTTCTCAAACTGTCCACTTCTTTCCTGAGATGATCTGATGGGAGTCAAACAGATGTCTGAGCCCAAAGTCACATTCTCATTTTTGTTCACAGCATTGTGGAGATTTAATGAGATCAAGATACATTTCACTTACAGGTCCTAAGTCTACTCAAATCCATCACTGTTGCAACAAGAAATTAAATGGATCTTACAGGACTTGCTCTTCATTACAAATGTGTGTAAGTTATTACTCAGTACTCCAGGCACTTTCAGCTCTATATTGATTGATTATCTGAAATCAGGTCAAGAATCTTTTCTGCAGAGCTGGCATTGTGGTATAACAGGTAAAGCCACTGAGTGCAATGCCAGCATCCCATATGAGAATGCCACTTTGAGTCTGTCTGCTGTACTTTCAATACAGCTCCTTGTGAATGCACCTGGGAATACATCACAATGTGGCCCAAGTCCTTGGACACCTGCCACACAAATGGGAAACCTACCTCCTGGCTTTGGCCTGGGTCACTGGTTCACTCCACAAATGGCATCAATGGCCATGGCTTGGCCAGGCCAAAGCAAGAGGAGAGGAGCTTCTTCCAGGACTCCTACATGGTGGCAGAGGACTAGGGATTTGGGCCATCTTCAACTGCTTTCACAGGTGCATTATCAGGGAATTAGGAAGTGGAGCAACTAGGGCTCAAACTATCCTACATGGGATGCCAAGTTCACAGGTAGTGGCTTAACCTGCTATGCCACAACACTGGCACTTGGAAATAATCTTTAATCAGGCCCAGGTCCTGGTAAAATATATGGACTAACTTGGCTTACATCTGGAAGATTTTGGTGCCTAAACCTAGGAAGGAAATTGGTGATACAGGTCTTTGAAAATGAACCACGTGATGTCATAAGCATTTAAATAAAAAAATGAATAAATAAGTAAGTAAATATCCTAGAGAGAGAACTGCAAAATGCCTATATTCAGACTGAGAAGCCAATAAGTCTTTACCTTCTGGAACATGGATGGAAACCTCTTCAAGAGAATAGATTAAAGGTCTGTAATTATCTGAGTTAATATCCCACTTCAAGCTTATAACGTACATATATAAGCAGGTGCTAAGAAGCAAGAGACAGTAAATGCCGTAATGGAAGTATCAAGTGATTATGAGAATTCAGGTGAGAATGAATCATACACAATAGATATGTGTGCAGTTTTAATCCTATGTTCCACTAAGGCTTAGTCACTGAAATCTATATCTATAAATTAAATAAAATGGCATATGAAGATTATTTATACATGATTCCTAAACTGGGAGAACTTACTTCATCAAATTCCTAACCCACCAACAAGGCACACTCATCATGCAAAGAAACTAGCAGTTTGATAAAGCAGATGACTTTACAGCACAGACAGGAGTAAGAAGCAGAAAAAATATGGTTTGGGCAGCTTACAAATGCTATTCCATTTCTCCCACTTCTCCTTATCCAGATCCTGTATTCCAATGCCTTGGAAGTGCTTACTGCAATACCCCAGTGGCAAACCACCTCTTAAATGGAGAATAAGAGAAGAAAGGAAAAAGTGAAGTGAAAGGGAAAAGTTGTGTTTTGTTATAGGTAAAATACGCTACTTTCTTTTAATGTATCTACTGATGTGGAACTGATCCTTCTGTATCCCCTGAACTCTCCCTGCTATATATCTTCTGTTACATATAGAGATAGATATTTCATCTGCTGGCTCACTTCCCATATGACTGTAATGGCCAGAGCTGGGCTGGTCTGAAGAGAGGAGCCAGAATCTTCTTCTTGGTCTCCCACATGGTTGCAGGTGCCCAGGTGCTTGGGCCATCCTCCACTGCTTTCCCAGACACATTAGCAAGGAACTGGATGGGAAGTAGAGCAGCAAAATAATGAACTGGCTCTCATATGGAATTCTGGACTCCACACACAGCTGCTCTACCTGCTACACCCAGAGCTGTTCTCCAGTATGCTACTTTTCTAGAGACCCCTAAAAAAATCAACCACAAGAAATGAACCCAGGGTCTGATATTGAGCCACATTGTGTTAAGACAGCCCACAGTGCTAGTATCTCAATTGGGTTCCAGTTTGAGTCCTGACTAGCCCATTTCAGTTCTAGCTCCCTGCTAATGTACCTGGAAAGACAGTGGAGGATGGCCCAAATGTTTGACCTCTGCTATCCATCTGGGAGGCCTGTGTAAAGTGACTGATTCCTAGCTTTGATATGGCCCAATCCCAGCTATTGTGGCCTTTGGGGGAGTGAACTAGTGGATGAAAGAGCTCTCTCATGTGCTCTCTCTCTCTCTCTCTCTCTCTCTCTCTCTCTCTCTCTCTCTCCCTCTCCTTTTTGCTTACTAAGGAGGCAGCTCCCACAGTGATATGTTTATGCATCCCAATGGCGTAGCCTTGCAGGGCAGTTGTAATCCTAGAGCTAGACACAACAAAGGCATTCACAATAAAATAACTGCCATAGATATCCCACATTATCCCTCAAAGTAAACATTAAGCACTCAGAATCATAGTGCACATGCCTCTCTGCTGCTACTCCATGCTTCTAGGAATACTACTGTATGAGATGAAATATATTTGAGTACAGTTTCTCTTAAAGGGAAATATGCAAGCCAGGAGGTTTTCCTTTCCAGCAACAACAACAAAAAATACTAATTTGTGTTATCTAATGCTTCTATCAAGAAATTTCCCAAGGGGCCAGCGCTGGGGCGCAGCAGGTTAATGCCCTGGCCTGGAGTGCCCACATCCCATATGGGCACCAGTTTGAGACCTGGCTGCTCCACTTCTGATCCAGCTCTCTGCTGTGGCCTGGTGATAGCAGTGGAGGATGGCCCAGGCCCTTGGGCCCCTGCACCCACATGGGAGACCAGGAAGCAGCTCCTGGCTCCTGGCTTTGGATCAATGCAGCTCTGCCCATTGTGGCCAATTGGGGAGTGAACCATCAGATGGAGGACCTCTCTCTCTCTCTCTGACATCAAATAAATAAATATTTAAAAAAATTTCCAAACTGTGGCTTTTAAAAAATCATTAGATCATTGGTTGTTATTCACATTCCTGTGAGTTAGGAATGTGGGAAAGGATTGAGTAGCTGTGTGCAGGCTCTCTCCTGAGGCTGAAGTCAGACACCCACTGGACCTGTCATCATCTGAATGCTTGATTAAGGCTGATGGACTCATTTATAACTCATTCACGTGGTTGACAAGTTGTCACTAGATTTTGGCTACAGCCTATTTTCTACAACATGCACCATTCCACAGGGCTTCCTTAGTATCCTTACAGCATGGGGATTTCCCCTGGAGGAACTAATCCAAGGCAGATGGGAGTGATCTTTATAAGTGCCTCAGAAGTCATATGTCATCACTTCCATGACACACTACAGTTTCTACAGGGCTGTCTCAGATTCAGTGAGTGTGCAAAGGGTGTGAATACTGATGAAGATCACTGGGGATCATCTTGTAGATTTGCTGAAATAGTCCTTAATAAGAAGCATATCATAAAAGAGATAGAAGGGAAATAGAGGCAGCATGGGAGAGAAGGAAATGTTTAGATTCCTAAAAGCTGAGAGCAGATAGAAACAATGTACACAGTTCTTTCCTGAGACCTCTGGGTCTGACCTTGATGTCTCTTCACAGTAGAATCCTGAATCCAAACTCCAACTCCTAAGTCAGAGATTTCAGAAGAGTCACAAAAAGACAGGATGCATTGAGAAAGCTCTTCCTGGTCCCGTGAAGCACAGCTGTCTTCCTTTCCCCTTTTCCTACCTTACCTTTGTTGAAGCTATGATGTGACAGGTACCTAAGAATAAGTCTGTGGCTTGACACACATGTTCTCAAACCTGGTCGCTAAAAAGTGATGATGCTGGGTCAGTGCTGTGACAGAGTGGATAAAGCTGCCACCCACAGTCCTGGCAACCCATCTGGATGCCAGTTTGAGTTCTGGCTACTCTACTTCTAGTGCATCTATCTGCTATGGCCTGGGAAAGCAGTAGAAGACAGTCCAAGGCCTTGTGCCCCTGCACCCATCTGGAAGGCTTGGAAGAAGCTCCTGGCTCCTGCCTTCAGATCCGCTCATCTCTGGCCATTGCAGTCATTTGGAGAGTGAACCACCAATGGAAGATTTCTCTGTGTCTCTCTGCCTCTGTCTCTCTGTAACTCTGTATTTCAAATAAATAAATAAATCTCTTTAATAAATGTGAGATTGCTTTTAAAAAAAAGTGATGCCTCTGGGGAAGGAATGATGCTATTGTAACCAAGGATGCATGAATGCCATAGTCTTCAACTTTCTACTGAATATATAGAGCAGGAATCTGGAACACCACTGGGAGAAAAGTGGGAACCTAGCACTTTCCTTGCCCTTGAAAGTAAATACAAAGCAAGGGATCTGCTACAATCTGTAAAGATGGTAGAATTTAACACAGAGATGCATCTAAAATGTAGGGGAGGAAAGTAAAGATTAAAAAAAAAAAACCTGTTACTCCTCTCCTACTGTATCCACTGTGACCCTGTTATAACCAGTCTTGAGTAATGTCCATTCAGCATTTCCATATCCCGTGTCTCTGGCCTCCCTCTTCTAGATCACAGTACTCATCACTGGAAGTTCAAGACCCTGATTATGTGCCTGATGCATTATTACAGCTCTGAGTCCCCCAGATCATTTTCAAAACACCACTGAGCTTCACCTGTAGATGGAGCTCTGCAGCTCAAATGAGAGAAAGTTGAAAGTCTGAACATTTCTTAGGTGGCAATTAGCCACATTAAACTTATGGGAAACATGCCAAGGCTCTCCACTCAGCTCTATTACTAACCATTCATCCCTAGGTTTTCTGTCTCAGTCTGGGCATCTCTGTTCAATCTCTTCCATTCTCCCAATGTGAAAACAATGTCCAGCACAGGGGAGTTTACTTTGGACATTCAGGCAATTTCTGAACCCCCTGTACTAGGGGTGGCATGCTGGGGGCTGAACAAGGACTGGAGAGTACAGGTGACCACAGCCCTTTTCCATTTGCTGCCTTCAGACACACTCTCCCCAGAGGCCCTGAGGGACTTCAGGACTTTTTAAATAGGGAAAGAAAGAGAAAAAGCAAATGCAGTAGTGGGAGCATTGCTGAAAGTCTCAAAAACCTTCATGAACCTGTGAAAAAGAATATTTTCTTTTGACATTTTTCTTTGAAATTTGTAGGATGTCTTATCCTCAGAGGCCTAACTAAACATAAAAATCATGGCCTAAGTTTTACTTACAAATAACTTAAATTTCCTAAAATAGAAAAAAATAAAGGTAAGGCAGAAATTTTGTGTCATTGCCCCTTTTAAACCCTGACCTAAATTTATCACTACTTTAGTCTTCAAACACAAAACTTCACTGCTCATTACAGAAATGGCATCATTGAAACAAACCCAAAGACTTGTCTCTGAGTTGCTTCAAGTGGGCACCTGGCTGCTTCCATCTCAGGTAGAGGGAATGGCACCCAGTGAAGTCCACAGAATGCTCAAAGCCAAATAGCCTACTGCCACCTGCATGGAGTGGACAATGTCAAGTGTCATTTCTCTCTCTAGCTTTCTCCTGCCTCACTGAACTAGAAACACTCACTCACTTTTGTATTGACTGTGTGCTCTGTACTAATATGAGTCCTCAAAGTACCTTTTTAAAAGATTTATTTATTTGAAAGACAGAGTTATATAGAGAGGTAGAGACAGAGAGAGTCTTATGCTGGTTCACTCCCCAGGTGGCCACAATGGCCAGAACTGCACTGATCTGAAGCCAGGAGCCAGGAACTTCTTCCAAGTCTCCCATGTGGGTTCAGGGGCCCAAGGACTTGGGCTATCCTCCACTGCTATCCCAGGCCACATCAGAGAGCTGGATTGGAAGAGGAGCAGCCAGTACTAGAACTTGTGCCCATATGGGATGCTGGTGCTTAAGGCTAGGGCTTTAACTTGCTGCACCACAGGGTCAGCCCTCCAAAATACCTTTAATTCTAGTGAGAGCTCATAGGGATTCAGTGGTGCTAAGGCTTAAAATTATATTAAATACTTCCTTGTGCTTCCTGCACAAGCACAGAACTTGCTTCACCCATTGCTTTACAGTCACTCCAAAAATAAAGCCAAAATCCCTCTGCTGGAAAGACAAAGGCTGCCTTGTGTTTTACTATGGAATATCTAGGACAAGCAAAAGTGTTCAACATCCATTTTCTTTTTAAAGATTTACTTATTTGAAAGGCAGAGTTACAGAGAGGGAGAAGCAGAGAGAAAGTCTTCCGTCTGCTGATTTACTCCCCAAGTGGCTGCAATGGCTGGCGTTGGGCTGATCCAAAGCCAGGAGTCAGGAGCTTCTTCCAGATCTCCCACATGGTGCAAGGGTCCAAGGACTTGGGCTATTCTCCACTGCTCTCCCAGGCCACAGCAGAGAGCTGGATCAGAAGTGGAGCAGCTGGGACCCAAACTGGTGCCCATATGGGACCCCAGCATTGCAGATGGTGGCTTTAGCTTCTACACCACAGCACTGGCCCCACAACATTCCTTTGAAGACAGAATGCTAAATAACTCTATACATCACTCTCCTGAAAGTTGACTGAAATGGGAAGTACTAGTATTCTCAGATTTTTCATTCAAGTGGGATGTAAAGTCCCTTGGGACATCAAATTCTTCTCTAGACCCATCAAGTTAGGTCATGTACAAGGACTTATAAAATTCTTAACCTTATCCAGTGTACAGAGTATATAGAGTATGTACAGTTAGCCAGACTATGACAACTCCAACCAAAATTAAGCATCATCATTAAGGAATGTTTCCAGGTTTGAATGCTGGCTTGGCCTCTTCTTAGCAACAGCTTCTTGGGCACTCTTGGTTCTTCCTCACCTCTAAAATGATGACAATAATGCAACCTACTGCTTAAACAAGAATGAAGTAGGACAACACATTTGAAATGCTAAGTGCCATGTCTTGCATATAATGACTCAGTACTAGCTTACCATGTTCACTACTACTGTTCTATCAGGCTAAGTGCAGTGGCCACACTTAAGTTCCCATACTCTGAATGTATAAGCCCAGTCAACACATGATGCAGCCTCAGAGACAACAATGGCTCTTGTTGTCTAAAGTGCTCTAGACCTCACATTGAGCTAATCATATCCAAATGGGCTTTAAAAAGTTCAAAGGAGAAATTAATAAAAAGATAATTTTGTTTCATTTTAAAAAATCAGTACCTAGGTTTTTTTCCACTGATAGACATTTTAATGAAATTTTTAAAGACTCTTCATGCACCCCAGTCTCTGCTATGGACAACAAATTGATGGCCAGAGTCCTTTTGCTTGCATACTGTCCTTTCTCACTTGATTTCACTCACATAGAAAAGCTGTAGAAAATCATGGGAGTATTCACTAGGAAGTCACGTCTGTAGACATCAACAGTCACTGGGTTCCACACTCCCCTTACTTCTCAAAACTAAGTTCTGCTAGGTCAAGGAAAAAATGGTAGCTCTTTGTCTTCTCTTCTTGAAAACCTCACTCCTAAAAAATTTAAATGAAGTCCTCTATAGAAATTTCAATCGGGAGAGAAAACACTTAGCCAACGTCTGTGATCTAGATAGCTGATTGTTTTTAGCATTTTTGAGCAGGAATTATTAATGAGCTTTTAATCTGAAGGGCTTAAATCACCAAAGTGCTCTAAAATTTATTGAGGACCCACAGAATTCATAAAGGAAACCTATCAATGCCTTCCCAGCAGCTCCTATCTTGACACCCATCTCCCAATAAAAGCAGCTAAGACTAGGGCTGGTTTCCTGGCACAGTGGGTTAAAGCCCCAACCTGCAGTGCCTACATCAGTTCAAGTCCTGGCTGCTCCTCTACTGATCCCACTCTCTGCTATGGCCTGGGAAAGCAGTAGAAGATGGCCCAAGTCCTTGGACCCCTGCACCAGCAAGGGAGACCCAGAAGAAGCTCCTGGCTCACGCTTTGGATTAGTTCAGCTCTGTCCATTGCAGCCATTGGGGAGTGAACCAGTGAATGGAAGACCTCTCTCTGTCTCTACTTCTCTCTGTAACTCTTTCAAATAAATAAAATAAGTCTTTTTAAAAAAGCAACTAAGAGGATTTCTAAGAGCACAAGCACACATTAGTGGAGTGACATTACAAGCCCTGTTTATAAATTGGCTTTTAAATAGTAAAGGTTGAGGTACTTTAATCTCCAAACACAAGCCTGCTCAAGATATGCTGTGTGTCAGAAAAGAGGGGAAAGCATTAAGTCACTTCCAGACCAGGTTTATTTAGAATAAAGCCTAGGAATGGCTCACTACCAGATGAATGCATTTAAGACAGTTGCCAATGAATACACAGCAGAGGGGAAACCCCTCCCTTAATGACTAGTGTTTTATATAGCATAAAACAACTGGGAGGGGCTTGGAGGTCTGAGCTAAAGCTGGGCTAGTGAGACAAAGGGAGAATTTGGGCTAGATTTAAAGTTCCTTTGAGATAACAGTGTGCACTGTAAAGGGGTGAGCTGAGGCAGGACTCCGAGGCTGAGCTGTTGAAATAGGGAGAGAGAACTTGGGAGGAGTAAGAGAGATCTTAGGCTGATAGTAGGCATCTTTTTATAGCATTGTGTCCAAGAATCAAGGCAGGACAGGGCTGATCAAGGTAGGGTGGGGCTGTATTGGCAAGGCAGAGAAACAAGGGCTTGCTTGTTAGGTGAGAGGTTAACATGGATCTAAATCTTTTTGTCCTAGCTTCATCACTGTGTATGATGAAGTCAGAATAAAGCAGACTTTGATTAAGGCAATTTCTGGTACAAATTCTTTTTAAAAAGATTTTATTTGTTTTATTTGAGAGGTAGAGTTACAGTGAGAGGGAGAGACAGAGAAAGGTCTTCCTTCCATTGGTTCACCCACCCACCAAATGGCTGAAAAGACCAGAGCTGTGCCCATCTGAAGCCAGGAGCCAGGCACTTTTTCCTGGTCTCCCTGGTGGGTGCAGGGACCCAAGGATTTGGACCATCTTCTACTGCTTTCCCAGACCATAGCAGAGAGCTGGACTGGAAGTGGAGCAACTGGGACTAGAACCGGTGCCCATATGGGATGCTAGCAACTGCAGGTGGAAGATTAACCTACTGCATCATGGCACAGGCCCCTGGTAGAAATTCTATAATAAAAATATAGCCAATTGCAATCTATGGCAATTCACATAGATTTCACTCTAGCTAAAGGGATTCATGTTTGATGCCTTTAACTGGGAACCTGAGGAAATGTCTGACAAGGGTGAATTCCATGGAAGTGGCCAGAGACTCTAGTAGAGACAACAGTACAAATCACCAGTGACAAAATCCAGCCCTAATGACAGTACTCAAACCCCCATGAGGGGCCACACATTTATCATCTTGCAAATTCACACAGTGTACTTATATTTTACAAGAACTCTCAGTCAAGCCTCAAGCTATGTTCATGTCTATGTTTGTGTTAAGGAAGTATCATTTGCTGGAACATTTGCAGGGAGACAAGCAGAAACATAGCTGTATTGGGTCCTTCATTTACAATGTCCAACATCACTATTACCACCGACTCAGATTTAAGAAGAGGTCAACTGCTAATCTTGGGTGTGCATACTGAGGAAGGAGCAAAAGGGATGTGCTATCTGCTATCTCTTTGCTCTGTTTCTAACCTGCAAATCTCTCCTCCCCTTCTCTAGTAGTCTCAGACAAGAAGTTAGCCTGCTTCACTCACTCCCTAGTTTGGGAAATATGATGTCCTATTCTTATGCTGTGAAACCCTCACATAATCATTCATGTAGGTGACTGCATTGGTCAGCACCCACTGTTTTTTTTTTTTTTATCTTTTATTTAATGAATATAAATTTCCAAAGTACGACTCATGGGTTACAATGGCTTCCCCCCCATACCGTCCCTCCCACCCACAATCCTCCCCTTTCCCACTCCCTCTCCCCTTCCATTCACATCAAGATTCATTTTCGATTATCTTAATATACAGAAGATCAGCTTAGTATACCTTAAGTAAGGATTTCAACACTTTGCTCCCACACAGAAACATAAAGTGAAAAATAATAGATGATTTTTTTAAATGATGATGAAATCAGATCAGACCTATTGTCATGTTTAATCCCAGTGAGAGTCAAGTTGGGAATTGATAATTTCTTTTTTTTTTTTTCTTACAGAAGATCAGTTTAGTGTACATTAAGTAAAGATTTCAATCGTTTGCACCCCCATAGAAACACAAAGTGAAATATACTGTTTGAGTACTCGTTATAGCATTAAGCCTCAGTGTACAGCACATTAAGGACAGAGATCCTACATGAGGAGTAAGTGCACAGTGACTCCTGTTGTTGACTTTACAAATTGACACTCCTGTTTATGGCATCAGTAATCTCCCTATGCACCAGTCATGAGTTTCCAAGGCTATGGAAGCCCCTTGAGTTCTCCGACTCTTATCTTGTTTAGACACGGTCATAGTCAAAGTGGAGGTTCTCTCCTCCCTTCAGAGAAAGGCACCTCCCTCTTTGAAGACCTGTTCTTTCCACTGGGATCTTACTCACAGAGATCTTTTTGCCAGAGTGTCTTGGCTTTCCATGCCTGAAATACTCTCATGGGCTTTTCAGCCAGATCCGAATGCCTTTAGGGCTGATTCTGAGGCCAGAGTGCTATTTAGGACATCCGCCATTCTATGAGTCTGCTGAGTATCTCACTTCCCATGTTGGATCACTCTCCCCTTTATTTATTCTATCGGTTAGTGTTAGCAGGTACTAGACTTGTTTATGTGCTCCCTTTGACTCTTAGTCCTTTCATTATGATCAACTGTGAACTGAAATTGATCACTTGGAATAGTGAGATGGCATTGGCACATGCCACCTTGATGGGATTGAATTGGAATCCCCTGGTATGTTTCCAACTCTACCAATTGGGGCAAGTCAGCCCGAGCATGCCCCAAATTATACATCTCTTCCCTCTCTTATTCCCACTCTTATGTTTAACAGGGATCACATTTCAGTTAATTTTCAACACTTAAGAATAACTGTGTGATAATTACAGAATTAAACCAGTCATATTAAGTAGAACAGAAAAAAAAATACTATGAGGGATAATGTATTAAGTTGTCCATTAGCAGTCAGGGCTATGCTGATCAAGTCACCATTTCTCATAGTGTCCATTTCACTTCAGGAGGTTTCCTTTTTGGTGTTCAGTCAGTTGTCATCGATCAGGGAGAATATATGATATTTGTCCCTTTGGGACTGGCTTACTTCACTCAGCATGATGTGTTCCAGATTCCTCCATTTTGTTGCAAATGACTGGATTTCATTGTTTCTTACTGCGGTATAGTATTCTAAAGAATACATATCCCATAATTTCTTTATCCAGTCTACCATTGATGGGCATTTAGGTTGGTTCCAGGTCTTGGCTATTGTGAATTGGGTCAGCACCCACTGTTGCACATACTGTTGGCACTATGACCCACAACCTGCATACATTAACCAGCCTCACAATATCACCCACTTAGGTTTTTGCACTCAGGCTCCCCTAAGTTCAGAGGAGCATAAGGCTAAGGACATAGAGTCAGGAGACCAGCCCACCTTCCCAGGCTGCCCCTGCCACATGACCCCTGATAATGTTGTTGCTATGGCAATTCTCCAACCATTAGTCCAGTGCTTCTGACCACTAGGTTACAGCACATGACACACCTTCATCCCCTCTGTGCCTGGCCTACCCTGTTGGCAAATGTGCAAAGAGGCCACCTTCTAAGGTTTATGCTGTATCCTTTGAGCAATGGGTTCTAGTGGGGTGGGGCATTTTCTGCTCAAATAGTTTCTAGAGTTTCAAGATGGTGCCTGCCCACCTCTGGTCTTAGGGGACTTGTCATTTTCCAGGAGCATGTACTCAGGAGGTTGGAAGCTGGGCACTTCTGATCTGTGAAAGGGATTTATTTGTTTGTTTGTTTATTTATGCATTTGCTTTTTTTTTTTTTTGACAGGCAGAGTGGACAGTGAGAGAGAGAGACAGAGAGAAAGGTCTTCCTTTGCCGTTGGTTCACCCTCCAATGGCCGCCGCGGCCAGCGCGCTGCGGCCGGCGCACCGTGCTGATCCGATGGCAGGAGCCAGGAGCCAGGTGCTTCTCCTGGTCTCCTATGGGGTGCAGGGCCCAAGCACCTGGGCCATCCTCCACTGCACTCCCTGGCCACAGCAGAGGGCTGGCCTGGAAGAGGGGCAACCGGGACAGAATCTGGTGCCCCGACCGGGACTAGAACCCGGTGTGCCGGCGCCGCTAGGCGGAGGATTAGCCTAGTGAGCCGCGGCGCCAGCCTGCATTTGCTTTTTGAGGCAGACACTAAGGTTGATCGTGATCAAAGTCCTCTGTCTTAGTTTTCTCACCTTGCAGTACACCCACAAGGTGACTATTGACTCAGGAATCTTCTATTTAGATGACACCTCAATATTCTGTTCATTTAACATGTCATTAGCACGTGCCCTTTGGTGTGGGCCTGTAGGAGATCTGGTGGCAGGAGAAGTTTACACTAAGAAGAAAATAAAGGAGGAAACCTCAGGATAAAGCAATTCTGGCCTCAAATCTGGGGAGCTCCCAAAGTCCCTCACATCAGCCAAAGCCAGAGAAGCTTCTCTTTCTTATTTATGCCTCTTGGCAAAGACTGAGGACCAGCAGAGAAGCTAGGAGATCTCAGCCTTGTCCAGGTTAGTGATGGGTTTGACAGATTTCTAGTCAGTCAGGATCCATGTGGAGGCTGTCAGTGGGGCTGGGGGTCTGTGGACCCCTCAAAACATAGGTAAAATGTCCTTCAAAAGCAAGCTGTCAGCTGTGGCTGGAAAGCCTGTCTCCAGACCTACTGGCATCCCCCCTCTAATAGCTTCCTGTGCTGCATGTGTGACCTTGCAGACTTAAATCACACCTTCAGGGCAGGTGCAATCTTTCAGCTAGAGTTGGCAGGGGAAGGGGTTGAACCCCTGGAAAGAGTTGGAATGGTTCCAGGAGATCCTGGCTATCTTGTGTGACCCTTTTGATTTTATTTATTTATTTAGTTAGTTAATTTTCAAGATTTATTTTATTTATTTAAAAGAGTTACAAAGAGAGAGACAGAGAAGAGGTCTTTCATCTGTTGGTCCACTCCCCAGATGGCCACAATGGACGGAGCTGCACTGATCCAAAGCCAGGATCTAGGAGCTTCTTCCAGGTCTCCCATGTGGGTGCAGGGGCCCAAGGACTTGGGCCATCTTCTACTGCTATCCCAGGCCATAGCATAGAGCTAGATTGGAAGAGGAGAATCTGGGACTCGAACTGGAGCCCATATGGGATGCCGGCACTTCAGGCCAAGGCTTAAACCCACTATGACAGCAGAAGAGGAGGCTAAGCCCCTGAGTGGGAGAAAGGCCAGCTCCAGGAGACCCCTGCTATCTCCATGAACCACTAGCCAATCAGTATACAGTATGTGAAACCCCCATCCAATGGGCACCCCCACTGAATGACCCAATGGCAAAAAAAAAAAAAGCAGTAATGACTTAAAAATGCTGAGCACTTCTTAACAGCCAGTGTCCTGCTCAGGCAGTCCTCCTGGTCTCCTCTAGGACCAGCTTTCCTGTCCCTTGCCAATCAAAGTTCCTTTTCTGTCAAGTAAAATTTTTGCCTCTTTGTAAATTGTTTCCTGGCTTTTTATTTCTAAACTAAGCTGAGGAAAAGACCCCACAAAACTTGCTCCTGGAAACTCCCTCCCCTCCACAACTGGTAACGCATGTTCTGACCTTCAGTTACCAAGCCTCTGCCTACCATTTGCCTATTTTCACTTCAGACAATGGTGTATTTTCTGGGCTCTGTTACCTTTGAGATCTGACCTTAACCCAATGGTTCCTACCTGACATGTGCATGGCACCCTCAAATGATGTAGGTGATTCTATTGTGTACCTACAGCTTTTTTTCACATTGTTTTGTGCTTATCTATGTCCTAGTAATCTGTCCCCCAGGACTGTAAGTGCCTTTAGGGTAAGCATTATATTCACATCATTCATGTTGTATCAGTTATACCCAGGAGACTATCAGACTTAATGCAGACAAGTCATCCCTGTCTCCCTCCCTCTGCTTTTCATGTCCACAATGCTAGATGCTCTTGATTGTCTCCCCAACCCCTCTGTCTGCTCAGCTCCCTCCATCATGAGACCCTCACACACCATGCTCCTCTACCCATTCTGACCTCATGTGCTCTTCAGTTTCAGTGGCTCCAAAAAGAAAGATAGCAACTGAGTGAGACTTAGTTGCACCCATGAAGCCAAGCTACTGTGCTCCATTATCACTAAGTGAATTGTGGATGTTGGCCTTGAATGCTCTGATTGTATTCAGTTCTTATAGTTCCATGACAACTGAGAGAATGGCGGTCTCCCAGAAATTGAAATATAATGCCTGCTTGCATATTATATTCAGTTAGGGGCCACAGAGCTCTGCAGCACTGTTTGGAGCCCTTTCCACTTATTCACTGTTCACACCTGTTGCTTTCTTCTTCTCTTTACCATCCACTCTCACCAGAGTAGCCACACAGAGTGAGTTTATTTAAGAGCCATAGTGCTGAGCCAGTGGCAGGACTCCACTTGTCCCTTATTGTTTTATATTAATGTTAGCCGTCGCAAAACACACCAAATACTGGAGTAAGGGAAAGGGTTTATTGGGGAATACCCTACAGACTGGACTGAAGGGGCAGTGAAGGAAAAAGAGAGAAGGAGACTATAAGAGAGAGAGACAGAGAGGAGGGAGAAGAGAGACAAGAGGAGGAGAGGAGCCAAGAGAGCATGTGTTCAGGAACAGGCCCTTTTAAAACTTTGTGGGCAGGGAAGCAGGAGCAGTGAATCCCATTAGGATGGAGGTGGAGCCTGGCTCAGGTAGCTGAGCCATGTGGCCACCTGGCTAAAACTGCACCAGTTTCCTAACACTTATAATGTGTATTTTGGCTCTTTGGGGAAGCTTTTTTTTTATTTTCTGCTACATTGTGCTTTTTGTACCTGAGATTGGTGGACACATGAACTGTGAATTAGTGAGGTATTCCAAATTTGGCTTTGAATTATACAATTCTGTGGGTTTTTGAATTTAAGATGCTGAGTTATAATATCAATGCAAATATGTTTCTTGCCCTCATGAAATTTTCAATTTGGCAATAAAGAGGAATTTAAGGAAAGATATTGCCTGAAACAGTAAATACTAGTGTGAAGTCAATGGATAAAAATTTAAGCATTCCTAATCCAGCAGCAACCCTAATCCCATGAACTAAAATTGACAGAAGTAATCATAAACATAGAACTCCAAGTCATCCAGTTATTTATTTACATTTATAGTTAAAAATAAAAAATTAAAAAAAAAACACATATGCCTAAGAATGCATAGTATTTGTATGCTATCTTGATATTAAACCTAAGAAAAAAGGACCATGGACTAATAGCAACTTTGAATCTCCTTCTTTTATTAGACAAGTTGTAATCCTTTGTGGTCCTTACAGTGTGGATTATTGTTGTAGGTATTCTTCCTCTCTCTCATTTTTTTATTTCCAGATGAGAAATCTGAAGTTTTACAACCTGAGCCCTAAGACTAAAAAACCAGTATTAGATTTTAGTTGGCCTTTAACCTAGACCCTTTTTTTTAAGTTTTTTTTTTTTTTTTTTTTTTTTGACAGGCAGAGTGGACAGTGAGAGAGAGAGACAGAGAGAAGGGTCTTCCTTTTCCATTGGTTCACCCCTCAATGGCTGCTGCAGCCAGTGCACCATGCTGATCCGAAGTCAGGAGCCAGGTGCTTCCTCCTGGTCTCCCATGTGGGTGCAGGGCCCAAGGACCTGGGCCATCCTCCACTGCACTCTCAGGCCACAGCAGAGAGCTGGACTGGAAGAGGAGCAACTGGGACAGAATCCAGCACTCCAACTGGGACTAGTACCCAGGGTGCTGGTGCCACAGGCAGAGGATTAGCCTATTGAGCCAGGGCACCAGCCTAACCTAGGCCTTTTAATAATATCACCATGCAGAAATTCTGAACTGTTTGCATCTCAGTTTCCTCTTTGTAATCTCCTGATAATACTCTCTCCAGAATTAATATAAGGTATAAATGATATGATATTAGGCCTTTCATCCCCTAACCTTGCTCCTAGAAGATACTCAGCAATGCTAGTTCTGAATCCAGTTCCCTTGTTTGTTTCTGTACCTGGTGAATTAAAAGATGGTGTAAAATGATTTGAAAAGAAATATAATATCAATAAAACACAAAAATTTTATTCTCAAATCTAGATGATAAACTATGCTTTCCACAACTCTGCTAAAAGTTATATTGTATTCATAATCATTTATTATTTGAGTGACGTTTCCAGAGACAGCAAGTAAGACTTTTCTGGAAGAAGACAGAGTCCATGAAATAGCCAGAGTTTGGGTTTCAGTTAACAGTAGTGGATGTCACTCTTTAAGATTTTTGTTCAGGAAAGGAAGAACACCAACTAACTGATCCTTAAGATTTGGGGTGAGAAGGAAGGGAAGGAGGGATAAAAACAAAAGCAAATACCCTCTGATTTCCAGCCTGTCTCCAGTAGCCCCAGACTGAAACTGGGGAGGGCCAACTGGTCTCTCTAGATATATGCTGGCCTGGACTCCATTTCCCAGAGATGATAAGTGCCCTGAGGTATTCTGAATGACTTTGCATGTGAATGTGGGAGAATTTGCACTTGCAAGGGCCTGCCCTTGAGGCTTTGAACTGGGAACAGAAAGCACATTCACTGATCAGAGTCAGCTCAGAGAGGGCAGGCTGCTCCTTCTCCAGCTTTCACTGCCTCTCTGGCTCCACATGTGCAATATCTGGGAGTTTGTGAGCATACACCTAGATCCTGCCACCCGCTACTACTGTGCCTCTTCATCTGCCACCTGTGGGTCCCACGTGTGGGGGCCCTTTTCTGTACTACACTCCGCTTTGCTCCTCATGTGTCCTAAAGAAAGGGAATGTGCCTCTGAGACTTTCCAAGGCAAGTATGGAAAACAGGAAGTGAGGGAATGCATGTATGGGAGAGGGCTGGGAGGGAGGGCAGCTGGCTGCTGGCCACTCCCTTGTTTCTCAATGATCCTGGCAGGTTTCCACAGCAAGAGCAGGGCTGAGAGCTGGGCTACCTTGTCTTACACTACTGCTTCCCAGGCTCCCAGGGCACAAGCAATATGGCGGGCTACCTTGCCCAAACTTTCCTTGATGTGTTTTATTTAGTGGTTACAAGAGACAGAACACCGATCAGGGAAACTGCACAAGTAGGGCAGGCGAGAGGACAGTGAGGGAAGGCAGTGAGGCTTCCATTTTCTATATTTAAATAATCCCATTTTCCACTTTAGGTGGGTCACAAAATGCCTTCTGTCAGGGCCTCTGCCTGTATCCCTGGGCAGTTCTGGCAGGGGCAGGGCAAGGCATTGTGGCCCTCAGCAGGGAACCCTAGGCTGCAAAAGGGTGGGGAAGGAGGATCAGACCAGGATCTGCTCTGGGCCCCCCCAGCACCTCATCAGCTGGTGGGGTCCTCGAGGACACACCTGGCAGCTGTGGCCCTGCATGTTCTGTTTTTCTCAGAGCGAACATCGTGAAGGGTGGGTAGTAGCTCTGTGGATTGATCCCTCTTCTGTGTTTGGTTAACAAACTTTTTTTCAATCGAACTTGAGGCCATGGAAACATAGCTGAGGATTCATTTGACTGCTTTTTGATTTCTGTCTTCAGCCCTTCATTCTTCTGTTAGCAAGGATGTTATTATCTGCTACTTTGCAGAGTGAGAAGAGAACTAAAGTTAATGCAAATCTATTGTGTGGGTCAATAACTGGAGCTAGTTTAACCTGAATTTGCATAAAGTGTAGAACTATAAAAACATAAATACAGAAAATTAACACTTTTTCTCTGCCCAGTTCTTTATAGTCACCCAATGATCCACTAAACTGGTTATCTTACAGTCCATACTGTTTTAATTAAGAGGGCCCATTACTTGTCTTATTCTGGGTTTTGTGTTTAAGCTGATGACATTTTTGACATGGAAGGATATTATTTCTACAATTTCATAATGGCTGTGGTGTGTGGAAGCATCTATAGAAGTTGTTATTGTGAAGAAGGGTAAGAAAGAAGAGGGGAAAAAAAAGTTCACTCTCTCCCCACAGAGATGTCTACATAATACAGCAGAAGATGTGGTCTTAAAAACTATTGCTGACTGAGTTTCAGTATGATGAGGTTTTCACATGCATAACTGTGTTTGAGTGATTCAAGTGTTCTGCTAGAATGGTATTGTCAGCCAGCGCCATGGCTCACTTGGTTAATCCTCTGCCTGGGGCGCCGACACCCGAGTTCTATTCTTGGTTGGGGTGCCGGATTCTGTCCTGGTTGCTCCTCTTCCAGTCCAGCTCCCTGCTGTGGCCTGGGAAGGCAGTGGAGGATGGATAAAGTGCTTGGGCCCTGCACCCGCATGGGAGACCAGGAGGAAGCACCTGGCTCCTGCCTTCGGATCAGCACAGCTCACTGGCTGCAGCGTGCTGGCTGTAATGGCCATTTGAGGGGTGAACCAATGGAAAAGGAAAACCTTTCTCTCTGTCTCTCTGTCTCTCTCTGTAACTCTGCCTGTCCAAAGGGGGAAAAAAAAGACTCCCATGTAGGTAGGTGGCAGGGACCCAAGTCATCATTTGCTGCTTTTCTGAGGTATGTAAGTAAATTGGAAGTGGAGCATCTGACACTTGAACTGGTGCACATATGGGACATTTGCACTGCAGGAGGCAGCCAAACTCAGTGTGCCACAATGCTAGCCCATCAATAGACATTTTGAAGTGGCATCAGTGGCTATAAAAATGCACACTGTAAAGTTACAAGGGAATTGAAAGAAATGTCTTATAACTCCAACTGGTTCTAGGGACCTTTATTTGACATCAGCTCTGTCTTGGCCAATAAACAAAGAAGTCAGAACTTTAGTTAACATTTTGCTCTAAATCAGGGGTGGGGAACATCCAGCCTGTGAGCCATATAGGGTCCATGAAATCATTTCTTCTGGCCCTGCCAAGGCAATCTATAGCATGTAAATTTTTAATTTGGTAATTTTGTATGGTTTATGGGTGATGTTATAAATATCCAAATGGCCTTGGCAGAGAAAATATTCCCACCCCTGCAAAAATATTAATGACAAATCCAAGGCAGTTACAAATCTGTTTAAGAGTGAATGAATAATTACGATTACCAATCCTGTGGAAGAGAGACATTTCTAAAGAACACATGCCAAAGACATCAATTATGTCTCTAAATACTGTCAGAGATGCCAGGCAAGTTGTTGAAGTGACTTTATTCATTCTCAGAAAAGACAAATGGGAATCTTGTGCAATGAGAGAGTTATGTGCATCAAAATTAGTGTTGCTGCTGTTGGCTCACAGAGAGCCTGTTTCTGTAAACAGTCTTAGCATGTGGAGATGCATGTTTATGGCCAATGTGCATGAGGTATTCATGTGTGCAATTTGTACAGGCTCATATGTATGGATGTTATCTTCTAGGTGTGCTTGATGTGGGGAATATTCACTGCCTGGCCCTTGTTGGGGAAATTGATGAGAGGATGCATATGTGAGGGAAATGCATTGCTTAAAGTTAGTCTCTAAATATCAGGCCTGCCTTGAGTGGTGCTGCTTTAAAATATAGATACACCAGCTACTCTATTGCATGACTTGGGTGTGCAAAGTTCATTTCCCATGGAATATTGTATTTGAAGGTTTTTATAAGTCATTTTCTTTTCTTGACTCAGGTGTATTTCACCTGGAATATGTACAGACCAAAGTCAGCTATATATAGACAACCTGAACCTGACTGTTGACTTTTCCAAGTGACCATGATGTGCTGCTGCTTCCCAGTGGCTCCTAAAACCTGTGGTGGCTCTTGTCTGAGTATCTGTAAACCAGAAAGATGGAGTCTTCACCACTTGAGGTTTCCATTTTTTTCTCCCCTTTCTTTCCTCCCTTTTTCTCTTGCTGTTTCTGCTGGTCTGCAAAGGGGATGATGGCCAGGCAATAGTCACTGCCTTGATCCAAGACTCCACTTGGCCTCTCTCCCTGGAAGACTACTTCTTGTGTGATGCTGGCCATTGAAAGAGACTCTGATGGGCTCACATTGGGCATCTTCAAGGTGGACAACTTCCAACCCTTTGGCACTGGAGTAAATGCCACTACATTCCTCAGTAATTTGATGGAGGAAAGGGGCTGAAGAAACTGATCCATCCCTCATTTCTTGCATTCCTCATATGCTTCTCTGGTCTTGGTATTATTTTCTAGCTTTTCCATTGATTCACATCTAGTAGATTGCATGTAACTCTATTTTCATAACTCTCAGCCCTTGTCCACATCAGGCTATTTTTCAGAGAAGGACAGAGATGTTATCAGTCACCACAAAGCATTTCAAGTAGCTGTGTTTTCCTTGTGATGGTAAGGTTGGAAAGCTGATTTCTCTTGGGATGTAACAGGTCTGCTGGGTGCTTATTCTGGGGCTCATATTGAGCACTAAACATAGTTGCCCTGTGTGACAGCTTCCTATATCATGGACCCTCTTATGGAAAAGATTTTCTCATGTTCTCTATGTGCCTGGTTGGGCTATAACTGCCCACAGTGGGAACTAAACCTGTCTTTGACACTTGGAGACTTGGATTCCTGAGTCCTGCAATCTTCTGCATGATTTAATAGAAAATGTGTTTTGAAACAGTTGGGCTGTGGGTAGACAAGGCAGTTTTTCCGGATCCTGGTGAGAATTGATGAACTGCTGGTGTCTTTCAACCCTCATTATATTCTGAGAGTTAGTTCATTTTATTTTCTTAAGAAAACTGTATCTGGGCTTTGCTCCCCCTTTTTCTGGAATTTTTATGTTTCCATCCTCTTTATTACCACAGACATGAGTATGCTTTTTTCTCTTCTCTTTATGATGCTGAGAAGAGTAATGGGGACTTTTCAGCTCTCTCCCCTTGTGAGCACATCTTCCTCCTCAAGCTGTCTCCTTGCATTAGGCACTGGGTTAACCTGGCTGTACTAGAAGGGATCTGCTTATACTCACTGTAACTTTACAATAGAAGTCATCATAATATTAATCTGTCTTGTAAACATCTCATCTGTTATTTGGAAATATATTGTGAGTGTGTCTTTTATGTCAGTGTCTGTAAGCTGGAGACTTCCCACTTGAAACAGTACAACTCTAGCCTTGCTGTTATTTGGATGTTATTTGGATGTGGCCCTGTTTTACTGTCCCCCCCCCTTTTTTTTGTAAGAATTAAAAATTTTATTTTAAAGGCAGATTTACAGGGAAAGAGGGAGAGACAGAAGGATGAGGATCTTGAATCTGCTGGTTCACTCCTCAAATGACCACAGTGAACAGGGCTTGGCCATTTGAAAACCTGGAGCCTGGAACTCCATATAAGTCTCCCATGTGGGTGCAGGGGCCCAAGGACTTGGACCCTCTTCTACTGCTTTCCCTGGCCATAGCAGAGAGCTGGATCAGAGCAGCCGAGACTAGAACAGGCACCCATGTGCGATGCTGGTGCTTCAGGCCAGGGCGTTAACCCACTGTGCCACAGCTCCAGCCCCCCACCCCACATATTTTTATAATTCAAACATCTAGACTCTCATTTTAAATTGAAATTTGGTGTTTCTGTAATAGATAAAGGATATAATGTAATTATGGAAATTCAAATTATTATTTTATGCAATTAAAGGAAATTCAAATAAAATATAGACTTTAGAAATGATGAGTCAATATCAGAGTCAGTGTTGTGGCCCAATGTAAGCCACCATCTACAATGCAAGTAATCCCACCTGAGTGTTGGTTAAAATCCCAGCTGCTCCACATCCAATCCAGTTACCTGCTAGTGTACCTGTGGAAGTAGCATAATATGGTCCAAGTGCTTGGGTTCCTGCCACCCATGTGGAGTTCTGGGCTCTTGATTTTTGCTTGTCTCAGCCCCAGGCATTGCTGACTTTTGTGGAGTGAACTAGTGGATGGAAGACCTCTCCCTCTCTCCTTCCTTGTAAATCTGCCTTTCAAATTAAAATACATCTTAAAAAAAAGAAGATAGTATGTAAATATTACCACATTAATTGTGATAATTGTGCCATGAGATGTTAGTAATAGTGTAAACTGGGGTTTTCACTATTAAACTGGGGTGTGAGGTATCTCTAAACAGTTTTATCTTTGTAATTTTTTTTTTTTTACAGGCAGAGTGAACAGGGAGAGAGAGACAGAGAGAAAGGTCTTCCTTTGCTGTTGGTTCACCCTCCAATGGCTGGCGCACTGCACTGATCCGATGACAGGAGCCAGGCGCTTATCCTGATCTCCCATGGGGTGCAGGGCCCAAGCACTTGGGCCATCCTCCACTGCACTCCCAGGCCACGGCAGAGAGCTGGCCTGGAAGAGGGGCAACCGGTACAGAATCCGGCGCCCTGACCGGGACTAGAACCCGGTGTGCCGGCGCCGCAAGGCGGAGGATTAGCCTAGTGAGCCATGGCACCGGCCCATCTTTGTAATTTTCTATAAATCATAAAAATATTCTTAAATAACACCTAATTTAAAAAGATATCTTGGGGCTGGCACCATGGCTCACTTGGCTAATCCTCTGCCTGTGGCGCCGGCACCCCAGGTTCTAGTCTCAGTTGGGATGCCAGGTACTAGTCAGGGTGCTCCTCTTCCAGTCCAGCTCTCTGCTGTGGCCTGGGAAGGCAGTCGAGGATGCCCAAGTGCTTGGGTCCCTGCACCTGCATGGGAGACCAGGAGGAAGTATCCGGCTCCTGGCTTCAGATTAGTGCAGTGCTGGCCGTGGTAGCCATTAAGGGAGTGATCCAATGAAAGGAAGTCCTTTCTCTCTGTCTCTCACTGTCTATAAGTCTACCTGTCAAATTAAAAAAAAAAGAAAGATATTTTGGAAGACTGTATTATGGGAAAGGACAAAGATCTAGCATTTAAAAATTGAAAATTGAGGTGATGAATTATTGCAGAAAAATGATTCCCCTGGATCCATAATCAGTTATTAACTGGTTATGCTTTCTTTGAATCATTAAATGGATGGGAGTATAGTCACATTTGCTGGAGAACTTATTTTGTTTATAAAATTAGCTTTCTGAATATGTTTTAAAAAATTAAGTGATGGATTTTTGAATTTCAACATCTAAAAATCCAAGACTCATTGGGAGTTACACAGCTAAGAGAGTTTAAAAATGAAAGCCTTGGGATGGGTGTTATGTTGCAGTGAGTTAAGCTGCCACTTGAGATGTCTTCCTTATGTGTTGGAGTACATGGAATCTAGTCCTGTCATCACTCCAGTCTAGCTTCCTGCCAATGCACAAGATTGAGAAGCAGCATATGATGGTCAAAGTGCTTAGATTCTTTCTACCAACATGAGAGATCCTGAAGCATGGCTTTAGATGGCCCTGTTTCATTTGGGAAGAGATGTAACAGATGGAAAAAGTGTCTGTGCATTTTCCCCTTTTGTTCACTCATTCAAATGAATGAATGAATAAAGTGTTTTTTTTTTTTCTTTTTAAATGAGGAGACTTAAACATGGTCAAGTGCTTGTTTTTTTTTTGTTTTGTTTTGTTTTGTTTTTAATGAACAAAATGGAGTGGACAGAGAGCAGATGTGAGTTGTCAGTGTAATTCCATTAAACCAGTTCTGTGGTCATTTCTATAAGAATTTTTCCTTCAAGATGGCACTATAAAAGCAGGCCAAGAGATTCCATTCTTAACCCTCTTCCAAATTAGATTACTTTGCTCCTCATGCAACATCAGGAATGCTGACAGTCATTGACTGAGTTCTTTGAATGGTTAGGGTTGAGGAACTGAGACTTATTATTGACTCCATTTGATATGTGCTCATCTCTCTTCCTGACTTTGGTTAAGATCAATTGTAACAAATTGCCCCTCTGTATCCATTTGTATTCTTACCAGAAGAAAGAACCTTGGTATTACCCTCCTATGTAGTAAAGGGGGCTCTCTGGATTCTGTTACCAGTTGGCATTGGCAACAAGTTTAAAAATGAGGATCCTTGGTAGTATAGGGTACCACCAACTATTTCATCTTGGGAGTCCCTCCTCTCTTGGCTTCTGGGATATTTGACTGCTATTGTCTTCTTCTAAAAGACTCAAACACAGGTACTCCTATACATGATGAATAACTCATTACCCACTATTCTAAATATCAGTATCTCCTTGTTTTGTTAGAATTTCACTTTGTCTATTTTATTAAGATATCAAAGATAAGTATTTCCTAAATTTTTCTTTTGGTAATTTTCCTAGAGCTTATATTAGACATTTAAAACTGGTTTAAACTCACTTTCAATTAGCATTATACTATTCATTGGGAGATAAAATTATTATATATCTATAATTTCTTTTAAAAATATTTTTATTTGAAAGAGTTACAGGTAGAAAAGAGAGAGATGAGAGGGAGAAGGGGAGGGAGAGAGAGAGAAACAGAGAGACAGAGAGAGAGAGAGAGAGAGAGAGAGAGAGAGAGATAATTTTTCATCTGTTTGCTTACTCCCTAAATGGCAATAATTGTCAGGGCTGGGCCAAGTTGAATCCAGGAGCTTCTTCTGAGTCTCCTGCCCTATGGGAGTGGCAGGGGCCCAAACAATTGGGCCATTTTGTAAGAATTCATGTAGGATGCATAATTCCCTAGGAAGCAGATTGAAGTAATTCCCTTTAAGTGTCCCTCCCTGAGGTACTTGTTGATGTTCATTTCTCAATGACACAATGCTAATATTTACAGACCAATTATGAATAATCCATGTGTGTCTTACATATGAATTGTCCACAGATATGTTTTCCAAGGCCTTTAAAATAAAGGAAACTTTACAACAGAAGAGAAGGTTGGCATTTTCTGCTGTCTTGGGTTAGAATCTGCACATTTATTACCCCCTTAGCGCTCTATTGTTGTGTGCATCTCCTGATGATTCTTTTTAGGCCACTTTTGTGTCCAGATTCCTGAATGGGTGACACAATCTTTGGCCAGACTACTGGTCTGTTCACCCAGCCTAAATTAGAATCAGCTAGTTTGTTTACCCACTCCAGGGTCAAGAGGGCCCAGAACTGCTATGACTGACTCTGCTTTCTGTTGGCTCATAACAGTCTCTGGATTAATGCTTTGCTCTTATCTGTGAGGTATTTTAAAGTTTTCTCTCAAGTCCTAGAAGCCTAGGTTGGTGTTATTTTATAATGAGACATGTGTTTATAGTAGTTGGTGTTATTTTATAATGAAACATGTGTTTATAAAAGGCAGGTATCACCTAGGACTGTGTGTTCTCAAAATCAGCTGAACTTACCCAGGCCTAGATGGAGTGCCAGGATCCTGGATTCAGGCTGGCACATTCCCAGCTATTGTGGGCATTTGGGGACATACCAGCAAATGGAAGAAACTCCTTTGTTTCCCCCCCCATGCCTTTTAAATTAGATGAAAAAGATAATTAGATTAAAAATGATGGGGTTCGCATTGTGGTGCAGCGAGTTAAAGCCTCTGTCTGCAGCACTGGCATCCCACATGGACTGTTCCACTTCCAATCCAGCTTCCTGCTCATGTGCCTGAAAAAGCAGCAGAGGATGGCCTAAGTCTTTAGATCCCTGCACCCACATGGGAGACCTGAAGGAAGTTCCTTGCTCCTGACTTCGGATGAGCTCAGTTTCAGCCATTGCAGCCATTATGGGGAGTGAACCAGTGGATAGGAGATCTCTCTATCTCCCTCCTCTATCTCTACCTCTCTCTGAAACTTTGTCTTTCAAATTGATTAAAATAAATCCTTAAAACTGCAAAAAATAAACAATGTGTTTTGTCTTATCTACTAAGAAAAATTTACTCTTGTAAATCTCAAAGTCTTGTTAAGCACTGGTTTCTGGACTTCCTACTTTAGTTCCCATTTTGGGATGCATCACCTTCTATCATCTGCAATTCACTCTTGGTGCTCATAAAACAACAAACTGCCTCCTGACTTTGCATCCTTGTATTCTTTATACATAACTTGACCATAATCTTACTTTCTTTAGCAGCATGCTAACTTCTTTATTCTTTCTTCTTCTTTTTTTTTTTTTTTTACAATTTTATTTATTTATTTGAGACTTGGAGTTAAAGTGAGAGGGAGAGACAGAGAGAAAGGTCTTCCTTCTGCTGGTTCACTCCCCAAATGGCTACAAAAACTGGAGCTGCACTGATCCAAAGCCAGAAGCCAAGAGCTTCTTCCCAGTCTCCCACACAGGTGCAGGGGCCCTAGCACTTTGGCCATCTTCCACTGCTTTCCCAGGTCATAGCAGAGAGCTGGAACTAGAGCCATTGCCCATATGGGATGCTGTGGAGTATTAATATACTGCACTACAGTGCTGGCCCCAACAGCATGCTATTTTCTAAGATGCTTCATAGGCGAAGAAATGGTGCTGTCATTGCTTTTCTCTGAGGCTTTGTCCTAAGGGTTATTTTATGAAGTTGATTATGGTTGGTAGGTAAAGCTTTGCTGGATCAGGAGTCAGGATGCAGAGGTTTCTGTTAGAGAAATAGGGCTGGCATTGTTTTTTCCACTGAGACCCACCCTGCAACCCATGCCTGTCCTTGGATTCTGAGTTTGGAGTGCTGGAGTGAGGCAGTAGTGATGCAATAAAGGAAAGAACTTTTCATTTTTAAATACTTCTATTTAATATATTTAATATATACAGGACAGATTCAATGTATTTCACAGATACAATCTTAAGAACATAGCCATACTTCCCTACGTAACACTTCCTTCTTCATTCCTTTCTTTTTTTGAGTATTTAAGAATTTCACTTTTTCCCCCCTCACCTTCAGCCTTCTTGCTCATTTGTTCCTACTTTACAATGTGGTATTTTTAGGGTTGTTTTCTCCCCTTTCTTTCATCCCTGTTTTTACTTACTCTCACCCCAGTTCCCAAGAAGGTGTAATGAATAAAAATCACAAGCTATTTTTCAAAAGACAGGAATCCCATCCAATATGGAATATAGGAAAAGAATTCCATTGTTTTTAAAGTTACCTGCATGTCCTTTTTTTAAAGGTTTATTTATTTAGTTGAAAGCCAGAAGTATAGGCAGACACACACACACACACACACACACACACACACACACACACAGAGAGAGAGTGGCAGGGGAGGGAGAGACGGAAAGGGAGGGAGAGAAATCCTCCATCTGCTGATTTGCCCCTTTAATGATTGCAACAGCCAGTGCTGGGATAGACTGAAACCAGGAACCAGGAGCTTCATCCAGGTCTCCCGTGTGGGTGAAGGGGCCTAAGCACTGGAGCCATCCTCTGCTGCTTTCTCAGGCTCATTAGCAGGGAGCTGGATCAGAAATGGAGCAGCCAGGACTCAAAATGGTGCCCATATGGGATGCCAGCACTGCACATGGCAGCTTCATTCACTATACCAGCCAAGATTTCATTTTAACAAAAGCCAATACAGAATTATTCTAGAAAACTTTTCCTCATGGCTATACCAATAGAAAGTTATTTCTTATAATATGACCCAGATTAAGTTTTGCCATGTTTCCTGAATAACATTCTTTGTTGGTTCAGGAGGCTGGCAAATTGGAAGACCAGTGATAGAGCACCTGTTTTCTAATCAGTTGTGCTGAACTTTAGGGAATGTATAAGGGGAGTTTGAGACCAGCAAAATGAGGTTGGCAGTATGAGGGATGGCAGAAGGTAAATGCAGAGGAAATAAATGCAGGACCATCTTAACAGAGAAGTGAAAAGAAGGAAAGAAAACTTGAAGATAGAGGTCAGAAGAAATGGGAAATTGGAAGCATCTGAAGGAATTCTGAGTCTGATCACAGACACTTGTTGAAGGTGTGGGAAAACAAGCACTTTCACTCTTATTGGTAGTAGTGCAATGCAGTAGTCTCTTTGGAGGATAATTTAACAGATTTCTATGCAAAATACTTTAAATTCAAATGTCTCTTGGTAGGATTCAACTAAAGGATGTTACATATATTTGGATGTAAAGGATCTTACATATATTTGGCCAAATATATAAAGATTATGCAATTTATTTGTAATACTGTTTATGATAGGAATACAACATAGACAACCTAAATGAATATTGATAGGTAATCGGTAAAATACATTATGGTATATCTGTACAATGAGATACTAAATATGTTATGGCCAGAAAAATGATTTAGGGATAGAATGCTTATATGTAAAGCAAAGTACAGAAAAAAATGCCCCTTTATAAAGAAAAAAAGATGCATGCATATATATCACTTTTAAAAATTTTATTTACTGGGACCAGTGCCATAGCTTACTTGGCTAATCCTCTTCCTGTGGCACTGGCATCCCATTTGGACACCAGGTTCTAGTCCCAGCTGCTCCTCTTCCAGGCCAGCTCTCTGCTGTGGCCCGGGAAGGCAGTGGAGGATGGCTCAAGTGCTTGAGTGCCTGCACCCGTGTGGGAGACCTGGAGGAAGCCCCTGGCCCCTGGCTCCTGGCTTTGCTCCATGGCACAGCATGCCAGCTGTAGTGGCCATTTGGGGGGGGTGAACCAATGGAAATAAGACCTTTCTCTCTTTCTCTCTCACTGTCTGTCAAATAAAAAAAATTAAAAAATTATTTACTTATTTTCATTTCATTCATAAGGCAGAGAGACAGGCAGAGAGAGATTTTCATCCGCTGATTCACTACCCAAGTGGGTGTAATGGCTAAGGATGGGCCAGGCTGAAGCCATGATTTAGGAGCTTCACCCAGGTCTCCCATGTGGGTGTAAGAGCCAAGGATTTTGATCATCTTTCACTGCTTTCCCAGGCTTATCAGCAGGAGTTAGAGCAGAAGTGGAGCAGCTGGAACATGAACTATTGTCCATAAGGGATACCAGCTTCAAAGATGGTGATTATCCTATTATGCCACAATACTAGCCTCATGCATATATATTCTTATGAAGGCATTTCAAAAAGTTCATGATCTATGATCATGATCATGATCATAGTGAACATTTCCCTTGAAGATGGCATCACAAGAGGCAGGCCAGGAGACTTCGTTCTTAGCTATCTTCCAAATTAGATCACTTTGCTCCTCATACAATATCAGGAATGGTTGTAGCCATTGATTAAGTTCTTTGCAGGATTAGGGTTGAGCTACCAAACTTGCCATTGACTCCATGTGTTCTCTCTTCCTGACTTTGGTTAACCAATTGCAAGAAATTGTCCCTTTGTATCAATTCATATTCTTGCCAGAAGAAGGCACTTTTATATTACCTTCCTATGTAGTACAGGGAAGTCATTGGACCCTGTTACTAGTTGGCACTGGCAACTAGTTTAAGAAGTAGATCCTTGCTGGTGCCGTGGCTCAATAGGCTAATCCTCTGCCTGCGGCACTGGCATCCTGGGTTTTAGTCCTGGTTAGGGTGCTGGATTCTGTCCCAGTTGCTCCTCTTCCAGTCCAGCTCTCTGTTGTGGCCTGGAAAGGCAGTGGAGGATGGCCCAAGTTCTTGGGCCCTGCACCTGCATGGGAAACCAGGAGGAAGCACCTGGTTCCTGGCTTTGGATCAACGTGGTGCGCCAGCCGCAGTGCGCTGGCTGCAGTGGCCATTGGGGGGGTGAACCAATGGAAAACAAATACCTTTCTCTCTGTCTCTCCCTCACTGTCCACTCTGCCTGTCAAAAAAATAACTTTTGATTAATTTTTACTAGTCATATTATTATAGGGTGTAGTGGCATATTTGAACATGTATACCACAGAGAAATTGATCAAGCTAGGCTGCTGTGTTTCCAATTTCCTCTTTATAAATTTGAGCCTACTAGCTCCTCTCCTCCAGTCCCTTACACAATACCTAATGTGGTGAACTGTAGTCATCAAATTGTATTATGGAACACCAAAGTTACTTCTGCTTCAGTGTATTTTGCTGTCTGTTATTCAGTCCCCCTCTATCCCTAGCCTCTACCCTTCCCAACCTCTAATAATCTCAATTCTATGGTCAGATTCATTATTTTTTTCACTTCCATAGATGACAAGGAACATGTGACATTTGTGTTTCTGGTCCTGGCTTATTTCAGTTAATTTTATGACTTCCTTCTTTACATTTTGCAGGATATAACATTTTATTCTTTTTGTGTCTAAATGATGTTCCCTTGTCCACTTTTTCATTGATTGACAGCTAGATTGGTTCCAAATCATAGCTGCTGTGAACTGCATTGTAGTGACTATAGAAAAATTGTTGTCTCTTTGGTATGCTATGCTGATTTCATTTATTTCTACTATATAGCCAAGAGTAAGATAACTATGTCATGGTAGATTCACTTTTATGTTTTTTGAGGAATGGCCATACTGTTCTCCATAACACCTGTACTAATTTGTATTTTCACCCATAGTGTATGGTGGTTTCTTTTCCCATGTCCTCTCTATCATTTATTATTTTTTACCTTTTTGGAATAAGATGATATACCATTGTCTTTTTCTTTTATCAGTTTATTTTTTAACTTTAATTTAATAAATATAAATTTCCAAAGTACAGCTTTTGGATTACAGTGACTTTCTTATTTTATCATTTATTAATATTTATTTATTTAATTGAAAGGAAGAGTTATAGAGAGAGGGAGAGGGAAAGACAGGCAGATCTCTCATCTGCTGGCTCATTACCCAAATGTCACAACAGCTGGGGCTGAGACAAGTTTAAGTCAGGGTTTATTCATGTCTCCCACATAAGAGGCAGTAGTCCAGGTCCTTGATTCATCTTCTGCTACTTCCCCAGGTGCCTTAGAAGGGAGTTGAATTGTAAGTGAAGTAGCCCAGACTCAAACTGGTACTCAATGGGATGCTGGCATCACAGGTGGCAGCTTAACTCATTATGCCACAGTGCCAGTCCCTCTCAATATCAATTTAAATTCTTCAAAAAAGTCTTCAATGTTGGCATAAACCCAATTTCCTTTCTTTCTGTCATTCAGTTTATTGAAGGCTTATTTTTATTCCCAGTATTCCTCTCAAATTGCTCTTTCCAAGGTCATTAGTAATTACTGTGTTGGTTAACGCAATTTATGCTTTTAATTCCTCATTGGCTGAGTGAATGTCATTCACTCAGCACTTCATTAAAGTTCTACTATGTACCAAACCCTTTTTTATGCACTGAATATAGAACCTTTTTCTCTTAGTGATAATATGATCACATGCTAATAAGAAAATATAAAATACAAGTTCATTAAGAATAAATTTTATTATGTAAGTAAAGCAGGTTAATGGGATAGAGAACAAATAAGAATAAAGAAAGGGATTAGAAGGCGTCATCTGACACATTTCCAAGCTCCCTCCTCAAATACTGCCTCTCTCAGCATACATCCTATCTCATATCCTGGCTTTCCTCTGAACTTTTGATTACTTCTTTTGAGTCCATTTGCCATCACTCCTGCCTAAAACTAAATATTTATATTGCTCAAATGTTTACCATTGCAGTGGTTGTTTTCACACTTTACACACATGTGCAGTGCCTGGCTAATTTCTTCTACTCCTCATGATTCATACTTTATATTATACTAAAGAAATTTACATTTCTCCTTAGCATAGAACTCAACTATAACCTTTACAGGTTCCTCAAAATCAATATGAGCAAAATTAAAAGTAAAACTTTCTTCCACTTTGGTAATCCTTATCTTGGAATATGTCACTAACATTCAAACTACTCTAAAAGGCAAATATTTGGGAATCATCAATTCTTTCCTTTTTCCATTCATTTATGACTGGATGATTCTATTCCTTAACTGCTCAATTCTCTTCATTCCAATTGCCATCTCCCTGCTCAAATCTCTTCATTCCACCAGCCACCTTCCTTAGATATGCTATCTCCTACACAAATGGAATTGCAATATTTATCTAACATGGCTCCCGGTCTTGCTCTCAGCTTCAATCAATTCCTCAAGCAGAAAGTAAAACACAATAGCTGCCACCTTATTCCACCTTCATATCTTCATGCTAATAAGAAAGCTACATGACTCTTTTTTATCTCACTTCTGCCTACTTCTCCATCTTTGTCTTAGTGAATGGCTCCTGACCCCAACTCTGCTTTAAGCAGAGTGAATTTTGCTTAGTTTCTGGCCTGTGCCTTGCCTTTTTTTTAACTTTTATTTAATAAATATAAATTTCCAAAGTACAACTTTTGGATTATAGTGGCTTTTCCCCCCATAACCTCCCTCCCACCTGCAACCATTCCATCTCTCACTCCCTTTCCCATCCCATTCTTCATCAAGATTCATTTTCAATTATCTTCATATACAGAAGATCAACTTAGTATTTATTAAGTAAAGATTTCAACAGCTTGCACCCACACAGAAACACAAAGTATAAAGTACTTTTTAAAAAAACTCTGGCCTCAGAATCAGCCCTTAAGGCATTCGGATCTGGCTGAAGAACCCATGAGAGTATTTTAGGCATGGAAAGCCAAGACACTCTGGCAAAAAAAAAAAAAAAAAAAAAAAAAAAAAAAAAAAAAAAAAACCCAAAAAAACACCTAAATGAAATATCTCTGCGAGTGAGATCCCAGTGGAAATAATGGGGCCATCAAAGAAGGAGGTACCTTTCTCTGAAGGGAGGAGAGAACTTCCACTTTGACTATGACCTTGTCTAAATATGATCAGAGTCAGTGAACTCAAAAGGCTTCCATAGCCTTGGCAACTAATGACAAGAGCCTAGGTTGATTACTGATGCCATAAACAAGAGTGTCAATTGTTAAGTCAACAACAGGAGTCACTGTGCACTTACTCCTCATGTAGGATCTCCAAACTTAATGTGTTGTACATGTAAATTAATGCTATAACTAGTACTCAAACAGTACATTACACTTTGTATTTCTGTGTGGGTGCAAACTGATGAACTCTTTACTTAACATATACTAAATTGATCTTCTGTATATAAAGATAATTGAAAATGAATCTTGATGTGAATGGAATGGGAGAGGGAGCCGGAGATGGGAGGGTTGTGGGTGGGAGGGAAGTTATGGGGAAGGAAAAAACCACTATAATCCAAAAGTTGTACTTTGAAAATTTATATTTATTAAATGAAAGTTTAAAAAGTACTGTTTGAGTAGTAGTTTCACCATTAATTTGCATAGTACATCACATTAAGGACAGAGATCCTACATGGGGAGTAGGTGTGCAGTGACTCCCATTGTTGATTTAACAATTGACACTCTTATTTATGATGTCAGCAATCACCCAAGGCTCTTGTCATGAGTTGCCAAGGCTATGGCAGCCTCTTGATTTCACAAACTCTGATCTATGCCTTGCCTTTAACATACTACTTGGCATGTAGTCACTAATGAAAACTGAAGACTGCATAAATGAATGGATCTTTTGAGGGTCACAATTCCTTGCAAGAACTTAATAAGAAACAGAAGGAATAAAACAAAACAAGACAAAATGTATCCTCAATAGATAGAAGGACTACTATACAGAGAGGAGATTAAATTAGAGTTTAGCAGATGGAAATTAGTGAAACTGGAAAGTTTGTGGCAAGGCTAACAGGAACTGGTCAAGATTCAAATAAGCCTGTTAGAAAAAGAGTAAGATTTTCTTTGCCTACATGTAGATTCTTCTCTCTGCTGGTGAACAGGATCTTCTAAACCCACTCAATGCACAGACAAAAACCTGAGCATCGCATTCTCTTATAGGTTTTGGATCCTCATATTGTGTTTTGATTTACATTTCCCTGATGGTTAGTGACATTGAGCACATTCACATGTTTTGACCATTTATATTTTTTTTCTGATAGAATGTCTATTATGATCCTTGCCCATTTCTTAACTGTGCTATTTTTTTTTGTTTAGAGTTTTTCCAATTCTCTATATATTCTGGATATAAATCCTTTGTCATATTCAGATTTTTCAAGTGTTTTCTGCCACTGTGCTTGTTGTATCTTGGCTCTGATGATTACTTTTTTGTATGAAGCATCTTATTTGATATTATCAAATTTATTTTTATTTTTATTGCTTGTGCTTTTGGATTCTTATACAATAGCTGTTTCTATGCCAATGTTCTACACTTTCTCTATGTTTACTTAGTTTTTGGTCTTCTATTTAGGTATTTAATTACTGTGAGTTCACTTTTACATAGTGTAAGATGTGTTAGGTTTTATTTTTAGTCTTCTACATATGGATAATCAGTTTTCTCTGGATGATTTTTAAAAAGATTCTTCTTTTTTCAGGGTATTTTTATTCCTTTGTTAAAGATAAGTTGCTTGTGGAAGTGTGGGTTTATTTCTGAGATGTCTGTTCTGTTCCATTGAACTATGTGTCTGATATTATGCCAATGCTTACACTACTTTTATAATGTCTTGAAATTAGATATTGTGGTGCCTTCAGATTTATTATGTTGTTCAAGATGGCTTTGAAATTTGGGGCTTTCTGATTTCAAATGAAGTTTAGTTTTTTATTTTCTAGTTCTGTGAAGAATTGGTTTTCTTTTTGAAAAGATTTATTTATTTGAAAGACAGAGTGACAAAGAGAATCAGAGAGTGAAAGAGATCTTTCATCTATTGGTTCACTTCCCTAAAGGAAACAATGGCTGGTGCTGAGCTAGGACAAATCTAGAGTCTGGAACTCCATCTCCATCTCCCACATTGGTGGCAAAGACTCAGGTACTTGGGTCATCTTGTCCCACTTTCTCAATCACATTAACAGAGAGCTGGATCAAAACTAGAGCTGACAGTACTTAAACAATTATTCTGCTATGGGATCCTTGCATTGCAGGTGGAAATGTAATCCATTGTGCCCCAGTGCTATTCCCTCTGTGAATAATTTAATTGGTGTTTCAAGGCAAATTGTATCAAAGGTGCACATTACTTTGGTTAGTATAAAAGCTCAATCATACAAATTGTTTCAATCAAGGTTCATTAGACATCTTTCCAATGTTTATATATTTATTTTCTTTCATCATTGTTTTGTGACTTTTATTGTAGAGGGCTTTCAAATCCTGGATTAAATTTATTGTGAGGTATTTTATTTTCTTGTGACAATTGTAAATATGTTTGTTCTTATAATTTTTTTCCCAACTGAGTTGACTATTATGTACAAAAGTGCAACTGATTTTATTTTGTATTATCAATTTTGCTAAGTTCATTTATCATTTTCAGAATTTTCTTGATGATGTTCTTAGGTTTCTCTCCATATAAAATCATGCTATCTGCAAACAGAAATATGAATGCGAATTCTTATTTTCCTGTTTGAATAGATATTATTTCCTCTCTTTGATCTCATCCATTTGGATCATTTCCTGTTTCTCTTACTATACTATAGCTTGAGAATTGTTTTTTTCTTTTCAATGAACTAGCTCTTAATTTTATTAATTTTAATTTCTCAAGTTTCTTCCTTATTTATTTCTGCTGTGATCTTTATTATTCACTTTTTTCTACTGTCCTTGGCTTTGATACATTTTTTATTTTTTCTGGGTCATTGAGAAGGGTATCTTTCTTGTGTTTCTAGAGGTTTGTCCATCTGAAGTCATAGTTTTAGCTTCTATGTTTCCCTGATAATGGTGTGGACCTTCTAGGTGGCTGCAGGAAATGCTGGCAGAAATAAGGCTGTATTAATTTGCTAACAAAGGTCCATAGATAATATGTTTTATATCATGGAAATTTACTTCTTAGAGTTGTGAAGTGAAGTTTGAAAATACAAGATCAAGGTCATACTGGCTTGATTTTTCCAGAAATCTTTCTCCTGATGGTCATCACACATAAGATATTATTTGACCTGCTAAAAAGCACTTTCTCCAGGTAGAGTCATGTTGGTGGTTAGCACTTTAATGTGTGAGTTTTAGGAAAGCACATTTCAGTCCATAACACTTAGAGGGGTCTTGTGGTCTGACTCATAGACACCCATCTCTGGGGAGGACAGATTTTGAAATGAGTGTTAATATTTCTCACAGTATTACTTTTGAAACTATCTATCAAAAATTGTGCACTCATATACACACAGACACAAACTTGCACACATAAACACATATTACAATGGAAATGCCTGATCATTGTGTACAGGTAATATCAATACAATTTCCATAAAATGGCATAATAGCAGTCATTAAAAAGAGAATTAGAAAGAATGACAAAATCTGCAGCTACAAAACATTTACATATATATACATATACATGATATTCAATATTTATAGTTGCCAAAAGATAAATACTAATGTGTGGGAAATAAAACCTAAACCTTACCTTATAATATTATAGACTAATCTACATGCAGGATGTCTTCCTAAAATTTATCACTGGGCCAACGCTGTGGCATAGTAGGTTAAACCTTCACCTGCAGCACCATCATCCCATATGAGTGCTGATTCCAGTCATTGTTGCTGCACTTCCAATACAGCTCTTTGCTATTTGTCTGGGAAAGCAGTGGAAGATGACCAAAGTGCTTGGGACCCTGCACCCATATGGGAGACCCAGAGGAAGCTTCTAGCTCCTGGCTTTGTATTTGTTTAGCTCCAGCTGTTGTAGCCATTTTGGGGGTGAACCAGTGGCTAAAAGACCTCTCTTTCTATCTCTTCTTCTCTATGTCTGTAACTTGACCTCTCAAATAAAAAATAAATCTTTAAAAAACAACAAAAGCAGCCTTTCTGCTACTCAAAGCTAGCACAGAACTACATTATATATAGGGAAGTACATTCTGAAAATCATAAATCTAGTGCATCATAGTAGAAATTTTAACAAATACTTCTGATTTTCTCAGTATTTATATATAATAAAATAGTGACATAGTGAGTCATTTTGGGTTTTTAAGCTCTTGCCAACCATTTATAATACTTACCAGCTTTTCCAAATTTACCATTATGTGTATTTTTCAACACATGCCCTGGATTTTACCAGTTTAGTGCACATGGAGTTATCTTTCACAGGATTTTTAAAAATTGTATTTTAATGGCAAATATAATCAACATCTGAAAAACCTCCAGAACACATAATTTATACCATGAATCAGTTCTGAGACTAATATTTGAGTTTAATTCTTTTAACTAAAAATAAGTAAATTAACTAAATTTATCATATGTGGCAATTACAAATATAATCATTAATTAACTAAGCTCATAAGCATTAAAATTGAGTGATATATAGAATTTAAGCATGACAGTGAGTAGCAGTAGGGACACTTTTTTTTAGTAAAATTTATAAAAATTACTTAAAATCTAAACAAGAAGCTGTTATAGTAAATTCAAAAGACATACAGGAAATGAAGAAATATGACAGAAAGTTTAAGATTCAGTAAGAGCAAAGAGATTTGGTGCTATTTGAATCCAAGTCTATTTTCTTCTCCCCTGTCATGACACAGTGAAATGTTGTGAAACAGCCAATTTGGAGGCAAGGCATCCTCTTTTGTGTTTTCTCTAGATACCTTGTTGCCAGGAATATGTTCTCTGTGTGTGTGTGGCTGAGAGGTTGTGCCCTGTCCTGTCTGAATCATGGAGACTCTATTTGGCAAGAGAACATATGGATCCCACCTTCCATTACATGTCATGTTCACAGTAAGCATATCTATAGACACAACACATTTGTGGTGACTTTAAACTGGAAGATCTGGGTTTAGAGAAGATTTATCTGTTTTTTGAATAAGTAATTTTACTTAAAAAAATAACTCAATTCAAGTCTCCAACACAGCTCAAAGGCTAACACCTATTTGCGACATTGCTTTTCAGGTGATTTTCTTCAGGGTGTGCTTTTGCAGAAAACTGGAATTGAATCAAGATAGGAGCAGTCACTCAAATGGTGATTTTGGTGAATCTTGGCTAGATTCTACCTCTTCTACAGGCAGGACCCAGGGTTTTGCAGAAGATAATTGTGTCAAGTAAGGAAAATCTGAGAAGGCAAATATTTTTACAAACTATCTGTTTCTGTCACATTTATTAATATCTCATGGGTAAAGCAAGTGAAATAGTGAAATACAAGGTCTTGTGAAGGGATGAATACAGGGAATGTTGTTATTTGGAATCATTACTGGAAAAGTGTACTACAGTAAATATACATTTTAGTTACAACATAATGCTTATCTCTTTTTTTTTTTTTGACAGGCAGAGTGGACAGTGAGAGAGACAGAGAAAGGTCTTCCTTTGCCGTTGGTTCACCCTCCAATGGCTGCCGTGGCCATGGCGCTGCTGCTGGCACACCGTGCTGATCCAAAATCAGGAGCCAGATGCTTCTCCTGGTCTCCCATGCAGGTGCAGGGCCCAAGCACTTGGGCCATCCTCCACTGCACTCCCTGGCCACAGCAGAGAGCTGGCCTGGAAGAGGGGCAACTGGGACAGAATCCGGCACCCCGACTGGACTAGAACCCGTGTGCCAGCACCGCAAGGTGGAGGATTAGCCTAGTGAGCTGCTGTGCCGGTCTGCTTATCTCTTTGATAACTTCATTTATTTAACAATAACCCTTAATATTTTATTTTTTACTATTATTATTTTAAAAATTAGACAATGCTTTCATTGAACCAATGATAACTTCAGTTTAATCTCTGCCACTTAATAGAAGTGGGTGCATATTATTATGCATTTCTGTGTTTAAAGTTTTATTCCTTCACTGTGAAGTTGATGTTTTCTCAGGTAATGTCTTAATTATTCTTTATTTACTCTATTATATCCTTTTTTTTCATAGATCAATGTAGAAGGAAACCAGATAAAGACTTCTTTTAACTCCTTCCATTCACTTTCTCTTCCAGGTATGGTTCTGGCACCTGCACACATTTCTAAGAGCAAAGAAAATTAGTACTTCACCTGTAAGTGGTTTTCTAAAATATTCCTTTGCTTGTTATGTTTTCATTTCAGGAAATTTATAAGAATTTATTAATTAAAATGAAAAATACACATAAAATTTATTCTCAGGGAATATACACAAACAAGATGAATGATGAATCTGGCATGGTAATGAAACATTGTAGTCATCTAAGATAAGACAATTTGGTCTTTGGTCTTTCTCTTGCCATAGAAAAACATATGTTACATGATTTGAGTGGTAACTTAGAGTACACTATGCTAAATGGGGGTCATGGTGTCTGAAACAATCTTTATTGTCACATAAATGATGTAGTGAGGAGTGTTTTAATGCAATCCTGGAAATAAATATTTAGCATTCTGCAAGGGTAAGAGTTACCTAGTACTAAAACACAATCAGTTAAGTTTGTTTTTGATTTGTTAGAGTAAGACAGTCTAATAGTTTTGAGGAGCTGAGCTTGATTCAGGGATGAGGTCAGGAATATGAGAAAAAGAATCTAGTGCAGGTTATTTTATTTTTTAAGATTTATTTTTTGTTTGAAAGGCAGAAATACAAAAATTGGGAGGAATGGAGAGACAGAAAGAGATATGTTCAATCTACTGATTCATTCCTCAACAGTTTGTCCCCACACTCACAGCACACACACACACACACAAAACATCCAAAGTCCTGTTTGAGAACAAGTTTTGTAGTTAATCTCACAGTACTTTTGGTAAGGAGTTACAGGGAGAGGGAGAAGGAAGGGGATGGAGTTGGAGAGGCAGAGAGAGAGTTATGCCATCTACTGATTCCTTTCTCAAATGGCCATACTAGTTAGGGTTGGACCAGGCCAAAAAAAGGTACTTGAAACTCCATCCAGGTCTCCCACATGCATTCAGGGACCCAAGTATTTGGGTCATCTTTTGTGGATTTCCAAGGTATATTAACAGCTGGATCAGAACTGGAGCACCTAGGAATCAAACCATCCCTCTTCGAATGCCAGAGTTGTAGGTGGCAACTTAATCAGCTATGCCACAATGCCAGCCCCTCCTCTGTTGTAGTTTTTATATAAATATTTATTCCTTTATTTGGAAGAGTTACACACAGAGAGAAGGACTGGCAGAGAGAGAGAGAGAGAGAGAGATAATCTTCCATCTGCCAGTTCACTCCCCAAATTCTACATTGTGTGCTAAAAATATTTATATCTAATTAGTATTTCTACCCTTTATGTATGATGACCATTTTTGACTGCTTATTTTGTTCCTAGAAATCTTAACAAAGTATGATTTAAAGTGTTTTTCTAGATCAAAAATCGGTTTTGAAACATTTATAATTTTATACCACAAGTTTCCTTTTCTAAATATGTTCATTGTGAGTATCAGAAACAATGGTAAATAATAGTAATGATTTGATCTCATCTTCTGACTTTGATGCTAATGGCTGCAACCATAAACATTATTTTAGCAAATTATTTGAAATAAATTAAATATTAAGTAAATGTTGGGTTTATATGTATTAATTTTATCTTTTTAAAGTATTCATTTTACAGGCAAAATGACAGAGAAAGGTAGATCCTCCATCCACTGGTTCAGTATCTAAATGGCTATAATGGCTGAGACTGTTCCTGGCCACAGCCAGGAGCTTGGAACTCTAACCTGGTCTACCACCTGGGTTGGGGGGTGTCCAAGTACTTGAGCCATCTTCTGTTTCCTTCCCAGGCATATTAGCAGTGAATTGGATCAGAAATAGAGCAGTTTGGACTCAACCACAGTTGATTTAGGTTGCCAGTGTCACAAGTAGTACCTCAACCAGCTGTACCGCAACGTTGGTCCCAGTATTAATTGGTTTTAATCCATAATATTTAGGAATTTTATCAAATATCTTTTCTTATATATCAGTGCAATTAATTCACCATGGATTAATAAGGAATCTCCAGAGAAACAGAATAACAAAAACTTGTGTTTCTGATTCAAAGCTTGTACTGCCACTGTCTCTCCAGAACCACTCACACAGGAAGGGGAGGAGATAGGAAGGGAATGAAATGTTTTCCTTATCACCTGTGCTGGGTTTCCTTTCCAAGGAAAGATCCAGCTCAGTTTAACTTCAAGGCTAATGCCTTAAACTATTTGGTGCATTGGAATCACCTGAAAGGCTTGTTAGACTACAGATTGCTGAGCCTCAACTGCAGAGGCTTTGTTCAGGAGGGTGGGGCCAGAGAGCTTGAATTTCAAATCAGTTATAAGATGCTGCTTCTGGTGCTGGTCCCTAGACTGTATTTTGAGAACCTCTGATTTAGCTTAATGTTCATTAAAGATGATACTTCTAGGTTGCACAAAGATAAGCAATTACAATAGAATCTTCCTGGATAACACAACATAATTCCAGGATGAGAATTTTACACTGTAGCTTGTGGTTGTGGTGAGGAGAAGGGAATGGTGGGACATGCAGTCCCTTAAGGTCCTACAGCTACAGCACCTGTGGAGGGCAATGAGATGGCTAGTGTGCAGCACACTTGGTTTCCAGGGTCTAAGAGGGGTGGGGAAATTGTTTCTGCCTGAGGCCATTTGGATATTTAAAACATCATTCACAGGCCATAGAAAATTATCAGCTTAAAAATTAGTCTGTTGAATTTCCAGTCCTGCCTGTGGCTGCCTTAAGGCCAGGCCAAATGATTTCATGGGTCTTTTGTGTGGTGCAGGGGCTGAATCAGCTCTGCCCCTCAAACAAGACACAAGATGCAGCTCTGTTGTTCAGGAGCCCAGAAAGTCTGCCCCTTTAAAACATCCATTTTCCCACCTAAACCTTCAACCAACAAATGAGTGGGAAACAGTCCCTCACTATAAGGATTCTCAAAGTATAGTTCTGTCAACCTTGTCATTAATTGCTCCCTGCCCTCTTGTCCTTTTATGAGTTTACAGGATATTTTTCCAGGGGGTAGTGTGACTTGCAGTATTACCCAAGATTGAAGGACAAGCAGTTATGAGAGTCCAGATAATTTTTTTTTATTAAGCAAGACATTAAAGAGATTTTCAAAAATAGAAAACAATGCCACTGTCCTAATTTTTTATATTTGTGATTTTAGAAAATGTAGTTACTTACAAAAATATTTTGCTGAGCTGGCGCCATGGCTCACTAGGCTAATCCTCCACCTTGCGGTGCCGGCACACAAGGTTCTAGTCCCGGCCGGGGCACCAGATTCTGTCCTGGGTGCCCCTCTTCCAGGCCAGCTCTCTGCTCTGGCTCAGGAGTGCAGTAGAGGATGGCCCAAGTGCTTGGGCCCTGCACCCCATGGGAGACCAGGAGAAGCACCTGGCTCCTGCCATAGGATCAGCATGGTGCGCCAGCCACAGCGCACTGGCCGTGGTGGCCATTGGAGGGTGAACCAATGGCAAAGGAAGACCTTTCTCTCTGTCTCTCTCTCTCACTGTCCACTCTGCCTCTCAAAAAAAAATTTTGCTATAGATTATTGCAGGGTCTTAGTCCACCCATACAGGATAGACTGGGCCTGAGGAAAGGTAAGTGCTCTGCTCACCTGTTCCCCAGCCTCCAGATCCCAGAGACAATCAGACGCAGCAGGGAGCCAAGTGTAGCAAGAACTGGTTTATTTCACATGTAACAAAGCCTTTTAAAGCACAAAACTGCAGAGTCATTGGGGCAGGGCATAAGGAGCAACCAATCAAAGATCACTTTATGGGGCAATTTCTATAGGACTAGCCATGTCTATACCCTCATTATCAGTTGTTGCCATTTCCCCTGATGTTGTGTAGCCAATTAGTTTTTTTTTTTTTTTTTTTTTTGACAGGCAGAGTGGACAGTGAGAGAGAGAGACAGAGAGAAAGGTCTTCCTTTGCCATTGGTTCACCCTCTAATGGCCACCATGGCCGGTGCGCTGTGGCTGGTGCACCGTGCTGATCCTATGGCAGGAGCCAGGTGCTTCTCCTGGTTTCCCAAGGGGTGCAGGGCCCAAGCACTTGGGCCATCCTTCACTGCACTCCCTGGCCACAGCAGAGAGCTGGCCTGGAAGGGGGGAAACCAGGATAGAATCTGGCTCCCCGACCAGGACTAGAACCCAGTGTGCCGGCGCCGCAAGGAGGAGGATTAGCCTATTGAGCTGAGTCACCGGCTGCCAATTAGTTTTAGTGGTAAACAACTTTGGATTCCACCCACCTTACTTCCTTTGGGTGCCATCTTTGAATTGCCTCATGTAACTAATTTCCCCACAATTATAGTATTACAACTTATTTCTCTTTTTTTTTTAACAGAATCATTGTTTTATAGAGATACTAGGAGAAAAGTTTGAAATTCTTAAAAGTAAAAATTTGACTGCAAAGATCAAAATCCACCATATTTTGAAAATCAAATTTATAAAACACAAGCACAACATAAAACAGGAAAACCCTATATAAACCCAGAAAGTTGAATCACATTTTGAAAATTCCACAGAACCAAGCAAGAGACGAAACCACAGAATCAAAATTTCATGTCCAGACTTACAGAATACTCCACACTTTTAAGGAAGAAAAATAAATTTACATTTCCCATACCTACACAGAGTAGAAAACACAAAGAATATTTTAAAATTTCCTTTGGGAAACTGATATTATATTGATGTTGATGTAAGGGTACCAGGACATGAAATAAAATCAAGTTATTTAAATGCATCCATTTCATAGGCCAAGCTATAGGTATCCTAAGCAAAATATTAAGGTAATAAATCAAATTATGTAAGAAAATATATCAATAGCAAGAAGGAGATAATTTTAAAAATGTACCAGTGGTTAAGGTTGTGTTACAACTTATTTCAAATGATCAGTAAATGCATATTTAATTCTTTTCTAGTTTTATTTTAGAACATGTCATTAAGAAACTCATTTAGCCAATGCTTTTGGGGACTCTGAATTATTTTGTCAGCTTTGTTGTATAATTTACATACCATATGGTCACCTACCTCATGTATGCATTTTTATGACTTTTAATACATTTTTCTTAAATTTATCTTATATAACCAGTACCACATCCAACTTTGGAACACTCCCATTCTCCTGAAAAGACCTCCCTTGCCCTTTTAAGTTAATCCCTACTCCATTTCAAAGCACCAGGCAACAACTCTTGTGCATTATAGTTTTGCCATTTTAGAAATATCATATATTTCATTATACAATATGTAATTCTTTGCATTTGATTTCTTTCACTTATCACAATGTTTTTGAGATGCATAATGATTGTGTTATTTTATTCTATTTTTGCTGAGTGTTACTCCATACTAGGAACTTACTACATTTTATATGTCAATTCTCCAGTTAAAGGACATTTAAGTTGTTTCCAATTTTGGGCTACACAGTATAATATTGCTAGGAAATTTATATGCAAGTCTATAATTTATTAGTGTAGTTATGGGTAGTTACTTAGGGGCTAAATTGCTGGATTGTTTGGTATAAATACTTGATTTTTTTTTAGAATTACACAGTTGAATAGAGAAATAACCATCAATACTTCCCCAGAGGAAAAACAATGCAGGAATCTACAGAGATAGTTCTTATAGATGAGATTAAGGTGAGCAGAATGGTGCGATTTTGAGTTTCAACTTCCTTTGGGCCAGTCAGTGGTGATCCTTGCCCCTCTCCAGCTAAAAATAGGATAGGACTGCTTGAGAGCAGTTCTCAACAGTCCTTGATTTATTATCTTTTCCAGTAAACCTGTAACTTTGAGACCCTTAAACCAAAATTTGGTAAGAGTTCTGGGTGGGGGGGGTGGTAGAAGTCAACAATGCACAAGACCCCGAGTGTCTGGTAAGGAAATTGCATTTTTCTCAGCTCTTGCTCCTGCTTTCCCTCAAGATATCCAAAGCCTTCCTTTGGGGTTGCTCTTTAAGGAATTCTTCATCTTCAGCACCAATCACTAAGAGCAGTCCAGAGGAAAAGGTGCCCAACTTCAGCCTCTAGTGCTCCTTCTAGTTTGGATGGTGTCTTATAAAACTTCTTTTTTTTATACTCAGTGATGGAAAAGCTGATTGGGCAGTAATCATAGCCAACGAAGTTTCTTGCCAATTGAAAAGTTTTCTCAAATAAGTGTACAAAACTTTTAAAAAGAAAATAAGAAAATGTGGCTTTAAAAATGCATTACCTGGATAGTGTGAATTATTCAGGGTTCCAAGATTTCTCAAAATAGATAGATATGATTGTAGTCTGTACAACTTAAATAATTTTGTTTGAGTTCATGATAAAATACTTAAAATTCAATTTGTTTATAGGTTCACGATGGAAGGATAGATTTAGACTAGGATATTAAAAACATTCACAGGTAATGGTAGGTAATATGAAAGATGAAACATAAAATTATTGGCTGTTTCATGAAATAAAATATATTATGATTAAGAGGGAGAAATAATAGATTGACAAAAGACATGAATAATTGGTGATAAACAAATTATTATAATGCATTAAAAATAAAATACTCAGGAAAAAGAATATCAAAGACAATAACAGTTACCAGAATAATCTTGAACTTCTTTAGCTTTCACAATTAAAAGGAAATTTACAGTCCCATAAACTTCCATAAAATGTACAAAATATATTACCTGGTGAATGATTACCCCACCCTAAGGTCTCTCTGAGAAACTGTGTACTTGAAAGTTCCCATGACAACTTACAGAACTTTAAGGAATCTGACGACCTCACAATGTAAAATACAAGCAAGATGGCTTCCATTTCACTTAGCAAATTCTGACTTAAACTAAGATATAAAAGATATATGTAGGTGGTAGATAGAAAGTCAAAAACCAGTGCTGGCCCCGTAAACTCATTCTTAAAGAATAGAGCCCATATATATTCTAATCATAACTACATTCCTTTTCTCAGAGAGCATGTAGATATTAATATTACTAATTTAATTTCATAATTTTTACTGCTTTTTTTATTATTTTAGCCAGGGTTCTTAATAGAGGAATTTGCATTAAAAGTATTACCTCCCTTACTTAGTTGATGGTAGAGGTTAATCACATCTACAAAATATGCACTACTGGGTGGTTTATTTGAAGATAAAAAATACTGGATATGAGTAGGAAGCATCTTGATATAATTCAAGTTCAAAAGTTATGAGAGTAGGTCAAACTTCAAGATATTTAACAAGTAAAACAAAAGGAATATTGTTGCATTAGGTATGGAATTTTGAGGGAGAGATAAGTCCTAAGATAAGTCCCAACTGTAAGTACATGAATTCTAACTTGTGCAGCCAGCTCAATGGAAAATAATTAATAATTAAAGATAAAAGAACTTAGGCTGGTGCCGTGGCTCAATAGCCTAATCCTCCACCTGCAGTGCTGGCACCCCAAGTTCTAGTCTCAGTTGGGCCGGATTCTGTCCCTGTTGCTCCTCTTCCGGTCCAGCTCTCTGCTCTGGCCCAGGAGGGCAGTGGAGGATGGCCCAAGCCCTTGGGCCCTGTACCCACATGGGAGACCAGGAGAGGCACCTGGCTCCTGGCTTCAGATCAGTGTGGTGTGCAGGCCACAGCACACTGGCTGCAGCAGCCATTGGGGGGTGAACCAATGGAAAAGGAAGACCTTTCTCTCTGTCTTGCTCTTGCTGTCCACTGTGCCTGTCAAAAAAAGAAAAAAAAAAGATAAAAGAACTTGATTTCAGTTTAAACACTTTAAGTTTTCTAGACCTTAAATACAAGAAAACCTCAAATTTTTAATGAGAAAAAATGAAATTCAAAATTATTTTTGTGTACTACATTTGAAATTCCTGCTTGTTTCTTCAAATATGCACTTTGAAATTCCTGCTGGCTAAAGAGCCCTTATGCATCAAAATAAATAGAAGCATCTGAATAGAAGGCTGGATTGTATATACACGTTGGGAAATTTTTAGTGTAGAGAATTGGAAGCATAGAAGGAAATGGCTGAGAATTGAATCAGATCTTCATTCCAGCATTGAGAATATCCTGGCAGTTAATATTTTGGAGGAAAATGCTGCCTTGAGAAAGAGACCCAGAGGGAACAACCAAAGATAAATGATGGATTTAAGAAATTAAACAGAAAACAGCTTCATGAAGAATCAAGTGTTTAAGAGAGTGTCTTATATTATTGAGAATTCAAGTAAGATGAGGGTAAGAAATGTCCACTGCATTCCATGTGTTCAATAGTGATTATAATAATTATTTCACATGATAAACAGAACATATCAAAGAGAGGGAAGAAATAAAGCTTTATTTAAGAATATGTTAAGCCAAAAATTATGTGTTCATTTCCTTATCTTGATTGTTATATGAATGTTTTTTAACTGTTTGTTTCTTTGAAAGGCAGAGTTACAGAGAAGCAGAGGGAGAGAGAGGTCTTCCATTCATTGGTTCACTCCCTAAATGGTCACAAAGGCTGGAGTTGGGCCAATCCATTGCCAGGAGTCAGGAGTTGTCTTCCAGGTCTCCCGTATGGGTTCAAGGGCCCAAGGTCTTTGAATTCTTCTACTGCTTTCCCAGGACATAGCAGGGAGCTGTATCAGAGTTAAAATGTAGTGAGTTTAGCAAAGAATCCCTGAAAATTTTTGAATGAGATAAAATGTGAGTAATTCATAGAAAGGTTTTTCCATATATATTATGAAAAGTGAAAATAAAGAAAAATAATATTGTGGTGTATATATACAAAATAGTATGGCAGAAATATCAGAAAAACACATTTTATTTTTTCTTGTAGCTATTTGTTAACTTATTTATTTAATGTTAGATTAATCTTACAAGCATAAAATAAATGGAAAGTAGATCATCATAATAATTAAAAGAAAGAATAAGAAATGGAGGGGGAAGGAAGGTAGAGGCATGAACAGGAGGGAGATTAGCATAGAAAATATAACTATGCTCCTAAATCTGTATGTATGAAATACATAAAATTTGTTCACTTTCAAATATTTAAATATATAAAAGGAATAATACATTTTAAAAGGAGTTGCTTTAAATATAACTAGGTACTGAAAAATGCTTTAAGTGTTGCTAGAAGGTATATATTTTAGATATTTTAAACTTGTACAATTTACAACGATGTGATGCCATGATGGATGAGATGAATCTCTATTTAGTGCTCATTGTGCTCTATTTGAATGACAAACATTTTCAGAGTTAAGAACAGAGAATGAATCCTGGATTCCCTGAATGAAGTTCACAACCCCTGATATATTGGGTGAAGAGTTTTTCCTGTTGCCTATTATTAGCTATGTCCTTAGTTACTGAGAAAATCTGGGAATATGAATGCCAACAAGTATCCATGCTCTTTATTTTTTTCAAATTAGAGATTGAATGTACCCAAAACTAAAGTACTAGAACTAGGTTAAATTCCTTCAAATGCAAATAGATTATTCTATTTAGTTCTCCACATAATAGTCATTATAAATAATGTCACAATACAATGAATTAGAAAAAGTTCTGACAGTTTTGCATATATATGATATTCTCCATGTTAATTATTATAAGAATGCAGGGTATCTGTTATTGCAATGAGATTTTTTTCTGGAACTATCAGATAGTTACTGGATTATTCTTTGGAGATTGCTGACTCAACTTAAATGAAACCCAATACATTTCAGTGAATGATTACTACATGGGTAGAGTAATAAGGAACAGATAGAATTAAGAGAGACTTTAAAAGCCAAATCTTGAAATCTGCACATATTGGGGGCCGGTGCTGTGGTACAGTGGGTTAAAGCCATGGCCTAAAGCGCCGACATCCCATATGGGCACCAGTTCTAGTCCCGACTGCTCCTCTTCTGATCCAGCTCTCTCCTATGGCTTGGGGAAACAGTAGAAGTTGGCTCAAGTCCTTGGGCCCCTGTACCCATGTGGGAGACCTGGCAGAAGCTCCTGGCTCCTGGTTTCAGATTGGTGCAGCTCTGGCCATTGCGGCCATCTGGGGAGTGAACCAGCAGATGGAAGATCTCTCTCTCTCTCTCTCTCTCTCTCTGCCTCTCCTCTCTCTGTGTTAATTCTTTCAAATAAATAAAATAAATCTTTAAAAAAAAAACAAAAGCAAAAAAAACCCCTGCACACATTAAAGTGTAAGAAAGGATTTTAACAGCAGGAACTGGGACCCAAACAATTTACATTCATGGTAGTGTCAAAGATAAAGAGACTGGATCACAGCCCATCTCTACATAGAGAATTCTTAATCAACCCTGCCACAGGCCCTGAGATAGGGAAGCAGATAATGATGCAAGAGAAAACAGAGCTCCACATTAACAAAGAAAATGAAAAATGCAGAAAAAGAAAAAACAAATTTCACTCTCTTAATTAAAAGTAAAAGATTAGGATAGATATGTAATTCCAAGGTGTCATTAAGAAGAGGAGTAGGGATAAAACAAGAAGTTGCATAATTGATATTACATCTCCTAAAAATAGGTTTAGCTTTTTGATTTGTTGTATATTTAGATGCTTGACACTTTTCAGAAATCAATCACAAGCATTGTGCATATAATCAAAGCCTGAAATCAATTTTATAGCTGTGATAAATCACTGGAAAATACAATGTGATAGTATTTCTGTGCTTTTATTAGCCTTACACTTCAAAGTTTTCCAAGGTAAAAGTAATCTCTACTTGTTTTTCCTAAAAGGTAGGTATATAAGAGAAATAAAATATAACTACTAGGTTATTGCCATTATGCATGGTATTGTCCCATTGAAATCCAAATGAAAATAAACCTTCCAGGTGATCACATCCAAAACTTTAGAAAATTTGGCAATGTTAGTGTCCTTCTAACTATTAACTCTCACATTCTGAGTAAAATCAGTGATGACTTAATTTACATCAGAAATGTACAGGATATTGTCATTATGTTCCTATATCTTTCTTACATGTGTATGGCCATAGGGTTGTCTTTTTCACAGCAATTTAAAAAAATCAAGTGAAAATGTTCCTATACTTAAGATGCTTCCTCCCACTCTTTATAGTTTATTTATGTCCATGTCTCTGAAATAGTTTCCCTAACAACCAAAAGGAGTTCTTAAATTTGTGGCTATAATTCAGTCTTAAAGTGTTAGCCATCTACTTTTTACAAACCAAGCACAAATAAAAATACCTGTTCAGTAGGATTTTGAGTAAAAACACATTAAACTAATAGCAATTTTGTTGCTGAATAAAAGTCTTTCCAGAGTTTTCCCATTTGGGGTATTAGCATCTTTTTAAATACTATATTCTCCTATAATGAGTTACAACTAGATGAAGTTACTATGTATTATAGATGCTACTTTAAAAAGTTATGCTAGGATCTGGCTCTGTAGCATATAAGCCTCCACCTGTGGCATCAGAATCCCATATGGGCACTGGTTCAAGTCCTGGCTGCTCCTCTTACAATCTAGCTCTCTGCTATGGCCTGGGAAAGCAGTGGAAGATGTTCCAAGTGCTTGGGCTACTGCATCCATATGTGAGACTTGAAGAAACTCCTGGCTCTTGGCTCAGCTCAGTGCCAGCTGCTGCAGCCATATAAGAAATAAGCCATTGGATGGGAGACCTTTCTCTCTGTCTCTGCCTCTCTCTCTACCTCTCAAATAAATAAATATAAATCTTTTTTTAAAAAGATATTATGCTAGATAGGCAGTTACCCTTTACAAATCCTTTTACTCTTAATTGTAAATGCTACAGCTCTCATCTCAGTAGCATCTAGTGCTCAAATATTTAATAACAAAAATCACAGAATTAAAAAAATACCTCTTTATGCCACATTGTGATGGAAAAAGGCTAACATAGATGCTGAAGTTAATGAAAAATGACTCATTTCAATAGAAGCTTATTTGCTGTAACATCAACTCATGTTGGAAAAAATAGATAATCTGCATTCTGGTTTCCTGCATAGTTGTCAGATTACTTCACATTTAAATATTAAACATCTATGGAATTCATTTCTATTAACTGTTAACACACCTTTTTAAATGATTTGTTTATTTGGAATATTTACAATAGCAGAGGAAGTGGGGATAGGAGCCAGAGGAAGAGAGCAGAAAAGAGAGACTGAGACATATTTCTCATCCAAGAAGGCTGAAATGAGTGGGGCTGGGCTAGTCCAAAGTTTGGAGACTGAAGATTCTTCTGAGACTGTCTCAGATGGGATTCAGGGCACCCAAACAGTTTGATCATCACCTGCTGATTTTCCCTGCCATCATCAGGGTGCTGGATTGGAAGTGGAGCAGATGGGACATAAGTTGACACTATAAATAATGCCAACATTGCAGATGGCACCTTTACCTGGTGCCATTCAACTTTTAAAAAGATATATTAACTTGTTTGTAGAGGATACTGCCTTAATGTTCTTAGGAGAACACACCACTCTGGAAAAGGACATGGCTGCAGTTCTGTTTCTGCCTATGCAGGAAGGGTGAGGGCACATCCTCCCAATGAAATGCAGTGGTAGAAGCAGCAGGAGGATTATGGGCTTTAATTAATACCTAGTTTTTTTCAGGAACTTGTTATAACATCTGACTAGACCTGTCTGTGATGATATACATCACCATTTTCTTCTCTGTCATGGATCACCATACTGGATACTTTTCTCACCATAAAGTTGATGTATAACCTTGCCTACATGCTTGCTAGCTAGAAAAATTCTTATATGTTCTAATAAAAAATGCTGGCTGAGAGCTATCCAGCTTCACCATCTGCTCATGGAGGCTCCCATGTCCTGTCTCTTCTTTGTCAGTTCATGACACTTGTTTATTTAAAAGCCAGAATGACAGAATCAACTGGTTCATTCCACAAACTATAAATTTAAGGATGAATTCATATCACATTTTTGAGATTACAAAAATATAACTGCTACTGGAACTAAGTAAAGAATGAGCAGAAATTAGTGATAAAAATATGTTCTGTGGCACCTATGCAAAAATTTTAATAACCATGTTATTTTTGCTATCAACCTCCTGATATTTCTGTGAAACTTATGAAGCTGCTTCTTCATCTGATAATTGACAAACTGGCAATTTTAATGATTGGTTTATTCCTGAAGAGTTTCTCTAAAAATTATAATTAATTGACTATCTCCTTTTCTGGAAATCCTATAATGAGAGATTATCACATTTCTAGTCCATAGTTTTATTACAGCTTCTCCCCCTCCCTCATACCTTTTCTTTTTTAAAAAAAATTTAATTTTTTTTTTATTTGACAGGTTATAGACAGTGAGAGACAGAAAGAAAAGTCTTCCTTTCTTTGGTTCACTCCCCAAGTGGCCCCTACAGCCTGTGCTGCACTGATCTGAAGCCAGGAGCCAGGTGCTTCCTCCTGGTCTCCTATGTGGGTGCAGGGGCCCAAGCACTTGGGCCATCCTCCACTGCCCTCCTGAGCCACAGGAGAGAGCTGAGTGGAAGAGGAGCAACTGGGACTAGAACTCAGTGTCCATATGGGATGCCAGCACAGCATGCGGAAGATTAACCAAGTGAGCCTCAGCGTCGGCCCCTCCCATGCCTTTTCAAGCTATGAGTTGTTACAGGCAGACCTGCCAAATATTGATTCCTTGAGTCCTCTTATCTGCCTTCCCCACTGAATCAAATGATTCAAATCACCAGATCTGCTTTCCTTCAGTAGCCCTCACTCTTTACATTATTTTTTATTATCCTTAGAGGTTAACAATCTGAAAATATAAGATTCAAATAGCCTTCCTGACTCCAGGGTTTTTTTTTTTTATGATCTCATTTATCTTAAGAGTTGAAACCATGTTTTATATTGATAAACTATTTTCCCAATTTGGAAAAACCTCCCTAGATGTTAAATAATGTGCAAAACAACATTTGATTGATTTCTGAAATCATGGCTTTTGGAAGTTCATATAGATGATTATTTAAATATTAAGACATTGCCTGTGAGAGGCATACTGGCTACATATTTTCTTCTACTGTTTTCACTGGCATACCAAATGAATCACAATTTAAAACACCAGTATATTTTCATATATATTCAGAAATATTTCAAGTTTTCTATAAATTCTATGATTTTAGTTAAAAGCCAGTCACCTAGATGACCCAGATTTTTATTATATAAATTCACACAGAACTGCTCTATATTTGAATTCTGATGGTGTCTGTGTTGGCATTGTGGCTTAAAATGACACTTCAAGGTGAACCATGTGTTGCAGTAAATTATGGTGCTGCTTATGATACCTGCATCTGATACTGCAGTGCTTCGGACTGAGCCCACTTCTACTTTTGATCCAGCTTACTGGTGCTATGCTCTTTGAGGCAGTGCATGATGGTAGAAGTATTTGAGTCCCTGTCACCACTTGGGAGACCTGAATGAAGTTCTGGGCTCTGGCTTTGATCTGATCCAGGCCCAGCTGTTCTTGGGACTTGGAGAGAGAACCACTAAATCTAAGATCTGTGTGTGTGTGTGTGTGTGTATAAAATAAGTGGACTTAAAAATAAATAATGACAAACCATTTTAGAAGACAGATATAAGTAGAGGCACATAGCATGTTCCTAAATACAAAGACTCAGTTTTGGGAAGGTGTCTTTACTCTCCAGTATGATGTAGTAATTGATATAACCACAGTAAAACTCCCAACATGTTATGTGAAGGAATGTATAATTTGTTTTAGAGTAGGACTTATTCTGGCTAATATAAAATATTATTGGCCATACCTATTTGCCTGAAACAGAAAATTACTTGTCTCATAATAGTTTTTAATACTTATTTGTTCACTGAATATATAAACTCAAATCATAGCATAGAAAATTTTAGTTTAATAGTACACATTTATAAGTACGTTTTGAGAATAAAATGATGTTTTCATGAATATGCTACATAGAGGAATATAAGAAACAATAGCATTGTTTACTGTATTATAAGAAAAGATGCTGGTATTGGCTGGCGCCATGGCTCAATAGGTTAATCCTCCACCTAGCGGCACCAGCACACAGGGTTCTAGTCCTGGTTGGGGTGCCAGATTCTGTCCCGGTTGCCCCCCTTCCAGGCCAGCTCTCTGCTATGGCCCGGGAGTGCAGTGGAGGATGGCCCAAGTGTTTGGGCCCTGCACCCCATGGGAGACCAGGAGGAAGCACCTGGCTCCTGCCTTCGGATCAGCATGGTGCGCAGGCCGCAGCGCACCAGCCGCAGCAGCCATTGGAGGGTGAACCAACGGCAAAGGAAGACCTTTCTCTCTGTCTCTCTCTCACTGTCCACTCTGCCTGTTAAAAAAAAAAAAAAAAAGACGCTGGTATGAATTTGGAAAGATTTCCTGAAAAAAATTTTTTTACTTGGTGTCCAAAGAAACAGAGAATGGCAGTTTGTGTTAACTAGCCCAATGTGGTCCTTGAAGTGGAGGCTATGAATAAGAGAGAAATACTGAATCTGGGCTTATGACATTCTCACCCAGTGTGGATTAGTGTGTAAAGTGTCTGTTTTGTCTTTAGGCTGACATGGGGGTGATACTGCTGTGTACCACAGGACCAAAGGGAAGGTAAGGGTGACTCTGGACATCTTTTCCATCTTGGCCTCCAGTGCTGGGCTACCTTTCTGTCCATAAGTGATAAATTATTTTAGTAAAAGTAGTTAGGAAATCTCTGTGTGTGCTCTTGGATAAAGTATATATGAAATGCAATAAACCTAATGAAATAACTTTTGATTTCCTAAAATGGCAGCTTTGAAGACAAAGCCACACCATTCTTGCAGACAGTATTACATTAAAAGATGGCATTCAAGGGACCAGTGTTGTGGTGTAGCAGATAAAGTCACAGCCTGCAGTGCCTGCATCTCATATGGGCATCAGTTCAAGTCCCAGTGGCTCTACTTCTGATCCAGCTCTCTACTGTGGCCTCAGAAAGCAGTAGAAGATGGCCCAAGTTCTTTAGTCCCTGCACTCACATGGGAGACCTGGAAGACACCCCTGGCTCCTGGCTTTAATTGAGTTGGTAATACTATTATTTAAATAATCTTCAACATTCCACCTTTTCTAACTTTTTAAGGCCTCATCTCTATTACCACAGTCTACACCTGACATTGTCTCAGACCCAGGCCCAGGGAGTTATTGGTATGGAGTCTCTAGAAAGTCAGTGGCAGTAACATCAGCAGAAGCTGCAGACTACAGGGGCTGTAGGAACAGCAGTGTTCATCCCTCATGGACAGTGTTCTGCTTAACACTCTTGTGGAGGAAACATCTTGAGCCAGGCTGCCCACTTGACTGGGTCCTTGGCCAGCTCCTTCTGCTATTTTGTTGCAACCTGCATCTCTCCTCATAGCTTCTCCTGCTGTCTTGCCTCTGAACAGGCTGATGGCTGCAGGCCACAGTTGGTCTCTGGGTTGGCCTATAGTCCTTGTTGCTGGGAGCCAGGTTGAGATTGTGAAGTTGGTCTCAGCTTAGCCTCCAGTATGCAAATGCACTACACAGGGCTGGTCTCCAACAGCCACACCCATTTTCTTTAACTCTCTTCCCAGAATGTTTCAGAGAGTCAAAACAGGGGAGTCCATCATGACTGGATTCTTAGTGTGAGAGCAAGACCAGAAGCCCACATGGAGGAAAGCAAAGCACAGCTGCTGGAGGCTGGGTGTGCTGCCACAGATGGTGCTGCTTAGTCCATGCAATGCATAGTGGAGAGGATCATCTGGGAGCTCCCCAGTTACAATGCCAAGAATGCTATAGATCTACTCTGAGGTGTACAAATGGCAGGAATTGGTGCTCACAGCCTTGAGGACACAATTCATACAATCCAGGTCATGGGTGGACCTGCAACAGGGATCCTTCAAGTTGGTATTACTGCGCACAGTATTTGCACTCAATTCAGTGGTGTTAGGGGGACCATGGGCTTCAGAGAACATGGTCCAAGTATCAGGGGCACCTGTTAGCTTTCTGAAGCACTGAAGTTTGAAAGCACCATGACTGATGCACTGGAACACAAGTGCCTGCTTTCTGGGTGAGGCCTTGAACTTGGTCTTGCTGATGAAGACTCCAACAAACACTCATTCATAGAACTTGTCCCTTACATGAGCAGTGGCACCACAGAACACTGGCAGCAGCTGGTCTGGAGGTTCAAACTGCAAGATGATTCTCAGGGCCATTTCGTGGCAGATCCAACACTTGAAGGCTATGGCACTGACTTGCTACAGCAGGTCTTTCAGCTGCTCCCTGCCAGCACCACCATGTTTATTCAGGTCAGGCACAGTAACCCTCCTTTGCTTGCAGCCTGCAAGGCTACATCCAGGAAGGGGGCAGAGCTGCCTAGGGATCCAAGCGGATGACATCATGCAGCTCTGTTCACTACCCTCTGGAGCTGGTGATACAGTGTTCAGGGTGGGACTGTATCAGATGTACTATTTCATTGAGCTTCATATGGCAGCATATGAGACTCATGCAGGGGCATCATTGGTAACCACAGATTGGAGCTGGGCACCTCTCAGATGATTCAAATGCATTGCCTCTAGAAGTGACAAGGCCCTGGAGCACTCTCAGGCATCCCTCACAGATTTCCCCTCACAGCAGCTGTTGAAGGTTGGTCTCCAGTCCCAGGTTTCCACACTCTTTTCGTTTGAGCCCTTTCCTCAGCTTACTCTGACTAGTCCACAACCTGCTTTTGTGGGCCCTTCCTGGCTAACAAGCTAGTTGATCACAACCCACTTCAGATCCCCATGAAATTCCTGTACAAGGTGCTAGAAGACCTTATTGGTGGTGGGGAAGGTGATTGTCACAACCCCTCAGTGTGTGGTGCCTCCTGAACTTCAGGTGGACTCTCTTCCATGGAGCACTCCATGCCTTTCTCCATTGCTGCTGGATTCAGTGATGCTTGGGGATGCCCCTGCATAAACTGGGCTCTACAGAGACTTCTTTTGAAAAGTAGAAAACTGAATTAGTCTCTGCACATTTCCTCTGCTTCTGAAATGTGATGCAATAATGTAATTAAATATACTTGATGTGATAACTATTCTAGAATAATCATTCATGCAGTTTAATTTTAAACATATATAATACTATATCAAATAACCTTGTTAGGATAAAGGCCTATTGTTTTAATAGATCAATAGTAATATTATTTTTAAATTTACATTTTAAGACAGAGGAATATGAACATACAGAGCACCATCTGCTGGTTCTCTTATAAAATGCCCACAATGGCCAGAGCTGGACCAGGATTAATTGGGATCTTAGAATTCAATCCAGAATCCTACTTGATTGAGGGAATCCAGTTTTTGAGCCATCTCATGCCACATCCTGAGGGGTGCATTAACAGGAAGCTACAGTTCAGAATGGAAATGTGACTCAAGCCCAAGATATGGAACACAAACTCTGATAAAGAACTCAAACATCCCAACTTATGTGTTATTTGCTAGAACAAATGATTATCCTGAAAGCATTTTTATCTGTAACTTTTTCATACATTTTGCCTATAGAAATGTAGAAGCAATGAATACTCTCATGGGTTTAATATTGCTGCTCTTTATTACACGGAAAGGTTATTTCTGCTTTGATATTTCTTTTTAAATACTATATATGATTTTTATCATAAAGCTTTTTATTTTATGCACACAAAGTAAATAGTATCTATGTAATTTCTTTAATTATTTTCATTAAAAAATCTGTGCATCCAAAAATATTAGCACAAGATGTTTATTGTGGAATCATAGTAAATATTGCAAGTACCTCTTAAATTATTTTTTTGTCTGAGAGTGAGAAACAAGCCAATAGATACAAACAGAAAGAGAGATAGACATCTCCCACACACGCGTTCACTCCTCAAATGCCTACAATAGCCCAGGTGAGGCTGGGACCAGATGAGAAGTCAATCTAGGTACCTACTTGCTTCATCACTTGCTGCTTCCTAGAGTGCACCTAAGCAGGAAACTGAAATGAGGGGTTAGTGTTGGGATTCAAACTCAGCATTCCACCATGGAATGCAGGCATCTCAGCTGTTAGGACAAATGCTCACTCCATAATTTTAAGCTTATTTTGGCTATTTACTCAAATAGAAAGTTCTTTTAAAAATGATTTTAGAAGGGCTGATGCTATGGTATAGTTGGCTTAGCCTCCTCATGTAGTGCCAGCATCCCATAGGTGTTCTGGCTCATGTCCTGGCTGCTCCTCTTCTGATCTAGCTCTCTGCTATGCCTGGGAATGCAACAGAAGATGATCTGAGTGCTTGGACCCTGCACCAGCATGGGAGACCCCAAAGAATCTACTGGTTCCTGGTTTTAAATTGGCCCATCTCTGACCATTGCATCTATTTAGGAAGTGAACCAGCAGATGGAAGACCTTTCTAGCTATCTTTCCCTCATCTTCTGTACTCTGCATCTCAAATAATTAAAATAAATTCTGTAAAAATTATTTTAGAATAACATTTTTTAAAGTATTGTAATTGTACATATTTATGGGACATGACAAGATAAGGGAACACCTCAGGTTAGTTAGCATTTTCATCTTCTTAAATATTAAATGGTTTTCTAATAATTGTACATAATTATGAAGTGTAATGTGAAATTTCAACAAATGTACATCACATGAGCTGGTAAAATCAGTCATTAACATTTTCCCATCTTTGCCGTTAGTTGATGATTACAGCATATAAGAACCCCTCTTTTTATTTGCTCAAAAAATATCTAATAGGTTATTGTGAACTATAGCCATCCCACTCTGTTATTTAATACTAGGAACTTATTCCTTCAAAATCTGATTTGGTACCCATTATTCAACCTCCTTTAATCTAACATACACACTTACCATCCTACAATTATCATTATTTTGTGTTCAGATCGACTTGTTTAGCTTCAACACATGTAGGATAAAGTGTAGTATTTATCATTGTCTATTTTGCATATTTGAAGTGACATCAAATCCAAATCCATCCATTTTGCTGAAAGTTACAGAATGTCATCCTTTTTATGGCTGATAGTATTCCATTGTGAATATGTACTGCATTTTCTTTTTTTTTTAACTTTTATTTAATGAATATAAGTTTCCAAAGTACAGCTTATGGATGACAATGGCTTCCCCCCCATAAAGTCCCTCCCACCCACAACCCTCCCCTTTCCCACTCCCTCTCCCCTTCCATTCACATCAAGATTCATTTTCGATTCTCTTTATATACAGATCAGTTTAGCATACATTAAGTAAAGATTTCAGCAGTTTGCTCTCACACAGAAACATAAAGTGAAAAATACTGTTTGAGTACTAGTTATAGCATTAAATCTCAATGTACAGCACACTAAGGACAAAGATCCTACATGAGGAGTAAGTGCACAGTGACTCCTGTTGTTGACTTAACAAATTGACACTCTTGTTTATGGCCTCAGTAATCACCCTAGGCTCTTGCCATGAGCTGCCAAGGCTATGGAAGCCCCCTGAGTTCACTGACTCTGATCATATTTAGACAAGGCCATGGTCAAAGTGGAAGTTCTCTCCTCCCTTCAGAGAAAGGTACCTCCTTCTTTGATGACGCGTTCTTTCCACTGGGATCTCACTCACAGAGATCTTTCATTTAGGTTTTTTTTTCCCCCCAGAGTGTTTTGGCTTTCCATGCCTGAAATAGTCTCATGGGCTTTTCAGCCAGATCCGCATGCCTTAAGGGCTGATTATGAGGCCAGAGTGCTGTTTAGGACATCTGCATTCTACGGGTCTGCTGTGTATCTCACTTCCCATGTTGGATTGTTCTCTCCCCTTTTTTTTTTCTATCAGCTAGTATTTGCAGACACTATTCTTGTTTATGTGATCCCTTTGGTTCTTAGTCCTATCATTATGATCAATTGTGAACAGAAATTGATCACTTGGACTAGTGAGATGGCATTGGTACATGCCACCTTGATGGGATTGAATTGGAATCCCCTGGTATGTTTCTAACTCTACCGTTTGAGGTAAGTCAGCTTGAGCATGTCCCGAATTGCACATCTCTTCCCTCTCTTATTTCCACTCTTATATTTAACAGCGACCACTTTTCAGTTAAGTTTCAGTACTTAAGAATAATTCTTTATCCACTTATCTGGTAATGTACATTTAAGTTTATTCTATATCTTGCTATTGTGAAGAGCACTACAATAAACATGGGAGTTCAGGTATATTTTTAATAGAATGATCTCATTTCTTTTGAAATATACTCAGCTGGATCTTTTTATGAAAAATAGTAAACATGTAAATGCTAGAGCCATGAGCCATAAACTGATGTTATTTGTCTTGCAGAAATGTTGAGCTTTGCCTGCACATTAAAAAATTGGAATTGCATATTAAATTGCAGATTTAAGAAATGGGGTCTTGGGGCTGATGCTGTGGGGAAACATTGCTATTGTTATGTTTCTTAAAATTCACACTCATATGTAAATTGCCCAAAAATGGAACATCACTCCCCTGGTAACTTTTTAAAAATATGATATCATAATGGTGGTTTATGACATTCCAATTAATTATTACATCACCAGGTCCTATGTCATCACAATTGATTATGAGATAATAATGGTAGTTTAGGACATCAAAATTTTTTACAGAATCACAACAGATTTTGATTTCTCAATGTTTTCTATTATATCATAAATGATTATAACACCATAACAAGTTTTATGGCATCACAGTGGAAGCTTATAACATCACAATGATAGTATATGATATCACAATTATAACATCACAATGGTATGTTATGCTACAATGGCTTTTATGGCTTCAAAGTTGAATTAATGATCAGCGCCACAACTCACTTGGCTAATTCTCTGCCTGTGGCACTGGCACCCTGGGTTCTAGTCCCAGTTGGGGCACCGGATTCTGTCCCGTTTGCTTCTCTTCCAGTCTAGGTCTCTGCTGTGGCCTGGGAGTGCAGTGGAGGATAGCCCAGGTCCTTGGGCCCTGCACCCACATGGGAGACCAAGAGGAAGCTCCTGGCTTCTGGCTTCAGATCTGCACAGCATGCCAGCCGCAGAGTGCCAGCCATAGCAGCCATTGAGGAGGTGAACCAATGGAAAGGAAGACCTTTCTCTCTCTCTCTCTCTCTCACTGTGTAATTCTGCCTGTCAAAAAAATAAAAGTTCAGTTAATAATGACAACATGGTAGCTGGTTTATGAAATCACATTTTTCTATTTATCACAGTATACATCACAATATTAGTATATGTCATCACAGTGGTTTTCATGACATCATAATTGATTATGACATCACAATCATGGTCTATGAAATCATAATGTGACATCACAATGCAAGGTTTAAAATGTCACAGTGGTATTTATGACTTTACAATTGATTATGGCATCACAGTGGTTAGTTTGTGACATGAAAATCATTAGTTTATTGCATCATAATATTGATGGCAAAATAATGGCTTTCATTATATCACAATTGATTATCATACAACAATGGCAGTTTAACACTTCACAATTGATTATGACTTCCTAAAGGTAAGTTTGTGACATCACCATGGTTTTTATTAGTTCACAATTGACTATGACATCAAAATGGTATCTTTATAGCATCACAATGATTTATTGACTTTAGAATTGCTTATAATGTTACAATGATAGGTTCATAACATCATGGTGGCTTTTAAGACTGCAATATTGATCATAATATCAAACGGATTATGAAATCACCATGATTATTTATCATATCCCAGTTGATTTTTGTGACATCACAATTGATTATGACATAACATTGGTAGCTTTATTGCAATAACAATTGTATGTTATGCCATCACAATACTGGTTTATGGAATCACAATAGATTTTATGACATTATAATTGGGTTTATCATGAAAATGATGCTTTATGACATCATAATTGATATGACATCACTATAGTTTAAACAGCAAAGGTTGCTCATGTTATCACAATTATAGTTTATGACATCACAAACTGGTTATAACTTCATACTGGTATATGTATAACATCACAATGGTATTTATGAGTCAATTGATTAGGACATCACAATGGTAGGTGTATTATATCCTAGCTGATTAGAAAATTACAAGGATTTTTATGATATCATAATTGATTATGACATTACAATTATAGCTTTATATTATTTACATCATGGTTTTTCATATCATAATAGGTATTGACTTTAAAATTGTTTTAATTACATCACAGTTGATTATACCATCATATTGGCAGTTTTATGACATTTCAATTGTGGCTTATGATATCAAAATATTGTTTCATGACTTTATAAATTATAATGACCTCACAGTGAAAAGTCATGTCCACACAGTGTTCATTTATGACATCTCAATTGATTGTTACCTCACAATGGCAGTTTCATGGCATCACAATGATATTCATGGTTTCACTATTTCATCATGACTACACAATGTTTGATCTATGATATCACAATTACACATTCATGGCAGCATATTAGTATATGATATCAAAATAGTTTTCATAATATCTGATTTTATTATAACATCAATATTGTGTTTTGTGACATCACAATTGATACTGCCATCAAAATGCTGGTTTATGACATAGTAATTGAATAAGCCATCATATAAGTTTATGACATCAAAATGGTTTTCATGATCTTACAATTAAATATGACATTATAATGGTTACTTTATGAGATCACAATTAATTATAATGTCATAATGGTAAGGTTATGATGTCCCAATTATTTCAATGACTTCACAATTGATTATGACACCAAAATGGTAATTTTATAAAATCACATTGGTCATTATGACATAATTAGGGTTGTTTATGCATTGCAATTGATTATAATGTTACAATGGTAGTTTTGTAATACCACAATGGTTAGTTTCTGTTATTATTATTTTGTTTTACTGTAGTACAATACTTTATGCCACCCCAATATTGATTTATAACATCATAATTGTTTTATAGCATCACTACTGATTATAGTATCACAAAGGTGGATTAGGATATCTCAAAGATTATGATGTAACAACATTGGATTTGTGGCATCACATTGGCTTTTTTGACTTGACATTATAGAGATTGGTTTATTTGTGTGTGTGTGTCTTTTTTTAAAGTTTTTATTTATTGAATACAACTTTCATAGGTACAGCTTTAGGAATATATTGGTTCTTCCTCCCATACCTACCTTCCCTCCCCCACTCCCATCCTACCTCCTACTTCCTCTCACATCCCATTCTTTTTTAAGCTTCATTTTAATTAACTTTTTATACAGAAGACTAACTTTATACTAAGTAAAGTTCTCAACAGTTTACACACATACCTACATGCAATGCAAAAAAAAAAAAAACAGCTGAGAACAAGTTTTGCAGTTCTCATAGTACAACTTATTAAGGACAGAGGTCATACATGGGGAGTAAGTACACTGTGACTTCTGTTGGTAATTTAACAATTACCACTCTTATTTATGATCTCAGTGATCACTCAAGGCTCTTGCCATGAGCTGTCAAGGCTATGGAAGCCTTTTTTGACCACAAACTCTGTCAATATTTAGACAAGGCCATAAGCAAAGTGGAAGTTCTCCCTTCACTTCAGAGAAAAGCACATCTTTCTTTTATCACCCTTTCTTTCCACTGGGGTCTCATTCACTGAAATCCTTGATGTAGAATATTTTTGCCGCAGTGTCTTGGCTTTTATCAGAATTATTAGATGAATCTATGATGTCTCTGAAAATGTGTGTCCATGATGATTGCCAGCAAAAACTGTAGTCTTTGGATGGAGTTGATGATCTCATAAAGAAAAGCCCAACCATGATGACCACACATTCACAGTGCTAGAACTGGCTTACAATATCAAGTTAAAGAGATATATAGGTATAAGTTATGAACTTAAATGCAAAAGCAAATAAACAGGCTGTTATGAAATAAAATATATTATGATTGCAATGAAAAAATGAATAGTTTTAGTAGCAATGATAGAATGCAAAGAAGATAAAAAAAAACTGTTGAAAACTAGACTATTGGGGCTGGCATTGTGACATAGTGGGTAAAGTCACTGTCTTCAGGGCTGGCATCCCAAATGGGTACCTGTTCAAGTCCTGGCTGCTCCTCTTCTGATCTAGATTTCCCTATTGGGAAAGCACTAGATGATGGACCAATTCTTTGGCCCCTGCACCCATGTGGGAGACATGGAAGTCTACTAGGCTGTGGGTTCAATCTGGCTTGTCCATGGCCATTGTCAGAATTTGAGGAGTGAACCAGGATGGAAGATCTTAAGATCTTTCTCTTTCCTCTCTCTCTCTCTCTCTCTCTCTCTCTCTCACACACACACACACACTCTTACTTTCACTCTCTGTCTCCCTCTCACCCTGTAACTCTGCCTTTCAAATAAATAAAATATTTTAACAATATACTATTATAATTAGGTAGAAAGAAAAATAAATGAGTGCTTCAGGAAATGTTAATCAAAGAAAACACCACCTGCCAGAATAAAAACACCAGTAAAATATTAGTATTTAGGGCTAACCTACTGATATTTCCAAAAAAATCAAAAGTAATGGTATGGCTCCATAAACAATCACACTTACCATAAAATCTGTTACCTTGAAGTGGGTAAAGATCAAATGCTCCTAAAATGGCTCTGAAAAATTCTGTACATGAAGGTTCCCAGAACAACTTATACAATTTTGTGGTAGTTGATAACCTCATAATGAAAACACCAAGAAAGATGGCTTAAGGTTCACAGTGGTAGGATTTGCTGAGCATAGATTACTAAATATATATATAGGTGATAGTTACAAGGACCAAGATAAAAAATTAAGTAAAGATAGAGATGCTATGAAATCAAATATATTATAAGAAAAATAATTTTAGAGAAACAATAGTACAACAAAAAGTAGATATAGGTATTTTGGCTGGAAACTATATGACTACAATTACCCTAAAAAGGAAAATGGATGAAAAAAATAAAAAATGGAAATCAAAGCTCAAGTTAAGTTAGCAGTAAAAATTCAAAGAAGCCAGTGTCTGCACCTATTATAATGCAACTATCATACACTGATAGTAAATATAGAGTCCCATAAAATTCAAATAATTTAGAAATATGTTGCATGTGACCCAACATTATGGTACAGCAGATAAAGTTTCCATCTGTAAAACAAGCATTCCAGATTGGTGCTCGTTCCTATCCTTGGTGCTTCACTTCTCATCCAGCTCCCTGTTAATGGCATGAGAAAAGCAGTGGAAGATAGACAAGTGATTGGGCCACTGCCACTCATGTGGAAGATGGGAAGAAACTCCTGGTTGCAGCCTGAACCACACAGCCATTGCAGCAATCTGGAGAGTAAGCCAGCAGATGGCAGATCTCTGACTCTCCTCTCTGCAACTCTTTCAAATAAGAAAGAAAAATTTAAAAAGGAAAAGAATAAAAGATGACTTTAAAATTCATGACACGGATGATGTGAATTATCATGAATGCCAAGATCTTTCAAAATATTTGTAAATGATGGTTCTCAATACAACTTAAATAATTTTGGTGGAATTCATGACCTCATAATCAAAATTTAATTTGTTCACAGGTTCACAATGGAAGGATAAACTTAGATTAGGATATTATAGGCTGGTGCCACAGCTCAACAGGCTAATCGCTGCCTGTGGCATGGGCACCCTGGGTTCTAGTCTCAGTCGGGGCACTGGATTCTGTCCCGGTTGCTCCTCTTCTAGTCCAGCTCTCTGCTGTGGTCCCTGAGTGCAGTGGAGGATGGCCCAAGTGCTTGGGCCCTGCACCCTCATGGGAGACCAGGAGAAGCACCTGAATCCTGGCTTCAGATCAGTGCTGTGCACCAGCTGCAGCACACTTGCCACAGCGGCCATTGTGGGGTGAACCAATGGAAAAGGAAGACCTTTCTTTCTGTCTCTCTCTCACTATCCACTCTACCTCTCAAAAAAAAAAAAGGATATTATAAACACACACAGGTAATGGTAATAGAAAATATGAAGCATAAAAATATTGGATGTTTTCTGAAATAAAATAAGCTGTGATTAAGAGAGGAGAAATGAGTAATCCAGTGGGAGAAATAATAGATTGATAAAAGACATATGGAAAATTGCTGATAACAGACTATTACAACACATTAAAAAAGGGAAATAAAGACTCAAGAAAACAAAATCAAAGACAATAGCACTTACCAGAATAGTCTTCGACTTCTTTATCTTTCACAACTAAAGGAAAATTTAAGCCCCATAAGCATCCATAAAATGTACAAAATATATTACTTGAAAGTGGTGAATGATTACCCCATCCTAAGTCTCTCTGAGAAACTGTGTACATGAAAGTTTCCAGGACAGCTTACAGAACTTCTGGCCTCCATTCCACCAGTCAAATACTGGCTTAAACTTGGATATTAAAGGTATGTACAGGTGGTAAGTAGAAATTCAAAGAACAAAAAGTTCAAATGTGCTGCAAATATTATGAAATGAAAAGCAATTTGCTGTCATTACTATAAGAAGAAATGAGTACTTTGTTAGAAACAATACAAATGCCAGGATATAAGAGAAGTTGCTGAAAAGTAGCCCATAAAAATGACATTAAATCTGTATTGGTAATTGTTATATATTCAAAGACAGCACAAAACATAAAGTTTGCAGATATTTTAAATAAAATATGGTAATTATCATTAGAAAGAATGGTTAATTTTGTAGGAGCATCTGATTTAAAATGAAATAGCAGGATTATATATTTCCTGTCCTTTCAGAATTTAATTTTTCTAGTAACTAATTTACATTTTACTTAGTATTAAATGTTACAAAATATCAATACACAATGCATTAGGGAAAATACTGGTCCTTTCCTACAGGTGGCTTGAACAGCAATGTTCTAGCAACAGTCTAGAATGCATTATTAAAAACTTACATCATACAGAGTAAAAATATTTAATTAATTGAATATTAAACTCATTCTAAAATACTAATTTATTTATTTGAAAGACAGAGTACAGAGAGGCACAGAGAGCAAGAGACCAGCTCTCTGCTGTGGCCAGGGAGTGCAGTGGAGGATGGCCCAAGTGCTTGGGCCCTGCACCCCAGGGGAGACCAGGAGAGGCACCTGACTCCTGCCTTCGGATCACCGTGGTGTGCTGGCCTCAGCGGCCATTGGAGGGTGAACCAATGGCAAAGGAAGACCTTTCTTTCTGTCTGTCTCTCTCTCACTGTCCACTCTGCCTGTCAAAAAAAAAAAAAAAAAAACACCACAATGTGGTTTCACTTCACCCAAGTTAGAATGACACACACACACACAAACACAATAAATGTTAGTGAGAATGTGAGGAGAAAAGTTCCCTAATACACATTTGGTGGCAATATAATTTAGTACAACCATCACTAGAGACAGTGTGGAGATTCCTCTACAATCTGAGAAAGATCTACAATATGACATAGCCATCCCACTCCTGGGAATGTATGCAAAGGAAATGAAATCAGCATAATTGAGTTATCTGTGTCCCCATGTTTACTGCAGCTCAGTTCACAATAGCTAAGACTTGGAATCAACCCAGATGCCAATCAACTGATAACTGAATAAAGAAATAATGTCTTTTGCCATAATATTGATGCAACTGGAAACCATTATGATCAGTGGAATAAGCCAGTCTCAAAAAATACAAACATCCTGATATCCATGATATGTGGTTACTAATATACAGAGTCCAAAAATGTTATGTATAGGAGTGAAATTGACATTTCGGATTATTGTTTATGGCTCTTTCTATACTCTTCAGGAGCAGTAAGTTTCCTTCTATTATTTGTTGAATCCTTTACTTTGTGGAGGGTTAAGCTTGTGATTATAACATAAACTGAAAGTATGTCCTTGTAAAAATTAAACTAATAATGAAGGAGGGAGGAAGCTATGAGCCTGGGCAGGAGAGAGGTTAGGGTAGGAAGTATCACTATGCTCCAAAAATCTGAATATATGAAATGCATAAAATTTATTCCCCTTATATAAATAAAATGTAAAAATAAGTAAATAAATCAAAAGGAAATAAAGATAACAATTCAATTTCAAAATCATAAAAGGGAATAAAATACTTAGGAATAAACTTAACCAAGGAAATAAAATATCTAAATGTTGAAAACTATGTCATACAAATAAATGTAATATATCTTGTGTTCACAGATTATAAAATATGTAAGAAATCAATATGATCCTAGTGATCCTTAGATTCAAATCATTCTTTATAGTATCCTAATAGTTATTTTTAGAAAAAAATTTAAAAAACTATACAGAAAATTCATATGGAATGTCAAAAGATCTAAATAGCCCAAATATCTTGAAGAGTTTCCCCTATGCTCTTGATTAATTTGATGGTGTCGTGGCATAGATTTAGATCTTTAATGCATGTTGAGTGGATTTTTGGTCTTGTTTCATACTTCAACAAGTGATTTAATTCCATATTTCTTGTTTGATACTGCCCTAATTCAAATTAATTGAATACATACTTAAAGAAATACTTCATTTTTGTTACATGAAACAATTTAAAAGATGTATTAATCATCAATTTAAGATAAAGTATTGCCTCCTAATCACTCCACTTAGAATGAGAAAATGCCAATATACTTATTTCCAGATTATGTTTGTCTTAATAAACTCCTTCCAAAGATCATATTATTAGTTGCAATACTAATTTAATACCCCTTAACCTTATACACCAAGAAAGATGATGTTTTGAGTTTATTTTTATTGACAATAATTATATATACCTATTGGCTACAGTGTGAGATTTTAATTGATGCATGCAATGTGTACTGAACAAAGCATGGTAAACAACATTTTCCCTTCTCTGAAATTACACTTCATGATCACAGCCTTTGAGCACCTTTCCTGTTTGCTTTTAAAATATAGAATAGAGTATATGGTCTATAGTCACACAACCATGCTATGTAACACTAGGAACTCACCCCTACCATCCAACTCATCTATCATCTAACTACTCCAAAAAGAGAGGAGCCCTCCAAGTAGTTTTTAAAAATTATGTAATTAATTAGTTTTAAAGAAAAAGAGACACATAGAGAAACAGAGAGGGAGAGAGAACACTCTCACCCACTGGTTCACTTCACAAATGCCTACAACAACTATGGTTGTGACAGACCTCAACAATGATTTAGGAATAACATCAAAAGCACAGGTGACAAAAGAAAAATAAAGAAGTAGGACTGCAAAAAACAAAAAAAAATATGTGTACTAAAGGGAAAGCTGAAAAGTTAAAGCAAGGAATAGGAGAAAATATTGGTAAACCATAGTATGATTAAAGGAATAATACAAAGAACTTACACAACTCAAAGGGAAATACCGTAATAAAAAATGGACAAAGGATCTGATCAGTCTTTCCACAAGCAGCCAATAGGTATTTGAAAAGGGGCTCCCAGCACTGCCAATCAAGAGCACAATGGTTATGATCTCACATATGTAAAAATGGCTATTATCAAAAAGTAGAAACTATAAGTACTGAACCAGAATTGGAGAAAGGGAACAGATAAATTCTTTTTGGGAATGTAACCTGATATACTTACTATGAAATGCACTACAGAGTTGCCTCAAACAAAATTAAAAATGGAACTAATAAATGATAAAGCAGTCCCATAATTGGGTGCGTATCTAAACAAATAAAATTAATATCTCAAAGACAAATCTGCACAGCCATGTTCATGTGAGCACTATTCACAAGAACTAGATATATAAATACATTGTCTATCAAAATGAATAGAGAAAATGCCACACACTCACACACACACACAAATCACATTCAACCTTAAAAAAGAAATCCTGACATTTTGTCATAACCTGGATTCAAAAGTATGAATGTGGACATTAAGTTGATTGAAGTATGACACAGAAAGATAAATATCACACAATTTCCCTTATTTGTGGAACCTTATAAAATCAAATTTAAGAACAGATCATAGTAATGTGGTTTCCAGGGGCTGAGAGTGAAGGAAATGGTAAGATATTAGTTGAATGACACCCATTTATCATTAGGAGATAAATTAACTCCTTGAGACATAATACACAGCACAGAAGCAAAATGAATACACTACTGGGTACTCACACTTGTAAAGATATTAATTATTCTTTTAAAAACTGTGTAAGGTGAAGGACTTGTTAGGTTGATTGTCCTAGTCATTTCATAATGTACATGCACAAGGGAACTCCAAAAGATTTGTGAAAAACTAGATTAAAAGATAAAGGGAATTTTCCATAAACTTTTAAAAAAGTCCCCTCACAAATCAAAATATCAGGTTGCAGGCCTCGAATACATACAAATTTTGTTTGTCAATTATACTCCAATAACCTTGAAAAAATCACCCTACATCAAAATTAAAATTAACTTAGGAATCTAGATTGATATCTTTGTGGTTGGAAAGACATGGTGGAACAGAAACAGTTTTAAAACACTCGTAAAGGTGGCTACCTAAAATTTCCAACTTTAAAGTACAGAGACACATCGCAGTCTGTCTAGCGAACATATAAATGCTAAGATGACATCGAGGTAGCAAAATACAACGTCCTCATGACCCCCTAAAACCTAGACTAAAACCCTGACTGAAATAAAGCTGCTTTGGTAGCCTACCTGGTCTGTGCCTTTGTGATGGCTCTGAGCAGAAACGGGACAGGATGCATGGAATCGCGGGTGCCAGTCCAGCCCCCATACTGCAATCCAGCCCCCATGCTGGCTCCACACTGAGGGCAGGGTCGTGCTGTGAGCAGGAATGGGACAGGAAGCCTGGATTCCCTGGTGCCAGTCCAGCCCCCATCCTGCAGACCACCCCCACACTGGCCCCACACTGAGGGAAGGGTCGTGCTGTGAGCAGGAACAGGACAGGACACCTGGAGTCCTGGGTGCCAGTCCAGCCCCCATCCTGCAGTCCAGCCTCCACACTGGCCCCACACTGAGGGAAGGGTCATGCCAGTAACAGAGGGCCCACAGACCCCAGAGCCAACCTCTGGGAACCCCGCATCCCACCAGCCTTTTCCAGCAACATCCTCCTGCTCCCCTTCCCCGCTCCTCAGACCTGGCCCCACACACTCACCGTGTCCCGGTCCGAGGGGGTGGTGTCTTGCGATGGAAGAGGGGCAGAGAACAGAGCAGCGGAAGCCGGCTACCCCCAGTGTTCCTAGTGCTGGAGCTCCCTCCTGGGGCTTCTCTCCTCAGTGGAACAAGACTGCTATGGCGTCAACATCCCGCGTGATTTGATTGCACAGCTTGCATACCAGCATCACGTCATAAAAGACGCAGCCAATCAACATCCTCCATAGCGCTGACCTACAACTTCAGGTCTTTCTGGAGGGGAAAACAAGAGGGAGTTTGGGCTCCACCTCCCTGCGGTGGGCGCGGGGGAATTCTCTCTCTTCTCTGGTCCTGCCAGCCACTGGGTCCCTCCTGCATCTTCCTGAGTGGCTTCTGCTTGGGGGTTGAACGTAATTCAGGTCAGCTACAATTTAATGGCTGTTTATTCACTCAAGAGCCTTTGCTTTTTTATCATATATGTGACACTTGTTGCTCCCCGTCTTCGTGGAGGAACGACACAGGACCCTGCACTGTTCTTTTGTCTGCTTGGCCCTCCCCAGGTTTGCTGCTGGTTCTTCCCGGGTTGGCTACCGACCCTTCCACCTCTGTGGAAGGGCGGTTCCCCCTAGCCACTTTCCCCACTTCCGCGGGGGAGCGGCACACCACCGGCCGGCTCTCTCGGGGGCTGCTCAGGTGTTCCTTCAGACAGATGTTCCTCTTAGATGTTCCTGGTGCATGTTGTCTCTCTCCTCCTTTATAGTCCTCTTCCGCCAATCCCAACTCTGCTACCCACACGCCAAGTATGCTGCTCTCCTGTAATCAGGAGCAGGATCAGCTCCTGCAGGTTATTGGTTGAACTGGAGGCAGCTGCGTAGAAGCTGTTCACTCCTCTCCCAGCGCCATATTGTGGGAGAGCAGATGCATAGAATAAGTCTTAATTCGAGTTAACAGTCTAGTCCGAGTTGCTCCCCACAACACTTTTTGTCTAATGAATCTTCTATGTTATTTTTTAATATTGATTTAAAGAATGTTTAAGTATATAACGTAATTTAATCCTTTTTTTCCAATTTTACTTGCACATTTATTTCTAGTTTGCCTGTTGTCCTTTAATATTATTTTCTATTTGCTTCTTCCTGGTACTTAGTAGAAACACACACACACACACACACACACACACACACACACACACAATCTTTCCAGTAATCTCATTTATCAATTGTATTTGTTTTTAGTTTTTCCTGGATTATCTCTGTATATAAACCTCATCCAATATATTCACATTTTACAACTTATAAATTGATCTTTACACCATATAATTTCTTTTTGCTGTTTTATTTCCCTTACTGCCCTTGAAATAGAAAGCTCGAGAGAGTGCAGGAATCGTGATCTAAGTTTACTCCCAGGGAGAAAAAGTTTCAACGATGCTGTATTACTTGTGTTGTTGGCTGTAGGTTCATTTCGCTCTTGATCGGAGTAACGAAGTCACTGGCTTTTTTGTTGTTCTGCAGGCAGTTTTCTTTTTTACTAGATGCTGAACTTTATTAAAGCCTTCCAACATGTAATCTAAATGACCATGTGATTTTCTTCTTGTGTTTTTTACCTACTTGGATGACTTGTCTGAGAATCTTTACCACTCTTGTGTGTTTTATTAAGTCCTGCTTGCTATTGATATATTTTTATGTTATTTCATTTATTATATTAGTACTTTGCTGCAGATATCTGTAGCTATGTTTATGAAAGGGATGCTTTTAATAAAACTTAATGCTTATTTCAAGTCCTGGTCTGCTTGCATCATCCTCACTGCAATGCAGGTGTTCAAAAAGAAACCAAGAAAAAAGCTCTACTTATTTGCACTTTGGGTGAAATGTAGATTTGTTTTTTCTTCTCTAAAATTTTGGAGTATTCTGTAATTCTGGATCTGAAATTTTGATTCTGTGACTTTTTTCTTGATTGGTTGTTTAGAATTTTCAAAGTATGATTTAACTTACCTGATTTATATAGTTTTCCTACTTTATGTTATATTTGTTTTTTTGCAAATTTGATTTTCAATATAGGGAAGATTTTGATTCCTGTAGTGAAATGTTACTTCTAAGAATTTCATACCTTTCTCCTAGCATCTTGGTCAGAATTATAACCTACAAAGGAATGATTCTGTTTTAATTCCTAAACTGGTTATTTGTGTTACTTTCCCCATGGGTTCCTTAATCGTTTTTCCTAATGGTTTATTAACTTTGTTAATATTTTTCTTAAAAAAATTCATTGTGTCCTTGTTTATTTGTGATACATTTTATAGCACTTCATAGAAATCTCCTCTTTTCTTTTTTCTTGCCTTTCTTCAATACTTTTTTATTTTTTTCTTTATAATTCTTAAAGAGGAAGCTGTAATGATGATTTTGAGTGTTTTATTCTAATGTAACCACTTGACTATAAATTATCTCTGAGCACTCATTTACTGCATCCTCAGTGTTCCTTCAGGTGTTTCTAACACCTGTGTGTGCAAGACGTGTCTGTCTCCCAGTATCCCTAATTCCATGTACCTGCAGCCATCACAGGTTACATGTGTCTCCAGGTCTGAAACCCATATGTACTGATTGGTAGATTAGTGCTTCAGTCATTAGAGGCCCATTCCTTACACTTGTGTGCCCAGTTAATCACAGCCCATCAACTACCCTTTCCAAGTCTGCAAAAGGACTATGGCCCCTTAAAATATATCACATCTTAATTTCTTTTAGAGAAGCAGACACAATTTCCCAGACAGCCCAAGTTAGACATTTCCACATAAACTACTGACAACATTGAAGTGTCGGCTTCCATATCAACCTTTCATATCAAATAGAACTGCTCTGATTGTCAGGTGTTTTTTCTTCACAGGGCTGCCTGTTAATTGCCAATTTGTGTCGATGCTAGTGAGAGTCATATATCTTATTTTCCTATTAATTCTCATGACATTCTGGAGTGGCATGAATGGCAAAATTCTGTCCTCATAGAACACATTTGAAGAAGGTGGCAAAAATTATATCTTTGTGTAAAAATAGTTCAAGTTTTTGAGGTGCTCTGGATAAAAAATAAAATAATGTCCCAGTGCTTTGGCCAGAATAGTTGAAAGTCCTCAGTAATGGATAATACATGATCTTAAAACAGAAAAATGGAGAGTAAATTTCAATAAGGAAGCTGGGAAAAGATCATTTAAGCTGAAGAAGTGAACAACAAATTTAGATATTTTAGTGAAGGGAAGAAAAATGCAGGTGTATAATCAAAGGATAAAGGAGGACTGAGCTGGAAGATGAAGAAAAAAATGAAACATGGTTACTGTAGTTAATAACAATGTATTGGCTAGCACTGCTGCTCACCAGGCTAATCCTCGGCCTGCAGTGCCAGCACCCCGGGTTCTAGTCCCGGGTGGGGCACCAGTTCTGTCCTGGTTATTCCTCTTCCAGTCCAGCTCTCTGCTGTGGCCTGGGAGTGCAGTGGAAGATGGCCCAAGTCCCTGGGCCCTGCACCTGCATGGGAGACCAGGAGGAAGCACCTGGCTCGTGGCTTCAAATCGGTGCAGCGCCAGCTGTAGCAGCCAATTGGGGGGTGAACCAATGGAAGGAAGACATTTCTCTCTCCCTCTCCCTCTCTCTCTCTCTGTCTCTGTCTCTCTCTCTCTCTCTCTCTCTAACACTGCCTGTCAAAAAAAAAAAAAAGAAAAAAGATTATTTTAGTTCAAAAACACTTGAATCCATATACAGATTTTTGTAATACACATTTCAATGAGTTTTTAAAGATCCCTCATATTAGGCCGGCGCCACTGCTCACTAGGCTAATCCTCCACCTTGCGGTGCCGGCACACCGGGTTCTAGTCCCGGTCAGGGCACCAGATTCTGTCCCGGTTGCCCCTCTTCCAGGCCAGCTCTCTGCTGTGGCTAGGGAGTGCAGTGGAGGATGGCCCAAGTGCTTGGGCCCTGCACCCCAGGGGAGACCAGGAGAAGCACCTGGCTCCTGGCTTCAGATGGGCACAGCGCACTAGCCACACCATGCTGGCCATAGTGGCCATTGAGGGGTGAACCAACGGCAAAAGGAATACCTTTGTCTCTGTCTCTCTCTCTCTCTCACTGTCCACTCTGCCTGTCAAAAAAAAAAAAAAGAAAAAGAAAAAAAAAGAGAGATCACTTATCTTTTTGACACTGGACTTTAGGATCCAGTTTGGAGACTAATCTCTTTGGGTGCACCAACAACGACCTATCTGTTTTTTTCTGGTGGAGATTTGAATTTTGACCTCCAACTTTTTCCTACTTATTTGTTGATTGATTGTTGCCATAAAAAACACTGGAAGGAACATCATGTGAAGGCGTCTTTGTTCCTGGCAGACCAATTCTTGTAGCAGTGCAATGTGTGATGCACATATTGCATATACACATTGTCTTCGAGTCAAACATGTTCAATTTGAACCCATAAAGACTTGTATTCCTGTTTCAAGGATATTCAAGAGATTGACTGAAATAGTCAAAGGCAACCCAAGAGAATTCAGACAAAAAGTAGAGAATGAGGTGGGCTTTGGGAGAGCTGGCCTTTGTCTCCAACACATCATGAACTGTTAATGGGAATGAGCAAGACTAAATGACTGAAAGGTCAAAGAGAGAATCCAGTTAGTTGCCCTGCATTGTCCCCTGGATGTGCCTGACACAGGAAAAATTGAAGTAATCATTGCTTATTAAAGGGAATGGAAATGCATTGCTGAACAAAAATATTATTAAATCAGGTAACTATTGTACATATAGAATGTTGACATATTGGAAAAAGGCAATATTATATTTTCTTTTTTAAAGATTATTTGAAAGTCAAAGCAGAGAGGCAGAGGCAGAGAGAGAGAAAGAGAGGGAGAGAAATGGGAAGAGAGAGAGAGAGACAGAGACAGATACAGAGAGACAGAAAGACAAGAGAGAGGTTTTCCATCTGCTGGTTTATTCCCCATATGTCTGCAACAACCAGAGCTGGGCTGATATGAAGCCAGGAGCCAGGAGCTTCTTCTGGGTATCCTATGCAGGTGCCCCAACCCAAGGATTTGGGTAATCTCCCACTGATTTCCTAGGCCTTAGCAGAGAGCTGGATCAGAAGTAGAGTAGTCAGAACCTGAACCAGCACCCACATAGGATGCTGGCACTGCAGGCAGCAACTTTACCTGCAATGCAACAGCACCAACCCTACATGATGGGATCTGGGATGATATGATAAGTCTTTTAAATTTCATAGAAAATATATATTATGGAAAAGCCATGCATGGATGTAAATATATTTTGCTTCAAAATCTTATTTTTAATTGAATTCTTGCAAAAGCTTCTTGAAATGCCGTGTATATTATGCTAAGAAATATTTTTAAGCCCTACGTTGTTTTTGTATGACTCCATTTTCAATGTGATACTTACTTGCCTTTTCTAAGGCTGTACATTATGACTAAGAAGAATATAAAACTTTGCATCTGCAGTTGTTAAATTTTGGACTTCAAAATCAGAAATGTCATCTATTGGAAGTTAAAGATGTTAATCCTCTAGTCTCTCCTAGATACTTTGCACTGTTTACCTATAAACTTGGGGTATTCAGTTTACTATTTGGATTACTCTGTGCTGGAGATGCATAGCTAGCAGCTGGCACTTTCTTGTGAAATTTGGTTCCACTTAAAACAAAGCAAAAGAAATACCAGTGCTGCTCACAGGACTGCAATTTATTGTTAAATAAATGTTGTATAAACCTTCAGTAAATTTTCAAAACATTAGAAGTTAGTAAGTAGAAAGTGAAAAGCAATAAGACTCAAAGAAAATGCTTAGCAATAGTGCTAATGTCAGAGATGTTACCATTTTAGTTACATGCACTATACCAATTAAGTTATTTCAAATTCAGACATGAGCACACCATTTCCCATAACTACCTTTATATACAGTTAAAAACCTGGGATCCTATGTAGAAAAGTGCTAGTAGCTTAAGTCTCACTTGATTAGAGTCACTTGGAAGTCTATAAGATGTACACTGACTTATCAGAGTAAGGGGAAAATAAAGCCAAGGAAAAGTAGTCCAAAAGGAAAAATGTGCTCATTTAGATTTCAGGTAATAACCTTTATAGATGTTCTCATGGATAATCCATGCATACATAGTTATCATTCATTCGCATAGATTTCATTTTTATTTTTTAAACTTTTAATAAAAATTTGTTTTTGTTTCTGGAATCACATTTTACTATACTTTGTATGTTCCCATCAGAGTAAACTTGGAGTTGCTTACGTCAAAAAGGTCTATAAGTGAAGAACTTGCTCAGAAAAGAGGTTGCCAACCACGTATCTCAGGAGCAGTGCTCACTGCTACCTGAATACTTCAAAGTCTGTATGAGCTGTTTCAATGGAGACAGCTGTAGTTTTCCAGTAAATTTCTATTATTGAATTGCATTTTTTCACATGGGCAGCTTACATCATTAGAAAGCTATTTATTTTCATAATATATTATTCCCATGTGTATCTGCAAGGTGCTTACAGGCATACTACTGAATATATTAAACAATCATGACCTAGTTTCAGTGTAAGAAATTTGAATCTCTCTCATAAAGCAAGAAACATCCACAGTTGAGATTTACATAAGTAGTACCTCTTTAAATAAATAAAAAATAAAATGATATCCTGTCTATAAAGTTGTACTAGTTCATTTTACAGATTATTAAAGTGCTTATGAATGCATTAGTTCTCAGTAAATAAACATGGTGCTACAACACATCTAAAAGGAAAAAGTCATAACACTGGCCCATAGAAGTGCCTAGGATTATTTTATATCTCTTAACATTAGAAAAATTAAATGAAATAAGGAATTAAAATTAAAAGAGAAACAAGAAATTTTACAAAATTAGAACAACTATGGCCTAAAAATATACTGAAATATTCAATTCAGTAACTAAGTGATTTCTGGATTGAACACTGTATAATTAGGTTTGGAGAGTGCTTCTGTTAGCAAGGTCATAAGGTATGTGGAAATAATATAAGCATTTTATAAAGACTGACCCTGAAACAGTAATTGTTTATAAAAATCACATACACCTGGTGCTGTGATATAGAAGGTTAAGCCTCCACCTCTGGTGCTGACATCCCATTTGTCCCTTAGTTCAAGTCCTGGCTTTTCCACTTACAATCTAGCTCCCTGCTAATCTGCCTGGGAAGGTAGCAGAGGATGGCTGATGTACTTGTGCCTCTGCACCCACACAGGAAACATGGAAAGGTTTCCTAGCTTCTGACTTCAGCCTGGCACAGCCCCAGTCACTGTGGCCATTTGGGGAGTGAACCAGTTGATGTAAAATTCTCTCTCTCTCTCTCTCTCTCTCTCTCTTTCAAATAAATAAATAAATAAATCTTTCAAAAATAAATAAAAATCACATGCTAAGATACAACCAGCATACTCAAGGCTTTTGATTTTGATGGAATGAAATCTTAGAGTGGGAATACAAATGAAACCAATAATCATGGAGATGCCACTTGTTTTCACCAATGTAAACAATAGGAACATCATTTCAAGGTATAGCACATTGACAGACTAAAATGAGAAACTGTGAACAATGTTAGTTAATACCAAAATATTCCCTAAGTTGGGAAGTAGTTCTAGTTCTGTTGCCTGTACAATTGCTCTTCAAAACATGTGTTCTCCTTAGAAAATATGTCTTCTGAATGGCTTTGTAGTCAGTGTGGAAAAGTAGGAAATGGGGTTCACAGTGAAGCTGAGTAAAATGCTTCCAAGATGATTCACTGTATCAGTTAGTAATCTCACCATACCTACATGTTGAATTTCAGGATTTTGTTTTTTAACTCCTTCTCAAGTCTGTGGGCTTCAGCTCCTCAGGTAGTAATAATATTTTTCATGTTTAAGTATACAGGTCCCTGCTGTATAGTATTCTATAGAGTACATGTCCCATAATTTCTTTATCCAGTCTACTGTTGATGGGCATTTGGGTTGGTTCCAGGTCTTAGCTATTGTGAATTGAGCTGCAATAAACATTAATACGCAGACAGCTTGTTTGTTTGCCAATTTAATTTCCTTTGGGAAATCCCAAGGAGTGGGATGGCTGGGTTGTATGGTAGGGTTATATTCAGGTTTCTGAGGAATCTCCAGACTGACTTCCATAGTGGCTTAACAAGTTTGCATTCCCACCAACAGTGGGTTAGTGTCCCTTTTCCCCCACATCCTTGCCATCATCTATTGTTGGTAGATTTCTGAATGTGAGCCATTCTAACCAGGGTGAGGTGAAACCTCATTGTGGTTTTGATTTGTGTTTCCCTGATTGCTAGTGATCTTGAACATTTTTTCATGTGCCTGTTGGCCATTTGGATTTCCTCTTTTGAAAAATGTCTGTTGAGGTCCTTGGCCCATCTCTTACGTGGGTTTTTTTTTTTTTTTGATGTTGTGGAGTTTCTTGATTTCTTTGTAGATTCTGGTTATCAACCATTTATCTGTTGCATAGTTTGCGAATATTTTTGTCCATTCTGTCGGTTGTCTCTTCACTTTGCTGACTGTTTCTTTTGCAGTACAGAAACTTCTCAATTTGATGCAATCCCAAATGTTAATTTTGGCTTTGACTGCCTGTGTTCCTGGGGTGTTTTCCAAGAAGTCATTGCCAGTACCTATATCTTGCAGAGTTTCTCCAATGCTCTCTAATAATTTGATGGTGTCAGGTCGTAGATTTAAGTCTTTAATCCATGTTGAGTGAATTTTTGTGTAAGGTGAAAGGTAGGGGTCTTGCTTCATGCTTCTGCATGTGGAAATCAATTTTCCCAGCACCATTTATTGAATAGACTGTCCTTACTCCAGGGATTGGTTTTGGATCCTTGATAAAATGTAAGTTGGCTGTAGATGTTTGGATTGATTTCTGGTGTTTCTATTCTGTTCCATTGGTCTATCCATCTGTTTCTGTACCAGAAACTGTGTCATTTGCAACAAGATGGAGGAATCTGGAAAACATTATGCTGAGTGAATTAAGCCATTCCCAAGGGACAAATATCATATGTTCTCCCTGATTGGCAACAACTAAATGAGCACCAAAGGGGAAACCTGTTGAAGTGAAATGGACAGTACGAGAAACAATGACTTGATCAGCTCTTGTCCTGACTGTTGATGTACAATGTAACACTTTATCCATTTTAGCATTTTCTCTTTGTTTTGTTCTAATCCTATTGGTTGAACTCTATGATTAACACACAATTATTCTTAGGTATTTAAATTTTAACTGAAAAGTGATCCCTGTTAAATATAAGAGTGTGAATAAGAGAGGGAGGAGATGTGCAATTTGGGACATGCTCAATCGGACTTGCCCCAAATGGTGGAGTTAGAATCATGCCATGGGATCCCAATACAATCCCATCAAGGTGGCATGTACCAATGCCATCTCACTAGTCCAAGTGATCAATTTTAGTTCACAATTGATCACACTGATAGGTCTAAGAATCAAAGGGATCACACAAACAAGTCTAGTGTCTGCTAACACTAGCTGATAGAATCAAAAAGGGAGAGAACAATCCATCATGGGAAGCGGGATACACAGCAGATTCATAGAATGGCAGATGTCCTAAATAGCACTCTGGCCTCATAATCAGCCCTTAAGGCATTTGGATATGGCTGAAGAGCCCATAAGAGTATTTTAGGCATGGAAATCCAAGAAACCCTGGGGGAAAAAAAAAGGAAGACCTAAATGGAAGATCTCTGTGAGTGAGATCCCAGTGGAAAGAATGGGGCCATCAAAGAAGGAGGTACCTTTCTCTGAAGGGAGGAGAGAACTTCCACTTTGACTATGACCCTGTTGGAATAAGATCGAAGTTGGCGACCTCAAAAGGCTTCCATAGCCTTGGCAACTCATGACTAGAGCCTAGGGAGATTACTGACGCCATAAACAAGAGTGTCAATTTGTTAAGTCAACAACAGGAGTCACTGTGTACTTACTTCTCATGTGGGATCTTTCCTTAATGTGTTGTCCAATGTGAAGTAATACTATAACTAATACTGAAACAGTATTTTACACTTTATGTTTCTGTGTGGGTGCAAACTGATGAAATCTTTACTTAATATATACTGAATTGATCTTCTGTATATACAGATAATTGAAAATGAATCTTGATGTGAATGGAATGGGAGAGGGAGCGGGAGATCGGAGGTGTGTGAGTGGGAGGGAAATTATGGGGGGAAGCCATTGCAATCCATTAACTGTACTTTGAAAATTTATATTTACTAAATAAAAAATTTAAAAAAAGAATCAAAAAAAAGTATACAGGTACGTAGTTGTTCCAGAGTTTTCACTTCTTGAATTTCATATATCATTTGGTCAAAATCTTAGTTTTTTGTAAATAAAATCTTGTAATAACCTATCCATGGAAATCTATCTCTACCTTAAACCTCATTTTACCTAACCTCAAACCTGTGGCTTTAATGTCATGAATTGCCCTTATTGATGGTTCATTCTTGATGAGTTCAATAAGCTGTTGATATTTTTTCTGCTGAATGAATTGTCCTAAATGTGCTTCTGTGTTAGTGTAGATAGGAATTATGAGACCAAGATTATTAAAATGCATGCATCCAAAGAATCTTGGCTACTGGAGTGAATTACATGTTATATAGAAGCAAGGCCCACACAAATGGCTGCATTGTCACTTGCTGCCTCCTGTGATGACAGCATACAATATGGGCACCAGTTAATGTCCAAGCTGCTTGACTTGTGATCCTGATTTCTGCTTATAGCCTAGAAAGCAGCAGAACATGGCCCAAGAATTTGGGCCCATGTCATCCATGTGGGAGGCCTGGATGAAGCTCCTGGCTCCTGTCTTTGGACTAGCCCAGTGCTGGCCATTGTGGCCATCTGGGGAGTGAACCAGTAGATGGAAGACCTCTCTGTCTCTCCCTCTCTCTCTGTAACCCTTATTGTCAAAATAAATAAATCATTTTTCTGAAAAAAGAAATTGCAAAGAATGAGAGTCAATTTGATACAGTTTGAGTGACAAAAACTATAGGTTCAGGGGATAAATTTATGTTAGAACTTATATTTCTTCACTTTCTTTGTTTTTCTTCAGATCAAGCACTCACAGTAGTTTCCCTCTAGGTTCAAATTAATAAATGTGTTTTAAGCATCTACTATTGTCAGGCATTTTTCTAAGACATGGGGCTACAATAGTGAAAGTGATAACTCAGATTTTCCTAGTGTTTACAGTCAATTGTGAATGACTGATGCTTTATTTTTTAAAAGATTTATTTTATTTATTTGAAAGGCAATCAGAGTTATGGAAAGGCAATCAGAGTTATATATATATATATATATATATATATATATATATATATATATATATATATATATAAGAGAAAGAGAAAGAGATTTTCCATCTGCTGGTTCACTCCCCAAATGGCTGCAATAGTTGGGACTGGACTATACTGAGGCCATGGATCAGGAGCTTTACCCAGGTCTCCCAAGGGGGTTCAGTGGCCCAAACACTTGGGCCATCTTCCACTGTTTCCTCAGATGCATTAATAGGAAACTAGATCAGAAGTGGAGCAGTCTGGGGCTGTCACTGTGGCACAGTGGGTTAACACCCCAGCCTGAAGTGCCGGCATCCCATATGGGAACTGGTTTGAAACCCAGCTGCTCCACTTCCAATTCAGCTCTTTGCTATGGCTTGGAAAGCAGTAAAACATGGCCCAATACTTGGGCCCCTGCATTCATGTGGGAGACCCGGAAGAAGCTCCTGACTCCTAGCTTCAGATCGGTGCAGCTACTGCTGTTGCAGCCAATTGGGGAGTGAATCAATGGATGGAAGACCTTTCTCTCTCTTTCTGCCTCTCCTCACTCTGTGTAATTTGACTTTCAAATAAATAAATAAATCTTAAAAAAAAAAAGAAGTGGAGCAGCCAGGAGTCAAACTGGCCCCCAGATTGGATGCCAGAAGTACAGATGGCAACTTAACCTGCTACAGTCACAGCACTGCCCTCCCATGACTGATATTTTAAAGATATGATGAATGTCATTGAATTTTAGGGGAAAGAAAAATATATAGACAATGAAAGAGTTACATGTCAATGCAAGGAACTGGAGAGCTGATGCCACATGGAGAAACACTGGAGAATATTAAGCAGAATGGAAAATATGCTCTAAGTATGAAGGAATGTGGGCTCTATAAGATTCTTTGGTGTTTAAAATATTACTCTAAAAAATGAGCCTAAGTGAAAAGTTTTACATAGCCATAGGTAATGGGCTAGGGTAGTAACATGATCAAATTTATATTTTAGAAAGATCTTTTTGCTTGTAAAATGAATAGATTTGGGAATGCTACATAAAAATGGGAATGTTGATAACTGGCTAGATTGGAGGCCTCTACAGGAGCCTAAATGAAAAATAAATGTGCTTTGGGTTAAGGTGAGAGTAGGGGGATGTGAGAAATAGGCAGATATGGAAGATATTTAAAATTAAATCAATAGGACTAGGTTTTTAAGTGTATAATGATAAAAACAAATAAATTGGCCTACTGTTAGATATCTTTAGGTGAGAAAATGTGCAGATTTCAGTAGATTTGACTGTGCACCTATTTCCTATTATAAATTAATAAGTTTAATCACATAAAAAGAATAGTAGGCTGGGCCTCTGCCTGTGAGCTCAGATATTCCAGAAGGGTGCCAGTTTATGTCTCAGCTGCTACCCTTCCAATATAGCTTTCTGCTTGTGTCCTGGGAAAGCAGTTGGAGGATGGCCCAAGTGCTTGGGCCCCCACCCCTGCTTGGGAGGCCTGAATGAGGCTCCTGGCTCCTGGCTTTGTATCAGCTCAGCTCTGACCATTACAGCCATTTGGTGAGTGAAGCAGTGGATGGAGGACTTTTCTCTTTCTCTCCCTCTCTCTTTCTGTAACTCTATGTCTCAAATAAATAAATAAATCTTTAAAAAAGAATCAGAAACAACTTTAAAAATTTTCCAACTGGAGCAGCTGAATAGAGATGATGATGTCATTTATTGAGATAGTATTGAGATAGTACGTAATGGCACAGGAGCAAGTTTAGGGGAGGAACAAGGGAAATTATGAACTTGTGGGAAGTATTCAGCTGAAGATATGGGTTTGGAAGTTGTTGGCTTATCAATAGAAATGGAAGCTCCAGCAGAAAGTAGCATTACAAACACAAACTCAGAGCCTGGAAGATGCTGTAATGTTTAGAGTGGAGAAAACAAACAAACAAAGATCCAGGAATAGAAGTTGAATAAAAGTATTTAGAAAATGTAGGTGGGAAACCACCTTTGGCATCTCTTAAACCAAGTGAAGGATTATTTCTCAAAAGTAATAGTTGATTGAAATTATTAATGTTTCAGGCAACTCCAATGTGTTCAGAGGCCCAAGGACTTGGGCCATCTTCTGCTACTTTCCCAGTTGCATTGGCAGGGAGCTGACATGGAGGTAAAGTAGCTGGAAATCAAACCAGCACCTATATAGGATACTTGCAATGCAGGTGGCAGCTTAACAACAATGCCGTCCTCCATGCACTTTAAAAGTGCCCTCGTACCTGTCCATGCTCCTTGGTTTAATCTGGTACCATCCTAACCCAGGCTGAGAATGGCTGAGTGAGCAAGTGGACATGGAGATTTGCAGAGTGATAGAGAGATCTCATGACTGTTCAGTGAATAAATGCATAGGGGAGCATGTGAACTTGGGGTGGGTTAGGGACAAATGTCCCTGTGTAAATAGGGCATTTCTGGTGTTCTCAGCATGGTTGTCCACTAACTCAGGTGGATTTGGTGTTAAAACAAGGCCCAGATCATCATTCATAGTACTGTTTCTATGACATAAGTAAGTTGCCTTCCAATTCCAGTATCCAATTTGCATCTGAGTCAATAGATGGTGGTGTTGCTGACTCAGGGACTGTTGGTGCAAGCCCTGAGTGTCCCTAAGAACTTGTGCTGGTGATGAGGCTAAGCTGTCCAGCAAATTAACTTTCCAAATACATACACATTTTCCCTTCCTCAGGTAAACTACTTCAGCTGATAGACCATTTCAGGCCATATCAAAGTGCGGTGTGAAGATTTCCCACAGTAATTTCATTACTTGGTGAGCAGGCCTTGGACCAGCATTTGAAGCATGTAGTGCCTACCATCTGCCAAACACTGCCCCAGCACCACCCTCACTGGAAGCCCTTTCTTGTTCCCAGGAGCCTCAGCTGAACCCTTGACTGGCTCTGCCTCAAAAGCAAAAAATAGATAGATAGATAGATAGATAGATAGATAGATAGATAGATAGATAGATAGATAGATAGATAGATAAGGCCAGACATGAGCTGTCCTTACTCTGTCCAGAATAGAGTTGGGCCTCCTTTTTAAAAAGACATTTATTTATTTGGGAAGCAGAGTTACAGAGAGAGGGAGAGGGAGAGACAAGACTCGAAGTGGTGCCTACTTGGGATGCTGGTGCCCTAAGCAGAGGCTTAACATACTACACTAAAGCACCAGTCTTTTACACTTAAATGAACTTTTAAATGAAAGCCATGGGGCTAGCATTGTGGTGCAAGGGGTTAACACCCTGGCCTGAAGTGCCGGCATCCCATATGAGGCTGGTTCCTGTCCGGGCTGCTCCACTTCCAATCCAACTCTCTTCTATGGCCTGGGAAAGCAGTAGAAGATGGCCCAAGTCCTTGGGCCCCTGTACCCACATGGGAGACCCAGAAGAAACTCCTGGCCCCTGGCTTTGGGTCAGCCCAGCTCCAGGTGTTGCTGCCAATTGGGGAGTGAATCAGCGATGGAAGACCTCTCTCTCTCTCTCTCTCTCTGCCTCTCCTCTGTCTGTGTAACTCTTTCAAATAAATAAATAAATCTTTAAAAAAAAAAGTTAGCCATGAACAACAGAGGGAAAAACCTTAGAGAGCTGTGGCTGTGGGGTTCACAGGAGGGTGGAGCTCAGTGTGTTCTGGGTCCCACCGGAGCATGAATTGGGTTGGATTCTGCTTTCCTTTGGCATGCCTGAACTACAGGAACTGCACAGACCTGAGTCCTGCTTTGCAGAAGAGCATCTGGCCAAGGCTGGGGATTTACCCCACTGACCCTCTGGCCACCACCATTGCCTACCACCTATTGTTCACTAAGGGCTACTGTCTGGTGCCGAGACCACCATCTGCCTCAGGCATTAACAGGACCACGTGCTATTGAGTCTCCAGCATACACAGGCCTGGATCTGGACAGCAGGCTCCGGCCACTGGAGGGCTCTACTGTGACCGCTGCCACTCCCACCCAGCATGTCTCTGCATGTGTGGCCTTTGGGCTTCCACACTCCTTCCAGTCTTTTTCAGCCAGGCCACCTAGGCTGCCGACATTCTGCACCTGCAGCTGGTGGCAGTGCTATAACCAGGACTGTCCTGTAGCCCTTGGCATCCCAGGAGATGCCTGGCCATGTGAAATGCTGAGTGTAGCTGATGCTGCCATGCTATCTGGGAGGCGATGCAGGCCCAGTGCTCACCAGATTTGCGCCATGGCGAGGTCTGCTGACGCCCTCCTTGCAGTGCCCTTGCAGAGTGCTGTGCAGGCCCATGTCTCAGAATCCTGCCGCTGTGGTCACTGTTGGAGTCTGTACCAGCTCTGGAGTCTCTCCACCCCCGAGTCTGAGCCATTCTGGGGCTCTGACTCTTGTCCTTCTTTCTTGCAACCCACAGTTGGATCAGATCTCCAGAGCCCTCTTTTCAATGAACGCACATCCCTGCAGGGGGATGTCTCAGCCCTGAAGAGGACTAGGAAACCAAAATAAACTGGGTCTCTTTAAATAAATAAATAAATAAATAATAAATAATAAATCATCAGTGTAAAAGATACCACAATTCCTAAGACAGGAGAGATTTCTGTAAGGGAATCTCTTGATTTGCTTCTCAGTACCATGCTACACCCAATGGACTCAATCTGTTTTCATTTAGGGCCACATGGCTAAAGTTCTCAGCTAGGGATGATGATCCCAAAATTAAGTTTCTTATTGCAGCTCCTGTTGATGGGTCACCATCAAACTGCATGCAGGTAGAAGGAAGGGGTGTGAGTAAGGAAATCAAACTTTGCTACAGACCACAATTCCACCCAAGATAATGGCAGAAATGATTATGGCCTATCCTGCACTAAACAAGACTTAAAGTCCAGCAGGACATACTCCATAAATACCCATTTCTGCAGTATGACCAGACCTGGTCTTGGGGACTGTAGCCCTTTAGGATGGGGGCTGGACACAAGCGGAAAACACCACATGGCATTTTTCTGTCTTCCTCAGCTGTTACTGTGTACACAGGACACTGATGGGTCAAGTCCTAAGGAGGTTTCCTCATCTGAATGTCTTTTGAGCACAACTGAAAGCATGCTCAGAAACCTTATTCTGCATCAGCGGGCTCTCTGTGGATATAATCCTGACATTACTTGGTCTGCTCACAGAAACCAGGGCAGAGACTTATTGATGGCCGTGCTATTTGCATTTAACTTTAAAGTGAAAGAAATAATCCTAAAACAGCTACAAAATTAATCTCACTATTTTTGTTGTTCTGATTGTACCTAAACTACATCATAACAGATTTACTAATTTAAGAGGCAACAGATGGGAATCCTCGGGTTTTCTGCAGATCATCTGAGATACTTTTGCACTTGGAAGCCTTTCCTATGGTCTCATGTAAGTGGCCTGGGAAGCTCTCAAGAGGTGCTTGGAGTGCTGCAGACGGAGGACAAAGTGCCCACTGAGCCTTTGTCCCTCAACAAATGCACTTGGTTGTTAATATTCCTGACAGATTTGGATGGTGTGGCATTCCTGAAGCCCAGGGTTCTCCTTTGGGGCACAGTCCTCTGTGGTTGTTTGTGGCCCTGGACACTCTTGCCAGCAAGCTCCATACCAGAATTTCTTTTGGGGTATAGTGAAACATGATTGTGGCTTTTACTTGCATTTCCCTGATGCCTAGTGATCCTGAACATCTTTCCTTATGCCTGTGGGCCATTTGTATTTCACCATTAGAAAAACACCTGTTCATATCCTTATCCCATTTCTCAACTGGATGATTTGTTTAGTTGCTGATTTTTAAGCTCCTTATATATTATGGATATTTGCCTTTTATCAGATATCAGATATATAGTTAACAAATATTTTCTCCAATTCTGTTGGTTGCCTCTTTACTTTGTTGAGTGCTGCCTTTGCTGTTCAGAAGTTTCTTAGCTTGATGTAACCCCATTTGTGTATTTTTGCATTACTGCCCATGATTATAGGATCTTGTTCAAGAAGTCTTTACAGATGTGAATGTCCTTCAGTGTTTCCCATAACTTTTCCTCTGGTAATTTGATTGTTTTGGGTCTCAGATTTAGATCCTTGACTCATTGTGAGTTTGAATTTTTTTCTGTTTTTTTGAAATCTCCCTTGGTCAAGTTGATTACTTCTTCAGACACATGTTTATTAGCAGTTGCTCTAATCCTGCTGGTGTGAAGAAGGATAACCCTAGAGTGCTCAGCTCTAGGCCAGAACTTGCAACTTCAAGAATCTGCAAAGTCTGTGTCATTTGTCATGCTGGAGTAGTTTATGGAGCTATGGCTGAGATGGCAAACATGGGTGCTGAGGTGGCAAACATGGGTGGTCCTGGGCCTCATGAGCTGGCCTATCCTGGGTCTGAAGTCCATCCCTGCTTTGAATTAGCCTCTGATTCTGCTAAGTGAATGAATGCTCCTGATCTTGGTCCTGATCTATGCCTTCTTTTTCTTAAAGATTTATTTATTTATTTGACTGTCAGAGTTACACAGAGAGAGGAGAGGCAGAGGAAAGAGAGAAGTTTTCCATCCTATGGTTCCCTCCCCAGCTGGCCACAATGGCTGGAGCTGCATTGATCCAAAGCCAGAAACCAGGAACTTCCTCCAGGTCTTCCTGTGTGGATGCAGGGGCCCAAGGACTTGGACCATCTTCCTCTGCCTTCCCAGGCAAAAGCAGAGAGCTTGATTGGAAGAGGAGGAGCTGGGACTTGAACTGGCACCCACATGGGATGCCAGCACAGCAGGTGGTGACTTTACAGATTAAGCCAGAGCACCAGCCCTGACCCATGCCTTTTTGTGCATTTTGTCAGCTAATTTTGTCATTCTTAGCCAGTCAGCAGGAACTTGTACCTCAAAGGGTCACATTGCTCCAGTGAAAGTCCCTTCTATTGGCCAGGCCTTTATAAAGTGATAGATTCTGCAGAAGCCTTGAAAGGCAATTGATCTGACATTCCATACCTCATTTTTTTTTTAAGAATCATTTTATTTATTTGAAAGACAATTACAGAGAGAGGTAGAGCCAGAAAGACAGAGGTCCTCCATTCCACTTGTTCACTCCCCCAATGACTGCAACAGCCAGAGCTGAGTTGATCTGAGGCCAGGAGCCAGGAGCTTCTTCTGGATCTCCCAGTTGGGTGCAGGGGCCCAAGGACTTGGGCTATCTTCTACTGTTTTCCCAGGCCATAGCAGAGAGCCAGAACAGAAGCGGAGTAGCTGGTACTCCAATTGGTGCCCATTTGGGATGCCGGCGCTGCAGGCTGCGGCTTTAACTTATTGTGCCACAGAACCCCCCCCCCCCATTAACAAAGAACACTGTTCTCAAGTTATTTTCTGTTGACTGCAGTATCCCATTTCTCCTCAAATTCTCCAGTTTTGATAAGTCAACATGACACTTGACAACTAGTATAGAGAGGTATTAGCATGGAGACTTCACAGACTGTAAGGCCATATAATCCCATGCCAGGACCTCCCTACCAAAGGGGTTCCACTCTAGTCTTAATGTATTGATTGGAGAATTTTCCTCTTTGGTTTTCATTGCCTTGTCTCCTGGTCCAGTCTTTCAAAAATATATGTGTAGATGCTTGATTAAAAAGTATGGATACCTGTATAAATGCTGGATTTTATTTTTAAATAGCCATCAGGTATTCCCCAATCAAATTTTCTGTGTCAACTATATGCCTAAAACTATGTGAGGTTCTAGGGTTGCAGCCATGAGTATCTTCTAAACTCCCATTTGGAACATAATAATTGAAAAATTCGGGGCCAGCGCCATGGCTCACTTGGTTAATCCTCCACGTGTGGCACCACCATCCCATGTGGGCACCAAGTTCTAGTCCCAGTTGCTCCTCTTCCAGTTCAGCTCTCTGCTGTGGCCCAGGAGGGCAGTGGAGGATAGCCCAAGTACTTGGGCCCCTGCACCCGCATGGGAGACCAGGAGAAAGCACCTGGCTCCTGGTTTCAGATCCATGCAGTACCTGCCATGGCGGCCATTTGGGGAGTGAACTAACAGAAGACCTTTCTGTCTCTCTCTCTGTCTATGACTCTACCTGTCAAATAAAAAAAAAGAAAAAAAAAAAGAAAAATCCAGCACCCACATATGATTATATGCCATGTCTCCTTAGCATATTGGAGTGTTTCATTTGTTGTTGGGAGCAGCTAGGTCTTTGAGCAACTTAGTGGCAAACCTCAGAATACAGCTACTTTCACTATCTCTGGACATAAATGGAAACTTCTTTAAAACCACTTTTTAGAAAGGTTGTGAGTCTGAAATATCCTTTCAAAAATTCAAGCTCATCATTCTTTTGTTATTAAAATTGTGCATGCCACCCATCAAGGGAATGAAAATATAAGCACAATTAGTTTTCACCTCACCCCAGTTAGAATGGCTCCCATACAACAATCAAAAACTAACAAATGCTAGTGAGGATGTGGGGGGGAAAAGTACCCTAATCAACTGTTGGTGAGAATGCAAACTAACACAGCCATTGTGGAAGACAGTATGGAGATTCCTCAGAAAGCTGAAAATAGATATACAATAAGATCTAGCCATCCCACTCCTGGGAATTTACCAAAATGAAATAAAATCAGCATATAAAAAAGTTACCTTTACCTCCATGTTTATTGCAGCTCAGTTCATAGTAGCTAAGATGTGGAATCAACCCAGATGTCCAACAACCTGGATAAAGGGAATGTATTATATGTACACACTATGAAATGCTACTCAGCTGTAAAAAAAGGATGAAATTCTGACTTTTACAATGAAATCAGTGCAACTGGAAACCATTATACATAGTGAAATAAGCCAGTCCAAAGAAGAAAACACCATATGTTTTCCCTGATCTGTGGTAGCTAATACAAGTACCCAAAATACATTGTCTAATGAGCAAAATTTGATGATTGTTTACAGCCCTTGTTTCTATATTGATGGACAGTGTTTATTTCTTCTTACTGTTTGTTGAATTTTTTACTTAGTGGAGGGTTAATCTTATGATTATAAAATAAACTGAAAATATGTCATGATAAAAATTAAAAGACAAATAAAAACTAAAGGAGGAGGGAGAGTGGGAGTGTGTGCAGGAGGGAGAGTATGGTTGGAAGTATTACTCTGCTCCTGAATTTGTATACATGAAGCACATGAAATTTATGTCCTTTCTGTAACTATAAAAATGGAAAAATGAAAAATAAAACTCATCATATCCACTAATATATAATTACTGTCAATCAAAATAAAACTTACTTAAAATTTAGATAAAATCAAAATAAAAATAAAAGTGTGCATGCAAATACATTTTACTAAAAATTTATTTATTTGAAAGCCACAGTAATGCAAATACACTTTAACAGAGTAAGTTAACACTTGAAGTTCAGGTGGTAGAGGTTGGTGAATGTCCTGGACATTGTGTCAATATCAATGAGTGCCAATAATGGAGTTCCTGATATTTTTGTATCCTTACACTACCAACAGTTTCTGGGGCTCTTGAGAATTCTATATCTTTCTGCTCTGACTTAAATTTGAGAGAAGGAATGGGAGCAGTTATCTCTTAGATCTTCAATCATGAAGCAAGCATTAGCTTCTTATTTACCAAATTTTACGATCAATTAGATTAAAAAATTCTCGGATTTCAAAACAAGATGATCAAATGAAACCCAATTAAACCTACTATCCCTTACAGCTATTTTCCAGAGCAAATCAAAGATCATTTTCTAGAGAAGAATTCCCAAATATTCTAAAGCCAAAACAATTCCCAAATAAAAACACTTTTTTGTCCTAAGCATTTTTTGATAAAGGATACTTAACTGGTTCTTGAATAAATACTACTTCTTTATGAGAAACAGATGTATAGCATTATTTTCTCACCACCTGGATGACAAGATGTAAGCAACCTATCAATATACTTCTCTGTAAGAAATAACTTGAATATAAAAGAAAACTGAGAGAGAAGATAATACAGTTGCATACACACACCCAATCTCTCTTTCTGAGGTGTTGTGCATTGAGTTGTTCAGGCCATCTGACATTTATGTTGATTTTAGCTAAGAATACCAGAGATCAGATTTTCCTAGACACCATCTAGTCCTGTTCCTCTATGTGTGCATCCATCCTTCATGTATGATCACCTAGAGACTCTAGAATCTTTCCAATGAAACAGAGTGCACTGCTTTGAAGGACAGCCTGTTGCATTTTGGCATAGTGCTACTTGTTGGAAAATACTTCTGTATAGTGAGCTAAAGTCAGCCTGTGGAATTTCCACTTGTGGAATAAATTCTGCTTCATGTCTTACCTAGCTCCATCTCCCTAACACCCTAATCCCAGGCATTCCTTTCTCCCTGCTGTAAAAAATAATAGTCTCTCTTTCTAAAATGTTTTATTTTTAATTAAAAATGATAATTTTAGATTTTTATGAAGTATGATTGATGTTTCAATACATATGTACATATGGAATGCTTGAGTCAGTGTAGTTACCATATCTGTTACCTCAGGTATGTATCCTTTATTTCCTGGTGGTGGGAACATTTGAAATCCTTTCTTCTGGGTATTTTGAAGTAAACAATTCATTACTGTTAACCATAACCAACTTGCCACATGGTAGAGCACCAGAACCTTTTCCTCCTCTCTAACTGTAACTTGATACCAAAACACTCATGTCTCCTCATCACTTCCCCTGGTCTGGCCTGTACTCTTCATAAGTTTGGATTTTCTAGATTTCTCACATAAATGAGAAAGGTGGCATTTGCCACTCTATTCCTCATCTGTTTCATTTAACCTTGTGTCATTTAGGTTCATTCATTTGTCTCAAATAGAGTTTTCTGTTTATTTTAAAAGCTGAATAGTATATATATATATATATATATATATATATATATATATATATATATATCCTTATAATATCCCTTCAACCACTGATAGACAGGTACAATGCTTCCTAGCTGCTGTGAATAATTGTGCAATGAGCGTGGGAGTGCAAATATTCCTTCAACATCAGTTGAAACACTCATTTCCTTTGAGTGTTGCCAGTAGTGGGATTGCTAGATTGTATGGGGTTTCTATCTTTAATTTTTTGAGTAATATTCATACTTTCCAAAATGGCTATCCTAACATATAATACCACCAAATGTGTGCAAGGATTTGTTTTTCTCCGCATTCTCACCAACACCTGTTACGATTTCTCTTTTTGATAACACCCAATCTAACATGGAGAGAATATCTCATTGTGGTTTAAGTTTGCAATTTTGAACAGTTAGAAATGTTGGATATTTCTCCAAAGCTGTAAATCAAAACAACATGGCAGAAATCCATTCAGATGGAAATCCAAGATGGTTAAATAGGGTATAGCCATGCTGACTTTAGCTGCTCTGGGATAAGAGAGGAACTAAGGAAACACTATGTTTCCAGGGGCAGAAGTTTTTGATGGAGCAGTGACAAAACAATGAAGATTCTGTGGGACAAGAGGAAAGAAGGCAGAAACTCAGTTGTTGTCTGTCACGCAGTGCAGCCAGCTGCTGGATTAAGAGCCTCTTCCTCCATCTTATCATAACAAAGCAGGAAGAAATTACTAACACTGACAGTTTCAGCAGAGAGGGAATTTCACAGTCACCCAGAAACTTTTACTTCAGCCTAGAGAGCTGACTGGTGTCCAAGCAACTGCAGAACTTTGAAAGGGGAAGCTACATTGCTTTTCTCCCCTCCCCATCCTGGCAGAACACCAAACTTGGCAGTGAAAAGACATGTAGTGGGGCCTCTGTTGCATTCCTGTAAGAATCAGAGTCAGAATCAGGGCAACTTGTGGGACAAAGCACAGATTCCCCACATCCTGCAACTGTGGGAGTTTTGGGCATTAGCTTTGGAGCTGTGCTTACTCCACATGAGCCATTAGCTTCTTGATGCTAACACCAAAAGCCTCCCATAAAAATACAATTCCACCCTGGGAGATCTGGGAAATGACTACACTGTACTCTGCAGCTCCATGACTGTAACTGTACCTAGTTTTAAACTTCTCAATTTCACTGGAATCTACTCACTGGAACTATGAAATAACCTACCCTTATTCCATCTGTCTGAACTCATACCCTCCAGCACAAACCTCCTGTATACCTTGTACTCACCTCGTAGGCCTGGAACATGGTTCAGTTCACATCCCCTCATCTCAAGACTAGGGCTGTTGTTATAAGCCACAAGACCAGTTGGACTGCCCTAGCAGGACTTGAGAAAGAGCCCATCCGTATCACACAGACATAAAATAATAGCAGTTGGTTCCACAAGCCACTGGAGCTTTCAGACATGCCAGTGGGACAAGAAGATAGCCACCTCTTTCTCCTTAAGCACCAGGAACAAGGCCTGGCTTTCACAATCCCAAGGGAGACTGACACTGAACTCTCTGTGGACTGAAGATATTCCTCTCTAACCCATGCTTTCATCCCTATGAACTGCAGCAGACTAGATCCTATGTCAGTTGAAGATATAACTGACACAAAGACAAAAGACATCACTTACAGGCCACATTCTGGACTCACTTAGAACCAAAGACAGGACAACCAACCAAGTGACATTGTGCACTCCAGGCAAACCATAAACACTTTCCCAATAAAATCTATTCCTCAAAGAAGAAAGTATAAGCACACCAGATGCACTGATATCAATGTAGGAACACAAGAGACATGAAGAAACAAGGGTGCATGATGCCTCCAAAAGAAAACAAATAAATCCCTAAACTGAAGGAAATCTATGAAATGCCAGATAGAGAATTTAAAATAAAGGTGATGTAAGAGAATATAGATGGATCAAAGAAATGAAATAAGTGAGTGACATGAATGAAAATATTGCTGAGGAAATAGAAATCATCAAGAACCAAGTAAGTTTTGGAGATGAAATCTCTAGTGAAGTAAAGGGAATGACTGAGAGCTTTAACAGCAGAATAGACCAAGAGGAGCAAAGAATTTCTGACCTTGAGGACAAGGCTTCTGAAACTATCCAATCAGACAAAAAGAAAAAGAAAAAAATTTAAAAGAACTAGGAAAGTCTATGTGAAATATGGGATACCAATAAATGACCAAATATTCATATTATAGGTATTTCTGAAGGAGAAGAAAAGGAAATGGAGCATTGAGAACCTCCTAATTGAAATAATAGCTGAAAATGTTTCAGTTCATGAAAGAGATGTGGATATCCAGATACAAGAAGTACAAAGGACCTTGCACAAATTTACCCAAAAAAGACCTTATCCAAGACATCTTGTAAAGAAATTGTCAAAAATTAAAGACATGGAGAGAATTCTAAAGACAATAAGAGAAGAAAAGTTACATATAAAAGAAAACCAACGAAATTAACATCAGATTCTCTCTTCCTGTAAGCAAGAAGAGAGCAGGATGATATATTCAAGGTCTTAAAAGAAAAAAAAAACTTCCAACTAAGAATACTATATATAGTGAAGCTAACATTTAAAAGTAAAGGAGAAATAAGGTCTTTTACAGATAAGTGAAAGCTCAGAGTATTCACCACCACCAGACCAGACTTACAAGAAATCCAAAAGGTAAGGACATCTTGCATTAGAAGTAAACAGTATGAAAACACACAACACCAACAAATTCACTGACAGACCATATATAAGCAGCATCCAGTCAACAAAATGCCAGATCTTAGTTCTTACCTATCAATACTAACCTTGAATTTAAGTGGAATATATTCTCCAACCAAAAGACTTAGGTTGCACGAATAGATAAAAAAAAAAAAAAAAACCCTGCTATGTTTTGTCTATAACAGACTCACTTCAGAAACAAATACATACACAGACTGAAAGAAGTGAAGGGCTAGAAAAACATACCAGGCCAATGGAAACCAAAATACTAGCCAGAGTGGCTATCCTTGTATCATATAAAATAAATATTAAATTAAAAGGCATAAAAAGAAATTAAGAGGCATTCACCCTTCTTTTTTTTAACTTTTATTTAATGAATATAAATTTCCAAAGTACAGAATATGGATTACAATGCCTTCCCCCCATAACGTCCCTTCCACCCGCAACCCTCCCCTTTCCCACTCCCTCTCCCCTTCCATTCACATCAAGATTCATTTTCATTTCTCTTTATATACAGAAGATCAGTTTAGCATACATTAAGTAAAGATTTCAACAGTTTTCTCCCACACAGAAACATAAAGTGAAAAATACTGTTTGAGTACTAGTTATAGCATTAAATCTCAATGTACAGCACACTAAGGACAAAGATCCTACATGAGGTGTAAGTGCACAGTGACTCCTGTTGTTGACTTAACAAATTGACACTCTTGTTTATGGCCTCAGTAATCACCCTAGGCTCTTGTCATGAGCTGCCAAGGCTATGGAAGCCCCCTGAGTTCACTGATTCTGATCATTTTTGGACAAGGCCATGGTCAAAGTGGAAGTTCTCTCGTCCCTTCAGAGAATGGTACCTCCTTCTTTGATGACCCATTCTTTCCACTGGGATCTCACTCGTGGAGATCTTTCATTTAGGTTTTTTTTTTTTTCCCCCGGAGTGTCTTGGCTTTCCATGCCTGAAATACTCTCATGGGAATTTCAGCCCGATCTGCATGCCTTAAGGGCTGATTATGAGGCCAGAGTGTGAGGCATTCACCCTTCTGCCTCTCTGCTGAGCAGCCCACCTGGCCTTCCCAGGTGTATTCTCTCCATTCAACCATGTAACTTTGCCCTCTCCCAGTCTGAGTGACTGGGCACTCTCTCTGTCCCTTCCATTCTAGAGGATGCTATATCCCTAATAAAATCTTACCACTTTGAAATAAAAAGAGATAATGAAGGACATTTGTTTCAATAAAATGTTCAATTCAGCAAGAAGATGTAACTATCATAAATATATATGCACCCAATACAAGAGCATCCAGATATATACAGAAAATACTATTAGACCTAATAGAAGTAGACTCCAATACAATAATATTGGGAGACTTCAACATCCCAATCTCATACATGGATAATGTATATTGGAGTTGAAACATTATATCAAACAAATGAACAGATATTTGTAGGACATTTCACACTACAACTACAGAATATACATTCTTCTCATCAGCACATGGAAAATTTTCCAGGACAGATAATTAGGCCACAAATAAAGTTTCAGTAAATCTAAGATTGAATTCATACCATGCATCTTATCAGATCATAAAGCAATCACACTAGAAATAAACAAGAAGAACAATAGAACATTCGTAACTATCTGGAAATTAAACATACTACTGAAAGTCAGTGGGTCATCAAATAATTTAATAAGGAAATCAAAAGTTTGAAATAAATGGAAATGAAAACACAATGTATCTACACCTATGGGATAGAGCAAAAGCATCATAAAGAGGGAATTCTATACTATTGAGTACTTACATTAAAAATGAGACATTTTTCAAATTAAAGATCTAATGATGCATCTCACATACTTATAAAACAACAACTAATCAAACCCAAAATCAATAGGAGGCAATATATAATGAGGATCAGGGTAGAAATAAATAAAATTGAAACTAAATAAATATAAAAGATGAAATAAAAGATCAAGAAAAGAAAATGTTTTTAAGATAAATAGATAAACCTCTAGTCAGACTAACAAAGAAAAAACTCAAATAACATATGAGATGAAAATTGATACACTACAACTGACATCATTGAAATTCAAAGGATCATAAGAAACTATTATAAAGAATTATATGATAATAAACTAGAGAATCTCAATGAGATGGATACATTCTTGGATAAAAATAACATAGAAAGTGTAAGTCAAGAAGATATAGACAATGTAAACCAACCCATAGCAAGCAAAATGATTGAAGCATTAATCAACAGACTGCCATTGAGAAAACATTCAGGAGTTCAGGAGTTCACTGTATTCTACAAAGCATTAAATGAGAAAGTAACTCCAATACTTTTCATACTCTTAAAAATATTGAATAGGATAGAACTCTGGTGAACTCTTTTTAGGAGGCCAGCATCACTTTGAAACCAAAAATGGACAAACACAACATGAAAACTGCAAACCTATATTCTTAATGAACACAGATGCAAAGAATCCCAACAAAATATTAGCAAATTGAATCCAAAACCACATAGAAAAACCATACATCACAATTAAGTGGGATTTTCCCAGAACTGCAAGGATGCCCAACATTTGCAAATCAATAAATGTTAAAAATCACATCCACAGAATGAAGAACAAAATTGATATTGGTTATATCAATAGATGAAGAGATAGCATTTGATAAGATTCAACTCCCTTTCATGATAAAAAAAATCCCTCCACAAATTAAGTGTAGAACGTTATGTGTCATGACACAGCACAGTTTACTCTTACAAAATGAATATAAAGAATAGGGCTGCTTAATGTATTATTCACCAGTAAAGAAGTTGTAGAATAAATAATTTTGGAAGACCTAAATGGGCAAAATTATTTCAACCATATCAGAAAACAAAACCTAACATCAATGATTACAACTGTATAACTGATTATTGTACTCCCAAGCAGGTTGACAACAATGGAAATAGAGAAAATTATACAAAAATAAAGAAATAGAAAGCTTATGCAGTATAGAATCACAGTACAGTACATATTTCTAGGAAATATATTGAAATATTGGGATTTTATTACTGTTTGGTGAAGATCCTCAATTTAACTTTTCCAAAAAGCATATTAACATAATATCAAAGATTATTCATGTGTTCAAATGTAAAATACATTTATAAATTTAAGGATTTAGTTTGATAACTCTAAAACTTTTAATGACAACATCATTAATAAAATTTAAAGGTATTGATAAAACGAAAACACCTTATTTAAAAACAAACCTCTAAGTTATAATGCCTATAATTGCCCATGAATAATTGTATTATCAAACTACTATTTTCTTTTTTTATTTATTTGACAGAGAGAGAGAGAGAGAGAAAGATCTTCCATCCATTGGTTCACCCCCCAAATTGCCGCTACAGCCAGAACTACACTAATCCGAACCCAGCAGCCAGGTGCTTCCTCCTGGTCTCCCAGGCGGGTGAAGAGAGCGGCAGGTGATGACTCAAGTACCTGTATCATTGTCACTCACATGTAAGATCAAGAAAGAGTTTCAAGTTTCTGACTTCAATCTGGTTCATCCCTGGCTGTTATGAATATTTGAGGTAGTGAACCAGCTAATAGGAGATCTCTGTCTCTCCTGTCTGTGGCTTTCAAATAAAGTGAAAGACACTTTATTTGAAAAACAAATAGAAATTACTGATGCCATAAACAAGAGTGTCAATTTGTTAAGTCAACAACAGGAGTCACTGTGCACTTACACCTCATGTAGGATCTTTGTCCTTAGTGTGCTGTACATTGAGATTTAATGCTATAACTAGTACTCAAACAGTATTTTTCACTTTATGTTTCTGTGTGGGAGCAAACTGTTGAAATCTTTACTTAATGTATGCTAAACTGATCTTCTATATATAAAGAGAATCGAAAATGAATCTTGATGTGAATGGAAGGGGAGAGGGAGTGGATAAGGGGAGGGTTGCAGGTTGGAGGGACGTTATGGGGGGAAGCCATTGTAATCAATATTCTCTACTTTGGAAATTTATATTCATTAAATAAAAGTTAAAAAATATTTTATTTGAGAAACAAATAAAAAAAGCAAAATAAAAATTCTGAATGGTACAATAAAACCTAAAAAAATAGAAAACAGAAAATAGCAAAACCCTTGAGACCAGAAACCATAAATGATGGAAAAGTTAAGTGCGGAGCTTAGAGTGATGTTTCCAGCTAACTTTAATGAGAAGGCAATAACAGCTGCTCACAAAGGGATCTAAAAATGCTGAATGTGCTGAGAACTGTAAGTATTAAATTAATTAGCATCACAATTAATGCAGCATCACACAAGTAATAGAATGAATATATGCCTGCAAAGGATTTTTTCTTAAAATAAGATTAAAAGCATAGCAAACTTACATGTATAAAAATAAATACATGTAGATTTAAGGTTTATTTTAGAGCTTTGTCCACATGTATGCCTATTTGTGAATGTGAATCATATACAGGACTAATCTAAGGCTACCATAACCATATCATCTGCTGCCCCCGCAGTATTTTCCTTATTCTGAATTCTTTAAAAAATTTTAATATAGCTAATCAAATTCTTGTGCATCATTGGTTTATATTCTTAGTATTATTGTGTTGACAATAAATTTTTGAGGCACTTTTGTTTTAAAACCCGAGTGGAGAGTTTAGAATAGTGTGAGAGTGGAGAGAAGCTTAAAGTAGCCTTTTTGCTTTGAGTTTTATCTAATTTGACTTTCAAAAATAAAGTTTAGGCAAATAATTCAACTTAAGTGCTTTTAATGGGTATTAGAAGTCCTGATTCAGATCATTTGCTAGTTAAGTATCTTCATTGTCACAACTTGGAGAAGTGAATGTGTAGACTATATTCACATAAATGATTGGCTAACAGATTTTGCAGTGCCCTTCAAAAAGCTTACTGATACTATTTTGTCCTCATTTAGAAATGAAATCTATGAAAATGAAAGATAATTATGTATGTGTAAATTACCTATGAAAATAATTGTTAAGTTTATTATCAGAAATCACAATAAGCAGAATTTTTCTCATTTGGACTGTTTTGCCTTGGCTTTCTTTCACTGTTACTGTGTTATATCCATGTATACCTTGTAGACTCTCATGCCTTCTCTTGTCAAATGTGGGCTGGGTTATATTAATACTTTTCTACATGATTCCAGGTTTCTAAGTATACTTTAAGGTAGTTCTAGGGGTCTGTATGCTTGGGTCAGAATTTGAAAGAACTTAATTGGTACAGGGCATGTAACTAAAATGTCAACATCATTGAAATTAGTAGTATTGCTAATTATTATCTTTGAGTCTTATTGTTCCTCATTTTATTCTTGTTGGCTTTTCTGCTTTGAAAGTTTACAGGATGAAACAGAAACTACAGACTGTTGCAACTGAAGGTTTAGCTATTTATTTAACAATAAATTACATGTGTGTCAGCAGTGCTGGTATTTGTGTTATTTTGTGTTTACAATCAAATTTCACATGAAAGAGGTGGAAATGGATGCATATCAGAATAGACAGAGCCTAGGATGATTACTGAGGCCATAAACAAGAGTGTCAATTTGTTAAGTCAACAACAGGAGTCACTGTGCACTTACTCCTCATGTAGGATCTCTGTCTTTAGTGTGCTGTACATTGAGATTTAATGCTATAACTAGTACTCAAATAGTATTTTTCACTTTATGTTTCTGTGTGGGAGAAAACTGTTGAAATCTTTACTTAATGTATGCTAAACTGATCTTCTGTATATAAAGAGAAATGAAAATGAATCTTGATGTGAATGGAAGGGGAGAGGGAGTGGGAAAGGGGAGGGTTGCGGGTGGGAGGGACGTTATGGGGGGAAGGCATTGTAATCCATATTCTGTACTTTGGAAATTTATATTCATTAAATAAAAGTTAAAAAAATAGATAGTAATCCAAATAGTGAGGTTTGACACTCTGAGTTTATCGGTAATCAGTGCCAAAAATCTATGAGAGAACAGATGACCATCTTTAATTTAACAGATGAACATCTTTAATTTCCAATCAATGAAATTTCTGATTTAAAAGTCCAACATTTTGAGTTGGTGCTGAGTCATAGCAGGTAAAGCTATTGCCTATAGTGCTGGAATCTTATATGGGTGCCAATTTGAGTCCCAGCTGCTCCACTTTTCATCCAGCTCCCTGCTAAAATGCCTGAGTAAGCAGTGGAGGATGGCCCAGCTACTTGGGCCTCTGCACCTAAGTGAGAGATCTGGAAGAAACTTTTGGTTTCTAGCTTCAGATCAGCCCAGCTCTGGCCACTGTGTCCATCTGGGGAAGTGAACCAGTAGATGGAAGGTCTCTGTCTCTCCCTCTCTGTTTGTAACTCTGCCTTTCAAATAAATAAACCTTTGAAAACAAAAAAGTCCAAAATTTAACAACTGCAGATATAATGTTTTATTTCTTTTTATTCATAAGGTACAACCTTAGAACAAGTAGGGTAAGACTCACTTTGAATACTGGCTAGTACAAAAACAACATGGGATTCATCAGTGATTGCTTAGCATACATACACAAGGAAATATTGAGATTTGAGGAAAATAGAATTAAAAGATAAGTATTTTGTGCAAAAATATGTAAATCTATGCATAGTTTTTTTATGGTGGATATTTTCTATCAATTTTTAAGACTCATTTCATTCCAGGTCTTATCATGAAATACAGTATTACTTTTTTTCCAATATGAGAATATTCTACATGTATCACAGTTATCTCATTTCACGAATATTTATTTTTGTTCAACATTGCATTTCTGTATAATTTACTTAATAACAATTACTTTCAACCTTTTTTCTCCACATATCAGACATGCCAAAGGAACAAAGCAGGGCAAATGATTGCATCTATTTTTAGTAAATTTCTGTCATTTAGTCTTTAAAATTTCATTGACCTACTAGAAACAAAGGCCGATTGTCCCAAATCCCACCTTATTGTCATCTTTTTCTGCATTCTCTGTACTCTGAAAGCCCCTCAGGAGCACAGTATTAAAGCAACATCCTTAGAGGTTCAAGTTAAACATGTTTGGGAGATAATGTGTATATGTAATATGTGTACTTCACATTGCATTACTACAAGAGAGGGTCTTCCAGATAAAATGTAGGGCACCCTAATACCGTGTGGAAGATCATCAAACTAAAATTTATGCTGTTTAACTCAAATTCTAATTTAACGGTGACATTTTTCTTTCTAAATCTGATCACATTATTCAAATGACACATAAAAACTTCTCAAATTAATCAATGGAATGATGACAAACTGCTGCCTATATTGTATCATTATAATTATTCTCTCTGTGTAACATAAAATAGGAAAACTCTTTTATAATCAAGTATGTTGAATCAGGTTTGGAAACTCTAAACAATCAACTGAGAAAAAAAGTTACACACAATCAAAATTCCTGATCTAACCTACCAAAAAACAAACAAACAAAAAATGCTGTTTCCCAGACCTATGCAAAGTAGAAATAAGCAGAGAATATTTTTAAATTTCTTTTGTGAAGCTAACATTACATCAATGATTAGGCAAGTGGACCAAGACTTCAAATAATTTTGAAAAACATCCCTTTTATAAACAGAGATACAAATATTCTAAGCAATTTATTATTATAATAAATTAAATCATGTATGAAAATATAATAGATCAATTGCAAGCAAGAGATACTAAAAAATACAAGATTTGTTAAGATTACCAAATAGATCATCCAAGCAGGTGAAAAATGCAAAATGGAAATCACATGATCATTTAGATCACATGTTGAAAAGTCTTAAATAAAATTCAGCATCTAGTAAAAAAAAAAGCTTCCTATCAGTAAAAACAAATAATGACTTCCTCAATCTGATCAAGACCAAAAGGAACCTACAACAAGCAATAAAACTAATACAGGATCACTGAAAGCTTTTTTCCCTGCAAGTAAGTCTAGATCAGGATGTCAGCACTGTTTCTCTTCAACTTCTTCTGAAGAGGTTGTCAGGGAAATAATATAGCAAAAAGTAAATCAAAGGTGTAAAAATAATTTCCAAGAAATAAAATTGCTATATAGGATGGCACTTATATAGAGATAAGTCATAAAATCTAAAAAAATACAACTGATAAACAAATTTGATGAGATTACTGGAAAGATTTTCACTAATTACTAAGTGCCAGCGAGAAATAAATAGAAAATAATATTAAAGGACAAGAAGCAGACTAGAAAACAAATATCTACAAGAGAGGTGAAAAGGATTAAATTATGAGTATTTTAAGCATTCTTAAAATATTAAAAGCACCACAATCGACCCCACAGAGGAGTCGTAAATATGAAAAAGAAGGAAAAGGTCTAGAAGTCAGATAACCAAGTATTAAACTCTGACTCGCTTTAAGTAGGTTACCACAACCTCCAGGTAGCCTCCTGGAAGGAAGACTCACGGGGGCAGGGGCATCCTAGCAGGGGGAGGGATCCAGAACCTAGAAGGCCCTCCCACTGCAGGGAAGTTGCAGCCACAGAGGAGGCAGTTTGCGATCTGAACCCAGGCCTCGCCTCTCCATCCATCTGGAGCGGCCTGAAATTACACATCCCTGCTATTGAGAACGTTGATCGTCGCAGCATGCTGACTGCCTTACAAGCTGTCCAATCAGACCCAGTGGTGAAAACACTCGATAATCTCGTGGGATCCTGATGCCATAGTGGTCCAGTTCCACCATGGAGAAAGATCCAAGGAGCCGTTCTGCTGCTGGGAGACTCCGAAGTTAAGGTAACGTGAGCCGTTCTTTGACCTTTTTCACCACAGACACCACCCACATCGGAAGCCTGGAAATGTTCAGTGTATGGGTCCAGTAGGCCAGAGTAGGGAAGATGGACCTGGTGAACATGCCGGCAGGATGCGGGGCTCCCAGAAGCATCTCTGTAATCGCGGGGGGCCCCATCCCGTGGCTGGCACAGCACTTCCCTGGGTCCCCTCTGGACCTCAAAGGTGGGGACTGGACTGGCAACTGAACCCCACGAGCCCTGTCCTTTACCTGGTCTCAGAGACTAATGGGCCCCAGAGCCACCTGTGTGGTGGTGGTCCTGCGTTTCCCTGACCATGAAGTGGGGATGGGGTAGTCACCAGGGAGACGTCGAGCTATGTGTATGGGGTTCATGTGGGACAGGAGCTGTCATTTATGGGGTTTTCGGTTCCTCCTTTCTTCCTAGAGTTTCTTGAGTTCTTTATAGATTCTTTTATCAAGTTTCATAATTTGCAAATATTTCCCCATTCTTTCAGTTGCCTCTTCACTTCGCTGAGTGTTTTGTTTGAAGTGCAGAAGCTTCTGAGCTGAATGTATTCTCATTTGTCAATTTTGGCTTTAATGGCATTTGCTTCTAGAGTTTTTTTCCAAGAAGTCTTTCCCTATGCCAATGCCTTGCAGAATTTCCTCCAATGTCCTTTACTAATTTGAAGATATCAGGTTGTAGATTTGTGTCCTTGACCAATTTTAAGTGTATTTTTCTGTAAGGTGTAAGGCAGCGTTTGTGTTTCATACTTTTGCAGGTGGAGATCCATTTTTCCCAGCTTCTTTGGTCAAAGAGACTGACCTTGCTCCAGGGATTGAGTTTATCTCCTTTGCCAAACATTAGTTGGTTGTAGGTGTGTGGATTGTTTTCTGGAGTTTCTATTTTGTTCTATTGGCTACACATCTATTTTTAAGCTAATACCAGGCTGTTTTGACTATAACTGACCTGTAATATGTCCCAAAATCAGGTATTGTGATGCCTCCAACTTTTTTTTTTTTGTATAAGATTGTCTTAGGATATTCTGGATATCTTGTGTTTCCATATGAATTTTAGCATCTTTTTTCCTACATCTAAGAAGAATGTCATCAGTATTTTGATTGCGATAGTATTGAATCTGTAAATTGCTTTGGGTAGTATGGACATTTTGATGATATTAATTCTTCCAAACCATGAACATAGGCATTTCTGTGAGACTAAGAAAACTTGAGAAAAGTTCCTCTTTACTACACACAAATTAATTGATTTTTTTTAGGAATCATATAAATCCATGTTTTTGCACTGCCATCTGGTAAATAATAAAACACCTGCTCTGAGACTTTTAGAAAAGGAATTTAAAAAGATATTGATTTATCATTTAATGTCTTCACATTTTCTGTTCAAATATTGTTTATAGTCACCGTCTATTTCCACTAAACTCAGATATTTTTGCTGTTTTCCTTGTTAAACTTGTTCCTTGGATCATTAACCCTTTTTAGTGTAATGTAAATTAAAATATTATCTCAATCTGAAAAAAAAGTCAAAGAAATCAAGAAGGAAAGAGTGGAAAGGAAGGAGAATGGGTATAAATTACATTCTTAGAATTGCATCTACAAACCATATTGAATCTGGTACCAGAGGTACTCACAAAAAGTTAAGAACAGAGATAGCATCGTGATAAGGTAAATAATATTTACTCAACTTCATAAAGAAGTCTACTTCAGCTTAGAAATCAAATAATATTAGAAAGGAAAGACTTGACATCATGGAGATAATACTTTTGAGAAAGCATATAGTAAACAATAAACTTAAAGACAAGACTCGACTTCTCAGGGAGTGATAAGAATGACAGAGAACAAAAACATTCAGGTAGAGTTTGATGTTTGATGTAGTGGAAAATTTTCTCTTCAAATATGGTCAGCAATGGAGCCACTGAGGAAGGGACATTTAAACAGTGGAGACACCTGGAGTAACCTCTTCAGGATAAGGAGAGAATTTGCATAGCCCGGATTTACCCCTTGAGACATGAGTGTGGAGGGTGTGAGTAACAACCAAAGCCATGACTAGAATGCAGTGAGTGATGACAAGAGAGGGGGAGGAAAATATCCCCAGGGTCAAATGCTGAATAGCATTCACAGCTAATTTCTTAGTTATGTATTTGTTTTGAATTGACAAAATAATTCTGTATTTTTCTGGAGGTGAATATTACCTTTTTTTAAAAAAAAAAAAGATGCTATTTATTTATTTGAGATGTAGAGTTACAGACAGAAAGAGGTAGAGATAAATATACAGAAGGTATTCTAATGGATGGTTCACTCCTCAAATGGCAGCAATTGACAGAGCTGGGCCAATCAGAAGCCAGGGGCCAGGAGCTTCTTCCATTTCTCCCACATAGGCTCGGGGGCCCAAGAATTGGGCCACCTTCTGCTGCCATCCCAGGCCATAACAGAGAGCTGGATTAGAGGAGGAGCAGCCAGACACAAACTGGTGCCCATAAGGAATCCTGGCACCATGGGGGGATGCTTAGCTTACTATGCCACAGTACTGGCCCCTAATACTACCTTTGAAAGTTATGCATGTATTGTACAAAGATTAATTATGCTAATTATCAAATTATCTTTTGATATGGTAAAAATCTATTCTTTTAGCAATGTTATATATGCAATGCATTATCAATTATGGCAACCAGGGGCCAGAGCTCTGGCACAGCAGGTTAATGCCCTGGCCTGAAGCCTCAGCATCCCATATGGGTGCCAGTTTTAGTCCCGGCTGCTCTGCTTCTGATCCAGCTCTCTGCTATGGCCTGGGAAAGCAATAGAAGATGGCCCAACTCCTTGGGCCTCTGCACCCACATGGGAGACCTGGAAGAAGCTCCTGGCTCCTGGCTTCGTATCGGCACAGCTCCGGCAGTTGCAGCCATCTGGCAGTGAACCAGCAGATGCAAGCTCACTCTCTCTCTCTCCCTCTGCCCCTCCTTTCTCTGTAAATCTTTAAAAAAATTATGCCAACCAAATGGTTGCATAGATTACTAAAACATATCCCTCCTAACTGAAAATTTGTACTATTTGATCAATCAACACTTTTCCTTTTCCCATCCTGACCCATTCCCTAAACCTCCGGTAACCACCTGTCTACTCTGTTTCTATGAGATTTTTTTTTTCAAATTTCACATATACATGAGATAATATAGTATTTGTCTTTGTCTATCCAGCTTATTTCACAATATAATGTACTGTAATTTCACCCATGTTTCCGCAAACGAGAGAATCATTCTCTTTATTAAAGTTGAATACTATTTCATTATCTGTATGCCCAGATAGTATTTTATTTATTTGTCTTTTGATGGATACTTAGGTGACTTCCCTATGTTAGTTATTGTTAACTGCTGAAATGAGCAGGGGAGTGAGGATATCACTTCAACATGATGATTTTAGTTCCTTTGTATATATACCGAGGAACACATTAGTGGATTATATGGCAGTTCTTTTTTTATTTCTTTTTTTTTTTTTTTTGGTCATGGCTTTGTTTTCTACAATGAGTGTCCTAGTTACATTCCCACCAACTGCACAATCTCATTTGACGATCTCTGCTATCCAAGAAATTACTGCTCAGAACAGTAAGGTTTCCACCATGTGTTTTCTTCTAGTAGCTTTATACTTTTGGGTGTTTTATTTAAATATTTCATCCAGTTTTAGTTGATTTTGGTATATGACAGTGGAAAGGGGACTAATTTCATTCTACATTTGAATTTCTAGTTGCTCTGAAACTATTTATTGGGAGATTATCTTATTCACATTGTCTGTTCTTGGTACCTCTGCCAAAAATTAGTTGACTATCAATTCTTGAACTTTTTCTGGGCTTTCTATTCTATTCTCTTGATCTGTGTGTCTGTTTTATGCTGGTATCATACTGTTTTAATTGCAATAGCTTGATAATATATTTTCAAAGTTAGAAGTGCAAAAGCTTCAGTTTTGTTCTTTTGGATAGAAATTACTTTAATTATGAATGATATTTTCTGGTTCCAAAGAAATTTTAGAATTTTTTTTCTATTTCTGAGTAAAAGACTGCTGGTATTTTTATAGGAATTGCACTGACAATATAGATTGCTTTGATCAGATGCCTGTTTTAATCATATTACCCAAACTTATGATGAGGTTATTTTTTATTTTATTTGCCTCTTCTTCAATTTCTTTCATCAATGTTATATAATTTTAGTGTATAAAACATTCACTTATTTGTATAAATTATTTCCTAAAATATTTTTCTTCATTGTGCTGTATTTAGAATGATTGTATATTTCCCAGATAATATTAGTCTGTAGAAACATTAATAATTTTGTATACTGACCATAGAACTTGCAAATTTCTTTTGTTAAGATTTGTTTCTTTATTTGAAAGTTAGAGAGAAAGTTACACAGAGAGAGGAGGGGTAGAGAGAGAGAGAGAGAGAGAGAGAGCTTCCATCCACTGGTTCGCTCCCCAATTGGCCTCAATGGCCAGAGCTGCGCTGATCCAAAACCAGGAGTCAGGAGCTTCTTCTGGATCTTCCATATGGGTCGAGGGGCCCAAAGACTTGGATCAGAAGTGGAGCAGCCAGGTCTTGAACTGGCACCCATATAGGATGCCGGTACTGCAGGTAGCGGCTTTATCCACTAGGCCACAATGCCAGCACTGCAAATTTCTTGAGTTTATTTATTTTCTGACATTTTTATTGGATTTCTTATTATCATTGGCAAATAGAAAAATTATATTTCTTCTTTTCTCATAATGATGATTTCTTGGTGTTTGGTGAATAATTCTCTCTAGGACTTCCAGCAGGATGTGGAATAGAAATGATAAATATGGACATACTTGTTTTCTTTCTGGTCTTAGAGAAAAAGCTTTAAACTTTTCACCATTGACTTTAATGTTAGCTATGGTTTTGCTGTTTATGGTTTTTATTATGTTGAGATATGTCCTTTCTGTGCCAATTTTTTGAGAATTCACCTGAATTTTCATGAGTTATTTTTCTACTTATCTGTTGATATTGTGATAAATTTGTGATTTTTATTCTTTATTTTAATACTTTATATCACATTTAAAATTGTTTAACCTGGGGTATACAAATTAAGTGTATTTTCTAAGAGATTTAGGAACATAGTGATACTTTCCTCTTTCCTGCCCATGCTTCCACCCTTCTTCCTCATTATGCTCCTATTCCAATTACTATTATTTTTAATTTTATTTAAGTTTTATAAGTTTCATATATATATGTCTGTATATCTATCTATCTATCTATCTATCTATCTATCTATCTATCTATCTATCTATCTATAGAGAGAGAGAGAGACAGAGATATTTAGGAATGTAGTGGAATTCATCTTCGCCCTCCATACCCCTCACACTCCAACCCCTCACCTACCTCCTTCTTGGATCCCCACTCTTAACTTTTACCATGATCTATTTTCAGTGTATTAATGATCATATAATTAACCTTGCTTTAAATAATCAAGCTCATCAAACAGTAAGAAAATAAAAGAAAATAAAACTGAACAAAACACTGTTCTTCAGTGGAAGAGACAAGGGCTATAAACAGTCATTGAATCTCAAGATGTCTGTTTCAGTCCAATACATTTCAAGTATTGTATTAGTTACATTGGATCAGGGGAAACATATGATATCTGTTTTTTGGGGGGATTGGCTTATTTCATTATGTATTGTGGATTCCAGCTGTGACAATCTGTTGTTAAAGACAAGATTTCATTTTTTTTTTACAACTGAGTAGTATTTCATAGTATATATACTATTATTTCTTTTTTTTTTTTTGACAGGCAGAGTGGACAGTGAGAGAGAGAGAGACAGAGAGAAAGGTCTTCCTTTTGCCATTGGTTCACCCTCCAATGGCCGCCGCGGCCAGTGCGCTGCGGCCGGCGCACCGCGCTGATCCGATGGCAGGAGCCAGGAGCCAGGTGCTTATCCTGGTCTCCCATGGGGTGCAGGGCCCAAGCACTTGGGCCATCCTCCACTGCACTCCCTGGCCACAGCAGAGGGCTGGCCTGGAAGAGGGGCAACCGGGACAGAATCCGGCGCCCCGACCGGGACTAGAACCCGGTGTGCCGGCGCCGCTAGGCGGAGGATTAGCCTAGTGAGCCGTGGCGCCGGCCGTATACTATTATTTCTTTATCCAGTCAATAGTTGATGAATATCTGGGCTGGTTTCATATCTTTGCAATTGTGACTTTTGTTGCAATGAACGTTGAGGTACAGACAACAACTTTTTTCATATACTGATTTCTGTTGGTTTGGATAAATTCCCAGATTAGGATGGTTGGTTCATATGATAGGTCTATATTCAGATTTCTGAGGTATCTCCATACTGTCTTCCACAGTGGTTGCACCAGTTTACATTCCCACTAGCAGTGGATCAAGGTATCTTTTTCCCCACATACTCACCAGTATTTGTCATTTGAAAATTTCTGTATGTGAGCCATTCTAACTGGAGTGAGGTGAAACCTCACTGTGGTTTTATTTGCATTTCCCTTTTGGCTAGTGATCCTGAGCATTTTCACAAGTGTCTGTAGGCCATTTGAAATTCTTCTCTTGAAAAATGCCTGTTTAAGGCATTTTGCCTATTTTTTCACTGGGCCATTTGTTTTGTTGTTTCTGAATTTCTTGAGCTCTTTATATATTCTGGAAGTTAATCCTTTATCAGCTGTGTAGTTTGCAAATATTTTCTCCCATTCTGTCAGTTGTGTCTTCATTTTGTTTACTGTTTCTGTTACAGTGCAGAAGCTTCTCAGCTTGTTGTAATACCACTTGTCAATTTTGGCTTTGTTTGCATGCACTTTTGAGGCTCTTTCCAGGAAGTCTTTGCCTATGCCAATGTGTTATAGAGCTTCTCTCATGTTTGATAATGATTTGGTGGTCTTTGATCCATTTTGAGTGGATTTTTGTGTAATGTGTAAGGTAGGGGTTTAATTTCATGCTTCTCATGTTTTCCTAGCACCATTTGTTAGAGACTGTCCTTGCACTGTAGGTTGATTTTAGCTCCTTTATCAAATATAAGTTGGCTGTAGATGCATGGAGTGATTTCTGGAGTTTCTATTCTGTTTCACTCATTTACAAATCTGTTTTATCCCAGTACTAGACTGTTTTAATTATAACTCCCCTGTAGTATGTCTTGAAATCAGATATTGTGATGCCTTTGGCTTTGATTTTGTTGTACAAGATTGTTTTAGCTATTCGGGGTCTTATATTTCCATATGAATTTCAGCATACTTTTCTCTAGATCTGCAAAAAATGTTGTTGGTATTTTGACTGGGATCACATTGAATCTTTAGATTTCTTTTGGTAGTATGGACATCTTGATGATATTGTTTTTTTCCAATCCATGAAAAAGCAGATTTTTCCATTTTTAATGTCTTCTTCTATTCCTTTCTTTAGTTTTTTGTAATTTTCATCATAGAGCTCTTTGATCTCCTTGGTTAATTTATTCTAAGGTATTTGATTATTTTGGGAGCTATTGTGAATGGGACTGATCTTAAAACCTTTCTCAGCCATGACATTGTGTGTGTATACAAAGGCTATTGATCTTTCTGTGTTGATTTTGTATCCTGCCACTTTATCAAACTATTTTATGAGTTCCAAGAGTCTTTCAACGCAGGATTTTGGATCGCCTATATATAGAATAATGTCATCTGAAAATAGATACAGTTTGATTTTCTCCTTTCCAATTTGTATACTCTTGATTTAAATTTCTTTCATAATGGCTGTGGCTAAACTTCCTGGACTATCCTAAATAGCAATTTTGTGAGTGGGCATCTTTCTGGTTCTGGGTCTTAGGGGTAATGCTTCTAGCTTTTCCTCATTCAGTAGGATGCTGGCCACAGGTTTGTCATATATTGCCTTGATTATATTGAGGAATATTCCTTCTATCCCCATTTTCCTTAAGACATTCATCATGGAAAGACATTGTATTTTATCACCTGCTTACTCTGCATCTATTAAGATGATCATATGGTTTTTCTTCTTCAATTTGTTGATGTGATATATCACATTGATTGATGTGTGATTGATTTATCCCTGCATACCAGAGATAAATCCCACTTGCTCTGGGTGGATGATTTTTCTGATGTGTTGTTGGATTTGATCTGCTAGTATTTTGTTGAGGATTTTTGTATATATGTTCATCAGGGATATTGGTCTTTAGCTCTCATTCTCTGTTGCATCTTTTTCAGGTTTAGGTATTAAGGTGTTGCAGGTTTCAAAAAAGGTGTTTGGGTAGGGTTCTTTCTTTTTCAGTTGTTTTGAATAGCTTGAGAAGAATTAGAATTAAATCTTCTTTAAATGTCTGGTAGAATTTAGAAGTGAAGCTGTCCAGTCCTGGGCTTATCGTTCTTGGGAGGATCTTCATTACTGATTGAATTTCTGTCTTGGTAATTGGTCTGTTTAGGTTCTCTGTATCTTCATGACTCAAAATTGGTAGGTTGTATGTTTCTAGGAATCTATCCATTTCTTCTAGCTTTCCTAATTTGTTGGCATATCATTCTTTGTAGTAATTTGTGATGATTCTTTTTATTTCTGTGGTGTCTGTTCTTACCTTTTTTTCATCTCTGATTTTGTTGATGTGGGTCTTTTCTTTCTTTTTTGGTTAGTTTCACTGATAGTGTATCAAATTTGATTATTTTTTCAAAAACCCAGCTCTTCATTTCACTGATTTTTGATTCCAATTTTGTTTATTTCTTCTCTAATTTTAATTATTTGTTTCCTCCTACTAATTATGGATTTGGTTAGTTATTGTTTTTCTAGTTCCTTGAAATGCACTGCTAGCTCATTTAATTGGTACATTTCCAGTTTCTTCATCTAGGCACCGATTGCTATAAACTTCCCTCTTAACACTGCTGTTGCTGTTTCCTCAAAGATTTGGTATGATGTGTTATCTTCTTCATTTGTTTATACAAATATTTTTATTTCTTTTTTGATTTCTTCTATGACCCACTGTTCATTCAAGAACATATTGTTCAGTTTCTATATGCTTGTATTTGATCTAGAGATCCTTGAGTTGTTGGTTTCCAGCTTCTTGCCATTGTGATCAGAGAAAATGCATAGAATGATTTCTATTTTTTTTTTTAATTTATTGACTTGGTTTGTGCCCTAGAATAGGGTCTATCCTGGAGAAAGTTCCATGCACTGAGAAAAAAACAATTTGTATTCTGCCACTGTGGAGTGAAGGGTTCCCTAGACCTGGGTCCATTTGTTCTATAGTGTCAATTAACTTTTGTTTATAGGTGATTTTCTGTCTCTTCTATCTTCCGATTGCTGAGATGAGTTATTGACGTTGACCGTTACTATCATATTGGAGTCAATGCCTCCCTTTAGGTCTGTTTACTTTTCTTTTAAATAACTGGTGCCCTGTAATTAGGTGCATATACATTTATGATAGTCACATCTTCCATTTGAATTGATCCCTTAATCATTACATAGTGCCTATCTTTGTCTCTTTCAACAGATTTTATGTTAAAGCCCATTTTAGCTGACATTAGTATGGCAACACTAGCTGTTTTTCAATTTCTGTTAACATCCTTTCACTTTCAGTCTGCATGTGCCTTTGTTTATGAGATGTGTTTCTTGTAAGCAGCAAATAGGTGAGTCTGTATTTATCCATTTTCCCAGTCTTTTAACTGAAGAGTTGAGGTCATTTATATTCAAGGTGACTATTGCTAAGTAACAACTTGACCCTATCATTTTCTCTTAGTTACTCTTATTGTTTAATTTGGATTTCTTTTGTTCTTCTATTGGGAGGTTTATGGTCACCTCATTTTTTCATAATGGTAGCTATCTATCTGTGTTTTTGTGTGTAGCACATCCTTAAGCATCTTTTGTAAGGATGAGTGGAAACAAATTCTTTCAATTTCTGTTTGTTGTGGAAGGTCTTTAATTTACCTTCATTCATTAATTAGAGCTTTGTGGGGTATAATATTCTGGGTTGACTTTTTTTTTCTTTTAAGACTTGGAGTATATATCACCATTTCCTTCTACCTGTAGGGTTTGTGATGAGAAGTCATCTGTGAGTTTAGACATCCTCTGACAGAAATTTGGCATTTTTCTCATGAACATTTTAGAATCTTTCATTTTCACTTAACCATGAAGTTTGACTACAATGTGATGTGGTGAAGATCTTTTCTGGTCATGTCTGTTAGGGGTTCTATGTTGCTTCCTGTACTTGGATGACCCTTTATTCTCTGTGTTGGGGAAGTTTTCTGTAATTATTTCACTAAATAGGTTTTCTAGTCCATTTTCATTTTCTTCACCTTCAGGAAGATTCTTATGTTGGATTGTTTGATAGTATCCCATAGATCTCCAACACTCTTTTTAAGTTTTCTATTTTCTTCTTTTTTATTCTGATTGTACAATTTCCAAAGATTTGTCTTCTAGTTCAGATATTCTTTCTTCTCCCTCACCAAGTCTGCTGTTAAGACTTTCCATGACATTTTTCATCCGGTGTATTCAATTCTTCATTTCTAATTTTTCATTTTTTTTTTTGACAGGCAGAGTGGACAGTGAGAGAGAGAGACAGAGAGAAAGGTCTTCCTTAGCCGTTGGTTCACCCTCCAATGGCCGCCGCGGCCGGCGCGCTGCGGCCGGCGCATCGCGCTGATCCGATGGCAGGAGCCAGGAGCCAGGTGCTTTTCCTGGTCTCCCATGGGGTGCAGGGCCCAAGCACCTGGGCCATCCTCCACTGCACTCCCTGGCCACAGCAGAGGGCTGGCCTGGAAGAGGGGCAACCGGGACAGAATCCGGCGCCCCGACCGGGACTAGAACCCGGTGTGCCGGCGCCGCTAGGCGGAGGATTAGCCTAGTGAGCCGCGGCGCCGGCCCAATTTCTAATTTTTCATTTTGATTTCCCTTTCATATCTCAATTTCATGGGGAAAGATGGGGACAGAGACAGGGAGCAGCAGAAAGAGATCTTCCATTTGCTGGTTCATTCTTCAGATGCCCAAATTTGGGGCTAGGCTTGGCCAAAGTGAGAAACCCATAATTCATCTATGTCTGCTATACAGATGACAAGGGACAAGTGCTTGGATGGTTTTCCTCAGCTATCCCAGGTGCTTTGTTCAGGCACTGGATCAGAAAGGCAGCAGCCAGGACTTGAATTGGTGCTTCAGTACAGGATCCCATCAGCATAACCTGCCACACCACAATCCTGTCCCCAGTTTACTACTATTTTGTAGTTTTCCTCTGTGTTCATTAAAATATTGGCCTGCATTTTTTTCCTTTCTGTGACTTATACCTGGCTTTGTTGTCAGTGTATTGTTGGTCTTGTAAAATGAGTTTAGTATTTCCTCCCCTTCAATTTTTGGGAAGAATTTGAAAATGATTATTATATTTAAAAAAAAAAATGTTTGGAAGCATTTGCAGTGAACTGTTCATGTCCTGGGTTTTACTCTAACTCAGGATATTTTAAATGGATACATCTATTACTTTTTTTAATTTAAAGGGAGATAATGGATTATGTTCTAATCGACAATGCCCTTTCAAAATGCCTGCAAGAGCTTGGAATAAGCCAGCAGAAGCCAGCAACCCAAAAATCAATTAATGGATTTCACATAAACATCAGAAATCTAATTACTTTGTCAGGTTCTCCTAAGTAACATATCAACAGAAACCTAGAATCAGAAGCAGAGCCAGGACTCAAACCAGGACACTCCAAATTGAGTTGTAGGCTCTGAAAAACTGGGACAAATGCCCTAAGATGGAAGAATTTTTATCACTGATTCAATTTCTTGCCTTGTTTTTGGTATTACCATATATTCTACTTCTGCCTGATTCAGTGTTGGAAATTTTCAAATTTCTAGGATTTCATTTACATCTTCAAGATTATCATATTTTTGGTGTAATTTTTCATTTTCATCTCTTTTTAAAAAATTTATTTAGGGGGCGGAGCCCAGATGGCGGAATAGTGAGGGCACGTGCCGATAGTCCGGGAAAATTTAGTTTAATAAAAGGGGAGTTACGGTAGCCTCAGAAAGAAAGAACCAGGAAAATATTGCAGAGGAAACTCTTCTGGATCGAGTGGCCGTGAATTGGAGGACCTACTGGGAGAACAAGGTTGCCCACCCCGTGGAAGCCGAGCCACGGGACCGAGCCGCGGAAGCCGCAGGGTCTGCACGCCAGTGCTCGAAGGGGAGTGCGTGCCACACACAACAGCAGGGAAGCTTGGGACGTCCAGGGCTCCGAGTCCACACATCGGTGCTGGAAGGGGAGCGGACCTGCGTGGAGAGCATGGGAGCCCACAGTTCAGGACACCAGCGGCAGACTCAACACACCAGCGCTGGAACACGAGGTGAGCCGAACCTCAATAGCCCGAGACACCGGCAGGCAAGCGGAGAGAGGAGACTAGAGGGAACGACCCCCGGGGGGGGGGGAAGTTCACCAGGCTAGCTGGAAGAGAGAGAGAAAAAAAAAAGGTGACTGGTACGGACAAGGGTTTCTCTCTCTCCGCTCACCTCTCAAGGGCGAGCAAGACAAAGAGCAGGCGCCATCTTGGACATACGTCATAAGCAGAGCGACCTCAGGTCTGCACTGGCCCTGATCCTAGCAGAAAAACCTGACTTTGGGCAGGGCGAATTAACAGATTAGGACCTAGTAAATTTGTGGTGCTACTGAACTGAGACTGTGAAAAAAGAGATGGTGGGGGAGAGAACTCACGGAATTCACGTGAGCACTCTCCAGAGATGCGACAATTCCATAACTTTGGCAACCCAGTGGGAGACTGAAGGAGAATTTGAGCCCACTCTGAGCGCCGAACAGATTCCCTGTGTGGTCCTTGGGAAAGAGCTTCAGATCTCTGGCTCCTGTGGGTATATCATTTGCCTGTTAACTACCTCCAACTTCGTTCAGCTGTGCAGAATAAATTCCCTTTTGAATCAAAAAAAAAAAAAGAAAGAGAGAGAGAGAGAGAGGTTTACCACGCCTAACCTGGGAGTGTCACCTTTGGCACACCAGAGCTCTCAGGACACACCCATCTCAAGCCCTAAGGCTCCATCAAAAACAGATAGTCCACTTAATCTAGAGTCATAGTATAACAAGAAAAAGTACCACAGTGAAGAAACCAAATATCTCCAATATGCCAAATAACAAACGCAAAAACCAAGGTAATAAAAACAAGGAAGTCACCATGACGCCCCCAAATGAAAAAGACACCCCAGTTCAAGATTATGAAGATGATGACATAGAAGAAATGCAAGAAACAGATCTCAAAAATTGATAAGAACATTAAGAAGTTCTCAAAAACAAATTTCTGAACTACAGAAATCCTTAATGGACAAGATAGAAAATCTCTCTCGTGAAAATGAAATATTAAGGAGGAATCAAAATGAAACAAAACAATTAGTACAACAGGAAACTGTGATAGTGACTGAAGTGAAGAATTCAATAGATCAAATGAAAAACACAATAGAGAGCCTTACAAACAGAATGGGTGAAGCAGAAGAGAGAATATCAGACTTAGAAGACAGAGAACAGGAAAGGATACAGTCAGACCAAAGAAAAGAAGAGGAAATTAGAAATCTAAAACATATTGTTGGGAATCTTCAGGATACTATTAAAAAACCCAACATTCAGGTTCTAGGAGTTCCTGAAGGCATGGGGAGGGAGAAAGGATTAGAAGGCCTTTTTAGTGAGATATTTGCAGAAAATTTCCCAGGTTTGGAGAAGGACAGAGAAATCCTAGTATAGGAAGCTCACAGAACCCCTAATAAACACGACCAAAAGAGATCCTCACCACAACACGTTGTAATTAAACTCTCCACTGTGAAACATAAAGAAAAGATCCTAAAATGTGCAAGAGAGAAATGTCAGATTACTCTCAGAGGATCTCCAATCAGACTCACAGCTGACTTCTCATCAGAAACCCTACAAGCTAGGAGGGAATGGCGAGATATAGCCCAGGTACTAAGAGAGAACAACTGCCAGCCCAGAATATTATATCCTGCAAAGCTATCATTTGTGAATGAAGGTGAAATAAAGACTTTTCATAGCAAACAGAAATTGAAAGAATTTGTTGCCACTCGTCCAGCCCTGCAAAAGATGCTTAAAGATGTGTTACACACAGAAACACAGAAACATGGTCATCAATATGAAAGAAGGTAAAGGAAGGAAACCAAGGAAGGAAACCTCACAGCAAAAGATCACAGGGAATTCAAAGCATATATTAGAACTTATCTTTGGCAAATGACAGGGCAAAGTTACCACATATCATTAGTCACATTCAACGTGAATGGCCTGAACTGTCCAGTTAAAAGACACCGATTGTCTGATTGGGTTAAGGAACAAAACCCATCTATTTGCTGCTTACAAGAAACACATCTTTCCAACAAAGATCCATACAGACTGAAAGTGAAAGGCTGGAAAAAGATATACCATGCCAACAGCAATGAAAAAAGAGCGGGCGTAGCCATCTTAATATCAGACAACATAAACTTTACCACAAAAACCATTAAGAGAGACAAAGAGACACTACATAATGATTAAGGGATCAATTCAAAAGGAAGATATAACAATTATCAATGTATATGCACCTAATTACAGGGCACCGGTTTATCTAAAAGATTTGTTAACGGACTTAAAGGGAGACTTAGACCCCAATACAATAGTACTGGGGGACTTCAATACTCCACTCTCAGAAATAGACAGATCAATAGGACAGAAGATCAACAAGGATACAGTAGATTTAAATGACACCATAGCCCAAATGGATCTAACAGATATATACAGAACTTTCAATCCTACAGCTAAAGATTTTACATTCTTCTCAGCAGTACATGGAACCTTCTCTAGGATTGAACACATACTATGCCATAAAGCAAGTCTCAGCAAATTTAAAAGAATTAGAATCATACCATGCAGCTTCTCAGACCATAAAGGAATGAAGTTGGAAATTAGCAACTCAGGAATCCCTAGAGCATATGCAAACACATGGAGATTGAACAACATGCTCCTGAATGAACAATGGGTCATAGAAGAAATTAAAGAGAAATCAAAATTTTTCTGGAAGTAAATGAGGATAACAGCACAACATACCAAAACTTATGGGACGCAGCAGAAGCAATGTTAAGAGGAAAGTTTATATCAATAGGTGCCTACATCAAGAAATTGGAAAGGCACCAAATAGATGAGCTTTCAATTCACCTCAAGGATCTAAAAAACCTACAGCAAACCAGACCCAGATCTAGTAGGGAAGAGAAATAATTAAAATCAGAGAAGAAATCAACAGGATTGAATCAAGAAAAACATTACAAAAAATCAGCCAAACGAGGAGCTGGTTTTTTGAAAAATAAACAAAATTGACACCCCATTGGCCCAACTAACTAAAAAAGGAAGAGAAAAGACCCAAATCAATAAAATCGGAGATGAAAAAGGAAATGTAACAACAGACACCACAGAAATAAAAAGAATCATCAGAAATTACTACAAGGACTTGTATGCCAGCAAACAGGGAAACCTATCAGAAATGGATAGATTCCTGGACACATGTAACCTACCTAAATTGAACCAGGAAGACATCGAAAACCTAAACAGACCCATAACTGAGACAGAAATTGAAACAGTAATAAAGGCCCTCCCAACAAAGAAAAGCCCAGGACCAGATGGATTCACTGCTGAATTCTACCAGACATTTAAAGAAGAACTAACTCCAATTCTTCTCAAACTATTCAGAACAATCGAAGAAGAGGGAATCCTCCCAAATTGTTTCTATGAAATCAGCATCACCTTAATTCCTAAGCCGGGAAAAGATGCAGCACTGAAAGAGAATTACAGACCAATATCCCTGATGAACATAGATGCAAAAATCCTCAATAAAATTCTCGCCAATAGAATGCAACACACATCAGAAAGATCATCCACCCAGACCAAGTGGGATTTATCCCTGGTATGCAGGGATGGTTTAATGTGTGCAAGACAATGAATGTGATACACCACATTAACAGACTGCAGAAGAAAAACCATATGATTATCTCAATAGATGCAGAGAAAGCATTCAATAAAATACAACACCCTTTCATGATGAAAACTCTAAGCAAACTGGGTATGTAAGGAACATTCCTCAATACAATCAAAGCGATCTATGAAAAACCCACGGCCAACATCCTATTTAATGGGGAAAAGTTGGAAGCATTTCCACTGAGATCTGGTACCAGACAGGGATGTCCACTCTCACCACTGCTATTCAATATAGTTCTGGAGGTTCTAGCCAGAGCTATTAGGCAAGAAAAAGACATTAAAGGGATACAAATTGGGAAGGAAGAACTCAAACTATTCCTCTTTGCAGATGACATGATTCCTTATTTAGTGGATCCCTAGAACTCTACTAAGAGACTATTGGAACTCATAGAGGAGTTTGGCAAAGTAGCGGGGTATAAAATCAATGCACAAAAATCAACAGCCTTTGTATACACAGACAATGCCATGGCTGAGGAAGAACTTCTAAGATCAATCCCATTCACAAAAGCTACAAAAACAATCAAATACCTTGGAATAAACTTAACCAAGAATGTTAAAGATCTCTACGATGAAAATTACAAAACCTTAAAGAAAGAAATAGAAGAGGATACCAAGAAACGGAAAAATCTTCCATGCTCATGGATTGGAAGAATCAATATCATCAAAATGTCCATTCTCCCAAAAGCAATTTATAAATTCAATGCAATACCAATCAAGATACCGAAGACCGTCTTCTCAGATCTGGAAAAAATGGTGCTGAAATTTATATGGAGGCACAAGAGACCTCGAATAGCTAAAGCAATCTTGTACAACAAAAACAAAGCCGGAGGCATTACAATACCATATTTCAGGACATACCACAGGGCAGTTGTAATCAAAACAGCATGGTACTGGTACAGAAACAGATGGATAGACCAATGGAACAGAATGAAATACCAGAAATCAACCCAAATATCTACAGCCAACTTATATTTGATCAAGGGTCTAAAACTGATTCCTGGAGCAAGGACAGTCTATTCAATAAATGGTGCTGGGAAAATTGGATTTCCATGTGCAGAAGCATGAAGCAAGACCCCTACCTTACACCTTACACAAAAATCCACTCAACATGGATTAAAGACTTAAATCTACGACCTGACACCATCAAGTTACTAGAGAACATCAGAGAAACCCTTCAAGATATTGGCACAGGCAAAGAATTTCTGGAAAAGACCCGGGAGGCACAGGCAGGCAAAGCCAAAATCAACTTTGGGATTGCATCAAATTGAGAAGTTTCTGTACTGCAAAAGAAACAGTCAGGAGAGTGAAGAGACAACCAACAGAATGGGAAAAAATATTTGCAAACTATGCAACAGATAAAGGGTTAATAACCAGAATCTACAAAGAGATCAAGAAACTCCACAATAACAAAACCAACAACCCACTTAAGAGATGGGCCAAGGACCTCAATAGACATTTTTCCAAAGAGGAAATCCAAATGGCCAACAGGCACATGAAAAAATGTTCAAGGTCATTAGCAATCAGGGAAATGCAAATCAAAACCACAATGAGGTTTCACCTCACCCCAGTTAGAATGGCTCACATACAGAAATCTACCAACAACAGATGCTGGCAAGGATGTGGGGAAAAAGGGACACTAACCCACTGTTGGTGGGAATGCAAACTGGTCAAGCCACTATGGAAGTCAGTCTGGAGATTCCTCAGAAACCTGAAGATAACCCTACCGTTCGACCCAGCCATCCCACTCCTTGGAATTTACCCAAAGGAATTTAAATTGGCAAACAAAAAAGTGGTCTGCACCCTAATGTTTATTGCAGCTCAATTCACAATAGCTAAGACCTGGAACCAACCTAAATGCCCATCAATGGTAGACTGGATAAAGAAATTATGGGATATGTACTCTTTAGAATACTACACCGCAGGAAGAAATAATGAAATCTGGTCATTTGCAACAAAATGGAGGAATCTGGAACACATCATGCTGAGTGAAATAAGCCAATCCCAAAGGGACAAATACCATATGTTCTCCCTGATTGGTGACAACTGACTGAACACCAAAAAGGAAACCTGTTTAAGTGAAATGGACACTATGAGAAACTGTGACTTGATCGGCATAGCCCTGACTGTTAATGAACAACTTAATACATTATCCCTCTTAGTAGTCTTTTTTTGTCTGCTCTACTTAATATGACTGGTTTAATTCTGTAATTAATGCACAGTTATTCTTAAGTGTTGAAATTTAATTGAAATGTGATCGCTGTTAAACATAAGAGTGGGAATAAGAGAGGGAAGAGATGTACAATTTGGGACATGCTCAAGCTGACTTGCCCCAAATTGGTAGAGTTAGAAACATACCAGGGGATTCCAATTCAATCCCATCAAGGTGGCATGTACCAATGCCATCTCACTAGTCCAAGTGATCAATTTCAGTTCACAATTGATCATAATGAAAGGACTAAGAGTGAAAGGGAGCAGATAAACAAGTCTAGTACCTGCTAACACTAACCGATAGAATAAATAAAGGGGAGAGTGATCCAACATGGGAAGTGAGATACTCAGCAGACTCATAGAATGGCAGATGCCCTAAATAGCACTCTGGCCTCAGAATCAGCCCTAAAGGCATTCGGATCTGGCTGAAAAGCCCATGAGAGTATTTCAGGCATGGAAAGCCAAGACACTCTGGCAAAAGATCTCTGTGAGTGAGATCCCAGTGGAAAGAACAGGTCTTCAAAGAAGGAGGTACCTTTCTCTGAAGGGAAGAGAGAACCTCCACTTTGACTATGACCTTGTCTAAACAAGATAAGAGTCGGAGAACTCAGAGGGCTTCCATAGCCTTGGAAACTCATGACTGGAGCATAGGGAGATTACTGATGCCATAGACAGGAGTGTCAATTGGTAAAGTCAACAACAGGAGTCACTGTGCACTTACTCCTCATGTAGGATCTCTGTCCTTAATGTGCTGTGCATTGAGATTTAATGCTATAACGAGTACTCAAACAATATATTTCACTTTGTGTTTCTATGGGGGTGCAAACTGTTGAAATCTTTACTTAATGTATACTAAACTGATCCTCTGTAAAAAAAAAAAAAATTATCAATTCCCAACTTGACTCTCACTGGGATTAAACATGACAATAGGTCTGATCTGATTTCATCATCATTTAAAAAAAATCATCTATTATTTTTCACTTTATGTTTCTGTGTGGGAGCAAACTGTTGAAATCCTTACTTAATGTATACTAAGCTGATCTTCTGTATATTAAGATAATCGAAAATGAATCTTGATGTGAATGGAAGGGGAGAGGGAGTGGGAAAGGGGAGGGTTGTGGGTGGGAGGGACGGTATGGGGGGGAAGCCATTGTAATCCATAAATCGTACTTTGGAAATTTATATTCATTAAATAAAAGTTAAAAAAAATTTAGTTAGTTGAGAGCAAAGTTACAGAGAAGAGAGGCAGAGAGAGAGAGAGAGAGAGAGAGAGAGAGAGAGTCTTCTATCCACTGGTTAACTCCCCAGGTGGCTGCAGTGTCCAGAGCTGTGCTGTTCCAATTCCAGGAACCAGAAGCTTCTTCTGAGTCTCCCAAGTGGTTGCAGAGGCCCAAGGATTTAGGCCATCTTCTACTCTTCCCTAGGCCATACCATTGAGCTGGATTAGAAGTGGAGCAGAACTGGTGTCTTTATGGGATGCCACACTTCAGATGCTGGCTTCACCCACTGCTCCACAGAGCTGCTCCCTTAATCTCTTCTTATTCCTTTTTTTTCTTGCTTGTCCCGTAGTAGTGTCTATTTTTCATTATAATTTTATTTGACTCTTCTCTTTCCTTTTTACTCTAAATAGAGGTTCATTTATTCTATTGGTCCCTTTAAAATAATTTTTACTTTTTAAAATCCTTTCTTGTGTTTTTCTAGGCTATTTCTTTTATTTCAGTTCTAATCTTGTCATCTTCTTTCTTCTTGCTAGGTTTTGGTAAATTTTGTCATTTATTTAATTTCCTAGAAATGTAATTTTATGTTGTTTGAGAATTTTTTGTTTTAAATGTGTTTATCCATATGAATATCCATCTCACAACTGCCTTTGTTACAATGCATAAAATTGTGTATGTTGTTTTCTATTTTTATTTTTAAATCATTTTAATAATTTCTTTTTATTAATATCAATAGTTTTCAGAACAATTTTTTAAATTTCAACATATTTATGAATTGTTCTGATTCCTTGCTTACTGATTTCTAGTTTTGTAGTATGATAGAAAAAACTCTAAATATTATTGTAAGCTTTTTGAGACACAACATACTATCATGAAAAATAGTCACAATGTATATCTGAGAATATTGCATGTTTTATTGCTCAACAGTGTTCTGAAAATGTGCAATAGGCTCATTTTGTCTAAAATATTGTTTGTCCTATATTTCCTTCTTTCTTTTCTATCTAGATGGTTGTTTATTATTTCAAGTTGGGTACTGAATCCTCCTTATCTTATTGTATTACATTCATTCTCTCCCTTCATATCTATATTAGTATCACCAAATGTTATTTTTATGTGTTTATTTTGTTTGCAGCTTTCAAGTTTCAAAAAAACAGAGTCCTTTGCTTTCTTTATTAGCTACATGTTCTGGATTCATTTGTGTCCCTGTGGATTTAACTGTCAGTGTGACCATTGGCTCAGCCACAAGTAAAGATATCTGGGGTCTGGGGCTCCACTAGAACATTCCAGGTACATAAAGAGCTGAGACATCACAAAAGGGTCAAAGGCTTACTGTTTCTCTGACTCTAAGGTCTAGTGAACTGAATTGAAACACTATTTAAGCCTGCAGAGAAACAAAAACTAAAATACTTCAACATAAAAATAAGACAAGAAGACAGAAAAATAATCTCCTTTTGGAAAGAAAATTGACTGAAAGGATTTTAGAAGTAAAGAAACAAAATTTCTGTAACTGTTATCATAGTTGCCAGTTTTGAAGCAGTCTTTGAGTCCTTCAACTTGGAAACAGAAAGAATAAATTCTAAAGCATCACTTCTTTTTTTTAAAGATTTATTTTATTCATTTGAAAGACAGTTACAGAGAAAGGTAGAGCTGGGGTGGGGGGAGAGAGAGAGAGAGAGAGAGAGAGAGAGAGAGAGAGAGAGAGAGAGAGAGAGAAAATCTTCCATCCACTGTTTTACTCCCTAAATGACTGCAATGGCCAGAGCTGAGCTGATCTGAAGCCAGGAGCCAGGAGCTTCATCCGGGTCTCCCACATGAATGCAGGGGCCCAAGGACTTGGGCCATCTTTCACTGCTTTTCCAGGCCATAGCAGAGAGCTGGATCAGAAGTGGAGCAGCCAGGACTTGAATTTGGGATGCTGGCACTGCAGGCCATGACTTTAACCTGCTGTGCCACAGTGCCGGCCCTAAGGTATCACTTCTAAAGTTGTTACAAACAGTTCCCCACCACAGATGGATGGACTTCTTCCTACAGTGGACCCCAAGCAAGTGGAACTCTGCATACAATGAACAAACTATACAGTTGGAATCATTTTAATGAGCTCTTCTTTTTGCCTTCTTCAAAAGTACATAATATCTACTTAACAGCACAAAAGGAGACTCTTTTTGCTATTTTGTCAATTATTTTGTACTTCATTTGTTTCTCTATTATTTCTTGGATATATTCCTTTGTGGTTTAATGCTTTTCTGTAAAGATATGCCTGGATCCTTTTTTGTTGTTTGGAATATGTAGTAGGACTTTTTCTTCATGTTTACTATGAGGCTTACGTAAAGCATTGAATACTCATTACAGTCTTTTTATAAGCTGATACTGATTTAACTGTGATGACTTTTATAAATGCTACAATTTTACATCTCTATTCCTTCCTGCTCTTTGATAATGTATGATTTATTTTTCTTGGTGGCATTCCATAGGTCCCTTTGACTGTCTTCACTCTTTAATATTAGTGTTTCTTTTACCCCTCAGTTTGTGTCATCTTCAATTGGATTTTTTTTTCTGATCATTCCCTTGGCTTCCTCAAATTTCCTACTGTACACCTGCATTGAATTTTTATTTTTAAATGTTGTTAAGTTATACTGGTTTGGCATATTTTAATGTTTTTTCCCATTGAAATTCTCACTTTGTTCATCCATTGATTTCCTTAACTAGATTAACATATTTATGGTTTTTTGTTTGGGGATTTTTCTTATTTTGTTCTAAATTTATTTTTAAATTAAAAATAAAATATTAACATGAAAAACATATACACTTTAGAGAAAAAAATAGTGGATTAGGGAGTGGCACACTCTGCAGGACTAGGGATAAACAATGAGGAGAGTAGCGCAGAAGGTACATGCTTGGTAGAGAATTGGAGAGAAAACAGCCATGGGAGCCCACAGGAGGAGGGGAAATGGCTTGAGACAGCATGGTGAGTGCTGATGGGCACCCAGAGAATTCTGAGAACTGGAGCCATGGAGAGCCAAATCCTGCAGCATTTTTGAGATGGGGGAGGGTCAATCCATGGGATTGAACTGGAGAGAGAGTGGTATGGGCCCAGACCGGAGCCTGTGGGGCTGGCAGTTGCTTGTAGTCACCTGTAGTCCTAGTGGAAGTGGAAGTGGAAAATCAATTCAAACCAATCTTCCCAAAGCAAAACTCGTGATCTGGCTGAGAGTGAGCACCATTTTAAAACAGAACTACAAATACTGAAGCCTGCAGGCATGCACATAACAGCTCACTGAAACAGAGCACCTGAATGCAACGCTGGCAGCAGTAGTGAGCAGGCAATAGGCCAGTGATTCTAGTGTACCTGTGTGATCCAGAACTATGAGTGGAGGGGATGGCCCAAGCCCTGACTGAGAGCTCGGCTGGGAGGTAGCTGAGCAACTACAAGGGACAGGAGGGTGCCTGCACCAGCAGCCCCTCTGGTCTTGGGATCTGTGGGAGCCTTGTATGTGCTGAGACCTTGGGGCTTTAGTGGCTACATGAAAAGGGGTAAGGCATAGCTGGGTATTGAGTTCTACCATGCCCAACCTTGGTGTTAAGCAGGAAACTCACCCCACCCTAGAGCGCTGACCAGAGTCCACTGGCCACATCCACCACACACTTCCTAGTAGTCACTGAAAGGGAACACACTCCATGAGGCCACAGCAGCATAGCCCCAAAGATTAAAGCCAACAGAAGGAAAAAATAAAAAAATCAACTTCACAAATGCTAAAAAAAATAAGAGCCAACATTCAAGAAATAAGAACAAGGAAGTCACCATACCCCTCCCCCAGAAGAACACAGCAGCATTTCAATATTAGAATGCAAAGATGAACAGATTGAGGAAATGCCAGAAATGGAATATAGAAAATTAATCTCAGGATTATTTAAAAAAAAATCAGGAGCAAATCCACAAACTAAAGAAAACCACACATGATATGAATGAAAATTTTTCTTGGGAAATTGAGAATATAAAGAGAAATCAAAATGAAATTTCAGTAATGAATAATTCAGTGGATCAAATAAAAAATGCAGTGGAACATCTTAACAGCAGACTTGATGAGGCAGAAGAAAGAGTATCTGAACTGGAAGACAGATCTTTGGAAAGCTTATAGTCAGACAAAAACCAACCAAACAAGAAAGTTGAAAACTTAAAAACAGCGTTGGAGATCTATGAGATACTATCAAACTACCCAATGTATGGCCAAATGGATTGAAAAACAAGACTCATCTATTTGCTGCTTACTAGAAACTTATATCACCAACAGATACATGCAGATTAAAAGTGAAAGGATAGAAAAAGATTCTTCCTGCTAGCAGAAACTAAAAAAAGCTGATATCAGACAAAATAGCCTTTAACATAACAAGTATTAAAAGAGACAAAGAGGGGCCGGTGCCATGGCACAGAAGGTTAATCCTCCACTCGCACACCAGCATCCATAGGGGTGCCAGTTCTAATTCCAGTGGCTCGTCTTTCAATCCAGCTCTGAGCTAACGCCTGGGAAAGCAGTATAAGATGGTCCAAGTCCTTGGGCCTCTGCAGTCATGTAGGAGACCTGGAGGAGCTCCTGGCTTTGGACCGGCAGCCATTTGGTGGGGTGAACCAAAGGTGAAAGGAAGACCTTTCTCTCTGTCTCTCTCTCTCTCACTGTCTATAACGCTACCTCTCAAATAAAATCTTTAAAAAAATAGAAACAATGAAGGACATTATGTAATGATTAAAATGTGACTACAAAAAATGTATATGTACCCAATTACAGGGCTTCTGGCCACTTAAAAATGTTAATAGACTGAAAGGGAGACATAGACTCCAACACAATGGTAATGAAGGACTTCAATACCCTACTTTCCTCAGTGGACAGAACAACCAAACAGAAAATCACCAAGGAAACAATAGAGTTCATTGACACAGTAGAACAAATAGATCTAATGGTGTCTATGGAACCTTTCACCCCAGAGTGGCAGAATACACATTCTGCTCATCAGTGCATGGGACTTTCTCTAGGATTGAACATATGCTAGGCCACAAAGCAAGTCTCAGCAAATTAAAAAAATATCAAAATCATTGCATGCATCCTCTCTGACCACAGTGAAATAAAGCTAGAAATCAACAACTCAAGAATGGAGACTGAACAACATGCTCCTGAATGAACAATGGATCATAAAAGAAATCAAAAGAGAAATAAAAAGTCTGTAAACAAATGAAAATGAGAATACATCATATCAAAATCTATAGAATACAATAAAATCAATTTTAAGAGAAAAGTTCATAGCAATTGCTTCTTTTTTTAAAAAAGATTTTTATTTATTTATTTGACAGAGTTATAGACAGTGAGAGAGAGAAAGAAAGGTCTTCCTTCTGTTGGTTCACTCCCCAAATGGCCGCCATGGCCAGAGCTATGCTGATCCAAAGCCAGGAGCCAGGAGCTTCTTTCCTGGTGTCCCATGCTGGTACAGGTGCCCAAGCACTTGGACCATCCTCCACTGCACTCCCAGGCCACAGCAGAGAGCTGGACTGGAAGAGGAGCTACCAGGACTAGAACCCAGTGCTCATATGGGATGGCAGCACCACAGGCAGAAGATTAACCCAGTGTGCCACTGTGCTGGCCTCAGCAATTAGTTCTACATGAAGAAACTGGAAAGGTGCAAATAAATGAGCTATTGATGCATCTCAAAAACCTAGAATATCAATAACAAACCAAACCCAAAACTAGTAGGAGAGAATAAATAATTAATTAGAGAAGAAAGAAACAGAAGTAAAGCCAAAATTAGTGAAATGAAAAGCTATTTTCCTGAAAAATGTATAAAATTTATATGTCATTGTTGTAACTAATCAAAAAAGAAGGAAAAGATCCAAATCAGTTAACTCAGAGATGAAAAAGGAAATGAAACAACAGATACCACACAAATAAAAATAATTTTCTTTCAGTGCTGCATCTTTCTCTGGCTTAGGGATTAAGGTGATGCTGATTTCATAGAAACAATTTGGGAGGATTCCCTCTTCTTCGATTGTTCTGAATAGTTTGAGAAGAATTGGAGTTAGTTCTTCTTTAAATGTCTGGTAGAATTCAGCAGTGAATCCATCTGGTCCTGGGCTTTTCTTTGTTGGGAGGGCCTTTATTACGGTTTCAATTTCTGTTTCAGTTTTGGGTCTATTTAGGTTTTCTATGTCTTCATGGTTCAATTTAGGTAGATTGCATGTGTCCAGGAATCTATCCATTTCTGATAGGTTTCCCTGTTTGCTGGCATACAAGTCCTTGTAGTAATTTCTGATGATTCTTTTTATTTCTGTGGTGTCTGTTGTTATGTTGTTCAGTCTCCATGTGTTTGCATACCATCTGGGGTTTCCTGAGTTGTTAATTTCCAGCTTCATTCCACTGTGGTCTGAGAAGCTGCATGGTATGATTCTAATTCTTTTAAATTTGCTGAGACTTGCTTTATGACCTAGTATGTGATCAATCCTAGAGAAGGTGTCATGCACTGCTGAGAAGAATGTAAAGTCTTTAGATGTAGGATTGAAAGTTCTGTAGATATCTGTTAGATCCATTTGGGCAATAGTGTCAATTAAATCTGCTGTTTCCTTGTTGATCTTCTGTCTGGATGATCTATCTCTTTCTGAGAGTGGAGTATTGAAGTCCCCCAGTACTATTGGATTGGAATCTAAGTCTCCCTTTAAGTCCCTTAACATATCTTTTAAATAGACCGGTGCCCTGTAATTAGGTGCATATACATTGATAATTATTATATCTTCCTGTTGAATAGAACCCTTAATCATTATATAGTGCCCATCTTTGTCTCTCTTAACAGTTTTTGTATTAAAGTTTATTTTGTCTGATATTAATATGGCTACACCTGCTTTTTTTTGGTTTTTGTTGGCATGGAATATCTTTTTCCAAACTTTCACTTTCAGACTGCATGCATTTTTGTTAGAGAGATGTGTTTCTTGTAGGCAACAAATAGTTTGGTGTTGTTCCTTAAGCCAGTCAGCCAGTCTGTGTCTTTTAACTGGACAGTTCAGGCCATTCACATTTAATGTGACTATTGATATGTAGTGACTTTGCCCTGACATTTTCCTGGAGATATTTTCTAGTATATGCTTTGAGCTTCCCATGCTCTTTTACTGGTAGGTGCTCTTCCTTTCCCTTCTTTCATATTGATGGCCCTGTTTCTGTGTTTCTGAGTGTAGCACATCTTTAAGTATCTTTTGCAGGGCTGGACGAGTGGCCACAAAGTCTTTCAATTTCTGTTTGCTATGAAAGGTCTTTATTTCACCTTCATTCACAAATGAGAGCTTTGCAGGATATAATATTCTGGGCTGGCAATTTTTCTCTCTTAGCACCTGTGCTATGTCTCGCCATTCCCGCCTAGCCTGTAGTGTTTCTGATGAGAAGTCTGCTGTGAGTCTGATTGGAGATTCTCTGAGAGTAATCTGACGTTTCTCTTTTGCACATTTTAGGATCTTTTCTTTATGTTTCACTGTGGTGAGTTTAATTACAATGTGTCGTGGTGAGGATCTGCTTTGGTCATGTTTATTGGGGGTTCTGTGAGCTTCCTGTACTAGGATGTCTCTGTCCTTCTCCAGACCCAGAAAGTTCTCTGCTAGTATCTCACTAAAATGGCCTTCTAATCCTTTCTCTCTCTCTATGCCTTCAGGAACTCCTAGAACCTGAATGTTGTTTTTTTTTTAATAGTATCCTGTAGATTCCCAACAATATTTTTTAGATTTCTAATTGCCTCTTCTTTTCTTTGGTTTGACTGTATACTTTCCTGTTCTCTGTCTTCTAAGTCTGATATTCTCTCTTCTGCTTCACCCATTCTGTTTTTAAGGCTCTCTAATGTGTTTGTCATTTGATCTATTGAGCTCTTCATTTCATTTTGATTTCTCTTCACTATCACACTTTCCTGTTCTACTAGTTTCTGAGTTTCATTTTGATTCTTCCTTAAAATTTCATTTTCATGAGAGAGATTCTCAATCCTGCCCAATAAGGATTTCTGTAGTTCAAGGATTTTCTTTTGAAAACTTCTAAATGTTCTTATCATAACTTTTTTGAAACCCGTATCTTGCATTTCTTCCATCTCATCATCTTTTTAATCTTGGCTTGGGGTGTTTGGTTTATTTGGAGGCATCATAATGTCATCGTTGATCTTGTTCCCTCGATTTCTGTGTTTATTGCTTGGCATGGTTAATTCTGTTTCCCTCACTGTGAGTTTTTTTTTTTTTTATACTATGTCCGTGTTAAGTGTACTGCCTGCTGATGGAGGAGCCTTGGAGGCTTGAGATGGGTGTGGCCTGAGAGCTCTGCTTGGTTCTTCTGGGTTACTGGTGTGCAAAGGTGACACCCTCAGGTTATGCATGGTAAATCTCTATTTATTTATTTATTTATTCATTTATTTTATTTTATTTTATTTTTTGTTCAGGAGGTAAGTAATACTGCAAGCTGAGCAGAATGGATGGTATTTAGCTTTGCTGGCTTCTACCCAAAGAATCCTGTGGACTCCCACTGGATTGCCTAGGGTACTGAATTGTAGTCTTAACTCTCCCCTTTTATTATGAATATCCCAGCTCTTTGTCTCTTGCTGGCCTTTGCAAGGTTGGCAGAGAGTGGAACTTGTCTGTACCAGTATGCCCCCACCTTTTTATTTATTTATTAATTTATTTTTCCTTCTCTCCTGTAGTCTGTTGGGCTTTCCCGCTTCAAAACCTGCATCCCTCTAAAATTCTGTCTGCCGTTTCCCCGCCAATGTCTCCGGTTACTAAGCTCACCTCCACTTCCAGCACCGATGTGTGGACTCGGAGCCCTGGGTGTCTCTCCTCTCCCGGCTGGTTTCTTTGTCACATAGACTCCCCTTCCCACACTGGCGCTCAGACTCTGTGGCTCCCGTGGTTCGGCTTCTGCGTGGTGGGCGACCCTGCTCTCCCAGTAGGTCCTTTCACTGATAATTTAATTCTAAAGTTTATTTTTTCATAATCTATTCCAGTTTTACCTTAACTACTAAGCATTTTTCTTTTAAGGGATAACTGTAGAGAATGGAATATAGTGTGTTATTTTCTTTTTAATTTTTTTTGTTTTAAAAATTAAAATTTTAATTTTTTATATTAATTTAGTATGCAGATATTATGTGCACAAACATATATACTATGATTCTTTCCAGGTGGCTCTGGTTAAATCTTCCAGAAAATACATGGCATAGCATTCATAAAAGTGGGCATCCTTGTCTTGTTCCAGATCTTAGTGGGAATGCCCCCAGCTTTTCTCCATTCAATATAATACTTGCTTTGTGTTAGTCACATATTTCTTTGCTTGTGTTGAGGAATGTTTTTTCTTTTTCTTTTTTTAAAAATTTATTTGACAGGTAAAGTTATAGAGAGTGATAGAGAGAGTCAGAGAGAAAGGTCTTCCTTTTCCATTGGTTCACCCCCAAACTGGCCGCTACAGCCAGCACACTGCACTGATCCAAAGCCAGGAGCCAGGTGCTTCTTCATGGTCTCCCATGCAGGTGCAGGGGCCCAAGAATTGGACCATCCTCCACTGCCCTCCTGGGCCACAGCAGAGAGCTGGACTAGAAGAGAAGCAACCGGGACCAGAACCTAGCACCCATATGGGATGCCTGGTCCACAGGCAGAGAATTAACCAAGTGACCCATGGCACTGGCCCCTGGAATGTTTTTTCTATACCCAGTTTGCTTAAGATTATTATCATGAAAGTATGTTGTAGTTTTATCAAGTACCTTCTCTGAATCAATTGAGATAGTCATATAGTTTTTAATCTTCAATTTGTTAATGTGATGTATCACATTTATTTATTTGTTATGTTGAACTATCCTTGCATACCACCAATAAATCCCAAAAGATCTAGGTGAATAATATTTCTGATACATTGTTTAATTTGATTAGCTAGCATCTTTTTATGAATTTTTGCCTCTGATATCATCAGAGATATTGGTTTATTGTACTTTTTCTTTGAGTACACTTTCCTGGTTTTGAAATTAAGGTGAGTCTGGTTTCATAGAAGAGGCTCAATTTGGAGGATAGCCTGCCTTTCAATTGTTTTGAATAGTTTGAAAGTAACATGTCTTAGTTATTCTTTAAAAGTTTGATGGAAATCAGCGATGAAGCTATCAGGTCCTGGGCTTTTCTTTTCTGGGAGAGTCTTTATTACTGATTCAATCTCTGACTTGGTTATTGTCTATTTAGGTTTTTTACATCTTTCTGCATCAATTTTGGTTGACTGTGTCCATTAATGTTTCCATTTCTTCTAGATTTTCCTATTTGTAAGGCTGTTTGTAGTAATTTCTGGGATTCTTTTTATTTCTGCAGTATCTCTTGCAGCATATCACTTTTTTAAAGATTTTTTTATTTATTTGCAACAGTTACACAGAGAGAGGAGAGGCACAGAGATAGAGAGAGGTCCTCCATCAGATCGTTCACTCCCCAATTGTCTGCAACAGCCAGAGCTGTGCTGATCCAAAGCCAGGAGCCAGGAGCTTCCTTTGGGTCTCCCATGCAGTTGCAGGGGCCCAATCACATGGGCCATTTTCCACTACTTTCCCAGGCCACAGCACAGAGCTGGATTGGAAGTGAAGTAGCCGGGATCAAACCAGCTTCCATATGGGATGCTGGTGCTTCAAACCAGGGTATTAACTTGCTGTGATACAGCATCGGCCCCAGCATATACTTTTTCATCTCTGATTTTTTTTGACAGGCAGAGTTAGACAGTGAGAGAGAGAGACAGAGAGAAAGGTCTTCCCTCCGTTGGTTCATTCCCCAAATGACCACTACGGCCAGCATGCTGCACCAATCCGAAACCAGGAACCAGGTGCTTCCTCCTGGTCTCCCATGCAGGTGCAGGGCCCAAGCACTTGGGCCATCCTCCACTGCCTTCCCAGGCCACAGCAGAGAGCTGGACTGGAAGAGGAGCAACCGGGACAGAATCTGCCACCCCAATTGGGACTAGAACCTGGGGTGCCAGTGCCGCAGGCAGAGGATTAACCTAGTAAGCCACGTCACTGGCTTCATCTCTGATTTTATTATTTTGGATTTTATCTCTTTATGGCTAGTTGGGCCATTGGTGCATCAATTTTATTTTTTCAAAAATTCAACTTTTCATTTCAGAGATCATTTGTATCTATTTTTGGTTTGGGGGTTTCAAATTTGTTTATTTTTTCCCTAATTTTCATTATTTTTTTCATACTACTAATTTCAGGTTTGTTTTATTCTTGTTTTTTTTTTCAGGTCATTGAGATGTATTTTTCAATCACTTATTTGATGCTTGTCTGATTTTTCAGGGTAGCACTAATTTCTACAAACTTCTCTCATACTTCCACTTTTGTGTACTAAATTTTGAAGTGTTGTCATCTTCACCCATTTCAATGAATTTTTTTCATTTTTTATTTCTTTTATGACCCACTCTTCATTCAGGAGCATGTTTTTTTAGACTTTACTTGTTTGCATATTTTCTATAGTTTTTTTATATTGTTAATTCCAGCTTCATCCCATTGGGTTCAGAAAAGATACATGGTATGATCTCAGTTTTTTTTAATTTGTTGAGACTTGTTTTATGGGCTAGCATATGGTCTACTTTTGAGAAAGTTCCATTCACTGATGAAAAGAATATGTATTCTGCAGCTATTTTATGAAATGTCCTGTAGATATCAATTAGGACTATTTGATCCACAAATTAGATTAGTGCTGTTGTTTCTTTGTTGATTTTTTTTCAGTTGATCTGTTCATTGATGAAAGTTCAATGTTAAAATCACCTAATATTATTGTACTGATGTCTATGTCTCTTTTTAGACCCTTAATATTTGTTTTAAATTGCCGGGCACCATGGTATTGGTGATATATATTTACTGCAGGCACATCTTCCTTTTCAATTGGTCCGTTAATAATTGCACAAAGCCCTTCCTTGTTTCTTTTAACAATTTTTCTGTTTATTTTGTGTGATATTACAATTGCTGTTCCTGCTTGTTTTACTTTCTGATATCATGAAGACCTTTAATCTTTCACTTTCAATCTGAGAATCTTTGTGGTGATGTGTGTTTCTTGTACATAACAAATAGCTGAGTTTTCTTTGATATGTATCTGAATTTCCACTGACCTGTATCTTTTAATTGGATAATTTAGGCTACTTACATTCAAAGTTATAATTTATAAGTAATGACCAGGTCTTACCATTTTTCCATAAATATTTCTATTATTTGCTTTGGAATTCCAAGTCTCCGCCTGCAGTGTTGGCATCCCATATGGGTGCAGGTCGAGTCTCAGATGCTCCATTTCTGATCCAGCTCTCTGTTATGTCCTGGGAAATCAGTGGAAGATGGCCCAAGTCCTTGGGCCCCTGCACCCATGTAGGAGACCTGGAAGAAGCTCCTGGCTCCTGGCTTCAGATCAGCACATCTCTGGCCATTGAAGCCAACCTGGGATTGAACCACTGCATGGAAGACCTCCCTCTCTCTGCCTCTCATTCTCTCTCTGAGTAACTCTGACTTGCAAATAAATAAATAAATCTTTAAGAGAAAAAAAAAGAAGACTTGGACTACGTCTCTCCATTCTCTCCTACCCTGTAGGGTTTCATGAGAAATCATCTGCCAGTCTAATTGTACATCTTTTGAAGGTAATCTGGCATGTTTTGTACACACTTTAGGATCTTAATGTTTTACTTTTGAAGGTTTGACTATAATGTGTCTTAGTAACACCTTTTATGATCCTGTCAGGAGTTTTATGTGCTTCGTGTAATTGCTGTCAATATTTTTTTTCCAAATTAGGGACATTTTCTGCTATTATTTCACTGAATAGTTTTTATAGTCCATTCTCTATTCCCATATCTTCACGAAGCCCTCAGAATCTATGTTAGGTCATTTGATAGTGTCCCATAATTCTCATATACTATTTTCAATGTTTCTATTTTGTCTTAGATATTTCAAAAAAATTTGTCTTCTATTTCTTTCTTCTGCCCTATAAAGTATGTTGTTAAGGCTTTCTACTGTATTTTTATTTGACATATTGAATTCTCATTTCTAATAATTCAGTTTGATTTCCTGTCAACCTCTCTATCTTCTGACAAAGTTTTTCAGCTATGTCATGTATGAATGCCTTTAACTCATGCATTTCCTTCTCTGTGTTTTTGAGTAATCTTATGGCCAATTTTTGAATTCTTTTTCAGGCAATTTATCAATCCTTTGTCTTCAGATTTTATGACTGATGCATTGTGGTATTCCTTATGAGGAGTCAGATTGTCTTCCTTGTTCATGTTTCTTGTATTTCTACATTTATCTGTAGGCATTTGTGGAAACACTTATTGGTTTTCTACTCTGCTGGCTTTTATCTTTGAAATATGCTCTGTGGTTTAGTGTGGTGTCTTTTCCTTGAGTGGGTATCCAGAGGCATGTGCTGGGTGGCACCTTAGAGTTCCAGTCAGTGCTCAATTGTAGGGCAGGAATCCAGGATGATAGCCAAGCTGGGTATGGTAGATCTCCTCTATTTTTTGAAGGGAGTAGAGTATGATCATATCACCTGACATGATCATAGCTTCAACTCATCTTTACCAAGATGATCAATGCCCAAGATGAGCCAATACTAGATGCACAACCCCACCCCATAGGTGCATGGACCACACCAAGTATCTGTGATGTCCTCAGTATAAGCCTGCGGCCCTGTGCAGTGACCCACCCCAAACATTCAGGCAACTATGAGCCTCTGAATCCAGACACACTGATTGCCCAGAGACTCAGCTAACCTCATACCTTACCATACAGTCACAGAGTTCCCCCACTCATAGAGCACAGGGCTCCTATGGTTATGGGGAACAGTGGCTTCACTGAGCCTTATGATCCTGCCCCATTCACATAGAGAGCAAAGGCATTTCCATAACCTCTGCTGCATCTTGGAAGTTTATATCTGGATGCCCATGATAGAGTGAAGCAAGGGGAATACCTCCTAGGTTGCCTGCCCTCTGCCAATCCACCAGGCCAGACTCAAAGTCAATGGGAACCTTGGATTTATCTCTGTGATAAAATTATTTGGTCACATGCATCTGAGCTGCTGCAGCCTCTACTCACCTTATTAAGGTAGCACACACCCTCCCCCCAACTAGTTGCAAGGCACCCTTGTTCTGAAATGAGAAGAGGGCAGTATGCTCTCCTTTAATGGGATAAGGTGGGAACTTATATACTCTCCACAAGAATTACAAACTCAAACCCAAGTCAGTGTGTCCACAAAGTTCTCAATCAGGCAATATCACCAGTGACATGGGTTGGCACAGACTTTTCTCACCTTGTCCCAAGAAGATGGCTTCTCCTCCAGCCTCTCACTTGTGGAAGTTGGCGGTGGTGTCACTGCTCACTGCTCCATGTTTGTAGTGCCCACACTACTTCATAGAGACTCCCTTCTTTCTGTAGAATTTCCACTGAAAACTCTCCATCACAGCCCTGGAATATAATTATTTTGCTTCACTTCTGTTATCCTGTGGTCAAACTAAACACATCTTTTCCTTATTCACCTATCTTGGAACTCCATTCTGCTATATTAACCTCAGAAATGATCTCAAATGGATTACACAAGAAAATATTCTATGAATGAGTCCTGAATTTTCGTCAGGCACTCTTATTGCTAAGTATTACTTACCTCACTGAATTTTCACTAACACTCTGAGACAGGTTGTCATTGTCCTATGATCACTGATGCAGAAGGTAGATATTGGAAAGAGATATTATAGAAGCACCCAGGATGTCAGTGACAGAACTGAAATTTGAATACAGGTATACCTGATGTTGAAGTCTAGATTCTTACCAATAATATGTAGTTCATGTGTTTAATGGTCTTTTACTTTTATTCTGGTGCACTTTGAATAATTCCAAAGCGATTGTCTACCCACTACCTATATATTATCTCACTGAATCCTCTAAACACTGAAGTAAAGTCCAATTGTTGAGTGAACAGGATAAATCTATATGAGTCAATTATTTGTTTAAAGTGAAGTATTCACATGATAAAGAACATAGATATTCAGAAAATAACATAAATATTTAAAGTGAATTAATTGATGAAAGATCCATGGGGATGATGTTTAGGTTTTGCATTTTATATACAATTTTAAAATATTTATTCTATTTTATTTAAAAGGCAGAGTTACAGCCAGTGAGGAAGATACACATACACACACACAAAAGCAAACACACACACACACACACACACACACACACATCTTCCACCTGCTGGTTCATTCCCCAAATGTGTGCAATAGCAGTGGAGCAGCAGGGATTCAAATCTGTGCCCATGTGCATTGTCAGCACTGCAGATGGTGGCTTAACCCATTGTGCCACAATCCTAGCTCTTATAAGCAATTTAAAAAGGAATTATTGTTATATGCCTATCTATAAAGCAGCTACTGTTAGAATGGTATTTTAATATTTCATTTTAACATAAAAGTAACATAAACATATTAGTGGAGAATTGGAAAATAGAAAAGACAACAGGAACCACATATAATTTCTCTACTTGAGTTCATGTAAGGTACTCATTTGGATATAGGATCAAAAGCAAGTTTACACACATTTTTAAGACATATTATCTTGGCCGGTGCTGTGGCTCAATAGGCTAATCCTCCGCCTTGCAGCACCAGCACACTGAGTTCTAGTCCTGGTCGGGGCACCAGATTCTGTCCCGGTTGCCCCTCTTCCAGGCCAGCTCTCTGCTATGGCCCGGGAGTGCAGTGGAGGATGGCCCAAGTCCTTGGGCCCTGCACCTGCATGGGAGACCAGGAAAAGCACCTGGCTCCTGGCTCTGGATCAGCGCGATGCGCTGGCCACGGTGGCCATTGGAGGGTGAACCAATGGCAAAGGAAGACCTTTCTCTCTGTCTCTCTCACTGTCCACTCTGCCTGTCACAAAAAAGATATTTTATCTCACTTTCCTTTAAAAAACATGAATTTTACTTTATTTCCTTTAGCAGATATACAAATAAAGTTGTATAGAAGCTGATAATCTATTCAAAGTTGCACTTGTAGAAGTTGTAGAACTACTAACAGGATAAAAATATCCCATGTCTTCAGAGAATATATGATTTCCATTGTACTTTTATGTTGGCTACATATATCATCTGTGAAATTTTTATAAGAACTCTAAGTTTCCTAAACATACACATATCTGGTATTTCAAAGAGTGACTTAGATACTCAATAAGTGACATGTTTAAACAGAGGGGGAATGAGATTGGCAATGGTTATGATGAAATTTCATATCTAAAACCACTTAAAAGATTTTCTAGTGATATAATGTACACCCTCAAATTAAAATTTATGGGCCGGCACCATGGATCACCAGGCTAATCCTCTGGCTGTGGCACCGGTACAGTTTATGGATTACAATGACTTTCTCCTCCCCATAATTACCCTCCCACTCACACCACTCCCATCTCCTGCTCCCTCTCCCATTCCGTTCACATCAAGATTCATTTTCAATTATCTTTATACACAGAAGGAGATCAATTTAATATAAAGTAAAGATTTCATCAGTTTGCACCCACACAGAACATAAAGTGTAAAATGCTGTTTCAGTACTAGTTATAACATTACTTCACATTGGACAACACTTTAAGGGAATATCCCACATGAGAAGTAAGTGCACAGTGACTCCTGTTGTTGACGTAACAATTTGACACTCTTGTTTATGGTGTCAGTAATCTCTCCAGGCTCTAGTCATGAGTTGCCAAGGCTATGGAAGCCTTTTGAGGTCACCGACTTCGATCTTTTTCTGACAGGGTCATAGTCAAAGTGGAAGTTCTCTCCTCCCTTCAGAGAAAGGTACCTCCTTCTTTGATGGTCCCATTCTTCCCACTGGGATCTCACTCTCAGAGATCTTTCATTTAGGTCTTCTTTTTTTTCCCCACATTGTCTTGGCTTTCCATGCCTAAAATACTCTTATGGGCTCTTCAGCCAGATCTGAATGCCTTAAGGGCTGATTCTGAGGCCAGAGTGCTGTTTAGGACATCTGCCATTCTATGGGTCTGCTGTGTATCCCGCTTCCCATGATGAATCCTTCTCTCCCTTTTTGATTCTGTCAGTTAGTATTAGCAGACACTAGTGTTGTTTGTGTGAACCCTTTGACTCTTAAACCTATCAGTGTGATCAGTTGTAAACTGAAATTGATCACTTGGACTAGTGAGATGGCATTGGTACATGCCACCTTGATGGGATTGAATTGGAATCCCCTGGCACGTTTCTAACTCCACCATTTGGGGCAAGTCCGACTAGCATGTCCCAAATTGTACATCTCTTCCCTCTCTTATTCCCACTCTTATATTTTACAGGGATCACTTTTCAGTTAAAATTTAAACACCTAAGAATAATTGTGTGTTAATTACAGAATTCTAGCAATAGTACTAGAACAAAAAAAAATACTAAAATGGATAAAGTGTTACATTGTACATCAACAGTCAGGACAAGAGCTGATCAAGTCATTGTTTCTCATACTGTCCATTTCACTTCAACAGGTTTCCCCTTTGGTGCTCATTTAGTTGTTGCCAATCAGGGAGAACATATGATATTTGTCCCTTTGGGACTGGCTTAATTCACTCAGCATAATGTTTTCCAGATTCCTCCATCTTGTTGCAAATGACCGGATTTCATTGTTTTTGACTGCTGTATAGTATTCTGTAGAGTACATGTCCCATAATTTCTTTATCCAGTCTACTGTTGATGGGCATTTGGGTTGGTTCCAGGTCTTAGCTATTGTGAATTGAGCTGCAATAAACATTAATGTGCAGACAGCTTGTTTGTTTGCCAATTTTATTTCCTTTGGGTAAATTCCAAGGAGAGGTATGGCTGGGTTGAATGGTAGGGTTTATTCAGGTTTCTGAGGAATCTCCAGACTGACTTCCATAGTGGCTTAAGACATAGAGCAGGCACCATTTTGGACATACATCATAAGCAGCGTGACCTCAGGGCTGCACCCACCCACAGCCAAGCAGAAAAACCTGACTCTGGAGGGGGGTGAAATAACAGGAGATTAGGACCTAGTGAATGTGTGCTGCTAATGAACTGAGACTGTTGAAAAAGAGACGGTGGGTGAGAGAACTCAGGGAGTTCATGTGAGTATTCTCTAGAGATGCTACAATTTGGTAACCTTGGCAACCCAGTGGGAGACTGCAGGAGAATTTGAGCCCACACTGAGGGCAGAACAGATTCCCTGTGTGGTCCTTGGGAAAGAGCTTCCGATCTCTGGCTCCTGTGGGTATATCATTTGCCTGCCAACTACCTCCAATTCTGCTCAGCTGTGTAGAATTACTTCCCTTTTGAATCAAAAAAAGAAAGAGAGAGAGAGATTTACAATGCCTAACCTGGGAGTGTCACCTTTGGCACACCTTTAACCCTGAGGAACTAGAGCTCTCATGCCACACCCATATCAAGCCTCCAAGGCTCCATCAGAAGCAGACAGTCCACTTAATACAGTCATAGCAAAACAAGAAAAAACACCACAGTGAGGGAAGAAGAATCTAAAGAATATCTCCACAATGCCAAGAAACAAATGCAGAAACCAAGGAAACAAGAACAAGGAAGACATTATGACACCCCCAAATGAACTAGACACCCTAAGCCAAGATTAAAAAGATGATGAGATGGAAGAAATGAAAGATATAGATTTCAAAAAATTTATAAGAACAATTAGAAGTTTTCAAAAACAAATGCTTGAGCTACGGAAATCTTACTGGACAGGATAGAAAATCACTGTCATGAAAATGAAATCTTAAGGAGGAATCAAAAATGAAATGCAAAAACTAGTAGAACAGGAAAGTGTGATAGTGAAGAGAAATCAAAATGAAATGAAGAACTCAATAGATCAAATGACAAACGCATTAGAGAGCCTTAAAAACAGAGTCAGTGTAACAGAAGAGAGAATATCGGACTTAGAAGACAGAGAACAGGAAAGGATACAGTCAAACCAAAGAAAAGAAGAGGAAATTAGAAATTTAAAAAATATTGTTGGGAATCTACGGGATACTATTAAAAAAAACAACATTCGGGTTGTAGGAGTTCCTGAAGGCATGGAGAGAGAGAAAGGATTAGAGGCCATTTTAGTGAGATACTTGCAGAGAACTTCCCAGGTTTGGAGAGGAAAGAGACATCTTAGTACAGGAAGCTCATAGAACCCCTAGTAAACATGACCAAGAGAGATCCTCACCACGGCACGTTGTAATCAAACTCACCACAGTGAAACATAAAAAAAGATTCTGAAATGTGAAAGAGAGAAACATCAGATTACTCTCAGAGATTCTCCAATTAGACTCACAGCAGACTTGTCATCAGAAACCCTACAGGCTAGAAGGGAATGCTGAGACATAGCACAGGTATTAAAAGAGAAAAACTGCCAGCCCAGAATATTATATCCTGCAAAGCTCCCATTTGTGAATAAAGGTGAAATAAAGACCTTTTATAGCAAACAGAAATTGAAAGAATTTGTCACCACTCATCCAGCCCTGTGAAAGATGCTTAAAGATGTGTTACACACAGAAACACAGAAACACGATCATCAATATGAAAGAAGGTAAAGGAGGGAAGCCTCACAGCAAAAGATCACAGGAAGTTCAGAGCATATATTATAAAATATCTTTGATAAAATGGCAGGACAAAGTTACTACTTATCAATAGTCACATTGAACATTAATGGCCTGAACTGTCCAGTTAAAAGACACAGATTGGCTTTTTGGGTTAAGGAACAAAACCCATCTGTTTCCTGCTTACAAGAAACACATCTTTTCAACAAAGATGCATACAGACTGAAAGTGAAAGGTTGGAAAAAGATATTCCATGGCAACAGAAATGAAAAAAAGAGTGGGTATAGCCATCTTAATATTGGACAACATAAACTTTAACATAAAAACTGTTAAGAGAGACAAAGCGGGGCACTGTATAATGATTAAGGGATCAATTCAACAGGAAGATATAACAATTATCAATGTATATGCACCTAATTACAGGGCACCGGTTTATTTAAAAGATTTGTTAAAGAACTTAAAGGGAGACTTAGACTCCAATACAATAGTACTGGTGGGCTTCAATGCTCCACTCTCAGAAATAGATCAACAGGACAGAAGATCAACAAGGAGACAGTAGATTTAAATGACACTATATCCCAAATGGATATAACAGATATCTACAGAGCTTTTCATCCTACACAGAAAGCATTTACATTCTTCTCAGCAGTACATGGAACCTTCTCTAGGATTGACCACATATTAGGCCATAAAGCAGTCTCAGCAAATTCAAAAGAATTAGAATCATACAATGCAGCTTCTCAAACCATAGAGTAATGAAGTTGGAAATTAGTAACTCAGGAATCTCTAGAGCATATGCAAACACATGGAGATTGAACAGCATGCTCCTGAATGAACATTGGGTCATAGAAGAAATCAAAAGAGAAATCAAAAATTTTCTGGAAGTAAATGAGGATAACAGAACAACATACCAAAACTTATGGGATACAGCAAAAGCAGTGTTAAGAGGAAAGTTTATATCAATAGGTGCCTACATCAAGAAATTGGGAAGGCACCAAATAGATGAGCTTTCAATTCATCTCAAGGATCTAGAAAATCTTCAGCAAACCAGACCCAGATCTAGTAGGAGAAGAGAAATTGTTAAAATCAGAGAAGAAATCAACAGGATTGAACCCAAAAATATTACAAAAAATCAGCCAAAGAAGGAGCTGGTTTTTTGAAAAAAATAAACAAAATTGACACCCCATTGGCCCAACTAACTAAAAAAAGGAGAAGAGACCCTAATCAATAAAATCTTTTTCTTTCTAGGGCAAAACAGGAGACAGCAGGAGTAGGTGGGCGGGCAGGTGCAGTGGGAAGAATGTTGTATTTATGAGATACATACATTTAAAAATAATTAAAAAAGAAATCCCTCTACCTAAATTCCTGTGTATAGATAATTTTATGTGTTGTGCACCACATAAAATATAATAAGCTTAGACTCTGTAATGCAGAAGAGATTTAAAACTCTTTGATAGTTCTGGCATTGTGGCTTAGTGAGTAAGCAGCCACCTAGAATGCCAACATCCCATATAGGTGCTGATTAAAGACTTGGCTACTCTACCTTTAATCCAGCTTCCTACTATGGCCTGGGAAAGCAGCAGAAGGTCTCCCAAATGCTTGCACCTCTTTATCCACGTGGGAGAACTGGAGGAAGCTCCTGTATCCTGGCTTTGGATTGGCCCAGCTCCAGCTTTTATGGCCATTCAGGGAGTAACCTAGATGGAGGATTTCTCACCCCCCATCCCCTGCCTCTGCTCCCTCTGTAACTCTGCCTTTCAAATAAATAAAAAAATAAACAAAGTGTTTGAAGATTTTAATAAGTCTTTAAAAATAACTTGCTTGTATTTAGCTAATTTTCCAAAAACTTTTCATCTCTTTTCTAGTTTGATGCTACACTTCTACTGTTGAAATGTTCTATCATCTTACCAGTTTTATTTTCTGAAACTGCAGAAATCTTATCTGTAAATGAATATTTTTTAAAGATTTATTTATTTTACTTGAAAGAGTTACACAGAGAAAAGGAGAGGCAGAGAGAGAGAGAGATCTTCCATCCACCAATTCACTCCCCAATAATGGCTGCAATGGCCAGAACTGCACCGATTCAAAACCAGGAGCCAGGAGTTTCTTCTAGGTCTCCCATGTGGGTGCAGGGGCCCAAGGGCTTGGGCCATCCTCCACTGCTTTCCCAGACCATAGCAGAGAGCTGGATAGGAAGTGGAACAGCCAAGAATCAAACTGGCGCCCTTATGGGATGCCGGCACTGCAGGCGGCAGCTTTACCCACTATGCCACAGTGTCGGCCCCAGTAAATGTTTTGTACTATCCTATGCAATAAATAGAGTAGAATTTGTATAATTATCATTTAATTTTGTAACACTATTATGAATGCAGAAGTAATTAAACATTATGAATGAAAACAACAGAAAATTCTGCTGGCAAATACATGTTTTTCATATATGGAAAGAGAGTTTATATTCAGTTTTCATAGTGCATGCTAATTTAAACCATTGTTTTTCTTATCTGATTAGAAAAAAAGTTTATTAACTAAATTGTAGAATGAAAAGAAAAATGAATTTTCCCAAACTTTGATATACAAGTGAATATAGAATGGAAGCAGAGGGTTTTAATGAGGCTATTTTGGTTTTTCAAATTTTATAATTTCAATTTGGAAAAATAGTGTTTTTGAAATTTAAAATACATTATAGCACTGGAACTGGGCTTATTTAAGGAAACACTTTCCCTCATTTCTTTCAGAAATCAGGAATAATAATTGGGAATAATAATTCAGGAATAATTTTTAGAAGGAGGCATCAGGTAAAAGAAATAAATTAAGACAACTGTTCTGGAAAGTGTCAGTTAAGAAAGGTGGCAGATAGAAAAGCAATATTACACTTCAAATTTTAATATTGAAGACCTAAAAAGATGACAAGTATAATTTTATAATTTGTTATGTCACCATTAAGAAAACAGCCAACAGATTAAAATAAAGCTGAAATGAAGCAGATATATGCAGATGTCTTTAAAATATTCTTTCAAGTTCATGAAAATGCTAAGCTTTATAGATGTTCATGAAGAAGTAGAGTTAAAATGTTTTCAAGACACCTTTGAACAGATGCATTCTAGGTAAGATACTTCAAGGTTTTCTGCCAAAAATGTATTTTTTAACTTCTATTTAATGAATATAAATTTCCAAAGTACAGCTTATGGATTACAATGCCTTTTCCCCCCATAACTTCCCTCCCACCCGCAACCCTCCCCTCTCCCGCTCCCTCTCCCATTCCATTCACATCAAGATTCAATTTCAATTCTCTTTATATACAGAAGATCAATTTAGCATATATTAAATAAATTTTTGTTTGCCAATTTAAATTCCTTTGGGTAAATTTGAGGAGTGGTATGGCTGGGTTGTATGGTAGGGTTATCTTCAGGCTTCTGAGGAATCTCCAAACTGACTTCTATAGTGGCTTTACCAGTTTGCATTCCCACCAACAGTGGGTTAGTGTCCCTTTTTCCCCACATCCTCGCCAGTATCTGTTATTGGTAGATTTCTGTATGTGAGCCATTCTAACTGGGGTGAGGTGAAACCTCATTGTGGCTTTGATTTACATTTCCCTGATTGCTAGTGATCCTGAACATTTTTCCGTGTGTCTGTTGGCCATTTGGATTTCCTCTTTTGAAAAATGTCTATTGAGGTCCTTGGCCCATCTCTTAATTGGGTTGTTTGTTTTGTTATTGTGGAGTTTCTTGATCTCTTTGTAGATTCAGGTTATTAATACTTTATCTGTTGCAAAGTTTGCAAATATTTTTTCCCATTCTGTCAGTTGCCTCTTCACTTTCCTGACTGTTTCTTTTGCAGTACAGAAACTTTCAATTTGATGTAATAGTTGATTTTGGCTTTGACTGCCTGTGCCTCCAGGGTCTTTTCCAGGAAATCTTTGCTGGTGCTTATATCTTGTATGGTTTCTCTGATGTTCTCTAGTAACTTGATGGTGTTGGGTCATAGATTTAGGTCTTTAATCCATGTTGAGTGGATTTTTGTGTAAGGTGTAAGGTAGGGGTCTTGCTTCATGCTTCTGCACATGGAAATCCAGTGTTCCCAGCACCACAAAAATGTATGCTTAAAGACTTACACATTTGAAAGTAAGAGAGAGGAGAGCTAGAGGAGAGAGAGAGAGAGAGAGAGAGAGAGAGAGAGAGAGAGAGAGAAAGAGAGGGAGAGAGATAGAGAAGGCTTCCATTTGTTGGCTTACTCCCCAAATGGCCATAGTGGGTTTAGCAGGGCCATTCCAATGCCAGGAGCTTCCTATGGGTCTCTTTCGTGGGCATGGGAGCCTAAGCACTTGGGACAAATTGCACTGATTTTCCAGGTGCATTGGCAGGGAGCTATATTGGAAGTAGAGGAAGTGGGACTTGAACTGGTGCCCATTCGGGATGCTTGTTCCAAGGATAGCAGCTTTACTCAATACACCAGAGCACCAACCCTAAAAGTACTTTTTTAAAGACTAATATAGCTTTTGATATGTTATCCCTCTTAGTATTTTTGTTTGTTCTACTTAATACTTTTGGTTGAATACTGTAATCAATACACAATTCTTCTGAAGTGCTGAAACTTAACTGAAAAGTGATCGCTGTTAAATGTAAGAGTGGGAATAAGAGAGGGAAGAGATGTGCAATTCGGGACATGCTCAAGCTGACTTACCTCAAATGGTAGAGTTAGAAACATACCAGGGGATTCCAATTCAATCCCATTAAGGTGGCATGTACCAATGCCATCTCACTAGTCCCAGTGATCAATTTCTGTTCACAATTGATCATAATGATAGGACTAAGAACCAAAGGGATCACATAAACAAGAATAGTGTCTGCAAATACTAGCTGATAGAATAAAAAAGGGAGAGAACAATCCAACATGGGAAGTGAGATACACAGCAGATCCATAGAATGGCAGATGTCCTAAACAGCACTCTGGCCTCAGAATCAGCCCTTAAGGCATGCGGATGTGGCTGAAAAGCCCATGAGAGTATTTCAGGCATGGAAAGCCAAAACACTCTGGGAAAACAAAAAACCTAAATGAAAGATCTCTGCAAGTGAGATCCCAGTGGAAAGAATGGGTCATCAAAGAAGGAGGTACCTTTCTCTGAAGGGAGGAGAGAACTTCCACTTTGACCATGGCCTTGTCTACATATGATCAGAGTCAGTGAACTCAGGGGGCTTCCATAGCCTTGGCAGCTCATGACAAGAGCCTAGGGTGATTACTGATGCCATAAACAAGAGTGTCAATATGTTAAGTCAACAACAGGAGTCACTGTGCACTTACTCCTCATGTAGGATCTTTGTCCTTAGTGTGCTGTGCATTGAGATTTAATGCTATAACTAGTACTCAATCAGTATTTTTCACTTTATGTTTCTGTGTGGGAGAAAACTGTTGAAATCTTTACTTAATGTATGCTAAACTGATCTTCTGTATATAAAGAGAAGTGAAAATGAATCTTGATGTGAATGGAAGGGGAAAGGGAGTAGGAGAGGGGAGGGTTGCAGGTGGGAGGGACATTATGGGGGGAATCCATTGTAATCCATAAGCTGTACTTTGGAAATTTATATTCATTAAATAAAAATTTTGTAAATTTAATAAAACTGTTCTAAAATAAAAAAAAGGCTAATATAGCTTGATACTTCATTAACATCATCTAAAAAACAGAAAATGTGTCAGGTTTTTAAAATGTAAAATAGTTTATCATAGTAGGACAAATTATTTCATAACCACAGGATCACCTGCTGGAATCACAGTCTAGGCTGGTGGGATCCACGTAAGATGGGAGGAGGCCTTGGGTGCCTGGCGCATGCCAGTGATCAGGCTGAAGGCATAGAGCTTCATGGCCAGGTGTTGGGCTGGTCCAGCTGCCCCCTAGAGTGCCAAAACTCCCACCAGGCAAGCTCAGAATCTGAACAGAAGAGACCAGTCCCACCTCTTGGCCAGGCATTCAACTCCCAGCCTCATACTGTGTCTCCTGCAATAGGCACTGTTTCCATGTCAGGCACCCAAAGTGCCCAACACATGGCGGGGAACTGGAGCCTGTGCACAGTGCTTCCAGGAGGCACTGTGGGCCCACCTGAGGGACAGACACCCCCTTCCCATCATGTTCAGGAAAGAAAGGGAACAGAAGTAGCTTCTTGTTGCTACCCACCTCTCCCAAACTCTGGTGTTTGTTTCTCTTATGCCCGTACCACTGCTCCTCCCTAGGTGGATGGTAGAAGCCAAATCCCCTCTTGTTGGGGGTGCCATCAGTCCTGGAGGAGACAGGTCTGTTCCCTCTGCTAAGTGGAGAGTCACAAAAGGCCCAATGTGGCATCCCAGAAGGGGACCCGGCTCCAGGCAGGATTCCCACCTATGATCAAGGGTCATCCTACACATCCCCTGCCCTGACTTACAACACCATACCTCCTCCCTCCCCACACTTCTGTACCCTCCCACAGGTACATAGGCTAGGTTGACCCTAGGCCTACAGCATACACACTCACAAAGACATAAAAATTAATATCAGCTGTGACAGCGGAGCACTCAGTTTTTCCCTGGTGACATGGTGGTGGGACTCAGCACCAGCTCCTAGGGGTCCTCACAGCCACACACAGGGAACCTGACCACCCGACCACCTCAAAGCTCCCTGAGTATCTGTTCCCAGCGACTAGCCTGGTTTTTACACCATCTGGATCCATAGACTGCCTAAGGAGACCTCTTGTGTCCTTTCCTGCCCACCAAGGAGTCCTCTGGTTGCAACCACAGCTTGAAATTTTTTCCTCCCTTCCACTCAGCACTCTGCCACTGAGTCCTCCATGCCTCGATCATTCTGTCACTCATTATATCTAGGACTGAGGTGTGCTGGCAGTGGAGATACTGCTCACAATAAACCAGACTTGTCCTGGCCACTCCACCCTCGAGACCCTGCCAGAGATAGTGGTCAGGTAAGGGGAGTCTGGGTTGACATCACTTCCTTAGTGATAGAACACAACAGAACTTAGAAGCCTGGTGACTAAGCACCTATTCAAGAGATAGTCGTCACTTAGCTAACTTGATCAGAGACAATTGGGACAAGATATTCTCATACTGAACCCCTACTTCCAGAGGTTATAGCCTTAGACGGCCATGGGGTTAGAGATTTTTCCAACACTTTCTCCAGATGTCATTTTAGGCCACCATCCCACAATCCCTAAAAATAATCCAGATCAAAGGATGATGCAAGACAGGCCTCTCAGGAGCAGGCCACCACTGGGAGCCCCCTTGGGCAGTGCCACTCTCTCCTGTTGTGTGTGAGGTGAATGGGTACCTAAGGAGAGAAATCATGGGAAGGAAAAAGCTTTAAGCTGGTGGTCCTGTTATGTTCACCCCCCATGGCATGGCTGACAGGCTGAGACAGTACATCTGAGGCACCTCACATCTGACTAGATGTTAATCCAGATCTATGTGTTACCCTGAAATTTGCTCCAGAGTTGCTATCTGATACTAGGCTCTCAACTCTGCCCTTTCTGGAGGAACCCTGCAGTCTATATATTTGTACAGCAGAAGTGTGACTCCACTCTTTCAGTTAATTTTGTGTGAACATTTTGCATTGGCTATTTACTAAGTTTTCACTATTGTACCCTGCTGCCCATGGAACAGGGTGCTGGGCAGTCAGTCCTCCACATCTCCAAATTTCACACACCATCCTGAGTAGCAGGGCTATGTTTCCCCAAAAAGGACTTGGTTATCTTCATATTATACCTCTTTCCCTGAATCTTGCTGTCTATCGGAACACATTCCAGCGTCATCTCTAGGCATGGAGCTAGGACCACACCTGGCTGTGCAAGTTACAGAAAAGAAGCAATTATCACAGTGACTCTGACTTTTATCTACTTTGAGAGCTTCATGTGGTTGAGCAGTGCTGCAGGATCCCATGTGTACTAACACAATGGTGGCTCAAACTACTGTTTAAACTGTTTTAACATCTAGGATGGAATGTTTTTCAAGACTAATTCAAACAACTACCAACCACAACACAGAGAGTTATTACCAATACTCATTTGACAAATTGTTATTATAGTTATCATATGATTCAATATTTCCTTCTGGAATCTGCTTTGGTCATTGAGCATATTATTTCTCATAGGGCAGCTACTGTCTTGCCTCTGGACAGAAGTCATGTGCATATTTTAAAAGTAACTTTTTTTCAATCAACAAGTATTTATTGAATGCCTGCTATGTGCACGGTACCATGAAAGGTACTGGGGGTTACAGTAGTTAACATGAAAACATGTCTGTGACCTCATAGAGCAGAGAAGCCAGATATTAATTCATTACAATAATGTGCAAAGAATATTGTATCTTTCCCTTGTGATAAAACATTGTTTTAAAATTTTTATTAATATAAAGAGAACAGATCCCATGTGTTTCCTAGGTACAATTCTAAGATGATAAGCTTCCTCCCTCTCTCCTTCCCTCAATCTCACTCCTTCCTTCCTTTCTTTTTGATTTCTATTTTATTTTTTGAAAAAGTAAAACACAATCTCAATCCACTCTATAATCACAGGCTTAATGTACCACTAATGATAGTATTCAAAAAGTAAAAACTAGAAAGACCACATTTCCACAGGCATCTAAACAAGATCTAAAAACAGCAAGTAAATGGAACTGGCACTGTGGCACTGTGAGTGAAGTCACCTTCTTCAATGCTGACATCCCATATGGGCATCAATCAGAATCTTAGCTGCTGCAATTGTGATCCTGATTCCTGCTAATTAACCTGGAAAATCAGGGAAAGATGGCCTGAGTCCTTGGGCTCCTGCCAACTGGAAGAAGATACTGGCTCCTGGCTTTGTCCTGGCCAAGTTCTAGCCATTCTGGCCATTTGGAAAGTGAAGTAGTAGATAGTAGATCTCTTTCTGTCTCTCTTCCCTTTCTGTAACTCTGATCTTCAAATAAATCAATAAGTTTTGAAAAAATAAATTTAAATTATCAAATATGAACAGATAAAACTTATTAAATAATCCAAATTTAGCTGCTAAAATTCATGTTTACTTTAATGCTAATATCAAGTGAAAAATAAATTATCCTTTCCTAAAATACAACAAGAACATTAACATAAAATTTAACTTTGTGATTGTTTAGACTAAAATTATGCCTAAATTTGTTAATAATGAATTTGAAGGCAGTTGTCATTATTAGAAAAGTTTCTTCAACTTAAAGAATTTTTGCCTCAGTATCCATAAATTACATTCACAGTGCATTTATTGCTTGCAATGAAATAAGTTAGGGAATTATCTGAGATATAAAACTGCAAATTTGACCTCTGGAAATGATTGCTTCTTCAACTTGAATTCATCTCATTGGCTAATATGTTTATACTCTACACAATCTTAACTGTTTAATCAAATAGCTCAGTATTGAATATTCCTTTCTTTGTCATATAAGGAGGTTATAAAATAATATGAACAATCATTATTTGGAAAGTTTTTGCTTCAGTTTCAAAAATAAAATTTTGCTATAACTGCAATGTCTAAAATAATTTAAGCTTTGTAATTAGTCATTTTTAAATTAAGAGTACACAGTAAAGAGACAGCATTGTGGTATAACTGGTAAAGCAACAACCTGCTAAGCTAGGATCTCATTTGAGTCCTGGCAGTTCCACTTCTGATCCAGTTCCCTGCTAATGATCTGGGAAAAGTTTCAGAATATGTCCCGAGTGTATGTGATTTGTCACCCACATGGAAAAACCAGATGAATCTCTTGGCTCCTGGCTTCAGTTTCGCTCACCCTTGCCATTGTGGTTATCTGGGGAATGAACCAGTTTATGGAAGATCTCTATGTCATTCCCTCTCTCTTTGTAACTCTGATTTTAATAAATAAATCTTTTCAAATACGTGTACACTAGGACTGGGCATACAAGTAGAAATAGCTTGCTTTTCCAAGTTATCCACATTTCTCTCTGACCCCAGGATTTGCTAGTGCCCTATTGGTACTGGCCTTTCTGGTGGCTCTACATGCAATCATCCATTCATCAACCTGTTCACATGTGCCTGGTGTTGGGGTGCCCTTGCATCTCTCCTAAACCATAGGGCCATCTGCAACTCATGGATACTTTTTTGAAAATCCATGGTGAAGGAGAAATGACCCTCTGGCACATGTAGAAAGACCTTCAGAAAGACCCCTGTGGAATTCATATGTAAAATTAGTACCAAGGGGCCAGCTTTGTGGTATACTGAGCTAAGTAGCTGTCTGCAGTGTGGGCATCTCATTATGGGGCACTGGTTTATATACTGGCTCCTCCACTTGCAATTCTACTCCCTGCTATGCCTAGAAAAGCAGCAGAACATGGCCCCAAGTGCTTTGGCCCCTGCACATAGGTGGGAGACCTATATTAAGTTCTTAGCTCCTGGCTTTGGCCTGGCCCTGGGCTGACCATTGTGATCAGTTGGGGAGTGAACCAGCAGGTAGAACAGATAACTTACTTTCTCTCTCTCCTCTCTCTCTCTTTGCCTTTCAAATAAATGAATGAATCTTTTTTAAAAGTAGCATGAAGATTTTCTTTAAAAAGCATTTGCTCTAAGTCAGCAGTGCTTTCTGATGTCTGTATTGGCAAGTGATATGAGGGGCCAAGGCTATGCTGTAGTGGGTTAAGCAACCACCTGCAAAGCCAGCATCTCCTATGGGTACCTGCTTGAGTCCCAGCTGCTTCACTTCCAATCCAGCTCCCTCCTCATGTGCCTGGGAAAGCAGCAAAAAATGGCCCAAGTGCTTGGGTCTCTACATCCATGTGGGAGACTCAGAAGAACTCCTGGTTCCTGGCTTCTTATAAGCCTTGTTCCAGCCATTGCAGTCATTTTGGGAGTTATCCAGCAGATAGAAGATCTCTCTACATCTCTCATTTTCTCCCCCTCTCTCTGTGTAAACTCTTTCAAATAATAAATAAATCTGTAAAAAATAAAAGAAAATGGTCTTAGTAGGCCCAATAGAATTCATTAACAGAATCATGTGGTTGCTTGTAGGGAGGAGAGGGAAAGGGAAGTAGGTGCAGCCACAAGGGGATTTACCCCTCAGTGCTTCAAGACCCTCTCCTGTGTCTGTGGAAACCTGCTGCACACTCTGGTCTGACAGCTGCCTGGCCCAGGGCCTTCCTTGCAGACTCAAGCACAGTCAGGCCTCTATCAGCTGTGTCTGCATTGTGTCTCTGCCTGCAGTTACCCTGGTAATAGAAATCTCACTGACAGAAGGCTTTACTTGGGAGCTAATAAATTGTCTCCAAAGCCACAGTCTATATAAGACATTAAAAAATGGCATCAGTGTTTGTTAGGAATAGTGAACCTTGCAAAAATCAGCTTGTATTTTCAGGGGAAAATGTTTTGTTTAAAAATTAAAAGAACAAAAGTAAAGTCTATATGGAAAAATCATCCTTGTCTGAGAGTCTAAGGCTGGTCTCAATGCTGCATTAATCTTTTCTGTCAGAATTTCTCAGAGGCATTCTTTGCCGGGAGACAGATGGGCTTTTAGAGAATGCCTTTCTCCTGCTAGTGCCTGTCTTGTGCCAGCTGTAGTTCTTCCTCCAATTCTGACCTCTGCTATAGCTGCTATGGGTGTTGAGTTAATGTTCAGGGCCTCAGGACTGCTCATAACTTCTGATGATACATGGATTCTTAAGCAGTAAAGAGGAAAGGGGAGAATCAGTGTCAGGACACACCTGTGTGTTGGAAGTGCCTCCAGTTCCACTCCCAGTAGCTTGGAGGAAGAGGCTGTGGACTCTGGCTATGGGAATTTATGCAGAGGACTATTGATTCTTTGCTTGGACTTTGGACCTCAGCTTCCTGAAAGGAAGGTCTGGCTTGGCACTCCAAGCTTCGTCTGAATGAACCCTCCCAAACTGGAGGTGTCTTTTCTTTAACTGATAGCTACTTTAGCCCAGTCCAAAATGTCAGGACCCTGGCTGCTTCCCTGTCCTCTGCTGCCCTGATGGCTGGCTTGAGCAGCTGCTTCCAGGCCACTGCGACAGGCAGAGGAGCTTGGGCCCCACAAGAGCATACATGCAAGTCCAGAAACATGCCTTGGCGGGGTGCAAAAAACCCACCAGAGGGCACCCCTAGCTACTGGTGCCATAGCCATTAAGTATCAATGTATGAGAGTGCTGCAGACACCCAAGTTCCTCCCCATATATCTGGAGGGTGGTCACTGCCAGACTTGAGGGGGTTTGGGTTCCTTGTTTGCAATCACCACAGCCCAACAGTGGAGTTTCCTTGGAAGGGGATGGGGAGGGGCCTCTCCTCCCATCCCAGACTCAGGCCTACATGTGGTTGTGGGATATAGGCTGGGGGAAGTTTCTGCTCAGACACTTCATTTGCCATCTGCATGCCACGCCCCAACATTTCCAGGCTGCACTTCCTAGGGAAGTCAGATTAACGCTGCTTGATGCTGGGCTCTGAGCACTAGGCTGGGTGTGTTCCCATGGAGCCAGAGCCACAGGGTCTCCTAGCCTTCAGGCCATCAGGTGCTGGGGTGGGGGTGACCAGAAGGGGCTGAAGGGGTTTGGCTTAGGGCTCACACCTGCAGGGCTCATCTGCTTCAGGCTGAGCATTAGGGGTGACAGGCACCAGTGGTACCAGGTGTTAGGAGTCCTGGTCAACAGCGAACCAGGCAAACGATTAATTTAGGAGCCCACCTGGCACAGTCAGGTTGCAGGTGGGCCACTGGACTCTTACTACTCAAAGCTTCTTCCACTCCCAGTGCAGCGTCCCTTGCGACAGGTCCTGGCCATGCTCCAGGAACTCAGCATGCTTGGGGAGCCAGCTGGAAGTTGCCTGCCTGTGGCACTTGGATTCCCAAGCACGAAGGCATGCTACAGAGGATGAGGGACAGCATGCCTGGAAGTGGTGTGGTGGCACTGTGGAAGGGTATAGCCTGGTGAAGTATGCACTCCAGCTGTCCCTCGTATCACCGGCCTAGAGGGAAGGGTGGGTGCAGGAGTGAGTTTCGTGGGTTCTTCTCCTCAGCTTAGTATAGAAATAAAATGCTGTGGAACTATTTGCAAAGAGGCAGAAACTCTTAATAGACAGAAAAGAAACTTTTATTTGATTGGCAAATGACAGAGAAAGCACCTGGTCCAAAGGGAAAGGAGAGGGGACCAGGTGTTGTGCCCAAGTGGGGGACCACTGGCTTTGAGAAAGTGTCCTTAGTTTTTAAGGCATTGCTCTCTGTTCATGGGGTTATCCTATTGGGGGTGCCCATGGGACAGGGGGTTTCACACAGGTATGTTGATTGGCTTGGTGATCATGGTGATAGACCAGGTCTCCATAGGAGCTCAGCCCCCTCCTCTGCTAGCATCTGGTAAAAGACTGCAACCAGCCTGGAAGAGTGATCTCAAAGCCATAAGGTCACACAAGGTAGCCTGGATCTCCTGGAGCCAGTCCCATTCTCCCAGGGGCTCAGCCCCCTCCTCTGCCAGCTCTGAATGAAAGATTGCACACACCCTGAGGGTGTGATTTAAAGCCCCAAGGTCACACATGCCATACAAAAAGCTATTAGAGGGGAAGATGCCAGTTGGTCTGGAGACAACCTTTGCAGCCACAGCTGACAGCTTGCTGCTGAAGGATATTCTACCTATGTCTGAGGGGCCCACAGACACCCCCTAGCCCCACTGGACAGCCTCAGCTCACAACCTGGGGAAACAGGATCAGGCATCCCTGTAATGCCCAGGCCCAGGAGCTGCAGGCATTGACCGGCAGACACTGCTGTCTTTACAGAGGGAGCTCCTGCTGTGCCATGGGGTCTGGGACAGGCACTCACCCCATCCATGGAATGCTCCCCATGCACATTAAGGAAGTTTCATGAGTGGCCTGAGACAGTGAGGGGACATCTGATATGTGGATCCAGTGTGAAGTCTTGGTGCTGCCTCGATTCCAGCTCCAACCCTGTCACCACACTAGGAAGGAAGGCTGGGGTCTTAGGTTTGCAGGCCTGTGAGATCAGCTTCCTGGAGGGGGTCCTACATGTGCCAAGAGCAGTGAGCCATGATCTGCCTGAACTTTTTCTTCCTGCCCCTGCTTCTCTCAGCTCCTCCCGGTTCCTCTCCTTGTTGCATGTCTGTTGATGGCATCACTTGGGAGGTGTTGATTCCTCTCTGCTTCATCCCCAGGCAGCCTGGGCATGCGATCCAAGCAGGGCAAGTATGAGCCACCCAGGCAGCAGTGGCAGGGAGTTGGGCTGAGGTCAAAGGAGCCATGAGTGACCTGGGGGCAGCAGCCCCAAGTTGGTGCCCAGGGTAGAGTGCAACTCTCTTTGGCTGTGTGTGCCAGTGAAGTAGACACTGAGGCGTGGGTGGTGGGTTGTAATCCTGACATGATTGGACCCTGTGGAACTCCTGGTACTGTGAGGAGGTGGAATAGGAGAAAAAGGAACCTACCACTGGGGTGCATGATTGGAGGGATAAGGCACCACTTTCTGATTCCAGGAGAATCAATTGGCCAGTAGGTCTGCAACTGTTTGAATGTGGAGGACTTGTCAATGGCTCCAAGCTCCAGCCAGTGCTGCGTGGCCACCAGGACATGGTCCTGGTACCTACCTTGCATACTCACCCTGATCACCAGGTCAGCTGGCATGACTCATGTAACAAGTGTAGATGTGGAAGGTTGCACACTGTTGCCCACTGCCACAGGCTGGAAGTTGGGAAAGGAGGCAGCAAGGCTGGGGACTGGGACAAGCTCCTGGCCACTCACAGACCTGGTATCCCAGCCAGTGAGTGCTGTTTCAATTGGACTCTGTCACTGTGTTCTTGTGTAAGTCAGGGCATGAAGCTCTCAGGCAAGAACCAGTGGTTCTGCCTGTGCCTCAGTGAGGGTACTCAGAGCAGCACAGTCCCTCTCTCAGCTAATATTCCTGGATGGTGCAGGATGTGGTGTGGTAGTTCTATCTACCAGTGGTAGATACTATTAAAAACCTCAAAGTGAGACACAGAGAGTCATTTCCCTCAGGTTACTCAGCTCAGAGGTAGCAGGAGTAGGATTTAAATCTATGCAATTCCACTCCATGGTAGTGGAGCTCTAAGAGGAATTATTTGTTTTCCTAAATTATCTACATTTACCCCCATGAATTGACAATGTCATGTTGGCATTGGCCTCTCACAATTACACATCCATCTCTCCATCTATCTGCCCATTCCCACGTGCCAAGCAGAGTTATCTCAACTCTCCAGAACAGCAGGTCCATGTGCAATTCATGAGTAACTTTTTGAAATTAATATTGAGGGGGAAAGTGACTGGGTTATCTCATTCAAGACTGGAGAGACTTTAAGAAAGTCTCATGGAATTCGTATGAAAGTGGCACATTGACTTGACTTAAAAACAACTTGCTACATGTCAGCCATGATTTCTGACATCCACACTGAAAGTGATCTGAGCGAACCCAGTGCCATCTCCACAATGGAATCATATCATGCATGTGTGGCAATGAATAATGCCTCACCTATGCTTATAGTAGGGGATTTCATTCTCAGTGTGGTCACCAACCCTTCCCTGTGTCTGTGGAAACTAGTCTGACAGTTGCCTGGCCCAGGGCCTTCCTCACAGATTCAAGTACAATCAGCCTCTTTCCCAGTTGTCTGCATATGTCTGTGCATGCAGTAACAGAAATCTCACTGAAAGTTGGTTTTCCCTTGAGCTAATAAATAAGACCGAAAGCCACAAAGTGTGTAAGTCCTTGAAAAATTGCATATTCATCTATTTGGTGTTATGACCCTTGCAAAAGCAGCGTATTGTATTTTCAGAAAAATGTTTTTATTTAAAATATGACAAAGAAGCAAAACCAGTAAGTGAAGTCCATAAAGAAAAAGCAATCTGACATGAGGCTCTAAGGCTGGCCACATTGCTGCCTTGGTCTTTTCTCACAGATTTTATGTCAGAGGCTCTCTTTGCAAGCAAACAGGACCAGCTTTTAGAGAATGTCCCTCTTGTGCCAGTTCCCATCTCATGCACTTGTAATCCTTCCTCTGATTGTGACCTCTTCTAGCTTCCATGGACACTGAGCTAAAGTTTAGAGCCTCAGCGGGTTTATAGATTCTGGGGGTAAACAAAGCCTCAAGTGATAAAGGGCAAGGGGGATAGGCAACATAGGGAATCTTCCTTCACACATGTGCATGTGCACTCTATAGTTTAGCAAGCACTTCCAGCTTCACTCTGTTTTTAGAGGAAGCAGCTGCCAGGCTCTGGCTTTGGGAATATCACCAAAGGACTATGGATTCTTTTCTTGTCCTTTAGATTTCAATTTCCTGAAAGGCTGAGTTTGGCACTGCATGCCTTCCCTGAGTGAGCACTCCCAATCTGAAGGTATCTTTAACTGATGGTGACCTCAGCCCATACTCCAGCATGTCAGACCTCTGACTGTTTTCCTGCCCTCTGCATCCATGGTGATTTTTGGTAGCAACATATTTCAGGCCCCTGTGGCATGCTAAAGTGCTTGGGGTCCTGCAGGAGCAAACAAATTGTGTCAAGGGTGCAAGCAAACTTAACAGGATGTAAAAATCTAGTATAGGGCTGGTTTCAAATGGCCATGTTCAAAATGTCTCAAGTGGGTGCCATTGCCAGGCTTGAGGATTTTGGTTTGCCTGCTTGCAATCACCTCATCTTACCAGGTGGGTTTTCTTGGAATGGGGTTACATGGGGAGATGTGAGCAGATGTGCAGGCTTTGACCTGGGTGAGAGGTAGATTCTCCTCAGATCTTTCATTAACCATTTGCATGTTACTTCCCAACTTTTCAAACCTGTGCTCAGGGAGTCAGGTTGGCAAGCCTTGAGCACAGCACTCTGGGCACCATCCCAAAGGGCCAGAGTGCTGAAGTCTTCTGGGCTGCAATCCTGCTTCCTGGGTGGATGTTGGGTGCCAGGTGCCAGGGTGGGAAGGTAGTAGGGTTGGGTCTTCATTATGCTCATGGTGAAGCATGGCTATACGACTGTCTTCTGCTGTACAACTTTGTGCTGGACATCAAGTCATACTTGGTGTTCCAGAACTACAAGGCAGAGTAATGGGAGTCAGTGCAACTGACCCAGTGGACCTGGGTCCTGAAAGGTGGACCTGTGCTGGAAGCACAAATGAGCCAGCTTAGCATCAGGAAGACAGTAGAGTTCTCCCACAGCTGAGTAATCAGAGGGAAACTGAAGCAAGGGATGTACCGTTGTGACAGGGTGGAAATATCAAAGTACACTGGCCATTCAAAAAGTGCATTTTTGGCAGAAAAAAACATTAAAGTGTCCTTTTACCCATAATTCCTCTGTTCAAAAATGCCTTGAAAGCATTTTAACTACACTTATTCATGAACATCTATAAAGCTTAAGTTTTTCCTGAACTTGAGAAGATATTTCCAACAAATCTGAAGTCAGCTACTTCAACTTTACTATTTTCCAAAGAAATTTCATTTTATTTGTGTTTATTCTCAACAGGCTTGCTGTTTTCTTAATGGCAACAACAAACAGTTTTAAATTTCATTTGTCATCTTTGTAGGTCTTCAGTATTAAAATTTTAAATGAAACATCTCTTTCCTAGCTCCTATTTTCTTAGTGGACAGTTTCTTAAACAATTTTGTTAATGAATTTTTCTTATTTTCATGTCTGCTATTAGAAATTTTCCCAAAATTGAATGGTCTTTTTTTTTTTTAAAGTATTTGTTCATTTGAAAGAGTTACAAAGAGAGAGAAGAGGAGTGGGGGGTATCTTCCATCTACTGGTTCACTCCCCAATTGGCCATAATGGCCAGAACTGCGCCAGTCTAAAGCCAGGAACCAGGAGCTTCTTCCAGGTCTTCCTCACAGGTGTAGGGGCCCAAGGAGTTGGGCCATATTCTGCTGCTTTCCCAGGCCATGGCAGAGATCTGGATCAGAAGTGGAGCAGTTGGGACTTTAACTAGCATCCATATGGGATGCTGGCACTGAAGGCAGCGGATTTACCCACTATGCCACAATGCCGGCCCCAATCGAATGGTCTTTTGACTGAAACTTAGCTATTTTTTCTGACTTCTGAAAGGCTTTAAAGGAGAATTTGTTTAAAACATTTTATTTCAAGTTGTAGAATATATTTCAACTTTTCAGTCACACTATTTTTTTTCCAAATTGAAACTGTAACAGTTGAGAAAGCAAAATAGTCTAATACATCTATACCGTACTCAGCTCATTCACTTCCGCATTGAAGCTTTGATAAAAATTCCTTTTATTTTTCATTCATGAATCAGATTATTCACTTTTTTTCATGGAGACCACCAAGAAACAGGGACTGGGAGCCAGGAGTGAGGGGCCAGGCAGATGGCGAGAAATATTCAACTTCCCTGACTTGGGGATGACAGAGGCCAGGCCCTCCGGTAACCAGGAATGTTCGGCTCCCAGTCCCCATGGCTCCTCAGCACCTGAGCTGGAGAAACTGCCCACCTTTATGATCAGCAGAAGCAAAGTTGAAACTCCAGCCAGTTTTCAAGTTAATTGTAATCCCCTTGATAAAGCACTTCACTGACAAACGAAAAGCAATTTAACAAAAATAATTCTGTTGAGTATTTTTTAAAATGTATCCCTATTTGTTCATTTATTTACTTATTTGAGAGACAGAGCTTCCATGCAGTGATTCAATAGCGCCCCCTGATGAGGGCCAAGATGGGCAGCCAAGAACCCAATCCAGGTCTCTCACATTGCTGGGAAGCAGAATCTGACTCAGCATGAATGAAGGCTGTCAGGAACCAGAGCTTGGAGTCAAACCCAGGCACCATGATGTGGGACACAAGTATCTTAACAGCTGGACCAAATGCCTGCCACATTAGAATATATACTTTTACTACTATTGAGGATGGCATTAATATTTATTGAACACTTACCTGGTTCGAGGCCTCTAATAAGCAGTTTACCCAGATCATTTCATCTTATCCTCACAAAAAACAAACAAAATAATGATTAATTGTGTGCTTGTTTGGAAAATGTAAATAAAATGTATAATCTTAGCTTTTCAAAAAAATGTAAGGTACACACATTTCATGTATTTCATATATACAGATTCAGGAACATGGTAATACTTCCCACCCTCCCCTCCTTCCCACCCACATTCCAACCCTTCTCCCCCTCCTATTCCCACTCTTATTTTTTTTATTAAAAGATGTATTTATTTGTTTGAAATTCAGAGTTACACAGAGAGAAGGAGAGACAGAGAGAGAGAGGCCTTCCCTCCGATGGCTTACTCCCTAGTTAGCCACAACAGACAGAGGTGCGCAGATCCGAAGCCAGGAGCCAGGAGTCTCCTCTAGTTCTCCCTCGTGGGTGCAGGGGCCCAAGAACCCGTGCCATCCTCCACTGCCATCCCAGGCCACAGCAGAGAGCTGAACTGGAAGCGGAGCAGCCAGGACACAAACGGGCACCCACCTGGGATGCCAACACTGCAGGCAGCATCTTCACCCAGTACACCACAGCAACAGCCCCACCACTCTTAATTTTTACAAAGATCTATTTTCAGTTTACTTTGTACTTATAAGATTAACACTACACTAAGTAAATAGTTCAACAAATAGTATGAAGAAAAAAACACTGTTCCTCAACAATAGAGACAAGGGCTGTACACAATCATTAAATTCCAGTAGTTTATTTTTAATGTACATATTTTATTTTATATACTGTATACATTATGGAGAATTCATGGTGAGACAAATAACTTTTGGTTCAGACTTAAGTGTTCACAGCTTATGGTCTAGGGATTAAATTTTTGGGAAAAAATTTCAGGGAAAAATAGACAAAAACAAAAATAGGTAAAAGTTCACCTTAAAAAATAAAGTACTACCTCTTTACATATAATTTATGCATTTGTAGTTTACTTTTCCTCCTAATAAAGTTTATAAGTTATTTCAAGAATAATATATTTTACAATGAGAAACAAACTTAAAAAAGAGAGTAGCATTACAAAGAAAATTATGCCACACATTATAACCCAAAGCATAAAGAAATTCAGATCAAGCTTTCTAATTGTCAATTACAAATAAAGTTTCTCATAGTCTTTGATAGAAATAAATAAAATTTAATATTTTTTCTAATTCATTTTGATTGGAAAGACAAAGAGACAAAGATGGTCCATCCACTGGTGCATTCCCCAAATTCCTGAAACATTCGGGGATGAACTAGGGCCTATCTAGAAGAAAGAAACTCAATCTGGGTCCCCCACATCCATGGCAGAGATTTGAGTACTTCAGCCATAATCTGTCATCCATGGTATACATTACCAGGAAGCTGAAATTGGAAGCAGACCCAGTATTTGAACCTGGGCACTCTGACAGAGGGATACAGTTGTACCAAGTGGTGTCTTAACCACTAAACCAAATGCCCACCCTTGAAGACATTTCTATAAAAATAAGCTTAGGGGTACTGAGACCTATTTGTAAAATACAATTTAAGTTCTTCTTTGCAGAAAATCCCAGGAAATGATGATTTTCATAGATTTTTCAGGACTTACTTTGCAATTACTAAAGGCAATATAAACAGTAAGAAAATGTTAAATTCTTGTTAATCCTCACAACAAAATTCTGTGACTTAAGTAACATGTATCTTACAAATGAAGGACAATTTACTTCAATCAACCTATAACTTATAAAGGTAAAGTGATATATTGCAAGAATATAAGTTAGGGGAAAGTGTAGTAAAATGGGTTAAGCCACCACTTGGGTTATCCACATTGATATTTGAGTGATGGCTTGTGTCCTGACATCTCCACTTCTTATCCAGCTTTCAATTAATGCTTCCTGGAAAGCAGCAGATGATGGCTCAACTGTTGGGCTTCTGTCACCCACATAGGAGACACAGATGGAGTTCCTGGACCTTGAGCCCTTGGGCTGTGGCTTCATCGAAACCTGATAGTTCATCGAAACCTGATAATTTGGAGCAAGAACCAGAAGATGGATTATCTGTGTCTGGATCACTTTTCTCTGTCTTGCTCTTCTTTCCAAATAGATGAAAATAAACAAATAGCTATCTTTAAACCCCAAATACAAATTTAAAATATAAAAAGTAAAATAAAAGATAATCTTTTGACTTGTAAAGGGATTTATTTTGAAGAGTGATTAAAAATTATTATTTGACAAGAAATTATTTCTTAAGAATTATTTGTCCATATAAAAATGATTAACTCTTCTATATGTTTAGTATATGGTACAAGCATATTTTTATTTTTAAAAGATTTTATTTATTTATTTGAGAGGTAGGGTTACAGACAGAGAGAGGCAGAGATAGAGAGAAAGGTCTTCCATTCACTGGTTCACTCCCCAAATGTGCACAACGGCCAGAGCTGAGCTAATCTGAAGCTCAGGAGCTTCTTCCCAGTCTCCCACTTTGGTGCAGGAGCCCAAGCACTTGGGCCATCCTCTAATGCTTTCCCAGGCCATAGTAGAGAGCTGTACTGGAAGAGGAACATCCAGGACATGAACCGGTACCCATGTGGGATGCTTGTGGTGCAGGCAGAGGCTTAGCATGCTATGCCACAGTGCCAGCTCCAGTACAAGAATTTTTAAAGGCCAAAACCAAAATAATTTTTAAAAATGGCCATGATGATATCATGTAGGCATCTGAAATAACCTGATAAGATTATGAGCAATTTTACTCTAAAAATCGTATGCTGCTAGTTGAACAACTTGAAAATGCATTGTAAAAGTAAGATTGTTGTATGACTATCAGGCCTTTTTACATAACCTATAATTCTAGTAATATCTGCATATCAAGAGCTGATATAATATAGTGTTGTCTATCTCAGAAATATCCTTTATATTTAAGTTGAATGAGGATTGTTGTGTAATGCAACTTTCAGCCAAAAATTTTATATAAGTCACAGGATATTGTTCTAATAGCGAATGGCATTCCTGATCTTTTTTGTTAATTCTGCTTCTACTTTTTTTTAAAAGATTTATTTATTTTTCTTGAAAGTCAGAGTTACACAGAGAGAGGAGAGGCAGAGAGAGAGAGGTCTTCCATCTGCTGGTTCATTCCCCAGTTGTTCACAATGGCTGGAGCTGTGTTGATCCAAAGGCAGGAGCCAGGAGCTTCTGCTGGGTCTCCCACACAGGTGCAGGGGCCCAAGGTCTTGGGCCATCTTCTACTGCTTTCTCAGGCCATAGCAGAGAGCTGGGTAGGAAGTGGAGCAGCTGGGACTGGAACTGGTACCCATATGGGATGCTGGCACTGCAGGCAGAGGCTTTACCCACTATGCCTCAGCACCTACCCCTTTTCCTACATTTTTACCCAAGGTCAGATTACCATCACATACCACCAGGAATCCTGCTGTAACCTTTGAAATGTGTTACTTGCTATCCTTCTTCCCAAAACCTTGGTCATACCTTCAACTACTCTGATATATTTTCAAAAATTTAAATCTGATGATGCTTCTTGCTTGCTTAAAATCGAAGTATAGGGGCCAGGATTGTGGTACAGCAGATTAAAGCACTGCCTATGACACTGTTGCTACATATCTGAGTGACTGTTCAAGTTGTGATTATTTTGCTTTCAATCCAGCTCTCTGATTATGCACCTGGGAAGTGAGTGGATGATGGCCCAAGTAGTTGGGCCCCTGCCACCCATGTGGGGGACCCCAAATATTTCCAGTCTACTGGATTTGTCCAAGCTCAGCATGTGCCATTGAGGTCATTGGAGGAGTGGACCAGCAAATCATTGATCTTTTCTGTTATCTCTTCCTCACTCTGACATTCTTTCAAATAAATTAAAAAAAAAACTTTCAGAAACCAAACTATCAATTGTCATTGCTATAATATATGTATTCAGAAATTCATCTATTTTTTGAGATCTTAAAATTTGTTGGTAAGTAACAGAATACCTAAAATACATATCAGAGTGAAATAGACATCTTGAGAAACAATGATTGTTTATAGCCCTTATCTCTTTCATTGAGGAACAGAGTTTTGTTTTGTTTTCTCTTTTATACTAGTTGTTTAGCTCTATTACTTATGGTAGGGCTAACTATCTAATCATTAAGTGTACTGAAAAAAGATCATGATAAAAATTAACAATGGAAATCCAAGAAGAAGGGGGAGCAAGAGTTGATGTGTAGGTGGTAGGGAGGGCAGGGGTGGGAGGTGCCAATCTGTTCCTAAACTAGTACAAAGAAAATATATGAAATATATAACTTGTGTAACTTCACTAAAATATATAAATTTAAAAAATGTTGGCATGCACTTTTTCATGTATTTTCCTATGATCCTCTGTATTTGTGTGGAAACAGTTATCTCCTTTCCATTTCTAATTTTATTTAATTTAATTTTCCCTGTTTTACTTTGTCTAAAAGTTTGTCTATTATGTTTATCTTTGTAAAAACTAGCTTTCAATTTTGTCAGTCTTTCATAGTTTTTTTTTCAGTTTCAATATCACTTATCTCTACTCTGATTTTGTCATTTCTCACCTCCTGCTAATTTTGCATTTGTATTCCTAAGTTTAGATGCATGTATAAGTCATTCATGTGCGATTTTTCTAATTTTTAATGTAAGCACTAATGTTGTGAACTTTCATTTCAGTATTGTGATTGCTGTATCCACAGATTTTCATATGTTGTATTTTCATTTTCATTTATTTCAAGGACTTTTTAAATTTTCTTCATAATTCATTCAATGAATCCAGTTATTCAGTAGCATGTTGTTTAAGTTCCATGTATTTGTAAATGTTCTATTGTTCTTGTTGATTTCTAGTTTTATTCCTTTATGGTTGAGAAGCTGCATGGGGTTACTAGAATCTTTTAAAGTTTATAGAGTCTCAATTTGAGGCCTAATATATGAAATCCTCTGTGTGCTGATGAGAAGAAAGTGTATTTTGTACCTATTAGATGAAATGTTCTGTAATTGTTAGGTCCATTTACTCAATAGTATGCCTCAACTATGATGTATCTTCAGTGATTTTCTGTCTAGATGATCTGTCCATTGATGAGAGTGCAGAATTGAAGCCCCCACTATTGTAGTACTGGTCTAATAATATGTTCTCTAATAATATGTTCTCTCTCTCTCCCTCTCTCTCTCTCTCTCTCTCTGTATATATATATATATATATATATATATATATATATATATATATATACACACCCTGCTGTTGATGTGTTGGGTGAATATATATTTATTATTGTTATGCTCTCTTGTTTTTATCTGAGTACAGATACTCACATGCTACTTCCAATGCAATATGTGCAATGATACAATTAAATAATTATCAAACTCAATGCTTTTATCATGATTCCTTTATAACTGTGATTTTTGCATTATAATGGTAATTTTAAAATCACCTATCCACATATTAACAAACAGGTCTCCAGTTATTAGTTATATAATATCTAGTATCTGCACTCTGGCAAGATCCTTGGCATTTCAGTCTTTCTTGTGTAATTGTGTTGCTATTCATGAAAGGCTGATGTTACCAAATTCTGAAGGCCATGAAAATGTACTGGCCATAAGACACCTGGTTCCTCCCCTCCTGATCCATATAGAAGCATTAGAATATATCCATCAACCAGTGAAGGAAAATGCACCTCTGGATGAAGTAGCAGTGCTATCTGCCTTGTAATGTTTTGTTAACAATTCAAGTGAGGATATCATGAAATGTGTTAGAGAGCCATTAGCCCAAAGCTAGGAGTGTTTGCTTCTGGTTGTTGTTGATCATCATGAAGTTTCCCTGTTTAAGATGCAGAAGACATTCTGCCAGGTGTGATGCACTTCCACACACAACTGAACTCCCTGAAGTCCATGCCATTGTCAGTCCCTGTCAAACATGGATATGATTTACCTGACAGTAACCGAGTTAAAAGTTGTCCATGTGCCACTGGACACCACTGGCTGAAGCTCATTGTCTGATATTTTCCTGCTCCTGTGTTTATTGACCAGAGCTCTTGACGATGTTCCTCAGGAAATTCTGGTCTGTCAGCAACATAACAGGGACAAAGGCTTCAGGAGAGGCAGCCATGGGCTGATGAGAGACTGGGCTGAGACATCGAAGCTGAGGCCATTAATAATCTTTTAAACATGCAAGTGTACTAAAGACTGGGTGTGTCCAGGCATGTTATTTCTTTTACTTTATGACACAGATGGCATTACCAAATCCCAAATTTTGTCTGAACATTCCTAGCCTTGGGATTAGCTGTCCTCCAAGTGAGTGCCAGAGAATATCATCAACCCCTCTGTCAAAGCTTCACTGTCCAGATTCTAAAGCTAGGTTAGGTTTTTGGAAATGTAAGAATGAGGGAGAAATTAAGATAATGGAGTAGTGAGGCAGCTTACTTCTCTAGTCCAGGAGAAGATAGTTTAAAATTAAGTGGAGAAAGTGCAGTCTCAGGGAAGATCTAAGGAGAAAACAGCAGAGAAAACTCCACACAAATTAGAGGAACACAATGGACCAACGTGGAGGGCATGGACACACATGACTCAGGACCCCAGCAGTCAAGAGCCTCCACAGCAGCTTTGGAGAGGGAGGCAAGACCAGACTGTAGCAGCCCAAGCCACTGGCAATAAAGCTGCAGGTAGAGCCTGGAGGGATTCTGGCTTGGATATCTGTGAGAGATAATGTACCTGCCAAACTAGAGGAGAAAAAAAGGAGGGAGCACTTCTCTCTCTCCCTGGTCACCCTGCAACAGCATCCTGTAACAAACCAATAGAGATCAGGTGTCATTTTGGACATATGTAACAGCTGAGCCAGCTCATGTCTGAGCCCAGCAACCAGCTGAGTGGAGACTCCTGAGTCTGGCAAGGAGAACTGACAGGGGGCTGGGAGCTTGTGACTGTGGGAAGCTTGTGTTCTGGGACTGTGAAAACACAGAGACTACATGGAAAGGCTCAGTATGTGCCTGGACCTTTGGGCAGTCACTATGGGAGGCTCCACACTCTCAGGGCTTCCTGGTTCACTGGTGAGGAATATTGCTGGGGAAGTGAGCTTACACCGAGGACTGCAAAGATCCTTTATGTAGTCCTTGTGGAGGTAAGCTGGGTCTATGCCAACAGAATAAATTTCCCCTCTGATTAGAAAAATATTTACCACACAACCTGGGTGTCACCTTAGACACTGCATCCACCCTGGAGCACTGAACAGAGCTCCCTGGCCACACCAATCCTATATCTCTAGGTATTCACTGAAAAATAGACACTCACTAATCCAGAGGCATAGTACAAGGCTGTCACAGCAAAAAAAAAATTTAAAAATAAGAATAAGGAACACAACATGATGTCCCCAAAATCATACAACAGTTCAATACTAGATTATGGAGATGAAGAAGAAATTGAAGAAATGCCAGAAAAAAACTCCTGCATGAAGAGTCTCTGTGAGACCCCAGTGGAAAGAAGGGGTCATCAAAGAAGGAGGTACCTTTCCCTGAAGAGAGGAGAGAACTTCCAATTTGTTTAGGGCCTTGTCTAAATACCAACAAAGATTGTGCAATGAAAAGTCTTCCATAGCCTTGGAAGCTCGTGTCAATAGTCTCAGGTGATCACTGAAGTCATACATAAGAATGTTAATTGTTAAATTAACAAGAGGAGTCACTGTGCACTAACTTCCCATGCAGGACTTCTTTCCTCAATGAGTTGTGTTATAAAAATTAACTATAAAACTTGTTCTCAAATAGTTTTTTAGTGTGTGTGTGTGTGTGTGTACAAATTATTTAAATCTTTTCTTAGTATAGAGTTGGTCTTCTGTGTATAAAGTTAATTGAAAATGAATCATAATGGAGAATGGGACTCTGAATGGGAATGAAAGAGGTGGAGTGGGAGTGGGTGTGAGAGGGTGAGTATGGTGGGAAAAATCATTATATTCCTAAGTTATTCTTATGAAATTTGTACTTATTAAATAAAATGTTTCTTTGGAAAAAATAAAAGAAGAAATGCCAGAAATGCAATTCAAAAATTGATCAGATGGCTATTTAGAAGTAATCAGAAGCAAATGCACAAAATAATGAAATCCTTATATTACACTAAAGAAAATTTCTCCCATGAAATTGAGATCTTAAAGAGAAAGCAAAATGAAATCTTAGAAATGAAAGGTTCAATAGAACAAATGAAAAATGAAGTGGAAAGCCTTAACAGAAGAATCGGTGTAGCAGAAGAAAGAATATCTGAATTAGAAGACAAATCATAGCAAATTTTTGGTCACAATTAAAAGAAGAAGAAATTAGAAAACTAAAAAACAGTGTTGGGAATCTAAAGATACAATCAAATGATGCAACCTATGGATTCTAGGAGTTCCCGAAGGCATGGAAAGAGAGAAAGGATTAGAAGAACCGTTTAGTAAAATAATAACAGAAAACTTCCATAACTTGGAGAAAGAAATGGACATTCAAGCACAGGAAACACATAGAACTCCTAATAGAAGTGACCAGAAAAGATATCACCAAGACACTGTACTCAAACTCTCCAGAGTAAAACATAAAGATTCTAAAATGTGTACAAGAGAAACACAAAATTACTTTCAGAAGATTTTCTATTAGATTCACATCAGACTTCTCACCAGAAACCCTGCAGGCTAGGAGAGAATGGCGAGATATATTCCAAGTCTTAAGAGAAAAAAAGCTAACTCAGATTCAATGTGATGCTAATCAGAATACCAAGGACATTCTTCTCAGCTATAGGAAAAATGGTGCTGAAATTCATTTGGAAACACAGGAGACCTTGAATAGTGAAAACAATCTTATACAACAAAATCAAAGCCAGAGGCATCACAATACCAGATTTCAAGACATACTCCAGGGCAGTTACAACCAAAAAAACATGGTACTGGCACAAAAACAGAAAGATAGGCCAATGGAACAGAAAGAAATGCCAGAAATCAACCTGAGCATCTACAAGGAACTCATATTTGACAAAGAAGCTAAAACCAATTCCTGGAACAAAGTCTCTTAAACAAATGGTGCTGAGGAAAATGGATTTCCAGATGCAGAAGTATGAAACAGGATCACTACATTACACCTTACACAAAAATCCACTCAACATGGATTAAAGACCTAAATTTACAACCTGTTATCATCAAATTATTAGAGAACATTGAGGAAGACCTGCAATACATTAGCACAGGCAAAGGGTTCTTGGAAAAAATCCCAGAGTCAAAGGCAATCAAAGCCAAAATTCACAAATGGAATTACATCCGTTCAAAAAGCTTCTGTACTGCAAAAGAAACACTCAGGAAAGTGAAAGTGAACTGACAGAATGGGGGAAACTATTAACAAACTATGCAATTGATAAAGGATTAATAACCAGAATATATAGAGATCAAGTAATTCAAAGACACCAAAGCAAACAATGATGTGAAGAAATGAGCAAAGGACTTAAACAGACATTTTTCAAAAGAGGAAATCAAAATGGCCAACAGACACATGAACAAATGCTCAGGATTACTAGCCAACAGGGAAATGCAAGTCAAAACCAAAATGAAGTTTCACCTCACCCCCATTTCATACAGAAATCAATGAAAAGCAAATGCTGGAAAGGACGTGGGGCAAAAGCAACACTAATCCACTGTTGGTAGAAATGTAAACTGGAAAAGCCACTATGGAAGACAGTATGGAGATTTTTCAGCAATCTGAATATAGATCTAGCATATGCCCCAGCCATCTCACTTTTGAAAATTTACCAAAAAGAAATTAAATCAGCATATGAAAGAGTTATCTGCACTCCCATGTTTATTGCAGCTCAATTCACAATAGCTAAGACATGGAATAAATACAAATGCTGTCAGCAGAAGACTGGATAAAGAAATTATGAGATATGTACACCATGGAATACTACTCAGCAGTAAAAAAAAACATGAAATCCAGTCATCTGCAACAAAATGGATGCATATGGAAAACATCATACTTAGAAAATAAGCCAATCCCAAAGGAACAAATACAATAATTTCTCCCTGACCTGTGATAACTAACACAGCATCTAAAAAGAAATCTGTAGAAGTGAAATTGACAATTTGAGAAGCAATGTCTCGAGAAGCCCTTGTCTTGATTGTTGAGAAACAGTTTTTCTTCATACTATTTTTGAACCTTTTACTTAATATAGAGTTAAACATATGTGTGTTAAGTCAATTGAAAGTAGAGCTCAGTAAGAAATAAGAGTGTGTCTAGCCTCAGAATCAGCCCTTAAGGCATTCGGATCTAGTTAAAATGCCCATGAGAGTATTTCAGGCATGAAAAGGCAAGACATTGTGGCAAAAAAATGACCTAAATGAAAGATCTCTGTGAGGGAGATCCCAGCGGAAAGAATGGTCCATCAAAGAAGGAGACACCTTTCTCTGAAAGGAGGAGAGAACTTCCACTTTGACTATGGCCTTGTCTAAATAAGATCAGAGTTGGCGAACTCAAAAGGCTTCCATAGCCTTGTCAACTCATGACAAGAGCCTAGGGTGATTACTGATGCCATAAACAAAAGTGTCAATTGTTAAATCAGCAACAGGAGTCACTGTGCACTTACTCCTCATGTAGGATCTCTGTCCTTAATGTGTTGTACTATGTGAATTAACAGTATAACTAGCACTCAAATAGTACTTTACACTTTGTGTTTCTGTGTGGGTGAAAACTGTTGAAATCTTTACTTAATATATGCTAAATTGGTCTTCTGCATATAAAGATAATTGAAAATGAATCTTGATGTGAATGGGATGGGAGAGGGAGCAGGAGATGGGTTGGTTGAGAGTGGGAGGGAGGTTATGGGGGGAAAAAGCCACTATAATCCAAAAGCTGTACTTTGGAAATTTATTAAATAAAAGTTAAAAAAAAGAAAAAAGAAATGAGTGCAAATAAGAGAGGGAAAAGGATGAGGGTGAGAGTACAGGTGGGGAAGGGTATATGGTTGGAAAAATCATTATATTCCTAAGTTGTATTTATAAAGTATATGAAGTTTGTAACTAAAGTTGTATAGCTCTGAACTCATTCCTAAGGAATTATTTCTAAGGGTACAGTTTAAAAACTTGCCTTGGAACCCCAAATTCCCTTACGCTGGGTGGTAAAAATACCACCTTAAGTGTTAAAGTGATCATATGGATAGAATTAAGTATCTGGTAATAATAACGGATAGAATCAAAAGCAGTGACTGTTCCAACATGGGAAGCAGTCCACACAGCAGACTCATAAAATGATAATCAATTTAAATAGCACTCTGACCTCAGATTCAGCCAGTAAGGCAGTCTGCTATGGCTGAAAACCCCATAAGAGCATTTCAGATGTGGAAAGATTTAGACACTCAGGAAAAAAAAATTCTTACATGAAGGACCTCAGTGAGTGAGACCCCAGTGAAAAGAAATGATCATCAAAGGATGTACTTTTCTTTGAAGGGAGGAGAGAACTTCCACTTTGTTTATGACCTTGTCTAAATATTGATGGGAGTTTGTGTATTCAAAAGGCTTACATAGCCTAGGCAGCTCAGGTCAAGAGCCTCTGGTGATCACTAACATCATACATAAGAGTGTTAATTGTTAAATTAACAACAGGGTTCACTCTGCACTAATTTCCCATGCAGGACTTCTGTCCTCAAATAGTTGTATTATAATTATGCTTAAGTGCTCATAAAAGTTGTATCATTCTTGGATGCTTCTTTAAAGCTAATTAAGTTTCTGTAAAAAAAGAAGTGAAATTAACTACAAGATGCAATGACTTTGAACAGTCCTTGTCTGCACTGTTGAGGAACAGTTTTTTGTGACATTGTTGAACTGTTTACTTAGTACAGAGTTGGTCTTCTGTGTATAAAATTAATTGAAAATGCATCTTAGTGGAGAATGGGACTGGGAATGGGAAGAGGAGGAGGGGGAATAGTGGGAGTGTGGGAGGTTGGGTACGAGGGGAAGCATCATTATATTCCTAAAGTTGTATTTATGTAATGAATAAAGTTTGTAGTCCCTAAATAAAAGTTTTCTTTGGGAGAAAAAAAAAAGAAATATGAGAATGAGATGTCATAAACAGTGTGTAGCTCTTATTCTTGTTTGTTTTAAAGATTCCTTTTTTGTAAGGAGACCTCAAGGTTTACATGGGGATCAAATAAGATTTTATAATTAAATTTCATTATGTAGCAATAAGAAAATAAACAATATCAATGTGAATAAGCTGTGTTAAATAATTTTTACAGAAATGCATGCAATATTTTTCGAAGTTTCTTCAGTGCCTAAAGTGTTATCCTTTGGTTCCTTTATGAGAATGCCTTCCAATACCATGAATTATGTGCCATTGCTTCCTGAAATAGCAGATTTTTATTTCATGCCATGATGAAAACTCTCATAATGGATTATATACCAACTTTGAAGTTCAGAAATAGTTTCATAGAAGATCATAACCTCATGATATTATCAGAAATAAAAGGTTATACATCCATGAAATATTTTAAAAGAACAGAATAGAATGAATTACCAAATATTGAATGAGAATAACAAAGTTTTTTAATAAATTAGCAAATTATTGAATACCAATAAAATAGTGACATAGTACTATTTTATTTTTGTAGTCATTTAATAAGCATTAGAAAATAATTTCCAAAAAATAAAAAGCAATTAGGTTAACAAAAGTTACCACACTGTCATCATAATATTTGTTGAGTTTGCAAGAGATTAGTGAATAAAAAAGGCAGTTTTTGATGTCAGTGATGAAGAGCAAGTTGATGGTGATTATTCTGATCTCTACTGGGTGAGCATTTTCTCTGTGCCAGAACACTTTGGGGTTTTTCATATTCATTAATCATCTTCACAACCATAGTGGGCTAGTGAGGTAAGCACCATGATTATTTCAACTTTTTTTTTCAGATTAAGAAACTGTGCAGGGGCCAGCGCTGTGATGCAGAAGGTTAAGGCACTAGCCTGCAGTGCCAGCATCCCATATGAATGGTGGTTCGAGACCCGGCTGCTCCACTTCTGATCCAGCTCTCTGCTATACCCTGGGAAAGCAGTACAAGATAGCCCAAGTCTTTGGGCCCCTGCACCCATGTGGGAGACTTGGAGGAAGCTCCTGGCTCCTGGCTGTGGCTCAATGCAGCTCTGGCTGTTGCAGCCATCTGGAGAGTGAATCATCGGATGGAAGACCTCTCTCTCTCTCTCTCTGCCTCTCCTCTGTGTAACTCTGACTTTCAAATAAATAAATAAACCTTTAAAAAACAGAAACTGTACAAGAAAAAGGTTAAATAACTTTCCCAAACTCACAGACTTGGGAGGCATGAGCTAGTCATATGAAAACTAGACAATATAATTCCAGAGAATTGAGGCTTTAGTATTTTTGTTTTCACTGATTTTTGAATACAATTTCTTCCCAATTTTAAGGTGATGTAAGACCTAAAGGGCCTCCTTGTGAACCTGGTGTAACCAGTGTACCAATGAGCAACATCAAGGAAACATGGAAACCCATTTATATAAGGTTCAGCCATTACAACTTATTTTTGTAGGCCCATCCTCATGTAGCAAGAAATGACAATCCTGTTTGGGACCTCTGTCCTGTGGACTGTGGCTTATGAATATCTTCTTTTTGGCAGAGTATTTGTATTTAAATGCTTAGAATGTACCCAGTGTATACTTCTAAGATATCTGTATTTGTGCAGCTAAAATTTTCTGCTGAACATATGATCTGAGAGATACTACATAATATTCCAAACATTACTGATTTAATTTTCTTTGATATGTTTCATTTATGTCTATAACTGTATCATTGTGTTGGTAGGAGTAAAATTATTATTATTATTATTTTGACAGAGTGGACAGTGAGAGAGAGAGACAGAGAGAAAGGTCTTCCTTTTGCCATTGGTTCACCTTCCAATGGCCACTGCACACCGGTGCGCTGCGGCAGGCGCACAGCGCTGATCCGAAGGCAGGAGCCAAGTGCTTCTCCTGGTCTCCCATGTGGGTGCAGGGCCCAAGGACTTGGGCCATCCTCCACTGCACTCCCGGGCCACAGCAGAGAGCTGGCCTGGAAGAGGGGCAACCGGGACAGAATCTGGCATCCCGACCAGGACTAGAACCTGGTGTGCCAGTGCCGCAAGACGGAGGATTAGCCTATTGGGCCATGGCGCTGGCCAAAATTAATTTTTTACTACTTTTATTTTTAGAGTTGTATTATCACATGTGGTTCAGAGGGCCCTTCTGGAAATCCTGATAAAGATGTAGGATGCCATCCTTTATTTTACTTTTAAGTTTAATATTAAGATAAAATGGTATGTATTAATCTCCATTTCATTTTCTCAACTAAATTCAGTCAAAATTGTAGAAATCAGAAACTTTTTTATTTTTAAGAATTATTTACTTATTTGAAAGACTGGGCTACAGAGATTACTGAGAGTGTGGAAAGGAGAAACAGAATGAGAGAGAGAGAGAAAGATATCTTCCATTTATTGATTTATTGCCCACATGGCTACAATGGCTTGGGCTGGGCCAAGTGGTAGACAAGTGCCTTGAAATCCATCTGGGTCTCCTATGCGAATGTCAGGGGCCCAGGCACTGGGCCATCTTCTGCTGTTTTCTTAAGCATATTTGCAGGGAGCTGCATGAGAAGTAGAGCATCTAGGAGTCAAACCAGCACTTATACTGGATATTAGCATCATGGTTGGTGGCTTAACCTGCTGCACTGTGGTGCTGGCCTTGTCAACTCCCTCCTGCTGATCAACAGCCACTGTGCTTCTTCCAGCCACACGTAACCACAGTGGGAACACAGTTCTCCTCACTTACAGTCAACTTCTATTTTCCAAAGTATGTTTAGAGCTGATTAACCTGGGGCACCACAAATCCTAATTGCACAGTAATTTTTTTTCATTTTAAAAAAAGGCTCTTTTTTGAAAATACGTTAACAAATAATGTCTCATCTATAATCCCATTAGATTTCTCCTTGAGATTCTAGAATTTTACAGAAGGCATTACCTTTGCTGAAGGAATTGCTGAAATGATCTGAAAGAAAATACATTGTTCTATTAGTAACACATCATTGTGACATCTTAATTAAATGTAATCTTGAAAAAATTTGGTAAAATTGGTGTTATAGTGCCAGTACAGCCATTATGGCTTAATAATACCGAAAAAGTATTTTTTAACTTTTATTTAGCAAATATAAATTTCCAAAGTACAGCTTATGTATTGCAATGGCTTTTCCCCCCATAACTTCCCTCCAAGCCACAACCCTCCCAATTCTTGCTCCCTATCCCATTCCGTTCACATCAAGATTCATTTTCAATTATCTTTACATAAAGAAGATCAGTTTAGTATATATTAAGTAAAGATTTCAACAGTTTGCACTCAAACAGAACATAAAGTGTAAAATCTGTTTGAGTACTAGTTATAGCATTAATTCACATTAAACAACACATTAAGGGCAGAGATCCTACATGGGGAGTAAGTGCACAGTGACTCCTGTTGTTGACTTAACAAATTGACACTCTTGTTTATGGCGTCAGTAATTTCCCTAGGCTCATGTCATGAGTTGCCAATGCTATGGAAGCCTTTTGAGTTTGCTGACTTTGTTCTTATTTAGACAAGCTCAAATTCAAAGTCAAAATGGAGGTTCACTTCTCCCTTCATAGAAAGGTACCTCCTTCTTTGATGCCCATTCTTTCTACTGGGATCACACTTGCAGAGATCTTTCATTTAGTTTTTTTTTTTTTTCCAGAATGTCTTGACTTTCAATGCCTATAATAATCTCATGGGTTCTTCAGCCAGAATTGATTGCCTTAAGGGCCGATTCTGAGGCCAGAGTGCTGTTGAGGACATCTGCCATTCTATGAGTGCTGTGAATCCTGCTTCCCATATTGGATTGTTCTCTCCTTTTTTATTCTATCAGTTAGTATTCACAGACACTAGTCTTGTTTGTGTGATCCCTTTGACTCTTAGACCTGTGAGTGTGATCAATTGTGAACAGAAATTGATCACTGGGACTAGTGAGATGGCATTGGTACATGCCACCTTGATGGGATTGAATTAGAATCCCCTGGCACATTTCTAACTCTACTGTTTGGGGCAAGTCAGCTTGAGCATGTCCCAAATTGTATAGCTCCTCCCTCTCTAATTCCCACTCTAATATTTAACAGGGATCACTTTTCAGTTAAATTTAAACACCTAAGAATAATTGTGTGTGAATTACAGAATCCAATCAATAGTATTAAGTAGATCAAAAAATACTAAAAGTGATAAAGTATTAAATTGAACATCAATAGTCGGCACAAGGGCCAATAAATCACTATTTCTCATAGTGCCCATTTCATTTCAACAGGTTTCCTTTTTGGTGCTTGGTTAGTTGTCACCGATCAGGGAGAACATATGATATTTAACCATCTGGGACTGGCTTATTTCACTCAGCATGATTGCTCCAGATTCTTCCATTTTGTAGCAAATGACTGGATTTTATTGTTTTTGACTGCTGTATAGTATTCTATAGAGTACATGTCCCATAATTTCTTTATCCAGTCTACTGTTGATGGGCATTTGGGTTGGTTCCAGGTCATAGCTATTGTGAATTAAGCTGCAATAAACATTAAGGTGCAGACAGCTTTTTTGTTTGCCAATTTCATTTCCTTTGGGTAAATTCCAAGGAGTGTGATGGCTGGGTTGAATGGTAGGGTTATCTTCAGGCTTCTGAGGAATCTCCAGACTGACTTCCATAGTGGCTTGACCAGTTTGCATTCCCACCAACAGTGGGTTAGTGTCCCTTTTTCCCCACATCCTCTCCAGCATCTATTGTTGGTAGATTTCTGAATGAGAGCCATTCTAACCGGGGTGAGGTGAAACCTCATTGTGGTTTTGATTTGCATTCCCCTGATTGCTAGTGATCTTGAATATTTTTTCATGTGTCTGTTGGCCATTTGAGTTTCATCTTTTGAAAAATGTCTATTGAGGTCCTTGGCCCATCTCTTAATTGGGTTGTTTGTTTTGATGTTGTGGAGTTTCTTGATCTATTTTTAGATTCTGGTTATTAATCCTCTATCTGTTGCATAGTGCAAATATTTTTGTCCATTCTGTCGGTTGTCTCTTCACTTTCCTGACTGTTTCTTTTGCAGTACAGAAACTTCTCAATTTGATGCAATCCCAAATGTTAATTTTGGCTTTGACTGCCTGTGCTTCCAGGATCATTTCCAAGAAGTCTTTGCTGGTACCCATATCTTGCAGGGTTTTTCCAATGCTCTCTAATAATTTGATGGTGTCGGGTTGTAGATTTAGGTCTTCAATCCATGTTGAGTGGATTTTTGTGTAAGGTGAAAGTTAGGGGTCTTGCTTCATACTTCTGCATGTGGAAATCCAATTTTCCTAGCACCATTTATTGAATAGACTGTCCTTACTCCAGGGATTGGTTTTGGATCCTTAATCAAATATAAGTTGGCTGTAGATGTTTGGATTGATTTCTGGTGTTTCTATTCTGTTCCCTTGGTCTATCCATCTGTTTCTGTACCAGTACCATGCTGTTTGATTACAACTGCCCTGTAGTATCCTGAAATCTGGTATTGTGATGCTTCCGGCTTTGTTTTTGTTGTACAAGATTGCTTTAGCTATTCGAGGTCTCTTATGTCTCCATATGAATTTCAGCATCATTTTTTCCAGATCTGAGAAGAATTTCTTTGGTTTAGGTTGATATTACATTGAATCTAAAAATTGCTTTTGGGAGAATGGACATTTTGATATTGATTCTTCCAATACATGACCATGGAAGATTTTTCCATTTTTTGGTATCCTCTTCTATTTCTTTCTTTAAGGTTTTGTAATTTTCATTGTAGAGATCTTTAACGTCCTTGGTTAAATTTATTCCAAGGGATTTGATTGTTTTTGTAGCTATTGTGAATGGGATCGATCTTAGAAGTTCCTTCTCAGCTGTGGCATTGCCTGTGTATACAAAGGCTGTTGATTTTTGTGCATTGATTTTATATCCTGCTACTTTGCCAAACTCTTCTATGAGTTCCAATAGTCTCTTAGTAGAGTTCTTTGGGTCCCCTAAAGAATCATATCGTCTGCAAAGAGGGATAGTTTGAGTTCTTCCTTCCCAATTTGTATCCCTTTAATTTCTTTTTCTTGCCTGTTGGCTCTGGCTAAAACTTCCAGAACTATATTGAATAGCAGTGGTGAGAGTGGGCATCCCTGTCTGGTACCAGATCTCAGTGGAAATGCTTCCAACTTTCCCCATTCAATAGGATGTTGCCGTGGGTTTTTTATAGATTGTTTTGATTGTATTGAGGAATGTTCCTTCCATACCCAGTTTGCTTACAGTTTTCATCATGAAAGGGTATTGTGTTTTATCAAATGCTTTCTCAGTGTCTATTGAGATAATCATATGGTTTTTCTTCTGCAGTCTGTTAATATGGTGTATCACATTGATTGTCTTGCACACATTAAACCATCCCTGCATACCAGGGATAAATCCCAGTTGGTCTGGGTGGATGATTTTTCTGATGTGCTGTTGCATTCTATTGGCCAGTATTTTATTGAGGATTTTTGCATCTATGTTCATCAGGGATATTAGTCTGTAATTCTCTTTCAATGCTGCATCTTTTTCCGGCTTAGGAATTAAGGTGACACTGTCTTCATAGAAAGAATTTGGGAGGATTCCCTCTTTTTCAATTGTTCTGAGTAGTTTGAGAAGAATTGGAATTAGTTCTTTAAATGACTGGTAGAATTCAGGAGTGGATCCATCTGGTCCTGGGCTTTTCTTTGTTGGGAGGGCCTTTATTACTGTTTCAATTTCTGTCTCAGTTATGGGTCTGTTTAGGTTTTCTATGTCTTCCTGGTTCAATTTAGGTAGGTTGCATGTGTCCAGGAATCTATCCATTTCTGATAGATTTTCCTGTTTGCTGGCATACATGTCCTTGTACTAATTTCTGATGATTCTTTTCATTTCTGTGGTTTCTGTTGTTACTTTTCCTTTTCTATTTCTGATTTTATTTTTTGGGGGGTCCTTTTCTTTTTTTAGTTAGTAGGCTCAGTGGGGTGTCAATTTTGTTTGTTTTTTCAAAAAACCAGCTCCTCATTTGGCTGATTGTTTGTAATTTTTTTTGATTCAATCCTGTTGATTTCTTCTCTGATTTTAATTATTTCTCTTCTCCTACTTTGACAACCTTTTATTTAAGGAATACAAACTTGATGCATTTCATATACAGCTCTAGGAATATAGGAATATAGTGATTCTTTTTTTTTCCCACCATACCCACCCTTCCACCCATTCTCCCAACTCTCTTCCTTGTCTCTCTCCCATTCCCTGTTCCATTCTCCACTAAGATTCATTTTCACTTAACTTTATACACAGAAGACCAACTCTACACTAAGTAAAGAGTTCAACAATTTTGTGCTTTGGATGTTCTGGTTGCATTATATGGTTGATCTCTTTTTAATATTTTTGAGGATTTTTCATAACAGACATGTACTTTTACATTTTTGCCAAGGAGATAAAAAGATACCCCTTTTTCACATCTTCACCAACATTATCTTTTGTGTTCTGTAATTAACTATTTTAGTAGGCTTGAGATTTCTCCCTATAGTTTAATTTGTATTTTCCTAATGATCCTAATGATTTGTGATGTTGAACATGTTTTCATATACCTGGACATTTCTGTCTTGTGAAAAATGTCTCTCCAGGTTTTTTGCCCATTTTAATAATTTTGTTTTTTTTTATTGAGTTGTTTCAGCTCATGTTTTCCTTTTAATATTTTGTTTCTTTAACAATTATTTGCACTATAAACATTCTAATGATGACTATTAGGAAAACAGAAAACAGAAAAAAAAAGAAATCACAAAATCATTCTTGAATTATTCCTACATCTGTACATGCTTTTCTTTAAAAAAATATCTGCTTTCATTTGAAATGCAGAGTTAGAGTGAGAGAGACTCCTCCATTCACTAGTTCCCTTCTCCAAATAGCTACAATGACTGGAGGTGTGCCATTCTGAAGCTTGGAGCCAGAACCTGTATATGAATCTTCCACATGAAGATAGGGACCTGACAGTTGGGGTCATCTTCCACTGCTTTCTGAGACCATTAGCAGGAGCTGAATTGGAAGTATAGCCATGGGGACTCAAACTGGCAACCATATGAAATGCTGGCATGACAGGCAGTGGCTTTTCCTGCTATGCCATTGTTCTGGCCCCACACATTCATTTTTTTAGTAAAACTGGAGTCTTTTCATACATACACCACTAATATATTTTAAATTTCAGTATCTACCAATATATTCCCATTGCTAACTTAGTAATTTGTACTTTCCTTAGTTAGATTTACTTAAGGTTTGTTCCTCTCTGTTTCTTTCTATATCACCTCCTGAGCATGAGGGGTGTATTTATTTATTTATGTAAATGAAAGTCAAAGTTACACAGAGAGAGAAGGAGAGAGAGAGAGAGAGAGAGAGAGAGAGAGAGAGAGAGAGAGAGAGAGAGAGAGGTCTTCCACCTGATGGCCCACTCCCCAATTGATTGCAATGGCTGGAGCTGTGCCTATCTGAAGCCAGGAGCCAGGAACTTCTTCCAGGTCTCCCACATGGTTTCAGAGGCTCAAGAACTTGGACCATCTTCTGCATTCCCATGCCATAGCAGAGAGCGGGATCAGAAGTGGAGCAGCTGGAACTTGAAATGGCACCTATATGGGATGTCAGCACTGCAGGTGGCAGCTTTACCTGCTATGCCACAGTGCCTGCCCTGGGATGCATTTGTTCTTGTTTTAACAAGACATTTCTCATTATTTTCTCTTTCTTGTTTTATTCTCTTATTTTCTAATATTGAAATTTTTGACTGAGGTTTTTATTGGCTTATTTACTGGTTCCTTTGTTAATATATCTTTAAATTTATTTTTAAATTTATTTGAAAGGCAGGGAAGAAGAGATAAAGGAGACAGTGAGAGGAGAGAGAGAGAGAGAGAGAGAGAGAGAGAGAGAGAGAGAGAGAGAGAGACTCCTATCTGCTGGTTCAGATCCCAAAAGACTCTAAGAGCCAGGACCAGCATGGGCCAAAGCTAGGAGCCAGATCTCCCTCAGGGTCACAGTGACTCAACTACTGGACCACCACATGCAGCTTACATTACCAAGAAGCTAAAATCAGAAATGGACCTGGGACTAACCACAAGCACTCTGATATGGGACTCAAAGTTCCCAAGCAGCATCTTAACCCCTATGCCAAATGCCTATTCTACTCCATAGCTTTATTTTAACAGAAATGATGATTCTTGCTATTTAAAAAGGCATGTAATTTTATTTTTGCTGTTCATCTTTACATGGTTTTTATTTATACAGAATTATTTTTCTAATTGGTTGGGGCTGTTTGATCATGTTTTTAGTATGATTTTTAAAAATACATTTCTTGCTTGATGTTCATGCAATTTTAATTCTATAGTTAAAGCTGAATGAAATTTTTAAAGTGTTGTTATCAAACAGGATCTTTTTCTAGAAATGCTCTATGAAAATGAGAAAAAATATTTATCTGTTATTCTGGATTGCTAATTACAGGTAGCTTGTTTTCAGGCAAAATGTTAAATATTAAAGCATATATATTTAATAGTATAAATCCTAAAAAATTAGCCATAGATAATAAAAATTAGTCAATTATTCAGTCGGGTATATTTAAAATAGGCATAGGGTGAGAATTTGGTCTAATGGTTAAGACACCTCTTGGGGCCAGTGCCGTGGCTCACTAGGCTATTCTTCCGCCTTGCGGTGCCGGCACACTGGGTTCTAGTCCCGGTCAGGGCACCAGATTCTGTCCCAGTTGCCCCTCTTCCAGGCCAGCTCTCTGCTGTGGCCAGGGAGTGCAGTGGAGGATGGCCCAAGTGCTTGGGCCCTGCACCCCAAGGGAGACCAGGATAAGCACCTGGCTCCTGCCATTGGATCAGCGTGGTGCGCCGGCTGCAGTGCGCTGGCGCCGGCGGCCATTGGAGGGTGGACCAATGACAAAGGAAGACCTTTCTCTCTGTCTCTCTCACTGTCCACTCTGCCTGTCAAAAATAAATAAATAAATAAATAAATAAATAAATAAAATAAAAAAGACACCTCTTGGAACACCCACATCAGAGTGTGTAGGTTTGAGTCCCAGGTCCACTCCTGATTCTATTTTCTTGGTGATGGGCAACCTAGGAGGCATCAAGTGATGATACAGGTGCTTGAGTCCCTCCCTCCTACACAGGAACCCTGAGTGAAGTCTGAGCTCCTGGTTTTGGACTGGCCTAGAGCTGGCCATTGCAGGGATTTGGGGAGTGAAATCCCTTTCCTAAGATAGATAGATAGATAGATAAATAGACAGACAGACAGATAGATTTGGGGAGTGAAATCCCTTTCCTAAGATAGATAGATAGATAGATAGATAGATAGATAGATAGATAGACAGACAGGCAGGCAGACAGACAGACTTAAATATACATGTATCTAAATTTTTCTATCTTCTACTACTTATTTTCTATACGCTAATTGTCCACCAAAAAGTAATTTTCTGATATCCTCTAAAATGCTTGAAAATGTTTATAAACTATTGCTCAAAACAAATGTGTATCATTAAATTTTTATGGCTCTTCTGGTTTTGATCAATTAATAAAACAGATGGGAGAAACAATTTTAAACAAGAATCACAACACAATGGGAAAAATTGCATCAAAATGTATTCTTTTGCTTCTCTCTTCATGCTGTGGACCTGTCAAATGCCTCTGTTGGGAATGACATAACATAGGTGAAAATCTTTGCCCAGACTTACTTGAGGGGTCCAGAATTCTAGTGTATATGATTTCAGGTATTTTTCAATATCTGGAAAAAACATATTTATATATTCAACTTGTATCTTTCATATCCAAAGCTCTTAAAATGAAATTTTAAAAAGATTCATTTCCTATTTATTTTGTGTCTGCTTCCTCAATAAGATTGGGCTTAAAAATTCTATTCCATTGTAGGGTTTGTGAGGACATGTACTTGTCCAGACAGTGACCATTTATTGGTGAGAAGCACAGCAAAGTTAGATAATAAAGGTGATCACAAATTCTGTAGCATTTAGAAAGTGAAACAACAGACATTTGAGTTAATGTTTGTGATCCAAGAATTAAAATTTAAAGTCTGTCTGAGGTAATTCCATTACTGTGTGGTAGTGACAATACGTTATGTTCAGAGAGAAATGTACTTTTCAGTTTTCTTTATATATAAAAGAATCATAGCCTAAAAAATGCAAAATATCATTATCTATGAATTTCCTCATTTACCAATGTTACTGTCACTTTGTAAAAAAGATATTATATAAAAATAATTTTTATTTTAGAATTGTATTTATAAAACTATATTAAGGTCATTGTTGAAACATGTTTACAAAAGTAATACTAGAGAAAATGATTATATAATAAATACAAAATAAATAATAAATTCAAGATAGATCAGAGCTAACAATTTTTATTTTGTGATTTTTTTAACTTTTGTTTAATGAATATAAATTTCCAAAGTACAGAATATTGATTACAATGACTTCCCCCCCATAACGTCCTTCCAACCCGCAACCCTCCCCTTATCCACTCTCTCCCCTTTCATTCATGTCAAGATTCATTTTCAATTCTCTTTATATACAGAAGATCAGTTTAGCATACATTAAGTAAAGATTTCTACAGTTTTCTCCCACACAGAAACATAAAGTGAAAAATACTGTTTGAGTACTAGTTATAGCATTAAATCTCAATGTACAGCACACTAAGGACAAAGATCCTACATGAGGAGTAAGTGCACAGTGACTCCTGTTGTTGACTTAACCAATTGACACTCTTGTTTATGGCCTCAGTAATCACCCTAGGCTCTTGTCATGAGCTGCCAAGGCTATGGAAGCCCCCTGAGTTCACTGACTCTGATCATATTTAGACAAGGCCATGGTCAAAGTGGAAGTTCTCTCCTCCCTTCAGAGAAAGGTACCTCCTTCTTTGATGACCCATTCTTTCCACTGGGATCTCACTCACAGAGATCTTTCATTTAGGTTTTTTTTTTTCCCCCGAGTATCTTGGCTTTCCATGCCTGAAATACTCTCATGGACATTTCAGCCAGATCCGCATGCCTTAAGAGCTGATTATGAGGTCAGAGTGCTGTTAGGACATCTGCCATTCTATGGGTCTGCTGTGTATCTCACTTCCCATGTTGGACCATTCTCTCCCTTTTTGATTCTATCAGCTAGTATTTGCAGACACTATTCTTGTTTATGTAATCCCTTTGGTTCTCAGTCCTATCATTACGATCAATTGTGAACAGAAATTGATCAGTTGGACTAGTGAGATGGCATTGGTACATGCCACCTCAATGGGATTGAATTCAAATCCCCTGGTATGTTTCTAACTCTACTGTTTGAGGTAAGTCAGCTTGAGCATGTCCCGAATTGCACATCTCTTCCCTCTCTTGTTCCCACTCTTATATTTAACAGCAATCACTTTTCAGTTAAGTTTCAGCACTTAAGAAGAATTGTGTATTGATTACAGTATTCAACCAAAAGTATTAAGTAGAACAAACAAAAAAAATACTAAAAGGGATAACATATTAAGCTGCTCATCAACAGTCAGGGTGAGGGCTGATCAAGTCACCATTTCTCATAGTGTTCATTTCACTTTAACAGGTTTCCTTTTTGGTGCTCGGTTAGTTGTCACCTATCAAGGAGAACAAGTGGTATTTGTCCCTTTGGGATTGGCTTATTTCACTCAACATAATGTTTTCCAAATTCCTAACAGGGATCACTTTTCAGTTAAAATTTAAACACCAAGAATAATTGCGTGTTAATAACAGAGTTCAACCAAAGGTACTAAAACAAAAAAAAAATACTAAAGTGGATAAAGTATTACATTGTACATCAACCGTCAGGACAAGAGCTGATCAAGTCACTGTTTCTCACAGTGTCCATTTCACTTCAAGAAGTTTCCCCTTTGGTGCTCAGCTAGTTGTCGCCAATCAGGGAGAACATATGATATTTGTCCATCTGGGACTGGTTTAATTCACTCAGCATGATGTTTTCCAAATTCCTCCATCTTGTTGCAAATGACTGGGTTTCGTTGTTTTTGACTGCTGTATAGTATTCTATAGAGTACATGTCCCATAATTTCTTTTTTTTTATTTATTTATTTATTTTTTTTGACAGGCAGAGTGGATAGTGAGAGAGAGAGAGAGACAGAGAGAAAGGTCTTCCTTTTGCCGTTGGTTCACCCTCCAATGGCCGCCGCGGCCGGCGCGCTGCGGCCGGCGCACCGCGCTGATCCGATGGCAGGAGCATAGGAGCCAGGTGCTTTTCAAGGTCTCCCCATGGGGTGCAGGGCCCAAGCACCTGGGCCATCCTCCACTGCACTCCCTGGCCACAGAAGAGGGCTGGCCTGGAAGAGGGGCAACCGGGACAGAATCCGGCGCCCTGACCGGGACTAGAACCCGGTGTGCCGGCGCCACTAGGCGGAGGATTAGCCTAGTGAGCCATGGCGCCGGCCCATAATTTCTTTATCCAGTCTACCGTTGATGGGCATTTGGGTTGGTTACAGGTCATAGCTATTGTGAATTGAGCTACAATAAACATTAATGTGCAGACAGCTTTTTTGTTTGCCAATTTCATTTCCTTTGGATAAATTCCAAGCAGTGTGATGGCTGGGTTGAATGGTAGGGTTATCTTTAGGTTTCGGAGGAATCTCCAGACTGACTTCCATAGTGGGTTAACCAGTTTGCATTCCCACCAACAGTGGGTTAGTGTTCCTTTTTCCCCACATCCTCTCCAGCATCTATTGTTGGTGGATTTCTGAATGTGAGCCATTCTAACTGGGGTGAGGTGGAACCTCATTGTGGTTTTGATTTGCATTTCCCTGATTGCTAGTGATCTTGAATATTTTTTCATGTGTCTGTTGGCCATTTGGATTTCCTCTTTTGAAAAATGTCTATTGAGGTCCTTGGCCCATCTCTTAAGTGGGTTGTTTATTTTGGTCTTGTGGAGTTTCTTGATTTCTTTGTAGAATCTGGTTATCAACCCTTTATGTGTTGCATAGTTTGCAAATATATTTTCCCATTCTGTCGGTTGTCTCTTCACTTTCCTGACTGTTTCTTTTGCAGTACAGAAACTTCTCAATTTGATGCAATCCCAAATGTTAATTTTGGCTTTGACTGCCTGTGCTTCTGGGGTGTTTTCCAAGAAGTCATTGCCGGTACCTATATCTTGCAGGGTTTTTCCAATGCTCTCTAATAATTTGATGGTGTCAGGTTGTAGATTTAAGTCTTTAATCCATGTTGAGTGGATTTTTGTGTAAAGTGAATGTTAGAGGTCTTGCTTCATGATTCTGCATGTGGAAATCCAATTTTCCTAGCACCATTTATTGAATAGACTGTCCTTGCTCCAGGGATTGGCTTTGGACCCTTGATCAAATATGAGTTGGCTGTAGATGTTTGGATTGATTTCTGGTGTTTCAATTCTGTTCCATTGGTCTATCCATCTGTTTCTGTACCAGTACCATGCTGTTTTGATTACAACTGCCCTGTAGTATGTCCTGAAATCTGGTATTGTGATGCCTCCAGCTTCGTTTTTGTTGTACCAAATTGCTTTCACTATTCGAGGTCTCCTTTGCCACCATATAAATTTCAGCATCATGTTTTCTAGATCTGAGAAGAAGGTCTACGGTATCTTGATTGGTATCGCATTGAATCTATAAATTGCTTTTGGGAGAATACACATTTTGATGATATTGATTCTTCTAATCCATGACCATGGAAGATTTTTCCATTTCTTAGTATCCTCTTCTATTTCTTTCTTTAAGGTTTTGTAATTTTCATCGTAGAGATCTTTAACATCCTTGGTTAAGTTTATTCCAAGGTATTTGATTGTTTTTGTAGCTATTGTGAATGGGATTGATCTTAGAAGTTCTTCCTCAGCCATGGCATTGTCTGTGTATGCAAAGGCTGTTGATTTTTGTGCATTGATTTTATACCCTGCTACTTTGCCAAACTCTTCTATGAGTTCCAATAGTCTCTTAGTAGAGTTCTTTGGGTCCCCTAAATAAAGAATCATATCATCTGCAAAGAGGGATAGTTTGAGTTCTTCCTTCCCAATTTGTATCCCTTTAATGTCTTTTTCTTGCCTAATAGCTCTGGCTAGAACTTCCAGAACTATATTGAATAGCAGTGGTGAGGGTGGGCATCCCTGTCTGGTACCAGATCTCAGTGGAAATGCTTCCAACTTTTCCCCATTCAATAGGATGTTGGCTGTGGGTTTTTCATAGATTGCTTTGATTGTATTGAGGAATGTTCCTTCCAAACCAAGTTTGCTTAGAGCTTTCATCATGAACGGGTGTTGTATTTTATCAAATGCTTTCTCGGCATCTACTGAGATAATCATATGGTTTTTCTTCTGCAGTCTGTTAATGTGGTGTATCACATTCATTGTCTTGCACACATTAAACCATCCCTGCATACCAGGGATAAATCCCAGTTGGTCTGGGTGGATGATCTTTCTGAAGTGCTGTTGCATTCTATTGGCAAGAATTTTATTGAGGATTTTTGCCTCTATGTTCATCAGGGATATTGGTCTGTAATTCTCTTTCAGTGCTGCATCTTTTCCCGGCTTAGGAATTAAGGTGATGCTGGCTTCACAGAGAGAATTTGGGAAGATTCCCTCTTCTTCGATTGTTCTGAATAGTTTGAGAAGAATTGGAGTTAGTTCTTCTTTAAATGTCTGGTAGAATTCAGGAGTGGATCCATCTGGTCCTGGGCTTTTCTTTGTTGGGAGGGCCTTTATTACTGTTTCAATTTCTGTCTCAGTTATGGGTCTGTTTAGGTTTTCGATGTCTTCCTGGTTCAATTTAGGTAGATTGCATGTGTCCAGGAATCTATCCATTTCTGATAGGTTTCCCTGTTTGTTGGCATACAAGTCCTTGTAGTAATTTCTGATGATTCTTTTTATTTCTGTGGTGTCTGTTGTTACGTTTCCTTTTTCATTTCTGATTTTATTGATTTGGTTCTTTTCTTTTTTTAGTCAGTTGGGCCAATGGGGTGTCAATTTTGTTTATTTTTTCAAAAAACCAGCTCCTCGTTTGGCTGATTTTTTGTAATTTTTTTTGGATTCAATCCTTTTGATTTCTTCTCTGATTTTAATGATTTCTCTTCTCCTACTAGATTTGGGTCTGGTTTGCTGTAGGTTTTCTAGATCCTTGAGGTGAATTGAAAGCTCATCTGTTTGGTGCCTTTCCAATTTCTTGATGTAGGCACCTATTGATATAAACTTACCTCTTAACACTGCTTCTGCTGCGTCCCATAAGTTTTGGTATGTTGTGCTGTTATCCTCATTTACTTCCAGAAAATTTTTGATTTCTCGTTTAATTTCTTCTATGATCCATTGTTCATTCAGGAGCATGTTGTTCAATCTCCATGTGTTTGCGTATGCTCTAGGGGTTCCTGAGTTACTAATTTCCAACTTCATTCCTTTATGGTCTGAGAAGCTGCATGGTATGATTCTAATTCTTTTGAATTTGCTGAGACTTGCTTTATGGCCTAGTATGTGGTCAATCCTAGAGAAGGTTCCATGTACTGCTGAGAAGAATATAAAATCTTTAGCTGTAGGATTGAAAGTTCTGTAGATATCTGTTAGATCCATTAGGGCTATAGTGTCATTTAAATCTACTGTATCCTTGTTGATCGTCTGTCCTGTTGATCTGTCTATTTCTGAGAGTGGAGTATTGAAGTCCCCCAGTACTATTGTATTGGGGTCTAAGTCTCCCTTTAAGTCCATTAACAAATCTTTGAGATAAACCAGTGCCCTGTAGTTAGGTGCATATATTTGAGAATTGTTATATCTTCTTGTTGTATTGATCCCTAATCATTATATAGTGTCCCTCTTTGTCTCTCTTAACAGTTTTTGTGGTAAAGTTTATGTTGTCTGATATTAAGATGGCTACACCGCTCTTTTTTCATTTCTGTTGGCATGGTATATCTTTTTCCAGCCTTTCACTTTCAGTCTGTATGGATCTTTGTTGGAAAGATGCGTTTCTTGTAAGCAGGAAATAGATGGGTTTTGTTCTTTAACCTAATCAGCCAATCTGTGTCTTTTAACTGGACAGTTCAGGCCATTCACGTTCAATGTGACTAATGATAAGTAGTAGCTTTGCCCTGCCATGTGCCAAAGATAAGTTCTAATATATGCTTTGAATTCCCTGTGTTCTTTTGCTGTGAGGTTTCCTTCCTTTACCTTCTTTCATATTGATGACCGTGTTTCTGTGTTTCTGTGTGTAACACATCTTTAAGCATCTTTTGCAGGGCTGGATGAGTGGCGACAAATTCTTTCAATTTCTGTTTGCTATGAAAAGTCTTTATTTCACCTTCATTCACAAATGATAGCTTTGCAGGATATAATATTCTGGGCTGGCAGTTGTTCTCTCTTAGTACCTGGGCTATATCTCGCCATTCCCTCCTAGCTTGTAGGGTTTCTGATGAGAAGTCAGCTGTGAGTCTGATTGGAGATCCTCTGAGAGTAATCTGACGTTTCTCTCTTGCACCTTTTAGGATCTTTTCTTTATGTTTCACAGTGGAGAGTTTAATTACAACGTGTCGTGGTGAGGATCTCTTTTTGTCATGTTTATTAGGGGTTCTGTGAGCTTCCTGTACTAGGATTTCTCTGTCCTTCTCCAAACCTGGGAAATTTTCTGCAAATATCTCACTAAAAAGGCCTTCTAATCCTTTCTCCCTCTCCATGCCTTCAGGAACTCCTAGAACCTGAATGTTGGTTTTTTTAATAGTATCCTGCAGATTCCCAACAATATGTTTTAGATTTCTAATTTCCTCTTCTTTTCTTTGGTTTGACTGTATCCTTTCCTGTTCTCTGTCTTCTAAGTCTGATATTCTCTCTTCTGCTTCACCCATTCTGTTTGTAAGGCTCTCTATTTTGTTTTTCTTTTGATCTATTGAATTCTTCACTTCATTATGATTTCTCGTCACTATCACAGTTTCCTGTTGTACTAGTTGTTTCATTTCATTTTGATTCCTCGTTAATATTTCATTTTCATGAGAGAGATTTTCTATCTTGTCCATTAAGGATTTCTGTAGTTCAAGAATTTGTTTTTGAGAACTTCTTAATGTTCTTATCAATTTTTTGAGATCTGTTTCTTGCATTTCTTCTAACTCATCATCTTCATAATCTTGAATTGGGGTGTCTTTTTCATTTGAGGGCGTCATGGTGACTTCCTTGTTTTTATTACCTCGGTTTTTGCGTTTGTTATTTGGCATATTGGAGATATTTGGTTTCTTCACTGTGGTGCTTTTTCTTGTTATACTAAGACTCTAGATTAAGTGGACTGTTTTTGATGGAGCCTTAGAGGCTTGAGATGGGTGTGGCCTGAGAGCTCTGTTTGGTGTGCCAAAGGTGACACTCCCAGGTTAGGCGTGGTAGATCTCCCTCTCTCTCTCTCTTTCTTTTTTTGATTCAAAAGGGAAGTAATTCCACACAGCTGAATGAAGTTGGAGGTAGTTAACAGGCAAATGATATACCCACAGGAGCCAGAGATCGGAAGCTCTTTCCCAAGGACCACACAGGGAATCTGTTCTTCCCTCAGGGTGGGCTCAGATTCTCCTTCAGTCTCCCACTGGGTTGCCAAAGTTACAGAATTGTAGTGTCTCTGGAGAGTACTCACGTGAATTCCGTGAGTTCTCTCCCCCACCGTCTCTTTTTTCACAGTCTCAGTTCAGTAGCACCACAAATTTACTAGATCCTAATCTCCTGTTAATTCGCCCCGGCCAGAGTCAGGTTTTTCTGCTAGGCTCAGGGCCGGTGCAGACCTGAGGTCGCTCTGCTTATGATGTATGTCCAAGATGGAGCCTGCTTTTTGTCTTGTTCGCCCTTGAGAGGTGAGCGGAGAGAGAGAAGCCCGTGTCCATACCAGTCACCTTTTCTCTCTCTCTCTCTCTCTCTCTCTCTCTCTCTCTCTCTCTCCCAGTTCGCCTGGTGAATTTTCCCCCCTGGGGTCGTTCCCTCTAGTCTCCTCTCTCCGCTTGCCTGCCGGTGTCTCGGGCTATTGAGGTTTGGCTCACCTTGCGTTCCAGCGCTGGTGTGTTGAGTCTGCCGCTGGTGTCCCGAACTGTGGGCTCCCATGCTCTCCAGGCAGGTCCACTGTGAATCACGCATTCTGGAAGAGTTTCTTCTGCTGTTTCCTCCCCTACTCTTCCTTGAATCTGCAGTATCTCCACTTTTATTAAACTGTCTCTCCCTGGACTATCAGTGTACTCCCTTCCTATTCCGCCATCTTCTCCCGTATCATGATTTTTATTTTGATGAAAATCCACAAAGATTGTCTATTCTAAATTAAAGGAGTGGTGAGTAATTTGTCCCAGAGACAAACACTAAATCTTTTGCATCTTGCACTTTGCATTTAGAAATATTTATTCTGTATGGTAAAACTAACTTTATTTCAACATTGAGTAAAGTGACACACTGTAAGATGTTTTCAAAAGAACACACCAAAATTTGAATTTAACATTGTAGTATGTTTAAATACAGCTTAGATTTGTTGTATGATAAGATTAAAGACATGGACAGGAACAATTGTGTAAAATAAATTTTAGTGATTTTTTTAAACAATAATAATGGATGCTTCTGTTGATGCTGTTTGTCGATGAAAGTTCTGCAGGGAGCCAGTGTTGTGGTGCAGTGAGTTAACAATGCCAACATCCCATATGGACACTGCTAGCTCCTCTTCCCATCCTGCTCACTGCTAGTGCACCTGGGAAATCAGCAGAAGATGATTCAAGTAGTTGGCTACTTTCATGCAAGTGGGAGATCCAGATGGAGTCCCACACTCCTAGATTAGGTAAGCCCCAGCCTGGCCATTGAAGCCATTTGAGGAGTGAATCCGTGGATGAAAGATTTCTCTATCTCTTCCTCTGTCTCCATAATTCTGTCTTCAAATAAATAAATAATTTTACAATTTTGTTGTGTAAATGATATACTTACTGATGATTTCACTAGATTTTGCACATATGCTTAGTAATTTATATATATAAAATTATCTTCTGTCATGATTATGAGTAAACATGCTCATGAAAACATTCAAGGAGTTCATCCATTGCAGTTTTATAAGATAAAGTGTGAATTATAAATGGCCAATCTTCTCCAATCCCCATCCCCTACACATAAACAGTGCTTAGTAGTGCCATTGACATGGGAGACCCTGAATTGCTTCCTGATTTTATTCATCTTAACTTATTTTGTGAAAATAATTCACCTGTGAATGCCCATCTACATTAGTTACACATTTCTTGCATATTCATCATTTACAAAAAATGAGGAGATTAAGAACATTCTTATAGGTAAAAGGATCCTTTTCAATGGCACATTTGTTCTTTTATTTTCATGGATAGAAGCTAATATGATTGATTTGAAATTTTAGTGACTTACATAGTAGAAACACCAGGTTTATCCTATGTGAATATTGAAAAAGGCAGAATCAACTGACTAATGAATGTTTTCAGGAAAGAAAAACATGGGAGACATTTTAAATAGATTCAGTATAGGAAAAATTTGGATCGGTTCATAACCTAAAGTCCTTAAGTGACCAAGGATCCATCCAGACATCATTAGTAAAGGGATGCAGGAGACTGAGTGAATATAAGAAATTATCTTAATACAAAGCCTGTTACTCTCCTACTAGGAGAAGCTTGGGCTACTGTCACACCCCCTGGAAAGGGGGGAAGATGTTCTGGAATGCAGATATTAGACAAATAAAAACCTGTCTGTTAGCTGATATGGACAGTTTCAGTTCATTTCAACTTTTATTGTTCTATAAAATTATGAACTTATATGGCTTTGTAATTCTTGTCAGTCATCTATAATTCAATGATATTTGTCATTAAGCAAACTGAAATGGTGTGAATCTGATAAAATTTATTAAATATTAGTAAATCTCAGGACTTACATTCATGTTCTATGAAAGAGCAATATAAACTTTTAATTATGAAATTTGAACATTTATTTTCAAATACAAAATCATTTTAACATATCAATGGGCTGCATGCCCTGAACTGATAGATAAATTTGCAGAAAATGGCTAATATGGCCTTATCAGTTTCTATCATCCTCCTATTCCCTTTTCCTGGGCCCACAATCCTTCAGTTCTGCCACCTTTTTTTTCTATTTCTTATTTTAGAAATATATTAATGCATTTATTGCCAATCTGTGAATGACATGATTTCACTATTTTTGAAGAGTTAGTTGAGGTACCCACAATAAGCTACATATATTAAAGTACAGAACATTATACTTTTTAATGTACAAATGCAGTAAAAATAGTTTACTGAAATTATTCATGTTCCCATTACTATTTCCTAAGTTTTACTTATTTGATTTGAAAGTCAGTTTATAGAAGATGGAGGCAGTGGAATGAGAGAGGGCAAGGGAGAGGGGGAGAGAGAAAGAGAGTTATCTTCCATCTGCTGATTCACTAACAGATGGCCAAGTTCAGGCCAGGCCAAAGTCAGGAGCTATATCCAGGTCTCCCACATGGGTAGCAGGGCTCTCAAATACTTGGGCCATCTTCCACAGCTATCCCAGATACATTAGCAGGTAGCTAAATTGGAAGCAGAGCAGCTGAGACTTGATTCAGCACCCATATTGGAACCTGGCATCATAGTCAACAGCTTAGCCTGCTCTATCACAATGCCCTCACCCATTAGAAGTATCTGCTCATTTCTTTTTTTTTTTTTTTTTGATACAGCCTTCAGGGACTTGAATTTCATTTCTTGGGCATTCTTTGCCTTTCACAGTTAGTTATATGATATAGCTGTCCATCCAGAAATAATTTAATTTGCCAAAAGCCTATTTAAATACGAAGTACCAAACAATAGAGAAAAGCAGAGAAATCAAAAGGTGGTTATTTGTAAAGGTCAATAAGATGGAAAGGTTTTTGGTAGAATAATGCAGACAAAAACAGACACATCACTAATGAAGAAATGTAAAGGGCATGTTACACTAGTCTTACAGAAGTTTAAAAAGTTATAAACAGGGTCCAGCACTGTGGTAAGTAGATTAAGACACCATCTGCATTGTTGGCATTCCATAGAGGCACCAACTGTTCCAATTCTGATCCAGCTGCCTACTAATGCCCCCAGGGAAAGCAGCAGAGGTTTCCCATGTGGGAAACCTGGAAGAAGCTCCTGGCTCCAGGGTTTGGCCTGGTGCCCAGCCCTAGTCATTCTAGCCACTTGGGGAATGAACCAGCAGATGGAGGGTCTCTTTCTCTCTCTCTCCTTTTCTCTCTCTGTAACTCTGCCATTCAAATAAATAAATAAAATCTTTTGTTAAACTTATTATAAACAAATACTGTGAACCATTGTAAGTCAACAGATTAGACAATTTAGATGAAATACATATATTGCTAGAAAAGTATAAACTAGAGATGTTGAAGATGGCGGAATAGTGAGGGCGCGCACCGATAGTCCGGGAAAATTTAGTTTAATAAAAGGGGAGTTACGGTAGCCGCAGAAAATAGAACCAAACAAAAATTGCAGGGGAAACCCTTCTGAATGGAGCAGGCGTGAATCGGACGACCTACTGGGAGAACAAGGTCGCCCACCGCACGGAAGCAAAGTCGCGGGACCCAGCCGCAGAAGCCCCAGGGTCTGCGCGACAGTGCTCCAAGGACAGTGCACGCCACACAGAAAACAGCGGGGAGACTTGAGACGCTCAGGGCTCCGAGTCCACACATCGGCGCTGGAAGGGGAGGTGAGCTCAATAACCCGAGACATTGGTGGGGAAACGGGGGTCAGAATCTAGAGGGGGGCCGGAAAGTGCAGCAAACTCACTACCGGAAAGAAGGAAAAAAAAAAGCTTCGGGGTTTCTCTTCCCCCTAACCTTGCAAAGGTTACAAGCCTGCAAGACTTGAAGAATTCCCAAGAGACAAAGAGCAGGCCTCCTCTTTGGATTTACATATCAGTGGGGGAGAGTTAAGGAACTGAGTCACTACAATTCAGTAGCCTAGGCAACCCAGTGGGAGTCCAGAGGAGCCAAAGACTGGAAGCTAAATTCCATCAATTCTGCACAGCCCTGCCCTGCAGTGTTACTTACCCCCTGAATAAATAAAATAAATAAATAAATAAAAAGAGAGAGATTTACCACGCATAACCTGAGGGTGTCACCTTTGCACACCCTTAACCTGGAAGAACCAGGCAGAGCTCTCAGGCCCCACCCATCTCAAGCCTCCAAGGCTCCTCCAACAGCAGGCAGTCCACTTAACACGGACACAGTATAAAAAAAAAAAAAAAGAAAAAAAAAAGCGCACAGTGACGCAAGAAGAATTAACTATGCCGAGTAACAAACACAGAAATAGAGGGAGCAAGATCAACGATGACACTATGATGCCTCCAAATAAGCAAAACACCCCAAGCCAAGAGTATGAAGATGATGAGATAGAAGAAATGCAAGATACGGATTTCAAAAAATTTATGATAAGAACATTTAGAAGTTTTCAAAAGCAAATCCTTGAACTACAGAAATCCTTAATGGACAAGATTGAAAATCTTTCTCGTGAAAATGAAATTTTAAGGAAGAGTCAAAATGAAACTCAGAAACTAGTAGAACAGGAAAGTGTAATAGTCAAGAGAAATCAAAATGAAATGAAGAGCTCAATAGATCAAATGACAAACACATTAGAAAGCCTTAAAAACAGAATGGGTGAAGCAGAAGAGAGAATATCGGACTTAGAAGATAGAGCACAGGAAAACATACAGTCAAACCAAAGAAAAGAAGAGGAAATTAGAAACCTGAAAAATATTGTTGGGAATCTACAGGATACTATTAAAAAAACCAACATTCGAGTTCTAGGAGTTCCTGAAGGCATGGAGAGAGAGAAAGGATTGGAAGGCCTTTTTAGTGAGATACTAGCAGAGAACTTTCCAGGTTTGGAGAAGGACAGAGATATCCTAGTACAGGAAGCTCATAGAACCCCCAATAAACATGACCAAAAGAGATCCTCACCACGACACGTGGTAATTAAACTTACCACAGTGAAACATAAAGAAAAGATCCTAAAATGTGCAAGAGAGAAACGTCAGATTACTCTCAGAGGATCTCCAATCAGACTCACAGCTGACTTCTCATCAGAAACCCTACAAGCTAGGAGGGAATGGCAAGACATAGCACAGGTGCTAAGAGAGAAAAATTGCCAGCCCAGAATATTATATCCTGCCAAGCTCTCATTTGTGAATGAAGGTGAAATAAAGACCTTTCATAGCAAACAGAAATTGAAAGACTTTGTGGCCACTCGTCCGGCCCTGCAAAAGATACTTAAAGATGTGCTACACTCAGAAACACAGAAACACGGCCATCAATATGAAAGAAGGGAAAGGAAGAACACCTACCAGTAAAAGAGCATGGGAAGCTCAAAGCATATACTAGAAAATATTTCCGGGAAAATGGCAGGGCAAAGTCACTACGTATCAATTGTCACATTGAACATTAATGGTCTGAATTCTTCAGTTAAAAGACACCGTTTAGCTGACTGGCTCACAGAACACAACCCAACTATTTGTTGCCTACAAGAAACACATCTCTCTAACAAAGAGGCATGCAGACTGAAAGTGAAAGGTTGGAAAAAGATATTCCATGCCAACAGAAACCAAAAAAAAGCAGGTGTAGCCATATTAATATCAGACAAAATAAACTTTAATACAAAAACTGTTAAGAGAGACAAAGAGGGACACTATATAATGATTAAGGGTTCAATTCAACAGGTAGATGTAACTATTATAAATGTATATGCACCTAATTACAGGGCACCGGTCTATTTAAAAGATATGTTAAGGGACTTAAAGGGAGATTTAGATTCCAATACAATAGTACTGGGGGACTTCAATACTCCACTCTCAGAAATAGACAGATCATCCGGACAGAAGATCAACAAGGAAACAGCAGATTTAATTGACACTATTGCCCAAATGGATCTAACAGATATCTACAGAACTTTCAACCCTACATCTACAGACTTCACATTCTTCTCAGCAGCGCATGGAACCTTCTCTAGGATTGATCACATACTAGGACATAAAGCAAATCTCAGCAAATTTAAAAGAATTAGAATCATACCATGCAGCTTCTCAGACCACAGCGGGATGAAGCTGGAAATTAGCAACTCAGGAAACCCCAGAAAGTATGCAAACACATGGAGACTGAACAACATGCTCCTGAATGAACACTGGGTCATTCAAGAAATCAAAAGAGAAATCAAAAACTTTCTGGAAGTAAATGAAGACAACAACACAACATATCAAAACTTATGGGATACAGCAAAAGCAGTATTGAGAGGCAAATTTATAGCAATAGGTGCCTATATCAAGAAATTGGAAAGGTACCAAATAAATGAGCTTTCAGCACACCTCAAGGACCTAGAAAAACTGCAGCAAACCAAACCCAAATCTAGTAGGAGAAGAGAAATAATTAAAACCAGAGAAGAAATTAACAGGATTGAATCCAAAAAAACATTACAAAAAATCAGCCAAGCGAGAAGCTGGTTTTTTGAAAAAATAAACAAAATTGACACCCCATTGGCCCAACTAACTAAAAAAAGAAGAGAAAAGACCCAAATCAATAAAATCAGAGATGAAAAAGGAAACGTAACAACAGACACCACAGAAATAAAAAGAATCATCAGAAATTACTACAGGGACCTGTATGCCAGCAAACAGGAAAACCTATCAGAAATGGATAGATTCCTGGACACATGCAATCTACCAAAATTGAACCATGAAGACATCGAAAACCTAAATAGACCCATAACTGAAACAGAAATTGAAACAGTAATAAAGGCCCTCCCAACAAAGAAAAGCCCAGGACCAGATGGATTCACTGCTGAATTCTACCAGACATTTAAAGAAGAACTAATCCCATTTCTTCTCAAACTATTCAGAACAATCGAAGAAGAGGGAATCCTCCCAAATTCTTTCTATGAAGCCAGCATCACCTTAATCCCTAAGCCAGAGAAAGATGCAGCACTGAAAGAAAATTACAGACCAATATCCCTGATGAACATAGATGCAAAAATCCTCAATAAAATTCTGGCCAACAGAATACAACAACACATCAGGAAAATCATCCACCCAGACCAAGTGGGATTCATCCCTGGTATGCAGGGATGGTTCAACATTCGCAAATCAATCAATGTGATTCACCACATTAACAGACTGCAGAAGAAAAACCATATGATTATCTCAATTGATGCAGAGAAAGCATTTGATAAAATTCAACACCCTTTCATGATGAAAACTCTAAGCAAATTGGGTATAGAAGGAACATTCCTCAATATAATCAAAGCAATTTATAAAAAACCCACAGCCAGCATCCTATTGAATGGGGAAAAGTTGGAAGCATTTCCACTGAAATCTGGCACCAGGCAGGGATGCCCACTCTCACCACTGCTATTTAACATAGTTCTGGAAGTTTTAGCCAGAGCCATCAGACAAGAAAAAGAAATCAAAGGAATACAAATCAAGAAGGAAGAAGTCAAACTATCCCTCTTTGCAGACGATATGATTCTGTACTTAGAGGATCCAAAGAACTCTACTAAGAGACTATTGGAACTCATAGAGGAGTTTGGCAAAGTGGCAGGATATAAAATCAATGCACAAAAATCAACAGCCTTTGTATACACAAGTAATGCCATGACTGAGAAAGAACTGCTAAGATCAATCCCATTCACAATAGCTACAAAAACAATCAAATACCTTGGAATAAACTTAACCAAGGACGTTAAAGATCTCTACGATGAAAATTACAAAACCTTAAAGAAAGAAATAGAAGAGGATACCAAAAAATGGAAAAATCTTCCATGCTCATGGATTGGAAGAATCAACATCATCAAAATGTCCATTCTCCCAAAAGCAATTTATAGATTCAATGCAATCCCAATCAAGATACCAAAGACATTCTTCGCAGATCTAGAAAAAATGATGCTGAAATTCATATGGAGGCACAAGAGACCTCGAATAGCTAAAGCAATCTTGTACAACAAAAACAAAGCCGGAGGCATCACAATACCAGACTTCAGGACATACTACAGGGCAGTTGTAATCAAAACAGCATGGTACTGGTACAGAAACAGATGGATAGACCAATGGAACAGAATTGAAACACCAGAAATCAACCCAAACATCTACAGCCAACTTATATTTGATCAAGGATCTAAAACTAATTCCTGGAGCAAGGACAGTCTATTCAATAAATGGTGCTGGGAAAACTGGATTTCCACGTGCAGAAGCATGAAGCAAGACCCCTACCTTACACCTTACACAAAAATCCACTCAACGTGGATTAAAGACCTAAATCTACGTCCTGACACCATTAAGTTATTAGAGAACATTGGAGAAACCCTTCAAGATATTGGCACAGGCAAAGAATTTCTGGAAAAGACCCGGGAGGCACAGACAGTCAAAGCCAAAATCAACTATTGGGATTGCATCAAATTGAGAAGTTTCTTTACTGCAAAAGAAACAGTCAGGAGAGTGAAGAGACAACCGACAGAATGGGAAAAAATATTTGCAAACTATGCAACAGATAAAGGGTTAATAACCAGAATCTACAAAGAGATCAAGAAACTCCACAAAAACAAAACCAACAACCCACTTAAGAGATGGGCCAAGGACTTCAATAGACATTTTTCAAAAGAGGAAATCCAAATGGCCAACAGGCACATGAAAAAATGTTCAAGGTCACTAGCAATCAGGGAAATGCAAATCAAAAGCACAATGAGGTTTCACCTCACCCCGGTTAGAATGGCTCACATACAGAAATCTACCAACAACAGATGCTGGCGAGGATGTGGGGAAAAAGGGACACTAACCCACTGTTGGTGGGAATGCAAACTGGTTAAGCCACTATGGAAATCAGTCTGGAGATTCCTCAGAAACCTGAATATAACCCTACCGTTCGACCCAGCCATCCCACTCCTTGGAATTTACCCAAAGGAGTTTAAATTGATAAAGAAAAAAGCGGTCTGCACACTAATGTTTATTGCAGCACAATTCACAATAGCCAAGACCTGGAACCAACCTAAATGCCCATCAATGGTAGACTGGATAAAGAAATTATGGGATATGTATTCTTTAGAATACTATACCGCAGTAAGAAACAACGAAATCCAGCCATTTGCAACAAAATGGAGGAATCTGGAACACATCATGCTGAGTGAAGTAAGCCAGTCCCAAAGGGACAAATACCATATGTTCTCCCTGATCGGTGACAACTGACTGAACACCAAAAAGGAAACCTCCTGAAGTGAAATGGACACTATGAGAAATGGTGACTTGATCAGCATAGCCCTGACTGCTAATGGACAACTTAATACATTATCCCTCATAGTATTTTTTTTTTGTCTGTTCTACTTAATATGACTGGTTTAATTCTGTAATTATCACACAGTTATTCTTAAGTGTTGAAAATTAACTGAAATGTGATCCCTGTTAAACATAAAAGTGGGAATAAGAGAGGGAAGAGATGTATAATTTGGGGCATGCTCGGGCTGACTTGCCCCAATTGGTAGAGTTGGAAACATACTAGGGGATTCTAATTCAATCCCATCAAGGTGGCATGTGCCAATGCCATCTCACTATTCCAAGTGATCAATTTCAGTTCACAATTGATCATAATGAAAGGACTAAGAGTCAAAGGGAGCACATAAACAAGTCTAGTATCTGCTAACACTAACCGATAGAATAAATAAAGGGGAGAGTGATCCAACATGGGAAGTGAGATACTCAGCAGACTCATAGAATGGCAGATGTTCTAAATAGCACTCTGGCCTCAGAATCAGCCCTAAAGGCACTCGGATCTGGCTGAAAAGCCCATGAGAGTATTTCAGGCATGGAAAGCCAAGACACTCTGGCAAAAAGATCTCTGTGAGTGAGATCCCAGTGGAAAGAACAGGTCTTCAAAGAGGGAGGTGCTTTTCTCTGAAGGGAGGAGAGAACCTCCACTTTGACTATGACCTTGTCTAAACAAGATAAGAGTCGGAGAACTCAAGGGGCTTCCATAGCCTTGGAAACTCATGACTGGTGCATAGGGAGATTACTGATGCCATAAACAGGAGTGTCAATTTGTAAAGTCAACAACAGGAGTCACTGTGCACTTACTCCTCATGTAGGATCTCTGTCCTTAATGTGCTGTACACTGAGGCTTAATGCTATAACGATTACTCAAACAGTATATTTCACTTTGTGTTTCTATGGGGGTGCAAACTGTTGAAATCTTTACTTAATGTACACTAAACTGATCTTCTGTTAAAAAAAAAAAAAAAGAAAAGAAACTATCAATTCCCAACTTGACTCTCACTGGGATTAAACATGACAATAGGTCTGATCTGATTTCATCATCATTTAAAAAAAAATCATCTATTATTTTTCACTTTATGTTTCTGTGTGGGAACAAACTGTTGAAATCCTTACTTAAGGTATACTAAGCTGATCTTCTGTATACTAAGATAATCGAAAATGAATCTTGATGTGAATGGAAGGGGAGAGGGAGTGGGAAAGGGGAGGGTGGTGGGTGGGAGGGACGGTATGGGGGGGAAAGCCATTGTAACCCATGAGACGTACATTGGAAATTTATATTCATTAAATAAAAGATAAAAAAAAATAAAAAAAATAAAAAAAATAAATAAATAAAATAAAAAAAAAAAGAAAAGTATAAACTATCACACTTACTTAAGAAACTAAAAATGTTAGTATCCTAAAATAATAACAATAAAATAACAATAAACTGTTTCGATAATTTAAAAAATTACTCAAAGTCCAGACCCATATATTTTCCTTAGTGAATTCTACCAAGCATTTAAAAAATAATACCAATATCTTGTAATCTCTCCCAAAGTATAAAAAATATTTATGGACTCATTTTTTGAGGTCAATATCATACAGATACCACAGTTATAAACAGATACATGAAAAAGAAAGCTACAGCTCCAGGAAATATGGTGATGCACTAAGTTAAGCTCCCACTTGGTATGACCACATACTGTATTCGAGTGCCTGGTTAAAGCCCTGACTACTCTGTACTTCTGATCCAGTTTCAGATTAATGCATCTGGGAGACAGTAGATGATAGCCCAAGTGCTTGTGTTCCTGCCTTCCATATGGGAAATCCAGATGGAATTTCTGGCTCTTGGCTTTGGCCTGGCCCAACACCAGCTATTGCAGGCATTTGTTGAGTGACTAAAAAGATTTCCTTCCTCCATTCCGATCACTCTGAAACAAATAAATCTTTGAAAAAAACTACAGAGAACTTTCTCTCATGAATATGGAAACAATCCTCAAATAATGCTGGCAAACTAAATTCAACCATATGAGGTGTATGCTTACAATGGACTGCAAAGTTATCAGGTCCTAATACCTGCAGTTTGTAAATGTTATATTACTGAGGAAAAGAGATGTCTGCATATGTGATTAAATAAAAGGTTTTAGGGGCCAGAATCATGGCAAGTGGGTAAAGCCACCACCTGTGACACCAGCATCCCATATGGGCAATGGTTCAAGTTCCAGCTGTTCCACCTCTGATTCAGCCTCCTGTTAATGTGTCTAGGAAGTCAGTGGAGTACAGTCCAAATGCTTGGATCCCTGCACCCATGTGGGAGACCGGGAACAATCTCCTGGCTCTTGGTTTTGGCCTTGCCCAGCCCCATCCATTGTGGGCCATTTGGAGAGTGAATTAGCAGATGTGAGATTCTCTCTCTCTCTCTCTTTCTCTCTCTCTCTAGCAATTCTGAATTTCAAATAAATAAAATAAATCTTAAAAAATAAAATTTTAAAAAAGGCTGTAGGCTGTACAGATCATCTTGGATTCATGTGTTCCCTAAAACCCACCATTGTTTGCTATGGAGTAAACTCAAGAGGTAGACTCAATGAAAACAGAAGAGAAAGGATTGTGAATCCAGAGAAGAAAGATTTGTGCAGATCTTGGCCCTGAAGGTTGTGGAGCTGTGACCAAGAGCCCAGTAATGCCAGACGCCACCAGAAGTCAGAAGCACCAGAGAATGGTGGCTGCACTAGAACCTTGGATAGCCTTGATTTTCACAGTGATACTGATTTTGGACTTTTGACCTCTAGAACTGTAAGAACAAATTTCCTATTATAAGCCATCAGACTCTGTTCCAGCAGCCACAGAAAACAAATACAACATATAAACATAATTGTATGAATAACAGAGAATAACTGCATAAGCTATCACAGAAATGCAAGTTTATCTTACACTAAAGAACCAATGAACATCAATAAATTCTGTAACAGTCAAAAGACTCACAATCATATGAATGAATACAGAAAAAAAAAAAACATTTGACAAAGTCTAACATTCCTGATACAAAATTTGGATTGAAGGAAACTTCCTCACCATGATAAATTACATACATGTGGCCCTGTAGGTAACACCATGCTTGCTACTATGGGTAAGCACCAGATGGAAGGCTAACATCAGAAACAGGGCAATGGGCTATACTCTCACTGTTTCTGAACAAAATTGTACTTGGTGCTCCAGGCAGTAAAATCAGCTAGACGGCAGTGGACACAAAGTTGCTGAGGGATCCAGGGCCAAGCTGAAGTTGCTGTATACAGGGCAGGACAGGTTGTCTGGAGGCCTGGAGGAGGGGCAGGGGCTAGATCTCACCAAACAGGTGCAGGAGACAAAAAGAGAGCTGCCCCAATATCAGACAAGCGTCCCCCAATTCCAGAGCTGACCATGAGGAAGTCCACATCACCCTACAGCCAGGTCCAGCAGTTCAGCCAGCTCCATCTCCCCTTTCTTGCTACACCCAGCCCCACAGACTCACCATTTTTCAGCTTCTCAGGTGTTTGGCTTCCTCGTCCCAGAGCAGCAAAGGATGAATAATCTGAGCAGATCATCTCTGCAGCCTGGATATGACTGTGATGTGAAGATCCTGTGGGATTACACAATCTTGCCACCAGCATGCCTGATTGGACAGTTTGCAAAGCCAGTGAACTCCCACAGATGTAGCCAATCGGTATCCTCCATAGCAGGGGATGTGCTCGCTTGTGATTGTACCAAGTTTACAGACTGAAAGTCCTGGCTGGGGCTCGAGTCTGAATGCTCACGGTCCATGGCCCTGGCTCTCCCAGCAGCAGTGGTGGCAGACACCTTCGTGTTCCTGCTGGGATCCTGTGATCCACAGCTTGTGGTAGCCCACTTCTGGTGAGTTAATTTACTGATTGTTTATTGACTCCTGGGCCTTCGTTTTTCTTTGTTATTCTCAGGACATTTCTCTGTTGGGTCTTTTCTAAAAATATGTGGAAAATGTTTAAGATATTATGTAATTTTATCATTTTTGATTCATTTCTCTTGTAAATATGTTTTTCTTTGTCTTTGGTACATCAGTATTTTCTGTTTGTTTATTAGCAGTCAAATCCAGTTAATTATCTTCTACCCAGAGGCCTCACTAAATTAACTTATCAGTTTGTTTTTTGCTTTTTGATTATGCTGAATTATCTCTGTATGTAATAGTGTCAGCCACATATGCTGACAGATGTACTGCTTAGAAGTTGAGGCTTACACTTGGTACTCACACATTTGTAATTGTTTCCCTGGCACATCTCCAGGAGAAAATCAGAGGAGATAGCATTGTCTGTGTGAGATTCCAGGGAAATATATTTCTGTGATCCTGCATTAAGTAGTTTTTTGTAGGTGTTTTCAGATAATTTTGATATATGTAAGAAAATCATTTTTAATCATTTTTCTGACAATTGATTTTATTATGGCTGGATCCTACATTTTATTAAATATTTTTATTACATTTTATGTAAATTATCATACAGTTTCTTGCATTTTTCATTTATGTATATGATTTGCTTGAGAATATTAAAAATACCCTGGCCGGTGCCGCGGCTCACTAGGCTAATCCTCCGCCTAGCGGCGCTGGCACACCCAGTTCTAGTCCCGGTTGGGGCGCCGGATTCTGTCCCGGTTGCCCCTCTTCCAGGCCAGCTTTCTGCTATGGCCCGGGAGTGCAGTGGAGGATGGCCCAAGTGCTTGGGCCCTGAACCCCATGGGAGACCAGGAGAAGCACCTGGATCCTGCCATCGGATCAGCATGGAACGCCGGCTGCAGCACACCGGCCATAGCGTGCCTGCCACGGTGGCCATTGGAGGGTGAACCAACGGCAAAGGAAGACCTTTCTCTCTGTCTCTCTCGCTGTCCACTCTGCCTGTAAAAAAAAAAAAAATACCCACATTTGTAGTGTATCTTGGTTCACACTGATCTAGTAGGGTTTTATATGTGGTTTAATTCATATAAAGGTATTTTGTTTAGAATAATTATAGGTTTATGACAGATTCTTTTAGTTTAATTTTTTTAATATCCTGCTCCAATTTTCATAATCTCAGTCATACTGCCTTCCAAAAATGAACTTTAAAATTCATTTGATTTCTACTTGGAATGAGTGTGAGAACTTTAAAATTGGACTTGAAACAATTCTTTTTTATTTTTTTATTTTCCTTTTTTATTTTATTTTCCTTGTGGAGTTTCCTTCTTTGGCTTGCTTGGTTTTACAAAAATTAGCTCAAATTATTTGCCTATTTTTTCTATTTTATGGTGTATTTGTATTTGGAGAAAATAGTTTTCAAAATGAGATGGACTTTGATCTATGTAGCCAAGTTTTATTTCTAAGAATTCTACAAAATCCTCTTGGTCTCTGGAGAAGTCTATAAGCTTTGTAGAGAATGGTTGTTTCAATTTCTTGAAATTTGTGTTACTTTCCCTTGTCCTCAATCACTTTTACTAATGGAATATTAGTTGTCTTTTTTTAAAACTTTTATTTAATGAATATAAATTTCCAAAGTACAGCTTATGGAGTACAATGTCTCCCCCCCCAAACATAACTTTCCTCCCACCTGCAACGCTCCCCTTTCCCACTCTCTCTCCCCTTCCATTCACATCAAGATTCATTTTCAATTATATTTATATACAGAAGATCAGCTTAGCATATATTAAGTAAAGATTTCAACAGTTTGCACCCACATAGAAACACAAAGTGAAAAATACTGTTTTTGAGTACTAGTTATAGCATCAAATCAGAATGTACAGCACATTAAGGACAGAGATCCTACATGAGGAGTAAGTGCACAGTGACTCCTGTTGTTGACTTAACAAATTGACATTCTTGTTTATGGCATCAGTAATCACCCTAGGCTCTTGTCATGAGTTGCCAAGACTATGGAAGCCTTTTGAGTTCACCAACTCTGATCATATTTAGACAAGGTCATAGTCAGAGTGGAAGTTCTCTCCTCCTTTCAGAGAAAGGTACCTCCTTCTTTGATGACCTGTTCTTGCCACTGGGATCTCACTTACGGAGATCTTTCATTTAGGTCATTTTTTTTTCCAGAGTGTTTTGGCTTTCCATGCCTAAAATACTCTTATGGGCTTTTCAGCCAGATCCGCGTGCCTTAAGGGCCGATTCTGAGGCCAGAGTGCTGTTTAGGACATCTACCATTCTATGGGTCTGCTGTGTATCTCACTTCCCATGTTGGATTGTTCTCTCCCTGTTTGATTCTATCAGCTAGTATTAGCAGACACTATTCTTGTTTATGTGATCCCTTTGGCTCTTAGTCCTATCATTATGATCAATTGTGAGCAGAAATTGATCACTTGGACTAGTGAGATGGCATTGGTACATGCCACCTTGATGGGATTGAATTCGAATCCCCTGGTATGTTTATAACTCAACCATTTGGGGCAAGTCAGCTTGAGCATGTCCCAAATTGCACATCTCCTCCCTCTCTTATTCTGCTCTTATATTTGACAGCAATCACTTTTCAGTTAAGTTTCAACACTTAAGAATAACTGTGTATTGATTACAGTATTCAACCAAAAGTATTAAGTAGAACAGACAAAAAAATACTAAGAGGGATAATGTATTAAGTTGTTCATCAACAGTCAGGGCCAGGGCTGATCAAGTCACCGTTTCTCATAGTGTTCATTTCACTTTAACAGGTTTCCTTTTTGGTGCTCGGTTAGTTGTCACAGATCAGGGAGAACATATGATATTTGTTCCTTTGGGACTGGCTTATTTCACTCAGCATAATGTTTTCCAAATTCCTAACAGGGATCACTTTTCAGTTAAAATTTAAACACCTAAGAATAATTGTGTGTTAATTACAGAGTTCAACCAATAGTACTAGAACAAAAAACTACTAAAATGGATACAGTATTACATTGTACATCAACAGTCAGGACAAGAGCTGGTCAAGTCACTGTTTCTCATAGTGTCCATTTCACTTCAACAGGTTTCCCCTTTGGTGCTTAGTTAGTTGTCACCAATTAGGGAGAACATATGATATTTGTCCCTTTGGGACTGGCTTAATTCACTCAGCATGATGTTTTCCAGATTCCTCCATCTTATTGCAAATGACTGGATTTCATTGTTTTTGACTGCTGTATAGTATTCTATAGAGTACATATCCCATAATTTCTTTATGGGTTGGTTCCAGGTCTTAGCTATTGTGAATTAAGCTGCATGTTTTAACATCCATTTTATCCTTCTTTATTTCCTTCTGGGGCACTCCTGTTACTACCAGCATTTCATTGATTTCTGCTGTTATGTTTTCTTCCAGCTTTTTCATGTTTAAGAAGCCAAAATGATTGTCTTCAATATTATAAAATTTTAACCTAAGTGTGTAAATTCTCTCCAAGCACTGATTTGTCTTCATTCCCTTTATTCCCTTGTGCATTTCCAAACTCTTTATTTTCAGGCCCTGGCTGCCCCATATATTGACAGATAGGTGAGAAATAAATGTACATGTTCCTGCAGCCACTTCAGTCTTCATGTTTTCCCTCATAAGTTGTAGTTTGTAAAATCTCTGTCATCCATGTCAACTTTCAATGTCTAGTCCTTGCACCTGCAGCATGTGCCAGCTTTGTAAGTCTCCAGTCCTGTGTCTCTGCCAAATTTTTCTTTAAATGTCTTCCTTGTACCTGCATCCCATGGCAATTTCCATATTCTGAAGCTCCTCTGCACCAGGCCTGATCTCCTCTCAAGTGTCTGCATCCCTTGTCCAGAGTGATTTTGTTGCTACCTGGAGTGATGTGGTTACAGGTGTTTCTGGTTCATGAGAGCCTTTGGGTATTTCTCTGCCCTTTGTTTGAGGTTCCATCTTCCCTCAGGTGTTTCCATACCCTTTACTGTAACCATTGTCTTTCTTATGCCTCTAGAACCCCTTTGACTGCAGTCCAAGCTTTTTTTGTTTTTATTTTTTTTGACAGAGTGGACAGTGAGAGAGACAGAGAGAAAGGTATTCCTTTTGCAGTTGGTTCACCCTCCAATGGCCGCTGTGGCAGGCACACTATGGCCGGTGTGCTGCAGCCGGCGCACCACGCTGATCCAATGGCAGGAGCCAGGTGCTTATCCTGGTCTCCCATGGGGTTCAGGGCCCAAGCACTTGGGCCATCCTCCACTGCACTCCCTGGCTACAGCAGAGAGCTGGCCTGGAAGAGGGGCAACCAGGACAGAATCCGGTGCCCCGACCGGGACTAGAACCTGGTGTGCCAGTGCCGCAAGGCAGAGGATTAGCCTAGTGAGCTGCGGCACTGGCCCAGTCCAAGTTTTTTTTTTATTCTCTCTCTCTCTCATTGCAAATAAAAATATATTTCCTCCGAACCACCTACCACAGAATATATAATTATATTATATCTATATGGATTGTTTTCTTTTGGACACTTCATGTAAATGGACACATATAATGTAGTTCTTTGTGAATGGTTTCTTTCACTTACTGTATCTGCCACATTCTCATGTTATATCATATATCAGTACTTCATTTCTTTTGACTTGAAATACTCCACTGTATGGATATCAGTTTTGTTCATTCACTGGTTAACAAAAATTTGAATGCAAGCAGCTGAGTAGATTTATTTTAGTGTCTATTGGTTTTTTATGTAAGAATAGAACTGCTGGATATGCTAAATCTATATTTAACTTTTAGAGAACTGTCAGACTGTTTTCCAAAATGTATACAGCATTTTACAGTCCCACCAGTACTGCATGAGGGCTCCAATTTCTATCCCTCCTCACCAACACTTTGTGTGTGTGTGTGTGTGTGTGTGTGTGTGTGTATGAAGTGGTACTTTACTCTGGTTTTGATCTTCATTTGTTGGTGGCTAATGTGTTGAGCAACTTTTCATATATTTATTTGCCATGTGTATATCTTCTTTGAAAAAGTATTCAAATCTTTGTTCATTTTAAATTGTTTTATATCATGAATTCCATTTAAGCCCATTACCAAATAAATAATTTACAAATATATTCTCCTATTTTACTTAGCAGACTTTATTTTTTGAGCAATTTTGTGCTTATAACAAAACTAAAGAAAATTATTCCCTTATATCTCTTCCTTCCAGACACATATCCTGTACCATGTGATACACTAGATATAACTGATAGACTGCACTGGGATAGTCCACATTTGGGTGGACATGCCCCACAATTTGATCATCACACAGAATAGTTTCTCTGCCCTACGAATTGTTCTCTTCCTATTAATTCCTCCAACCCTCACCTATTGAGAATCATTGGTCTTTTTACTGTTCGCATACTTCCCTCTCCTTCTTCCTCCTTGTCCTCTTCTTTAGCTATTTGAATAAATGTACAGTAATTTCACATTGTGGACTTAATTTGAGTCTTTGTGATTATTAATGATGTTAAAAACTTTTTATATACTTAGTTGTTTACCAGAAACCATATGCTTTATTTGCCAAAACATTTGTTCTTGTTTTTTTTTGTGAAAGTGATTTCTAAAATTGGTTTTGCCAAAAACAAACAAACAAAAAAAAACAAAAAACAAAAAAGATTTGCTTCTCAAAGAGAGAGAAACAGAGGAAGATGCAGAGGTAAAAGGGGAGAGTGAGAAAAAAGAGAGAGAGAGACAGAGAGAGAGACTTTTCACCCACTGGGTTCACTACACAAATAGCGGCATGAGCATCAGCCAGGTCTGGGCCAGACAAAAGCAAGAAGCTAGGAACTCCATTCTGGTCTCCCATGTGGATTGCAAAGACCAAAGGGCCTGGACCACATTACTAAGGATCCATATTGGACATGAAGGAACCAGAACTCAAGCCAGGTTAATTCAGCACATCACAATGCCAGACCACAAAACTATAACTTTAGGTCAAGTATCAGAGATTTGTTACTGGAATATAATCACTTTGGTAATTAGAAAACTGTTTTACTTATTTGTGATACATTGAAGTAAAAAATTATTTATAAAGAAATATGTACTTTTATACTTAAAGAGTTATTCTCTTAGTATATCATTATCTTAGACTCAAAATTATGTTTGCCTATAACATGGTATTTTCATCTTTCCATCTAAATGTGTAGTATCAATGAAAAAATACAATTTAGGTATATACTCAGTCATCAGATTGTTGGATCTTATGGCAAGTCTGTTTCTAGTTTTTGCTGTTGTTTGTTTTTAAGAAATCTCCACAGTGGTGCTTGCTTTGGAAACACATGCACTAAATAAAGAAATCTCAACAATGTTTTCCACAGTGGCTTCACTAATTTACATTTCCACCAACAGTGTATAAGTGTTCTCCTTTGTACACATCCTCACCAGCATTTGGTACTCTCATTGTTTTGGATTTTAGCCCTTCTACATGGATGAGGTGCTTTTGATTTCCATTTCCCTGAAGGCAAGTGATACTACGCATTTTTCATACATTTGTTAGCCATGTGCATTTCTTCTTTTGAGAACTGTCTGCTGAAGTCCTTTGCTCATTTCACAACTGGTTTGGTTGTTTTTTGTTGTTGCTGTTGTTTAATTTTTTAAGTTGTGGATATATTCAGTATATTAATCCTTTGTCGGACAGGGGTTTGCAAATATTTTTTCCATTATATTGGGTGTCTCTTCAGTCTTGATCATTTCCCTTGCTGTGCAAAAGCTTCTAAGTTTAGTATAATCCCATTTATTTAGTTTTGCTTCTTTTGCCTGTATTTTGGGTATCTTGCCAAGAAACTATACCCTACACCAATGTCTTGGAGGGTTTACCTTACATTTTCCAAGCAACTTCCTAGTTTCAGGTCTTGAATTTAGGTCTTTGATCCACGTTGAATTGATTTTTGTGTGCAGTGAGAGGAGTGGATATAATATCACTATTCTACATATATCTCCAGTTTTGCCAATATCATTTCTTCAAGGGATTATCCTTACTCCAACATATGGTCTGAGCACTTTTGTCAACAGTCAGTTGTCTGTATGTATGTGAATTAATTTCTGGGCTGGGCTCTCTATTCTGTTCCATTGATCAATGTATCAGTTTTTATGCCAGCACAATGCTGTTTTAACTACTATAGCTCTGTAGCATGCTTTGAAGTCATAGATTGTGATGCCTTCAGCTTGATTTTTCTTGTTAAGCTTTGCTTTGGCTATTTTGGGTCTTTTGTGATTCCATATAAATTTTGATTGCTTTGTCTAGTTCTGTAATTAATATCATTGGATTTTTTGATAGGGATTCAATTGAATTTGCTGATTGCCTTAGGTAGCGTAGACATTTTGATAGTGTTTCTTCTGATCCATGAACAAGGAACATCTTTCCATTTTTTGTGTCCTTGATGATTTTTTCATTAATGTTTGATAATTTTCATCATAAAGATCTTTCACTTCTTTGTTCAAATTTATTCCTAAACATTCGATTTTTTGTGGATGTTGTGAATGGGACTTCTGTCTTGATTTCCCTTTCTGTGAGTTCATCATTAGCATACAAAAATAAACCTATGGAGGTTTTTTTAATGTTTATTTAGTAATCTGTAACTTTATTGACTTGATTTCTCAATTCAAACAGTTCTTTGGTGGAATGTTTAGGTTTTTCCATCTACAACATCATGTCATCTTCAAACATGGAAAATTTGACCACATTTTCCTCATTTTGATGTACTTTATTTCTTTCTACTCCATAACTGATCTTGCTAAAACTTCCAGTACTACGCTAAAAAAGAATAGTGAAAGAGGACACCCTTGTCTCATTATAGATCTGAGGGGGAATAGGTTCAGGTTTTCCCCATTCTGTATGATACTGGCTGTTGATTTGCCATACATTGCTTTTATAATATTAAGGAACGTTCCTTCTATGCATCATTTATGGAGGGTCTTTATCACGAAGAGGTGTTGAATCTTACCAAATGCTTTATCTACATCTATTGAGATGACCATACACTTTTTGTTCTTCATTCTATTGATGTGAGAATGTTTATTGTTTTGTGAATGTTGAACCACCCTTGTGTTTCTGGGATAAATCCCAGTTGATCATGATGTATCATCCTTTTGATGTGATTTTTTATTTGATTTATTTTGTTGAGAATCTTTTGCATTTAGGTTTATTAAGGGTATAGGTCTGTAGATTTCATGTATTGTGTTTTGTTTTGATATAACCAATTTAAAAAGAGTGAAATCATACCATGTATCTTCTCAGACTATAAAGGAATAAAACTAGAAATCAATAATAAAAACAATAGAACACTCATAACTACTTAGAAATCAAACAACATGCCATTGAATGACCAACAGGTAGCTGAAAAAATTAAAAAGAAAATAAAAAACCTTCTTGAAATAAATGAAAATACTATATATCAAAACCTGTTGAATACAGCAAAAGCAGTATTAAGAGGGAAGTTTGCAGCATTAAATGCTTAAAAAAGGAAATGTTTCAAATTAAGGATCTAATGATGCATCTTGAAGACTTAGAAAAACAAGAAAACAAACTAAAATCAGGAGGTGAAAAACAATAAGAATCAGAGCAGAGATAAATGAAATTAAAACTATGAAAATAATATAAAAGATTGATAAAACATAGAGGATAAACAAAATAGAAATACCTTAGGCAGACTAACAAAGAAAAAAAGAAAACCAAATAAAGAAAATTAAAGATGAAGGAGGAGACATTGCAACCAACACTGCTGAAACACAAAGGATCGTAAGAAACTACTATGAAGAACTATATGCTAATGTACTGGAAAACCTTGATGTGATGAATACATTCCTGAATTCATATAACCTACTGAGATTAAAACCAGAAGATAAAGACAATTAAAACAGACCCAAAACAAGTAATGGTGTTGTAGCAGTAATCAAAAATTTTCTAACAAAGAAAAGTCCTGAATGGCTTCACTACTACATTCTACCAAACATTCAAAGAGGAAGTAACTCCAATACTCTGCAAACTATTACAAAATATCAAACAGGATGTAACTCTGCCAAACACTTTCCATGAAGCCAGCATTACTTTGATACCAACATCTATAGTATATTAACTCTTAATTTATGCTGATAATACATTTATTCAAAATGGTATTTTTAAACTCCAAAATATGTGAGGTTTTGAATTATTTATAAATTTTATTTCCTTATTTGAATTGAATTATATGTCCTTATCTGAAAGTTATTCATAAAAATAATAGAGGTAGTAGTATGAAGCTGCATCCACAACAGAATTTATTTTCACCAAAATAAATTATTCATTCATTTATTTGAAAGTTAGAAACAGAGCAGAGCTTCCATCTGAAAGCTAGGTTCTCAAATGCCCACAATAGACTTAGTATTGTAAGGGCTAAATCTGAGAGCTTGGAACTTAATTCATGTCTCCCACATGGATGGCAGAGCCTCAATTACTTGAATAATCACAACTGTCTCCCAACATCTGCATTAACAGAAGCAATATTCAGGAGCTGAAGAAAGAAATGAAACCTAGGTACTCTAATGTGGGACTTGGGCATCTTAACCATGAAGCTAAATATTCATCCCCTAATTCCACTTTCTACAACCTTCTTGAAAGATGCTTGTACTTCTTTAACATAAAATAACTGATAAAACATTGATATTATATTTACAAAATGAATTAAAATTCTAGTTATTACACTATTGACATAATACATAATCTTAAGAGCACACAGAGCATTTAATTTATATTTTACTTCAGTGTGCCTTTGTTGTTTTCTTCATTCATTCACAAATCCATGCCTTCCATTTCAAAATGCTTTCATTTATTCATTCTAAAATGTTTATAATAGACTTACTAAGAACAATATATGGGTGCCAGCACTGTGGTCTACTAGGCTAAGCCTCCACTTGCAGTGCCAGCATCTCATAGGATGCTGGTTTTTGTCCTAATTGCTCCTCTTTTGATCCAACCTATGACCAGAGAAAGCAGTAGAAGATGGCAAGGTCTTGGGCCCCTGCACTCCCATGGGATACTTAGAGGAAGTCCTCGGCTTTGGATCAGCCATGGTGACTATTTGGGGATTGAACCAGAAAATGGAAGACCTTTCTCTCTGTCTCTTCCTCTGTCTGTGGCTCTACCTCTCAAATAAATAAAATCTTTAAAAAAAAACAGCAAAATGTGTTTTTATGAAATGCAGCAGATTCAATGATCACATAAGTATTCAATTTTATATTATAGAAAAAGTTCACAAAGAATTGTTCTGCATTCTATGAAATGTAAAACAAACTGAAATTATACAAAACCCAAACTAGTTTTTATGTGGAAATAAATTTAATGTATTTACCTACTCACCTTTTCCAACTCAAAATTTATTTAGGTTTTAAATCAAGCATGCTTTCTCAAAGAAATGCTAGTGTCAGAAAAATTATAATAGTTTATTGCTCACATTTAGAAAATAAAGGAAAAATGAAAATTTAAATTATATTCCCAAGAATAGGCAATATAAGATAATGTTTGAACCTAAATAGCTTAATCTCCAAGTAAGGTATATGATAAATGCTGTCAAGTTAATTACATTACTATGTCATAAATATCAATGTGATGTTTTTACATTTTCCTTATAAAGGAATTATTATCTCTGTCCTTTTAGATCAGGGATCTTCAGGATTTAGTTCATTTACTTGTTTCACATTTATAATTGATAAACATGGGGTGAATTAACACAAACTGAATTCATTCTGATGCTAAAAGTCAATTATCCACTTTTATTTCAATTCACATTGCCCAAATAAAATTTAAAAAACATCTAGCTGTTTGAATATACACAAGTAGTACACACTGAATTCCTATTCTAAATTGCTGAGATATAGTAATTTCTTATATTTTTTCTATGCCTTGCTTAAAGTTTATTGAAGACATTTGAAAGTTAAGTTATTGAAAAGCTTACATATATATTTAACTTACATAATATTTACCTGCCTATATTAATTATTTTACATAAAAAATTTGCAAGCTGAAAACAATTTGGAGAACATTGTTTGTGTGTAGAGAAAATTTGTTTCAAAGTCATTAATATTATTAATTTATTTTATATAGAATTATATGTACTTTAAAATATCTTTGATTAGTAATAATTTATTTGAAACCTCACACTTATATAAATAAAATTATTATAAGATTGTGCAGGGAGGGCTGCTTTACAATTTTATTATCTTTGTTTGATTTTTGCATTAAAATATTAGGTGTGATAATTGGTCTGAACTCATCAAATCCAAGTATGTTTATATCATCAGATTCCCAAGGGTCACAAATTTCTGTCAAATCATCCATAGATATAATTATAGATGTGGATATTAATTAGAAATATAGATGTTGGTAAATCCACCACCTCTGTAATTTACTATAGAAGCAGCCATTGGAGGGTGAACCAATGGAAAAGGAAGACCTTTCTCTCTGTCTCTCTCACTGTCCACTCTGCCTGTCAAAAAAAAAAAAAAAAAAAGAAACACAATCAAATATTTTTCTTTGAAGTGAAGAAAAAAATCATACATGGTTGGGGAGCCATTAATTCTGGTAGGTAGTAAATTGCAGTTAACCAGTGAGAATGAATGAAAATACTTAAAAATCAATAATGCTATAAATTTAAAAGGCAAACCAAGAAGTGAAAATTTCTTCTTTGTTTTTTTTCTCAAAAATGTAGATTATAAATACATTCTTAAGATGTATTTTTCTTTATACACTCTCTCACTTCTTATTCTCAAGATAATAAACTATCACATTTTTATTGGGAAGTAGAGAAAAATATTTCACTCAGAATATTAACATGCACAATTTTTTGAATTAATAGTTTTGCTGAAAAAAAATTGTAATAGCTGAGCTTACATTTTTAAGCATAACTATGTTTTCTGTATAATGACTTATGGCAAAGATACTATTTTATAGATAGTGGGATGTTTGTGGCAAATGGTCCTAGGGATTGTATTCATTTTGTTTCCACTAGAGCAAAAAACTTTCCCATGGGGTATCTAAACTTAGAATGAGTTTGGTATCACAACATAATTGATAATGTCTGTAGGAAAAATAAAGGATTGTTTTCCTAGACTTCAAATCACAAAACAACAGTCCAATTGACTTGTGTTTGTCAGCGGTATATCTCTGTGTTTTATAAAACATGCAATCTAAGAAAAATAGATATTTGTACAAAAGCTCACATTTGTATCATCTTTTGCTTTTTTTGTTTTCTTTAGCACTGTGAGTCTGAAATTCTTCTAAAGCAAAAGCTTACTAAATATAAGTTCATATGTGTTGCCCACAGGAGTTAATATCTTTTTCTTTTAATAAAGACTGTTGTTTTATTTTTCCCAGAAGCATTTTATTAAGGTATACAAGCTTCATGCACTTCATAAATACAATTTTGGGAACATAGAAATCAATTTCTAATAGAGCAAAATTGTTTCACTACACATGCACAGAACCTTTTGAGGATAGGCAGGTCCCAATGTTTACTAGGGAGTATTGCCTTATTCTGTTGCAGAGAGGAGCTGTCTTCCTCAACCCACAATGCTGCTTGGTTTAATTAAGGCTACTGCATTTTCAACAAGCAAATCAGGAAGGATTTCATCTATATGCCACCTCACTTTCTAGGTGTACTTGAGCCACATGCTGTGTGGGGAGGTTGCAATTTCTTTTGATAGATTTAAGTGCTAGGCAGATAAGTCAATTCTAATTTGTCCGATTCTTTCCTAGTGTGATTTAATTCAATGGAGTTATGAAAATGTTTATCAAAAGAATTTTGGAACTAAAATATTGACTGAGTTAAAAATATTGACAACCAACCATGGTAGTCAAAGAGCATACCCTATGAGTGTTCTTCATATAGAACGTGAAATATTATTCTTATTTATAAGCTAAAATTATATTAAAGTACATAAAAAAGGGTTCCTGATTGTGACCAAATTTAGTTCTAATTTTTCAGCTTCCTCTGTCTCACTATGCTGGAGCAGAGATTGGAGGCATATAATGTCATTTAACTTGCTTGATTTTATTTTGCCAGTATGGCAGCTTTTTGTTTGATAAATTGAGGTAGGCCTGCTTGTTCAAACAGTCACTTCTTATGAACTGCTGGTCACACATGGGAAGGCAAATTTCTTCTCCCCTGTGTGGGTTTACCATGTCTGGACAGTTCATCAGAACACACAAAATATCTTTCACAATCTTTCCACCTACATCAAAAAGGCTTTTCTCCTTTATGTGTTCTCATGGGGGCCATCATATGAGATATATAGTAGAAATATATAGTAGAGATATAAAGTAGATCTTGCTACATCCTGGGAGGCTACATATGGGGCTTCTTATTCTGGATCAGTGAATTTGAGTAGTGACTTTGACTACTTAAGGGGAGACACAGGAGCAGGGAAAGTGGAGGAGATCTTGGTATCATTTGCTCTCATCATTGGCAGCTTTGGGCTCTACATAATGCCCTGGGCTACACCAACCATGACAACCTCTTTGAGCACCTGAGAGCTGCATGTAGAGATAGAAATATGGACTTGTTGTGGGGACATGGACTGACTGAGACCTACAGACACCTGTCTCTGAGGCGGGCATAGAAACCTTATGAAGGGCAGCACCCACTTTCTCATCAACATCTGCCACTGTTTTGCTCACATCTCAGTCTGTGTGATGACTCAGCTGCACAGGTATTTTTTCTTGCAGTCTCAGTATTCAGGTGGACTCTTTGAAAGAGGTTAGCTTGGTGTTGGAGATGCTAGCTGCTTTTTCTGGGGAGGATCTGTGGTTCAAAAGTAGACATCAGCTGTACAATGCAGCACACATGGCTTGAATGTTTTGGAATTTGGAGTGAGACACTGGGCTCTTTTCTTCCTCTGAATGGTGCAGAAGTGAGAAGCTTGAATATCTCTTGGAATGATTTTTAGTATTTAGTAGATGGCTTGGGCATGATTAACTTTACATTTGAGAGGGTACAAAGTCAGAGGGGCTGTAATGTGGAGGCAGCAAAACGTGGGGATGAAAATCAGCTGGGAAACAGGCTCTCTTCTGATGTATAAAATACTTATATAGGGAACTGTTTTCAAGGTATTTCTTAAAATAGGACTCCCAGTTGCAAGTCATTAAGTGCTCTAAAAGCACTATCTCTGCAGTTTCATTCCAGCAATACAAACTCTCTTCTGACTTTTCAGAAATTCTTTCCTCCATTGCTTGTTGGAGAGAAGCACCAAAGTTGAGCATGGTTGGCTGCCTGGTAACTTCTGGTGAGCTGACTTCCTGTTGGGCTGTGGGCTGCCTGGTTTCATAGGTGCTTCCTGAGTTATTGTTTGCCATTCCACCTACAGCTACACTGAGTGACATCTGCTCTCTCATTCTGGTAGCTGCTTCACTGTCCTGTGCTGTGGGTGAAGGCAGAGCCTGTGGCCAGCCAACCAGTGTCAAAGGTATGTGAAGTACTGGCCAATGAGTTGGTGCAGCTATGCATGGTCTTCAGCTACTAGGCAATGGGAATCTGTTATCAGTGGAGCATGTACATAGACTCAAGAGTCACATATCTGGGCTGGCCCTGTGGCTTAGCAGTTAAAGCTGTTGCCTGTAGTGCCAGCATCCCATATGGGTGCTGGTTCAAGACCTGTTGCTCCACTTCCTACCCAGCTCTCAGCTATGGACTGGGAAAGCAGTAAAAGATGGCCCAAATCCTTGGGTCCCTGCACCCACATGAGAGATCTGGAAGAAGCTCCAGGCTCCTGGCTTCAGATTGGCCCAGCTCTGGGTGTTGTGGCCACTTGGGGAGTGAACCAATGAATAAAAGACTTCTCTCTCTCTCTTGCTCTCTCTCTCTCTCTTTCTCCCTCTGCCTCTGCTTCTCTGTAACTCTGCCTTTCAAATAAATAAATAAGTCCTAAAAAATAAATAAGCCACATGTTCCATCAGCCTTGCCCAGGGGAACTTCCACAGTCACCTGATCCAGCAATACCCTGGCCCTTGCCCACTGCTCTCCACTTGTCCCCAACCCTGGGCTAGGGAACTCTGGTGTGGGCAGGCCCAGCATCAATGGTGAGCTGGGGTCTTGCAGACTCTCAGCCCCATATGTGGAAGGAACATAGCTAGATCCTATACTTCCACTCACAGTTTAGCTTTCAAGATGTGTGTACCTATGATTTGCTTTCTAATGAAGATAATGTGAAGCAGGCATTTTCGCCTAGTAGTTAAGATCAGCTGTTCAATTCCCACTCTCACCACTGCTATTCAATATAGTTCTGGAAGTTTTAGGCAGAGCTATTAGGCAAGAAAAAGAAATTAAAGGATACAAATTGGGAAGGAAGAACTCAAACTATCCCTCTTTGCAGATGTTATGATTCTTTATTTAGGGGATCAAAAGAACTCTACTAAGAGGCTATTGGAACTCATAGAAGAGTTTGGCAAAGTAGCAGGATATAAAATCAATGCACAAAAATCAAAAGCCTTTGTATACACAGACAATGCCATGGCTGAAGAAGAACTTCTAAGATCAATCCCACTCACAATAGCTATGAAAACTATCAAATACCTTGCAATAAACTTAACCAAGGACATTAAAGATCTCTACAATGAAAATTACAAAACCTTAAAGAAAGAAATAGAAATCCAAATGGCCAACACACACATGAAAAAATGTTCAAGATCACTAGCAATCAGGGAAGTGCAAATCAAAACCACAATGAGGTTTCACCTCACCCTGGTTAGAATGGCTCTCATTCAGAAATCTACCAAAAATAGATACTGGAAAGGTTTGGGGGAAAAAGGGACACTAACCCACTGTTGGTGGAATGCAAACTGGTTAATCCACTATGGAAGTCAGTCTGGAGATTCCTCAGAAACCTGAAGATAACCCTACCATACAACCCAGCCATCCCACTCCTTGGAATTTACCCAAAGGAAATGCAATTGGCAAACACACAAGCTGTCTGCCCATTAATGTTTATTGCAGCTCAATTCACAATAGCTAAGACCTGGAACCAACCCAAATGCCCATCAACGGTAAACTGGATAAAGAAATTATGGGACATGTACTCTATAGAATACTATACAGCAGTAAAAAAAAATGAAATCCAGTCATTTGCAACAAGATGGAGGAATTTGGAAAACATTATGCTGAGTGAATTAAACCAGTCCCAGATGGACAAATATCATATGTTCTCCCTGATCAGTGACAACTAACTGAGCACCAAAGGGGAAACCTGTTGAAGTGAAATGGACACTATGAGAAACAGTGACTTGATCAGCTCTTGTCCCGACTGTTGATGTACAATGTAATGCTGTATCCATTTTAGTATTTTTCTTTATTCTAGCACTATTGGTTGAACTCTGTAATTAACACACAATTATTCTTAGGTGTTTAAATTTTAACTGAAAAGTGATCCCTGTTAAATATAAGAGTGGGAATAGGAGAGGGAGGAGATGTACAATTTGGAACATGCTCAATCGGACTTGCCCCAAATGGTGGAGTTAGAAACATGCCAGGGGATTCCAATTCAATCCCATCAAGGTGGCATGTACCAATGCCATCTCACTAGTCCAAGTGATCAATTTCAGTTCACAATTGATCACACTGATAGATCTAAGACTCAAAGGGATCACACAAACAAGACTAGTGTCTGCTAATACTAACTGATAGAATCAAAAAGGGAGAGAATGATCCATCATGGGAAGCGGGATACACAGCAGACTCATAGAATGGCAGATGTCCTAAACAGCACTCTGGCCTCAGAATCAGTCCTTAAGGCACGCGGATCTGGCTGAAGAGCTCATGAGAGTATTTTAGGCATGGAAAGCCAAGACACTCTGGCAAAAAAAAAAAAGAAAGAAAGAAAGAAAGATCTCTGCGAGTGAGATCCCAGTAGCAAGATCAGGTCATCAAAGAAGGAGGTACTTTCTCTGAAGGGAGGAGAGAACTTCCACTTTGACTATGACCCTGTTGAAAAAAGATCAAAGTCAGTGAACTCAAAAGGCTTCCATAGCCTTGGCAACTCATGACTAGAGCCTGGAGAGATTACTGACGCCATAAACAAGAGTGTCAAATTGTTAAGTCAACAACAGGAGTCACTGTGTACTTACTTCTCAGTGGGATCTTTCCTTAATGTGTTGTCCATTGTGAAGTAATGCTATAACTAGTACTCAAACAGATTTTACACTTAGTGTTTCTGTGTGGGTGCAAACTGATGAAATCTTTACTTAATATATACTAAATCAATCTTCTGTATATAAATATAATTGAAAATGAATCTTGATGTGAATGGAATGGGAGAGGGAGCAGGAGATGGGAGTGGTGCGAGTGGGAGGGTAGTTATGGGGAGGAGAAAGCCATTGTAATCCATAAATTGTATTTTGGAAATTTATATTAACTAAATAAAAAAAGAGACAATATAGGATGTGAGAAGATGGTTAGTGAACAAGCAGGGCTGGTTGGATGTTTGTTGAGTGAAGACCAAATGACCTTCTGCATAACTGTCCAGCCCTAATAAATAAGCAAGGAAGACTGCCCTGAATACATAAGGTCTCCAGAGCATTCACAGAAAATACATATTATGAAAAAAATGCATGCATTTCAAACATTTTTGCACGAAAATAAGCTTACCTTTTTTTAAATTTTTCTAGGAAATTTTTGAAGTTCTCTCATATGAATTTTTCATCAGACTGGATTTTTCTCTTAAGCTGAATCTCTTAAGGTACAGAATATATCAAATAGGTTTCATAAATGATGAAGCAGCTCAACTACTCACCACCATTTATAAGACTGTTTTAGAACCAAATCCACTTGTAAAATAGTGAGTGCCTTGGTTTCAGAAGCAAAAGTTGAAAAACACTATAATAATAGAAAAAAAAATCAGCTGTTCTTTCCAGAGGGGCCTGCTGTTGGGACCAAGTTCATGCTTTTGACTATCTCTGCCCAGCATATATGGTGGCAAGAGTTGTGAGCTTATCTTACCTTAACAAATCCCCCTACCTCTGTAGATACACACCTAAGGCTCACTTCAGCTCTGGTGGAAAACTATCATGAGGTCAGTCCCCCACCATGCAGGTGCTGTTCTACCACAGATATGTCAAGAAGGTAGTTTGAAGGCAAGAAGCCAGCCTAGGGGAGGCTAATCTGGTGGCCTTGATGGTGTTTGGGGCCCTCACTGCTACCCTGGTCTCAGCCACCATGTTGTTCAGGATGAGTTGACCGTATGGAAGCAGATGATCATTTGGATGATCAGGGGTTAACATCCTACAGGAAATGCTGATCCCCTTTACCCTCAGTCCTGCAGACAGCACAGATCTGTCCTCATAGGTCCTCCACGGTTCTGTGCTGGAGGAGGCATTGCAAAGTTGCCTCCCACAGTGGATGAGGTGTATAATTCCTGATGTGTTCAAAACACTTCAAGGATTTAGGGAGAATCATTAGGAATTTGATAATTTGCTATTGATATAGTTACTGAACTATCATGGTAATCAGTTAAGTATAAAATTTCTGATTTCATCCAGTGCCAGCATCATTTTTCATTACATTTTATTTTTATTTCCAAAAAGATGCAAGCATGACATTTTGATATAATGTTTTTTTCAGCATTAATCCATTCATTCATAAAACTTTTAATTCAAATGCAACAAATTGAGGCATTTAAGAATAAATATTCAGGGCCGGTGCTGTGGCACAGTAGGTTAATCCTCCACCTGTGACACCAGCATCCCATATGGGCTCCAGTTCTAGTCCTGGATGCTCCTCTTCCAATACAGCTCTCTGCTGTGGCCTGGGAAAGCAGTAGAAGATGGCCCAAGTGCTTGGGCCCCTGCACCCGTGTGAGAGACCAGGAAGAAGCTCCTAACTCCTGGCTTCAGATCGGCGCTGTTTCGGCCATTGTGGCCATTTGGGGAGTGAACCAATGGAAGGAAGACCTTTCTCTCTCTCTTTCACTGTCTGTAACTCTACCTGTCAAATAAATAAAATAAAATTTTTTAAAAAAAGAATAAATATTCAAAGCTATATGATTCCAGAAGAAAAAAATCAGCATCTGAAATCATTTCAGCCTATCTGTGAATTTTCTTACATAATATCTCAATAAATTAGATGTTAACATCAAGGAAGCTGGCAGTGTAGCATAGCAGGAAAAGCCACCACCTGCAGGGCTGGCATCCCATATTGGCACTGGTTGGAGACCCAGCTAGCTGCTCTACTTCTGATCCAGCTCTCTGCTATGGCCTAGGAAAGCAGTACAAGACAGCCCAAGTCCTTAGGCCACTGCACCTGAGTGAGAGACCTGGAAGAATCTCTTGGCCCCTGGCTTTGGACCAGTGCAGCTCTGACCATTGTGGCCATCTGTAGAGTAAATCAACAGATAGAAGACCTCTTTCTCTGTCTCTGTCCCTCTGTAATTCCGCCTTTCAAATAATAAATAAATAAACATTTTTATAAAATCAAGAAACTTCTTGCAAAGCTGTCACTTTGCCAGGATGTGTAATTAATTCATTTTATAATTTTAAAAATAAAACATAAATTACATTGCTTAATAGAAAATGCCTCAAGAAATCCATCTTGTAAATAAAGAACTTAATGTGAAAGTCAATGTTATTGGATGAATGCAGGGCATCCGTCACCTGACTCTCTCTATATCTCAAGTGAGAGACACCAGTTATTGCAAAAGGAAAGAATTACTTATGTGGCCAAAATAATCCACTGCACTGTACAATGCCAGCCCTTCACCCAGACTATTTAAATTACAATATTGGCCAGAGGAGTCAGGTCAGAATATTTCCAAGGCTTCCAAGTTGAAATATAACATGTAGCCAGGGGTGAGAACTCAGGTCCTGGTCCTCTGTCTCATGCTGTTTTTTACCTCCACATTCAGTTAGCATAGTATTGCAGTAACAAGAACAATTAAAGAAACCACAATCTTGAAAGAACTAGAACTAGCACTCAGCAGTATCAGTCAAAGGCCCAAAATGTTGGGTTTGTTGTTGTTGTTGTTGAGTCTTTCTTTGCTAGTGTTCTGCAATGTTCATCCTGCCTCCTGTCCTTTCCCCTCTAGCCTCTTTAGAGCTCCTCAAAGTCTGAGTATTTGCAAAACCACTCAAATCACATTAATGTAAGTTAACATATGATTGCACTACTTGAAAATTATACAAATATACTGGCATAAATTAAATTTCCATCAGTAAGTTTATGGAAAACATGCATTTTTCCAATAAGTTCCTGAAGACTCATATCCTAAAAAAATATTACCTATACTATTAATATTACCAAAGTGTAATTCCTTGTTTCATTCAATACAATAAATATTTTTTGTTTTATATATGAAATGAAGAATTTGCACAATAACAAAATTGAGCTTTCGGTACCACATTTCTTATTAAGTTATTTTAAATAAATATCTGTACTTCATTTAAAAATTATTTCCTTTGAGGCTGGCCACATGGCATAGTTGTTAAAGCTGTTGTCTGCAGCTCTGGCATCCCATATGGGTGCTGATTTGAGATCCAGCTGCTCCACATCTGATCCAGCTTCTTGTTAATATGCCTAGGAAAGCAAGGAAGGATGGTCCAAGTACTTGGGAGACCTGGAAGGAGCTCCTGGCTCCTGGCTTTGGTCTGGTCCAGCCCTGGATATTGGAGCCATTTGGGGAGTGATCCAGGGAAGATCGATCTCTCTCTCTCTCCCTCAATCTGCCCTTCAAATAAATAAAAAGAATCTTTAAAAAATAAAAAAAATCCTCTAATTGAGAGGCAGAATAACAGAGAGAGAGTTATGTTTTGAAACTCTAAGGACTGGGATAGGTAAAAAGTAGGAGCCTGGAATTCCATCTGGGTTTTGGACACAGATGGCAAGGGCCTAGGCATATCTGCTGCCTCTTAAGCTGCATCATGAGAAAGCTGGATCAGAAAAAGAGCAGCTGAAACTCAAGACAGCACTACAACATGGGATTCAGTGTTCCCAAGTGGTGGCTTTACCTGCTGTGACATGTTTTACCTTTATATTCTTTTAGAATCAAAAATATACATCCCTTCCTTTTAGATTCCATTAAATTTACTGCTAGTGATAAGTCATGCATGGATATACAGGTAAATAAATTGATATTGTTCAGAAAGTTAGAAATCAGGCCGGTGCCGCGGCTCACTAGGCTAATCCTCCACCTAGCGGCGCCGGCACACCGGGTTCTAGTCCCAGTTGCCCCTCTTCCAGGCCAGCTCTCTGCTGTGGCCAGGGAGTGCAGTGGAGGATGGCCCAAGTCCTTGGGCCCTGCACCCCATGGGAGACCAGGAAAAGCACCTGGCTCCTGGCTCCTGCCATCGGATCAGCGCGGTGCGCCAGCCACAGCACGCCGGCTGCAGTGGCCATTGGAGGGTGAACCAATGGCAAAGGAAGACCTTTCTCTCTGTCTCTCTCACTGTCCACTCTGCCTGTCAAAAAAAAAGAAAGAAAGAAATCAAACTGCTTGCTACATAGATTTCATTTGAAAGATATAAATAATATAGTGTGAACTTATTTTGCCTGACAATTTTATTTATGGTAGAAAGTAAGCCCTACAAATGTATCAAAGATGATATTAATGCTAACCAAAATATGTTATTTCTATCTTAGAATCTAATTATTCCATTCTCCATTTTTTTTTTGGACAGGCAGAGTTAGACAGTGAGAGAGAGACAGAGAGAAAAGTCTTCCTTCCATTGGTTCATGCCCCAAATGGCTGCTACAGCTAGTGCACTGCACCGATCCGAAGCCAGGAGCCAGGTGCTTCCTCCTGGTCTCCCATGCAGGTGCAGGGCCCAAGCACTTAGTCCATCCTCCACTGCCCTCCCGGGCCACAGCGGAGAGCTGGACTGGAAGAGGAGCAACCAGGACTAGAACCCGGGTTGCCAGCACCACAGGCAGAGGATTAGCTTAGTGAGCCGGCCCCGTTCTCCATTTTTCTGACAAGTCACTATTCATGAATGTAGTGAGTCTCAGCAGGGGCGAGTGTTGCAATACCTCAGGGATACTGAAAACCTGGCAGTGACTGAGGAAACTGGCAGCACTAGATTCTCATTATCAGGCAGTGTTTCAGGACATTGCTGCTGTCACCAGTTATGCAAACTGAGTACCTTGAAGCAACACATTGATTTTCTTACAGTTCTGTAGGAGTCCAATAGAGAGCTCATGTGTTTAACATCGATGTGAGCATGACTGTTGCTGTTGATTTCTGAACAATGTTGCAGTGGATTCGTTTCTGAGCGGAGCAGCGTGGTGGGGGCAAGAGGCATGGAGTCACCACACAGACCCCGGGAGTCAGGTGAAAGCAGGCTTGAGGCGAGCAGCCCGCAGTCTCGTTTATTTCAGTTGGAACTACATCTTATATAGCCCAGACCAGCCAATCTGGTCAAGGGGTGGTCTATGTCCCAACCAATCACTGCCTGTTGCCAGGCAGTTTAAAAAGCCATCCAATTGCAGCCTGCTGCCAGGCAGTTTCAAATTCATCCAATCACAGCCTGTTATCAGGCAGTTTCCAAAGCCATCCAATCACAGCCTGTTGCCAGGCAGGCTCCATTGCCAGGTGGGTTTCAAAGCCATTCCTGAGTAACTGACACTCACTTGCCAGTGGCCACCTTGGCATGGCCTTCTCATTCCACCACACATGACTACCTTTCTTCTCAGAGTTTCTGAGAGTGTCTAGGGGGAGTATCTATTCCCTTGCTTTTCCCAGCTCCCAGAAGATTCCTATATTATCTTGTTAGAGAGCATTTAATCTATTTTTTAAATATATTATTTGTTTACTTAAAAATCAGATTTATAGAGAGGCAGGGGCAGAGAGAGAGAGGGGCCTTCCATCTGCTGGTTCACTCCCCAATTGGCTACAATGGCCGAATTACACTGATCCAAAGCCAGGAGCCAGGAGCTTCTTCTAGGCTTACCACACAAATGTAGGGGCCCAAGCACTTGGGCCATTTTCTACTGCTTTCCCAGGCCATAACAGAGAGCTGGATTGGAAGTGGAGCAGCCAGGACTCGAACTGGTGCCCATATGGGATGCCGGTACTGCAGGTAGCAGCTTTACCTGCTACAGCTCCACCATTTTTGAAGGTAGAAAAATGATAACTTTCATTGTCCTTCTGTAGTCACAGAAGGGAAAGCCGTTAATGACACCCATAATTGGATTTGGTCCACCTACTTTATCCAGGCTAACCTCCTTTCTCCAAGGACTTCATGCAATCACATTTGCACTCTTTTTTTATGATTTATTTATTTACTTGAAAGAGTTACACAGAGAGAAGAGAGGCAGAGAGAGAGAGAGCGTGCAAGAGAGTTCTTCTATCCAATGGTTCACTCCCCAATTGGCTGCAATGGCCGGAACTGAGCCAGGAGCTTCTTCAAGGTCTCCCGCATGGGTGCAGGGGCCCAAGGACTTGGGGGCCATCTTGTACTGCTTTCCAAGGCTATAGCAGAGAGCTGGATCTTCTGGGTCTTGAACCGACACCCATATGGGATGCCAGTGCTTCAGGCCAGAGTGTTAACTCACTGTGCCACAGCAATGGGCCCTGCACTCTGTTTTGCCATGTACATTAACAGGTTTGGGGGATTTGGACATCTTTGGGGGGGACTGTCTGTTACATGTGCGAGGAAGAATTCTCCCACTTATTCAATAGCTCCTCCATTGAGGAACACTGCATTGCAGGCAGAATGTAGTGCCTCCAAGCCAAACTGATAATCATCAAGTTTTTTTTTTTTTTAAATCTGCACTCAATTCACTTACATAGCACTCGGGATTTCTTCACTATCTTTATTCACTTATTTTGTAGTTTCTGCCTGGAAGAAGCTAAAATGGCAACATTACAAGATGAATCATCATGACATTGGAGATGCTAGGACATAGATCTAGTGCTCTGAGCAGGCACATGATGTCTTCCATTTTCAATCCCTGAAGAGGTCTGCTGCTGCTGTAGTCTATCATCCATGATGCCCACTTGAGGTCATATTTATGGGTGCCTCCTAACTAACCATCTTTTTCTTTCCTTTCTCCTACCTATTTTTTAAATGTATATACAAGGCAGAGGCTGGTGCTGTGACACAGAAGGTTAATCCTCCACTTATGGTGCTGGCATCCCATGTGGGCACAGGTTCTAGTCCCGGTTGCTCCACTTCTGATCCAGCTCTCTGCTATGACCTTGGAAAGCAGTAGAAGTTGGCCCAAGTACTTGGGCCCCTGCACCTGTGTGAGAGACCCAGAAGAATCTCCTGGCTCCTGGCTTTGGATTGGCTCAGCACCTGCCATTGTGCCCATTTGAGGAGTGAACCAGCAGATGGAAGACCTTTCTCTTTGTCTGTCCCTCTCACTATCTGTAACTCTACCTCTCAAATAAATACAATCTTTAAAAAGAAGTATATATACAAACTAATAATAAGATTAGAAAAATAAATACAATCTTTAAAAAGAAGTATATATACAAACTAATAATAAGATTAGAAAAAAAGAGCACAACATATGAGACAGCTTGAAGATATAAAAAAGGTATCTTTTTCATTACTTACTTTGGTGATGAATTTGCACTTAATTCAGGAAACCTAACATGATTGCAATGTTCTCATCAGAAATTTCCTTAGTATCAGTGGCTTTCAGGATATTATCTACATACTGAAATGTAGTTCTTTGTATTTTTAAAGATTTATTCATTTATTTGAAAGAGTTACACAGAGAGAAAAGGAGAGGGAGAGAGAGAGAGAGAGAAATCTTCCATCTGCTGGTTCACTCCCCAATTGGCTGCAATGTCCAGAAATGTGCTGATTTGAGGCTGGGAGCTCAGAGCTTCTTCTGGGTCTCCCACATGGGTGCAGGGGCCCAAGGACCTGGGCCATCTTCTATTCTTTTCCAGGCCATAGCAGAGAGCTGGTTCAGAAAAGGAGCAGCCGGGACTCGAACCGGTGCCCATATGAGATGCCGGCACTGCAGGCAGTGGCTTTACCCATTATTCCACAGCATCAGCCCCAGTTCTGTGTATTTTACTTCTCTTAATGAAAAACCTAGGATTTCTTTGAAGATAGTAATTGTCAAACACTTTGGGTAAGACAGTCCAGCAGTACTATTGCTTCTGGTGGGAGTCTAGGTCCTCCCACTCTATAGCAAATTTCCTTTGGGATTCAGAATGTAAAAGGATGAACAAAAGTTTTCTTGTTAAATACAACATTGTATAGAACTCACTATCCTTGGGTAGATTTGCCAAAAAAGTGTAGGAATTAGGTACAAAAAGATGTATGTCAAGACCATATTGCTGAAATTCCAAAGATCTTGGATAGATCTTTCTTCTTGAATTTATGGATTATTTTAAAAGATTTTTTTATTTATCTGAGACAGAAAGTGACAGAGAAAGGAAGAGATCTTCCATCCTTTGTTTCACCCCTCCCCCCATTGGCCATGATCATTTGGGGTTGTCCCAGGCCAAACCCAAGAGTAAGGAATTCAATCTTGGTCTTCTCACATGGGTGCAAGGATACAAGTACTTGCGCCATCTACCACTGCTTTCCCAAGCACACTAGCAGGAAGCTGGATCAGAGGTAGAACAGCTGGGACTTGAACTAGCACTCCTAAATGAGGTCTAGTATTGCAGGTGGCAGTTTAACCCACTGTACTGCAATGCCAGCCAAGTTCTTGGATTTAAAAAAGCCTTTGAAATTAATTTTTATTTGTGATAGATCTTCCATCTGCTGATTTACTCTCCAAATCCATACAATAGTGCAGTCTAGGCTAGTGCAAAGCTAGGAGCTGGGAACTCATCTTAGTCTCCTATATGAGTGGAAAGCACCTGACTACTTGAGCTATTACCTGCTGCCTCTCAGGAATCTGGAATTAGAAACAAAGCTGGAACTTGAACCCAGACACTCCCATATAGCTTGTAGGTACCCCAAGCAGCCTATTAACCACTATGCTAAAAGCCTCCCCTGTATTTTTATTTTATTTTTAATGATTTATTTTATTATTTATTTGAAAGGTGGAATTACAGAAAGGCAGAGAGAGAAGTCTTCCATCTGCTGGTTCACTCCCCAAGTGGCCATAACAGCTGGGGCTGGGCCAATCTGGAGCCAGGAGCTTCTTTCAGGTCTCCCACATGGGTACATTTACTGCTTTCTCAGGACATAGCAGAGAGCTGGATTGGAAGTGGAAGACATGTGACTCAACCAGCACCCATATGGGATTCCAGCACTGCAAGAGGTGGTTTTAATGGCTACACCACAGCGCCGTTCCCAATCCATCTTTTTTAATTCTACTCTTACTGGAATGGAGCTGGCTACTCGTCACACAGCTTGTGCTCATACTTCCAAGTTAATTCTGCTCAGGATGCTTGGAGGAATCTCTTCCTGTTCAGAGACCAGTATATTCACAAAATAGACATGAACTGAAACCCTTAAGTTTTAGGGACTTGAATCTCAGTGCTATCCTAGTCCCAGTTTATTGAGACCCCTAACTTAGATGATGTCTCTTTCTTAAACAGAGCAGGAGCTTCCGGTGTATGCAGAAGGATGGCATTCATGTTTTTACCCTTATTTCCCTGGTAAAGACCTCCAGAAACCTGTTAGTCTCTCATTTTCCTGATAGTCTTTTTATATTATTTGTTTTATCACAGAGATATTCCTTTAGGGTATTTAACACTGCTAACATGGCACCAGTACTGAGCATAACTTTACCTTTGCTACCCACTAAATTTACATCGGATCCTCAGAGAAGGTGAGAATCTAGTGGTCTGGAGCCAACTGGAGAGTCCCAAAGCCCTGTCACATCTCTTTTCATTCAAAAGAAGTTGGCATGACTCAGTCCTACCTGATTCCTCACCTATTTGGGTGAGCATTTCAGTTCCCACTGTCTTTGTTTGCAATAAGCACCTGATTATCTCTCAACTTTTTAGTAGCCTTCCTTGTGATCCTTTGGTGGAGGCCATGGTCACTCACCCCGGCATCTCTTCTGTCTCTGTTATCTTCAATAGAATGGGGCCCACAGATAACAGGGCAGCATTCTTCTGTATTATCTTTTTGCCTTCTTTTTCTTCAGTCACACCTCAGTTGCTAAACACTAAAGAGCACCTCAACTGAGTGGGGTTATCATCAATCATTGAGGCTTTCTCCAGATGTGTGGGATACTCTGAGATACAAAATACATATAAACATTGTGGCCAGTGCTGTGGTGCAATGGATAAAGCCATCACTTACTACACCAGCATCCCATATTGAAGTACTTGGTAGTCTTGGCTGTTCCACTTCTCTTCCAGATCCCTACTAATGTGTCTGAATCAACGGAATCTGCCCCAAGCACCCATGTAGGAGACCTAGATCAGTTCCAGATTCCTGGCTTCAGGCTGCTGTAGCCTTGATTATTGCAGCTGTCTGGAGAGTGATCAGAATATGGAAGATCTCTAACTCTGTTACTCTGCCTTTAAGATAAATAAATAAGTCTCTTTAAAAAGCCACTGCACTTTCCTGGACCTCAGATGCCTTCTCTGCATATGGTCTGAGGTGGTCCTTCAGGCTCTGTAAAAAGGTGAGGAGATTCTCTAGGGTGCAGCTGGACCTCTCTCAGCTGAGGCCAGTTGATGGGTGGGTGGGTGAGCAGCGACATTGCCTTCCGGTAGAGGACCCTAAAGTGTCCCAATTTTTCTTATTCCTTGGGTTTTATTTGGATCCCATTTAGAGTATGTCCCTGGCATGGCCTCCTTATTGAGTCTCTTAACTCCTAATTCCAGCTGGTATTTACCATCCACTTCATCTTTGGCTTTCAACAAAGCAGCCAATTTCTCTAAGCAAGGAAGAGAGGAGTCACCAGACTAGGAATATGTGTCCAGGTTGGATTGTGTGGGGAGAAAATTCCTTTGTTAGGTTTATAAATTTCTCTGGCTCTGTGCTTCACCCTAGATTGTGTATCTTTAAATTACATACTCAGTTATGGAGAGCATGACATCACCATTAATAAGTCTCCCTTCCACACCAGGCATCTGCCTCAGAGAGGGCAGTCCAGGATTATAGCTGGTTTCTAGTCAATTGACTTTTCCTCATACATTCATATTTTGATTTAAAATAATCACCAGTGACTTTTCCCTGGGTCTGTTTATTAGCAAATCTTAAAATATAAGTTATTTCTAAATAAATAATTCTGTCAAATATTCTTATGGGTTTCTTACTTTAACCAAAAGAAAACCCATGATTATCTTTGGGATCATCATTTTTTCAAGTGTCTTTGACATCTCAAAGTTCCTGGCTCTTTAAAGTAATCCAACATTTTTTCATAGTGTCTTTGGCAACAACAATGTTGGCACAGCCAAACACTCCACCTATCCATGATCCTCTCCTTTGATTATATGTTATCTTGACATTCTCATGCATTTATTCAGTTGCTTCAACTTCTTTTATTATCTCTATAAAGTAAATGTCAAAAAACTCATTTTAGATTTGCATTTTAAGATTAGTATTAAGATGTGTATTAGAGGCCATAAAAGGAAGTATGATGGCACATAAAAATCCCCATGAAAAACAGAAATGAGATACAAGTTTAAGGGAAATAATTTAATCTAGTATTTTGGAAATTTGCATCCCATAACAAAATGCCTCCATTCAAATCTCGTCTCGGATACCAATGTCAGATTCCTGACCATGTGCACCCTTGGAAGCAACAGGTGATGATTCAAGTTCTTTTTTAGCCAGGCTTAATCCAGCTGTTGTGGTGTTTGGGAAGTGAACAAGCAACTGGGATATTTGTCCCTCTTTCTCTTTTAAAAATATTATATATATGTATATATATATAATTTTATGTCATAAATAGTCCTTTCTCAATACGCACTTCATGGACTTTTTGAAGAATCCTCATATTAATTGATTTCAAAATTATGTTACACCACAATAAAATGTTCTTTTTGTTATTTAAAAGGCAGAGAGGTACAGATGTAGGACCAGGTAGAAATCTCCCACTCACTAGCTCAATGTGTAAATAACCAAAAATAACCAGGATTGGGCCAGACCAAAGAAGGAGCCTAAAATTCCACCCAGGTCTTCTATAGGGGTAGTAGGAGCTCAAACAATTCATCAACTGTGGCCTTTCAGAGTGCATTACCAAGGACTGGATCAGAAGCAGAATAGCTGAATATGATCTGGCATTCTGATAAGGGTTGCAGGCATCCCACATGATGGCTTAACCTGCTGTGTTCTAACATCTGCCCTTTTCTTTCAAGAATTTGGACATTTTGTCAAAATATATATAATATTTCACATCATTAGATCAAATATGAAAGTGCTTTACTGTATATTTTCATGAAGACTTTTTTTTTGGCAGGCAGAGTGGACAGTGAGAGAGAAAGACAGAGAGAAAGGTCTTCCTTTGCCATTGGTTCACCCTCCAATGGCCACCATGGCTGGTGCACTGCGGCTGGCGCACTGTGCTGATCTGAAGGCAGGAGCCAGGTGCTTCTCCTGGTCTCCCATGCAGGTGCAGGGCCCAAGGACTTGGGCCATCCTCCACTGCACTCCTGGGCCACAGCAGAGAACTGGCCTGGAAGAGGGGCAACTGGGACAGAATCTGGTGCCCCGACCAGGACTAGAATCCGGTGTGCCGGCACCGCTAGGTGGAGGATTTGCCTATTGAGCTGTGGCACCGGCCATGAAGACTCCTAAATCAAATGTTAAACCTCAATATTACACTCAAACACATACACATTGTCAAAATTCACATAATACAGTGTTCTGCTAACAGCTCGTCTTCTAAACACACACCACTGCTTCCTCAGATCCAACAATAAACAACTCTATCCCAATAATCCTTCTACGTTTCAATGCCCAGCACACATGTATGACAGTTTTGCAAAATTGTGCCACACAGTAATGAGGTTTATGTTTCCTTATTTCAGACCATGCTTTCCTCATAGTCATGTCATTTGTGTACAATATTAGGTTTTGTTTTTTAAAATCTGAAGAGACTGAATATGCATTTACACTGAAATTTTGTGTGACTTTAACATGTTCATTTCCATATCCATGAACCAAAGCAATCACTATATTTTTTAAGATTTATTTGTTTATTTGAAAGTCAGAGTTACACAGAGAGAGGAGAGGCAGGGAGAGAAAGACAGAGAGGTCTCCCATCCGATGGTTTACTCCCCAATTGGCCACAAAGACTGGAGCTGTGCCTATCTGAAGCCAGGAGCCAGGAGTTTCTTTCAGGTCTCCCACATAGGTGCAAGAGCTGAAAGACTTGGACCATTTCTTACTACTTTCCCAAGCCATAGCAGAGAGCTGGATTGGAAGTGGAGCAGCTGGGTCTTGAACCGGCGCCCATGTGGGATGCCAGCACTTCAGGCCAGGGCATTAACCTGCTGTGCCACAGTGACGGCCTCCCAAAGCAATTACTCTTGACAAGTTTACATGAAGCACATAGTTATTTCAAACCTGATGTAATCTTTATTCTACTTCAGAGCAGTTCAGGAGTGACTAAGGATGAGGTGAATGTTTCAAGCCAGGTAACTGTAGGCAACACATGGCAGGCAAGAAAGGCATATTATTATACCCTCTACTAGCTCTAAGGCACAGTGCAGGACAATAAGAGGATTTATTTAATTGGTAGCCATGGGCTCTCACTCTATGTCCTTTCACTAAATCATTTTAATTTAAATAATAATATCATTTTAGATACTCAAGCAGAAATAGAGTCCATAATCCAAATCATGATGAGAACTGATGGAGGAAATTAAGCAAGATGTTCACACACAAAGTAAACTACTATTATAAATACCAGGAAGGAAAACTTAGAGTGTAAAAGAAAAATAATAGCATTAACAATAACAAAAATGAGAAAAAGGGGACATGTCATCTCTATCTATAGAAAGAGAAAGAGAAAGAAAACAAGGATGACAATGAAGTAAAGAATAAGAAGTGAACTATAAATTCAGGGCCATGTATGCAACTATGTGTGGCAAAATTATGAAAACCTATAAAAGAAAATAAAGAAAATCTAAATAAATGGAATAGATGCTTTCTTAATGACTGACAGACAGAATATTATGAAGATATTCCTTCTTCCCATTTGGACCAACAGATTCAGTACAATCTAATAAAAATCATAGCAGGCTATTCTGGAGAAAATGACAAACATTTGTCCAAACTTCAGAAGTCTAGACAATACTGAGAAGTGTAGAGAAACCTTGAGGAATCTACATTTCTTCATTTCATGGCTTTTTGTGAGCCTACATGATACTAGACAAAGATTAGACATATGGATAAGTGGAAAGGCATAAATACTTATGTTTAACTGATCTTAGCCAAAGGAACAGAGTCAGTCCCTAGAGAATATTAGAATATGTAGTCTTTCCAATAAATGGAGATGGTGCAAATGGGTGACCATGTGAATAAAAAAAAGATGAATGCTTTGTGCATAACATATAAACTCATTCAGCACGATGTAGAGACTCCCATGTAGAGTGGAAAAAATGCTAAATCCAGTAGAAAACACATGAGAAAATTTCTGTTATGTAACGCACTGAATGTATTATCCATAAAAATGTCATGTGATGTCTGTTAAATTAAAAATGCCCTCTCAAAAATACCATTGAAAAAATGGAAGCTAGATCTCACACTAGGACATATTTCAAAATACTTGCTTACAGGAATTGAATGCAAAGTTTATTAAGGGCTTGTAAAACTCAGCAATAAGGCAATAAATTCTCCAATTTAAAACACCAAATTAATAAAGAATAATCTTCATATTGAATACACACAGATGCAAAATAGGCACACAGAATATACTGAACATTAGAAAATATGAGATAAAAGACTGAATTGTGAATTAAAATGCAAATTAAAAAGCAATTAGACAAATACATTAAAATGGTTATAAAGAGCAAAAAACGTGGTAGTGCCAAAATTTGTGAATATGGAATATTAAAAAAATTCATTCATTATCAGTCAGAACACATAATGGCAATTTACAAGACATCTGGTGATGATATTGTAAAACATCCAACAGTATCACCTTGCAACACAGCAAATATGTCCTTCTGGGTTTGGCTTTGTGGTGCGGTGGGTTAAACCACCACAAGTGATGCCGGCATCCAATATGGGCTGAGCCTTTTGTTGTGGCTGCTCCACTTTTGATCTAGCTCCCTGCTAATTGCCTGGGGAAAGCAATGGAAAATGACCCAAGTACTTGGGCTCCTGTTACTCATATGGGAAACCCAGAAGAAGCTTCTGGCTCTCCTGGCTTCAGCCTGGCCTAAACCTATCAGTTGCAGTCATTTTGTGAGTGAACCAGTGATGGGAGATCTCTGTCTTTCACTGTAATTCTCCTTTCAAATAAATAAATCTTTAAAAGAATGTTGTCCCTGGGGCCAGCACTGTTGCACAGCAGGTTAATTCATTGCATACAGCACTGGCATCTCATATAGGTGCTGGTTAGGAGTCCTGGAAGTTCCATTTCCAATCCACCTCTTTTCTAATGTGCCTGAGAAAGCAGCAGAGGATGTTACACATTCTTGGGCCCCTGCATCCATGTGGGAGACCTGGGAGAACCTCCTGGCTCCTGGCTTTGGCCTGTCCAAGTTCCAGCCATTTGGAGAGTGAACCAGCAGAGGGAAGATCTCTCTCTCTCTTTCTCTTTCCTTATATGTAACTCTGTCTTTAAAATACATAAATAAAATCTTTAAAAAAAGATGTCCCTATAAAGTTCCTCAGTTGGTGTGAAAACATACCCACGTACAATTGAGCAAAAAAATGCATGCAACAATTTTATTTATAATAGCTCTCACTCATATGAAATCATGATGTACTTCAGCAAATGAACAGATGACCAAACTGTCAAAGAAAGTGGGAGCACTTGATGTACAACAGTGGATAAGGACACAGAAGGCCCTTGTGGTGTTGTCTGAGATACATAAGAAAAGGCATGGATTGGTGTCAACAAGATAGTAAGAGCATTTTCTGAAATATTTAAAGGCAAAATTTATGAAAAAGAGTCCAGTTTCATACCCAGACTTACAGAGCATTCTAAATAATTGAGGAAGAAAAAGTTCTCAACTTCCCAGGTTTACCCACAGTGGCAATAAGTAGGAACTAAGTTTGAAATTCTTTTCTGAATCCAACATTCCATAGATGATATGGTCATATCAACATGAAATAAAAAGGTAGAAATGGAAGGGGAGAGGGAGTGGGAAAGGGGAGGGTAGTGGGTGGGAGGGACGGTATATGGGGGAAGCCATTGTAATCCATAAATCATACTTTGGAAATTTATATTCATTAAATAAAAGTTAAAAAAATAAAATTAAATTAAGAGGTACGAATAAGGCATGAAGTTTAGCAACATCACTAATGTAATTATTATATGAATGAGTTCATTAATTATAACAAATTGACTATACTAAAGAAGCTAAGAATAGGAAAAACAGCACAAGGGGTGTATGACCATGCTCTGTAACACCAGAAAATATTCATAAAATGCAAAAACAATCCTAAATAAAAAAAATAAATAAAAAGGTAGAATAAAATATTACTTTTTATAAAGGCAGATATACTATTTTGAGAAACACATTTTATTTAACCAAATATGAAAACATAATAGATATGTAACAAGTAAAATATACCACAAAATGCAAAAGTAATTAGCATTCCAAAATAAATCATGTGGATGAAAAACACAAGAAAATAACATGATCATCTGGATTAAATGTTAAAATGTATTTAATAAAATTAAGCATCCAGCAAAAAAAAAAAAAAAAACTGTTAGCAGAAGAGAAAAAAAGAACAATTCTTAGGGCCACCAACATGGCACAGCAGATTAAGCAGTTGTCTGCAGTGCTAGCATCCCATATGGATGCGGCTGCTCTGCTTCTGATCCAGCTCCCTGCTAATGCACCTGGGAAAGCAGCAGAGAATGACCAAAGTATTTGGGCTCCTGCACCCACTTGGGAGACCTAGAAGCTCTTGGCTACTGGCTTCAGCCTGTCCCAGTCCATGTTGCTACAGCCATTTGGGGCAGTGAACTAGAAGATGGAAAATCAATATTTCTCTCTTTCTGTACCTCTTTCAAATAAATAAATAAATAAATGTTAAATAACAAAAGTAGCTATTCTCTTATTATGGTTAAAATGGTCTACAATAGATCTATAACAAACAGTATAATAAACACAGAACATTTAAAGATGCTTTCTTGGGATCCCACACACCTGGCAAGGCTGTGTCCTCTCACTATCTCTCCTTAATATTGTTTTGAAGTTGTAATAAATGAAACTAAACAAGAAACAGATAAGTGACCTTTTTTTTGAGAGTTATTTTATTTGAAAGGCAGAGTTACAGAGAAGCAGAGGCAGAAAGGGAGACAGAGAAATCAATCTTATATCTGCTGACTCACTCCCCAAATAGCCACAATGGCTGGAGCTGCGCAGATCTGAAGCCAGGAGCCAGGAGCTTCTTCCAGGTCTCCCACATGTTGCAGGGGCTCAGGACTTGGACCATCTTCTACTGCTTTCCTAGGTTATAGCAGAGAGCTATATTGGGAGTGGAGCAACTGGGACTCAAACTGGCACCCCTAAGGGGTGCCAGCACTGCAGGTAGAGTCTTTACCCATTATGCCACAGCGCTGTCTCCCAAGCAACTAAATTTCTCTTTCTTTTTTTGACAGGCAGAGTGGACAGTGAGAGAGAGAGAGAAAAGTCTTCCTTTTACCGTTGGTTCACCCTCAATGGCCACTGTGGCCAGCACACCGTGTTGATCCAAAGCCAGGAGCCAGGTGCTTCTCCTGGTCTCCCATGCAAGTGCAAGGCCCAAGGATTTGGGCCACCCTCCACTGCCCTCCTGGGCCACAGCAGAGAGCTGGACTGGAAGAGGAGCAACTGGGACAGAACCCAGTGCCCCAACTGGGACTAGAACCCCAGATGCCGGCGCTGCAGGTGGAGGATTAACCTAGTGAGCCGTGGCACAACTTTCTATACAAGAATGACACTATTGGGGCTGGTGCTGAGGCATAGCAGGTAAAACCACTGCCTGCAGTGCAGACACCCCATATGGGCACTGGTTTGAGTCCTGGCTGCTCCACTTTCAATCCAGCTCTCTGCTATGGCCTGGGAAAGCAGCAGAAGATGGCCCAAGTCCGTGGGCCCCTGCACCCATGTGGGAGCCCTGGAAGAAGCTCCTGGATCCTGGATTTGGATCAGTGCAGCTCTGGCTGTTGCAGCCAATTGGGGAGTAAACCAGTGGATGGAATACCTCTCTCTCTCTCTCTCTCTCTCTCTCTCTCTCCTCTCCTTCTCTCTCTGTGCAACTCAGCTTTTCAAATAAGTAAATCTTTAAAATATGACACTATTATACATAGAGATAATCAGATACAATCAAATTAAAAACAAGCTGATAAGAGAATCAAGCATTGGGGCTGACACTTGTGGTGTAATGGGTAAAGCCACCACCTGCAGTGCAGACATCCCATATGGGCACTGCTTCACTTCCAGTACAGCTCTCTGCCATGGCCTGGGAAAGCAGAAGATGGCTCCTGTGTGGGAGACCTGGAAGAAACTCTTGATTCCTGGCTTTTGATTGGTGCAACTCCAGCCATTGTGGCCATCTGGGGAGTGCAACAGGGGATGGAAGACCCCTCTCTGTCTCAGCCTGTCTATAGCTCTATCTTTCAAATAATTAAATAAATAAAAGTTTTATTAAAAAAGAATTAAGCACTATTACTGGATACAACAGCAATACCTATCTTCAGGGGTGTTACTACACACCACCAAGAAACAAATAGAAAACAATTTTAAGGAACAAAATATAGAGTAGGAAATGAATGTAAGAGAAATGAGGCAAAGAATGATGAATCGAGTAGTCTTCAAGTCGGTATTAAAAAATCTTAAATAAACTCCCTGAAAAAATATATAAAGGAAAGACCCAGAATCCAGTAAATATTTGTCAAGTATAACTCACCTTAAGAAGTCACAAGAGCCTAGCAGGATCAGAGAAAACGGAGGAAGGAGCTATCTCAAGAGGGGAGCTCGTCAGGAGGTGACAGCACCACCTACTGTTGGGAGTATCCATCCAAAGAATCCGAGTCAGCCGCAGCTGTGCGCTCAAGCCACAACCCTTAGTTTCCGAAGACACCACAATCCCCATAGAGCGCCCTCCTACCACAGGCGACACTGATTGGCTGCGTCTTCTCTTTCATCGCGCATGCTCACTGGCTGTGTGAATGATCCGTTCCTTCAGCCTCACCTGGGGAGCACTGCGCATGCGTCTTCCTTCTGAGAACCGCCATTCTCCGCTTCCTGGTGCTGTTTCTGGTGGTGGCTCCAGGCGGCTTCGCTTTGCCTCTCTGTGAGCTTCGATCGTTAGGGTCGTTACCGAGTTCTTAGGACAACCAGATGCCTCACAGCTGGAAAATGGTGAGTGTGGGCCCAGTTCCCTCTGAGCTGGGCCAGCAGCTGGGCCCTGGGCATCTCCTCCCATCACTGCAGTCCGTGGCTTTGGCTCAGTTCTCAAGTCTTGCATCTTCCCCAAATGTGTGCGAAGGACAGGAGGGTCCTTAGACTCCAGACTTTCCATATGGTCTTTGTGTGTGGGAGGGCTGTGATCTGGGGGTCCTCTGTGCTAGGAGGGTCCTTAGACTCCAGACTTTCCATCTAGCCTTTGTGTGTGTGTGGGGGGGGGGGGCTGTGACCTGGGGTCCTCTGTGCCACCTTTCTGCCCCGGGGTGACCTGATTCTTCTGAGTTGGAAACAGGGTTTCATGTTGGTAACCAGTCCGGTCAGTGCAGTTCTTCCTGGGAACCTGAGTCTCCTTTCTGTTGATAATAACCCAGTATCATAGACTGGGTAAGTTATTAGAAATAGTATTTGCCTTGTGGTTTTTCTCTGAAGTTCCAAGGCAGCCTCTGGTGATGGTCTTGTGGCAGAGGCCTGGGGTAGCACAGAGACCACGTGGCCAAATAAAGGGAGAGCAGGGAGGCCAATACAAGGTATCTAACAGAACAGAGCCTCCGAGAGGTGACCCCATTACCCCATTCATCACGTGAATGGATTTGTCTTAGTCATCACCATCATTAAGAGGTCCCACCTCTTAATTTCTAAAATTGAGATTAAATTTTTCCATTAGATTGAGGGGGATAAACTGTGTTCATGGGAAGCATTAAGCCTGGCAAAAAAAAAAAAGTCTCTAAATATCTAGATCTTCCACGTTGCCAAATGCCAACTGTCCTCTGAAGTTCATGGTACTACCAAGTATTTAACCTATGTTACATTTCATTCAGCTTCAGGTAAAATATTATTATTAATATTTTTTCTACAAGAAAATTCTGTCACTCTTTAAAAGACTTATTTTATATCTGAGAACATATATATTATTTATGTTACATATGACAGGGAAACAAAGAATGCCTACCTGACACCACAGTGTAAAAAATAAAAAAAAAAGCAGTGGTTAAGATGGGCCATCTTATACTGATTTCCCAGGCACATTAACAGGGAGCTGGATCAGAAGTGTAACATCCAGGACTTGAACCAAAGGTTACAGGTGATGCTAGCAGTGCAAACAGCGCTTAGCCCTCTATGCCACAGCCCCTCCCCCCTCCTTTTTTTCTTTTGCCTCAGTTTCATCCACGCATACCACAGTCTGAGGGTGTGATTCTGCCAATTCATTTAGTGCTTTCACTACATGTGACTTGAATAATATGAAATTAATTTTTTTACATTGCTGACAATACATTTTTTTAAGATTTATTTATTTATTTGAAAGTTAGAGTTACACAGAGGCAGAGAAAGAGAAAGAGGTCTTCCATCTGATGGTTACACCCCAGATGGCTGCAACCCCTGGAGCTGTGCCGATCCGAAGCCAGGAGCTAGGACCTTCTTCTGAGTCTCCCACATGGATACAGGGGTTCAAGTACTTGGGCCATCTTCTACTGCTTTCCCCGGCCATAGCAGAGAGCTGGACAGGAAGCATAGCAGCTGGGTCTTGAACTGACACCCATTAGGGATGCCGGTGCTTTAGGCCAGGCCATTAACCCACTGTACCACCCTGCCAGCCCCACCTTTCTTTTTCTTTTTTCAAGATTTACTTATTTGAAAGACAGAGTTATAGACAGAAAGGGAGAGACAAAGGGAGAGAAATAGATGTTCCATCTGCTGATTGACTCCTCAAATGCCTGCAATGGCTGGGGTTGAGTCAGGTCAGAGGCAGGAGTCAGGAGCTTCTTCTCAGTCTCCCATGTGAGTGCAGGGACACAGGCAGTGGGGCCATCTTCTGCTTCTTTCTCAGGCACATTAGCAGGGCGCTAATCAGAAGTGGAGCAGCCAGGTCTCGAATTGGTGCCCATATGGGATGCTAGTGCTGGTGTTGCAGACAAAATTTTTACCTGCTTTGCCACAATGCTGGCCCTAACAGTATCTCCTGGTTCATGTTTCTCAAGTGCTAGTTTATGGTAAATTATTTAAAATAATGGGAAAATATTGTTAAATTCTGATTCTGTAGGAAGTGCTGATACAGTAGATGGATTAACTGTCTAACTGTCATGTGTTTACTTATTTGTGACTTGCCAACACTTGGGGTGACCTTATTTATTTTCTCCATCCACTGTTAATTGATATTTCTGTATGATTGCATATTGCTAACTGCTAAAAGCCACTGATTAAGCATGTATACTATTGTATTTATTTATACTGATCACCAGTGGTGGATGTATTTCTCCTTGGAGTTCTGTACATTTTTTCTTATGTAGTTTGATGCTCTATTTTTTCTTATGTAGTTTGATGTTAGGTACTTTGGTAGACTCATTGTAATATCTTCTTGGAGGACTGGCTGCTGCTTCACTTGTAATTTTTCTGATTTAAACACTAATTAGTCTGAAATGAATATTCAATTTCCAGATATCATTGTAAAGGTGTTATAATAGACTGAATGTTTATGTTTAATCATCTATGCCTTCATGTTGACCTTTTAAATACATACTTACTCACTTTATGTTGACAGAATTGAACATACAGCACATAAAATGATGTTTAAAGATATTCATGCACTGGTAACGAATAAATCTAATCAATTGTCACATTCATTACGTCACATACCTCTTTTTAATGATGAGGACACTTAAAATCTAATCTCTTTGTTATTTGCCATAGTACAGTATATTGTGATTAAATATTGCCACCATGTTGTACAACAGACTTCTTTATTTCTCCTATGCCAAAGAAATTTGTTGTTCTTTGACCAAAATGGCCTCAGATTTCCTCTATATGTCTTTATATTTCAATGGTTTTCCAGGAGACAACAAAAAGCTGGATCTCGATTTTAATTTTCATGTGTCAGTCTCTACCTTTTAAATGATTTATTTAGACAATGGATATTTTAAATACTTTTGATATAGTATAATTAATATGTAATTGAATGATGGAGAGTCAGAGACAGAGGGAGAGAAAGGCTATCTCCTTGGTACATTCTCCAAATAGTCACCATGGCCAGGGCTGCTAAGAACTCCATCTATGTTTCCTACATAGGTGATGGGGGCCCAAGGACTTAGACTATGTTCCCAGGGAGCTGGATCAGAAGCTGAGCACCAGGGCTCAAACTGGTGTTCAGATATCAGATACTGGAATCAAAGTTAGTTATCCACAATTCCAGCCTTTTGTTTTTAAATTGTTTTATTCATTTATCTTATTTATAAAGCGCAGACACACAGTAAGCGAGAGACAGTGATCTACCCTCTTGTTTTACTCTTCAGGTGCCTGCAAGATCTGGAGATGGCCCTGGCCAGAATGGAGGAACTTATATATTCCAGATCATGTTAGCAAAGACCTGAGTACTTGAGTATTCTGCTTTCTTCCAGTGTATGCAGTAGTGGAAACCTGGAATTTGGGGTAGAGCCAGGACTCAAGTACAAGCACACCAAGGTGAGAGGAGGGCATTCAAAATGACCTCCTTACCACTATGTGAAAGCGCACACCTCTCCTATTTTAATTGAGGATTCTGGAGGAGTCCATTTTCTGTCTTCAGTTAAGATACCAAGGAGGGGCTGGTTCTGTGGTGTAGCAGGTAAAGCCCCTGCCTGCAGTGCTGGCATCTCATATGGGCGTGGGTTTGAGTCCCTGCTCCTCCACTCCTGATCCAGCTCTCTCCAGTGTTGACAAGTCACAAATAGAGTCACTTACAGTGGCTTGGGAAAGCAGTAGAAGATGGCCCAAGTCATTAGGCCCCTTCACCCATAGGGGAGACCCAGAAGAAGCTCCTGGTTCCTGGCTTTTGATGGTCCCAGGCTGTTTGGGGAGTGAACCAGTGGATAGAAGACTTCTCTTTCTCTCTCTCCCTGCCTCTACCTCTCTGTTACTGCCTTTAAAATAAATAAATTAAAAAAAAAATAAAAAGGAGGAATCAAATCCCCAATTGGCTGCAACAGCCAGAGGTGTGCCAATCTGAAGCCAGGAGCCAGGAGTTTATTCCAGATCTCCCATGGGTACAGGGGCCCCAGGACTTGGGCCACCTTCTACTGCTTTCCCAGGCCATAGCAGAGAGCTGGATTAGAAGTGGAGCATCTGGGACTTGAACTGGTGCCCATATGGGATGCTGGCACTGCTGGTGGTGGGTTTACTCACTGCATCACAGTACTGAGCCAACATGGATTCCTTATATAATATTAGATTTGAACACATACACGCAACAGGATTTGAACAAACCAGAGAACTATCTTTTAAATACCTTTTTCTTTGTGTTTAGGTCTTACCAGCTGCTCTCTTCCAGTGCTTTTTCTCCCCTTTCTTCCAGCTCTTTTTACAGAACATCATATTGTGAACTACAGGCACCATACTGTGTTATGAAACTCTGGAACTTGTTACTTCTGTCTCACTTTGTTTTGGTGATTGCTATTCAAACTCCTTCTTCCCAGAGCCCTCACTCTTCCCAGTCTCTAGTAATCATAATTCTGTTTTTTTATTTATTTGAAAGGCAGAATTGTAGAGAGAGAGAGAGAGATAAAGAGAGAGGGAAAGAGAGATCTTCCATCTGCTGGTTCACTCCCCAAAAGGCTATAAAGGCCAAGACTGGGCCATATTGAAGTCAGGAGCCAGGAGCTTCATCTGGTCTCCTACATAGGTGCAGGGTCCCAAATATGTTGGCCTTTCCCCACTACCTTCCCAAACCATTAGCAGGGAGCTGGATCAAAAGTGGAATAGCCAGAGGGCTGGTGCTGTGGCATACTGGGTAAAGCTTTTGCCTGCAGTGCCAGCATCCCATATGGGCAGCTGTTTGAGTCATAGCTGCTTCTCTTCTGATCCAGCTCTCTGCTGATGGCCTGGGAAAGCAGTGGAAGATTGCCCAAGTCCTTGGGCCTCGGCATCCACAGGGGAGACCCAAAAGAAGATCCTAGCTTCAGATTGACCCAGCTCCTACCATTGTGGACATTCTGGAAGTAAACCAGTAGATGGAAGACACCTCTCTCTCTTTCTGTGTGTGTGTGTGTGTGTGTGTGTCTTCCTCTGCCTTTCAAGTAAATAAATAGATCTTTTTTAAAATAAAGTAAAGTGGAATATCCAGGATTTGAATTAGTGTCCATGTGGGATGCTGGTGCTACAGGAACAGCTTAACTCAAGGTGCATATAGTACCAACTACATTATCCTGTATTTTGATCCATTATTGTTTAATGTAGAGAACATTTTTTTTTCTGTATCTGGCTTATTTCCATTGACTTAATGATCTCCAGTTCCATTCATTTTGCAGTAAACAATATTTCATTCTTTTATGGCTGTATTATCTTAGCTGTTGTCAGCAGTGTTTAGTCAACATGGTAGTGTGGGTAGTTCTTTGCTATGCTGATTTCGTTTCCTTTTTACCCTGGAGTAGAATAGTTATATGTTATAGTAGATTGATTTTTAGTTTTTTTCTTTTACGAAGGACCATACTGTTTTCCATAATTCCTGTACTAATTTCCATTCCCATTAACAATATATAATGACTTTTAAAAATCTGCATTATTACTAGGCCCCTCCCCCACCCTTTTTTTTCTTTTTGGAGTAAGATGATATTCTTGTGTGTGTGTGTGTGTATGTTTTAAGATTTTATTTATTTATTTGAAAGATAGAGTTTTAGACAGAGAGAGGGAGAAACAGAGAAAGGTATTCTATCCACTGGTTCACTCCCCAAATGGCCACAATGGCTGAGGCTGGGCTGATCTGAGGCCAGGAGCCAGGAGTTTCTTCCAGGTCTCCCACATGGGTACAGGGGCCCAAGGACTTAGTCCATCTTCCACTGCTTTCCCAAGCCATAGTAGAGAGCTGGATTGAAAGAGCAGCAGCCGGGACTAGAACCCATGCCCATCTGAGATGCTGGCACTGCAGATGGAGGCTTGGCCCACTACACCATGGCATCAACCCTCCCCACTCAGTATATTTTGGTAGGCATTTCCTTTATGACAAGTGATATTGGCATCTCTCAACATACTTATTGACCATTTATTTGTATTTCTTCTGAGAAATATCTATTCAAGCTCTTTCCTAACTCTTAACTGTATTTGGATGTTCTTAACTCTCCATATATTTCTCCCAGCAGGTTGTGGTGCAGACTATCCTGAAGTATATACTCAGGCAAATAATTTCATTCTACATGTGTACTTTAAGCTACTCAAAGTAGTCCTAATTTGAATATTTTTTTAAAGATTTATTTGTTTATTTGGAAGGCAGAGTTACAGAGAGGCAGAGAGAGAGATATCTTCATCCTAGTCCCTTACCCAAATGGCTGCAATGGCCAGAGCTGAGCTGATCCAAATGCAGGAGCCAGGAGCTTCCTCTGGGGCCCCCACATGGGTGTAGGGGCCCAAGGACTTTGACCACCTTCCTCTGCTTTCCCAGGCACATTATCAGTGAGCTTGATTGGAAATGGAGCATCGAGGACTTGAACTGGTGCCCATATGGGATGCCGGCAGTACAGGTAGTTGCTTTAATCCCTGAGCCGCAGAGCTGACCCCTTAATTCAGTTATTAAATGTATTAATACTGAGGAAGGGGAGTGCATGTCACACAGACAACAGCGGGGAGAGTTGGGATGTCCAGGGTTCCGAGTCCACACATCGGCTCTGGAAGGGGAGCTTGCTATTGGTGAGTACCCTAGGAGGCAGTGGTGATGAATCAAGTGTTTGGGTCCCTTATAAGGACATCAAAGACCTGAATGAAATTCTGGACTCCTACATTGGATCTGACTCACTGCTAGCTTGGATCTGTAAGCACCTGGTGAGTGAACAAGCAAATGGAAGATCTGTCTGCCTCTCTCTGCCTCTCTGAATTTCAAAAAAATAAATATTAGTTAATATCTAACAAAACACTTCTATATTATAATTTTACACTTTAAAAATAGTTGATAAATCTGTGGAATATTGCATTACATAGCACATATATTAACACAAGAAACTAAGTATATCTACCCAGTTCATTAAGTATAGATATCACACAAGTTTCTTAGCTTCACTTTCAGATTTTCCAAATGATAAAATTTATTATGAAAAATGCTATAAATATTGTTCTGGAGCAATCTGTTCCTGAAACGTTTTTGAGAGAAATATTGAAGTTTGTTGTTGCTGTTGCTCTGTGGACATATGTCTTGATATTGATTTTTGATTTACTCCCAAGGGTGAGCCAAAGGTCTAGTTTTCTGAAGTATCATGAGTATATTCTTCCATCCATGAGGTACTTGTGCTTTTACAATTGCAACACACTTCCTTTTCACTGACTTTAGAGAGTGAATCCTCATATTGCCTTCCCTCAAACTCTAATTCTTTTGAGCACTGTATTCAACTTTAATTTACATTTTCCTGAACATTTTTGATTTTGCAAAGAACAAATACAGTCAGAAATGACTGGAATATATCCGTTAAAAAATTATGTGCAGTTCTGTCTCCATTTGCAAAAAGAATTTAATTATGCTTTCATTTAACTTCTTCACATGCTTCTAGAAAGTCAATATTTCACTATACATACTGTAATAAGTTATTCAGTGAAAGATTGTTTAATTGAAATTAGAAGAATTATATGAAAGCTTCTCTGTATCTAGTTTGTTTCTTTGTTATCTGAAGCCCAAAGGTCAGGGGATTTTAATTAATTTTCCATCACTGTCATCAACTAAGAGCTATACAGTAAGAGGTAAGATTAGGTAAAGACCATTGGCTGACAAATCTATGGCTAATAAATTCCTTTTCCATGAAAGTCAAAACACTTTTTAAAAATTTTCTCTTAGAAAATAATTGAAAAATGAGCATCTCCTTCCCTTATTTTCTTTCTTTCCCTAGTTTCTCTTACAGTCACCATTGTTTTCATATTTAAGGTCACCTTTCTAATTTTATGACACCCTTCTTCAGTGCAACTCAGACATTATCCACAACCTATCTTTTAGCAATGAACAATTCTTTTATTTCTGTTCCTGGTTTTCAATGCTTGTTCTATACATAGAAATAGGAAATGCCCTGAATGTAATGTGTAACTTAAAGAACATGGAAAAAGACTGTGCTGAATACTTTTGGTTCTATGCCATTAGATAGATAGATTTCAAATTCATTCTGTATTAACTTGTCCTACTTCAAACTGCAAAAATTTTTATGAGAAATGTTTTTGATTTATCTGACTGCTGACATTAATGCAAATGGTCTAAAAACTTCCATACACATAGCTTAGATCATGTTATCACATTAGTGGGATCATCATTTGTTTTAACTTATAGCTGATTTTATATAGTCTTGAGAAATAAATTATTGTGCAAATAAAGAACCCATGAGAATTTGAAATGAGTAACAAGGAATAAAGATGTTTTACCCCCCAAAAAAATGTATTAATACTGTCAAGTATTGTCTAAGCTGAAGACTATTCTCTAGACTTTGCCTTACTGATTCTTTGCTATATTTTGAACTGTGATATTTGAGAAGTAGAAAGATTCCAGCATTAGTAGAAACCTGTAATCAAGAGCTATACCTGGAAATCAAATCAAGGCACTCTGTAATATGATTAGGTTATCTTGACTGACATCATAAGCAAAAGGCTAAATTCCTGTTTCTAATTTAAACTGCTTTTCTCAACTGCTGTACATGATCTTCTACTGAAAATTGTTTTCTCTTTGTCATGATACCATTGATGGTTTCTTTTTTGCTTTGAATTCTTCTATTTCTCATCACTCATGCAAGTATCCCATGTGATCTCTCATTAATAAATTTCTGTAATTGTCCTTAATGAATCTGACCCTTTGTACTCTGAAAATCCTGTTTTCCTCCATCATGGGCCTCTTTCACAGCCTTCAGACTATAGTCTCTACTTCTTGTTGGACATTTCTTTGTAGCTTTGCAATTTGCAACTCAAGATCAATAAATCTAAAACTAAAACTACATCAGGTCAGTGCCACGGCTCACTAGCCCAATTCTTTGCCTGCAGTGCTGGTACTCTGGGTTCTAGTCCTGGTTGCTCCTCTTCCAGTCCAGCTCTCTGCTGTGGCCTGGGAGTGCAGTGGATGATGGCCCAAGTGCTTGGGCCCTGCACCTGCATGGGAAACCAAGAGGAAGCACCTGGCTCCTGACTTTGGATCAGCACAGCACACCAGCTATAGTGGCCATTTGGGGAGTGAACCAACAGAAGGAAGACCTTTCTCTCTGTCTCTCTCTCACTGTCTAACTCTGCCTGTCAAAAACAAACACACAAAAACCCAAAAAACTATATCATTCATTTCTCCATTTACTTGTTTAAGGATTTACTATGAGCAAGCCTTTGCCAAATCACAAAATAGAATATTTTTCCTGGTCTCCTGCAACTTTCTCATGTTTAATTTCATCTGGTGTCAAATGTTGCTACTTTTATTTCTGTTTCTGTTTTTCAATCTTTATTTCAATGTTTGTATGCAGTGTGGAAAAGAAGAGGTGCTATTCACTGAATCTTTTTTTTTTTGACAGGCAGAGTTAGTGAGAGAGAGAGAGAGAGAAAGAGAAAGGTCTTCCTTTTCCATTGGTTCACCCCCCAAGTGGCCCCTAAGGCCAGTGCATTGTGGCCGGGTGTGGCTGGCGTGCTGTGTTGATCTGAAGCCAGGAGCTAGGTGCTTCCTCCTGGTCTCCCATGTGGGTGAAGGGCCCAAGACTTGGGCCATCTTCCACTGCCTTCCTGGGCCACAGCAGAGAGCTGGACTGGAAAAGGAGCAATGGGGACAGAACTGGTGCCCCAACTGGGACTAGAACCTGGGGTGGTGGCACCACAAGCGGAGGATTAGCCTAGTGAGCCACAGCTGCAGCCCCAGCCACCCAGTGTTTACTTGTAACAATTTAAATTCATAATCATAGCTTTATATCATGACATAAACTCTGAGGTGATTGTTATTTGAAGTTAAAAATCAAAATAAATTAAACTGTTCAGTTAGAGTACTATTCTTTACCCATAATAACTTTCTCATTGTTCCAAATAGGCTAACTTCTGTTAGCTAAGCAAATTGCTAAGGCCAGCCCACATTGAATGTGCATTAGGTTCTACTTCAAAGATAGGAATAGGGAAGACATTTTGGACACTACAAATGTACAACTAATGTCATTGCTTGGTTCAATATGCTAAATGTATTTTCAAATTTCCTTTGTGATTTCTCCTTTCATTCATAGATTATTTAGAAGTCTGTTATTTCTTTTTTTCAAATTTATTTAATAAAATTTTTTCAAATTTATTTAATAAATGTAAATTTCCAAAGTACAACTTTTGGATGCAACAGCATCTCATATGGGCACCATCCATGTTTTGGCTGCTCCTCCTTCAAGCTAGCCTCTGATATGGCCAGGGAAAGCAGTAGAAGATGGCTCAGGTTCAAGGGCCCCTGTCCCATGTGGGAGACCTGGAGGAAGCTCCTGGCTCCTGCCTTCAAATCAGCATAGTTCTGGCCATTGGGGCCAGTTGAAGGGTGAACTAGTGGATGGAAGACCTTTCTCTCTTTCTCTTCTTCTATGCCTGTAACTTTACCTCTCAAATAAATAAATAAATCTTTAAAAAAAATAAAGAAGAAAAACAGATAGCCAGATCCCACAAGGGAGTTCCGAGTGACAGGATTGCACAGGGCCTAACAATGCATTGCAGCAAATTTGCATGAGAGGTCAGTGCTGCAGTCCAGGAGCCACAACTTGAGAATTACTGCTTTAGCTTTCTGAAAAGTAGCACAAATATTTCTGCTTTAAATTGTTCATATTATTAAGCCATCTCACAAGTAAAAAAGGAACCGGAAAGCTATTATTTACTAAAGTCTTTACTTAGAAATACCAATGTGATTACTGGCAGTTATTACCAACATCTAATTTGGCATGTCCTTGTCAAAGAATGTAACTTGCAAGACAATTACCCTATTTCATGATGAATAACTAAGGCTGAGCATGCCAAAGCTAAGTGACAGGACTATAATTCACTAGGCTTACAGTCTAGCAGTTGAGAACATACCAGAATGTGCCTGGCACAGTGTCAGCTACATAAGAAAAAGATGAATTAGACAGAGGCCTGTACTCAGATGTTCATTCTGGCAGGAAATGCAGCTTAAAAAAAATAAGGCACAAAAGAAAAGCAGATGGAAGAAAGTTCACATCTACTTCAAGGTCAGTAAACACCATTAGTGATTAAACTATGAACTTCACTATTCATAATTTATTAGATTCTTTTTTGACTTTTGATTCCAGTAGTCTTACTTCTTAAACCTGATGGTCTTTTCTGAGATAAGAACCCATATTTGCAAAGTTCATAAGATTCTGAAAGGAGTTCTAGAAATACTTATAAAATGACAAGTTGATGGGCTGATCTTCCAGTCCATCTTGTTTATCTGACACATACTTGGGTGTGGGCATTTGTGGTTAAGAAGCCTGTGTCCCCCTGAGGTTGACACCTGTCTCTGGCTCCCAACTCCAGCTTCCTGTAAGCATTAGGGACAGCCCAAGCAATCCAGTCTGTTATCTACATAAGAGATTTGCAATTAGGTTCTTGGCACCCAGCTGCAGCTAGTTCACTTTTTTGTGGACCTCTGGGAAGTGACTCAGTGGATACAAGACTTCTCTTTCTGAAATAAATCAAAAAGAAATGTATTTGAAATGGGAGGGTACTTCAGAAAATTCATAAAAGATGGAATTAAAAGGCAAATTTAGTTTGATGCACAGACTTTGAAGTCCATGCCTTTTTTTAGTAATATGCATTGTCCAAACTTTATGAAGTGCCCTCTTATAAATAAGGACCAATTTTTTTGAAAAACATAATATTCTTATTACTACTACCTCTCCTCACTTAAATATTTCCAATTTTAGTATATGTGTTGCCACAGTAAGTACTGCAACTACAGTTGTCTTTAAGGGTGGTTAGTTAGGGTGTCAGTATTATGTGGCATAGCAGGTAAAACCTCTGCCTACAGTGCTAATAGCCCATATGAGCATCAGTTTGAGTCTTGGCTGTTCCATTTCTATTGCAGCTCTCTGATAATGTGCCTGGGAAAGCAATGGAATATTGCTGAAGTCCTTGGGCCCCTGAACCCATGTTGCAGACCCAGATGAAGCTCCTGGCTTCTGAATTCAGCCTGGCCTGGCTCTGACTGTCACAGCCATTTGGGGAGTTAACCATGAGATGGAAGATTCATTCTCTCTCTCTCTTTCCCTACCCCTCCTTGTAACTCTGCCTTTCAAATAAAAATAAAATTAAATCTTAGAAAAGGATATTTAGTTAGTTTGTTTTTAACTTGAAAGGTAGAGACCGAAACATCTTGTATCCAGTGGCTCATTCCCCAAATGTCCACAATAGTCTAGGCTAGGCCAGATTGAAATCAGAAATAAGGAACCCAATTCAGATCCACCACATAGGTGTTAAGTACCCAAGTACTTGGGCCACCACGTGCTCCTTCCCAGGTTGTACAGTAGCAGGAAATGAAACTGGAAGTGGAGCTGGTACTTAGACCCAGGCACTGAAATATAGAATGTGGGTGTCTCAAGTGGCATCTTTTTTTTTTTATTTTAAAGATTTTATTTATTTGAAAGAGTTACAGAAAGAGGTAGAGACAGAGAGAGTGAGGACCCCATCCACTGGTTTATTCTCCAAATGGCCATAACCACCAGGGCTAGGCCAGGTCAAAGCCAGGTGCCAGAAGCCTCTTCTAGGTCTCCCATGTGGGTACAGGGGTGTAAGCACTTGTGCAAACCTCCACTGCTTTCCCAGGCACATCAGCAGGGAACTGGATTGGAAGTGGAGAGCCCAGACTTGAATCACACCCATATGGAATTCTGGCACTGCAAGCTGGAGATTTAACCCACTATACTACAGCACTGGCCTCATCAAGTGGAATCTTAAGTGTTGTGTCACTCACCCCAAATATGTTTATTTTAATATACAGTATTCCTGACTTCACTCAAGACATGAGTGTTCAAAGGAATTTCAACAACTTTTTGATAGAGAAGACAGAGACAGTCACAGAAGCACCAGTTTTCAAAAGTGTGGAAGAGTTAAATAATCAGAAAACAACAGGAGTGGAGGGTCAAGAAGTTGAGAAAGGAGTTTCAAGAATGATGCAGTCAATAGCATCAGGTATCTAATTGAGAAATCTGACAAAAAATGCAATAAAAAAAAAACTCATTTAGGTGCCCTGGTCATTATATCCTAAGAGTACAGAACCCATAACTGGATTAAGCTGGAGAATTATTTGAGATGAGGAATGAGAGACAGCAAGGATAACTGGTTTGAGAAGTGTGACTGTTGAGGGGAGTCACAGGGAGGGTTTTAGTACTAGCAGGATATTTATGGAAGGCTGAGAGACAATTGCTCTTTTGATTTGTTTTCAAGAAATATGACCTTGAAAGCCTTTGTTTCTATTGATGTGTACTAATACTATGATAGCAATCAGAAATCTTGCTTTCATTCCAGCAAAAAGTACTACCATATACCTTTTTAATTCCTTTGAACTGAACATAAAGGTCTCACTTTGCTGAGCAATGAATAGAAAGGACCAAGGTTATCTGATGATGATTCAGTTGTTTTCTTAGCAACATTAATTTCTTCAGATAGGAGAATCTCTTTCAGCTGTTATTCCTAGAAAATACTGGTATTTTGGCCTTGACATTTCCAGTCATGGTACATTTTAGATGATCTTTAATACTTTTTCTCCTATTCTTATCTGAATTTGTTCTGACTTTAGGAGAGAATTAATCATTTTTCTGGGGTTGCTTCTATGTGATTAAGGAACAATTCTTCATTTCTAGACTTGAGACAGGTTACATTCCTATCCCTTTCTTTAGGTCACCGACCACCGCAATCATTTGTAGAGTTCTGCAAATTATCAAAGTATAAAACCTGTGAGGAAGGCATATGTGACAAAAAACCAGTTCCATTTTTAACAGGGGTATCTTTAGGTCTATTCTGGTTCTTTGTGTGCTCCTCAGTTTTTAGTTCAGTAAAGTTGCCCACAGTGGGGATGCTGAGTTTGTTTTCATTACTTTCTAAACAAAGATCACCAGTGGCAAAGTCTGTAATGTGTTTCCTATGTTCAGGAATTTCCATATATTTTTGTTCCAGGTCATCAACATGACCTAAAAAGTTTTCAGTAAAGCTGTCATAATCACCAAACATGTCTTCACTGTCATTATGCTCAATCAGTTGCATAACCCACAGTTTTCCACCTCTGGCGCTGGGCCACCATCTCCTCCTCCCCCTTATTATCACCTGCCTTGAGCTCCACAGCTGGGTGGCAAAAATGATTGGACCATTTCTATTTCAGACAGACACCTCCCTGTGGATGTGGGAACCACCTTTATCCATGACATGAGTTGAGAGATCTGCCACTTTGTCATCCCTAATGACCCAGCCACCATGCTCAAGGGGACAGTGGAAGGTGGGGTGGAGGTAGTTACAGGGGCACACTGTGCCAGAATCTCCAACCAACATTGCTAAAACACCTCAAGTTAATGCCCAGGTACATCAGACAGGGCACAAGCATAGGTGCCCAGCCTTTCCTCATCCAATCAGGTCTGGATTTCTTTTTTCTTATCAATTTGTAACCAATTCCATGTGATTAGGTAGAATAATTTGTGATTTTAGTCTTATTTATGGGTCAGCATATGTGCTGTCTTTGTGTGTGTTCCACAGGGTGGTCTAAAAATATTAATTAGGTCAACATTTTGTCACTCACATTTATGATTGATTCATCTTTTTATCAATTATTTCATATATTACTATAAACAGTATCAATTATCAGATAATATTTGATTTAAAAAATTTTTTTTTCTTCTGTGAATTCTGTCTCATGTCCTTTGAGGTTGTTTTTAGGCATACTGACATAATTATGTTATCATGAAATATTATTTATTATGACAAAAAGTCTCTTAATACCTCTGGTCTTCTATTTCTTCTTGATAATTTGCTGCTAAATAAGGCATCCAATTGAGTTTTTTATGATTAGTGTTTTTATTGTGTATCCTTTTAAATTTAATTTATTGATTTGGGAGGGAGAGAAGACATACACACTTCCAGATATACATAGGTAGGTAGGTAGATAGATAGAGATAGGGAGATAGGGAGGAAGAGAGAAGTCTTGCTTATGGGTTTACTTCCCAGATAACTGCAATGTATGGGAATATGGCTGGGGCTGGGTTTGCCTCAATCCATGAGCTGGGAGTTCAGTCAGCATCTTTCCTGTGTGTGGCAAGAACCTAATTCCTTGAGCCATCCTCACTAGGTTATTCGCATGCAGGAAGTGGGAATCAGGAACTAGAGTGGGCATCAAACCTCCAGTGTGATTCATAGACATCTTAACTGATACTCTAAATTCTATGTTAAATGTGTACATCCATAAAACATTTTAAATATTTAATTGTAGTGCTCCTATTGATTGTTTCACTCAGTGTCATAGACTAAGGAGTGTACCTCCACAAATCTGTATTTGGATATGTTAAACTCCATGTGTCTGCATTTGGAAATAGAACCTTCAAATGGATAATTAAGGTTGATTGAGATTCTATAGGTGTGCCTTAATCCCATTCAACTTGGTCTTTGTCGGGGAGAAACCAGTGATGAGAGCATACAAAGAAGAGGCAATATGAGGACATTGTGAGAAGTTGGCTATTCTTAAATTGTAAAGACCTCAGAAAAAACTAAATCTGCAAGCACCTTTTTTTTAAATTTAAAGATCTATTTATTTATTTCAAAGTCAGAGTTCAACATAGAGAGAAGGAGAGGCAGAGATAGGTCTTCCGTCTGCTGGTTCACTACCCAGTTTGCCACAATGGCTGGCGCTGCACTGATCTGAGGCCAGGAACCAGAATCTTCTTCTGGGTCGCTCAAGCAGGTACAGGGTCTCAAGGACTTGGACTATCTTCATCTTCTAACTGCTTTCCCCGGCCATAGCAGATGGATGGGAAGTGGAGCAACCAGAACTCTAACTGGTGCCCTTATGGAATGCCCACACTGCAGATGGCAGCTTTACCCACTAAACCACTGTGCCAACCCCAGCATCTCATTCTTAAACCATCATTCTACAGAATCATGAGAAAATAAATTTCTGTTAAGTTGCCTTCTCTATAGCATAGTATTATAGCATCTCTGTTAAATGAATACACTACTTTGTTGCATTAATTTATTTTGATGCATAATACTGATATGATTTATTTGTTACTCATAGCTTTAAAAATTACATTGAAAATAATTTATCCCAATATCTTTGGAGAAATACTGTACTGCTTCATATGGAATATAGATTTTTCTATTGAATAATTCAATTTTTTCCAACTTTTATTTAATACATATAAATTATCAAAATGCAACTTTTGGATTATAGTGGCTTTTCCCCCCCATTACCTCACTCCCACCTGCAACCATCTCATCTCCCACTCCTGTACCCACCCCATTCTTCATCACAATTCACTTTTTTTTTTCACTTTATACACAGAAGATCAACTTAGTATATCCTAAGTAAAGATTTCAACATACTGCACCCACACAGACACACAAAGTATAGAGTAATGTTTGAGTAGTAGTTTTACCATTACTTGGCATTTTACAACACATTAACAACAGAGGTCCTACATGGGGAGCAGGTGCACAGTGACTCCTGTTGTTGATTTAACAGTTGACACTCTTACTTATGATGTCTGTAATCACCCAAGGCTCTTGTCATGAGCTGCCAAGGCTATGGAAGCCTCTTGAGTTCAGAAACTGATCTTATTTAGACAAGGCCATATTCAAAGTGGAAGTTCTCTCCTCCATTCAGAGAAAGGTAATTCCTTCTTTGACGTGTTCTTTCTGCTGGGATCTTACAGGGATCTTTCATTTATTTATTTATTTATTTATTTATTTATTTATTTATTTATTTATTTATTTATTTATTTTTGCCACAGTGTCTTGGCTTTCCATGCCTGTGAAACTCTCATGGGCTTTTTAGCCAGATCTGAATCCCTTAATGGCTGATTCTGAGGCCAGAGTTCTGTTTAAGGCATTGCTATTCTATGAGTCTAATGTGTATCCTGCTTTCCATTTAGGATTATTCTCCTTTTTAATTCTATCAATTATTATTTGCAGACACTGGTCTTATTTATGTAATCCCTTTGACAATTGATCCTATCTTTTTGATCAATTATGAACTTAAACTGATTGCTTTAACAAAATGGCATTGGTACATGCCACCTTGATGGGATTGAATTGAAATCTCCTGGCACGTTTCTACCTCTACCATTAGGGGTAGTCTGAGCGAATATGTGCCAAACTGTACATCGCTTCCCTCTCTTATTCCTACTCTTATATTTAACAGGGCTTACTTTACAGTTAAATTTAAACACCTAAGAATAATTGTGTGTTAATTACAGAGTTCAACCAATAGTATTAAGTTAAAGAAAAAAATACTAAAAAGAATAAAATAGTTAAGTTGTTCCTCAACAGTCAGGACAAGGGCTGGTCAAGACATTGTTTCTCATAGTGTCCATTTTGCTTCAACAGGTTTCCTTTTAGGTGCTCAGTTAGTTGTCACCAATCAGGGAGAACATATGATATTTGTCCCTCTGGGACTGGCTTATTTCACTCAGCATGTTTTCCAGATTCCTCCATTTTGTTGCAAATGACCGGATTTTATTTTTTTTTACTGCTGTATAGTATTCTATAGAGTACATGCCCCATAATTTCTTTATCCAGTCTACTGTTGATGGGCATTTAGGTTGATTCCATGTTTTAGCTATTATGATTGAGCTGCAATAAACATTGAGGTGCAGACAGTTCTTTTATTTTCCAATTTAATTTCCTTTGGGTAAAATTCAAGGAGTTGGATGGCTGGGTTGTGTGGTAGGGCTATATTCAAGTTTCAGAGGAATCTCCAGACTGTCTTCCATAGTGGCTTTACCAGTTTGCATTCCCACCAACAGTGGAATAGTGTCCCCTTTTCCCTACATCTTGCCATCATCTATTGTTAGTTGATTTCTGAATGTGAGCCATTCTAACTGGCAGGAGGTGAAACCTCATTGTGGTTTTGATTTGCATTTCCCTGATGACTAGTGATCCTGAATATTTCTTCATGTGTCTGTTGGCCATTTGGACTTCTGCTTTTGAAAAATGTCTATTTAGGTCCTTGGGCCATCTCTTATGTGGGTTTTTTGTTTTGTTGTGGTGGAGTTGTTTGATCTCTTTGTAAATTCTGGTTATTAATCCTTTATCGGTTGTATAGTTTGCAAATATTTTTTTCCCATTCTGTTGGCTGCCTGTTCTCTTGCCTGACTGTTTCTTTTGCAGTACAGAAACTTCTCAATTTGATGTAATCCCAATTGTTAATTTTGGCTTTCCCTGCCCCTCTGAGGTCTTTTCCAAGAAGTCTTCCTATGCCTATATCTTGCAGCATTTCTCCGATGTTCTCTAATAATTTGATGGTGTTGGGTTGTAGACAGGAGACCTTGAATAGCTAAAGCAATTTTTTACAACAAAAGCAAAGCCAGAGGCATCACAATACCAGAATTCAAGACATACTACAGGGCAGTTATAATCAAAACAGCATGGTACTGGTACATAAATAGATGTATAGACCAATGGAACAGAATTGAAACACCAGAAATCAATCCAAACATCTACAGCCAACTTATATTTGAATAATTCTATTTATGTCTCCTATACACTGTACTATTTTTGTCTCTTTATATATTGAATCAATATGTGAATGTTTGACATTCTGTAATAATCACTTCAAATAATCATGTCTTTAATCAGTCAAGAGAATAAAAATGCTTGAAGATCTTTATACTTACAGATATTATTACCATTTTTAGTGGTCCTAATTCTTTCCTGTAAATCAGGGGTGGTAGATATCTGACCTGATACCCATATACAGCCCATGAAATCATTTGATCTGGTTCAGCCAAGACAATCCCAGGTGGTAATCTTAATTCAGTAAATCTATAGCTGGCTACTTTTTACATTGATAATTCTGTATGGCCTTAAAATAATGTTATAAATATCCAAATGATGGTTGGCAGAAAAATGGTTCCCAATCTCTGGTTATCCAAATAATCATCTTGAATCATTTTCTTTCAGCCTGGAGAACTTAACATCATATAGCATAGTAGGTTTTTGTTACATGTTAGTTGTTGTTAGTGTTTTGTTCAGAAAATTGTCTTTGTCCACCTTTATATATTAATTTTTTTTGAAAGACAAAATGAGAGATCCTCTGTCTGATCATACACTTCCCACATCCTTGCAATAGTTGCAGAAGGGCCAGGCTAAAACTAGGAGGCTGAAACTCAATTCAGAAATCCCATGTGTCTATCCAGCCAGGAGCCAAGTAATTGCTATCATCTGCTGCCACCATGGGTGTGAATTAGCTTGAAACTAAGCCAGAAGCAGCAGCGGGTACTCTGATATGGGACGTGAGTATCCCAAGAAACAGCTTATCACAATGAGACAAAATATCTGCCCTTGCTTATCTCATACTTTAGAATTTCACTAGATAACCAGGGATGAATATTTTCCTTCAAGACACTCAAAATTTATTTTCATTTTTCCTGAAAAGCATGCCATCATTCATGGGCAATGGCAGCCAGTATGTAATAGGCTGTTGTTTCATTAACTACTTCCTAGGTTTTTTTTTTTTTTGCATTTGACTTCCTTCAGTTTCTGATTTAAAGATTAATTTGTTTGAAAGAGAGGAGAGACAGAGAGACCTTTCATCCAGTGGTTTACTACCCAGTTGTCTGCAGTGGTCATGCTGGGCCAGGTTGAAGCCAAGAGCCTGTAATTTCATGGGTGGAAGGGGCCCAAATGCTTGGGCTATGTTGCTTTCCCAGAAACATTAACAGAGCACTTGATCAGGAGTAGCTGGGGCACAAACTGGTGCCCAGATGGGAATCTGACATCATAGGTGGCAGCATAACCCACTACACCACAATGCTGACCCCATGAACTTTTTCAATTTCAATTTCTTCAAGCTTTCTAATTTAAAATGCTTTGCTTTCTAAATTGTTTTGTGGGCTTCTAAATAGCTTAATATTCATATTTTATTTTTCATAAGTTAAAAAACAAACTGTTGGTCTATTTTCTGTCTCAGTCTGTTTTGTGATAAATATGTAATACAATAGGTCATTTAGAAAAAAATTGTTTCAAAATTTATTTTCTTGAAAGGCAGAGCAGTAGAAAAAGGAGAGAGAGAGAGAGATTCTAATATTCTTTTTTTTTTTGACAGGCAGAGTGGACAGTGAGAGAGAGACAGAGAGAAAGGTCTTCCTTTGCCATTGGTTCACCCTACAATGGCCGACGTGGCTGGTGTGCTGTGGCCGGTGCACTGCACTGATCCAATGGCAGGAGCCAGGTGCTTATCCTGGTCTCCCATGGGGTGCAGGACCCAAGGACTTGGGCCATCCTTCACTGCACTCCCAGGCCACAGCAGAGCTGGCCTGGAAGAGGGGCAACCAGGACAGAATCTGGCACTCTGACCGGGACTAGAACCTGGTGTGCCAGTGCCACAAGGTGGAGGATTAGCCTAGTGAGCCATGGCGCTGGCTCGAGATTCTAACATTCTTTCACTCACCGAATGGCTACAATAGCTACTATTGGGCAAGGCCACTGCCAGGAGCCAGGAGCTCCGTCTGGACCTCTGACATGGGTGGCAGGAATCTTAAGTCCTGGGACAATTATACATTGCATTCCTAGGTGCATTAGCAGGAAGCTGAATTGAAAGTTGAGCAACCAGGAATCCAACCAGCATTGTGGTATGAAATTTCAGCTTCACAAATGGTGACATAAGCTATTGTGCCAACAACCAACCCCGAGAAAACAAATCTTATTTTTTACAGTCTGGAAGCTGGGCAGTCTAAAGTTAAGAGGACTGATCCAGAAAGGGCCTTCTTCCTGGATCATAATGTGGCCAGTGACATCACATGGTGAGAGAAACTAAGAAGTAAAACTCATAGCTTTAGATCTTAGACAGAAACTTGAATGAGGATTAAGTTTCCAAAGCTTGCTTTATGCAGCTATATTAAGGTTCTAACATATTTCATGTTCCATTAGATTATTTTTATTCCACTTCTAGTATGTTGATTTAGCCTACAAGTAGGTTTTATTTCTTTTTTTTAATGTTATTGATTTGAAAGGCAGAGTTACACAAACACACACACACACACACAGAGAATATCTCCCATTCACTGACTGATTCATTTACCAAATGGTCACAACAGCCAGAGACTGACCAGTCTTAAGACAGGAGCCAGGATCTTCTTCCAGGTCTCTGACATGAGTGCATTCTTTATCTAACTTGCATATAATTTTTAACTATAGGAAGAAATTTGTAGACTGTTTAACCATATTGTCTTCCTGAAACACATGACTTAAATTTCTTTCTAGGTATTTTTTTCCCTTGAGTGTGAGTCAAATTTTCCTTTTTTTTTGATTTTTTTTAACTTTTATTTAATGAATATAAATTTCCAAAGTACGGCTTATGGATTACAATGGCTTCCCCCCCATAACGTCTCTCCCACCCACATCCCTCCCCTTTCCCACTCCCTCTCCCCTTCCATTCACATGAGGATTCATTTTCGATTCTCTTTATATACAGAAGATCAGTTTAGCATACATTAAGTAAAGATTTCAACAGTTTGCTCCCACAAAAACATAAAGTGAAAAATAATAGATGATTTTTTAAATGATGATGAAATCAGATCAGACCTATTGTCATGTTTAATCCCATTGAGAGTCAAGTTGGGAGTTGATAATTTCTTTTTTTTTTTTTTTTTACAGAAGATCAGTTTAGTATACATTAAATAAAGATTTCAACAGTTTGCACCCCCATAGAAACACAAAGCAAAATATACTGTTTGAGTACTCATTATAGCATTAAGTCTCAATGCACAGCACATTAAGGACAGAGATCCTACATGAGGAGTAAGTGCACAGTGACTCCTGTTGTTGACTTTACCAATTGACACTCCTGTCTATGGCATCAGTAATCTCCCTGTGCTCCAGTCATGAGTTTCCAAGGCTATGGAAGCCCTCTGAGTTCTCCGACTCTTATCTTGTTTAGACAAGGTCATAGTCAAAGTGGAGGTTCTCTCCTCCCTTCAGAGAAAGGTACCTCCTTTTTGAAGACCTGTTCTTTCCACTGGGATCTCACTCACAGAGATCTTTCATTTAGGTTTTTTTTTTTTTTTTCCAGAGAGTCTTGGCTTTCCATGCCTGAAATACTCTCATGGGCTTTTCAGCCAGATCGGAATGCCTTTAGGGCTGATTCTGAGCCCAGAGTGCTGTTTAGGACATCCACCATTCTATGAGTCTGCTGAGTATCTCGCTTCCCATGTTGGATCACTCTCCCCTTTATTTATTCTATCAGTTAGTATTAGCAGGTACTAGACTTGTTTATGTGCTTCCTTTGACTCTTAGTCCTTTCATTATGATCAATTGTGAACTGAAATTGATCACTTGGACTGGTGAGATGGCATTGGTACATGCCGCCTTGATGGGGTTGAACTGGAATCTCCTGGTATGTTTCTAACTCTACCATTTGGGGCAAGTCAGCTTGAGCATGTTCCAAATTGTACATCTCTTCCCTCTCTTATACCCACTCTTATGTTTAACAGGGATCACATTTCAGTTAAATTTCAACACTTAAGAATAACTGTGTATTAATTACAGAATTAAACCAGTCATATTAAATAGAACAGACAAAAAAACTACTAAGAGGGATAATGTATTAAGTTGTTCATTAAAAGTCAGGGCTATGCTGATCAAGTCACTGTTTCCCATAGTGTCCATTTCCTTCTTGGTGTTCAGTCAGTTGTCACCGATCAGGGAGAACATATGGTATTTGTCCCTTTGGGACTGGCTTATTTCACTCAGCATGATGTGTTCCAGATTCCTCCATTTTGTTGCAAATGTCTGGATTTCGTTGTTTCTTACTGCGGTGTGGTATTCTAAAGAGTACATATCCCATAATTTCTTTATCCAGTCTACCGTTGATGGGCATTTAGGTTGGTTCCAGGTCTTAGCTATTGTGAATTGAGCTGCAATAAACATTAGGGTGCAGACCGCTTTTTGTTTGCCAATTTAAATTCCTTTGGGTAAATTCCAAGGAGTGTGATGGCTGGGTCGAATGGTAGGGTTATCTTCAGGTTTCTGAGCAATCTCCAGACTGACTTCCATAGTGGCTTGACCAGTTTGCATTCCCACCAACAGTGGGTTAGTGTCCCTTTTTCCCCACATCCTTGCCAGCATCTGTTGTTGGTAGATTTCTGAATGTGAGCCATTCTAACCGGGGTGAGGTGAAACCTCATTGTGGTTTTGATTTGCATTTCCCTGATGGCGAGTGACCTTGAACATTTTTTCATTTGTCTGTTGGGCATTTGGATTTCCTCTTTGGAAAAATGTCTATTGAGGTCCTTGGCCCATCTCTTAAGTGGATTGTTGGTTTTGTTTTTGTGGAGTTTCTTGATCTCTTTGTAGATTCTGGTTATTAACCCTTTATCTGTTGCATAGTTTGCAAATATTTTTTCCCATTCTGTCGGTTGTCTCTTCACTCTCCTGACTGTTTCTTTTGCAGTACAGAAACTTCTCAATTTGAAGCAATCCCAATAGTTGATTTTGGCTTTGACTGCCTGTGCCTCCCGGGTCTTTTCCAGAAATTCTTTGCCTGTGCCAATATCTTGAAGGGTTTCTCCAATGTTCTCTAGTAACTTGATGGTGTCAGGTCATAGATTTAGGTCTTTAATCCATGTTGAGTGGATTTTTGTGTAAGGTGAAAGGTAGGGGTCTTGCTTCATGCTTCTGCACGTGGAAATCCAGTTTTCCCAGCACCATTTATTGAATAGACTGTCCTTGCTCCAGGAATTGGTTTTATATCCTTGATCAAATATGAGTTGGCTGAAGATGTTTGGGTTGATTTCTGGTGTTTCAATTCTGTTCCATTGGTCTATCCATCTGTTTCTGAACCAGTACCATGCTGTTTTGATTACAACTGCCCTGTAGTATGTCCTGAAATCTGGTATTGTGATGCCTCCGGCTTTGTTTTTGTTGTACAAGATTGCTTTAGCTATACGAGGTCTCTTGTGCCTCCATATAAATTTCAGCACCATTTTTTCCAGATCTGAGAAGAAGGTCTTCGGTATCTTGATTGGTATTGCATTGAATCTATGAATTTCTTTTAGGAGAATCGGCATTTTGATGATATTGATTCTTCCAATCCATGAGCATGGAAGATTTTTCCATTTCTTGGTATCCTCTTCTATTTCTTTCTTTAAGGTTTTGTAATTTTCATCGTAGAGATCTTGAACGTCCTTGGTTAAGTTTATTGCAAGGTATTTGATTGTTTTTGTAGCTATTGTGAATGGGATTGATCTTAGAAGTTCTTCCTCAGCCATGGCATTGTCTGTGTATACAAAGGCTGTTGATTTTTGTGCATTGATTTTATACCCTGCTACTTTGCCAAACTCTTCTATGAGTTCCAATAGTCTCTTAGTAGAGTTCTTTGGGTCCCCTACATAAAGAATCATGTCATCTGCAAAGAGGGATAGTTTGAATTTTTCCTTCCCAATTTGTATCCCTTTAATTTCTTTTTCTTGCCTAATAGCTCTGGCTAGATCCTCCAGAACTATATTGAATAGCAGTGGTGAGAGTGGGCATCCCTCTCTGGTACCAGATCTCAGTGGAAATGCTTCCAACTTTTCCCCATTCAATAGGATGTTGGCTGTGGGTTTTTCATAGATTGCTTTGATTGTATTGAGGAATGTTCCTTCCAAACCAAGTTTGCTTAGAGCTTTCATCATGAACGGGTGTTGTATTTTATCAAATGCTTTCTCGGCATCTATTGAGATAATCATATGGTTTTTCTTCTGCAGTCTGTTAATGTGGTGTATCGCATTCATTGTCTTGCACACATTAAACCATCCCTGCATACCAGGGATAAATCCCAGTTGGTCTGGGTGGATGATCTTTCTGAAGCGTTGTTGCATTCTATTCGCGAGAATTTTATTGAGGATTTTTGCCTCTATGTTCATCAGGGATATTGGTCTGTAATTCTCTTTCAGTGCTGCATCTTTTTCCGGCTTAGGAATTAAGGTGATGCTGGCTTCATAGAAACAATTTGGGAGGATTCCCTCTTCTTCGATTGTTCTGAATAGTTTGAGAAAAATTGGAGTTAGTTCTTCTTTAAATGTCTGGTAGAATTCAGCGGTGAATCCATCTGGTCCTGGGCTTTTCTTTGTTGGGAGGGCCTTTATTACTGTTTCAATTTCTGTCTCAGTTATTGGTCTGTTTAGGTTTTTGATGTCTTCCTGGTTCAATTTAGGTAGGTTGCATGTGTCCAGGAATCTATCCATTTCTGATAGGTTTCCCTGTTTGCTGGCATACAAGTCCTTGTAGTAATTTCTGATGATTCTTTTTATTTCTGTGGTGTCTGTTGTTATGTTTCCTTTTTCATCTCTGATTTTATTGATTTGGGTCTTTTCTCTTCTTTTTTTAGCTAGTTGGCCAATGGGGTGTCAATTTTGTTTATTTTTTCAAAAAACCAGCTCCTCGTTTGGCTGATTTTTTGTAATGTTTTTTTGGATTCAATCCTTTTGATTTCTTCTCTGATTTTAATGATTTCTCTTCTCCTACTAGATTTGGGTCTGGTTTGCTGTAGGTTTTCTAGATCCTTGAGGTGAATTGAAAGCTCATCTGTTTGGTGCCTTTCCAATTTCTTGATGTAGGCACCTATTGATATAAACTTTCCTCATAACACTGCTTTTGCTGCGTCCCATAAGTTTTGGTATGTTGTGCTGTTATCCTCATTCCAGAAAGTTTTTGATTTCTCTTTTGATTTCTTCTATGACCCATTGTTCATTCAGGAGCATGTTGTTCAATCTCCATGTGTTTGCGTATGCTCTAGGGGTTCCTGAGTTACTAATTTCCAACTTCATTCCTTTATGGTCTGAGAAGCTGCATGGTATGATTCTAATTCTTTTGAATTTGCTGAGACTTGCTTTATGGCCTAGTAACTTCATAGTGTCTTATTTTCAGTTATCTTTTTTTCCAGTTTCTGTATTATGCTTATAGTATATTTTTCTCATACATATGACAAACGACCCTACACATTTTACTCTTTGTTCAAATGGTCATTGGCATAGAGTGTTTGAAAATGCAAGGGCAAAGTATTTGTACCCTCATTTACTATTTCTACTATATGTATTTACTCAGATTACTATCTTATTTTGATTATTTGTAGGTTTTTTAAACATCACAGTAATACTTGCTAGATGTATTTATTTGTTGTTTTATTAATTTTTATTATTTATGTGTTATTTACTGATGCATTATAAAGAAGTATATATACATTTGGCTTTTAAATTTTGCTCACTTTTTAAAGCATGCATATTTTGTATGTATAGATTTAGGAGTTTAGTGATGTTTCTCATTATACCCTCCCTTTCATGTCTCTGCACTTCCTTCTCCTTCCCTTTTTTAAAATTTATTATTTAAGGAATTCACACTTCATGAGTATCCTTTAGAAATATAGTGATTCTTCCCACCACACCCACACTCCCAACCACACTCCCTCTCTCCTCCTCCTCTTCCTTTCCCCTGGCCAGTCCCATTCTGCATTAAGGTCCATTTTCAACTACGTTTGTACAATGATTTTACCATGATCTATTTTCAGTTTATTTTATACTCAGAAGATTAACCCTACACTAAGAATCCAATAAGTAGTAAGAAGAACAAAAGCTCTGTTTTTCAACAATAGATACAAAGGCTGTAAACAATCATTGAATCTCAAAATGTGAATTTCACTACTTTTTTACTCTATTAGTTACCACAGATCAGGAAAAACATATGGCATTTGCCTTTCTGGGACTGGATTATTTTAGTGGTTATAGTGGTTATAGTGGCTTCTAGTTTCATCCAGTTTGTTTCAAAAGACAAGGTTTTATTCTTTTTTAAATCTAAGTCAGATTATATACTGTATATGTACCCCAATTTCTTAATACAGTCATTAATTGAGGACATCTGGGTTGATTCCATATCTTGGTTGTTGTGTTTCAGTAAACATGGACTATTCATATGCTAATTTCATTTCATTTGGGTAAATTCTCAGGGCTAGGATTGCTAGGTCATGTGGTAGATCTATTTTCAATTTTGTATCATTGTTTTTTGAATCTCAGTTCTGCTTTCTTGTTTTCTTTTTTATTTTTAAGATTTATTTATGAATTTGAAAGGCAGAGAGAGAGGTCTTCCATCTGCTAGTTCACTCCCACAGATGCCTACAATGGCTGGAGATGTGCTGATCTGAATCCAGAAGCCAGGAGCATCTTCTGGGTCCCCAATGTGGGTGCAGTGGACCAAGGATTTGGATCATCTTCCACTGTTTTCCCAGGCCACAGCAGAGAGCTGGATCAGAAAACAAGCAGCCAGGACTCTTACTGGTGCCCATATGGGGTGCTGGCATTGCAGGCGACAGCTTTTACCCACTACAGCCCAGTGCTGGCCCCATTTCATAAGTTTTGCATGTTGTAGTGTCATCTTCATTCATTTCCAGGAATTCTTTGGTTTCCCATTTGATTGCTTCTGTGAATCACTGTTCATCATTCAATATTGTGTTATTCAGTCTCCATATATTTGCATATTTTCTAGAGATTCTTACATTCTAAATCTCTAGCTTTATCTCATTGTGGTCAGAAAGGACACATGGTATGATTTCAATAATTTGGGTTTGCTGAGACTTGCTTTATGGCCTAGCATATGGTCTATCCTAGAGAAGGTTCCACATAGTGATGAAAATAATGTGTATTCTGCAACTGTGAGATATTCAGTAGATATCTGTTCAGTCCATTTGATCCACAGTGTTTTTTTTTTAAGATTTATTTATTTGAAAGTCAGGATTACACACAGAGAGAGGAGAGGCAGAGGGAGAGAAGTCTTCCATCTGATGGTTCACTCCCCAATTGGCTGCAATGGTCAGAGCTGTGCCAATCTGAAGCCAGGAGCCAGGAGCTTCTGCTGGGTGCAGGGGCCCAAGGACTTGGGCCATCTTCTACTGCTATCCCAGGCCACAGAAGAGAGCTGGATTGGAAGAGGAGCAGCTGGGACTAGAACTGGCACCCATATGGGATGCTGGCACTTCATGCCGAGGTGTTAACCTGCTGCACCGCAGCACTGGCCCTGGCCCATAGTGTTGATTAGCTCTGATATTTCTTTGTTGGTTTTCTATCAAGTTGATCAGTCGATTGATGAAACTAGATGTTGAAGTCCTCCATTATTGGACTCCATGTTTCCCTTTATGTCAATTAAAAATTATTTTAAATAGCCTGGTGCTCTGGCATTGGTGTATATATTGGATGTTTATTATATCCATGTCTTCCTGTTAAATTGATCCCTTAATTATTGCATAGTACCCTTCTTTGTGTCTTTAAAAGAGAGTTACACACAAAGAGAAGGAAAGGTACAGAGAGAGAGGTTGTCCATCTGCTGGTTCACTCCCCAGTTGGCCTCAACAGCTACAGCTGAGCCATTCTGAAGCCAGGAGCTTCTTCCAGGTCTCCCACACAGGTGCAGGGGTCCAAGGACTTGAACCATCTTCTGCTGCTTTTTCAGGCCCATAGCAGAGAGCTGGATTAGAAATGGAACAGCCAAGACTTGAACTGACACCCATATGGGATGCTAGAACTGCAGATGGTGGTTTTACCCACTATGCCACAGCACCAGCCCCTGATGACATATTCTTTCAATTTCTGTTTGTTATGGAGAGTTTTTTTTTTTTCACCTTCATTCATAAATGAGAGCTTTGCAGGACATAGTATTCAGGGGTGACAATCTCTGCATTCTCTCCTAGCCTGTAGAGTTTCTGATGAGAAATCATCTGTGTCTAATTGGATATGTTTCTGAAGGTAATCATGTTTCTCTTGTGTACATTTTATAATTTTTATTAATGCTTTACTGTTGAAAGTTTGACTGCAAAGTATCATGGTGAAAATCTTTTTAGGTCATGTGTCTTAGGAGTTCTGTGTGCTTCCTGTACATGAGTGTCCCTTTCTTTCTCCAGGTTAGGGGACTTTTCCATAATTACTTCACTGAATACACCTTCCAATGTAATCTCTCTTTCCATACTTTCAGAAAATCCAAAGATCTATTTATGTTGGGTCATTTGATAGTATCCCATCAAAAAGTTTTTAACTTACAATTTCATCCTTTTCTCTCATCCATGACATTTCCTAAGATTTACCTTCCCACTCAGATACTTTTTATTCTGCTTTACATGTATGTTGTTAAGAATTCCACTGTATTTTTTATTTGACATTAACTTCTCTAGTTATAATATTTTCTTTGGTTTCTCTTCTAAATCTCTATTTCACAGATATGTTTTTCTTCCAAGTTATATATGGATTTCTTTAATTCATTGGATTTCACATTTCATCCACTGCATAAAAAAATCAGAAGTGAATTCTATTCCTTTTTAAACATATCCCCAATGTTTTCCCTTGGATATCCAGTTTCATGCTTTGGAAATCTAGGAATATATAATATTACTGTTGACTAAAATTCCTGTACAACTTTTTCTGATACAATGATTCCTCTCCCTTTCAAGAATTGTTTTAAAACTTTACAATATTGTTTAGTCTTGATCTTTAAATCCTACCCCATTACTCTGGGTAAAGATAAACTCCATTCACAAAAGTTATGGTCATGACTGCATGTTTGGGCAGCCTTCTTCTCCATTAAACTTTTCATTTTCATTTGTTTGAGGTGATCCTTCCTCGTCAGGTCCCTGTTCAGGTGCCCCTTGCTGTGAACCATGCAGCAAATATGCAGGTTGAAGAGGTGATGGTGTGCAATGAAAGGAAAATAAAAGATTATAGAAAAGTAGGGGCCAGCAGAACTCTCTCCAAGCAAGGAGCAGGAACTTCTCTCTGTCTTGCCCTGTGGCTTTTATTTTTGCCCTTTTTGTTTTAAATTATTTGACAGGTAGAGTTACAGACAGTGAGAGAGAGAGAGACAGAGAGAAAGGTATTCCTTCCATTGGTTCACCCCCCAAATGGCTGCTATGGCTGGTGCTGTGCTGATCCAAAGCCAGGAGCCAGGTGCTTCTTCCTGGTCTCCCATGCAGGTGCAGGTGCCCAAGCACTTGGGCCATCCACCACTGCCTTCCTGGGCCACAAAAGAGAGCTGGACTGGAAGAGGAACAACTGGGACTAGAACCCAGTGCCCATATGGGATGCCAGCACTGCAGGCAGAGGATTAACCAAGTGAACCATGGTGCTGGCCCTATTTCTGCCAGATACCCTTGGTGACACCAGGACAAGCCTCTGCTTAACTAAAAACAGCATTCTCTTTTTTTTTTTTTTTTTTTTTTTTTTTTTTTTTTTTTTTTTTTTTTTTTTTTTTTTTTTTTTTTTTTTTTTTTGACAGGCAGAGTGGACAGTGAGAGAGAGAGACAGAGAGAGAAAGGTCTTCCTTTGCCGTTGGTTCACCCTCCAATGGCCGCCGCTGCAGCCGGCGCACCGCGCTGATCCTGGCAGGAGCCAGGAGACAGGTGCTTTTCCTGGTCTCCCATGGGGTGCAGGGCCCAAGCACCTGGGCCATCCTCCACTGCACTCCCTGGCCATAGCAGAGAGCTGGCCTGGAAGAGGGGCAACCGGGACAGAATCCGGCGCCCCAACCGGGACTAGAACCCGGTGTGCCGGCGCCGCAAGGTGGAGGATTAGCCTATTGAGCCACGGCGCCGGCTTAGCATTCTCTACATGCAGATCTTGACCAGATATCATGTGATCACCACCTGACCCAGAAAGAGGAAGAGAATAGAACATTTGAGTAAAAAATTTCCTTGAACTACATCCCTGGAGGTGAGTGGGCCATGCCCCACTACTGGCTTTCCAAGCTGCAATGTCCCAGATTAGACTGTTCACATAACTCCCAGCTTCATTCTGCTGCATTCCTCAAATGGCTGCAGTGATATTTTCCACCTGGCCTCTGGCAATGTCTCTCTTTGGTCTCTTCCCCTCTAAATAGCCATTTAGTCCTTCCCCATTTGCCTCCAGTGGAGTCTTCTTTGCACTTCAGAGTGCAAATATCTTTAAGTAACTACCACATTCTATTGAAGCACCCTGTGCCTGAGGGAGTGAGTACTCATTTTCATGTAAAAATAATAATTATTCTAATTGTTGCAGGATACATTATGATGCTTATGAACATAGTTTATAAACAAGTTTACAAAAGTAGCACATAAAATTTTATTGGGTCAAGTATATAAATATTAATTATCAGTTCCTTGGACAATTTTTTAAAAAGATTTATTTATTTATTTGAGAGGTAGAGTTACAGAGAGAGGGAGAGATGAGGAGACAGGTTTTCTATCCACTGGTTCACTCCCTAAATGGTTACAATGGCTGGAGCTGGGTCAATATAGAAATGAGGAACTAGAAGCTTCTTCCGGGTCTTCCACATGGGTGCAGGGGCCCAAGCACTTGGACCATCCTCTACTGCTTTCCCAGGCCAACACCAGAGAGCTGGAAAAGAAATGGAGCATCCAGGACTCCACCCGGCACCCATACAGAGTTCCAGTGCTAACAGCAGAGGCTTGACCTACTACATCATAGTGCCAGGCCCTCCTTGAACACTTTCACTGTCTTCATCTCATCATAGCCCAGGACCACTCACCTAGATGTAGTGGAGTTTTTTTTTTTCCCCAGTACCTGGCCTGTGTTCTTTGCTATTTACCACTATTCTTGTTGCATCTTAACATAAACACATTCTTGCATAAGATGTCACCATCTTTGGTGTTTCAATGAACAGTAATCAGATAATAGAGACAAATATATTGCTTTAAATTTTTGAAAAAGGATTTATATTACTTGAACCATAATTAAGGAGAGATCTTCAATCCATTGGTTAACTACTCCAATGACTACAATTGCCAGCTCTGGGCCAGACCAAAGCCAGGAACCTAAAGCTCCAACTGTGTCTCTCACATGGGTGGTAGGGTCCGAAATACTTGCAACAGCTCCTGCTCCTTTCCCAGGCACATTAGCAGGAAGCCAGATTGGAAGTATAACAGCCATAACTCTAAACATTGACCTTAAGGGATGCCAGCATCACAGGAAGCAACTTAACCCATTGAGACAAAACATTGCTCCCTCCCCAAATCTATTTTAAAGGAATTTTCTTTTCACCTTGGTCAATCTTGAGCATGTGTCTTTTTTAGTTCATCTGGCATGCTAGTTTTGTTTTGCATTTATACTTATGTTTACTGATTACCATGTGAACAGCTTTCAGAATCATTAGAAGAAACCCCAGTTCTAGAATATTAAGGGAAACTCTATTGTGATTTTGGAATTTTAAAATTATTTTAAGGGTAGGGTAGTTTCATTGTGATTTTGCTCTCTGTTGCCATATAGATTACAGAGGAAACTGTTATATATAAGTAGCAAATAAGACACTCAGAAAAATCCACTTCCAGTCTTTGTGATTAGTGATCCAGGACTGATATGTTGAAGATGAATGTGCTGTTACAGGTGTTGGTGTCATTTGAAGACCTGGCTGTGGACTTCACCAAGGAGGAATGGCAGAACATGAATCATTCTCAGAGGACCCTATACAGGGATGTGATGCTAGAAATCTATAGCATCCTACTGTCCTTGGGTAAGTAAAAACCAGCTTGTACCCAGGTAGAATTATTTTTTCTCAGTTGAGAATTCAACAATTTATAAGGTTTCATATCTGGTTGGTATAGGATTTCAGGCCGTGAAAAATTTTTCCCTCTAGAAAGCAATTCAACTTGGCCTTTTTCTGGCACTGCTTCTGGGCCCAAGCTGTTGTCCCTCAAAACCCAAAGTTAGTGGTTTCACAAAGTCAAACATGATTTCCTATTAAAAGGGCACTGCATAAACAAGCCTGAGGTGATCTTCAAGTTGGAACAAGGAGCAGAACCATGGATGGTGGAAAAACCCCTGAACCAGAGCCTTTCAAGTAAGTGAGCACATGTTGGTCAGGGTGACTGGGACAGAAAGCTCAGCAGATGCTGACTGCAGCATTACTCACTAACTTTTCCTAAATCCCAGAATTTCTGCCAGCTGGTATCATACATGCAACAAAGGCATTCTACAGCCTCCAAGTAAGGCTGCCTTGCAAATATCCATCTAGCTGCTTTCCTGCTCTTGCTGAATATTTTCTTAGATTAACCAAAATGCAAGTGTTTTCTGGCTTTTATAAAGCTGTTTTCTCAGTTTGATACATCCCCTGAATTCTAACTTTTCTTTCTTCCTACCTTCAAAGCCTGTTCTGTGACATTTATTCAATTATTTATTCATTCTTTCAGTGCTTATTAATTGGCCAGCTCATAGACAATGTTTTACTACTTGCTGAAATTGAATTTCCACTTCTGGCTTTGAACAGACACAGGCCTTGTTATTGCTCAAATTTGTGGATGAAACGAGTGAATGGGAGCTCTCTCGTTGTCTCTGTCAAATAAATAAGAAAATAATAGGTTTTGCAAATATTTAAAAGGTGAAATGGCTCTGTCCTTATTCTTTCTGGCTCTCATTCTCTCATTCTCTGATCCATAAGTAAATAAAAAAAGAGCCTTTGTATTGTGACATCAGAAATCACGATACTAAGCATGACCTTACATAGGAACATGAAAATTGGTGGTCCTATGCTCACCAGGAGATTGACATCTAAGGACAAGTGTACCTGTGAATTTTATTGAGCAGCTCTTGTTTGTTTGGGAGGAGAGTTTGAACTTAGAATTCCTCTTTCTTTTTCTTTCTAAAAAGATATACTTTATTTTTTGAAGGCAGAATGAAAGAGAGACAGAGGAAGATCTTCATTCTGCTGGTTCACTCCTCAAATGGCCATATTGGCCAGGGCTGTACTAGGCTGAAGCCAGGAGCCTTAAACTCCATCTGGGTCTGATACATGCATGGCAGGGGACCAAGTGCTTGAGTCATTTTCCATTCCTTTCCCAGGTCCATTAGCATGGAGCTGGATCAGAAGCAAAGCAGCTAGTTCTCAAACTAGCATTGCAAATATGGGATGCTGGTATTGCAGAAAGTAGCTTGTGCTGTGCCATAATAACCCTCTCTTTTTTTAAAATATAATTCTAAAATGGAAAAGAGATAAATGTATAAGGGACTCAGCTTTTCTTTGAAAGGAGTTGACAAGAAATCCTCCAACACAGAAATCAAAAACATTCAAAACTTCAAATTATCAAACAGCAGTGTATAGAAGAAAAATAATAGGGAAAAGTAATGTCCACTGGAAAGTATTCAACATACTATTCCATTTAGAAAGTGAGTGGACATTTTTATGAAATGCTTTTCCACCTTCAAAAATGGTTATTTATCAGAATATTCTTGCAGCGTAGTGGGTAAAGATACCACCTGCAATGTTGGCATCCCCTTTAGAGGCTAGTTTGTGTCCTGGATGCTCTACTTCCTATCCATCTACATGTTAATGTGCCTAGGTAAGTAGTGGAAGATGGCCCATGTGTTTGTAACCCTGCCACAAATGTGGGAGACCCAAAGTTCCTGACTCTTGGCTTCTTTCTGGTGTGGCCCATGTGCATTATGGCCATCTGGAAGTGAACCAGCAGATGGAAGATCGATCTCTCTCTCTCTCCTATTCTCTCTCTTTAACTGCTTTTCAAAGTTTGAATTTTCAAAGTCAGAGTTACACAGAGGAAGAGATAGAATCATGTCCTCTACTGGTGCACTCCTCAAATAGTTGCAATAGCCAGGGTGAAGCTAAGAGTTCAGGGACCCAAGCACTTGTACTATATTCCACTGATTTCCCAGACACAGTAACAGAGAGCTGGATTGTAACTGGGGTAGCATGGCCTTGAACTGACATAGCAGGTGGTGTTTTTACCTGTTGCGCCACAATGCTAGCCCCAATAAATCTGAAAATATACAAATTAAATTATTTTAGTTATTTTCATCCACTTGAAAGAATGTCAGTGAGAGCAGGAGAGAGTAATATCTTCCATTCTTTGATCTGCTGCCAAATTTCCTGAACCATTAGTAGTAGACCAGTCTGAAGCAAAATGTCTGCAATGATATCTAGACTTTTCAAGTGTATATTCAGGTATTTCAAGTGAGTGGCAGAGTTGCAAGCACTTGAAGCATTATTCACTGCCTACAAGGATATATGATCAGCAACCTATATTGGAAACAGAGTAGCCGAGGCTCAAACTAGCACAGTTATGGGAAGCAGCCATCTCAAGCAGTGGCTTGACCCACTTGCCCAACTTAAAAAATATTTAAGGTACTTAAGAATATTTTTGAATATTGGGAAAACTATTGTAAAAACCACCAAATGATCATAAATGAATAACGTCTACTGATGTTAAATCCATGCAACTAAGATAACAATAAACTTGCTTTTCAACAAGCATTCCAAAAGAAACAGTTTGATATGGTTCATGAATTTGGTTACTTTTTTCTCATTGCAGTTGCTAACAGAAAGGATGACCTTATCAAAACCAACCAGAAAAGTGAAGAAGTAAATTTGAGGCAAGTTGTAATTACAAAAGTATCTCAACTCCCAACAGAGTTGAATTCAGAAAAAAAAAAGGAAAAGATTTAATTTAACCTCAGGACATATTTGTAACCTGATTATATAAAAGGAAAATAGTTTAGGAAAGAAACCTGAAGTATATGACTTATTGAATGTTCTACTCTCTAGGGGACCTGATGAAATACCAGCTGGAGAGAAACCTCATGGACCTAATGTCACTGGGAACTCACTCCAATACTTGGAACATCTTAGTCAACATCACCAGATTCAGAATATACAGCAGGCTTTTGAACACAGTGGCCAAGGGAAATGCTATAACAGGAAGAGACTATCCTTTGAATGTGAGAGGATTTGTGTGGAACACACCTCTAATAAATCAACTGTCATTTCAGGAAACAAAACTCTGGTTGAAAGTAAAAATTTCCATAAAAATGTCTATCTCAATAAATATCAAAAAGCAGGAGAGAATCTCCATGGATCTTTTGAGTATGATGAATCTCTGAATTACAAATCAGATCTTACAATGTATCAGAGAACACATATGGGGTAAACTGTCCATATATGTAAGCACTGTGGGAAGTCTTTCAGCTGTAAATCCTGCCTTACTATCCACCACAGAACTCACATAGGGGAAAATCTCATTGAGTGCATTGAATGTGGGAAAAGCATCTACCAGAAGTCAGACATCACTAAAGACCAGAGCATTGCCACATGGAAAATCTTCATGAATGTAGTGAGTGTGGAAAAGCCTTTTATCAGAAGTCATATCTCGTTAAACACCAGAGAATCCACACAGGAGAGAAACCTTATGAATGTAAGATATGTGGGAGAGCATTTTGCCAGAATTCACAACTTAGTACACATCAGAAAATTCACACAGGGGAGAAACCTTATGAGTGCAATGAATGTGGAAAAGCCTTTTATCGGAAATCACATCTCGTTATGCATCAGAGAACTCACACAGGGGAGAAACCTTACAAATGTAATGAGTGTGGAAAAGCCTTTTCCCAGAGTTCAGTCCTCAATAAACATCAGATAATTCACACAGCAGAGAAACCTTATAAGTGAAATATATGTGGAAAAGCCTTTCGTTGGAAGTCAAGTATCATTATACATCAGAAAATTCACACAAGGGAGAAATCTCATGAATGCAATAATTGTGGAAAACCCTTTTGCCCCAGGACTGCCCTCATTAGCTGTAAGAGAAATCATACAAAGGAGAAACCATGATTGTAATGTGTTGAAAATCATTTTGCCACAGGTCTGCCCTCATTAACTATCAGAATTCACAGAAGAGAGAAACCTTATGAATGTAATATGTGTGGAAAAGCATTTTGCCAGAAGTCCCAACTAATTTTTCATTAGAGCATGCTCACAGGGGAAAAAAAAATCTTATAAATGCAAAGAATGTGTAGAAACATTTTTTCCAGAATTCAAGGCTCAGTAGTCATAAAATTCACACAGAAGGAAACATTTTCAATTGACTAAATATAAAAAGGACATATTTTCCAGGAATACATGTCAGCATACATGATAGAATTCACACAAAGAAGAAAACCATGATAATGGAATCTTTGTGAACAATTACTTTGACAGAAGTCTTCAGCACACATGAGAGAAATCACAGGAGAAAAGATACATGGATATAGATGAAAATTTTCTACCATAGGCCAGCTGTTATTATCAGAGAACTTACAGAGGAAAATCTCTACACATGCAATGGAAGTGGAAAATCCATTTACTCAAAGGCAATCTTCAGCAAAAATTACTGAATTTTGCAAAGAATGCACTGTATACATGTATTGGATGTGAAAAAATGTTTTTGCAAATCAAACTTCAACAGATTTTAGGGTTTTCACAGGAGGAAGTAACAAGGTATGAAGACCTGCTATATGTTCTTCAAAATCATCTTCCTTTGTGTCATACAACCTGCATTTTTAGCTTCCCTACTGTGAGTAGGACAGTGGAAATGAGCTCTGCTTTCACATGTGAGTGTTAATAAATATTGCCTATAATATTTACTTAAGGTGCCATTCTCATTTACAAAGTTACTTGATGCAGATGTTGTGTTGTCTGCCTATGATTTTCCCCCTACATTATTCTGGTACAGAACAGTGTTATGATCACAGTCACATCACCTCACTCATTTACGAGCCATATGCTCTATTTTTAGCTTTGGATAATGAGTATTTTGCCTAGGGTAGGGAGTGAGTCTCCTGTAGTCATGAGTCTCTGAAGCCAGCAGAATCCCAAACTTTACTTTGTGTATGTCTTCTAGACTGCTGCTTTTTCCAGCTTCTGTGCTTTTCCTATTTCTACTTTTTTATTTATGTTTAATTTTATTTGTTAAACAAGTTTCATGTATTTCATATTGTACATATTGAGAACTATAGTAGGATTCCCTGCATTCTCCCTCCCCCCACAGTACAATCCTTCCTGCCCCTGCATCTGAGATACCCAGTCTTAATTTTACCATAATCTATTTCCAGTATACTTAATGATCATATAGTTAACCCTGCTCTAGGTAAAGGCATTCAACATGTAGTATGGAGAGAGAGAAACAATACAGAACAGAAGTAAAGAAATACTGTTACTCAATGGAAGAGGCAGGGCTATAAACAGTCCTCAGACCTCAAAATGTCTGTTTCACTCCAATACATTATATTTCAACTATTCTATTAGTTACATTGGATCAGAAGAAACATATGGTATCTGTCTTTTTGAGGTTGGTTTATTTCACTAATTATAATAGGTTCTAATTGCAACCATCTTGTTGTAAAAGACAGGATTTCACATTTTTTACAGTTAAGTAGTACTCCATAGTGTATATACACCATAATTTCTTTATACGCTCCACAGCTGATAAATATTTGGGTTGACTCTGTATCTCTGCTATTGTGAGTTGTGTTGCAGTGAATGTGGGGTTACCGATAACTATTTCAGATGCTGATTTCTTTGGTTTGAGTAAATTCCCAGAGAGGGATGTCTGGATCATATGGTATGTCTATATTCAGCTTTCTGATGTTTCTACATACTGTTTTCCACAGTGGTTACACCAGTTTACATTCCCACCAAGCATCAATCAGGGTACCTTTTCCCCACATCCTCTGCAGCATTTGTCATTTGTTTATTTCAGTACTCAAACCATTCTAACTGGAGTGAGGTGAGACTCTGGTTTTGATTTGTATTTTCCTGTTGCTAGTGATCCTGAGCATTTTTCAAAAATGTGTTGGCCATTGGAATTTTCTCTCTTGAGAAACTCATTTTTAAGTCTTTTGCCCATTTATTCATGGGATTGTTTGTTTTGTTGAATTTTTTTAGCTGTTCATAGATTCTGGATGTGAACCTTTTCTCAGTTGCATAATTTGCAAATATTTTCTCCCATTCTATGGGTTGTCTCTTCTGTTTGCTGAGTATTTCTTTTTTATTGCAGGAGCGTCTCAGCTTGATGTAATCCCAGTTGTCAATTGTGGCTTTGATTGCATATGTTTTGGGTGCCTTTTCCAAGCAGTCTTTGCCTGTGTCAATGTCTGTAGAGTTTTTCCCATGCTTTCTAATGATGTGGTGGTTTCCAGTCATAGATTTAGGTCTTTGATCCATTTTGAGTGGATTTTTGTTTAAGGTGTAAGATTGCATCTTTTTCAGATTTAGATATTAAGGTGATGCAGGTTTCATAAAAGGAGATTGGGAGGGTTCCTTTCAATTGTTTCGAATAGCTTGAGAAGAATTGAGATTAGTTCTGCTTTAATGTCTGGTAGAATTCAGTGGTGAAACCATCTGGTCTGGGCTTTTCTTTATTGGGAGAGTCTTTATTATTGATTCAGTTTCCATCTTGGTTATTGGTCTGTTTAGGTTTTCTATATCATCATGACTCAATTTTCATAGGTTGTATGTTTCTTGAGATCTATCAATTTCTTCTAGGTTTCCTAGTTTATTGCCATGCATAATAATTTCTGATGACACTTTTTGTTTCTGTGGTATCTGTTATATTTATTTTTTGTCTGATTTTGTTGATTTGGGTCTTTTCCTTTTGTTTATGGTTAGTTGTGCCAATGGTGTGCCAATTTTTGTTTATTTTTTTCAAAAAACAGCTCTTCATTTCACTGTGGTTTTTTTTTTTGTATTTTTTGTTTCAATTTATTGTTTTTCTAGTTTCTTGGGATGCATAGATAGCTCCTTTATATGGTACTTTTCCAGTTTCTCTATGTAGGCACCAACTGTTACACCAGTTATTACAAACTTTTCCTGTACTGCATATGTTTTGATATGTGTTGTCACCTTCATTTATGTCTAGAAATTTTATTTATTTTTTATTCTGTTACCCACTGTTCTTTCAGCAGCATGTTGTTCAGTCTCCATGTGTTCTATAGGAACACATCAACTAAATACCTTTGCAGTCCTGAGATTTTCCCAAAAAGAACATAAATGTGAGCAGCATTCAAATACCACCCAAAACTCCAACTCATTTGAATATCTGATTAGGAATTGCCTCAGAACCATCCCAACTCTAGAAAGGGAAAACACCCAATCTTGTATTGCAACAATCATTTTATTCTTAGGTTGCTCACCCTCTTATCTGGGAGTGTTCTGTTCCTTTTATCATTAATTTACTTCTGTTCCTGGAATTTCCTCACATTTGGCAATAGGAAATTGGAGTACAATCTAGTTTTGGAATTCCTTCTTTAATGTAGACACTAGTACAGAGCTTCAGGGTTGTCTGATATGGTAGCTTCAGATTCTGTTTCTCTTTTTCATTACTTTTTCATTATCCTCTCCCTTCCAGGTGACCCTCAGTCTTTTTTTTTTTTTTTTAATCTCTGTGAATTTCCCAACTCACAAAGTTTTTTCTGGCTGGACTCTAACTGGATTTACATTCAATTCCTATCTCATCTTGTGCCCATTCAAAGTGGACACTTCAACCATATGGAAAGGCCATTTCTATTTCTAGGTGACTGGAATACAAATGTGATAACAGATGCTCTGTTGGCAGGTCCACCTTTTAAAATTTTTTTAAAGATTTATTTTATCTATTTGAAAGGCGGAGTTACAGAGAGGCAGAGGCAGAGAGAGAGAGAGAGAGTTCTTCCATCTGATGGTTCACTCCCCAGATTGCTGCAACAGCTACAACTGTGCCAATCTGAAGCCAGGAGCCAGGAGCTTCTTCCATGTCTCCCACATGGGTGCAGGGGCTCAAGCACTTGGGCCATCTTCTATTGCTTTCCTAGGCCATAGCAGAGAGCTGAATTGGAAGTGGGACATCTGGGACTTGAACCAGTCCCCATATGGGATTCTGGCACTATAGGTACCAACTTTATGCATTACACCACAATACCAGCCCCATCTCTACCTTTTTTATTTAGTATCCTGAGGACAGTCTTACAAGTGATTCTCTCCACTTAAAATGCAACAAGTTGAGACACTGCATTGGCCCTGGGCATAGCCCATGGGGATATTCTAATGCTATTCATGAACTGCAAACCTCAAATCCAAAAATAAACATTTTAAGGGAAACCTATGCTTGCATTGAAAATATAATCCAAATAATGGCAAAATTGTAATATTATTCCAGAAAGTGTTGACTTTAAGATCAAAGCATTTTTAGAAACAGAACATTCAGTATTGATAAAGGATTCAAACTATCAGGATGATTTAAGTATTATAAACAGTGTTTGCTGACCCAACTGAATCCTACCGTAAATAAAATTATTTTGGGTAGTGTAATGCGGTAGACAAATCATAGTGGGAGACACAGTCACCTCTCACTGTGGGATTTAGACAGATATCTAATATGTGGACATGCAACCATGTCAATTATTATCATTCAAAGTACAAGCTCCAAATATTTGCTTTTGTTGATTTTTTTTCCCACCAAGCCAGCAAAGTATAATCCATAAACACAGGAACTATCCCACATTAAAGGAGAAGTTAAATTCTAAGTACATGAGAGTTTGCCAGAGTCCATGCTCTGTACAACCCTGGGAATTATGTGTTGGGTCTATTACTGGTCCCATCCTGGAGCCTCTTTCCAGAAGAGTAGGCTTTTACTGGCTGCAGTAACCACACTTTTCTACATAGAGTCATCTTTGGGTAGTCAGGGGACTTCCAAATTCCAATGAGAATTAGCTCACAAAGGGATGGAAGTGTGTATTTGAGTGAACTTGGGAACATTCTAATAGAGTAAGAGTTAACTGTGTAGTCTCAATTCTGGGTCTCAGTTCTTGAGTCTGCAAACTTCAGGAATGAGATGAGGAAGATGGAAGAGTGAATGGAGATGCTATGATGTATTGTGCAAATTAAAGATTATTTTGATGCAAAGAAACATGAAACTACATGTAGTATTTCATAATATATTTTCACATATACTTATTAACTAGCCCCATATTTTTTTTTATTTGACAGAGTTACAGACAGTGAGAGAGACAGATAAAAAAGTCTTCCCTCTACTGGTTCACTCCCGAAATGGTCGCTACGGCCGGCGCTGCACTGATCCGAAGTCAGAAACCAGGTGCCTCTTCCTGGTCTCCCATGTGGGTACAGGGCCCAAACACTTGGGCCATCCTCCACTGCCCTCCTGGGCCACAGCAGAGAGCTGGACTGGAAGAGGAGCAACCGGGACTAAAACCGGTTCCCATATTGGATGCTGACACCACAGGCGGAGGATTAACCAAGTGAGCCATGGCACCGGCCCCTAACCCCATATATTTTTAACATTTTTGCATAGTAAACCTATATTTTTGTTCCATTTTCCACAAATGTATTTAACTATGGGGGATATAAACATTCTGTCCATAACCTTACAGGAAGATGCATTTGTTGTGATAATAGTTTGAGCCGTGGTGGGTGGATGTTCATGATGAAAAGCTACAATAGGACAGCAAGAGAAAAACAGGAAACATAAATTCCCAGGGAATGGAGTCACTCACAGACAAGAGGGAGTTGACTCCTGGTGAAAAAAATCTTCACTGGTCATTAGAAGGGCACAGATGGTAGCAACCTCTGCAAGGTTTATCTTTTAGGCATAGAAGGATTCCCATTTTGGGGGGAGTTCAAGAACTATCCCAAGACCTTAAACAATTTTGTAAAACTTAAGCAATATTGAATCTGGAAGACTGTTTTCCAACTTACTCTGAAATCCAGTGGCTTTAAGTGTACATAGCTAGTAAAGCCGATATTGATGTCTATGTTACTGTTGTAGCTCAGGACTCGAGAAGCCATAATGTGGAATTTTGGTCCAAAGATGTGATGAGAGGAATTCTATTGCAAATAGGTTTTAAAACACTTTTCCAGCCGGTGCCATGGCTCAGTAGGCTAATCCTCCACCTTGTGGCACCGGCACACCAGGTTCTAGTCCCGGTCGGGGCACCGGATTCTGTCCCGGTTGCCCCTCTTCCAGGCCAGCTCTCCACTATGGCCTGGGAGTGCAGTGGAGGACAGCCCAAGTCCTTGGGCCCTGCACCCACATGGGAGACCAGGAGAAGCACCTGGCTCCTGGCTTAAGATCAACGCGATGTGCCGGCCATAACACACCAGCTATGGCGGCCATTGAAGGGTGAACCAACAGCAAAAAGAAGACCTCTCTGTCTCACTCTCTCTCACTGTCCACTCTGCCTGTCAAAAAAAAAAAAAAAACTTTGCCAAGGGGCCGGTGCTGTGGCACAGTGGGTTAGAGCCTTGTCCTGAAGCGCTGGCATCCCATATGGGTACCTGTTCTAGTCCCATCTGCTCCTCTTCTGATCCATCTCTCTGCTGTGGCCTGGGATAGCAGTAGAAGATAGCCCAAGTCCTTGGGCCCTTACACCCACATGAGACCTGGAGGAATCTCCTGGCTTCGGATTGGCCCAGCTCCGGCCATTGCAGCCATCTTGGGAGTGAACCAGAAGATGGAAGACCTCTCTCTCTCTTTGTCTCTAACTCTCTGTAACTCTGTCTTTCAAATAAATAAATCTTAAAAAAAAAACACACTTTGCCAGGACTGGCATTGATGCATAGCAGGTAAAGCCACTGTCTGTGACACCTGCAACCCATATGGGCACCAAGTTGTGTCCCAGCTGTTCTACTTCCAATATAGCTGCTTTCTGATGGTTTGGGAAATGCAGAAGTGCTAGGGCTCCTGCCACTCACGTGGGAGACCTGTCTGAAGTTCCTGGCTCCCAGATTGAGACTGAGCTAACATGCATTGTCACAGCTATCACAGGAGTGAACAGCAGATATAGGATTCCATCTCTCCCTCTAACTCTTCCAAGCAAATAAATCTTTGAAAAACAAAAACTAAATCTTTGACATTCTGATAGACAACATTAGGCTAGTTGTTCTGGCTTTTGAAGTTATTAGTCTAGTCACAAAATCTTTGAATGATGAGGTTTGTATTTGCCAAAATTAATTGCTTTTGGTTGTGATCTTTGGTTCATTTCATGGCTTTCCTTTAATGCTTGGGTCATTTTATTGCAAGTCAATGCATATTTTCAGACCAGAACATGGTGTGCAGCTGCATTTGAAGGATGTTTGCTTTTGGGTGTTGGGTGATGAAGCAGAGACATCAGACATTGGAGGCCATCATATCTGGCAGGTAGAATATTCTAGAGTTCCCAGATTTGGCTCCATCATATATTAAGGAAACCTCAGTAACCATGTTAAGGTTTCTGTTTCCTGTCTCAGTCGCCAAAGTCATAGTTGGCAACTGTGCATGGAAAGATAGGCTTGAGACATGTAGGAGACTATTCCTAAAACCAATTTTACTTTAGTTGTGTGCATCATTGTTCCAAGGAAGCAGTTTCTTGCATCACATACCTTGAGAACTGATGGCCATCATAGGTATTTCAGGGAATACAAAAATTATGAGAGGAAGTTGTTGAAATCTACAGAGAACAAGTAATTGACACCAGTAATGACAGTACCTCTTGATTTTCATTTTAACTGATTTGGGGCATTAATTTTAAGGGGGCTTTAGTATGTGCTGAGTTTTAAAGTAGCATCATCAAGATTAATCTTCATTTGCAAACATGAGCACATTGCCATCAAAACTCAAGACAAAAAGGTATTAGACATGTCTGTTCTTTTTGACTGTGCCAAATGAATACTTTGAGGAAGTATGACAATAACTTGATGCCATATCTATACTCCTGATGAAATTTAAGTTTAGTTAATGTCTTTGCAAAGATTATAAATAATGGTAAAGCTGTTGAGGTATCAAAGTATAAAATTGTAGAGGTGTAACTGTGTCCTTTCAAGAGGAAGGCAACCTGATTGAGGCCTCTACAAAATCACTGAAAAAAAAGAAAAAAACAAAGTGTTTTGCCCTGATTTGACATAGCAAGACATTTACTCATTTTTTATTGGATGGTTAAAAATTATTAGTGTTTGGTAGAAGGTGTGTGGGGACATAATTATGGCATAGTATTAGCATTAGTATTATGAACTATAAGGTTAAAATCTATATCTAGGCTGAGAACATATGTGCTTGGGAAAACAGGGGCAATAATCTTCCCTTTGTTAATTAGATTGTGCATGGTAAGTTTAAATCCTTGAAGGATTTGAATTAATTCTCCCTGGGCCATCTTAATTATTTTCACTTGGAGTCAGTGGAGTCTCATTTTATTGAACAAATATATGACTCCTAACACTTGGTTTCACAAAAAATAATGTTTTTTTTTTCTCTTCACCCTGACATAACTCATTGAATTTAATCAACAGTATTCTCCATTCTACTCGGACTTCAATATTCAGAATCACCTTAAAAAAACAATCTAACCACAAGGAGTTTATTCAAGACAAAATCTATAAAGAATTCAAGAGCACTAGCTAGAGAAGAGCTTAGAGAAATTAGTATTATTGGAATAAATACGTGGCACCTATAGTGAACACATAGGGAGAACTATCACTCATTAAACACAATCCAATATGTTTGAGAAATCATTCCACTGGAGAGACATGTTTTCTCTTTTTGCCCTTCACAAATCTAAGCAATGTTTTGTGATGAGTGGCCTTTCAATTAATACTTCCTGAAACAAGTAACCACTCAAACACTCAGCAGACTCATAGAATGGCGGATGTCCTAAATAGCACTCTGGCCTCAGAATCAGCCCTAAAGGCACTCGGATCTGGCTGAAAAGCCCATGAGAGTATTTCAGGCATGGAAAGCCAAGACACTCTGGCAAAAAGATCTCTGTGAGTGAGATCCCAGTGGAAAGAACAGGTCTTCAAAGAGGGAGGTGCCTTTCTCTGAAGGGAGGAGAGAACCTCCACTTTGACTATGACCGTGTCTAAACAAGATAAGAGTCGGAGAACTCAAGGGGCTTCCATAGCCTTGGAAACTCATAACTGGTGCATGGGGAGATAACTGATGCCATAAACAGGAGTGTCAATTTGTAAAGTCAACAACAGGAGTCACTGTGCACTTACTCCTCATGTAGGATCTCTGTCCTTAACGTGATGTACACTGAGGCTTAATGCTATAACGAGTACTCAAACAGTATATTTCACTTTGTGTCTCTATGGGGGTGCAAACGATTGAAATCTTTACTTAATGTACACTAAACTGATCTTCTGTAAAAAAAAAAAAAAAAAAGAAAAAAAAAAGAAATTATCAATTCCCAACTTGACTCTCACTGGGATTAAACATGACAATAGGTCTGATCTGATTTCATCATCATTTAAAAAAAATCATCTATTATTTTTCACTTTATGTTTCTGTGTGGGAGCAAACTGTTGAAATACTTACTTAAGGTATACTAAGCTGATCTTCTGTATATTAAGATAATCGAAAATGAATCTTGATGTGAATGAAAGGGGAGAGGGAGTGGGAAAGGGGAGGGTTGTGGGTGGGAGGGACGGTATGGGGGGGGAAGCCATTGTAACACATGAGTCGTACTTTGGAAAATTATATGCATTAAATAAAAGTTAAAAAAAAAAAAAAACAAGTAACCACTCCAAAAAAGCGTATGCATACGCTTATGTTTATTTATCAAATACACATATGCCACCCCCTTGTATATTTAGTAATGTTTTTCCTTAAATATCCTCATTTTGGCTCTACAAGACCTTATATCCCTAACCTGGTAATCTTTCATCCCTAACTGATAATCTATCAGCCAACACAAATTTGTTACATAACTAGATTTCACTCTTCACTAATAAATTCCAAAACTATTTAGCTCTATCCAAGGCATGAATCCCAACCACACAATGATGAAGGTGCCCCAGGCCCAGCAGCTATGTGTGCTTAGATATTTTCAAGCCACTTGCATCTCAGTCCCCATTTGTAGTTTAAGATTCTGAAAAAACTTTTTTTTACTTGTTTTATACCTTTTATTGATAATTGAGTTTTTTCTCTTTTAAAAAATTTTGCTTAAGTTACGTGAGTTTTATGATTTTATATAACAGATTTAGGAACATATTGGTACTTCCCACCCTATCCTCCTTCCCACCCACACTCCAACTCTTCTTCCTCTCCCCTACCTTGTTCCTATTATTAATTTTTACGAAGATCTATTTTCAGTTCACACAATACCAGTAAGATTAAAGCTATACTAAGTAAAAAAGTTCAACAAATGATGTGAAGGAAAAAACACAGTCCCTCAACAGAAGAGACAAGAGCTATAATCAATCTTCAAATTTCAAAGCATCAATTTCACTCCAATAAATTACATTTTACATACTCTATCAGTTACCCCACATTAAGGAAACTGTATAATATCTGTGTTTTGGGGACTGGATTGTTTCCAGTTGCATCCTTTAAATTTTATTTTTTTTTTGAAAAAACAGAATTTCATTTTTTCTACAACTAAGCAATACTATATTGTGTGTGTTTGTATGTGTGTATGTATCATAATTTACTTATTCTATCTTCAGTTATTGGATATCTAGTTTGATTACATTTCTTAGCTATTGTGAATTCAGCTACAATGAACATGCAGGTACAAATAACTGGTTAATATGCTGATTTCTTTTGGTTTGGGAAAATTCCCAGGTGTGGGAAGGCTGGATCTATATTCAGATTTATGAGATATCACCATAATGTCTTCCACAGTGGCTACACCAGTTTACATTTCCACCAACAGTGGATTAGGGTACCTTACCCCCACATCATCCGCAGAATTTATTGTTTATTGACTTCTGTATGAGAGCTATTCTAACTGGAGTGAGATGAAACCTCATGGTGGTTTTGATTTTCATTTCCCTGATGGCTAGTGATACTGAGAATTTTTAATGGTTCTATTGCACATATAAATTTTCTCTTTTTTTTAAAAAAGATTTATTTTACTTGAAACTCGCAGTTACACACAAAGGAGAGACACACACACACACAGAGAGAGAGAGGTCTTTCATCTGCTGGTTCACTCCCCAGATAGCCACAATGGCTGGAGCTTTGCTGATCCGAAGACAGGAACCAGGAGCTTCTTTCTATATGGGTGCAGGGGCCCAAGGCCTTGGGCCATCTTCTACTGCTTTCACAGGCCATAGCAGAGAGCTGAGTGGGAAGTGGAGCAGCCGGGTCTCGAACTGGTGCCTATATAGGATGCAGGCACTTTACCCATTATACCACAGTGCTGGCCCCTAAATTTCCTCTCTTAAAAAATGCCTATTCAATTCCTTTATCCTTTTCTTAACTGATTTATTTGTTTGTTGTTGAGTTTCTTCAGCTCTTCATAGATTCTGGATATTAACCCTTTAACAGTTGAAAATTCACAGATATTTTCTCCTGTTCTGTCAGCTACCTCTTGATTTTGCTGAGCCTTTCTTTTGTAGTTCAGAGGCTTTCAATTTGTTGTAATCCCACTTTTCAGTTTGGACTTGGATTGCCCATGCTACTGGGGTCTTTTCCAAGAAGGCTTTGCCTATGCAGGGTTTCCTCAATGTTCTTTAATAATTTATGATATTGAGTTGTAGACTAAGGTCTTTGATTCATTTTGAGTTGATTGTTGTGTAAAATGTAATGTAGAGGTCTTGTTTAACACTTCTGCATGTGGAGATCCAATTTTCCCAGCACTGTTTGTTGAAGAGACTGTACTGGCTCCAGAAATATTTGATTTTAGCTCTTTTGTCAAAGATAGGATGATTGTAAGTGCATGGACTGATTTCTGGAGTTTCTGTTCTGTTCCATTGGTCTCTATCTTTTTTTTTTTTTTTTTGCCAATACCAGGCTGTTTTCATTATTATTGTTCTGCAGTATGTATTTTTTCAAATGTTCATTTATTTATATGGGATGTATGGGATATAGAGTTATAGACAGAAAGGAGGAGAGTCAGAGAAAGGTCTTCTCTCTGCTGGTTCACTCTCTAAATGGGTGCCATGGGTAGAACTGGGCCAATTTGAAGATAGGAGACAGGAGCTTCCTCCTGATCTCCCACGTGGGTCCAGGGCCCAAGAAGTTTTTCCATCGTCTACTGCTTTTCCAGAGCATAGCAGAGAGCTGGATAGGAAGAGGAGTATTTGGGTAATAAAACAGCACCTAGGGATATTGTTGCCATAGTAGGAGGTTTAGTCTACTATACCACAGTGCCAGCACCCTGTAATGTCTTGGTAATTGATATTGTGATGCCTCCAGCCTTACTTTTTGTTGTATAAGATGTCTTTAAAAAGATGTTGGCTGTGAGTTTATATATATGTGTTGATTGTGTTCAGGAATGTTCCTTCTACATTCAATTTGCTTAAGATTTTCATCATGAAAGGCTGTTGTAGTTTATCAAATGATTTTTCTGCATCTATTGAGATAATTGTATAGTTTTGTTCTTCAGTTTAATGTAATATGTCACATTTATTTATTTGCAGATATTGAACCATCCTTGTATACCAGGAATAAATCCCACTTGATCTTGGTGAATGATCATTCTGATGTGTTGTTGGATTAAATTAGTTACTATTTTGTTGAGGGTTTTTGTATCTATGTCCATCAGAGAAATTGGTCTATAGTTATTTCTCTGTGGTATCTTTTTCTTGTTTAGTAATTAAGCTGATTAAGGAAGTAATTAAGGAAGTGGAGCAGCCGAGACATGAACTGGCACCCTTATGGGATGCTGGTACTGCAGGCAGAGGATGTACCTACTATGCCACAGTGCTGGCCCCTCCTTAGGTTTTCTATGTCATTGTGACTCAATCTTGGTAGATTTTATAACTTCAGGAATCTGCCCATTTCTTCTAAATTTTCCAATTTGTTGACATACAGTTCTTTGTATTAATTGCTGATAATTGTTTTCCCCCCTGCAGTATCCACTTTTACATTTCTTTTTTTAATCTATGATTTTATTAATTTAGCTCTTATCTTTTTCTGGTTAGTTGTTCTAATGGTATATCAACTTTATTTTTTCAAAAACTTTGCTATCCATTTCACTAGTTGTTTTGTATTTTTGGTTTCAAGTTTGTTTATTTCTTCTCTAATTTTAATTATTTATTTTCTCCTACTAATTTGGGGTTTGGTTTGTTGTTTTTCTGGGTCCTTGAGAGGCATCAATAGCTCATGTAGTGGATACATTTCCAATGTCTTCATGTAGGCACCAGTTGCTATAGCAACTTTTCTCTGAACACTGCTTTTGCTGTATCTTATAAGTTTTGATATGATGTAGTGTCATCTTCATTCATTTCAGTTTTTTATGATTTTTTCTATGACCCTCTTTTCATTAAGGAGCATGTTTTTCAATCACAATAAGTTTTCATTTCTATAGACACATGAGTTGTTGATTTCCAGTTTCACTGCATTGAGGTCAACAACATTGCATGGTATGGTTTTGAAGGTTTTTGTTTTGTTTTAAATATTTATGTATTTATTTTAAAGATCAAGTTACTGTGAGTCAGAGGTGGAGAGACTGAGAGAGAGAGAGAGAGAGAGAGGGCTTCCTTCTGCTGGATCACTCCCCAGATGGCCACAACAGCTGGAGCTACACCAATTTGAAGCCAGGAGCCAGGAGCTTTCTCCAGGTGTCCCATGTGGGTGCAGGGGCCCAAGGCCTGGGGCCATCTTCTTCTGCTTTTCCAGGCCATAGCCAAGGGCTGGATTAAGTGGAGCAGCCAGGACCTGAAACAGCACTCATATGGGATGCCAGCACTGCAAGTAGCAGCTTTACCCACTGCGCCACAGTACCAGTCCCTGATTTTGATGTTTTTGAATTTGCTGAGACTTGCTTTATGGCCTAGAATATGGTCCATCCTAGAGAAAGTTTCATGCACTGTGGTGTGAAAAGTTCTATAGGTATCAGGTCCATTTGGTTCACTGTGTCAATTAGTTCTGTTGTTTCTTTGTTAATTTTATATCTAGTTATCTGTTCTTTGATAAATGTGGGAAATTGAACTCCCCCAGTTATTATTATATTGGAATCTATGTCCCTCTTTTCAGTCCATTGATGAAAGTGGGAAATTAAATTCCCTCAGTTATTATTGTATTGGAATCTATGTCTCTCTTTAGATCAATTAACATTTCTTTTAAATACCCAAACACCCAATTACTAGTTACATGTACATTTATTATACTCACATATTCCTGTTGAGTTGATCCCTTCATCATTACATAGCATCCTCCTTTTTCACTTTTAGTAGTTTTCATGTTAAAGTGTATTTGGCTGATATTATGATGGCTTTACCTGCTATATTTTTATTTCCATTAGTATATAATATGTTTTCCATTCTTTCACTTTCAAAAGGTCTGTGTGTATTGTTGTTGGTGAAGTATGTTCCTGTAGGCAGCAAATAGATGGGTATTGTTTTTTAATCCATTCAGCCAGTCTAAACTTTCTAACTGAAGAGTTAGGGCATTTACATTAGATGTTGCTATTGATAAGTAATGACTTGGCTCTGAATTTTTCATAAATATTCCTATTGTTTACTTTGAATTTCCTTTCTGCACTTACTGAGATATTTTCAGCCTTCACATTCTTTCCTACTGTTGAATATATTTCTGTTTCTGCATGTAGCACACACATTAGCATATTTTTAAGGCTGGCCAAGTGGTGCCAAATTCTCTGCACTTATGTTTGTAATGGGAGGTCTTTATTTCACTTTCATTCAAAAGTAAGAACTTCACAAGGTACAGTATTCTAGGTTGAGATTTTTTTTTTTAGTCACTTAAGACTTAGACTGTGTTTCTCCATTTTCTCCTAACCTATGGAATTTCTGATGAGTAGTCAGCCGTGAGTCTAATTGGAATTCCTTTGAAAGCAATCTGGCATTTCTCTCATGCACATTTTAGAATCTTTTCTTTAGGATTTATTGTGGAAATTTTGACTACAATGTGTCTTGGTGAAGGTCTTTTCTAGTCATGTCTACTAGGAATTCTTTTTGCTTCCTGTATTTGGATGCCCCATTCTTTCTTCAAATTGAGGATGTTTTCTGGAATTATTTCACTTAATAGCCCTTCTAATTCTACCTGGGATATTATTTCTTCTGTTCATCAAGTCTGTTCTTAAAGCTTTCCAAATCATTTTTATTTCATGTATTGAATTCTTAATTTCTAATATTATTTCAAAATTTCAATTTCATGGGAATTATTTTCATTCATGTCATGTATAGATTTAACTCCTGGATTTGCTTCTGATTGCTTTTGAGTAGTCCTATTATTAATCATTTGAACTCCATTTCAGGTATTTCATCATTCTCTTCATTTTCAAATTCTAATACTGAAATATTGTGTTCATTAGGGGCATCATGTTGTCTTCCTTATTTTTATTTATTGAGTTTGCATGTATTTTTAGACATTTGTAGAGGTACCTGGTTTTTTCTTCTGTTGGTCTTTATATTTAAAATGTGCCTCTGTGGCTTACTGAGATATGTGTACTTTAGTGAGTAAACAGTTATGTGCTGGATGTGGCAAGGGCACTCACTCTGTTCAGTACTGCCAGGTGGGGTGAGTATCTCTGGTTGACTCACTTTTGGATATAGTAGACATCCATGAGATGAGGGTGGAGCATGCCTGGCAGTAGACATTCATAAGATGAGAATGGAGCATGCCTAGGCAAAAATGGGGAAATTCTAGGCCCAGGGAAGAGGGAGCTCATTAGGCTCTCTACCTCCTTCCCCTTTCCTTTAGGGGCCAGTGCTGTGACGTAGTGGGTAAAGCTGCTGCCTGCAGTGCCAGCATCCCATATGGGCGGTTCCAGTTCTGGCTGCTCTACTTCCAATCCAGCTCTCTCCTATGGCCTGGGAAAGTAGTAGAAGATGGCCCATGTCCTTGGACCCCTGCACCCACAAGTGGGACCAGAGGAAGCTCCTGCCTCCTGACTTTGGCTGGGCCCAGCTCCGGCCATTGTGGCCATCTAGAGAGTGAGCAAGCAGATGGAAGACCACTCTCTCTCTCTTTGCCTCTTCACCACTACATGAACCTGGATACTCTGTGAATCCATAGTCTAATACACATACAATTGATATATGAATTTCAACATATAAAATAAACTGCAAATAGAAAATAATATTAAAAGACAATAAGCAGACAAGGAAACACATATGTACAAGAGGAATAGTCCAAAGTATTGATTTTTGTCAATATTTAAAAACAAAAAACAATGACCCAACAGAAAAAGTCAAAAATATGATAAAAAAGAAAAGCCCAAAAGCCAATAAATCTCTGTTAAATTGTAAATCACATACAGCAGGTTATGGCCAGCTCCAGATAGTATTCCTGCAGAAACCCAGGTAATGAAGTCCTGGAGTGATCCCAGCAGGTAGCATGATCAGGGACCTGACAAAGCCTCCAGCTCCATGAAGGAAAGCACCCTGGAGGTCTGTACTCAGACCTTGCCCTCCCTCTTCCCACTTGGTGTGAACTCAAGTGAGGCCTCCATGCTAGGCTGGAAATGATTGACTGTGCCTTTGTGATGTTGCACAAGCTCACTTCTGGACATTCTGCCCAGTCAGGCTCCATAGCATCAATATATAATCTCATGGGATTTTAACATCATAGTCATATCTGGGCTGCTGTTAATCTTATAGAACATTAAAATTGAGATCCAGGCTTATGGCTTTGGCATGGCCTAGCCCTATTCATTCTTGGGGAATGCACCAGCAGATGGAACATCATTTGCTTTCTGCTCTATCTGTCTTTTGGTCTTCCAAATAAATAAATGTTTAATAAAAATGTCTCTTCTGTGCCGGTGCCACAGCTCACTAGGCTAATCCTCCACCTTGTGGCACCGGCACACCGGGTTCTAGTCCCGGTCAGGGTACCAGATTCTGTCCCAGTTGCCCGTCTTCCAGGCAAGCTCTCTGCTGTGGCCCGGGAGTGCAGTGGAGGATGGCCCAAGTGCTTGGGCCCTGCACCCCATGGGAGACCAGGAGATGCACCTGGCTCCTGGCTTTGGATCAGCGTGGTGCGCTGGCCGCAGTGGCCATTGGAGGGTGAACCAATGGTAAAAGAAGACCTTTCTCTCTGTCTCTCTCTCACTGTCCACTCTGCCTGTCAAAAAAAAGTCTCTTCTGATAATCACATAACCTTATAGCATTAGATTATAAGTATTTAACTGAGTGGTAGTCATCTCCAGGTGTTGACCCAGCCAGGTGGTTCCATGATCTTCTACCATCAGTGAAGCAGTAAAATGTTCTTACACTTGTCTTTTCCAGTTGTACTCTTCTGAATTGTTTGAGAATTCAACAGTTTGTTGAACAGCGTTGGTCAGGCAGAAATTCTGCTGTCAGGTGTAGAATGCTTCTAGCCCATCAAATGAAATCTCTGGGTCAGTTAGTAAGAGTTTTTCATTTCCTGTGTAGACAGTGACAATACCCTCCCATAGCATGGAGTTACAGCAGATTTACCTTCTTCCCTTAAACTCTTTATTTTTAGTTTTTGACAGGCAGAGTTAAACAGTGAGAGAGAGAGACAGAGAGAAAGGTCTTCCTACTGATGGTTCACCCTCCAAATGGCTGCTACGGCCGGTGCTGCACTGATCCAAATCCAGGAGCCAGGTGCTTCCTCCTGGTCTCCCATGTGGGTGCAGGGCCCAAGCACTTGGGCCATCCTCCACTACCTTCCTGGGCCACAGCAGAGAGCTGGACTCGAAGAGGAGCAACCGGGACAGAATCTGGCACCCCAACCGGGACTAGAACCTGGAGTACCGGCACTACAGGTGGAGGATTAGCCTAGTGAGTTATGGCGTTGGTCCCCTTGAACTCCTTTAAACATTGTACAAAAATCTCAGAGTAGAGGAAAGATAGGCTAGTAACTAGCAAGCTCTTGGATCTGAGAATTCCATCATCAACTGTGCTGAAGACAACCACTCCCTAAACCCCACACCTGATATGCATTTGCCAAGATTGTGCTGAATAGAATCATCCAACATGGTTGCATGCTTAGGACACTCACTCTGTCTTAGGCACTCAAGCATCATTTACCATAATATACCAGATGCCATGACACTTAGGGATTTTAACATTTGCTGCAGTCACAGGCACCAGATACCATGATACATTTAAGAGGTCCCTAAAAACATGGAATTGGGTAGCACTCAAGCCCCACCCTAAATGCACTCAATTGGAATATTCAATTAGAGCCAGCTTCATATCCTATAAATGAGAACACAAAATCTTTTAAATTGCAATAGTCATTTTCTCCTGAGGTTGCCTACATTCCCATCTGAATGTGTTCTCTCTCTTTAAATAAATTTTGCTTTCTTTATGCCTTTGTCTACTTCTTTGAATTCTTTTTCATCTACAGACAAGAATATGGAGTAAAGCATAGCCTAGCTTCCCCACCCCCACAACAAAGACACTAGTACAAAAATGTCTACATTGTCTTATAGTATTGTAGCTTTAAATCCATTTTAATATAGTCTTATTTGGTTTCATTATTCTCCCTCACTTTAAGGTGACAATTTTTTTTTAATTCTATGTACTTCCCTTCCCCATTCACAAACTCCTTTCTGCCTTCTCCTTAGATTTATAATTAGTTCAAATCTCAGCATGTATTCACTCAGGATGGACAATTCATCAAGGTGGCATGACACTTTCTAGGTAAATTGGCTACAATTGAGATGACGAATGATCTGAATATAGTTGTTGTTTTTCTATTTCCCACCCTGAGGACAGTCTTGAAACTACTTTTTTCCACCTCCACTGCTATTTATTGGCCATAGGCATGTGCCCTGGGCATATTTCAAGTGTTAATCATGAGATGAAAACATGAAATGCAAGAATAAGATTACAAGAAAAAAAGATGCTATTCATTTATACACTTGCATGTTTAGACAAATTTACTTTCTTGAAAAGTAACCCCCCAAAAGATAAAAAGTGTTGACTTCAGGGTCAAAGTATTTTAAGAGACAAAATAATTTAATATTGATAAAATCTTTGACCTACTAAGATGATTGAAGAATTATAACTGATTTTGTACCTCCCAACTTGACCTCACCAAATAGACAATTAAGGTTGAGCAATATAATGAAGCAGACAAATCATCGAGACTCAGTAATATCTCTTAATATCTCCAAAGTCATATTACTGATCCCATCATGGAGTTTGTTTCCAGCAGAGGAGCCTTCTACTGGCTGAGGTAACCCCTCTGCTGTCCACAGGGTCTTTCAGGCAGTCAGTCCCAAGCTCCAAAGGGTCCCATCATTTGAGGGAGCATTTTAGGTACAGCCATGTCTATGTTCATGGAAATAGTGGTCATTGCATAGCTTTCTGGGACCTAGTTCCTGGAGCTGAAAACTTAAGAAATAAGATGGGGATACATGGAGTGACTGTGGTTGATATGACACACTGTGCAGGGTGCTTGGGTTGTGCACCTTGGTGTATGTTTGGCCTCACAAATCCTATCTAGTTTGTGAGTCTGGTGTGTGTTGTGATGAAGTCCTGGATGCCTATGGAGCACAGTTGGTGCAGGGAGCACTGTGGATATGAACTCACTTATTTGTTTTCTTTGATGGAGCTGGACTAAAGTTTGGAAGTACTTGTTTCTATTATCAACCATGCATGCAACTTATGTCTGGACCCCTTGTGATATCCCTGGGTCTTTAGACAGATAGGTGATCTCTTTGGAGTTAAAATTGCTGGAGAGTAAGCAATAGTCATTTTCCTTGAGTGTAAATATCAAATATCCTTCCAGAACCCATGAGATCTAAATAGACTCAGAATCTGCTTATAACTACAGCATGGTCTACATCCAACAAGCTAAGCTATCAAATCAGTGGACAAATGCAAGTGGGTGTTGATGGCTGGCCTATCCCTCTTATGGGTTCAGGGAACACAGCAAAGAGTAGGGAGAGTGTAGCTGTTTTTGCAGGGTCCAGAGTTCAGAGAGGAGGCAGAAATAAGTAAAGTGTAATGGAATCTACTATAGAACCTGGAGTAGTAGGACAGAGGTCCTACACGGGAAGTAAGTGCATAGTGACTCCTGTTGATTTAACAATTGACATTCTTATTTATGATGTCAGTAATCACCCAAGGCTCTTATCATGAGCTGCCCAGACTATGAAAGCCTCTTGGGTTTGCCAACTCTGATCTTCTTTAGACAAGGCCATAGTCAAAGTGGAATTTCTCTCCTCCCTTTATTACTGATTCATATCTGTCTCAGTTATGGGTCTGTTTAGGTTTTCTATGTCTTCATTATTCAAATTAGGTAGGTTGTATGTGTCCAGGTATCTATCCATTTCTGAAAGATTCCTCTGTTTGCTGGCATACAACTCTGTAGTAATTTCTGATGACTCTTTATTTCTGTGGTGTCTGTTGTTACATTCTTTTTCATTTCTGACTTTATTGATTTGGTTCTTTTGTCTTCTTTTAGTTGGGCCAATGGTATGTCAATTTTATTTATTTTTTCAAAAAAATCCCTTCATTTTGCTGATCTTTTGTAAATTTTTTTGGATTGAATTCTGTTGATTTCTTCTCTAATGAAGTCTTGATGACCTATTTTATTTTTGCCTGTGTGACTCATTAGTCAAACTTGGAACAATTTCCTGCATTGTAGAGAACACTGTATCCTATTAGGTACTCCAGTTAAAATAAATTTTCATACTCCTTAGAAAACCATGTAACACAGTATTAAATCCAATATTTTTAATTCAAATGAGACCAAATTGAGTAAGTTGACATAATGCAAGTCTCTAAAAAAGAAAAGACATCATTATAAAAATTTCAGCCTGGCTTTTTTTTGTTGTTGTTGAGAAAATGTGTTCTTCATGCCAACTTTTCTTTTTTTTTTTTTTGGATTTTTTCTTTTCAACTTTTATTTAATAAATATAAATTTCCAAAGTACAACTTTTAAATTATAGCAGCTTTTCCCCCATAATCTTCCTCCATCCCTCAATCATCATATCTCTCACTCCCTCTCCCATCCCAACTTCATCATGATTCATTTTCAATTATCTTTATATACAGAAGATCAACTTAGTGTATACTAAGTAAAGATTTAAGCAGACTGCACCCACAAAGACACACAAAGTATAGAGTAATGTTTGAGTAGTAGTTTTACCATTAATTTGCATAGTACAAAACATTAAGGGCAGAGGTCCTACATGGGGAGCAACTGCAAAGTGACTCCTGTTGTTGACTTAACAATTGACACTCTTATTTATGACATCAGTAATCACCCAAGGCTCTTGTCATGAGCTGCCAAGGCTATGGAAGCCTCTTGAGTTTGCCAACTCCTATCTTATTTAGACAAGGCCATATTCAAAGTGGAAGTTCTCTCCTCCCTTCAGTGAAAGTTACTGCCTTCTTTGATGGCCCATTCTTCCCAGTGGGATGTCACTCACAGAGATCTTTCATGTAGGTCATTTTTTTTGCCACAGTGTCTTGGCTTTCCATGTCTGCGGAAATCTCATGGGCTTTTTAGCCAGATCAGAATGCCTTAATGGCTGATTCTAAGGCCAGAGTGCTGATTGGGACATCTGTCATTCTATGAGTCTGCTGTGTATCCTGCTTTCCATGTAGGATCATTCTCTTCTTTTTAATTCTATCAATTATTTGCAGACACTGGTCTTATTATGTAATCCCTTTGACACTTAATCCTATCTTTTTGATCAATTATGAACTTAAACCGATTGCTTTAACAAGATGGCATTGGTACATGCCACCTTGATGGGATTGAATTGGAATCTCTTGCACGTTTCTAGCTCTACCATTAGGGGTAAGTCCGAGTGAGCATGTGCCGAACTGTACATCTCCCTCTCTTATTCCCACTCTTATATTTAACAGAGATCACTTTTCAGTTAAATTTAAATGACTAAGAATAATTGTGTGTTAATTAAAGAGTTCAACCAATGGTATTAAGTAGAACAACAACAATAAAAAGCACTAAAAGGAATAAAGCAGTAAGTTGTTCCTCAACAGTCAGGACAAGGGCTGATCAAGTCACTGTTTCTCATAGTGTCCATTTCACTTCAACAAGTTTCCTTTTACATGCTCAGTTAGTTGTCACCGATCAGGAAGAACTGATGATATTTGTGCTTATTTTTCTCCTTGATGCTAATTTTTCAACATCTACTTAGATGCCAGAATATTATTCTCAAATTGTAAAGAAATCATCAAAAATCTGGGAACTAGAGCTACTGGATATACTTACACAAAATAAAATCTTCAAATACAGTGCATCTATTTTTGGAAAAATGGTAGACAATAAATAGCAACCTTTGTTTAATAACATGGCAAAAAATCACACTTTAATGAATAAGTGATGACATCTGAGCTCTTCGGGAATCGTGGATGTGTGTATGTCTTCTCTAAGGGAGAATGGATGTCAGAGATGCTGTTATCATTGGCTATGAATTTCTACTTCTAATACATATTCAGCACAGTTCTGAATATGGCTCAGGCATGGGTTGTATGTGATTGAAATAGAGACAGTTTTTCCTTCTTGATTCTCCATAATAAAAAGATATATTCATGCTTCATCTTCATATTTACAAGTATTAAATCTTTCAATACTGCTTGTTTCTGATTTGTTTGATGTGTTTCTGCTTCTCTTTAATGTCATTTGAAATATTTCAAAAGTAAGTTTTACATCTGGTATTGGCATTTGCTCGTATACACAGCTAATGATACAATTAATCAAGCTATGTACATCCTTCCATGTTAAGAAACCATTTTGGCCATCTGCACAGTGCTTTTCCATGACAAGTTTTTCCTGTGACTAGAATGATATCAATTTCAGTTTACTGTGATTGCCTCATTGAAAGATGAAAGGGAAATTTTGATGTTTTAAATTCAGTTATCCCAAGAATCATTGAGGTTAATAGCACACAGAATTTCTGACCTTGAGTATGTTTCTAATTTAGTGGAGACAAAGGTATAGTTGAGATTCTAAATGTGGGAAATTTAAATACCTTGCATTAATAGGAGAGGAGTGACTGGAATATTTGTGCTTTGCCTATTTGTAGAATGGCCTTGTTTATTTTTATTTCCGAAGCACATTTTACATAAGGTTAGTCAGCTAGTCCATGCTGTGGCAGAAGAGGACAAACAGTAACAACTTTTTGGAGCCAGCATTATGCAACAAGTTCTGTTATTGCCTGTAATGCTGGCATTGGAAATGGGTGTTGGATCAAATCCCAGCTTCCTCATTTATGGTGAAGTTTCCTGATAATGTGTCTTTGAAAGCACCAGAAGGTGGTCCAAATCATTGGGTTCCTGCATCCGAGTGGAAGACCCAGATCCTGTTCCACATTTTTGCCTTCAGGCTACCCCAGACTTGCCATGGTTACCATTTGGGGAGTGAACAAGTGGAATAAATATTTATCTCTTATCCTTGTCTCTATGCATTTAAAATATAAACAAATGATTCAAAAATAAATAACAGCTTTTTATGTTAGAACAAAGAAAATCCATCTGTTGTCTATTTTTACATTTGTTAATGTTTGCACTACTAGAGAATGGGCAATTTCATGATTATTTCTATATTAATATATCCATTTTATCTTGTCCAACTTGTCCCAGGCTAGGTAATTCACAATATGCAGAAATTTATTTCCTCACAGTTGGGGACAAGGAATTTTTAGATTGACTCTTCACTGTATCAGTGGTTCCAGGATGACACCTGTTCTCTTTAGGGCAAGACTATGTCTTCACATAGGAGAAGACTCAGGTACCTGAAATGGATGAGTCCCCTCTTAGTTATTTTTACACAAATAACCCACTTACACATAAGTGTGTATTCAGTGACTCTAATCACCTGAAAATGATCTTCCATCTTAACTCTATTGTCTTGCTGATTGGGTCTCTACATGAATTTTGGAGGGAGACATTCAGATCACACTATTCCCTTCCCTGTGAATACTTCCTTTAATCTTAGAAAAGAACAAAATTAAGAACAACTCCAAAGATCTAAAATGACATACTTCTTTAAGTGGAAAGTCCCAGTACTGGCTGAGAGAATGACCATATAATCTGCTCACTGTTAGGATAACAAATCTAGAACATTCATAAATTTTAAATAATTACCTATTCAGTAAATTTTATGATAAATTTATATGATAAAGCTTAAGGCAGGGCCAGAAGTGTTTGGACTTTCTTTTTTTTTTTAAATTCTGGAATATTTACATGAAAATTCTCCCATGGTTTTCCATGGGATATGTATGGGAGACAGATTGCTTGGATTGCTTTAAGGATTTGGTCCCTTGGAAATGCTGAATGAACCATGCATTGTACCCCTGTTTTGAATATGATCCATCACATGAGGTTACATGTGAAATTTCCAGTACTAGCATCATGTCAGCACATAAAATGTCTCAGATATGAAAGCTTTTGAGATTTTATGCTTAGGAATACACAATCTAGAATGTTGAAGCTTTTTACATTGAACTAGTTTTACATTTTGGTCCAGAAATATCTAACATGTTCCCTGTTTCAGCACCAGAGGCCTCACTCTCTAAATTTCTTCCCAGAAGCTTGAATCACAACTCTATATCGAGTCTGTCTTATTTCTTCCTGGTCTTCATGTCTGGGTTCCTAAATTCAACCATGTATTCTTAGATACAAATTGGTTCCTGGGCTCTGGGTACATTCCTTCAATCCCCAGTCCTAATCACCAGACATGACTCTACAACTTAAATTCATTATTCTGTTCCTGGGAGTATTTTCTAGAAAGACAAGATCCTCATTTATAGCTTGGATGTGACTCCACATCCTCAGCTTCCACCTTGAGGCTTAGAACACTGTCCCCTGAACTTAAGTTCCTATGTGCAGGATAGTCCCTTGCACTCATAGAGTCCTATTGTTCATTTCATGCACTGCAGTCTGGAGTATCAGAACTGGAACAGTTGAGTATCCAGTGTTAACTCTTACAGGCAGGGGTTGGGAAGGTGGATTGATCCTTTGTGCACCAAATTGGTTCAGCTGAGCAAGGAAAAAGCATAATTTCTCTGTGCTCTTATTTCTTGCTTTTTTCCTTTCCCCTTGAATTTGCTCACATGCACATGTTCAAGGTTACATACCAGCTCTAATTGCAAACTGTGGCCCCATGGAGAAAGTGTCCCCCAAGAGAACTGCCAATGCCCTAACATGCAGCTGTGGGAACATCAGAAAAAGTAATGAAATGAGACTCAGCCCTTGGGAATCTGATATGTGACTGAGATGAGAAGGAACAGTACTCAAGGAGGTGGGCTGGATGAGCCAGAAGGGACAGAAGGCCTTTTCAGAGAACTGGAAGTTGAAATCATTTCCTTCCTCCCACAGGCAAAATGCCACCAATGCTGCAGCAATTGCCATAATTGTTCACATTATTTATGACATCACATGGATGGTTTATTATATATGTTTAGAATATGATGCCAAAATGGTGAATGATATCACAATGATTTATGACTTAGTAATGGGTGCTTTATGACAACACAAATTTTTTTAACATGCTTTGGGTTGATTTATATCACCATGTTCCATGACATTATGATGATTGTCACAATGGTGAATAATATCACAATGTTTTGTGATACCACAATAGTTACCCTATGACATCTCTGCCTGGTTTATGAAATCTCAACTGTGAATGGCATGATATAACAAGTTTTGATTTATTACACATGGTTTGTGACATGATTTAAATTCTATCACTGTAAATTCTGTCACTGTAGTTCACAACATCACAATGGTTATTCTAGTGCATCACAATTCTGAATTTTTATGACACCACAATATTTCATATATGACATCATGAAGTTGAATGACATCACAGTGGTTTGATAATGTCTGAGTGGTGAATGACGTAAACTATTCAGTTTTATCATCTCAATGCTTGGTTCATAACCTCACATGGGTGAATGACATATTTTTTTTTTTGACAGGCAGAGTGGACAGTGAGAGAGAGAGAGAAAGGTCTTCCTTTGCCATTGGTTCACCCTCCAATGGCCACCACGGCTGGTGCACTGCGGCCGGTGCACCACACTGATCCGAAGGCAAGAGCCAGGTGATTCTCCTGGTCTCCCATGGGGTGCAGGGCCCAAGGGCTTCGGCCATTCTCCACTGCACTCCCAGGCCACAGCAGAGAGCTTGCCTGGAAGAGGGGCAACCAGGACAGAATCCGGTGCCCTGACTGGGACTAGTACCTGGTGTGCTGGCGCTGCTAAGTGGAGGATTAGCCTAGTGAGCCGCAGCGCCGGCCTGAATGACATAATTTTAAAATCATGATGGCTTATGACATCAGAATGTGATTGACAAAATTTTACATCATCAAATGGTTTATTTACGACATCACAGAGGTGAAAGAGATCACAAATCTTCATGACATTGCAATGTTTGGTTTATGACTTCACAATGGTACAAAATATTACAAATGATTTTGACATAACTTTTAGGGAATCACAATGGTAAGTTTATGGCATTGCAGTGCTAAATTATATCAAACCAGATTATTACACCACAATGGTTTAACAGCACAATAATTCATTTATGATATCACAGTAGACTAACCACAAATATTTATGATATCACAAAAATCAGTTTAGGACATATCAATTGATGGGAACTTACATAAAAATATGAATGACATAATATTCTATGACATCACAATGATTTCACTATGGCATGTCAATGTTTGATGTCACAAAAATAATCACATCACACAATAACATCACAATGTTAGTTTATGATCTCAAAATCCTTTTTATGACTCTAAAATTGATTGTATCAATGCTAAGTATTTTAAAACACAATGGTGGGAAAAAATTTAGGCCGCGGGACCAAGCCGCGGAAGCCGCAGGGTCTGCGCACCAGTGCTCGAAGGGGAGTGCGTGCCACACAGACAACAGTGGGGAGACTTGGGATGTCCAGTGCTCCGAGTCCACACATCAGCACTGGAAGGGGAGCGGACCTGCGTGGAGAGCATGGGAGCCCACAGTTCGGGACACCAGTGGCAGACTCAACACACCAGCGCTGGAACGCAAGGTGAGCCGAACCTCAATAGCCCGAGACACCGGCAGGCAAGCGGAGAGAGGAGACTAGAGGGAACGACCCCCGGGGGGGAAACTTCACCAGGCTAACTGGGAGAGAGAGAAAAAAAAAAAGGTGACTGGTATGGACACGGGTTTCTCTCTCTCCGCTCACTTCTCAAGGGCGAGCAAGACAAAGAGCAGGTGCCATCTTGGACATACATCATAAGCAGAGCGACCTCAGGTCTGCACCGGCCCTGAGCCTAGCAGAAAAACCTGACTCTGGGTGGGGCGAATTAACAGGAGATTAGGACCTAGTAAATTTGTGGTGCTACTGAACTGAGACTGTTAAAAAAGAGATGGTGGGGGAGAGAACTCACGGAATTCACGTGAGCACTCTCCAGAGACGCTACAATTCCGTAACTTTGGCAACCCAGTGGGAGACTGAAGGAGAATTTGAGCCCACTCTGAGCGCCGAAGAGATTCCCTGTGTGGTCCTTGGGGAAGAGCTTCCGATCTCTGGCTCCTGTGGGTATATCATTTGCCTGCTAACTACCTCCAACTTCATTCAGCTGTTCAGAATAACTTCCATTTTGAATTAAAAAAAAAAGAAAGAGAGAGAGAGAGAGAGGTTTACCACGCCTAACCTGGGAGTGTCACCTTTGGCACACCAAACAGAGCTCTCAGGACACACCCATCTCAAGCCCTAAGGCTCCATCAAAAACAGATAGTCCACTTAATCTAGAGTCATAGTATAACAAGAAAAAGCACCACAGTGAAGAAACCAAATATCTCCAATATGACAAATAACAAACGCAAAAACCAAGGTAATAAAAACAAGGAAGTCACCATGAAGCCCTCAAATGAAAAAGACACCCAAGTTCAAGATATGAAGATGATGACATAGAAGAAATGCAAGAATCAGATCTCAAAAAATTGATAAGAACATTAAGAAGTTCTCAAAAACAAATTATTGAACTACAGAAATCATTAATGGACAAGATAGAAAATCTCTCTCATGAAAATGAAATATTAAGGAGGAATCAAAATGAAACGAAACAACTAGCACAACAGGAAACTGTGATAGTGACTGAAGTGAAGAATTCAATAGATCAAATGAAAAACACAATAGAGAGCCTTACAAACAGAATGGGTGAAGCAGAAGAGAGAATATCAGACTTAGAAGACAGAGAACAGGAAAGGATACAGTCAGACCAAAGAAAAGAAGAGGAAATTAGAAATCTAAAACATATTGTTGGGAATCTTCAGGATACTATTAAAAAACACAACATTCGGGTTCTAGGAGTTCCTGAAGGCATGGAGAGGGAGAAAGGATTAGAAGGCCTTTTTAGTGAGATATTAGCAGAAAATTTCCCAGGTTTGGAGAAGGACAGAGAAATCCTAGTACAGGAAGCTCACAGAACCCCTAATAAACATGACCAAAAGAGATCCTCACCACGACACATTGTAATTAAACTCTCCACAGTGAAACATAAAGAAAAGATTCTAATATGTGCAAGAGAGAAACATCAGATTACTCTCAGAGAATCTCCAATCAGACGCACAGCTGACTTCTCATCAGAAACTCTACAAGCTAGGAGGGAATGGCGAGATATAGCCCAGGTACTAAGAGAGAAAAACTGCCAGCCCAGAATATTATATCCTGCAAAGCTATCATTTGTGAATGAAGGTGAAATAAAGACTTTTCATAGCAAACAGAAATTGAAAGAATTTGTTGCCACTCGTCCAGCCCTGCAAAAGATGCTTAAAGATGTGTTACACACAGAAACAAAGAAACATGGTCATCAATATGAAAGAAGGTAAAGGAAGGAAACCAAGGAAGGAAACTTCACAGCAAAAGATCACAGGGAATTCAAAGCATATATTAGAACTTATCTTTGGCAAATGGCAGGGCAAAGTTACCACTTATCATTAGTCACATTGAATGTGAATGGCCTGAACTGTCCAGTTAAAAGACACCGATTGGCTGATTGGGTTAAGGAACAAAACCCATCTATTTCCTGCTTACAAGAAACACATCTTTCCAACAAAGATCCATACAGACTGAAAGTGAAAGGCTGGAAAAAGATATACCATGCCAACAGAAATGAAAAAAGAGCGGGCTTAGCCATCTTAATATCAGACAACATAAATTTTACCACAAAAACTGTTAAGAGAGACAAAGGGACACTACATAATGATTAAGGGATCAATTCAAAAGGAAGATATAATAATTATCAATGTATATGCACTTAACTGCAGGGCACCAGTTTATCTAAAAGATTTGTTAACGGACTTAAAGGGAGACTTAGACCCCAATACAATAGTACTGGGGGACTTCAATACTCCACTCTCAGAAATAGATCAATAGGACAGAAGATCAACAAGGATACAGCAGATTTAAACGACACTATAGCCCAAATGGATCTAACAGATATCTACAGAACTTTCAATCCTACAGCTAAAGATTTTACATTCTTCTCAGCAGTACATGGAACCTTCTCTAGGATTGATCACATACTAGGCCATAAAGCAAGTCTCAGCAAATTCAAAAGAATTAGAATCATACCATGCAGCTTCTCAGACCATAAAGGAATGAAGTTGGAAATTAGCAACTCAGGAACCCCTAGAGCATACGCAAACACATGGAGATTGAACAACATGCTCCTGAATGAACAATGGGTCATAGAAGAAATCAAAAGAGAAATCAAAAATTTTCTGGAAGTAAATGAGGATAACAGCACAACATACCAAAACTTATGGGACGCAGCAAAAGCAGCGTTAAGAGGACAGTTTATATCAATATGTGCCTACATCAAGAAATTGGAAAGGCACCAAATAGATGAGCTTTCAATTCACCTCAAGGATCTAGAAAACCTACAGCAAACCAGACCCAAATCTAGTAGAAGAAGAGAAATAATTAAAATCAGAGAAGAAATCAACAGGATTGAATCAAGAAAAACATTACAAAAAATCAGCCAAACGAGGAGCTGGTTTTTTGAAAAAATAAAGAAAATTGACACCCCATTGGCCCAACTAACTAAAAAAAGAAGAGAAAAGACCCAAATCAATAAAATCAGAGATGAAAAAGCAAACGTAACAACAGACACCACAAAAATAAAAAGAATCATCAGAAATTACTACAAGGACTTGTATGCCAACAAACAGGGAAACCTATCAGAAATGGATAGATTCCTGGACACATGCAACCTACCTAAATTGAACCAGGAAGACATCGAAAACCTAAACAGACCCATAACTGAGACAGAAATTGAAACAGTAATAAAGGCCCTCCCAACAAAGAAAAGCCCAGGACCAGATGGATTCACTGCTGAATTCTACCAGACATTTAAAGAAGAACTAACTCCAATTCTTCTCAAACTATTCAGAACAATCGAAGAAGAGGGAATCCTCCCAAATTCTTTCTATGAAGCCAGCATCACCTTAATTCCTAAGCCGGAAAAGGATGCAGCACTGAAAGAGAATTACAGACCAATATCCCTGATGAACATAGATGCAAAAATCCTCAATAAAATTCTGGCCAATAGAATGCAACAACACATCAGAAAGATCATCCACCCAGACCAAGTGGGATTTATCCCTGGTATGCAGGGATGGTTTAATGTGCGCAAGACAATCAATGTGATACACCACATTAACAGACTGCAGAAGAAAAACCATATGATTATCTCAATAGATGCCGAGAAAGCATTTGATAAAATACAACACCCGTTCATGATGAAAACTCTAAGCAAACTGGGTTTGGAAGGAACATTCCTCAATACAATCAAAGCAATCTATGAAAAACCCACGGCCAACATCCTATTGAATGGGGAAAAGTTGGAAGCATTTCCACTGAGATCTGGTACCAGACAGGGATGTCCATTGTCACCACAGCTATTCAATATAGTTCTGGAAGTTCTAGCCAGAGCTATTAGGCAAGAAAAAGACATTAAAGGGATACAAATTGGGAAGGAAGAACTCAAACTATCCCTCTTTGCAGATGACATGATTCTTTATTTAGGGGACCCAAAGAACTCTACTAAGAGACTATTGGAACTCATAGAAGAGTTTGGCAAAGTAGAAGGGTATAAAATCAATGCACAAAAATCAACAGCCTTTGTATACACAGACAATGCCATGGCTGAGGAAGAACTTCTAAGATCAATCCCATTCACAATAGTTACAAAAACAATCAAATACCTTGCAATAAACTTAACCAAGGACGTTCAAGATCTCTACGATGAAAATTACAAAACCTTAAAGAAAGAAATAGAAGAGGATACCAAGAAATGGAAAAATCTTCCATGGTCATGGATTAGAAGAATCAATATCATCAAAATGCCGATTCTCCTAAAAGCAATTCATAGATTCAATGCAATACAAATCAAGATACCGAAGACCGTCTTCTCAGATCTGGAAAAAATGGTGCTGAAATTTATATGGAGGCACAAGAGACCTCGAATAGCTAAAGCAATCTTGTACAACAAAAACAAAGCCAGAGGCATCACAATACCATATTTCAGGACATACTACAGGGCAGTTGTAATCAAAACAGCATGGTACTGGTTCAGAAACAGATGGATAGACCAATGGAACAGAATTGAAACACCAGAAATCAACCCAAACATCTACAGCCAACTTATATTTGATCAAGGATCTAAAACTAATTCCTGGAGCAAGGACAGTCTATTCAATAAATGGTGCTGGGAAAATTGGATTTCCACATGCAGAATCATGAAGCAAGACCCCTATCTTTCACCTTACACAAAAATCCACTCAACATGGATTAAAGACCTAAATCTATGACCTGACACCATCAAGTTACTAGAGAACATTGGAGAAACCCTTCAAGATATTGGCACAGGCAAAGAATTTCTGGAAAAGACCCGGGAGGCACAGGCAGTCAAAGCCAAAATCAACTATTGGGATTGCTTCAAATTGAGAAGTTTCTGTACTGCAAAAGAAACAGTCAGGAGAGTGAAGAGACAACCGACAGAATGGGAAAAAATATTTGCAAACTATGCAACAGATAAAGGGTTAATAACCAGAATCTACAAAGAGATCAAGAAACTCCACAAAAACAAAACCAACAATCCACTTAAGAGATGGGCCAAGGACCTCAATAAACATTTTTCAAAAGAGGAAATCCAAATGGCCAACAGGCACATGAAAAAATGTTCAAGGTCATTAGCAATCAGGGAAATGCAAATCAAAACCAAAATGAGGTTTCACCTCACCCCGATTAGAATGGCTCACATTCAGAAATATACCAACAACAGATGCTGGAGAGGATGTGGGGAAAAAGGGACACTAACCCACTGTTGGTGGGAATGCAAACTGGTCAAGCCACTATGGAAGTCAGTCTGGAGATTCCTCAGAAACCTGAAGATAACCCTACCATTTGACCCAGCCATCCCACTCCTTGGAATTTACCCAAAGGAATTTAAATTGGCAAACAAAAAAGAGGTCTGCACCCTAATGTTTATTGCAGCTCAATTCACAATAGCTAAGACCTGGAACCAACCTAAATGCCCATCAACGGTAGACTGGATAAAGAAATTATGGGATATGTACTCTTTAGAATACTACACCGCAGTAAGAAACAACGAAATCCAGACATTTGCAACAAAATGGAGGAATCTGGAACACATCATGCTGAGTGAAATAAGCCAGTCCCAAAGGGACAAATACCATATGTTGTCCCTGATCGGTGACAACTGACTGAACACCAAGAAGGAAATGGACACTATGGGAAACAGTGACTTGATCAGCATAGCCCTGACTTTTAATGAACAACTTAATACATTATCCCTCTTAGTAGTTTTTTTGTCTGTTCTATTTAATATGACTGGTTTAATTCTGTAATTAATACACAGTTATTCTTAAGTGTTGAAATTTAACTGAAATGTGATCCCTGTTAAACATAAGAGTGGGTATAAGAGAGGGAAGAGATGTAGAATTTGGAACATGCTCAAGCTGACTTGCCCCAAATGGTAGAGTTAGAAACATACCAGGAGATTCCAGTTCAACCCCATCAAGGCGGCATGTACCAATGCCATCTCACCAGTCAAAGTGATCAATTTCAGTTCACAATTGATCATAATGAAAGGACTAAGAGTCAAAGGAAGCACATAAACAAGTCTAGTACCTGCTAATACTAACTGATAGAATAAATAAAGGGGAGAGTGATCCAACATGGGAAGCGAGATACTCAGCAGACTCATAGAATGGTGGATGTCCTAAATAGCACTCTGGCCTCAGAATCAGCCCTAAAGGCATTCAGATCTGGCTGAAAACCCATGAGAGTATTTCAGGCATGGAAAGCCAAGACACTCTGGCAAAAGATCTCTGTGAGTGAGATCCCAGTGGAAAGAACAGGTCTTCAAAGAAGGAGGTACCTTTCTCTGAAGGGAAGAGAGAACCTCCACTTTGACTATGACCTTGTCTAAACAAGATAAGAGTCGGAGAACTCAGAGGGCTTCCATAGCCTTGGAAACTCATGACTGGAGCATAGGGAGATTACTGATGCCATAGACAGGAGTGTCAATTGGTAAAGTCAACAACAGGAGTCACTGTGCACTTACTCCTCATGTAGGATCTCTGTCCTTAATGTGCTGTGCATTGAGATTTAATGCTATAATGAGTACTCAAACAATATATTTCGCTTTGTGTTTCTATGGGGGTGCAAACTGTTGAAATCTTTACTTAATGTATACTAAACTGATCGTCTTTAAAAAAATAAAAGAAATTATCAACTCCCAACTTGACTCTCACTGGGATTAAACATGACAATAGGTCTGATCTGATTTCATCATCATTTAAAAAATATCATCTATTATTTTTCACTTTATGTTTGTGTGGGAGCAAACTGTTGAAATCCTTACTTAATGTATACTAAGCTGATCTTCTGTATATTAAGATAATCAAAAATGCATCTTGATGTGAATGGAAGGTGAGAGGGAGTGGGAAAGCGGAGGGTTGTGGGTGGGAGGGACGGTATGTGGGGGAAGCCATTGTAATCCATAAATTGTACATTGGAAATTTATATTCATTATATAAAAGTTAAAAAAAACCACAATGGTGGAGTACAAAATCCCAATTGATTATTATATTGAAATGCTAGCTTTAGAATTCACAATTATTTTTATGAAATTACAATGGTTAGTTTATGACATCAAGATGAGTTTACATCACAATGATAAATTTGACATCACAATTAATTTTATGACACACATTTGTTTATGATGCTACAACATTTTTTGATGCTACAATAGATTAAAACATCATAAATTCAATTTGTGACATCACAAATGGTTGTGACATCACAATGCCTTTTATAGCAGCAAAGTAGTGATTTATAACATCAAAATTATTTGACATTACAATGCTTTTTTTTTTACAACAAATTTGTTATGGCACAGCAATGCTAAGCTTATTACAACACAATTAGTGTTTTAATATTATAATTAAATATGGCATTACAATGGTTTTTATTGCATCATATTTTTAGATGACATCACAGCACTCATTTTACAATATGAGTTGTGCTTTAATGCATCACAATTCAATATAACAGTATTACATTGATGATATCACAACAGTTTTTATACAATTATAATTTCTAAATGGTTTCTTTGGCTTCATAATTACAATGTAACAGTCATAGCATTATGATATCACAGTGGTGGGTTATCACATTGCAACTGATTATTATATCAAAAGCAATTTTACACCATAACAATTATTTCATCACTACATTAGCTCTAGGATATCATGATGATATTTTGACATCACATAAATTTTGACAATACAAATATTTTTCATGAAATCACAGTGCCATTCTTATGGTATTGCAAATGTTTACAGCAAAATAATGGTATTTGTTTTCATAGTTTATTATGACCTAATTGTAGCTTTATGACTAAATAATGTTTTATTTAATCACAATTGATAATGAGATCCCAATGCATTTTGCACCACAATTTTTATGACATCATAATTGGTTCTAACATTTCTAAGGTATTTTATGGTATCATAATGGTTTACAACATCACGAAAGTAGTTTATGACACCAAATTTTGGCTTATGACATCATAATTGGTTATAACATCACAGTCATTTTGATATCACAATGGTAGTGTATGGATGAACAATGTTAGTTTCTAACATCACAATTTTATTTATGATATCACAATTGATTAGAACAACACAAGGTTAGTTTCATGATTTCATGACTCAAGTTTTTGTGACTTCACAATTTATTGTGACATCACATTGTTAGCATTATAACATCACAATATTTTATGATGTTGCAGCAGATTTTGACATCACTGCTTTTGATGACATCAGAAAGCATCACAGTAGAATATGGCATTGCAAATATGGTTTATAACATCACAATTGTAGTTTGTGACATCACAACAGTGATTCATGGCATCTTATTATATCACCATGGCAGTTTTTGACATCAGATTGATTATGTTACAGTTTTTGTTTATGACCCCATAGTTGATTACATTGCAATAGTATGTTTTTGCTTTCATAAAAGTTTTATCACATTGAAATCAGTTATGACAACATGATGATTCATCAAGACATCACATTAGGTTTTATGACAAAAATTTATTGTGACATCAAAATGTAGTATATTACATAATTAGAGCTTATAACTTGAAAATTGATTTTGATATCAGGGGTCTCTTTATAACATCACAGTTATGACCTCATCATGGTACTTTTATGACATCACAATTTATTATGATTGTACAATGATTGGTTTAAAACATCACATTTGAATGTTTAGTATATAACACTAGTTGTTTATATCATTGTAATTTTATTACATAATGGTTATGTTGTCACACTATATTTCATGACAATAGAATCACTCATAATCACAGTTAGTTTGTGACATCACATTTGATTATGACATGAGAATGCAAGGTTTACACCATAACATTATAATAATTTTATGACATCAAAATTATTTATAACAATAAATTTTTATGATATGTAAGTTTAAGTAAATTAAATTTCAGTTGATAATGATATCACAATTGTGGTTTTGATATCACAATAGATTATGATGTCATGGTGGGTTTCTGATATCACAATAGTTGGACATTACAGATATTTCATAACATCATATTATTATGAAATTATGCCAGTTGCTGTATAACTTTACAATGGTCAGTTGATGGCAAACTAATGTTAGTTTACACATCACAATGATTTTATGATATCACAATTGATTATGACATTACACAGATAATCTATCACATCTAATTGATTATGACAAGTGTTTTATGACATCAAGTTGATTATGTATCACAATGGTAGGTTTCTTTTCATGAAGGTGGATTATCACATTGAAATTGATTACAAAAATAATAGTTACTTTATGAAATCACAATGGCTTGTTTTATATTCACAATGATGGTCTATAATATCAATGGTTTTGTGACATCAAAGTGATAGACTTCATAACAGTGCCTTATGACATTACAAACGATTATGACAAAACAATGGTTTATGATATCACAATGGTAGGTTGATGGCATACCAATATTGATTAATTCAGTGGTTTTTAATATCAGAAATAATTATGACATCACAGTAGATGATTTATAATACAAGTTGATTTATTACACCAATATTGATTATGACATCATACAACTATTAATGATATTATAATTAATTTTGACATCATAGTTGTAGAGTCAGGATGTTACAATGACTTTATAACATCAGAATTGATTTTGCCATCATAATCATTTTCATAATCTAACAATTTTAGTTCTGTGACATTGCAATCATTAAGTTAAAACAATATATGAATTTTGTACATGCCATTACAAAGATTGTGACATCACAATAGTGCTGTATGATCACAATTCATTAATATCACCTGCATTTCTTTTACATCACAGTTGCTTATAATGTCACTAGGTAGGTTTATGGCTTCACAATGGTCTTTTGGTAATTAAAATTGTTTTTATAACAATTCATTTTGACATATCAATGGATTCTATGACATACCAATGAATTATGAAATCATAAATTTTATGATACCATACCACAATAAATTATGAATTCACATTGGTGTTTGATGAAATTATGATTGATTACTGTATCACAATCTTGAGTTTATGACATCACAATGATTTTATGACACTAAAGTTGATTATGATATCACAGTCATTTCATGTCACCACACTTTATTATAATGTACAATGCTGGTTATGACATCACATGTTATGTAAAATAGGGTTACAATTACAATGGATTTTATGAAACTATAATGGCATTTTACCACATCCCAATGGTGATATCACCATTGATTATGATGTCAGTGCTACAGTGATGACATCTAACCGTTTATTATTTTGCAAATGATTATGACATCTCCGTAAGTTTTATGGCATCACAATTGATTCTGTGAGAGTCAGATACATACGCTCAAGGTCAACCCATCCACTCAGGCAATACCAGCATGCCACATCTCCACTCCTCCCCTATCCACCAGAGCAGTTGATATTCTTTAACACTGACACATTTATGGCTCTTAAACTAAGGAGACTGATTCACACATGTTGCTCTACTAAGGGGCTCTACTTTGCCTCACCCACATATTCTAACCAACACATACCAGGCTTGTACTTCTATCAAGAATAGGATCAAGGGCCTTATGTTGAAATGGAAGCCCATCCAATGGGTGCCTCCTTTGCCTGCACAGGCTCACATATTACAGTGGCAGCCAAGGGCACCAAAAAGCCAGAAGTGCACTCAGCCACCTGGGCAAGAATCCCAGCACTCAGTGGAGACATCAAATCTATTGGACCAACTGCTTTTCAGCCTGAGGTTTTGTGAGAAGGCACAAACCTTTGGGTATCTAGGCCTCTAGGAGCAGGACCCTCCAGTAGAAGAGCCACTCCTTAGTTATGATTTATTCCAGGATCTAATTGAATTTCAGCAGACCTCACCAGTGTGATAAGCTTTGGTCACTAGGCATCCTGGCCAGAGATGTGATGCCCTGCCCTCCTCAACTTCATGGGGAGGCAGGATGATCTATTAATATACAGCACTGGTAAAAAGGAATATATCCAACTGTCCTGTCCTTTTCAGGCTGAGTTGGGGAAAAGCATTCAAGGCTTGGACCACAAATAGGTGCCTTCTGAGTCAACAGTGGGCTTGGGTGGCTTAGAACATATTGAGGCACTAACTGGTCCCTGCCATATTTGCTGGCCTCCAGCATCCCATGCCAGATCCCACAGACAATGGACCCAGAGCCCAGTGGCGGATCTCAACACCAATGAATATTCACCATTTCCTTCCCATAATCATACCCAATTAGGGGTTCTGTGGCTAGATTTGCCAAGAACCAGACTGGGGCCAAGCCTCTGGGTTGTCAGGATCCACAAGAGCACAATGTTATTTCTTGCTACCCAGGTGGCCTGCTTGTAGGGGCATGATCATGGTCTCCATACTAGCAGTTCACATTAAGGAATTCATTACCACTCAGAGTATTGTCCATAAAAGGGAGGGGGTGTCAGGGCATGTGTTCAGGATCCATAATGCCTCTCATGTAATGATCAAATGAACTTATCCCGAACACTGTGGAGCCTTCCACAATGGATTAACACCTTGCACATCTAAAGTGGACAAATGATGATGGACAAGCATAATATAGGTAATCCAGTGTCTCAGAGAGAAAAGCCTGTCATGGATGAATGGACCACAACCTCTTGCATCATACTTTCTGTATCTTGACATGCATCCCTTTCCAGAAAGATGTCTTCCCATGTCATGTCAATGACATGTGACATTGAAGATTTAGTGGCATCCCACCATCTGCATATTACCCTATCTCCTTTTAGGATATGCTCTAAGAACATCCTGGCACCCACAGCCAAGCTACAGGAAGGCATGACCACCATTGTTCTAGGGACTTTGGCAGGGAGAGGAGCAATGTGGGGTATTGGCAAGATGTCTCATTTCATCTGGGCTGGACAGCAAGATCCCTGAGCCCATTGACTGCACTTTTATGATCTTTTGCTGATGGGCAAAAAGTGGGACAGTCCATGCAGCCCCACCCCGGGGTCCTGCTTCACTTTGAAGGCTCCAGTTCCTCATAAACTCCTTGATTTTTGTCAGGTTGTGTTTCATACAGAAGAGTTGAGAGTTGTAATGGTGGAATCAGATGTGAGTTTGGGCTCAAGAAATGAGCCAAAGTAGTGTCTGAGACCCTGTGATGATTAGAAGCTTGTTTGTGAGGGAAAGGGGGACAACTTGTACAGTGCTGGAGCCTTAGATGTTTGATGCTTAAGGAGTCAAAACTGGATGGAGTGGAGTTTTAGGTGTAGGGCCAGGGTACAGAACACATGTTAGCCACCAAACAGGATGTATGGGATCTCATGAGAACAGAGTGCAATGCCAAGACCCATGAAAAGCCTGTGGAAGACATACCTCCTTGGGCCCAGGAGGCCTTTTGCATAGAAGCCAGGGGAACATTTTCCTAGAACCAGTCAGCATGTGGGGAGTTGTCAGAGCAAATGGAAGTCACAGTTGCTTGTTGCAGGTGGAAATCTAATGGGATGAGACCCTCTGCCTGTGGCATGTGTCCAGGTTGAAGTCCTTGGAGGTCCAGGGACCCAATCCACCCCCCAACTTTCAACACAACCCCAAGCCCTCTTCTTCCTCCTGGTCACCCATCTTCCATGAACTCTGGGCTAAAGGCTACAAGCTCAGTTCAAAGCTTTTGTAGTCAGTTTCTGGACCAAATCTGGTGTCCCATACTGTCCACCCCTCTAAAAACTAGCCACCTAGCCACCACCTGTAAAACTCTGAAACCGGCATAGAGGTGAGGCCCCATCTTCTGGGCCTCTGGGGCCAACTAAGTACTCAGTTCCTGGCTTTTCAATGGTAGTTGGTTTTGAGCTGCATGCTTCAAACAATACTAGGTCCTTGTTGTTTACTGAATCTCCCATCTCCCTACCAAACACCAACACTGACCTTGACCCTGGCACCCATCATGCTGGTCTACTGATTTCAAGAGGCCCCAGACTAAATACCCCATCCCTAGTGAGTCAATTCTCCATATAGGGCCCTTGGTTCCAACCATGACAGGATTGTTTTTCTCCAGCTCATGTTCCCAGCAATTCAGGCAGACAGCTTTCCAGCTCCCCACACAGGCCACTGGCATGGCTCAGCCACACTGGTCACACTGCAAGTCTATTAAGCTCACTCAGTTGAAGTGGGTAAAGCAGTTCACGTATGTCCCTCACAGTGCCTGACTCATGCATTCTCCACTGTTTAGGCAAACAAAACACCCTATGGCTTGAAGTGTGACTACTAGCCTACAGGCAATTTGTGTGAAGAGCAGATACCTTATGTCATGTGATCACTTCTTCACAGGTCCTGTGGGACACATCCAAAGTCCTGCAAACTTTGCAATGGTATTGCTTTCATTCCATGCACAGTTATCCCTAGCTGTCTCCCAATTGCCTTCTTGCCAATTGCTCTACCATTTCCTATCTTTATTTCTACAATTCTCAGCAACCCAAATTGCTTTGATCTAACTGTGACCCTGGAAGTTGTACAGGTCCCTTGCTCCAATCCCCACTCTACTTTCCCCTCTACACACACACACACACACACACACACACACACACACTGCATGCCGTGCAATAGCCCAGCCTCACTTCTTCACCATCACTGCCATGTTTTTTTATTTACTTAACATTTATTTTGTTTGAGAGGCATAGTTACAGAGAGAAGGAGAGACAGAGAGATTTCCCATCTGCTGGGCCACCCCCAAATGGCTGAAATGTCTGGAGCTGGGCAATTCCAAAGACAAGAGCTTTGGAAGACATGGGTCTTCATGTGGATGCTGGGGTCCAAGAACTTGGTCCATCCTCCACTACTTCCCCAGGTCATCAGCAGGGAGCTGGATTGGAAGTAGAGCAACTGGTACTCAAACCAGTGCCCACGCGGTATGTTGGCATCACAGGCAGATGCTTAATCTACTATGCCACAGCACCAGCACCTCTACTGATTTATAATGTGTACAGATGAAGTTAGTAAATAGCATATGCACATATTAATGTTTGCCATTCATGAGCATGATCTGGAAAGCCTGAAGAGCTCTGGCCTTTCAAGTATACATAAAACAAATTCAGCTTCTTTGCCTCTGCTCCCCAAGTGTAAACAAAATAACTTTCTTGGCTCCAGTGGTGTTAGCTGCTTCACCTTATCATCTCTAGACTTCCTCCACAATCAATAACATGTTACGACTCTTGTTAGAAATGACTTTTTCCTTCATTATTACAGTGTTACTTTTCTTAACATATATTTTATTTATTTGAATGGCAGAATGATGAAGGGGATAGAAAGGAAATGAGAAAGAGATTTCCATTCACTAATTCATTCCCCAAACTGTTGCAGCAACAAGGTTTGACCAGGCCAAAGCCAAGATCCTGGAACTCCATTCAGGTCTCTCCCATGGGTGCCATGGCCCAAGGATCTGGCCATATATCACTGCTTTCTCAAACAGTCACAGGAAGATGGATTTAAAAGTAAAGCAGCCAGAGCTCATACTGGAACTCTGACATGGGATGCCAGCACTGCATGTGGTGGATTAACCCATTGTACTACACCACTATCCCAGAAAGCCTGTTTTTGTTATCTAAAACCTGAGCTCCTCCAGAGGGCTATATGCCTCATTCAACACTATGCTTCCCAGGATGAGACTGCTTTAGAAACACATCACTAATAGACATTTCTGTTCATCCTGCCTACCATAACTGAGTACATGCAAATGTGCCATACTCTGAGTTAGAGCTGTAATTGAGCAAGTGGCTTGCTGGAGGAGACTGACATCACACAAATAACTGCATGGAAGTGTGTGTAATTTTCACTGTTTGGAAAAGAAGTCCAGGTTTTTTTAAAGAGTAAATCAAGAGGGTCCATCTTGCTTCCAGGTTGGGAAGACTGCAGGTGGGATTTGCAAGGCTTTTATGAAGAAGCAGTACTAATATCAAGAACTGGGGACTGTACTGTCTTAGGCAGGGGGAAGAGTCAATGCACAAGTCCTGCACCTCCATGTGACTGGTAGAACAACAATTCAGATGGGGCTGGGGTGTGGCAAGAATGGAGGAAACTGAGGGGGACAATGAATGGATCTGAAATGTTTAAATGATCATATTAATGATTTGGATTTTATCCTAAGATTGAAGAAGAGATAGGAAATGTTTGATTAGGAGATTGCTATCTTGTTTTAAAATCCTCATATGAGCCCTGGGACTCTTCCAGGGTGGGAGATGTATGGCAGCTCCTAGAAAGAACAGGGGTGTGCAACTGAGGGTGGGGTAGAAGCTCCTGGCTGGCTCCCTTCATCCATTGGGAAGAGTTAAGAAGAAAGAACAGATGGTACAACTGCTTCCTTGTCACACATAAACTTTCAAGGAGTGTGTGTATGTGTACACTCACAGGCATGTGTGTCTCTTCCTACTGCTTTACCTGGTTCATTCACCCATTTAATGAAGTAACTTTTGATATGGCTTTAACATTGTTCCATGAATGAGACAGATATAGATTGTGCTTGTGGGACTTCATGGTCCACAGGGGATAATTATTGAATAAGAACTGACATCATTTTTGTAATTGATCATTGAAACATAATACCATAGACTGGGAGGCTTAAGAAATAGACAATTATTCATAGTTGTAGAGACTGGGAAGTACAAGGTTGTGATGTTGGCAGATTCTGTTCCTGAAAAGTGATTGTTCCCTGGTATGCAGACATCAGCCTTTCACATCCTCATGGGGTAGAGAATAAACTGTTGTCTCTATTGTCCTCTCACAAAACCATTAATTCTATTATGGTGCCCACCGTGATTTCATCTAAAACTAGTTATAGTTCCCCAAAGGCCTCAATACCAAACAGCATCCCTTTTTATGTTAGAGGTTCAACAAATGAATTTTTGGGGTAGGCAAACTTGTATTCCACAGTAGTTGCATCTCATTTTATGTTGCTTAACAATTGCATTCTATTCCAGAGATGGAACATTCTAGTTTTTCAAAAATTAAATACATATTAAGAAGAACCTGAGTCATATTTTATATTTTTCCTCAGCAGAAAGCAACAGACCCTTATGAATATGATTGATAATTATATAAAATGGCTAAGGAGAAATTACATCAATGTTTAAAATACTTCTCCAGAAGATGGACACAAAGAGGATATTTTCTTTTTTCTTTTTTTTTTTTTTTTTGACAGGCAGAGTGGATACTGAGAGAGAGACAGAGAGAAAGGTCTTCCTTTTCCATTGGTTCACTCTCCAATGGCCACCGCAGCCAGCGTGCTGCGGCTGCTGCACCACGCTGATACGAAGACAGGAGCCAGGTGCTTCTCCTGGTCTCCCATGGGGTGCAAGGCCCAAGCACTTGGGCCATCCTCCACTGCACTCCCTGGCCACAGCAGAGCTGGCCTGGAAGAGGGGCAACAGGGACAGAATCCAGCACCCCGACCGGGACTAGAACCCAGTGTGCCGGCGCCACTAGGTGGAGGATTAGCCTATTGAGCCATGGCACTGGCCCATACTCCTTCTTACTACTGTTTTTAAACATCCTCCTGGAAGTCCTAGATAATGAAATAAGATAAAAAATGGACATAAAAGGCATATATCTTGAGAAGGATAAACAGTATATAAGATACATAATTATTGATTTGAAAAATTCTAAATGATCAACTAAATTATTCCTTGAACAAATGATAATTATACCAAGATTGTATATAATTTTGATCAGCAATAATCTAATTGAGTTTTAAATAAAAGCACACTACCATTTACACTAACCCCCCAAGATATATCTTGATATAATTCTAATAAATTAAGTAAATGTAGGTAGAGTATAACAAAATACATAAAAGATCTATATGAGAGAGAACTTGTAAGCCTTTGATGAATGTTGTTTCAAAGAATTCAATATTTGGAGACACATTTTAGGGTTTGCAAAAGAATACATAATATAGCTAAGATTAATAGTCCTTCCCCACTATATATATATATATATATATATATATGTATATATATATGTGTGTGTGTGTTTATATATATATATGTGTGTGTTATTATATATATATATATATTTATAATATTTATATTTATTTTATATTTATATTTATTTTATATTTATATATATTTATATATATAAAACATAAAACATAAGCCCAACCGAATATTGGCAATTGATTTTGTGATTATAAATTAAAGCTGACTCTAAAGTTAATGTAGAAAATTCAAAGATACAGAATAGCCACCTCAACTCATTAATGAAACAGAATACACTTGGAGGATCCGGAATATACAACTTCAGTGCTTACTAGAATGTTAGCCAAGACACTGCAGTATTGGTGAAAGAATTGGCAAACAGATAAATAGCAGAACAGAGACCCAGAGTTGACCTTTCCAAGTATAGATAACAGATAATTGACAAAGCAGTGAATGCAGTGTAATGGAACACAGATATCCTTGCTACAAACATTGAACATATCATACAATGAAAATCTATGCATAGATTTAACAAAAATTAATTAATATAGTGGGTTATACATCTAACCATAGGAAATCAAAATTATTAACCTCCCAGAAAATAATTCTGCAGAAAATTTTAGGTAATATTGGGTGTGATGCTGAATTTTTGATACAACGCTGAAGACATAATCCATGAACTAAATGATTACTAACTGGACATCATGAAATTTGGAAATATCTCTTCTGACTGACAATTTCAAGGGAAAACAGTCAAAATGGACAGAAAATATTCAAGAAAGTAATTTATTGTAACAAATATATGCATTATCCAAAATAAAAAAAGCAACTTTTAGAATCAATGAAATGAAAATGAAAGCAGATATAAGAAGGGCCCCCACAAAGGAATTATGTGCATACTGAGTAGACCCAAGATGAGTAGGGGTACCCTGGACTACTGCAGCTGAGGACAGATCAGGATATGCATGGAAGATGACCACTTGAAGAGAATCATCCATAGAATCACAGGAAACAACATCAGCATAACAGATGGACGTGGGGCCTTTTCCCTCCAACCAAGTTAGAATTGTCAATTCCAGATGCATGCACTAGTATTTTAAGAATATATTTGCCTTGATAATGGGATAATTAATGCAGAATTTAACACTGATCTCTAACACCCACAAAAGAATAAAATTAAAACTCTAGAGAATGCAACTGGTTTTAAATGACTTAAGTGATTCCCAGAACAAATCTAAAATATTTGGACAAACATATTAAAAAGGATCATAGATATAGAATTTACACAATTTAAATTGAAATGAGTAATATCCTTAAATTAAAAATGTGAAAGAATAAAATGCCTACATCAAAAAGGATGACCCTGTGTTTGATAATTAGATTTCAGTGTTGCACCAATAACATATTTCCTAAAAAAAAAAAGGAACTGTGTGAAAGTTAAACATACTTTGTTGAAAGATACTATTAAAAATGACGAGAGATTACAACTAGAAAATACGCCTATGTCAAGACTGAGATAAAAGATTGTTCAGGGAAACACTGCAAGGCAATTCCATAGGGGAAAACTTCTTGGAAAAGACCCCAGAAGTACAATCAAATAAAAAAAATAGAGAAATGGGATTACAATAACTTTAGAAGATTCTGCACAACAAAGGAAATGCTCAACAAAGTAAATTGGCAACCAAGAGAACAAGTGAAAATATTGGTAAACTATGCAAATGATAAATTATTAATATTCAAAATCTGGAAAATGCTGAAGAAACACAATAACAACACAACAACCAATGCAGTTTGAAATAGGCAAGTGACATGAATAGGTATTTTTTCAAAGGATGAAGTACAAATGGCCAAGACACATGAAAAAAATGTTCAGGATCATAAGCCATCAAAAAATGCAAATCAAAACCATAATGCAGTTTGACCTCACCCTAGTTAGAATGGCTATCACACACAAATTAAAAAAAAAAAAAGGGCCAGGGTTTTGGTGTAGTGAGTAAAGCCACCACCTCTACTGCTGGCATCCAATATGGATGCCAGTTCTGGTTTCCAACTGTTCCATTTATGATACAGCTCTGTGTTATGGCCTGGGAAATCAGTAGAAAGATGGCCCAAGTCCTTTGACCCCTGCACCCAGGTGGGAGACCCAGAATAAGCTCCTGGCCCCTGCCTTAAGATTCGCACAGCTCCAGCTATTGCAGCCAACTGCGGCAGGGGGAACCAGTGCATGGAAGACTACTCTCTCTCTCTGTCTCTCCTTCTGTCTCTGTATAATGCTGAATTTCCAATAAATAATAAATCTTTAACAAAATAAAAAAATAACACTGGTAAGGTTGTAACAGAAAATTACCCCAATTGACTTCTGATGGCACTATAAATTAATACAACTATTATGGAAACCAATATCAATGTACCTCATAAATCTGAATATAGACCTACCATAAAACATAGTCATCCCATTCCTGAGGATTTACTCCAAATGAAATGAGCATGTGAAAGTGTTATTTGTTACACCATGTTTATTGGAGATCAATTTACAGGAACTAAAATATGGAATCAATACAGCTGTCCTTCAAATGATTACAGGATAAATAAAGCATGGTGTGCATACACTTGCACACATACACTATGGAATCCTACACAGCCATAAAATGCATAAAATCCTCTTTCACAGCTAAATGGGTGAAACTGGAAATTATTATGCTTACTGAAATAATATATTCCCCAAAAGAAATATATCACATGATTTCCCTGATATATGGCAGTTACTATAGGATACAAAAAAGATATAGGGATGAAATGAACACATTTTTATTTGATTATTATTTTTAGCTCTCATTTACCTCTCTTGTGGAACTGTGCTCTTACTACTTTCTACTTGTTGAACCTTATGGTTATTGGTGCATTAAGCCTGTGATTATTGAGCAGATTGAAATTATGTTTTTGGAAAAATGATGAAAACAAAAAGCAGAAGAAGGAAGGGGATTGAGGGAGGGAAATATGTTTATATTCTTAGAACTGTTACCTATGAAATGCATGAAATCTGTTCTACTTATGTTAATAGTATTTTCTGAATAAATTGTTATAAAATAAATTCCTTAAAATAAAACTATAAAAATATGCATCCAAACTGAAACTGGGTAAATATCCAAGAAGTATCCACATTATATTACAGCAATAGATTCCAATAAAAACATGGACAGATGTTTACCATCATATTTCCCTAGGAAATTACAAATGAAAATCACAGTAAGATATCAGTACATATGCTTCACAAATAAAAAAGTAAATACTTGACAAAACAAACAATTGGCAACAAATAGGAATCATGTTCATAGCTGGCAGAAGTGCAACATGGTAAAGCAACTCAGATTTCAGTCACAAAGTTTCTAATATTTTTCACTTTTTAATATCTTTTGAAAGGCAGAGTTACAGAAAGAAAGGAAGAGACAATGAGATGTTCCATCTGTTAGTTCACTCCTCCAATATCCACAACAGCCAGGGCTGGGTGAGACTGAACTCAGGAGCCAGGAGCTTCATCCAAGTTTTTCACATGGGTGCAGACACTGAATTACTTGGCCCATCTTCTACTGCTTTCCCAGGATCATTATGAGGGAGATGGATAGGAAGTGGAACATCTGGGACTAAAACTGGTGCCAATATGGGATGCCAGTTTTTTGGGTGTCAGCAAAACTCATTATGCCACAGTGCCAGCCTGTTTTTAGCATTTTTAGTTATTTAGAATATCTATTTGAAATACAGAGATACACAGAGGCACAGAGATAGAATAATATACCCCAATTGCTAGTTCACACCCAATATGCACAATATCCAAGGCTGAGACAGACAATAAAAAGGAGCAGGAAACTCAATTAGATTTTCCCACTGGAGCCAAGGACTCAACTACTTCAATCATCACCAACTGCCAACCAGGGACTGTACTAAAATGAAGGAGGAATCAGAAGCGGAGGCAGGACTTTAACCCAGGAACTCTGTCCAAAGTGGTGTATCCACTAGTATGCAAAATGAATACCCCACAGTTGAGCTGCTTCCTATGTAGATTTTAAAATGGCCTGAATGAGGATCACATAATTTGTATAGCTAGAAAGTTACCTCAGTGATTCAAAAACTTGAGTCAATACTAGATCTTGCCTGCTTGCAAATGCTGATGCCCACTTTATAACCACCAAGAATCAAAAGTCAGGGTCCATGCTGTGGCTCGGTTAAGCCATGGCCTGCAGTGCTGGCATCACATAGGGACACCAGTTTGAATTCTGGCTACACCACTTCCAATCCAGCTCCCTTCTGGTGCTCTCAGGAAAGCAGTAGAAAATGGAACAAGTCCCTTGGACCATGTAAACATGTGGGAGATCCAGAGGAAGCTCCTGCCTTCTGACTTCTCCCTGGCACAGCCCTGGCCTTTGTGGTCTTTAGGGGGACTGAACCAGTGGATAGAAGTTCTCTCTCTCTCTCTCTCTCTCTCCCCATCACTCTCTCTTCTGGGTGTGTGTGTGCATATGCATGTGTCTAGCTCTCCTCTCTGTAAATCCACCTTTCAAATAAATAAATGACACTTAAAAAAGAAATCATAAGGCACTGATGTGTTTTCATAGGTGCATAAAAAATAAACTCCAGGACACCCATACAAGTTAATTCTCTTCAGCAATATAAAGGAAATGGCTATCATGTCACAGAAACCCAGCTGGAATCTTTAAATGTGTGTATCTCTGTGAAAGAGTAAAACCAAAATAATGAGGAACAAATTAGTGTTTGTGACATATGCAGAAAAAAAGATGTGTATGTGGAGCACAGGGGAGTGTTAAAGAATGCTGAAACTACCCTGGCACTGGTGCTGTGGCACAGTGTGGTAATGCCCTGGCCTGAAGCTCCAGCACCCACATGGGCACTGGTTCTAGTCCCAGCTGCTCCTCTTCAGATCCAGCTCTCTGCTATGGCCTAGGAAAGCAGTTGAAGATGGCCCAAATCCTTGGGCCCCTGCACCAGCACAGGAGACCCGGAAGAAGCTCCTGACTCCTTGCTTTGGATCAGTGCAGCTCTGGTTGTTGTGGCCAACTGGCAAGTGAACCATCAGATGGAAGATCTCTATCTCTGCCTCTCCTCTGTGTAACTCTGACTTTCAAATAAATAAATAATTCTTTAAAAAAAGAAACTGCCCTGGAGGATGACAGTACGTTATGAACTTGTCCAAATCTATAGATTTTAAAGTCTATAAATCAAAGATAAAAAATGCCAGGAAATTCAGGAACTGAACACAGAATTTCAAGAAACAGGCATAATGTATTCTAAATGTAAGAAACCCCACTGAAGGACACATGATTGGTGCTAACTTAGGTACCTGTGAAGGCGTGTGGAAGGGCAGACATTGTGGCAAAGCAGCTAAGCTGCTGCTTGTGATGTGTACATCCAAACTGGGTTGTGTATCATGTCTTGGCTGCTCCAATTACAATCTAGCTTCCTGATAATTACATGGGAAAAATGGAAGTATGCCCAGGTGTTTGGGCCCCTACCATCTATGTGGAAACCCTAATGAAGATCCTGGCTCTCACTTTGGCCTGGTCAGCCCTGGCCATTGCAATCAATCACCTGGGGAAGTGAATCAGCAAGTGGAAGATTCTGTGTGTGTGTGTATGTGTGTGCTTGTAGGTCTGTCTACCTTTCTCTCTCACTGTAATTCTTTAAATAAACCAATAAATCTGAAAAAAATGTGATTGGAGTCTGGCAAACTAAGGCTAACTACTATTCTCTGGTGCAGCAAGTAATTAACTACCAGAGTTGTGGTTTCACAATTTTGAGATGGTTAAGTAAATGGACTAAGGTGCAACAAATAAGTGGAATAAGACAGACTTGTCATTTTTGGAGTGGGACTTCATAGGGAAGCAAGGGAAGCATCCAGAAGGATACATGTGTTGGAACAGAGTTGAAGACATCAATATTGATCCATACTCACTTGAATATATGCAGAATGTTACATAGAAACCATTTGTAGATCCATGACATTCGTGAGTTATTAACTACACATTTAGTTCCTTGTTGTCAAAAAGCCTAAAAATGCAGTACTCCCCATATGAAGAAGAATGCCCAGCTGAATGGTCTTTCTGGTGAGTTGACTCCCATTTGGAGTCACCTCATGTCTTTGCATCAAACCAAGTAAGACACAATGAATGACAGGCACTGAAGTTGCTCAGAAAACTGAAAGATTAAAGAACCTGAGGAACAGGTGTCAAAGAGAAAACATAGTTTAATGACTTAACAACAGACTCAGTGGGGCTTAAGAACAGCTGAGCTGGAAGACAGTTTTTGAAATAGCTCAGGCAATAAAGCAGAAGAAAAACTTAGGAAGAAAACAAGATGGTGTTTGGGATTTATGGGGCAGCACTAAGCAAAAAAGTAAACATATCTTGGGCAAACATATCTTGGAGAAGCAGACCAACTCAGAAAACTCATTCAGTAAAAATAACTGATAAAAATTAGAAAAGAAATAAACAAATTTTTAATTATTTTTAACTTTTATATAATAAATATAAATTTCCAAAGTACAACTTTTAAATTATAGCAGCTTCCCCCACATAGCTTCCCTCCCACCCACAACAATCCCATCTTGCACTCATTCTCCCACCCCATCCTTCATCATGATTCATTTTCAATTATCTTTATATACAGAAGATCAACTTAGTGTATACTAAGTAAAGGTTTCAATAGACTGCACCCACAAAGACACATGAAGTATAGAGTACTGCTTGGGTAGCAGTTTTCCCATTAATTTGCATAGTACAACACATTAAGGACAGAGATCCTACATGGGGAGCAGGTACACAGTGACTCCTGTTCTTGATTTAACAATTTACACTCTTATTTATGACATCAGTAATCACCAGAGGCACTTGTCATGAGCTGCCAAGGCTATGGAAGCCTCTTGAGTTCACCAACTCTGATCTTGTTTAGACACAGCCATATTCAAAGTGGAAGTTCTCTCCTCCCTTCAGAGAAAGGTACTGCCTTCTTTGATGGCCCATTCTTCCCAGTGGGATGTCACTCACAGAGATCTTTCATGTAGGTCTTTTTTTTTTTTTTTGCCACAGTGTCTTGGCTTTCCATGCCTGAGAAACTCTCATGGGCTTTTTAGCCTGATCAGAATGCGTTAAGGGCTGATTCTGAGGCCAGAGTTCTGTTTAGGGCATTTGTCATTCTATGAGTCTGCTGTGCATCCTGCTTCCCATGTAGGATCATTCTCTCCTTTTTAAATCAGATAATTAGTATTTGCAGACACTGGTTTTATTTATATAACCCCTTTGACACTTAATCCTATCTTTTTGATCAATTATTAACTTAAACAAGTAAGATGGCATTGGTACATGCCACCTTGATGGGACTGAATTGGAATCCCCTGGCACATTTCTAGCTATACCATTAGGGGTAAGACCAAGTGAGCATGTGCCAAATTGTACATCGCTTCCCTCTCTTATTCCTACTCTTATATTTAACAGGGATCACTTTTCAGTTAAATTTAAACACCTAAGAATAACTGTGTGTCAAAGAGTTCAATCAATGATATTAAGTAGAACAAAAAATAACAAAAGGAATAAAATAGTAAGTTATTCCTCAAAATCAGGACAAGGGCTGATCAAGATATTGTTTCTCATAGGATTCATTTCACTTCAACAGGTTTCCTTTTTTAACTTTTATTTAATGAATATAAATTTCCAAAGTACAGCTTATGGATTACAATGGCTTCCGCCCCATAACTTCCCTCCTTACCGAAACCCTCCCCTTTCCTGCTCCCTCTCCCCTTCCATTCACGTCAAGATTCATTTTCAATTCTCTTTATATACAGAAGATCAGTTTAGCATATATTAAGTAAAGATTTCAACAGTTTGCACCCACATCGAAGCACAAAGTGAAAAATATTGTTTGAGTACTAGTTATAGCATTAAATCACAATGTACAGCACTTTAAGGACAGAGATCCTACATGAGGAGTTTAGGTGCTCAATTGTCACCAGTCAGGGAGAACATATGCTTTTGTACCTTTCGGACTGTCTTATTTCACTCAGCATGATGTTTTCCAGATTCCTCCATCTTGTTGTAAATGACCAGATTTCATTTTTTTTACCCCTTTGTAGTATAGTATAGAGTACATATTCCATAATTTCTTTACCCAGTCTTCTGTTGATGGGCATTTAGGTGGTTTCCATGTCTTAGCTATTGTGATTTGAGCTGCAATAAACATTGAGATGCAGACAGCTCTTTTATTTGCCAATTTAATTTCCTTTGGGTAAATTCCAAGGAGTGGGATAGCTGGGTTGTATGGTAGGGCTCTCTTCAGGTTTCTGAGCAATCTCCAAACTGTTTTCCATAGAGGTGGCTTTACCAGTTTGCATTCCCACCAACAGTGGGTTAGTGTCCCTTTTTCCCCACATCCTCACCAGTATCTGTTGTTAGTTGATTTCTGTATGTAACGCATTCTAGCCGGAATGAGGTGAAACTTCATTGTGGTTTTGATTTGCATTTCCCTGATGGCTAGTGATCCTGAACATTTTTTCTTGTATCTGTTGGCCATTTGGATTTTCTGCTCTAAAAAATATCTACTTAGGTCCTTGACCCATCTCTTACATGGGTTGTTTGTGTTATTGTTGTGAAGTTTCTTGGTCTCTTTGTAAATTCTGGTTATTAATCCTTTATCAGATGCATGATTTGCAAATATTTTTTCCCATTCTGTTGGATGCGTCTTCATTGTCCTGTTTCTTTTGTAGTACAGAAACTTCTCATTTTGATGTAATCCCAATTTTTAATTTTGGCTTTGACTGCCTGTGCCTCTGGGGTCTTTTCCAAGGAGTCTTTGCCTGTGCCTATATCTTGCAGGGTTTTTCTGAGGGGCAGAAGCATGAAGCAAGATCCTACCTTACAACTCACACATAAATCCACCCAACATGGATTAAAGACCTAAATCTATGACCCGACACCTTCAAATTTTTAGAGAAATCAACAAATTTTAAATCAAAAAATGATGCAAAATATCAGTGAAATAGAATCTCTGTTTTCTGGAAAAAATAAGCAAAATCAACAAACCACTGGCCCAACTAATAGAAAAAGGCAGTAGGCTCAAGTTAATAACATTAAAAATGGAAAAATTCTTTTAACTGATGGCACTGAAATGAAAATAATCATTAGACTTATTACAACCAGCTGTATGGCAACAAATTGGAATATCTAAGAATTAGATTTCTGGATATATACAATCTATAATTGAAACATGAAGACACAAAAACTTGAATAGACTAATAACCAAGATGGAGGCTTAATCATTAATAAATACCCTCCCAACAAAGAAAAGTCCAGGACTGGATGGCTTCAGTGTTGAGTCCTAGCGAACCTTTAGAAACCTATCTAAATTCATCTTAAACTATTTGAACAGTTTAAAAGGGGAGGAATCCTGCCAATATTCTATCAGGCCAGCATCATCGTAACTCGAAAACTGTAAAACATACAACAAAAAAGGAACAATAAATGGATATGCATAATGAATGCAGGCACAAAGTTCCTCTAAAAATACTAGATAACCAAATCAAACAGCACATCAAAAAGATCATACACCCAGAGCAAGTGGGATTTATGCTAGAGAAACAAGTATACAAGGATGGTTCAACACAAAAAATTAATAATCATGATACATATCATTAACAAATTATGAAGAAGAACTGCATAGTTATCTCAGCAGACACAGAGCAAGTATTTGATAAAATACAAATTCCATTCATAGTAAAAAATAAACTTAAGCAAAATGAGTACAGAAGGAAGAAAATCAAGGCAGTGTATGACACACTCACATCCTGCATCACATTAAATGGAGAATAATTTTAAGTATCCCCACTAATATCCTGAACAAGAAAATGATGCCTACATCCACCATTGCTATCCAATATTGTTCTAGATTTGTTCACATTGGAAAAGGAAAACTAATAAAAGGATGCAATGTGGAAAGAAGGAGTCTAATTATTCCTATTCTGTGGATGGCATGATATTATGTATTGGGAAAAAAAAAAAACAAAACAAAAACCACTAAGGCAATATTATAACTCATAGAAGAGTTTGACAAAGTTCAAGATATAAAATCAACACTCAAAAATCAATAATATCCGTATTAAAAAACAATCCTATTGCTGGGAAAGAACGTGTAAGATCAGTATAACTCACTATACATATAAAAATTTAAATAGATGGCTATATATTTACCAAGGATGAGAAAGATCTCTACAATGAAAATTACAGGGGCCAGCGCCGTGGCTCACTTGATTAATCCTCCGCCTGCTGCACCAGCATCACCTATGGGCACTGGGTTCTTGTCCCAGTTGCTCCTCTTCCAGGCCAGCTCTCTGCTGTGGCCCAGGAAGGCAGTGGAGGATGGCCCAAGTACTTGGGAACCTGTGGGGAGCAACTGGGAGCAACTCTGGACTAGACTAAGTTACTGGAATTAAGACTTATTCTATGCATCTGCTCTCCCACAATATGGCGCTGGGAGAGGAGGAAACAGCTTCTACACAGCTGCCTCCAGTTCAACCAATAAACTGTAGGACCTGCTCCTGATTGGAGGAGAGCAGCGTACTCGGCATGTGGGTAGCAGAGTTGGGATTGGTGGAAGAGGACTATAAAGGAGGAGAGAGACAACATGCACCAGGAACATCTAGGAGGAACATCTATCTGAAGGAACACCTGTGCAGCCCCCGAGAGAGCCGGCTGGTGGTGTGCCGCTCCCCTGTGGAAGTGGGGAAAGTGGCAGGGGGCCCACCCCTCCACAGAGGTGGAGGGACGGTAGCCAACCCAGGAAGAACCAGCAACAAACACGGGGAGGGCAGAGCAGACGAAAGAACAGCGCAGGGTCCTGTGTCATTCCTCCACGAATACAGGGAGTGACATAATGGTGCCGTGACTCAGATACGAAGCCTAGGCAGGGTTTAGTGTCGTTCCTCCATGAAGAGGGGGAGCGACATAATGGTGCCGTGACTCGGATAGGAAACTTAGGAGGGAAGAAATGGGAAGAAGTGGGAAAATACCGGTGAGAGAGACTAGCAAAGAGCCTAGGGAAAAGCCGGATGGAAAAGGTGCCAGAAGAAGCTATTGAAAGCCTAGACATAGACTCGGATACGGACTGTGGGAAAGAAGCTAGGCTTTAAAGTGAAAGCAAGAAGAAACTTAGACTCAGATACGGACTGCAGGTTGAAAGCGAAAGTGAAACCTAGAAGGAACTTAGACTCAGATACGGACTGTGGGGAGAAGCCAGGAGAAATGAGAGGGGAATATTGTTGGAAGAAAAGTTAAGAAACATACCGGGTAGAGAAAAATATGTTAGGGAGGATGAAGCTGCGGGGGCAGGCCAAGGTGGAGACGTAAGCTAGCTTGGAATTCTTCAAGTCAGCCCGGGGAGCAAAAGGTGAAAATCTGGAATCAGAGGCAGAGACGTTGGCTGCCAGGTTGGAATCTGTAATATTGGCCCGGGGAGCAAAAGACGGGAAGCCAGGCCGAGGGGCGCAGATGTGAGCTGGGTTGAGTTCGCCAGGTTAGCCCGGGGAACTTGGACTGAATGCCGGTGGCGGAAACGTGAGCTGGGCTGTGTGATTCGCGGAAGCCGCCACGTGCAGAGAGAGCACGGGGCGTGAATAGATAGGGAACGCAGGGCTGGCACGAAGGCCGTGGTGTGGGCGCGAAGGGCATGGAGACCGCGGAGCGCGCAAAGCCGAGCCGCACAGAGCCAGGAAGCCGCCACAAGGGAGGCGCCGAGAAGTAGCCTCGGGGCGGGCACCGGGAAGCCGCGGGGATAAGAGAAACAGAAGTTTAGAAGTAAAATGAGAGAAATAGGAATGCTGGTAGATAGAAGTAAAATAGGAGAAATAGGAGTGCCCGGAGATAAAGAAATAGAGAAAAATAAGGCCTCCCCACAACAATGGCAATGAGAGAGCTTGGATTCGGTCTGCCTGATTAGTAAGACGATAAGCACCTGTGGGCGGCTGCAGGTCACCGAAGACAGGCACGAATTAACATCAATAAGTCTCCCCACAATACGGCAATAAGAAGGCTTGGATTCGGTTTGCCTGATTGGTAGGGCTTGTAAGCACCTGCAGGCAGTTCTAGCAGAGCAGAGCATGCGCTGCAGGGCACCGAACACAGGCATGCATCAGTGCCTAAAAACCTCCTTACAACATGGCGAAGAGAGGACCCGGATTCAGTTTGCCTGACTGGTAGGGCTTGTAAGCACCTGTGGGCAACTCTAGCAAGCAGAGCAGAGTGTGTGCCGCTGGGCACCGAAGACAGGCGCGTATCAATGCCAAAAAATATAAAGAAAGGGGGATCTGTGGGGGGCAACTGGGAGCAACTCTGGACTAGACTAAGTTACTGGAATTAAGACTTATTCCATGCATCTGCTCTCCCACAATATGGCGCTGGGAGAGGAGGAAACAGCTTCTACACAGCTGCCTCCAGTTCAACCAATAAACTGTAGGACCTACTCCTGATTGGAGGAGAGCAGCGTACTCGGCGTGTGGGTAGCAGAGTTGGGATTGGTGGAAGAGGACTATAAAGGAGGAGAGAGACAACATGCACCAGGAACATCTAGGAGGAACATCTATCTGAAGGAACACCTGTGCAGCCCCCGAGAGCCGGCTGGTGGTGTGCCACTCCCCTGTGGAAGTGGGGAAAGTGGCAGGGGGCCCACCCCTCCACAGAGGTGGAGGAACGGTAGCCAACCCAGGAAGAACCAGCAGCAAACCCGGAGAGGGCAGAGCAGACGAAAGAACAGTGCAGGGTCCTGTGTCGTTCCTCCACGAAGACAGGGAGCGACAGGAACCTGCACCTGTGTGGGAGACCAGGAAGAAGTACCTTGCTCCTGGTGTCAGACTGGCATAGCTCCAGCCATAGCAGCCATTTGGGAAGTGAACCAATGGAAGGAAGACCTTTCTCATTGTCTCTCTCTATCACTAACTCTATCTGTCAAATAAATAATAAAAAAAATTAAAAACAGAAAATTACAAAATATTAAGGAAAGAAATAGAAGACACAAAAAATGGAAAAAATCTTCTATGTGTATTCTAAGAATTAATGTCATCAAAATGCCCATACTACCCAAAGCAGTTTACAGATTTAATGTAATCCCAATCAACATATGAACGATATTCTTCATAGATCTAGAACAAAAATGATAAAATTGATATGGAAACAAGAGACTCCAAATAACTAAAACTTAACCACCAAAACAAAGCCAGAGGCAAAATACCAGATTTCAAAACATACAGTATAGCTGTAATGAAAACAGCCAGAGAGGTAGAAAATTTTTATTGGAATGGGAATGGGAGTAGGAGGTGGGATGAGAGTGGGGGTGGGAGGCAAGAATGGGGAGAAGAAACACCATATCCCTAAAAGCTATACATATGAAATTTGTGAAACCTCATTGTGGTTTCTATTTGCATTTCCCTGATTGCTAGTGATATTGAACATTTTTTTTCATGTGCCTGTTGGCCATTTGGATTTCATCTCTTGAAAAATGTCTATTGAGGTCCTTGGCCCATCTCTTAAGTGGGTTGTTTGTTTTGTTGTGGAGTTTCTTGATCTCTTTGTAGATTCTGGTTATTAATCCTTTATCTGTTGCATAGTATGCAAATATTTTTCCCATTCTGTCGGTTGCCTCCTCACTTTCCTGTTTCTTTTACAGTACAGAAACTTCTCAATTTGATGCAATCCCAATATTTTTTTTTTTTTTGGCTTTGACTGTCTGTGCCTCCGGGGTATTTTCCAAGAAATCTTTGCCGGTGCCAATATCTTGCAGGGTTTCTCCAATGTGCTCTAATAATTTGATAATGTCAGGTCAAAGATTTAGGTCTTTAATCCATATTGAGTAGATTTTTGTGTAAGGTGTAAGGTAGTGGTCTTGCTTCATGCTTTTGCAAGTGGAAATCCAGTTTCCCCAGCACCATTTATTGAATAGACTGTCCTTGCTCCAGGAATTGGTTTTAGATCCTTGATCAAATATAAGTTGGCTGTAGATGTTTGGGTTGATTTCTGGTGTTTCTACTCTGTTCCATTGGTCTACCCATCTGTTTCTGTACCAGTACCATGCTGTTTTGATTACAACTTCCCTATAATATGTCCTGAAATCTGGTATTGTGATGCCTCTGGCTTTGTTTTTTTGTTTGTTTTGTTTTTTGTTTTTGTCTCTTGTGTCTCTATGAATTTCAGCATCATTTGTTCTAATCTGGTAGTTTTATTGGTATAACATTGAATCTATAAATTGCTTTTGGGAGAATGGACATTTTGATGATATTGATTCTTCCAAAAACATGAGCATGGAAGATTTTTCCATTTTTTGTTATCCTCTCCTATTTCTTTAAGATTTTGTAATTCTCATCTTAGAGATCTTTAACGTCCTTGGTTAAGTTTATTCCAAGGTATTTGATTATTTTTGTGGCTATTGTGAATACGATTGATCTTAGAAGTCTGTTCTCAACCATGGCATTGCTTGTATATACAAAGGCTGTTGATTTTTGTGCATTGATTTTATATCCTGCTACTTTGCCAAACTCTTCTATGAGTTCCAATAGTCTCTTAGTAGAGTTCTTTGGATCCCCTATATAAAGAATCATATCATCTGCAAAGAAGGATAGTTTGACTTCTTCCTTCCCAATTTGTATCCAAAATTATAATCTATACATATGATGAAATATTAATATCAATGATACATAATGTCAGGAAACTCAACAACAACAAAACAAATAATGCAGTAGAGAAATGGGCAAGGGAAATGAAAAGGCATTTTTCAACTGATAAAATACAAATGGCGAACAGAATCATGAAATGCTCGGGATCACTGTTATGCAACTAAAAATCACAATGATGTATCCCATCACACCAATTAGAAAGGCTATCTTCCAATCAAAAATGTTGGTGAGCATACGGGGATAAGTGGACTCTAATATCCTGTTGGTGGGAATGTAACCCATTATGGAAGACATTATGAAGATTCCTAATAAATCTATAGACCTACCATATAACACAGCCACTCCTTGGAATTCCCACTCCTTGGAATTTACCCAAATGAAATGACATTGGTATAAGAAAGGACTTTTTATACCTAATTTTTATAGCAACTCAATTCTTAGTATCTGAGATATGGAATCCATCCCCATGTCCATTAACAGATGACTGGATGAAAAAACATGAGGGGAATTCCAAGATGTGTGGTGCACCACACTTGGCTAAGGATTAATAGTAAAGGCAGTAAGTGCAGAAGTAGAAAGAAAACTGAAGAACTGGTGTTGGCATCTCCTATGTGCACCATTTCAAGTCCTGGGTGCTCCACTTCCAATCCAGCTCCCTGCTAGTGACCCTGAGAATGCAGAAGATGATGGCCAAAGTCTTTGGTTCCATGTAGCAATATGGCAGACCAGGAATGCTCCTGGCTCCTCCCTTTGAATAAGCTCAGTTATGGCTGTTTCAGCCATTTGTGGAGTGAAACAGTAGATACAAGACCCCTCTCTCTGTATGTCTTATTTCATTTGGGTAAATTCCCAGGAGTGGGATGGTTGTGTTATATGGTAGGTCTGTAGATTTATTATCCTGTACTTCTTCCATATATATATAAAATAAAGAAAGAAAGATAAAGAAAAATCCACAGTGGAACTTCTACGGAAGGAAGGGGAATGCCCTGGACCTGTGTGGAATTTGTGGATGTGCAGAATGATCATAGACACAGCATATGACTCCAGCAGTAGCAATCCAGAACAGTTACCAACTTGGAGATGGATTTTAGGTCAGACTGCAGTGATCTTTGGTGATTCTGCCAGTGTGATTTTAGCCATGAGTCCAGACAGGAGCCCTAAGCACTAGAGGGTAATCTTGGTTCCAGTGGATGGAAGGGGTATGTTTCACTGATCCCAACCTCCCCACCATGGTGCCTGCTTCAATTAGGGGAGGAGGGTGCCATTTTAGGCTAAAGTAGCTGCTGCTGCAGAAGCCTTTATGCACATACTCAGCAGCTGGATGAGACAGGATGGCATCTTCTAAGCAGTGCTGTCAGCAGTGGTGGGGAGACAGCAAGATTCAGTCAGCAGCTCCTGTGTACATGTATAATCGAGATACTGTAAATAGAGGGAAAAATCCATGGTTGTCACTGACTTTGAGCCTGACGGGAAAACTGATAGTTGACTGGTCACCCATACAAGATTGTGAGATGCTCTATTCTCCTAACATACCACAGGCTATGGGGCTCAAGCCACCTAAGTGGAGCACCCACAGAAAGCTGGCTCAGGGAATGTCTTCCACTCTGTGGGTCAGAAAGTCTGGTGAGGCAAAGTGGAGCTTCTGCACCCAATGACTTGGAGCCTTGTGTCCTGAGACTGTAGGAACTCTGTGCTTGGAGGGGAGGGTACATGTTGTAGCTGGGTCTTTGGGTAATTGCTGTGTGCAGCTGCACATGCTCAGAGCTTCCTGGTTGCCTGAGACCACTCACTGTATTGGGATACAAGCCTGAAAGGAAGATTCTGTAGATCATTTGTGTAGTTCACATGGCAGTGCACATGAATGTTACACCCACTTGGGGTTAATACCTAGACATTGATCACCTTAGAGGAGAGGAGGTAAGAGTGTGATCACACCAACAGAGATGATCATTTCCCACCCTTCTGTTATCAAGAAGAGACTTATCCTGGATATTTGCCTCATGCTTGAGCACAACAAGAACTCTCTGACTACAACCAGCACATGTAAGGGCATTCACTGAAAGTGCAAATATTCCACTAAGCCACAAAGGCACAGTATAAAAATCAAAGCCATCAGAGAAAAAAACAACAAGTGTATCCGCAAATGCCTAAAAATAAGTGCAGAAATTCAATAAACAAGAATAAGGAAGAAAACATGACCTCCCCAACAAAGGAACACAAAATCATTTCAAAATTAGATGATGAAGATGAAGAGATTGATGAAATGTCAGAAATTGAATTCCAATGATTAACCACAGGATTACTCAAAAATAACCAGAACCAAATTCATGAAATAAAGAAATTCATGGTTGAAATGAATGAAATTTTTCCTTGAAATTGAGATTTTAAAGATAAATCAAAATGAAATTTTAGAAATAAAGAATTCAATAGATCAAATTAAAAATATGGGAGAAAGCATTAAAAACAGATTCACTGAGGCAGAAGAACGAATATCTAAGTTGAAAGACAGTGTTCTGGAATTTTCACTGTGAGATAAAAACTGAAGAGAAGACCCACATCAATAAAATCAGAGATGAAAAAGGAAATATAACAACAGATATACAATTAACATGAAAAAAACAATAACCTTTGTATACACAGACAATATAATATTAAAAAAGTAATTTTAAGCTCAATCTCATTTACAATAGCAACAAAAGTATAAATACTTTTGTGGTGGAATGAGAAGGCCATGCCAAGGTGGCTGCTGGCAAGTGAGTGTGTTACTCAAGAATGGCTTGGAAACCCACTTGGCAACATAGCCTACCTGGCAACAGGCTGTGATTGGATGGATTTGAAACCCACATGGCAAATGGAGCCTGCCTGGCAAAAGGCTGTGATTGGATGGCTTTGGAAACTGCCTGGCAACAGGCTGTGATTGGTTGGGGCATAGACCGCCCCTTCACCAGATTGGCTGGTCTTGGTTATATAAGATGTTGTACCAACTGAAATAAATGAGTCTGCAGGCTGCTTGCCTCAAGCCTGCTTTCACCCGACTCCTGGGGTCTGTGTGGTGACTCCACACCTCTTGCCCCCTATGCTATGCTCCTCCTCTCAGAAATGAATCCACTGCAACATTGTTGAGAAATCAACTGCAACATACTTTGTTATAAATTTAACCAAGGTTGTCTAGGATCTCTATTTTAAAAAATTATAAAACATTAAATAAATAGATAAAAACATAAAAATGGACACATCTTCCAAGTTCATGGGTTGGAACAATCAATATTTTCAAAATGTCCATACTGATGAAAGCAATTTTCATATTCAATGGAATCCAAACAAACATACCAAAGACACTTTTTTGAGATATTGGAAAAATGATGCTAATATTCATATGAAACACAAGAGACCCCGAATAGCAAAATCAATCTTACACAACAAAAATGAAGTCAGGTGCATCACAATACTAAATTTCAGGACATACTACAGTGCAGTTATAACCAAAAGAGTCTGGTACTTGTACAAAACAGACAGGTAGAGACAAATGGAACAGAATAGAAGTTCCAGAAATCAATCCACGCAAAGGAGCTAAAATCAATCCTCAGAACAAGGACAGTCTCAACAACAAATGGTGCTGGGAAAACTGGATCTCCATATGCAGCTGTATGCTACAAGTCAACAACCTAGGCCTTGCACAAAAATCTACTCAAAATGTATCAAAGATCTAAATTGACAACCTGATAGAATCTAATTATGAGGAAACACTGAGGAAATACTTCAAAACATTGGAATGGGCAAAGACTTACTGGAAAGACCCCAAAACACAGGCAATCAGAATTGAAATAGACAAATAGGATTACTTCAAGTTGAAAAGCTTCTGCATTTAAAAAGAAATACTCAGCAAAATAAAGAGGCAATTGACAGAATGGAAGAAAATAGCTGAAAACTATGCAACTGATAAAGGGTTAATATCCAGAATCTATAAAGAAATCAAGAAACTTAAGAATGACAAAACAAACAATCCAGTCAAGAATTGGGCAAAGGACTTGAACAGTCATTTGTCAAGATTGGAAATTAATATGGCCAAAAGACACTTGAAAAAAATTCCCAGAATCACTAGGTATCAGGGAAATGCAAGTCAAAACCACAGTGTCTTTCCCCTCACCGCTGTTAGAATGGCTGTCACACAGAAATCAATAAACAACAAATGCTGGTGAAGATGTGAGGAAAAATGTACACTAATGCACTGTTGGTGGGAATGTAAACTTGTCCAGCAACTGATAAAACAGCATGGAGATATATCAGATTTACCATATGACCCAGCCATTCCACTCCTGGGAATTTACCCAAACCAAATAAAGAAAAAAAATCAGCATATGAAAGAGTTATTTGTACTCCCATTCCATTGAAGCTCAATTAACAATAGCTAAGATATGGTATCAACTGAGATGTTCATTAATTATTGACTGGATAAACAAATCATTTACATATGTGTGTATATATACAAATGTGACATGATCTGCCTCAAGTGTTAAACTCAACTACCTCTGTGTGATGCCAACTGTCACAAGAAAAATGCAGCCATATCAATTATCTCTACCTCCTGTGATGCCACCATCCCATGTGGGCATAGTTTTGAGCTTCATTAGTTCATTTCAGATCTGCCTCTCCATTAATGTGCTTAGAAAAGCAGTGGAATGTCCCAAGTTCCTGATCCCCTGCACTTAGTGTGAGACCCATAGGAAGTTCCTGTCTCCTGACTTTAGCCACACCCGACCCCAGTCTTGGTGACCATTGAGGAGTGAACCCATGGATGACCAATCAATCTCTGCCTCTATATCTCCCTCTTCCTATCGTGACTCTGGGTTTCAAAATAAAAAATTTAAAAAACTAAATAAATATTGAAAAATAAACAAAAAAGTCCACCCCAAGAAGTGGAAAAATGGTCAAGTAAAGCTCTACCCATAGAACGATGCCCCTGCCACAGCCCTTGGCCCCAAGGCCTCAATACAATTCCAATTTGTTGAAAATGAAAGTATTGAATGAATGCTATGTCTACATAACCTTTTTTAACATGAGCAAAATGTCTTTCAAAACCAAACAATAAGGTAGAAGCTTATGCTATGAAATAAATGTTTAATTAATGTACAGTTTTAGTGAGCAAAATTTAGTAATGCAATATGAGAAATAAGAGTGACAAGTAAAAATAGGAGTATTTGGTGTAAAAATATATTCCACTACACTTAAAAGAGAAATATAAAGATTATTTCTCAGTACATTGAATCAAGGAGTGATCAAGAAAATGAACTTAAAGAAATCATCCTAGTACCTAGAACTATGCATTAAAAACTTTCTAAAACCAAAGGTTAATTTACAACCCCATAAATTCTATTAAAATGTAGATATGATGAGGGAATTTGGTGAGAATAGTTAATTATAATTACATTTGAAGTGAAATAAAAATAAAAATCAATGAATATAAAACAACCAGAGATCATTCTACCTACTTTAATAATTTTAAGAGAAAATGTATCTATGGCTACATTTTGGAAAATTTCTGTGAATGATAATTTTGCCATCATAAAAGTCAACTAAGTTTAAAATATGTGACTTTGAAGGTCTAAAAGACTAAATTTCCTCTTGACAGATCACAGATACTGTGTGCATGAATGTTGCAAGGGAAACTCAAAATTTTGAGTGACCTAATCACATCACTACTAAAAATCATGCAAGATGGCCACAGGTTCATTGTAGTAGCACTCACTTAAGCTAGGATGTTAGAGAGGAAGAGAGAGGGAAAGGAAGAGGGAGAAGGAGAGGGAGAGGGAGAGAATCAGAGACATAGAAATAGCAGTAAATCAGTAAATTCAAACACAATAGCCAAAGAAGAGACATTAACTATATAAAATATTTTTCTTCTTTTCTTTCTTTTTTTTAAGAACAGGGCCCTGAATCTCATATGCAAGGGCTATTTTTTAAGATTTATTTATTTATTTGAAAGTCAGAGTTACATAGAGAAAGGAGAGGTAGAGAGAGAGAGAGAGAGGTCTTCATCCACGGGTTCACTCCCCAATTGGCCACAACAGCCGGGACTGTGATGACCCAAAGCCAGTAGCCAGGAGCTTCTTCCAAGTACCCCATGCAGGTGCAGGGGCCCAAGTATTTGGGCCACCTTCTACTGCTTTCCCAGGCCATAGCAGAAAGCTAGCTTGGAAGCAGAGCAGCCGAGTCTTGAACCAGTGCCCATATTAGATGCCAATGCATCAGGCCAGGGCATTAACTTGCTGTGCCACAGAACTGACCCTAAAATATTTTTCTAAAATGGAAAGTGAAACTGAATAACTTGGCTGGAGTAATGTTAATTAGCAAGCATAAAGGTATTTGGTTAAAAAGAGTCTGTTACAACAAAGTTTAATGTGTTTCTTAGGGATAGTGCTGTAGTGTAGTAGTCTAGGACTCTGCCAGTAGTACTGGCTTCCCAGATGTGTCCTAGATCATTTCCTGGATGCTCCTCTTCTAATCCAGCTTTCTACTATGGCCTGGGGAAACAGTAGAGAGAATAGGCCAAGAACATAAGCCCCTGAACCTATTTAGGGGACACAGAAGAAGTTCTTTGCTATTGGGTTTGAATAGACTCTGCTCCAGCCATAGCAACGATTTGAGGAATGAACTAGTAGATGAAAGATCTTTCTCTCCGACTCTCCTATCTGTATATATCTAAATCTACCTTTAAAATAAATAAAAATCTTTAAAATATTTTAAGTGGATTACCTTAAATTGTGATGAGATTTTTCCATTTTACATTTTATATTAGCAGAAATATAGCAGTGTCTAGAATGAATGATGAAAAATTTTATATGCCAGTGATAAAAATCTGGAAAAGGTAAAAGTGTGTCAGTTGGAAAGGAAGAATGAATACAACTGGCTTAATACTCCTGTATATATATGAAATTTTCCAGGACAACTTACAGAAGTTTGAGCAACCTGATGAACTTACAATGAAAATGCAAAGTATGGCACAAGGTCACTGTATCACTACTGGTTTACTAGAATGTTAGTGACACACAGGCTATAACAAAAGATTAAAAACTAAAGTAAAAATAAAAAGTGATGTATGTGTTATAAAAACATATGTTGTGATCATGGACACAAGTAAAAATGAACACACACTAGGAAATAAGATATGTTATGATTACTGTGAGAAGTAATGAGTAATTTCAAAGGGGGAATAATGAGGTGAAAAGTAGAAATAGAGAATATTCTGATAAATAGTTCAATACAATTACATCAATACCATAAAATACAAAAAAATCCCAAAATTTAAATAATATAAAGATCATGTCATGTTCCATAATATATAAAAGGAAAGGTTCACATATCTTGAATTACAGTGTGGAAGTTTTAAAAATCAAAGGCAAAATTTAGAACTAACATGTTGGTGAGAAACTATGTACATGACAGTTAACAGGAAAAACTACAGAATTTGAGTGTGTTGATGACTTCACAAAATGCTAACCAAATTAAACACTTGGTGTTGGGCTGGTTCCAATTAAGATATTATTTCTTTTAACTTTTAATTAATGAATATAAACTTCCAAAGTACAGAATATGGATTACAATGGTTCCCCCCCATAATGTCCCTCCAACCCACAACCCTCCCCTTATCCACTCCCTCTCCCCTTCCATTCACATCAAGATTCATTTTTGATTCTCTTTATATACAGATCAGTTTAGCATACATTAAGTAAAGATTTCTACAGTTTGCTCCCACACAGAAACATAAAGTGAAAAATACTGTTTGAGTACTAGTTATAGCATTAAATCTCAATGTACAGCACACTAAGGACAAAGATCCTACATGAGGAGTAAGTGCACAGTGACTCCTGTTGTTGACTTAACAAATTGACAGTCTTGTTTATGGCCTCAGTAATCACCCTAGGCTCTTGTCATGAGCTGCCAAGGCTATGGAAGCCCCCTGAGTTCATTGACTCTGATCATATGTAGACAAGGCCATGGTCAAAGTGGAAGTTCTCTCCTCCCTTCAGAGAAAGGCACCTCCTTCTTTGATGACCCATTCTTTCCACTGGGATCTCACTCGTGGAGATCTTTCATTTAGGTTTTTTTTTCCCCCAGAGTGTCTTGGCTTTCCATGCCTGAAATACCCTCATGGGCTTTTCAGCCGGATCCACATGCCTTAAGGGCTCATTATGAGGCCAGAGTGCTGTTAGGACATTTGCCATTCTATGAGTCTGCTGTGTATCTCACTTCCCATGTTGGATCATTCTCTCCCTTTTTGATTCTATCAGCTAGTATTTGCAGACACTATTCTTGTTTATGTGATCCCTTTGGTTCTTAGTCCTATCATTACGATCAATTGTGAACAGAAATTGATCACTGGGACTAGTGAGATGGCATTGGTACATGCCACATCGATGGGATTGAATTCGATTCCCCTGTTATGTTTCTAACTCTACCATTTGAGGTAAGTCAGCTTGAGCATGTCCCAAATTGCACATCTCTTCCCTCTCTTATTCCCACTCTTACATTTAACAGCAATCACTTTTCAGTTAAGTTTCAGCACTTAAGAAGAATTGTGTATTGATTACAGTATTCAACCAAAAGTATTAAGTAGAACAAACAAAAAAAAAAACTAAGAGGGATAACATATTAAGCTGCTCATCAACAGTCATGGTGAGGGCTGATCAAGTCACCATTTCTCATAGTGTTCGTTTAACTTTAACAGGTTTCCTTTTTGGTGCTCAGTTAGTTGTCACCTATCAAGGAGAACAAGTGGTATTTGTCCCTTTGGGATTGGCTTATTTCACTCAACATAATGTTTCCAAATTCCTAACAGGGATCACTTTTCAGTTAAAATTTAAACACCTAAGAATAATTGTGTGTTAATTACAGAGATATTACTGATAATAAATATAATTTAAAAAGTCATATGATTGTGAAAAGCTAATTATGATCAATGTAAGAACAAATAAATATCCTGGGAGAAGAAACAAAAAATAAGCTAATGTAGATAAAGTGACAGAAGTACAGATTATTACTGTTGCATAAAAAATGAATGATAAAAAGTCCAACATATTTATACCAAAGATCATACCATCTATCACAGAAGTAAAATAAGTATGTCTGGGGGATGATGTTCTCATACAGTGGATTAAGCCACCAGTGGCTTAATCAAACATTGTGATGCCTGGTAGAAGTACAATCTATTCTGCATTACTCATCCAGCTTTCTGCTAATGTACTTTGGAGGCATAAGATTATGGCATAAATAATCCTTTTCTTGCCATCCACATCAAAGCCTCAGATGGAGGTTCTGGCTCTTCGCTTAGGCCTGGCTCAGTCCCAGTTTCTTTGGCAATTAGATGGGTACACAAATACATGAAATTCCCCCCCCATGTTTCTTTTCCACACTGCCCTTAAAATAAATCTTTAAAATACTAAAATCCTTGACTATACAGGAGTATGTCATTTTCAAAAATAAAAGGTACATTTAGATCCCCCAAAATATCAACAAAATTTTCAAAATGTTACCTATAAAGAGTTAATAGGCAGGTATTGCTTTACATTTATCTGAAAAATGTGTACATAAAGTTGTGAGGTAAAGTCACACTTTCAAAGGGTTGATAACATCTCAATGAACAAGATAACATGGAAGGCTCTGGCTTCAAGATATTGTGGACACACAAAGGTGACAAGTGCAATGCAAAGGCAGAAACACAAAATAGTATGGGGATGAAAATGCAATAAAATACATATTGTGATCATTGTGAGAAAAATAAACAATTTGTTAAGTAACAGTTGGGGCTGAACTTATGGATTAATAGTTCAAGACACTACCTGTGATGTCAGCATCCAATATGGGCACTGGATGCTCCACATCTGATTTAACTTTCTGCTAATGACTTGAGAAAAGCAATGGAAGGTGGCCTAAGGGTTTAGAACCTTGACACCCTTGTGGGAGAACCATATTAAATTCATAGGCTTCAGCCTGGATCAGACTCAGTTGTTACAGCCATCTGAGAAATAAAACAGCAGATAGAAGAGCTCTTTCTTTCTCTCTCTCCCTTTTTTTTTTTTTTTTTTGACAGGTAGAGTTATAGACAGTGAGAGGGAAAGACAGAAAGTTAGTTCTTCCTTCTATTGGTTCACTCCCCAAATGGCCGCTACAGCCGGCACTGCACCAATCTGAAGCCAGGAGCCAGGAGCTTCCTCCTGGTCTCCCATGTGGGTGCAGGATCCCAAGCACTTGGGCCATCCTCTGCTGCCTTCCTGGGCCACAGCAGAGAGCTGGACTGGAAGAGGAGCAACCAAAACTAGAACAGTGCCTGCCCCCTTCCTTCCCCTCTTTCTTTTCTCTTCTTCTTCTTTTCTTTTCCTTTCATTTCTTTTCTTTTCCTTTCTTTCTCTCCCTCTCTCTCTTTCTACCTTTCTCCCTCTCCTCTTTCTCCCTCCTTCCTTCCCTTCCTCCCTCCCATCCATGATGCTCTGATTTTCTTTTTTTTTTTTTTTTTGACAGGCAGAGTGGACAGTGAGAGAGAGAGACAGAGAGAAAGGTCTTCCTTTTTGCCGTTGGTTCACCCTCCAATGGCCGCCACGGCCGGCGCGCTGTGGCCGGTGCACTGTGCTGATTCGATGGCAGGAGCCAGGAGCCAGGTGCTTTTCCTGGTCTCCCATGGGGTGCAGGGCCCAAGCACCTGGGCCATCCTCCACTGCACTCCCTGGCCACAGCAGAGGGCTGGCCTGGAAGAGGGGCAACCGGGACAGAATCCGGAGCCCTGACCGGGACTAGAACCCGGTGTGCCGGCGCCGCTAGGCGGAGGATTAGCCTAGTGAGCCACGGCGCAGGCTGATGCTCTGATTTTCAAATAAATAAAACATTAAAGAAAGGAATGAGGTATGAAAACCAATGTCAGATAAGGTGCTAAAAATAGTCCATCACAATTGCAATAAAAGGGGACAACAAATTAAATCTTTTCCAAGAAACATTAGTCAACGATATATGTCACCATTTATCTGAATAACAATAAAGAAAATGTGACATGAATACTCTATTGTAACTCTTAGAAAACAAAGGAAAAATCTCATAAATATTGAGACCAAGCAAAAATATATTACTGAAAAGAATGAATTATCAGAAGGCTTAAAATTATTCTGAAAATATGTGTGCATGTAAACTTAAGAATCCGGGGGCAAGATGGCAGAGTAGGGAGGGAGCACACCAATGGTCTGGGAAGGGAAGGTTCAAGGAGGGGTGAGAATCTGTAGTTTTGGGAAAGGGTAGAAAGAATATACTGCAGAGAAAATTCTGAAACTGGGGAGACAGGATGGACCTTTGAGGAGGACGCGGACGCCTGAAGTGCAGGACACCAGCAGGGGAGTCTACGCGCACCAGCACTGGAAGCAGAGGTGAGACAGGGCACTTGGCACCACTGCAGCAGCTGCCGCTGCCCCTCCTCCAACCCACCCTGGGATGGACAATGAGACACGCACAACTGAGTGGGGGAGGAAATAAAAAACAGAACAGAGTGAGTAGTGCCTGTGGAAGGAGTGCATGATCCAAGGGGATGAATTGAGGGACTGAAAACACCAGGATCACTTGGTGCCTCTGCCCTCCCCCAAATTGGAGCTGAAGTGGGCTGAAAGCAGCCATCTTGTTTGTTTACATTTGGGCTTAAAGGTGAACAACCTCTGCCTCCGCACTATGAAGAAGGAGGAAACTTCAGAGGCAGAGTCCAAAGGTGGAGTGGAGCAACTCAACACTACTTGCACAGGGGGTGCAGCGAGGGAGGAGGGAGGGCAGCTGACCAACAACTCAAGCCAAACAAAAGATAGGGAAACTTGCCCTGAGGGGCGGAGCTTGGCACCTCAAAGCCCTGACACCAGCCTACTCAAGTTACCAGACAAAAAAAATGAATAGCACCTGGGGGAAGAGGGCACCATACAAGGGGGCAAACTGAGGGATTAAAAATGCTAGGATCCTTCGGAGCCTCTATTGGGCACGAAAAAATATGTTGTGCCCAGATCATTAGATACCCACAGAGACCCCCAGAGAGTCGATCATACCGAACTGCAAAAGCAAGGTTTATTCGAGAGTACAAGCCACGACAGGGACCCCATCTAACCAACCAGCACAGTGGAGGAAGGAGGCCCCGGTCTTTGTGTGGGAGAGTTTAGTGTGGGAGAGTTTTTAAAGGAAAAAAGGGCTACATCAGCAGGAATAAAAGAGTTACATACAGCATGGAAGCTTTGGGTATAGGGAGTTACAGTGGGGGCTCACAGCATGGGAGCTTTGGGTACAGGGAGTTACTTTGTTTAGCAATCTCTACTGTGCTGTCCTTGGTCTACTGAGCTAACTATCCATGGTAAGCTTTGATACCTCCAGGATGCCTGAATGCCTGCTTTTACAAGGACTTGGGTCTGCTATGGGAAATGGAGGCTGCTTTTTTATTGTCTTAAAATAGAGTCACTTTGGTTCTTCACCTCCGCCCTCCCCACAATCAGAGCTGCAGTGGGCAGAGAGCAGCTATCCTGTTTGTTTACATTTGAGCTTAAAGGAGGCTGGCCTCTGCTCTGAAGGAGGAAGCAGCAGGGGCAGAGTCCAAAGGTGGTCTGGAGCTACTCAACACTCCTCGCGCAGGAGGCACAGTGAGGGAGAGTGGCTGACCAACAAACCCTAGGCACTGACATGTAAAGGTGAACAAGGGAACAGAGAAACCAGCCCCCAAGGGGGGAGATTGGCACCTCAAAGCCCTGACACCAGCCCACTCAAGTTATAAATAAATAAATAAATAAATAAATAAATAAATAAATAAATAAACAAACTCTAGAAAGTAGAGCAGCCTGCTTATGCTTATGCTGGATATTGGTAAAGACCCACAGCAGCCTATAGCAGAGGGAAATCGACCTGAAAAACAAGGCAAACAGAATGCTGAAAAACAAAGGAAAAACCCAGAATAAGAATATAAAAGAACATATAAACTCGCCAATGGAGCAGGTTAAACCAACCATAACAGAGGCTGAAGAAGAAGAAGAATTTGAAACCATGCCAGAAAAAGAATTCAGAAAATTAATAATCAGATTACTTAGAAATAATGAGAAACAGATTCGAGAGCTGAACAAAAAACAAGCCCAAGGATTAGAGATCCTAAAGAGAAGCCAGAATGAAATACTGGAAATGAAAAACTCAATTGACCATATAAAAAACACCATGGAATCCCTCAGAAATTGAACAGATGAAATAGAAGAGCAAATATCAGAATTCAAAGACAAACTTCCAGAAATAATACAGTCAGTTCAAATGCAGGAAGAAGAAAATAAAAAAAAATTAAAAATACAGTCGGAGACCTACAGGATGCACTCAATCCAAACTTCTATAACCAACTCATATTTAACAAAGGACCTAAAACCAACCCCTGGAACAAGGGCAGCCTCTTCAACAAATGGTGCTGGGAAAACTGGATGTCCACATGTTGAAGTATGAAGCAAGACTCCTACCTTACACCTTATACAAAAATCCACTCAACATGGATCAAAGAACTAGAGATACACCATGACACCATGAAACTAATTGAGAGCATAGGGGAAACCCTTCAAGACATTGGAACAGGTGAAGAAGTCCTGGAGAAGACCTCAGAGGCATAGGTAATCAAAGATAAACAAATGGGATTACCTCAAATTGAAAAGTTTCGTTACAGCAAAGGAAACAGTCAGGAAAGTGAAGAGGCAACCAATAGAATGGGAGACGTTATTTGCAAACTACACAACAGATAAAGGATTAACAACTAGAATCTATAAAATGAACAAGAAACACCACAGAAACAAAACAAGCAACCCAATAAAAAGATGGGCCAAGGACCTTAACAGACATTTTTCAAAAGAGGAAATCCAAATGGCCAACAGACACATGAAAAAATGCTCAGGTTCCCTAGCCATCAGGGAAATGCAGATCAAAACCACAATGAGGTTTCTCCTCACCCCGATTAGAATGGCTCACATTCAGAAATCTACCAACAACAGATGCTGGCAAGGATGTGGGGAAAAAGGGACACTAACCCACTGTTGGTGGGACTGCAAACTGGTAAAGCCACTATGGAAGACACTTTGGAGAGTCCTCAGAAACCTGAATATAGCCCTACCACAGGACCCAGCCATCCCATTCCTTGGAATTTATCCAAATGGAATTAAAGGGGAGAAAAAAAAGAGCCATTTGCACCTCAATATTTGTTGCAGCTCAATTCACAATAGCTAAGACATGGAATCCACCTAAATGCCCATCAACAGAAGACTGGATAAAGAAACTATGGGATATGTACTCTATGGAACACTATACAGCAGTAAAAAAACAATGAAATCTGGTCATTTACAACAAAATGGAGGAATCCGGAAAATATCATGTTGAGTGAAATAAGCCAGTCCAAAAGGGACAAATATCATATGTTCTACCTGATCGATGGCAACTAAATGGACTGTTGAGGAACAACTTACTATTTTATTCCTTTCAGTATTTGTTGTTGTTGCTTTGTTTGTTCTACTTAATACCACTGGTTGAACTTTGTAATCAACACACAATCATTCTTACACATTTAAAATTAATAGAAACATGATCTCTGTTAAATATAGGAGTGAGAGTAAGAGAGGGAGGAGATATATAGGTCAGCACATGCTCATTTGGACTTCCCTCCAATGGAAGAGCTAGAAATGTGCCAGGGGATTTCAACTCAATCTTATCAAGGAGGCAGGTACCAATGCCAGCTCACTTGGTAAAGTGATAAATATAAGTCCATAACTGATCAAAAAGATAGGGTAAGTGTTGAAGAGATTTCACAAATAAGACCAGTGTAGGCAAATAATGAAGGATAGAATTAAAAGGGAGAGAATGATCCTGTGGGGGAAGTAGGACACACAGCAGACTCATAGAATGGCAAATACCCCAAACAGCACTCCTGCCTCAGAATCAACCCTTGGGACATTTGGATCTGGCTAAAAGACCCATGAGAGCCTCACAGGCATGGAAAGCCATGACATGGTGACAAAAAACAACCTAAAGGGAAGATCCTGATGAACAAAACCCCAGCAGAAGGAACAGGCCATCAAGGAGGGAGGCACCTTTCTCTGAAGGGAGGAAGGAACCTCCACTGTGATATGGCCTTGGCTAAACAAGTTCAGAGTTGGTGAACTCAAGGGGCTTCCATAGACTAGATAGCTCATGGCAAGAGCCTCGGGTGATTGCTGACATCATAAATAAGAGTGCCAATTGTTAAATCAACAATGGGAGTCACTGGGTATATGCTCCCCACATAGGATCTCTGTCCTTAATGTGTTTTACTATGAAACTTAAAGACAACACTACCCTATAACTTGTGCGGTTGTGTGAGTGCAGCCTGTTGAAATCCTTGCTCAGTATATACTAAGTTGATCTTCTGTATATGAAGGTAATTGAAAATGAAACTCAATGAAGGGTGGGATGGGAGAGGGAGTGGGAGAGGGGAGGGCCACAGGAGGGAGGGAGGTTGGTGGGGGAAGCCACAACAATACAAAAGTTGCACTTTGTAAATTCACATTTATTAAATTAAAAAAAAAAAAGAAAACAGAACACTTAAGAATCGTTACTTTGTGAAGAAATGACTAATCTGGTAAGATTAATAATAGAAAGACAAACGATTGTAAAGGCAGTTGCTAAAAATAAATCATTAAAATTATATTTAAAATGGGAAAATAAAGTGATGGTAAAAAATTCCCATGTCCATGAGAATAATCATAAATGAAAGATGATGGTACATGGGACTACTCGATTGGATATTTTAAAAATAACAAGAAAATTCAAAGTTAACCCAATAATTGAGAAAAGATTTTCAAAAATTGTCATCAAGAAAAGGTGAATAACTGGTGGGACCTAAGATGGCTCTAAGATTTGTGTAAATGAATATTGCAGGGACAACTTACAGTTTTGATGTAAATGATGACCTCATATTGAAAAAGGATAATAGTTATATATAGATAAAACAAATAATATCAAAGACAAAACTAAAGAATTAGAAATATTATGAAGTGGCAGTGCTGTGGCACAGCAACCACCTTCAGTGTTGGTATCCATATGGGTGCTGGTTTGAGTCCCAGGTGCTCCACTTCCAATCCAGCTCTCTGCAATGACCTGGGAAAGCAGTGGAAAATGGCCCAAGTCCTTGGGCCCCTACACCCATGTTGGAGACATGGAAGAATCTCATTGGTGCAGCTCCAGCCATTGCGGCCATCTAGGGAATGAAGCAGTGGATGGAAGACTTTTCTCTCTCTCTGCCTCTGGCTCTCTGTAATTCTGCCTTTCTTTCTTTTTTTTTTTTTTTTGCTTTTTTTTTTTTTTTTTTTTAAATTTTTAATTTTTTTTTTAATTTTTATTTATTTATTTATTTTATTTTATTTTATTTTTTTTTTTTTTTATTTTTTGACAGGCAGAGTGGACAGTGAGAGAGAGAGAGACAGAGAGAAAGGTCTTCCTTTGCCGTTGGTTCACCCTCCAGTGGCCGCCGCGGCTGGCGCGCTGCGGCCGGCACACGGCGCTGATCCGATGGCAGGAGCCAGGAGCCAGGTGCTTTTCCTGGTCTCCCATGGGGTGCAGGGCCCAAGCACCTGGGCCATCCTCCACTGCACTCCCTGGCCACAGCAGAGGGCTGGCCTGGAAGAAGGGCAACCGGGACAGAATCCGGTGCCCCGACCGGGACTAGAACCCGGTGTGCCGGCGCCGTTAGGCGGAGGATTAGCCTAGTGAGCCGCGGCGCCGGCCAATTCTGCCTTTCAAATAAATAAATAAATCTTTTTTTTTTTTGACAGGCAGAGTGGACAGTGAGAGAGATAGAAAGAAAGGTCTTCCTTTTGCCATTGGGTCACCCTCCAATGCCTGCCACGGCTGGCGTGCTGCAGCTGGCGCACCACGCTGATCCAAAGGCAGGGGCCAGGTACTTCTCCTGGTCTCCCATGGGGTGCAGGGCCCAAGTACTTGGGCCATCCTCCACTGCCTTCTTGGGCCACAGCAGAGAGCTGGCCTGGAAGGGGCAACCAGGAAAGAATCTGGAGCCCTGACTGGGACTATAACCCGGTGTACCAGCACCGCAAGGCAGAGGATTAGCCTAGTGAGCCATGGCACTGGCCATAAATAAGTAAATCTTTAAGAAAAAGAAATATTATTAAATAAAATATGGGATATATACACAATGGAATACTACTCAGCCATGAAAAAAGAATGTAACCCCATCATTTACAACAAACTGGATGCAACTAGAGTCCATTATGCTTAGTGAAATAAGCCAGTGACAAAAATGGTAATATGTGAGAAATCTTATATGTGGTAGTTAATATAGAATACAAAAAAGCATAAAAATGAAATGGACACAATGATATATACTCATTATTTATGAAGTCTATCTTCCTGTGGAATAATAGTTTTCCTACTTTTTACTTGTTGAACATTGTGGTTAGTGGTGCATTAAGTCTGTGATTATAAAGTACATTTAATTGTTATTGCAAAAATTAAAGAAAAAAGAAAGCAAGAGGGGGAATTGAGGGAGGGGTAAATGGTGGCCATCTTCTTGGAATTGTATCTATAAACTTCATGAAAACTGTTATTTTTATACTGACAAAAGTTTTAAAAGAAATAAAATTTTTTATAATTACTGTGAGAACAAATTAATAATTTCAGTTGAAACAGTAATTCTTTGAAAAGGAGATATGAGACATTACTCTAAAACAGACCAATATAAGTACATTGAAAAAAGGAAAACAAAAAATGTATTTCAGGAAAGATAAATCAAAGACCGTATAATTTACCACAATAATTTTATTTTTTCTTTCCTAATCACAATTATCATAAAGGAAATATGTATCTAGAAGTATTCTATCAAAACTTTCAAAAATTGAAGTCTCAATCACTCAGAAAAGATAAAAATTTACTAACTGCAAGAATGAATTATCAGAATTATCAGATGAATCAAGGATGTCTCTGAAAATATGTCCAAGATGGTTACCACAAAAACTGTAGTATTTGGTTGGAGCTGATGATCTCCTAATAAAAAATCCAACCATGATGACCATGCAGTCATAGTGCTAGGACTGGCTTACAATACCAAGTTAAAGAGATATATAGGTGTCAGCTATAAACTCAAATACAAAAGCAAATAAAAAAGATGCTATGAAATAAAATATATTATTATTACTATGAGAATAAGTGAATAATTTTAGCAGCAATGATAGAATGATAAGGAGATAGAGAAACTGTTGAAAACTAGACTATTGAGGCTGATATTGTGGCAAAGTAGGTAAAGTCACTGTAGTGCTGGCATCCCATATGGATGCAAATTTGAGTCCTGGCTGTTCCACACTGATCCAACTCCCTGCTAATGTGCCTGCAGAAACACTGGATGATAGACCAATTCCATGGCCATTGCACCCCTGGAGAGACCTGGAAAATTCTCCTATCCTATGCCTTCAGTGTGGCCCAGTCTTGGACTTTGTGGGCATTTGGGGAGTGAACCAAGAAGGAAGATTTCTCTATCTCTCACTCTCACTTTCTCTCTTCCTTTCTCACTTTAACTCTGTCTTTCAAATAAATAAAATATATTTCAAATGTATACTATTATAATTAAGGTAAAATAAATAAAAATTTTCCATGAAATGTAAATAAAAGAAAATATCACCTGTCAGAATAATAACACAGCTAAAATATATGTATTTAGAACAAACCCACTCACATTTTCAAAAAAAATCAAAGGTAATCCCACAGTTTCATAAATATTCACAATTACCTAGAAATATGAAGGGGGCAGTGTCCAGATTCCCCTGAAGTGGCTCTGAAAAACTGTGTACATAAAAATTCCCAGAACAACTTACATAATTTTATGGCAGTTGATAACTTCATAATGAAAATATCAAACAAAATGACCTGAGGTTCACAGTTGATGGATTATATAGAAGAGATTATTAATATATACATAGATGATAGTTACAAGTCCAGATTAATAAAAATTAAAGAATGATGCTGGAGATATTATGAAATCAAATATAAGAAACAATAATTTCATTGAAACAATAGGACAAATAGAAAAAAATATTTGGCTGCAAAAAAAATAAGACTACAATTACTCTACAAAGGAATATGAATGAAAAAAAATACAAAATAGAAATCAAAGATCAAACAAGTTAGCAGCAAGAATTCAATGAAGCCAGTGTCTGTAACTACTCTACTGCAAGTCTCATACACTGATAGTAATTATAGAGTCCCATAAAATTCATATAAGTTAAAAATATGTCCACTGGATCTAGCATCCTAGTGCAGCAGGTAAAACTGACATTTGTGAAAGAATCATCACACATTTGTGCTGTTTCCTATCCTGGTGCTTCATTTCCAATCCAGCTCCCTGTAAATGGCCTTGAACTATTCAGTGGAAGATAGCCCAAGTGATTGGGCACCTGCAACTCATGTGGACGATGGGAAGAAACTCCTGGCTCCTGGATCTTGGCTCCTGGGTCCTGGCTACAGCCTGATCCACCCAAGCCACTGAAGAATCTGTGGAGCAAACCAGAAATGGCAAATCTCATGCTCTCTTCTCTGTGTAACTCTTTCAAATAAGTAAATAAATATTTAAAAAGAAATTAAGAATAGATGGCTCTAAAAATGGGTTACATGGATAGTGTGAATTATCAAGGAAATCAAGATTTGTCAAAATGTATGTACATGACAACTGTCAGTAGAACTTAAAATAATTTTATTGGAGTTCATGACCTCATAGTCAAAATTTAATTTTTTCACAGGTTCACAATGGAAGGATAAAGTTAGACTAGGATATTAAAACACACAGAGGTAATGGTAATCTGAAAGATGAAACATAAAAAGTTAGATGTTTTATCAAATGAAATATATTAATCAAATAATTATAAATCAGTAATCCAGTGGGATAAATAACAGATTATTAAAAGACTTATAGAGGCTGGCGTCATGGCTCACTAGGCTAATCCTCCCCCTGTGATCCCAACACCTGGGGTTCTAGTCCTGGTTGGGGAACCAGATTCTGTCCCAGTTGCTCCTCTTCCAGTCCAGCTCTTTGCTGGGGCCCAGGAAAGGAGTGGAGGATGGCCCAAGTGCTTAGGCCCTGCACCACATGGGAGACCAGGAGGAAGCACCTGGCTTCTGGCTTCGGATCGGCACAGCACTCCAGCCATGGTGGCCATTTGCAGGATGAACCAATGAAAGGAAGACCCCCCCCCCTCTCTCTCTCTCACTATCTAACTCTGCCTGTCAAAGAAAATAAAAGACTTATGGAAAATTGGTAATAAATAGTCTATTACAGCACATTAAAAAAATACTCAAGAAAAAGAAAATCAAAGACAATGACACTTACCATAACAGTCTTCAACTACTTTAGTTTTCCCAATTAAAGGGAAATTTACAGTCCCAGAAACATCCATAAAATACTCAAAATATATTACCTGGAAGTGGTGGATGATTACCTCATCCTAAGATGTCTCTGAGAAACTGTGTACTTGAAAGTTGCCAAGACAACTTACAGAACTTTGAAGAAGCTGATGACCTCACAATGTAAACCCTAGCAAGATGGCCTCCATTTCACCAGGAAAATACTGACTTAAACTAGGATATTAAAGATATATGCAGATGGAATGCAGAAAGTCAAAGATCAAAAGAATTCTAAAATGCTGCAAATATTATGAAGTGAAAAGCAATATGCTGGCATTTTTTGACAAGGAATGAGTATTTTGTTTGAAACAATACTAATGTGACAGGAGAAAAGAGAAATTACTTAAAAATAGAACATTCAAATTACATTAAATCTGTATTTGTGGTAGTTATATATTCAGAGACAGCAACAAAACAAAAAGATTCTAGGTGTTTTAAAATAAAAATATGGTAATTATCATGAGAAGCAATGATTATTTTGTGGAGCATCTGATTTAAAATGAAAAAAAGATCACATTTTTCTGTCCTCCCAGAATTTCGCTTTTATAGTAATTATTATTCATTTTACTTTATTTTACAAAATATCAATTTACCATGAGATGGGAAAATCTTGGTCCTTTCCTACAGATGGTTTGTAAAGCACTGCTCGAGCAACAAGCTAGAATGCATCATTAAAAATGTATTGACATTATACAGAGTACAAATATTTAATTAACTGAATAATAAACTCCTTCTTAAGAGTAGGCTTTTTTATTTTTTGACAGGCAGAGTGGACAGTGAGAGAGAGACAGAGAGAGAGGTCTTCCTTTTCTGTTGGTTCACCTCCCAATGGCTGCTGCAGCCAGCGCACCACGCTGATCCGAAGCTGAGTGCCAGGTGCTTCTCCTGGTCTCCCATGTGGGTGCAGGGACCAAGCACTTGGGCCATCAAGAGTAGGCTTTCTAATTATACCCATAAGCTTTCAGTTTTTTAAGATTTATTTATTTACATGAAAGTCAGAGTTACACAGAGAAAAGAGAGAGAGAGAGGTCTTCCATTCACTAGTTCACTCCCCAATGACTGCAACTTCTGGATTCATTCCCATCTAAAACCAGGAGCCAGGAGCTTCTTCCAGGTCTTCACAGGTGCAGGGGCCCAAGGACTTGGGCCATCTTCTACTGCTTTCCCAGGCCATAGCAGAGAGCTGGATCAGAAGTGGAGCAGCTGGTTCTTGAACCAGTGCCCATATGGGATGGCGACACTTCAGGCCAGGCCGTTAACCTGCTGTGCCACAGCACCAGCCTCCCCCATAACCTTTTTAATTATACTCACATTCCGTTTCTCAGAATACAAGTAGATATGCATATTGCTAATTTGACTTTATATTTTCTTGTCTGTATTTGCTTACTGTATCAGTCTGGGTTCTTAATAGAGGAATTTGCATATATACACACATATACATATATATATATACATATATATATAATCTTCTTTATTTAGATGATGGTAGATGTTAATCACATCTACAATATGTCTACCCAGCAACATCAATAACAGTGTTTGGCCAAACAGCACAACAGCCCAACTAAATTGACTGAGTTAATATTTACAATAGGATCCTTATCAATCCTGAATTCAAAACATCTCCTTAAAACAAATGTATATCCCAAATAACTGTCCTACTTCCATGTCAAATAATACAAAAATACTTAGAACCAAAAATGCACAATCTCCCTAGAAGAGAATGCACATTCCTTGCATAAACAGTCACCCTTCTTGATATCTTGTAGCTAAAATTTTTAGGATTTAAAGTTAAAAAGTCTGAGGCAAACTGTAATATGATAACATGATAAAAGAGAGCAGTATTTGAAACACAGAAATATTTACATAAACATTCATAACAATAATGAAGAAATATTCAAAGAACACCACCCTAGGCTCCAGCTCCCACTACCATGGCTGGAAGCCAGATGACCCTATGGCCCAACCACTGGTGTCAGCTTCACCCCCATCCTAATGGGATTTGCCACTCATTCTTCCCTGCCCACCCCCAAGTAAGGTTTTAAGTGGTTGAATATGCATTGTCATACTTAATTTTCACAACAACCATAAGAGTCTGTTTTCATCTACATTTTATATATGTGGACTTCAGGCTTAAAGACATTGCAATGGTGGCCAATGTCATACAACTCAAAGCCTAGAACTCTCACAGCCTGGATTCAGTCAGACCATTTGTTAGCATAGCTCACACACATCATCATCCACTCTTTCCTTAAATGCAGACATCAACACAGGATTGCTCATTTCCTTGTGTTGTTATGGCATCACATTCTGAAATATTTATTTGTCTGGTCAGTGAAGCAGGGAACAATGACAAAAACAGAATATTTCTAACAGGCAGAAACATTCAACTTTGCACACTGTTTCGACCAAAACTAACTGCTTCTGAGCAATGAAATCTTAGTTAAAATATAAAGTCCTGGGTCCCTGACTCAGAAAACACTGGGGGAAGGGAAAGTATTTCTGTTCTCATGGTCACTACCCAGTGGACATGCAAATCCTATGCTCGATCTGATACCAATTGTTTTTATTAAGTTATTTAAACATATGATACCTACTACTTTACACAAACAAAAATCCACATACAAACATACCCTAAATATAAAATTGTCACTGCAGAAAAAATGATCACTCTCAGAGCTAAACCTCTTAGGACGAAATGAACAGATTTTGGTTTAATACAAGTTTATAATGATGGTAAAAAAGACCACAGAGGCATAAGGAAAGTTAGCCAACTTTGGACAACAGTTAACCCTCTGCCCTCTATAGCTTTCCTTTCCTTTACCTTTTAGTCATTGTGAACTGCCAGCCATGAATACCTCACACAGTTGTCATGGATTAGAGATGTGTAAGTCCTCATAAAACCATAAGGCATTGTATAAACATTTATCAAATAGTGCTCTAGTAAATACTGAGATCTCAAAGACTGTGGTAGGTGTCCTGCAGGGGAAATAATAGGTTCCACATGCTGGCCCTTATCTGAGCTTTACAAGCTTCACTATGTATTAAAGGTGTTCAGGACTTTGTAAACTGATGATTCTGAGCCTTTTTTAATGAATATTACCTCATATTATCTTGGTGCGTTTTTAGTATTCTCCAGAATATGACTTTGGGAAAAATGAACTATGCAAATAAACACTACTACTGAACCCAGGCTACCTGAAAGTGACATAAGCCTAGCCACCAATGGTCTTCTTGTCTCATATTATCACTGTCTCTACCGCATGAAGGGACAGGATTAGTACTATACCTTCTACCTCACTATGTGTACCAATTAATAATTAAATAATTAATAATTAAAACTGGACTGTGACAGTTTCTGCCTGGATCCTGCCCAGTTAGAGGCACATCTTTGGGGATGCTGGGACCAGCAAGTAACACCACAGTTACCAAGTGGCTATACACTATTGACCACATCTGAAGCAGAGGCAAATTGGACATCTACATGCCAAAAACTGAAATATAATATCTTTATATTACGCCAGGCATGAAAGTCAACTCAAAATTAATTGAAGGCTTACATGAAAGGTCTGAGAATATAAACCCCTTACAAATGGAAGAAGATTCATTGATATTAGTCTCAACAATGATTGTTTAGATATGACACTAAAAGTACAAGTGAAAAAGCAAAGGCTGCAAGAAATCTAAGAAATATTCTTCATACGATAGGAAAAACAGAACAGATAAAGCAAGGAATGGAAGAAAGTATTGGAAAGCCCGATTGTGAACACAGACAATTCAAAAGCAAATATTGTAATAAAAATCACACAAAGGATTGATCAGTTTTCAATTGAATATACAAAAGTAGCCAACAGGTAACTGAGAGGGGGCTCAAAAACTGCTAACGAAGACTACAATGCTAATCAAGACCACAATGGTTACCATCACATATATGTTAAAATGATTATTATCCAAAAGTAAAAAGATAACATTGGACCAGGGATGAAAAAAAGGAATATAAAAATTGTTGGATAGAAAGTAAATTGATACATCCAATATAGAAAACACTGTGTAGGTCTTCAATCAAAATTAAACATAGAACATATGACAAAGCAATCCCACTATTGCCTATGTATACAAAGCAGATAAAATCAGTACCTCAAAGAGACACATATCTCCACATTAATGGCAGCATTATTTACAAGAAAAATATATGGAAACAACCCCATTGTCAACAGATGAGTAAAGAAAATGTGATACACACACACACACACACACACACACACAGGAATCAAAGTCAACCTTAAAAAGGAAATTCTTCCATTTTGTCAGAACAAGGATCCAAAAATATGAATGTGGACTTTAGGCTATTTGAAATAATGCACAGAAAAATAAATGCCACACAATGTCACTCATATGTGTCATCTAAGAAAGTCACACTTAATCACAAGACAGAATGGTGGTTATCATGGGCTGAAAGTGAGGACATGGGAAAATGTTAGCAGAACACACATTTGAAACTATGAGATAAATTAACACCTCAAGACCTTAATATTCAACACAGTAACTAGATGATTACATCACAGACTCACAACTTGCTAATATCTTACATATGCTTTAATAACATAGGGGTGTAAGGTGATCGATATGTTAGATTGTCCTAATCATTTCATAATATATATGCACAAAAGGATTCCAGAAAGCTTATGAAAAATGTAATCAAACGATAATGTGAATTGTCCATAATTTTTAAGATCCCCTCATATAGCAAAACATACCTTGAATACGCACAAATTGTGTCAATCATACTCTGACAATCTTGAAAAAACAAAACAAGCAAAAAACCCTCCAATATTAAAATAAAAATTCAAAATAACTTGGTAAACTAGACATATATTCAGGATTAGGAAGGCTTTCATGGAACAGAAATCATTTTTAAATACACACAAATTTGAGTAGCCAAATTTTCTATTTTGAAAGTGCAAATATAGATGGCATCTGTTACGAGGAAGTGTAAGGGCTAAGATGACACCCAAGTACCGAATTACAGGGGCCTCCTGCCCCTCTAAAACCTGGGTAAAAACTCTGAGCCAAATAAAACTTCGGTTTCTACCTTACTCAATCTATGTTACTGTGTTACTGCAAACAGAAAACGGAGTGAGACGTCCCAGACACAGCTACGTGAAGAAGTCAGTGCCCTAGAAGAGACCCTGTGGCCCACATATTTAGAAATCTGGGGGAACCAAGTGCCCGCGGGGAAGGGAGGAGGAACCCACAGCGCCTGTCCCGCGCGCCTATGCATGAACCGCACACACAGCGCCCGCGTTCTCCCTAGTGACCACCCCGTCCCTGCTGCACAATCGGGGAGACGCGGAGCTGCCGCCACACAGCTGCCCGCTATGGCTCCGGGGCCAAGAAGTCTGAGGGCAGAGAAGCGGCAAGACCTCGGAGGTCCTGGGTGCCGGCAGAGCCCTCAACCCATGGGTCTGGGGGACTGAGGGAAGCCCTGAGCCAGAGCCAATATGGAGTCCACGGTGCTGGGCCCGCGTCCTCCCGGCCTGCGGCTCCGTGTTCCCCTCTCGGGACCCCCAGGCCCACACACTCACCGTGTCGCGGTGTCCGGCTCCATAGGTGCCCAGCGTCCCCGGGGAGCGAAGGTGGAGAGAAGCAGAGCCCGACTTCACTTGGCAGACTCACGGCAGCTGAGCTGCCTCCCCGGACCTCACTAGGCAGAACGCTAAGACTACTGTGACGTCAAGGCCCCGAGTGCTGACGCAGCATGGACGGCACCGTGCCTGATTTTGATTGGGCAGTTTGCCGGCCTGGCATGCATGCAACGTCACAGAGGACAGAGCCAATCAGCATCCCCCACAGCAGGACCCCTGACTTCAGGTTGTCTTGGATGAGAACAGGAGGGTCAGGCCTGGGTTCAGGTCTGAAGTGGCCGCACCTGGGCGCGCACCTCTGAGCTCCAGCTGCCCATGGCCTCGCCCTGGGTCCACGTCCTTCTCCCTGGGGATCCTGCCTGGCGCTAGCGGACCCGCTTCAGTGAGTACACCTGCTCATAGTGCTACTCATAATGCATTGTCTTAAAAACTTGAGAAACACAGTGAGAAACATCGCTAATTCCTACATCTGTATTTATGAAATACATGGAATTTGGTTACCTTAAATATAATAAAAAATGTATAAAGAAAGGGAGATCATTTTATCTTGAGAAACCATGAATGAAAAGCTAGGAGGAGCAGGTGTGTGTATGTGTGTGTGTGTGTGTGTGCATGTACACATATGTAAGTCCTAGGAGATAGATCTATGCCTTCTTTTCAAGCTTTAGGTCCTCCCTCTTAATCAGATTTGAGTGTCACTTCCAAAAGTTCTGCCCATATATTTCTTCACCCCCATCCTATTTAAAAAATTAAGTCAGGCTTATCAAGAAAGAAGAATGGTAAATCAGTGACAGTGTTGGCCTGAGCCAGCTATGCTAGTAATGGGGCAGGTCTACCATGATTCCATGGCCCTCACTATTCCTTTATTTTCCAAAATAGAAAGGATTTCAAGTTAAATTACTCCGAATGCTGGAAGAAATAATGTCCTATAATTTCAAAGGTCTGGGTCAGATGTCTATGTCTGTTCTTCTACTACCAGGCAGGTGATTCCAGTAGAAACAGATGTGAGGTGTAATTATAAATTTTCTAGTAGTCATATCAAAAAAGTAAAACTAAGGGGGTAAAGTTACTCTAATGTCATTTTCTTCAGCCAAATAAAATATAAAAATGTATTTCAACTTATTATAAAAATTATTGGCGAGGAATTTTAAATTATTATTTCCAGTCTGTTTTGAGCCTCACATTGACAGCACTTCTTGGTTAATGCTAGCTGCATTTTAGGCACTGGGTAGCAATAAGTGCACTCAACATTGCAACTCTAAATCATCCAAGACAGTTTTGTCAGGGAGAGGAAATCCACGTTTGTTTTTTTTTTTCCTTTTTTGATTTTGTAAGGACATTTATATAAGATACATACTTATAATTCTTATTGTTTCAAAACATTTTTATAAGGCAGTGTTCTCATTTTGTGTATATCATTTACTTCTAGTGTGAGTACACTCTTTCATAAGTGCTGTTCAATCTGTAACACTCCAGATACCTTTACCTTTTCATGTATGACCCTTACAAGGACTCTCAGAGAACTATAGGAAGGAGTCATATCTATATCTATATCTGTACATATATCTCTATATATCTATCTTGCTGAGTGAATCTCTACTATAATCTGCTATAATGTAAATAAATCTTTTTATATAAATGTATATAAGTATATGTACTTCTTAGTACTACCAAGGACAGATGAAATGTTATTTTCATTAAGCAGTGAAAGAGTTATTTTATATGCTATTTGGTTTGGAATTTCAAGGTAGATGTGTACAGAGGCAGCATAAAAGTGTTCCCAGATAAGAAGAGTGGAATTCAGCAAGCATAATGTCATAAATGGAAAATACAGAACAAAATATATGAAGTTTATTAAGAGAAATTAAACATAAACTTAAATCCCTACAAGAATGCCCAGTTGCTAGTGAATTTGAGCTCTATTTTATAAATTGAGGAATTCTCTCAGTAGTTTAAGCAAGGCAGAAGGAGAGTTATAGCTGTTTGTTGAAGAATTAAATTTATACCACTATACATCAAATAAGGAGGTTTAAGAGTTCTGAGAAGAACCCATGCCTTATAGATTAGGCACACTGTCCAAAGTGTAATAAGTAATTTTGCAGTTGATACAATGAAGAAAAACCAGAAAAAATAAGAACAGAGACCTGCATTCTCTGGGGTAAACCAGGTTATACTAAATAAGATTCAAATGTGTGATAGCTCAATGTAGGAAGTTTGTTTCTCACCCATATAAAATGGACCAAGAATATTCTAGGGGGTTAGGTGGTGTATTGGGGCCATTTAAAAATTCTGTATATTAAGATAATCAAAAATGAATCTTGATGTGAATGGACGGGGAGAGGGAGTGGGAAAGGGGAGGGTTGTGGGTGGGAGGGACGGTATGGGGGGGAAGCCATTGTAATGCATAAGTCGTACTTTGGAAATTTATATTCATCAAATAAAAGTTAAAAAAAATATTCAGTCTTCTGTAGTAATGCCTTTCCAGTAGGCTCCCAAAATCATCCCAGAGGCTCTTCTCCAGTCAGCCAGTACTGAAAAAATGCATGTATAGCTATTGAATGCCTCAAAGCTGGAACTTTGCTAATATTCCTTGATTAGAATTTTGTCTAACAATATAACAATTATAAGGGAACCTGGGAAATAGGATCTAACTGTGTCTCAGAAGAAGAAAAAATATTTTGACAAATGTTTAAAAGTCTTGGCCACAAAGGTCATGGAGAGAAACTTGAGTAATTCCAACTCTTTGGATAAGGAGAAAGGAGGAAAACCATCATAATAAAACTATAATGAACACTGACTAACTTCTCATCTCATGCAAAGAATTGTGCTTTTTGCATTTTACATTTAAATATCATTGTCATTTTTGAGGGAGGTAAACATATTTTTATAATTTCTATTTATGATTTTTGAGCATATGAGAGAGGCCCTAATATGAATGTATTTTAAGACATAGATTCTAAGGCTCATGATTAACATGCAAGAAACATGAAGAAAAGCAAAATTTATCATTCATTTATCTACTTCATCTACTATTTATCTACTTCATCTACTATTCATTTATCTACTTCATGCTTCTCTAGTACCACTTGGGTTAGGTGCATTTATGTAGACTTCAGGATGCACAAGACTACCCTCACTTCTAGCATCAACTACAAGTTTAGGAATATCCAGGATTACACTCAGGTTCAATAACATACCAGCAAGACTCATAGAACTTACTGAAAGTTGTTGTACTCACATTTGTGGTCTATCACACTCCTCTCCCAGTGGAGTGGTAGAGGGCAAACAAATTTCCCCAGAAATCATATGTGGCCATTCACATGGTATGCTGCCAACCAGGGAAGCTCATCTGTGCCTCAGTGTCCAGGGTTTTATCTGGGGGCAGGTCATATCACAGAGCTGACTGCCTACATGGTTACTCTTAGCCTCTCACTATTCTGGAGATAAAGCTGATATCCTGTAGCCCAAGGCTACCAAGTAAAGAAAATATTGTTATCATGCAGGAAATTCCAAATACCTAGAAAGTGCTTTCTTGGAGCTCAAGGCAATGGCTGGACCTCTCCATAGGTTATTTTACTTCTTTACTTGTTTTTTTTTTTTTTTTTTTTGAACATCAGACAAGGCAGGCATGCCAGACATGGGTGTGTTGGGGGGTAAATGTAGTCTAGCAAAAGGTTATGCTTCATCTTTTCCTTGCATGCATCTTTAAAGACTGCATTTCTTCCTAATTTTAAAAGACTACCACATATTTATTAGGCTCCCACATTTCTCAGGGTTTATTCCTTTGTACTTGTTGGACTAGGGGATATAGTGATGTTCAATTGTTCATTTATTTGCTGGCTTTTATTCTTCCATATTTTAGTTCCCCAAATTTGTTAATCATCTGCTATTTGCAAAGGAACTAAATTAGGTAGGTGCTGGACATTTGTTTATCTAATGGATATTAGGATCTAGTATAAAGGGAAAATAACCATGCCAATGTATGAATAACTGCCAACTTGGATAAATGATGAGAAATGTATATGGTATTGTGGGAGAAACCAGCAAATAAATTGATGTAGATTTCTGGCTTAGTGTGTACTTCTTAGAGAAAGTGACACTTGACCTGGTGATCAAATGTGAATAAAAATGAACCATTTAGAGATAGATTGGAGTTATATCGAGTTGGGGTAAGGACATAATATTCAGTGAACCATCTTTAATGTGGGGACATTTGAACAGGCTTGAATGAAGTTAGGATTGCACAATGTTGGTATCCAGTGGAGGTAAGGTTTAGGCAAAGGACTGGTAAGTACAGTGGAATTGGAGCAATAGCTACCTTAGGCTGATTGGGAAGTGTCAAAGAGACCAGGTCAACTGTAAGGTAATTAATGTGTGTAACAGAAGATGAGGGAAAGGAGATGGGACATGACTTAGAAAAAGAACTTAAAGATACACTCAGTGACTAAATAAATAAGGATTTAAGATTCTCCCAATGGCCTGAAAGCCACTGAAGAATTTTGAGGAGAGTGACTTGACTATATCTACACTTTAATGTAATTACTTTGGTTACTATTTGGAAAATGGATCATAGGTTGTCAAGAATGTAGCAGGGGCACAAGTTGGGAGAATATGATGATATTAGAAGCCATACAGAATGGGGAAAGTAGAGGTAATGAGAACTAATTGGGTTTCATAAGCATTTTGAATCTGAAATAAATCTGATTAGGTGACACATAGGTATGAGAAAGAGAATGGCTCATTTGTGTGTCTAGAATTACTTCAATGTCTTTATGCATTAAGAAAGGAAAACCATTCACTGAAAATTAAGAAAGATTAGAGTAGGAGTAAATCTAGGGAGGAAATGCAGAGTTCAGTTTTAAGATGATTATTAGATATTCCAGGGCAAATGTTGAGAGAACAGATTTTATTACTTGCTTTTTAATGATATAATTTATTTGAGAAGGAAACTTCCATCTACTGGTTCACTTCCCAAATGACTACAAAGGCTCGAGTCAGGCCAGGCAAATCTAGAAGCTTAGATCTCAAAATGGCTCTTCTGTGTGAATATAGTGACCCAAGCACTCGGGCCATCTTCTGCTTTTCCAGCACATTAGCAAGGATCTGGATCAGGAGTAATGTATCTAAGGCTTGAACCAATGCCCAGATTTTGGCCCTGAGAGGACATTTTTGTGACTCTGTGTTCAAAGAATAGTTTCATATTGTATAAATAATTTATGGGCAATATGTAATGGAGTCAAAAGACATGAGAACCAAATGCAATGCCCTAAGGACACAATGCAAATGGAGGTAAAGATCTGAGTATTCAGCTATGGAACACTCTAACACCTAGAGTTTGGTACAGAATGTCCTACAAAGGAAAGAGCTGCAGTTGAGGTTTAAGAAAGCAAGGAAATTATAGTGTTTCTGGGACCAGGGAAGAGAGTATTCCTAGAAGTGCTGATCATCTGTCAAAACTGCTCATATACTCTGAGTAAGATCCCAGCGGAAAGAACAGGCCATCAAAGAAGGAGGTACCTTTCTCTGAAGGGAGGCGAGAACTTCCACTTTGACTATGTCCATGTCTAAATAAGGTTGCAGTTTGTGAACTCAAAAGGCTTTCATAGCCTTGGCAGCTCATGACAAGAGCCTTGGATGATTACTGATGTCATAAATAAGAGTGTCAATTGTTAAGTCAACAACAGGAGTCACTGTGCACTTACTCCCCATATAGGATCTCTGTCCTTAATGTGTTGTACTATGTGAATTAATGGTAAAACTACTTGTGGGGAGCAACCCAGACTGGACTAAGTTACTGGAATTAAGACATATTATTCTAGGCATCTGCTCTCCCACAATATGGCGCTGAGAAGGGAGAAACAGCTTCTACACAGCTGCCTCCAGTTCAACCAATAAACTGTAGGACCTGCTCCTGATTGGAGGAGAGCAGCGTACTCGGCGTGTGGGTAGCAGAGTTGGGATTGGTGGAAGAGGACTATAAAGGAGGAGAGAGACAACATGCACGAGGAACATCTGAGGGAACACCTGTGCAGCCCCCGAGAGAGCCAGCCGGCGGTGTGCTGCTCCCCCGTGGAAGTGGGGAATGTGGCAGGGGGAACCGCCCTTCCATGGAGGTGGAAGGGATGGTAGCCAACCTGGGAAGAACCAGCAGCAAACCCGGGGAGGGCCGAGCAGACGAAAGAACAATGCAGGGTCCTGTGTTGTTCCTCCACGAAGATGGGGAGCAACACTACTACTAAAACAGTACTTTATACTTTGTGTATCTGTGTGGATGCAAACTGTTGAAATCTTTACTTAGTAAATACTAAGTTGATCTTCTGTATATAAAGATAATTGAAAATGAATCTTGATGAAGAATGGGATGGGAGAGGGAGTGGGAGATGGGTTGGTTGCAGGTGGGAGGTAGGTTGTGGGGGGTAAAGCTGCTATAATCCAAATGTTGTACTTCCAAAATTTGTATTTATTTAAAAAAGTTTAAAGGAACTGCTCATATGGAAACTGAGATGGAGAGCCTTTGGTTGAAATTAAGATGCTACTTTGGACACAAACATTGCATATCATTGTGACTGGGTTTGGGTCCTCAGTCTGCTTCTAATTCCAGCTTCCTGCTGAGGTTCACATTGGGAGGCAGAAGATGATTGTTGAAATACTAGGGTCCCTGATAACCCACATGGGAGACATTGATAGCTTCAGCATGGTCTTTTATGGGCATTTGGGAAGGAAGATTCTCTCTCTCTCTCTCTTATATATATATATATATATATATATATATATATATATATATATATATATATATATTTCAAATAATAATTTTAAAAAAGTGATGGAGACTGAGAATTTGCCATTTTATTTAGTCCTGTGTCATCACTGGTGATCTATTAAAAGTGGTTATAATAGAATGTGGAGGATGAAAATCTGACAGAATTAGGTTCAAGAAATAAAGGAGTGGAAAGGAAGTAAAGTACCTTATTCTGCTGAATTGTGATGGCACTAAAAAGTCAACTTTGGGTTTTTCTTCTATTCACTTGAGTTTACCTTATACAGTTTTCTGAATGCCCACTGTCCGTATGTGTACTTTGATGACTTTTTAATACTCCATTTCTGTATTGTACTATTTTTAAATTTTATTTAAGTTATACAAGTTTCATATATTTCATATAAACAGAATTTAGGAACATAGTGATATTTTCCACCCTACTCTCCCTCAAACTCAAACTCCAACACTTCTCCCTCCTCCCTCTCCTAGTCCCACTCTTAATTTTTTTAAAAAACATTTTTATTTATTTGAAGGAAAAGTTACAAAGAGGCAGAGATAGAGAAAGAGGGAGAGGGGGAGAGAGAGAGAGAGAGAGAGAGAGAGAGAGAGAGAGAGAATGTTCCATCTGCTGGTTCACTCCTCAAATGTCCACAACAGCTGGGGCAGGGCCGAATTGAAGCTAGAAACCTGGGGCTTCTGCTCGGTCTCCCACACAGGTTCAGGAGCCCAAGGATTTGGACCATCTTCCACTATTTTCCCAAGGCCATAGCAGAGAGCGGGTCAGAAATGGAGCATCTGTATCTTGAACCAGCACCCATAGGGGATGCTGGCACTGCAGACAGTGGCTTTATCAACTACTCCACAGCAAAGCCCCCCCACTATTGATATTTACAAAGCTTTATTTTCAATTACTTAATACTGATATTTCTGGCACTTTTTGGAGTTAACAATACATTTACTTCTCTTGGAAAATATGTGAACAAACAAAACTTGTATCACTTGTATCAGTAAGTACTACTATTACCCACTAACTCCTTGTTAGTTGGTCACTCTTGCTTGTAGGACAGACAAAATAGAATAAAGGGAATTTTGGAAACCAAGCTGGGAAAACTTTCAGTGTCTTTCTGAATATTCCTGATAATTTCATCCCAGGAACTTTTTCTGTGAACACGTTTGATAGAGGATCTGGAAATTAAAAAGCTTTTGTCCAAAACATCCCAATTGAGCAACAACTAAATCAATGAGGAAGCTGAAGACCTGACTGTGTTTCTTTATTCAAAGTTCCTTCAGGCTTAGCTTCTTTACCTGTAAAGTGGTGTTAGCCTGTGTTGAGGATTTGATAAGGTGATACATGGAAAGGGCTTACTTGGCACAGTGACCAACATAATAAATTAATGGAAGCAAAATAAAGCCAAACCACAAACCACAGAGATAATTCACAAAAGAGCTAACAATCCATGTGTGTGTAGGTGTGAAAAATATAAACAAAACCCAAATTAAAAGGGCCATGAGTTAATACCATGTGCCTGTTAAATTAGCAGATATTTATGAATTGAAAGTTCTTGCTGCTTTAAGCTAAATGGGCCTTCTCATAATCAGTTGAGAGGAGTGTTAATTGACATGCTTCACAAAATTGCCAGTGTGCAGTGAAGGCATTGAAAATCTTCCTGCTCTTGGCCGGTGCCTCTGCTCACTATGCTAATCCTCTGCCTACGGTGCTAGCACCCTGGGTTCTAGTCCTGGTTGGGGCACCAGGTTCTATCTTGGTTTCTCCTCTTCCAGTCCAGCTCTCTGCTGTGGCCCAGGAGTACAGTGGAGGATGGCCCAAGCCCTTGGGCCTTGTGCCCACATGGACAACCAGAGGAAAACACCTGGCTTCTGGCTTCAGATCAGCACAACGTGCCAGCCATGGCAGCCATTTGTGGGGTGAACCAACTGAAGGAAGACCTTTCTCACTCTCTCTCTCACTAACTCTGCCTGTCAAAAAAAAAATCTTCCTGTTCTCTTGCCCTAGATCTCATCACAAGGAGTGTCATCTTTAGACATGGTATTTTGGGAGAGACATTGGCAGGCAGGACAGGACCCAGAAAAGTGTGCCTAAGGTGGTTCTAGTTATGGATTCTTGTTAGGGAAAGAGGTGAATCAGGTAGGTTACAGCCAAGTATTAAGTAGGAGAGGTAGGGAGATAGCTTCCAGTATTCAAAGAGCTGCTATGGAGAAAATAGAAGAAGCCTGCTTACTGTGATTAGGAAGTTGGAACTGAGTTATCTCTAGAGAACCTCCTGATGCCCTTAGTGTCTCTCACCCTCAGCTACAGATTAGCCTCCTCTGGGAATCCTGCGAGCAATGAAACTATGGTTTCCTGCTTTGTTCCAAATGCTGACTCAGTGTGCCTGGAGTAGGGTTTAGGAATCTGCCTATAGCAAGCCCTCCAGTAATTCTATTGCAAATGGCCCACAGTCAGCACTTTGAGAAATCTGAATAAAATAGAACTGTATTTAAAAAAAAAATATTGACTTCTTCATTTGAAAGGCAGAGTGACAAAGAAGGAGAAACAGAGGAAGAGATCTTTCATCTTCTGGTTCACTCCCCCAAAGGCTATAATGTCTCATGATAGGCCAGACCAATGCTTGAAGCCTGGCATTCCAAGTAGATCTCCAACATGGGTGGCAGGGCCCATCCACTTGGGTTACCATATACTACTTTTCCAGGTACAAAAATGAGGAACTGAACTGGAAGTGGAGCAGTTGGAACCTAAAGTGATGCTCTGATAGGGGAAGTAGGCATCATAAGTAGTAGCTGAACCTGTTGTGCCCCAATACTGGCCCCAGAGACTGTAACAATCACTGCTGCCCATCAAAGGAAAATGGTTCCAGAGATATGAATGCAAAGGAAGAGTTCTTGGATAACTTGAATGAGCATCTCTCAGGGACACTGAAAATGAGGATGCACACCTTCTTTAGACAAGAGTTCAGACAAGAAAGTCTCCATGGGAGTCTCCAGTTAAAATATTCTATTAGCAACTTTAATAGAATTGAATAGCTGTATAGGCATTAGCAGAATGCATGTTTTTCTTTTTTAAAAATAATTTATTTGATTTGAAATAGTTGTAAATAGGGAGGGTCAGGGATAAAGGTCTTCCATCTTCTGGGTCACTCCCCAAATGGATGAATCCAGTGCTGGGCTAAGCTGAAGCCAAGAGCCAGGAGCTTCTTCCAGATCTCTCACATGTGTGGCATGGGGTTGAGCACTCAGAATATCTATTGTTTTTCCCAGGCCATTAGCATGGAGATGAATCAGAATTGGACAGGGGTTGGCACTGTGGTATAGGTTAAGCCTCTGCCTGCAGCCCTGGCATCCAATCCAGACACCCCACTTCCAATCCAGATCCTTGCTAATGGCCTGATAAAGCAATGGAAGATGGCCCAAGTGTTTTGGCCTTAGAATCCATGTTTGAGACTGGAGAGAATCTCCTGGCTACAGGTTTTGTCTAGGCCCAGCTCTGGCCATCATGGACATTTTGTGAGCAAACCAGCTGATGGAAGACCTCTCTCTCTCTCTCTCTCTCTCTCTCTCTCTCTCTCTCTCTCTCTCACACACACACACACACACACACACACTCACACACAAATAAATGAATATTTAAAAAAGGAGTGGAGCAGCCAGAACCTATATGTGCACACATATGGTATGCTACATCAGAGGCAATCCCTTAACCTAATTAGTGGGACTAGGCATGCATAAGTTAGAACAAAATCATTCTCACATTTCTGTGTGCTGCCGGGTTAGATAGCCATTGTTACATTTCACAGATATATTTAAGGCAAAGTAAATGGCATGGCCCTCATACCTGACACACAGCAGTTGCTAGGTGTTAAATTGTGTACTCTGAAGAGATATCAGAAGTTTGGGGAAAGACATGGAATAGATTCTCTCTCAGAGGCCTCAGAAGGGTGTTCAGACTTTGATTTTGCACTGCTGGCATTCACAGCTATGAGATAATAAATTCCTGTGGTTTAAGGCAACTCAGTATGTGATAATTCTTTTTTTACCTTTTATTTAATAAATATAAATTTCTAAAGTACAATTTTTGGATTATAGCAGATTTTCCCCCCGTAACCTACCTCCCACCTGCAACTCCATTCTCCATCAAAATTCATTTTCAATTATCTTTAAATACAGTAGATCTACTTAGTATTTACTAAATAAAGATTTCAACAGTTTGAACCCACACAGACACACAAAATGTAGAATACTGTTTGAGTAGTAGTTTTACTGTTAATTCACATAGTACAACACATTAAGGACAGAGATACTACATGTTGAGTAAGTGCACAGTGACTCCTGTTGTTCTCTCTGAAGGGAAGAGAAAACTTCCACGTTGACTATGGCCTTGTCTAAATAAGATCTTAGTTGGTGAACTCAAGAAGCTTCCATAGCCTTGGCAGCTCATGACAAGAGGCTCAGGTGATTACTGATGTCATAAATAAGAGTGTCAATTGTTAAATCCACAACAGGAGTCACTGTGGTACTTCTTTAGGGAAGCACTAGAAAACTAATATAGTAGCCATTCTGTTAAGCACGTTACCTTATCTGGCCATACAATGACTCCCTAAATTACCCAGGCTCACAGCAGCCCCCACACAGAGAGGTATATTTAAATCAATCTCCAGGAGTTATATTAACTACATGATTGCTTGTTAAGGAAGCAATCAAGCAGATAGGTGTTAGAACTCAGAAAAACAGGGAAGCGAGTAGGTAGATGCTTGAGTGAGAAATTGGTTGCCCAAAATGGAAAAAAGAAGGGTCAGATTCAGAACGTCATTTCCAGATTTTTTCTTTATTTTTAAATGGGCGTATATCAGTTCATTGTGGGTAGGCTAATAGGTACTGGTTTGCTTTTGCTGTTGTTTTGCTCATGTTTTTTGCCTTTATCTTTTTCTTGTGTATATAGTTTGGGAAAATGTATGACCACACCTGTAATACCTGCCTTTAATTCTAAAGTGTCTTCCTCTGTTGCTTGAAGTTTTAATAAATAAATTAACTGCAGTAGGAGGGTAGGTAATTGGGAGGTCAGCAGAGGGAGAGTGAGAAGCTGTGCAATTCAGAGGCAAAAGAGCTGAGCAAAAGTCCAAGCTGTGTCCTGCATCTCTGAGCCTCAGACTATTCTGCAAAAGAGCAACAATCAGATCAGATCTAGCTCCCAGAATCAGTAGAAGGATCAACTTTATTATAGTCTACATGTTGTCTCTCTTGTGGTTTCTGTTTATAGTGCAATGGTGTTAAGTTGAAAAAGACAATTTTTTGGCTGTGCATCAGTTTTATCAAGTTCTTATATTTGGCATGATTCTTTCTAACCCCATGATTCTATCTAACTAGGATTCTTACACCTTCACCTTTCATTTTGGCTGCTGTTCACTGTGTTTCCCTCCTCACTAGATTGTGGTGGTGGTGGTGCTGCAACTGAGAGTGATACATCAAAGTAACTGCTGAACTCTCAAAGACTATTACTAGTGGACGAGAAACCTTGTTATTGTCTGTAATGTGGTATTATAACATCTCCTCTTGGTGGTACTGGCTGTGTTCTGGGTTCTGGAAAAAATATGTAAGAAACACCCAGACACATTAGCTCCCTGCCCTGTTTGAAAGATGCTGTGGTGCAGTAGGTTAATCTTCCAGCTTTGGCGCCAGCATCCTATATGGGCACTGGTTCTAGTCGCAGCTACACCTCTTCAGATCCAGCTCTCTGATCTGGCCTGGGAAAGCAGTAGAAGATGGCTCAAGTGTTTGTGTCTTTCCCTCTCACTATCTGTAATTCTACCTCTCAAATAAATAAATAAATAAATAAAATCTTTTTAAAAAACAAAAGAAGCTTTCTGCTTTCTGCCATTTTAAATTAAAAATGAATGTGTTCACACCCTGTCTGTTTATGCTAGGAAGGTTAGAGAACAGGCAGCAGCATATACAAATACCAGTTCACATGCAACTGTGTGTTGTGGGTAGGAAGAGGACAAAACCAGAACTCTGCATGCACTGCTGGAGACTGTCTGCCCATCTGTGTATTAGGTCTGGAAGATGTGTACTACAAAACACCAACATTGAGTCAGAACACAATGTCTTCCTGTATATTACTTCTGTTCTGTTGGCCTTGACTGTTGGTTGTCCAGAATAGCAGATTGATGGTCCACGCCCAAGATGGAAACCTGGCTGTGCTGGGTGTAGGCTGTGGCAGGGAACTCTGTGTGTGTCAATAAAGCCCAGAAGGCAAAGCCAGCTTTGAGTTCTTTGGGTGTCATCCAGAAGTCAACATACCTAGGGAGTTGCCTAGTCTGCTGTTTGTCAGAGGCCTCTCCTACCATTGGGATATTGAGGATCTAATGAATTGTTAGAGTCGACTGCCCGAAAAACGTCACCAAGAGACATCTCTTATGCAAACAGCAAGGGGAAGCTTTATTGATTATCCAGCATGCTGGGGCTGTCTGATCATACATGAACAAAGCAGCCCCGAATAACCAAAGGTTAGGGTTTATAAAGGCAAAAACCGCAAAACCGGGAAGGGGGGAATACATGGTTGCTATGCACAGTTGCTATACACAGTTGCTAAAATCAAAAGAGAGTACATAAAATCAAAAGAGAGTATATGGTTACTGGGGTCAACATAACCTAAAACCTAAGTGAAATTAATATTTATCATAATCTTGACAATACCAGTTACAATATTACAATCAGCAATTAGGACTTGACATTAATGTAAGACACAGACAAATCACATCTTCATTATTAGCCCAGGTAACCCAGGTGCAACCTTTCTACTTTTAAGCTTGAGCAATCATGCTAGGGGGTTTTTGTGCTCTGCCAAGGGTGATGTAGTGCACTGCTATTGTCCGACTATTTGAGATCATGGTTGCAAACCAGAGTCTCACGGTGTGGGGGGGCGGGTGCTTTCCCAGAATGCAGTCTCAAGTGCTCCAAAATGGAGTCCCTACTGTCAAGGTGCTACTTCACTCTGTCTTATTTTCACGGCTGCACCAGGAAGGTTTAAACCTGTAAGCTTAAGCTTAACTTTTTACACCCGCACATATACAATTTTAACTCTTCAGAATCAGGATTACCAAGGGTGGGATCTGATATTGTGGGGTAGCAAGTTAAGCCATTGCCCACAATACCAGCATCCCATATGCATACCAGTTCGAGTCCCAGCTGATCCACTTCTGATCCAGCTCCCTGTTGATGCACCTGGGAAAGCAGCAGAGGACATCACAAGTGGTTATGGCCCTGCAGCTATGTGGGAGGCCTGGATGAAGTTCCTGGCTCCTGGATTCAGCCTGCCTCTCCCTCCCTCCTTCTCTCCCTCACTCCCTGCCTATTCCCCTCTTGCATAAAAATAAATAATTTTGGCCGGCACTGCGGCTCAACAGGATAATCCTCCGCCTTGCGGCGCCAGCACACCAGGTTCTAGTACCAGTCGGGCCGCCGGATTCTGTCCCAGTTGCCCCTCTTCCAGGCCAACTCTCTGCTGTGGCCCGGGAAGGCAACGGAGGATGGCCCAAGTGCTTGGGCCCTGCACCCCATGGGATACCAGGAGAAGCACCTGGCTCCTGCCTTCAGATCAGCATGGTGCACCGGAGGCGGCGGCCATTGGAGGGTGAACCAACGGCAAAGGAAGACCTTTCTCTCTGTCTCTCTCTCACTGTCCACTCTGCCTGTCAAAAAAAATTTTTTTTAAAGCATATCTAGGGAAATATATCACCATCAATGAAGTTTTAAAAAGGAATTTCCACAGGAACTCTCTGGTACTGACTTCCTAGTTGGTGAATACGAATAGAGGAAGTGATTGGGGTCTTTATGGTGGAAGTGACATTGCACTTTGGCCAGATGCCTGGACATTTTTATGCAGTCATCCATGTGCATAGAGAAAACAGTGGCAGAGCATAGGGCCTCAGGCAATGTTAGTCATTGTTACTATGACAATTATAGTAATGGTTCATATAATTATTGTTTCACATATTGAGGTAGAAGGTATAGTACTAATTCTGTCCCTTCATGCAGTAGAGATAGTGATAATCTATGAGACAGGAAGACCATGGGTGGCTAGGATTATGTCATTTTCAGGTAACCTGCATTCGTGGTACTGTTATTTGCATAGTTCATTTTTCCCAAAGTCATATTCTGGAGAATACTAAACTCATCAAAATAATAGAGGGTAATGTTCATTAAAAGAGACTCATGGCCGGCGCCGCGGCTCACTAGGCTAATCCTCCACCTAGCGGCACCAGCACACTGGGTTCTAGTCCCGGTTGGGGTGCTGGATTCTGTCCAGGTTGCCCCTCTTCCAGGCCAGCTCTCTGCTGTGGCCAGGGAGTGCAGTGGAGGATGGCCCAAGTTCTTGGGCCCTGTACCCCATGGGAGACCAGGAAAAGCACCACCTAGCTCCTGGCTCCTGCCACTGGATCAGCGCAGTGCACCAACCACAGCGCGCTGGCCACGGTGGCCATTGGAGGGTGAACCAACGGCAAAGGAAGACCTTTCTCTCTGTCTCTCTCTCTCACTGTCCACTCTGCCTGTCAAAAAACTAAAAATAAAAAAATAAAAATAAATAAATAAAAGAGACTCACAATCATCAGTTTAAAAAATGCAGAACAACTTTACATAGTAAAGCTTATGAGGCTCAGATAAGGGCATAAAGATCTCCTCCCCCCTTTTTCAGGGGAGGGCCAGAATGTGGAACATGTTATTCTCCCCACAGGACACCTGTTGCAGTGGCAGGCGTCTCAGTATTGAGTAGAGAACTATTTGAGAAATGCTTATACAGTGCCTTATGGTTTTCTGAGGACTTACACACATCTCTAATCCATGACAATTGTGTGAAATATTCATGGCTGCCAGCTCACAACCACAGAAAGGTAAAGGAAAGAAAAGCTACAGAGGAAAGAGGATTAACTGCTGTCCAAAGTTGACTAACTTTCCTTATGCTTCTGTGCAGTGCTTTTGCCTTCACAGTAAACTTGTATTTAACCAAATTCTGTGTGTCTCATCTGTAGAGGTTCAGCTCTGAGGCTAATCATCTTTTCTTCAGTGACACTTTTAAATTTAGGATGTGCTTGTTTGTGGACTTGTGTTTGTGTGAAGTAGTTGATATTGTATCTTCCTATAACCTAATAAAACAATTGGTATCAGATCTAGCATAGGATTTACATGACAACTGGGTAGTGCCCATGAGAACAGAAGTACTTTCCCTTCCCCCAGTGTTTCCCAGGGCCAGGGAACTTCAGATCATAACCAAGATTTTATTGCTCAGAAGCAGTCAGTTTTGGTAAAACTAGCATTTGCTTTAGCCCAGACTATTAATCTCATGCAAACATGAATGTTTGTGCGTATCAGGAAAATTCTGTTTTTGTCATTGTTCCTTGCTTCATTGACCAGACAGATAAATATTTCAGAAGGTGGTGCCATAATAACACAAGGAAATGAAAAATCCTGTGTTGATGTCTTCATTTAAGGGGAGGGGTGGATGATGATATGAGTGAGCTTATGTGAACAAACGGACTGACTGAATCAAGGCTTTGAGAGTTCTAGGTTTGAGTTGTATGATGTTGGCCACCATTGTAATGCCTTTAAGCCTGAAGTCCACATATGTAAAATGTAGATGAAAATGGACTCTTGTGGTTGTTGTGAAAATTGTGACAATGCATGTTCAACCTTTAACAGTGTGGAAAATCACATACACTCCATCAATATAAATTAATAGAATTAGCCTCCTTGAAAGAAAGGGATTCCAAGGCACTGAGCCCAAACAAGCAACCAAGAGTGCTAGGTTAGGAGGTTTCAGATCACCAGCTACCTCTTTCTCATATGGGTATACTGTGGATTGCTCTCTTTGGTCAAACAACTCAGCTATCCCTTGACTCTGCTCTCCTTTTTTCTGTCAGGCACTTATAGTACATATCACATTCCATCAAATTGTGAAACATTGCATACTTGCTTACTTATCTCCCTCTACCATTAGAACATAAGCATCATTTAACCCAGGGATTTTGTGTATTCTGTACCCTTTTGTACAAACACTGGGAGCAGGTGAATGTACTGATACATCCATGATTTTTCATTGAATGAATGAATGAGTTCAATGTTATGATTGTTGAAATTTGCATATACACAGGCAGCCATCATCATATCAATCTTGTCATTTTATTTTTTATTATTTTTGTATTTGTGACATAAGTGGAAAGAGACAGACAGATGAGGAGAGACCTTTTATCTGCTGGTTCACTCCCCAAATGCCTGTAGTAACTGGGACTGCACCGAGCTAAATCCTGGGGCTGAAAGATCAATCCATGTTTCCTACATCAGTACCAGGGCCCCAGTTTTCTGCCTCCAAGATACTGCATTGTTAGGAAGCTGGAGCCAGGAACAAGAATCAGACACCAAACCCAGGTAATCAAGTGTGGGTTGTAGATGTCTTAACCACTATGCTAACAACCTACTCTAACCCTTCCATCTAAATATCATTATAATGTAGCATTGTGCATTTCTGCTTTATTTTAGGGCCCTTAAGAGGGAGACAGACCTCTCACTATTACAAAATATTATTAATTTATAAAAGATTTATTTGAAAGGGAGAGCATGAGAGAGGGAGGGAGGGAGAAGGGGACAGGGAGAGAATGCACATACAAGCAAATAGTTCCATTGTATCCATTGGTTTACTCTCCAAATGTCCCCAAGAATAGCAGCCTGACCAGGCTAAAAGCAGGAGCAAGGATCTCCATATGTTCTCCCAGGATGTTGGGAGTTGGGCCCATCACCTGCTGCCCTCCTAGTTATATTAGCAGGAAACTGGATCAGAAGCAGAGTACCCAGAACTCAAACCAACACTGTAATATTGGATGTTAGAGTTGCAAGCCATGGCTTACCCACGTAATTCACAAGGCCAACTTCTATTGTATTTTTTTTTTGTGGTTGTGGTTTTTTTTTTTTTGCTTTCAAACTTTTATTTAATGAATATAAATTTCCAAAGTACAGCTTATAGATTACAATGGCTTCCCCCCCATAATGTCCCTCCCACCCACAACCCTCCCCTTTCCCACTCTCTCTCCCCTTCCATTCACATCATTGTATTTTTGAAAAAGATTTACTTATATTTGAAAGGCAGAATTACAGAGGGGCAGAGGCAGAGAGAGAGAGAGAGAGAGAGAGAGAGAGAGAGAGAGAAAGGTCTTCCATATTCTGGTTCACTCCCCATATGGCCTCAATGGCCAGAGATGTGCTGATCTGAAGCCAGGAACCAGGAGCTTTTAGGGTCTCTCACACAGGTGCAGGGGCCCAAAGACTTGGGTCACCTTCCACTGCTTTCCCTAGCCATAGCATAGAGCTGGATTAGAAGTGGAGCAGCTAGGTCTCGAATGGGATGCTGGCGATATAGGTGGCAATTTTACCTGCTACACAACAGTGCATGCACTACTATATTTCATTGAAGGGATTAAGCTATGATAAGCTGAAGCTATACATTCTGTAGCCCTTTTCATTAGATTCTCATGGGAAACATAATTTTAGTATGTTGGCACAGGTAGTCATGTATGATTGTTGTTAATTCATCCTTATAGATATCTGATGAGAACAATCCTTATAAAGTAAACATATCAAATGTGAAGCTTCTTATCCTCATCAATGTTAGTCCTCTAATCCATTACTAACAAAGAAAATAAAGGAGAAATGTTAAGTTCTAACAGATAGAGAAGACTTTGTGTCAGAAAGAACCAGGTTCCACTCAAGCTAGCACTTCTTTGGAAAATTGCCCAGTATCCATAGGGTCTCAGTTCCCTTAGCCATAAAATTGATGAAGAGTAACTATTTGATGTGGCTGCATTTATAGTGCACAAAATGTGTATCTTATACTGCTAGTTTTGTGGTAAACTATCTGTGGCAATTATGCACCCCTTAGAAATGAGAGTAGGGGTGTGTGTGTGTGTGTGAGAGAGAGAGAGAGAGTCAACTGTATATAGAGTGGGAGAACCTTAAGAGTGTGTGTGTGTGTGTGAGCAAATGACTCTTTTTTAATGAAGTCTTTCTGATTTTTTAAGATTTATTTATTTGAAAGGCAGAATTACAGAGAAGACCGAGGCTGAGGTAAAGACAGAGAGAAAGAAAGAGAAAGAGGTGTCTTCCATCTGCTGGTTCACACCCCAAGTGGCTGCTAGGGCCAGAGCTGAGGCAATCTGAAGCCAGGAGCAAAGAGTTTTTTTTTTTTTTTCCAGGTCTTCCACATGGGTGCAGGGGCCCCATGACTTGGTCATTTTCTGCTGCCTTCCCAGGCCATAGCAAAGAGCTGGATCAGCTGCGAAGCAGCCAGGATTCAAATCAGTGCCCATATGGGATGCCGGCACTGCAGATGGTAGCTTTACATGCTATGCCACAGTACTGGCCCCAGTCTTTCTGTTTTTAAAGATTTACTTATTTATTTGAAAGTCAATGTTACTGGGACCAGCACCATGGCATAGTAGGTTAAGAGTCTACCTGCATTGCTGGCATTCCTTATGGATGCCAGTTTGAGTCCCAGCTGTTCCACTTCTGATACAGCTCCCTGCTGATGGCCTGAGAAATCAGCAGAAGATGGCCCAAGTGCTTGGTGCCCTGTACCCACATGAGAGACATAGAAGAAGCTCCTGACTCCTGGCTTTTAGATTGTCCCAGCCCCGGACATTGAGGCCATACATGGAGTAAACCACCAGAGAGAAGACCTCTATCTCTGTCTCTCCCTCTCTCTGTAACTCTACTTCTCAAGTAAATAAATAAATCTTTTAAAACAGAAACTCTTACAAAGAGAGGGTGAGATAGATAGATCTTCCATCCAGTGGTTCATCCCTGAAGTGTCTGTAATGCAGATCTTCCATCCAGTGGTTCATCCCTGAAGTATCTGTAATGCCCAGAGCTGGGCTGGTACATCTCCCACATGAGTACAGGAGTCCAAGGATTTAGCCTATCCTTTACTGCCCTCTTAGGCAAACCAGCCGAGAGCCAGATTAGAAGTGGAGCAGCCCAGATTTGAACCAGTGCCCATATGGGATGTCAGTGCTGAAGGTGGCAATTTTACCTGCTATACCACAGTGCCAGCCCCAGCAATTTTTTCTAGTTTTTGGTTAGAAATATTAAACTGTGGTCTGTAAAGAAAAATTCCATCTATGTAAAACCATAACTGATAAGGAAAACAGGTCAGAATTTGTGATAGAAGAGATATAAGTGATTCTATCAAATGTAAGCAAGGATTAAAAGGCAAAGATTGGTGTTTAGTTTTTATTAAGCCTAAAGTATCTGCTATATGCATGATTTACTACCTCAGAAGTAGAGGGAGCCATTAAGGTAACAGAGGCAGCCTGTTCTGTTCACTTGTTTTCATTATTACTTTTGTGACCTATCCAGTCCATCCTCACTCATTTCTGTTTGGCATGTGTAAATACGTATAGGTGTGTATGTTTGTGTATGGGGTTCTCATTCTGTGGATTTCTACTTATTAATGTCTTTGCAATCATTTACTTAATTTAAAGGACAGAGAGACAGATGAATGAGTTCAGTAATGATGATTGTTGAGAGAAAGTTGCATATACACAAAAATCTGTCACCACATCAACTCTGTCCTTATTTATTTATTTATTTATTTATTTATTTAAAGAGAAGGTACAGACAGATAGACTGAGATCTTCTATCTGCTGGTTCACTCTCCCAAATGCCTGTAACCACTGGGACTGCACCAAGTTGAAGCCTGAGGTCAAAGGATCAATCATAATTGCTATAGACATGCCTGTGCTTTTTGGGGATATACCATGGAGTTGGTTGATGGTTGATTGTGGTAAATGTTTATTTGGATATTTGAGAAACTTCCACTCTCTTACAGTGTTAACTATACTACTTAGCATTGTACCAGCAGTGAAGCAAAATACACATTTGTGTATTTCTCCACAAATGTGCCAGCATTTATATATCTTTACTGGTTTGAATTTTCAAAATTTAATAGTATGGCTGGCACCACGGCTCAGTTGGCTAATCCTCCCCCTGCAGTGCAGGTACTCTGGGTTCTAATCCCAGTTGGGGTGCCAGTTCTGTTGCAGTAGCTCCTCTTCCAGTCCAGCTCTGCTGTGGCCTGGGAGTGCAGTGGAGGATGGCCCAAGTGCTTGGGCCCTGCACCCATGTGGAAGACCAGAAGGAAGCACCTGGCTCCTGGCTTCAGATTGGTGCAGCACACCAGCTGTAGGGGCCATTTGGGGGGTGAACCAATGGAAGGAAGACCTTTCTCTCTGTCTCTCTCACTGTCTAACTCTGCCTGTCAAAAAAATTAATAGTATGTGGTAGTATCTCACTCTCATCTTAATATTAACTTTTAAATTTCTTATACCTATTATAATGCCTGATAAAGAAGAGACAAGTATGGTGTGTGTGTGTCTGTAAATTAGGAAAGTAATCAATCCAAAAATCTATCAAAAATTTAGATATGTTAAACATGAATCAATAACTTTTGTAAAAGCATACTTTAAATGTTCATGGAAATATTAAATTAAAAGATAAATTCATTTTTATGCAAAATATTTTTTTTGACAGGCAGAGTGGACAGTGAGAGAGATATAGAGAGAAAGGTCCTCCTTTGCTGTTGGTTCACCCTCCAATGGCCGCCATGGCTGGCATGCTGTGGCCGGTGCGCTGTGGCCGGCATGCTGTGACCGGCACACCTTGCTGATCTGAAGGCAGGAGCCAGGTGTTTTTCCTGGTCTCTCATGGGGTGCAGGGCCCAAGCACTTGGGCCATCCTCCACTGCCTTCCTGGGCCACAGCAGAGAGCTTGCCTGGAAGAGGGGAAACTGGGACAGAATCCGGCACCCTGACCAGGACTAGAACCCGGTGTGCTGGTGCCACAAGGTGGAGAATTAGCCTAGTGAGCCATGGCACCGGCCTGTAACAAAATATTTTAAGAAAAAATGAGTGAGTTATCAGTCAGCAGCATGCTGGTTATAATCTCTAAGAGAATTCATCAAGGAAAATGGCAAACCAGATGGTCCCTATGGAGCACTAGCACCTTATTTAAAGAAAGAATATCTTAATTTTGTCACTCACGTTAATGTCTTGTCCAAGACTCAAAGGATGTTCTCAACTATCTCTTGGATCCCATCCATATACAAATTCAGTTTTCCCCCATTTTTTAAAATATTTTATTTATTTATTTAGAAGTCAGAATTACATGTAGAAAGGGGAGACAGAGAGAGAGACAGAGAGAGACAGAGATAGAGATACAGACACAGAGAGAGAGGTCTTCCATCCACTGATTCACTCCCCAGTTGGCCGCAATGGCAGAGCTGCACTGATCCAAAGCCAGGAGGCAGGAGCTTCTTCTGGGTCTCCCACATGGGTGTAGGGGCCCAAGGATTTGGGCCCTTTTCCACTGCTTTCCCAGGCCATAGCAGACAGCTGCATTGGAAGTGGAGAACCCAGGTAATAAGTAAAAGAAAATGTCTTACAACTTGGCTGGGCAAGCAGATTCAAACCAATGGCTTGTATTTTACTGATTCACATCTGCATCAAATAACTCATGTTTCACATTGATGTAGCAACTGACAAGTAACAATTCACAAACTCCAGAATTTAGCTGAAGGATAAAACGTTGTCTTAAGAGCTTAACCCATTTCCTCCAGTTAAGCCAATTATCTATTATCACAGATATGTATCACTAACAGGACTCAGCATAGCCCTAATACAATCATCCATCATGTGAGCAAAAAGTTAATAGCCCTCTCTTTTATATTATTTCTAAATGATTGTGAACTATCTGAGTTACTCAATTATTTATTATTTCAAGAGTCTGACCCATTAAAACTATCCTAATAGTTTATATTTTATGTTCATGTTCTTATATACAAGCTGTCTACTCTCAATTGAGCTTCCTTTCACTCAGAATAAGAGATACTGTCATTTATTTGATCAGAAAACACTTATTGAAAGTGTCAGGCTTTCCCAGGACTGAAAGGGGCTAGAAATGAGGAAGGAAATGACTCCAAACCTTAAATCTCAGTTGAAATGAAGAAGAAAGTATTTAAAAATAATAGTATAGCTATAAAATTAAAACAGATATATTAAATTTGGAGCCTTAACATCTACCCTCTTCTAATGTTTCAAATAGAGAAACAGTTCCATAAACAAATCCTCTTTTTACTGTATACTTGATCTTTTGAAAATGTTGTTGTAGTGTGCAGAATTCTTTAATGAGTTCTGATATACCATAGCATTCCTGCTATCAGGTCCTCTCAGTAACTAAGGAAGTAGTAATATTAGCCAGTAGGTATAATCCCATCAAGGAGTACAGGCGTTAGTTCAGGGAAGTCAATTATTTGTTCTCTCTTCTTAAATCTCAAAATGTTTTTCCTTCATGTAGAAGAGTTAGGACAATAGAAGCTAAAGACAGCTTTTATTAGTTACCACAGACTATGGAAAACATATTCTGTCTGTCTTTTTGGTACTGGCTTATTTCACTAAGTATAATGGTTTTCAGTTGCATCCTTTTGTTGCAAAAGATTTGTTTTCTTTTTATTCACAGCTAAGTAGTACTCCATAGTGTATATATACCATGATTTCTTTATCCTGTCACCAGTTGATGGACATCTGGGTTGATAGCTAGAGTACCTAAAATGTAATGTATTGTAATGAAATTGACATTTGGAGATTTGATGATCGTTTACAGCCCTTGCTGTACTGTTGAGGAACAGTGTTTTTCTCTTCATACTATTTATTGAACACTTTATTTAGTGTACCATTAGTCTTATGAGTACAAAGTGAACTGAAAATAGATCTTTGTAAAAATTAAGAATTGGAATAGGAGAGAGAGGAGGAGGAAGTGTGGGAGCATGGGTGCGTGGGAGGTATCATGATGTTCCAGGAACTGTATATGTGAAATTGATATAAATTAAATAAAATTTAAAAAAATGAAGACAGTTTCTGCTGCTCCATCCATCATATTTTAGAAATTTAGTGTATTTCTTTTAGCAACATTTATGACTTTATTGTATTCCCAAGTAATATTTAAAACATCAGTTCATTTTAAAATGTACTATTCATGATGTACTTGTATTTCAGTGAATTTTCACCCCCAAATTGAACCCATAAACTGAAATGATATCTCCCATTCTCTTCTTAGAAATCAATCTTTTAAAAAAAGATAAATTTTTTGAACTGCAGATAAGGAGGTGAGGGAGGGAAGGAGAAGTGAGAGACAAAGAGAAACTGATCTTTTATCCATTGGTTAACTCACTAAATGGCCACAACAGCTGGAGCGTGGCTGGTCTGAATCTAAGAGCCAGGATTTTTTCTGGGTCTCCCACAAGCCTTAGTTACCTGGGCCATTTTACACTGCTTTCGCTGGCACATTAACAGGGAGCTGGATTATAAACTGCTGCAGCTGGGACTCAAACTAGCACTCTGATAGGTGATGCTGATGTCAGATCCAGCCATTTAACTTGCTGCACTGCAATGTCAATCCCTAAAATATCATTTTATGAAACTTTATAAGTACCTGAATTTTAAATATCAACACTCTTATTCTGTGTTCATGAACACAAATACAAGTTTGTAAGTAAAACTGCAAATTCAGAGGATCACCTTTGTAGAGTTGAGGGCTTTTGTGTTATGTAGTGAAATATTTTATATCATAATTTCTGATCAGATTTATGCATCAAAACTCACATTTCAACTGCATTCTTACTTGTCTCCAAGCAATAAAATTCTTTAGGTTACATTTTACAGTTTGGCAATTGTCTTCAGGTGGGTATGCCTTTAATATCGGACTGGAACTTAATACCCAATGTGACAATATTGAAAAGGCTGTGTCTTTATGGAGTAATTAGGTCCTGAGGTTCTGATGTTATGAATAGGATTAGCACCTTTAAGGAGAATCCTTCGTGGAAAATGCTGCTCTCACCATAGGAGGGCACATAAATATTCCTTCCACTTGGCAGAGAATGAGCTGTTACAAGATATAGAATGTGATGGTGTCTTAGTCTTGGATTTTGCAGGTTCTAAAATTGAGTTACAACTTTCTGCTTAAATTATCCTATGTAAGGAATTCTGCATCCTGGAGGGTCTACAACATCTGTAAAACACATTTTATAAATGTCTAACTAGATTAAGTATGCTAATGTTTAGTAAGCAATGAAGAACATCGCAATTTCTCTTCATGTATTCTGAGGAAATTTACACTTTTCAAGCATCAAATATGTCTTCCATACATTCAGCTTCACTTACAAATTGATTGTTTCCAGTTTTTGCTTTTTGAGGTTGCTCCATATCAATTTTATCATCATCCTGTAAATATACAGATACATTAAATCACGCATAGTTTCAATTGAAGTTGTGTTGGATCTGTAAATTAGTTCAGTTGGGGAAATTGGTATTTTGACAGTATTGAGTGTTTTCATACATTAATTTGTATCTGCAACTTACTGCACTGTCTTTGATGTATTTTGCAAATGTTTTCAGCACATGTTACAGGTCTTATATTGTTACTGGTGATCGCACTGTTCGTGTTTTAATATTGGTTCATTGATATAAAATAAAATATAATTGACTTTGAATATTAATTTAGTCACTGACTTTTTAAAATAAGAATTATTTTCTTTATTTGTGAGGCACAGTGATTGAGAGAAGGACAGGGAGAGAAAATGCTATTTCACTCACCAAACAGCCTCAAGCATCCAAGCTGAGCCAGGCTAAAACCAGGAGCCTGGAGCTCCTTTGGGATCTCCCACATAGGTGAAAGGGGCCCAGACACTTGGGCCATCTTCTGCTTTCTCAGGCACATTAGCTGGAAAGTGGATCAAAAACAGATTATCTGGGACTTGAACTCCATTGTCAGATGCTTGTGTTTCAAGCAGTGGCTTAATGCACTGTTCCCTGATGCCAGCCCTGACCATCTTAATGAACTCATTTTTTACTATATCGTCATTTTTGTATTAGAGTTTTCTATAAAAACACTTCATCAATGACTTATTTCCTCAAGTATTTCTTCTTTCCCTTTATCTTCTCTTTCTGCATTTAAAATTATGTGTATTTTTCTCCATTTACTTTTGTACCTAGTTTCTTGTATGCTATTTTTGTTAATTTTTTCTCACAAATTTCTTTTTTTTTAAAGATTTATCTATTTGAGAGTTAGAGTTACAGAGAGAGGGAGAGACAGAGAGAAAGGTCCTCCATCCACCAGTTCACTCCCCAGATGGCTTTAACAGCTGGAGATGAGTCAATCTGAAGCCAGGAGCCAGGAGCCTCTTCTGGGTTTCCCACATGAGTGCAGGCATCCAAGCACCTGGGCCATCCTCCACTGCTTTCCCAGGCCACAGCAGAGAGCTGGACAGGAAGAGGAACATCCGGGACACAACCCAGTGCCAGTATGGGGTGCTGAATCCACAGGCAGATATTTAGCCCATTATGTCACAACACTGGCCCCTCACAAGTTTTTTCTTGGGCTTCAGGCTATGTAATTTCAGGCCAAACTAATAGCTTCAGGTTCGCTGATAGTGTACTTTGTGGTGTCAAGAATACTAAGTAGTCTGTGAAGGGCATTTTCATCTTTGTTAATGTGTTTTTCACACCTAGCATTTCTGTTTGATTTTTCTGTATGTCTACAGAAATGACCCAGTGGATCATGCATATTTTCCATGTTCTCTAAAACAGCCTTTGAGCACATTAATTAAATATATTTCAGATTGCTTTGTCCCATGTTATACCCCTTCTGTTCTTGGCCTTGGTTGGTGTCTTGACTTTTTTTGCTTAGTTCTTTGCATGCGTTAAAATTTTAGTGTGGAAAGCAAAGCAGTAGAGAGATTGAGATAAATCATGCTGTGACTAGAATTGATTTCCTTTATTGTGTTAAACCTTTAGTTTTGAAAGTTGAATTGGCCTGCTCCAAAGTAAAGATAGTTTTTTTAATTTCATTTTCCTATGGTTACTTTCAAACCCACAACTTTTAAATTCTTGTAACATTACCTTATGGTAAGAGGTATGAGCTGTTTTCCAGAGAGGATCTTCCCTGATGTCCATCCAACCCTAAATGTGGATCTTCTCTTTTGAACTCTGCCTTAGCATGCCCCTCTCCATTCATTTTCTTCTACTGGTAAGGTATTGGTGTTTGTTAATTTATTCTTATTTACTTGATGATTATATTTAGAGGTAAAAATATTCACTATTGTTCTGATGTATTTTGTCTGGCGTTGGGTCCCTGGTCATGTGGATGAGGTATTCTCAGTGATCCCTGCTCTGTATCTGAGCAAGGCTCTGAAGCCAGCCTCTTTGACTCTTCCTTCCCACTGGTAAAGTGGCTTTGTTTTCTATTATGTATTCTAATAAGGTGCTCAAAGTCTTAGATTCTGTTTTTCTTCCCCAAATGTTTTAAGTCTAAAAAATAGCAGACATAGGTTGAGGCAGGATTCATATTTTCCACAGTTGCCATAGCCCTTTACTTCAAGAATTGTCTAGTCCTATTTTTGAATACCAGAGGAAGCTAATGAACAAAAATATTTTAATATTTATTTTACTTATCTGAAAATCAGGGTTACAGAAACACATATCTTCTACACACTGGTTCACTCCCCAAATGGCCACAATTGCTGGGGCTGGTCTAGGCCAAAGCCATGTGCCAGGAGAATCAAACAAGTCTCCCACATGGGTACAGGGGCCCAAAGACTTGGGCCATCTTTCACTGCTGTCCCAGGCACAATAGCAGGTAGCTAATCTTTGCATTTTATTCTAAGAAAGAAAGCTAAATCATTTTATATAGAGGTAGGGTATTACTATCTTCTTTATTTGGAGACAGAGTTACAGAGAGAGGTAGAGACAGAGAGAGAGGTCTTCCATCTGCTGGTTCACTCCTCAGATGGCCACAATGGCAAGAGCTGTGTCAATCCAAAGCCAGGAGCCAGGATCCCCCTCTGGGTCTCCCATATGGATGTGGGGGCCCATGGACTTGGGCCATCTTCTACTGCTTTCCCAGGCCATAGCAGAGAGCTGTATCAGAAGAGGAGCAGCTGGGACTAGAACTGGTACATATATGGGGTGCCAGAGCTTCAGGCCAGGGCTTTAGACCACTGTGCCAGATTGCCAGCCCCATTACATTTGTTTTAAGGAGATATTTATGGGCTTAGCATCAATAAGCAGTCTGTTGTGAGGGAGAGGGAGAAGGAAAGGGGAGGGGGAGGGGAAGGAGATTCTCCATCTGCTGGTTCACTCCCCAAATGGCCTCAATGGCTGAAGCTGGGCTGATGCATTGCCAGGAGCCAGAAGACTACTCTGGGTGTCCCACACAAATGCGGGGCCCAGGGACTTGGGCAAACTTCTACTGTTTTCTCAGGCCATATCAGAGAGCTGGATAAGAAGAGGAGCAGCTGGTACACCAACAGGTGCCATATGGGGTGCTGGCACTATAGGCCATGGCCCCACCCATTATGCCAGAGTGCTGGACACATATGCTTTGCAATTTTCTGCTCTGTGTGTGTGTGTGTGTGTATATTACTCAGCCATAAAAAGGACAAAATCCTATCTTTTGCTATGAAATGGATGCAACTGGAAACCCTTATACTTAGTGAAATAAGCCAATCACAAAAAGACAAATACCATATATTTTCCTTGATCTGTGGTAACTAATAAATTATAAAAAGAGGACTTTAAGGACAGAGTATAAAAAAGAGAGATGAAAATGAAGAGAAGTCTTCTATATACTTGTTTTCAAATCTAATTTCAAGAACAAACTGGGGCTGAGCAACTTTAAACCCAGCAGCCACCCACCTGGATCTCCCATATGGATGGCAGAAATCCAAGTACTTGTTGCCTCTAAGGTAGGTTGGTAGGAAGGTAGAGTAGTAGTGCTGAATAGAAGGGACTAAATCCAGGTACTCCATCCAATATGGGATGTGGAAATCTCAACTGGAGGCTAAACTCACTGCATCACAGCATCTGCCATCTAGCATCTTTAACTTTACAATGGGTGGCATGATCTTTGATTGTTGTAAACATTGGTTTTTTCTTTTGTATTCACTTACAATGTAATTTCAATTGTCTGCTTTTCAGCCAGTTTGCCTATATTAGCTATTTCCCTTTTTTCCTCACCAAATTATTAACAATTTTCTTACAGTAATAGTAACTTTTTTCACAACTGCATGCCTTTTTGCATTCTTATATTTTTGTTATTTATATCTAACCAGTGCATATTTGCAGTATCAGTCTAAGTCAGCCCAACACTACGAAACTGTGGACAGCTTTGTTAGTTTTTTGATTGTGAAGGAATCAATTCAAAATTCTATGGTTTTCCTGGCAACTGCCATTTCCATAGTTTCTTAGAGATGTTAGTCCGCTGTGATCATTCACTCTATCCAGGTAGCATATGTACTACACTTTCTAGATGATTATAAAACCCTAAATTTGCATCTGGTTTTAAAAATTCTATAATATAATTCTAGACATATTAATCTACTCTTTAATATACTATAAAAATCAATGATCATTTATGTTTATGATATAGTTTTCATATTTTCTAATATTGATGTAACTATTTTTCTGAAAATTACCTATGTCTGCTTTTAATACCATTAATGTCCCTTCCTAAAAGCTCTTCTTCCTTTTTGCAGTAATCACAGCACATCTTATTTCATAGCATGCACATTCCTTATATTTCTGTTTTCTTTTTTAGTCTGTTACCATAACCTGTGTGTATCACTAACATTTCAGGAAGCCAATGGATATACTATGAACCTGTGACAGTTGTTGGTTTGCATTTTCATTGTGAGATCGCAAGTTTGCTCAAAAATCTTCTTTTTTATATAAGATATAAAAACTTCATGGATTTCATAAATGCAAATTTAGGAATATAGTGATTCTTCCCACACTACTCTCACTACTACCCACACTCCCACCATTTCCTCCTCCCTCTCTTGTTCACATTCTTATATTTTACTAAGATCCATTTTCAATTAAGTTTATAAATCTAAGATTAACACTACACTAATTAAAAATTGAACAAATAGTAGGAAAAAAAACCTGTTCCTTAACAATTGAGACAAAGATTGTTAAAAATCATCACATCTCAGGTTACCTTTACCTTTCAGGCACTCTAATATTTGTATTTTTGAGACTGGCTTATTTCACTAAGTATACTGTATTTCACTTGCATCCATTTTGTTCCAAATGATAGCATTTCATTTATATCCTGTAATTTCTTTATCAAGCCTTCAGTTGATAGACATTTTAGTTGAATTATTATCTTAGCTATTGTGTATTGAGCTGAAATAAACATTTGGATGTAGAAAAATCTTCCATATGCTAATTTTCTTTACTTTGGGTCAATTCCCAAGAGTGGAATTGCTGGGTCATATGGTAGGTCTATATTCAGATTTCTGGGGTATCTCTATACTGCCTTCCATAGTGGATGCACCAGGTTACATTCCCACCAGCAGTGGATTAAGGTGCATTTCCCCCTGCATCGTCACTTGCCTTTATTTTTTTGTTGATTTCTGTATGAAAGCCATTCCACCTGGGGTGAGGTAAAACCTCATTGTGGTTTTGATTTGCATTCCCTGATGGCCTGTGATCCAATGTCTGTTGGCCACCTGAATTTCCTCTTTTGAAAATGTCTCTTCAAGTGCTTTGCCCATTTCTTAACTGTACTGTTTGGTTTGTTGTTGTTGTTGTTGTTGAACTTCTAGAGTTGTATATGAATTCTGGATGTTAATCTTCTATTAGTAACGTAGTTTGGGAATATTTTATCCCATTATGCTAGTTACCTCTGCACTTTGCAGAGTATTTCTTTTGAAGTACAGAGGCTTCTCAATTTGATGTAATCTCATTGTCAATTTTGACTTTGATTGCCTATGCTTCTGAAATATTTTCCAATAAATCTTTGTCTATGACAAATTCATTCATATTTTCCCAATTGTTCTCTAATAATTTGATGTTATTGGGTTATAGATTTAGGTCTTTGGTCCATTTTCACTGGATTTTTGTGTAAGGTGTAAGGTAGGAGTCTTGCTTCACACTAATGAATGTGGAGACCTGGTTTTCCCAGGACCATGTGTTGAAGGGCTGTCCTTGATTCAGGGATTGATTTCAACTCTTTTATCAAAGACAGATGGCAGTATATGCACAGATTGATTTCTGGAGTTTCTATTGTGTTGCTTTTTCTACCCATCTCTTCTTGTGCCAATACCAGGCTGTTTTGATTATAATTGCCCTGTAGTATGTCTTGAAATCTGATATGCGATGCCTCTAGCTTGGCTTTTGTTATATAATATTGCTTTAGCTATTTGGGGTCTTCTGTGCTTCCATATGAACCTCAACATCATTTTTTTCTATATCTGAGAAGAATGTCATTGGTATTTTGATTGGTGTCACATTGAATCTGTAAATTCTTTCAGTACTGTGGACATTTACTGATTCTTCTAATCCATGAACATGGAAGATTTTTTCCATTTTTTTCTTTTTTTTTTTGACAGGCAGAGTGGACAGTGAGAGAGAGAGACAGAGAGAAAGGTCTTCCTTTGCCGTTGGTTCACCCTCCAATGGCTGCCGCGGCCAGTGCGCTGTGGCCGGCACACCGTGCTGATCCGATGGCAGGAGCCAGGAGCCAGGTGCTTTTCCTGGTCTCCCATGGGGTGCAGGGCCCAAGCACTTGGGCCATCCTCCACTGCACTCCCTGGCCACAGCAGAGAGCTGGCCTGGAAGAGGGGCAACTGGGACAGAATCTGGCGCCCCTACCGGGACTAGAACCCGGTGTGCTGGCGCCGCTAGGCAGAGGATTAGCCTAGTGAGCCGTGGCGCTGGCCCGATTTTTTCCATTTTTAATATCTTTTCCTTTTTAATGTTTTTTAATTATCATCATCAAGATTTGATGCCCTTGGTTAAATTTATTGACATATTTAATTTTTATGGGTATTGTGAATGCAGTTGATCTTAGAAGTTCTTTCTCAGCCATAACGTTGTCTATATATTCAAAGGCTATTGAAGTCAAACTATCTTTATTTACAGAGAACATGATTCTATATATAGGGTATCCCAAAGACTCCATGAAGAAAGTATTGCAACTTACAAAATTGTTTAGAAAATGGCAGAATATTAAATTACACAAAATTTAATATCTGTGAATTCTTCTTGCAAATTTTTTGTTTAAAGTTGTTCAGACTATTAAGCCAATGTATTCATTTTCCCTTCCATGTAACATTTTTACCTTTTCTGGATTTTTACCATCAATGTATGAAATTTTCTGTGATGTATTTCTAGAAGTCACTATAATACATTGTGCAAAATGGAATGATATCTTCATGATTTAACACACTCAATTTTTTAAAGAAATATTTTTTATCTTTATTCTGAACACTTTTTCAACAAATAACTTTATATCTGCTTTCTTAATCATTATACCTGGATATTCAGCTTTACTTAGAGTTCTACCCATATGTTTCATGTCATTAACATTCATTTTTGATTATGTGTCTGAATTTACCATCTACCTATATGTATGTATGTATGTATGTATGTATGTATGTATTTATCTATCCTATCTACCCGTCATTCTAATATTCTAGTTTAATGAGTCCTAGTACTGTGAGCCTGTGTCTGTCTTGTTGATATTGTCATTGATATATCATCAGATCACTCAGAATTATGAAAGTTGTGCTGGCATCATTCATGTACACAGTGTCTCGGATCTGCTTAAGGTAATTTTAATTTTTTTTAACTTTTATTTAATGAATATACATTTCCAAAATACGGCTTATGGATTACAATGGCTTCCCCCCATACCGTCCCTCCCACCCACAACCCTCCCCTTTCCCACTCCCTCTCCCCTTCCATTCACATCAAGATTCATTTTTGATTCTCTTAATGTACAGAAGATCAGCTTAGTATACATTAAGTAAGGATTTCAACAGTTTGCTCCCACACAGAAACATAAAGTGAAAAATAATAGATGATTTTTTTAAATGATGATGAAATCAGATCAGACCTATTGTCATGTTTAATCCCAGTGAGAGTCAAGCAGGGGTAATTTTAATTTTTAACACTACCAAAGTCACATATTTAACCTTCCTTGATTTTTATGACTCCACAGATATCTTTCACTGAAATATTCCAATGTGTAGTGCTAGATATATTTGATCCTAAAATTATTCTAGTAGATTGAATGTGGCTTACATTACAGCCACTATTTTTTTTCTTTTATATTCACTACACATTCACTACAAATTCCCCCATATCTACTTTTTAATAGTATTATATAATGTAAGTTAAACTTTTATTTTAGAAATTTTCTATCGTGTAGTTCCAGAGATACTAGAATAATTCCATTAAGGTTATTTTCTAAAGTTGTTTGATCATTTCTTGACTCAAGATATTGGGGAATGTTCTTTAGTCTTATTTTTAAAATATAATGAAATGGGGGCTGGTGCTGTGGCATGGTGTGTTGACACTCTGGCCTGAAGCACTGGCATCCCATATGGATGCTGCTTCAAGACCCAACTGCTCCACTTCCAATCCAGCCCTCTGCTGTGGCCTGGGAAAACAGGGGAAGATGGCCCAGGTCCTTGTGCCCCTGCACCCATGTAGGAGAGTCAGAGGAAACTCCTGGCTCCTCGATTCAGATGGGCACAGCTCCAGCCATTGTGGCCAATTGGGGAGTGAACCAGCAGATGGAAGACCTCTCTCTCTGCCTCTCCTCTCTCTGTGTAACTCTGACTTTCAAATAAATAAATAAATAAATAAATAAATAAATCTTTAAAAGTAAATATAGTGAAATGTTTTCCACCAAATACTCATATCTGTTATTCTTCATACCAATTACTCAGTTATGCTCACAATAATCACATAAAACATCTGTATAATGAGTATCCACTTTATTTCTTTTTAGTTAGAAAGATTTTGCCCATAAAAATGTTATGTGAACAAAACATTCATTCATTACTGTTTTTTCAACCAAGAGATACTTTATTGAGGCTGTGGGCCCATAGGCGATGGGCAAGATGTTGACCTGTGGGGTCAGGTACTTATCTTTTTCTTCTTTGGGAAGAGGTTGGGTATGAACGTTTCTTCTTGACATTTCTTTTTGATAGAACTGATCATAGCACTTATGGCAGATCATTTTAACACAGTTGTACTTCTAGGCAAGCAGGCAAAGGGAGAGCTCAAAGATGCCATCTTGCAGCAGAGCACCAGTTGCAGGTTGGAGTCTTCCTGGGTTTGTGGTTTGATAGAATGTGTCCATCATCCAGCTGCTGCCTGCAAATAGGAGATGCTGTTGGTCAGGAGGGATGCCCTCTTTGTCTTGGATTTTGGCTTTGGCATTCTCAGGAGTGATACTGGGCTCAGAATCATGAGGGATGGTCTCATCCAGCAAGTCTTCACAGAGATTTTTATCTCTGCATTTATGGAGCTACTTGACTGTCTCACTGAAGAGGAAGCTCATTCAGTACTTGAAAGCTGTTTCCTTCCCTGTGTCATACAGTTAGCATTCATGCCAGCAACACATCTGGTGTCCTTCTGTGATCTTCTGTGAATAAGGTAGCATTATTTTTTCTTCAGTGCTTTGCAGAGTTTAACTTTATTCCTGGATTTATGTAATTTAATTATGATCTGCTTGGCATAGTGATTTTATTCCATCCTGTCCTTGGAATACAATGAGCAGTGTGGAACTCTGGATTTATAGTTTTTGTCAAAGTGAAAAAAAGTTGGCCATTATTTCCCTAAACAAGCACCAGAGCATTTCAGAGATCCCACTTAAATGTATAATTGGACTGATGCTCTCCCCAGCATTTTCAGTCTTTTCCTGTCCTCAAGTTGTGTTTTGATGGCTTATATTGATGTTTTCATGTCCATTCATCTTTTCTTCTGAAATGTCTAATCAGTACATCTTCCATTCAAAAATTACTCATTTCAGACACTGTAGCTTTAAACTCTATGAGCTGGTCTGGGAGGTTTCTGCATATTTACCCTGTGTATACTTCTATATAAAATTGTGATTCATGTCTAATAACTGTTGCAGACTCTTCCTTAGTATTGTTGTCTGCAACTTTTGGATATAAAATATATTTACCTAGCCTTTGTCCCTGTTGCTCAGATTCTCTATTTTCTGAGCAGTATTATTGTCATTGCCATCCCCTTTTGTCTCACTTGGTTTGGTGCTAAAACATAAGATGAGTCCAAATGGTGGAGTCATCTCACCAGAAAGACCATTCAACTGGGCATACTACATCCTACAGGGATTTCTTCTCCATGTTTAGGCCTTTGGCTTACAACAAGGAAGAAAATAAATATGTAGTTCACAACCTGTGCATGCCACAGATATGCAAATAGGTCTCTATGTAGCATTCTGCATTTGTATTGAAATGAGCATGAGTTAATACTGATGTCTTCAACTCTGATCCATCAACCCGAGTATCTTTCTGGGTGCTTACACTTCTTACCTATAGAGATCCACTCCAACAGTGACAAGTCTATCTCATTCCACTTACGTATTCCACCTTGGGATGCATCATTAACCATGTCAAATTTGTGAAGCTAGCTGCATCTCTGTAGGGAAATTCTTCCTGACCACAAGCAAAGTGCTAGTGCTGTTGCTTGAGTTTGCCAGACTCCTATTAATTTCTTTTTCAAAAATTATTTAATTTTTAAAGAGAGTGAGAGTGAAAATGAGAGAAAGAGAGAGGGAGAGAGAGAGAGAGAGAGAATGCTTCATCTGCTGGTTCACTTTCCAGATGATCACAATGGCAAGAGCTGGGCCAGGCTGAAGCCAGGAGCCAAGAACCTCATCCCAGTCTCCAATGTGGGTGGAAGGTTCCAAACCCTTCAGTCATCTTCCCCTGCTTTTCCCATCCCTTTAATAGAGAGCTGGATCTTAGGTGGAACAGCTGAGGTATGAACAAGTGCCCATATGGGATGCTGGGTTTTGCAGGAGGTGGCTTTACCTGCATGCCACAAAATGTGCTTTCCACTCACTTTCCTAATTACCTAAGTTTCACCTCACAAAAAGCAGCAAAAATTTTGGTGCTGTGGTGTAGTGTGCTAAGTCTCCACTTGTGACACTAGCATCTCAGCTGTTCTAATCCCAGCTGTGCCTCTTCTGATCCACCTCTCAAGTACTTGGGCCCCTGCAACTGTGTGGGAGACCTTGAAGAAGCTCCTGGCTCCTGGCTTCAAATGTTCCAGCTCCAGCTGTTGTGGCCTTTGAGGAGTGAACCAGTGATTGGAAGACTTCTCTCTCTCCCTCTCTCTGTAACTCTGTCTCTAAAATAAAAAAAATCAATCTTTAAAAATAAGAACTTTAATTATTTAGAATGTTTATTTGCAATGCTGGGAGACACAGAGACATATAGATATAGTGAAATTCTATAACTTCTAGTTATTATATCAAAAGTGGCATATACATGCTTACCTAAATTTGCCCATATATTGTTTTCTGTGAGGTTAATAATTTGCATTTTTGCATTTGGGTCTATGGACAATTTAAGTTATTTTTGTGAAATATATGAAAAGATTTTCATTATATCATGTTAGGTGTCCAATTTTTGTAGCACTAATTGTTGTCTCAGTTACATTGTCTTTACACCTTTGCCAGTGATCTGGTATTGTACTCATAACGGACTCTTTCTGGACTCCGTTGTGTATTTATCTGCTTACAATTCTTTTACCAATTCTGTACTTTCTCGGTTAACTTCTTAGTAAGTATTGAAGTTGTGCAGTGCTGATCTTCCAAGTATATTCTTTTTCAGTGATGAATTGGTTACTCTGTGCCTTTTGATTTTCCACATTAACTTTAGAGTCAGATATTATGTATAGTCAAAAAGTAACTTTCCATATTGTAATTGGGATTATGTTCAGTCCAAATATCAATTGGAGAAGGACTGATGATCTTGGTCGTACTGGGTCTTCTCACCCATTACCATGGAATGCATCTCCAACTACTTAACTCTTCTTTGATACCTTTCCACAAAGGTTTTCTCATATAAATGTATTACATATTTTGTTATACTCTGTCAGCATTTACATAATTTTTAGAATTACACAAAGATATATCTTTGGGGATAATGTAAATGTAATGTGTTTTAAAATTCATCCAGTTTATTGTTGACATGTAAGAAAGCAACTGATCTCAAGCGTATGTAATCTTGGTATGATTTATCATTGGTTTCATAGTAATTTAGTTGGTCCTTTTATATTTGCCAATATAAGCAATTATGTCCTCTCTGTACTATTTTTCTCCTTGAGATATATGCCTCTTATTTTCATATCTTATTGTATTAGGTAATGAATATAGTAGGATGTTAAAAAGCAGTAGTGAGAAGGCACAGGTTTGTCTTGTTCCTGTTCGTGGTAAAATTTAGAACTTCCCACCATTATCTATAAAGTCAGCTGAAATGTTGATGCAGATTCTATTTATCAGTTAAGGACAAAATTACTCGTCTATTCTAGTTTGCTGGAAATTTTCATTTTTTATTCACCTTCTTATTTCCTAATCGGTGGTATTTGATTTTTCCAAGTTTTTTGTTGGAGTTGTTGACACATTGAGTTTATTTACTGTTCTATTGAATTGACAAAACTATGTTTCTCTTTTTGTTATAGTAATTGACCAAATTATGAACTTTTTTTCAGGGGGAAACACATAAATTTATTATGTGTTTAACAAAGTTAGCTACACATTGAATATGGACTCTAAGAGCTGCAAGATTGCTACACCATATATGGAGCTAAACAAAGAGATTGGGCTTGAGCTCTGAGAGGAAAGGAAGTGACTCAGGCCATGGCAGGTTGCAGGAAGGATGTGCAGTTAAGATGGGATATCTTGTTACACAATACAAATTTCCCAGGTAGCAGTCAGCTGTGGGGATCTGTCTGGGCAAGAGTCAGACCTATTAATCTTTCCTTCCTGTGAAAAATCTTTCCTCAGCATAGAGGGGGATATCAGATGGAAAAGCCTCTGCCTGTCCCCCTATTGTTACTAATATGGATTTATTTTTACAGGACAGCTTTCAGAGCCATTCCTGTGTTGACAGAGGTCTGCACTTTCTCTGAATAATCACCTCAAAATGTGCCACAAATATGTTTTGGGGCGGAATTTTTTGGGGTGCCACAGTAGCCATGTCAGAAGTTGCCCACAGCTAGAGTATATCAAAATTTCATACAGAGTTTTTAAAACTGTATGCAGGCCACAGCGTGCCAGCCACAGCGGCCATTGGAGGGTGAACCAATGGAAAAAGGAAGACCTTTCTCTCTGTCTCTCTCACTGTCCACTCTACTGGTCAAAAAAAAAAAAAAAACTGTATGCAAAATGTTATACAGAGTTAAAAATAGAGTAAGACTTTTCTGTTTAGTGAAACCCTGAAAGAAAGCTCAAAATTTTTGACAGCCATTAGAAACAAAGGTAATGCCTTGGTAGGGGACCCCGACTCTCCATGCAGATTTCAGCAGCATCTGTGCCTTTAGTTGGCATGGGGTATGGGGACTACCTGAAGCTCCCAGGCCACTCAAATTATGAACTTTTATTATTTTGCAATTGAATATCTACAGTATCAATTGCATATGAAATATCACCATCTTCATACCTTTTGGATTCATTTAAGAATATTATGTTGTTTATCAGTATCTATGTTCTTGAGAGATATTGCTCTGTAGTTCCATTTGCTGTATTCTTGCTGTACGGTTTTCATGGTAGTAGAATGCTAGTTTCTTACCATGTAATCAAACTCTTTTCCAGAAAAGTATTAAAAAGTTGATAAAATTCCCCTTAACTATTTTATAGAATATTCCAGCAAACCCCTCAGTAGTCTGCTGCTTTCTACTTTGGAATGTTATCAGATGTAGGCTCAATTTCTGTTTTCAAATAAACAAAGTTATTTATTTATTCACAAATAAATCAATTTATTACAGAAATCTCACATCTTCTTGTTTACTCCCCAAGTGACCAAAACAGCCGAAACTGGGCCAGGATAAAGCCAAGAGTCATAAATACCACCCAAGTCTCCTTTGTGGATGGAAAGAACCTTATGACTTGAGTATTTTGAGTGTTGCCTACAAGATTGCACATTTGCAGGGAGCCAGGAGTTGGAGTATAGCCAAGACCTGAAACCCTGGCCCTCTGATATAGGATGTAAGCACCTTACAGAGCATCTTAACCAGTGCAAAAAAGAAAAAGCACTTGATCCAATTCTTTTGGAATATATTCCCTATAAAGAATGTCTATTTCTTCTGGTATGATTTGAGACAGACTCTTCCTTTCCAGGAATTTGTCCATTTCTCCTAGGTTCCAAATACAATATTTTAAAGGACAATTTAAAAACCATTAATCCAGCATTTTATACAGGTTCAGTGAATAGTCTGGTCAGTGATAGTCCATCATTACCAAAGGAAACAACCAGTTTTCTTTGACTACTCTCTGTACATTTGTTCTAATAAGTAGTCCAGATCTTGACTTGTCACCTTGAACTTGTCTAGTCTTGGTTTTCAGGTTTTCTAGATTAGGTCTCTATAAATGTCATGATTTTCCTAAGTATGCCTAACTTTGAAGACTTGAACATCCAAATATTTTGTTACTTTTACATCATACCAAGTCTTTTTAAAAGTTTTTTGGGCAGGTCAATGTCTAAACTAAGTCTTACTGTACTGTGGATTTCATGTGGTTAATATACAATCTTCTGATATCTTATTTAGATGCCTTTGATATTAATAATATGCTAACAAAATCTTCATTGTGATAGACCTGGATAATTTGCAAACTGAATAGCCTTTCCATTCCCATCTCAAAAGCACATTATCTACATTGAGCCTCATGTAATTTAACTTGTTCTGTTCCCAGCCATCCCTTGCTCATGCAATTGTGAGGATTGTATCCAGCTCTCAACCTTTCATCTTTGAACCTTCCTACTCCTTATTTCCTTCACTAGAGATATTAGACCTACATTAGCTGACCCCAGATATGATAGTGATAGGCTCTTTCTGGAATCCAACCAATTGTGCAGTAGGAAGCTAATTTTCCAAGAAAGGGACAAAACAGCTATAATGCTTGATTGTGAAACATTCTTTTCTTGGTTGCCTTACTATTGTATTTGTTAGTGAAATGATGCCATTTTCTGAAACCCAGCCTGGTTTACTAGATGTCAAGTGACCAAATAGCCCAATCACAAGTATCAGCTCCACCCCCACCCTAATGGGATTTTCTGTTCCCACTTCCTTACCTCTGAAAAGCTGTATAAGACCTGTTCTCCCATTACAAGCTGTTGTTCTCTCTGTGCATGGGAAGGCAGCCTGTCGGGTTTCCCCCACCCAACAATAAACCTTTTCTCTTACTCCAAGCATTTGGTGTGTTTTGTGGCGGACTTTCCTTTCAGTATTCCTTGCTGTCTTACTGTTGTTATGCCAGGAGATTCAAACTAAGCACTGAATACAAAATTATTTGATTTCTACATAAAGATTTCTGAACCATTGCAAATATAACCTGATGTATCATATGAGAAAATATGTACTTTGGCAACTTTATTTTGATACAATTTTAATATTTTTAAATCTGTGAGTTTTATCTTTTTTAAATGTTGAAAAATTCACAGAAACTGGATGGTTTCCAGGTTGGGGGGTTAGTTGTCTCTGTGTATGCTTTAATATTCTTTAGATTTTGAATTTCATGCCTTCTGAATTCCTCAAAGAGAAATAAAATCTAATTGTTAAATGAAAAAATGAGATGCTGCAGGTGTGGACTGAATGTTTGTGCCCTCCAAAAATTCATATGTTGAATCTGTGTCCTAAAAAGTTAAATGGATGTCCCCATGCTATGGTTTGCAGTTTGCCCTCCAGAGATTCATGTGCTGGAAATATAGATTTCAGTGTGTCATTGTTCAGGTGGTGCAAGCTTTAGTATATGGGGCCTAATGGAAGATGAATAAGTCATTGGGGTAATCACCCTCAAAAGTTGTTAATGTGTTTCTCATGGGATCCATTTATTTCCTTGCAGAGTGTGTTATAAAGAGAGCATGTCTGACTCCTACATCCCTGTAGCTTCCTATGTCACCCTGTGATCTCTTCTGTATATATCCCTACCATTGTGATGCTATCACCATGAGGCCCTCACCAGAGGCAAACATATGGGGCTGTCTGAACTTGAACATTAATCCTCTCAAACTGTCAGCCAAATAAACCTTTTTCTTTATAAATCATTAAGTTTTAACATTATGTTATGTCAATGGACAATGAACTAATACCCCCTCAACAGTGTGCCTGCTCTTTTAAAAAAAATATTTATTTATTTGAAATTCAGAGTCACACAGAGACAGGAGAGTCAGAGAGAGAGAGAGAGAGAGAGAGAGAGAGTATTCCATCTGATGGTTCACTCCCCAGTTGGCCTCAGTGGCCAGAGCTGTGCCAATCCAAAGCCAGAAGCCAGGAACCTTCTCCTGGTCTCCCACATGGGTGCAGGGGCCCAAGGACTTGGGCCATCTTCTATTGCTATCCCAGGCCACAGCAGAGATCTGGATCAGAAGTGGAGTAGCTGGGTTTCAAACTGGTGCCCGTATGGGATACTGGCACTTCAGGCTGGGCATTAACCTGCTGAGCCACAGAGCCAGCCCCGGTATGCCTGCTCTTGACTTGCTTCCATTGCTTTCTTTTAGATTTCCCCAAAAAACCAATCCCTCTGGGCTTCTCAAGAATTTGTTCCTGAATTGACTGTTGCCTTCCCATGCCAGCACCCCCATTCCCAGATTTTTCCAGCATCTGCTATCTTAAAAACAAAATTCCTCCCACCACCCCATTGTGCTCCCAGCTCTCAAACCCCATTTCCTGCTCCCTTCACAGCTAATCTTTCTGAAAGAGTTTTCAGTTTACCTGTCTCTCACATTCTTAACTCTAAATTTCTTTTGCTGTGCTAACTCAACTGCCATTCCCACCACTCAATAAAATTTCACTGGCCAGGGTCACCAATGACCTCACATGACTTAATAATCCACAACCTTCTCAGGTACATTGGGGAATTTCATTTCCTTTTCTCCCAACAAAAACTGAATTTCAAGCAAACAGATTCACTGAAAAACTCCCTCTTGGTATCCTAGGCTGGAACCTTTAGAGAGACCATCTTGTGCACAGTGCAATTTGTAGTAAAGAGCCTGAGGTGTGGACCACTATCAGGTAGCCAGAAGGATAGAGTCCCAGCCCCACAGGCCATGCAGCATACTGGAATGAGAACATCTAAGCCACAGAAACTAAAACTCTGGTGCCCATAAGAACAAGAATGCCACAGAAGAGTGATGATATGCCGTGATATTCCTTCATCCATTCTTATTTCTTGTACCCATGCTTTCTACATAATAAGTTGTCAATAACTTGTAAGTCCATTAATTTCAAAGATATAGAGTGATCCACATGATGATGTCACCTTTAAGTCTCACAGCATCATGTCATCTGAATTCCTATTCTTGCCCTATCAGGATGATGAATTCTGAGTAGTGGCATATAAGACAGAAACAGTGCATGTCATTATTTAGTCCCTAGCCTTAGCATATTTGAAGTAAAATGAGATTTTTATTCCTAGGGAATTGGATATATAATCTCATTGTGTAAATAATCTCATGTGTGGTGATCAAAACTCAGTAATTCTTCAAATAGAAGTGATGACTGAAGACCTGCAGGGAGAAAAGGCAAACTTGGATTTAAGATATATACATAGATTTCAATCCATTTAATCAATTTTCAATCAACTAACTACATGGTAACCTCATGAATAGGAAATCAGAGAGTTATTGTTAATCCCTTTAGATGGTAGATTACCCAAAAAACAGTGGCAACACCTGGATCAGCATTATTGAGTGGTAGCCCAGGCTAACAGGTTTATGTTCAAGTCTACAATCACTTTCTGCTTTGGCCACCATGGTCACTGTATTTGTGTATCCACTGTGTAATAAATGCAATAAATGGCAGTGTCAGAGACCTATTGAAATCAATGGCCCACATCATTCTGTCTATGCAGAAGCTTACTGGCTCTGCCTTCATAGTTGCTGTCTATTCATTATTAGTTAGCAATATAACGTTCACACATTATAGCCACTCTAATAGGCACATTTCATGCCTCCTACTCAAAACTCCATGTGGCCGGCGCCGCGGCTCACTAGGCTAATCCTCCGCCTTGCGGCACCAGCACACCAGGTTCTAGTCCTGGTTAGGGTGCCGGATTCTGTCCAGGTTGCCCCTCTTCCAGGCCAGCTCTCTGCTGTGGCCAGGGAGTGCAGTGGGGGATGGCCCAAGTCCTTGGGCCCTGCACCCCATGGGAGACCAGGATAGGTACCTGGCTCCTGCCATTGCATCAGCGCGGTGTGCCAGCCACGGTGGCCATTGGAGGGTGAACCAATGGCAAAGGAAGACCTTTCTCTCTGTCTCTTTCTCTCACTGTCCACTCTATAGCTGGAAGATCTTTTTACCAAGTAAAATAGTTCGAGGAGTGCAAACTGTGCTGCCTCTTGAAAGCCTACTGTCAGCCTTCTTTCCTGGTAGGAACTGAAGTCCATCCCAAAAAGGAGACTTTTTTTTATAAGAATGGGTCCTGGCATACTTCAGATCACTGCATCCCAACATAATTACTTATATGAAAGTCTTGAATCTTGGTACAGTTTACCTCTCATATTCTTAGATAAGTTTTAATAAGGTTTGCAATGTATTATTTAGATTTGCTCAATTGGTTTAACTCACATGGTGGCAGTGATTGAGTGTAATGCTGTGTTTTGTACAATAACAGAAAACAAATGTTTTCTCATGAGCTAAAAGAGAATGACAAGCTGAGGTTCTGATAAGACAAAAGGATTATGGAATGGGCAGTGATACACAGTAGTTACAAATTCTATCACAACTGAGATTTTTATGAGGATTTCTTTTGTTGTTGTTGTCGTTTTGTTTTAAGGGAAAGGGTTTATTGTGGGAATCCCAGCAGACCTGATGGAAGGGGCAAAGAAGGAAAAGAGGGAGAAGGAGAGTGTAAGAGAGATATCAAGAGATAGAGTGAGAGAGAGAGATTAGGAGATGGAGAGAAAGAGAGATGTATTCAGAAACAGGTCCACTTAAAACCTTACTTGGGGTTGGGCAGGGAAGTATGAGCAGCAAATCCCATTAGGATGGGGGGTGGAGCTGACACTGGTGGTTGGCCCATGGGGTCATGGCATGTGGGGGCTAGAGCCTAGTGTGGTGGTCTTTGAATATTACTTCATTATTTTGTTATAAATGTGTTTATGTAAATATTTCTGTGCTTTAAATACTGCTCCCTTTTATCATGTTTTCATATAACAGTTTGCCTCATAGTCTTTAAGTATTTTTAACTTTAAATCCTAAAAATTTTAGCTACAAGATATCAAGAAGGGTGATTGTTTATGCAAGGAATGTACATGCTCTTTTAGGGAGTTGTGCATTTTTGGTTCTAAGTATTTTTGTATTATTTGACATGGAAGTAGAACTGTTATTTCTTTGGGGATTACATTTGTTTTAAGGAGATGTTTTGGATTCAGAATTGATAAGGATCCTATTGTAAATATTAACTCAACTCAGGCAATTTAGTTGGGCTGTTGTAATGAGTTTGACCAAACATTGTTATTGGTTGCTGTGTAGACATATTATACATGTGATTAACATCTACCATCATCTAAATAAAAGATATTATATATATATATGTGTGTGTGTGTGTGTGTGTGTATGCAAATTCCTCTATTAAGAACCCAGACTGATAGAGTAAGCCAATACAGGTAAGAAAATATAAGCTTAAATTAGTAATATGCAAATCTACTTGTGTTCTGAGAAATGGAATGTGAGTGTAATTAGAAAGCTTATGGGTATAATTAGAAAACCTATACTTAAGAATGAGTTTATTATTAAATTAATTAAATATTTGTACTCTGTATAATGTCAATACATTTTTAATGGTGCATTCTAGCTTGTTGCTAGAGCAGTGCTTTTCAAACCATCTGTAGGAAAGGACCAAGATTTTCCCATCCCATGGTAAATTGATATTTTGTAAAATAAAATAAAATGAATAATAATTACTATAAAAGTGAAATTCTGGGAGGACAGGAAATGTGTAATCTTGCTTTTTCATTTTAAATTAGTTGCTCCACAAAATTAACAATTGCTTCTCATGACAATTACCATGTTTTTAAAACACCTGTGACCTTTATATTTTGTTGCTGTCTTTGAATATATTACTACCACAAATACAGATTTAATGTAATTTGAATGTTCTATTTTTTGGTAATTTCTCTTTTCTCCTGTCACAATAGCATTGTTTCAAACAAAATACTTATTCCTTGTCACAGTAATGCCAGCATATTGCTTTTCACTTCATAATATTTGCAGCATTTTAGAATTTTTTTGATCCTTGACTTTCTGCATTCCATCTGCATATATCTTTAATATCCTAGTTTAAGTCAGTATTTTCCTGGTGAAATGGAGGCCATCTTGCTAGGGTTTACATTGTGAGGTCATTAGCTTCTTTAAAGTTCTGTAAGTTGTCTTGGCAACTTTCAAGTACACAGTTTCTCAGAGACATCTTAGGATGGGTTAATCATTCACCTCTTCCAGGTAATATATCATGTATATTTTATGGATGCTTCTGGGACTGTAAATTTCCCTTTAATTGGGAAAACTAAAGTAGTTGAAGACTGTTATGGTAAGTGTCATTGTCTTTGATTTTCTTTTTCTTGAGTCTTTACTTTCCTTTTTAATATGTTGTAATAGTCAATTAATCACCAATTAATAAAATTTCTCATTTATCCCACCGAATTAATCATTTCTACTCACATAATAAATATATTTCAATTCATAAAACATCCAACTTTTATGTTTCATCTTTCAGATTACCATTACCCCTGTGTGTGTTTTAATATCCTAGTCTAAGTTTATCCTTCCTTATGAACCTGTAAACAAATTAAATTTTGACTCTGAAGTCATGAACTCCAGCAAAATTACTTAAGCTCTACTGAAAATTGTCATGCACATATATTTTCAGAAATCTTGGCATCCCTGAAAATTCACACTTTCCAGGTAATCCATTTTAGAGCCATCTTATTTTATTTTCTTTTTAAAATATTTATTTATTTGAAGAGATACACAGAGAGGAGAGAAAGAAATCTACCATCTTCTAGTTTACTCCACAGATTTTTCTTTTTTTGTCTTTTTTTAACTTTTATTTAATGAATATAAATTTCCAAAGTACAGAATATTGATTACAATGACTTCCCCCCCATAACGTCCTTCCAACCCGCAACCCTCCCCTTATACACTCCCTCTCCCCTTCCATTCACGTCAAGATTCATTTTTGATTCTCTTTATATACAGAAGATCAGTTTAGCATACATTAAGTAAAGATTTCTACAGTTTGCTCCCACACAGAAACATAAAGTGAAAAATACTGTTTGAGTACTAGTTATAGCATTAAATCTCAATGTACAGCACACTAAGGACAAAGATCCTACATGAGGAGTAAGTGCACAGTGACTCCTGTTGTTGACTTAACAAATTGACAGTCTTGTTTATGGCCTCAGTAATCACCCTAGGCTCTTGTCATGAGCTGCCAAGGCTATGGAAGCCCCCTGAGTTCACTGACTCTGATCATATGTAGACAAGGCCATGGTCAAAGTGGAAGTTCTCTCCTCCCTTCAGAGAAAGGCACCTCCTTCTTTGATGACCCATTCTTTCCACTGGGATCTCACTCACAGAGATCTTTCATTTAGGTTTTTTTTTTCCCCCAGAGTGTCTTGGCTTTTCATGCCTGAAATACTCTCCTGGGCATTTCAGCCAGATCTGCATGCCTTAAGGGCTGATTATAAGGCCAGAGTGCTGTTAGGACATTTGCCATTCTATGAGTCTGCTGTGTATCTCACTTCCCATGTTGGATCATTCTCTCCCTTTTTGACTCTATCAGCTAGTATTTGCAGACACTATTCTTGTTTATGTGATCCCTTTGGTTCTTAGTCCTATCATTATGATCAATTGTGAACAGAAATTGATCACTGGGACTAGTGAGATGGCATTGGTACATGCCACATCGATGGGATTGAATTCGAATCCCCTGTTATGTTTCTAACTCTACCATTTGAGGTAAGTCACCTTGAGCATGTCCCGAATTGCACATCTCTTCCCTCTCTTATTCCCACTCTTACATTTAACAGCAATCACTTTTCAGTTAAGTTTCAGCACTTAAGAAGAATTGTGTATTGATTACAGTATTCAACCAAAAGTATTAAGTAGAACAAACAAAAAAAAATACTAAGAGGGATAACATATTAAGCTGCTCATCAACAGTCAGGGTGAGGGCAAGTCACCGTTTCTCATAGTGTTCATTTCACTTTCACAGGTTTCCTATTTGGTGCTCAGTTAGTTGTCACCTGTCAAGGAGAACAAGTGGTATTTGTCCCTTTGGGATTGGCTTATTTTACTCAACATAATGTTTTCCAAATTCCTAACAGGGATCACTTTTCAGTTAAAATTTAAACACCTAAGAATAATTGTGTGTTAATTACAGAGTTAACCAATGGTACTAGAACAAAAAAAATACTAAAATGGATAAAGTATTACATTGTACATCAACCATCAGGACAAGAGCTGATCAGGTCACAGTTTCTCATAGTGTCCATTTCACTTCAACAAGTTTCCCCTTTGGTGCTCAGTTAGTTATTGCCAATCAGGGAGAACATATGATATTTGTCCCTTTTGGACTAGCTTAATTCACTCAGCATTATGTTTTCCAAATTCCTCCATCTTGTTGCAAATGACTGGGTTTCGTTGTTTTTGACTGCTGTATAGTATTCTATAGAGTACATGTCCCATAATTTGTCTATCCAGTCTACCGTTGATGGGCATTTGGGTTGGGTCCAGGTCTTAGCTATTGTGAATTGAGTTGCAGTAAACATTAATTTGCAGACTGCTCTTTTGTTTGCCAATTTAATTTCCTTTGGGTAAATTCCAAGGAATGGGATGGCTGGGTTGAATGGTAGGGTTATATTCAGGTTTCTGAGGAATCTCCAGACTGACTTCCATAGTGGCTTAACTTGTTTGCATTCCCACCAACAGTGGGTTAGTGTCCCTTTTTCCCCACATCCTCTCCAGCATCTATTGTTGGTAGATTTCTGAATGTGAGCCATTTCTAACTGGGGTGAGGTGGAACCTCATTGTGGTTTTGATTTGCATTTCCCTGATTGCTAGTGATCTTGAACATTTTTTCATGTGCCTGTTGGCCATTTGGGTTTCCTCTTTTGAAAAATGTGTATTGAGGTCCTTGGCCAATCTCTTAAGTGGGTTGTTTGTTTTGATCTTGTGGAGTTTCTTGATTTCTTACTCCACAGATTTTTCAATGGCTTGGGTGGATCTGGCTGCAGCCAGGAACCAAGAGCCAGCAGCCAGGAGCCAGGAGCCAGGAGTTTCTTCCCATTACCCACATGAGTTGCATGTGCCCAATCACTTGGGCTATCTTCCACTGCATAGTTCAGGCCATTAACAGGGAGCTGGATTGGAAGTGAACCAGCACAAATGTGGGATGATTGTTTCACAGATGGCAGTTTTATCTGCTGCACCAGGATGTTGACCCTCATGAACAATTTTTTAACTTACATGAAATGTATGGGACTCTATAATTACTATCAATGTATGAGTGTTACAGTAGAGCAGGTACAGCCACTGGCTTCATTGAATATTTTTCTGCTAACTTCTTTGAACTCTTTTGATTTCCATTTTGTATTTTTTCATTCATTTTCCTTTGTAGAGTAATTGTAGTCATATAGTTTCCAGCCAAACTTTTACCTACTCGTTCTACTATTTCTGTGAAATTACTCTTTCTTATAATATATTTGATTTTGTAACATCTCCAGCATCCTCCTTTAATTTTCTTGTCTGGTCTTGTTACTATCACCTATGTATATCTTAATAATCTATTCTATGCAAATCCTTCCACTGTGAACCTCAGGTCATTTTTCTTGGTGTTTTCATTATGAGGTTATCAACTGCCATAAAATTGTGTATGTTGTTCTGGGAAGTTTCATGGACACAGTTTTTCAGAGCCATTTCAGGAGAATCTGGACAATGCCTCCTACATAGCATCATATTTCTTGGTAATTGTGAATATTTATGGAATTGTGAGATTACCTTTGATTTTTTTGGAAATGTCAGTAGGTTCCTTCTAAATCCATATATCTTACCTGTGTTATTGTTCTAGCAGGTGATGTTTTCTTTGATTCATAGCTCATGGAAAATTTTTATTTGTTTTTCTTTTTACCTTAATTACAATAGTATATGTTTTAAATAGATTTTATATATTTGAAAGACAGAGTTACAATGAGAAAGGAAGAGAGAGAGTGAAAGTGAGAGATAGAGAGAGAGAGAGAGAAATCTTCCTTCGTGGTTCACTCCCAAAATACCCACAAAGTCTAAGACTGGGCCAGACTGAAGGCACAGTACAGAAGATTTTTCCAGGTATTTCACAGGGGTGCAATGGACAAAGAATTGGTCTATCATCCAGTGCTTTCCCAGACACATTATCAGGGAGCTGGATCAGTGTGGAGCAGCCAGGACTCAAATTTGTATCCATATGGGATGCCAGCACTACAGACAGTTACCCTACCCACTTTGCCACAATATCAGCCTCAATAGTCTAGTTTTCAACAGTTTGTTTACATCCTTGTCATTCTATCATTGCTACTAAAATTATTTATTTATTCTCATAGTAATCATAATATATTTTATTTCAAAACATATTTTTTGTTTTTGCATTTGAGTCTATAGCTAACACCTATCTCTCTCTTTTTTTAAAAGACTTTATTTATTTGACAGGTAGAGTTACAGACAATTAGAGGGAGAGACAGAGAGAAAAGTCTTCCTTCTGTTGTTTCACTCCCCAGATGGCCACAATGGCAGGAGCTGCGCCAATCCAAAGCCAGGAGCCAGGTGTTTCTTCCTGGTCTCCCATGTGGGTGCAGGGGCCCACGGTATAGCAGAGAGCTTGATTGTAATAGGGGCTGCCAGGACTAGAACCTGCTCCCATATGGGATGCAGGTGCCTCAGGCAGAGGATTAACCTACTGTGCCATAGAGCTGGCCCCCTATATGTTTCTTTAACTTGGTATTGTAAGCCAGTCTTAGCACTGTGAATGCATGGTCATCATGGTTGAATTTTTCATTATGAGATCACCAGCTCCAAAAAATATTATAGTTTTTGTGGCAACCATCATGGACATGTATTTTCAGAGATGTCCTAGATTCATCTGATAATTCATTCTTGCAGTTAACAAATACCCTTAATGATTATTTGAGACTTTTCAATTGTTGAAAGTTTTGATGAATAGTTCTATATACATATTTCCTTTAAGAAAATTGTGGTTAGGAAAGAAAAAATAAGATTATTGTGGTAAGTTATATGGTCTTTGATTTCTCTTTTCTGAAATACATTTTTTGTTTTCCTTTTTTTAATGTACTTATAATAGTCTGTTTTAGAGTAATGTCATATTCTCTTTTCACACAATTATTGTTTAAACTAAAATTATTCATTTATTCTTACAGTAATTATAAATGAATTTTATTTCTTCTTAAATTTTTATTCATATAAAAAGAACAGATTTCATGAAGTTTATAGATACAATTCCAGGAAAATGACCACAATTTGCCCCCTCCCTCAATTCCCCCTCTGGCTTTCTTTTTTCTTTAATTTTTTGCAATAACAATTAAAATGTACTTTATAATCACAGATTTAATGCACCAGTAATGACAATGTTCAACAAGTAAAAAATAGGAAAACCATTATTCCACAAGAAGATAGAGAAGGTCATAAACAATGAATATATCAAATGTCAATTTCATTTTTATGCATTTTGTTTGTTGTATCCTACATTAACTCCAACATATAAGAGAAAACATGCATTACCTTTTTTGTCACTGGCTTATTTCACTAAGCATAATGGACTCTAGTTGCATCCATTTTGTTGTAAAAGTTGGGATTGCATTCTTTTTTATGACTGAGTAGTACTCCATTGTGTATATATGCCCTATTTTTATTTCATAATATTTCTTTTTTAAAAAGATTTATTTCTTTATTTGAAAGGCAGAATTACAGAGAGGCAGGGAGAAGTCTTCCTTCTGCTGCTTAACTCCCCAGATGGCTGCAATGGCCGGAGCTGTGTCAATCTGAAGCCAGGAGCCAGGAGCTTCTTCCATGTCTCCAATGTGGGTGTAGGGGCCTAAGGACTTGGGCCATCTTCTACAGTTTTCTCAGGCTGTAGCAGAGAGCTGTATTGGAAATGGGGCAGCTGGGACTCAAACCAGCACCCATATGGGATGCAGGCATTGAAGGCATTGTCTTTACTCACTGCACCACAGCACCAGCCCCTCATAATATTTCTAACTCTTTAGTTTTGTCTTTGATATTATGTGTTTTATCTATGTATCACTAATAACCTTTTTCAATATGAGGTCATCATTTATATCAAAACTGTAAATGTCCCTGCAATCTTCATTTACACAAATCTTAAAGCCATCTTAGGTCCCACCAGTTATTCACCTCTTCTTGATGACATTTTTTTAAAAAATGTTTTCTCAATTATTGGGGGACTTTGAATTTTCCTATGATTTTTAAACTACCCAATTGGGTAGTTTAAAAAATCCATGTACCATCATCTTTCATTTATGATTATTCTCAAAGAAATGGGATTGTTTTACCTTCTCTTTATTTCCCATTTTAAATGTAATTTTAATTATGTATTTTTCAGCAACTGCCCTTACAATTGTTTGTCATTCTATTATTACTCTTACCAGATTACTCATTTATTCACACATAATAATCCCTAAGTTATCATGCATACATATTTTCATAATAATCTTAAGCCTTCTGATAATTCACTGTTTTCAGTAATATATTTTTGCTTGTTCTCAATATTTATAAGATTTTGCTTTCTAAGAGTTTCAACAGGAGGATTGTGCCGCATCTTCCTGAAGAAGGTTAAGGACAAAAAGATGCACCTGGAGTTTGCCTGGAGCCCTCTGCACATCTAAGCTCGGGTGGGATCTGGGGTCCTTCGCTGGAAGCCGCTCTTGCTGAATGCAAATAGAAACCAGGCCAGCCCTCCTCAGTGGACAGTTGGTTACCTAGCAGAGGTGTCTCCTACTGAAGGTATCCTTGGCGATACTCTAAGCCATAAAAAGACAACTTGCACCCGTTTGTCTGACATCTACCCTGTCAAGTGTCCATGATGCTGGGTCCCGAGGGAGGTAAAGGCTTTGTGGTCAAGCTCCGTGGCTTGCCCTGCTCCTGCTCTATTGAGGACGTGCAGAACTTCCTGTCTGACTGCATGATTCACGATGGGGCTGCAGGCGTTCATTTTATCTACACTAGAGAAGGCAGGCAGAGTGGTGAGGCATTTGTCGAACTTGAATCAGAAGATGATGTCAAAATGGCCCTGAAAAAAGACAGGTAAAGCATGGGGCACCGGTACATTGAGGTGTTCAAGTCTCACAGAACTGAGATGGATTGGGTGTTGAAGCACAGCGGTCCAAACAGCGCTGACACCACTAATGATGGCTTCGTGCGGCTTCGAGAACTCCCGTTTGGATGCACAAGGGAAGAAATTGTTCAGTTTTTCTCAGGGTTGGAAATCATGCCAAATGGGATCACTTTGCCTGTGGACCCCGAGGGCAAGATTACAGGGGAGGCCTTCGTGCAGTTTGCCTCTCAGGAGCTGGCAGAGAAGGTGCTAGGGAAGCACAAGGAGAGAATAGGGCACAGACATATTGAGGTATTTAAGAGCAGTCAGGAAGAAGTGAGGTCATACTCAGATCCTCCTCTGAAGTTCATGTCTGTTCAGCGACCCGGGCCCTATGACAGGCCTGGCACAGCCTGGAGGTATATTGGCATTGTGAAGCAGGCAGGCTTGGAGAGAATGTGGCCTGGCACCTACAGCGCTGGCTATGGGGGCTATGAGGAGTACAGTGGCCTCAGCGATGGCTACGGCTTCACCACTGATCTGTTTGGGAGAGACCTCAGCTACTGCCTCTCAGGAATGTACGACCACAGATATGGAGACAGCGAGTTCGCAGTGCAGAGCACCACCAGCCACTGCGTCCACATGAGAGGGCTGCCATACAAAGCGACAGAGAACGACATCTACAACTTCTTCTCTCCACTTAACCCAGTGGGAGTCCATATTGAGATCTGCCCAGATGGAAGAGTGACGGGTGAAGCTGATGTGGGGTTTGCCACCCACGAAGAAGCTGTGGCAGCGATGTTGAAAGATAGGGCCAATATGCAGCACAGATACATAGAACTCTTCTTGAATTCCACCACAGGGACCAGCAACGGGGCCTACAGCAGCCAGGTGATGCAGGGCATGGGGGTGTCCGCGGCTCAGGCCACCTACAGTGGCCTGGAGAGCCAGTCAGTGAGCGGTTGTTATGGCACTGGCTATAGTGGTCAGAATAGCATGGATGGATATGATTAGTTTTGTAGAAGCATTTGAGTTAATTTCAATCAAATTTTCAGAGGCAGCCAGCAAGCAGTGAAAAAGCAGTGATTACCCTAGAGGAAGCTGTGGGACCCATTTTGCACCATGAGTTTGTGAAATCTGGATTAAAAAATTACCTCTTCAGTGTTTTCTCATGCAAACTTTTCTTCTAGCATGTGATATTGAGTAAAGGAAACTATTTTCTGCTTTTCTCGAGTAACATTTTAGTAGTATCCTTCTGAGTGATGTTATCTGAGTTAAAGTAGTTTAAGTATGCTAAATAGTGGATCTTTTACACCACACCACAGTGAACACCTTGGGGAGATGTACTTTTGTGGAAAACTCAAAGGTGCTAGATCCCTAATTCAAAGAGAAACATTTCTCATGTTTGTTCATTCTAGTTTCTATTTTCATTTAAATCTGTTAGGTTAAGTTTAAGCTTTTTAAAAGTTAGTTTTGAGAATTGAGACACAATACTAATACTGTAGGAATTGGTGAGGCCTTGACTTAAAACTTTCTTTGTACTGTGATTTCCTTTGGGGTGTATTTTGCTAAGTGAAACTTGTTAAATTTTTTGTTAACTAAATTTTTTTCTTAAAATAAAGACTTTTTCACAATAAAAAAAATATTCAACAGAATATTTGTGTCATGTTTTATTTATTACTATTCAGGTAAATGGTGACATATATCATTGATTTATGTTTCCTGGAAAAGATTTCATTTGTTTTCCCCTTTTAATGCATGATGGACTGTTTTTAGCACCTTACCTGACATTGGTTTTGCACACCTCATTCCTTTTTTTTTAAGTTTTCTTTATTTAAAAATCAGAGCTATAGGGATGGGAGGTAGGAGGGGAAGGAAGAAGGGAGGAAGAGGAGAAAGAGAGAAAGGGAGAAAAAGAGAGGAAGAGAGAGGGGAGAGAGAGAGAGGAAAGAAGGAAAGAAAGAAAGAAGGAAAGGAAGGAAGGAAGGAAGGAAGGAAGGAAGGAAGGAAGGAAGGAAGGAAGGAAGGGAGGAAGGGAGGAAGGGAGGAAGGGAGGAAGAGAGAAAGGAAGGAAGGAAGGAAGGAAGGAAGGAAGGAAGGAAGGGAGGGAGGAAGGAAGGAAGGGAGAGACCATCCATCTGCTGTTTCACTTCTCAGATGGCTGCAACAGCTAATTCTGATCCAGGTTGAAGGCTAAGAATTTCATCTAGTTCTCCCACAAGGATGGCAAGGGTCTAAACCCTTAGGCCACCTTCCACTCCTTTTCTCAGGTCATTAGCAGAGAGTTAGATCAGATGTGGGACATCTGCCCATACAGGATGCTGGCATCACAGGTAGTGTCTTGACTTATTAAACCATAAATTTAGCCTCCACTCTTGTTAACAAATTGCTTATTTTTCTCACAGTGATCACAATATTATTTTACTGCATTTGCATCTCTTTATCATTCTAGTTTATACCTTAGCATTATACGTATTACCTTTGTGTGTCATAGTATCTAGAAACCAGAGCATTCCATGTTATCTTGTTCATTGTGATTTTATCAATGCTGTGAAATTATAACTACCTCACAACCTTTATGTACTCATTTTTTTCAGATCAATTTAATGTGATACCTGGCTGTTAACTCTTTATAGGTAGCATTTTGCAGATATTGTTGATATTTTGGGGGATCAAAATGTACCTCTTATTATTGAAAGTAACATAGTTCTACATAGTCAAGGCTTTTAGTTTTTTAAAGATTTATTTTAAGGGCAGAGTGGAAAAGAAAGATGGAGGAGGAAAATTCCATGTATTTGTGCACCCATCTAATTGCCACAGCAACTGGGACTGAGCCAGGCCTAAGCCAGGAGCCAGAAACCCCATCTGGAGCTTTGATGTGGATGGCAGGAAATGGATTATTTAGGCCATAATCTTATGCCTCCAAGGTACATTAGCAGAAAGCTGGATCAGTAATGTAGAATAGATTGTACTTCTACCAGGCATCACAGTGATTGATAAGAGCAAGCCCATTGGCTTAATCCACTGTACCAGAACATCATCCCCCAGACATGCTTATTTTACTTATGTAAAATGGTATGATCTTTGGTATAAATATGTTGGATTTTCTAGCATTCATTTTTAGTTTAACAGTAACAATCTGTGCTTCTGTAACTGTATTAGATTATTTTTATTTCTCCCAAGTTATTTTTCTTACATTGATAATAATTTGCTTTTCATAATTGCATGACTTTTTAAACTATAGCTATTATCGGGGGTGGTGCTGTGGCTCACTTGGTTAATCCTCCTCCTGAAGCTCCAGCATTCCATATGGGTGCTGGTTCTAGTCATGGTTGCTTCTCTTCCAATCCAGCTTTCTTCTGTGGCCTGGGAGGGCAGTGGAGGATGGCCTAAGTGGTTAGGCCCCTGAACCTGCATGAGAGACCAGGAGGAAGTACCTGGCTCCTGGCTTCAGATCAGTGCAGTGCCAGCTTTAGCAGCCATTTGGGGAGTGAACAGAAGGAAGACCTTTCTTTCTGTCTCTCTCTCTGTCTATAACTCTACCTGTCAAATAAATTGTAAAAATTATATCTATTATCAGTACATATTTTAATGTCTTAATGTGAGCAAGCCCAACACTATGTGTTTAGCTTGGTTAGCATTTTGTGAAGTCATCAACACACTCAAATTCTGTAGGTTTCCAGTTAACTCTCACGTACATAGTTTCTCACAGATATGTTAGTTCTAAATTTTGCCTTTGATTTTTAAAACTTCCACACTGTAATTCAAGATATGTGAACCTTTCCTTTCATATATTATAGAACATGACATGATCTGTGTTATTTAAATTTTGGGATTTTTTCATAATTTCTGTTATTGATATAATTGTGTTGAACAATTTATCAGAAAGTTCCCTATGTTTAGTTTTCACACCATTATTTCCCCTTTCAAATTACACATTACTTCACACAGTAACCATAACGTATCTTATTTCATAGTGTGTGTTAATTTTTACTTGTATCTGTAATCAAAACATATGTTTTTATAACACATTCATCACTTTTTATTTTTACTTTACTTTTTAACCTGTTGTTATAACCCGTGTATCACTAACATTCTAGTAAGCCAGTGGTGATACAGTGACTTTGTTTCAGACTTGCTTTGCATTTTCACTGCTCGAAGCTCTGTGAGTCCTCCTGGGAAATTCATGTGTATACAGGAGTCCTAGGCCAGGTGTATTTACTCTTCCTTTCTAATTGACACATTTTTACCTTTTCCAGATTTTTATCATTGGCATATGAAATTTTCCATCATACATTCTAGACACTGCTATATGTCCTGTAATATACCATGTAACTTGGAAAGATCTCATCATGATTTTAGGTACTCCATTTAAAAATTTTTTTTACATTTTTTTTATTTTAAAGATAGATTTAGATACATACAGACAGAGGGAGAGACAGAGGGAAAGATGTTTCATCTACTAGTTCACTCCCCAAGTCTTCACTATGGCTGGAGCAGAGCCTATTCAAAGCCAATAGCAAAGAACTTCTCTAGGTCCCCCAAACAGGTTCAGAGGCTTATGTTCTTGTCCCATTCTCTCTACTGCTTTCCCAGGCCATAACAGAAAGCTGGATTAGAAGACTAGCAGCCAGGACATGAACTAGGACACATCTGGGATGCTAGCACCACTGGCAGAGGCCTAGCCTACTACACTTCAGCACCAGGCCCTAAGAAATACATTAAACTTCCTTGTAACAGACACTTTTTCACCAAATACCTTTATGCTTGCTAATTAATATTACTCCAACCAAGTTATTCAGTTTTACTTTCCATTTTAGAAAAATATTTTAGGAGCCAGTGCTGTGGCACAGTAGGTTAATGTTCTGGCCTGAAGTGCCAGCATCCCATATATGTGCCGGTTCAAGTCCTGGCTGCACCACTTCTGATCAAGCTCTCTGCTATGGCCTGGGAAAGCAGTAGAAAGTGGCTCAAGTCCTTGGGCCCCTGCACCTGTGTGGGAGACCCAGAGGAAGCTCCTGGCTCCTGGCTTCAGATTGGCACAGCTCCAGCCATTGAAGCCACCTGGGGAGTGAACCAGTGGATGGAAGATCTCTCTCTCTCTCTCTCTCCCTCTCTCTCTCTCTCTCTCTCTGCCTCTCCTCTCTCTGGGTAACTCATAAACAATTTAAAAAAAAAGAGAGGGAGCCCCTGCACCCGAGGTTCAGTGCCCTGTTCTTTAAAAAAAAAAAAAGAACGAAAATATTTTATGTAGTGAATATTTTATGTAGTGTTTTTGCTATTGTGTTTGAATTTATTGCTCTCTCTCTCTCTCCCCCCTCCACTCCCTTTCTCTGTCTCTCTACTTTAAATGAGTGCCACTACTATGAATCTGTGGCCATCTTGCTTGATTTTTCATTGTGATGTGATCAGGTCATTCAAAATTCTGAAAGCTGTCCTGGCAACATTCATGTGCACAGTATCTAGGGTCAGTTTAGTCTTTTACACCTTCAAAGTCACTTATTTTAAACCTAGTTGACTTTTATGATTACAAAGTTATCATTCACAGAAATTTTCCAAACTGTAGCCACAGATACACTTTCTCTTAAAATTATTAAAGTAGATGGAATGATCTCTGGTTGTTTTACATTCATTGATTTTTATTTTTTATTTCACTTCAAATTTAATTATAATTACTGTTTTCACCAAATCCCCTCATATCTACTTTTTAATAGAATTTATGGGGTTGTAAATTAACCTGCAGTTTTAGAAATTTTGCAAAGCATACTTCTAGATATTAGGATGATTTCCTTAAGTTCATTTTCTTAAGTGATTTGATCATTCATTGATTCAATGTATTGAGAATTTTTTTATATTTCTTTTTTAAGTATAGTTGAATATCTTTTTACACCAAATACTCCTATTTTGACTTGTCACCCTGTTATTTCTCATATTGCATTACTAATTTTTTAAAGATTTTTGTTTATTTGACAGGTAGAGTTACAGACAGTAAGAGAGACAGAGAGAAAGATCTTCCTTCCATTGGTTCACTCCCCAAATGGCCGCCACGGCCAGAGCTACACCATCGTGCTGACCACTGCATTACTAAATTTTGCTCACTAAATCTCTATATTAGTTAAAACATTTCATAGCATGAGTATCTACATTATTGTTTGGTTTTGAAAGATATTTTTCTCATGTTGAAAAAGGTTATGTAGACACATCATTCATTCAATAATATTTTACAACAAATGAGAATTGTATTGAGGCTACAGGACCAAGGGTTCTGGCAGGGCATCCCTGTATAGGCAGAGCCATAAATGACCATATTGGGCTGGAAGTTTTTCTGTTTGTTTATTTTTAAATATTTATTTATTTATTTGACAGGCAGAGTGGACGGTGAGAGAGAGAGACAAAAGTCTTCCTTTGTCATTGGTTCACCCTCCAATGGCAGCCTCTGTGGCCAGCACATTGTGCTGATCTGAAGCCAGGAGCCAGGTGCTTCTGGACTTGAGCCATTCTCCACTGCCTTCCCAGGTGACAGCAGAGAGCTGGCCTGGAAGAGGGGCAACTGGGACAGAATCCGGCACCCCAACTGGGACTAGAACCCAGTGTGCCAGTGCCGCAGGTGGATGATTAGCCTATTGAGCCACAGCACCAGCTCTTAAACATTTATTTAGTTTTTTAGATATTTTTATTTTGATAGCCAGAGTCATAGATAGGAAGAGGGAAATATAGAGGAAGAGAGAAATGGCCACAGTGACTGGGATTGGGTCTGGCTGAAGTCAGGAGACAAGAGCTTCTTATAGGTCTCCCACATAAGTGCAGAGGCTTTAGAATTTGGGACATTTCCATGGTTTTTCTAAGCACATTAGTGGAGAGGCAGATCTGAAATGGACTCCTGAAGCTCAGAACTATGCCCATGTGGGATGGTGGCATCACAGGAGGTAGAGATAATTGATATGGCTGCATTTTTCTTGTGACAGTTGGCATCACACAGATGTAGTTGAGTTTAACACTTGAGGCAGATCATGTCACATTTGTGTGTGTGTATATATATATATTATACAAAAAGAAAATGATTTGTTTATCCAGTCAATAATTAATGAACATCTCAGTTGATTCCATATCTTAGCTATTGTGAACTGAGCTGCAATGGAATGGGAGTACAGATAACTCTTTCATATTCCAATTTTTTTCTTTACTTGATTTGCAGAAATTCCTAGGAGTGCAATGGCTGGGTCATATGGTACATCTGTGTTCAGATTTTAGAGATATCTCCATGCTGTCTTATACAGTGGTTGGAGAAGTTTACATTCCTACCAACAGTGGATTAGTGTACCTTTTTCCCCACATCCTCATGAACATTTGTTGTTTGTTAATTTCTGTATGAGAATCATTCTAACTGTGGTGAAGTGAAACTCATTGTCATTTTGAATTGCATTTCCCTGATACCTGGTGATTTTTTTCAAGTGTCTTTTGGCCATATTAATTTCCATTCTTGACAAATGACTGTTCAAGTCCTTTGCCCAATTCTTAACTGGATTGTTTGTTTTGTCATTGTTGAGTTTCTTGATTTCTTTATAGATTCTGGATATTAACCCTTTATCAGCTGCATAGTTTCCAGCTATTTTCTTTCATTCTGTCAATTGCCTCTTTACTGTGCTAAGTGTTTTGTTTGCAATACAGAAGCATCTCAGCTTGAAGTAATCCTATTTGTCAATTTTAATTTTGATTGTGGTATTTGGGGTCTTTTCCAGTAAGTCTTTGCCCATGCCAATGTCTTGAAGAATTTCCTCAGTGTTTCCTAATAATTAGATTTTATCAGTTTATAGATTTAGATCTTTGATCCATTTTGAGTAGATTTTTGTGCAAGGCCTAGGTTGTGGACTTGTAGCGTACTGCTGAACATGGAGATCCAGTTTTCCCAGCACTATTTGTTGTTGAGACTGTCCTTGTTCTGAGGATTGATTTTAGCTCCTTTGCATGGATTGATTTCTGGAACTTCTATTCTGTTTCATTGGCCTCTACCTGTCTGTTTTAGTACAAGCACCAAACTGTTTTGGTTATAACTACACTGTAGTATGACCTGAAATCTAATATTGTGATTCCTTTGACTATTTTTGTTGTATAAGATTGATTTAGCTATTTGGGGTCTCTTGTGTTTCATATGAATAATAGCATCATTTTTCCTAGTTATGAGAAGAATGTCTTTGGTATTTTGATTTGGATTGCATGGAATATATAAATTGCTTTCAGTGGTATGGACATTTTGAAAATATTGATTGTTCTAATCCATGAAAATGGAAGATGTGTCCATTTTTATGTCTTTGTCTAATTATTTAATTTTTTTATAATTTTTGAAATAGAGATATTTGTCAACTTTGGTTAAATTTATAATAAAGTATTTATACTTTGAAGCTATTGTAAAAGATTTATCTTAAAATTACATTCTGAACATGGTACTATGTATACAAAGGTTATTGTTTTTTGCATGTTAATTGTATATCTGTTGTTACATTTCCTTTTTCATCTCTGATTTTATTGATTTGGCTCTTCTCCATCTTTTTTGATTAGCCACATCAATGCCGTGTGTCAGTTTTATTTTTTCAGAAAACCATCTTTTCGTTTTACTGATCTTTTATAATTTTTTGCTCATTTTTGCTTATGTCTTCTCTAAGTTGTATATTTCCTCCTAATTTGGCATTTAGTTGCTGTTTTTCTAGGTCCATGAAATACATAGATTGACATTTATTTCCAAATTTCTTGATGTAGGCAACAATTGCTATAAATTTCCCTATTAACACTGCTTTTCCTATATCCATAAATTTTCATATGATGTATTATCATCTTCATTCATTTTTTATTTTTTCTCTTTTGATTGTATCTATGACAAACCATTTATTTAGGAGATGTTGCTCTCTCTCCATGGGTTTTCATGTAATCTAGAAATTCTTGAGTTGTTAATTTCTAGCTTCATTATATTGTGGTCAGAGAAGATGCATTGTATGATTCTGATTTTTTGATTTTGCTTAATTTTTATTTTGGCCTAGTGTATGGTCTATCCTAGGGAAGATTCCATGCACTGAAATGAGAATGTATATTGTGCAACTGTAGAGTGAAAACCTCTGAAGATAACAGGTCTATTTGGTCCATAATTTGATCCATAATCTCTGTTAAGTGTATTGTTTCTTTATTGAATTTCCGTCCATTAATTTAAGTGGGATGTTGAAGTCCCCCATTACTATTGTATCAGCACATGCCTCCCTTTAGATACATTAACACTTCTTTTAAATAGGCAGGTGCCCTATAATTGGGCACATACACATTTCTTGAAGTCCAATTTTCCTGTTGAATTGATCTCATTGCATAACACATTTCTCTTTCTGTTTTAACAATTCCTGTGGTGAAGTTTATTTTGTCTGATATTAGGATGGTTACACCAGCTTGTTTTTGCTTTCTGTTAGTATGGGATAGCTTTCTCCATTCTTTAACTTTCAGTCTGGATGGATCTTTGTTGTGAGATGTGTTTCTTGTAGGCAGCAATTACATGGCTTTTGAATGTAAAAGATACATTAAGTTTGTATCATTTAGCTGTAAATTTGAGGCTGTTTAACATTCAAGGTTAATATTGATCAGAAATGACTTGGCTTTGCCAGTTTTCTATAAATATTCCTATTGTTGTTGGATTTCTATTGTAGTTTTACAGGGAGATTTTCTCCATTTACATTCTTTCATAATGTTGACTGTCTTTCTGTTTCTGTGTATAGCAGACATGTAAGCATTTTTTGTAAGGTTGGACAAGTGTCAAATTCTTTCAATTCCTGTTTGCTATGGAATGTCATTATTTCATTGTATTTCATAAATGAGAGCATTACATGATATAGTATTCTGGGTTGACAATTTTATTCTCTTATGACTTGAGCTATATCTTTCAATTCTCTCTTAACCTGTAGAGTTTCTGATGAGAAGTCAGCTGTGATTCTAATTGGAGATCCTCTGAAAGTAATCTGAAATTTCTCTGATACACATTTTAGAATTTATTTTTGTCTTTTACTGTGGAAAGTTTGACTATGATGTGTCTTGCTGAGGATCTTTTCTGGTCATTTCTATTATGAGTTCTATTTGCTTTCTTTTATTGAGTGTCTCTTTCTTTCTCCAAATTGGGGGAGTTTTCTGTAATTCTTTCACTAAATAGGCCTTCTGGCCCATTTTCTCTTTCCAGACTTTCAGGAAATCCTAAGCACCATACATTGTGCCATTTGATAGTATACCATAAATCTCCAACATTACCTCTAATTTTTCTAATTTCTTCAGTTTTTATCTGACTGTGAAATTTCCAGGAATTGTCTTTCAACTCAGATATTCTTTCTTCTGCCTCAGCAATTCTGTTTTTAATGCTTTCTACCATATTTTTAATTTGATCTATTGAATTCTATATTTCTTTTTTAAAAAGATTTATTTTATTTATTTGAAAAATAGAGTTACAGAGAGAGGTAGAGACAGAGAGGTCTTGCATCTGCTGCTTTACTCCTTAGATGGCTGCAATGGCTAGAGCTGTGCCAATCTGAAGCCAAGAGCCAAAAGCTTCTTCTAGTCTCTCACATAGGTCCAGGGGCCCAAGGACTTGGGCCATCCCCTACTGCTATCTCAGGTCATAGCATAGAGCTGGATCAGAAGAGGAGCAGCAGGCACTAGAACTGGCACCCATATAGGATGCCAGTGCTTCAGGCCAGGGCTTTAACCCACTACACCACTGCGCAGGCCCCTGAATTCTTTATTTCTAATATTTCATTTTGATTTCTCTTTAAATATCAATTTCATGGGAAAATTTCAGTCATGTCATGTATGAATTTCTTTAAATCATTAATTTGGTTCTGGTTACTTTTGAGTAATCCTGTGTGTAATCTTTGGAATTTAATTTCTGGCATTTCATCAATCCCTTCATCTTCATATTCTAGTATTGAAATGTTTTTGTGTTCCTTTGTGGATGAGGTCATGTTGTCTTCTTACTCTTGTTTCTTCAATTTCCTCATTTATGTTAGGCATTTGTGGAGATACTTGTTTTTCCCTCTTATCACTTTTATTTTTGAACTGTGCATCTGTGGCTTAGTGGAATGTTTGTACTTTCAGTGAATGCCCTTATGTGTGCTGGGTGTGGCCAGGGAGTTCTGGTCAGTGCTTCATGGTGGGGCACATATCAAGGGTAAATCTCTTATTGATAACAGAAGGTAGGCAATGATCACCTCTGTTAGTGTGATCACATCTTTACCTCCTCTCCTCTAAGGTGATCAATGCCTGGGTCTTAACCCCAAGTGGGTGTAACATTCATGTGCACTGCCATGTGAACTGCTCAAATGAGCTACACATCCTTCATTCCAAGTTTATATCCTATTGCAGCGATTGGTCTGAGGTAACCAGGGAGCTCTGAGCATGTGGAGTCTCACAGAATGATTGCCCAGAGGCCCAGCTACAACATGTGCCCTCCCCTACCACCAGAGTTCCCACAGTCTTAACACACAAGCTCCCACAGTCATTGGGTGTGGAGGGTCCACTCTGCCTCACCAGATGTTTTGACCCGGAGTGACAGACATTCCTTGAGCCAGCTGTCTGTGGGTGCTCCTCTTAGGTGGCTTGAGCCCCATAGTCTGTGGTATATTAGGAGCATGGGGTCCTCACACAATCTTTTTGGGTGCCCAGCCCACTATCGGTCTTCCCCAATCAGGCTCAAAGTCAGTGATGACCATGGATTTTCCCCTCTATTTAGAATCACTGGATTTTATGTGTACACAAGAGCCACTGACTGAATATTGCTGTCTCCCCACCATTGCTGGCAGTACTGCTTAGGAGATGCCATCCTGTCTCATCCAGCTCTGAGTATGTGCATCAAGGCTTCCATAGCAGCTACTTTAGCCTAAAATGGCACCCTCCTCCCCTAATTGCAGCAGGCACCATGGTGGGAGGGGGTGAAATGAGTCAAACATGCCCTTTCCATTTCCACTGGGACCAAGGTTACCTTCTAATGTTTGGGGCTCCTGGATAAATTCACACTGGCTAAATCACCAGGATCTTCATTAGGGTTCCCACGTAGAGGATAGGGGCCCAAACACTTGGGCCAACTTCCACTGTTTTTTTCTACATCATTATCAGGGAGCTGTATTGTAATTGAGGCAGTCAAGACATGAGTCACCACCCAGTTTGGATGCCAGTATCACAGGCATCAGTTTTACCTGCTTTGCCACAATGCACACCCCTCCACTCACTTTTACAATTTCCTAAGTTAGCACTATCCCCATATCCTTCAATGAGGTTGCTTCATACATTTAGAATACATTATTGCTGAACTCCCTGACATTATATATTTTTAATCTATAGACTTTAAAGAGCTACAGATTTGGACAGACTCATAGCGTAATATCATCCTCCAGGATAGTTTCAACACTCTAACACTTCCCTGTGCTTCACATACACATCATTTTTCCTCCATATGTCACAAACACTAATTTGTTTCCCATAATTTGGTTTTACCCTTTCACATAGAAACACACATTTAAAGATTCCAACTGGATATCTGTGACATGATAGCTATTGAATACAATTAAATTGTATGGGTGTCCTGGAGTCTATTTTATATGCATCTATAAAAACACATTGATGCCTTATGATTTTTTTTGGACAGGTAGAGTGGACAGTGAGAGAGACAGAGAAAAAGTTCTTCCTTTTGCCGTTGGTTCACCCTCCAAAGGCTGCTGTGGCCGGCGCACCGCACTGATCCAATGGCAGGAGCCAGGTACTTCTCCTGGTCTCCCATGGGGTGCAGGGCCCAAGGACTTGGGCCATCCTCCACTGCACTCCCTGGCCACAGCAGAGAGCTGGCCTAGAAGAGGGGCAACTGGGACAGAATCCGGTGCCCCGACCAGGACTAGAACCCGGTGTGCCAGCGCTGCAAGGTGGAGGATTAGCATAGTGAGCTGCGGCGCCAGCCGATGCCTTATGATTTTTAAGAGTCATTTGAAAGGTAGATTTACACAGAGAGGACACACACACACACATACACACAAAGAAAGAGAGAGAGGGAGAGAGAGGGGGGGGGAGAGAGAGAACTCCCATCCACTGGTTCACTCCCCAAAATGGCCACAAAGGCTGGGGCTGTGCCACGGCCAAGTCAGGAAGCATAAGCTTCCCCTGGATCTCCCAATGTTTGTAGGAGACCAAGGACTTGTTTCATCTTCTACTGCTTCCCCAGGTTGCACCAGCAGGGAGCTGAATTGGAAATGGAGTAGCCAGAACTCAAATTGGTGCCCATATATGATGCCAGCACTGCAGGTCGTGGCTTAACTTGCTGAACTACAGTGCAGACCCCAACTTTTGATCCTTAATGGTCATGAAGTGGGCATCCGCATTTGCATGCATGAAAGCTGTAGTGTTGACTCAAATTTTTGAATCACCAAGATAACTCCCTAGCTATACAATTGCATGATCCTCATTCAAGCCATTTTAAAATCAACCTAGGAAGCAGTTCAACTGTGGGGAATTCATTTGGCATATTGGTGAAGATACCACTTTGGGCATAGTTCCTGGGTTAAACTCCTGGCTTCACCTCTGATTCCTCCTTCATTTTAGTACAGACCCTGGTTTGCAGCAGGTGATGATTCAAGTAGTTGGGTCCTTGACCCCAATCTGGGAGATCCTGATTGAGTTCCCTGCTCCTTTCTTTGGTCTGGCCCAGCCTTGGATGTTGTGTGTATTGGGTTTGAACTAGCAGTTGGGTGATCTTACTCTATTTCTGTGTCTCTATGTCTCCCTGTATTTTAAATAGAGATTCTAAATAAGTAAAAAATGTTAAAAAATGGGGCTAGCACTATGGCAAAATGAGTTATGCTGCCACCTGCAACACAGGCATCCCATATGGGCACCAATTAGATTCCCAGATGCATCTCTTCCTATCCAGCTCACTGTAATGAGCCTGGGAAAGAGTAGAAGATGGCCCAAGTACTTGGGCTCCTGCACCTGTGTGAGAAACTTGGATGAACACCTGGTTCCTGTATTCAGTCTTGCCCAGCCCTGGCTGTTGTAGACATTGGAGGAGTGAATCATCAGATGGAAGATCTCATTGTCTCATACTTTCTTTCTGTAACTCTGCCTTTCAAAAGATATTAAAAGTGAAAAATATTAGAAACTCCCTGACTGAAATCTGAGTTGCTTTACCATGCTGCACTTCTGTCAGCAGTGAACATGATTCCTATTTGTGGCCAACTTTTTGTGTCATCAAATATTTGAATTTTTCTACTTGTAATGTATATGTGCTGATATCTTAGTGTGATTTTCATTTGCAATTTCCTAATAATATATTATGGTAAGCATCTTTCCATATTTTTATTGGAATTGATGATGTAATATAGTTTGGTTCTTTCTTGGATATTTACCCCGTTTCAGATTGGGTGCATATTTTTATAGGTTTGTTTTAAGGATATATTATTATGGCCAGCACCACGGCTCAATAGGCTAATCCTCTGCCTGCAGCATGGCACACTGGGTTCTAGTCCTGGTTGGGGCACCGGAGTCTGTCCTGGTTGCCCCTCTTTCAGGCCAGCTCTCTGCTATGGCCCGGGAGTGCAGTGGAGGATGGCCCAAGTCCTTGGGAGACCAGGAGAAGCACCTGGCTCCTGGCTTCATATCAGCGCGATGTTCTGGCTGCAGCACGCTGGCCACGGCGGTCATTGGAGGGTGAACCAACGATAAAAGGAAGACCTTTCTCTCTGTCTCTCTCTCTCACTGTCTACTCTGCCTGTCAAAAAAAAATTGGGGGTATATTATTACAACAACCTCTTAAGGAAATCTTATTAATATAAATAGAACAGATTTCATGCATTTCATAGGTAACAATTTATTTCTCTCCTTCAGTCCTCCTCCTACCTTCCTTTGTTTTTTGCTTTTATAATTTTTGTAAAAACATAATTTCAGCATGCTCAATAATCTTTGGCTTAATGCACCACTAAACATAATATTCAACAAGTAACAAGTGTTAAGTCCACAGTTCCACAGGAGTATAAAGAGCTAAAAAAAATCAAATAAGAATGTGTTCATTTCATCCCTATACCTTTTTTGTATCCTATGTAACTACCACATATCAGAGAAAATATATAATATGTGTCTTTTGAGGAATAAATTATTTCAGTAAGCATAATAGTTCCAGTTTCACCCATTTTAACGTGAAAGAGGATTTTACTCATTTTTATGGCTGTGTAGTATTCCATAGAGTGTGTGTGTGTGTGTATGTGTGTGTATACACCATGTTTTATTTATTCCGTCATCACTTGATGGACAACTGGATTAATTTTGTATCTTAGCTCTTGTAAATTGACCTGCAATAAACATGGGGTTACAAATAACTATTTTATATGCTCATTTCATTTGATTTGGGTAAATTCCCAGGACGGGGATGGCTATGTTTTATGGTAGATCTATTTTCAGATTTCTGAGGTACATTCATATTGGCTTCCATAATGGTTGTACTAGTTTACATTGCCTTTAGTGGTGGGTTGAGGTAACTTTTCTCCACATCCTTACCAGCATTATTTTTTATTTTTTTAAAATATTTATTTTATTTATTTGAAAGAGAGTTACAGAGGTAGAGAGAGAGAGAGGTCTTCTGTCCTCTGGTTCACTCTCCAGATGGCTGTGATGGCCGGAGCTGTGCTGATCCAAAGCCAGGAGCCAGGAGCTTCCTCTGGGTCTCCCATGTGGGTGCAGGGGCCCAAAGACTTGGGCCATCCTTCATTGCCATCCCAGGAAATAGCAGAGAGCTGGATCAGAAGTGGAGCATCTGGGACCCTAACCAGCACCCATACAGGATGCAAGCACTTCTGGCCAGGGTGCTAATCAGCTGCACCACAGCACTGGCCCTTATTTTTCATTTTTGAATGATAGCCATTCTAACTGGGGTGAGGTGAAACCTCATTGTGGTTTGTTTGTTTTTGACAGAGTTAGAAAGAGAAAGAAAGAGACAGAGAGAAAGGTCTTCCTTTTTCCATTGGTTCACCCCCCAATTGGCCGCTACAGCCGACACACCACGCTGATCCAAAGCCAGGAGCCAGGTGCTTCCTCCTGTTCCTCCTGTTCTCCCAAGTGGGTGCAGGGCCCAAGAACCTGGGCCATCCTCCACTGCACTCCTGGGCCACAGCAGAGAGCTGGACTTGCATTTTCCTGATGGCTAGTGATCCTGGACATTTTTTCATATATCTGTTGGCCATTTATATTTCATCCTTTGAAAAATGCCTATTCATGTCATTTGCCTATTTCCAAACTACATTGTTTTGTTTTTATTGACTTTCTTCAGCTTTTTCCAGATTCTGAATATTAATCCTTTATCATATACATAGTTAGCAAATAATTTTGCTTGTTGGCCAATTCACCTTATTGAGCATTTCCTTTGTTGTGTAGAATCTTAAATTGTTATGATCCTGTAACTTTTTTTTTATTTGATTGTGTTTTTGGGGTCTTTTTTTTGCCTATGTCAATGCCTTGCAGTGTTTCCTCAAACAGTCTTTTAGCTCAATTATGACATAGATGCATTGTTTAATTCAAATCTGTCTTGTCACTTTTTAAAAGCATCTTTCAAAAAAAGTATTTTTAACTGTCACACAGTTCCTAATTTTTTTGCTATTCTTGTTTAGGAGCTATGTCATTGGTGTAACACTGAAAGCAAATTATCAAACATGGGTCATACTTTTTGATGTAGACATTTTATTTTTTTACATTGTTAAGGATATGACTCATTTTGATTTAAATTATGTAAAGTTTATATCTATGATCATTTTTGCATGTTTGTCCAATAACTTTAGGTGAATTTTTTATGTTCTTTAGATTTGTTCTGGAAATCATTTAAGTCACTTAAAATCAGTTTCATCCTTTTAAGTTTTAATTTTATTCTTCTTTGGGTGGTTATGATTCAGCATTCAATTATGCATTAATTTTTCTTATTATCAATGCAAATACATTCTTAAAATTCTAGTGCATTCTTCTGGAATGAATGATTCTACCCTGGCTGGAGAGAAGAGGCTCTATGTCCATCTCTGTGAGCCCTGGTATTGTCTCCTGTGATTCCATGGATGGTTCCCTCACAGTGGTCATTTTCCATGCATGCCCTGTTCAGTCCTCAGCTACAATACTCCAGGGTACCCCTACTCATCTTGGGTCTACCCAGTGTGCACATATTTCCTTTTGGGGGGCCCATTTTAAATCTTTCATTTTCATTTCATTTATTCTAAAAGTTGCTTGTTTAATTTGAATAATACATATATTCTTTTATCATAAATTACTTTTGTGAATATTTCCCCTAGTTTTGACCTTTTCTCTTAACATTGTTTGTCAGAATGATGTTTCTCATTTTCATGATGTCCAGTTAGTAATCACTTATTCCATGGATTGTGCCTTCAATGTTGTGTCAAAAACTCAGCATCACACCCAAGATTATCTAAAATTTTCTACAATATTATTTTCTGGGAGGTTATTAATTTTGATTTCTTGTGGTAGATGTAGGACCCACTATATTAATTAAGTTAATTTTTGTGAAACTCATGCATAGATTTTCATTGTATTATATACTTTTGCCAAGGATATCTCTGTTCCATTATATTGCATTCACTCCTTTGTCAATTATCTGCTACCTATACTTGGAAAGATCAATTCTGGGTCTCTCTTCTGTGAAGTCATAATGAATGTTAGGTCATAAAACAGTATGGTGTCAGTAATAATTCAGATGTCATAATCCTATCATTTTTATGTCATAAACTAGCAATTTTGTTATAGTAATCAATTTCTATGTCATAAACCTTACATGTGAAAACAGAAACCTACCCTGTGAGGTCATAATTGTTGTCATAAAAACACTGCAATGTCATAATCATTGGATGTGATTAACCACAACTGTTTTATCATAATAATAATTTCATATCATAAAAATCTTCACTGTGTCATAATTTGATGTGATAAAACAACATGCTAAGCTCATAAAAGCCAATGTGATGTTATATACCTATCATTGTGATGTCATAAGCCATCTTTGTTAAATCATAATTTCAATGTCACTAAAAGCATTCTCATATCAATTGTGATGTCATAAAATCCATTGTGATGCCATATGTCAACCGATATTTAGTCATAATGAATTGTGATATACAGCATTATTGTGATGTCATAATCTTTGTAATGACATGTACAAGTGTAATGTCATAAAATCCATGTGATGTTTAATGATTGCAATGTCATAGAACTAAAATTGTTACATCATAAAAATCATTATGATGACAAAAATCTTTTCTCAATTATTAGGGGACTTTGAATTTTTTGCAGACTGCCCTCATGGGCAGGGCAGGCGAGTGCCCCAGGACCTGGCCCTGCAGCCTGGGTGTGGGTGGCCATGAGAGGGGTGGCAGCCAGGGAGCAGTGCTCCTGGGTGGGGGGAGGTCCTTGACAACAAAAGAGGAGGTGAGGCGGCTTCCTGCAGCCAGTGCACCATGGCCACGAGAATCCTTATACATTTTTAATGACAATGAAAGTTGGTACAGTTGTTTTGGAGACCAGTAAAAATGTTTCCCTCAAAGTTAAAAATAGATGTCATCTATGACCCATTTATCTCACACCCAGCCATATGTTTGAATGAAAGGAAATAAACATGCCATAGAGATACCTGAGTTCCCAAGTCCAGCGCTATTCACAATAACTAGGTACAGATCTACTTTTGTGCAGATTGATGCATGAATAGAAGAAGAAAATGCAATACATAAAAACAAAAAAATGCTCTTCAGCCATAAAAAGAATGAATCCTAATATTAGTCATAAAATAGATTTAACTGTAGGTTATCATATTAGGTGAAAATAGGCAGACAAAGAAAGTGTTTAATAAAAGTAGACCTGATATTGGATTAATGATTACTAGAGACTAGGGATTATGAGGGCAGGGTAGAGAAAGGTTAAATAAAGAACACCAAAACAATAAATTTTAATATTCCACAGCACAGTAGGGTGACTACAGCTTATAATATGTATTTCATGTTTAATTGTTTGAAAATAAATATATTAATATCTCAAAATGGATTTACGGCAGTGATCATAACATGTCAGAAAGTGGTATATTCTCATATACATCAGTAATTGAGTAAAGAAGCATGTATAATTATATATAAAAATAATATATTCATGCAGTTTTTATACTCTTTATATTTAACTTCCACAAATAGAAGATTTGTGGTATGTTTCCTTGTGGGTCTGTTTTATTTCATTTATCATAATAATCTTCACTTGCATCCATTTTGTTGCAAATGTCAGGATTTCATTATTTTTTGTAGCTGAGTCATAGTCCATCATGTACATATAATAATAATGTATATGTATATAATATATGTATAATGTATATAATAATAATGTACATATACATGTACATAATGTATTGTTTGGCATTGTTTACATTAAATGCTAGATCTTTATTGTTCTTCATTAAATATTCACTAATGACAAAACATGTTCAAACACAGGCAGATTCAGAACAAAAAAGTGTTGAATATTGGTTTCACCACTTCCTGGCTGAATACATTTGAAACTTAACTCTGCACCTGTCTCTGCATGTCTAATGAGAATAATCTGACTTATGATGCAAGATGATTCTAGAGGTTAGAGATCACATCAAATTAATATGGTGTCTTACACATAGCAAATATCCAATGAATACTAGTTCTTTTTTTTAACTTTTATTTAATGAATATAAATTTCCAAAGTACAGAATATTGATTACAATGGCTTCCCCCCAATAACGTCCCTCCAACCTGCAACGCTCCCCTTATACACTCCCTCTCCCCTTCCATTCACATCAAGATTCATTTTTGATTCTCTTTATATACAGAAGATCAGCTTAGCATACATTAAGTAAAGATTTCAACAGTTTGCTCTCACACAGAAACATAAAGTGAAAAATACTGTTTGAGTACTATTTATAGCATTAAATCTCAATGTACAGCACACTAAGGACAAAGATCCTACATGAGGAGTAAGTGCACAGTGACTCCTGTTGTTGACTTAACAAATTGACACTCTTGTTTATGGTCTCAGTAATCACCCTAGGCTCTTGTCATGAGCTGCCAAGGCTATGGAAGCCCCCTGAGTTCACTGACTCTGATCATATGTAGACAAGGCCATGGTCAAAGTGGAAGTTCTCTCCTCCCTTCAGAGAAAGGTATCTCCTTCTTTGATGACCCATTCTTTCCACTGGGATCTCACTCACAGAGATCTTTCATTTAGGTTTTTTTTCCCCCCAGAGTGTCTTGGCTTTCCATGCCTGAAATACTCTCCTGGGCATTTCAGCAGGATCCGCATGCCTTAAGGGCTGATTATGAGGCCAGAGTGCTGTTAGAACATTTGCCATTCTATGGGTCGGCTGTGTATCTCACTTCCCATGTTGGATCATTCTCTCCCTTTTTGATTCTATCAGCTAGTATTTGCAGACACTATTCTTGTTTATGTGATCCCTTTGGTTCTTAGTCCTATCATTATGATCAATTGTGAACAGAAATTGATCACTGGGACTAGTGAGATGGCATTGGTACATGCCACCTCGATGGGATTGAATTTGAATCCCCTGCTATGTTTCTAACTCCACCATTTGAGGCAAGTCAGCTTGAGCATGTCCTGAATTGCACATCTCTTCCCTCTCTTATTCCCACTCTTATATTTAACAGCAATCACTTTTCAGTTAAGTTTCAGCACTTAAGAAGAATTGTGTATTGATTACAGTATTCAACCAAAAGTATTAAGTAGAACAAACAAAAAAAAAATACTAAGAGGGATAACAAATTAAGCTGCTCATCAACAGTCAGGGTGAGGGCTGATCAAGTCACCATTTCTCATAGTGTTCATTTCACTTTCACAGGTTTCCTATTTGGTGCTCAGTTAGTTGTCACCTGTCAAGGAGAACAAGTGGTATTTGTCCCTTTGGGATTGGCTTATTTTACTCAACATAATGTTTTCCAAATTCCTAACAGGGATCACTTTTCAGTTAAAATTTAAACACCTAAGAATAATTGTGTGTTAATTACAGAGTTTAACCAATGGTACTAGAACCAAAAAAAATACTAAAATGGATAAAGTATTACATTGTACATCAACTGTCAGGACAAGAGCTGATCAGGTCACAGTTTCTCATAGTGTCCATTTCACTTCAACAAGTTTCCCCTTTGGTGCTCAGTTAGTTATTGCCAATCAGGGAGAACATATGATATTTGTCCCTTTTGGACTGGCTTAATTCACTCAGCATGATGTATTTTTTAAAAAATATATTTTTGGGGCCGGTGCCATGACTCACTACATTAATCCTCCGCTGCCAGCACCGGTATCCTATATGGGTGCCGGGTTCTAGTCCCAGTTGCTCCTCTTCCAGTCCAGCTCTCTGCTGTGGCCTGAGAGGGCAGTGGAGGATGGCCCGAGTGCTTGGGTCCTGCACCCACATGGGAGACCAGGAGGAAGCACCTGGCTCCTGGCTTCAGATCAGTGGAACGATGGCCATGGAGGCCATTTGGTGAGTGATCCAATGGAAGGAAGACCTTTCCCTCTGTCTCTATCTCTCTCTCACTATCTATACCTCTACCTGTCAAATAAAAAATTAAAGAAAATTTTAAAATGTATTTATTTATATGAAAGGCAGAGCGATGTAGAGGCAGAGGCAGTGAGAGAGAGAGAGAGAGAGAGAGAGAGAGAGAGAGAGAGATTCTTCCATCTGCTGGTTCACTTCCCAAATGGTTCCAATGGCTGGAGCTGAGCCAATCCAAAGCCAGTATAAAGGAGTTTCTTCCCATTCTCCCACATGGGTGCTGGGGTCCAAGAAGTTGATCCATCTTTTACTGATTTCTCAAGGCAATAGTAGAGAGCTGGATCAGAGGTAGTGCAACAGGGACTTGAACTGGTTCCCATACAGGATGCTGGCACTGCAGGCAGTGGCTTTATCTGCTACACCACAGTCCCTGCCCCCATAATGCCATTATGATTTTCACTGGAATTGCATTAAATCTATAAATTACTTTTGCAGCTTGGATATTTTGATAATATTAATTCTTCCAATCCACAAACATAGATTTTTCCATTTTTGGTTTCTTCTATTTCTTTCTAAATATTTTATACATTTTTTTGTCAGAGACATTTCACCTGCTATTATATTTATTCCAAGTTTTTTGTAGTTATAGTGAATGGGATTGATCTTACAAGATGTTTCTCAGGCATGACATTGCCACAAAACAAAAGCTATGGATTCCTGTGTATTAATTTTACATCTTGAAACTAACTACCAAACTCTGTAAAGAGTCCCAATAGTCTCTTAGTGGAGTCTTTTGGTTCCCCTGTATATAGAAACATCATCTGCATTAAAGGGATAATTTGACTTTGTCTTTTCCAATTTGTATCCTTTTGATTTATTTTTCTTCCTTAATGGTTCTGGATCAATCTTCCAGGACTGTATTTAATGGCAGTGGTGCTAGTTCTGGATCGTAATGGAAATGCTTCCAACCTCTCCCCATTCAGTATGAGGCTGGCTGTGGTTTTGTCATATATTTCTTTGATTGTGCTAAGGAAAGTTCCATCTGTACTCAATTTGTTAAAGGCTTTAATCATGAAAGGATATTGTAATTTACCAAAGGTTCTCTCTGCATTTAATAAGATAATCATGTTATTTTTTATTTAGTTTGTTAATGTGATGTATGACATTTATTGATTTGCAAATGTTCAACCTTCTCTGCATATCAGGGATAAATCCCACTTAGTCCAGGTGAATGATTTTTCTGAACTGTTGTTGGATTTGATTAGCTAGTATTTTGTTGAGGATTTTGCATCTGTGTTTGTAGAGGATACTGTTAACATGTTCCCAGGGAAGCACACTCTCCTGACACAGGGCATGGCAAAAATTCTGTCTCTGCATTTACAGGTTGGATGGGCATATGGGAAGCAAAATATGAGCAAGTGTAACCATTTGTCCTAACATCAGACGAAATATACTTTTAACACAAAACAATGAAAAGAGACAAAGAAGGGCATTATGTAATGAATGAGGGATAAAGTCAACAATAAATTGTGACTATAATAAATGTTTGTAAAGAATTATTTATTTATTTGAAAGTGGTACACAGAGAGAGGAGAGGCAGAGAGAGAGAGAGAGAGAGAGAGAGAGAGAGAGAGAGAAAGGTCTTCCATCTGCTGGCTCACTCCCCAATTGGCCTCAATGACCAGAGACGTGCTGATCCAAAGCCAGGAGCCAGGAACCTCCCCCAGGTCTTGCATACAGGTGCCAATCCAAAGTCAGAATCCAGGAGGTTCTTCTGAGTCTCCTGCATGGGTACAGGGTCCCAAGGACTTGGGCCATTTCTGTTGCTTTCCCAGGCCATAACAGAGAGCTGGATCAGAAGTGGAGCACCCAGGACTGGAACTGGCACCCATATGGCATGCCACTACTGCAGGCGGCAGCTTTACACAATAAGCCACAATGCCAGCTCCTTGTACTTTTTTATAATTCACCAATAAAGGCATTTCATCCTTTTATTTCTCCTTATTTTGTGGTTTTACTTAAATTATGTTTATTTATTATCTCCCATAATCTAATATCTCTTTATAATTTTCTCATTAATTATAATTCAAATGAAATTTTGTTTATTTGTAACATATTCTTGAATGACTGTTGTTTCTAAAAATTTAGCTGTTTTATCTGTATTATTCTATTTATAGATGTACAATTGTTTACATACAGCACTCACTCCTGCAGTTTGTTAATGTGATGTATCACATTGATTTGTGAATGCTGAACTATCCCTGTATACCAGAGATAAATCCCACTTGGGTCAGATGCATGATCTTTCTTATGTATTGTTGGATTTGATTGCCTAGACTTTTGTTGAGAATTTTTGTGTCTATCTACATCAGGGAAATTGGACTGTAGTTCTCTTTTTCTGATGCGTCTTTTTCAAGTTTGGGAATTATGGTGATGCTGCTTCATAGAATTAGGGAGGGTTCCCAAATTGTTTTCAATAGCTTGAGAAGAATTGGAGTTCTTCAAACGTCTGGTAGAATTCAGCAGTGAAGCCATCCAGTCCTGGGCTTTCCTTGGCTAGGAGGATCTTTATTACTGATTCAATTTCCATCTTGAATATGGGTCTGTTTAGGTTTTCTGTGTATTAATGGCTCAATTTCACTAGGTTATATGTTTCCAGGAATCTATCCATTTCTTCCAAGTTTCCCAGTTTGTAAGCATACAGCTCTTTGGAGTTATTTTTGAGAATCTTTTTCTTTCTGTGATGTCTGTTGTTATATTTCCTTTTTCATCTTTAATATTACTGTTTTGGGTCTTCTCTCTCCTTTAAATGGTTAGTTAGGCCAGTGGTGTGTCAATTTTGTTTATTTTTTTTAAAAAAACTAGCTCTTTGCTGATCTTTTGTAACTTTTTGTTTCACGTTTTTTGATTTCTTGTTTAATTTTAATTATTTTTCCTACTCATATCTTTTGGTTTGCTATTATTTTCCAGATTCTTGAGACGCATTGATAGCTTATTTATTTGGTGCCTTTCCTATTGCTTTATGTTGGCACCAATTGCTATAAATTTTCATCTTAACATGGCTTTTGCTATATCCCATAAGTTTTGATACGTTATGTTCATCTTCTTTTGTTTCCAGAAATGTTTTGATTTCTCTTTTCAACTTCTTCTTGCCAGTACATGGAACTTACTCTAGGATTGACCAAATGCTAGGCCATAAAGCAATTCTCAGCAAATTCAAAATAATCGAGATTGAACCATTCATCTTCTCAGAAAATAAGAGAATGAAGCTGGATATCAGCAACTTATGAATCTCTGGAACATATGCAAACACGTGTATACTGAACACCATGCTCCTGACTGAACAATGGTTCATTAGAGAAAGTATATGCCTTATTTTAAAAGATTTATTTATTGGCTGGCGCTGCTGCTCAATAGGCTAATCCTCCACCTGTAGCGCCGGCACCCAGGGTTCTAATCCCGGTTGGGGTGCCGGTTCTGTCACAGTTGCTCCTCTTCCAGTCCAGCTCTCTACTGTGGCATGGGAAGGCAGTGGAGGATGGCCCAAGTGCTTGGTCCCTGCACCCACAAGGGAGACCAGGAGAAACACCTGGCTCCTGGCTACAGATTGGTGTGGTGCGCCAGCCACAGTGGCCATTGCAGGAAAAAGGAAAAAGGAAGACGTTTCTCTCTCTCTCTCTTGCTGTCCACTCTGCCTGTCAAAAAGAAAGAAAGAAAGAAAGAAAGAAAGAAAGAAAGAAAGAAAGAAAGAAAGAAAGAAAGAAAGAAAGAAAGAAAGAAAGAAAGAAAGAAAGAAAGAAAAAGAAAGGAAAAGAAAAGAAAAGAAAAGAGAAGAGAAGAGATTTATTTATTTATTTGAAAGTCACTGTTGGGAAGGGGGGACTAGAGAGAGAGAGAGAGAGAGAGAGAGAGAGAGAGAGACTTTCATTTGCTGGTTCATTCCCCCAAATGGCCACAGCCACAAGATGGAAGCTTCTTCCAGTTCCTCAACATGGGTGCAGGGGCCCAAGAACTTGTTCCATCTTCCACTGCTTTCCCATGTTATAGCAGAGAGCTTATTGCAAGAGGAGTAGTCAGAACATGAACTGGCACCCATATTGGATATGGTCACCAATGGCAGAGGCTCAACCAACTACACCACAGCACCAGCCTCCAGATAACGTTTTTATATGCTTATTTCTTTTGATTTATTGAGACAAGCTTTTCAAATTTTTTTCTGGATGGGCAAGACTTGTGTAAACTGGTCAGCACAATCATTCAACTAATCTCTATGCTTATGCTATATGCCTGGATCCTGGCTTGCCTTCTGCTTCCTCTGTAAGAGTCTCTCCATCCCTGCCTCAGTGAACTTGTCTTCAGATGGGAAGCAGGAGAAGTAGCACAAAAAGGAAGAAGCACCAGCCCTTCCTTTTGGTGCCATGTTTGGATGATGCCTTTTGTTGATGCTGTAGATCATTTTTATAAATTAATTTTTGCTGAAAAATTGAATAAGAGATGTAATTTATGTTTGGTGGATATTTATCCATCCTTAGACAATATATCACTCTTTGACAGACTGTGAACATACATGATCTCCACAGTCCACCCCACAATGAAAAATTATGAAGTACTATAGTATTTTATTATTGTATCAGTGCATATTGTGGATGATGGGAATACACAATGTTTCATTTGTCAATAGAGCAGAGACTGTTAATAATTTTCCCTCTGTGCATTGGACTGTATTGTATATCTACTCCCTTATAGTTCTCACCATGTAACTAAATTAGTGGAAAAAGAATTAGTGCCCCTTCCAAGCATATGCATTCAAACCTCTGTATCTATCCATGTTCTTTCCTTTTCCAGTGGTCTGCGATGTCAATTAGCCAGGTTACCCTTGAAAATTACCTGTGCCAATGACAAGGTTTTCATCAATACCAGCCCATGAATTATCATATGAAGAAGATTTGCCCTACTGACCTGCCCATACATCCTGAATTCTTATATAAGCAAGATATATGCATAATATGTTGATTTAATTAAGGCCTGTGTGTGCCAAATGAAGTCATGATGTAATGTGTTTTTTGCCCTGGCAAATGGTATTTAGAATATTGTATTAGATGTTAACATTTGTTTCTCTCTGGACTGCTTGTGTGTTATAGGTGTGAACAGGTATGATTATGTGCTTTACATGTCCATTTACACTCTGCATCTTTACTGAAGTTGAAATGAAGACAGCTTTAATTCCCAAGTCTTCCTCCAAGGGACCAGCAGAATATGCAAAGTGCCAAACTTTGATGGAAATTTCAGTTACCCCACAGGAATTTGAACCACTATTTGGAATATTCTGGTTGGCTTCATCCAATGAGCAATGGTCCTACCTCATAGGTGTTACTTGTTTACTATTAAGGACCAAGATAACCATAAATGTCTAGTTTCTCATTTTTCCAGAAATAACCAAACATTATCTTCTATATTCAATAATTATTTATAAATGATATTTTGCATATATGCATCTGGTTTTGTTTCTTACATTTACATGGGAGCACCACATTTATATCTTCACTATACAAAACACACAGATAGTTTTTATTCCTTAGTAAGTGAGTTCTTTGATTTTGAGATAATACTTGCCCAGTTATAGTTTTTTAAAAATATTTGTTTATTTATTTATTATCTCTACTAAGAAAGGGAGAGAACAGATAAAGACAAAGAGATCTTCCATCTACTGGCTCACTTTCCAAAAGGCAGAAATGTCCAGGGCTGGAGTAGTCCAAAGCCAGGTGCCTGGGACTCCATCATAGTCTCCTGTGTGGGTGGAGTTGGCCCAAGTACTACTATCATCTTCCACTGCTTCCCCTGGTGCATTAGCAGGAAACTGGAATGGGAGTGCCACAGCAGACTCAACAAGCACTTTGATACGGGAAGCTGGCTTCCCACATGGTAGCTTAACCCATTGTGCCACAATGTGAAACCCTTCTCAAATACTTAGGTGCTCAAACTTTTTTTTCAATATTCCTAACATCTAGGAGTCACACTTTCTTTTTCACTATAAAAAGAAATTACTAGTGAGAAATGTAATACTGTTAGTTCTCCAGTGCTTTCAGAAAGAAACCGTTTCTTTCTAGACTAAGCCGTCACCATGTCTGTGACACACTCAAATCACACATGCACTCACACACACACTCACACACACACACACACAGTATTTTCCCCCTTTTCCTCCATCGTTCACCCATAGCTCTTCCCTCTTCTCCTCTTCTCCACAACTAAGAATCCCCCTTCTTCCTTTATAAGAGGCCACTTTTCATGGAAAGCCAAGACACTCTGGCCAAAAAAGAAAAAAGAGGACCTAAATGAAAGATCTCTGCGAGTGAGATCCCAGTAGAAAGAACGGGCCATCAAAGAAAGAGGTACCTTTCTCTGAGTGAGTGATCTGAGGTATCACAAGCCTTAAACTGCACAGATAAGCACCTGGGTCATCTGAACTTTCCCTTTACTCTCAGACACCTGAATCCTCAGGAAAACTGGTGTATACTCACACTCACACACACTCACATATGCACACTCACACAAACACGTGCACACACAGACACACATACCCATACACACACATTCAGACACAAACACACACACACTCACACACACATGTACACACTCACACACACATACACATACACACACACTCACACATTCACACACACAAACACATGCACACAGACACACATACACACACTCACACTGAGACACAAACTCACACACTCAAACTCACACATGCACTCACACACACACTCACACACACACACACACAGTGTTTTCCCCCTTTTCCTCCATCGTTCACCCATAGCTCTTCCCTCTTCTCCTCTTCTCCACAACTAAGAATCCCCCTTCTTCCTTTATAAGAGGCCACTTTTCATGGAAAGCCAAGACACTCTGGCCAAAAAAGAAAAAAGAGGACCTAAATGAAAGATCTCTGTGAGTGAGATCCCAGTAGAAAGAACGGGCCATCAGAGAAAGAGGTACCTTTCTCTGAAAGGAGGAGTGAACCTCCACTTTGACTATGACCTTGTCTAAATAAGATCAAAGTTGGCGAACTCAAAAGGCTTACATAGCCTTGGCAACTCATGACTAGAGCCTAGGGAGATTACTGATGCCATAAACAAGAGTGCCAATTTGTTAAGTCAACAACAGGAGTCACTGTGTACTTACTCCTCATGTAGGATCTCTGCCCTTAGTGTGTTGTACATTGTGATTTAATGCTATAACTAGTACTCAAACAGAACTTTACACTTTGTGTTTCTGTGTGGGTGCAAACTGTTGAAATCATTACTTAATATACACTAAATTGATCTTCTGTATATAAAGATAATTGAAAATGAATCTTGATGTGAATGGAATGGGAGAGGGAGCAGGAGATGGGAGGGGTGTGGGTGGGAAGGAAGTTATGGGGGGAAAGCCATTGTAATCCATAAACTGTACTTGGGAAATTTATATTTATTAAATAAAAGTTAAAATAAATAAGAGGCCACTTTCTGATTACACTATTCCCAGAAGATACCCTGAGACATAGTTCTTGCTATCATTGCAGCTTGGGGACAGCATGTGTTTGCTAGGTGATTTACATTTGGTTTCTGCTTCAAGATTCCATCTTTGGAAACTTACTCAAATCTAGCACCTTTATGTGGTTATGCTCTTGGAGGGTTAGTCTATGGTGATAAAGAATGAAATGAGAACATTCAAGCACAACAGATTGCATAACCAATTTTACATAATCACTGTCCTGCTTGGTACTCAGTACAGTGTCAGGACCGTAACATGTCATCACTAAGGCCTCAGCAGCATTCTATGACCTACTGATGACATCACTACATTCCAGGGTCTCAGTGAATAGTTGCAGGACATTGACTTTAACATTTACATATTTTACTTGATATGAAAATAAGAAGATAGATGACATGGATTAAACAAGAAAGGCATTCGATGTGTCTAGTGAAACTGTTATTAAATTTCCTCAATGGTGAGAATATGGGTGTGTCCAAGAGGATTAGGATGTGAGTCATGCTTATTGTATTATGGAAGATAATGAATATTAATAGTAGTAGTGTTTAACTTATGTTCAAGCTATTAATGTTTGAAAATATATATTTCCATTGTTTGAACATTAAACAATGTATACATATATCAAAACAGCCATAGCATCCCATATATATGTAGAATTTTTCCATGTGGGATATATGTACATATATATGTGTGGGTTTAAAAATATCTCATTGATCCATATAGCATTTACTGAATTTCCCTTGATACTGTGATCAATCTTACGTATCTTCACGATGAGACCTCTATTGATACTCCTCCTCATCACTTCCCATTTAATCTGGGAGAACATATAGCCCTTGACTTTTTTTAAAGATTTATTTTTTTATTTGAAAGTTATAGAGTTACAGAGAGAGGTAGAGACAGAGAGAGAGGTCTCCTATCTGCTGATTCACTCCCAAATGGCTGCAATGGCCAGAGCTGTGCCAATCCAAAAGCAGGAGCCAGGATTTTCTTCTGGGTCTCCCACATCGGTGCAAGGGCCCAAGAACTTGGGCCTTGTTCCACTACTTTCCCAGGCCATAGCAGAGAGCTGGATCAGAAGAGAAACATCCAGGAATAGAACCAGCACCCATATGGGATGACAGCACTTCAGGCATGGGTTTTAACCCTCTGCACCACAGCGCCAGCCCAAGTCCTTGACATTTTTTTTAATTTTATTTAATTAATATAAATTTCCAAAGTACAGCTTTTGGATTACAGTGGCTCCCCCCATAACTTCCCTCCCACCCACACCCCTCCCTTCTCCCGCTCTCCCATTCCATTCACATCGATTTATTTTCAATTATCTTTATATATAGAAGATCAATTTAGTATATATTAAGTAAAGATTTCAGCAGTTTGCACCCACACAGAAACACAAAGTGAAAAATACTGTTTGAGTACTAGTTATAGCATTAATTCACAATGTACAACACACTAAGGGCAGAGATCCTACATGAGGAGTAAGTGCACAGTGACTCCTGTTGTTGACTTAACAATTGACACTCTTCCTCTTATCAGGAATTCTGTTCCATCAATCCTCCTGGTCCCAGTCTATGTCATGTGAAAATTTCTGGGTCCTCTTATAGAATTTCAACTCTGGGGTAACTACATTATACCAACTACCTAGTGTAGAACATATTTCAAATCTGAACTAGCCTCTTTAATTCTTGTCACTGGTCCTTAATCTCATTCATCGTGAGCACTGAGTGAAGATGAGATATTTATAAAGAAATTCTCACCCTGGTTACATAGCAGAAAAAATAAAGTTAAATTGAGAGATAGAAACTATCTTCCATATATCAAACTGTTCAAAACTATACCCAATAATATAGGGAGGACATGTAGGAAGGAGGAATCTTCATGAAGTAAAATTCAGTTTAAATCTCTGTAACAACATTGCTGAGCAATTAGGCAACACTTTATAAAATGAAATAAATGTATAAGCCATGGCTGTTTAATCTCACTCCATAAAGAAACATTCAGAAGAATGATATTCATTGCATTATTTAGGCTATCAAGGTGTCATAATTTTTAGTTTCCAGCTAAAGAGGAAAGGATGAGCAAATTACAGGTGGTTCATGATAGAGAATTCATTTCCAAGAAGAGAAATCAAGTCAATTAAACTCTATGCCTGGAGGTGGTGCCCTGGCAAGTAGGCTAATCCTCCACCTGTGGGACTGGAATCCCCTGTGGGCTCTCGTTCATATCCTGTCTAATCATCTTCTGATCTAGCTCTCTGCTTATGGCCTGGGAAATCAGTTAAGATGTTCCAAGTACTTGGAACTCTGTACTTGGCATAAGAGACCAGGAAGAAGCTCCTGGCTCCTGACTCCTGGCTTCTGATCAGCCCAGTTTCGGCCCTTACAGCCATTTTGGGGGTGGAACATCTTTCTCTCTCTCTCTCCCTCCCACCTTTAACTCTAGCTCTCAAATAAACAAATATATTTTACAAATAAAGTGTATTTCTATGTGGAGGAGTGTCAGGAAAGAAGTGATCAGAGATTTAAAAAAATTGAACTCTGGGCTGGTGCCATGGCTCACTTGGTTAGTCCTCTGCCTGTAGCTCCAGCATCCAATATGGGCACAAGGTTCTAGTCCAAATGCTCCTCTTCCAGTCCAGCTCTCTGCTGTGGTGTGAAAAAGCAGTGGAGGATGGCCCAAGTGCTTGGGCCACTGCACCCACATGGGAGACCAGGAGGAAGTACCTGGCTCATGGCTTCAAATTGGTGCATCACCGGCCATAGTGGCCATTTGGGGGGTGAATCAATGGAAGGAAGACCTTTCTCTCTGTCTCTCTCACTATCTATAACTCTACTTGTCAAGTAAATTAAAAAAAAAAAAAAAACAGAACTCAACGAAATACAAGTGGCTACCTTAAAAGGTTAATGACTTGAGGGTATTGTTAAACCAATTCTCTAAAATATTTAAACAAGAAAAGAGAAAGAAAAAAACTTGTCCAAAAGTAAACATGGACCATATTAGTTCTAGATCCAAGAGATTCGTTCTTTTATTTTCAATCTCTGCTATAGAAAATCACTGCAAATTTTATGGTTTAAAATACAAATATATCATCTTAAATTTTTTGAAATCATGAATGTTAAAATAGAAATCTGTTGCCACATAGTTCTGGGGGTCAGAAGTCCATTTCAGGAACAAGAGTCTAAGATCAAGGTGTGGGTGTGGCTAGTTCTGATTGAAAGCTATGAAGAATCCATCCCTGCCTCTGGAGCTTCCAGAGACTGCCTGCCTGCAGCCTTCTTCTCTTGTTCAGTTTTCATCTTCATAAGGCATCTTGCCAACACCTGCTTTCACTGTCATACTTTTACTCTAGCTTACACCTTCTTTGTTCCCTTTCACACAGAACTGTATGGTTTTGTTGACCACATCCAGGACACTCAAGAAAAGTTTTCTAGTTAAAAATCTTTTACTTAGCCACATCTGCAAAGTCTGTGGTGCTATGCAAGGTGCATATTCAGAAGCTGTGGGGATTGGGAGATTGACATTTGGGGAGGGAGTGCATATTTTCAGTCAGTCTCACCAAGATAATGTCAAAAAACATCATAAAGACTTCACCTTTAGTAAAATACAGTACCATGAATGTAGAAATCTCATACAAAGCAAAAGCAATAGGGAAATATAGTTACAAACAAATACATAAACATGCTGAGTAAAGCAAAGAAAAATGAAGTAAAAAATTAAAAAGTCCAGTTGGAAATGCAACCTAATTAAAGAAATGCAAGATAATTATTCAAGCTCTAAAATTTAGACAACTGGACTCAACAAGAACCGTAGGACAATATGGTCAATTCAAACAAACAAAAATAGAAGTGGAAATTCAGTTATGAAAAAAAAACTCTAAAAACAGCTCTTGACAGAGAAAATAAGTAAATTGAGCCAGAAAGAAACAGAGTAAAAGTTAAAATAGGGACTAGTATAAATATTTATAAGGTAAGTGCAAAGGAACTGTCTAACCATAAAATTAGAGAATAATAGATGTTAAAAAGAATTGCTAAATGATGCAACAAAGTAGCATGTAGTGTTTCAGAAGTAAAGAGTTTAACAAATAAGCAAGACGACTTACAAGAGAACTTTAAAATGTTCATGGAAAATAAAATTATAAGACATTTGTTGGGAACCAGAATGTTTAGAATTTCATGTAAAGTTGTTTTTCATAATATGTGTTTTCTGTGAACTTTTTGAAGACTCTTTATGCTGAAATTGAAGCATGATAGGCACTTTCCACAAACATTGTAGAGAACCCCTTTGTAGCAGTCTCTGAATAATTGGTTAGTAAACTACTGATGACAGTTTTCTAAATTTAAATGGAAGAAAAATTGAGCAGTAATCAGGGAAATGTAAGCAAAAACTATAACATGTGATAACATATGTGCTGATTTTCAGAGAATAAAAGCCAGATATCACTAACTGCTGGCTAGGATTCTGAGGAGTGGGACTCTCATATTTTTGATGTGTAAGAATATAAGGAAGTAGTACTACTCTGAAAAGTACATTGAGAATAGTTTTTTAATATGTGTACTTTGATGCAGTGACTCTACCGCTGGCTATACATTCCATAGAAATGTCAGTGCACAGAAGAAATATATAGAATTGTAATAGAAAACAATGCCAAACAAGGAAAATTTAGTTCAAAAGATCTATAAATCAGAGAAAAGATAAATAAGGTAGAATAGTATAAAACTGGAATAGTATAAAACAATTAAAATATATGAATTGGGGAAATGTGCATAAATTTTGAAATCATTCTTTTAAGAAAAAATGCAAAATATGCAAGGATACATTCAAGATGATAATAAATGTAATGTTTGGGGATTAAAACATATCTCTAGATTTGTATGGGTACAGTTTTATCTTTATTTTAAATTTTTTATTTTATTACTTGAATGTCAGAGAGACAAAAGGAGGGAGAGAAGGAGCAAAGAATGGAGTGTGGGAGAGGGAGGAAGAGAGAGAGAGGAGGAGAGAGTTAGAGGAGGAGAGAAAGAGAGAGAGAAAGAGAAGGGAAGAGAGAGAGATTCAGAGAGAGAGAGAGAGTCAGAGAGAGAAATGTCTTCCATCTGCTGATTCACTTCCATGTGTCCACAATAGCTAGAGCTAGACCAGTCCAAAGCCAGGGGCCTGGAACTTCATCTGGGCTCCTGGGTGGATGACAGGGACCTCTGCTGACACCCAGGGTGTGTGTTAGCAAGAAACTGGGTCAGAAACAGATCCAGAACTTGAAATCAGGCTGTTTGATATGAGCTGTGGGCTGCAAGCAAACTGCTGTACTAAACTTGTGCCCCAACATCAATGCCTACTTATGTGGTCACGGTATAAATCATATGCTTAATCAAATAATTTTGTACTTGTCATGTTAAAAATATAAACATAAGAATTCATTAGCAGTTTTCTCAACAGAAGGAGCAAGGAAAATTAATGAAATCTAGGAAGGATGTACACAGAGTTGCATCCCTGTCTCTAATACCTGCTTCTTTTATTTCTAATAAAATATGAGAAAGTTAAAATTTGGCAGTTGAGTAGTAGATGCAAAAGTGTTCACTATATTATTCCCACACTTCCCTGTTTTCTTCTAATATATCATAATGCACTGTCAAATGAGATCTAAAATGAATTATAGTGCCTTTTAATTACTAAAAAGGAATTCAAGTTGCAAAAGGCATTTATCCTTGGGATAAACTGATATCAGACAGTGTAGAATCATTTTCTACTAGACATTAAATTCTTTTTTCATTTTAAACTGAGTTCAATGGTAGCCTTGTGTTAACAATCAGAAATCTTGAAAATCATATTTGGATTTTGTTGATCACAGTACAGGTGAGATGTAGAATTGAGTGAGAATGGACTGATAGGAAAACAGTAACACACATAATATTTCAGAAACATGCTGGCTCCCTTTGAAAGATGTAGGAAGTCACTGTTTATAACAAGTTTCCTTTGTTGAACACTTACCCTATGTCACCCACTGCTCTCTGGGACCTGCAAGCAGCCTCTCCTTTAGCTATCAAAGTGACCCTGAGATACATGTGCTTAGCTTTTCTTCCTTGATGGAACTGATCATGAAAGCACACATTTTAAGTTAGTTTTCCAAAGTCTCAAAATAATCCTGTCAAGCAGATGCAATTCAAGAGCACACCTTCTTAACTACAATGAAATTCTGTCAGTCATAGTATGCAAAAGTGGTAGGAAAATATATTTGTAGATAGCAGCTCACCAGTGGAGAGGCAACAACATCATGATTTAGCATTCATAAGAATGCAGTCTGCCAATTTTCAGATTTGATTATGTTTACAGCTTTTATATCTACTGTTTAGGATTTTTTTTTATTGTTTTGTTCTTCTTACTTCTACTTTTTATTGTTTTGTTTTACTTAGTGGAAGGGTAAGCCCATGATTATAAAATAAACTGAAAATATGTCAATGTAAAAATTAAAAGAAAGAATAAAAAAGGAAAGATGAGGGATGGCGAGAGACTGGGCTGAAGGTAGGGTAGGGTAGAAAGTCTCACAATGATCCTAAATCTATACACATGAAATACATGAAATTCACTCAAATTATATAAATAAAAAATTATAGTCTACCAAGAAAAGCATGTAGACAGAATGCATGTGAACAGGAACCACTGTAGGGAAGTGAGAATTTTTTTTCTTTTTTTTTAAACATTTATTTAGTAAATATAAATTTCCAAAGTACAGTTGATGGATTACAATGGCTTTTTTCCCCCATAACTTCCCTCCCACCCACACCTCTCCCATCTCCCACTCCCTCTCCCATTCCATTCACATCAAGATTCATTTTCAATTATCTTTATATACAGAAGATCAATTTAGTCTATATTAAGTAAAGATTTCATCAGTTTGCACCCACACAGAAACACAAAGTGTAAAATACTGTTTCAGTACTACTTATAGCATTAATTCACCTTGGACAACACATTAAGGGCAGAGATCCTACATGAGGAGTAAGTACACAGTGACTCCTGTTGTTGACTTAACAAATTGACACTCTTGTTTATGGTGTCAGTAATCTCCCTAGGCTCTAGTCATGAGTTGACAAGGCTATGGAGGCCTTTTGAGTTCGCCAACTTTGATCTTATTTAGACAAGGTCATAGTCAAAGTGGAAGTTCTCTCCTCCCTTCAGAGAAAGGTACCTCCTTCTTTGATGGCCAGTTCTTTCAGAGATCTTTCATTTAGGAGATCTTTTCATTTAGGATCTTTCAATTTTGCCAGAGGGTCTTGGCTTTCCATGCCTAAAATACTCTCATGGGCTCTTCAGCCAGATCCAAATGCCTTAAGGGCTGATTCTGAGGCCAGAATGCCATTTAGGACATCTGCCATTCTATGAGTCTGCTGTGTATCCTGCTTTCCAAGTTGAATCGTTCTCTCCCTTTTTTATTCTATCAGTTAGTATGAGCAGACGCTAGTCTTGTTTGTGTGATTTATTTGACTCTTAGACCAAAAGGTAAATAGAATCTACTATTGAATGGATGATGCTGCACTATCATCACCTTACTTAATTTTATCAATTCCAAAGACATGAAAGTGAACTACAGGGAAAACAATGAATCTATGTGGTTATACATCTCATACTCGGTACATATGGTATTTGGAAAAAGGTCTGTAAGCCCAAATCCATGTTTTGAGATAGCAGACAACATATGTTTGGACACTGAATATAAAATCTTCACCGTGTCTGTTAAGATCATTGGGGTACTGTCTTTATCATCATGTCTGTACCTACAAGCCACACTTGTTTACCCATTGAAGGGAAAGGAAAGGGAAGGACAGTGAGGGACATGAGTCACAATGCCCTCCAAGGAAACAATTGTAGAGAAACATGTCATGCTGTCACTGCCATACTCTACCATTGTCCCTCAGTGTCATGAGTTACATAGCAGAATGAAAAGCAAGTGTGACCAAAGGATTAGTCACCACAAAGCAAAGAAAATGTCCAGGTTTAACACCTGTCTGAAAACAGAACCGCATCTATTCTTCAGTACCGGCATATTAAATAGTGGAAAAGAAACCCCAGGCACTAAGTACTGGGTGCATTAATCCCCTGGGTATAGACAAATGCTTATTCTTGGTGCAGAATTAATGGATGTCTTAATTCTTCAAAGTATGGAGAGACAGAATGTATTAAAAGAACTATTCACTGAAATAATAGTAGAAAATTTCCCTAAGTTAAAGACAGATATGGCTTCATTCTGGTCCAGCCCTGGCCACCGTGGTCTATTGGAGAATAAACTAGCAGGTGGAAGATCTGTCTCTCTCTCTCTCTCTCTCTCCCCTCATCTCTCTGTAACTCTGCCTTTCAAATAAAATAACAAACCTTTAAAAGAAGATTAGTACTTCTACTCGATTTCTGGGAATGATCTGAGCACCCAAGCACAGGAAGTACACAGAACTACTAATACATATTATCAGAAAAATCTTCCACCACAACACATTATTGTCAAACTTTCCAAAGTAAAACATAAAGCAAAGCTCCTAAAATGTACCTGAGAGAAATGCCAGCTTAGCTTAAAAAGATCTCCAATTAAATTATCAGCTGATATCTCATCAGAAACCCTACAAACTAGGAGACAATGCAGAGAAATGGTTCAAGTCCAAAAATAAAAATGAAAAAAAAATGAAAATCCCTTCAACCCAAAATATCATTCCCAGAAAAGCTCTCATTTGTAACTGAAGATGAAGACATCCCAAACAAACAAATGGAAAGAATTTGTCACCACTCATCCACATTGACAAATTATATACCTAAGGATGTACTAAAGCACGGAATCAGAGAAAGATACTTAGCATCACAGAACCATATGAAGGCAGAAATCTAGTAGAAGTACTAATCTTTCAAAGGTTTGTTATTTTATTTGAAAGGCAGAATTACAGAGAGATGAGGGGAGAGAGAGAGAGATAGGGAGAGACAAATCTTCCACCTGCTAGTTTACTCTCCAATAGACCACAATGGCCAGGGCTGGACTAGACGAAAGCCAGAAGCCATGGACCTCTTCTATGTCTCCCACATAGGTGCAGGGGCCCAAGGGCTTGGGCCACTGTACACTGCTTTCCCAGCGAGCTGGGTTTGAATTAAAGCAGTTGGGACTTGAACTGGTACCCACATGGTATGCCAGCTCTGCAGTTGGTGGTTTAACCCACCACACCACAACATCAGCCCCAAAGGTACAATCTTAACTGACATAATAAGTACTAGGCCAAATGGTTATCTCTCATTTTTTGTCTTTGCCATATTTAAAACTAGTACACATGACTGTCCCTTAAAAATTCTTATCTGTTTGTTTCTCTCTTGACCTTATTATTGATTTCTTGTATTTCTCCTGGAATTGTGTTTTCCTACTAGTAACACACATTCAATATTCCGTGTGGTCTCTGATTTATCCCATTATGCAATTCTCCTTGACATATCTGGTAGGCTGTGATCTGTTGCTCCTGTTTCCTTACAGCTTAAGCCTTAAATATAACTTTAGACCATATTTTCTACTCTATTGAGAGATTCTTTGTGACTTTGCAAATGGCATCTCAAGCCCAGCAAATCTGAAATGAAAACCATAGCATTCATTCTTCTTTAATGCTTGCATAAGGAATTACCACCAGCTAGCCTTGACCCACATTACCAAAATATGATTTTTTCCTTGGACTCCTTCCTCTTTCATGTAATGATTTCATCTGGTGTAAAATCCTGTTACTTCTATTTCCTCACTTTTAAATCTTTATTCTAAATTTTATTTACATGCAGAGTATAAAATGAGGAGGAGTGGCTGCTCATTAAAATTAATTTTTATATTAACAATGTCACTCATTTAAAAAATTTGGAATAATGAAGTAACCCATTGATGAGTTCTGTTTCCTCCTGAGATGTGCTGGTACATAACAGTCAGTAGGAAAAAGCATTCTGGAGTTAGAGCAATACATGTGAACCATTATGAAGAGAAAAGTCCGTAACAACACTGGGAACACAGTTTTAATGCTTCTTACCTGTGTTAAGGGTTTGGTAAATAGCTCAGCTATATCTTCAGGTATTGGCCTTCAGCACAAAAACTTAACTTGCCACTTGGGATGTCAACATCCCATATCAAAGTACCTGATTTGGGTCCTTGATAATCTCCATATCACCCATCTTTTTGCTAATGTTCATCTTGGAAGGCAGCATATAATGAAATTGCTTTAGTCCCTGCCACCCACTTAGGAAACCTAATCAAGTTTGACTCCTGGATTTCTCCTGGTTGAAGTGAACATTTGGCTAGTGAATCATAAAATGGAAGATCTTTTCTTCTCTCTCTGCCTTTCAATTAAAAATTAAATCAATAGTAAATTTGAGCTATTCTTCTTGTCTCATGTGAATCCATTTGGAGTGGGCTTCCAATCCCAGCTTACTGCTAATGAAAACACTAGGAGTTGGCAGGTGTTTCCTCAAGTCCTTGAGTTCCTGTCACCCATGTTGGAGACCTAGATTGAATTATAGACACCTGGCTTCATCCTGGGCCAGGACTGGTATTGCTGGTTGTGTGGAGAGTAAATAATCTGATAGTCCATCTGTCTCTGTCTCTGTCTCTGTTACTCCTGTCTCTTGTGCCTTTCAAATAAAATAAATAAGTAGAAAGTTTTAAAACGATGGAGCCTGTATGGATGACAGTACTGAAGGGCTGCTTCTGGTGATGCAATTGTCATTGGCAAAGTCCAGAGGGAAGCACAGGGCTTCACATGGCAAGAGAAAGAGAGCATGAAAGTGTCCCTTTGATGTCTTTGAAAGCCAATCCTGAGAGATTCACCAAGATGACCTCATCCAATCTTATTTTACCTCTTAATTCCCCCTAACCACAAGTCAAATTAACTTTCCAATTTCTTAATATCTCAAATTTGTAACTGTCCCCATTAAATGATATTCAAATCACAGACACACACAATGGAATATTACTGTGATCTAAAAAGAAAAATTTGATAATTTGATAAAATTTTGATAAACACAACAACATGGATGAATGTTGAAGACATAATGTTCCATGAAATAAGTAAGTAGGAAGAAGACAAATGTTTTGTATACATTCACACCAGCAGCAAATGATATGCTTCTCCAGCCTTGTCAACACATTTTTTCCATAATAGGCACTGTAATTGATGTAATGTGGTGCTTCATTGTGATTGTCATTTTCAGTTACTCCATAATGGAATTAATTCAGGAAAGTCTTCATGCTCATGTTCCAATTCATTACTATAAAATAATCCACTAAAATGCTCTCAGGAAGTAGATTCATAGAGTAAGGTCCATAATCCATCCAGCATGTACTGCCAGCTTTTCTCTTATTGTAGTCTGCTATTCATTACCTATTTCTCCCAATCACAAAATGTGACAATACCCACTAAACATGAAGAATCTCACCTGATCTTGTATGTAAAGTCTTTTTTCAAGTTTGGTCACATAGACATGGTTGAGCAAGATTATCTTTGACCTTAGTCTCCAGCATATTCACAAATTGAGTTGATACCACATGATCCAAAATCTGCCACTATAAATCCTGTTGCAAGACTAGACTGTCCATGTGATCCAAAATCTAAGGCTAAATTAAGATATTCATGAGAAAAAGCCCCATGATCTGGATAAATTCCAACTTTGGTTTGTGAAGTATTAATTCTTTCTTATACAGGTTATGATTTGCACCCCAAATTTTTTGATCAAGTTTGAAAGGTATGCTGTGCTTTCTTTGTCAGTTATTTCAAGAATTTTTTATTTGTTTTTTGATTTCTTCTGTGATCCACTCATCATTCAGGAATATGTTCTTTATTCTCTATTTGTGGTATATTTCCTAGAATTTCTTTGGTTGTTCAACTCCACCTTGATTCAATTATGGTCAGAAAAATTACACGATATGTTTCCACTTTTTAAAAAATTTGTTGAAACTTGCTTTAAGACCACAGTTCATTGTAGGGGATGCTCAGTTCATTGATGAAATGAATTTCTATGTTGCAGCTGTGGGAATGAATGTTGCATTTGGTTTATATTGTTGATGAGCTCTGTTTTGTACTTTGTATATTTTTATGTATGTATTACATAATGAAAATGATGTGTGGAAGTACCCCATAATTACTGTGTTGAAGCCTAAGTCTCCTACAACCATTAACATTTGTTTTGTAAAATTGAATGCCCTAGCATCGGTTGCAAATATACGTACCATCATCAAATCTTCTAATTAAATTGATCCCTTAATCATTATATGATTTTCTTCATCTCCTTTAACAATTTTTTTCTTAAAGTCTATTCTGTCTGATAGAAATACAGCTAGTCCTGCTCACTTTTGATTTCCATTTGCATGATATGTATTTTCAACTTTTTATTTTCAGTTTGTGTGTGTGTTCATTGATAAAGTGTGTTTTGTATAGCTTGGTCTTGTTTTTTTTTTTTTTTTTTTTATCCATTCAACCAATCTGTACCTTTTATTTGTGGAATTTAGTTCTTTTATGTCAAATAATTATTAATATGTGATGATTTTGTTCAGCCATTTTCCCATAAATATCACTATTGTTTGTTCAGAATCACAATTGTTCTATTTTAAAGACTTTATTTGTTTGAAATGCAGAGATACAGAGAGAAGGACAGAGAAGGAGGGAGAGAGAGAGAGATTTTCCATCCACTGGTTCACTCCCTGAATGGGTGGGCCATGCTGTAACCAGGAATCAGGAGCTTATTCCAGGTTTTCCACATGATGGCAGGGGCCTGAGAACTTGAACCCTCTTTTGTTGCCTTCCCAGGAACATGAGCAAGGAGCTGAGTCAGAAGTTGAGCACTCAGGGCATGAACTGATGACCATATGGTAAGGCAGCACTGAAGACTGTGGCTTCACCTGCTATGCCACCATGCTGGACCCACCACTATTCTTTTGCTATGGGGTTTTCCGTCTTCACCTTCTTTCATGATGCTGATTTCTGTTCTCTCTGTATGTAATACATCCTTAAGTATTATTTGTAAGGCTGTTCTGATGTTGAAAAATCAGAATTGGAGTATCCAGGACTCATAATGGTGCCTACATGGGATGCTGCACTTCAGATAATGGGTTTGCCAGCTACATCACAGTGCTGGCCCTGTTTGTTTATTTCTTATGAGAACCATTCTAACAGTGGTCAGGTGAAATCTCATTGTGGTTTTGATTTGAATTTCTAAAGCTACTGAATCTAAGTATTTTTTCATGTGCTGTTGGCCATTTGAATTTCCTCTCTTGAAAAATGCTTGTTCAAGTCTTTTGCTCATTTCTAAACTGTATTGTCTGCTTTGATGTTGTTGAGATCCTGAGCTCTTTATAGTTTCTGGATATCAATCCTTTATTAATTTCACAGCTTGAAAATATTTTCTCCCATTCTGTAGGTTGTCTCTTCATTTTGGTGACTCCTTTTTTAAAAAATTTTTTGCAGTACAGAAGCTTCTCAGTTTGATGCAATCCCCTTTGTCATTTTTGGCTCTGATTGCCTGTGTTTCTTTTTTTCCCCAATACGTCTTTGCTTATGCCAATGTCTTGCAGAGTTCCACCAAACTCTCTAGTAGTTTGATGGTATCAGGTCATAACTTTAGGTATTTGACAAATTTTGAGTGGATTTTTTTTGTAAAGTCTAAGGAAGGAGTCTTGCTTCAAACTTCAGAATGCAGAGACCCAGTTTTCCCAGCACTGTTTGCTAAAGAGATTGTCCTTGCTCCAGAGATTGATTTTAGCTACTTTGTCAAAGATAAGTTGGTTGTATATGCATCAATTGATTTCTGGAATTTCTATTCTGTTCCATTGGTCTACACATCTATTTTTTGGCAGGTCTTTATTTCACCTTGATTTATGGATGAGATCTTCCATGGGTGCTCTGGGTTGTCTGTGAACCCAAATGCAAGAAATTGCTTTCATTTTTTAAAGATTTATTCATGATATGGTTCACTAGTTTTGTTCCTCCCTCATTCATCATGCCTCAGCTATCCCCTGCCTTGAGTTGCCTCCTGACTTTAAGAAAAACTAATGTAAATCAGCTTGTGTTCTCCATGTTGGGGATTTACATAATGCTAGTTACTTAATTCTGGCTACTAACTCTCCCTCCATAATATATTTAGATTTTGGCACAAGCTACTACGGAACCAACTTCCATTGAGGTAAAACATGTTGGTAGATTCAGATTCCCATCAGGAAAATCTCTAAATTATTTGGCATAGACCATAATGCTAGTGTCCTATTATCTGTGCTTAGCAGGAAAGATCACACAATAAACAGTGAAGAAGTATGGGAGGAAGTTATTGTTCCCATATGATTTACTAGTAAAATAGTATCTGAAACCCTGTCCAATATTAATCACTATGGGCAGTTGTATCCTGCAATGTTAGTGTTTGTGTAGCATTCATTAACTAAAGTTGTACCTAATACAATGTTACTAATTAAATGCGCTGCATGAATAAATGCTGTTTCTTTGTAATAGTAAGAGTGAAATAATTTAACCCTTTGATACTGAGTTGCCTTATAGGAAAGGGTACACAAAAATCTCCATTAATTGAAAGTATGTCATAAACTCTTGCATACCAAGCCATCAACAATCATGGAGATCCATAAGTGTTTGGTGCAGCAGTTAAGATGCTGCCTCTTGTGATGCCTGTATCCCACATTGGAATGCCTGGTTCACACGTTGGCTCTGGTTCTGATTCCAGCCTCCTGCTAACATGTACCCTGGAAGACAAAAGGTGTTGATTACAGTGCTTTGATTCCTACCACTCATGTGGGAGATCCAGGTAGAGCTCTAGGCTTCTGGTTTCAGCCTAACCCAGCCTTTGCTGTTATGGCATTTGGGGAGTGAACCAGTGAATGGGAGACCTCTATTTCCACCTTTCAAACACATTTTTTTTAAATCAAGAATTAGACAGAAGTAAAAGTTAAGAGACTGATGATAAGCCAGCTAGTAAAGTCTTCCAAACATGAGGGGGTAGTAAGTGATGAAATGTGATTCCATCAACTCCAATAATTTCAAATATCTTTATTGTTTCATTCAATGAATTTAATATTGTTCATCATTGAAGAGAAAATTTTAAGATATTTATTTTTTTTAAAAGGCAGAATGACAGGGAGGAAAATACAGAAATATAACAGAGTCTTCTATCCACTGTTTCCTTCCCCAAAGGGCCACAATGGTCAGGGATGAGACAAGCCAAACCCAGTAGCCTGGAATTCCATCTGGGTCACCCATGAGGGAAGTAGAGGCCTAGGCACTTGTGCCACCCTCTGCTACTTTCCAGGTTGCATCCTCAGTGAGCTGGATCAGAAACAGTGCAGCTAGGACTTGAACTGGCAGTCCCATATGGGAGACCAGCATTGCAGGTGGCAGCTCAATCTGCTGCACCACAGCTCTATCTCCTGGAAAGAAACTTTTTATTTTCACAATTTTTTTGACTCAACAATTGTGACTCTTAAGGGAGGAACATCGATAATGGTGAAAACTGCATGCATTGGAATTAGTGGCATTACTATAACTCCAGGAGCTGTATCAAAGTGCATAAAATGGTCTCTAGCACCTAGTAGAATGACATAGATAATAAATGCTTGTTGAAAATAGATCTTTGTAAATGATAGAATGGGGATGGGAGAGGGAAGAGGAAGAAGGGTGGCAGTATGTGCGGGAGGAGGGCAGGGTGGGAAGAATGACTATATTCCTAAATTAGTATATATGGAATGCATGAAGTCTTTATTCCTTATATAAAATTTTGATAAATAAATGAATGAATGAATAAATACATAAATAATTGCTTGTGTAATGACTGTCTAATAAAAAAAGCAAACACAACTTAAGAAGCCCATAATTAAGCAATTACAGTAAATCTATTTAATGGACTATCACACAGTCATCAAAATTAAGCTTTTTTTAAAAAAATTATTTATTTATTTGAAAGTCAGAGTTACACAGTGAGAAAAAGAGGCAGAGAGAGAGAGAGGTCTTCCATCTGCTGGTTCAGTCTCCAGTTGGCCACAGTGGCCAGAGCTGTGCGGATCCGAAGCCAGGAGACAGAGCTTCTTCCTGGTCTCCTACATGGGTGCAGGTGTCCAAGGACTTGGGACATCTTCTACTGCTTTTCCAGGCCATAGCAGAGAGCTGGATCAGAAGTGGAGCAGCCGGCACTTGAACTGGCACCTATATGGGCTTCCGGTAATGCAGGCGGTGGTTTTACCCACTATGCCACAGTGCCAGACTCAAAATTAAGCTTTTGAAAACTATCACTATATGACATGGAGTGGTGTTTGGTGTAGTGGGTATAATGCCTGCATCTTGTATCATCTCATATCAGAATGCCTCAGTTCAATGCTCACCTCCAACTTCCTGCTAGTGAAGATCCTGGGAAGCAATAGGTAATAACTCAAATAATTAGATCCCTGACACCCATATGAGACCTGAATTGAGATTTTGGTTCCTGGATTTTGCTGAACCTGGTCATTGTAGGCATTTGGGTAAGTGTACCAGTGAGTGAGAGTGCCCTTCAAATAACTAAACTTTAAAAAAAAAAAAAACTAGAAACATATTGTAGGTACATTATGATTATTCTCATGTAAAAATATCTGGATAACTAAAGTGGCAAACTATAATAATTATGCTTTTATCAAGCTAGTAGAACCTTGGGTGATTTTTTTAACATTTACTCTTTTTAAAAAGGTATTCATTTTGGATAAAAGGGAAATACTAAAAACCCCCACCATAGTGAAGTAGGTTCTGCTTTGTTTCTGGTATTTCCAACTCTTAGTCTATTTTTTGGGTAACTTTTGTCAGTCACATAGTGTTGATATACCATAATCTATTTGCCTACAGGAATATTTGACATGATAGCTTGTTTGTAATATTTCATTGGAAAAAAAGAAATGGTGGAGCCATATCATTACCCAAATTCCCTTTTATATGTTGAGGCTAAAATTTAAAAAATAAAAAAGGAAATCCCTGTGAGTATCAGTATTGTTACATTCATTTTGTCACAGTTTTTATATCTTTGTCAAAACAATGTTTTAAAATATAATACATACATAAAGATCTTTTGTTGATCTGTGATTATTTAAAATTACTGTACATGGATGAAATGATCATCTTTCTATTTTATTATTATTTATAGCCCTTGCCTATATCACCACTTTACTAGGGTTTTTTTTTCTTTAACTTGTTTATCTATTGAGTGGGACATTTACCTCATTGATGGTAATGTTACTTAAAATTGTTATCTCAGATACTGAAAAGGAGAAGGAAGGAAGGAAGAAGGAAGGAAGGAAGGGGAGAGTTAAGGGAAGGGAGAGTGAAGGGGGGAGGTTGCTAGGGAGGAAAGGAAGCATCATATTTTTAGAATTACATCTATAAGCTGCATTTAACCTGCCTTCTTTGTGTTAACATTACATTGCACAAAAGAACAAAATATTTCAGAAGAAAATAATATATTTCATGGAATACATATAGTCATCTATAATTGTTTTTGAGAGCTATCAATAGATCAGGTGGATTGAAATTTGGCCTAGTAATCAGCATGTGTCCATCTCATATCAGAGTGCCTGTGTTGAATACTTACCTCCAGCTTCCTGGGAATGCAGACCCTGAGATGTGGCAGGTGATGGGTCTCTGCCACTCACGTGGGAGACCTAGAGTGAGTTCCTTGCTTTGACTTCCACCCAGCCTAGCCCTTTCATTTCAGGCATTTGGGAAGTGAACCAGTGGGTAAAAGTGATCTCTCTCCTTGGTATTTCTGCTCTATTCTATCTCTCAAATAAATAAACAATTTATTAAAATACAAGATAAAACATGTGTAAAATATTTGGGTAGGAAAAGAGCTAAAAGTCATAATACTTGTGATTTTATCAAATTAGTGAATGATAATTATTTTACTTTATTCTAAAAAAATTCACTTTGAAAAAAAGAAATACTGAAAAGGATCAATAATAAAAAACAAATCTGAATTCCAGCATCCAGGAAGGGCACTGCCAATAAGGAAGTAAGTTCTGCTTTGTTTCTGGCCTTTCCCCATTTAACCTATTCTTTTGATGACTTTTTTTTTTTTTTTAATGAGCATAAATTTCCAAAGTACAGCTTATGGACCACAATAGCCTCCTCCCCCCCGTATCTTCCCTCCCATCCACAACGCTCCCCTCTCCCACTCCCTCTCCCCTTCCCTTTCACATCACGATTAATTTTCAATTATCTTTATATACAGAAGATCAATTTAGCGTATATTAAGTAAAGATTTCCACATTTTGCTCCCACACAGAAACACAAAGTGTAAAATACTATTTGAGTACTAGTTATAGCATTGATTAAACACCTAAGAGTAATTGTGTATTAATTACGGAGTTCAACCAATAGTATTAAGTAGAATATAAAATGCATCTTTTGTATTGTTGTGGCTTCCCCCCTCCCTCCCTCCCTCCCATGGCCCTCCCCTCACCCACTTCCTCTCCCATCCCGCCCTTCATCACGTTTCATTTTCAATTACCTTCATATACTGAAGATCAACTTAGTATATATTAAGCAGGGATTTCAACAGGTTGCACTCAACACAACCGAACCAGGTATAGGGTATTGTTCGACTAGTAGTGTTGTTTTTGAGTTTCATAGATAAACATATTGATGACTTTCAGCAATCACATGGTGTTGGCACACCATAATCTGCTTGAATAATGTTTGATATTATAGGCTGTTTGCAATATTTAATTTAAAAATGACAAATTCACGTCATTACTCAGAGAGGTGACCAGAGTTGAAAGTAAAACATCTGGAAAGTGGGTAAGGGTAGGTGCACAATCTGGGCAGACTGCAGGGAACAGGAGCATAAGGGCTCCTCAGGGCTCAAAGATGTGAAATCTCCATGTGTGGTACTTAAAACATGGCAAAATCTGGACCAGAAGGGTCAGAGATAGGTGGCAGAGTCCCTGACCTCCGCACTCCAGTCCTGCATAAATGAAGTTTGTCGAGGGCTTTGATTTGCAAAGGTGTCTGTGCCCTGAGCTGGAGGGGTGATGAGACCTAGCAGGGTGCCCTCCCTGTTGTAATTCTCGCAATCTGAGGTCTGATTTGGGCAGTGGAGGATAAGGATGAAACCTGGAATGGATACGCTGGGGTGCAGAAGAGGGAACCTGAGGGGTCCAGTGATAGTCAGGGGCGTTCCTAGTCCAGGGAGCCTTCCCAGAGCTGACCATGGAAAGTAATGGGGTGGAGAGACTGAGACTTGAGATGATATTTAGACGGGCATGGGTAGGTCCTGGATGGCCGTAGATCGGAAAAAAAAAAATGACCAAAGGCTGGGAAGGCCAGGGGCAGGCTGATGAGAGTGCCCCGAAATGGAGGAGCTGCAGACTGGTGAGTGGGGAAGGCGGATGCTCCGAGTGACCCTGAGGTACAAATGAGACGTGTGATGCGGTGCGGGTCAGAAAAGGGGGAATGGGCCACGGGAGAATAACAGGGTCACACACATCTGACAGTCAAGTCTCGATTTGCTCCCGTTTCTACCTTTCGTGGGAGAAAGCCAGGGTCACTGGCGTCAGAGATAAGAGGCCTGGGGCGGAGTGGGAGAGGGAATATGTGCGCCTAGCGTCACGTTGAAGTGGTGCAAGAGAGGCAGGTGGGACCGGGGTGGAAGGCAGTCTAGTGGGCACAAAGCTCCCCTGGCTGGGCACCAAGGCCCTCCAGGAGTCGCCGCCGCCGGGGTTCTCAACCACGGAGCTGGCCAGGGAGCCGCCTGGAGGCGCTTGCCCCTGTGGCCAGCTAGGGGCGGCCATCCGCCGAGCCAGTCAGATCCCGCCTCCCTCGGCCCCCTGGGGGCGCGCCTCAAGCTGGGCTCCTGTAGCCAAGAGCATCCTAGGCTCTCCGCTGTCTGAGAGCCCACCTCGGAGATGGGAACTGGACGCCATAGGCAGTCCTGAAGGGCAGTCTGGGAGGGGGTCTCAGAGATGGAGAGGGGAGAACGCCCACCGCAGGAAAATGGAATCCCACGCTCCTTCCGGTCCCCGCGACGCCTCCATGAGGGAGACCGGTTCTCAGCGCTGCCGTCATCCCACCATCCCTACTGGGATCCCAGCTCCGGCCATTCCCGGGATCTCGCCTCCATACATGCTGCCCATTATTCGCGTTCTTCCCGCAGCCCCCTCTCTGGGTTCCTGTTTCCAGTCCCTCCCAGGTTCAACCCTCCCCTGCCCTAGCCCTCCCCGTGCCCTCACTGCCTTTTCTCATCCTACTGCCAGTCTCCTTCTTTGGCTCCCATCACTTCAAACCCGCATCCATGCTGCTGTTTCTGCTCTGGCCAGCTTCTTGCCAGCATCCTCCTACAGGGGTCCTCAGCTCCACCTGTCTGTCCCACGGTGGCTGTGGCTGTGTACTTCTCCTGGCTGTCCCTTTGAAATAGGATATGTGGTTGTGGCCCTGCCTCAGAGCTGAGTCCACCCACTTCCTGGAACCCTGAATGCTCTTCCAAGTCCCACATCCTACACAGCCATAGAGTGACTCAGTCTCCCCCATCCCTCATCATGTGACCTGCTGTGTGCTCCACATCCCCTGGAGTAAGTACCCCTAAACCATTCACTCCCCATTCCCCAGCCCTGCTCACCCAGGACCAGGCCGAGCCCCAGGACAGAGGCTCCAGGGCCTGATACACTGCCCTTCACAGCCTATCAGTCCTATAGGCCCAGGACAGCCAACTGGCCAGCCTGATCCCCACCCACCACCATTCCTGCCTTTTGCTTCTTCCGCCTTCCTCCCAAGCCTGATGCAGAGGGCTGACACCTTGCCTCTTAAGCTGCTTGGGCAGAGAGACCTGAAGCTTGACAGGAGTCTGGGGATCAGGAAGGAGGGAGGCATGGGTTAGGCTGGGAGAGGCTGGGGAGGGAGTGCTGCTGGGAAGCCCTTGTGATGAAGGGGTTCTGTCAAGGGTCTCTCCACAGCTGACTTGCATGGGAGGGGCTGGGCAGATCCTGTGGCAGCAGAGAAGCTCTGCACAGGAGGAAGGGTGCTGACAGGGCAGGTTGCTCACTTAGCTGGCGATATTGGAGGCTGTCAGGGGTACTTCAAAAACCTTGTGGGAAATAGAGCTATAAGAGAAATTCATTTTGTGCAAACGTTTTTGAAATCCATGCACAAAATGTTCAGAGTATACATTTTCCAAGAACATTTTGAAGTCATCCTCATACATCTTTGGAAGATTTTAATGAGTTGAGTCAGTTGTCTGCTCTGGAATTGGGGCAGGAGGATAGTCCCGATGACCTTTCATGGGTCTCAGAAGTGGTACTGAAAGGCATTACAAGCATCACCTTTTTCTTCATCATAAGCCCTCCAGATATATCACCAATTTACAGATGAGAAAATGGAGGGTCAGAAGGGTCAGAATAAAGAACCAGGACTTTAGGGCTGACACTGTGGTGCAGCAGGTTAAATCCCTGGCCTGAAATGCTGGCATCCCATGTGGGTGCCGGTTCTAGTCCCAGCTGCTCCTCTTGCTCATCTTGCTAATGAGTAAGTAGCAGACATGAATCAAGCATCACTCTGTTTCTACCATCCATTTGGGGACAAAGATGAGAGTATATAAAATCTACTTCCCAGTTGCAAAAAGTTATTTTATTATCTAATGTGTCAAATAATTGATTTGCACAGAAATCTTATATGTGTTCTTGATGTCCTATCTAAAACATTACTGCTTAAAGGAGCATATTCTTGTGGCACATGAAAATTAAATGGATCTGTGTAAAATGTGTTAGCATACTCTTAGCAATCAGTTTCAATTATATATAACTTTTCAATGTGTTGGATTCATTTACAAATGAAATGACAATTGAATTTTTTTTCTTATCTTAATTAAGTAACTGAAGAAATTTTACTATGGGATATTTGTGCTACATCTTAAATGAGCTCTCTAGCAGCTCTTTAGTTTCACCCTTAAGGCAATCTAAAGAATCACAGAGGTAATGATTTGGAATACTTGTAGCTCAGAAAGTAATTAAAGAAGCATCATTATTCATAGACAGTAGATAAAATAATTCAGCAACTAGGCAAAAATAATCAGTGACTCCTTAGAATGATTGTGAATGATTTTAACAAATACATCCTCAAAAGCAGACGTTTGATAGGTAACGTGCAAAAGAAGAAAGATCATATGCACCAACATTTTCTTGTAAAGAAATGTTAATTTTAGCTCCAAGCCTCATTATACTAAGATTGATCTGCCTTCTCTTCATTGAGTTCATACATTTCTTGCATTGAGGTTTTCTAGTTTATTTTTTTCATTGCATGACTATTTAGTGTGTGATGACACACAGATGAACCATATAATGAACATTAGGCTTCTCAGTCTTCTGAGTAGGCAATGATGTTAACCACAGTGGAAAAAAGGGGCAAGTCTTCTTCTCCTGATCCTCTCACAACAGTGCCCAGCAAGTGGCTGAGAGAGGTTGGGCACCATTTTAACAAGAAGAGAGTGAGTGTACACCCAGCAACTGGTGCAGATAAAATACAATCTTGTCAGCAGAGGCACCCGCAGCAGTACTGGTGAACACAGCAGGCAATGGGCAGGGTGAAAGAGTCATTCTGACCTCTGTACTGGCTGCAGAGATTCTTGTATGTTCCTGCATGGCAGTCTGTGGGGAGAAAGCATGATTGTGAAATGGGAAGGGCTGTGGCTGGTGGCCATTGTGCAAGCATGTGATCCAGGAATTTAACCAAAGTAAAATTTCATGTTCCCCACTGACTTTGTGTAGGGCTGGGAGAATTCAGGTGTCTGGGTACCCTAATAGGAGGTGCCCTAGTCTCTCAACATATCATAGGTTCTGAAGTTCAAACTGCAGCTGGCTCTGAGAGCATCTCAGTTTCTCTGTGGAAGTGACAGACTAATGGAGTGCTTGTATCCTCTGCACACCATGAATGTGGGAGTCCTGTGTGCTGAGATGGTGGGAAATCTGTGACTGCATAAGAGGTCACAGAATGTACCTGGGTTTCTGGGCAATTACTGTGTGCAGCTTCACATGCCCAGAGGTCCCTGATTGCCTGGGATGGTCATTGAGGTGAGATTTGTGCTTACAGTGAGGACTGAACAATTCCTTTGTGCAGTTCATGCAGAGTGCAAATGAGTATGTCACTGACTGAGGACTAACATCTGGGCATTGATCACCTTGTAAGAGAAAAAGTATATGTATGATTATACCAACAGATGACCATACCTCCATTTTCTGTTAACAAGAGGAGATCTGTATTGCCCAGTATATTCCTACCACCCTGGGGCACTGACCAGAATTCTGGCCACACTCAGCACACACAACTGGATATATCACTGAAACACCCAACACTCCACTAACACACAGAGGCAGTTAAAAAAAGAGATCAGAGGGAAAAACCAACATGGAACTCTGAAAATGCCCAAAAATAAATGCAGAAATTCAAGAAACAAGAATAAGGAAGATAAGAGGACTCCCTCCCCCCACATAACACAACACTTGATATCAGAATGCAAAGATGAAGAGATGGATGAAAAGACTGAAATTGAATTCAAAAGATTAATCATAGGATTACTCAGAAGCAATGAGGAGCAAATTCACAAATTCAAGTAATCCATGCATGACATGATCAAAAAAATCTACCATTAAACTTGAGATTTTGTAGAGAAATCTAAATGAAACATTAGAAATGAAGAATTCAATATGTCAAATAAAAACTTGGTGGAAACAACAGACTGGGTGAGGCAGAAGAAAGAATAGCCAATCTAGAAGACAAAACTTTAGAAATTTTTCAGTAAGACCAAAAAAAAGAAGAAATTAGAAAAATTAAAAATAGTGTTGGAAATTTAAGTGATGTTGTCAAATGACCCAAAATATGGGTCTTAGGAGTTCCTGAAGTTGTGGAAAGAGAAAGGATTAGAAGTTCTATTTAGTAATATAATTACAGAAAACATCCCTAGTTTGAGAAAGAAAAGGACATCCCAGTACAGCAAGCACATAGAACTCTTCATAGACATGGCCAGAAAAGATCCTCACCACAACACATTGTATTTAAACTATCAACAGTAAAATATAAAGAAAATATAAAGAAAAAATCCTAAAATGTGCAGAAGAGAAGTGACAGATTACTGTCAGTGGATCTCTAATTAGACTCACAGCTGATTTTTCATCAGAAACTCTACGGGCTAGGCAAGAATGAAGAGACTTAGTCTATGTACTAAGAGAAAAATTAAAAAAAAAAAAAACTGTGGACCCGGAATACTGTAGTCTGCAAAGCTCTCATTCATGAACAAAGATGAAAGAAAGACCTTCTATAACAAACAGAAATCCAATTTGTCACTACTCTTCCAGTCTTGCAGATGCTTGTGGAAGTGCTACACACAGAAACACAGAAAGATAGATATCATTATGAAGAAATGTGAAAGCAGAAAATCTATTTGCTGATTACAAGAAACATAACTCACCAACAAAAATGCACACGGAGCAAAAGTAAAAGATTAGAAGATATTACATCCTAGCAGAAACCAAAAAACAACAGATGTAACCATCCTAATATCAGACAAAATAGACTTTAACACAAAAACTGTAAAAAGAGATAAAGAAGGGCACTATATAATGATTAAGGGATTAATCCAACAGGACACAGTGACTATAGTAAATGTATATGCACCCAACACCAGGGAGCCTGGACACTTAAAGGGAGACATAGACTTCAATACAATTGTAATGCTGGACTTTGACAAAACATTTTCATCAATAATCAGGTAAACTAGACATAAAATCAAAAAAACAAGCAACAGAACTAATGAACACTATCAGCTAAATGGACATGATATCTACAAAACTTGTCATTCCACATTTCATTCTAATTTCATTCCTTATCATGATTGACTGCTAAAAGTAGTAGGCTTGAGTAACTTTCCAAAAGTGGAACCACAAAATGGAAACAAAGGACAGTTCCTGTAGAAAATATATGCTCTACCTAAGCTAAAGAGATAGGAAGATGTACATCTTGGGATATCTCTGGGAACAGAGTAATCAGGAAGTACCTTCTTAAAAAGGAGGAAAAAGATTTTTATTTGTTGTGGAGGAAGAGCAAATAGAGAGGAAAGGAGAGGGGATATGGTGAAGGAATGAGAAAGGGGGAACTCTGTGTGTGTGTGTGTGTGTGTGTGTGTGTATACCAGTCTTCCTGCAGATTCAGGTGACTGAGAGTAAAGGGAAAGTTTAGATGATGCAGATGCTTTTCTGTGTAGTTTAGGTCCTGTGCTACACACAGATTCACTCTGGATTGCTAAGTCACAGACAAAATGATGGTTTAGTATAGACAAAGCAATTTCTGAAAGCAATGGAGAAGTAAAAGATGTAAAATTTTCACTATTAATAGTTTCTCTTTTCAGTCTCCCTCATGGGAGACCAGGAGGAAGCACCTGGCTCCTGGCTTTGGAGCGGTACAGCTCTGGCCGTAGTAGCCATTTGGAAAGTGAATCAATGTAAGGAAGATCTTTCTTTCTGTCTCTCTCTCTCTCACTGTCTATAACTCTACCTGTCAAATAAAGAGTTTGGTAAAGTGGCAAGATATAAGATCAACATAGAAATGTCAACATCTTTTAAATACACAGACAATGCCATGGCTGAGAAAGAACTTTTGAGAACAATCCCATTCACAAAAGCTACAAAAGGAATTCAATACCTTGGAATAAATTTAACCAATGATGTAAAGATCTCTTTGATGGAAATTACAAAATATTAAAGTAATAGAAGAAGACATTTCAAAATGGAAAATTCTTCCATTTTCATGAATTGGAAGAAGAAATATCATCAAAATGTCCATACTACCAGAAGCAATTTATAGTCTCAATGTGATTCCCATCAAAACACCAAGGACATTCTTCACAGATGTAGAAAAAACGATGCTGAAAATCATATGGAAATATAGGAGATTCCAAATAGCTAAAGCAATCATATGCAACAAAAACAAAGAGAGAGGCATTAGTTTTCTTTTTTTTTTCAGATTTTATATTTTATTTAATTTTTAAAAGATTTTATTTATTTGAAAGGCAGAGTTACAGAGAGGCAGAGAGAGAGAACAATTCCATCCTCTGGTTCACTCCCCAATTGACTGCAATGACCGGAACTGTGCTGATCTGAAGCCAGGAGCTCCATATGGGTCTCCCACACAGGTGCAGGGGCCCAAGCACTTGGGCCATTGTCCACTGTTTTCCCAGGCCACAGCAGGGAGCTGGATGGGAAGTGGAGCAGCCTGCACTGGAACTGGCGCCCTATGGGATGCTGGTGCTGCAGTGCTGGCCCCCCAAATATCTCTTAAGGAAACAAGTAAGAGGGGATGAAAAAAGCATTCCCTGCCTCTGCCTTCAGGCTGAGCCAGCAGCGCTGGGAAAGGAGGCCCTGGTTGCTGACTTGGCAGAGCCCCGCAGCTGGGATCTAAAAGACCCAGCACAGAACCTGGCACCAGTGATGGGCAGGGGTGGCTCAGGCACCTGGAGCCTGAGTGCTGGCGGCAGGTCAAGAACGAGCCCCGCTGGGAGCTGGCAGGGGTGCCCGGTGTGGCCCGGACCTTGGTTTCACCCTGCAGCCTTCCCTCAAGGCTCTCTGGGTTCCTGTGAATGGAACAACGCTGTCTCCAAGTCCTCCTGTGACTGGGGGTTTATATCCTGTTAGCCTGGTCCATCTGAGAGGCAGAGGCCTCCCATCTGCAGGTCCCAAGCTCCATTTCCTGAGGGGGCAGCAGCCCCGGTACCTGAGCAGTGGAGACTTGAACTCGGCCACCCCATCGGGGACAGGGGCATCCCAGGTGGTGGCCACACACACGGGTGTCTCGAGCGCTGGGCCACCATGTGTACCCCCACTCTGATCTGCTTGGGCTGCTCCCTGGGGGACCCCGTGGGACATTTCCTTGTCACCCCTCATGGCCATAGGAGTGCGGAGGAGAACCAGTTAGGGCTGCAGACGGCCCCTTGACTGGCCAGACGGGTGCTGGTCTTCAGGGGGGAAGACACAGGAGCGGGGAGCCCGCCCCCAGTCTCAAAAGGTGGAAGGCATGGGCAGCCTGCACGGCCCCTGTGGTGAGGCCTGTGCACCTCCAAGTGGGGCCATGTGCAGCCCCCGTGGTCCCTTGCACCTTCTCTCACCTGTGTGCCAGCCAGGGCTCCCCGCAGACATCATCCCATCTCCTGTGTTTATCTGGTGGCTCAGCCGTGGACCCCATGGCTGACGGTGATGCAGCTCTGACACACTTGTCCCTGTTCTTGACAGACAAGACCCCAGAGACAGCGGGCGCTCAGCTTAGCGGTTAAGACACTTGCTTTTCTTTCTCCTCCTGAAGATTTGTGTATTTATTTGAAAGGCACAGCTATGCAGAGAGAGGGAAAGAGGTCTTCCATCTGCTGGTTCATTCCCCAAGTGGCGGCAATGGCCAGGGCTGGGCCAGGCCAAAGCCAGGAGCTGGGAGCTCTGTTCGGGTCTCCCATGTGGCTGGTAGAGCCCAGCACTTAGGCCATCCTCCATTGCCTTCCCAGGCACATTAGAAGGGGGCAGGAACGGAAATGGAGCAGCCAGGATGTGAACTGGTGGTGTGACAGGTGGCAGCTTAACCTGCTCTACCGCCATGCTGGCCCTAACACCTGCTAGGACATCTGCATTCTAGGTCCCAGTCCTGGGTCCCCCCAACTCAGCTCCCGGCCAACGCCCACCCTGGGTCCCCCCTGACTCAGCTCTCAGCTGACGCCCACCTTGGGTCCCCCTGACTCAGCTCCCTGGGTCCCTCCGACTCAGCTCCCAGTCGACACCCACCCTGGCTCCCTGCCACCCAGGGGGGAGCCCACGCAGAACTCTGAGCTTCGGCTCCTTCAGCCTTCCCAGGCACCCGGGGGTGACCCAGTGGATTCGAGCTCTGCCTCTCACACTGAGCATGAGCTAAAGAGAACACAAAACTCCAAGAACCAAGGCTGCAGGCCCAGCGCAGAGGATTCCACTTAGATTCCCAAGGGCCTGAGCAGCCTGGCTTTGGGCCATAGCTCCCAAGGTTGGGCACATTTGCGACTCCCAGCCTGTGCGCGGGCTCGCTGTGCTCTGCCCCAAGCAGAGAGGCGCTCGGGCCCAACGCTAAGTGCACTCTGTTCTTGTTTTGTCTGAACCCCCTCCGCTAGACCCCGCCTGGCCACACCACCCTCCTCTAGCTGGACGTTCTGGAGGCACTGCCCGGCCCCAGCTGAGGGTGCAGGCTGCTGCGCGAAGACACAGAGACGGAGTCGCTCTACAGCGGGGCAGCGGACATGGCCTGTAAGTTTCTGCACACACCAGGCATGGCTCTGCCGGAACTGGGCCAGCAGATCCCAGAGGCCCTGAAGGGAAGGGGGCTGCCCAGCTCCGGGGCCTGTGGGGGAGGGTCCACGGGGACATGGCTGTGAGTGCTTGAGCCAGTTACTCAGCCTGTCTGTGCCTCCGCCCGTTCCTCAGCTGTGAATCACAGGAAGTGAGCTTGTAAGGGTCAAAGAGGTGACACGGGGCTGGCACTCAGCCCAAAGGCAGCTCCCCAGCCCACAGGCCATGCCCCGACCCATAGGCCACGACCCCGACCCAGGCCACGCCCCCACCCCACAGGCTGCTCCCCTGTCCCACAGTGGAGCCCTTGGGTCCAGTGCCGGGCTCTCACTGCTGTCGCCAGCTCCCTGCCAGTCCACACCCTGTGAGGCAGCGGTGACAGTTCAAGTGCCCCTGCCACCCACACGGGAGACCCAGATGGAGCTCCCAGCTCTCGGCCTCGGCCTGGCCCAGCCCTGGCTACAGGCACTGGAGTGAACCAGTGTGTGTAAGACCCCTCTGTCACTCTGCCTTGCAGAAAGATAAGGTAGGTAAGTGAATGAATACAACTTTAAGGATGTTTAAATCCATGGACTTAGAACATGCCTGGGCCTCCTTTAATCAGCCGAGGGCCCAGGAGAGAAAGGCCCAAACCCCCGGGGCGGGGCTTGCAGGTGGCCTCTCCCTGGGCCTCCACACCCATGCGCACCCCCACAACAGCCCCTCCTGCAGGGCGAGGACAGTGCATGCTGGGAAAGTGTGTGGGCTGCAGGCCGTTTTGCACCCAAATAATCTTTAAGACATTTTCAAGACTTTATTAGACTTGAGCAGCCAAGACAGGGAATCCCCACTGCTGATTCAGTCCCCAGATGGCCACGGCAATGCCCACGGGGGAGCCCTCCCTGCTGCCCTCCAGGACTCGCCCCAGCCTCATGATGTGGGGTGTGGTTGCCGCAGAGGGGGCCCGTGGCAGCCCCTGCCCAGGGCAGGCGCGCAGGCACCGTCTGCCCGCAGTCACTCAGCATCAAGTTCAGGCCCCGAAATCCCATAGGAATCAGGGGCGCAAGACTCGGGTTGGATTATCCTGGGCTAGAATTCCTCTCCAGCCAGGGACCACGAAACCGGAGTTACTGCTCCTGGGCAGGCAGCTCCATGCAGAGGGAAGCAACACCCCTCCCCCCCCACACACACACACATAACTCCGAAGCCTGGGGGGGGCAGATGCTTTGGGTTTTACTTTTCAGGGCGGGTCCCTTTGGTATGAGGCTTGGGGGTGACCTTCTGGCTCCAATCTGTCCTCACTGCCATATGGCCACTCTGAGGGGCCAGTGCCTCCTGGGCAAGGACGAGCCCTCAGTGTCAGGGTCACTGCTGGGCCCTCCCTTGGCCCCTACAAGGAGAGGAGTGATGCTGGCATGACACACACACAGCCCCCCAAGCCCAGCCCGCTTCCCGCTGAGCCCCGTCTGAGAGGGGGGGCTCTGCCTCCTGCCTGTCTTAGCCAGCAAGGTCTGGGACTCAGGTGCCCTCTGGGCAGGACGGTAACCTCCCTACCAGGCCACTCCTGAGTCCACAGTGCTGAGCACATGCACAGAACTATGACCTGACCATTTTCTGCCAGGACGCACCTTTTACATTTTTCTACGTATTTATTTAAACGGGAGACAGGCAAAGTCAGAGACAGAGACCCCCGCCTGCTAGGTCACTCCCCAGACACCCGTGATGGCCAGGGCCGGGCCAGGCTGAAGCCGGGAGCCAGGAGCTCCATGGAGTCACACGGGTGGTGCAGGGGCCCAGGGTGTGCAAGCACGGGGGCTGGCTGGGGCTGGCTGGATGCAGAGCCAGGACCCGTGGCGCCTTCACTGCTGCAGCCAGTGCCTACCCACTGCCCCACAGGCGCCAGGGGATGGCCATGGCTGCCCCGCCCCGGCCCTGCCACTCCGCCTCCTCTGCCAGGCAGGGCAGTGGGGTGGGGGGAGCGCGAGGGGCCACAGGTCCTGTCGGCCTCTCCCCAGCCCCTCCTGGTGCACTGAATTTCAACCGACCCTGCCAGAGAAATGCAAGACCCTGGTGGCCCCGGAGATCAGCATCTCGCTGTCCGACGACTTCCTGGACACACCGACAACCTGGACATGAACGTGGACAACATTGAGACCCCCGACGAGATGGACTCGCTCGAGTTCCTGGGCAACGACAATGAGCTGGAGTGGGAAGGTAAGGGCCACGGGGCTGTCCCAGTCTTGGCCACGGGCGCGGGGTGCGGGGTCCGCGGGGGCCACGGAATGGCGCGGGGTTCACGCGCACCTGCACCTGTCGCCACCGCGCGGGTCTTCCCCAAGATCCTCGAAGGGGACCATGGCCCGCGGCCTGCCCGGCTTTTCGAGCGCTTGCTCTGGGCGCTGGGGACGCGGGGGGACACAGCGGGGACGTGGCGGGAGGTGACACGGCTCCGCCCACAGGCATGGGCAGCCATGACACCGAGGGCAGGGCGGAGTGTGGGTGTGGCTGGCACGGAGCAGGGGGCAGGGACGCTGCTCCAATCCTAGGGAGCCCAGGACGACCCGGCCCCTTGTCCACACTGCCCAGGGGGTGGAAGCTCTGGCCAGAGTAACCGAGTGGGGTCCTTGGAAAGGATGCCCGGCACAGGCCTGGGGGGTGGTGAGGGGTGGAGTGGCCGGGCAGGAGCTAGGGGAGAAGGAGGCAGGCGCAGGTCTCACAACCCCAGTGGCCACAGTGAGGGCTCTGGCGGGAGATGCGGAGCAGGATCGGCCAGGTCTGATGTCCACGCGTGTGGGACAATCTCACGGTCACGGCCAGCGAGGAGCGGGCAGGTGGGGGCGGGGCCCAGGGAGGAGCTGGCAGGTGAGGGCGGGTGGGGGCCCAGGGAGGAGCGGGCAGGTGAGGGCGGGGCCCAGGGAGGAAGCAGGAGTGACTTCACTCCAGGATTTCGGAGAGCAGTAAACAGATTCGCTCTGGCAATCGCACTCTTCCTAGGTTTACATTTGCTTTTCTGATTTATTTGAAACGCAAAGTCAGAGAGAGAGAGCGAGCAAGCACGCTCCCATCCGCTGGGTCACTCCCCACATGGCCACAACAGTCGGCGCTGGGCCAGGCTGGAGCCAGGAGCAGGAGCAGGAGCTCCATCTGGGTCTCCCACACGGGTGCAGGGCCCCCGGCACTTGAGCCCTCACCGCTGCCCCCAGGGAGCGCATGGGCAGGGAGCTGGATCCGAATCCAGTCTGACCCAGGATGCCCCTGTCTCAATCCCCTCACCAAACACGGGTCCCGAGGTCCCCACTGGACGCGGCCCCCAGCAGAGCGAGGAGGGCGCCCAGCGCTCAGCAGCCAAAGAGCCCGAGAGCCTGAGAGCCCGAGGCGGGAGCGCTGTGTGCGGGACTCCAGGGCAGGGCAGGCCAGGAGGGCTCCCGCTTCCCCCATCAGATCCTGGGTCCCTCCCCAGCTCTACTCTGGACTCAGCCTGCATGGGTGGCCCGGGTGCTCCTGGCCAGCACCGGAAGACCCTGATGGCGCTTGCGCGCTCCAGCACGGCAGATCCAGGGGACCCGGATGGCGCTCCCACCCCAACACAGTAGGCACAGGGAACCTGGATGGCGCTCGTGCCCCAGCACGGCGGGCCTGGGGGCCCGGATGGCGCTCCCGCCCTAGCATAGCTGGTCTGGGGAGTGACCGGAAGGGAGCTGGGTCTGACTCCCATGGCACAGCTGTGGACCCCAGTTCCCCCACTGCTGTCAGCAAGGTGGCTCTGCCGAGGGGTGGGGGATTCGGAGTAGCACACCGTGAACCCCCAGACCCTCTGGCTGCTCGCGTCAGTTAAGGGGCAAGAGACCCAGGAAGTGTTAGGAGTCAAATGTCCGGGAGGCGCAATCTCGGAAGGCTTTCTGGAGGAGTTGGCACTTGAGCCAGGTCCTGTCAGGGCACAGGCGGCCAGTTCGGGAGAAGTAAGGCAGCCGCGAGAGGCCAGCGCATCCAGCCCAGGGGTGCTGCTTCCAGATGACACCCCGGTGGCCCCCGGCAAGAACATGCCTGGGGACAGCGCGGACCTGTTTGGGGATGGCTTGGCAGAGGACAGCGGTGCGGCCAACGGGCGCCTGTGGCTCACGGTCATCATCGGGGAGCAGGAGCACCGCATCGACCTGCACATGATCCAGCTGCACATGAAGGTGGTCACGCACGGAGGTGAGGCCCCCGGGTACCCGTGCTCACCCACGGAGGTTGACCCCTGTACCCGTAGTCACCTCGGAGGTCGGACCCCCCCATACCTGTGTTCACCCCGGAGGTCGACTCCCCCCGTACCCGTGGTCACCCCAGAGGTTGGACCCCTGTACCCGTGGTCAACCCGGAGGTCGGACCCCTGTACCTGTGGTCACCCCCGAGGTTGGAGGTTGGCCCCCCTGCCGGGCCCGGCAGCCCCTCCGTGCCCCACCACGGCGGCGGGTGGAGCCTGCATGGCCCTCGGCTGCCTCTCCCCAGGCAACCACGGCGAGGGCCTCAACGCCATCATCGTCTTCACCTCCTGCTTCCTCCCCAACAGCAGCTGCGCTGACTACCACTGTGTCATGGAGAACCTGTCCTGTGAGCAGGCAGTGGGGCGGGGTGGGCGGGGCAGGGCAGGCACGGGGCGTGGCTGCTCACCCAGGCTCTCTGCCCTGCTGGCCCCACTCACCAAGCCTGGGCCTTCCCCTGGACCCCTGTCTCGGCAGCCGCTGCCTCCACCACACATGTCCATCACCAACACTACCATCACCTTCATCACCACCACCAACACTACCGTGAGCACCAACACTACCACCCTGATCCCCATCACACATCTGTCACCACCACCACCACCACCACCACATGCCGGTCACACCCGTCACCGCCTCCCACGCCGCAGCCACAGGCCGGGCGCCCACCACATCCACACCCGCAGCCGCCCAGACAGGCTCAGTCCCCGGCCCCAGGTCACAGTTTCATGGGGAGGATGAGTGACAGTTGTCCATCACTGCCACTCTCACTCCTGGACCCCCAGAGTTCCTCCCAGCACAGGCGGCCAGTGGGGCGGGGACCCCCAGGTACCCGGTGTGCTGAGCTGGGTTGTCATGTCCACCCCCAAGGCCCGCCCAGAGGGGGCCCGAGGGCCTGGAACACGATCCCTGCCCCAGATCCCTGGACCCTTCCCAGAGCCCCCTGACCCTCCCCAGAGCCTGAGGCCCCCTCCACAGAGTCCGTGGGCCCCCTCCACCAAAGCCCCCCGACCCTTCCCAAAGACCCCCGCCCCTCCCCAGAGCCCGCGGCCCTCTCCTTCAAGCCCCACGCCTTGCCTGAGGGGGGACCCCGATCCCTGAGGCCCACGGGGGAGGCCCGGGCTGGGCGCGGCCACCCTGAACCCAACCAATTGCCTCATGCTGCTAAGTCAACAGCAGCCTGGAGCTCCTGGTGGCCGAGGACTACATGATACTTTTCTGAATGGCGCCACACCTGGTGCAGGATGCTGGGCCTCCGCTGGTGAGGACGTGGGTGTGGGCGCACTGCCTGGGGTGCTCCCCGCTCTGATCCACCCAGGCCCTCAGCTGCCCTTGGCTTGTAGGAAGTTTTTGTTTTCAAGACATACTACAGTGCAGTTATAATCAAAAGTCTGGTACTGACAAAAATGAAAAAGAAAAAAAGAGGTAAAACATTAGACCAATGGAACAGAATAGAAACACCTAAAATAAATCCATGGGCCTCCAACCAACTTAAATTTGACAAAGGAGCTAAAATCAATCCCTGCAGCAAGGTCAGTCTCTACAGCAAATGTTTTGGGACTACTGGGTCTCTACATGCAGAAGTAAGAAATAAGACCCCTACCCTACATCTACACAAAATCCTTCAAAATGGATCAATGTCCTAAACCTAGAGGACTATCAAATTACTAAGGAACATTGGAGAAACTCTGCAAGACATTGGCATAGGGAAACACTTCTTGGAAAGGGCCCTAGAAGCACACACAATCAAAGCCCAAACTGACAAATGGGATTACATCAAGTTGAGAAGCTGTGCACTGCAAAGGAAATACTAAGCAAAGTAAAGAGGCCATTGACAGAATGGGGGAAATTATTTGCAAACTAGGAAAATTATAAAGGATTAACATCCAGAATCTATAAAGAGCTCAATAAACTTGACTACAACAAAACAATCCAGTTAAGAAATGTGCAAATGACTTAAACAGGCATTTTTAAAAGAGGAAATTAAAATGGCCAATAGACACATGAAAAAATTCTCAGGATCACAAGCCATCAGGGAAATGCAAATCAAAACCACAATAAATTTTCAGCACAACCCAGTTAGAATGATTCTCATACAGAAATCAACAAAAAAACAAATGCTGGCAAGCATGTGGGGAAAAGGTACCCTAATCCACTGTTAGTGGGAATGTAATCTGGTACAGCCACTTTGGAATACAGTATGGAGATACTTCAGAAATCTGAACAAAGACCTACCACATGACCCAGTCATCTCGTTCCTAGGAATTTACCCAAAGAAAATGAAATCAGCATATGAAAATGTTTTCTGTAACTGCATGTTCATTACAGCTCAGTTCACAATTGATAAGATCTCCCTGATCTGTGGTAACTAATAGAGCACCTAACAGGTAATCTACAGAAGTGAAATGACACTGTGATAGGCTATGATTTTGAACAGCCCTTATCTCAACTGTTGAACACGTTTTTTTAATATTGTTTATTGAGCTGTTTTGTTTCTTTTGCTCTTGCTGAGTTTCTTGAACTCCTGTAGAATTAATCTTATGTGTATAAAGTTAACTGAACAGATCTTTGTAAAAAATAAGAATGGGAATAGGAGAGGGAGGAGGAAGAAGGGTGGGAGTGCAGTTGGGAGAGTAGGGTGGGAAAGACCACGATGTTCCTAAATTTGTACTTATGAAATGTGTGAAATTTTATGCATTAAAAAGGTTTCTAGGTAGAATATGTTACATTCTTTTTAATTTAAAAATATTTGTTTAACCGGGAGACAAAGAAAGAAACAGAGAACTCCCATCTCCTGATTCACCTCCTACATGGCTTCAGTAGCCAAGTGAGAGGTTAAAACCAGGAGCTAGAAACTGAATCCAGGTCTGTTCTGTAGGTGGTAAGAACCCAGTTACTTGAGTGATGATGGATTAATCCCATGGTCTACATTAGCAAGAAATTGCAGTCAGGAGTTAGAGAAGACTCAAACTGAAGCATTCTGATATGGGGTATAACCTCTTAACCAGTGTCTTAACTACTAAGCCAAATGTCTGCTCCAATAGAAGGTTTATAACAGAGAAATCACCTATATCCTGGCTGCACTTTAACATTTATTTATATATTTTCATATATATATACAGTTATTCATATATATGTGTATATATATATCCATATCCATTTCCAGATAAGCTGCTTTATTTTGTGGTAATCACTGGAGATCTCAACAATAAATTCCAATGGTTCCTTTTGATACTGTTTTCAAAAAGGTGTACAGAATAAGAAGTGTAAGCATTTTGTTTCATCCAACATATTATTATAACAACTTAATTCAACTTTATTTTTTTTATCTTTTATTTAATGAATATAAATTTCCAAAGTACGACTCATGGGTTACAATGGCTTTCCCCCCCATACCGTCCCTCCCACCCACAACCCTCCCCTTTCCCACTCCCTCTCCCCTTCCATTCACATCAAGATTCATTTTCGATTATCTTAATATACAGAAGATCAGCTTAGTATACCTTAAGTAAGGATTTCAACAGTTTGTTCCCACACAGAAACATAAAGTGAAAAATAATAGATGATTTTTTTTTAAATGATGATGAAATCAGATCAGACCTATTGTCATGTTTAATCCCAGTGAGAGTCAAGTTGGGAATTGATAATTTCTTTTTTTTTTTTTTTACAGAAGATCAGTTTAGTGTACATTAAGTAAAGATTTCAATCGTTTGCACCCCCATAGAAACACAAAGTGAAATATACTGTTTGTCAACTTTATTTTTAAAGTGCTTTATTAAGATTATAAGTAGTTCACAGATATAATTCTTAGATCCTTTCTGCTCTCAACTTTATAACTTCTTCAATGACATTTTTAATTTACTTTATAATCATAGGCTTAATGTTCCACTGAATAAAGGGATGAACAAATTAAAAGTAGAAAGAACAATGTTCAAAAGGCATACAGAAAATTCTTGTAAATAATAAAATGCCAAGACATAAATTTCCAACATATATATTTTAGCTTTGTACTATATATATTAGCTACCACAAATCAGAAAAAAAATGTGCTATTTATCTTTTTGAGTTTGGCTTACTTCACTGAGCATTATGGTGTCAAATGACATCCACTTTGTGGCAAAAGATAGGATTTCAGTCTTTTTATGGATGAGTAGCCATCCTTCTTGTATACAAACATTTTCTTTATCCAGTCATCTGTTGATGGACACTGGGGTAGGTTCCATATCTTATGTATTGTAAATTGAGCTGCTATAAACATGATAGGTACACATACCTCTTCTATATGCTTCATTTCCTTTGAGTATATTCCCTGGAGTAAGATGGCTTGGTCATATGATAGATTTATTTTTAGATTTCTGAGGAATCTCCATAAAGTCTTCCTTATAGGTTGTACCAGTTTACACTGCCACCAGTGTTTGTTAGTGTATCTTTTTCTCCACATCCTCAGCAGCATTTATTATTTTTGGGTGATAGCCATTGTGACTGGGGTGAAGTGACAACTCATTGTTTCTCTTTGCATTTCCTTGATGGCTAGTGATCCTGAGAACTTTTTATCTCTGTTGGCCATTTGTTTTTAAGCCTTTAAAAATGCCTATTCATGCCTTTGGCCATTTAACTTATTGCTCGTTTTGTTGTTTTCTTGAGCTCCTTATGTATTTTGTATATTTACCTTTATTAGATGCATAGTTTGCGATATTTTCTTCGATTCTCTCTGTTATTTATTCACTATGTTGATTGCTTCCTTGGCTGTGCAGAAGCTTCTAAGCTTGATGTAATCCCATTGGTCCCTTCTTTTGTGTTTATTGCCTATGTTTCTTGGGTCTTATCCTGAAGTCTTTGTCAATACCAATGTCTTGCAGTGTTTATATATATATATATATATATATATATATATATATATATATATATATTAAATGATTTAATTATTTATTTGAAAGTCAGAGTTACAGAGAGGGAGGAAGGGTTAGAGGAGGAAAGAGGAGAGAGAATGAGAGAGTGAGAGAGAGATAGTATCTTCCATCTACTGATTCACTCTTCGGTGGTAGCAAAGGTCAGAGCTGAACCAATTACAAGCTAGGATCCAGGATCTACATCTGAGTCTCCCACATGGGTGGGAGGAGCCCAAACACTTTTGCCACCTTCTACTAGTTTTTGTAGGCCATTAGCAGCAAGCTGGATCAGAAGTGGAGCAGCCAAGACATGAACCAATGCATATATAGGATACTGGGATTGCAGGCAGTGTTTTTATCTGTTACACCATGATACCAGTCCTTATGTTATATTTTTAGCATTGCTCTTACAGGAGGAGAGCAGAAATATTTTCAAAGAAGGCTCATTTGACAACACAGACTGTAAGAAATTGAGAAATGGCACTTTTTAAAAATTTAATAAATATAATTTTTGAAAGTACAACTTTTGGATTATAGTGGGTTTTTCCCCCATAAACACCCTCCCACTTGCAAACCATCCCATCTCCTATTCCCTCTCCCATCCAATTCCTCATCAAGATTCATTTTCAATTATCTAGGCCGGCGCCATGGCTCAATAGGCTAATCCTCCACCATGCGGCGCCGGCACACCGGGTTCTAGTCCCGGTTGGGGCGCCGGATTCTGTCCCGGTTGCCCCTCTTCCAGGCCAGCTCTCTGCTATGGCCAGGGAGTGCAGTGGAGGATGGCCCAGGTGCTTGGGCCCTGCACCCCATGGGAGACCAGGAAAAGCACCTGGCTCCTGGCTCCTGCCATCGGATCAGCGCGGTGCGCCGGCTGCAGCGGTGGCCATTGGAGGGTGAACCAACGGCAAAAGGAAGACCTTCTCTCTCTGTCTCTCTCTCACACTGTCCACTCTGCCTGTCAAAAAAAAAAAAAAAAAAGATTCATTTTCAATTATCTTTATATACAGAAGATCAACTTGTATACTTGCTTCGCATGTAGGACCTCTGTCCTTAATGTGTTGTACTATGCGAATTAACAGTAAAATTACTACTCAAACAGTACTTTATATTTGTGTGTCTGTGTGGCTGCAGTCTGTTGAAATCTTTACTTAGTATATACCAAGTTGATCTTCTGTATATAAAGATAATTGAAAATGAATCTTTTGGTTTTTTTTTTTTTTTTTTTTTTTTTTTTTTTTACAGGCAGAGTGGACAGTGAGAGAGATAGAAAGGTCTTCCTTTTCCATTGTTTCACCCTCCACTGGCTGCTGCAGCCAGCACTCTGCGGCCGGCGCACCATGCCAATCTGAAGCCAGGAGCCACGTGCTTCTCCTGGTCTCCCATGCGGGTGCAGGGCCCAAGCACTTGGGCCATCCTCCACTGCACTCCTGGACCATAGCAGAGAGCTGGACAGGAAGAGGAGTGACTGGGACAGATTCCGGCTCCCCGACCAGGACTAGAACCCGGGGTGCCAGCATTGCAGGTGGAGGATAGCCTATTGAGCCATGGTGCCGGCTGAAAATGAATCTTAATGAAGAATTGGATGGGAGAGGGAGCAGGAGATGGGATGGTTTGTGAGTGGGAGGGAGGTTATGGGGGGCAAAGCTGCTATAATCCAAAAGTTGTACTTTCAAAATTTATATTTATTAAATAAAAGTTTAAAAAAAGTCTCTCATTATCAGGAGTGAGACTGTTCAGGTATCAATTTATTCTCAAGTTGAATTAACTATAAACCACTACTGATTAGATAAAGAAAAGCAAATGCCAGTGACATGTAGCCTTTTTGACATGTCTAGATATTTTTAGAAATATCTTAAAGACATTTTAGGCTTAAAGATTTCTGGTATGACCTACAGGCCTAAGGACAGATTATTTAATTATTTAAAATAGTCATAGAGAGAAAGGGAGAGACAGATCTTCCATCTGCTGATTCAATCCCCAGATGATTGCTTCATCTGGGTCTCTCACAAGGGTTGTAGGGGCCCAAACACTTGGGCCATCTTCTGCTTTTCCCAGGCCATTGGTAAGGAATGGATCAGAAGTGATGCATCCAGGATATAAACCAGTACCTACATGGGATGCCCACATCACAGGCAACGACTTTATCCTTTGTGCCACAATGTCAGCTCTCCAGCAACTTCTCTTGATACCATGTTGAGTACAACAGAAAATATATTCAACCTATTGTTCCTTACAGGTAGGTCATTTCACATCCAAAAATTCTTTAATGATTTATTTGTTTATGTGAAAGTCAGAGTTACACAGAGAGAAGGAGAGACAGAAAGAGATTTTTGATACATTGGTTCGCTCTCTAGATGGCCACAATAGCCAGAGCTGAGCTAAGCTGAAGCCAGACATCTGGAGTTTCTTCTGGGTATCCCATAAGTGTGACACAGGCCCATACACTTGGGTCATCTTTTGCTGCTTTTCCCAAGCTATTATCACAGAGTTGGATCAAAAGTGGGGCATCTTGAACTTGAACTGACACCCATACATGATGCTGGTATCACAGGCAGCGACTTAACCCACTATCCCATGATGGCAGCCCCAGAAACAGCAATTCTAAGGATGTTATTATGTTTAGTGGTTCTATAAAGGTACTCCCATCATCTTATTTTTATGTAAATTGCCTTTACTGACATATCTCTTTTTTTAAAAAAGATTTATTTATTGGAAAAGCAGAGTTACAGAGAGGCAGAGGCAGAGTGGGAGAGAATATCTCCCATCTGCTGGTTCACTTCCCAAATGGCCGAAATGGCTGGAGCTGGGCTGATCCATAGCCCAGAGCCAAGAGCTTCTTCCAGGCTTCCCATATGGATGCAGGGGCTCAAGGTACTGAGCCATCTTTCACTGTTTTCCTAGGCACATCATCAGAGAGTTGGGTCAGAAGTGGAGCAGCCAGGACTCAAACCAGTGCTCATACTGGATGCTGGCACTGTAGGAAGTGGTTTTACCAACTGTGTGACAGTGGCAGCCCCTGAACCATCACTTTTAAAATATATCTGTTGGAAGATGAATGTAAGCCTTTGCTTTTCTCTTCTACTCTAATATGCAACATTATTTCTTAGCTCCCATGCATGGTAAGGTTAAAATGTGGCAAACCTCTTTACATAGATTTGTCAAGCAAGTGTGGAAGGTAATTTGGGTAATAAGTAGAAATTATTACAACCAATTTTTATCAATAACTTTTTCTTTTTTACTGGCATCAAATTCAAAAGCTACTGTCTGGTTTCTGATCTGTGAACTTCTCTAAGGTAGTTTCATCCCAGTGTAAGGGAAATTATGATCAGCCCACACATCAAAAATGGTAGTATACCCGTTAGCCTCTTCAGCACTAGCATATACAGCTTCATGGTAGCATGTAGTGAAATGTTCAGCAGTACCAACTGCCAAACCAGTGTCAGTGGATAGCACAGTCAGTCTTAAAAAGAGACAGCACCCCCATTAAAAGAAAGTTGCAACAATTTTGCTCAGTTCTTGCCAAGTGAAACCCCTCTATCAAATTATAATTGAATTGTATTTAAACTTGTATCAGACAAATGAATGCCTAATATAAAAAAATAATATTTGATGTTTGCCTCAACTTGGAGACTTAATTTTGGTGCTGAGTTATCATGCTAAAACTGAACATTTTAGGCTACTTAACAATTTTTACATACCCAATTAAGATGTAAGGTATATGCTGATATTCAATATAAACCAATGGAACAATATGGTAATCATTTGACTTTTTAGTCCAAAACCAAGTAATTCCCAACTCCATCAACTTTTTTTTTATTTTTTGACAGGCAGAGTGGACAGTGAGAGAGAGAGACAGAGAGAAGGTCTTCCTTTGCCATTGGTTCACCCTCCAATGGCCGCTGCGGCCGGCGCACCACACTGATCTGATGGCAGGAGCCAGGTACTTATCCTGGTCTCCCATGGGGTGCAGGGCCCAAGCACTTGGGCCATCCTCCACTGCACTCCTTGGCCACAGCAGAGAGCTGGCCTGGAAGAGGGGCAACCGGGACAGAATCTGGCACCCTAACTGGGACTAGAACCTCGTGTGCTGGCGCCGCAAGGCAGAGGATTAGCCTAGTGAGCCGTGGCACCGGCCCTCCATCAAATTTTGTCATCCCCTTGGGGCCATTCCTCAAAGGTTTTCCAAGTAGATTCAACTTCTTAGTGCAATGAAAGAAGGGACGTCTAAAGTCAACCACTCTGTCACTCACCTGGAAAAAGTATCCAAATTATAAAACCCTGAAATAATTTATTACCAAATTTAGAATTTAAATGAAAACAAAAGTTTGCTTGTAAAAGCCTGAAAGAAAAAGAGCATGCATTCAAAAGCTAAGATGAAGACACACATTTTTATCTACACAGGCACTGGCAGCACAACTTAATTAACTTTACTCGTAAGACATACCCCATTCTACACTTTCTCATTCACTAATCAATGAGGTACCAATATTCAAGACTGGGAAATCTAATATTGAAAAATAATAATAAAACCTAAAATTGAAGCTGTTCTCTCACCCCCTTCAGAAAATTATGGTAGGTATTGTGTGAAATGTTAATATATTTAGAGACTTTACCATCTTTGGTGGTTATTTATTTATTTATTTATTTGACAGGCAGAGTGGACCGTGAGAGAGAGAGACAGAAAGGTCTTCCTTTTCCATTGGTTCACCCCCCAATGGCCGCTGTGGCTGGCGCACTGCACTGATCCAAAGCCAGGAGCCAGGTGCTTCTCCTGGTTTCCCATGCGGGTGCAGGGCCCAAGCACTTGGGCCATCCTCCACTGCACTTCCAGGTCACAGCAGAGAGATGGACTGGAAGAGGAGCAACTGGGACAGAATCCAGTGCCCCAACTGGGACTAGAACCCGGGGTGCCAGCACCACAGGCAGAGGTTTAGCCTATTGAACTATGGCGCCGGCCTATGGTGACTTTTTTAAGAACAAAAACCGTGTTCCACTTACTGGTTCTGTGATAAAATTATCACTATGTAAATAGCATTGTCAGCAGACTTTGCAAATTAACAAACAAATCTTGGCTATCAACTGAACACATCTTCTTCATACCAAAAGACACCTGAAGTTTAAAACAATCTCTTTTATTTCAGAACAAATGCTCCATTTAAATAATATCTGAATAGCCTCTTATCTGGAACAAAACCAAGATTTTCATAAAGTTTCAAAGCAGACTTATTTGATATTTCTGTTTCCAAAGCAACCTCCTCACAGTCTCCTTCAACTATGGCATAAACAGCTTTCTTAAGCAAGTTAGTACCCATGCCATTACTCCTGGGTTTGGAATCCACAGCTAACATGGCTATATAACCTCTGCAGAACATCTTTTTGTGCATATCCAACTTGAAAATGATGACACCTGCACACTCCTCCCCTATGATGGCCAAGAAGCGCAGCTGTGGCCAGCTGTGGATAAAATCTCTATAAGTATAAATGGAGTAGGGTTCGGACAGATCTTTGGTGCTCAGTCTCATCACATCAGGCATCTTCAGCTCAGATTCCTATTGGAACTACCCTATCCTATCATCAGAACCTCCCCTGGCTCAACCTCCCTGCCTGAGGGGCTTCTTAAACTGCAGCCTGAGGTCAGGGACAAAGATAGCAGCCACACCTCCTCCTGCTCCTCCTTGCCCTTGGCCAGTCCAGTCCGTTGTGGGCCACCATGGGATCGCTCGATGCCATTTCTGCTGGGCTGGGGGGTGCAGTTCTTGCATCCCTGGAGCGGGAGCGAGGGGGTCTCTTGCCTGAGGGTACTGAGCTCCTTTTGTCACAGTCACTTTGGAGCTCCTGCCGGGGTGGCCGTGCACACCCTGGACCTTGCTGTTGAGGGTGGTGGCCGCCCTGAGGGGTTGCAGTTCGGGGCTGATCAATCCATGGAGCTGCGGCTGCTGTGGCAGTGGCTGAGGGCAGCGGAGGCACAGATGCCCCTTGGCAGCCCACTGGGTTCCTGCAACCACTTTCAGGCTCCTCTTTGGCTTCCTCATCCTCACTGCAGCAGGTGAGTGTAGTCGGGAAGGGGCAGCAAGGCTGGGCTGCAGCCAGGGCTGGAGGTGCTGGAGGTGGGACGAGGCCACTAGGCCCAGGCAGGACCTCTGCCCTCCCCGCACTGGTCCCCACTGCCGCCACCTCCCTCACCACCAAAGCTCTCACTCAACCCATTTTCAATTGAAAATGCTGTTAGTTGGGGCAGCGCCTTGGCTCACTTGGTTAATCCTCTGCCTGCAGTGCTGGCATCCCATGTGGGTGCAGGTTCTTGTCCTGGTTGCCCTTCTTCCAGTCTAGCTCTCTGCTATGGCCTGGGAAAGCAGTAGAAGATGGCCCAGGTTCTTGGGCCCCTACACTTGCATGGGAGACCAGGAAGAAGCTCCTGGCTCCTGGCTTCAGATTGGTGATGAGAGCTGATCTGATACACTGCCATCTATCAGGGAAGGTGTGTATGTGTGTTACACTGCCATGTATCAGTGAAGGAAGGGTGTGTGTGTGTTACACTGCCATCTATCAGTGAAGGAAGGGTGTGTGTGTATGTTACACTGTTATGTATCAGTGAAGGATGTGTGTGTGTGTTACACTGTCATCTATCAGTGAAGGAAGAGTGTGTGTGTGTGTGTTACACTGCCATCTATCAGTGTAGGAAGGGTGTGTGTATATGTTACACTGTTATGTATCAGTGAAGGAAGGTTTGTGTGTGTGTGTGTGTGTGTGTGTGTGTGGTTGGGTGAGTGAGAGAGAGATACCAGTGAAGGAACAGAGAGGCTAGGTGGTTCCTGACTCAGCCTATAACCTCCTGGACATGAATATGCATGGGAAACCAACCTCAGCGCCCAGCTGGAATCAGAAGGCAGAGGAAGATGTGCCACTACAAGACAATACTTATGTGTCAGACACCATTAGCAGTTCTGAGAGTTTGGAAGAAGAGGAAACAGAAGCCCAAATCAACAAAGCCATTCCAGGATCAGGATCTAACTCTGGGAGTGGATTTGCCATCAAGCAGTAAAGAACAGGCTGACAAAGACCAAGAACACTGGCAAGGCTGTGAATGCTGTGCCATGCCATGTCTCTGAGAAGTGAACAGCTCCACTCCTCTCTGGGATATAAGCCAAGAAGTCAGAAGTTATCAACTTCCTATTCTACTAGTAATTCCTAACCACTTTATCTAACTTCACTCCTCTTTATGTTTTACCTTATTCAGGCAAATCAAAACCACCTTCCAGCCCAATATAAAAACCTAGGAGTCATATTTAAGTATGACTACTCTGTAACATAAAATCACTCACTAATCTTATGATTGAGGTTTTTTTTAATATATTGTGAATACAGTGAGGATCTCAGTTTCTCCACTGTTCCTTCCTGGTTCAAGATACCATCAGCTCTCCCTGGAAAAACTTCTACTATCTCTTAACTGGTATTACCATTTACACTTACCCTCTGCTGTCTAGTCTCAACAATCTATGTGATCTTTTAAAAATCTGACATAAAAATCTCCATGCTTAAAACCTACCAATAGCCCTAATTATATTTCTTAATTTTTTTATTTAATTGAAAAAAATAAAGTTTAATTAAAATATAATCTGCATTTACACACTTTTATGTGCATCATGTATACATACACTTCTATTAAATTTTGTGGAGAATGAAATTCAAAGGTATATTTATTTTTAGAGTTACTATTTGAGAACAAATGATACATGGATTGGCAGAAAGTATGATCTTATTAACCTTGTGTTTCAAGTGTGAACCTTACATAATGATTAAAGAGATGTGTAAATTAATAAATTTTATTCCCCACATCACTACTCTTTACTTCCTTTGCTCCCAAAAAGCAAATGAAAAGTCCTTCATTAATCAAAAGCAAGAAGACAGGGCTTAATAACAATTTAGCTAGAAAAGAAATGCCGGTGGGTAAGTGTCACAGTGGAGCTGAGAGTTTGTATGAAAGCACTTTTGAGAGCATCTACAACAGCTTCAAAAGTGTGATTTTATTGTTTTACTAACATTATCTAAAACAATGTCTACCAGTGATGGGGAAAGGGAAAAGTTACCCTTGGTTTGACTTACAGAGACCTTTCTTTGAAGACTTCCAAGGAGAAGTCACAAATATTTTATCCTCATGCTCCCCTCAGACAACATGGTGATTGGCCCGGCAAGGAGCCAGCAAGTGCTGGAAGAGGGACTACAGAACAGCCTACGAGGACAGAAAAAGCAAGAGGAGAAAGTGGAGAAGCCGGAGAGGAACCTGGCCCAGCCACAACCATTTCCATAGAGATAAAAAATGTCAGCGCTGACAGGGGCGGGAAAAGGTGGCAACTGGTAGGCGGGATGTGGCCATTACCTCCAGCAGAGCTCCTCAGGGTGCACCCTCCTGCTTGGCCCAGCCGTGGGCATGGAGGTGAGTGGCCTGGCCCTCTAAAGGAGGATGGCCGGGTTCCGGCTCTGCACTGGATCCTCGGGGCGGTCAGGGTCCCTCCTCCTGCTTGGCCAGGCCGTGGGCAGAGAGGAGAGTGGCCTCTATGCACTGAGAGCGCTGCCACTGCCTCTTAGCAAAAGAAGGCGCCGGGTTCAGCCTTTGCAGCCGCTTCCCTGTCTGTGCTCCAGGCCCACTACACCCTCTTACACATTACCTCCGAATTTGGCGCCAATGCGGCCTTCAAATAGGGTCCATGTCTGCCATGGGCAGCATGCAGGAGTCTGGGCTCTTGCAGTGAGCGGGAGAAGGGATGGCCTGTGTTGGATGTGGAGTACACCTGGGGTCACGGGGAAGGAAGCTGGTTTTGTCCGCGAAAGGTCGATTCATGGCCCCAGTGCCAGGTGCAGTCAGGGCCTCCACACTGGGAGAAGCCTCCATGTTGCTCTTCCCAGACCCTGGGGCTGGGCGGCTGAGCATGCGATTGGCTGAAGCGCATGCGTTGGTTCATGTGGGAGTTTAGGGTGAACTACAAACGCTCAAACTAGACAGGGTCAACAAATGCAACAGTCAAATTTTCCTCTGGTAGCACTGTTTTCCATATTTTATATGTGAGGTGCCTAAGGTAACACAATATCTGTATGACAAATCCTTAAACTCTCCTTTGTGGTTGTGTACTCTGAAAAAATTACTTTTAATATTAAATATTTCTTCCAAGTGTAGTGTTAAAATTATATATTAATGGGGATTTTTTTGAGACATTACACTTGTGCTAGCTTTTATAATAATAATGCCTTTGTGAGGCTTAGTTTTCTGATTTTTTTATGTAATAGTAGCTACAGCAATGCAGCACTATTACTTTCATTTTACTGAGGTTCTGCAACTGGCCCAGATGTGAAACCTGTCACATGTTATAGGTGCAATAAATGAAAACATGGCTATGAGCTAACCTTGGACAATCATCCATTCAGAGAACCAGCTGTGTCAGTTTACCACATTTGTAACCGTATTCAGTGGACTTTACTTTACAGGTTAGTTTAATATTGAAAATATTGTTAGGGATTCATAACCTTGATTGGCTTGCCCACTTTTGTTCCCCTGAAAAGGATGCACACATACAAATTATGTTCAGTATCAGCACCTAAAGGCCTCTGCCAGCTGAGGTCAGCAATGCTGTGGACCATTTGCTGTTGCTCTCCTGTTTTGACTGGAAGTTTTTTAATGAGAACTTTAAATGGGTCTGTGACACATGATGAGTTTTATGGTAAGAAATACAAATTGAATGGACATATGTGTACTCCTATTAATAAGCATGTGCATTTCTGTTAGCAGCCTTTAAAATGAAAGAGCTCTTGACTAGGAAGATGCCTAAGAACTGCCAGGCTCCTAGAGGATTCTGAAGCACTAAACTTTGAGTGAGGCCTGGCTTGGGCACTTCCAAGCATTACAGGTAATTCTGATGCACAATGATCCCATTCTGAACATACATGACAAAACATAAGACTTGGTTTAGACACTTTTTAATCTTTGAACTTGCCAGGAAATTAAAGGGCTAGGGATAGTGAACTCACTGGAAGTGATGATTTGTCCAGCGATCCTCAGCCTTTTCACCCCCTAACCACATTGGAGTCCTGTGGGATGTGCTTTGTCTCTCTGAGCCCTTAACAGTGCCTTGTGCAGAGTGAGTGTGAATGGACATGAATTCTTCTCCCAAGAACAGTAAATGATGAACTATATATCATTGTCCCTGTGTATACAGATGAACTCAGTTGAAAAATGTTTGGTGACTTCTTTGAATTGGTTTATAACCAGGGATTCCTCATACAATATTCTGTGGTGAGATCTCTTTGTTTTCTCTTCTGTCTCAGTAGTTCCCTGGGAAGATAGTTTTGACAACACTTACCAGGCTGATGTGTGGTCAGTCTGACTGATTTGTCTGTAAACTTGTGAGACAGAAGTGTATTGTAAGATTTTATTTTGTACCTAGCATAGAATAAACATTTACCTTCAGAAAGTTATTTTAAATGTGCATTTAAATAACAAGGTTGAGTCAATGATAATCAAATTTTGATTGAACAGTAGTTCTCAAATTACTGTTTTCAATCCTAGATTTTTACATGTAAAGGTTCTGTTTTGTGAGCATAAATTTTTTTCTTTTTATAATGTAAGTTAATTACTGATAACTTTTGTAATATTACAGATGGGAGAATTATTACCTTCATATGTATCTGTCTACAACTTTATATCAATTGTTCTGTAACAGTTTATGTTTGATTACTATATATAATAATCTCATCAGACTTATGCAATTTGTGAAATTGCATCTGGCTGTAAAATAACTTTAAACCTCAAATATAGGTGATGGTAATTCCATGGTATGCTTTCTTAACTTAGGTAGATTTCATCCTGCTTGAAGTTGTAAGGTCAAGACTATTGAATATATGCACATAATGTGGCTTGCATTAGAATATGTTATTTTCAAATAAAAATTCTTATGATGTTAAAAACTTAAAAATATTTTTGTGAGGCTGATGTTGTGGCATAGTGGGTAAAGCTGCTGCTGCCTGTGACACCAACATCCCATATGAGAATGATTCATGCCCCATCTACTACACTTCCCATCCAGCTTTCAGCCTCTGTCCTGAGAAAAGCAGTAGAAAATGTCCCAAGTGTTTGGGTCCAAGACACCTATATGGGAGACCTGGATGAAGCTCCTGGGTCCTGGTTTCATCCTGGTCTAGTGCTGGCCATGGTGGCCATTTAGGGAGTTAACCAGGGAATGGAAAATCTCCCTGTTTGTCTCCCCCTCACTCTCTGTAACTATGACTTTCAAAATAAATCATACACAATCCTCGCCCTCAGAAACTTCTTAATATAATCCCAATTGTCTATTTTTATTTTGATTGCCTTTGCTTCTGGAGTGGTTCCTAAGAAGTCTTTGCTTATGCCAATGTCTTGTAGCATTTCCCCAGATATTGTCCTCCATTAATTTGATGGTATCCAACTTTTGCCCATTCAATATGATGCTGACTGTGGGCTTGTCATCTGATGGTGTTGAGGAATGTTCCTTCTATACCCAATTTGCTTAAGGTACAAAATTAATGGGGGGCTTTGACACCCCACTTTCATCAATGGATAGATCAACTAGACAAAAAAATCAACAAACAAAGCTTACTACACTATGGACCAAATGTATCTGATATCTATACAGAACATTACATCCTAGAGTTGAATAATATACATTCTTTTCATCAGCACATGTAACTTTCTCTAGATAGACCATATGCTAGGCCATAAAGCAAGTTTCATCAAATTAAAAAAAAAAATTGAAATCATACCATGTATGTTATCTAACCACAATGGAGCAAGACAGGAAATTAACAACTTAAGAATCTCTTAAAAATATTCAAATATATGGAGACTGAACAACATGCTCCTGAATGAAGAGTGGGTCATAATATAAATCAAAAGGAGGAATCAAGGGCCAGCGCCGCTGCTCACTAGGCTAATCCTCCACCTTGCGGCACTGGCACACCGGGTTCTAGTCCCGGTAGGGGTGCTGGATTCTGTGCCGGTTGCCCCTCTTCCAGGCCAGCTCTCTGCTGTGGCCCGGGAGTGCAGTGGAGGATGGCCCAAGTGCTTGGGCCCTGCACCCCATGGGAGACCAGGATGAGTACCTGGCTCCTGCCATCAGATCAGCGTGGTGCGCTGGCCACAGCACGCCGCGGCAGCCATTGGAGGGTGAACCAACGGCAAAGGAAGACCTTTCTCTCTGTCTCTCTCACTGTCCACTCTGCCTGTCAAAAAAAAAAGGAGGAATCAAAATATTCATAGAAAAATGAATATGCAATATAAAACTTAAAGAGATACATCAAAAGCAGTGTTACCAGGGAACTTAGGTACTTTATGAAGTGGGGTCCTGTGGATGGATACACTTGGAAGGTTGTTTCCATGTGACCTTTTCAGTCTTCATGAGAAGCTTGTTGTAAAAGTCTGATCTGTTCCAATTCTTTTTCCTCCTCACCCTGTGATCTTTCTTCCATATAGGCTTAGCTATTAGCATCAGACTCTTACCAGAGGGGTCTGTGTTATGTCATTTGGACATTGGGTATCCAAAATTGAGTTAAACCTTTTCTTTTCATAAGGTAGCTGCTTTATGTATTTCATTGTAATGAAAGTGCTGTGGGCCGGCACCGCAGCTCAATAGGCTAATCCTCCACTTGTGGCACCAGCACACTGGGTTTTAGTCCCGGTTGGGAACCAGATTCTGTCCCGGTTGCCCCTCTTCCAGGCCAGCTCTCTGCTCTGGCCAGGGAGTGTAGTGGAGGATGGCCCAAGTGCTTGGGCCCTGAAACCGCATGGGAGACCAGGAGAAGCACCTGGCTCCTGCTTTTGGATCAGCGCAGTGCACCAGCAGCACCGCAGTGGCCATTGGAGGGTGAACCAATGGCAAAGGAAGACCTCTCTGTCTCTCTCTCTCACTGTCCACTCTGCCTGTCAAAAAAATTTTTTTAAAAAAGAAAGTGCAGTGCATTTATACTTTTGAAAAATTGAGACATTCATTTATTTCTTTAGTATTTCCTTTTCATTTTTTTTAGATTTTTATTTTATTGGACAGAATCATAAACAGTGAGAGAGAGACAGAGAGAAAGGTCTTCCTTCCATTGGTTCACTCCCCAAATGGCTGTAATGGACAGAGCTGCACTGATCCAAAGCCAGGAACCAGATGCTTCCTCCTGGTTTCCCATGCAGGTACAGGGGCCCAAGCACCTGGGCCATCCTCCACTGCTTTCCCAGGCCACAGAAGAGAGATGAACTGGAAGAGGAGCAACTAGGACTAGAACTAGCACCCATATGGGATGCTAGTGCCACAGACAGAGGAATAGATAGTCTAGTGCACCACTCCAATGTTTTATTCTCAAAAAAAGTGTGATATAGCAAGTAGCTCTGAGATTCCAGCTTCCCAATTTTTCACCAAGACTGTCAGTGCAAATTTGCTATTTCATGGATGTATTAATTGATCCTTACAAATTAAACATAATATTTTCTTTCAAATAATTTCCTGCTTAATCCACAAAACGTATGTATACACATTTCTAACATTTTTCTTGCCTAATTTTCTTTTTTTAAACTTTTATTTAATGAATGTAAATTTCCAAAGTACAGCTTATGGATTACAATGGCTTCCCCCACCTTACCTTCCCTCCCACCCACAACCCTCCCCTTTCCCACTCCCTCTCCCCTTCCATTCACATCAAGATTCATTTTTGATTCTCTTTATATACAGAAGATCAGTTTAGTATATATTAAGAAAATATTTCAACAGTTTGCACCCACATAGAAACACAAAGTGAAAAATACTATTTGACTACTAGTTATAACATTAAATCACAATGTACAGCACATTATGGACAGAGATCCTACATGAGGAGTAAGTACACAGTGACTCCTGTTGTTGACTTAACAAATTGACACTCTTGTTTATGGCGTCAGTAATCTCCCTAGGCTCTAGTCATGAGTTGCCAAGGCTATGGAGGCCTTTTGAGTTCACCAACTGTGATCATATTTAGACAAGGTCATAGTCAAAGTGGCAGTTCTCTCCTCCCTTCAGAGAAAGGTACTGCCTTCTTTGATGACCCGTTCTTTCCACTGGGATCTCACTTGCAGAGATCTTTCATTTAGGTCATTTTTTTGCCAGAGTGTCTTGGCTTTCCATGCCTAAAATACTCTCATGGGCTCTTCAGCCAGATCCAAATGCCTTAAGGGCTGATTCTGAGGCCAGAGTGCTATTTAGGACATCCGCCATTCTATGAGTATGCTGTGTATCCTGCTTCCCATGTTGGATTGTTCTCTCCCTTTTTTATTCTATCGGTTAGTATTTTCAGACACTAGTCTTTTTTATGTGATCCCTTTGACTCTTAGTCCTATCATTACAATCAATTGTGAACAGAAATTGATCACTGGGACTAGTGAGATGGCATTGGTACATGCCACCTTGATGGGATTGAATTGGAGTCCCCTAGTATGTTTCTAAGTCTACCATTTGGGGCAAGTCAGCTTGAGCATGTCTCAAATTGTACATCTCTTCCCTCTCTTATTCCCACTCTTATATTTAACATGGATCACTTTTCAGTTAAATTTCAACACTTAAGAATAACTGTGTATTAATTACAGAATTCAACCAATATTATTAAGTAGAACAAACAAAAAATTCTTAATGTGAATATACAGGATGACAATCATTCAAAGTTATCTTTGTCACTGATTTTGTAGATGAGATATCAAACACATATATCCTTTGGTGGCTTAAAGTGTTTCTGAAGTGAAGGTCCACACAATGTAACAGGAAAGGAATTTGAAAAGGTGTGAGTAAAGAGAAACTAAGGGGTATCCTTATTCATTATCAAGTCAAAAATAAAATCTACTTTTTAAAGTTGTTCAAAACATTTCTATGTCATACAGAGTTAGAAATTAGGCCTTGACCATATCATTTGCATATTTCATGTCAATGGTACCACTTCTCTGGGCCTTAGTTTCATCATGTAAAAATAAATTATACCTAAAGTTTCTATCTTTATAATTTAATTGTTTATTACTTGCTTGTTGTCCTCTGCTAAGCAAGATGTTGCCACTCTACCTTGGATAAAAAAAAGTTATCTTTAAAACTAATATTTGTTACTATGCACAATATTGTGAAAGGTTATTAAATAATATTTAAGGATGAATAGAGCCAAGTAAAGAGTACTCTGAGAAGTAGAAAACTAAATTGGAAATAGAAAAGTGGAAAGAAGATGTTGAAATCATCTCCTGGTAGAGAAATTTTTGAAAATGTATTAATTATGTGGCAAATATTTTTGTTCACAATAGTGAGTCTGCATATTTGATACATGTGGAACAACTCAACACAGAAAACCTTCAAATTCTGCCCTCAAGTATTCCATATAATTTACCACCTTGGTGTATCTTAAGGAAACAGTGAAAGATAATTCTACCAGGTCCATTGAATGTTATGGAATAAATCAAAAGCATCCATCCTGTGTGTTCATGGAGAATTCATGGATAATTTACCCCATATGACTTTGATCAGGTAACCATACCAAAATTTACCCTTATATAAAATGAAGTAATAGTAGTCCCTGATACTCTGAAAATTCCAGGAGACAACACACAATAAAAGAGAGCCAATACTAGTGTTCTATATTTTGTATATAATTTACAATATGTGCATTGCAAGCATTGATGAATCCACTAACCAAATTACAAATTTAAATGTTACTATACTTTGGAAACCTTTTCCTACCTCTCTGTTACAATTCTTCCCCAGTGGAAGTCACTCTCTTTGATTTTATGATAATCATTCTTTAAGTGGGTTGTTCTCTCCTGCACAGGGAGGCAGCCTGTCAGGTTTCCTCCACCCAACTATAAACATTCTTTAAGTGATATTGTTTAATATTTTTTGATTTTGCATTTTGTTTATGAAAAAATCACATGGTGCCAAATCCAACTTCCTTCCATAATATACTTTTTAGGATTCATCAGAGTAGACATATGTCTTGTTGATCCACTTTCACTGTGCAGTCTTTACTACGTGAATATGTGCTGATTAGTTTGTTCACTCTAACAATGGTGACATTTTGGGCTGTTTCCATGGTTTTTTGATATCATAAAAACACTGTTATGCATATCCTTATCCATGACTTCTCTGTACCTAACCCAGATTATTGCTAGATTTCTAACTAGAAGTGGAATTGCTCTGATTCATGTAAAGCATCTGTTCACTAACTGATCTCCACCTCTTTGATTTTGACCTCACTCATCCCATTGACTTTAATATCAACTCTGGATATCCCAGAGAACCATCACTAGACTGATCAGTCCTTATTACCATTTCTCATCCCAAACACACACACACACACACACACACACACACACACACACACACATTGAAATAAAAGGCACAATGATATTAGAGAACATATTTTAAAGCTGATTGTGTGAGGGTGAGAAAATCTCACTGCAATGCCTAGTGCTTCAAAGTAACACACCTCTGTGAAAAATGGTGTCTTCTAACTCTACTTTTGTAGGACCCTAGTGTCCTCTTTACCTGACACATTTCATTTTAAGTTACTGAAGCAAAAATGTTCTCTACACTTTAGGAATTCTTTTTGTCATCTATATCTAGATTGTGGGCCTAAAGTAAAAGACAATAATTTTTCAAATGGCAAAATTTTGGATAAGCTCTTTTCTTTGAGCCTAACAGCATCCATATGCATAGTTCTTGATGATACACACCCTTTTTAGCTCATAAAACCCAACAAACTCTCAGTACCTAAGCCAGCATCAACATTTCCTTTACTAATTTATTGTAAATATTACATGGGTTGTGCCTGAATTCCTGGTTTTTTTGAAAAATTATATTGATAAATGCTCTTGGACTTTTAAATAATTACAGAAATGCACTGGGAAAATTACAGCAATTTTACTCTATACAAAGGTAAACAAATCATGTCAAACACTGCTTTCAGCTTTAATTTCTGCACAAAAATATAAAATAGAAGTGTTTCTATGGCTACATTGGATATTCTATTATAAAGGTATTTATTTTTGGAAGGATAGGATGTTAGAAATGGAGAAACAGAAAGATACAGAGGGAGAGGTAGAGAGAGAAAGAGAGGGAAGAACAGAGAGAGGAGAGAGGAGAGAGGGGAGAGGGGAGAGAGAGAGAGAGAGAGAGAGAGAGAGAGAGAGAGAAGCTTTTCAGTTTCATTCTCCAAATGCCCTGAAGAGCTGCAGCTGGAGCTGGGCCAGGCCAAAGCCAAGAAGAAGCAACTTCATCCAGGTCTCCTATGTAGATGGCAGCAACCCATGTACTTGGGCCAGTATCTGCTTCTCACAATAAATTATCAGGAACCTGGATTGATGTGTGCATTCTAAGTGTCAGCTTAACCTACTGTGCTATAACACTTACCTTAAGATAACAACTATTTTGCAGATAACAATACATAATAAGGAACAAAATGAGCCAGGTAATACTAGCTGGAATAGTGCATCCACAATTAACAGCCAAGTGTTATTATGCCCTCTCACAGTTATTTATTTAAATTATATTATCTTTCCTTATTTTCTCTAGTTTTCGGACTACTATCTCTTAAGCTAAAGGAAATTTGTTTTAGGAAACATCTTGAAAACTACTTTCTCTAGACATGTGTTTATTGCAAAAAAGAAAATTACAAAAGTGAATTCATGAGCAAATAAACATAACTGCTATTTTTATTTAGATTAATTTTAATTAAGTGTCTTTTAATTCAACTGATAGAAGGAACAGCAAACATCATTTTAGAAACTTTAAAATAGTATTATAGTCTACAAGCTATCTATATTACTTGATAAATCTTTCTCATAGTTATATTCCTGAAGTAATACTAGGATTGTGTTGAAGCTAAAGGGGTACACACACTGGGAAGTCTTTTCCTTAATATCAGAGAGACTTCATGCCTCATTTGTGGGAGACTAAAGTACCATAAGGAACAACCTGGGTAGGAGATGAGGGGCTTGACTGATGACAATTTTGCTTACTAAACAAAATAAAAAGGATATATTGTTTCTCTTCAGTTAAGAATAAACCTACATATATGGAAAATTGATCCAATGGGCTTATCGAAATCATTGGTATTTTTCCTATGTAATAAAGCTCCCTAAATTACTTGATCTGTGGCTAATATGGTAATCTGAGAGTGTAAAAGTGACATGATCTTGATAATGTGACTTACATTCCCTATATTCTTAGCTCATGGCTACACATTAGCTGCTGTATGACCAACACACTGTGTTTCAGGAAGGAATAAGGAAAATGATTTTGCAGCATAAGCTTCCTCCATTATAATGAACATTCCAAGGAAATTATCTCAATGACTTCCATTTTCACCTTAGTTTTTCAAGAGAATACATCACAACAGAGATTTTTGTTCAAATACTTTGAACTACAGTAATAGTTAAACAGGATGTGCTAACAGATACCTTGCAAGTCATGTTGACACACAGAAACAAATATAACAAAATTATCATAATTAAATCCGTGTGCTGTATTTAAAAATAAAAAATACAAAAATGAGTTAAAAATAAAAATCAAATATTAACATACTTGAAGGTATTACAATGGAAATTAACATAAAGTCATAGGGCTAATATCTGATTATAAATGGAAAATAAATGTGTTTGAAAACATACAAACTGAAACAAAGCAAAAAATCAAAATAGATAATGAAAATAAAAATCATTATACTATAGTGTGCATAGTTTTAAGCAAAAATAATTTTCCCATATACAGAGGTGGTGAATTTGGGAGGTTGACAAAGGAATGTGGTGTGATGGGGTTAAGATGCATTAACTTTAATATTCTAATGATTGAAACATTTTTATTTATTTTTAAGCTCTTAATATAGTGAAAAATATCTTCCTTGCTGTTCAATCATGTAAGTATTAACCCTTAAAGGCAGTGCATGATATCACTTCAGTCTCCACTTTCAGAGATATTCCACCCATTTAACCTATACTTTATTGCCTTTTTTCAGAACCAACAATAGAAGAATAAAGTTACTGGTCTGAATTTTGTTATGGTGTCCAACTGATAAATCTTGAATATAATACTGTAAAAGTGCTTTTGTAACTTTGTAAAATCACATGCTGTTACATTTTATATACCATTCTTATTGTTTGAAACATACATTTCCTCTTTTGCTGATTTTATCTTTCTATTTTTACTTACTACAAGGTAGAGGTCCCTGCCTGGCCCCTTCCCAGATTGGCAGGAAGAAAAATGGCATCGGCCGGCGCCGTGGCTCAATAGGCTAATCCTCCACCTTACGGCGCCGGCACACCGGGTTCTAGTCCCGGTCGGGGCGCCGGATTCTGTCCCGGTTGCCCCTCTTCCAGGCCAGCTCTCTGCTATGGCCAGGGAGTGCAGTGGAGGATGGCCCAGGTGCTTGGGCCCTGCACCCCATGGGAGACCAGGAAAAGCACCTGGATCCTGGCTCCTGCCATCGGATCAGCGCGGTGCGCCGGCTGCAGCGGCGGCCATTGGAGGGTGAACCAACGGCAAAGGAAGACCTTTCTCTCTCTGTCTCTCTCTCACTGTCCACTCTGCCTGTCAAAAAAAAAAAAAAAAAAAAAAAAAAAAAAAAAAGAAAAATGGCATCATGGCAGTAGGGAGTGTAGTAACTGTGGGTATGGAAGGAAACACAGGTCTAACATTAGCTGTGAGGAAACAGCATGGAACACATTCCATGACAAGTGTGCATGTTTCTGTGTCTACCCCATGTGGTCCACGGTGTCCTTCCCTGCTGGCCACGTGTTCCAGATCTTGTTGTGGGATGGAAGAGGGAGATGCAGGGATTCTGAGACAGAGGGGCAGCAAGAGGCAGGGGCTGATGGAGGCCTTCAGACAGCTGGGGTGGGCCATACACTCAAATGTGAGGAAACTAGGAGAGTTCCCTTAGGGCTTTGCCCCAATGTTCCCTGAATATTCAACAAGACTGCTCCTCACCACTGAGCCTCTGAGTCTGAGGAGAGAGAGGGTTGCTGGCTGGGTCTCTCAGAGAGTCTGGCATTTGACAGTGTTTCATGTCAAAAATAAATAATTTACTAAAAAGCAGCTTGCCACACCCATGGTGAGCAAAGCCTCATGGTGGAAAGGGGATGTCCAGCCAGCTGGGATGGTTAATACCTGTTCTCTCTCCTCCCAGCCCACCAGGTGCAGCTGTCAGACCCAACAGGCCTGTGATAACAGCTGTCAGATGAGCTTCAGGTAGCAGAGAGCAGGGTGGAATGTTGATGATGAGGGAATCTCCTGATGTGATTTTATGTAAAGGATGACAGTGGCATGTGCTGAGTTCCAGAACATGGGCAGCAACAGCAATATGGTATAAATAGTTCCAAGTCCCCAAAGCAGAGACATGGCTGGATGTCTGGGTTCCTCCAGTTAAACATGGACAGCTGCTGTGCAGCAGGCAGGTCAGGGCCTTCATCTGGTTTACAGCGCTGTCAGTCTGTTGAAGGCAGAGGCACTTAGCTCCATAGTGCATTGTGTCAGGATGGACAAGAGTGGGCTCTGTAGATGGCAGGGCTGCTCATAGTAAATTGGATAGTGATTGCCTAGTGGGTACTGGATCCACCACCACCACTGTTTGAGGAGACTAGGACAATCACTGTGCTCCTTATTCAGCCTGTTTAAGAGGCAGTGTCACTGACAATCCCTGCATTGGCAAAAAGAATCAGGTCCTTGTGGCCTATGAATGGAGCTGCCACCAGTGGCACCAGTCAGGTAGTGGGTAGAGCACATGCCAGCCATGGCCATCTCATTACTGAGGTTTCAGGAGCTGTCCAAGTTCCATATGGTCTCACATGTGATTCATAATGGGAACCAGGTAGTGTTAAGGCCTCTATGCCTGTGTATCAAAAAACTGGGTTTTTCAAATCCAGGAAGTTCAGTGATTTAGAGCCCATCTTGTCCTGACCATAATATTGATGTCTGTATTTGGGGTCCTGTTGGCAATAAACAGATATGTTGCTGAAAGCAAATCTCCAGCCTTGGCAAATTGTGATCACTGTTTCAGGTACCAGAAATGGTAGCAGTGTGTTAAGGGACCTGTCACAGCCATGCAGAGCCACATGGTCGTAATGGAGCCAATAAAAGCAACATCAAACAAGAAGGTCAGATCTCTGAATGAAGCATGTGGAGTTGTATGAGTTCTCCCTGTGAGAATCTCTCTTTGGCTTCTTTTTTTTTTAAGATTACTTTACTTATTTGAAAGGCAGAGTTGAGGGAGAGAGAGGGAGAGAAAGAGAGAGAGAGAGAGAGAGAGAGAGAGAGAGAGAGAGAGAATCTTCAACCCATTGCTTCACTCCCCAAATGAACTCAATGCCTGTAGCTGGGCCTATCTGAAGCCGGGAGCCAGGAGCTTTTTCCATGTCTCTCATGTAGGTGCAGGAGTCCAAGAATCTAGACCAATGTCTTCTGCTTTCCTAGGCCATTTGCAGGGAGCTGGATCAGAAGTGGAGCAACCAGGACTCCAGCCAGCACCCATATGGGATGCAGGCACTGCAGGTGGTGGCTTTACCCACTATGCAAAGGCACTGGCCCATCTCTTTGGATTTTGAGAGATGCCTCTGCCAGCATCTAACTTCCTGCCACTGCCCCTGAAACACACACCAGCCACTGACTGACATCCCAGTGCACATGCCACCACCCCAACTGCCATCTTAAATCCCAGCATAGGCCTCGTGGCCACATGAGTAATGCAGCAGCTTGGATGTTCTGTATTTATTGAATGGTGCCCTAATAAAATTAGGACATTGCATGTAATCACTTTGATATGGATCTCAGAAACTGCAGTACACTTGGGTTAGACAGATACAAACTACATTTCTTGGGGAGACAGTTGTGTCAGAGAGGGCCTTCATGGTGGACCTCAATAATTTATATTCTCCTCCACAATATCTAAGAGTTTCTGATTCCTGTATCATTTCTAATCTGTCATGCTGTGGTATTTGGAATCCCAGTTTACTTTTTTCTCCTTTTTCATCCTTCTATTGTTTCCATCATCCAAATATTCTATAGTAAGAAGGTACTGCTTTTATTTTCATGAAACATATATCAATATGTTTATAATGTGAATATAAATTCTGTTTGTTTTATTAATATAATGGGAGCAGATCTTACACATTCCATAGGTACAGTTCCATGAAGACAACCACACTTCCCCTTACTCCTCTGCTCCCCCAACCCTCTCTCATCCTCCCCCAAACTCCTCCCACCCTGCTCCCTTCTTCAATTCTTGCAGACATAATTTTAATCCAGTGTATATTCAAAGACATAATTTGCCACTAATTAATTATAACATTCAACAAGTAAATTATTAATTATAATATCCAACAAGAAATATAAACACTAGCTAAAATGACAATCTCAGTTTTCTTTCATGTGTGTTTATTTTCTTGTGGGTAAAATTAGACCTGCTCCCATTAAGATATATTTATATTTATTTACTTTGATTTGTTGTCTATATTCTTCCTTGACTTTTCTATCTGATCATTCAGTACTAACTTTCTTTTTAAATGTCCGTGTCTTCAAATTATTGTCTAAATCTAGAAAGAACTGTCACCTCTCATTGTGTTTTATTTTTAGAAATTCTTCATGCTTATTTTCCCCATGAACTTTAAAATCACCTTATAGAAAATACACACCACATATGACAATCACCCTCTTCTCATTAGTGATTGAGCATGCAAAAAGCAGAAAAGATTAATTCACTAAATGTCCCTCAGTGTCCTAATCATCTCCATTTTTCTTTAAAATCATCAGAAGCAATTCCAGCATTACTAGCCAACTCCTTCAGACCAGCTCTGTACCCTTTGCTTTCAATGATTTCCCACCTGGCAGAAACTGTGGAAGATTTTCACCTTGCAGCCTTACACAGTCACACAAACCAGTTCCTTACTGTCAGCATCCTTCTATGCACCACACACACACATACACACACACACACACACACAGTGGTTCTGTTCCTCTGTTCCTCTCTCCCTTCAAACTTTTCCATTTCCCTTTTTTTTATTTTGCCTGGCATTAATATTTACCTTTGCTCCCATAGATTTTCTGCTGCTGCTTTGTTTTATTCTAAGCATTTATATCTTTCTTTCCATCATAGTTTCTCATTATTGTTTCTACTTATGAAGAGTAGTGTTTGAAAAATATTTATATTCAACCAGCAAAATTATCTTTTTGTGCTATTTGTTTATATACAGTTCTTTTAGAATTTCAAGTTTATCAGCATACTATCTAAAATTAATGTAGTTTTGTCTCATTTTCACTGTTACATAACTTTCTACTTGTCATATTACCTACTACCTTCATCACAATATAACCATGTGCTCTCTTGATATTAAATGGATACTTTCCAGGGGCCACTTCCTACAGTGCCAGCATCCCACATGGGTGCCAGTTAGTGAGTCAGCTGTTCTATCTCTGATCCACCTCCCTGCTAGTGGCCTGGGAAAATCAGCAGGATATGGCCTAAGTGACTTGGTCCCTGCTACCCACATGAGAATGGAAAGAAGCTCCTGACTCCTGGTTTTGGCCTTGCACAGCACTGGCTGCTGTGGCAACCTGGGTAGTGACCAGCACATGGAAGATACTTCTCTCTGTGTCTTCCTCTCTCTCCTTCTCTCTCTATAACTGACTTTTAAATAAATAAATCTTTTTTAAAAGGGCAGTTTCCATAGAGATTTTATTCACATATTCATTTTTCATTTGAGAAGCGGAATCTTGCATTCACTGGCTCACTGCCAATGATGGGCCAGGACAGAGCCAAGAGTCAGGGAATTGATCTGGGTCTCTGAGTTGTCAGGGACACAAGTGCCAGAGTCATCTGCTGCTTCCCATGTTGTGCACTAGCAGAAAGCTGGAGTGAGATGCAGAATCGTGACTCAAAGCCACGCACTCTGATGTGGGATGCAGAGTTCCCAAAGCAGTTCCCCACTGCACTCTGAAAGGAATAGTTTCCAATTTTTCATATAACATAAAGTAACAATTTTCATCATGTTTTGCATCATTTTTCTATATTTCCCAAATCATCATTGTCCCGGAAAATTTCATTGATCTATAAGGGGTTTCAAAATATGTCTCAAGAGTGGTTATTTTGAAGTAGCTGTTTAAGCCTCCACATCAGAGACCAAAATCCCATATCAGAGGGCCTGGTGTAAGTCCCAGTGATTGTGGCCTTCTGACCCAGCTTCCCTCTAATGTCCCTAGGAAGCAGAAGGTATAGCATGTATGTTTAGGTTCCTACCACCTCCCTGGGAAACTGGGATGGAGTTCTTGGCTCCTGGCTTTGTTCTGGCTTAATCCTAACTGTTGTGGGAATTTGGAGTGAGAAATTCATTCTCTCTCTCTCAAATAATTAAAACATTTGGAAATACAATGGATGTAAAATACTTACAGAAATTTGACATAGAAACAAAAGCCGTAGGATTTTGACATAGAAAAAATACAAAATAATACATTTATCTGATTTTGTCCTTATACCATATTCTCTCCTTCAGGTGAGTAACTATGTCAATTAAAAAAAAAGGCCTTAAAAGTTGTTGTAAAATGTAAGTGCATTGGAGGAAGAGGATGGGTAGAAAGTAGAGACCTGCAGGAACATGGGGCCTTGTATAGCAGGGCCTTGTATAGACAGAGAGCAGTGCATACCTGGTCACATGAAATACCTGTCCAAGATCTTTTCACCTGTGCCTTAGGGAGGCCTCAAGACCCCCACCTCTTGAGATTTTTACTATTCAGTGGGTTGAGGAGGCTGGCCCTGGCCCTCCTGTATATAAAGTGCACCATTGTGACAGAGCTGGTTCTATAATGTCACTGTTGTCCAACACCCCTCCACATTCCACTGCAATTAGAGGCCACTGATTTTTAGATAACTCACTATTGACTTGGAGTTGAGACCTTCTTTCTTCATTTCCTTCTGAGTTGGGGACATTCACTTTGAGGTGGGTGGCCTTGATTTCTCCTTGCTGCTGCAGAAAGTGATGTTGGCTGTGCCCTTAGTGGTGCCCAATAGATGCTGAGTATGTATATAGTTGTTTCTCTCCCTGTAGGGTGGGATCAAATTTCCCCTTGATATGGGTCTGTGGAGGGATATAATGACTATGGTGCAATTATTCAGGTTTCCAAAGCCTGCTGTGTTTCCTTGGTGTAGTGTGAAGGAATCATTACAATATAAGATGGAGGTGTCTTCTAACTTGATGCAAGCTTCCAAAACATCTTTATGTTGGTTTAAAAGGTGGATGTGCAGGTGTCTGACTGTGTTATGTTCCTGTTTGTCTTGAAATCTTAAGGAAGTTCTTGGTAATTTTAAAACCTGCTGCAAGGTGTTTTGTGGGAAGTCAGAAGATGAACTACAATTATTTAGGTGACTGGGAGAGCATTGGAACTTCCTATCTCAGACAAGCTGTGGTTACCCTGAAAATGATCTAGGAAAGTTTGAGGGACGACCATATACCCATGGGAGAAACTGAGCACTAATGTAGCAGTGTCAGGATTTTGTGTCCCAAGTCAGTGTTGTAAAGGGGAAAAGACAGGAATCAGAAGGTCTCCTGGGAAACTTATATACATCAACAGTGGTTAAATACCAGTAATTATGTTGGATGATATTGACAAGTAGTGGTTCAAAGATAGTTAAAAAAGAAGAAAAGCAATAGCTTAACAGCTATTAAGCCATATACACATAATTCATGTGTACATAGCCAAAAATGTTAAGTTTCCCACTAGCCCAACTCAACCTCACACTTGTCACATGAGGCAATGAGCTGGTAGACCAAAGGGGCATCAGGATAAACAGGTAATTCCTTCCCTAATCATCACTATTCAAAACAAGAAGGCATTTGTTCTGCCTAGCTACTTCTTTAGAGGAACATTTCATTTTATGAGCTTGTGCTCTGCATGCTGCCCTTGTGAGATAGTAAGTATGTTGCACTCAGAAAAGATCCAATAAAGAGGGAGGATTGTTCTAAGTGTCTTGCAGACTGAACCATTTGTTAAAGTGAGACCCCTATTAACAGAAAAAAAAAAAGCCTCATATACCACAATAAGATTCTATGGCAGGATCTGGAAATGCAATGTGAAGGTTGTCCTAATCCGACTTGACTTCCATTAATGGAATTATTAAGTAAAATTTTGTTAAAAATGATAAATTCAGAAAATTTTAAGTAGTGCAGGACACCAGATTGGTGTAAAATGGGACTGAACAAAGGCAGCTGAGACATGTGGTCTCACTGACACAGTTGATAGTGAAACCTACAGGGAACCCACATATTTGAACTGATGAGAAGGAAAGAAGGACAACAAGCTAAATGATCTTTTATTTAATTGAGAACTTGAACTCAAAACCACATATTCATAATTATTAAATCCATTTATCCAATAAACTGGAAAATCTAGAAGAAATGGATGTATTTCAAGACACATACAGTCTACCATATTGTAGTCATGAAGACAAAAACCTAAACAGACCAATAATCAAGATAGCAATGGAATCAGTAATAAAGATCCTCACAGCAAAGAAAAGCCCAGGACTGGATGGCTTCACTGCTGAACTCCACAAGTAATTTTTTTTAATTTATTTATTTATTTTTTTGACAGGCAGAGTTAGACAGTGAGAGAGAGAGACAGAGAGAAAGGTCTTCCTTTTTCCATTGGTTCACCCCCCAAGTGGCCCCTATGGCTGGCACATTGTGGCTGGCGCACTGTGCTGATCCAAAGCCAGGAGCCAGGTGCTTCCTCCTGGTCTCTCACATGGGTTCAGGGCCCAAGGACATGGGCCATCCTCCACTGCACTCCGGGCCAAAGCAGAGAGCTGGACTGGAAGAGGAGCAACTGGGACAGGACCAGTGCTTCAAGCAGGACTAGAGCCCGGGGTGCTGGTGCCACAGGTAGAGGATTAGCCTAGTGAGCTGTGGCACTGGCCCACCAGTCCTTTAAAAAAGGAAAAATTCTAATTATTCTCCAATTATTTAAAATAATTGAAAGGGGTGAATTCCTCCCAAACTCCTTCTATGAGGCCAGCATCACTTTAATTCAATAACCTGAAAAAAATATAGAAAGAGAACTACAGACCAATGTCCCTTATGAACATAGACACAAAAACTCTCAACAAAATACTAGCTAATTGAATCCTACAACACATCAGAAAGATGATTCACCAGGACCATATAGGAGTTATCCCTGGTATGTAAGGATGGTGCAACATAGGCAAATCAGTAAATGTGACACATCATATCAACAAATTGAAGCATAAAAGCCATATTATTATCTCAAAAGATGCAGAGAAAGCATTTGATACATACAACATCCTTTCATGATATAAATATTAAGCAAATTGGGTATGTAAGGAGCATTACTCAGCACAATCAAGGCAATAGATAACAAACACACAACCAGTATCATATTCAATGGATGAAAGTTGGAAGCATTTGCACTGAAATCTGCAACTAGATAAAGATGCCTGCCCACTTTCACCATTGCTATTCAATATAGTCATGGAAGTTTTTGGCAGAACCATTAGGCAAGAAAAAACCCACAGCTTCAATATATTAAAGGAAGAGAAACCCAGTGCTCCAGAATGCCTGGGGGAAGGGGAGAGGGATATCATGAGGTTGAAGGAGCTGGCCGGTGCCCCAGGAGAAGCCCTGGGAAACAGCTCTAATTAAGAAGGCACACTGAGGTGTAATCTCATCCAGAGCTTAAACATGGCCCTGACTGATCTTAAGTGTGTGGGGACCTGCAAGGAAGGGCCAGATGGACTACCTATCCCAGATCAATCTTCAGGGGCTGGACTTGTGAGGAAAATGAGTGGAGGAGGAGAGCAGGTTCCCAGTTTGCAGGCTATGGCCAAAGTCCCCAGTAACACTGAATCAGTGGCAGGAATGTGGAGGGGGCCCCTCTTGAAATATTGGTGGCTACAGTCTCTTATGATCTCTGACACTGGGGGGCTCAGTCTTTTCCTTGGAAGCCTTCTTCCTCCTTCTCTTCCTCCTGAGGCATCTCAAGCTGGAGCCTGGAGCCTGAGGCATACCGGGGGGCCTGTGTTGGAGCAGGTGTTGTTCTCTACCTCTGTGGGGACAGGCCACTCCCCTGTATGGTGGCTGTGGCCTTTTCCACTTTGAGGTCTTCTACCTCTTTGGAACTTTAGGGAGTCCTCCAGCAGGTCCCCTGCTCTCCTCTTCAGTGTCCCTTTCTCTTTTTCTAGGCATGGTGGGTGTGTGTTTGCATAACTGCTTGTGTGTGAAATGCAATCCCTCCCTACTCTGTAGGAGCCTCTTCCTCCACCCAGGCCAGCTCCCACTCCTCCTCCCCTGGAAATGATTGATATGAATAGTCTGCCTAATTTTGTTCTCTGGAACAAAAACCACTTTTTAATTTTTGAGACCATTTTTACTATGGGCAAAGCATAATCCTGTAATTTACTGTGGTAATCTCACACAGAGATGAGATAAGGAGAAAATTCTAAGGTTTCTGTCTAGTTATCACTTTTACTGATTAGTCAAGACATCAGGACAATGCTTTTAGATTCTCAGGCTTGCTCAGTTACACTCAGCATTTTTACCTCATTTTAACATCTCTTGTTCCTTACCTTTTCTTTATTATAAGGGATAGAAACTATAGAATACAAAAAATATGGAATACACACAATGATAATAGAAAAGTTTCAAGTCAAGATTCATTAATTTCTTCACCATTGTTCTTCTGAGACTATTTTTCTCCAGTCAGAATGTTTGCTTCAATATTTGCTTGAGTAAAAATGTGCCAGCTATGACACATTTCAATTTTTATTTGAAATTGCATATATATAAATACACTTTCACATATGATGTCTATAGGTGTTAATGAATACTGATTATACACATATACTGACGGCAGTACAAAATTCAGATTCCTCAACTAATACAGTGAAGCCAGACACAGATAAGTCAGCTATTCTCTCACTTTAGATCCTTTGGAGATTATATATTTTGTTGTCTTTAGTTTCAAAAAGTGAAACTACGGCTAAGTATGGTTTACCTTGAAAATGGTTTGCAGCTTTTAATGGATCTATGAGTTGATGATTGTTGACTTTTGAAAGTTTTGGAAAATTTTCAATGATTTTCTGCTTCAACATTGTTTCTGTTTCTTGTTTCTCCTTTTTAATCCTTTCCACTTGGGCCTACAATTTAAAAATGTCAGCAGTTTCTCTGTGACTTATTTAATTCATACATCATTGTCATTTTTCATCTTTTATTTTCTCCCCATTTTAAGACTGAATATTTTATTCTCTCTTGGATTTGGCTTTCTATAAACAGATTATGCGTCCATGTGTTCAGCAAAAAACATCGACAGAAAATACATTTTTAAATTTACATGTAGAGCTTCCTCCTCTGCCTCCTCCTCCTGTGGCTGCAGCCTCCGCTGGGCTGAGGAGACGGGCATCCACAATGGCGGCGGCAGTGGCCACAGCACAACCAGCCCCCACCCCCAGTCCTGTCCTGCTGGGGAGCGCCGGGAATGGCCATCCCGCCCCAAGGCCAGAGCTGGGCAAGTGGATGTCACTGGAAGATGGCGCCCTCGGGCCCACGCAGCATCAGGCGGTGGTACCGGCGTGTGTTGTGGTGGGTGCTGTCCTGGATCCCAGCGGTGTTCATCAGCCTCCTCCAGGGCTGGTCCTACTATGCCTCCACCATCCAGCTTTGCCTAGTTTCCATGGAAAACACTGGTGAACAAGTTGTGTGCTTGTTGGCTTATCATCTACTTTTTGCGATGTTTGTCAGGTCTTACTGCAAAACTATATATTACCAATGGATCCTTCCAAAGAATTCCATCTCTCTTATGCAGAGAAAGAATTGTTGGAGAGAGAGCCAAGAGGACAACCCCATCAGGAAGTTCTTAGGTGAGCAGCCAAGGATCTTCCCATTTATACCAGGACCATGACTGGAGCCATCCGCTACTGTGACAGATGCCAACTTATAAAACCAGATCACTGCCATCACTGTTCCATCTGCGATCAATGTATTTTGAAGATGGATCATCATTGCCCATGGGTGAACAATTGTGTGGGAATTTCAGATTATAAATTCTTCCTCCTTTTCCTGGCTTATTATCTGCTGTACTGCCTTTTTATCACTGCTACAGACTTACAGTATGTTGTCAAATTTTGGACAAGGGGTCTACCAGATACTCAAGCCAAGTTCCATATGCTGTTTCTATTCTTTGCTGCAGCTAGTTTTCTGTCAGCTTATCTTCTCTATTTGGCTATCATTGTTGGCTAGTCAGCAAAAATAAATCTACATTAGAGGCATTCAGGAGTCCAGTATCTCGACATGGAACCAATAAGAATGGATTCAGCTTAGGTCTCAGTAAAAATAATGAGACAAGTTTTTGGTGATGAGAAGAAGTACTGGTTGTTACCCATTTTTTCACATCTGTCTGATGGCTGTTCCTTCCCAACTTGCCTTGTTAACCAGGATCCTGAACAACCATCTACTCCTGCAGGACTGAATTCAACAGCTAAAAATCCTGAAAACCATCACTTCCTGCAAATCCATAGAGAGAATTCCAGAGCCACCTTCTCACTGACTCGCAGTCTTGGACAGAAAGCAACATAAGCCCTGGAAGAGGCAAAGCTCCTATGAGCAATCCTGTATTAACCATGGAGAATGAGACTTAATCCTCAAGCAAAGTAAATTCATGCTTTATTAAAGTATCAATGCTGTACGTGGATGAAAGGCTCCCATGTGAAGGCACCGTTTGGATATCCAGAATATGAGTTAATTGTCTGCAAGTTGTTACTTAAAACATAACACACTTTGGATCCAATATACAGAAACAGAGATTCTTATTAAATATTAAAATGTTTTATTGTATATGAATCAAAGAAGAAATATCTTCTATTGAAAACTCAGCCTAAATTTATGAGCCAGTTTTCACCTAAATAATGTGGGTAACACAGTTTATTACTTAAAAACTTCATTGATTATCTGATTTTTATTTCAAAAATTGAGACTGTTAAGATATTGTTTCAGATTTAAAGGATTTCATGTCACATTATAAGGTACTTGATTTGTAAAATCTATTAGTTACTGTTAAGAAGGTAGGGGAAATAAACCAGACTTCTTTTACTTTTCCTTCTGATAGGAAATGAACCTCAGACGTAGTGACCTGTCATAACTATGACTTCATTACAAAGTCCAAATGGCCTGTACTTGAAGATCACCATCCATTTTTATCAGACTTTAATTACTTCTAGACTTTGCTCCCCATTAGAAAATAAGTATGAACATTGAAGCTGGAGCTTTCTGAGCAAGCAAATGGCTAGAACACATTTCTGAGAATGAATCCAATGTTCTTAGAAAATAATTCTAAATCAGAAACACCTTTCATCTTTCCTGATTTTTGTAATTGGAGGAAAATCTGCAATATTATTAAGATTGAATTCTGATACACTTTTGTGGGCTTAGGTTTTTACAAACATCTTTTTTGGTCATTTCTCCTATTGAACTTAGTAAAAGTATTGAACTTCTGTTAAGAATTCCTTTTGGTTCAATGGATTTGCCCTTCTGTAACATCTCTATTATTTGTCCTGTTAATCCTCCAGTGGTATCTATATTATTTTTTATTATGTCTTCTCATCAAAACTATGACAGTAAAACTATATGTTTCCTGAAGTACCTATCAAGATTAAATTATGCAAATCACTAAACAAAAAACATATTGTTTTGGAAATTTAGTTCAGTATGAACTAAGTGGCATGCTGTTTGAAAATTTAGTTTAAGATAAAAAGATGTTTTTGTTGATGTCAAAATGTTTGGCTTCACTAAATGTACTAAGAAGCTCTTGTGCTTTGTATGCATTATTTACAAAAAAAGTATTATTTTTTATTTGAATGAACTATACGTTTTGTAAATGTTAACAATTAGGATAAGCTCTATACTTTTTTTAGTATTGACTTTGAGAATTTAAAGATTACCTTTTAAAACCACGTAGTTGGGGCCAGCGCCATGGCTCACTTGGTTAATCCTCAACCTGCTGTGCTGGTATCCCATATGGGCACTGGTTCTAGTCCCAGTTGCTCTTCTTCCAGTCCAGCTCTTTCAGTCACAGCACCAGCTTTAGCGGCCATTTGGGGAGTGAACCAACAGAAGGAAGACCTTTCTCTCTTTCTCTTTCTCTCACTGTCTATAACTTTTCCTGTCAAATAAATTTAAAAAAGAAAACAGGAGACAGTGGTGTATCATTAAATTATATTATTTAATTGCTAGATCTCCAGTTAGGACTCTAAATATCTCCAGGATCTACTTTCAAAAACAAAAGCAGAAAGGCTAACTCTAAGCTATTGTATTTGTGATGTTGAAAAGAAAAGTTGAGGGGCCTGCACTGTGGTGCAGTAGGTTAAAGCCCTGGCTTGAAGCACTGACATCCCATATGGGCACCGGTTCTAGTCCCAGCTCTCCTCTTCTGATTCAGCTCTCTGCTATGGCTTGGGATAGCAGAAGAAGATGGTCCAAGTCCTTGGGCCCCTGCACCCATGTGGGAGACCTGAAAGAAGCTCCTGGTTCCTAGCTTCAGATCGGCACAGCTCTGCCCATTGCGGGGGGTGAACCAGATCTCTCTCTCTCTCTGTGTGTCTCTACTTCTCTCTGTAACTCTGTCTTTAAAACAAGACAAAACAAAACAAAAAACACATAGTTAAGTAACTGGTAGGTAATCAAAGAGAAAATGATAATAAACTGTTCAAAATGTTTGTTAGAAAAATATTCAATAAACTAAAATACCAGAGGACAATGGAATAAAAACTCCATTACTTATCTTTAAAATTACTTATCCTTGCTAAAAATATGAAGAGTTTTATATTAAATGTGTTTATGGAATGAGCTACATAGGCCAAGTCCATTTTATAGGAAAGCAATTCTTTGAACAATATAGCAGCAGTCTTTTTCAGACTTTTTTTTTAAGAATTTGACAATCTGTTTCAAAAAATCTGGGAAGACATGATATAGTCTTGCTTTTACCTTAAAGTTTTTTATCCCTTGGTCATTATTCATTATCCTGAAGTGCCACACTAGAAATGATAACTACTGTTAGAAGTCTTAAGGGAAAGAGCAGCATTTGATGTATCAGACTCATATGTCACCAGATATTTTTTCAAAGCACAGAACTAGTATAGCGATATACTGAACTAAATTTTGTTAGGTGTTCCCTCTTGCAAAGCTGGAAGCTAGGGGAAAAAGAGGGATTTGTATACTTCACCTTGTTAGAGTACTGGTAAGATCCCCTCTGGGTCTTTTATGTATTCATTTAAGCACCTAAGTGATTATACCTAAAAATTGCATTTGGAAAAGTAAAACAATTAAAATAAAAATTTTTCAAAAAAATGAAATCTACATGTTAGATTCAATTGTACATTCAAAGATTTCTTGTTGGCCAGTGCGGCAGCTCACTAGGCTAATCCTCCACCTGCAGTGCCAGCACCCCGGGTTTTAGTCCCAGCTGCTCCTCTTCCAGTCCAGCTCTCTGCTGTGGCCTGGGAAGGCAGTCGAGGATGGCCCAAGTGCTTGGGCCCTGCACCCGCATGGGAGACCAGAAGAAGCACCAGGTTCCTGGCTTCAGATCGGTGCGGTGCGCTGGCCACAATGCGCTAGCCATAGCAGCCATTTTGGGGGGGGAACCAATGGAAAAGAAAGACCTTTTATCTCTGTCTCTCTCTCACTGTCCACTCTGCCTGTCAAAAAATATTTCTTGACATTATTCTTTCAATAATACAATAATTATTTTCATAGCATTTACATTTTATTAGGTATTTAAGTAAATCTAGATGATTTAAGGTGTACCAGAAGATGTGAATATGTTATGTATAAATACTATGCCATTTTATATAAGAGATTTAGAAATCCATGAATTTGGAAATCTGTGAGTGGCATTGGAGCCAATCCTCCATGAATTCTGAAGGCCAGCAAGTATTCCACTTCTCTTTCACGTTAGCTTTTTCTAAAGTGTTATTAATCTCATTCACTGACTTATTTTAGTCTTTCTGTTTTTGTGTTAAAATATTTCTATGTGATTTTTTATACTAAATTTTTATTTCTCTGTGAAAACTGCTTTATCATGACTCTTGAATATTTGTCAGTTATCTATATTCTAGTCTTGGTAACTCCAATATATAGATCTCCAGTCATTCTGTTTCATATATCTTTCTTCCCAGCATGTCTATTAAATCTAAGTTGTATTTTAGATACTTTGCATGAAAAAAAAATGCAGACATAATTTGAGGTTCTGAATGATCCTATCTTTATTAAGAAAAATTTTTCTTTTACTTTTTGCAAGCAACCAATCAGTGTAGTGACAGTTTAATTTAAAACAATCCCATCGAGGTGGCATGTACCAATGCCATCTCACTGTTCCAGGTGATCAGTTTCAGTTCACAGTTGGTTATGGTGAAGGGACTGGGAGTCAAAGGGAGCACATAGACAAGTCTAGTACCTGCTAAAGCTAACTGATGGAGTAAATAAAGGGGAGAGTGATCCTACATGGGAAGTGAGATACTCAGCAGACTCATAGAATGGCAGATGTCCTAAATAGCACTCTGGCCTCAGAATCAGCCCTAAAGGCATTCGGAGCTGGCTGAAAAGCTCATGAGAGTATTTCAGGCATGGAAAGCCAAGACACTCTGGCAAAAGATCTCTGCGAGTGAGATCCCAGTGGAAAGAACAGGTCATCAAAGAAGGAGGTACCTTTCTCTGAAGGGAGGAGAGAACCTCCACTTTGACTATGACCTTGTCTAAACAAGATAAGAGTCGGAGAACTCAGAGGGCTTCCATAGCCTTGGAAACTCATGACCGGTGCATAGGGAGATTACTGATGCCATAGACAGGAGTGTCAATTGGTAAAGTCAACAACAGGAGTCACTGTGCACTTACTCCTCATGTAGGATCTCTATCCTTAATGTGCTGTACATTGAGATTTAATGCTATAACGAGTACTCAAACAATATATTTCACTTTGTGTTTCTATGGGGGTGCAAACTGTTGAAATCCTTACTTAATGCATACTAAACTGATCCTCTGTAAAAAAAAAAAAAAAAAAAAAAAAAGAAATTATCAATTCCCAACTTGACTCTCACTGGGATTAAACAGGACAATAGGTCTGATCTGATTTCATCATCATTTAAAAAAAATCATCTATTATTTTTCACTTTATGTTTCTGTGTGGGAGCAAACTGTTGAAATCCTTACTTAATGTATACTAAGCTGATCTTCTGTATATTAAGATAATCAAAAATGAATCTTGATGTGAATGGAAGGGGAGAGGGAGTGGGAAAGGGGAGGGTTGTGGGTGGGAGGGACGGTATGGGGGGGAAGCCATTGTAACACATAAGTCGTACTTTGGAAAATTATATGCATTAAATAAAAGTTAAAAAAAAAACAATCAATTGTTTACCTGATATTGAAAATATAGTGAAGATGATTTTAAAGATATCAAAAGGGGCAGCATTGTGGCTTAGCAGGTAAAACTGCTGCTTTATAGTGGCACTAGCTTTGACTGCTTCTCTTTTGATTCAGCTCCCTGATAATGCACCTAGGATAGTAGCAGAAGATGGCCAAAGTCCTTGGGCCCTTGCATCCACATGGAAGCCTCAGATGAATCTCCTGGCTTCAGAGTGACCCAGGCCCAGTCATTGCAATCATTTGAGTAGTGAACCAGTGGGCGAAAGATCTCTCTTTCTCTCCTTTTCTCTGTAACTCTACCTTTCAAATAAATAAAATAAATCTTTTAAAAAGGAAATGTAATATCATTCTCAGTGACAGTATCTCATTTGAAACAACAATGTCTTTTTTACTCTCCTCCAATTTTTGGCATAGGGTAATACAAATTGTATAATTTAATAAAATTAATAAATGAATTAATGAATCAATGAATGTTGAAAAAGAGGTGCATTTTAATATTTTATCTCTATTTGCATGAATTTATATATTTCCATTTTGTCTGCACAAAGCTGGTAACAATATTTTCTTGTTCACCATTTGTTTTTAATCTCAATATTTGGCTTTGCTTGCCTTCTTTAATTCCTTCCACCCTGCCCTCCTCCATCACTTTCCTTTCCCCTCCTCCTGATTCTACCTTCTCCCTTCTCCCCTCTTCCCATGTGCTTCTCCCTCCCTCTCCTTCCTTCGTCCTCTGTAATAATTTGAAAAAAAATTTTGTTAATGAGCACAAAAATTTATACATATTTATGGAATATCATGTTATGACTTGATATTTGTATATATTTATAATTTAATGTATAATCAGGGCTAACATATCTACCTCCTCAAACATCATTTCTTTATGGAGAAAATATTGAAAAGCCCTTCACCCAGTTTGTTTTAGAATAATGTATAATACATTGTCATTATATATAGTCAATCAACCTTCACCCAGTTTATTTTAGAATAATGTATAATACATTGTCATTATCTATAGTCAATCGACTATACAATAGAACACCAGAAATTCTTTCTCCTATCTAGCTATGGCTTAGTATCAGTTTATCATTTTTTCTCCATCCTTCACTTCCCCCCTACACTCCCCAGACTCTGGTAACCACCATTATATACCTAATTTACATTAGATCAACCATTTAGATTCCACATGAGTGAAATCGTGCAATGCTTGTCTTTCTATGCTTGGCTTATTTCACTTAAAATAATTACCTGTACCTCCAATCTTCTTACATATGAAAAGATTTAAATCATTTAATGGCATAATAGTATTCCACTGGTTATATGTATCATATTTTCCTTATTCATTCATCAGTGAATGGACACTTAGGTTGTCTCCATTTCTTAATTGCTGAAAATTGTTCTGTAATAAACATGGGAAAGCAAATATATCTTCAAAAGACTTATTTTGTCCTCTGTTGATGGGAATGTAAACTGGTGTAACCACTCTGGAAGACAGTATGGAGATATCTCAGAAATCTGAATATAGACCTACCATATGATGTGGCTTCCCACTTTTGCAACTAGATGGGCATAACTGGAAACTATTTTTAAGTGAAATAATTCAGAAACAAAATGACAGATATCATATATTTTCCCTGATCAGTGTTAATAGTGTATCTAAAATATAATGTATTATATGAAATGGACATTTTGAGATTTGATGATTATTTACAACCTTGTCTCTTCTGTTGAGGGACAGCATCATTTTCTTCATACAATTTGCTGAACTCTTTCACTTAATGTAGGGTTAACTTTATGATCATTCAGTAAATGGAAAATAGATCTTTATAAAAATTAAGAGTGGGAATGGGAGAATGAAGAGAAAAAATTGTTTGAGCATGGGCAGGAAGGAGGTTAGGGTGGGTGTATTACTATGTTCCTAAATTTTTATGTATCAAATACATGAAACTTGTATAACTTATATAACATTTTAAGAAATGAAGCAACAATTTCTAAAAATAAAAAGATAAATTTAAAAAAATGGGAGAAAATATTTATAATCTATATATCTGAAAAGGTGCTAATGATTAATACATATGAGAAACTCAGTTTGATAGCAAAAAAAAATACAATTTATAAATGAACAACACATTTAAACACAAATCTCTCAAAGGAAGATGTAGAAATGAAAAACAGGGTAATGAATAAAGGCTCACTATAACTAATCGAAAGCTACAATAAGCTATTATTTTATTCTAAGTATATTGCCTTTTACCCAAAAGACAAAGACAATGAGTGATAGAGAGGATGAGGAGAAAGGGGCATCTTTGTGTACTTTGGTGGCAATGTAATTAAGTACATCCCAAAAAAAAGGGATTAATATTCCTAAAAAATCTGAAAGAACTACTACATGTTCCAGCAATGCCACTATTGGAGATATATAGATATATAGAGATATATATATGGGATATATATATATATATATATATATATATATATCCATTATTGCCATTGGGCATGTATATATATATATATATATATATATATCCCCTATATATATACACACATATATACACACTTGTATATATATACACACATATACATATACACGTATATACACTTATTTCCATTGGGCATATATATATATATATATATATATATATATATATATATGGATATATACACACATGCCCAATGGAAATAAGTCTCTATTTTTTAAATGTTGTTTGTTATACAAATATCATGTATTTCCTATATACAGATTTAGAAACATAGTGATACTCATCCCTACCCTATTTCCTGCCCAAACTCCAAACCTTCTTCCTCTTTCTTCTTACATTCCCACTCCTAATTTTTACCAAGATCTATGTTCAATTTACTTAAAGATCATATAGTTAACCTTACACAAAACAAAAGAATTCAACAAATAGTATGAAGAGGAAAAACAAAAAAACACTGTTCCTTAATGGGAGAGACAGGAGCTATAAAATAATCAAATCTCAAAATGTCTATTTCACTACATTGCATTTCAGGTATTCTATTAGTTATCTCAGATCAAGGAAAACATATGATATCAGTCCTTTTTGGACTGGCTTATTTCACTTAGTAAAACGGTTTTGATAGTGCCCATCTTGTTGCAAAATACAGGATACTGCATAATGTATATATTGCATAGTTTCTTTTTCTAGTCAAAACCTGATGGAGGCTGGTGCCGTGGCTCACTAGGTTAATCCTCTGCCTTGCGGCACTGGCACACCGGGTTCTAGTCCTTGTCAGGGCACCAGATTCTGTCCTGGTTGCCCCTCTTCCAGGCCAGCTCTCTGCTATGGCCCGGGAGTGCAGTGGAGGATGGCCCAAGTCCTCGGGCCCTGCACCCCATGGGAGATCAGGATAAGTACCTGGCTCCTGCCATTGGATCAGCGCAGTGCACTGGCCGCAGCACACTGGCTGCAGTGGCCATTGGAGGGTGAACCAACTGTAAAGGAAGACCTTTCTCTCTGTCTCTCTCTCTCTCACTGTCCACTCTGCCTGTCAAAAAAAAAAAAAAACTGATGGACATCTGAGTTGATTGCCAGTCTTAGCTATTGTGAATTATGCTGCAATGAACATAGGGGTACAGATAACTCCTTCATATGCTGATTTCTGGAAGTTTGGGTAAATTCCCCTGAATAGGATGGCTGGATCATATGGTAGGTCTATATTTGGATTTCTGAGGTATCTCCATACTGTCTTTCACAGTGGCTAGAGCAGTTCACATCCCATAAGAGTGGATTAGGGTAGCTTTTCCCCATATCCTCACTAGTATTTGTTGTTTGTTGATATCCACGTGAGAGCCATTTTAACTGGAGTGAGAGGAAACCTCATTGTTACTTTGCTTTGAAAAATATTTTAAATTTGGGTAATATAAATATATCCTGTTGTATTCTTTTTATTCAACATATTTTTTGGCTATTTGGGGCTCTTTCATGTGTTTAAATTAATTTTAATATTTTTTCTAGTTCTATGAAAATGCCATTGGCATTTTGATAAGAATTGCATAAATCGTTATGCAGCCTTGGTTAATATGATCATTTACTGATATCTATTCTTCCAATCTATGGCCATAGATGTCTTCTTTTCTTTTGTGCCTTTTCAATTTCTTTCATCAGTGTTTTCTAGGTCTCATTGTCAAGATTTTTTACTTTATTGGTTGAACTGAGTCCTAGGTTGGTATATTTATAGTAATTGGAAATAAGAATAGTTTTAAAATTTTTCAGATAACTTGCTATTAGTATAAATCACTGCTACTGATTTTTATATTTTGACATTTTATCTTGCAAATTTGTTTTATTAATTCTAAAAGATCTTTGTTAGAGTATGTGATGTTTTCTATGTATGTGCTCATGTCATCTCCCACCAGTGACAATTTGACTTCCTTTGTTCCAATTTGAATGACTATTTCTTTCTCTTACCTAATTGCTACATGATTTTTCATACTATGTTAAATAGAAATGCTTGGCGGGCGCCGTGGCTCACTAGGCTAATCCTCCACCTTGCAGTGCCGGCACACCGGGTTCTAGTCCCGGTTGGGGCACCAGATTCTGTCCCGGTTGCCCCTCTTCCAGGCCAGCTCTCTACTGTGGCCAGGGAGTGCAGTGGAGGATGGCCCAAGTGCTTGGGCCCTGCACGCCATGGGAGACCAGGATAAGTACCTGGCTCCTGCCATCGGATCAGCATGGTATGCCGGCCACAGCACGCTGGCCGCGGTGGCCACTGGAGGGTGAACCAACGGCAAAAGGAAGACCTTCCTGTCTCTCTCTCTCTCACTGTCCACTCTGCCTGTCAAAAGAATTAGAAATGCTTAAAGTGATCATTTTGTGTTATTCCAGATCTTGGAGAAGAATTCTTCAGCCTCTCCACATTTAATATGGTGTCAGCTGTTGGCTTGTTGTATATGTCCTTTGTTACATTATTGTGTACCTGATTTGTTCAGAGTTCCTATTATGAAAGACTCTTAATTTTTATCAAGTGCCTTTTCTACATCTATTGAGAATGACATACGATTTTTGCACTTTGGTTGTTATAGCATGTCATGTGTAGTGATTTGTGTATGTAAAAACACACTAGTATCCTTGGGGTAAATCTCTTCTGACTGTAGTATGTAATCCTTTTAATGTACTAGTATTTTTGTAAATTTTCCCATCTGTACTTACCAAGGATATTAGTTTATAATTTGAGTTTTTGTTGTATCTTTGGTTTTGGTTTAAAGGTAATGCTGACCTTATAGAATGCATTTTGAAGAATTATTTCTCTCCTATTTTTGAATAGTTTAAGAAATATTGATGTTAATTGTTTTTACATGTTTCATAGAATTTATAAAAGGGCAGGCACTATGGCCTAGAGGGTAAAGCCACTGTCTTCAGTGCTGGCATCTTATATTGGCCATCACTTCAAGTTCTGGCTGATCCACTTCCAATACTGCTCCCAGATCATATGTCTGGGCCACTGTACCCATGTGGGAGTTCCAGATGAAGTTTCTGATTCCTGTCTTCATCCTGGCACAGTTACAGATATTGTAGTCATTTTAAAAGCAGGAAAATTGCAAGTTTACAACATAGTACTGCATGTAAAAAACTAGAAAAGCAAGCTGCCTATATCATCAGATAGTAAAATGAAATAAAACAGAAGTCAGAATATTGGTAAATGACTCCAAACAGGCATAACCACAGTAGAGAGGCAAGAGAGCTACAGAACAAACAAGGACAAAAATAAAAAGAACTATGGCCAGCACTGTGGAACAACAGGTTAAGCTGCTGTGAACAATGCTGACATTTTATATTTAAGTGTTAGCTGGGAGTCCTGGCTACTTTGTTTCTGTCACTACATTGCTAATACTCCTATGAAGTTAGTACTTAATGATCAATATGTTTGGGGCCCTTCCACCCATGTGGGAGGCTAAAATGGAATTTAGGCCTCCTGGCTTTGGTCTCACCTAGACATGGCTGTTTCAGCCATCTGTGGTAGTGAAGTAGTGAATATAAGAACTTGGTGTACATGTTTTGCTCTGTCATTGTCTTTTAATGGAAAAAAAATTAAACATTGGCCCAGAAACAATCCCAGGAAGATAGTTTGGACATTTGGCCACCACAGCAATACTTATGAATCCTCTTCAATCTATAAATAGATTGGTAATATGGACAAATGAGACAGTCTACACACAAATCTGCGATTCACATGACTGAAAAAGCCACAAGACAAATCCTACCTAGGACAAAAAAAAACCAACATCCAACTCTAATAGTACAGCATTATGGCTGGCATGTGAGGTAACACAACTGTGGTCACATTACTGATCTGTACTAGAATAAATGGAGGAAGACTCATGTGCAGGCAGTGAAAGAGTTGTACCAAATACTTTGCAAATGTTAGGGTTGTATTTCAAACTGAGTAGTATAGAATGAGTATTTACTTACAAAAAATTACATGTGGATATCGCTCCCCTACTCATAATAAGTGCAGGCAAAACAGCAGATTATATGGCACAGAGACTAATGTAGATTTCAAAGACTGCATAGCCAGCCTCTGCAGTACAGTGTTACACCCTCATGTGAATTCCCTAATACCTGCAGAGATGTGATGTTAAACAGGTATTTTTCCACCTTCATTACTGTTTTGCAGAATAATATTGAGTAATTTTGCTAGCACTTATTTTATGTACTAATAATTTTGTGGATAATTTTGCTGATGCTTGTTGAAATCTGCCTCAGAGTAAAAGCTTTGCCCACTTCCAATGCCTTTGTAGAGTTCTTCCTCTAAGATCCCTGATAGTGAGATCTGGCTATGGTAGAAAGTTTTCCTATATTCACATGCTTTCTCACCTGTGAGTTCTTTAATGTGTGCCTAACACTGACTTCTGGCATCAGGAATTTTCATAATCACTTCATTAAAAGGTGTTTCTTCCTTTTTGTGAGTTTTGCCTTCTGTTGAGATGTAGCTTCTGGCAAAAAGTCTTTTCTTATCCATAGCACTGACAAGTTATCTCTTACATGTGAGTTCTTTGATGCCTTCTGAAGTTTGAATTCTGGGAAAATGTTTTTCCACATTCATCACATTGATAAGGTTTCTCCCCTGTGTGAACTCTCTGATGTGTAATGAGTTGTGAGTTATTACAAAAGACTTTTCCACATTCATAAATTTTCTCTGATCTATGCATTCTCTGATGGGTAAAGAGTTGTTATTTCCAACAAACGGGTTTTCCACACATTTTGCATTTATAAATCTTCTCCGTCTTATGTAGAGTGAGTTGTGACTTCTGGAAAAACGATTTTCCACAGGTACTACATTCATAAGTTTTCTTCCTTTTTGTGGATCATCTGGTGTGCAATGAGTTGTGATTTTTGGCAAAAGGCTTTTCCACATGTATTGCATTCAAAAGGTTTATCCCCTGTGTGAATTTTCTCTGATGTGTAGTAAGGTTTGACTTCTAGCGAAAGGTTTTTTCACACATTTCACATCCATAAGGTTTCTCATTTATGTGAATCTTCTGATGTGAAGTTAGATTTGACTTTTGGATAAAGGCTTTTCCACCTTTATTACATTCATAAGGTTTCTGCCCTATGTGAATTCTCTGATGTACAGTGAGATTTGACTTCCAGGAAAAGGCTTTTCTGCATATAACACATTTGTAAGATTTCTCCTTTGTGTGAATTCTTTGATGTGAAATAAGGATTGTTTTCCAATGAAAGCCTTTTCCGCATGTATTACATTGATAAGGTTTCTCCCCTGTGTGAAATCTCTGATGTAGAATGAGTTGTGACTTCCAATAAAATGCTTTGCATCTTGTGTGAGTCATGTGATTTGTAGTATCTGACCTCAGGTAAATGGCTTTCCCACATTCATCGCACCCAGGGGGCCTTTCCCCTTTCTGAGTTCCATGATGGATAGAAAGGCAGGATTTACAATTGAGAGATTTTCCACAGGGGTTACAAGAATAGGTTTTTCTTCCTGTATGTGTTCTTTGACTTGTGATAAAATCTGATTTGTAAATGAGAGTTTCCTCATACTCAAAAGATTCATAAAGTTTCTTTCCTGTGTGTGCTTGTTGAGGTTTACTGAGGTAGGACTTTTTCTGGAAAGTTTTCTTTACATGTTCAGTTGTCTTTCCTACAATGCCAACTGACTTATTACAGGTGTCTCCCATATGAGCCCTTTCATTTGTAAAGAACACCCTTTTCCTGTTGAACCCTTTGCCTTTTACACTGTGTTCAAACACCTGCTGAAAAGGCTGAATCTTGTGAGGCTGCCTGATGGGCTCCCAACGTTCACTTGAGTTGCCAGGTACATTAGTGCCATCAGATTTCTCTGCAGCTCACATCTCATCAGGCCTCCTAGGGAGAAGCAAATTGTGAAATAAATTATATGTCTCAGCTTTCAGTAAAAATATGGCCTGAGCTTAAATTAAGTGTTGCTTTTTTTTTTAACAGGCAGAGTGGACAGTCAGAGAGAGAGAGAAAGGTCTTCCTTTGCCATTGGTTCACCCTCCAATGGCCGCTGCAGCTGGTGCACCACGCTGATCTGAAGGTAGGAGCCAGGTGCTTCTCCTGGTCTCCCATGGGGTGCAGGGCCCAAGCACTTGGGCCATCCTCCACTGCACTCCCCAGCCATAGCAGAGCTGGCCTGGAAGCGGGGCAACTGGGACAGAATCTGGCACCCTGACTGGGACTAGAACCTGGTGTGCCGGTGCTGCTAGGCGGAGGATTAGCCTGTTGAGCCACAGCACCAGCTAAGTGTTGCTTTTTAACTCTCTTGTGTGCTAAGTTGTTGTTTGTGATTACAACTTGCCTCAAATTTATTTGTTGACTTTTCCAGTTGGTTCCCAATAGGTCATCCCTTCTGTGGGCTGAAATGAGAAAAAAAAAAAAAAACTATATCCATGAACCATATATAAATGTTACTTGTAGAATGTTCAAGTAAAAGCAATGCAATTTCTTAGTGGAATAGCATTTGAATAGGTCAGTAAAAGGTATTCAGTGTTGCCCTATATATCTTTTTCTTCATAATACACTAAGGTAATAAAACAAAGGAAGCTTTCCCAAATTCATACATTTAACTATGTTAATTGTTTTAAGTGGAGAGAAGGGGCAAGTGATGTCAGGCAGTGGGTCAAACCATTTCTGAAGATACAGTCATCCCACATTAGTACCAGATGAGTCCTGGCTACTGTGCTTCCAATACAGATTCCTGCTAATGTGTCCTGGCAGGCAACCAATGATGATTCTAAGTGTGTTGGAGCCTGCCACACACTTAAAAGACCCAAACAGATTTACTGGCTTTTGGTTTCAGGTTGGCCTCATTCTTACTGTTGCAGGCATTTGGGCAATGAACATGTAGATGGAGGACTTTTCTCTCATTCTCTATTTCTCTGTTACTTTCATTCTGCCTTGCAAGGAGAACCTAATAAACATTTTCATAACTAAGTAAATATTCATAAAAGTTGAGAAACACTTAGTAAAAAATACTTACCAACTATCTTATTTGAGTAATAAGCTGCAAACTTCCCAGAAGCCATCATCATTTCTTATAAAAGTGAGGTTTCTTGCTTCCTTAATCATTCAGCTTTGAAGATGGGAAAACTTCATTGGATCACTTACTTATAGGTACCAGAAGAGGACATGTGTGTATCCCCTAGGCAGGACCATAACTTAGAAACAGCATCCATTTTTTGGTTGCTGCATGTTCAGTTTTTCCAGGGGAATGGCTATAGAGATCTGTGGGGTTTCTTAAGCAAAAACACCTCCTTTAAATGTTTTCAAGATTTGTTTATTTTAGAGGCTGGTGCTGTAGTGCAGTGGGTTAAAGCCTTGCCCTGTGGCACCAGCATCCCATATGGGTGCCAAGTCTCAGCTGCTCCTCTTCAGATTCAGCTACCTGCTAATGTGCCTGAGAAAACAGCAGAGGATGGCCCAAGTCACTTGGTCCTTGTACCTGCATAGGAGACCCAGAAGAAACTCTGGACTCTTGGCTTCATATTGATTCAGCTGCACGCATTTCAGTCAGTTAGGAGTGAACTGGCAGATGAAAGACCTCTCTCTCTCTCTCTGTCTCTACCTCTCTCTCTCTCTCTCTCTCTCTCTCTCTCTCTCTCTCTTTCAAATAAATAAAAAAAAACTTTTAAAAAAGATTTATTTTTTTTTAAAGACAGAGTTACAAAGAGAGATGGAGAGAGAGAGAGTATTCATCCACTTATTCACTCCCCAAATGGCTGCAATGGTCAGGGCTGTACCAGGGTAAAGACAGGAGCACAGAACTCCAAATGAGTCTCCCAGATATGTGCAAAGAAACATCTGCTGCTTTCCCAGGCACAGTACCAGGGAGCTGCATCACAAGTGGGGCAGCCAGGACTCAAGTTGGTGCCCATATGAAATGCTGTCATTACAGGAAGTGGTTCAACATACTGTCACAATCTCAGCCCTTCCCAAATCTTTTATATGCACATTATGATGACAGGTTTCCACAGATTCCTAAGAAAACCTAGTATCTTCAGATTCTCAGTACCACAGAAGGCCCATAAATGTCCCATACATCATTTTTTGTATGCTTTCCAATCAATTTAAGGAAATATGTTCTGCCATTAGGATTATGTTCACCTTCTTTGAGAAGTACTTCAACCTCATTATGAAACCAGCATACTTGGTATTCTTTGAGTTCTTGGTATTACACTCTTGCTCTAAAATTTAAAGTTATGTCTTTCAATGCTTGTGCTAGATGCTCAAAATTATCCCATTTTTACAGAAAACTGATTCTCTTATGCATTTCTAAACTTTTATATTATAATTATATTATAAAAGGAGCAGGAAAAGTATTATAGCAGGTTAACCTGCTTCCTGCAACACTGGCATCCCATTTTCTTCATGATTTATTTATTTGAACTACAGGGATAGGGACAGAAAAACAAAGCCCATTCACTCATTCACTTTTCAATTGCTTGCAATGGCCATTTATTTTGTTACTCATTTATTTGAGAATCAGAGACAGAAAAAAGGGAGAGAGGGGATGCCACTATGGCATAGCGGGTAAAGCCACTGCCTGCAGTGTTGGCATCCCATGTGGGTACTAGTTCAAGTCCCAGCTGCTCCACTTCTGACTGGGAAAGCAGTAGAAGATGTACAGTAGAAGTACTTGGGCCCTGCACCCATGTGTGAGTCCCAGAGGAATCTACTGGCTCCTGGCTTCAGATTGGCGGCAGCTGCAGCCAATTGGGGAATGAACCAGCACTTGGAAGACCTCTCTCTCTCTGCCTTTCCTTCTTTCTCCAAGTAACTGACTTTCAAATCAATAAATCTTAAAAAAAGACAGAATAAGGGAGAGGAAAGAGACAATGAGAAAGCTCACGTTCACTAATTCAGTACTCAAATTTGTGCAACAGTAAGGCCTGTGCCTGGTCAAAACCATGAGTGGGAACTAAATTTCTGCAACTAATAAGAAATCAGTTCCTCTGTGTGATCCAATTTTTATAAGCATTGATAGAATAAATACATGAATAGGACAGTGCCATGGCTCATTTGGCTAATCCTCCACCTGTGGCACTGGCACCCCAGGTTCTAGTCCTGCCTGGGGTGCCAGATTCTGTCCTGGTTGCTCCTCTTCCAGTCCAGCTCTCTGCTGTGGCCCAGGAAGGCAGTGGAGGATGGCCCAGGTGCTTGGGCCCTGCACCCACATCAGAGACCGGGAGGAAGCACCTGGCTCCTGGCTTCAGATCAGTGCAGCACACCAGCCACAGCACACTGGCTGGAGCAGCCATTTAGGGAGTGAAACAATGGAAGGAAGACCTTTATCTCTGTTTCCCTCTCTAACTCTGCCTGTCAAAAAAAAAAAAAAAAAAGAATAAACATCTGAAGAAAAACAGGATGTGACAGTAGGAAGAAGGACAAGTTTGAATACAGGGGATGTATTTAACCTAAAAATTAGTCTCATTACAGGCAGAAATTGATTGCAATGGGGCTAGCACTGTGGCACAGTAAGCTAAAATTCTGCCTGCAGCATCGACAACCCATATGGGTACTAGTTCATGTTCCAGGTGCTCCTCTTCAAATTGGCTCTCTGCTAATGGCCTGGGAAAGTGGTGGAAGATGGCCCAAGTGCTCTCCATCTTGGAGACCCAGAGGAAATTTCTGGCTCCTGGTTTCATATCAGCTCAGCTCTGGCCATTGCAGCCATCTGAGGAGTGAACCAGTGAATGCAAGACCTTTCTATCTCTCCCTCTGTCTGTCTGTAACTCTACCTCTCAAATAAATAAATAAAATTTTAAAAATAAATTGATTGCATTGTTGGTAGTTCTGACAAAGTATTCACCCAGAGCAAAACAACAAGCAGATGATGCATCATATCAGCTGTTCTCAGGACTGAGACTTGGGATAAATAATGAGAAATGCTCTACCCAGTCAACATTCCTTGAGATCTTTTCCATCCCAGTCTCCCTGTCCCATGTGTGCTGACTGACCTGACAGGCTCCAATTTAGGGGAATTGTCACTGTCCATGGCTCTGTCCCCTGTTCCAACTTGAAGATCACCTCAGGTTTGCTTTTGCAGTACCCTGTTAAAGGGAAATAATGCTGGGTGTCATCATATCATTATGTTAGAGTTTTGAAAGACAACAGCTTGTTCACAGGGACTGTGAAACAAAATTGTTGATTTCAATCCTTTCCTCATGTTTCTGGGCCTCAAATTCTATGCTTATCCACCATGTAATCTTTTAAACAATTAATTTGCTTGCCACATGGGAAGTAACTGTTTCACTTCGGCATGAGAGGGGAATAATACTCACCCAAAAACAACAGGCTATTGTAGGTCTCCATCATCGTATCTTTGTACAGGGTCCTCTGAGAACTGTCCAGGTACTGTCACTGCTCCTGAGTGATGTCCACAGCAAGGTCTTCAAATGACACCAACATCTGCAACAGCACATTTTTTTTTTTGGTTCATCATGCCAGTTCTGTCACAAAAAAACTAGGAGTGCATTTCTCTGTGTGTGTCTTCTATGCCTCTTATATAAGATGCGGATGATTTTGGAATCTATATGGCAACAGAATGCAAAATTACAATGAAAATGTCTTGCTTCTATATTAATTTCATAATTCAAAAATCAGTACAGTGGAATGCTTGTTATTATGGAACTGCTCTTTCTCCTAATGATTTTGAAAAGAGCCCATACTGCAATCTGTAGAAATACATGTAAACATATGACTGAATTAGCATTAGATGAGTTACAGGAGAAAATGTTGAACATCAATTGGGAGAACGAGGAATTTCTTAAAAAATAAATTTTTCTGTATTATCAGATCATTTATTTTATTGCAAACTTTTTTAAATTTATGCATAGTTTTTTATAATGTATTTTTTCCGTTAATTATTTGATAAATTTTTGTGTGTACTTAATGATTACCACAATTATGTAACCAGGCCATAGGTCAAATAATATTTACATCATGGACATAGAGTTTGAAGCAGGAAAAAGAATATCAGTAACATGTATCAGGTACAGTTCACTCTACTTCATATGTCTACAGGAAAATGCTGAGCTCATAAAAATATCCAAATCATACAAGAAAGAGATAAAGGGAAGAGGAAGAAACCAGAAACTTGAGGATGCATAGGAATGGAAAACTCTCAAAGCATTTTCATTTGGGCTTTTATTATAAGGTTTTCAAGTCTGCCTTTTTTAATCTTACAAGTAAAATATACAGTAAGAAACAATTTGGAAAGCCAAAACATTCATACTGAAATCCATGTTAACTTGAAAATTAAGGTTATGACCATGACAGCTATTGCTAAATCATGTAAATGAATTAGTTGTTCTCAATAGAATTTTCAATTGTTCAAAATCACAGGAAGGAGATCACAAGGTACATCTAAAAAACATGCTAAAACACTAGTAACATAACCAGACAAAATGTCATGTTTCAGAAGGCTTACACCTGGCTGGAATAACAAATACACTCACACACACAAATACACACATACACACACATTCTAAAGGGTTATACTGTCAGAAACAACCAAATTTACTTCAAAAGTGCCAGAAGATAAAGAAGTTATATTATAAACAAGAAGGAAGCCAACAAGGCAGCCCAGCCCATAGTAAGCATGCTGTATTCAGTCCTGGTCGATGATGTAATGTGGAGCCAGTGCCATGGCTCTCTAGGCTAATCCTCCACCTTGTGGTGCTGGCACACTGGGTTCTAGTCCCAGTCGTGGCACCAGATCCTGTCCCAGTTGCCCCTCTTCCAGGCCAGCTCTCTGCTGTGGCCCAGGAGTGCAGTGGAGGATGGCCCAAGTGCTTGGGCCCTGCACCCACAAGGGAGACCAGGATAAGCACCTGGCTCCTGCAATCAATCAGCATGGTGTGCTGGCCTCAGCGTGCCAGCTGCGCCGGCCACAGCAGCCATTGGAGGGTGAACCAATGGCAAAAGGAAGACCTTTCTCTCTGTCTCTCTCTCACTATCCACTCTGCCTGTCAAAAAAATGATGTAATGTAAATAATATTGATAATGGTTAAAGAAAGCTATTTCTGAGAAGAAACAATGATTCCTTGGAAAACAACAGGTTGAAGAGCTACCAAGGTATGGAATGGAGTCAACAAAGTCTGTGTCTCAAGTACACAGCACAGGCCACTCTCCACATGTATCCCAAGTATGGTCATATTGCCATGAGACAGTGCTGCTATCCTCCAGAATTCCTAAATTATTTTTAAAATGAAATTATAAAAAAGGAATGGCTGTCATGATTATCCTCCTCCTTTTTAAATCATGTACACTGATTAAAAACAAAGCAGTCACCTTGTCTGCTCATGACACACAGGTCTAACAATCAAGAGAAGCCACATCTGGACATGATACATGTCTGGTTTCATTCACAGAACTTGGATTTGATTTCAAAGTTGAGAATAGATGATATTTTTTAAGTTTGTCTCTCTGGGTATGGAATGAAGTTAAGACACTTGTGAGATAAGATTAACTGATGTGTGGTGACCACTGCTCACTCAACTTCAGTATTGTTTCTTGTGAGAAAATCACATATCCTCTCCCAGTCTAGAACTCACACAAGTTCACATGATTCTCACTCAGCAAATATCAGTAGATATGAATTGTGTCACTTCTAGGAGAGCTTTACTTGGTCCAATGGCTTCTATATTCTCCAATCACAAAGATGAGCATTTCTAGTAAAGGTCACTATAGCAGGATGAAGAAAAATAGGAGATCTGAAACACACTTTAAATGTGGAAGCCCTGCAGTGTCTGGGAGTCACTTGTCACCTAATTATACCCTAACTTTTCAACCCTATTGTTGTGAGACACTAACAAATAGAGCATCTGTTACAGCAGTTCACTTTAATAGATGGATCTCTCTAAGTCCATGAAAGGGGGCAAGAAATGCACAGAGGCTAGGGGTTATAGACTTTTTAGCAAATTTTGTGGAAAACATACACAAAATAAAATTAAAAGTGAACCCACAGTTCACACTGAGTATTTAACAACTTTAGAATTACATGCAGTGTGTGATTAATAATCTTAGATTAGGAAAATCTATTCTAACTGAAACTCAATATCCAGAAACTATGCAAGCTCAAATTCAAGAATAGAAAACTCAGCAGAATTTTTAGAGGTAGAATGACAAAATTAGTAACTTAAACATCACCAGATATGCCTTTTTTGTGTATTGTCAATTGCCAAATTCTGAAGATATGTAGCATGGGAGGTTAAATCCAATGCCAAAAATGACTACAGAGGAAGGAGATTTTTTCATTCTCATTTTGCTGAGGATACAAATATCTTCCATTGGAATGGGTCTCATTAATATGGGATCTCAGATGAAAGTACTGGAGACTCAGTGATGTGTGGGATGCTAGCAAGTGGTATGGGCAAGTGGTATGGCACATATGTAAGTGCAGATCTCACTGGGAGTAGGATCAGAGAAATATATCCTAAGCTAGTGAAAATTGTAATCCTATTGATCAACAAATCAGGCTACAAATCACAAGCTATACAGAAAAATGTTAACATTTCCTGAACAAACATTGTCCTTTACCAAAATTCTAGAGGTTTTTCTCTCCTTTTAAGTATTTATGTATTTGCATGGCTGAATGACAGGGAGAGAAAGATAGGGAAAAAATCTTCCATTAGCTGTTTCACTTCCCAAGTCTCAGCAAATTCAAAAAAGTCAAAATCATACCATGCATCTTCTCAGAACATAATGGAATGAATCTGGAAATCAGCAACTCAGGAATCTCTAGAGCATATGTAAACACATGGAAACTGAACAACATGCTCCTGAATGAACACTGGGTCACTGAAGAAATCAAAAGAGAAATCAAAAACTTTCTGGAAGCAAATGAAGATAACAACACAACATATCAAAACTTATGGGATACCACAAAAGCAGTGTTAAGAGGAAAGTTTATAGCAATAGGTGCCTACATCAATAAATTGGAAAGGCACCAAATAAATGAGCTACCAATCCATAACAGGGATCTAGAAACTCTACAGCAAACCAAACCCAAACCTAGTAGGAGAAAAGAAACAATTAAAATCAGAGAAGAAATCAACAAAATTTAATCCAAAAAAATTACAAAGATCAGCAAAACAAAGAGCTGGGTTTTTGAAAAATAAACAAAATTGATACACCATTGGACCAACTAACCAAAAAAAAAAAAAAAAAAAGGAGAGGGAAGACCCAAGACCCAAACCATTAAAATCAGAGATGAGAAAGAGAATGTAACAACAGAAACAACAGACACCAAAGAAATAGTCATCAGAAATTACTACGAAGAGCTGTATGCCAACAAACTGGGAAGTCTAGCAGAAATAGAAAGATTCCTGGACACATACAACCTACCTAAATTGAACCATGAAGACATAGAAAACCTAAATAGATCCATATCTAAGACAGAAACTGAAACAGTAATAAAGGCCCTCCCAACAAAGAAAAGCCTAGGACTGGATGGATTCACTGCCGAATTCTACCAGGCATTTAAAGAATTAACTCCAAGTACTCTCAAGGTATTCAAAACAACTGAAAGAGAGGGAATCCTCCCAAATTATTTCTACAGAGCCAGAATCACCTTCATCCTTAAACCTAAAAAAGAGGCACCAGAGAAAGAGAATTACAAATCAATTTACCTGATGAACATAGATGAAAAAAATCATCAATAAAATTCTAGCCAGTAGAATGCAGCAACACATCAGAAAGATCATCTACCCAGACCAAGTGGGATTTATCCCTGGTATGAAAGGATCATTCAACATTTGCAAATCAATAAATCATTTACAAACTGCAGAAGAAAAAGCATGCAATTATCTCAAAAGATGCAGAGAAAGCATTCAATAAAATATAACACCCTTTCACGATGAAAACTCTGAGCAAATTAGGTATAGAAGGAACATCCTTCATTACAATCAAGATGATTCATGACAAACCCATGGCCAGCATCATACTGAATGGGGAAAAGTTGAAACCATTCCCACTGAGATCCGGTACTAGACAGGGATGTCCACTCTCACCACTGCTATTCAATATAATACTGGAAGTTTTAGCCAGAGCTATTAGGCAATAAAAAGAAATCAAAGGGATTTAAATTGGGAAGGAAGAGTCAAACTATCCCTCTTTGCAGATGATATGATCTGCAACTCTACCAAGAGACTATTGGAATCATAGAAGAGTTTGGTAAAGTAGCAGGTTACAAAACCAATACGCAAAAATCAACCACCCTTATATATACAGACAATGCCATGGCTGAGAAAGGATTTCTAATATCAATCCCATTCACGATAACTACAAAAAACACATTGGAATAAACTTAACCAAGGGATTCAAAGATCTGTATGATGAGAATTACAAAATTTTAAGAAATTGAAGAAGATATCAAAAATGGAAAAATCATGTTCATGGATTGGAAGAATCAATATAATCAAAATTTCCATTCTCCCAAAAGCAATTTACAGATTCAATGTGATACCAATCAAAATACCAAAGATGTCCTTCTCACATCTTGAAAAAATGATGCTGAAATTCATATGGAGGCACAAGAGAACTTGAATAGCTAAAGCAATCCTAGAAAACAAAAACAGAGCCAGACACATCACAAAACCAGATTTCAAGACATGCTACAGGGCAGTCATAATCAAAACACCTGGTACTGTTACAGAAACAGATGGATAGACCAATAGAATAGCATAGAAACACCAGAAATCAATCCAAACAGCTATAACAAACTTATATTTGATCAAGAAGCTAAAACCAATTCCCAGAGCAAGAGCAGTCTATTCAACAAATGGTACTGGGAAAAACTGGATCTCCACATGCAGAATTAGGAAGCAAAACCCCTACCTTACACCTTACAAAAAATCCACTCAACATGGATTAAAGACCTAAATGTATGACCCAACATGATCCAATTACTAGAGAACATCAGAGAAACCCTGCAAGATACTGGCACTGGCAGAGTTCTTGGGAAAGAACCCAGAGGCACAGGAAGCCTACGCAAAAATTAACAACTGGGAATACATCAAATTGAGAAGTTTCTGTACTTCACAATAAAGAGTCAGGAAAGTGAACAGGCAACTGGCAGAGTGGGAGAAAATATTTGCAAATTATGCAACTGATAAAGGATTAATATCCAGAATCTACAAAGAGATAAAGAAATTCCATCACAACAAAACAAACAACCTACTTAAGAGATGGGCCAAGGACCTCAATAGACATTTTTCAAAAGAGGAAATTGAAATGGCCAACAGACACATGAAAAAATTTTCAGGATCACTAGCCATCAGGGAAATGCAAATCAAAAGCACAATAAGATTTCACTTCACCCTGACTGGAATGGCTTTCATACATAAATCCACTAACAACAGATGCTGGCGAGGATGTTGGGAGATAAGCACACTAATTCACTGTTGGTGGGAATGCAAATTGGTAAAGCCCCTATGGAGGTCAGTTTGGAGATTCCTCAGAAACCTGAATATAGCACCACCACACAACCCAGCCATCCCACTCCCTGGAATTTACCCAAGAGAAATTAAATTGGCAAATAAAAGAGCTGTGTGCACCTCAATGTTTATTGCAGCTCAATTCACAATAGCTAAGACATGGAATCAACCTAAATGCCCATCGACAGATGATTGGATAAATAAATTATGGGACATGTACTCTATAGAATACTACACAGAAATAAAAAATGAAATTCAGTCATTTGCAACAAAATGGAGGAATCTGGAAAACATCATGCTGAATGAAATAAGCCAGCCCAAAAGGGACAAATAGCATATGTTCTCCCTAATCTGTGACAACTAACTGAACACCTAAAAGGAAACCTGTAGAAGTGAAACTGACACTATGAGAAGCAAGGACTTATTGATCACTGCAAAGAATATGGAGTTCAGAATTTTAATACAGCAAATTAATGTAAAGCAAATCATTCTGAAGAATATTACAGTATTCACAATTTCTGCAACATATGCCTTACAATACTCAAGATAAAATTCAAAATCATTATACTTGGGGGAAAAATGAAAATCTGACTTATACTCAAGGACAGAAAAACTAGGAAGAAATTTAAGTTAGGTGTTGAAAGTAGTAGACAAGATACCTAAAGAATCTCCAAGTATCTTCCAGTATTTACAAATAATATAAAGTTAGATAAAGACTGATAAGCTATTTAAATTATATAGATGTAACAGTATTACAGTGAAAACCTATTTGTAGGAAAAGGAAAAAATAGCACAATGCAAGTTTAGTCCACAAAGTAAAAGTTGCTATCATAAAGAACAGCTTAACATCAATTTTAAAAGACTTCTACTTTTTTCTCTTACTGTGTGATGTTATCTGCCACACTGTGATGCAGGAAGATGGTCTTTCTATATTGGCCTCTTGACTTTAGACTGTCTAGCTCCCAGACTAGAAGAAATAACTGTTTTCTTGAGGCTGGTCTTGTGGCGCAGCATGTTATGTCACCACTGGTGAAGCTCTCATCTCATAGAGTCTGATTTGAGTCCTGGCTACTCAACTTCAAATTCAGCTTCCTTCTAAAGCATGTAGGAAGGCAATGTATAATTGCCCAAGTACTTGGGTTCCTGACACACATGCAGTGACTCAGATGGAGGTTCTGGCTCCTGGCATTGGCCTTGCCCAGTTCTGGCTGTTGTAACTCCTATTGTGAGTGAAACAGGTGATAGAATCTCCCTTGTTCTCTCCCTCTCTCTTTTATTAACAGAAAGAGAAAGTACATACATTTTGAAAAAAGTATTTTAAAGAAAATACATTTTGGCAAAAAATGTTTTCTTTCTAAATAACCTGTTCGACAGTCTTATCACAAAGAGACTAAGATGGACATAGATCAAAATACTTTTTTTATTTAAAGACTGTATGTATTAATTTGAGAGGCAGAGTTACAGACAGAATGAAAGACAGAAAGTTCCTCCATCCCCTGGTTCACTTTCCAGATGGCTTAGCCAGAGCTAAGCCAATCAGAAGCCAGGAGATTCCTCTGGGTCTCCCACGTGGGTACAGAGAACCAAGCACTTGGGCCACCTTCTGCTGCCTTCCCAGGCCATAAGCTGGATTGGAAAAGGAGCATCTGGGATACAAACTGGTACCAATATGGGATGCCAGCACCACAGCCAGAGGCTTAGCCCACCATGCCAGTGTCACCCCCTAAAAGCCTTTTTTAATTAATGAAAGATACTACATAAATATGAAAAGCTTCAGAAGTCCAGGAACAATATAGAAAGTAATCTAACATTTAAAATGCAGAATTAAAAAGAAAAGTTCACTTTGGTTAAAAAAAATTTAATCTACAAATACACACTTTCCATAACCTTTATGAATCATGTTTTATAGTATGCATTTATGCATTTTCAATGAACTTATAGACCAGTTTTATGCATGGGTTACTAACATTTTTGCACTAAAATAAACTTCTTTTTTCTTTCAACTTTCCAGAATCTTTGTGAAGTCCCTCATAACTGCAATAAATTTCAGTAGGAAGAGAATAAATGAAAAACAAAATATGTATTTTGAAATGGTGAAAAGCTTCTCAAATTTTATTAAAAAAACATCAATTTATAGATTTGAAATGTTCAGTGACCCCTTAATCAACAGATAGAAAGCTACTAAAGGCAAATAAAATGAAGGATTCCAAATACAAAGAACAGACCTTGAATGTTGTGAAAGAAACAACAGCCTACTGGGTCAGCTATGTATGAATGATAGCTGACTTCTCCTCAGAAATTAGTGAAAGAAATCTTCACTACACTGAAAAAAATATCCTTCCATCTTTGATCCTATATGTAGTGTTAATTGCTGTAAAATATGAGATGAACAAGGGCAGGTATTTTCGCTCATTGGGTTAAGCTGCTTCTTTGGATGCTCACATCTCATATCAAAGTTCCTAACCTTGCTTGTGATTTAACTTCATAATAATGCACACCAGGTAAGTGCCAGATGATGGCTCTAGTAGCTGGGTCACAGATATCCACATGAGTGATCTGGATTGAGTTCCAGCCTCCTGGCTTTAGCCTCGACCCTGTTCCAGCCATTGCAGGTATTTGAGGGAGTGAAACAGCAGATAGAGCTCTTAATTTTTTATCAAGTAAATAAAAATAAATAAAGCATTAATCCATGAAGTATACAAAAGACATTTTCTGAACAGGAAAATGAGAATATAATATAAAAGAAACAGTCCATTTTCAAATAAAATGATACAAAATGAATACTTGGATTAGTAGGAGTTAGGAACATAGGAGCATTTTTTACTGCCAAAGGCCATTTGGATATTACAACATTATGTGCTGTCCATACAAAATTATCAACTTAAAATTAGCTTGTTATTAGCTCCTTGAATTAATAATACCACCTGTGGTTGTCTTGGCAGGGTCAAACCAAATGATTTTTTGGGTCTTATATGGCTAAAGAAATACTCAGGGACTTTTCATCATAATAAACAGATAATACATCAGGCTGATCATATCATTATAAATGCTAATGTGCCTAAAAACAAAACCTCAAATAATATGAAACAAAGTCCACAAAACTAAAAAAGAAACTTAAGAAAAATCCTCAAAAGTAATGTTAGAAAATTGATTTACATTTTATAGTAATTGATGAAACTAATAAAACATCAACCATAAACATGAATGACAGTATTGACCAAAATAATATTTATAAATCACTGTCCAACATTCACAACAACAGAATAAATGATGAGTTACAAATCAAAAATATATCATGGTGAGATCCAAGATGGCTGAATCGGGTATAGCCATAATGACTTAAGCTGCTCTGAGATATGAACAGAACAAAGGAAATACTATTTTCCAGAGAAGTGACTGACCGAAATGTTAGACAAAGAAGTAAAAAAAAAAAAGTCAGTCACCCACTGACTTCCTACCTCAATCTGAGAGCTGATGGGGTCTGAGCAACTGATGAGCTTGGAGCAAGGAAGCCTCCTTGCTTCCTTCCCCTCCCTGATTCCTGCAGAGCATGACACTGAGCAGAGAAGATACACAGTGAGCCTCTGCTCTGCTCCTACCAGCACTGTAGAGTCAGGGCAATGTGTAAGGCAAAAGACAGATCCCTGCATCCGGCATCTGTGGGAGTTTGGGGGCAGAGCTACACTCACATACTCTACCTGAGCCAGAGAAAATCACCTTAGCTTCTGGGGGCTACCACCAGAAGCAGGCCATAAAAATGTTTGTTCCCACCCCAGGAGATCTGGGTAATGATCCACTATACCTGAAAGACCAGGACTGTAACAATTTATTGTAAATTTCTGAGTGCCACTGAAATCTACCCAGTGGACATAGGGAAGAACCTGCTTGCATTCCTGCTCTCTGGACCCATACTCTGCAGAGTAAAACCTGTACACCTAGTCCTAGGACTAGGGTTGTTGTTATTACACAACAAAGTACCAGTTGGACTCTCTTACCAAGAACTGAGGAAGGGACAATCCATATCGCACAGTCCTAAAGCCACAGAAATCAGTGCCACAAATCCCAGTATCACTCAGGCTTGCCAGTAAGTCAAGGACCAGCCATCCTCATCTTCCTCAGCACCAAGAACAAGCCCTTGGCTATCACAATCATCAGGGAGACTAACACAGAATCTGTGGACCAAAGATGCACACCCAAAGAAACACTTATTCATCTCAAAGGCACATTTCCATCCCTAGGAACTGCAGCTGACTAGACCATTGTGTTACTAACAGACACAGCTGACAGCCACTAAAATAAAAGGACTCACTCAGACACTACAATCCTGGGTTCACCTAGAACCAAAGCCAAGGCAACAAGATTTGCACAAGAGAAATGAAAATAAAAACCATAATGAGGTTTCACTTCACCCCAGTAAGAATGGCTTTCACCCAAAAGTGCCCCTCCAAATAAATATTAGCAAGAATGTAGGCAAAATGTACCCTAATACACTTAGGTGGGAATGTGAACTAACACAATCATTATGGAAGACATTTTGGAGATTCTTCAGAAATCCAAAAATGGATATAACATATGACATAGTCATCCCACTCCTGGGAATTTACCCAAAGGAAATAAAATCAGCATATGAAAGAATTACCTGTGCCCCCAACTTTATATAGCAGCTCAATTCATAATAGCTAAGATAGGGAATCAACCCAGATGTCCATAAACTGATGACTAGATAAAGCAAATGTGGTATGTGTGTGTGTGTGTATGTGTGTACACACACACATATATAAAATGGAATACTACTCAGCCATAAAAAAGAATGAAATCCTTCTTCTGCAACAAAATGGATGCAATTGAAGACAATTATGCCTACTGAAACAGGTCAACCCTAAAAAGACAAAAATATTTTCTCTGATTTTTGGTAGCCTATACAGCAGAAAAAAATGTATGAGTGAAACTGACATCTTGAGATCTGATTATCATCTGTATCCCTTTTCTATATTCCTCAGGAACAGTGACGTTTCTACTATCTACTTGTTGAATTCTTTATTTAGTGGAGGGCTGAGCTTGTGATTATAAAGTAACTTGAAAATGTGCTATCACACAAATTAAAAGAAAAATAAGAAAGGGAAAAGGAGAAAGGGAAGGGAGAGAGAGTGAAAAGTATCGTCATGCTCTTAAAACCATATATAGGAAATACATGAAATCTGTTCTACTTATATAAATAAATAAAATTTTAAAAAGATATTCTAATTCTAGTTAACAGTGCTTGTTTTTATTCCCAGCTCTTGCTTTTGAGTCCAATTTTATGCTACCGCATGTGCTGGGAGGCAGTGGTGATAATCCAAGTAATTAGGCTTCTACCACTCATGTCAGGGAAAAGGAGTACATTCCTGGCTCTTGGATTCATTCTTGGTTACTATGGATATTTAAGAGAGTAAGTTAGTGGATAAGAGGTTCTTTGATTTCTCCTAATCTACCTGTCTCTCTTTCTAATTCTCAAATATGTAAATATATTTTAAATGTAAAAGATTCAAGCAAGGAAAAAGCCAGACAATATACTTAATGACATTGATAAATGTTTGACTAATTGAATTGAGGGTACTTTGAGTAGCTTAAAGTATGAATGAAGAATGGAATGATTTGCTGGAAGACAGAGCTTTGGGAAGTTTGCAGCACAACCAGCATGTATAGTCTGGCAGGAAGAAATGTATGTAGAGCTGTTTAAGAACCTGAAGAGATTCTGCTCTCCACACAACCCCAGTCCAATCCATAAATCTGGTACAGTCTCCCAAGGGTATTTTCACAATTCCTAAAACACTTTATTAACTGATTTATTACCAGTTAGCAACTCTTACCAGTGCAGAATGTTGTATGTTTATTTTTAAATTGGAACTAAACCACTTCCACTTTAGCATCATATGACCAATAAATACTATTCCAGACATCATTTTCCACTAGAATTTAGCAAATTCTAATTTCTGATTTGAACTATGTAACAGATATGTCTTTGAGGCATCAGAAAGACTGTAGACAAATTTACAATCAGCTCTGATGGCTCTAATACCTTATAACTATGACAATACTACCTTGTTTATCACTTTTATGTTTCCATTTTAATTTAAAAATGCTCATAAAGCTCCTATCATACAATGTAAAACAAGTTGAGAAATAAGTAAACAACTTACTGGTGTTGTATTCATTTTCTTTGGCCCCTGAAACATGTAGTGGTATCTACAATTACACCTGGAAAAGAAAGTGAATACAGGGAGTTGTGAGAGAACTGGTCTCGCTTGCACTTAGACTCTACAATGTAGGGAAGATCATGATAGAAATGAATGCAGAATTATAGATATATTAGCTGGAGAAACAGAAACAATCTCTGTGGTGATTTAGCAATTTACACTTGATAAGGGGAAGGGAAGATCCTGAAAGAGCACCCAAAATTTTACTAACTGGCAGTGATTAAATCTAGTTATCCTTAGGTTAATGGAATCATTTTGTTGCTACTTATTTTTAAAAAGCAAGTGATAGGGCCGGTACTGTAGCACAGTGGGTTAATGCCCTGGCCTGAAGCACCAGCTTCCCATATGGGCAATGATTCTAGTACCAGCTGCTCCTCTTCTGATCCTGCTGTCTGCTATGGCTTGGGATAGCAGTAGAAGATGGCCCAAGTCCTTGGGCCTCTGCACCCACATGGAAGACCCAGAAGAAGCTCCTAGCTCCTGGCTTTGGATCAGTGCAGCTCCAGCCATTGCAGCCATCTGGAGAGTGAACCAGCAGATAGAAGACCTCTCTCTCTGTCTCTACCTCTCTCTGTAACTCTGTCTTTTTAATAAATAAAATATATCTTTAAATAAAAAAGCTAATGTTATGACTGAGAAGAAATTTATTATTTTCAGGATGACTGTTTAAACAAATTTCAGTATATCATAGAAATAAACATCATTTTGTCACTAAAACCATACTACAGAAAAAAAATACTTGAGTGGTACTAACTACTTTGGTATTACTACAGATGTACTGAACAGGAGTCCATCCATATACTGAAAATCCTATAGAATTTACTCATTTAGCAACCTGTGTATTTTTACCCACAACTGTACAGTAAAAATGGATATAATACATACTTATTGTACTATACTTTCCTAGTAATTATCCCAAATAACACACCTCCCAACACACAAGCCTTCAAATAATCTTCATCACAATGATCCTTGGCATTACAATTTTTCTTGCTTTACACATCTGGACATCAGTAAATATGACACCTACACACTTTGAAAAGTACTTGATTATTGGAGTTTACCTTATTAAACATTTATATTATGAAGAAGTCTGGGACTTGCCTATTGGAGACACAGGGTTTGGGCAAGAGCCAGAGCAAACCACCAAACTTGAGAGGGTTGTATATGGTGATGCAGGTTAGAATATTGCTTGGGACACACATCCCATAAGCAAATTTGTGGTTTTCATCCTGGTTATTCCATACTTAAAATAAAACACCCTGTTGTTGTACCTGGGAGGTAGTGGATGATGGATAAGTACTTGAGTTCCTGTAACCCTCAAAAGAGATGCAGGTAAGATTATTTCCTTCTGGCTTCAGCCTGGCATAGCCCTGGCTGTTAGGATAATTAGAGAGTGAATCAAGCAGTAGATGGAACAGTCTCTCTTTCTCCCTCATCCTTTGTCCCTCCCTCTTCCACCCCTTCTCTGATGCTCAGCCTTTAAAAAAATAATTACAAAGAAAATTATAACATAAATTTTTGTTGATTTGTTATATATCAAATGCTGATATACTCTTGGTAAGGAAGAATTTAATTGCATGCCATATACAATCAAGAGACCTTCACATAGACCTGTTCGTGAGCATGAGTCATGCCAACTCTGTCAGCTAGGCTGCTGCCACACAAAATGCCTGGATATCATAAGAATGTATTGAGGGGCTGGTGCTGTGACACAGTGGTTTAACATCCTGGCCTGAAGTGCCGGCATCCCATATGAGTGCCAGTTTGAAACCTGGCTGCTCCATTTCCAGTCCAGCTCTTTGCTGTGCCTTGGGAAAGCAGTGGAGGGTGATCCAAGTGCTTGAGCCCCTGGGCCTGGGAGACCCAGAAGAAGGCGGATCAGCACAGCTCCAGCTATTGCGGCCAATGGGGGAGTGAACCATAGGATGGAAGACCTCTCTCTCTGTCTGTCTTTGCCTCTCCTCTGACTTTCAAATGAATAACTAAATCTTTTTTAAAAAAGAATATATTGAAATATTTTATACTCTAGTTGGGCACTGTATTGCATTTTATTTATATTTTACAAAGTGATTATCAGCAGTAGTCTGATTTGCTCACATTTTAAATAATTGGAAATGGGCCGGTGCTGTGGCTCAATAGGCTAATCCTCCACCTGTGGTGCCAGCACACCGGGCTCTAGTCCCAGTTGGGGTGCTGTATTCTGTCCCAGTTGCTCCTCTTCCAGTACAGCTCTCTGCCGTGGCCCAGGAGGAAAATGGAGGATGGCCCAAGTGCTTGGGCCCTGCACCCACATGGGAGACCAGGAGAAGCACTTGGATCCTGGCTTCAGATCAGTGTGGTGCACCAGCCGTAGCACACCAGCTGTAGCGGCCATTGAGGGGTGAACCAATGGGAAAAGGAAGACCTTTCTCTCTGTCTCTCTCACTGTCTACTCTGCCTATCAAAAAAAAAAATCTAAAAAAAAATAATAATTGGAAATGGACCAACACTAAATCTCTGCAACATTTATGATTGTCAAAAAATGGGTAACTGATATTAAAAGAGAAAAACTTGCATTATAAACATATTTGATTCACACAATCCATAGACAGTATGGGGAGGGGAAGTATGGTCATATAAAGATACTTAGTCTTTTCTACTAAAATAATTAGTGTTCCATCCTTGGGTCATATTCCAGAGTTGAGAAAACTATTCTAGTGCATATTTTGAAACAAAAAGTGTCCACAAATACAAAGGTTTCAATCTCCATTAGTTACATAACTAAGAGCTTCTGAAATCCATCTGTCCATCTAAATATCTAACAAATCACTTACTGTTCTAAGAAATGGATCTGAACTTTTCCCTCTACTCGTTGGTTTATGTTACAAACTAGGCAAAGAGGCCAACAGAGGGTTTCATGGAGCTCTCATATGAAGATGGCTAGAATTGAGATGGGCTTGAGAGGAGTAGGACAGGGTATTGACTCTTGACCCACAGCCTATCCCTGGCTTTCTTTGTGCCTCACCTATGGTTTGCCCTGTTGAAATTCCCAAGCCTTCTCTGATCCTGCCATTGCCCTTTAGTGACTATTGTGCAAAATTGAATTTATAGCCTAGGAACTATCATCTCAGGACAAAGAAGAAATTACATGCTTAAAAAAATGGGTCTCTATGACACATTCCTTGAAATAAAAAAAAATGAACTTTCAGGGATCAAAGAACTAGTTTAGCAACACAACATACTGGTTTCTCATACCCATTCCCAGGAATTGTTCCCTTGGTCATCACACACCTCTTTCAATGGGAGCTGTTCCTACTGGGGTCAGATATTTGGATTCAATGAGGAGTCCTGATATGAATAAAAGTGGGAAGAACATACTCACAAATAGATGGCTAACCTTAAGCAACTTCTTTATCTGTTTCTTAAGTATAGATATCATATGATGATTGCAGTTCATGTTTTTGAGCACCAAGTCATGACAGCAATTCTAGTAAGTAATTTGTACTGGATGAATGGGAATAAATAGTCCCTGTAGTATAAAGGGAGAGATGAATAGAAAGGAGATTGGGTAATTAAGATTCCATCACTAGGATTATGAAATGAGGTTAATCTTTTTCTTTTTTAAAGATTTATTTGAAAGGGAAATAAGGAGAGAGGCAGGAGAGACTGACAAAGAGATAGATGGATCTTCGTTCTTGTGGCTCACTCCCCAAGTGTCTGCAACAGCCAGGATGGGGCCAGGAGTCAGGACCAGGCCATTCTATCTGGGTCTCCTATATGGCTGGTAGGGATCCAAGTTCTTGGGCCATGTTCCACTGCTTTCCCAAACACACTCACAGGAATGTGGATCAGAAGCAGAGTAGCCAGGACTCCAAATGGCATGCCAATATAGGATGCCAGCATTGCAAGCACTGTCCTAACCTACTGCACCACAATGTCAGTCCCAAATGTTAGTCTTCTCAGATTCATCTCTGGTAAATTATATAGTCACATGCCTCTGATGTCTGACCATGGTTTGTTTCATGTTAATTCATTTCTTAATTTTATTCTCAGAAAAGATATACAGAAAAGATTAATGTCATCTTTTAACCAATATCCCTTGGTCCTGAATCAATCACTGTTCCTTATCTAGTTAATATGCTGTCATCCCTTGGTCTTACATTTATATTCATATTTATATGTAAATATGCAATGTAACCTACAGAGGAAAGTCGACATTTTATGTGCATTGGAGTTTGAGACACTAAAATATACATTACATGAAAAGTTTGAAATAATACAATATATTCTAAGTTATATAATTTTCTTAAATAGCATAATTGGATATAAATGCAAATTCCCATGAGATTCATCTGTTAATAGTACCTATACAATTCACTGTTTTCATTCAGTTGTAACCATCACCATTGACAATTTTATAATTTTTTTATCTCCTTAAAGTGTTGAGGTTGAGTTTAGTGGTTAATAAACTGCTTGGGTCAGCACATCCCAGACAGCCTGGGTTTGAGTCCCAGCTCCATCCTGATTCAGCTCCAGCTTCTTGCTAATGCTCACCCTAGGTCTGTATCACCCAGAAGGTAGAGGCTCAAGTAGTTGGGACACCTAGCTACATTGTTGACCAAAATTGAGTGCCTAGCTCCCAATTTATAACTGTTTAAAAAATAATTTATTTGAAATTCAGAGAGAGTGACAGAGATTTTTCCATCTGGTGGTTTATGCCCCCATCTCTCCAAACACCTACAACAGCCAAAGTTGGGCCAAGGCAAAATTAGAGCTGAGGAATTCCATGCAGGTCTCATCTCCCATACTGGTGTGGGCCAACATGTGTTGCCTTCCCAGGCCTAATAGTCAGAAGCTGGATTAGGAGCAAAGTGGCTGGGATCTGAACTGACCCTCTGAAAAGGGAAGTGAGCATCCCAATTAATACTTAATTCTCAGTGTTATCATGCCTATCTTACCAGCTTCCAATTTTAACTTAGCTCAGTCTTATTTGTTTTGAACGGAGAATGACCCAGCAGGTGGAAACTTTCTTTCATTGTTATTTGTCCTTGCTTATAAAATAAAAAATAAATAAAAAGAAGGCTGTCTCTTTAATATCCCTAATACTTTCAACCCAAAGTCACTGCAAATGTACTGTTTCTATGGATGTGCCTACAGTGGACATTGCATGTTGTGGGGATGAGATCCAAGCATCCTAATGCCCAATACAGAGTCTCCATTATTCAAGTGTGGTCTGAGCCCTTCCTCTCAGCTACACTCACCCAGCACATAGTTCTGGCAGTAGGCAACTGAAGACAGGAAAAAAAAAATGAGGATGTCATCCCAAGCTGGCAGCTAGCAGGAGAGAGGGCCATGTGTTCTTAGTTGCACTTAGGAGTGGAGTTTCCATTTCACTGAGTTGTGATAGGGAAGGTAGGAAACAGGTCTGGATCCATAAGCACTGAGTCTCTCTGCTCTTAACAAATCTGTCTTCAGTAAATATTTCTTTACTTGCAAGTGTCTTTGGAAGCATTTCTAGGGAAGGTACGAGAATTTTCCTTTTTTTTTAAACAAAATTTGTCAGGGCTGGCATTGTGGTAAAGCCACCATTTGAACTACTTGGCATCTGCATTAGAAAACCAGTTCCAGTCCTAGCTACTATGAATCTGATCTGGTTTCCTGATAATGCACCTGGAATGACAACAAATGATTGTCCAAATGCTTTAGCCCCTGTCACATATGGGAAACCAAAAGGAATTTGGGGCTACTGGCTTTGGCCTTGCTATGTCTGGATCCTTGGGCCATTGATGGAGTAAACTCTCCCACCCTTTGTCACTCTGCCTTTCAAATGAATAAGTAATATATCTTTTTAAAACATTTTTTATAAATCCTACTAAAATGAAGGCAGACATATACTCACACTGTCATGCCAAAATTCTTTCTAGGAAACATACAATCTTAATGCTTACTTTTTTTTAACATTTATTTAATGAATATAAATTTCCAAAGTACAGAATATTGATTACAATGGCTTCCCCCCCATAACGTCCCTCCAACCCACAACACTCCCCTTTCCCACTCCCTCTCCCCTTCCATTCACATCAAGATTCATTTTCGATTCTCTTTATATACAGATCAGTTTAGCATACATCAAGTAAAGATTTCAACAGTTTGCTCCCACACAGAAACATAAAGTGAAAAATACTGTTTGAGTACTAGTTATAGCATTAAATCTCAATGTACAGCACACTAAGGACAAAGATCCTACATGAGGAGTAAGTGCACAGTGACTCCTGTTGTTGACTTAACAAATTGACACTCTTGTTTATGGCATCAGTAATCACCCTAGACTCTTGTCATGAGCTGCCAAGGCTATGGAAGCCCCCTGAGTTCATTGACTCTGATCATATGTAGACAAGGCCATGGTCAAAGTGGAAGTTCTCTCCTCCCTTCAGAGAAAGGTACCTCCTTCTTTGATGACCCATTCTTTCCACTGGGATCTCACTCACAGAGATCTTTCATTTAGGTTTTTTTTTTTTCTCCCCCAGAGTGTCTTGGCTTTCCATGCCTGAAATACTCTCCTGGGCATTTCAGCAGGATCCGCATGCCTTAAGGGCTGATTCTGAGGCCAGAGTGCTGTTAGGACATTTGCCATTCTATGGGTCTGCTGTGTATCTCACTTCCCATGTTGGATCATTCTCTCCCTTTTTGATTCTATCAGCTAGTGCTTGCAGACACTATTCTTGTTTATGTGATCCCTTTGGTTCTTAGTCTTGCTTTATCAATTATATTTCTAACTGCCAAACAGTAATGACACATTAACCATAAAAATAAAACTAAATCAAATATCTCTAATAAATTACTGATGTGATAATTTATGTGCTTTGGAGGCTTTGAAGATTTTAGGGAGACCTATGTCATTATAATATAAATTTCATTTTAAATCCTGCAGTGGCCACCCCAGTGTTCACTAAACTGGCAATATCAGTGCCTGGGTTGAAAAAACACACCCGATGATAAATTTGTAAATTTCTTAAATACTATAAGTGGTATTCAAAGAGCAGAAAAGCCCACCATAATTCACAATTAAGTAGATAATATTGAAAAAATAGGAAACAATAATGAAAAATTACTATAGTGGTATTGGATTTATGCTTTTGGTAAAGTAGCTTGCCATTGTGTCCCTATAATGAAAAGTTTAAGTTTTGAGTAATTATAATTTAAAAAATTTAACCATGTTAAGAAAACACTCCTCTGTTTGCTGTTTATGTTATAGGAATTAGATATTGGATAACACACTTATTCAGTTTTATCATTTTTCTACTTTTCATAATGTTTTAATGTTTGTTACTGTGTCATTTTTAAATAAGATTTGTTTATTTGAAAGGCAGAGATACAGAGAGAAGAGGAGGAAGGGAAGGAAGGGGAGGGAGAAAGGGTGAGGGAGAAGGAGGGAGAGATAGAGATGGAACATCCATCCATTAGTTCACTCCCCAAATGGCAGCAACAGCTGGGGCTACACTAGGCTGAAGCTAGGATCCAGAGGCTTCTTCTAGGTCTCCCATGTGGGTGCAGGGTCCAAGCATTTGGGCCATCTTCTGCTGCTTTCCCAGGTGCATCAGCAGGCAGTTGGATGAGCAGTTGAGCAGCCAGGACTTGAACCCGCACATATATGGGGTGCTGGCACTGCAGGCAGAGGCTCAACCTTCTATTCCACACTGCTGGCCCCAGTATGTCATCATATGGATTACTATATTAACTTTACCTCCATGCAAGCATTAAACATCTTCACAATAATGTATCTAATGTATACAGGGGTTTGCGCACATGCATGTTCATGCATGCAGCAATATTTACATACGGTATTGAAAATGATACCGTGAGGTTGGTGCCATGGTTCAATAGGCTAATCCTCCACCTTGTGGCACCGGCACACCGGGTTCTAGTCCCGTTTGGGGCACCGGATTCTGTCCCAGTTGCCCCTCTTCCAGGCCAGCTCTCTGCTGTGGCCCGGGAGTGCAGTGGAGGATGGCCCAAGTGCTTGGGCCCTACACCTGCATGGGAGACCAGGAGAGGCACTTGGCTCCCAGCTTCAGATCAGTTCGGTGCGCTGGCCACAGCGCACTGGCTGCAGCAGCCATTGGAGGTTGAAGCAACGGTAAAGGAAGACCTTTATCTCTCTCTCTCTCACTATCCACTCTGCATGTCAAAAAAAAAAAAAAGAAAAAAGAAAATGATACTGTGAGAAACATTAACACACATTTCAAAAATGAAGTCTTCCTTGGAGACAGCTTCCTACAGGGCAAATCCCTGGGTCCTTCTAAGTACTACAGGCTGATCTGTATCTCTATAAAATTTATATCATGAAACGCTGACAACCAATGTGACCCTATTTGGAGATAAGACTTTAAGCAGATAATTGACATCAAATGATATCATCAATGTGAAGCCCTGATTCAAACTGATCAATGTTCTTATAAGGAGGGATGCACATAGACAGAGGAAGTACCATGTAAGGGTACAGTAACATGGTGGCTATGTGGTAACCAAAGGGAGGTCTCAGGAGCAACCAAACCCATTATCATCTTGCTCTCAAATATTTAATCTCTAGAACTATGAGAAATACATTGCTGTGATTCAAGCCACATATTCGACAGTATTATGTTATGGCCACCCTAGCAAAGCAATGCACTCTTTTCTCTGCTTATATTTCCTACAGCCAATTAGAAGGCCACCACAATTATCAGACAAACACAGAAATTAAAAGCCATGGCTGGGGATCAGCACTGTGGGACAGTGGGCTAAGACTCCACCTGCAGCACCAGCATCTCATATCAACACTGGTTTGTCACCTGGCTGCTCCACTTCCAACCAGCTCTCTGTTTATGGCCTAGGAAAGCAGTGGAAGATGGCTCAAGCCCTGGGTTACTGCACTGATGTGGGAGACCTGGAGGAAGCTCCTGGCTCCTGGCTTTGGATCAGACCACCTTCCAGCCCTTGGAGCCATTTAGGGACTGAAGCAGTGGATGCAGATCTTTTATCTCTCTCTTTTCCTCTCTGTCTGTAACTGCTTCCCAAACAAATAAATAAAATCTTTAAAAAAAGACATAATTGATCATAGAAATATGATATTTTATATATATATATATATATATATATATATATATATATATATATATAATATGGGACTATTAATAAACCGACAGTTGGCAGCTCTACCTGTTATGCCACAGTGTTGGAAACTTAAGGAGTGAACCAGCACATGGTAGATCACTCTGTATCTCTGTATTTAATGAATTAAATTAATAAAAAAAATTAAAATATAAAATAAGATTACAAAAAATGTTTAAAAACAAGAATCAGCATGGGCATTTGGTGCAACAGCTAAACACACCATTTTTTTTTTACTTTTATTTAATAAATATAAATTTCCAAAGTACAGCTGATGGATTACAGTGGCCTCCCCCCCATAACTTCCCTGCCACCCGCAACCTTCCCATCTCCCACTCCCTCTCCATTCCATTCATATCAAGATTCATCTTCAATTATCTTTATATACAGAAGATCAATTTAGTATATATTAAGTAAAGATTTCAACAGTTTGCACCCACACAGAAACACAAAGTGTAAAGTATTGTTTGAGTACTAGTTATAGCATTAATTCACATTGTACAACACATTAAGGACAGAGATCCTACATGGGGAGTATGTACACAGTGACTCCTGTTGTTGACTTAACAAATTGACACTCCAATTTTGATAACCATGTCCCATATAAGAGTGCCACCTTTGAGTTCAGCAACCCCACTTGTGATTCAATTTCCTGTGAATGCACCCCCTGGGAGACAATAGGGGATGGCTCAAGTTATTGGGTCCCTGCCACACATGTGCAAGACCAGGATGGACTTCCTGGCTCCTGTGTTCAATCTGGCTGAGTTGCAACTGTTATAGGTTTTTTTTTTTTTTCCAGAGGGGGTGAAACAGCCAATGGAAGATCTCCCTCTCTCTGTCTCTCTGCCTTTCAAATAAACAAAAATCAATAAATAAGACTTTTAAAAAAAGCATAACAGAGAAAATGATTGCAACCACATTACATACTAACCCACTTACATCAATAATCACTTTAAATGTGCATTATCTAAATACACTAAAGATAGAGATTGACATGGGAAAAATAAAACCAAGACCCAACTTCGTGCTGTCTATAGGAAAACCATTTAAATATACAGATACATGAAGGGAATTTGAAGTCATCTTGGCCAATCATATTTCATTTGCATAGTAGGAATACATTCAAGAGGTCTGTTGTGCAACATGGTGAAAATAGTTAATAACAATGTGTTCTACTATAGAAAAATAAATAAGAATTTAGACTTTTAAGGATTCTTATCATGAAAATAGGTACATAACATAATGGATATGGTAATTGCCTTCCCTTGTTCATTTAAATTATATAAATATTTCCAAATTCCATTATCAATTTAAGACACATCTATACACAGCTGCTTAAAAATAAAAATATGCAGAAAAATAGTCCATTACAATACCAATTCAATTAAATGTAGAAAAACAGCATTCATTTCAGACTAATCAGAATTTAGGTCAGACTACTAAAAGGGTTACACAGTGAGACAACTGGCAGTTCTTCAAGAAGACATTACAAGGCTTGCTACCAGTGCCCCTAAGTAGAGTATTAAGTTATGTAAGAGAAAACTTATATAACTCCAAGCAAAAATACAGATCCATCATTCCTAATCAGTACAAATAGATCAACAGTATACATACTCAACCAGTGGTCATTAGGAACTAGGAATATGTTACCAACCAGAAATGTCAGTTAACACCAGGTGGGATAAATAAATAAGGTAAGTCTAACTGCTGGGAAGTCAAAAACTTAGTAAGTGCATAAGCATGAAAAGTTAGATACTTAATCCTTGTATTCCACTAACACTGCCTACAGAAGTAGAATTTATTCACAACCTATAGCCTAACAACATTTTTGCATTATTTTAAAAACTTACTGTGAAGCAACACATGAAAAAAAAATTAAAATATTATCACAAATATCACAAAATAAACAAAGAAAAGCTCACTGTTGAGAGTAATAGCTTATTATTATTATTATTATTATTATTATTATTATTATTATTATTATTTTGACAGGCAGAGTGAGACAGTAAGAGAGAGAGACCAAGAGAAAGGTCTTCCTTCCACTGGTTCACCTCCCAAATGACAGCTACAGCTGGCACGCTGCACCAATCTGAAGCCAGGAGCCAGGTGCTTCCTCCTGGTCTCCCACATGGGTGCAGGGCACAAACACTTGGGCTATCCTCCACTTTCTTCCCAGGCCACAGCAGAGAGCTGGACTGGAAGAGGAGCAAATGGGACAGAATCCGGCGCCCCGACCAGGACTAGAACCCGGTGTGCAGGCACCACAGGTGTGGAGGATTAGCCTAGTGAGCTGCGGTGCCAGCTGAGAGTAATAGCTTTATGCCACACACACACACACACACACACACACACACACACACACACACACACAAACATTAAAAAGAACCTGAGCTCATTCACCAGTGGGGGCAGAGGTAGAAGAGATCAAGAAGACCCCTGGTGCCAACAATGTAGCACAGCAGATAAAGCTGCCGCCTGCATTGCCAGCATCCCATACAGGTGCCGGTTCCCAACCCAGCTACTCCACTTCCCATCCCACTCTCTGCTATGGCCTGGGAAAGTGGGAGATGCTCAAGTTCTTGGGGCCCTGCACCCCCATGGGAGATCAGGAAGAACCTCCTGGATCCTGGCTTTGGATCAGCACAGCTCTGGCCATTGTGGCCATCTGGAGAGTGAACCAATGGATGGAAGACCTCTCTCTCTCACTCTTTCTCTCTCTCTCTCTCTCTCCACTTCTACCTCTCTGTAACTCTACCTTTCAAATAAATAAATAAAACTTCAAAAAGAAACAAGACCCCTGAACTGACCAAGGCCCACTTATTTACCTGGGTAGCCATTCCATTAGTGTTTACATTATTAATCAAACTTAGCAGAAAATAAAAGATCCTCTTTCCTTTTTCAAATCTTATCACTGAATAAACTCAGGTTTCATCAAAGAAAACAGCAGTGTAACATTCAAATCAAGTCACACAGTTCCTACACAAGTGGGCAGACTGTGAATAAATGGAAGCAAATTTCTACAAAAGACATGAGTGGAATGAGCGCTGGGAGGCTGCCTGTTGAACCCACATTCAGGTTCCCCAGGCTCCAGGTCTTGGTGCTCACACTACCTGGGGTTGGACTCCCCCACTCTCCATTTGTCCACGTGGGATCTGTGCCATCCCAAGCCTCACCAGCAGAAGTCCGTCCCCACACCCTGCCCCGCATCCTTGGCCCAAAAACATGTGGTTGCTGTTACATCATTAGCAACAAAACACTGATTCAGACCCCTAGGAAAAGCTATGGACCTGAGACCTAGGTGCCCAACTCAAGGAAATCAGGTCACGGGTGAGGTTCAGATTCTCCTTCTCCCCACACAACCTGGAGAGGTGAGGCCGGGTTCAGGCGGAGTCGCTGCACACTGAGACAGGGCCTTACACCAGGGTTGCAGCTGCCCGCTCCCCTCACCTCCTGTGGGCCTGGGACTCACACTCACTGCTTCCTGCGTCCAGGGACTCCGGGCGTCCTCTCAGGGCCCTGCGCTGAGGGGAGTTCAGGGTAGAAGTGTCTGAGCTGACCGGGGCTCTCTCAGGAGCAGACCAGGAAGAGGATCCCCCAGGGTCTGCCCTGTTGCCATGGCACACCTGATTCAACAGTCACAGAGGCTGCATGACGTCACAGAGGACGCACCCAATCAGCATCGTCCCTAGTGTGAGGGTGGGCCCTTGGGGTTACATCGAGTGGGGGAGTGAGAGGCGGGGCTTGGTCTCAGGCCTGAAACTTGGCCTTCCCGACTGCAGGGGGCGCTGCCCCGCCCGCAGGATCCCATCTCCTGAGATCCTGTTCAGACCTTGAATCTGGAGCTTGCCATAATCTTCAGGTGAGTTACAGTTTACTGTTTATGGATTCTGGGCCTTTTTCTCTTTGTGTTCTTGGCTTATTTTTCTGTTAGGTCATTTGATTTTGTTAAATACGGATTTGAAGAGTATTTCTCATACAGATATTCATTTTCTGGATTGTACTTTGTCCGTTACCATTGTTTTCTAATTGCTTTTTATGGGGACCTGGTAACCTACTTGATTGTATTGATCCTGTACCCAATAATTTTAGTTAATTCGCCTATCAGCTCATATTTAGTTTTGGCTTATGTTGGATTTTCTCTACATATACTAATATCATTAACATACATTAAGAGTTCTATTACTTAAAAGCTAACCCAATACCTCACATTTCTTTTTGTTTGTTTAATTTCTCTAATTATGCATCCAGGACAATGTTGAAGAAAGAGAGAGGAGAAAACCTTGCCCAAGATTATTTCCAGGGAAAAATTGTTTAGTGTTCTGTGTTAATTATGCTGTTTATTACTTCTCTGTAGCTAGTCTTAATTACAATTAGGGAATCACTATTATTTTTCTGTTCTTTTTATAGTTATAAGTTGTATTAAAAGCTTTTCAACATTTAATCTCATCATTCATGTGATTTACTTATATTTTTCTTACACATGAATTATTTACTCGGATTATTTTGGAATGTTAAATCATCTTTGCATCTTCTAATGTATCCTGCTTGTTGTTGATCTCTTCTGTTTTCATATTTTGCTTCAAATACCTGTATCTCTTATTAAAGATTTATGTTAAGTTCCTTCCACCTGATCTGTGTCCACTAATGTAAAGCAATGAATTCAAAAGAAATTCAAATATATTCTCTGTCTATTGCCACTTTAGATGAATCTGGGAAAATGAGCAACAACCTTCCTTGAATGTCTAGAATTTTCTAAGTCTGAATCTGAAATTTTCCTTGTGGAATTTTTAAATTCATTGATTTGATTTTTCAACTACTGATTAGTCTTATTTAACTTATATGGAAGTTCTCTACAGTATGCAATATCTGTGTTATCGTATATTGGTTTCCAAAATTCAGTGACTTGATATCTCTTTAAAATTTTTTACTCCAAACTATTTATCATAATACTTACTATCTTGTTAAGGTTTATAAATGGAGGAGGGTATCTGGGGGGCTTTATGGTGTAATGAGTAAAGCTGCATCAGGGATGCCAGCATCCCATAAAGGCACCAATTTAAGTCATGTGTGCTTCACTTCTAATGTAGCACACTGCTAAGTGTCCTGGGAAAGTAGCTGAAGCTGGCCCAAGTGTTTGAACCCCTGCAACCAACACAGGAGACCCAAATGAATCTCCTGGCTCCTCACTCCTGGCTTCTGCCTCCCTATCCACTGTAGCCATTTAGGTAGTGACCCAACGGATGGGAGATCTCTCTCTCTCTCTCTCTCTCTCTCTCTCTCTCTATCTCTCTCTGTGTGTGTTTATGTGTATGTGTGTAGTTCTTTGTTTTTCTTTTTTTTCTTTACTCTGCTGCCTCCCCTGTAACTCTGACTTTCAAATAAATCTTTAAAATGAAAAAATAAAAGAAAATTTTTGAAGATGATGCTATTTGGATTCCTGAAGCTGGTTGTTTGTATGGTATTTCTCTTTGCTTTCCTTAATAACTTATACTAATTTTTATTAATTTTGTTAATATGCTTTAAAAACTCTTTTTCCTTATTTCTATTGTGCATTTTTCTACAGGTTTCATTGATGCCTGCCTGTTTTTACTTGCCTCTCTTGTGTGGTTTATTCTATAGTTAATTTTAGTTCTTAAGAAAGAAACTGCAGGAAGCTGGTATTGTGGCATAGTGGGTAAAGCTGCCACCTGCAACCCCAGCATTCCATATTGGTACCAGTTTGAGTCCAGGCTGCTCTATTTGCAGTTCAGCTTCCTGCTAATGGCCTGGAAAAGACAGCAAAAGATTGCCAAAATGCTTGGCTCTACACTTATGTGGGGAATCCAGAAGAAGCTCCTGGCTCCTGGCTTCAGACTGGCCCAGCTCTGGCCATTAAAACCATTTGGGGAGTGAACCAGTGGAATGATGGAAGATTCTCTCTCTCTCTCTCTCTCTCTCTCTCTCTCTTTCTCAAATAAATAAACAAATCAGTTTTAAAAAAGGAAGCCATAATGACTGGTTCTCAATCACTTGAGACTCTAAATTTTCTCTAAGCAGGTCTCCACCTACTGTGACAATTTATATTGCATCTCCTGTATTTTTTGCTGTGTTTCCAAATCCTGTAATAATATGCCCTGTCTGCCTCCTAATGTTTCCAGTTCCATGTGTCTGCTCACTTTGCTTATCTCTAATCCTGTTCCTAAAGCCCATATGTTATTTGCTATTTCAACATCTCCTTTATCTGGGACCCTTGTTCATTTTGATAGTTTTGTCATTTAAAAAGTGTCATCCAAGCCAGCTCTTTAAAGCTTCTGCTCCTTGTGTCTGCAGCATTTCCCAGCTGTGAGAGTCCTCATCCCTTTTATGTACAGCACATCTCTCTGCAAGTCTCCTGCTGGGCCTGCACACCATGCCAGTCCCCATGGGTCCCCAGCCACTCTGTATGTAGCCCTAATTTTCCCTAAGTGCTGACCTCCCTTGTCCATACAACCTGTCAGGACTTGTGTGTCTCCAGTCTTTCTCTGTATAGAGCGACCTTTCTCCTGCCCTGCAGTGACTTTGTCCCTTTACTCCCAGTTCATGGAAGCCTGTGGGTACCACTCTGCCCTTTGCTTACAACTACGGCTTCCTTCAGCTGTCTGCCTGCTACTTGCCTGAAGCCAATGTCTTCCTTGTGTCTCTGGAACCCCTGTGACTCCAGCCCATGCCTTTTCTCTTGTGTCCCCATGTCCAGTGTCCAGGCCCCATATTTCCTAATTCCATATGCCTTCAAGAGCCTCCACCTACTGTGACAGCTTGGCTCTCTGTTTATCTACTAAAGAACATTTTGATTTCATTCAGGTTTTAGGCATTAGGAATAAAGCTGCTGTGTATGTTTTTATCCTAGATTGTGGGTCTAAGCTTTCCAGTTAGCTGGGTAAATCTGAATACTCTACATCCTAGTAAAAATTGGCACCAAAATGATTGTTTATTAAGACCATTTTATAAATATGTAGTGTTTCTACCTCATTGGCATTTAATTTGCATTAATTTTATGGAACATTCATTCTTTTATCTCACAATTCCCTAAAGTTCAATATATTGTATGTATTTATTTCTAATCTGCATATATCCTATGTAAATACAACTCAATTTTTTAGGTTTAAATTGGAGGATTTATCACCTTATTAAATGTCACAAGCTTCATGAAATTTGCAGGCAATTCTTGTGGATATATGTTTTACAAGTGTTATCTCCCATTGTGGGGCTTATCTTTTATTTAAATAATATGTTAGAGAACACCTTTAGTTAACACAGCTCACATTCTATATTTTTATGGATCATGCATTCAATGCTGTATATAAAACCTCTCATATAAATAAATTCATGTCTTATTAAAAAGGAGAATAAAACAATGTATGTACATCATGATTATACCTGTATAAAAACACTTGGATAGGAAAAGGTGTCAAAACTATAATAACTGAGATTTTATCAAGCTAGCAGACTCATGGGTGATTTTTTTCCCTTTATTCTAAAGCAAATGTTCATTTTGGAAAAAGGGAATTCTGAAAAGCATTAACATGAACAATAACCCTGTGATTCCATCATCCACGAAAGTCACTGCCAATACTGAAGTAGATTCTGCTTTGTTTCTGGATTTCCCCATGTAGCCTATTCAATTGATTGTATGGTGTTGATACACCATAATATGCATATTTTATAGTATAGCCTAATGGCAACTTTTCACTGGAAAAGAAATGACAGCCATGTCCTTACTCAAATTCGAAAAGTCCTTCCAGGGACTGGCTTTGTGGCCTATGAAGTAAAGCCGCAGCCTGCAACACTATCTCATATGGGCTCCAGTTCTCTAGGCTGCTCCACTTCCAATCCAGCATTCCACTAATGGCCTGGGGGGTGCATTTTAAATCTCTGTGGGTGCAAACTGCTGAAATTTTTACTTAGTATATACTAAGTTGATTTTCCATATATAAAGATAATTGAAAATGAACCTTGATGAAGAATGGGATGAGAGAGGGAGTGGGAGATGGGATGGTTGTGGTTGGAGGAAAGTTATGGGGGGAATAGCCACTATAATCCAAAAGCTGTACTTTGGAAATTTATATTTATTAAATAAAAGTTAAAAAATCAAAATACAAAAAGAAAAGTCCTAGCTGTTTAGCCCCTGCCACCCACATGGGAAACCTGGAAGAAACTCCTGGCTCCTGGCTTCATCCAGAGAGTTGGCATAGAGGTGGATGGAAGTCAGGAGAAGACTGAAGCAAAAGGGAGTGCTGTGGCTCCCCCCTCCGGCCCAGGTCATCTGGGGGAATCTTAAAGCTGTGAACTCTATCAGCAGCATTCCTGACCTCAGTGCTCCCTTCCAGGGCAAATGAAATTTGTCTCGGGCCTTAGTCTTACACAGGGGTGGGCTCCCAGAACAGGAGGCACAGCTAGGCATAGAGGGGCACCCTCCCCTATTTAACTCTCCTAATCTGAGCTCTGGGTTGAGGCAGTGCAGGGTGAAGCTGAAGCCAAGGATTATGTGCTAACTGCAGAAAAGGGAACCTGAGGGGCCCAGTGACAGTCAGAGGCCTTCCTAGTCCAGAGCTGACCAGAGCTGACCACGGAAAGGAATGGGGATGGAAGACTGAGACTTTCAAGGCAGATGTTCAGAAAGGCATGGGTTGGCCCTGAAATGTTGTAGAGGGCAAGGAGGAAAGAGAAAATCTGACAGCCAGGAGGAGGAAAGCAGCAGGCTGATGAGAGCTTTCCCAGCAGTGCAGGTGCAGGCTGGTGAGTGTGGAGGGTGGGTAGTGACAGTGTCCTGAGTGTGCCTGGGGCATAAAGGAGACAAGAAATGGGCAGTGGGCTGGTGGAGCAGAGGTGGGTGCATGAGTCAGGAAAGAGGGGATGGGCAATGGGAGAACAACAGGGTGATGCATCTTTGGCTCTCATATCATCTATTGCTACTGTCTGGATGCCCACAATTTTCTCCTTTCCTTAAAGAGAGGCAGGATTCAGTGGCACCAGATGCCTGGAGTCTACTACATCTTAGAGGGTAGGTGATGGATGTGGGTGAGGTGGGTCCCATGGGTACCAGCTCTCCTTGCTGGGGAACCAGCACAAACCTGGAGCTGTGCTGCAGCCACCTGGGGTCAACAGGAACCCCCAATTTCTGAGTGACCTTGTGACTTTGATGGCCACCTCGACTCCAAGCTCCATGGCCAGCTAGGGCTGGCTCTCTACAGTGCCCAGTGGTTTTGGCCTCACACTGCACCCCAAGGCATGATGCTGCCAGCTGGAGTTGAGGACCATGAGGATAAGGGAGCTTGGGAATAATATCACCAGAGGGATCCCAGGTCCTGTGCTGCCAGCGTGGGTAAATCTACCTGCAGCACCAGTATCCCATATTCCCTACTAATTCCATAACCCCATTATCTGCAAATGATGCTGGGAAAGCAGTAGAAGATGGCCCAAGTGCTTGGGCCCCTGCACCCCCATTGAAGACCATCAAGATGTTTTGGAGCTCCTGGCTTCAGCCTGGCCCAGCCAGTGGATGGAAGGTCTCTGTTTCTGCTTCTCCTTCCCTCTCTGTAACTCTGCCTTTCAAATAAATACATAAATCTCTTTTTAAAAAGTTAAGATTATCAACTTATTTTTCTAAGATGAGTGATCTTAAAACTCTGTATCTGGTCTATACTTCTTGATCAAAGCATCGTGGTTAAATGAGTGACTATATTTTCAATGATGAGGAGTCTTATTTTGAGATGTTTTAAACTTCAGATGATTGTGGGTTTTTTTCTTCATATCCAAAATCTAAATTAAATCTTTGAATTTTGGAATTTCCTGTTGGATTTCTTGAGGAATAATATTGTATATAATGCACTGTCAAGTTATTTAGGGATATTTCAGAGTCTTCAAGATTTCTCTCCCACATGTTGACAATGCTACCTGTGTACCTGGGTCAACCATCACACTTGGAACTGAGTTTCAAGGCTGATTCTTTCTCATGGTCTGACTAGGCATCATTAGGTCAGGATAGCGGTTAAAAGTGGAAGGTTCTGCAGCCAATGTACTTGCAGTGCCATCTCATAGGAGCATCAGCTGATGCCTTGGCTGCTTCACTTCCAATGCACTCCCTGCTAATGTGCCTGGGAAAGCAGCAGCAGATGACACAAATCCTTGGGCCTCTGCACCCATGTGGGAGATTTGGAAAAAGCTCCTCATTCCTGGCTTCAGATCAGCCCAACTCTGGCCATTTCTCTCATTTTAGGGGTGAACCGGTGGATAGAAGTTATCTCCCTCTCTGTGTGTCTCTCCTTTCTGTGTAACTCTGCCTTTCAAATAAGTAAATATTTTTAAAAAATGGAAGGTTTTTCCACATATGGAAGGACCCTCTGCGAGAGATTTAGAAATATTCAGGATGGGGTTATTCAGTAAGGACTAGTTGATTCTTTCGCTAGTATTATTTGATTCCATAAACCCAGAAGTATTGCCAGGCCTGTTCTTCCTCAGTTGGGAGATCAAACAGGAATGGCTTGTTATCTCCCCTTATTTGTTGGAAATGAGCAGAAATGCCTATCTTATTGCCATTATTTTTCCTTTATTCTGACAGGTGAAACCCATGGCTTTATGATAATACTGTATTGTATAAAAACTGTTCATGGTTTGATCCCCAGACCTTAAAGGAATGACCCATCATTTTTTGTAGTATTCCTTGGCTGCAGTAAATTTGAGGGAAAAAACACAGCTAGATAATTGGAACTTAAATTGTAATACCATTTTATAGCTAGAACTATTGTGTCATGTGTGTGGTAAATAGATATCCCTTATGTAGAGGCCTTTATGGCAGCTTAACCAAATACTACTGGGAGCCCACTGTAAGGCAACGCCTGCCAATCTATTGCTGGTCCCTTCTGGAGCATCATTCCAGTAAAAGAGCCTTCCACTAGCTGTGAGAATCCCTTACTACCCATAGTGTTCTTTTTAAGGTTGATTGATTTGTAAGGAAGAGTTAGAGAGAGAGAGAGAGAGAGAGAGAGAGAGAGAGAGACCTTCCATTTGCTTTTTCAGTCCCCAGATGGCCACAACAGCCAAATCTGAGCCAATCTCAAGTCAGGAGCCTGGAGCCTTTACTGGGTCTCCCATGTGGGTGCAAGGTCCCAAGTACTTGGACCATCTTTATAGCTTTCTCAGACCATTAGCAGACTTCTAGATTATAGGGGAGAAGCTGAGACTTGAACTGGTGCACATATGGAATGCTGATGCTGCAGAGAGAGGCTAACCTACTATGCCATGGTGCCAGCCCCCCATAGAGTCTTTGGAAAGTGAGAATCCAACCTCCAAAAAGAAGCATCAGTTGAACAGAGGCCAGCATACCCTTGGGTGCCACTGGGCAAGGGAGGTGGGTATGCTCATGGAGATAAGATGAAGAGGATGGAGCAACTGGGGATGATACAGCACATTGCAGGAAGCTTGGATTGTGCATAAAGACATAGCCCAGACCTCATACATCTTCTACAGATTGTGAGTCTGGTCTGTGATGTGATACAGATCCTGGGGGCTGAGACAGCCCAGGTGCTGCAGAGAACATCAATGAAAGTGGCTAGGAGCTCACTTGTTTGTTGTTTGCTGTCATTTGTGTAGCTGCTCATGGAAATGATTAGTTTTCCCAGCTTTTTCTAGCTTTTTTTAAATGGGAAGTCTGCCTTATGGATTTTATATATTTCTTCTTCATAAAATAGATATTTTTAGATCTAATAACTTCCATATATGACTCTTTAATCACGAGTTCTTGTATAATGTGTTTTAATTTTCTATAATTTCCTCATATTTTATAATTTCCCTTGAGGTTTTTTCCATTCCATTACTTATTTTTTCCCACAATGTACTGCTTATTTTCCACTTATATTACAACTTCTCAAGTATCATTCTGGTTTTGCTTTTTATAATTTATTAAAAAAACACAGAGAGAGAGAGAGTGAGAGAGAGATTGCACAGCTTCCTAGATACTCACAACTATTGGAGTTAATCCAGGCAAAATGGAGCCAGTAAGTCTTCCACATGGGTGACAATGCTGCAATTACTTCAGCCATCACCTGCTTCCTACCAGGATGCATATTAAAAGGAAGCTGAAATGAAAGCAGAGCCAAGACTTGAACTTAGGTGCTCTGATTTTGATTTGCACATCTTTTTAAAAAAATTTTATTTTATTTGAAAGACAGAGTTACAGAGAGAGACAGTGACAGAGAGAGAGGTCTTCCATCTGCTGGTTCACTCCCCAGATGGCTGCAATGGCTGGAGCTGCACTGATCTGAAGCCAGGAGCCAGGAGCTTATTCCAGGTCTCCTACATGGGTGCAGGGGCCCAAGGACTTGGGCCATCTTCTACTGCTTTCCCAGGCCATAGCAGAGAGCTGGATCAGAAGAGAAGTAGCTGGGACTAGAACCAGTGCCCATATGGGATGCTAGTGCTTCAGGCCAGGGCTTTAACCCCTGTGCCACAGCGCCAGCCCCTACACACATTATCTTAACCACTAGACTGAATACTCCTAATTGTGGTCAGAGAAAATATCTTAAATGATTTCAGTTCGTTAAGGTTTATTCAGGTGATTTTATGATGTAGCAAATTGTTTTCTGTGGAAAACGTTGCATGCACACTGAATGAAAGGCATATTCTCTTGATTAGTGTGGTATATATCAATTAACTTTGTTGTTTTATCATATTCAAATCTTCCAAATCCTTTTCAGTCTGTTTCATAGTTGTGCCATCCATTACTAAAAGAAGGATACTGGCAAATCCAAATGCTATTGTTGAAGACTCTGCTTATCCCTTTGTCTCATTTTCCTAAAATGTGCCACTCCACAAAATAAAGAGTTCAACAAATAAAAAATAAAAACAGCATGGTTCATTAGGAATATTGACAAGTCTATAAATAAAAATCAAATAAAATGACGTCCATTTCAATTATACACAGTAAATATTAAAATAATCACAGATCATTGCAACTGTGGTACATCATTCTTAACCATTGGTTTGTCAAAGGTATAAAGTTTGACAAAATTACTTTGCAGTGATATTGATACAGGAGTGTCTTTTTTGTTTATGTTTTTTATTTTTAAATTTTAGCCCTCACTGGCACTAGAAATGCTTCCTTTTCAGTTTGAGTCTCACCGGTGCGGCAGCTCACTAGGCTAATCCTCCACCTGTGGCACCAGTACTCTGGGTTCTAGTCCCAGTTGGGGTGCCAGTTCTGTCCCAGTTGCTCCTCTTCCAGTCCAGCTCTCTGTTGTGGCCCAGGAAGGCAGTGGAGGATGGCCCAAGTGCTCGAGCCCTGCACCCACATAGGAGACCAGGAGGAAGCTCCTGGCTCTTGGTTTCAGATCAGCGCAGTGCACCAGCCGTAGCAGCCTTTTGGGGGATGAACCAACAGAAGGAAGACCTTTCTCTCTGTCTCTCTCGCTCTTACTGTCTAACTCTGCCTGTCCAAAAAAAAAAAGTTTGGGATACAAAAGGCTTCCATAACCTTGGCAACTAATGTTAAGAACCTCTGGGTGATCACTGATATAATACATGAATGTTAATTGTTAAATTAACAACAGGAGTCACTGTATACTTGCTTCCCATGCAGTCCTGTCCTCAATGAGTTGTATTAACAGATTTAACTATAAAACTTGGTCTCAGTTTTGTGTGTGTGTGCAAATTATTGAAATCTTTACTTAGTACAGAGTTAGTCTTCTGTGTATAAAGTTAATTGAAAATTAATCTTAATGGAGAATGGAACTGGCAATGGGAGAGGGAGGAGGAAGTGGTGTGGAGTGAGGGTGGGAAGGTGAGTACAGTGGGAAGAATCACTATATTCCTAAAGTTGTACTTATAAAATTTGTACCCATTAAATAAAAGGTTTCTTTGGGAAAAACAAAAGTTTGGGTCCTTGGTTTGCAAACTGAGGCATGCATCCATGTCCCGTCCCGCGGGACAGCAACTGGGGCCAAACACCTAGAAGGAGAAATGAAAGGGACAGGAGACACAAGGATGGCAGCAAGACAGGTGCCGATCAAGCTGCGACTTTATTTTTCAACCACACACTTATATATCATCGAGGCAGGGTATCGGGAGGGGGAAGGAGGGTGGGCTTATCTTGTAGCTGCAATGCTAGTGCAAGTAGGGGAAAGGTTACAAGGCCTTAAGGCACAAGGTCACACAAGGTTGCGTTATCAGTACTATCAGGTCTGGCCTGTCCAGCCCTGTCTCTCAACTAAGAGGTCACATGCTGCGTGGTCCCCGACATATCCCCCTTTCTTATCAATTAAACAGAAATGGCTACCGGTTAGGCCAACCGTGATGAGCGAGCAGTGCCTGTCTTAGGAATCGACCCGGAGCTCCAGCACCTCTTACCCGTCATTGGATATCCTTGCCAGTCCCCAAGGACTCCTGTCTTAGGTGGGTGAGGTTCCGGGAAGGTGCCCGTCATTGGCTTACTGCTCGTTTTATTGATAGGCCTGGGGCCCTTCCTGGGCTCCCGACTGGGGCAGCGGCAGACCGAAGGGGAGAGTCAGTTGTTGGAGGGACCGTGACCTCACTGGCCAGACTTCACCGGCCGGAGAGAGAGATAACGTTTTCCATGGGATCTTCCATGGCCAGACTTTGGTAATGTATTTGAATTGGTCTGGCTGCTAAATTATCTACTTGTTGTCTGATAAAGGTCATCAGCCTATTGAGGAGACAAGGACCTATAGATAGCACAACAGGCAACCCAACAATGGGGCCTAAAAGCGGTAGCAAATAGGGAAGCAGTCCATTCCATCCAGTCCAAAAGGGATTTTCAGCCATGGCACGTCGACGACGCTCCAGATCTTCTTGAAGTGTCTTGATTTTATCATGAACAATGCCGGACTTGTTAGCATAAAAACAGCATTTTTCCTGTAAAGCCAAGCAAATACCTCCCCGTTCAGCAGTAAGCAAGTCTAAGCCTCTACGATTTTGTAGAACCACTTCCGCTAGGGAATCAATTTGATCTTGAAGGTCCTGAATGGTGGTGGATAGGGTCTGCACATCATTAATAAGTTGTTGGGACAATTCTCTATATTTGTGGACCGCGATTCCTAGTCCTGTGGATCCTGTAACCATAGCTGAGGAAATTCCCAATGTGGCTAATAAAGGAATAAATTGAATAGCTCGTTTTTGTCTCCCTGCAATATAATCAAGGGAGGGGATAGGAACAGGGGTATCTCCATTGATAATCTCTATATCAGGAAAAAGTATAGCATGCATGCAATTACCGGTCCAATTTGTTGGTAAAATGGTATAAGCTAAATTATCCCTACATACAAAAACGGTGGAATTAGGGGCATAAAGAGGGTAGTTTACTGTTACATTACTTGTACAGAAAGGAGCAAGGCCTACATCGATATCGAAGGGATTGTTGTTGGGAGGTTTATAAAGGCAAGTGATATTTTCCATTGGGACAGGAAGAACGGGAAAGGGCTGCATAGGGGGGTGGCCCAAGAAACTATTGAACTCAAGGGTATTATTAAGCGGTAGAAAAATGGCAAGAGGAAGGGGGGGTCCCTGGCGTAAACAGAGCCAGCAGTCTCTTGCAAGGTTTGGGGCAGAGAGATTAAGCAGTTTATGGGTGTTGGTAAGGATATCGATGGTATTGACATCCAAGTCTTTATTTCCTCTGGAATGAACTTTAGCCAGGGGGTGGTATTGGAGGGAAGGGTAAAGGCTTTCAAATACGGTTTCGAGTACCTTTTGTGTTTTTAATTTAGTAAGGGTATCCTGAGGGCCTCCACCATCAGACACTCCCACAGGGGCTATAGGGTACCAGCAGGCTACTTGTCCCTTAGTGGGGCAGGAGGGGGAGCTGAAGCGTGAAGAGGACAACTCTCCTCCGAACGTTCCCTCATAATCTCCTGATATAACGGCAAACAATAAACGCTGATTTCCCTTATTACAGGTTTGATACTGTGTATAACAGGAGGAGTGCACGGAGTAATGGATAGTTTTATTGCACTCTGATGGGCACTGATCCCCAGTGCGGTAAGAGTCTAGCTTAGGTTTGGGAACACAGAACCATCGGGAACCCGGGACGGTCAGATAAGCAGTTTTATCTCCGCAGTCTTGTGTAAAATGTGGCTTTTGAGCACGGCCACGGCCACGGGTTCGTGGGAAGGATACTATTATGCCCCCTGAGCAGGTACAAGGGTGATGCTGTTGAAGGTATTTTTGAATGCCCTGAGGGTTGTCAAGCCCTGCAAAGACTGGTGGAGCCCAATGGATGGTGTAGATTGCCATCATCAGGAGAGCAAGGCTGAGGGCCATTGTATTAGGGCCCTTTGGAGGGGTTAATCAGTGAGCCCTCAGGAAATGTAGCAGGGGAGGAGAGAATAGAGAGAAGATAAGATACACAAATAGCAACAATGGCAACAATTCCAACAATAATAAGGAGTCCTGTAATGAATCCCAGTAGCGTCCAGCCGGGTCTTTTCATTCCTGTGGGTATAAAGAAAAGGCGTTCTCAGGGCCAAGTACAGGCTCTGGAACAACATCATTATTTGTAGGAATTGGCGGATTAACTTGTTTAATTAATCTTTCAGGTAGCCATCTTGGTGCCGATTGTTTTTGGTCCAGGATGCAGGCTGAGCCACGTCCCCAAATGAGTACTGGATCTGGGCCGTGCCAGCTACTGGTGAGGGGGTCTCACCACATTACCATAGGCGGAGCCGTATCAGGGGAAGGGTGCCAATGACGGTCCGCAGCTGAATGATTATTATTATCCAAGGTCAGGAAGTTTAGCACAAAGAGCGCATGATTCAATCGGTCGCGGGGAGAGGCAAAAGACAAGGAAGTGGCTTCAAGCCGAGTGAGCCAAGTTTTTAGTGTTTGATGGGCTCTTTCAACAATTCCCTGTCCCTGTGGATTGTAGGGAATTCCTGTAATGTGGTTAATATGGAGCGCCTCACAAAATTGTTTAAACTTAGTGCTGACATAAGCAGGACCATTGTCTGTCTTAATCTTAACAGGTTTTCCCAGTACAGAAAGAGCTGTGATAAGGTGCGAGATAACATCCTTAGCAGCTTCTCCTGTGTGGGGGGAGGCAAAGACAAAGCCACTATAGGTGTCTATAGAGACATGGAGATACTTTAGTTTGCCAAATTTTGGGAAGTGTGTGACATCCATTTGCCACAGTTGATTAGGGAGAAGACCACGCGGATTGACTCCCAAATGCGGTACAGGTTGGCTTGTAACACATGAGGGGCATTTTTTGACTATTTCACGAGCCTGTTCTCGTGAAATTTTACAAAACAAACGGAGAGATTGAGCATTTAAGTGATGCAACCTATGCAAGTTTTGAGCTTCCTGTACTGATCCCACAATTATGGGGAAGGTAAGCCTTGTAGCAGCATCTGTCTGGGCATTACCTTCTGAGTTCTGAGCTTCCTGCACTGATCCCACAGTTGTGGGGAAGGTAAGCCTTGTAGCAGCATCTGCCTGGGCATTACCTTCTGAGAGTGACCCTGGTAGGCTTGTGTGTGCCCTAATATGTCCCAAATAGAAGGGCTGTTGTCTTTCTCGTATTAGCTTTTGAATTTGTATAAACAAGGGCATAGCGTTGGAAGTTGTTTTAAGAAAAGGAGAAGTCTCAAGCAACGGAATGGAGTGAGCTACATATGCACTATCAGTATAAATATTTACAGCCTGACTGGAAAACTGTGTAAAGACTTGAAGTATGGCATACAGCTCAACCAACTGAGCCGACTGATAAGATGTTTTAAATACGTGAGAACGGTTATCTGCCACGAAGGCAGCCATTCCATTGGAGGACCCATCTGTAAACACCGTAACAGCCTTTGGAATGGGGTTACTTTTTGTATTTTTTGGGAAAATAAAGGAATAGGATTGGGCAAACTGTAACACGGGGTCATCAGGGAGGTGATTGTCAATGACTCCCATAAATCCTGACATGGCTATTCCCCAGTCATCAGAAGTTTGAAGAAGGAACTGGGTCTGTTCTCGGGTATATGGCACTACTACAACATCGGGGTCTTTTCCAAAATATTGGCGGGAAAGGAAACGAGCCTTGATGATTATTGAAGCAACCTGAGACAAATATACTGCAATTACCTTAGATGAGGAAATGGGGAGATGAACCCAGAAAAGAGGTTGACCCTTTTTATTGGGCATGAGGGATTTTTGCCAAAAAACTCCAGTGGGCATATGTGGTGTGGCTAAAACTACAAAAAGCAGGGGGAGAGTATAAGAAATCTGTGAAACAAACTGTTGGCTGATGGCTTGCGCTACTTGGTTTAATGCGTCTCCCGCAGCAGGGGTGAGCTCGCGGGGGGAAGAGGGATCTGGGTCTCCTCGCAGAATGTCATTGAGGGGCAAGAGGACATTATTAGATATTTTTAAATAGGGCCTGAGCCATTGAATATCTCCTAGAAGTTTTTGAAAATCATTAAGGGTATGGAGGCAATCCAAGCGGAACTGGATGCGGGGCACAAAAACCAAATCCTGTTGTAATTTTAAACCTAAATAGGTAAAGGGGTCTTGTAACTGGACCTTATCAGGAGCAATTTGTAAACCAAGGGCAAGAAAGGCTTTAGAAAGTGCTGTAAAGCAATCTTGTAGGTCAGACTTGTTTTGAGCCGCCAGTAAAATGTCATCCATATAATGTAGAATATAAATGTGCGGCCAGTGTAAACGAACCGGGTCCACTGCCTGTGCTACAAACTTTTGACAAAGGGTGGGGCTATTGGCCATTCCCTGGGGCAAGACTTTCCAATGAAATCTTTGCATCGGTCCCTGGAAATTAACACGGGGGAGGCTAAAGGCAAAATAAGGACGATCATCAGGGTGTAGAGGAATAGTGAAAAAACAGTCTTTGAGATCTATAATTATTTTGTAATAACCATTTGGGATGGCCACGGGGGTTGGGATGCCAGGTTGGAGGGCACCCATGGGTGCCATGACCTTATTAACGGCGCGCAAATCCTGTAAAAGGTGCCATTTACCAGATTTTTTCTTTATGACAAAAATGGGCGTATTCCAGGGAGAATTGGAAGGCTCTAGGTGTCCAGCCGCGAGCTGCTCCTGTACAAGCGCTGTAGCGGCATTTAGCTTTTCTTGAGTAAGCGGCCACTGATCCACCCAAACAGGAGTTTGAGTATTCCATGTGATTTTATCTGCATGGGGTACAGGAAGGCCAGTGGCCGTTACTAAAAATCCGAATATCCGAGCCCATGTCTATCTGTTTTAGAGGGGGCTGTAATAGGTTGAGTTATGCCCTGTCTCATTTTTCCAAGTCCTGTGCCAGGCACATAATCCATGCGCAGCATTTGTTGTGTGACCACAGCATTAGGGCTGCACAGGATAACTTCCATTTGGGAGAGAATGTCACGTCCCCACAGGTTAACAGGAAGGCCTGGTAATACAAAAGGAGTCACAGTGCCCTGATTGCCTTCCTTATCTTTCCAGCGTAATACCCTTGAGCTGACTTGGGGGTTATTGGACTGGCCTATACCTCACAAATAGGTGAGAGATGCGGTCATTGGCCAATGGGCGGGCCAATGATCTTGAGATATGACCGTGGCATCTGCCCCTGTATCCAAAATGCCCTTGAAATCCTTTCCTTCAATAGTAAGGGTTAACACAGGCCTATTTTTTGTAATTGGCTGGACCCAATAAGCATCTGAGGAGCCCAAAGGGGTAATGCCTCGGGGCCTGGAAGAAATTGAGGATGTACTTCCAGTAATTAAAGGCAGAAGAACCACTTGTGCTAGATGGGTGCCCTGTGGAACGGCAGCTACTCCATTGATAGCGGCTGCTAGGATTTTTATTTCCCCGGTAAAGTCACCGTCAATAATACCGGGAAAAACTTGAATGCCTTTAAGGGTGGCTGATGCTCGGCCAAGAATAAAAGCACAGGTACCCGAAGGCAAGGGGCCCCACACCCCTGTAGGGATAATTTGTGGGCCCTGGGTGGAATCTAATATTGTATCGGAGGCGGCACAGAGGTCCAGTCCTGCGCTACCGGGGGTTGCTCATTGGAGAGAAGCAATTGTTGAGGTATTTGCTGAGCCTGAGGCTGGGAAGGGACAAACCATACTGCCCCAGGGTTTGTCCTTTGAGAAACTGGGGCCAGGGGCTGGCCCCTCTGGGAGTTTCCCGGCACACTAGGAGGGAGGGGTTGGCCTGAAGAATTAGTCTTTGACCTGCATTCATTTGCCCAGTGATAACCCCTATGACATCGGGGGCATGGGGTGGAGGGGAGCGGCCTACCTGGAGGAGATGGAGCCGCGCCTTGGGCCATGGGCCTGTTTGATAAGGCAGTTGGACATTCGCAGGCAAAATGTCCAGGCTGTTTACAGGCGTAGCAAGTGGAGGTCCCCTTGGAGGGATTTTGCGTCAGTTTGAGTGCGGCCCCAATTGCCAAGCCCATGGCATGGGCTGATCCCACACCAGCGCAGAGCCTCACATAGTCTGAAAGATCACCCTTATGTTTATGAGGCCGAAGAATATCTTTACAAGCTGGGTTGGCATTTTCAAAGGCGAGGTGCGTAACAAATGCACTTCCATTTTCTCCTGGGCCAACTAGTCTCTCAGCTGCAACATTAAGGCGCGAGACAAAATCACTATAAGGCTCGTCGGGCCCCTGCTGAATCTTAGCCAAAGAGGTAGTGACTGCTCCCCTTTGAGGGAGCTTTCTCCAAGCCCCTAGTCCGGCAGTTTTAATTTGCGCCAGAAGTCCATCAGGGAACTGGGCTTGTGAATTGTTGGAATTATATGGGGCATCTCCCAAAAGTTTTTTGAGGGGCCAATTTTTAGATGAAGCTTTAGCAAAATTTTGTTGGGCTATTTCTTTACAAATTTGAACATAATCAGCCCTCCACAGGACATAGTCACCTCCGCTGAGAGCAGCTCTGGCGAGGAAGTCCCAATCATTAGGTGTAAGCCACCGGGCACTCTGGCTTTCCAATAAGGCCTGAGTATACAGGGCAGTGGGACCATACTGGGTGCAAGCAGTTTTAAGTTTTTCAATAAATCTGAGACTAAGTTTTTTATAGGGTGGCGGCTGTCCATTACCAGGTCCTTGATTGGGGACCTGATCTTCCTCCTCTGACCCAGGTTCCTCACTATCTTCCTCAGAGTGGTGGGGCGAATTCTCCTCAGCCTCATTTTCCCCATCAGCGGCAGGCTCAGAATGACCTCCGGCTTGCCTCCTGGTTACAGGGAAAGCTAGAAGGGGTTGGGTTTTGGACCTGACTTTACCTTGTTTAGGTTTTGGAAGGGGCTGCTCTAAGGCAAGGTGGCGGAGCTCCTCGTCAAGGGATTTTATTTCCTTAAGGAGCTGGATGTGCTCTCGTCTCTGTTGAAGTGACTGTCGCAAGGCCGACAAGTCAGGCACAGGAGGGTTAAAGTCATAGAGAGCGGGGGCACAAATGGGAAGGTGCGGGTGAGTATTGTATGGCGGGGGATTTTTAACATTTTGGGGCCAATTGGAATTATGATAGTGCACGACCTCTTCCTCTGGGGCAGCTTCCTCATCTGAATCTAATTTGTCTCGGATGGCAGGATATAGTCGGCTCGCTTCGTTGGTAGGGGCTAAAGTGGACTCTTTAATTTTATTGTTGGGGTCATCATCAGTGGAGGGTATATCTAGAATGACAGATGGGCATTTAGATGCAGGTCGGGAGGATTGCTGTAACGTCTCCTCACCATCCCTTACTAGGGCATCAATAGTCTTATCTAGGTGACGGGTTTTTAGAATGTCATTAATCAGGTTCCAATATGAAAAAATCGTAATAGGCACTTTTGCAGGGCCAAAGATCTCATGAAAATCCTTTAAACAACTTCCAACTCTTTCCCACTTGATCTCGTCAATTGTTCCTTCCTTGGGGAACCAGGGACACAATCTTTCTACATACTCAAAAAATGCCTTTAGATCCTTATTTTTAACCCGAACTCCTCGTGTCTTGAGGGCCTCCCTGAGACCTGAAATGAACATTTCCCGTGACGATAATGCCTGTCCCATGGCTGTCACTTACCTTGCGCCGTCTTCACTCCACAGCGTCGACCGATGCTGATGATCTCGGGTGGGCAGCTCCGAGCCGGTCGCACAATCACTTGGATCCAAGTTTTCCTCCTGGAAGGCGGCGTTCCTCCAATCTTACAGGCACTTGAACCCCAAGGGCCGCACTCGAGCCCCACGTTGGGCGCCAGTTGTCCCGTCCCACGGGACAGCAACTGGGGCCAAACACCTAGAAGGAGAAATGAAAGGGACAGGAGACACAAGGATGGCAGCAAGACAGGTGCCGATCAAGCTGCGACTTTATTTTTCAACCACACACTTATATATCATCGAGGCAGGGTATCGGGAGGGGGAAGGAGGGTGGGCTTATCTTGTAGCTGCAATGCTAGTGCAAGTAGGGGAAAGGTTACAAGGCCTTAAGGCACAAGGTCACACAAGGTTGCGTTATCAGTACTATCAGGTCTGGCCTGTCCAGCCCTGTCTCTCAACTAAGAGGTCACATGCTGCGTGGTCCCCGACACATCCAGACCAATAATAATACAATCAATAGTCAGAAGAATGGTGTGAAAATGTATTTGGATAGCTTTTTCCTTGGATTTATTACATAATTTATTTGAAAAGCAGAGTTACAGCGAAGGAGGGAGGGAGGGTTCCCTCCTCAAATGGATGCAATGGTCAGTGTTGGACCAGGCCAAAGCTGTGAGCCTGGGAATACTTCCAGGTCTCTCATATGGTGGCACTATCCCAAGCACTTGGGCCATCCCCTGATACCCACTCAGGTACATCAGCAGAGAGCTGGACTGAAATGGGGTGGCCAGGTCTTGGACCTGGGCTCATGGAATGCCAATGTTGCATTCATTGATTTAACCAGCTGAGTCAAATGCCAGGCCTTAAATTGCTTTTGTCATTTCATGCTGGGAGGTGACCACTGCCAGAGAGGATGGCCTCCAGTGTTTGCTGTCTAAGGCTACATGTCAGGAATAGGATACGGAAACTCTCCAACATCAAGTAACAAAAGCTATTCACGGGGTCTGGTATTGTGGTTCAGTTAGTTGAGCCACCACCATGTGAGTGCCATTTTTCTTTCTAGTTTTAAGAACAAAGCAAGGGAAAGCAATGGGAATACTCATCTCTTTGTTAATTGTTTCTTTTGTCATAAATTGCAATACTTGAAGCCTTTGAATTTCCTTATATTTGGCCATATTACTCATTTTAATTTGGCCTGTGGATTTCCACTTTATCTAGGCAAATTTTAACTTCCAAAAACTTAGTTTACTTTTAATTTGTTACTTATTCTTTTAGAGTCACTCTGCCTCCTATGGAATAATTGAGTTCATTTGACCATGGAAAATTGAAGCATTGTTATAATTAAAAATAAGTATAATAAGTGAATACCTTATTTTTTCTTCTCTTTTCTTTTTGTAATTTTCCTAAGATCATATGTTGTATTTTGTTTAAATTTAGAGCTATCCATTGCTACAATTGTAATTTGGGCCACACTATGGATTTCGCCCATGAAATTTTGAAAATAGGCAAATACTGGAAGTTGTGAAAATTAATTTTAATAAAGACTTATTTATTTTAAAGGCAGAGTTAGAGGGGGGGATGGAGCAAGGGAAGGAGGAAGACAGACAGAGACAGAGACAGAGAAAGATCTTCCATCTACTACTTCATTGCCCAAATGGCTGCAATGCTCAATGTTGGGCCAGGCAGAAGCCAAGAACCACGAGCTTCATCAGGATCTCCCAAATGAGTGCAGGGGCCCAAGATCTTGAGCCATCCTCTATTGCTTTCCCAGGCACATTAGCAGGGAGCTGGATTGGAAGTGGAGCATCCAAGAGTGGAATCAGCATTCATATGGGATGATGGCATCATAGACTCTGGCTTAACCCATTAAGCCACAATGCTGGTCTCAAGAGTTAATTTAGACCCTGTTCTATGGAAACACCATAGTCCATCAGGGTCCTTTTAAATCTGCTTATTATATCATTAAGCATTATAATTTCTACTTGGATCAAAGTATTAGCTTTTTAAAACCACACACATATACATAAGAATAATTTATTCATTTTTGTATTTTCTTTCCCTTTCTCTGATATCTAGATTTTAATGGACATATTTCTAGTTTTTTATTTTTCATTCATCTTATTTCTCTCCTTTTCTCACAGTTTTTAATTTCCATATTTCTTTGAAAGTTTTTTTTTTTTTTTTTTTTTTTTTTTTTTTTTTTTTTGTGGAGCTTCTGGGTGGGTGCAATTTAAGCAGGTAGTGATTGGGTATATTACTTTGCCAAAGTCACCATGACACATTACAACAAATGGGATGGTTTAATTCACCAGATGTTGTTTCTCACAGTCCTGCACATTGGAAGTTTGAGATCAAGGTGTCTACAGGCTTGGTGACTTCTGGGACCTCGCTCCCTGGCTTCCAGTCAGCCAGCAACTTGCTATATGTTCACATGGTATTTCCTCTGTCCATGTGAATCCCTGCTGGCTCTCCTTATAAGGTCAGGTGTGAGTCTGGATTAGGGTCTCACACTTGATATCATTTTCCTTCTGTTACACCTTTAAAGGTCCTGTCTCTAAAAACAATCACATTGGGGATTAGGGCTGCAAGATATTCACTTTTGGGAGAATCAGTTCAGCCCATTACAGTGAGAGGTCCCGGTGCTCTGCTTCAAAGAAGCCAGGTCTGAGGAGGGCTTAATGCTTGAAATGAGGGTTAGGATTCCTCATAATATTATTTTCTATGCTGTCTCTCATATGCACACACACACTTACAAACTCCTGTGTGTGCATACAAAAATATAAATGTCTAAATGTTGCATTCAGATAAAGTCAACATAGTAACCAATGAAGTTGAATATTAGAAAATATTAAAATGGAAAAGAAATAGGAAAATGAGAACACAGGTAATTATATGAGTACATATGATTCCACTGTTCATCGTTCAGAAAACACATGCATCATAGTATGAGAAACAAAACTAAAACTATTCTTTACAGGAATACAGACCAGTTTACAAGAGGGATGTTGTCCTAATTATTTTATAAACTTTGAATTAATGTTAATCTGTTTGAAATTATGATTATATGACAAGTAGGGAATATAAGTTCTGAGAGAGTATCAATCTGTTATTATAGGAACAGGTTTAATGCTTCCTTTTATCTTCGAGCATTATCTACTAAAGTAACTGCAGAGTGGTTCAGTATGGATTTTTCAATTCCTTGACAGTTTTATTTTAAAGATTTATTTTATTTGTTTGAAAGAATTACAGAGAGGTAGAGATAGAGAGAGCGGTCTTCCATCTGCTGGTTCACTCCCCAGATGGCCACAACAGCCAGAGCTGCACCAATCTAAAGCCAGGAGCCAGGAGCCTCTTCCCGGCTTCCCATGTGGGTGCAGGGGCCCAAGGACTTGGGCCATCTTCTAGCTTTTTTTGCAGGCCACAGCAGAGAGCTGGATTGGAAGAGGAGCAGCCAGGACTATAACTGATGCCCATATGGGATGCCCATGCTTCAGGCTAGAGCTTTAACCCACTGCATCACAGTGCCACCCCCCACTGCCAGTTTTACATAATGACATTTTTAAAATCATGGCTAGATTTTTTTTAAAGATTTATTTATTTACTTTTAAGATAAAGTTCCAGAGAAGCAGAGGCAGAGAAGAGAGAGAGAGAGAGAGAGAGAGAGAGGGAGAGAGAGAAAGAGAGAGAGAGATATTATCCTTCCACTGGTTCACTCCCCAAATGGCCACCATTGCCAGGGCTGGGCCAATCCAAAACCAGGAACCTGGAGCTTCTTCTGGATCTCCCATGTGGGTACAGGGACCCATGCACTTTGGCTGTCTTCTATTGCTTTTCCAGGTGCATTAGCAAGGAGCTGGATTGGAAGTGGAGCCGCCAGTACTCAAACTGGTGCCCATATGGGAGGCTGGCACTGCAGGCATATGCTTATAATTCTTGTAATTATTTTACAAATTTGGTGAAGTAGATATGATTATTACTAAACTTGTGAGAAAATGTTAAATTGGCATATATGTCACATTAGTTTGTTCAAAGCCAACAAAGTGCATCAGTAATAATGTGCTAAATTCACAGAATATTGGCAACTTATTGAGTTTATTTTTAGCAGCTAATGGATAATTACTAGGTGGTAATTGCAAACATAATTCACAAGTCCCTGAGCACTCATGTGTTAAAATTGAATGGGGGGGCAGTGCTGTGGCATGGTGGATGATGCCCCTGCCTGCTGTGCCAGCATCCCATATGGGTGCTGGTTCGAGACTCGGCTGCTCCACTTCTGATCCAGCTCTCTGCTATGGCCTGGGGGGGGCAGTGGAGGATGGTCTAAATCCTTGGGCCCATGCACCCACATGGGAGATCCAGAGGAAGCTCCTGGCTCCTGGCTTCAGATTGGTTCAACTCCAGGATTGTGACCAGTTGGGGAGTGGACCAGCGGATGGAAGACCTCTCTCTCTCTCTCTGCCTCTCCTTCTCTTTCTGTGTAACTTTTTTCAAATAAATAAATAAATAAATATTTTAAAAAATGAATGGGGAGCCCTCACGTCCACAAGGTGCCACACCTGCCTTGTACTATGCCTGAAAGCAGAAGCGAGTCTACACATGTCATGGATGCACACTCCTGGAGGCAGAATATGTAACTTCTAAAAGTGAAAGACCAAGAGCCAACAACACAATCCAAGTCTCCTACGTGCATGGCAGGAATCCAATTACCTGGGCTATGACCACCGCCTCCCAGGGTCTTCATTAGCTGGAAGCTAGAGTCTGGAGCTGGAGCTGGGCTTCAAACCTAGGCACTCAGGTGTGGGACAGAGGTGTCTTAACTATTAGATCAAATGCCTGCTCTGAGACTCTGTGTTTAATTAACTTTCTTCAAGCAGAAGCTGCATGGTGTAATGGGAAAAATAGCCTTGGAATCTAACAAAGCTGATTCCTGGATCCCAGTTCAACATGACCTTGGGCAAGTTGCTTTACTTCTATGAATTTCCATTTCCTTCTCAATGGACACCTTGCAACTCAATGTCTAGGAGTGCACCTAGCACAACCCGAGTCGGCCTAAAGGACAAGCAGCAAGGATTATGAGTCTGCCATTCTGTGACCCTCCCCAGGCCAGCACCCTCTCTCAGCAGGTATGTGCACAGCCTGCCTCTGCCCCTCCTCTCTAGGCTCCCCAATCTGTCTGCGGGGTGTCCACTCACAGACCACAGAGGGTGGTGGCAGTGCGACGGCCTCTTGATGTCCCCGGCCCACTCCGACGCGGAATGTCACCCAAGGGCTCCGCCGAGGCCACCTCCCGCAGAGTGCAGGAGATCCAAGTAGGCCAATCGTGTGCACGGCCACCGCCCCCTCAGCGCTGCCCTGGGCCCTTGCTCCCCCTCCTCTGCCCTCTTGAGCCCCTGCCCTGGTCGCCACCGGGCAGTGGTGTCTGGAGAGCGCGCAGAGGAATTAGCGCCTGCACGCCCTGCGCTACTGCACAAGCTGGGCCAGGCCACCCGGGATGGAGAGGCGGCGGCCTGGAAGGCTGTTGATCTAGCGCGCCCAGAGCGGAGATCTTGGTCCCACGCAGGCCGTACACCCTCAACCCTTGCGTGATGAGGCACCGAAGCAGCCGCTGGCACTGCGGGGCTGTCCCCAAGGATGAGAAAGCGGCCTGGCTGAGGACGTTGGCGCCGGCCTGCTTGAATAGAGGGGCAGCGAGTGCATGGCGCAGAAACATTCTCTGCCACTCTCTGCTCCCTGGCCCTGAACTAGGCAGTCCAGCCCCCACCTCTCCTACTGGACCACCAATGCCTCCACCATGGGCAATGACAGTGGCGGGCCTGGGGGGCAGGGCCAGAGCAAGCGGGACCAGCGGTACTGTGAGCCCTGTGGAGAGATGGAGAGCCTGCTGTGCTGCGGCCGCACCAGCGCCAGAACTGGAAGGAGCAGGAGCTCCTGTGCCAGGGCAGGGAGGGCGCCTCTGGCCACGGGGAAGGCCCGCACCAGTGCCCTGGCCTTTCCCACCACACCACGGCCCAGGGCCGTGGGGCCAGAGCCCAATAGGCCAGGAAAGGAGCTGCTCATCCCTAGTCGCTACAGCACCTCCACTGCCTCCAGGTATTCGGGCCGGCTGCAGGAGATGCAGCCAAGGCAAAGGCCAAGTCCATGGCCCACCCTGCCATAAACAGGAACCCTGGCCTCCAGGGCCGGCAGTGGCAGAGGTGGAGCCAGGGAAGGAGGAACTGCTGAGCCGCCCATCGCAGTATCAGGAGCAAGCGAACCAGTACCCACCTAGAAACACGCCCTGCCAGGGACTGAGCCATAGCTGTGGTCTGCAGCCCAAAGGGCAGATGAAGCCAGTTCCGCACTGCCTTGCATGAACGAGCGTGGCATCTGGGTAGTGGATGACTTCCTGGACAAGATATGCAACGAGATGTGTGCCCTGCACTGCACAGGCAAGTTCACAGCCAGCCAGCTGTGAAACCGCTGGGCTGCTGATGAGCAGCATGGACGACCTGATCCACCACTGTAACGAGAAGCTGGGCAACTACAAAATGATTGGCCGGAGGAAAGCCATGGTTGTTATCCAGGCAATGGAACAGGTTACGTGTGGTATGTTGATAATCCAAAATGAGATGGGAGATGTGTGACTTGTATATATTAATAAAGACTGGGGTGCCAAGGTAAGTGGAGGTGTACTTAGAATTTTTCCAGAAAGCAAGCCCAGTTTGCTGACATTGAACCCAAATTTGATAGACTGCTGAAACTTCTATATTAAGTAACAATGGTGAGAGTGGGGATCTTTGTATGAAATGCTTACAGCATTTCCCCATTCAGTAGGATCTGGCTATGGGTTTGTCATAAATTGTCTTGATTGTGTTGAAGAATGTTCCTTCTATACCCAATTTGTTTAAAGTTTTAGTCATGAAAGGATGTTGTATTTTATCAAATGCTTTCTCTTCATCCATTGAGATAACCACATGGTTTTTGTTTTTCAGTTTGTTAATATGATGTATCACATTTATTCATTTGGGAATGTTGAAACATCCCTACATATAAAAGATAAACCCCAGTTGGTCTGGGTGAATGATCTTTATGATGTGTTGCTCAATTAGCTAATTTTTTGTTGGGGATTTTTGCATCTATGTTCGGCAGGGATATTAGTATATAGTGTTCTTTCTCTGTTGTTTCTTTTGCTGGTTTAGGAATTAAGATTATGCTGGCTTCATAGGAGTTTGGGAGGTTTTCCTTTCTTTCAGTTGTTTTGAATAGCTTAAGAAGAATGGAATTAATTCTTCTTTAAATATCTTGTAGAATTGAGTAGTGAAACCATCCAGTCCTGGGATTTTCTATATTGGGAGAGTTTAATTACTGATTCAGTTTCTGTCTTGGTTATTGGTCTGTTAGTTTTTCTGTCTTCATACTCAATTATATTAGATTGTATGTGTACAGAAATCTATGCATTTCTTCAGGTTTTCCCAATTTATTGGCATATAGCTCTTTGTAGTATTTCCTGATGATTCTTTTTTATTTCTATGGTATCTATTATATTTCCTTTTTCATTTCTGATTTTATTGATGTGGATATTTTCTTTCATTATTCTTAGTTGGGCCAGTAGTGTATTAATTTTATGTATTTTTTCAAATAAAGCAGCTCCTCATTTCATGATATTTTGTATTTTTGTTTTTGTGTATTTCTTCTCTAATATTAAGTATTTTTTTCTTCTACTACTTTGGTTTTTTTTTTTCTAGGTCCTTGAGATGCATTGACAGCTCACTTATTTGGTGTCTTTCAATTTCTTATGTAGGTACCCATTGCTATAAATGTCCCTCTCAGCACTTCCTCTTTTGTATGATGTAATTTTGGTATGATGTATTGTACTGTTTTTTTCCAGAAATATTTAGATTTCTTCTATGACCTACTGTTCATTCAGGAGCATGTTGTTCAGTCTCCATTTGTCTGCATATGTCTAGAGATTCTTGAATTGTTGATTTCCAGGTTCATTCCACTGTGGCCATAGAAGATGCATGGTAGGGTTTCAGTATGGTGTAGCATATGCTCTATGCTAGAGAAAGTTCCATGCACTGGTGAGAAGAATGTGTGTTCTGCTACTGTGAGATGAAAAGCTCTGTAGATATCTTTTTCAGTGTTTTAAACATGCCAAGCTGTGTTGACTCAGTAGGCAAAGGCCAGCCTACATTCAAAGGGCAGTAATTTCCACCTCAGATGTTAGAGTTGTAAAGACATTCTGGCCTCCATGTATCTACCAGAAATGTGATTGTCATTTTGTATTTTAGTTTTGTCCAACATAAATTATAATTTTCTTTGTGATTTTTTCATCCATAGATTATATAGGCTATTTGAGTTTTAAATACTAGAGGCTCCTCTGGGCCTCTGTTTTCTTATTTAATTCTTTTTAAAATTTTTTAGAAAGCTTTAATTTAATAAATGTAAATTTCATAGGTATAGTTTTAGGAATATAGCAGTTCTTCCCCCCATACCCACCCTCCCACCTTCAAATCATCCCATCTCCTACTCCCTCTACCATTCCATTCTTCATTAAGATTCATTTTCAATTAACTAAAGAAGACCACCACCTATATTTAAGTAAAGATCTCAACAATTTGCACCCACACACACACAAAGTATAAGGTACTGTTTGAAAACATATTTTACTGTTAATTCTCATAGTACAACTCATCAAGAACAAAGGTCCTTCATGGGGAATAAGTGCACAAGGATTCCTGTTGTTGATTTAGCAATTGACACTCTTATTTATGATGCCAATGATCACCCACCTGGCTTTTGTTTCATGCCATTTGATACTTTCTTTTGGTCACCTTAATATTTACAATTGTTATATCATTCTGATATATGATCCATTTATTATCATGCTGCTAATATATAACATTACAATTTATAAGATAAAACTAACCACATATTTGGGCCAGCATTGTGACATAATTAGTTAAGCCATCACCTGTAGTCCTGGCATTCCATATGTGTGCCAGTTCTAGTCCAGCTGCTCCACTTCAGATGCAGCTCCCTGCAAATGCACCTGAGAAAGGTAACAGAAGGCTCAAGTTACTGGACCTCTACACCCATGTGGGTGACCCGAGTGAAGCTCCAGGTTCCTGACTTTAGCCTGGACCAATCCTTGCTGTTGTGGTCATTTGGAGAGTGAACAAGCAGACTGAAAACCTCTCTCTCCCTCTCTCTCTCTCTCCTTCTGCCTCTCAAATAAATAAAATCAACCTTAAAAGACCACATTTTTACATTAAATATCTTCCTCACAATAAAACGAAGTAGAAGAAATCTGAAAATCCTTGGAAGAATAGATGATCTCATACTATCCACATACAGACAGGAAGGAAAATTTGGTCTAAAAAATTAACAGATTTCATCAAAAAAGAGATCTTAAACCAAAAATTATGTATAACAATTATGAAATATTACAATGAGTGCAAAATATTAAATAATTTTAAATAGCAAAATAATTATATAAAATAATCTAGATTGAAATTGGTTTAATATGAAATCTATTAATGTAATCAATTACATTGAATAGATAAAAGGAAAGTAATATTGTTATGTCTGATTATGTGCAAAAATGACAGACTTTGGACATAAACAGTGTATATTTTTTTAACTTTTATTTAATGAATATCAATTTCCAAAGTACAGAATATGGATTACAATGACTTCCCCCCCATAACATCGCTCCAACCTGCAACCCTCACCTTATCCACTCCCTCTCCCCTTCCATTCACATCAAGATTCATTTTCATTTCTCTTTATATACATAAGATCAGTTTAGCATACATTAAGTAAAGATTTCAACAGTTTGCTCCCACACAGAAACATAAAGTGAAAAATACTGTTTGAGTACTATTTATAGCATTAAATCTCAATGTACAGCACACTAAGGACAGAGATCCTACATGAGGAGTAAGTGCACAGTGACTCCTGTTGTTGACTTAACAAATTGACACTCTTGTTTATGGCATCAGTAATCACCCTAGGCTCTTGTCATGAGCTGCCAAGGCTATGGAAGCCCCCTGAGTTCACTGACTCTGATCATATGTAGACAAGGCCATGGTCAAAGTGGAAGTTCTCTCCTCCCTTCAGAGAAAGGTATCTCCTTCTTTGATGACCCATTCTTTCCACTGGGATCTCACTCACAGAGATCTTTCATTTAGGTTTTTTTTCCCCAGAGTGTCTTGGCTTTCCATGCCTGAAATACTCTCATGGGCTTTTCAGCAGGATCCGCATGCCTTAAGGGCTGATTCTGAGGCCAGAGTGCTGTTAGGACATTTGCCATTCTATGGGTCTGCTGTGTATCTCACTTCCCATGTTGGATCATTCTCTCCCTTTTTGATTCTATCAGCTAGTATTTGCAGACACTATTCTTGTTTATGTGATCCCTTTGGTTCTTAGTCCTATCATTATGATCAATTGTGAACAGAAATTGATCACTGGGACTAGTGAGATGGCATTGGTACATGCCACCTTGATGGTATTGAATTGGAATCCCCTGCTATGTTTCTAACTCCACCATTTGAGGCAAGTCAGCTTGAGCATGTCCTGAATTGCACATCTCTTCTCTCTCTTATTCCCACTCTTATATTTAACAGCAATCACTTTTCAGTTAAGTTTCAGCACTTAAGAAGAATTGTGTATTGATTACAGTATTCAACCAAAAGTATTAAGAACAAACAAAAAAATACTAAGAGGGGTAACAAATTAAGCTGCTCATCAACAGTCAGGGTGAGGGCTGATCAAGTCACCATTTCTCATAGTGTTCATTTCATTTTAACAGGTTTCCTTTTTGGTGCTCAGTTAGTTGTCACCTATCAAGGAGAATAAGTGGTATTTGTCCCTTTGGGATTGGCTTATTTCAGTCAACATAACGTTTTCCAAATTCCTAACAGGGATCACTTTTCAGTTATAATTTAAATACCTAAGAACAATTGTGTGTTAATTACAGAGTTCAACCAATGGTACTAGAACAAAAAAAATACTAAAATGGATAAAGTATTACATTGTACATCAACCATCAGGACAAGAGCTGATCAAGTCACTGTTTCTCACAGTGTCCATTTCACTTCAACAAGTTTCCCCTTTGGTGCTCAGTTAGTTGTCGCCAATCAGGGAGAACCTATGATATTTGTCCCTTTTGGACTGGCTTAATTCACTCAGCATGATGTTTTCCAAATTCCTCCATCTTGTTGCAAATTACTGGGTTTCGTTGTTTTTGACTGCTGTATAGTATTCAATAGAGTACAGTGTATATTTTATTATCTCATGATCTTGTCAGTCAAAAATACAGGCACTAATTCATTGGCAAATATGTCCATTTCTCATGACATTGAGATCATGCTGGGATACTCATGTTTGGTCTCAGCTGATCTAGAAGGTTTAAGACAATTGATACACGTAACTAGTGTGTTGTCATGGAGGAGGCTAGGGTGCTGGGAATCAGCTGGGCACACTTCCCTCTCTAGGTTTCTCCAGGGATTGCCCATTAGAGTAGTTCTACTGATTTCAGTAAGGCCTAGAGCTGCCATTGCATTGAAGGCCAGGTCTAGAAACTGGCATGACATCATTTATAGTGTAATCTCATGTCAAGGCACTCACATAGTAGCTTAGAGTCAGAGGAAGAGAATACAGACTCTATCTCAAATAAAGAACATCAGATATTTTGTTGGCATCGATAATTAGAGGCAGATTATGTGTTAACAAAATCTTCCTCAGATGTAGGACCCCCAAAACCCCTCAATCTCAACAAATAACTGTTAGTGTTAGAATCTGAAAGTGGTGGGTTGGATAGAGGGAGTTGGGTAAACAATTGGCAAAACTGGCATGGTTCACTAATTGTGACAGACTATCACAACTAGTGAGATAAAAATAGAGAAATCTATGAGTGGCTCATTGATTGTGACAAATATATCATACTAGTATAAGATGTTAGCAGTAAGGATTCTGAGAGTGGGATATATGGGAACTGTGTGGTTATTTTGTAATTTTTGTTTTATAAATTTAAAGTATTCTGAAATAAGTTATCTTTATAATGGCATTGATACACTAAGAATTTTGAAACAAAAGTGTATTGCACTTAAGAGTTGGACATAGGTGCTACCATTTTCATTGTTATTAGGTTATTAACCATGGAAATAGGGAAGAAAAAAATCAACTTAGAATCATGATAACTTCAGAAGGAGAAGAAAGTATTTTATTGAAAATTATTTGGTTATAGAAAAAAATTAAAAGAATCTTGGAAAAGCTAAAATTAGCAAGATAACTTAATGAATCAGTTTATAAAACCAACATCCAAATCACAATAGTCTTTGTGCTTTTCAACATACACCAATTACAAGATATGATGGAATAGAAGATCCCATTTTTACTAAAAACAATTTTTAAATAAGATAAAATGTTAGAAGCTTATACACATGTATCATTGTAAAAGGGGAAAATATCATGTTTTTGAATATTGGCTTAATATAAAAAGTTCTTTACTCCACATTAATTTTAAATATGTAAATATGGAAGGTGCATTTTTTTTTATTTTTATTTATTTATTTATTTATTTATTTTTTGACAGGCAGAGTGGACAGTGAGAGAGAGAGACAGAGAGAAAGGTCTTCCTTTTGCCGTTGGTTCACCCTCCAATGGCCGCCACGGCCGGCGCGCTGCGGCCGGTGCACCACGCTGATCCGATGGCAGGAGCCAGGAGCCAGGTGCTTTTCCTGGTCTCCCATGGGGTGCAGGGCCCAAGCACCTGGGCCATCCTCCACTGCACTCCCTGGCCACAGCAGAGAGCTGGCCTGGAAGAGGGGCAACCGGGACAGAATCCGGCGCCCCGACCGGGACTAGAACCCGGTGTGCCGGCGCCGCTAGGTGGAGGATTAGCCTAGTGAGCCGCGGCGCCGGCCCTGGAAGGTGCATTTTTATAAAATTTATTTATGATTTATAAATTATAAATTATTAATTTAAAAATCCCTGAATATTTTATTTTCTGCAGAAAATTATTATAGGCATGTTTAGAACACTCAAGCTGAAAATAGTAAAAAAAAAAATCCCTGCAAAAAAGAAGAGCAATGAGAAAGGACTCTGTAATAATGTTCACACAGTGTGACACTAGTACACAAAGGAACAAAATAAAATGTATATATTGATTCAATTATGCATGGAAAAAAATAAAAAAAGACAACATGTTTCTAGCAAAGGCAAAAAACTGAGGCAGAGGAGGAGGTGTAGGAGGTGGGGAGGTGAGAGGAGGGGAAAGGAGGAGTAGGGGGAGGAGGGGGAGGACCAGAGGAAGAAAAGGAGGTCCTTATGTAACCAGAAGTTGGAGTGCCATACAATATCACTGAATGCTTATTGATAAATTCCCAATATTAATAAGCCCATGAGGGTTCTTGCCTAATGTTTAGAGAAGAATTCTGAATACTGGCATAAATGAACGAGGCAGTGTGGTGCATTTTAAACTTGTATTCAGTGATTCAGTGTGAAAGATGCATAGGAGAGTGAGGGCTCTGCCTAAAAAGAGAGGTAAATCTGGGCTCATACCAAGTACCAGGAACCAGCCACATGTAAGAGCATCTGGGCCAGGAAGCATGGGGAAGGTGGCCCAAAGACAATGCACCCTGGAGGTTCAGGGCCACACAGACCCTGTACTGGCAAGATGCCAAGGAATAGGAAAGGGTGGACACACCATGTACCAGGCTTTTAAATTATTTTCAAAGGGGAATGGTTAATTAACCTGACTGGCCATTGTGTGCACAGGTGTGGCCAGGTAGGGCATGAGGTCACACAGGGGTGTGGTGAGGCATGGCCTTCCAGCTCACAAATCTAATCAATTTTAACCCATGTGCCTGCCTACATCACTTGGGGCCACACTCCCAGGTCTGAGAAGCCACATTTTCCAGAAGTGACTTCCAGGGAGCACAGGGTGCCACCCCATATGCCCTGCATGCACAGCTGCAGCCCCCACCTTCTCATGAGTGCAGGCCCACACCAGGCCTGTGGAGTGGTATCTGCCCTGGCCCCCACAGTGAGCCCCCACCATGGTCCCGCATGTGCCCCACTAGGCCAAGGGCAGCAGACATGTGGTTGTACTGCAGTAAGGAGCTCCTGTGTCCTTGTGGGGAAGTGACACTCAAAGTCCTGCCACGTTGTGCACTAGTGCAGTTCATGGACCCCCAATGGGGAAAATACACAGGGGCCTCAGACAGGCCCTACGTGCAGGCTCCACTGCTGACCCGCATCCTCCCTGCAAAGCCCAGAACTCGGTGTCCCAATGGAGTAGAAGATGGACTCAACTGAACTCAGTGAAGATGTGAAAGTTCTAAGCAATAACACCATGAAGGTGAAGACAGAGGCTGAAGATGCTGCCCTGGACTGCCCTCCAGTATTCCAGCTGACAGGAGAAGCCAGCAGTAGTGGGCAGCTGCGTGGGAGGAGGTGGCTGGCAGGAGGAACCTGGAGAACAGCTCACCCCACTGCAGCAAGGGAGCACAGCCCAGCAGGAGCTGGGGCTCGGAGAGGTCAGGCAAGGAGGAGCCCAACAAAGACACAATTTGACTGCTGCTTCTTTGTATGGCATCTCACACAAGCTCCTGGAAACAAAGAATCCACTCTCTGGAACCTGCTCTGCACCAATGAGCTCCTGATGGCAAACCCCAGGAACAGCCACTCCCACTCTCATCAGCAAGCCACAGAAGCAGGATTGCAGTAGCATAGGGGCCAGTGAGTGACACTGAACCCATCTACTTCCTGATTTAGGAGATGTTAGGCTGAGCAGTGGTTGCTGTTAGGGTTGAGCACTGTTCTAGAGTGTATGATGTCCACACACTGGTACCTTATATCCTGGAGCATGGCTCCCTGCATTTGCAGATGTAAACACCTACAGAGTACAGAAAAGAAACCTTGAATTTGGTGTCTTGTGATTCTGACTTCTTGCCTGTGTTCCCTGATGGTGCAGCTGAGGTTGGGGGGAGTTGAACTGTGGGAGTGAGGGGCAAGAGGATTGGGGTCCTCTCTTCCTGGCTGTGTCCTGCCCACCCCTGGCAGTTCAAAATGCAAATCAGCAATTGTCTTGTTCTTCTGCCCACATTTTTCATGCTCCATTTTACCTATGTTTTAATTAAAATGAAATTACTTTTTGAAAACAAATTCCTGAGGTTTAAGGGTACAATTTACTTAGAAAACAAAATTTTAAATACTTGAGATGAAGTACCATAAGATGACTTCAGTTACTGAGATTTTTTAAAAAAATATGTTTCATGATTTATGATTTATGGAACATTCAGAAGTGCCATGTTCACACATGATGGCTCCAGGTGACTTAAGAGACTTGTCTTTTCCTACTGGGTTGAGAAGGGTCAAGCTGCCCCCTTGCACAGCAGTAGGGAGGATGTCGTGTCTGAGTTGCCTCTCTGCTGTAGAGCCCAGGAAGGTTGCATGTGGCCTAGTCTGTCTTCCAGTGCCATCTGGGTTAGAATGTTATGCACACTCCAGAGAACACTGGCTAATGTTGATGCATACATGAACATAGATGGATGTGAATTGTGTCTCTCATGACCCCCATTGTCTCCCCATACATGGTGCTGGTTGGAGGGGCAGACATATTTACTTGGAAAGGAATGTCTATGGGCATTTGATTCTTGTTTGATTTAAGGGTCGAGCCCCTCTGGGCTCACTGAGAACTGTTTAATCTCTCTGTATGTATTTGTACAAAATCAAGCTTTGGGAGCTGTGTACTGACTTCCCCAGACTCAAGTGTTAGCTCCTCCAGGCAGCAATGCATCTTTGTTCCCCAGAGCCAGGCGTGAGCTAGGGCCCACTGGGAGACCTGACATTGGAAGGATATAGGTGGTTTCAGAAAGGCTCCTGTGTTCTTTCCACAGTCTGCTCAGGAAAGTTTAAGTCAACAACAGGAGTCACTGTGCACTTACTCCTCATGTAGGATCTCTGTCCTTAATGTGCTGTACATTGAGATTTAATGCTATAACTAGTACTCAAACAGTATTTTTCACTTTGTGTTTCTATGTGGGTGCAAACTGTTGAAATCTTTACTTAATGTATACTAAACTGATCTTCTGTATATATACAAAATTGAAAATGAATCTTGATATGAATGGAAGGGGAGAGAGAGTGGGAAAGGTGAGGGTTGCGGGTGGGAGGGAAGTCATTGGGGGGGGAAGCCAATGTAGTCCATAAGCTGTACTTTGGAAATCTATATTCATTAAATAAAAGTTAAAAAAAAATGTTTAGGCCCTGTTGGCCCACCCCTACCCCATTTCTTATTTTTGAGCATGTGTCTCTTCCCTCCTTACTGATTGGGAAAGCCACACTGTGCCTGGCTGGCAGCTTGCTCTTCAGGAGTTGGAACAGGAAACTTCCCTATCAGGCCAAGTCTGGAAAAACAATACTTTTGCCCAACCTGCCCTGGGGGCCACATGCCTGGCCTAAGAGGGAGAGGAAACAGTTAAACCCTAACTTAGTAAGGAGTCCCAGATGCCTGGGACATTAACTGATCCAGAGTGTAGTCCTAAAACCCTTGTGGGAGGCTACAGATTTACTAACTTCATGGCTTAATAGTTTACAGTCTTAAATTGCAAATACTAAGGCCTGGCATTGTGGCATAACTGGTTAAGATGCCACGTGCCATAACAGCAACCCATATGAGTGCCAGTTCAAGTCCTGACTGCTTCATTTCCAATCCATCTCCTTGGAAAAGTAGTGGAGGACAGTCCAAGTATTTGGGCCCCTGCCACCCACATTAGAGACCCAGATAAAGCTCCTGGCTTCTGGCTTCGACCTGGTCTAGCCCAGCCATTTTGGCCATTTGGAGACAGAATCAGTGGCTGGAGGATCTCTCTCTCTCTCTCTCTCTCTCTCTCCCTTTTTCACTGCTTCTATCTGTAACTCTGCATTTAAGATAAAATAACTTTTAAAATGCAGAAGTACTAGAACTAGCCTGTGAGTTTTCTTCATATCCCTGATATGCACTGTATTCTAGGGGCTGTATGTCATAATTCTGCCTACACACAGTAGGTGTTTTTCTTCTGTGAGCCTGGATTTTGAGCAATGTGTGGTTATTGTAAACACCATTGCCGGTTATTTTGTTGAAGCTTCAAGCCTAAGTTATAGGGATTTTGAAATGCACAAGGAGACACACTGTCAACCACACAAAAACACACACACATACATATACACACATTTGTTGTTAGTAGAAAACTTAAGTGAGATGAACCAGACCTGCATGGATAGTGATTTCACCTTTTTGTGTGCCTGGGAAGAAGGGACTGGAGCACCTGGGAGACTCTCCTCACTACATTGGCCTCCTTAACACATGAATGCACACTTGTGCACCAACACACATGCACTGGCCCTACCCAAAGACAGCTACAGCTCTCTCCAAGCAGCCCTACCAGTGAGGCATCCTGTGGAATATGTTCTAGTGACTTGAATGCATCTGACAGGATTCCAAGCCATAAGAAAACTATCCTGTTCTCACAGGTAGACTGTGACCCTGAACTTCTGCAGCATAATCCATTGATAAATCATTTTTTAAAAATTTCCTGACTACTCACATTAGACAAAACCAACAGTTTATAGAAATTAAGACCACCTCTCTGTAACTTAGATCATCATAAACTTTTGCAAACTATTTTGGTGATTTCTTCAACACTTTCCTTGTACAGGGCTTCTGCTCCCCCAATCCCACAGCTATGTTCAGTAAAGAGAGATGGGTCTGCTCTGAGAGCTGTCTCATGGCCTCCTTACTGTCAGACAATGCCTGCAGCTCCTGTGTCCTGCCTGTATGATGTCCTCAATTCTCCAACACACAGGCAGCTCCAGTGAGGGGTGGTGGTGACAGTGGTCATGATGCTGGTGGTGTGTGTATGTGTATTTCACACGAAGCAGCAAAAGTATAAAATACTTCATTTTTTCAAAATTTACTGTGTTCCAGAAATTTGTTGGCAACCCCCATCCTTGACTCATCTAGTTCTTTGGTTTTCACTATTTTTTTTCCTTTTGTCTTTGCCTTGTTATCTTGAGGATTAAAGAAGTAGCACACAACTTGACATTGAGTAAAACACTAAGTCACAGTATGTGATAGTATTCATCCTTTTCTGTTAGTAAGTTTTGAAAGAGTTAAAGACAGTGAGAGGAAGAGACAGAGAGAAAGGTCTTCCTTCCATTGGTTCAATCCCCAAATGGCCACAATGGCTGGAGCTGTGCCGGAGCTATGCCAAACTGAAGCCAGGAGCCAGGTGCTTCTTCCTGGTCTCTTTGTGGGTGCAGGGCCCAGGTACTTTTGCCATCCTGCACTGCTCCCCCAGGCCACAGCAGAGAGCTGGATTGGAAGAAGAGCAGCTAGGACTGGAACCAGTGCCCACATGGGATGCCGGTGCCACAGGCAGAGGATTAACCTACTGTATAATGGTGCCAGGCCCAGTAAGTTTTGAAGAATGTATGAAGATAGTCATGAATGCACTAAGTGTTCAAATCCTGCTTCATTTCATGTGTTGTCTACATAACAAACATATTACAGGAATAAAGTCCTGTCTAGTTTCACAAGTGCTAATGTCCCCCTACCTTTTGGGCATTGGCCCCAAACCTCCCTTTCAAGTTTTCAGGAGGGGCATCACATCAGCAGCAATAAGAAACCAGAGAGTGGGGATACCCTGGCTCTTTTATTTTTTAATTAATTAATTTATTTGAAAGTCAGAGTTGCACACAAAGAGGAGGAAAGGCAGAGAGACAGAAAGGTCTTCCATCTGCTGTTGCTGTGGATTCATTTCTGAAAGGAGGAGCATGGTGGAGGAAAGAGGCACAGAGTCACCACATAGACCCTGGGAGTTGGATGAAAGCAGGCCTGAGGCAAGCAGCTTGCAGACTCGCTTATTTCAGTTGCTACAGCTGCTTATATAGCCAAGGCATCCAATCCAGTCAAGGGGCAGTCTATGCCCTAACCAATCACAGCCTGTTGCCAGGCAGTTTCCAAAGCCATCCAGTCACAGCTTGTTGCCATTCAGGCTCTGCTGCCACGCAGTTTCTGAAACCATCCAATCATGGCCTGTTGTAAGTCCATCTCTGTTGTCATGTGGTTTCCAAAGCCATCCAATCATGGCCTGTTGCCAGGCAGTTTCTGTTGTCAGTGGTCATCTTGGCATGACCTTCTCACCTGCTCATGACCTTCTCACCTTCTCATTCCACCACATTTCCCCCTTTTCATTTATTATTGAGCAACTGGAGGCATTATTCTTGGCCATACCATTGTTGACCCCATTTCCAGGTGGTCTCCATACACAGCTGTGCCTGTCTTAGGTTGTCCCCCAGGGGATCTTTCCCATCATTGACTAACCAGCACTCAAAATGAGAGACCACAAGAGTGCTTGCTCAGATAGGGTTAGGAATGAGGAACAACTGTTATCAGGAATGGCATGACCACATGCAGGCTGTGGGCCATTCAAGTGGCTGACCAGAGCTAGTGGTGTATAAAACAGTAACAGATGGCTATGGGCAATTTCTCAGGGTAGGATGATAGGGCAGGTATGTCTGCTAACAAGGCAGATTCTCAGTCTTGTTCAGCTGGTTCTGGTTGGCTGTCAGTTGCAGGCTTGATGTTTCTGGCTGGTACCCAAATGGGCTGTCCTGCATTTTCTGGAAAGACACAAGCATATCCTCAACCCTTGGTTAGCAGAGGGTGTGGTCCTTCCCATTCTCCTGTCAGGGGGTCTTTCCACCTAACCATAGGGGCTGGGGTCTGGGATGGAAAGGATCCCCAGTGTTTGTAAGCTGGGCTCTTCGCTTGGGAATCAAAAGTAAGAAACTTGATAGTGAAAAGGACCTCAGTCAAAGCAAGCTGTGGGTCTGGGGGCATATGATTGTTTTTCTAACTTTGTAAGAGATCTTTAATCATCCTATGAGTTCTTTCAATGATTGCCTGTCCCTGTGGGTTGTATGGGATACCTCTGGCAGACTGTATGTCCCAGTATTTCAGGAAGGAATTAAATTCTTGTGATGTATATGCTGGCCCATTGTCAGTCTTTATGGTCCAGGAGACACCAAGGATCAGCATGGCTGATTTAACTGCCTTTATTGCATTACTAGCCTTTTCTCCAGATTGGGCTGTTGCAAATACAGCCTTTGAATAAGTATCTACCACCACATGGGCAAACTTAAGTTTACCAAAGGAGTTAATGTGTGTGATGTCCACTTGCCAGAGCTTATGAGGAGCAAGGCCTAGTGTGTTCACTCCTGCTTGTTGCAGTGGGCCTAATAGGGCAAAGGGTGCACAATTCTTGCAAGAGTGCACTAGGTGTTTGCACTGGCTCATTTTTAGCTCTGGGAAAAGCAATTTTATGTTGTTTGCTGACATGAAATTTTTGGTGTAGAATACGGACTTGTTCTAGGTGTCCAATGGAAGCTTTTTTTACATCTGGGTCACAGCATTTTGGGCTTGCCCTATCTGTCAGCATTTGGGCAATTTCGCTGTAGGTGTCCTATTTCCCGACATCCCCAACAAACTGGAGGGTCATTAGACTTCTTTGTGTTGTTTGTTAATGGCCGTAGTTAGGGCCTGTATGGGTGTTTCAGCAGGGTTTACCTCCACTCCCCAATTGGCCACAATGGACAGAAGCCAGAAGCCAGGAGCCAGAAGCTTCTTCCAGAGCCCTCCAACATGGATGCAGGGGTCCAAGGACTTGGGCCATCTTCTACTGTTTTCCCAGGCCATAGCAGAGAGCTGGATTGGAAGTGAAGCATCCAGGACTCAAACCAGAGCCCATATGGGATGCCAGCACTGCAGGCAGTAGCCTTACCCGCTATGCCACAGCACGGGCACCCACACTGGCTCTTTTGTTGGTGTCACTAGTCCAACCACACCACAGCACAGCAACTTGGGTTCCTTAGAGATGGCCTTTGTTTCCATTTTACTCCCAAAAATTTGCTTCTTGCCCAAATAAGAGCCTCTGTAGACACCAGGATGGAGGCCCCTGAGCTCTCAGCTTGCCTATCTGTGTAGACATATGACACTAATGTAGCAGTGTGGCCCAAGGCTGACACTGCTTCTTGGCAATATCTGCCTCTTGTCATTCCAGGCTTAAACTGTTCTGACATTCTAGTACTAGCAGATTGTGCATAAAGTGGATCCCAGAGTTAATACTGCGAGGAGACAGACTAATGAGGATATTTTTTACCAAAGGTAATGAAATACTGCATAATGTTTGCATTTTAACTATTGAGTTGAGGGCATCCTTTGGAAACTGAATGTACCAAAAACTCAGGACATTTTTGGAAATCGCATGCTTTGCTAACTTGGTGTCAATTTTTATACAATCATTATTTTGTGAGTTATATAAAATATAAAAATAGAAAAATAAGTAATAGAAATATTTTGTTTTATTATTCTGTGATAAGCAACTATTTAGGAAAAACTGATAAAAGTGATAGCTTGCTCTTTCTTACTTTGCCTTCCACTTAACTGAATCTTAATTTTAAAAGAAGGTCTGGCATTGTGCCACAGCAGGTTAAGCCCCTGTTTGTGGCAGCAGTATCCTGCACTGGAATGCCTCTTCAAGTTCTAACTGTTCTGCTTCCAATATAGTGTCTTGCTATTGTGCTTGAGAAAGCAGTGGAAGATGACCCATATACTTGGCCTCTGCCACCCATGTAGGAGACCAGGAAGTAGTTTCTGGCTCCTGGCTTCAGCCTAGCCCACACATGCATGTTGTGGCTATTTGGGCAGTGAGCCAGTAGAAGTAAAATCTCTTCACCTCTCCCTCTCTCTCTGTTGTTCTGCCTTTCAAATAAATCTGAAAATGTGACAGACTTTCAAAATTTAACATTGTATCAAAATGAGTTACTAAAATGCATTTTTCTCATATGAAATATCAGGAAATATTCTCAGTGGACAAAAAACATGAATGTAGAAATGAAATCAGGTGATTTTACTTTCAATACCTGGTTAAAATCTCTTGACACTAAAAAACACAGCAAAAAGCATTGAGGGAAGTTTGTGAGAAGATGTCAGGCAAACAACAGGCAATAAAACATTGAGATCACCAAGAAAAGAAAATTTGACAAGCAGTCAGTACAGCTATATGGGTTTCTGCTGGGAAAAATGACTTTTCAACAATACAATGAGCTGGATTCCAGTCAATACCTGTTGCTATTGAGATGCAGTAGTTACCATATCTGAGGACAGCAAGAACTTTCCAAAGAAGAAACTGGAATGAATATAACTGAACAGATGAAAACTTGAGAGCTGGATATGTAAAGTCCCCACAAGCCCTTGAGCATGAGATAATTTGAGCATCAATGAAGTGAAACTATATGAGGTTCACCAGAGAGTAACTGATCCTGAGGTGGGAGTGTAAAAATATATTTCAGATTATTTGGTTTGGAGGGTATCTAAGTTCTAACCCAAGTAAGACCTTGTTGACATATTATTAACATCACAGGCATGTAAGTGAAATACCTAAAGGCTGTACTTTATAAGTAAGAACCACACACTGCAATAATGCTTATTTTAGACCACTCTACAAAAAAAGTATGTTAAATAGCCCTGGTTTGATGTTAAGGGAAATAAAATGTTGGAGGTCAAGACCTTCAAAGCTAATAGTGTTTATGGAAAACTTGACATATAGTCAGGCCTACTATAGAAAAGCTGAAAAACCAAGACTAAACAAATTCAAGTGACAAGCCAGTAATTAGGCTACCTATTAGTACAAATATGAACATAGGAGTCAAATAAAACTGTTACCTGGTGAAATAATGAAATAACATTGACCAATCTTCTCACTGAAATCATATAAAATGCTGAATTCATGGCTTTCAAATTGCCCTTGCAAAAATATTGGAGTTTTAATCTAGAAGAAATGGACCAGCTAAAATAAACAATCTGCCTCAACTCGCATCAGAAGAAATAAATATCCTAAAAGTTTCTATATCTATTAAAGAAATTCAGTTAAAAGATCTTTTCACAGCAGTTGCTGCTTGATATGCCTGCAACCAACAGTGGACTACCTTGGTTCAAGTAACAGCTCCACTCCCAATTCAGACTCTCTACTGACATGCACACTGGTAGGTAAAAGCCAATGTCTAAAATTTCTGTGTCTCTATCACTCACATCAAAGATCTGGATTATACTAATATGGAGAGACCTGGGTTGTGTTTATGTCTCCAAACTGCAGGCTTCCTGAGTTTCAGCTGTTGTGGTCATTTGATGAATTGAACTGCAAGAGAAGAGACCTCTTTTTATGATTTTCACATAAATAGATAAAAAATAAATATAAACATAATTTAAAGATAAATTAATTCAGTAACAATCTCCTAAAACAGAAAGCACCAGGCCCTGATGGGTTTGCTGAAAAATTCTATGTAACATCTAAGAAAAAATTGCTGTAATTATTTATGAAGTTTTCTGGAAGATAGAACTTGAAGAAATGCTCCCCTATCCAAACCATACAGAGAGGGTAGAGGAAAATAATTTAAAGGCCAGTGTCTTTCTTATACATAGAGGCACATATTTTAAAATTTTTCATAAAATTCAATAAAGTATTATAAGAGTGATGTTTGATAAATGTATGGAATTAGTTCCAGATATTTAAGGCAGGTCAAACTGGTGGCAATTTAATTTCCCAAATCAATGGAAAAAAAGAAAAGCACAATTTTATCAATTTGATGAATACAGAAAATCCTGACAAAGTCTAACACCATGAGTGATGAAACAAATGGATGAAAAATTAAGTAAGAGCCTCCAGCCCAGGATGTCCTCAGGTTGATACAGTACATTTACACAGACCTCTCAGCTCACATTATAGAGAATGATAGAAAGCCCCAAGTTTTTCCACTAAAATGAGGAATAAAATAAGCGTGTGTCTTCACATCCAATTTTCAACATGTTACTGAAAGTCCTAAACAATGCAGTAAAGTAAGAAATAGAAATAAAATGCATACAGTAAGAAGAGACACTCTGTGGAGCAGCAAGGATTGCACAGACACACAGCAGCTCAGGGGACACCACCAGCTACTCCTATGGCTGCAGCTCCTGCAGTCCTCAGCTGGCAGTGAGGCCATCTTCCCAGAGTGAGTTGAGAGGATTCTGTACAAGCCTGTGCACCATTGATGATCCTGTCTGGAGACGAGATTTGTGGTCCCTGCTGACTCTCATTCTGGTGAGGTGAGTTATCCAGGGACTTAACTTTGTGAATGGAGGGCACATTGCCCCTTCCCCCACCAGGGGGGAAAGTGCCACCTTCTCATAGTAATGGGAGTAGAGGCTGCCACAGCTAGTGAATGTCTGGGGTTTTTATCACAGGGAGAAATCTACAATCTCCACTGACTTTGAGTCCAGAAAGAGGAGCTGGTGGGGGCAGGGCACCCATTTAGCTCAGGGAATGGAGAGTATGTTGCCTTCCTGCCCTATCCCAAGGTCAGGGAGAGAATAGGTCTCTGGATAGAAAGGCTCCAAGTGCAGAGAGTGGATACCCTACAGTCTGACTGCAGGAACCCTACACTCTGTGACTGGGAATGGAGGTCTTATGCTATAAGCCAGGAGGACTCCATGTTCAGGCTACATAGTGGACAGATTTTTGTGCAGTTTATGCACCTGAGTGAGTTGGGGGCAGGGTGCAGGCACAGAGAAGTTCATCTTGGCACAGAGAAGGGTGGAGGCAGTGACCACAACAACCAGGGGAATCATCCACTCTCTTCTGCTGAATACAGAGGAGAGCTACCATGCATATTTTGGGTGTTACCCTGGACTTTGACCTCACACACAAATGCTGACCAGAGCTTCCAGATCCCACCCAGCACACACCTCTAGATATCCACTGAAGGTGCAGGCATCTCCCTATTTTTAGGGGCACGTTCCTAAAAACAAAGACTTCAAAGGAGATATCCACAAGTGCTTCTCCAGATGTGTAAAAATCATAAATATAAGATATATTAACAAGGAAGACAATATGAAACATCAAAGAGAACACAATAATACTTCAATATTGGACTGTGAAGATGAGGATCTTGACAAAATGCCTGAAAAGGCATTCAAAAGACTTATTGTAAGATTACTCAAAAATACAGAAAAACAATTACATGAGTTAAAGAAACTGATGCATGCCACAGATGAGAAATTCATCCAAGAAATAGAAATATTAAAGAATAACCAAATTGAAATATTAAGAAATGAAGAATTCAATACGTCAAGTAAAAAATACAGTGAAAAGCCTGAACACCATTCTCAGTGGTGCCAAAGAAAGAATATCCATGGTGAGAGACTAAGGTTTTGAAATATCACAGTCTTGGGGCCAGAGCTGTGGCTCAGTGGGTTAATGCCCCAGCCTGAAGCACCAGCATCCCATATGGGTGCTGGCTCAAGTCCTGGCTGTTCCACTTCCAATCCAGCTCTCCACTATGGCCTGGGACAGCAGCAGAAGATGGCCCAAGTCCTTGGGTCATTGCACCCACGTGGGAGAACCAGAAGAAGCTCCTGGCTACTAACTTTGGATTGGCACAGTTCCGGCCATTATGTCCAACTGGGGAGTGAACTCTCAGATGGAAGACCTCTCTCTCTCTCTCTCTCTCTCTGCCTCTCCTCTCTCTATGTAACTTTGACTTTCAAATACATAAATAAATCTTTAAAAAAAAGAAATATAGTCTGGCAAAAAAAGAAAATAAATTCAGAAAAATGAAAATAGTGTTTAGTCTATGAGATACCATCAAGACCAAACTACACATGTCTTAGACATTCCCGAAGGAATGGAAAAACAAAGAAACTTAGAAAACTTACTGTGAAATAATAGAAGAAAATTTCTGAAATTTGGACAAAGATATGGACATTCAAGTACAGGAAGCACATAGAATCCCAGATAGACATGATTGGCAAAGCTCTTAATCACAATATAGAATATTCAAACTTTCAAATGTAAAACACAAGAAAAAGATGCTAAAAAGTACAAGCAGAAATGCCAGAGTATCTTTAAAAGAGCTCTATTTTGACAGATTTCTCAAAAACTCTACAGAAGAGGGTAGAACAGAGAGACATAGCCCAAGTCCTCAAAGAAAAACAAAACTGTCAGGCTAGAATACTGTATTAAATTATTTGCATTACCAATTAGCACCCATTTATAAAGATGCATTCTTAACATTGTTTGGTCTGTTGGAATACAGCAGAAAAATTAAAACACTTCAGAAATATTAAGCATCCATTTTTGCTACATATTAAACTGTGGTAACTAGACCACAGTACATAGTTCTGATTAATGTTTATTATCCATAAACTTGCTTTCAAAAATTATTCCAGTAATCTGGGAATTCTGACTATTTAGAGTTGAATGATCACTATTTTTATGTCAGAACAGAAAGCTAATCGTTAAAACTCGTTTTGCTAAATGAAAACTTAAGTTCACTGGCATAAAAAACACTTTTTTTTTGAGAGGTAGAGTTATAGACAGTGAGAAAGAGAGAGACAGAGAGAAAGGTCTTCCTTCCATTGGTTTACTCCCAAATAGCTGCTACAGTTGGTGCTGGGCCGATCTGAAGCCAGGAGCCAGGTGCTTCCTCCTGGTCTCCCATGCAGGTGCAGGGGCCCAGGCACTTGGGCCATCCTCCACTGCCCTCCTGGGCCACAGCAGAGAGCTGGACTGGAAGAGGAGCAACTGGGACTAGAACCCAGTGCCCATACGGGATGCTGGTGCTGCAGGTGGAGGATTAGCCAAGTGAGCCATGGCACCGGCCCAAACCAAAAACATTTTTCTAATGGAATGTTTATTTCCTACAGTAGCTGGTTTGAAACAAATGTACAGAAAAGAGAATCTATACTACCAGGAGATGAAATCATCTGAGAAATTAGTTTGTTTTTAAAGATTTATTCATTTATTTGAAAGTCAGAGTTACACAGAGAGAGGAGAGTCACAGAGAGAGAGAAAGGTCTTCCATCTGATGGTTCATGCCCCACCTGGCCGCATGGGCTGGAGCTGTGCTGATCCAAAACCAGGATCCAGGAGCCTCCTCCAAGTCTCCCAGGTGGGTGCAGGGGTCCAAGGACTTGGGCCATATTCTTACCTCTATCCCAGGCCACAGCAGAGAGCTGGATGGGAAGTGGAGCAGCTGGGCCTTGAACCAGCACCCATATGGGATGCCAGTGCCTCAGGACAGGGCATCAACCCACAGCACCACAGCACCAGCCCCCAGAAATTAGTTTTTAAGATTGGTCTTAATTATTTCAGAACACACTAGAATGTGATCTAATTATTCTTTTAATTATATACAGAAAAATAAAAACACAGAATGACTTATTACCTGGATTGAAGATTCTAATCACTGAACAGGTCCAAGTTTAGATTAATGTACAGCTACTTGAAATATTATACAGAAAGTTTTAAGTAATAGTTGCTTTCTCTTAAAGTGCAAATAGATTTTCAATACCATATATCTATGATTCAGAATGTCAAATTACAGCATTACTGACACACATTCTATGGCAGGAAAGCAGTATTTGGTCTGCGATGAAGGACAATCAGGCAAGAACATTTTTTTCTTGATACCCAGGGAAAAGTCTGTTCCCCAAAATAAAAGGGCCATTACTTGAAGAGAAGAATATTACTCTTTACTGACACTTAAAAGCATTATCCCCACTATTAGGAATAATGTAATACCTTCTCCCTCTTATGCATTACAATCATTACACATGAGAGCATATATAAAAACACCAAAGAGTGCATGGTGACTAAGCAACTTTGGAACAAATTTATAGACTAAGTCACACCATGCAAAAATCTCATTTCTTAACTGTTCATTCATACCTACATAAATTTTTCTTAAGCATACTGTTAAATTTCAAATAATATAATAAAAAATCTGACTGAAATGCTTAATTATTTTTCTAAATTCCAGTTAAGAAAAAGAAGCTAGCTGCTTCACCTATATTAATAACAGGTATTTTGGATCATATTTTACAAATACACGTATAGAAACTGATATATCACAAGTTTCCTATGAGGAGACATTATTTAGTCAGTGTCATAGGTGTGTAATTGTGAAACATTTTAACACTGCAAACAGAAGTTTCAAGGCTGAGTACAGGAAAAGGATTATACTGTATAACAATGATACTGGTGTACTTCTTTTTTTTAAAACTTTTATTTAATGAATATAAATTTCCAAAGTACAGCTTATGGATTACAATGGCTCCCCCCCCCCCATAACATCCCTCCCACCCGCAACCCTCCCCTTTCCTACTCCCTCTCCCCTTCCATTCACATCAAGATTCATTTTCGATTCTCTTTATGTACAGAAGATCAGTTTAGCATACATTAAGTAAAGATTTCAACAGTTTGCTCCCACACAGAAACATAAAGTGAAAAATACTGTTTGAGTACAGTAGAAAGAATGGGTCATCAAAGAAGGAGGTACCTTTCTCTGAAGGGAGGAGAGAACTTCCACTTTGACCATGGCCTTGTCTAAAAATTATCAGAGTCAGTGATACTGGTGTACTTCTACACAGTCCTCTTAATGACTCAATCAATTGGAGGTAGGATTTTACCAATGAATTCCTTGACATCCATCATTTCCTGCTGACAGGAACTGTGACTCATGCCTTCATAGGCCTTAAAGGTTACACTGGCCAGATTTAGCAATGTGTTTAGTTTTTCCACAGTAAGAGAACCAAACATGAGTGGAACTAAAGAGTTGCAATCTCCATGGCACTGGAGAATAGAAACATCTCTATTAGCACCACTGATAGGACCCTGTGGAAATGAAGCCCGAAGTGGAAGCCAGCAACTGAGTGCAGTGACACCACCAGTTTCTGCTATGTGGTAAGAGCAGTATATTAAGCTCCTCCCTGAGGAAATCCTCCCAAAATAATTCTGTTAGAAGCAATGCTACTCGTCACCTCTTGATCTATCAAAGCCTTTACATTTTCTGTTGCTTGTTTAATTCCAGATTCATTCTCCAGTGAGCCTGGTGAAAGTCCAATATTATCAAACCAAAAAGGCATAGCCATGTTTATATTTAATGCAACAGGCACAATGGGTACATGCAGGCTGATATATCTGGCATGTGAACTTGTGCTACCTGCAAAGGCTTCTGCCCATCCATGTCCAGGATCTTCCAATCATGAAGGAAAATTACCACAGTGGCATCCTTCCTGGTGCAAGGCACTATGGCTGACAGTGGAGCAGGCATGGTATTACCACACATACACAGACTAAGCCAACAGCATGTCAGAGGTGGAAGGGATGAAGAGTGTCTGGCCTCAGCCCAAGGGTCTGCCAGCAGTGAGTCACCAGAGCCCTACTTGGAGTATGCTCAGTTGTGTGGGTGCCAAGCCAGAGAAAATAGACTTTAATACAGAAACTGTCAAGGCCAATGCTGTGGCAAAGAGGGTAAGGCCACTGCCAGCAGTGCTGGCATCCCATATGGGTGCTGGTTCATGTCCCAGCTGCTCCATTTCTGATCCAGCTCTCTGCTATGGCCTGGGAAAGCAGTAGAAGTCCTTGGAGCCCAAGTCCTTGTAGACCTGCACCCAAATGGGAGACCAAGAAGAAGCTCCTGACTCCTGGCTTTGGATTGGTGCAGTTCTGGCCATTGCAGCCAATGGAGAGTGAACCAGCATATGGAAGACCTCTCTGCCTCTCCTTTCTCAGTGTAACTCTGACTTTCAAATAAATGAATAAATCTTAAGAAAAAGAAGGACCAGTGCTGTGGTGCAGCGGGTTAATGCCCTAGCCTAAAGCACCAGCATATGAGTGCTGGTTCGAGGCCCGGCTGTTCCACTTCCAATCCAGCTCTCTGCTGTCCTGGGAAAGCAGTAGAATATGGCCCAAGTCCTTGGGACCCTGCACCCACATGGGAGGCCGGGAAGAGGCTCCTGGCTCCTTGCTCCTGGCTTCAGATTGGTGCAGCTGTGGCTGTTGCAGCCAATCTCCCCCACCTGTGTAATTCTGACTTTCAACTAAATTATAAATAAATCCTTTTTCAAAAAGAAACCATCAAAAAAGACAAAATAAGGTCATTATGTAAAAATGCAAAAAATCAATGAAATGAAGAAATAGTGCTTTGAAAAATAAATAAAATTCATACCTCCTTGGTTGGAGCAGGCCAAAATTACCAAAATCAAAGATGAAAAAGCCGCTGCCTAAAGTGCTGGCATCCCATAGGGTTGCTGGTTTGAGACCCGGATGCTCCACTTATGATCCAGCTCTTTGCTGTGGCCTGGGAAAGCATTAGAAGGTAGCCCAAATCCTTGGGCCGCTCCACCTGCATGAGAGACATAAAAATCTCCTGGCTCCTGGCTTCAGATCAGAACAACTCCAGCCATTGCAGCCAATTGGGGAGTGAACCAGAGGAAGACAACTCTCTTTATCTCTGTCTCTCCTTCTTTCTCGGTGTAATTCTGACTTTCAAATAAATTAAAAAAAAAACTTTAAAAAAAGAAAAAAGAAATGTTACAACAACCACAAAAATAAAGAATCATCAGGAATTACTGCAAACAGCTATATGCCAACAGATTGGGAAATCTACAAGAAATGCATAGATTTCTAGAAGCTTACAATCTATCAAACTTGAGTCATGAAGACACAGAAAAGTTAAATAGGACAGTAAGCAGGATGGAGACTGAATTAGTAACAAAGACCCTCTCAACAAAGAAAAGTCCAGGACCAGATGGCTACACTCGAATTCCACAAGACTTTTAAAGAATAACTAATTCTAATTCTAATTCTGAAATTTTCACAATTGAAAGGGAGGGAATCCTCCCAAGTTCCTACTATGAAGCCAACATCACCTTAAGTCAAAAACAAGAAAAAGATACAGCAAAAAAAGAGAACTATAAACCACTATCCCTGATGAACACAGATGCAAAAATCTTCTATAAAATATTAGCTAATCGAATCCAACAACACATCAGAATGGTCATAAATCTCACTTGCTCTGGACCAAGTGAGATTTATGTTTCAACATATGCAAATAAATAAATGGGATACATCACATTAAGCTGAAGAATAAAACCATGGTTATTTCAATACATGGAAATGAGGCATTTGATAAAATATAACATTTTATCATTATAAAAATCTTAAGCATATTGAATATAGAGGAACATTCATTCCTCAACACAATCAAGGAACTATATGACAAACCTACAGCCAGCAATGCACTGAATGAGGAAAAGTTGGAAGCATTTGCACCGGGATCCAGAACCAGATAAGGATGTCCACTTTCACAAGTGCTATTCAATATAGTCCTGGAAGTTTTAACCAGAGCCATTAGGAAAAAAAAAAAAAAAAAGGAGAAAGAAAGAAATCAAAGATATACAATTTGTAAAGGAGGAAATCTGATTATCCCTGTTTGTAGATGTCATGATCTTATATATAAAGGAACCAAAAGAGTCCACTGAAGAATATTGGAACTCATAATAGAGTTTGGTAAAGTTGAACGGTATAAAAGCAAAACAAAAAATTAGTAGTCTTCTTATACCTAGACAATGCCATAGCTGAGAAACAATTTGTAAGTTCAGTACAACTCATAATAACTACAAAAAATTTAACTACCTTGGAATAAATTATAGTTTTGAAAGATCTCTACAATCAAAATTACAAAACATTAAAAAGGAAATGAAGAAAGCACAAAAATATATTTAAAATTCATCCATGTTTGTGAGTTGGAAGAATTAAGATATTCAAAATGTCCATATTACCCAAAACAATTTACAGACTTCAATGCAATCCCAATCAAAATACCAATAATATTCTCAGATCTAGAAAAAATGATGCTAAAATTCACATGGAAACACAAAACACCTGGAACAGCTAATGCAATCTTAAACAAACAAACAAACAAACAAAAAGGCCAGAGGCATCAGAATACTAGATTGAGACATACTACTGGGCAGTTACAATCAAATAGCTAGGTGCTGGCAAAAAGTTGACATGCAGTCCAATGGAACACAATAGAAACCCCAGAAATTAATCCATGTATCTAAACTAACTTTGACAAAGGAGCTAAAATCAATCCCTGGAGAAAGGACAGTCTCTTCAACAAATGGTGCTGGGAAAATTGGATCTCCACACACAGAAGTATAAGACATTTACCTTACACCTTACACAAAAGTCAACTCAAAGTGGATCAATGATCTACATCTATGACTTGATACCATCAAATTACTAGAGGAAAACAATGTGGAAATTCTGCACATTAACATAGGCAAAGAACTCTTGGAAAAAAACCGATAAGCACAGGCAATCAAAACTCATAGACAGATGGGATTACATCAAGCTAAGAAGCCTTTGCGATATAAAATAAAAACTTGACACAGTGAAGACACAACCAACAGAATGAAAGAAAATATTTGTGAACTATGAAACTGATAGTTAATTTTCAGAATCTATAAAGAGCTCAAAATCTCAACAACAATAAAACAAGATACAGTTAAGAAATTGGTAAAGGACATGAACAGGCATTTTTTCAAAGGAGGAAATATAACAACAAATGAAAAAAAAATGCTCAGGATCAGTAGCCATCAGAAAAATTTAAATAAAAACCACATTAGGTTTTTCCTCACCCAGTTACAATGTTAATAATCCAAAAATCAGAAAAATAATAAATGCTGGTGAGGACGCAGGGACGTTACCTTAATACGCTTTTGGTGGTAATGTAAACTAGCACAATTGTTATTGAAGACAATAGGGAGATTTCAGAAATCTGAAAATAGATCTATCATATGACCCAGTCATGCATCTCCTGGGAATTTACCCAAATGAAATGAAATCATCATATAAATGAACCTTATGTTCATTGCAGATCAATTCACAAATAGCTAACACATGGAATCCACCCAGATATCCATCAATTGATGACTCTATGAAGAAAACATGTGGGCCACAGCTGTTCTGCAGCAGGTTAAACTGGCATCTGCAGTGCTGGCATCCCATATGAGCACCCATTCAAGTCCTTGATGCTCCACTTCTGATCCAGCTCCTTCCTAATGCACATGGCCAAATAGTTAAAAATGTCCTGTGTTCTTGGCATCTAGAACCCATGTGGGAGACTTGTAAGAAACTTCTGGCTCCATTCTGGCCCAGCCTTGGCTTCTGTGGCCATTTGAGGAGTGAACCAACAGAAGGAAGATGTCTCTCTCTCTCTCTCTCTCACCCTTTATAATTCTGCCTTTCAAATAAATAAATAAATCTTCAAAAAGATTTTTTAGTACATGTACATGATTGCATACTACTCAGCCTTAAAAATTAATGAAATCCTGCTTTTTGAAAGAAATGGATGCAACTAGAAACATTATGCTTAGTGAAATCAGCCAGTATCCCAAAAACAAATACATGGTTTCTCTAATATATTGTAGTTATTATAAAGCACAAAAGATGTATAGGAATGAAATGGACATCTTACAAGTTGATGTATTTAGCCTTTGTTCATACTTCTGTGGAACTATGGTCTTTCTACCTTATTATTGTTAGTGGTATATTAAATCTGTGAATATACAATGGATTGAAATTGTGCTTTTGCAAAGATTAAATAAAAAAGAATGGAAGGAGGAGCATTGGTTGATGGAGAGAAGGAAGGGAGTGAAGTATGGTTATCTCACTAATTGTACCTCAGAAATATATTAAATCTGTTCTTTTTACATTAATGAAAATCAAAAAGAATTGAAAAAATATTTTGAAATAATGAAGGGAAAATTTTAAAATTATACTGAATACATAGAAAAAGACAGAATAGGAACTCAAATTAGTCTTTCCATCATATTTGTGAAATGTAGAATCCCCTTGTAATCTTCAGTGGTTAGGATTAAAGTCTAATGATTATTTACTATTATGTATGCTTTGTGAGTCCCAGAAAGAAGACTTTAAACTTGTTTAGGCATTTTTGTGTCATCTAGTGACAGAAAATAACAAAGCTAAAGGTCTTTATTCACTCACCCATGTGTCGGTATCTATCCATTAATCACTACCTAAACTTCCAGTAAGTCAAAATGTTTTCAGAGTAGATAAGGAAGAGGTATATACTTCTTTAAATTTCTATTTCTCCACCATTTGTGGAAAACAAATGAGAAATGACTGTTGCTGCACTTAGAGGGATAAGGCATAATTCCAGATCTGTAAGCCTCTAAACCCCATGCTCAAATGCATTATGTACAATAGTTTCTCTCTGGAGAAGAAAAGAAAAGCATTTGTGACCTTCACATGCTACTTAAACTCCCTGGGTCTAGTTTCTTTTTGCAAAACATAAAAAAATTATAGTTTCTGCCTTACAGTGTTATTGGTATACCTGCCAAGTCCAAAATTATTAGCCATTAATTTTATTACCACAATTCAAATTCATGATTTATCCAATTATAGTCATAGTCTCATTCAACAGAATGAGATTGCCAAAGCTCAAGGACCAGGAACTCTGGTGTCAGTGGACAGAACAGGGATGTCTCAGCACAAGAGTAATGAGATGGAATTGGCTTTCTCTTTCCTATTTTGTTCTGTGTGGACCTTCAGTGGTTTGTACAACACTAGCCCACAATAATGATGGTGAATCTTTACGCATACTGATCCAAATGTTAGGCACTTCTGGAAATACCCTCAGATATACTTGGAAATAATGCTTCACCACCTCCCTGAGCATCCTTTACTCAAAAAATTAATCAGAATCACTAAGTGAAGAGCTCTGGTCCCTAGCATTGAAAGTGTTGCCAAATTGTGTTGGTACCTCCCTAAACATGTTAAAGACCATGGAAGAAAGATTAACAGTCACATTGACAATAAAGTTTGGCATTCTACTCTTACAAGATAGAAAGCAGCCTGCAGAACCATGAACATTTCAGAAGTTACATCTCAGGATTTGGAGGCTTTGGAGGATAAAGTCACACAGTTTTGTCAGGGTCAGATCATCATTGTTTAGTAAGCAATTTGGTGAAGTATTCAAGTTTTCTTTTATCTTTAGAACATATAACCCAATGCCAGATTACTGTTTGATTTAACAGATGTATTAATATTTATATATGGGCATTTAAAAAGTTTATTGCTCTTTTGTTTATGTTCTTATGTTTATACTCTTATGTTTCTTGCATGTCAGGAAAATTCATCTCTTTTGTGATACATAGCAATGCTTTACAAATTGTGATTTACATTCAATTCTAAGTCCCCCTCTCCTTTAGCCTATTTGCTAGGAAAGTCATTTTTCACATCATCAGAAATTAGTTTGGAGTTTTCTAATATTTATAAGGAAAAATAATTTGGGGTTAATAGTAATGGGTAGAAACAGAAATAATAGTGTATTTGAGAAATATTCATGAGGCAGAGCTATTAGGCTTATTTAGGGCTAAGGGGAAAAGAAGTGTCAAAGATGCCTATTAAAGAATCAATACAATTTTGCTAAATATTCATCCACATATATACACATATTAATGTTAAACCACATGAAAAACAAAATATTTAAATTATTGCATACTCTATAAAATATTTATCTGTTAAGATTTATTTATTTTGGGTTTTCTTTAATTTTCATATATTTTTAAATGTATTTAAGTTATACAAGTTTCATGTAGTTCATATATAAGGTTTAAGGAACATAGTGATACTTCTCACACCACCATCTCTCCCACCCATTGTTCAAACCTTCTTCCTCCTCCCTCTCCTATTCCTACTCTTAGTTTTTACAAAGATCTGCTTTCAATTTACTTAATCACCATAAGGTTAATCCTACACTAATAAAAGAGTTCAACAAATAGTATGGAGAGCAAAAAAAAAAAAAAAAAAAAACCTAGAAGAGATAAGGGCTGTAAACAATCATCAAATCTTATAATGCCCTTTTCACTCTAATACATTACATTTTAGGTACTCTATTAGTTATGTCAGATCAGGGAAAACATATGGTATCTCTCTTACTGGGATTGACTTGTTTCACTAAATAATGGTTTTCAGTTGCATCCAGTTTGTTGCAAATGACAGATTTTGATTTTTTAAATAGCTGAATAGTATTCCATAGTGTATATATACAATGATTTCTTTATCCAGTCAATGGTTGATGGACATTTGATTGGGTAATTTGGTTTGAACATTTACAGCCATTGTGAACTGAGCTGCAATGAACATGGGGTTACAGATAACTCTTTCTTATACTGACTTCTCTTTTGGATAAATTCCCAGCAGTAGGATGGCTGAGTCATATCCTAGGTCTATATTCAGGTTTCCAAGGTGTCTCCACACTGTCTACCACAGTGTTTGAACCAGCTTATATTCCCACCAACAGTCAACCAGGGTACCTTTTGCCCCACATCTTCACCAGCATTTGTCATTTGCTGATTTCTGTATGACATCCACTCTGATGTGATGTGAAACCTCATTGTGGTTTTGATTTGCATTTCCCTGATGGCTAGTGATCCTGAACATTTTTCAAGTATATGTTGGCCATTTGAATTTTCTCTCTTGGAAAATGCCTGCTAAAGCCCTTTGCCCATTTCTCAAGTGTATTTTTTGTTGTTGTTGTTGAATCTCTCAAACACTTTATACAGCCTTGGTATTAGCCCTTTGTCAACTGTGTAATTTGAAAATATTTTCTTCAATTCTGTGAGTTGCCTCTTTACATTGCTGATTTTTTTTTTCAATGTAAAGCTTCTCAGCTTGAAGTAATCCCATTGTCAATTTTGGTTTTGATTTCCTCTGCTTCTGGGGATATTTTCCAAAAAAGTCTTTGCCTATATTAAAGGCTTGCAAAGTTTATCCAAGTTTGTTCTATAATAATTTGATAGTATTCGGTCATAGATAGGTCTTTGATCCATTTGAGTGGATTTTTGTGTAAGGTGTAAGTAGGGTTCTAGTTTCATTCTTAAACATGTGGAAATCTAGCTTTACCAGCACCATTTGATGAAGAGACTGTCCTTGCTCCAGGGATTGATTTTAGCTCCTTTGTCAAAAATAAGTTGGTTGTAGATGCATGGATTAATCGAGTTTCTGTGCTGTTCCATTGGTCTACTCATATTTTTTTTGCCAGTTCCAGGTTTTTTGATTATAACTGCCCTGTAGTATGTCTTGAAATCTGACATCATAATGCCTCCAACTTTGTTTTTATATAGAAGATTGCATTAGCTTTTCAGGGTGTCTAATGTTTCCATATGATTTTAGTATCATTTTTTTCTACATTAGAGAAGAATGTCATTGGTATTTTGATTGGGATCTCATTGAATCTGTAATTTGCTTTTGGTAGAATGGACATTCTGATGATATTGATTCTTCCAATCCATGAACATGGAAAATGTTTCAATTTTTTGTGTCTTCTTCTATTTTATTCATTTTTTAAAAAGTTTCATCATATAATCGCTCACATCCTTGGTTAAATTTATTCCAAGGCATTTAAATTATTTTGCGTCTCTTTGAATGGGAGTGAACTTAAAACATCTTTCTCAGCCATGACATTATTTTTCTATACAAAGGCTATTGACTTCTGTGTGTTAATTTTATATACTGCCACTTTTAAAAAAAGATTTAGTTTATTCATTTGAAAGACAGAGTTACAGAGAGAGGTAGAGAGAGAGGTCTTCCATCCACTGGTTCACTCCTCAATTGGCTACAATGGCTGGAGCTGTGCTGATCCAAAGCCAGGAGCCAGGAGATTCTTTCAAGTCTCCCATGTGGGTGCAGGGGCCCAAGGACTTGGGCCATCTTCTACTTCTATTCCAGGTTATAGCAGAGAGATGGATCAGAGGTGGAGCAGCCAGGTCTCGAACTGGCACCCATATGGTATGCCAGCACTTCAGAACAGGGTGTTAACTGACTGAGCCATAGCACTGGACCCTTGATTTTTTTTACTTGCCTATTGGATGTAGCTAATACTTCCAGGGCTATATTGAATAGCAATGGTGAGAGTGAGCATTCTTGTTTGGTTCTGTATCTTAGGGGGAATGCTTCCAGCTTTTCCCCATTCATTAGAATGCTGGCTGTGGGTTTGTCATAAATTGCCTTGACTGTCTTAAGGAATGTTCCTTCTATACACAATTGGCTTAGGGTTTTCATCATGAAATGATGTATTTTATCAAATGCTTTCTCTGCCACTGTTGAGATAATCTCTTTTTTTTGTTGTTCTTCAGTTTGTTAATGTGATTGATCACATTGATTTGTGAATGTTGAACCTTCCTTGCATATCAGCCTTTAGTTCTACTTGGTTCAGGTGAATGATCTTTCTGATGTGTTGTTGGATTTGATTGGCTAGTATGTTTTGAGGATTTTTGTGTCTATGTTCATTAGGGATATCTGTAGTTCTCCTCTGTTATATCGTTTTTCTGATTATGAAATAAGGTGATACTGGCTTCATAAAAGGAGTTTGAGAGGATTACATCCCTTTCAAATGTTTTGAATAGCTTGAGAAGAATTAAACGCTGTTCTTTAAACATCTGGTAGAATTCAGCAGTGAAGCCAACTGATCCTGGACTTTTCTTTGTTGTGAGGGTCTTTATTATGGTTTGAATCTCAATGTTGGTTATTATTTGTTAGATTTTCTATGTCCTCATGACTCAATTTTGGTAAATTGCATGTGTCCAGGAATCTATCCAAGTCTTCTATAGTTTCCAATTTGCTGGCATATAACATTTTGTAGTTAATTCCTGATGATTCTTTTTATTTCTGTGGTGTTTGTTGTTACACCCCCTTTTTCACTTCTGATTCCATTGATTTGTGTCTTCTCCTTTGTTTTGGTTAGTTGGGCCAATGGTGTGTGTATCAATTTTGTTTACTTTTTTCAAAAAACGTGTTCTTCATTTCCCATCCACAGAGAAAGTAGAGATGTTCCCAGAGCCAGCTACCTGAGGGTGCTCCTCCTTGGCATACTGAGCATTGGAACCTGTAATATGTTGAGAGGCTGGGGGCACCTCACAATCCTGTATGGGTGCTTAGCCCCCAGCCAGACTCAAAGTCTGTGGGGAACATGGATTTTTCCCTCTGGTAACATCCCTGGCTCACAAGAACATACAAGTACTGCTGCATCCACTCTGTTGTCAAAATGGCTCCTTCCACCAGGTGCCTTGGTTGGGGTAAGGGAGAAAAAAATGCCCTTTGTCTTCACTGTGTTAGATGGTGCCCTGCTCCTATTAGGACCCAGGATGGAATCAAAGACAGTGTGGTCTGCCAGGCTCTCCCTCTGGCAATATCACAAGAGGCATAGGCTGCTGCATGCAGCCTGCTCTCACCTCACTCTCCAAAGCTGGCAGTGTCCTGTTGCTCATGGTTGTGGGATCCTATATTGTGTTTGTACTCATTGCTTTATCTTCTGCACTATCTCATAGTGTCACTCTTACATCTGTAGAATTTCAACTGCAGTTTTGTCTCCAACTCTCTCCTGGGAATGCAATCCCTCCATTTTTTTCTGCTATTTTGTCCTTGCCTAAAGCAGTACATCTCTTTTCATTTCAGCTGTCTTGCAATCCTACAAGTTATGAGGATAGTACCTTTGCAATATCCCCACTGTATTGTGCCTACAACTTCCAGCATTTTGTGGGCATTTTAAAGGGTGATATACAAAAGCATTTTCAGTAAGATTAATTTCTTATTGACTATATAAGGATAAAAAAAGAGAATAAATGTTTCCATACTTTAGATTTCTAGCCAGTATTTAAGTCCCTCCATCTCCAAAATGGAGACGACTTTTCTCTGAGAAATTGTACGAGATGCCACACAACTAGGAATTAAATATAATCTACAGCAAGGAGCTACTCTGTGACGAACACTACTCTGCTACTGGCAATGGGAGGAATATGCCAGGTGAAATCCTGAAACAGAAACCAAATCATGAAATTATGTGGGGTGTTTCTTAAGTGATAAATAAGACAATTTCAGAGGCATGAATGATGAAAATGTATATGAATTCCTATATCTGAAATTAGTTGCCATTGTGCCTTTGGTAATCAAATACATGAACTGTGTAGCTAACAGGCAGCTGCTGTTAGATTTTTGCAGTGTTTTGAGAAATACACTCATCTACATTTAAGCTTAAGGAAATTTCAACTAAGAATCCCAGTTGCAGTCCACAGCTGCCCACATTAAGCATGGACAAGCTGCCACAATGACCATCTAGTTCACTTTATTCATTGATGGTTACTTATGCAGCCCTTCCTTATATAGTCTGAGAACTCAGTATGACTGAAATCATAGAACAACAGGAACCTGGCGGATCCCTTTTTCCAGAAGAATTAAAGGAATTATAATTTTTCTGGTTCAGACTATTATTTGTTAGAGAACATTTAGGTTCTAAACCCATAACCATTGAATTGTAGAATTCAATGACACTGAGTTATTTAGACATAGTCAATAAACTTGTTACTATTTCTCTCCTCAAGCATGCCTTCTAATTATTCAGATCTGTCATATTTCCATGAATTGTTGTTCCTCTATTACCTGGAAATCTGATTTTTATAATCACAACTTTCTTTCTGTCTAAATAATGGCATCAATTAGAATAAGTATCTCAGATACATTTTTGTTGAATTCAAGATAGTTTGTCCATCTCAGTTATATTCAGCAACATGAATTTTTACCAACTGTTACACATATATGTTGTGCATATTTCCACTTAACAATTCCTTAACACTAATGTTCATAATCAAGCAAATAGCATTTTTCCTTAAGGTTTGATTTTAACTCTGAGAATTTGAATCAAATTCATATTTTACTTAAAAAGAATTTTGCATATTTTTTCAAAATTCTAATTTGAATGACACTTAGAATTCTGACTAATCCATGTTCTCTAGCATTCTCTATAAAAAGCAATAGGAAAGGAAATAAAAGAGTTGCAAGCAAACTGGAAGCTAAATGCATATACTCTGGAAAACATAAGAAGAAATACTTGGAATCATTGAAAGTTAACCATCTTGAGTTTCAGTATGAAAATTTATTATGCCTACAAATGTAAACAAAGTAAATATGAATCACAATATCTATGAATTACAGATTGATTAAAGGCACGTGATAATTTAGCATGCTCTCTGAATTCCAAACACATAGAGAAACATAGTGATGGTTGGATCCCTTGTACATAGTGTAATTTTTCAATGAAAAAAATCACATACAAATTATACCACAAGATGGAAATACATGTATATAGCTAATTGTGAATATTTTGACACTTAAACTCCTGCATTTTTGCTATAATTCATAATGATGCATGAATAACATGATCTAAAGCTATCCAAATAATAATAAATCTAATCATATAACTCTTATTTTTTATAGTTCTAACACCATTTATTGACCGATACTGTGTGAATGATAAAATGTTTCATTAATATAAACCCAGTTACATAAAAAATGACTATGAATAGAAAGCATCTGCAAAGGAAGCTGTCAGTTTAACAATAGATTCTGGTTATGATGTATTATCATACTGTATGCCCATAATTATATTATATTTTCCATGACTCATAATTTATCTATATTTAAATAATAATATTTTTGAAGTACAAGGTAGTAATTTCAACATTTTCTTTGTTTTCTAACTGAGGTTGATGCTTCTCTGGCTTACACCTACATTTCAGAATCTATATATTGTATTAATAATTTATAAATGCATTTCTGGACATAAAATTATGACATGTCTACTTTAATAATAAATGCAAATATTTTATTTTGTTGCTCTTCTTGACAATTGCAAACTGTGAAACAGTACCCTGTGTGGTTAGAATTTTTTCCAATGTCAGCTGTGCATTGGGAGAGCACTAACACTTGGCAGCCATGAGATATTTCACTGATTCAGCTGGGCAGATGGAAGTCATTCAGGACAGACCCTAAGTACATACTGTTTATGTTTTATATTTCTCAACAACTAGACATGCTTTTATAACTTATTAACATACTCAGAAATCTATACTGTATGAAACCCCTTTATTTGTGTTTTTATTTCATGATCACTTTGAAGCCCTTATAGGATCCAAAAGTTACAACTAATGTGCTTGCTTCCCTTCAGAAATATCTACAAGTAAAGGAGCTCAAGTATTCATAAAATGAAATTATATCCATAAAATGATCTTGCCATCTCAAGAACATTATATATCACTAGACAGGCCTATTTTTAATAAGATGGAATACTCGAGTCCTACTTCTCTGAAGGTGTCTTTCACTCTACAAATCAGGCTGTTCCCACTCAGAGGTGGAAACACCACTGTTGAGGTTTTGAAGGTTAAAGAGCTGGAGGCATAGGTGGCTGGGAGGCTCCCAGAACTGTAACCAGGATGCTGTCGCTTCTCTCTTCTCTCCCATCACCTCTTGTCTTGAAAATAACTTTTTTACTCCAAAGAAGTGGCGAGGGCAGTAGCCATCAGTGCTTCACTCCCCCTTAGCTCTCTCACCTGGGAGGGATCCCAGGGGAAGTCTCAGCCACCTGGATGCAACCCCATGCATCCCTTTTACACCTGGGCCACCCCCATGATAGGCGAGATCGCCACCACCAAGTTCATCATCTCCATGTTCCTCCACACCAAGAGGCTCATGATCAAATGATAGCTGCAGACCTTCAGTCAGAGCCTGCAGGAGACATGGGCAGAGCATTACACACTCCACTGGCTCCCAGAGAAGCTGTGCAAGGGATCACAACATATTCCTGTGAGCATCAACCAGAAACTGGACCCTCTGATTGCACTGAGCAGTCAAGAGCTATTCAGGCTTCTCCCTGAACACTAACTTGCACTCTGGGCTGATGCCTATGAAGTGTCCTACAGAGTAGGACAGGATGGCTCCACCAGCGTGCTATAGGAAGTCTCACCAGCAGGAGGAAGCACTCAGAACAGCACCAAGGTGCAAATGGTAGACAGAAGAATCTGCTCAAAGGAGGTTCTCTTAAGTAGAAAAAAAAAAAACCTTCTAAAAATTATAAGATAATGCCTATCAGGCTAAGATATAGGCTATGGAAAGATGTCTTATAATGGATGGACAAATTTGATTTTTGCTTTGGGTGAGCTTTCTTGAGGATACATTATGGAACTTAAAACATGTCACAGCTTTGAAGATCTTGCACAAAATAGAATGGTAAAATAATTTTAAGTGTCAAAAGCCATGGTTTGTACAGTCCATTTCAATGACTTAGTAGCCTTTGAGACCAAGTAAATGATCATTTTATTTCCTAGGGAGTGAAGTCCTATGTTTCAGTTTCTCCAAGGCATTAAACCTAAAGTTTTATATCAGTCACTTTAATGAAAATCAATATTTCAATGAATCTTTCTCTGCAGTATATCTTGCAGATAAGTTTTCACTATTAATGCTTGAAAATTAACATTAATTTTTGGTATCTCAATAGGAAAGATAAATGTCTTTAAAATGGTAGTACTGGGAGCCGGCGCCGTGGCTCAATAGGCTAATCCTCCACCTTGCGGCGCCGGCACACCGGGTTCTAGTCCCAGTCGGGGCACCGGATTCTGTCCCGGTTGCCCCTCTTCCAGGCCAGCTGTCTGCTATGGCCAGGGGGTGCAGTGGAGGATGGCCCAGGTGCTTGGGCCCTGCACCCCATGGGAGACCAGGAAAAAGCACCTGGATCCTGGCTCCTGCCATCGGATCAGCGCGGTGCGCCGGCTGCAGCGGCGGCCATTGGAGGGTGAACCAAAGGCAAGGGAAGACCTTTCTCTCTCTGTCTCTCTCTCTCACTGTCCACTCTGCCTATCAAAAAAAAAATGGTAGTACTGGGAATTTTATGGCAAGACTTTAGCTAGCACTTAAATATCTATAAATTTACACAAATACAGACCAGTAAGCATGACCTGGGGAAATGGTCAGCTCTTGTATTTTTTTTTTTTTTTTTTTTTGCCTTGAAAGTAGCAAGTGACCAGAATCTTCCATGGCCACAGGATTTAAAAAAAAAAAAAGACTCTTTAGAAAATACCAGGCACCAGCCAGCTCTCTGTATATTTGTTAGTTTGTAGTTTTCTAAGACCAAATAAACAACTTAATTTTAGAAAGTGTAGGTCTGGTTTGTAACTCTCCTTGGACTTAATTATTTAAAAGTCTTTTCCACAAATCACCATCTATTTCATTAACTTTGTTAGTCATGTTTTATTGTGTAAATTAGGAACTGGTATAAATTTGTACAGATTGTGGCAAAGTTGTACAGATTTCTATATTTTGGATTTTGGATGAGCAATATTTCTTCTCTCTATAATAGTTTCTTATAGTGGCATTGAAAATAAATGCTTTAGAAAATGTCAGGAAATATATAACTCTGTATGTGTTTTGAATATGTCATTTTCTAAAATGTATTGGTAGATGAAAAATATGCTGTGATTTATTAAAGTCAGATATTCTAAGATTCAATTCTGCTTTTCCAATTTAAGCTGATAAGACTGAGTCTCATCTGGAAGAAGACTGAATTATGAAAGTACACACTCAAGAGAGGAAGAATATATTATTCACATTATTATTTACAGGAAGGTGCATCAGATATGTAAATGATTTCATAACATATGTATTCTGTGTATGCAATGTATGATTTCTAAGGCTAATAGGTCTATTTTATCTTTCATCTGGATTCTATGTGGTGCATTTTTGGGTAAATATTCAAATAACAGAAGTTGTATAGAATATATATGTATTTATACATTATTATAAATATATCAATTTGTGATACTAAATGGACCAAAAGTAACTCCTAAACTAGTAGTAAAAATCAATTAAAATCTATGTTTTCAATATTTTCTCATAGTGTAAATCTAGAATTTTATTTAAATAATTTTACTTAACAAGTTTACTTAAATATTCTTAGAGGCCAACATTATGGTATAGTAATATAAGTCACTGCTTGTGATGCCAGTATCCCATATCAGAGCATTGGTTCAAGTCCCAGTTGCTTTACTTCTGATCCACTTTGGCTAGTGTTCCTGGGAAGTGTTATGGGTCATGGAGGGGAGGGTGGTTACCTGAGCAAGCTCCATGTGTGCTTTTCCTCAGCTTAGCATAGAAATAAAAACATGGGAAACAATTTGCAAATAAGATGCAAAATCTTTATTTAGTTTGCAAAGCAACAGTAAAGCATCTAGCCCAACAGGAGACCAGATGGAATGCCAGAGCAGGACAATGGCTTTCAGGAAGTGCCCAGGGTTTTTATGGCATTACTGCATTTTAATTGGGTCAATCTATGGGGGTGCCCATTGGACAGGGGCTTCACATAGTCTATGTTGATTGAACTGGGGCCACCCAAGGAGATAGTGGGGGTCTCATGAAGTCAGCCAGATTCCCCTTAGGGGCTCAGGCCTCTCCTGTACTAGCTCTGGGTAGAGGATTGATGTTGTGGTTAGAACTACAGGCTCACATATACTGAACAGGAGGTTATCATGGGGAAGATGCCAGCAGGTAAAACAAGCTTTCCAGCCACAGCTTGCAGCCTGCTTGCACATTTGCAACCTCATTATGTCAGAAATTCTTTCTGTGTCTAAAAGGCCCACAGGCACTTGTCCCCCTCCCCGGATATCCTCAGGAAGGCAGCAAATTATGGCCCAAGTACTTGGCCCCTAGCCACCCTCATTGAAGACTCAGATGGAGTCTCTGGATACTAGGTTCAGCCTGGTCCAATCTCAGATGTTGGGAGCATTTGGGAAATAAACCACTAGATGGAAAATCTGCCTCTACCTTTCAGAAAAATATATACATTTAAAAAAATAAATATTTAATTTTTAATATTTTTCAGTGGGAATTTTGTATAGAATATTGTTTTTTAAGATTTTTTAAAAGATTTTATTAATTTATTTGAGAGGTAGAATTACAGACAGTGAGAGGGAGAGACAGAGAGAAAGGTCTTCCTCCCGTTGGTTCACTCTCCAAATGGTTGCAATGGCTGGAGCTGCACTGATCTGAAGCCAAGAACCAGATACTTCTTCCTGGTCTCCCACGTGGGTGCAGGAGCCCAAAGACTTGGGCCATCTTCTAGAAGAGAGCTGGATTGGAAGAGGAGCAGCCAGGACTAGAACCGGTGCCCAATGAGATGCCAGTGCCACAGGCAGAGGATTATCCTATTGTGCTATGGCGCCAGTTCCCTAGAATATTTTGAGCCCTTATTTCATTTTGCTGTACTCTCAGCATTCTTTGAGTTAGCCATTGAGTGTGAAATGAGCTATTGTATAATGGTAACACTGAAGACTGGGCAGCAGAATACTCTGGAAGTTATACTTGCTCATGATAAATGGACAACAAGGACTAACACCTTGTTAGTGACTACTGCTGTCCCTCGCCCTGTCCTGGATGACACCAAGTGTGACCACAGGGTTTCTGTGATTGGTTGACACACTGTGATCCCAGTAATCAGAATAGCTGGTGCTATTGACATTACTTCCCACAAGCAACTGAGAGCAGGTGATAAAATTAAGAAGAACTTTTTGGGGAGGTGAGAAAAATAGGAGCACAGACACATAGGCACAACCTCAGATAGGCACATCTGCACATACAACAGAAAAGCAGCCCAGAGCTGCTGCATAGGCCTGCATCAAGTTAGGGATACTAGTGTTGCTTCCATCATACTAGAACTAAAAACACTCCAGGTCTTAGAAACCCAAATAAATTGATGATATACCTCTTAGAGTTGGAAGGGTTTTACTGTCAGCACATTTATAAGGCCTTCTCTGATTACTATTTTCTGTTTCTCACATTTTCTTCCCAAGACATTTGCCTGTAGAGATAATTCCATTTAGAAATGTCCTCTCCCTTTAAATGTGTTTTGTTTATGGCCCTGCAAAAGCACTCATAATATAGATGAAAACTAACTCATTTCCTAAACTCTGGATTATTTATAGCTACCACTGAATAGTATATTCAAGATTTGGATATGTTATATGATGTGTGAAAACTTAAAATTAAAATTACAATTAAAAAACACACATGTTTCTCATGAAAATCTGAGAACTGTTAAAAGCATAAAACTGTAATGCATTCCATTGCATGTAATCATTCTATATTTATTTTGGAACACTAAATTATCTATTTTCATTCTATATGATCACCACATAATAGATAATTTGCTAGTATTTACAAGAGAGGTACAACACTTTAACATATTTTTAAAGTCTTGATAACACAATGAACATAAATATTTAATGTAAAACTGTATGATTTTCTTAAAAGCTTGGTAGCATTTTCAAATAATTTCTATTAATGATTTTTTGAGAGAATTAGAAGAATGTGCGTTTATGTGCATGTAGGTCCTCATGTATATGTATCTTTCTTAAAGTTAAGCAAATTATATTTGAGAGTAAAATGGATTTATACCACTGCAATTCATGTTTTGTGGTATGTTGACAAAATATGATATCAATGTTTATCTCACATTAAATTTTTAAAGTACATGGTAAGAACACTGAGAATTTATTTCTAGGAGATTATAATATAATTCTCTAGAGTTCTCATGCTGTTCACCAGATCTCTAAACTGATTAACCTTACAGAATTAAAACTTTATACATAGACCAGGCATTTGGTGGAGCAGTTAAGATGCCACATGAGAGGCTCACATCCCTTATTGGAGGGTCTGGGTTTGAGCCCTGGCTCTGCACTAAATTCTGGAGTCATGCTAATACATGTTTGGAGGCAGCAGGTGATGGTTGAAGTTGTAGGTCTGTCACCACAGGGGAAACTTGGGTTGAGTCCCTGGCTCCTGTTTTGACTTGGCCTAGCCCTAGGTATTGTGGTAGTTTGGATAATAAACTAAAAGGATAAATTTCTGTCACTGCCTTTCAAATCAATAATGATTAAAAACAATTTCTACCCTTTGATCTACATCATTCCATCCTATCCCAGTAACCAATGTTCTGCACTGTTTCTATGTACAGCATTTGGATCCTAAAAATTCTACATATAATCAAGACCATAAAGCAATTTAAATATTTTTTATATATCTGGTTTATACTCCAGATTCATCTGTGCTGTAGCAAATGGCTAAATAATTTTCTCTCAATAGCATTCCATTATAAAATATTTGATTCTCCATTTCTTTATTTATAATATTTCTTCATCCATCAGTGATTACTTAGTGTGTTTTCATTTCTTGGTTACTGTAAAAACGCTGTAATAAACATGGGAGCACAGATGTCTCTACCAGGTGATGACTGACTGATTTCTTTGCATATACACCCAGTAGAGTAATTGATGAGTCCTATAGTTATTCTATTTTTACTTTTTGAGGAACTTTCATATTGTCTTCATATTGGCTGTACCCATGTACATTTCCACTAATTATATAGATGGGTTCTTAGTTATCCACATCCCTGACTACACTTGTCATCTCCTATCCTTTTGACAAAAGGCACTGTAAAAGAAGGTGAAATATTATTGTATATTTGACTTGCATTTACCTGGTATGTTAGTGATATTGAGCATCTTTCTATATATCTGATGCATTGCAAGAAAATGGTTCTCTACTTATATATGTACTTTGCTATAACTTTATTTTCTATAACAAAAGATGCCAGAAGGTAATTATAATAGCATTATTTATTAAAACCCTTGCATATTTGTTTTTCCAGAAACTGGTTTGCAGCTCAGAAAAGAATAAAATATTTTTAAATAAAGATTGTTGCTTGCTTTCTGCATATTTACAGATATTCCAAGTTTTGTGCTGTTATTTGTCTCTAGTTTCACTTGTAATCACCAGATGATATATTTTATATTATTCAAACCTTTGAAATATTGAATACTTTTCTTCTAAAAAATTATGACTTAAGTCATTTCCAGACAGCATTCCATGTATACCTGGTAAGAAATATTTAACTCACCAAGAAAATAATGACTATGCCATACATTCTGAGTGTTCCTCCCACATAAGGTCTTGATGTGGTTAACAGGTGACTTGTTAGTCTTACAGACAATTAAGTCATGCATTAATGAGTTAAGGTTTAGACTGTGGTAAGGGAGTTCTTATTCTATAAGCTTACATAATATATAACTTTAAAATACATAAGACATTTCCTGTGTACTTCTTAGTTATTTTTATTTTTATTTCATCATACTATATCTTTTTATAAAAGGCACTTATTGTATAAATTAATGTAAAGTAGCCAAATCCAGCTATATAGCAGCTTCAGAAACAGACCTGACCAAAAAGTTCCCAGTAACTAGGCATGATCCAATTGTAGTGGTTATTTGTATCTCACAAATATCAGAACTTCTTTCAGGAGCTGGCTATAAAAGAGAAGATGGCCCAAGTCCTTGGGCCCCTGCAACTGCATGGAGACCTGCTAAAAGGTCCTGGCTCCTGGCTTCAAATTGGTGCAGCTCTGGCGATTGTGGCCATCCAAGGAGTCAGTGGATGGAAGACCTCACTCTCTCTGCTTCTGCCTCTCTGTACTGTGCCTTTCAAATAAATAAATAAATCTTCAAAAAAGTAATAGAAATACAAAGTAAACAATAGTAATATTTATGGAAAAATGGCAGGGTCAAGTTGTTACATATCAATAGTAACCTTGAATGTAAATGACTTCAACTCTCCAGTTAAAAGATTCAGACTGGCTGAATTGATTAAAAAACAAGAGCTCTCTATTTGCTGCTTATAATGAACACATATCACCAACAATATATACACAGAGACTGAAAAGTTATTCCATGCTAACAGAAAACAAAAAGAGTGGGTCAAGCCATCCTAATATCAGACAAAATAGACTTTAACGCAAAAATTGTTAAAAGAGACAAAGACGGCAGTATGTAATGATTAACAGGACAGTTCAACAGGAAGATGTCACTATATTAAATGTATGAACCCAATTACATCATACCTGGCAATTTTTTTCTTTTTTTTTAACTTTTATTTAATGAATATTAACTTTCCAAAGTACAGCTTATAGATTACAATGGCTTCCCCCCCATAACGTCCCTCCAACCCGCAACCCTCACCTTATCCACTCCCTCTCCCCTTCCATTCACATCAAGATTCATTTTCATTTCTCTTTATATACATAAGATCAGTTTAGCATACATTAAGTAAAGATTTCAACAGTTTGCTCCCACACAGAAACATAAAGTGAAAAATACTGTTTGAGTACTAGTTATAGCATTAAATCACAATGTACAGCACACTAAGGACAAAGATCCTACATGAGGAGTAAGTGCACAGTGACTCCTGTTGTTGACTTAACAAATTGACACTCTTGTTTATGGCCTCAGTAATCACCCTAGGCTCTTGTCATGAGCTGCCAAGGCTATGGAAGCCCCCTGAGTTCACTGACTCTGATCATATTTAGACAAAGCCATGGTCAAAGTGGAAGTTCTCTCCTCCCTTCAGAGAAAGGTACCTCCTTCTTTGATGACCCATTCTTTCCACTGGGATCTCACTCACAGAGATCTTTCATTTAGTTTTTTTTTTTTTATTTTCTCCCCCAGAGTGTCTTGGCTTTCCATGCCTGAAATACTCTCATGGGCTTTTCAGCTGGATCCGCATGCCTTAAGGGCTGATTCTGAGGCCAGAGTGCTGTTTAGGACATCTGCCATTCTATGGGTCTGCTGTGTATCTCACTTCCCATGTTGGATCGTTCTCTCCCTTTTTTATTCTATCAGCTAGTATTTGCAGACACTAGTCTTGTTTATGTGATCCCTTTGGCTCTTAGTCCTATCATTATGACCAATTGTGAACAGAAATTGATCACCGGGACTAGTGAGATGGCATTGGTACATGCCACCTTGATGGGATTGAATTGGAATCCCCTGGTATGTTTCTAACTCTACCGTTTGAAGTAAGTCAGCTTGAGCATGTCCTGAATTGCACATCTCTTCCCTCTCTTATTCCCACTCTTATATTTAACAGTGATCAATTTTCAGTTAAGTTTCAGCACCTCATCCTGGTTAGAAGGGCTCACATTCAGAAATCTACCAACAATAGATGCTGGAGAGGATGTGGGTAAAAAGGGACACTAACCCACTGTTGGTGGGAATGCAAATTGGTTAAGCCACTATGGAAGTCAGTCTGGAGATTCCTCAGAAACCTGGATATTCAGAATTCTTATATAAATATACAGCAAGGACACTCAACATATTAATCTTAAATATAATTAATAAAATTTTGAGTAAAACCAGCCAATTTCATTTCGAGTTAGTCTTTCCAATTCAGGGAAGCAACAAAAGCAGGCTGTTTCTTCTAGAGTTATTCGTCCCAGAGGCAACAAAGAACAAAGAGAAAAAAGAACAAACATCTGCTGAGTTTGACTAAAAAATACAGTGACCCTATTACACTTGGCAAGTAAAAGTAGCCTAATGACTAAAACAATATCTCAATATTGGGAGAATAACTCTATATCCTATTATGACCCACAGATTCTTGACCTTAGGCTAATAACATTTTCAATCATCTTTTGTGCAACTGTAAAGTGATAATAAGGGCAGGACAATTTATTTTCTAGTACACATAAAATCAACAGTATGTACTAATAAAGGATTTTAATCATACTGTTTTTTTGAACATCAGGTTCTACTTACATTTTACTTAAAGTGGCCACATAATTTATCATTTTCACTGCAACTATTTTAAGAATGAAAGAGATAAATGATAGTAATTACATTGGAATTACAGGCATAAATTAGGACTGATTGAGGAATACCACACCAATTAGTATTGTCAGCAGAGATATTTTATTTCTGTGTATCTTCAAGATCTATGGTGATCTAGTGGCTAATTACTTAATCACTATGAAATACTAATATAATAATTAATAGCTCTCACTGTGATCAGCTATTTGTACTCTGCAATTAAATATATGAAAATAATATTATTGGATGCCTTGCACTTCTAAAATTGTAGGGGCCTCAGACTGCACATGTCAACTCAAGTTGCACTTGAGTAATCTCCAATCTATAGATTAAGAAGTATGTCTGAGTTAGCACAGCTTTTAAATGGTGGAGTTGGGTCTTGAACCCAGGAAACAAAACTCCCAAACTCAGTGTTCTTTCTCCTACATCATGGACAGTCTCTTACTTGTTTCTTTGACCTTAAATCTACTAGAAAGTATTCCCTATACTGATTAAAAAAAAAAAAAAAAAAACACCACCACAGAAATCTGTGTTAAAACATTTTGTATTTACAATCTTTGCAAAGTTGCTTTCTATGTTTGGGAACTCAAACTCATGAGGATTTGATCAAAGTTCTGCCACCATGGTCAAGTGAAACTTCAATCTTTATAGTGATTAAATTGGACTATTGGTTGATGAAAAGAAGTAAGTGTATTCACTGTAAAGTAGACTTGACTTTTCAAATTTATTGGCTCTGGGTAAACTATTTTACCTAGCCTGATTGTTACAACAGATGAATGCTGTTGAATGCTGAGTACATTGCCCATGAAGTGGTCCTATCGGTGGGATCTTATCAAGGTCAAGGAAACCAGCAGAGTGGATATTGTTAGGGATACCTGGACACTGAATCCACTTCTTCCTCCCCAGTGCAGATACTGACTTGATATTTAGAGTTCCGTTCAAGAACTAGGATGACCATGTATATGTCAACAAGGGCTTAACAGAAGTGCAAAAATTATTTGCAACCACCTGAAGAGAGATGGAAATTAAAAAAAAAAAACTGTAGGAGGAAATGCTGGCACAGTAAGCAATGGGCTTTCCAGACCAGTGAGTCCCTACTACTGACAGCAGGTTTTCATGGCAGGAGGGAGACTAGAAAAATTATGTTAGGAGTATTATTGGGTTGAACCTTAAGGAATTACATAATTCAAATTATTTTGACCCACAAAAAAGTCAAATTCATGTGTTTTAACTAAATACCTATTTCAGCTCCATGACCTGGATGGTTAATTTTATCCTGCAAAATTTGTTTCCTGCAAAATTTTAACCCAATTGAAACACATCTATTTCTTGTCAGTTTCCAGTGCAATGAATGGATGATACATCCAAATTCATGTGCTCAAAAGTATAAATAGATTGAAAAATTAGAACAGGGGTCAGAAAATTTTCCTATACAGCCCAGATAGTATATATTTTAGTCTTGTGGGCCCATCTGTCTCTATTTCTGTATTTTCTCACTTCTGCAATTACAAACTAGAATCAACCAAAAACAGCCCCAAGCAATACATAAATAGGTGTACATAGCTCTATTCCAATAAAACTTTATTTATAAAATAGATGCCAGTCAGATCTAACATACAGATCATAGTTTGCCAACCTGATCCAGTAAAAGAATAGCAGATACATCATCAAACAAGTAGGAAAATGTAGCATTTGGCTACAACAGAGGAATTACATGTGAAAAATATGGGGGGATATAGATAAAGGGGAAGAAAAGTAAATGGGTGAAATTGTCATCAAATTCTAATTAATGTAAATGTTCAAACCTAAGGAACAACTACCTTCAATAAGCATACACCAACATCAAAACCTAAAAAAGGGTTACAAAAGCCACTATTATCCTAACAGTCACCTCCATTTCCAAAGGTCATCCAAATCAAAGCTAGAAGAACCAAAATACCTGAACATCTGTGTTAGATGGTTCTTGCACGTTGCTTTGTTCCTAATGTTGTATTTTCCCACCACAAGAGGGGTTCTAGTGAAATAGGAAAACCAATATGGCCTGGGAGTGAGAAACCCTAAAGTAGAGTCCTACAGTTAGAACCAGAAGAAAATGTTCTAGTCTTTGATCAAAGGTTTCCATGTAAAAAATGAAGGGGTTAATTTATTGCCATATATTCTACTAGCACATATATATTGTTGTTCTACACACTTAGTCTATTTCTTCTTTCAACAATCCTATATGAGAAAAATAACACATTAAATTAAGATAAATTTCCACTTGAACTTTAAAATGCATATATAAAGTACCAAATAGACACATGAACTTTTTAAAAAAGATTTTATTTATTTCTTTGATAGGTAGAATTACAGATGGAGAGAGAGAAAGGCAGATGGTCTTCTGTTTGCTGGTTCACTCTCAAAATGGCCACAAAGGCTGGAGCTCAGCTGATCTGAAGCCAGGAGCCAGTATCCTTTTTCTAGGTTTCCCATATGGGTGCAGGTGCCTAAGCACTTGAGCCATCTTTCACTGCATTACCAGGCTATAAGCAGAGAGCTAGATCAGAAGAGGAACAGCTTGGGCATGAATAGGTGCCTTTATGGGATGCCAGTCCTGCAGGCAAAGGCTTTGCCTACTACACCACAGCACTGGCCCCATACAGGAACTTTTAATGCTAAGATCTATCAATAGGTACTTTTACCACCTTACTGAGAAAGCTTCCTCATTTATCACATGTGACTTAACACTGCCGTCTTCTATGGTTTAGGGTGACTGTATTCAGGCCAACACTCTGCTGGATATCAGCTTTTGTCTTCAGGGAGAAGACACTATCCACTGTATAACTTAAAGCCAAGCTTAATTCAACTACAAAGCCAATTATAACTGGGCCACTGGGCACCAAGTGTATGCAGAATTCTAAGTCCTTTGAAAATGAGCCAGTGATAATTAGCTCTGTGTTTTGCTTTTGGATTCGGGTCAGATTCATGGTGATCAGGGCCTTCAATTCATGATCATTATCTTACACAGAGACCTAAATAGAATTACATTGAAGCCTTCATGGATCAGGTTCACATAGGCCATCTGCTCTGGGGAAATTTTGGCTTTTTTTTTTTTTTTGACAGGCAGAGTGGACAGTGAGAGAGATAGAGAGAAAGGTCTTCCTTTGCCATTGGTTCACCCTCCAGTGGCCGCTCTGGCTGGTGCACTGTGCTGATCCAAAGGCAGGAGCCAGGTGCTTCTCCTGGTCTCCCATGTGGGTGCAGGGCCCATCCTCCACTGCACTCTCGGGCCACAGCAGAGAGCTGGCCTGGAAGAGAGGCAACAGGGACAGAATCTGGAGCCCCGACCGAACTAGAACCTGATGTGCCAGCGCCGCAAGGCAGAGGATTAGCCTGTTGAGCCATGGCGCCGGCCTCTGGGGAAATTTTGGATGTGCTCTCAGCAGAACAAAAGAACCAGATTCCTGATCACCCATATTTCAATGCTGGCCCAAATCTGCCATTATGGAATCTGTAGATGTTCTGAAATTCAACTGACTCTATGATTTTTAAAGGGCTATTTTGTTTAGCACTATCAAAGTGAACAATATGGATGTGAGGCCAGATGTTTTGGATTCAATTGACTTCAGAATTAAAAATACCAAGGACATTGAGGAATAAGGTCCCATTTTTGTTTCTTTGAGTTTTTTCAATCAACTACAGTCTTTAGAATAATGTTGAAACAAAATTTATTCTCAGCAGCTAAAGCTTTGTTGGTTGTTTTCCTTCTTCAATCCAGGGCACATAGCAAACAGTATTTAGATTTACAGAGTTGATACAAACCAGAAAAAGAGGGACCCTCCTTGAAATAATCTCAGGTTTTTGTTTTTTTTTTTTTTTTTTTTTTGTCTCTGCAAGGTTTGGACTGAGAATTTCCTGACTATAGGCTATTTGATATGATGCAATCTGACAAAAACAGTGGAAACTCTTTTTGCCATCATAGTTTTAAATGATACCAAGATAAACTTCAACATACCCACTAGTATGTCCAAGACCCATAAAGTATTACAAAGGGAACACCCAAGAAAATCATAAAACAAAAACAATGAATTTACTTCTATTAATATTTATTTTAAAACAGAGAACTTCAATTATCGCTGTTCAAATAACACCACTGATTTTTAAACATTTATATATATATATATACTGTACATAAATGCATTTTAAAATATTTATTTATTTATTTGAAAGGCAGTTATCCACACACACACACACACACAGAACTTTCACTCACTGGTTCACTCCCCAAATGGCCACAAGGGCTAAAGTTGGGCCGGTCCAAAGTCAGGCGATTGTTCTGAGTCCCACACATGGGTGTAGAAGCCCAAGAACTTGTGCCATAACCTGCAGCTTTTCCAGGCACAGTAGCAGGGAGTTGGATCAGAAGTGAAGTAGCTGGACTCCAAAGGGCACCCATATGCAACGCTGGTATTACAGGCAATGACTTTACCCACTACAACACAATGCCAGCCCCCACATACACATTTTATATTTTACCTCTAAACTGCTTATTCAAAATTTAATAATAATTTCTAATAAAATAAGATTTATATTTTAAAACAAAAATGGTTTACTACTCATAAATGTATCCCACATGATACGAATATTCTAGTGATTTAGTGCTTACTAATGTAAGAAGATAATTTTCCCACTTTGTGACATGGTTATAAGATTTAAAACTGATTGTCTTGTCTATTGAGTTTACTTATATTTTTTTTTGGACAGGCAGAGTGGCTAGTGAGAGAGAGAGAGACAGAGAGAAAGGTCTTCCTTTGCCATTGGTTCACCCTCCAATGGCCACCGTGGCTGGCACTCTGCGGCCGGCACACCACGCTGATCCGATGGCAGGAGCCAGGTGCTTCTACTGGTCTCCCATGGGGTGCAGGGCCCAAGCACTTGGGCCATCCTCCACTGCACTCCCTGGCCACAGCAGAGAACTGGCCTGGAAGAGGGGCAACCGGGACAGAATCCAGTGCCCTGACCAGGACTAGAACCCAATGTGCTGGTGCTGCAAGGCGGAGGATTAGCCAAGTGAGCTGTGGCGCCAGCCTAGAGTTTACTTATAATACATCTTATGTCATTAACTGAAAGCTTTGAAAATCTGTCAATACCCAAAATATTCTCTCCCCCCAGGGAATCACTGAATTACACCCATAGCTTGATGATTTATTATTCCTCAACAAAGCATTGAGTTCTCCATTCTAATGATGTTTATAGTTACAATATGTTGACTACAGCCAGTTTTATCATTGTAAGATCATTTCTGCTTTATACAGAAAGCTCTTGCTATCAAATATTGAGTCTTCTGGGGAAAAAGTTAAAAAAGTTTAGAGTAGAGGTTTCTCAGTACAGGTTACAGTGTTAGCACAAATATGGCAGACTATATAAACAGCTTAGGATATCACGTACAGGATTTCTTCATTTCTGAATCAGATGAATTTCTAGAATTACAAGGCTTAACCAAGAACCACGAAATTAAGATAGACATCTACGACAATGACTGTTGACTTTCAATGTAATTTCTGTTAAGTACTTTAGCTGTGTTATTTATATTTCATCTTCTAGGACATAAAATACTTTATATAGATTATAATATTCAACAAGGCCAAAACTGTATATCAACCTTTAATTGTTGGGTTTATATATTTGTCCTAAAAGATGATTCAGCTAGCTACAGTTATAATATTCATCCACAAAGTTAGTTTCCATGTCTGATTAACCTATAATTGTTAACTGTGTCAATAAAACATTTTAATACAACTATCATTTTAATGTTGATAATATTCATCAAACATGTGGATTTGGGGAGAAATACAAGAAAGCTTACTTTTAAAAAGATTAAATTATGACAGTACTCCAGTGAAGCCATATAATATACTTACATAATTTTGATAATACCATAACATTAGGGGAATTAACTGGTTATGTTGCTTACTCATGAGGAAAATGGTCTTTGCCTAGTAGAACTAACTATACTCTCTTTTGTCTTGCTAAACTAGTTCCCAGACAGTGGATTTTCTGAAATTACTGATTGTGGTCATCCTGGTTTCATGAATTTATGTAAAGGTAATATAATCATATCACATATGCCTTAGTGAAAGAAAGGAGTCTGCTACCTACAAATAGATTTCACTTGGGGGTTTTACTACATCTACTAATCCTAAAAGTACTTTGAAGGACCAAATAACTTTTTCATCCTCATGAACCCAGATACAGAAGTATAGTTTTTTTAAGAGAGAAAAAATGGGTCTATCTCAAAAGAAACAGTTGCAGGGCATAGCCAATATGTTCTATCAGGAGTAGGAGAATATGTATGGGGTTGGGTCCTGAGGGTACAGGACAAAATTAGGAAAGGGGCATTTCTCAAAGTGAGAGCACTCATTGAAAACAAAGGATTTTACTATCAAGAATTCCAAATGGTGATGCTAATGCTAGCATGACATCTGAAATTGAATAAAAATAATCCATGTTAAGTGAGGTACAAATACCTGAATTGCCGTGACAGAGAAACAATCGAAATCTCACAGTAATTATGCTTCAGTTATTAAATTAATACAGAAGTATATTTAAAATTGAAAAACTTATAAAACGACTATTTTTCTACAAGAGGCCCAAAGACAATCCATTTATGAAACTTATAAAATGTGTGTTGGTGAGAAAGGCACTGTCATTTCTGAGTACCACAGAGGTGAATCTTCTCTCTAGGTCACTCCTGATGGTGGGAAATGTCATAAACACTGGGAACTCAGCAATTTGAATGTCAAGATTCCAAAACAATAATAATAGGGACTCGGTGGAAGTACTTAACTATTGAAGCAAGCTGTGTTCACTTTGAATAAGAATGAAATAGCAGCCAAGGGTACTTGATCAAGAGAGCTATGGAAATGCTTATTATAGCATGCATCCCTAGAAACAACATGAATTCTCAGATAAAAAGGGCAGTGCTCAACTGATGCAATCTAAACACTTTAAGATCAGTTCATAAGACGAGTGAGAGCACATGTTCCATCAGTCATATTTCTGTTGTTCCTGTACATAAGCCAGTTTTCAAACACAAATCTCACTTGATTGAAGTAGATGACAAGTTCCCAGATATGTGTAACATCACATCAAGCATATAGGTTAACATTCTTCCAGTCTCTAACTAAAACAATCTGTCACATTTATGTGGGTAGTGGCACAGTGAGGGGAGATAAATGCCCTAATATTTTTTACCTGTATAAGGAAACCTCACAGCAAAAGATCACAGGGAATTCAAAGCATATATTAGAACTTATCTTTGGCAAATGGCAGGGCAAAGTTACCACTTATCATTAGTCACTTTGAACGTGAATGGCCTGAACTGTCCAGTTAAAAGACACCGATTGGCTGATTGGGTTAAGGAACAAAACCCATCTATATGCTGCTTACAAGAAACACATCTTTCCAACAAAGATCCATACAGACTGAAAGTGAAAGGCTGGAAAAAGATATACCATGCCAACAGAAATGAAAAAAGAGCGGGCGTAGCCATCTTAATATCGGACAACATAAACTTTACCACAAAAACTGTTAAGAGAGACAAAGAGGGACACTATATCATGATTAAGGGATCAATTCAACAGGAAGATATAACAATTATCAATGTATATGCACCTAACTACAGGGCATCGGTTTATCTAAAAGATTTGTTAACGGACTTAAAAGGAGACTTAGACCCCAATACAGTAGTACTGGGGGACTTCAATACTCCACTCTCAGAAATAGACAGATCATCCGGTCAGAAGATCAACAAGGATACAGTAGATTTAAACGACACTATAGCCCAAATGGATCTAACAGATATATACAGAACTTTCAATCCTACAGCTAAAGATTTTACATTCTTCTCAGCAGTACATGGAAGCTTCTCTAGGATTGACCACATACTAGGCCATAAAGCAAGTCTGAGCAAATTCAAAAGAATTAGAATCATACCATGCAGCTTCTCAGACCATAAAGGAATGAAGTTGGAAATTAGTAACTCAGGAATCCCTAGAGCATACGCAAACACATGGAGATTGAACAACATGCTCCTGAATGAACAATGGGTCATAGAAGAAATCAAAAGAGAAATCAAAAACTTTCTGGAAGTAAATGAGGATAACAGCACAACATACCAAAACTTATGGGACACAGCAAAAGCAGTGTTAAGAGGAAAGTTTATATCAATAGGTGCCTACATCAAGAAAGTGGAAAAGCACCAAATAGATGAGCTTTCTATTCACCTCAAGGATCTAGAAAACCTACAGCAAACCAGACCCAAATCTAGTAGGAGAAGAGAAATCATTAAAATCAGAGAAGAAATCAACAGGATTGAATCAAGAAAAACATTACAAAAAATCAGCCAAACGAAGAGCTGGTTTTTTGAAAAAATAAACAAAATTGACACCCCATTGGCCCAACTAACTAAAAAAAGAAGAGAAAAGACCAAAATCAATAAAATCAGAGATGAAAAAGGAAATGTAACAACAGACACCACAGAAATAAAAAGAATCATCAGAAATTACTACAAGGACTTGTATGCCAGCAAACAGGGAAACCTATCAGAAATGGATAGATTCCTGGACACATGCAACCTGCCTAAATTGAACCAGGAAGACATCGAAAACCTAAACAGACCCATAACTGAGACAGAAATTGAAGCAGTAATAAAGGCCCTCCCAACAAAGAAAAGCCCAGGACCAGATGGATTCACTGCTGAATTCTACCAGACGTTTAAAGAAGAACTAACTCCAATTCTTCTCAAACTATTCAGAACAATCGAAGAAGAGGGAGTCCTCCCAAATTCTTTCTATGAAGCCAGCATCACCTTAATTCCTAAGCCAGAGAAAGATGCAGCACTGAAAGAGAATTACAGACCAATATCCCTGATGAACATAGATGCAAAAATCCTCAATAAAATTCTCGCCAATAGAATGCAACAACACATCAGAAAGATCATCCACCCAGACCAAGTGGGATTTATCCCTGGTATGCAGGGATGGTTTAATGTGCGCAAGACAATCAATGTGATTCACCACATTAACAGACTGCAGAAGAAAAACCATATGATTCTCTCAATAGATGCCGAGAAAGCATTTGATAAAATACAACACCCGTTCATGATGAAAACTCTAAGCAAACTGGGTTTGGAAGGAACATTCCTCAATACAATCAAAGCAATCTATGAAAAACCCACAGCCAGCATCCTATTGAATGGGGAAAAGTTGGAAGCATTTCCACTGAAATCTGGAACCAGACAGGGATGCCCACTCTCACCACTGCTATTCAATATAGTTCTGGAAGTTCTAGCCAGAGCTATTAGGCAAGAAAAAGTAATTAAAGGGATACAAATTGGGAAGGAAGAACTCAAACTATCCCTCTTTGCAGATGACATGATTCTTTATTTAGGGGACCCAAAGAACTCTACTAAGAGACTATTGGAACTCATAGAAGAGTTTGGCAAAGTAGCAGGGTATAAAATCAATGCACAAAAATCAACAGCCTTTGTATACACAGACAATGCCATGGCTGAGGAAGAACTTCTAAGATCAATCCCATTCACAATAGCTACAAAAACAATCAAATACCTTGGAATAAACTTAACCAAGGACGTTAAAGATCTCTACGATGAAAATTACAAAACCTTAAAGAAAGAAATAGAAGAGGATACCAAGAAATGGAAAAATCTTCCATGCTCATGGATTGGAAGAATCAATATCATCAAAATGTCCATTCTCCCAAAAGCAATTTACAGATTCAATGCAATACCAATCAAGATACCGAAGACCTTCTTCTCAGATCTGGAAAAAATGGTGCTGAAATTTATATGGAGACACAAGAGACCTCGAATAGCTAAAGCAATCTTGTACAACAAAAACAAAGCCGGAGGCATCACAATACCAGATTTCAGGACATACTACAGGGCAGTTGTAATTAAAACAGCATGGTACTGGTACAGAAACAGATGGATAGACCAATGGAACAGAACTGAAACACCAGAAATCAACCCAAACATCTACAGCCAACTTATATTTGATCAAGGATCTAAAACTAATTCCTGGAGCAAGGACAGTCTATTCAATAAATGGTGCTGGGAAAATTGGATTTCCACGTGCAGAAGCATGAAGCAAGACCCCTACCTTACACCTTACACAAAAATCCACTCAACATGGATTAAAGACCTAAATCTATGACCTGACACCATCAAGTTACTAGAGAACATTGGAGAAACCCTTCAAGATATTGGCACAGGCAAAGAATTTCTGGAAAAGACCCGGGAGGCACAGGCAGTCAAAGCCAAAATCAACTATTGGGATTGCATCAAATTGAGAAGTTTCTGTGCTGCAAAAGAAACAGTCAGGAGAGTGAAGAGACAACCGACAGAATGGGAAAAAATATTTGCAAACTATGCAACAGATAAAGGGTTAATAACCAGAATCTACAAAGAGATCAAGAAACTCCACAAAAACAAAACCAACAACCCACTTAAGAGATGGGCCAAGGACCTCAATAGACATTTTTCAAAAGAGGAAATCCAAATGGCCAACAGGCACATGAAAAAATGTTCAAGGTCATTAGCAATCAGGGAAATGCAAATCAAAACCACAATGAGGTTTCACCTCACCCCGGTTAGAATGGCTCACATGCAGAAATCTACCAACAACAGATGCTGGCGAGGATGTGGGGAAAAAGGGACACTAACCCACTGTTGGTGGGAATGCAAGCTGGTCAAGCCACTATGGAAGTCAGTCTGGAGATTCCTCAGAAACCTGAAGATAACCCTACCGTTCGACCCAGCCATCCCACTCCTTGGAATTTACCCAAAGGAATTTAAATTGGCAAACAAAAAAGCGGTCTGCACCCTAATGTTTATTGCAGCTCAATTCACAATAGCTAAGACCTGGAACCAACCTAAATGCCCATCAACGATAGACTGGATAAAGAAATTATGGGATATGTACTCTTTAGAATACTATACCGCAGTAAGAAACAACGAAATCCAGTCATTTGCAACAAAATGGAGGAATCTGGAACACAACATGTTGAGTGAAATAAGCCAGTCCCAAAGGGACAAATACCATATGTTCTCCCTGATTGGTGATGACTGACTGAACACCAAGAGGGAAACCTGTTGGAGTGAGGTGGACACTATGGGAAATGGTGGCTTGATCAGCATAGCCCTGACTGTTAATGAACAACTTAATACATTATCCCCCATAGTAGTTTTTTTTATCTGTTCTACTTAATATGACTGGTTTAGATCTGTAATTGATGCACAGTTATTCTTAAGTGTTGAAAATTAACTGAAATGTGATCCCTGTTGAACATGGTGGTGGGAATGGGAGAGGGAAGAGATGTATAATTTGGGACATGCTCAGGCTGACTTGCCCCAAGTGGTGGAGTTGGAAGCATACCAGGGGATTCCAATTCAATCCCATCGAGATGGCATGTACCAATGCCATCTCACTGTTCCAGGTGATCAGTTTCAGTTCACAGTTGGTCATGGTGAAGGGACTGGGAGTCAAAGGGAACACATAGACAAGTCTAGTACCTGCTAACGCTAACCGATGGAGTAAATAAAGGGGAGAGTGATCCAACATGGGAAGTGAGATACTCAGCAGACTCATAGAATGGCAGATGTCCTAAATAGCACTCTGGCCTCAGAATCAGCCCTAAAGGCATTCGGAGCTGGCTGAAAAGCTCATGAGAGTATTTCAGGCATGGAAAGCCAAGACACTCTGGCAAAAGATCTCTGTGAGTGAGATCCCAGTGGAAAGAACAGGTCATCAAAGAAGGAGGTACCTTTCTCTGAAGGGAGGAGAGAACCTCCACTTTGACTATGACCTTGTCTAAACAAGATAAGAGTCGGAGAACTCAGAGGGCTTCCATAGCCTTGGAAACTCATGACTGGAGCATAGGGAGATTACTGATGCCATAGACAGGAGTGTCAATTGGTAAAGTCAACAACATGAGTCACTGTGCACTTACTCCTCATGTAGGATCTCTATCCTTAATGTGCTGTACATTGAGATTTAATGCTATAACGAGTACTCAAACAATATATTTCACTTTGTGTTTCTATGGGGGTGCAAACTGTTGAAATCCTTACTTAATGCATACTAAACTGATCCTCTGTAAAAAAAAAAAAAAAAAAAAAAAAGAAATTATCAATTCCCAACTTGACTCTCACTGGGATTAAACATGACAATAGGTCTGCTCTGATTTCATCATCATTTAAAAAAATCATCTATTATTTTTCACTTTATGTTTCTGTGTGGGAGCAAACTGTTGAAATCCATACTTAATGTATACTAAGCTGATCTTCTGTATATTAAGATAATCGAAAATGAATCATGATGTGAATGGAAGGGGAGAGGGAGTGGGAAAGGGGAGGGTTGTGGGTGGGAGGGACGGTATGGGGGGGAAGCCATTGTAATCCATAAGTCGTACTTTGGAAAATTATATGCATTAAATAAAAGTTTAAAAAAAAAAAAGTGGAATCACAGTCCTATTTTAGAGTAGCTGTGCATGGGGCACTGGTAGAAAACAGTGTTCTAGTCCAAGGTTAGTTTTCAAAGAGTCTACTGGTTCCCCAAGCCCAGCATAGCTAATGTCCCTGGTCTCAAGCTGTAGAATTGGAAGGGAAATACAGAGTAATGGGAAGAATTGGTTTCATGGCCTATAGTGTAAGAGTAAGTCCTCTAGCCATTCTTCCAGCCATAACTAAGTCAAAATCTATGTGACAATCAGAAGCAGTGGGTATTAGATAATATTCAACTATCAATTTTGAAAGTTGGGATGATGGTACTGGATTTATGTTCTTAAAAAGTATTATCTGCTTACATGCTACCCTTAAAAACTAAATAAAGCAGGAGGCAGAGATAGTGAACCCAACATATCCAGATTTAATTCATCAGTTGAAACATTACAAAGCCAGATACTGGAGAATGATGTTAGACTATCATAAATTCCATCCATGCCAAGGATCAGAAATGGTAAATGAGAGCTGGGAAAGAACAACACCGGAGATGTAAAACATGGCCTTAAGAATGATGACCATAAGAGTATGCTAAGGGCTAGCCTTCTTCTTAATGACCCAGCAGGGCTAGTGCACTGCACTAATGAGTTGAAGACCAAATGGCCTATATTCAGTTCCAATAAGGCCATGATTGTCTATGCCATGAGCCAGTAAACAGGTGACTGTCATCCAGAGGGGTGCCTGTGGGGTTCCAGGCCTAGTATGCCAGGGGCTAGCTACTGGTGGTTATCTGGGTAGATGGGCCACCTGGATGTCAAGGAAGGACTAGAGGAACCCATGAGATTTACTTGAAATGAGTCATCTTAGAAGTCCCTCTCACCACCACATCAGTAGAGAGCATTCTGACTTTGTTGTGGATGGCCAGATTGGGTGCTAGCCTGTGGATAATGGATGGAGAGAAGTCAGGGAGAACAGCACCTGGTGGTACACTGGATATGTAGCACAGCAGGAGTCTGATGCTGTGAAGACTCCTTGGATGATTGTGCCTGGGAACTTTAGGGGCTGTGATCATCAGAGCCAGGAGAGTGGGTTTGGCCTCCATTGGGAGTCCTCATAAAATAATAGATGAATCAGCATTTGGGAACTACACTTAAGATAGATCTTTAGAGGCCCACATCCTGCATCTGAGCACATAGGTTTGAGACCCCACACTACTACCAATCCAGCTTCTTGCTAAAACACACTCTAGAAGGCAGCAAGTGATAGCTCAACAACTTGGGTCTCTGCCACCCAGACTGAGTTCTGGGATCTTCACTTCAGGCTGGCTCAGTCCCAGCTATTGTGAGCATTTGATGAGAGAATCAGTGGATAGAATATCTGTCTTAGTGCCTTTAACACGAATAACACTGATTAAAGTTTTAATAAACTGCTGAACCCAAATGTGGCAGAATGGGACTACTCTGGTCTTCTTCCTGTCCCACAGGGATGGCAGTCAGATAAACTCTATGAAAAACACCTAAATGCCTCAGCAGCTCTTTTCTCAATTGTGCACCATCATTTGTTGTAAGAAAATTTATGCTGCAATATGCAATTTGTCAGTCTCCAAACAAGCATTCTGCACCTAGGACACCATCAACTGTGCTTTTGAGATGATCTTGGCATCTTTTCAGTGATGGCTATCAGCTCTCCAGTCCCTGTCTGTTGAGTTACAGATCACTTCCTGTCAGGAACATATGTGCACCAGGTGTGTCTTTCTCACTGAGTCTTTGTCTTGGGTCTTTGAACAGGCTTTCTATTTCCATCTCTATCAAAGGTCATACCTTGGTATGGAGTTCCTTAGTATGGGCAGCAATCTTCCTCTTCCTGACAGTAGATGTGGCCATCGCTTATGTGCTAGGCTAGAACAGTAAGAACTTGAAGTGCAGGCAGCAGTCACCTGGTGCTCTCAGAATCACTATTTCACAGCTACCAAAACTCTTGTTTATGCAATTTAGAGGACCTGAGTCTCAAATAATCCCATTGGATCTGTCATGCTTATAGACTGCTGCTATAAGCACACAATACACATTATAGGGTGTAAGATATCCCTTAAGAAGCTGTAGTGTCTAACTGGGAATGTATGAAGCAGAGGTGGTGTGATGCCCTGGGTGATTCTGTGGATTTTGTTGGCAGTGTTAGCCCAATGTCCAGCAGACAGATTTCTTTTTTTTTTGGGGGGGGGGTGGCAGCACCATGGCTCAATTGGCTAATCCTCCGCCTGTGGCGCCGATACCCCGCGTTCCTTTTTTTTTTTTTTTTTTTTTTTTTTTTTGACAGGCAGAGTGGACAGTGAGAGACAGACAGAGAGAAAGGTCTTCCTTTTTGTTGTTGGTTCACCCTCCAATGGCCGCTGCAGCCAGCGTGCTGCGGCCAGCACACCGCACTGATCCGATGGCAGGAGCCAGGAGCCAGGTGCTTATCCTGGTCTCCCATGGGGTGCAGGGCCCAAGCACTTGGGCCATCCTCCACTGCACTCCCTGGCCACAGCAGAGAGCTGGCCTGGAAGAGGGGCAACTGGGACAGAATCTGGTGCCCCTACCGGGACTAGAACCCAGTGTGACGGCGCCGTAAGGTGGAAGATTAGCCTAGTAAGCTGCGGCGCCAGCCCAGCAGACAGATTTCTGACTCTCACAGGACAAACAACAGAACCTTTCTGCAGCCTTATTTGCATGACCGTTCATGTAGAGGATATTAAAGATTCTCCAGTAAAATTGTTAATATAATCAAATACAACAAAGTTTCATAATACAAAATAAGCATAGTAAAAGTAGCTGTCTTTTTATAAACTAAAAATTAACAATAATAAAGGAAATAACAAGAACAACTGAATTTTCAATAGCATCAAAAGGAATAAAATAATTAGGAATAAATTTAACCAATGAAATAAAATATCTAAACACTGAAAACTATAAAGGATTACTGATAGGAATTAAAGATGGCCCAAGTAAATGGAAATATATCCTGTGTTTGTGGATTATAAAATATATGTAAGAAATCAGTATTGGGGCTGGCTTTGTGGTATAGTGGGTAAAACTGCTGCTGTGATGCTGACATTCTTATGGGAGCTGGTTCAAAACCAGCTGCTCCATTTCTGATCTAGCTCCCTGCTAAAGCACCTGGGAAAATCAGTGTAGCATGGCCCAAGTCCTTGGGCTCATGGCACCCACGTGGGAGACCCAGAAGAAGCTACTGGCTTTGGCCTGTTTCAACCCCAGCTGTTGCAGCTATTTGGGGAGTGAACTAGTGGATGGAAGATCTCTCTCACTGTATGTAACTATGTCTTTCAAAAAATTTTTTAAAAAGAGAAAAACTTTCATTAAAAATGAAATCAATATGATCTGAAGTGATCTATAAATTCAACATATTCTTTATAACATTCCAATACTTACTTTTAGCAGAAATTAAAAAAAAAAACTATACAGAAAATTCACATGGAATGTCAACAATTCAAATACACAAAGTATTACTGAAAATATGATAAATATCAAAAGCAAAAGTCATCAAAACAATGCATTATTACTGCAAAAACAGATAGACCAAAGGAGCAGACTACAGAGGTTAAGTGTGGGCATTCGGCCCATCATTTAAGATGCTGGCTAAGATGCCTTCACTCCATATTACAGTTCAATGTTTAGCTCTGACTCCTGACTCCAGTTTCTTGTCAATTTGGACTCTAGGAGGCAGTGGTGATGGTACAACTGGCTCCCTGCCAGCCAAATAGGAGGCCATGATTGTGTTTCTGGCTTCTGGCTCTGGTCTCAGTTCTATCCCAGACCTGGTTACTGCAGACATTTGGGGAGTGAACCAAAAGGTAGGAGCTCTATCTCTATGTAGTTCTCAAATATAAACAAAGAAAATGTTACAGATAAATAATTAATGTAATAATTTATGCTAATAAAAGGAAATCAAAATTTGATATCCTCATTGATAGAGGAAAATTTTTGACTAATGCAGTTTATGATTAAAACCCTAAACAAACTAGGAATTGAAGAGAACTTCAAGAAGGGCACCTATGGGAAATCTACAGTAAACTCCTATAAGATGAAAACAAACCACAAATACTCTTAGGAGTTCTACTCAACAGTGTATTACAGGATTCTGCTAAAGACCTCATAATAAAAAATTCAACTCTCCAAATTAGAAACAAAAGAGCAAACTTGGCTTGTAATGCCTAACACATAATCTTGTATGTAAAATATATCCTAAGGAACTCACTATAGACCCACTCAAAGTAAAATTCAGTAATGTTGCAAAATATAAAAGATTCAAATATCAATCATATTTCTGTTTAGTAGCAATGAACATTCTGAAAATATAATCAATGAGAACATTCAATGTAGCATCACAGAATGAAAATAGCACTAAGGAATTAAAATAAGACCATGGATTTTATACTAAAATTACAAAGTATAATTAAAAAGCATAATAAAATGAAGCAGTGATTTCAGTAACACATTTTAATATTACAAAAGAGGTATGCTTAAAGTTAGTCGTTGTGAAAATGCAAATCAAAGCCTCTGGACAATCCAACTTCACAGTCAATAAAATGACTGATTCAGCCATAGGTAAACAAACTTCCAATAAAACTGTGAGACCACTAGGAAAAATAATTTGGCAGTTTCTCAGCATGTTTTACATGGGATTATTGATTGCCTCAGCAGTTTCCTTCCAAGATACATCACTAAAAGATACAAAGCCCGCATGCACCCAAATACTCACTTCAGCAATATTCATGAAACCCAAATGTGAAAGCAACCCAAATACTGATGTGGAAAAACAACAATATGTAGTATATCTTTTATAATGCTATAGTATTTAGAAATCAAAAATAACTATTAAATGACAGACTACAAAAGTAATGAAACTCAAAAAATGAAAAAAGAGAGAAAAGAAATAAAAAGCAAAACCACACATACTGTAACACTATATGAGTCCAATTATGGGTCAGTCCAGAAAAGGTCAATGTCTGGAGACAAAATTTGGATTAAGACCTGTCTGGGACTAATAGTCATGAAGAGGTACTGTAAATAATATGAAACATTTGTGGAATTAATGAAAATGGGCTTATCTTATACTGTGCTTATGATTATATGACTACCAAAGTAGTACAAAGCATGGAACACACACTGAAAACATGGGACAGTTAGGACTGCACAGACAGGCTTATGAGTTTGGGCTTCACAGAAGAAACTAAAAACCAATAAATATGAGGGGGCTTCAAGTATTTTGTGGAACATGAAATTAAAATATGTTCATTTTATTTCAAAAATATTTGAAAGCATGAATATGAGGGGACTTTAAATTCATGGACAATATTTTGTATGAAAGAACTATACATATGTTTCAAGAAATTTCTGCATCAAAATTAACCCAACATTTAATTCCACATTTCTTGTTTGATATTGCCCTAATTCTTATTCCATATACACTTTAAGAAATAATTTATTTTTTTCTTACATGAAACAGTTTAAAATATTAATCATTAATTTAAGGTAAAATACTGCCTCCTGATTGCTCCACTTAACATGACAAAATATCAGTCCATGTGTTCTAGATTATGTTTGTATTAATAAACTACTTCCAAAGATCACATTAATTGTGATACTAATTTAAATATTTCAACAACTTGTAACATTATACACTAAGTAAAATGTTGTTTTTTTAATTTTTTATTGACAATAATTGTACATATCTATGGAATACAGTATAAGCTTTTAATCCATGTGTATTGATCAAATCAGGGTAAACAACACATTCCCTTCTCAAAATTACAATTCACAATTCTATTTGTTCATAAAATATAAGATTATGGACTATAGTTACTCCAATATGCTATGTAACACTAGGAACTTACTCCTATCATTTAACTCTGATTTGGTACCAATTATTCCATGCAGTTTTTACAAATTCATTAATTAATTAGTGTGGAAGAAAAAGAGATGTGCACAGAGACAGAGAGGAAGAGAACACCCTCATCTATTTGTTCACTTCACAAATGCCCAATAAAGCTATGGCCATGCCAGACCAAGCTGAAGCCAGGAACTCAACCTGGGTCTCTCAGGTGGGTGGCAAGGATTCACTACCTCAACTATCACTCCCCCCCATCCAGGAACACACATTAGCAGGAAGCTGGAAGTGGAAGATGTAACTTTAGCCCAGACACCCCAATATGGGACATGTGCATTCTAAACAAGGTTGTAACACAATGTCCATCCCTCCAGGAAAGTTTTGAATTACCTCCACATCTCTGGCTTGCAGAGAGGGGACACAGCCCCATGAGCCCAACCCCATCACTGCACAGTCTGTTTCTCCCCATCATCCCAAACTCTTCTCATGTCCCTCTCCCTGAATTCTCCCCTTCTGTGGTACCCCAATACAGACAGGGCAGAGCAACAGAGCACAGCAAGATGGGCCTGGGAGATGAGATAGCAAGTGATGGTAAAACTGGACTCTGCCAGTTTCTACCTTATCACTGTTCAGCTCCAGGCACAGCATCAGGGGTGCTTGATCAAGTGACAATGGGTTCACTGAGTGTACTCATTGGACATTTTGGGGGCCAGCATTGGAGGCAGGGGCAAATTGGCCATCCACATGCCAGAATCTGAAAGTGAATCATTATATTACACCATGCCTGAAAATCAATCCAAATGGATTGAAGGCTTACACAGAAGATCTCAGAACTTAAAGCTCCTTAAATACTGGGAGCAAATCCATTGGCTTTAGCTTCAGCAATAATTTGGATATGACACAAAACGCATAGGTGACAAAAGCAAAAATAAGGAAGTATGATTGCAAAAAAAAAATGAAAATGGAATACTTTCATTTTCATTTGGAAAATATTATATTCAGTGAAGGAAGTCAGTCTCAGAAACACAAATACTAAATGAACTCCCTGATCTGTGGTAACTAAAGTATGCCTCAAAGGTAATCTATAGAAATGCAAGTGACACTTTGAGATGTAATGACATTGAACAGCCCTTGTCTCCACTGTTGAGGAACAGTGTTGTTGTTGTTGTTGTTGTTTTCATGCTATTTGTTTAACTCTTTATTTAGTGTAGGGTTAATCTTTTGTGTTTAAAATTAATAGAAAATATATCTTAGATAAATCTTAGCAAAAAATAAGGTTGGGAATAGGAGGGGGAAGAGGAAGAAGGGTGGGGGGGTGCAGGTGAGAGGGAGGCCAGGATGGAAAGGATCACTATGTTCCTAAATTTGTATTTACAAAATGCTTGAAGTTTTTATATCTTAAATAAAAGGTTTATAGATTTAAAACAAAGCTGAAGATGTCACCAGAGCTGTGGCATAGCAGAGAAAAATAAAAACCTGCCCCCTAAAGTGCTGGCATCCCACGTGCACACTGATTTGAGTGCCGGCTCCTCCACTTCCCATCCAGTTCTCTGCTATGGCCTGGAAGGGCAGTAGAAGATGGCCCAAGAGCTTGGGAGACCCAAAAGAAACTCCTGACTTGTGGGTACAGATCAGCCCAGCTCTGGCCATTGCAGCCATCTGGGGAGTGAACCAGAAAATGGAAGATGTCTCTTGCTGTCTGTCTGCTTCTGTCTCTCTGTAACTCTCCTTCAAATAAATAAATATTTTTAAAAACTGAAGAAAGATTCTGCATACTAACAGAAAAAAATAAGAAAGAAATAAATGAGAGAAAATCTTGGCAGATGATAGTAAGAGTAATGTAATAATATAAAGAACATACATATTGCAAAAGCAAATACTGTAATAAAAATGGACAAAGTATTTGATCAGATTTTCCAATCAACGTATGCAAGCAATCATGTGAAAAATGGCTCAGCAATGCTAATAAAAACCATAATGCCTACTACCTCACATAGGCTAAAAAGATATTATCAAAAAGTAAAATAAAATCAAAAGTGTCAAATGCTGAATCACATGTGGAGAAAAGCAAATTCTGACATTTTTCACAATTTGGATCCAAAAGTACCGATGTGGACATTACACTATTTGGAATATCACAGAGAATGATAAATACCACATACTCTCATGTATATGTGGAATATAATAAAGTCAAATGAAAGACGGAACAGAATGGTGGTTACCATGAGCCTGAGAGTGGAGGAAATGGAAAGATGTTACTGGAACAATACACATTTACAATTATGGGATAAATTAACTCCTTGAGATATAATATACAACACAATAACGAGATGAATACAGCATTAGATATAACTTATTAAAAACTTAAGTACTCTTTTATGAATGATGTAAGTTGATGGATATGAAAGTTGGATTGTCCTAATAATTTCATGATATATATGCACATGGGGACTCCAAATGTTTTGTGAAAATAGGTTTAAAAATAATGTTAATTTTCCATATACTTTTGAAATTCCAGTAATGTATCAAAATATCAGGTTGCACGCCTTCAGTAAAAACCAATTTTGTCAATTGTACTCAAATAATCTTGAAAAATTACCTTGTTAAAATACAAATTAAAAATAACTTAGGAATCTAAGTTTTACTTTATCTTTGGGACTGAGAAGGTAATCATGGAACAGAAATCTTTTTTAAAACACTCATAAATGTAACCGAAGTTTCTATTTTGAAAGTTCAAACACAGATGACAGCCTGTTAAGGGAATGTGTGCGTGATAAAATGACATTCATGTATCAAACACAGTGTCCCCCTGCCCCACTAAAACCTGGACCAAAAGCCTTGAACCACACAGCTTTCATTTTAACTTGTCTAGTCTCAAACACTGATATCAGACTCCCAGAAAGAGCTATGCTGAGAGGTCAGAGTTTGCGAAATGAGACCCTGCCTCTGACATAGTCAGAGTAGGGTCAGCCCTGGGATGAGAAGGGGAACCGAGGACCCCATAGAGGACAGCTGTTCGCCTGCATGCACCCTCCCACCCCCAGCACGGGTTCTCCCAAAGGACCGCTCACCCCCACTGCACAATCGGGGAAGATGGGCGACTGCTGCCACACAGCTGCCCAGAGATGGCTCTGGGCTGACAAGTCTCTGTGAGGAAGCGACAGGAAGCCCGGAGTCCCAGGTGCCAGTCCAGGCCTACACCGTGGAGCAGCGGGGGGCGAAGGAAGTGAGGTGCCAGCAGTGACATGAGGCCTGGGGACAACCTCCGGAGCCCTGCGAGTCCTGCCAGGCAGAACGTCAACTTCTGCCAACTCCCCCCTACCCCTCCGCGCACTCCCTGTCCCACACACTCACCTCTGCCAGGCGTCCTGCGTGAAGGAAGATCAGAAAACAACGAATGGACGCTCCTCACCTTCTCAGGTTCCCATCCGTGAAAACTCCTCCTGGACCTCTCTCCACGGCAAAACCGGAAGACTACTGTGGCGTCAAGATCCCACGTGATTATGTATTGTTTACGCAAGCGCCCCTGATTGGACAGTTTGTGTAGCCGAGGGCAAGCACAAAGTAATACAGAACGGAGCCAATCAGCACCCTCCACAGCGCAGACGTGTATCTTCAGGGATCACAGGGGAGAAAAGTAGGGGCCGGTCCCGGGTTAGTTCTGACAGAGTCCTCACATCACCTGCCAAGCAGCAGGAGGGGTTTTCACCTCCCGGTCCTGCCACCTGCTGGCCCCTCCTGCCTCCCTGGTCCCTGTTCCTGAGAGGATCCTGCCTGGGGGTTGCAGCAGCCTACTTCATTCAGGTCAGTTATAATTTAGAGGCAGTTTATTGCCTTCCAAGCCTTTATTTTTCTTTTCTTTCATTTTTTAATTTAATTTTAAGAATACTTAAAGATATTTAATACTTTCATCCTTTTTTCCATTTCTCTTGCAGACTTTTTTCTAGTCTACCTATTGTCCTTTAATATTATTTCGTATTCCTTGCTGTACTTAGTAATCCAGTGGATTTTATATATTTTATGTATTATTTATATATTGATTTCTCCAGTAATTTCATTTATCCCTTGTATGTTTTTAGACTTCATCTCTGTATAAAAGCAGCATCCAATATAGTAACATTTTGTTACTTAGAAGTTGATTTTTGCACCTTGTAGCTTCTTTTTACTGTTTTATTTCCCTGACTACTCCTGCAATAGAAAGCTGAAGAGAGATAGTACAGGTATCATGGTCTAGGTTTACTCCCAGGAGGGGAATAATACAGTGATCCTATACTAGTTACACTGTTTTTGTAAGTTCCTTTCAATCTTGATCACAGTAATGAACTCACTGGCTTTTATTATTTCAATGTTCTGCTAGCAGTTTTTAATTTTTTTACTAGATGCTGAACCTTATTAAATGCTTTACAACATGTAACCTACATGATGATGTGGTTTTTCTTCCTGTAATTTTACCTACCTGGATGACTTGTCCGAGAACTTTAACGACTGTTTCATTTTTATTATATCTTGCTTGCTATTGATGTTTTCTTATGTGGTTTAATTTATTGCATTATTACTTTGCTTTGGATACCTATAGCTCAGTTTATGAATGGATGCTTTTAAAAAACTTATTTTTTATTTCATAGCATGGTCCACTTGCTTCATCATCAAAGAAACATTGATTTTCCAAAGGAAATTTAAAAATGTTCTCTGCTTATTTTTACTTTGGGTAGGTCTGGGAAATGTAGATCTGTTTTTTTCTACCTTAAAACTCTGGAGCATTCTGTAAATCTGGACCTGAAATTTTTACTGTGTGACTTTTTTCTTGGTTGGTTGTTTGGGATTTTCAAAATGTGATTCAACTTACTTAGGAGCTTTCCTGTTTTATGTTTTTTTTTTTAACTTTTATTTAATGAATATAAATTTCCAAAGTACAGCTTATGGAGTACAATGACGTCCCCCCACCCATAACTTCCCTCCCACCCACAACCCTCCTCTCTCTTGCTCCCTCTCCCCTTCCATTCACATCAAGATTCATTTTCAATTCTCTTTATATACAGAAGATCAGTTTAGCATGTATTAAGTAAAGCTTTCAACAGTTTGCACCCACAGAGAAACACAAAGTGAAAAATACTGTTTGAGTACTAGTTATAGCATTAAATCACAATGTACAGCACATTAAGGACAGAGATCCTACATGAGGAGTAAGTGCACAGTGACTCCTGTTGTTGACTTAACAATTTGACACTCTTATTTATGGTGTCAGTAATCACCCTATATTGTTTTATGTTACACTTGTGTTTTGGAAATTCAATTTTCAAAACATGGTGTATTTTTTTTAGAGATTTATATATTTGAAATATAAAGTTAAAGAGAGAAGTAGAGAGAGAGAGTGAGAGGGAGGGAAAGAGAGAAAGAGAGAGAGAGAGAGAGAGAGAGAGAGAGAGGTCTTCCATCTGCTGGTTCATTCTCCAGATGGCCACAATTGCCAGAGCTGTGCGGATCTGAAGCCAGGAGCCAGGAGCTTCTTCTCGGTCTCCCATGCAGGTGCAGTGGTCAAAGAACTTGGGTCATTTCCCATTTTCTACTGCTTTCCCAGGCCATAGCAGAGAGATTGATGGGAAGAGGAGCAGCCAGGACTCCAACTGCCACCCATATGGGATGCCAGTGTTTCAGGCCAGGGCTATAACCTCTATGAAAGGATGATTCTGTATAATTACTGAAATTGGTTATTTGTGTTACTTTTCCCTATGTCTCCCTAATTCCCTTTATTAATGGTTTATTAACTTTATTAACATTTTTCTTTAAAAATCATTGGATCCTTTTTTTTTTTTTTTTTTTTGGACAGGCAGAGTGGACAGTGAGAGACAGAGAGAGAGAAAGGTCTTCCTTTGCCGTTGGTTCACCCTCCAATGGCCGCCGCGGCCAGCACGCTGCGGCCAGCGCACCGCGCTGATCTGATGGCAGGAGCCAGGAGCCAGGTGCTTTTCCTGGTCTCCCATGGGGTGCAGGGCCCAAGCACCTGGGCCATCCTCCACTGCACTCCCTGGCCACAGCAGAGAGCTGGCCTGGAAGAGGGGCAACCGGGACAGAATCCGGTGCCCCGACCGGGACTAGAACCCGGTGTGCCGGCGCCGCTAGGCGGAGGATTAGCCTAGTGAGCCACGGCGCCGGCCTGGATCCTTTTTTATGTGTGATATTTTTAATGGTATTTGATAGATGTCTACTTTTACTTTTTCTTTCCTTCATTCAATATTCTTCTAATTTTCTTTTAAATTCTTGACAAGGAAGCTATAATGATTGCTTTTCAGTGTTTTATTCTGACATAATCATCTAAGACTATAAATTATCTCCAAGCAATGGTTTATTTGTATCCACTTTATTACATTTCATGTCTACAAACCCTATATGTGCATGCCCTGTCTGACTCCCAGTGTCTCCACCCACATGTGCCTGCAACCATCACAGGCTATGGATGTCTCCATTTTTGTTCCTGAAGTCCATCTATTCTGATTGGTGAATTAGTGCCTCAACCATCAGAGACCCATTCTTTACACTTATATGCTCAGGTAGTCACAGCCCATCAACTACCCTTTCCATGTCTACAAAAGGACTGTAGCCCCTCAAAATGTATCACATCCTCATTGAGCCATGTCTCTCCTGTTTTCTTTTAGAGAAGCAAGTAAACTTTCCCGGACCTTCAAAGGTAGACACTTCCGTATTTACTACTGACTAATTCTGCATTATCAGCCTATAAAGCACTCTTTCATAACAAATATAATTGCTCTGATTTTCAGTTTTCTGGATTATTTTGTTTGTTTTAGTTTGTTTTTTTTTAGTTTATGGGGCTGCCTGTTAATTGCTAACTTGTGTTGAAAATGAAGTTCATATATCTGAATTTTCTATAATTCATTCTACATTCTGGAGTGGGCTGAATGTCAAAAACTCTGACCTCATAGAGCATATTTCAAGAAGGAAGTACAAAATAAAACTTTGTGTAAAAATAGTTCATGTTTTTAAAGAGCTCTGGAGAAAAAAATAGAATGTTGTAATGTGACAGGTCCTAGTACAGGGTTAAATGTTAGTTTAGCTTTAGTAGTTTGAAAGACATAACTAATTGGTAATATTTAATATTAAAGCATAATAATAGGGTAACTTTAAGGAAACTAGGAAAAGAACATTTAAGTTCAATAGACAAAGTTGAAGATCTTAATTAACAGAAGAAAAATGTGCATGTATAATCAAAAGATAGAAGATGATTGAGCTGGGACATGAATAAAATGTGAAACATGGTGACTATGGTTAATAAAAATGTATTGTATTCTCTAAAGTTGTTGAAAAAATAGATTTAAGGACTACTACCTCTTAAAAACGTGCAAGATGATATATGTGTTAATTCACTGTTTGGTCATTCTACAATGTGTACATCTTTCAGAACAATGCAGACAATGATGTTTCAAATAGTTCATGCAAAATGGAATTAAGAGATTATTTTTGTTGAAAAAGACTTGAATCTATGTATAGATTTTTATAATAAACATGTCCTATTACTTTTTAAACAGCACATATACACATAGATTTCAAAATTTCTTCCACTAAAATAAATTTAGCTTAAATTCTATTTCCCTCAAACTTTTGAAATACCCATTGTTCATAATTAATTAATATATAATGAATATATTTTTGTTTTTAATTAAAATGCAATTTTTGCTTTTTCAAATGAATAAATAATTAATAAAAATAAAATGAGATTCTATTGGTGGATTTGAAGCATGGAGAGCTTTTTTGTCTTTGGTGTTTTTTTGAGATCACATAGTTTGTTGAGACTGGACAGTAGGGTAAGGTCCCATTAGGAAACTAATCTTGTTTGGTGCACCATCTGGGACATACCTAATCCTATGCTGATGGAGATTTGAATGTTGGCCTCCATTTTTGTTTCTATTTATTTGTTGATTTAATGCTATTACAAGTAAACCTGTAAGGAACATCATCTGCGTATGTTTTTGTGTTTTTTGTTTGTTTGTTTCCTTAGCATAAATTCCTGAAATGAAATTACTAGGTCAAAGAGCACAAACAGTCTAATCTTCCCTCACACAAGGCATTCTATTCTTAGAGTCATGGTGCTTGAGCTGTGGCTCAAAAGGTCGAGTTGTAGTCATTGTTATGGAAGCAGTGATCCTGCCTTCCTCTGCTTTGATTAGGAATCATAGCTTGAGCATTACTAATAGCCTCAGCTGACAAAGGAAGTTTTTCTGTGCAGTAGAATGTTACTACAGTAATGTAGGAGTTGATTTAACAATTGACACTCTTAAATCAACAACAGGAGGCACTCTGCACTTGCTCCCCATGTAGAAACCCTGTCCTTAATGTGTTTTACTATGAGAATTAATAGTAAAACTAGTCTTCAAACAGTAATTTATACTTTGTGTGTCTGTGTGGGTGCAAACTGCTGAAATCTTCACTTGGTATAGAGTTGATCTTCTGTATATAAAGATAATTAAAGATGAATCTTAATGAAGAATTAGATGAGAGAGGAAGTGGAAATGGGATGGTTTGCAGGTGGGAGGGTGATTATGGGGGAAAGAACTGCTATAATCCAAAAGTTGTACTTTTGAAATTTATATTTATTAAATAAAAGTTTTCTATTAAAAATAATATAGAAGTCAACTTAGAATTATGAGAGGCATTTTGTGAAGCCTAAAGATAGGACTAGAAAAGAATCAGTGTAATAACCTGGGAAGTTGGTTAAATGGTTGTTGAGAGTGGAAATTTATATGATAGCCAAGCAACCTCACACACTTGGTAGCAAGAAGGAAATAACCACAATGATACAACATAGATAGCAGTTTGTCATTTTATTAGTTAATTTGAGAAGCTTTTATGCGTCTTTTGAGTAAGGCAGTCAGAGTTAGAAAGATGGAACATTTAGTTGAATTTGAATTTCAGTTAAACAACATACATATTAGTATAATTATGTTCCACACAATATTAGGGTGTCCTGGACTTTATATAGCAAACCACCCCTGCAGCAACACAATATGTGATACACATAGTGCACAAACACACTGCCTTCCACTCAAGCATGTTTACCTAGAACCTATAAAGATTTAGCTTTAAAACTTTCTTCCTTTTGAAGGATATTTTGCAGATAAAATGAAATATTCCAGGATAATCTAAGAGAACCCAGACTAAAAAGTAAGCTGAGGTGGCATTGGGTACAGCTGGCCATTGTCTCCTGCAATTCAGTGAAATAGGGGCCTTCATTTTGCCATAGTGGGTAAAGCTACAACCAGCAATTCCTGCCCCCCATATAGGTGCCAGTTTATGTTCTGGTGGCTTTGTTTCTAATCCATCTCCATGGTAATGGCCTGAAAAAGCAGCAGAAAATGGCCTGAGTGTGTGGGTCACCACCACCCATGTGGGAGACATGGATGAAGCTCCTGGTTTTGGCCTGACCCACCTTGGACATTGCAAGGAGTGAACCCACACTTTCAGGGTCTTTCTGTATCTCTCCCTGTAACTCTGACCTTCAGCTAAATAAGTATATCTAAAAAAAATCAGTGAAATGTTAATAGGAGTGTTGACTTGGTTTCTTCCCAGGACATTCCTGTTATGTGGGAAAGTTGAAGTGAGCATTGCTTATTAAATGGGATAGGACTTCATTGTCTAATAAAAATAAATACCATTAATTCATGAATTCAGGTTACCATGCTACACAAAGAATGTTTTAATATTGGGAAAAAAGTCATACTATATCTGCATAATGAATCTGAGATGATATGATTAGAAATCATGGAAAATATGTATTTTAGAAAAACTGCCTGTCATGGTTGTCACAGAGAAAAGGAAGAACATTCGTGCTCCTCCTCCCAGTGCCCAGGCTGCAGTGGCTACAGCAATGGGGTCAAGAACTCTGACCTTTCACTGACAAAAACAATAACAGTTTCTTCCTTCCCCACAACCCCTGTGGCACCCCCAGGCTCTTGCCATCTACCTACTCAGGGGGCCCAGTCTCACTGTGCCCTGCCCTCCTCTTTGGGGGTTGCCCACCGCCAACATGAGACCTGCTTCCAGGCCACTTTGGTGCCAAATCCTGAGGTTCTCGAATGATCTTGCTTCACCTTGGCTACAAATATGGAGGGGCTGGTTCATTACAGAATGGGGACCCACAAGTGGTTGAATTACCACCTACAAAGACCTCTCTACCAGAATCTCTAAGGGATGGCCAGCCTTTCCCTGTGCTTTCAGATCATTACACCAACCTGGTTCCTGGCAGGATCCAGGTCGTCATGGGTTCTGCTTCTGTGGAGCAATTTCTGGGCAGGATGGACCTACAGCAGCTCCAGGTGGTGGAGTACTGTACAGTCTGTGGTGACAAAGCCTCTGGCCATCACTATGTGGCTGTCAGTTGTGAAGGTTGCAAAGGTTTCTTTAAAAGGACCATGCAAAAAAAAAAATTTCTAGAGCAACCAAGACTTCATCATCAGCAAACATCACTACAATCACTGTCAGTTTTGCCAGCTGAAAAAATGCTTGGCTATGAGCATTAAAATAGAATCTGTACAGAGTAAACAGATGTCCTTTGATAGCAGTGGGAGAAACTGAGCAATTGTGCTGCTTCACCTGAGAAAATCTATATCCAGAAGGACCTGAGAAGTCCTCTGATATCCACAAGACATAGAAGGAGCAGGGATGCTTGTGAATGTCTAGCAGCCCAGGATGGCACAATTCTCTTTACTCCAAGGCAGAAACAAGCCAGGGAGCTTAGGCACACTGGCAAACATAGTGACCTCCTTGTCAACCTAAGTGAATCCTTGAACAATGGTTACACTTCAGAAATCCAGCTAGAGGGCCAGTCTGCAAGTGAGATTGCAGGGCATTTGATACCTTAGCTAAAGCACTTAATACCACAGACAGCTCCTGGCCACCAAGCCTGATCAAACAGATGGACACCAGTGGAGGAGGGAGCATCCATGTCACCAGACAAGACCACTAAGCACCTGCCATTGAGGTTGAAGGCCCTCTCCTTTCAGACACACACTTCATGTTTAAGCTGACAATGCCCAGCCTGATGCCGAAGCACCTCAATGTGCAGTACATCTGCAAGTCTGTGTCCTTCCTGTTCTTCCTCTCCATGCACTGGGCCAGTTCAGTCCAAGCCTTTCAGGCACTTGGGTAGGACTGCCCTCTTCACTTCCTCAAGGGTCTGTTGGCCACATGCAGACACAGAGCCTCAAACCTGTCAATACTGTGGCTGTCTTGTTCCCTAACATTTTCTCCACTGTTTTTATTTTGTAAATAATACACAGTGAACATCAGGGATTTATGAATATTAGATAGTAGTCACCAAATTATTTTAAGAAATATACAAAGAACATTTATGGTAGCACCCTATAAAGTAAGAGTCCCCAGACTTATCTGATGTAAGCCTTTAGTAAAATTATAATCAGGTTTGTGAACACTGATTCATTGATAGCATCCACATGAATTTTAGCCAATTCATAATTACATTTTGTCAAATTTACAATCCCTTGCATATTTTGAACACTCCACCATCCAGAGATGTACTGATTAATCATGGACAGATTATACATTGAGCTATTCCATTGTGCTGTAGTGACACATATATATCTCTCCAATTTTTGTCACAATCCAATTGAACATAATTAACAAGTCCCTCTGTCACTTCCCTTAGGAGATTTATGTTCTATTTTAGGGTCATGATCCCATTATGCAGATCCTGGATATAACTTTGTATCATTTACACACCAATATGGAGCTGCCTGATACCATTCTAGCACATGCATACCAGGTGGGTAAGGAACAGAAGCCCGATGTACTCCTTGAACATTTACATTGCTGACCGTAGGTGTCACTAAAAGATTAATAAATTTTCAGGCTTGGAAATGTCCTGTCTTTCTCTTCTTCCTAAGTTATTGGCTTGTTCCACAAGTGCTTTCAGCACTCTCCATGTCCTGCCCACTTTTGATCTCCCTCAGTGTTTTGGGGATATGTAGCCTCTTTATCCCCTGTTGTATGGTGTGATTGGATGTGTAGGAGAGGGACCCATTGTGATCTGGGTTCATTTTTTGGAAAGACACAAGCATATCCTCTGCCACAGGTTAGTAATGGGCTAGGACCACACCATTGATTAGTTTAGAGATCCTTCCACTGTACCTGAGGTAACGGAGTTCAAGAGGCTAATGGGGTCCAATGAGTCATAATAGGAGCTTCTTGTTTGTTATTTAAGGTAAAAAAAATAGTTAGTAAGGCTTTTGATAATAATGCATGTTGAGAGTGGGCTCCCCCCTTGTGATTTTTTTATATGTGTGCCTTTAATCTCTGATGATGGTGCTCCATGATAGCTTGAATTATACTGTTATAGGGAATGCCCGTGACATGTTGAATTTTTCACTGCCTGCAGAAGTCCTGAAACCATTGACCTGAATATACTGGGCCATTTTCTGTTTTAATCTGAAAATTAATGCCTAAAAATAAGAAATATTTAATACAACAACTTATTGCATGTGTGTGGCTGTTTCTCCTGTCAAAGTGGAGGCCATTAAGGCATTAGAATAAGTATCTATAGTTATATGGACATATTTTAATTTTCCAAATTCCAGAAAATGTGTAACATCCATTTGCCAAACAGCATTTTTTAAAATCTCCTAGGGTTGGCAGACATTTATAGACCTAATGGCTAGAATGGAGAGTATTGGTTGCAAGACAAGACAATACATTTTGATTGCTGAGTAGTAAATTGTAGAAACTGTTGATTTAGCATAGTTGGATCTTGATGTAGCAACAGATGACTGAGTTTTTCTTGTTCTAAATATTGGATATTTATCCTAGTAAGTTTGTCTGTAGCCTCATTTATTCAGCTAGCTGTCCAGGAATTCCAGAGTGGACTCTGATATGGAAGATGTAAAAAGGCTTATTATGTGATAAAAAATTTTTGTAGAGAGGTAAAAAAATAGTTGCAAATGGTGTATTCTTTGGTTTAATATAGGAAGTTTATAAGGATTGTAAAGGGTCAGTAAGGACATTGACCTCTTGGGAAGTCATTTGTAAGTCATTGTGAATACCCACTAATTCCAAAATTTGTGCTGATCCCTGAATATTATGCCAAGTCTTGTGGACAGAAAGTTTTTGATTTGATTTATAACAAGTCATTGTGGCTGTCTCTGTAGAACTACCATTTGTACATAGGGTATCAGCCTGGGGAACAGCATATCTACTCAGCATTTGAGGCATAACATGGGTCTTGCAAGTAAGGTGAGTGAGCATCTTCCTAGATGGGTAGTGGGAGTTTATTTTTCCCAGAAAATGTTGTAGAGTAGCTTGCCCTATGGGATCATTTTCATGTAGATATTCTACTTCTTGTTTATTTAAATGTAGTATGAGAGTATGATACTCTACCCCAGCAATAGCTTGACACTTTTCTGCCTTCCTTATTAAGAGTCATAGTCATAGTTAAATAAGGTGTGATGAAGTTAGGAAGTACATGAGAGAGATGGGTATACTCTATGCCTGCTTCTGAATTTTGGCTTATTATTCGCAAAGGTTGTTTTTTTTTGGTAGGGACTATAAGTAATTGTATTTCCTTTTCTTGGATTTTATCTATGTAGTTCCATTTTATCCAAAACTTTATCAATTAAAGTACTTCCTGAGCATGAAGAGTAGCCATTCCTATTGAATTAAAGTGGAATCTCCCTCCAATAATTGAAATAAAGGACTCATTTGAGCAGTAGTAATGGAAAAATATGGTCCACACCAATTAATATGTCCTAGGGCTTTTCTAGCTCATTTAACCTTAAAGTTTTCTTTAACTCCAAATGAGGTTTTATAGATCTTATGGCTGTGTCAGTAATTATTGTTCCCAAATATTGTAAAGGTTTCTACTTTTGTACTTTTTCTGGTGCTATGTAGTCTGTTTATACAGCATGCCCTGAAGGTCACAAAAGGCTTTGTCTAAATAATCCTCATCTGGATGTCCTACCAATATATCATCCATATAATGAAAACTGTGGGATATAGGCAAAGGAAAGGTTGTGTAGCCTTATTAACATAATACTGGCATATATTAAGACTATTTTTCATTCCCATGGGGAGGACTGTCCACTGATATCAGGGTGTAGGGATACTATTATTTAACTGTTACACTGGAAAGGTGAATCACTCTTTGTCTTTAGGATGGGGAGGAATAGAGCAAAAGCAATCTTTTAGTTCCAAAATGATATGGTAATGAGCAGGGATAGCAGGAGGAGCTAGGAGTGCAGGCTTCAAGTGCCCATCTTATTCATGACTTTATTAAGAGCTCTGAGGTCCCAATTTTAATTGGTTCCTCAACCAAATGTTGAAAAGCCTTTAGTTTTCATTCAGGGGCCACTGCTCAACCCATGTGGTGGTATCTGAAGTCCACTGTAAAGGAAGAAGCTATATATTTGGTGGTGGCCCTTAGAATAGTAATTTACGAAAGGCATTGAAACTGACTATGTGAACACTTTACTCCTCTTGTCTTTAGCATACGTTTTCTCATAGCTATGAAATGCCTTCTTTCCACAGTGGCTGAATTTCCCATGACTACCTGTATTTATGGGACCAGTTACCCCTATTTACCCAAACTGCCATGGTGAATTTCTCTCCTCTCTGAAAGTGCTGTGTGCCAGGATGAGTCCTCTGTCCCAATCAGAAGCAGGAAAGACTAAGGCAAGGACTACAGCTGCAGTGAGCAGCAGGGGTTGGCAGTGCACTACAGATGATGAAAAGATAGCAAATGCAAACTGTGCCAGCCCCACATTGAGCAAAACTTATGCTGCTTATTTTCTCAAGCAGCAACCCAGTGAGTCTGAAATACTGTAGAAAAATGATCAAAGGCACTGAGTGAAGACTCTGGGACTATCTTCTTTAGATCAGCCAATTTTTTTTCAAACAAGAAATATGGAGTCTGGTATGAGAGGTTTGACAGGGAGGCTTTGTTTTCCACAAAACTATAACTACAGTAAGGATTTAGGTCGTCAGAGAGGAAACAGACATGAAATCACCCACAATATTGAGAAAGGAGGATGTTGTGCACTTCTCATACAGCCAAATTCCCTATTGCTCCATGCAGTGTTCTGTGAAACTAGGACAGAGTTCATTGTGTGCAGCCCCCTCTTCCCTTCCTCAAGGGTCTTTTGGCCATGTTAGACAAGAGCCTCCAAGTTGTCAGTGCTGTTGATGTCTTGCTTCCCAACACTATCCACCATTCTGGCTGCCATTATAAACCACCTGCATAACAGCATCCAGGAAGACACACTCTCCATCTACTAGATAAAACAGGTCATGGAGCACATCTGGAAGCTGTAGGAGTTCTGTAACCGCATGGCAAAGCTGGATATAGGCAACTATGAGTATACATACCTTAAAGTTATAGTTCTCTTTAGTCCTGAGCATCCACGTTTGACTGAACAAGCCAAAAAATTTCAGGAAAAGGCACAGATGGAGTCGCAGGGTTATATTCAGAAAACCTACTTGGAACACACCTACCAATTGGCCCAGATTCTTGTCTTCCTGCCAGCATCCAGGTTCATGGGATCCAACATAACAGAAGATTTTTTTACTGATCCCATTTGCAATGCTTTGATAGCATAATATCCTATATCCTCAAGATGGAGACTGTAGAGTACAGCAACTCGATCCCAGGATCCTGCCTGTAGTGCACACCTCATGCCCACCCAGCAGCAGAGGATCCTCCAGACCAACCAAGACACAAATGAAATAAAAATAGTGGCATTTTGGCATGTGAGGATAGTCTCAGTTTGTTAGCCATTTCCTACATGGTTTCTTTTCATCAGTTAACCCCAAACAACCACAACTAAAAGACTAGTGGATCCGTTCATGCCTAAGAAACATTTTAATGCCTTTTAATGAAATATCAGATTTTGGAACATTCTTTTAACTCAATTTATATTTAGAAATTCTCGAAGGACAAAAAGCAAAAATGAAGTTTTATAATGTCAGAGATTGGTATTAAAGAAAACTAAAAGAAAAAATAAAAACTATGTATGAATTTAAATGGAACAGAATTGAAACACCAGAAATCAACCCAAACATCTACAGCCAACTTATATTTGATCAAGGATCTAAAACTAATTCCTGGAGCAAGGACAGTCTATTCAATAAATGGTGCTGGGAAAACTGGATTTCCACGTGCAGAAGCATGAAGCAAGACCCCTACTTACACCTTACACAAAAATCCACTCAACGTGGATTAAAGACCTAAATCTACGTCCTGACACCATTAAGTTATTAGAGAACATTGGAGAAACCCTTCAAGATATTGGCACAGGCAAAGAATTTCTGGAAAAGACCCGGGAGGCACAGACAGTCAAAGCCAAAATCAACTATTGGGATTGCATCAAATTGAGAAGTTTCTGTACTGCAAAAGAAACAGTCAGGAGAGTGAAGAGACAACCGAGAGAATGGGAAAAAATATTTGCAAACTATGCAACAGATAAAGGGTTAATAACCAGAATCTACAAAGAGATCAAGAAACTCCACAAAAACAAAACCAACAACCCACTTAAGAGATGGGCCAAGGACTTCAATAGACATTTTTCAAAAGAGGAAATCCAAATGGCCAACAGGCACATGAAAAAATGTTCAAGGTCACTAGCAATCAGGGAAATGCAAATCAAAACCACAATGAGGTTTCACCTCACCCCGGTTAGAATGGCTCACATACAGAAATCTACCAGCAACAGATGCTGGAGAGGATGTGGGGAAAAAGGGACACTAACCCACTGTTGGTGGGAATGCAAACTGGTCAAGCCACTATGGAAATCAGTCTGGAGATTCCTCAGAAACCTGAAGATAACCCTACCATTCGACCCAGCCATCCCACTCCTTGGAATTTACCCAAAGGAGTTTAAACTGATAAACAAAAAAGCGGTCTGCACCCTAATGTTTATTGCAGCACAATTCACAATAGCCAAGACCTGGAACCAACCTAAATGCCCATCAACGGTAGACTGGATAAAGAAATTATGGGATATGTATTCTTTAGAGTACTATACCGCAGTAAGAAACAACGAAATCCAGTCATTTGCAACAAAATGGAGGAATCTGGAACACATCATGCTGAGTGAAGTAAGCCAGTCCCAAAGGGACAAATACCATATGTTCTCCCTGATCGGTGACAACTGACTCAACACCAAAAAGGAAACCTCCTGAAGTGAAATGGACACTATGAGAAATGGTGACTTGATCAGCATAGCCCTGACTGCTAATGGACAACTTAATACATTATCCCTCATAGTATTTGTTTTTGTCTGTTCTACTTAATATGACTGGTTTAATTCTGTAATTATCACACAGTTATTCTTAAGTGTTGAAATTAACTGAAATGTGATCCCTGTTAAACATAAGAGTGGGAATAAGAGAGGGAAGAGATGTATAATTTGGGGCATGCTCGGGCTGACTTGCCCCAATTGGTAGAGTTGGAAACATACCAGGGGATTCCAATTCAATCCCATCAAGGTGGCATGTGCCAATGCCATCTCACTACTCCAAGTGATCAATTTCAGTTCACAATTGATCATAATGAAAGGACTAAGAGTCAAAGGGAGCACATAAACAAGTCTAGTATCTGCTAACACCAACCGATAGAATAAATAAAGGGGAGAGTGATCCAACATGGGAAGTGAGATACTCAGCAGACTCATAGAATGGCGGATGTCCTAAATAGCACTCTGGCCTCAGAATCAGCCCTAAAGGCACTCGGATCTGGCTGAAAAGCCCATGAGAGTATTTCAGGCATGGAAAGCCAAGACACTCTGGCAAAAAGATCTCTGTGAGTGAGATCCCAGTGGAAAGAACAGGTCTTCAAAGAGGGAGGTGCCTTTCTCTGAAGGGAGGAGAGAACCTCCACTTTGACTATGACCGTGTCTAAACAAGATAAGAGTCGGAGAACTCAAGGGGCTTCCATAGCCTTGGAAACTCATAACTGGTGCATAGGGAGATTACTGATGCCATAGACAGGAGTGTCAATTGGTAAAGTCAACAACAGGAGTCACTGTGCACTTACTCCTCATGTAGGATCTCTGTCCTTAACGTGCTGTACACTGAGGCTTAATGCTATAACGAGTACTCAAACAGTATATTTCACTTTGTGTTTCTATGGGGGTGCAAACGACTGAAATCTTTACTTAATGTACACTAAACTGATCTTCTGTTAAAAAAAAAAAAAGAAAAAAAAGAAAGAAAGAAATTATCAATTCCCAACTTGACTCTCACTGGGATTAAACATGACAATAGGTCTGATCTGATTTCATCATCATTTAAAAAAAATCATCTATTATTTTTCACTTTATGTTTCTGTGTGGGAGCAAACTGTTGAAATACTTACTTAAGGTATACTAAGCTGATCTTCTGTATATTAAGATAATCGAAAATGAATCTTGATGAGAATGGAAGGGGAGAGGGAGTGGGAAAGGGGAGGGTTGGGGGTGGGAGGGACGGTATGGGGGGGGAAGCCATTGTAACACATGAGTCGTACTTTGGAAATTTATATTCATTAAATAAAAGATAAAAAAAATAAATAAACAAAAAAAATAGTTTTGAAAAAATAAACAATTCTACTTTTAATAAACCTTCTTGAAGCTCCCTTGTGTATGTATGTTAAGAAATCTTTGAACCCCGTGCTCTTTTTTTACCATCCCATTATTCAGAATGATATTTGCTTGTTTTAAGCATGCACATTATCACTAAAAATAGTATAAAGCGGGCCGGTGCCGCGGCTCACTAGGCTAATCCTCCACCTTACGGTGCCGGCACACCAGGTTCTAGTCCCGGTCGGGGTGCCAGATTCTGTCCCGGTTGCCCCTCTTCCAGGCCAGCCCTCTGCTGTGGCCAGGGAGTGCAGTGGAGGATGGCCCAAGTGCTTGGGCCTTGCACCCCATGGGAGACCAGGATAAGTACCTGGCTCCTGCCATCGGATCAGCGCAATGCGCCAGCTGCAGCGCACTGGCCGCGGTGGCCATTGGAGGGTGAACAAACAGCAAAGGAAAACCTTTCTCTCTCTCTCTCTCTCTCTCTCTCTCACTGTCCACTCTGCCTGTCAAAAAAATAGTATAAAGCTTCACATCTGCGGTTGGTAAATTCTGAATTTTTTAAATCAGAAATTTCATCAATGGGAAGTTAAAGATGTTGGTCTTCCATTCTGTCCTAGATACTGAGCACTGTTTACCAACAAAGTCATAGTGCCTAATTTTGCACTCTATATTGTTGTCTGCTGGAAATGCAAACATTGCAAATAGTATCTTCATTGTGAAATTCAATTCTGCTTAAAAGGAAAGCAAAAGAAATATCAGCACTGTTCACATTCAATTTATTATAAGATAAATAGTACATTAACCCTCACCTACACCAGTTTACAATTCTGTTTCTTACTGTTTCATATTGTAAATTTTTAAAGCATTAAAAGATGGCAAGAAGAAAATGAGGATCAATAAGAATCAAAGAAAATGCTTAGCAATACTGCTGATGTCAATGATGTTAATATTTTAGTTAAAAAGTTCATAAGAAGATGGAATTAAAAGATATTGTGCATTTCCCATGAACTTTGAAGTCCCAATTTCAGCATAGTCACTTCCATAGGCTGCTGGCCACACAGTCTGAGGCCCGAGAGCAAGTGATGAGAAGACCTTGATGTGCTTGATGCCCTGCAACAAGTGAATGCCCGTGTGCCTCAGAGCCCTGATACCTGGGTTGGGTTCCATGGAGCCTCCTACTGGTGCACTTGCTGCTTTCCCATGTGCAGTTAAATAACCCTCCCAGGCACCCAGAAGCTGCCTATGGTGTTAACTGCAATTTGGGATGGCATACAGGTCACCACGTCTGCCTGTGCTGGTGCCATCCTGGGATACAGTGTTCCTCAGTGTATGCAGTAAGTGAGGGCATGGGGCCATTTCTGGTACTTCTTGTGTTGGGCAGAGTGGGAAGAGACAGTCCTGTTTTACTTCTTCATGACCCCAGCACAGAATCCTAGATGTAAATTTAGGTCTCACCAGTTTCTGTGTAAAGGTGCTGACTTGTGGAGTACAATCTCAGTCGGTTGATGGCACTGATTTGGAAAACCCAGTACCTTGTGACTCAGCTCCAAGAGAAGTCTTCATAATGAAGTCTGCATCCTCCCTTGCCAACTGTGTCTAATCCCCCGATCATGGAAACCCTGGAGGTCAGCAGGAATCTTGCTTTGTAACCTTAGCACCATCTTCTGTGCATGTCAGAGCAAGCTAACAAGAGTATCAGGCAAAAGAAAACAGAAAAGTTTTCTTCCATTCTTCAAGGGTGCCTCCCAATGCCAATGTGGATCACAAGGCTGGTGGATGTCCTTCCAAGTTTTGTGCATACAGGAAGAGAGAATAAATGCTGACTGCCCAGAAAGCAGGTTTCTGTAGCTCAACAGGAATTGATGGCTGAAGCCTACCAGACAGAGGTTTATCAGCATTAATAGTGGAAGTGAGAAAGCTCAGTGAGCTGGTTCTAAGCCTCTCTCCACAACTCTGCTGACAGCTAAGCAGGCCTTCTCCAAAAAGAGTAGGGAGGAAGGAAGAGAAGGCATACAGCGCATTCTCAGACAAATCAATATTGACTGCTGATTTCACAAAAGGGTCATTTTACTTAAAGTAAACTTGCAGGGCTGTTGTCACACTCATTTGGGGAGTGAACCAGCAGATGGAAACCATCTCTCTCTCTCTCTCTCACTCTCTCCCTCTCCATTTTATTAAATAAATACTATTTTTACAAATAATACTTTTATCAACAGACTAAGTTTTAATTTAAATCTATGTGTTTTAAACTGCAAATAATTTTACATATGAAAAGAATATTAATAACTTGGTCAATTTCACTTTCTTAAAACTGAGCGGATTGGTATTTTTGATCATATGACTCATGGATTTGCCTGAGAAGCCGGACCCAGTTGCACAGGACTCCAGGCCTTCTGGGAGCTCTGTCTGTGGTGGTAGATGTGGCATGTCTGCAGAAGGCCTACTCACCTCCTTTCTCCTTTCTTTTCCAGATGAAGAGGGTGACAGGCATGGACAGGGATGGCAATGCCACATGTATCTGCCTCAACTAATTACTTATTTTGGAGAATGTGTGATGTTTATAAAAATAGTCTCCCTTGTTTTCACTAGTGAGATAATGAGGAGTATACAATTTGCATCAGCAATGTCAATATTTCATTTTAATTCTTGATACTGAAGTGTCTTCCCTCTGTCCTGGGAAAGATTTCTTGATGAAAGAATTTGGGCAACTTTGAACAAGGACAAAGCTCTGCCTTGAGATGGCTGTAATTTCAGGTGATGTAACTTCCCTTTCCTGGGACTCCTTTTCCTTATCTGGGAAGTGGGAGTTTTGGGTTCACAGATGTCATGTTCCATGTTCTGAGGATAAAAAGGTCTTTTAGTCATAAAGGGGCAACATGGGTCTGTAAATACCAGATATGGAGTGATGACACACAGTAGCTCTGTGTGAATGTGCAGTTCCCTGGTCACTCACTGCCTTACCACCTCATACATCACACATTCTAACCAAATCCACAGAAGATATTCAGTGATGACAGGCGGGAACCATGAGTGGACATGTAGTTCCATGTTACTCATGACAAGCTCCCCTTATATATCACCCATTCTAGCACAAGTCATACAAGTCTATCATGGACAGGGACATCAGAAGGTGTTTGATGCTGTGTTGCAAGGCATGGCCCACATGACTCTGGTGAGTACTCAGAATACTCAGGTAACACTGGATCACATGTGAAGAGCCACACTGTATATTCCAGTGGTCTCTAATGATCACTCTATGTATCTTAAAGACTTTGAAGGGAGGGCTTTTTTTTCTTCACTATTATCTATTAAGTTTGAAATCTTATAATGTGATATTAATAAGAAAATATTACCTTTATTTTCCCCCAGAGGACCTGAATCTGAATATGCACTGATTTTTTTTTTAGTATTTTAAACAGCAGTATAGTTTGCAGTCCTTTTTAATCTGAGAAAAAAAAGACTTCATTAATATAATTACATTAAAGTAAACAAGCCGCTATAATCCAAAAGTTGTACTTTCAAAATTTATATTTATTAAATAAAAGTTAAAAAACATACAAGGTAAAATGTGTCAATGCTAAAAAAAATGGAGAGACCTCTAAAAAATCTTTGTGTTGTCTCTAGTCCTTGAATTGCTGCATAAACAAACCAAAATCCATCTCCGTGTAAATAATAAAATGAAAAGCTTAGCCAATTAGAACTGCAGATTAACTTCAACTTTACTGACCAGAAACCCCCAACTAACCTCTGCCTAGAGACTTTACCAGTCAGAAACCTCCAAGTAACCTCTAACTAGGGACCTTCCACTTCAACCAAACATTTTATTTGTTTATCTTCGGTGAACTCATTAAAGGTTCCCCTAATGCCCTCTTTGTTGAACCTGAACTACTTGTAATCTGGGGCTGCAAAACATATAAATCACTGAGTGCTCAGGTAAACTCTAAGAATTTCAGTGTGCCTAGGTTTATCTATTAATATCAATAAATTGGTATTTAAATACAAAAAAATAAACAGTACATCAAAATATGGACATTAAAACAAAGTATACCAAAAACTTACTCCTTTTTGGCCTTCATCTGAGTTCTGCTGGTTTCTGAACTCCTATCACTGCTAAACATTTTGTTTCTTCCATAGCAGACAAAAGTCAAGTGGACAATCTAATAATTATTTATACCCTTTCTTTGAGATAAAATGAAAATCATGGGTGGTTGAAGACAGTGAACCCCTGAGGGACCTGTCTTATGTATTCCCACTGAGATCCCAAATTTCAAATCAGGGCAACATGGTACACCAAAGAGCACTTAATAGAATATAACCTAGGGATCATGGGAATTGAAATTCAGTCTTGTTTTTGTCAGGTCATAGCTAGTGGCCAGGGGAGGAGGTTTGAGCCCTCTGAGAGCTTCCCTATTTTCACAGCTGTTTTGTTGAGAGATTTTGGCATGAAATGCCTGGAGTATGGTAGGCACTTATCAAAGAGCTCTTCCAAGTATGTTCAACCATGGTGCTACTACTGTTTGTTTGAATGTGAGAGAAATATTACATTTGACTCCTTGGGCATTTCTGTAACACCTCTTCACTAAGATACCCCACCAATGCAAAATCAACAAAAGCAAGTTTTTCCATGAGGATGGCAGAATTTAAAAGAGGATTGATAGGAAAATACTCAGAGAATGCTTTGTGAGAACTCATAGCAGAAACATGGGGAGCAAGAAAGGGATTTCATTGTCCTGAATCAAAATGTCCAAGTCTGAACATGCTGTGGCAGGCTGAGCATTGTGGCACAGTAGGTTAAGCTGTTACCTCCAGGATGAGCATCTGAAATGAGCACATTTTTGAGTCCAGATTGGTCCACTTCTGATCCAGTTCCATGCTATTGTGATTGGGAAAGCAGTGTAAAGATGGCCCTAGTAGTTGGGCACCTACCACCCACATGAGAGACCTCACTTAAGATAACATAGGTGCTTTGGATTGATTTTGCTGTGTTTGCATTTCAATTTTGATGATTTTTCCCTTTCACTGCTATTTTCCTGGTTTGCTATGTAGCCTCACCATTCCATTTTCCTTCTACGTTCTTGCTGGGGAGAGGGAGTTGGGAAAGATGTCTGGGCTGAAAGCCTCCCTGTGCATTCTATCAGGGATGTTCTAGGGTGTCATTTCTTGTTAGCCTCTTGCTAACTTTGTGGTCAGTCATTGGCTCCTAGGCAATGAAGCTTTGGAGGAGGCCCTACTTGTAAGACTTTGGGTATCAGCAGATAAGAATGGCATTGATTTTAGGGAAAGAGTCAGTTAAATGGCCCTGAACTTAACAACACTTAATGGGTAAAGCTGTCACCTGCACCACCAGCATTCCATATGGGCATCAGTTCCAGGCAGAGTTGCTCTGCTTCTTATCCAGCTCCCTGCTAATGTTCCTGGAAAGCACAAAGTATAGCCCAAGTTCTTGGGCCCCTTCACTCATGTGGGAGATCCAGAAGAAACTCCTGCATCCTGACTTCAGCATGGCCCAGTCCTGGCCATTTGGGGAGTAAACCATTGGATAGAAGTTCTCTCTCTCTCTCTCTCTCTCTCTCTCTCACACACACACACACACACACACACACACATGCACACACACACACACACTTTCATGTATGTAAATAAATCTTTAAAAAGTAAAAAGAAAAATAATATTTTCCCATGGAAATCAAAGGTAAGTATAACTAAAGACTTACCCTGGGATGGCATTCTGGCACAGCAGGTTAAACTTTTGCTTGCAACACAGGATCCCATAGGAGTAGCAGATCAACCCTTACCTTCTCTGCTTCTGATATATATATATCTGTCTCTTTCCCTCCCTCCCTCTCTCTCTCTGTCTTTCAAAGAAATATCTCTTTGAAAAAATATCACACAAGCCCATCCATCCCCTTCCCCAAAGTTACACTTCATCCCAAAATGAACATATGTTCTCATAATTGCTGCACCTGTTTAATTTCTTAAGAGTTAAAGAGAGAGGTAGAGATACAGAGAGACTTAGTTCTTAGTTTTTTACTTAGTTCTTTTTCTCATGACTAATATTCTTTAAAAAAAGATTTATTTACTTATTTGAAATTTAGAGTTACACACAGAGAGAAGGAGAGGCAGAGAGAGAGAGAGAGAGAGAGAGAGAGAGGTCTTCCATCCTCTGATTCACTCCTAAATTGGCCTCAATTGCTGGAGCTGTGCAGATCTGAAGCCAGGAGACAGGAGCTTCCTCCAGGTCTCTCATGAGGGTACAGTGGCCCAAGAACTTGGGTCATCATCTGCTGCTTTCAAGGGCCATAGCACAGAGCTGGATTGGAAGTGAAGCAGCCAGGACTTGAACCACTGCCCATAGGAGTTGCCAGGAATGCTGGCCATGGATTTACCTGCTATGCCACAGTGCTGGCCCCATGACTTATATTCTGAGCCTTAAGAAATTCTGTCATAACTTGAGAAAAGAGACTTTTTCTTGTTTTCTCCTAAAATGCTTTTTTGTCTTGTTTTCTCCTAGGATGTCAAGTAAGAATATACTTTTATAAGAACTCAATTTTCTCAACAATATTTGTTTAATATATACTGTTTCCCATCTGGTTTTCAAATATTTTATTATGAAAATTTTAGTGTACAGAAAGAAACAAAAGTCATACAGTGATGTTCTGTATACCTGACATGTAAAATTAGCAATTTCTAGTATTTTGCTGTGTGTCAATGAGTGTGCAGGTGCATATGTAATTTTTGTTGCATTCATTTGCAGGTAAGTTGCAGATATCTTGACATTTCACTCCTCACTATTTCATTATGCGTCTAAAAATATGGACAGTCTCCCAAATAAATGCAATGTCATTATTACACCTAAACAACTACCAATAATTACAAAATTTGCTATTGTTACTAAACATTTTTCAAATTTTCCAGTTGTTTCAAAAATTTGTTTAAAGTGTAAAAATCAATACCTTTGTAGAATAAATTGTATTCAGTTTTGTCTGAGTATTTCCTAATGGTATCCTTTAATTTACTCATTTAATCTCTTGTTTACTGTAAGCTTGAGGTTATATCTAGAGGTTTAGATTTAAGTAAAATATATTTTGGCACAGTCCTCACTGAAACTTTAATAGCTTCTTCATCATGTATCAAGTGCAAGTATGTACCTGGGCTATTTGTGAAAACTCTATTCTGTCTTAAGAGAGTTCTGTCTCCCTGCAGTATACCAAGTGGCCCGAGTTTCTGAGTGATAACGGAACAGGATTTGTAGGGCCTTGACCTTTCTCCTTATTCTTTTTGTCCTGGATAGTCTTGCACATTTATTCAGCTTTTTGCTATCTTTGGAAAATCTTTTTGGGATTTAGAATTACATTAAATTTATAGATTAATTAATTGCTATATTGTCTTTCCCTCATGAATTTCTTAAATTTCTTTATTTGTTTCAATCTTCTTTTATGTACTACTGCAATGGTTTGTGATATTTTTCCAAAAAGGTTTTACCATGTATTTCTTATGAGATACATTGTAGTTCTTACTGTTACTATAAGTGTGATTATTTTAAATTGAATTTTTAGTGGATTTTTCAATGTATTATTGATTTGTATATTAGTTTTTTGCATATTAATCTGCAAACAATGTACTTTCATAATTTCAAATTGTTTTTTGTTATATATCCTGGCATTTTTGTCTTTTTCCTTAAAGGAAAAATGGGAGGATTTTAAGAAGTTCATGTAAAAAGAATGCTATGAAAATGCTATGCATGGATTTCAAAGCATGTTAGACCCAAATCAGTTTTTATCTTTTTTTTTTTTTTTGACAGGCAGAGTGGACAGTGAGAGAGAGAGAGAGAAAGGTCTTCCTTTGCCATTGGTTCACCCTCCAATGGCTGCCACGGCCAGCACGCTGTGGCCAGTGCACCGTGCTGATCCAGTGGCAGGAGCCAGGTACTTACCCTGGTCTCCCATGGGGTGCAGGGCCCAAGTACTCAGGCCATCCTCCACTGCGCTCCCTGGCCACAGCAGAGAGCTGGCCTGGAAGAGGGGCAACCGGGACAGAATCCAGCACCCCGACTGGGACTAGAACCCGGTGTGCCGGCACCGTGATGTGGAGGATTAGCCTACAGTTTTTATCTTTTATTTCTGTTTTCCCACAAATGCTTTGAAGTGCCCTCATATTTCTCATGTTTGACCACTGAGCATGATGCATAGGTACGTTGGTGTAATTTCCCTCCTAATCCTAAATTTAGAGATCCTTGGTTATTCTTAGAATATTAGCATGGACTACCAGTTTCTATTAACATTTAACATAGGCTTACTTCAAGACCCACTCTTAGGTGTATGCAGAGAAGTAGATGTCTAAATCTACCTTAAGACCTAACTAGAAAGTTTATAGCACCTATTCATAAAAAAGCCTGAAGTACTACATCACTAAACATTATAGCACTACTTAAAACTGCCATTCTCTTTAAAGAAGAAACAATCCAAAAGGTCACTGAAGGAGGATGTATAAACAAATCGTTGAATCATTGGAACATGGCACAGCAATTTTCTTTGTGTTGAACAGTGTATTTCAGCATTTCTTTTGTACAAGTGTATGAGAGGTAAATTCCATTTTCCTCATCTCTTGAATCATAACTTCCATGTGTGGAATTCTGGAGTGACCAGGTTCCTCAGCATATGAAGATGCCAGCTCATGATCCTCTGGCTGTGACCCTTGTTGATGAAAGGCCCCAAGTGGTATCAACTGATGACATAAGGATAATCTCTGTGTTCTCTCTGTTTGCTGTTTACACTACTTATATTTTAAGCTTTTGGTGTTCTGAAGGATCCCCATGATGTGTCTATACATAGGCTATTTTTGCATCCTACTTGGGCCCCTTTCTGCTTTCTGAATGTGATAATCCTATACCCTTCATCAATCCTAGGTAGATCACTCCCATCTATCACCCCAGCCACTGCTGCCTCATACATGTTCTTTCTAGTGTCTGCTTCTGCATCTCCAATGAGGCTAACTTTAGATTCCTAGTAATTTATTACAGGCCCCTGAATGATTTGTTCATAGTTACTTCCCTTTATCCTTAGCATAGTCTATGTAATTTACACAGATGCATCTTGTACTAGCCTACTTAATGTAAAATTAATGTACATTTATTTTGTATAGTATTCTGCAATGATTTTATTGTGGTTTGTGCTCCCTTTATTTTTATATAATTAAAAGGCAATAAAATGTCCAGAAGGTACAATAAAATACATGGTGTCCACCCCCTCAGAGACAATCATATCATTACCAAAATCACTTCCTCATATTTTGAGACTCATGGTCTCTAGTACAGATGTTCCTTAGATATTTTACTTTTTCCTTTTTCCAAACTTTTATTTTTATAGCAATACATGCTGTAATAGATATCAATGAAATATATTAATTTACACAGGTGAAGGTAAACCTCTAAATGAAATTACTAGAACTAGAATTGCTGAGTTAAAGAGCATAAGAACTCATAATTTTGATAAATATTGTCATGTTTCCTTTTTAAAAAATATTTATTTATGTATTTGAGTGGCAGCATTACATACAGAGGGAGAGACACAGAGGAAGGACCTCCACCTTCTGGTTCACTCCCCAAATGTAGGCCATGGCCAGAGCTAGGCTGAACTCTCCCAGGCCATAAGCAGAGAGTTGGGTCAGAAGAGGAGCAGCCGGGACATTAACTTGTGTCCACATGGGATGCTAAAGCCACAAGTTGAAGCTTATCCTATTATGACACAACACTGGCCCTGTCTTACTGCCTTTTATAGTGGTCACGATAATTGGATCTGGCTCTTCCAGCTGTTCGTTAATAGATATGATGGTTTGTTTCTCCAGTCAGCCTGACCAATATGGTCTTCTGAGACCTTTAGGACTCTTGCCAATCTTAAAGTTGAAAATGATGATCTCAGGATTGTTTTTGTTAATTTCTCCCGGTGAGGTTGCATTTCTGTTCATATATCTAAACTAATTTTTCCTTTTTTAAAAATAATCCATACATATTTTGTCCATGTTTTTGTTTGGTTACTGGGTTTTTTTTTTTTTTTTCAATTGATTTATAGAAGCTCATTATGTAACGGAGAAAGTCACCCATTATCTAAAGTAAAAAAACCCTATGATTCATGTCTTATAAATTTTTTAAAGATTTATTTGTTTGAAAGGTAGAATTATAAACAGAGAAAGGGAGAGATAGAGAGAAAGGCCTTCCATCTGCTGGTTCAGTCACAAATGGCTGCAAAGGCTGGAGCTGGACTGATACAAAGCCTGGGTCCAAGAGCTTCTTCTGGGTCTCCTAAGTGGGTAAGAGGCCTAAGCATATGGGCCATCTTCTTTTGCTTTCCCAGGGCATAGCAAAGAGCTAAATTGGAAATGGGGCAGCTGGGACATGAATTGGTACCCATATGGGATGCTGGCACACCAGGAGGAAGCTTAGCCCACTATGCCTCAATACCAGCCCCCATATCTTAGAAATTTTTAAAACATTGCTTACAATGCATTGTGCATCAAAATGTTTACTTTTGTTTATTTAAATATTTCAGCTTTGAATTTGAGTTTCTTGGGTTTATTGGAACATTTTGAATGGAAAGTGTCTCACTAAAATCTAATATTTTGTGATCTATTCAAGTTCCATGTTTGGTTTACCTTGCCTGGATATGTCAATTAATACCTCCCACAAATTGACTAGCCTATTTCCTTTAACATTTATTGTAATACATCTTCACAATCTGAGGTCCCACCAATATTGTACACAAAATTCTAGTAAACATCTGGAAGAATTTTATTTATTCATGTATTTCTATTCTATTTCAATTATACATCTTATAGCACTCATTCACATTCATTATTTTTTCCAAAAATATCAGCTTTACATTCTTAATTTTTATTTTCCATTATGAATGGTTATTTCAGCTTGTTTAGTCCTTTAAATATCTTCTTGTTATGTTAGTGAGTTTTTAATCACTCTATGCAGAACTATAGTATATTTTTAAAAATATTTATTAAGAGGATTCCAAGATAGTGAAATAGGGAGGGAGCTTACTGCTCTACTCTAGCAGAAGATAGTTTTAGAAAAGTAAAGAGAAAACAATCTCAGGGAAGATACATTGAGAAAAGCTGCAGAAGAAATTTAATGCAAATTAGAGGAACACTGTGGACTTATGTAGAGGATGTGGATTCACACATCTCAGGAATCCAGCAGCCAAGAGCCTCAGCACCAGTTTTGGAGAGTGAGGTGAGATCAGACTGCAGCAGCCCAAGCCACTGGTAATAAAGGTGCGGGAAGAATCTAGTGTGAATCTGGGTTAGAGCCCTGTGGGGAACAGTGTACCCACCAACCTAGAGGTAAAAAAGCAGGCATTTTTCTCTCTCCCTGACCAGCAGACACTGGAATCCTGCAACCAGCTGAGAGAGAACAGGCACCATTTTGAACACATGTAACAGGTGCACCAGCTTGTGTCCATGTGCCCAATAACTAGCCAAGAGGAATCATCTAAGTCTTCTGGGAGAATTGACAGGGTTCTGGTGGTCGTAACTGTTAGCTGGGGTTGTGAAAACATTGTGGCTGCACTGGAGGGCACAGGGTGTGGCTGGGTCTTTGGGCAGTCACTATGCATGGCTCCACATGCTTGTGGCTCCCTGAGTCCTGGTGAGGATCTTTGCAGCAGGATTCATGATCACACCAAGGGCTGTACAGATCTTTGTATGGTTCTTGTGTCAGCATGCATAAATATTGTAGCAACTGTGGCTAGCACCTAAGCATTGGTCATTGGAGGAAGGAGGTGGGCATGAGACTACATTAATAGAGTTGATCAAACCTCCCCTGTGATAAAAAAAGAGATTTAACACAGTCAACTTGGGTGTCAATGTGCACACTTCCCTCAACTTGGAACATTGAATAGAACTACTTGGCCACACCCAGCACATGCCTCTGATATTCACTGAAAGAATAGACAGACACTCCACTAAGCCACGGAGGCATAGTCCAAAGATAAAATCCATAACAAGGAAAAATAACCAACAATTACCAAGTATCTCCACAAATGCCTAAAAATAAATGCAGCAATTCAGGAAACAAGAAAAGGGAAGACAATATCTTGCCCATAAAAGAGCACAACAACACTTCAATACCAGAATATGAAGATGAAGATATTGAAGAAATGGTAGAAATGGAATTAAAAAAATTGAACATAGGATTACTTAGAAGTAGTTTTAGAAGCAAATCCATGAATTAAAGAAATCCATACATAATATGAAAGAATGACTATTTTCTCATAAAATTGAGATTATAAGAGAAATCAAAATGCAACATTAGAAATGAAAAATTCAATAGATCAAATTAAAAATGTGGTGGGAAACTTTAGCTACAGATTTGGTGAGGTAGAAGAAAGAATATACAAGTTACAAGACAATTCAATGGAAATTTTATAGTAAGACAAAAGAAGAAAAGAAATTTGAAAAATAAAAAACAGTGTTGGAGATTTATGGGATACTATCAAATGACCCAACATACAGATCTTAGGAATTCCTGAAGGCATGGAAAGAGAGAATGGATTTAGAAGGCCTTTTTAAAATATTTATTTATTTATTTGAAAGAGTTACACAGAGATAGAAGGAGAGGCAGAGAAAGAGAGAGAGAAAGAGAGACAGAAAGAGAAAGGGAGGTCTTCCATGCACTGGTTCACTCCCTGGTTGGCTGCAATGGCCAGAGCTGTGCTGATCCAAATCCAGGAGCCTCTTCCAGATCTCCCATATAGGAGCAGGGTCCCAAGCATTTGGGCAATCCTCCACTGCCTTCCAAAGACATAACAGGGAGCCAGATCAGAAGTGGAACAGCTGGGACTTGAACTGGTGCCCATATGGGATGCTGGCACTGCAGGTGGCAGTTTCACCCACTGTACCACAGCACTGGCCCAAGAAAGCCTTTTTAGTGAAATAATTACAGAAAACTTCCCTAATTTTGGGAAAGAGAGGAACATTCAAGTACATTAAGCACATAAAGCTCTTAATAGCCATGATAAGAAAAGATCTTCATGACACATTGTACTAAAATTCTCTACAGTAAAATATAAAGAAAAGATTCTAAAATGCACATGATCAGCAACAACTAACTGAGCACCAAAGGGGAAACTTGTTGAAGTGAAATGGACACTATGAGAAACAGTGACTTGATCAGCTCTTGTCCTGACGGTTGATGTACAATGTAATACTTTATCCATTTTAGTATTTTTTTTTTGTTCTAGTACCATTGGTTGAACTCTGTAATTAACACACAATTATTCTTAGGTATTTAAATTATAACTGAAAAGTGATCCCTGTTAGGAATTTGGAAAACGTTATGTTGAGTGAAATAAGCCAACCCCAAAGGGACAAATACCACTTGTTCTCCTTGATAGGTGACAACTAACCGAACACTAAAAAGGAAACCTGTTAAAGTGAAATGAACACTATGAGAAACGGTGACTTGATCAGCCCTCACCCTGACTGTTGATGAGCAGCTTAATATGTTATCCCTCTTAGTATTTTGTTTGTTCTACTTAATACTTTTGGTTGAATACTGTAATCAATACACAATTCTTCTTAAGTGCTGAAACTTAACTGAAAAGTGATTGCTGTTAAATATAAGAGTGGTAATAAGAGAGGGAAGAGATGTGCAATTCGGGACATGCTCAAGCTGACTTACCTCAAACGGTGGAGTTAGAAACATACCAGGGGATTCCAATTCAATCCCATCAAGGTGGCATGTACCAATGCCATCTCACTAGTCCCAGTGATCAATTTCTGTTCACAATTGATCATAATGATAGGACTAAGAACCAAAGGGATCACATAAACAAGAATAGTGTCTGCAAATACTAGCTGATAGAATCAAAAAGGGAGAGAATGATCCAACATGGGAAGTGAGATGCACAGCAGACCCATAGAATGGCAAATGTCCTAACAGCACTCTGGCCTCAGAATCAGCCCTTAAGGCATGCGGATGTGGCTGAAAAGCCCATTAGAGTATTTCAGGCATGGAAAGCCAAGACACTCTGGGGGGAAAAAAAAAAACCTAAATGAAAGATCTCCACGAGTGAGATCCCAGTGGAAAGAATGGGTCATCAAAGAAGGAGGTACCTTTCTCTGAAGGGAGGAGAGAACTTCCACTTTGACCATGGCCTTGTCTACATATGATCAGAGTCAGTGAACTCAGGGGGCTTCTATAGCCTTGGCAGCTCATGACAAGAGCCTAGGGTGATTACTGAGGCCATAAACAAGAGTGTCAATTTGTTAAGTCAACAACAGCAGTCACTGTGCACTTACTCCTCATGTAGGATCTTTGTCCTTAGTGTGCTGTACATTGAGATTTAATGCTATAACTAGTACTCAAACAGTATTTTTCACTTTATGTTTCTGTGTGGGAGTAAACTGTTGAAATCTTTACTTAATACATGCTAAACTGATCTTCTGTATATAAAGACAATTGGAAATGAATCTTGATGTGAATGGAAGGGGAGAGGGAGTGGATAAGGGGAGGGTTGCGGGTGGGAGGGACATTATTGGGGGAAGCCATTGTAATCCATATTCTGTTTTTCAGAAATTTATATTCATAAATAAAAGTAAAAATTAAAATGCACATGATAGAAACTCGATTGCCTTCTGAGGATTTCAAATTAGATTCATGTAGGCAGCCTTTGGACAATCAAGGCCAATCTTGGCTTGTGGAGTTCTAGGGATAAGAAAGTCACATACTCCCATCCTGAAGGAGGATGATAATCAAGAACACTCTGTTGGCCGGCACCACGGCTCAATAGGCTAATCCTCTGCCTGTGGCACTGACACACCAGATTCTAGTCTCGGTTGGGAAGCTGGATTCTTTTATTTATTTATTTATTTTTGACAGGCAGAGTGGACAGGGAGAGAGAGTGAGAGACAGAGAGAAAGGTCTTCCTTTTTGCCATTGGTTCACCCTCCAATGGCCGCCGTGGCCAGTGCATTGCATTGCGCTGATCCGAAGGCAGGAGCCAGGTGCTTCTCCTGGTCTCCCATGTGGATGCAGGGCCCAAGCACTTGGGCCATCCTTCACTGCACTCCTGGGCCATAGCAGTGAGCTGGCTTGGAAGAGGGGCAACCAGGACAGAGTCTGGCGCCCCGGCCAGGACTGGAACCCAGTGTGGTGGCGCCACAGGTGGAGGATTAGCCCATTGAGCCACGGTGCCGGCGGGGTGCTGGATTCTGTCCCAGTTGCCCCTCTTCCAGTCCAGCTCTCTGCTGTGGTCCTGGCTTCGGATAAGCATGGTGTGCCGGCCGCAGCATGCTGGCCTCAGTGGCCACTGGCGGGTGAAGCAATGGAAAAGGAAGACCTTTCTCTATGTCTCTCTCTCTCTCTCTCACTATCCATTCTACCTGTCAAAAAAAAAAAAAAAAAGAAAAAGAACACTCTGTTAAAATTATCTGTGCCACCAGAGGCCCCAATAAGTTGCTTATGTATGTTGTTATCTTTTGTGCGTCTTTGTGCTTTTTTGTGCTTCTTTGTGCTTGTTATGTAAAAATACCACCCAGACATTGGAATAAATGAGCTTTGATCAGCCTTGTTGTCTTGGCTCCATTCTCTCTGATCGCTTGCCTCTCTTTTAGGTCCCTCTCCCTTCCTCAGGTTCCATTTGACTGATGCAGCTGACCCGCACAGATTCATAGCTGAATTTTGATAAGAAACACCAAAGGCTAGGAGAGAATGGGAAGATATATGCAAAGTGTTAAGAGGTAAAACTGTCAACCAAGAATAATGCACCCAACAAAGCTCTCTTTTATAAATGAAGGTGAAATAAAGATATTCCATAATAAACAGAAATTTAAAGAATTTGTCACAACTTGCCTAGCATTACAAAAGATGACCAAAGATTTTCCATTCTCTGGTTTATTGCCCCAAATGTCCACAATGGCTGGGGATGAGAAAGGCTAAAGCCAGGAGCCATGAACACCATCCAAGTCTCCTATGGGGGTGGCGGGGGCCAAAATACTTGGTCCATCCTCTGCTACTGTCAGAGGAGCATTATAGAGAGGTGGATTAGAAGAACAGCGAGCAAGCGAGCAGGCACCCACATGAGCTCTCATATGGGATGCCAGCATTGTAGGTGGCAGCTTAATCCACTGTACCACAATCTCAGCCCTTGAGGTATTTTAACTGGAATCCCTTTATATCTTTTTCTTTATGGACATTCACAAAAAATTCTGTTTTAATGAATAGGAAATATATTTTGTTAATACAGAAATTATTAGTGTTGATTTATCTCACATTTGTTGGTTTTATGATATTCTCCATTATAATCCTCATCATTAAAACCTATTTCATAGAGAGAACATTCCCTGACCTTTACAGACAATATTTTGTAACTATTTACATTTTTTTAAAACTTTTATTTAATGAATATAAATTTCCAAAGTATGGCTTATGGATTACAATGGCTTCCCCCCCATAACGTCCCTCCCACCCGCAACCCTCCCCTTTCCCACTCCCTCTCCCCTTCCATTCACATCAAGATTCATTTTTGATTCTCTTTTATATACAGAAGATCAGTTTAGCATACATTAAGTAAAGATTTCAACAGTTTGCTCCCAAACAGAAACATAAAGTGAAAAATAATAGATGATTTTTTAAATGATGATGAAATCAGATCAGACCTATCGTCATGTTTAATCCCAGTGAGAGTCAAGTTGGGAATTGATAATTTTTTCTTTTTTTTACAGAAGATCAGTTTAGTATACATTAAGAAAAGATTTCAACAGTTTGCACCCCCATAGAAACACAAAGTGAAATATACTGTTTGAGTACTAGTTATAGCATTAAGTCTCAATGTACAGCACATTAAGGACAGAGATCCTACATGAGGAGTAAGTGCACAGTGACTCCTGTTGTTGACTTTACAAATTGACACTCCTGTTTACATTTGAAGCATTTTGTTTTGCTGACAATCTGTTACACAGTGATTAATTGTTCTTGCATAATGAAAATTCATTATGCTATCATGCTTAGAGATTTTTTTGCCTTATAAACCATTTTCCGAATTGATTATATTTTCAAAAAGTATTCATTTAGTCCATTGCTTTTACCATTATTTTTAAATGAGAACTATAATAGTGGGTACTGAAAGTTGAATAAGTCATGAATGGGAGAGAGGCTTGTGCTGGGATTTAAGCAATGGAAATGTCCTCATGGAAAACTGACAGCCTTACAGAATTAATCAAGTTAAAAACATTTTCCCAGGAAAATTCTTCTTCCCCACAGATTATTCCTTTGCAACTACATATCTTTTAAACTTCAACAGATTGCACCCACACAGACACACAAAGTACAACACACTGAGGGCAGAGGCCCTACATGGGAAGCAGGTGCGCAGTGACTTCTGCTGTTTATTTAACAATTGGAACTCATATTTATGATGTCAGTAATTACCTGAGGCTCTTGTAATGATCTGCCAAGGCCATGGAAGCCTCCTGAGTTCACAAACTCCAATCTTATTTAGACAAGCCATATTCAAAGTAGAAGTTCTCTCCTCCCTTCAGAGAAAGGTACCTCCTTCTTTGATGGCCCGTTCTTTCCACTGGGATCTCACTCACAGAGATCTTTCATTTAGGTCTTCTTTTTTTTTCCAGAGTGTCTTGGCTTTCCATGCCTGTGAAACTCTCTGGATGCCTTAAGGGCTGATTCTGAGGCCAGAGTGCTGTTGAGGGATTTTGCCATTCTATGAGTCTGCTGTATATCCTGCTTCCCATGTAGGATCATTCTCTCCTTTTTAATTCTATTAAATATTTGCAGACACCAGTATTATTTATGTAATCCCTTTGACACGTAATCCCATTTCCAATGGGCCTTCCTCATTGTAGCTCTCTGCTCCAAAACAGAAGCATGTGCTATTGACTTTTGTGAGCTTTGTCTTCCTAGGTCACACCAGCATCAATGAACCTTCAACTAAACAAGCAACCCTTAACCCATCCTCCCTGATTTCAGCTTTTCTTAAGTCATCCAACAAAATTTCTCTACTGGATTAACATTTCACTTTTGCTAGGAGTTTTTGGTTTCCCTGGATTTCAAGATGATCCATAATTTCAATGACTTCTGTTTTATCCCATGAAATAATTCATGCCATTTTGAGGTGGCTGCAAGAGTGGGCCAGATTTTCAAATTTCCTTTTAAATATTTATTTTTATTTATTTGAAAAGCAGAGTTGAGAGTGAGAGAGAGAGAGAGTGAGTGAATATCTTCCATCCATTGGTTCACTCCCCAAGTAGCAGCAGGCCTGTCCAAAGGTAGGAGAATTTTGTTGGTCTTCCACGTGGGTGGCAGGAGCCCAAGCACTTGAAACATCTTCTGCTATTTTCCTAGGCCATTAGCAAGGAGCTAGATCATAAGAGGATCACCTGGGAACTGAATTGGTCCCCATATGCCTGCAATATTTTGAGGAATATTTACGGATGCTTCCAATTAATTGGCATAGTTCTAATAATCTGAAACACTTATAGAAACTGAAAAAGTTCATTAGTATATGGCATATAGCTAAAATGTTTATGTATATAATAAATAAATATTTAAAAACAATGTTCAGAATTTAACAACCGCATATGTGATGCAATATTTCTTTTTAGTAATAATTTAAAACCTTAGAACAAGTAAGTTAAAACATACTGGGTTATACAAAAACAACACTGGTTGATATGAGATTGCTTAGCATATATACACAAGGGCATACTGAGACAATTTTGGAAAATGGAATTAAAAGTAAGTATTTTGTGCAGAAACATTAAATCCATGCATAGTTTTTTCATAGTACATATTTTACATCAATCAATTTTAATACTTATATAATCCCAGATCTCATCATGAAAATACAGTATTACAATTTTCTTATATGAGAACTTCCTGTGTGTCACAGTTACCTGCTTTCATGAATACGTCTTTTTCTTTTTTTAAGATTTATTTATTTTATTTGAAAGCCAGAGTTACACAGAAAGAGGAGAGGCAGAGAGAGAGAGGTCTTCCATCTGATGGTTCACTCCCCAACTGGCCGCAATGACCGGAGCTGTGCCGATCTGAAGCCAGGAGCCAGAAGCTTCCTCCAAGTCTCCCGTGTGGGTGCAGGGACCAAGGACTTGGGCCATCTTCTTTCCCAGGCCATAGCAGAGAGCTGGATTGGAAGTGGAGCAGCCAGGTCTCAAACCAGCACCCATATGGGATGCTGGCACATCAGGCCAGGGCATTAACCCACTGTGCCACGGCACCGGCCTTGATGAATACTTATTTTTCATCAATGTGTTTCTATCTAATTTAGTTCTTCCACATGTCAGACATGTCCAAGTAACAAAGCAGTGCAAATGACTGGATATGTTCTTGGCCCATTTCTTTTCATTTAGTCTTACACATTCCCTTTAACATTTCATTGACCTAATGGAAATAAAGGCCAGTTGCCTAAAACTCTACCTTATCATCATCTTTTTGTCTCAGTTCTTTTAGATTGTCCTTAAATATTTTTATTCTATGCTCTGAAAATCCTTCAGGAATACAAATTTAAAGCTAAGTATTTATTTGATGTGTAACATGTTGACTGGAAGACAATGTGTATATGCATTGTAGTATTACACATTACATTGCTATAAAAGTGGTTCTGCCAGATAAAATACAGGGCACTCTAATACTGCCTGGAATATGATCAAGCTAATTTTATCTTTTTAAATATTTATTTATTTATTTATTTGAAAGCCAGAATTACAGAGGAGACCCAGAGGAGAGAGGGTGGAAGAGAAAGGGAGAGGAAGAAAGAGAAAAGGAGAGGGAGAGGGAGAGAAAAAGGGATAATCTTCCACACACTTGTTCACATTGCAGATGGTGGCATAACCTCCTCTGCCACAGTGATGGCCTCTCAAACTAAAATTGATGTTGTTTAACTGAAATTCAAATTTAACCAAGGGTTCCATCCTTCCTTCTAAAGCTTACTACTTTATTCAAATGACATATAAAAGCTTCTCAATTAACCAAAGTAATGATGACAAACTGCTGCCAATACCGTATCATTATTGTTATTCCTCCCTTGTAACCAAGTGTGTGAGGTTACTTTGATGCTGTGTAAAGTTTCACTTCCATAAACCAATTAACTATCTGAGCAATTAATTATTCTTACTATGGTGTAGTACATATATGCTTAGGCTTTAAAGTACTTCACTTATAACTCTATCCTTTCACATCATCTTTGTAACAATCTCTGAAAAGAAAAATTTCCCTTGTCAGCTGTGGCTATAACTAATGCTCAAACAGTGGTTCTTTTTTCTTTCTTTTTTTTTTTTTGACAGGCAGAGTTAGACAGTGAGAAAGAGAGATAGAGAAAAAGGTCTTCCTTCCGTTGCTTCACCCTCCAAATGGCCGCTACAGCCGGTGTGCTGCACCGATCTGAAGGCAGGAGCCAGGTGCTTTCTCTTGGTCTTTCATGGGGTGCAGGACCCAAGCACTTGGGCCATCCTCCACTTCCTTCCTGGGCCACAGCAGAGAGCTGGACTGGAAGAGGAGCAGCTGGGACTAGAACCCGGGGTGCTGGCACTGCAGGTGGAGGATTAGCCTAGTGAGCCATGGCACCAGCCGAACAGTGGTTCTTAATCAAAAGAAAAGTAAGATCACTGCTCCCAAAATAATTAATTACTAATTTACCTTTCCTCAAATCCCAGAGATGAAGAACCATGACTTTTAAGGACAATATTTCCTGTGTGATGAAGAATTAGACTTATTACACCTTTTGACAAAGTAATTTCATTTCTAAGAATTTCTTCAAAGGAACCAAAAGCACCAACTACATACTGATCACCTTGCATATATTTTACGTTAGAATTCCTTAAATCTATTTCTCAACAATTTTTAATAATACAATTCATTGTCATTGCTTAAAGATTGATTCATTTATTTGAAAGAGATACACAGAAAGAAGGAGATGAAGACAGAATGAGAGAGAGTGAGAGAGAAAGAGAGAGAGAGCCAGAAAGAAAGAGAGAGAGAGAGAGGTCTTCTATCCATTGGTTCATTCCCCAGTTGGCTGTAATGGCTGAGGATTCGCCAACATGAAACCAGGAGCCAGGCACTTCTTCTGTGTCTCCTACATGGGTGCACAGGCCCAAGAACTTTGGCCATCCTCTACTATTTTACCAGGCCACAGCAGAGAGCTAGATCAGAAGTGGAGCAGCCAGGAATTGAACTGGTGCCCATGTGGGATGCCGGCACTGCAGGTGGCCACTTTAACCAGTAAACCACAAACACCATCCCCCTTCATTTTTATTAAAGTCAATTAACTTTTTAAAAATGCATTTGTTTAAATTTTAATAATATAAGGAGAACAGATTTCTTGTATTTTCATGCATAATTCTAAGAACATAAGCCTAATTCCAACCCTCTTTTCCCCTGCTCAACTCCTCCCTTTTGTTTTCTTTATGTTTTAAATTTTTGCAAAAATGTAATTTTAGTGCACTCTATAATCACAGGCTTAATGCATCACTAAACATAATGTCCAGTAAGTAAGAAATATCAACTTTTATCCTTTCATTATACACCCATATTGTTCTCTCTCTCATTAATACAATTAAATGTGTGGTTTGCTTCCTCAGTTGGAATATTCATTTCCTTGCTTCCTTATTGAAAATTGAGTTACAGAGTTCTATTTTTTTCTCAAGATCATTTTTTTTGACAGGCAGAGTGGACAGTGAGAGAGAGAGACAGAGAGAAAGGTCTTCCTTTGCCGTTGGTTCACCCTCCAATGGCCACTGTGGCCAGCACGCTGTGGCCGGCGCACCGCACTGATCCAAAGGCAAGAGCCAGATACATATCCTGGTCTCCCATGGGGTGCAGGGCCCAAGCACTTGGGCCATCCTCCAATGCACTCCCGGGCCACAGCAGAGAGCTGGCCTGGAAGAGGGGCAATCGGGACAGAATCCGGTGCCCCGACCGGGACTAGAACCTGGTGTGCCGGCGCCACAAGGCAGAGGATTAGCCTAGTGAGCCACAGCGCCGGCCTCTCAAGATCATTTTAAAAATGTTAATTATTTTGAGTTAAAATGATATTATCTGTACCACATTCTTCAGATATACTCTATGGTGGCATAATTTTACCATTCAGGTCACACCAGAATGTGGAGTGAATTGATAGGAAGATAAAATATATGAATCTCATTTGTATTAACACATGTCAGCAATTAACAGGCAGCACCATAAAGAAAAAAAATCAACAATCATAGCAGCATTTATTTCAAAAGATTAATGTAGAAATGAACAAATTGCATGTAGTCAGCAGTACATAAGTAAATGCCTACCTTAGGATATCTGGGAAATTTTACTTGCTTTATTGAAATTATTGGAGACACTGCTCTATCGTGGTGCTCTCTTCAGCACCACAGCCATTCTGCATCCATGAAAGGGGTAGTTGACATACTGTGATTACCTGGGCAGGTAAGCATAAATAATGGATCTCAGATAGTTGAAGCACTAATGTATCAACCAGAACATATAGGTTTAAGGTACAGAAATTAAGACATGTAGACTGCAATTGCTTCAGGTACATGGGATTGGAGACACTGGGAGAAACATAGGACTTGTACATACAGGGGTTGGAAAAACATGAGGGAATGAAGAGAATGCAGTAAACCATAGTAAAAAAATAATTTACAGCCTTCAATGATTATGTTAGAGTGAAACAATGAAATCAATCATTACAGCTTATTAAGAATTATAAAGAAAAAATGAAAGTATTTAATTAAAGCAAGAAGATAACAGCAAACCTTGTGAAAAGCTGCAAAAAAAAAAAAAAACTACCACAAGCAAATAAACAAGGATATAATGATTTAAAAAATGTTAAGTTAATAAAACATTAGTAAAAGCTATTAAGGAAACAGAGAGAAAAGTCACACAAATAACCAGTTTCAGGAACTAAAACAGGATCATTCTTCTGCAGCCTTTACCAAGATACTAGGAGAAATCTGTGAAATTCTTAAGAGCAAAATTCTGAGTAGGGAGATCAAAATCCACCATATTTTGAAAATCAAATTCCCAAAACACATATATAACATAAAATAGAAAAAGTCATATATAAATCAAGTAAGTTGAATGACATTTCAAAACTCCAGCCAACCAATGAAGGAAAAACTTGCATAATCAAAATTTCAGGTCCATCTTTGTAGACATACTCCAAACTTTTAAGGAAGAAAGAACAAACTTATGTTTCCCAGATCTATGTAAACTGGAAATAAGCAGAGGATATGTTTTAAATTTCTCTTGGAAAACCAATATCACACTGATGATGATGCAAGTGCATCAGGATTTGAAAGAATTTTTAAAAGCATCCCTTTTATAAACAGAAATATGAATATCATAAGCAAAGTGTTATTATAATAAATTAAATCATGTATGAAAGCCATAGATCAATTACAAGCAAGAGAAAATAAAAAATGCAGGAGTTGGAAGATTCCCAAACAGTTAGGTGAAAAATACAAAAAGAAAATCACATGATCATTTTGAGTGAATGTTTAAACACATATAATAGAATTAAGTTTCTATTTGAAAAAGCTTGCTATCAGTTAAAACAAACAAAAATTAATGTCCTCAATCTGATCAAGATCAAAAGGAACCTAAAACAAATAACACACTTAAGCTTTGAAAACTTTTTCCTTGGAAGAAAGCCTAGAATAAGATGCCAACACTATTTTTTTTTCAACTTCATAGTGGAGGAGTAGTCCTGTAAATAAGCAAAAAGAAAATATAAGGGGTAAATGGCCGGCGCCACGGCTCACTAGGCTAATCCTCTGCCTAGCGGTGCCGGCACACCAGGTTCTAGTCCCGGTCGGGGCGCCGGATTCTGTCCCGGTTGCCCCTCTTCCAGGCCAGCTCTCTGCTGTGGCCAGGGAGTGCAGTGGAGGATGGCCCAAGTGCTTGGGCCCTGCACCCCATGGGAGACCAGGAGAAGCACCTGGCTCCTGCCATTGGATCAGCGCGGTGCGCCGGCCGCAGCAGCCATTGGAAGGTGAACCAACGGCAAAGGAAGACCTTTCTCTCTGTCTCTCTCTCTCACTATCCACTCTGCCTGTAAAATATATATATATATACATATATATATATATATATATATATATATATATACATATATATATATGGGGTAAAGATAAATTTTGAAGGAATATATTGTTTATATAGATCATATATATTATATATCTAGGATGACACTTTAATACAGAGATAATTCAGAAAATCTAAAATACAACTGATAAATTTAACAAGATTACTGGGAAGATTAATGTATAAAATCTGCTAATTACTCAGTACCAGCAAGAAACAACTATCATATTTAAGAACGAGAGGCAGACTAGAAAACAAGTATCTACAACAAAATGATTATTTAACCTCTGGAAGGGGAGAGGGAGTGGGAAAGGGGAGGGTAGTGGGTGGGAGGGACGGTATGTGGGGGAAGCCATTGTAATGCATAAATCATACTTTGGAAATTTATATTCATTAAATAAAAGTTAAAAAAAAGAATAAATAAAAAAATAGAAAAAGAATAAAAAACAAAAAAAAATCAAATGACCCAACAGAGAAATGAGTCAGAAATATGAAGAAAATGAAAAGGCCCAGAAGCCAATAAACACCATTAGACTTTAACTCATCTTAAGCAGGTTACTACAACTTCTAGGTAGGACAGGTGCAGGAAAACCCATGGGGAGGCAGGTGGCATGATCCAGTGGTGAAAGGCCCTCCCCCTGCAGGGAGGGTGGATCCCTAGGGGAGGCAGTTTGCAACACAAACGCAGCCCTCCCTGTTACTTCTCCCATCTGGAGAAGCCTAAAATTATGTAACTGCTATCTAGGATGCTGATTCCTTGTGTCTTTTGTTTCATGCGTGCTGATGGCTATGCAAGCTGTCTAATCAGGCCCAGTGGTATAAACACTGCATAACTACACAGGATCTTGACACCATAGTAGTCCAGTTCCTATAGGGAGAAAGGATCCAAGGAGGGGGCTTTGCTACTGGGAGACTCCGAAAGCTGTCCCAGTGTCCACTGATCTCTGACCCTCTTTCAGCACAGGAAACCACACACTTAGGACACTGGGAAATGGTGAGTGTGTGGGGCTGGGGTCTAGAATGGGGGAAGGTGGAGCTAAGGCAGGATGCAGACTCCCAGAGCTGTCTGTGCAATGCTTGGCCCCATCTCACAGGTGGCACAGCACTTCCCTGGGTCTCTTTTGACTGACAAGGTGGGGCCTGGACTTGCACCTGGGACCCCCAGTGTTCTGCCCTTTCCCTGCTGGCAGAGACTTCTGGGCCCAGAGCCATCCCTGGGCAGCTGTGTAGCACAGCCTTGTGTCTCCCCTGATTGTGCAGTTGGGACCAGGTGGCCACTACAGAGAAGCCTGGGCTGTGTGTGGGGCTCACGCAGGTGAGGAGCTGTCATTTATGGGTCCTCGCTTCTTCCATTCTTCTCATGTGGAATGAGGGGCCTCAGTTCCATCACCTGACCTTTCTGTGTAACTTTCTAGAAAACATCCCATTATTTTTAATATATAATAATATTAAGTATAAACAGTGTAGATGATTTCTAAAATTTACAAGGAGGGGGAAACTTCGTTTAAATTTATTAAAAAGTTTTTTCTGTGAGATTGTCAAGAAAGCTTGAGAGAAGTTCCATTTTATTACACAAAAATAATCCACTTTTTACATCCGTTTTCACACTGACATTTGTTAAATAATAACTTTCTCTGAGTCTTTTAGTAAAGAAGTTAAAACTGTGATTTTATCATTTAATCTTTTCTATTCTTATTCAAATATGGTTTATGGCCATTGTCTGTATTCTTATTAAACTAGGTGTATTTTTTTTTTTTGCTTTATACTTGTTAAACTAATTCCCTGAAGTATTAAGTTTTTTTTTTATCATAATGTAAATTTAAAATGTTATCTCAAAAACTAAAAAGACAAGGAAGGAAAGAGGGTGGCAATGAATAAGGATGGGTATACATTATTTCTTCAACTTGTATCTATAAACCTATTGAATCTGTTAAAAACTAAAAACTTAACTAAAAATTATCAATTTGACAAATTTTTAAACAAAATTATGAAACACTGTAGATATCTTCAATTTTCACTATCATTCTATGAGATTTCAAAGAAATCCTATTTTCTCACCTTAAAATATATTAATGTGTTAGGATTTATTATGAAATTATTCCCTTGAGAGTTCTTATTTAATATACTGTTTTAAATGAAAACATAATGATTACCAAAAAAGAAAAATCCTTATTATTTAAAAATCATTACTCAAAACATTAAACGACCTAAAATATAGCATTATATCTTAAAATGCAAGTGACATAGTACCCTTCAAGGTTTTCAAATACGCATTGCTTTTTCATATTGCCAAGTAAGTCAGCAAATAATTTTAAGCATATATATGTAATAGTTTCTAAAATTCTTCTGGGAAATAGATGTAGTTACTTGTTATATATATATATATATATATATATATTTCAAATAAATAGCAAACATACTCAAAAATATGTTGAAAAAATTCATGCAACTCATGAATAAGTATCCAAAGAAATTTTGCACCATAACAAAAAAGCAAGTATTTATTTTCCAACATTAATTTCCCACAAATTATAACCTTGAACTCAAGAAGGAGTACTATATTGATAGAATGATGGCCTACATTTCAGGATACCAGATTCTTCATATAATTTTCACTGCTACAAATTACCTGCATGACTTTGAACAACTCACTTTACTTATCTGGGCATTAGCACTTAGCATACTTTTGTGCAAAATAAGGTTTGTGTAACATTAATTACACTCAATATAGATTTCAAGGATCTCCAAAGAGGTATTTTCATGTATCGATCACAATTTAAATCAAAAATTGCATTCTTATATACCCACATATTTTGAACTTTTGCTAGAACTAATATAAAGGAACTCACACATTCAAATTTATACAATATCAATTTTAGTATTTGGGGATAATTAATGCATTAACATTTGAAGCTAAATTGTTTTGGTACAACCCATTTTTCTTAACAGGTCCAGTAATTTATACTGCTTGCATTATACACCTGATTAAAATGGTTAGGTTTGTACAAATCTGTTTTAATGCAAGTATTGCTTGTGTTTTCACATAAAATTAAGAGTAGAGATATCATGTGAGCAGGTGGTATCCTAATGACTCAACTGACAAACTTGTCAAACTTAATAGTTATGGTTTTGATTTGCATTTCCCTGATGACTAGTGATCCTGAGCATTTTTTTTTTTTCATGTGTCTTTTGGCCAGTTGAACTTCCTCTCCTGAAAAATATCTGGTCAGGTCTGTTGCCCATTTCTTGACTAAGTCGTTTGTTTTGTGTATGATTAGTTACTTTACCTATTTATAAATTCTGGAATTCAATCCTTTGTCAGTTTCATAGTTTGCAAATAAATTCTCCTATTATATTGGTTGCCTCTTCACATTGCTGAGTGTTTCTTTTGCAGTGCAAAAGATTCTCAGTTTGATGTAACCCCACTTGTTAATTTTGGCTTTGATTGCCTGTGCTTCTGGACTCTGCCAAGAAGTCTTTCTCTATGTCAGTATCTTGTAGCATTTCCCCAATGTCCATTAGGAAAATGCAAATCAAAACCACAATGAGGTTTCACCTCACCCCATTAGAATGGTCCTCATACAGAAATCAATAAACAACAAATGCTGGCGAGGATGTGGGGAGGAGGATCCCACTGTTGAAGGGATTGTAAACTTGCACAGCAACTGTGGAAGACAATATGGAAATATCTCAGAAGGCTGAACATAGACCTACCATATATCCCAGCCATCCCACTCCTTGAAGTCATCCAAAAGAAATGAAACTAGCATATGAAAGAGTGATAGGTATCTGCAGGTTCACCTCAGCTCAATTTACAATAGCTAAAATTTGGAATCGACACAGATGTCCATCAACTAAGGACTGGATAAAGAAATTATGGTATATATACACTTTGGAATACCACACAGTGGTAAAAATTAAATCCTTTCATTTGCAATAAAATGGATGCAACTGGAAACCATTATACTTAGTGAAATAAGCCAGTCACAAAAAGGTAAATGTCATAGGGTCTCTCTGATCTTTGGTAACTAATATAGTACTAAATGTAATCCATAGGAGAAAAACAGGGCAAGATGGTGGAATAGGAAGGGAGCACACTTATAGTCCGGGAAGAGACAGTTTAATAAAAGTGGAGATACTGCAGGTTCAAGGAAGAGTTGGGGAAGAAACAGCAGAGGAAACTATTCCAGAACTAGTGATTCATGGTGGACCTGTGTGGAGGGAGTGGGAGCCCATGGCTCAGGACAACAGTGGTGGAATCTACGCACCAGCACTGGAACACGAGGTGAGCCGAACCTCAATAGCCCAAGACACTGGCAGGAAAGCAGAAGGAGGAGCCTAGAGGGAACGAGGCTTGAAGCACCATGGGGGAAAGTTCACCAGGCTAACTAGAGGAGAGGGGAAAAAAAGGGGGAGCAGTACCAATACAAGTTTCTCTCTCTCCGCTCACCTCTCAAAGGTGAGCAAGACAAAGAGCAGGCACCATTTTGATCATACGTATAAGCTGCATGACCTTAGGGCTCTGCCCACCCACAGCCAAGCAAAAAAACCTGACTCTGGGAGGCGGGGGTGAAATAACAGGAGAGTAGGATCTAGTGAATGTGTGGAGCTAATGAACTGAGACTGTGAAAAAAGAGACGGTGGGTGAGAGAACTCATGGAGTTCACGTGAGTACTCTCCAGAGATACTGCAATTCAGTAGCCTTGGCAACCCAGTGAGACTGCAGGAGAAATGAGCCCACAATGAGGGCAGAACAGATTCTCTGTGTGGTCCTTGGAAAAGAGCAGGTGAATGTTATACCCACAGGAGCCAGAGATTGGAAGCTGACTACCTTCAGTTCTGCTCAACTGTGCAGAATTACTTCCCTTCTGAATCAAAGAGAGAGAGAGAGAGAGAGAGAGAGAGAGAGAGATTTACCCCACCTAACCTGGGAATGTCACCTTTGGCACACCCTTAACCCTGAGGAACCAAACAGAGCTCTCTGGCCACACCCATCTCAAGCCTCTAAGGCTCCATCAAAAGCAGACAGTCCACTTAATACAGTCATAGTATAAAGAGAAAAGAAAAAACACCACAGTGAGGGAAGAAGAATCCAAAGAATATCTCCACAATACCAAGCAACAAACGCAGAAACTGAGGAAACAAGAGCAAGGAAGACATCATGACACCCCCAAATGAAAAAGACATCCCAAGCCAAGATTATGAAGGTGATGAGATGGAAGAAATTCAAGATACGGATTTCAAAAAATTTATGATAATATTTAGGGAGATTTCTGACGCCATATACAAGAGTGTCAAATTGTTAAGTCAAGAACAGGAGTCACTGAGTACTTAATCCTCATGTGGGATCTCTGTCCTTAATGTGTCATCCAATGTGAATTAATGCTATAATTAGTACTCAAACAGTATTTTACACTTTATGTTCTGTGTGGGTGCAAACTGATGAAATCTTTACTTAATATATACTAAATTGGTCTTCTGTATATAAAGATAATTGAAAATGAATCTTGATGTGAATGGAATGGGAGAGGGAGTGGGAGATGGGAGGGGTGCGGGTGGGAGGGAAGTTATGGGGGGGAAAAGCCATTGTAATCCATAAACTGGAATTATATTTACTAAATAAAAGTTAAAAAATAAAACAAATCTAATTTTTTCTCAAACACTACTTGTAACAAACATTCGTTCTAGAATTCAAATATCTGGAAAATCAAGAATCTCCTATGTGTACCTGCATTTCACTAGGAAAAAAAGAGGTTCAAAACTCAAAATAAAACAGAATGGCCAATTCTAAATATATAATCTTCTAAGAATGTAATCACTGTAGCTATTTAGTAATTCATCCATTAGCCTGCATTTCATGTGTTTATCAGATGTGCATCACATTGTGAGGATCTGGCTTGCTGCTTCTCCAATGATTGATCTCCATTTAAAATATATCTGTAACATTACAGAAAATTAAAATTTTCATAGTGAAAAATTGTACATAACAAATTTATATGACTTGGTGTTATAAGGGCAAGTGTCCTAAATATTAAAAATAAAATCTAGTATGTTATAAATCATCTCATGCTTAGAAAAAAAAATCAGTTCTAAGAAACATGTGTGTGCACAGTGTCATGTGCAGGAAGGACTGAAATATCACCTATAATTGATGTCAAAAATAACTTTCTGGGCTGGCGCCATGGCTCAATAGGCTAACCCTCTGCCTGTGGCATCAGCACACCAGTTCTACTCCTGGTGGGGGTGCTGGATTCTCTCCTGGTTGCTCCTCTTCCTAGTCCAGCTCTCTACTGTGGCCCAGGAGTGCAGTGGACGATGGCCTAGGTCCTTGGGCCTTGCACCCACATGGGAGACCAGGAGAAGCACCTGGCTCCTGTTTCGGATCAGCATGGGGCACTGGTCACAGCACGCTGGCCATGACAGCCATTTGGGGGAGAACCAATGGGAAAAAGGAAGACCTTTCTCTCTGTCTCACTGTCCACTCTGCCTGTCAAAAAAAAAAAAAAAAAAAAAAAAAAAAAAAAAAACAACTCTCTAATTGTTACACAGAGAAGATAGAATGTGACAAATTGATGTTTGACATTTTCTGCTACTTCAAGGATGGATCTGTCAAGAAGTTACCATCTCTTACACTGACAAAAGCACATTTTGTTGCAGTTAATTTTAAATCCTCATTTGTTTTAGAAGTTAGACAGTCTCTAGAATTAATGCTCATGACCACTTCTAATAAGATCTACATCTTCCATGTGTCAGTTTTTTTGTGTGTGTAAAGACCTATTTCTGTTTCTGAGTATATTATGATCATTATATAGTAAAATACCATCTAAACTAATAAAAAGTCTGAAAAGAAAAAAATGCTTTCTATAAAAGTTGAACATTTTAGAATACCAGTGAATATGAATGTCAAAACTGACAAATCAGATATGAATCAATCAATACGATAGATTGAAAATGTATTAAATTTGAAGGAGTTTATACCCAGGTTACTTGTCAAATACCTTCAAGTGTTTGATCTTTAAAATACTTCAAAATGAAAAATTGCAATTGGTTTATCAGATAAGAGACTACATAAGTACAAAGATAAAAATGTGCCTGTTAGATATAAGCAATGAGCCTTTATATTTTAATATTTAAGCATATAATGTAAAAAACTACATATAAATCAGTGATGACCAATCTACAATTAATAATTATGATTAATTCAGTTCTGTGTACTGAAAGTATAAGAAAGAAAATGCACGAGTTGTACTTAGCCACATATTAAATAGAACTATCCTATCTTTACTGGACCTTTGCCTATAGAATATATCAAAGAAAAAAACTCCTGGATTTCCTCTCATTCAACTGTTTCCACCTGACATTTACAGAATACAACATAAAAGTGATATTCAAGTATTTTGTGGAACAGGAAAACTCATTAAAATTATGCTCCTTTCACAGAAATGTACATACTTAGAAGACATCTTTTTGTACTGGTAGATTGCAGGGAATCCTATTATAGTAACATGTCTAATTGGCCCCATCATATGCAGCAACCAAAGGAAAAAAGGAAAAACTGGACAAGGAGAAGTTACACATTTTTCTCCCTTAGGACATAGCAAATAGCTTTCAAAACACAAAATATATGTTTCAAGAACCCAATGTACTTATTAGACATAGTCATGAATGATTTCTTTCCCAGTTATCCACCATTTAGTGCAATGGTACAAGCAGTTTTTCTCACCACAGTTTCTGGGTGCCTCCCTTGCACTTGCCCATTTTGTACTGATACATTTTGTTTTTCTTAAAGATGACCTTACGTTTTCAGTTTCAAAATTCCCAAATCTATCTCCTTCTATTTATGATTTATTCAATGCTCAATCTACAATAGTATGGTCCCTAATTTCCAAAATATCTCATTTCATATTCACCTGCCATCTTCAAATAATATTTACCTGCTATCTTTAAATAATTGATAATTTGTATTATGCTTAATCTTTCCTGTGATAAACAGTGTATGTGTGCACGCATGCACACACACACAGCATTGAAGGTACAGTTAAATAAACAGAATACATTTTTCTGTCAACATCTTAACATCTTTTTGTTCAGATATGTTTTATAGAAAATACTTATCTATTTTAAAAGGGTAGCTTACCTGTTTGAGTATATTATACTTGTTAGGTGGAAGAATAATTCTCACCTTATGAAAAATATTCAGACCAACTATATAAACACACTGATCTTCAAATAATACAATAGCATGATGATTCTTAGCAGTTTCCAATTCAGAACAATTATTACTGTTCATAAAATGCAAATAGAATATTATGTATTATGCTACATTCAAAATGGCAAAACTATACTCTGATTTCTCTTCAGAATGTATAAATCTTTCACCTTTTTCCAAAATAGCAAAACAGACACATGGCTATGTCTGTTATTGGTAAATTTTAGATTTTAGCAAAGAGCAGATATGTTTAAAAGGCTATGCATTTTGGTATATAGGCAAAATATATCAGTAAGACTTTTCTATAAAATAATCCAACAAATGATATAAAAGGATTTACCAAGTGTAAATTTGAATTTGGTATGAATAAAGAGAGTCACACTATTTATTAATGTATTGAGAAAACAAGTAAATCCAGGTTTCCCTTCAGTGGTAATCAAACATCCTAATCACATTGTTTTGAAGTCTTCTATACCAGGTTTAAATAGTACTTGTAGTGTCGTGTCAGTGGCAGAGCCATCTCAAGCCTCTCTCTGATCCCATCGGCAGCTCCTGAAATGTGAAGATAGAGGAACATAAATTGGATAAAAATGGGAGGTGACACATTGGAGCTTGGCTCAGGACCCTGCCTCCCCCACCCCCTTCTCTATAGTGTCCTTGCTCTCTGGCTCCCACTCATGTCTCCACTCTGCTTGCTTCTCCCAGGCCCTTCCCCTCCAGCTTGGTCCCTCTCCTTTCTTCATCTGCTCTCTTGGCTTCCAAGCTCTCCAGCCTCCCTGGCTCTGTATTGCTAGTCATTGTCCCATCCCTCCAGTGTCCTAACCCTGTCCTACTCACTTATTCATCTCTTTCCATCCATCTGCCCACCGCCCCTACAAGTATCTCCCCAGTCAGCCTCACAGGCTGCCCCCACCTCGAGGACAAACTGAGGCTCCCAGGGCCCCATCATCTGTTGCATGTTCTGTGGTTTTGCAGGGACACTGTCCTTACCCTGATCTGGCCCAGAGTGCACAGATAACATGAGTCCTGTTGGCCTCTTCCAGAGCAGCAGCCACTCATGCCCTTAGAGAAATTGCAACACATCTGTGCCCTGGCCCTCACAGTGTTTCTGGCCCAGGTGGTGCAAACTTACCCTAGCTGTGTTTCCCAGCCTATCAACAGCACCATGGCAACCTGTCTTCATCACCCACCACAGCCCCACATGGACACACTGTCACAGAATCCCTGTCAGAGGTGCTGTCCTGAAGTGATAGCACAATTCAGGTGAGATATCATGCCACCTGGAGGTCACCAACAACTTTGGCACAGGGAGAACAAGCAGCTGCCCAAGGTGGGTCATGTTGGTGGGAGCAAGAGGTTTCTGACTGAAGATGATCAGATTGATGAAGTGATGAAAAATGGGGCAGACAAGGCACCTCCTGGTATCTAACTGTCCCAAAGACAAAGACAGAAAAGAAAGAAAAGAAATGACAGTAACAGCTATTTAAAAAATTCTTGAAAAAGCAAACAACTTTGACATTGAAACCACCATGAAATCAATATCCTGTACCTCATGTCAGGCCAGGAAACAGGAGACACCTGGGAGTAGAAAATTTTTGTTCACTCAGATGTTATTTGAGGCCCCAAAAACACAAAATTAGAAACTAGAACTTGTAGGTGTCTTACTTGCTTTATGAGATATTGCAATGATGGTGTTAACAATAGGTACAGTTGAAGAAATTGAGTACATGCATCAAAGAACCAAGATAATATAGAGTAAAAACAGAGAATGAGGGCTTAGATTGTATCATGAGGTTTTCCAATACTATTGAATGAGTAGAATCTTGCCAAAAACACTGGCAAAGGGGTGACCAGATTTATTTGAAGACAGACACCTTGAGATATCAGAGAAGACTTGGAAAAGTAACAATCCCAAAAGGTGGTCCTGGGTAACTTTTTCATTTACCCAAGTAAGATTATTATATAAGTACTCAATAGATTGATGGGAGCATAACTGATTTTATTAAGATTTATTAATATGGGTAACAGATTTTTAAGTGGGGGAATAACTGGTTATTGACAAGGTTATTGACAAGGTTAATGACTGGTTATGACAAGGGTGTGCAGCAATGGTAATGGTTCCTTTTTTATTGTGACGGGAAAGAAATTATACTGGAGCTTTATACATTAAGTAAAGATTTCAAGATAAAAACAGCTTAAATGAGAGGACAAATAAAGGGTTAGACATGTTAATAACAGTTTATTTATGATTAGTGCTATGTGTTCTAAGAAATATGAAGAGCAAGGAATGCAAATTAAAAATCTAGGGGTCTTCTAGTCTGGAATTTTGTGCTCTCTGCTTGAGCTGGCTCTGGATTCCAGGTGCTGCCTCCCGCTATGTCCCTCTCTGATCTCCCCCCTGCTCAAATCTTCCCTCTGCTGTCCTCTGCCAGGTCCATCCTTTCCAGCTCAGCCCCTCTCCTTTCTTACTCTCCCTTTTCACTGCATCCATTGCTTCCCTGCCTCCCTCCATGTGGTTCCATCTGGGTCTCCCTCTCCCACTGTATCCTCCCACTGTCTTTCCCATCATCCTTCCCTGCCCTCATCAGCCTCTCCTGCTATCATCACTACTGCAGCTGTCCAGGAAGCCCCTTAGCTCCTGCAGCACCAGCTACAGCTCCCAGGACTCACCCTCCTCTGTACCACACCCTGCAGCTTTGCAAGGCCACCCTCTTCCCACCCCGGCCCTTGATCCTACACAACCACTACCCCACACCCAGGGGCATCCTGTTTGTACATCCTGTTTGCCTCTAGTCAGTAACTGCTGAGGTACCACGTCTGAGCACTGTGAAACACAGCTACAGGGGCTCACTGTTTCTGGAGCCAGGGTGGCATGACCTTGCAATAGCCATGTCCTCTGGCCTGTTTCCCATGCCACTGCAACCCTGTCAGCTGTCCTTACAGTCTTCCCCTGGCCACACTGCTGCTGGCCATCTCCACCAAAGGAGGACATATGAGAATGGGAGGCCTCGCTGGGAAACTTCTGAATGCCACAGGGTCCCAGTTGCTGCCTTTTGGTGACTGAGGTGACAGAGATCCTAGCCCCCCAGGCATAGGAACTTCCCTATGTGCTGTGCTCACTGTCTTATCCAAAACTACACCACCAAGATGTCCAAGGCATGGCTGATTGGGAAACTGAGGATCACTCGCTGTCACTCATATCCAGCTTTGTGCAATCACTGGCAGTGAAATGCATTTTTCTGTGCTTGTCTTGGAATAGTCAGACCCAGGTGGAACAATAAATTTGTAGTGAGGTCATGTGTATGGGTTTACCTATACACACACAAGCCCACACATGAGCCCACAGGAGAACAGAGCTCACCAAAGATGCAGCAGGAGCTGAGGCCTGGGACTACTACCTTTGTGGGAAATAGAGGTGAACAAGACTGACACTGGAGTGGAGGAGATGAGATTCTGATGATAACTGTGATGCCTGCTGCTGCCCAGACTGGAGTATCCAAATACCATCAATCCTGGGAGGTTCAGGGCCTGCAGGTGCTCCTGCCTCCTGCATCCTGGCTATGGCCTAATTATTGTCAGCATCATCCTCAGTGTTACCTGCGTGAGTATCAGGAAGTGTGCTGGAGAAGTTGTAGTGTTTTTCAGTTTAACTCCTTGCCTACTTTAAATGCAGGGTCTTTGTTCCTTCTCTTGGAGACAGTATGGGCTAAGTCAGCTTGGGGTCCCAGATAGGTGGTGATTAGCTGGCCACTGACCTTTCTTTTATCCCAAGAGGTCTACCTAGGTTACAACACCAACAGAACCAGAGAGAAGGGCAGGAACAGAGCAGGGGCATAGTCTGGATCAGCAGTGGCAGTGTGAGGCCTGACTTGTGGTAGAAATTTGTAGTGCTAGGAGTCCCCAGTTATGGTTACTGCGGGGGTAAGCAGAGAATCCAGAAATCTTAGGAAATTGCTTGAGACATGTGGGGACATGTGATGACATTGACTCAAAGTGAAAAGGCCTTAAAACTTGTGTGAAACACGGTTGTGGGATAAGAAAGTTAAGGAGATAGAAAGCTATAGACCATGTGCAGCAGTTGATAGAGTACAGTGACTCACCTGGACCTATAGCACAAGAACCACATAAGTTTCCTCTTAACATGCCTCTTTAACAAAAGCATTATTAATATAAAGTGAGCAGACTGCACTCCATAGCTACAGTTCCAAGACGACAACCACACCTCCCCTGCTACCTCAATACCTCTCCCACCCTTCCCACTTATGATTAGGTTTTGCAAATACATAATTTTAATTCATTTTAGTAATAGACTTAATTTTCCACTGATTACAGTATCCAGTAGGAAAAAAGTAGGCAGACCACAATTACACAGGAGTACAAACAAGGATTAAAAATGACAATTGTATCCCAAAATGACCATTTTATTCCTATATATATTTTGGTATTCTATGTTAACTGCCACATACCATTTTGTTGCAAAAATAGGGCTTCATTCTTTTTTATGGCTGAGTGTATTCCAAAGTTATATATGCAGTCATCAGTTGATGGATATCTGGATTGATTGGAAAGACCATGGGACCCATCTCCAAGGGATTCAATTATTCAAGGAGTAATCAGGCTGATCCTAGGTTCTGTTGATCCTGGAGGGCACCATTGTGACAGAGTTGATAGAATCCTATGATGCCTCTATGTCCTGTGGCAATCAGAGGCCACCAGTGTGTCCCAATTGATTTACTGACCTGGTGCATGTTATTAGCACCTGGCACCTTTGGCAGAGTTGATTATTTTAGAGTTTAAGTGAGTGGAGCTTGATCTCTTCATGTTTTGATGACTTGAGTACAGTGTCCCAGTTGCGTGGCCCAGGCCTCTCCTAGACGCTGACACTGGTGATGCCAACTGATCCCTCAGGAGTATCTGTTCTGTGATGGGTATATGCTTGTTCATTTCATTCTTTCCTCATTGTGATCTTGTGGAGTGGGTGTGAGTGTGCCCTAAATGTAATCTGTGTTGGGACATGGATTTCTATGGATGCATTGGGTCTTTGCTGGTCCTTGCAGCTCCAGGAAGGTTTGGCTCTGAAAACATGGCCCATAAATGAGCAGACATCATCACTAATAGAAGTAGATATAGGCCAGGATACTACATAGAGAAGATGAGTCACACATCATGTGCCAAATCCACAGTCACAAGTTCCTGAACTTCTTTGAAAAAACAGTATGGAGGGAATCCCCTAATAACCTCAAACCTTGAGCTTCCCTGACTGTTTATTCAGGATCCATTCTAGTTGCAGGGTCACCAATGAAAGGCACAGTTGGAGTATGAGAAGTAGGATGCTTTGACCAGTTGCATATCACCACACAAGCAGTGGATCCTGCACTGTCATCACCCCCAACTTATGTAAAGTTTGATGTCATTTTCAGAAAAACTTTCCTTGTTTCTGAATGTACAGACCTTGTCTTCAGCTGCAGTGACACTATTCAGCCTCTTCAGGCTCAGGGCAGAGGTGGCTATGACCCTGAAATCAACTGAGGAGGGCTGGCAGGGACAGAGCTGAGTGTAGGACAGCACTGAGCCTTCATAATTGAAAGCTCTGCTTCTACATAAAGGGAGGATTCAGCCTGAGAGACATGCCCTGTCCCTAGTGGAGCCAGCCTGGTCAGAAACATTCCACAGTGACCAAAGACTAAAGGCACCTGGCCACATGTAGTGCAGGTCCAGTGGCTAACTGGGCCTCAGCAGACTACAGCAATCTTGAAGGGCCTAAGGAATAGCTGGAGATGCGGTCATGGAGGTAAGGAGCTAACAAGTGACTTTTCCAGGATGGATCAGAGGAGGGAAGGTTTTCAGGTGAAAATGACCTGTTTTTAATATGTTCTGGGAAGAGAATTGGAGCCTGATTTGGAAGATTGAGGTCTTCTGTGTTTTCCCAATGTCATCCCAGAATAGGAGACAAGTGCAAGAACAGGGAACTTGAGGTTACTGAACCATATGGGGTGATGACTCAGAGGATATTCTGAACATGTCCCAGCAGCGGGGGGTCAGGGGGGGAGGTCTTCCATTTGCTGCTTCACTCCCCAACTGGCCGCACCAGCTAGAGCTGCGCCAATCCAAAGCACTAATTACAAATATTTTTTACAATTTTTATACTGTAATGTTTATTTATTTATTTTACTTTTATTTAATAAATATAAATTTCCAAAGTAAAAAAAAAAATGAAACCTAGAAAAGGCATTAGGAACTAGGCAGAGGGGGTGGAGTCTTACATGATACAGAATAAAAGAAAGGCCTAAGATTCTGGAGTGCCAGTCTCTGCCTCTAGGTTTGATAGGAATAAGAGGGTGGAAACAGGTGTTACAGTTGTCCAATGAATGGGTGAGCCAGGTTCATGAGGGGGCAACTACTTAAGGGCATCCCAATGCCAGGTGCATTGGTCTCTAGGGTTCATACTCCTTGCAGGGCACTGTTTTCAATCCAGAACTCCAGATTTGATCAGTTTCTGGGGATGGCTGCTGTGGGTGCACAGATAGCCCACCCATGGACAGCCTATCCATTATTAGAACAGTATTGTCTCTACTCATGAAGATGGTGTTTTGAACTGCCTTATAGATGCAATCTAAAGGAATGGCCAGAGGCCCTATGGACACAGAGGGCCCCTGTCCCAACCTGTATTTCCTGTGCTCCATGTCCTTCCTATGTTTCCCTCAAGGGCCACTTTATCTTCTTCCTCCTCAGGCTGACCTGAATATTAGGGCTTGATGGGGCAAAGCTAGTTCTGTAGCCTTGACTGGAATGAAGATGGTGTCAATCTGGTGCAGGTCCTCACAATTCTGGCCAACTTCTGCTTCATAGAAAAGGTACTGCATGACAGCATGTGAGGATGAAGGAGAGATCCTGTCCTTGCACATGGTCAGTCCTCTGGGAGACAGACCTGACTGATATGTAGGTTTGTGTGGTGTTTTTGTGAGTGCCACAGAGTCCTCCAGAAGTAAGATGATCTCATGGGACCTGATGGACATTTGAACAGAACTCACCTGTCCTCCAGTGACCACAACTACTGCAGCATAAGGAGTACCCACCCCAGCACAGCTGCAGTACTCATTTCCTGGGGGTCTACTGCAGGCCTGACTGCACATACTGAAGGATCAATGCCAACTTCCTCAGGAACCCATGACCTAACATAGTTTCACATTAAGTGTACATTCACAACTGCCCTACAGTGCCACCAAAAGGGAGGAATGAGATGAATGTACACAGCAAAGCACATAAAATATAGTACTGAAAAATCAGTTGGCATCCCCCTCAGCAGCAGTCAGGAGAGGCCAGAGAAGGTCTCTTGGCAAGTCAGCATGAAATGAAGAAGGAAAGGTACCTTTGCCTTAATTCTGAATTTATCCACCCCCTTCTACCAAAGTTGTTTCCAGATTTGAAAATGAATACTAGATTAGTCTGTCTCTGATGGCCTCTCCATGACAGAGAACATGGAAAAAGTGACATGTAGAGCCTGGATCCCCAGAGTGGAAATAAGAAAGATTCCTGGATGCACAATGAGACTCCAATGTTTGCGTTCACCTCAGCTTTCAATTTCTTTTTAACACTGACCACGTGTAGTCAGCCTTTATTGTGCTGATTTCCACACTGTGTTTGAGTTCACAGGTAGGTGTGCTTTTATTTTTTTATAACATCTGGACCCTGGGAAGTTCCTGACACATGGTAGGAGTCTAATAAATGGTGACAAATTGAGAAATACACAACTCTCAAAGCAGCTGATTGAACTGGAAGGAAGTTTAGGCAATAATAAAATTTGATGCAAAGTCATTTCCCTTGGATCATGGTTCAATATTCTCAGCAGCCAAGGGGTATTAGAGTATTAGGGTCAGAAGATGTGCTGAATTGTCACTGTCTTCTATATCCAGTCCACCTGTTCAATGTATTTTAAAATATTCATGCTACCTAAAGCAATTCAGTAATTCAATGCAATAGCTAAAAAAACCAATGACATTTTTATCACCTCTCAAAAAAACCATAATGTACGTGGTATCACAGAAGCCTGAATAGCCAAAGCAAACCAGCTAAAACAAAGCAGAGGCCTTACTCTAAGTGTGCTACAAAGCTGTGTAAGTTAAAATGGCATGCCATTGTCATATAAACAGAAACATATAGAATGAAGGAGCATAATGGAGATCCTACAAGTATTCCATGCAGCTACAAAAGACTGATCTATGACAAAGTTGCTAAGAACTCATGTTGGAAAAAATGGTCTTAAAAAGAGGGTTGGAAAATTGTGTATCCATACTCATAAGACTGAAGCTGGGTCTTTTAAAAAATTATTTATTTATTTGAAAGACAGAGTTACAGAGAGAGGAAGAGGCAGAGTGGTCTTCCATCCACTGGATAACTCCTCAAATGATCACAATGGCCAGAGAAGGCTGGTCCAAGCCAAGAGCCAAGAGCTTCTTCTGGTACCCAATGTGACTGTAGGGGCCCCAGCATTTGGGACACCTTCCACTGCTCCTTCTGGGTCAGAAGTAGACCAGCCAGGTCTTGATCCAGCACCCCTATGTGATGCTGTTTACCCACTATACCATCCTGCCTGCCTGTCTCTATACATATAAACAACAACTCAATAAATACTAAAAACCTAAACATAAGAAAATAAGCTTGTAACTCATAGATGAAAACATAGGGAAAATATTTCAGCACATTGGAATGGGCAAGATTTTTTTTTTTTTTTTGTATCAGGAGCAAAAAGCACAGGAAACAAAAACAACCCTAGACAAATGGGATTTCATAAAACTAAAAAGCTTCTACACAGCAAAAGAAAGACAAATGGAGGAGAAAATCTACACAATGGCAGAAAATATTCACGAACTATTTAATTGAGAATGGGCTAATAATAAGAATATGTAAGGACTTCAATAGAGAAAGGAAAAATCATTCTATTTTAAATTGAAGAGTTGATTGATTCAGAAATTATTCCAAGGAATACATGCAAGTGTTTGCAAGTAATGCAAAATACTCAACTTCGCTAACCATTAGGAAATTGGACATCAAAACTACAATGATATTACTTTGTTCTAATTATATTGGCCATTACCAGAAAGGTAAAAGGTAAGTGCTGGCAACAATGTGAAAAAAATGGAATATTTGCATATTTTAATTAAAATGTAACTTAGTACATCTGTTATTGAAAAGAGTATATCAGTTCCTCTAAAAGTAAAGTACCATATGGTCTAGCAGTCCTACTCCTGAGTATATATCTAGAGGAAATTAAATAAATATTTCTTCACAACATCCCGGAAATGGAAGCAAGCCTCTTTATCAAATGATGAATGGATGGATAGATGGATAAAACTATTTCCTGCAGTGCCAGCATCCCACATGGACAGTGTTTGGGGGCTCTGCTGCTCCATCTCTGATTCAGCTCCCTGTTAATGCACTTGGGAAAGAACCAGAAGATGTTCCAAGTTCTTAATTATCTTCAAAAATAATTAAGTTTCTCAAAAAATGCTTAAAAATAAAAAAAAAATTGGGGCTGGCACTGTAACTTAGTGGGTAAAGCTGCCGCCTGCAGTGCCAGCGTCCCATAATGGTGCTGGTTTTTGTCTCAGCCGCTCCATTTCCAATCCAGCTCTCCACTATGGCCTGGGAAAGCAGTAGAAGATGGCCCAAGCCCTTGGGCCCTTGCACTCATGTGGGAAACCAGGAGGAAGTTCCTAGCTCCTGACTTTGGATTGGAGCAGCTCTAGCCAATGTGGCCAACTGGGGAGTGAATCAGCGTATGGAAGACCTCTCCCTCTCTCTGTGTGTCTTTCCCTCTCTCTGCATCTTCTTCCCTTTCTGTGTAAATCTGTCCAATAAATAAATAAATAAATAAATAAATCTTTAAAAAATAAAAATTAAAAATATGTAAATAGAACCTCATAAAGTTTTGTTTTTATTGAATTCTAAAGTATTTTTCCTTATCGTAAAATAATTCTTCCGGTTTTCTATTACACAATAGTGTAACAATAGATAACAATAACAATAGTTAACATTAATTAACTAAATAGCTAGAAGACTTTTGAATGTTCACACTACTAAGAAATCTTGAATATGAAGCAATGGATGCTAATCATCTTAATAATCATTAAATTTTATACATGTATCAAAATATTACGTTATATCTCATAAATATGTTCAATTATTGTATGTCAATAAATCCTAATAATGTAGTAAAATAGAAAATGATAAATGTTTGAGGATTGTGATAATGCTTATCCCATCTGAATATTATCCAATGTATAATCCTCATGGTACTACATAAATATATACAGTTTTTATGTTTTAATTTACAATTTTAAAAATACATTTAATTTCCATATGATTTATGTTAATAATTTAATAGTACATAAGAAAAAATGCATACATTATTGTTATGTAAAAAATGCATATATTATTGTTTCTTGAGAAACCTGAATGGAATCTCTGGCTCCAGGCTTCAGCCTGGCACAACCTGGCTGTTGGAGGCATTTTAGCATGTATAATATATGCCTTTGCTTCTCTCTCCATCACTGAGCCTTTTAAGTAAATAAATCATTAAAAGACAAGTGATCCTCCTATATAATGAAAACCATTTATAGTCATACAAATTCCAAAAGGTATGCCACAAAAAAACACATTATAAATAAGTACACATACAGACATTTTGTTATGATTCATTTGATTATATATGATCAAAATTTATGCGATCATTCAGTGACACAAAAATTTTTACAAGAAATCTAACTAATTCTTCTGTAATTAGACAAAAATTCTAAGTATTTTAAGACTAATTTTTTTTTTTGACAGGCAGAGTGGACAATGAGAGAGAGGCAGAGAGAAAGGTATTCCTTTTTGCTGTTGGTTTACCCTCCAGTGGCTGCAAGGCCAGCATGCTGAGGCCGGCGCACCGCGCTGATCTGATGGCAGGAGCCAGGTGCTTCTCCTGGTCTCCCATGGGGTGCAGGACCCAACCACTTGGGCCATCCTCCACTGCACTCCCTGGCCACAGCAGAGAGCTGGCCTGGAAGAGGGGCAACTGGGACAGAATCCGGCACCCCGACCAGGACTAGAACCCGGTGTGCCAGCGCCGCAAGGCGGAGGATTAGCCTAGTGAGCTGCGGTGCCAGCAAGACTAAATATTATAGTACTTAAATTGATACAATTTAATCTCAGTCCATACTAAGAAGAAGGAGATATAATTTTTTACTGGACTGAACTGTATATTAGATCAAAGTTTCTTATGTGCAGTTATTAGTTTTTTTAAAAAAAAACTAACAAAGATGTAACTCTGAGTATTCAACTGCAGTGTTAAACAACAATAAAGACAAAATTCTTGGAAACTTAATCTTTTAGATACTTATCCAACATTAATGAATGAATTTTTGAGCAAAGACATGCAAAAAGATAACCAAGATAATATTTGCATTGTGAAAACATGGTACCTCACATGATCTGAAATAGTTAATGTAGGATATTGAAATTGAAAAAGTTACCATGCTATATTCATAGTTATAAAATGACTATACCTGCTATATCAACGTTTTATATACATAAATATCAATATTTCATGAAATAGCATTAAATTTACTAAGTATCAATGTTTACTTATTTCAGAAATATTGAAGCTTCTAATTAAGTTTTTTAAAGATTTATTTTTTTATCTGAAAGGCAGAGTTACATAGAGGCAGAGAGAGACAGAAAGAAAGGTCTATAATCTGCTGGTTCAGTCACCAGGTAGTGGTAATGGCCAGAGCTGCACTGATTCAAAGCCAGAAGCCAGGAGCTTCTTCTGGGTTTCCAGTGTGGGTGCAAGTCTCTAAAGACTTGGGCTATCTGGCCGGTGCCATGGCTCAATATGCTAATCCTCCACCTGCGGCACCAGCACACCAGGTTCTAGTCTCGGTCAGGGTGCCAGATTCTGTCCCAGTTGACCCTCTTCCAGGCCAGCTCTCTACTGTGGCCAGGGAGTGCAGTGGAAGATGGCCCAGGTGCTTGGGCTCTGCACCCCATGGGAGACCAGAAGAAGCACCTGGCTCCTGCTTTCGGATCAGCATGGTGCGCCGGCCACAGCGCAACGGCCACAGCGGCCATTGGAGGGTGAACGAATGGCAAAGGAAGACCTTTCTCTCTGTCTCTCTTTCTCACTGTCCACTGTGCCTGTCAAAAAAATAAATAAATAAAGACTTGGGCTATCTGCTACTGCTTCCCCAGGCCATAGCAGAGAGCTGGATCAGATGTGGAGCGGCCAGGATTCAAACTGGCACCCATATGGGATGATGAAACTGCAGACCAGGGCTTTAACTTGATATGCCAGCCCCCCTACTTGACTTACTTCAGCTTGCATTCTGCAACTAATTCAGGTTCCCTGACTCAGGGCCATGTCTGCTGGGGAAAACATCACTTCTCTTGTGTAGGATTGGAGGAGGGGGCAATTTTCCTGATTTACAGATGCAGTACTGCTTGACTAGACCTTGACATCATAGGAGAACAAGTGGGGATGCCACCAGGAGTCTCCTGGAGCAATGGAGATAGCTTAAGAAATCAGATGTGGCTTGTACATGTTTTATTTTTATCTGTGGACAAGGACTGAGATAAAAACCTGTCCAGGCAGGCCTGCCTTGGAGAATTGAGTCTGTAGGTGAGAGGAATGGAACCCAGCTGCTCTCTGCTGTCTCCAGATACCTGGAAAGTTCACTTTTGCCTGAGTTTGTTCCTACTTCTAATAATTCCAAGCCCAAGGCTGTCCTGCTTCCACAAGAGAAATGACATTATGGGCCTGGAGGGAGATGAGATGATGCTATCTCTGCCCTATAACCACGTCTTGGGGATTCATCTCATAATGGATTAACATCAGAGACTTAGCTGGATGAGTATCTGTCTGTTTCATGTACAGAATGAGCTCCCAGAGCAGGTGAGTTCTATAGGAGAGCAGGCATCTTTGCAGTGGAACATTAGGATAAGTCTGCTCATGTTATCAACCTTACATGTTACTCCACCATTAATAGAACAGATGTTTTTAGGCCTGAAATTAGCAACATTGTGAATTGTTTAAGGCCATAAATTAATAGGTTTGGAAAAGTATATTTGTGATTTTTGGTGTATTTGAATTGGAACTATACTAGATTTTCAGTATGCTTTGGTGATATTTATTTTGTTCTCTTAAGTTTTGAACTATTTTAAGATATTTCAGAATATTTTAGGATGGTTTCACCTCATGGCCCCATAAACCATGCAATAATATTTTTAATATTAAATAATAATGAATTCAACAGGTGGCCATGAAAAAAATCCATTACAGTGATTGCTACTAACATATTCTTTTGCTTGCTTACCAGAAAATTATCTAGAAATATTTTCTGTTGTATATTAAATATTTTAAAAAAGTATTAGTCTGGGTGAAAAATATTAAAAAAACATAAGTTCCAATGCATCCTTAAAATAAATTTACTTTTAGTATTTAGTTTTTTAAATAAACATTTTAACACTCATTAAAAATTACAATTTTTAAAGAGATCAGAAAAAAATAATTCCTAACACATGAAGGGAATAGTGTTTATGATAAAAAATAATCCCTACCATTAACATTTCTGATGTCCTTCAAAATATTTAGGCTGCATTTGTTTTTAAAAAATTTATGTATAAAAAGCCCCTCCTCAATTTCAATTTAATTGCTAAATTATTACCACTTTCCTATTCATATTATCTAACTTGAGTAAGAATACTGTTCTCTGTAGTTTTGAGTATTTAACATGGAAGAAAGAGAGGAGGCAACCATGATATTGTGAATAAAGTGAACCAAAATTGCAGGGATGTACACTTGTGGCCACATAGGCATCTGCCCTTCAACAAATCTGACCACCAGAAAACATTTATTGATGTGATCAAATATTGCAGAGTGTTAGGTCTTTAAGTCTTCATTTTAAAACTGCATTCATGCCCTAGGGAGGGTGATATTCCAGTACCCTGGGCCCAACATGGGCCTGATCAGGGAACTTAGAGCATTTTTCATTGTTTTATAAATTTGACATGGCGGTTTGCTATGGCTATGAATTCCATATCAGTGTGATGTACTGGGGGTGACATGTTATTACCTCTGTAAAACACAGTTTTATCCTTTCCTGGTGTCTACTTGATCCTGGTGGTTTTAAAAAAGTGCAATTTCATGGACTATTTTTGGGTGTCCCCAATTGTTACCTTGTTCTGCTATATTTTTTGTCTCGCAATTCTGTGGCGACACTTTTGTTACAATTTTTCTCAGTGAGACTAGGAATTCAATGTTTGGGATTACATACTCCTCATCAACTCTGTGCTATATCGACATTAAATTAAGTTTCTAAGTAGATGACACATTGCATTCATTCAATGCTATTGGGTGCTTGTCCTGTTTATTCTTCTAGAATTTGTCCATTTTCAAAAAACTATTTTTGTGAAACTAATAATGGTGGAGAGGATTTTTTTTCTAATTGAATTTATCAATGAATGCAATTAACCTACTCCCCATGATTGGTGTATCAAAAATTCTCAATTATTTTAATATTGTCAATGTCATAGGTCAAATTGATAATAAATATGGTAAAACTTGTAGTGAAGACAGTATTGTTAACATAATAAAATAGTAAATTTTATCATATATACTTATATTCTTAAATCTACAGGGACTATAACATCATTGTACATTCATTTGTCAAATATCCCTAAAGTTACCACTCATAATATAACAATACTTTAATAATTCATATTATCATAAAGATAAGAAAAGAGGCTTTATCAAAATTATGTTTCTTGAGGAAACCATTGTGGTACAGTGAGTTAAGCTGATGCTTGGACATCTGCATCCCTTATCAGTGTGTTGGTTCATGTCCTGTATATATGCTTCTGACCCCTCTGCCTCTTGCTTCTGGTGCAACTAGGCAGCAGCAGATAGTGGCTCCAGTACCTGGGTTCCTGGCACACAAATGAGAGACTGAAATTGAGTTCCTCTCTCCTATTTGTGGCCAGTTTTCTTGGGCATCTCTGGGAGTGACCAGTGAATGGGAGATGCCTGGCTCTCTCACTACCTCTGTGTGTGTGTGTGTGTGTGTGTGTGTGTGTGTCTATATTTTTGCCTTTTGAGTAAATATTTTTAAAACATACTTTGTGTACCAAGTAGCCCTCGATTTTATATAGACAGCGTCTTTTTGTCATACTGCTTCTGTTTTATGTACATGCCTAATCTAAGCCCAGAGATTTCATCATTAGTCTTTTGGTTCCTAGTCTATTTATCTATATTTTTTTAGTTCAAATGCATATAATTTTTAGACAACCTAAAAGACAATTTTTCCCTTAAAAACAATGCCTTCATTCTAAGTAAATCACAGCCAAAATAAATGAAGGTCTCGAGATAATATCAGTCCCATTTCCTGTAAATCCTGGTGTTGTGTGGATACAAGCAGCAGCCAGTTCTGATAAGCAGTGATAGATCCAAAGCAGTTGTCAATTTTGTTAACATTTTTCCATTTCTAAAGCATTCTTAAAGAAAATCATAAATGGGGTCATCTCATCCTCACGGTAGTACCAGCAGAGCAACCATGCCAAGTGGATTCATGTTTTTACCCAAATAGAACTGATAGTTTTTGAAATTAGTGAGGATATGTTTGATTTGTTGTGCATCCGCTATCATACAAGGTTTTACTCTTTCTGGTCTCTGTTCTTCAAGTTTGCCTTTCATTGATTCCAGGTAATCTTTAATATGCTTCTTGAAGGAATCTTTTGTGAATCTGATTTCCTGCAGGTGATGGTTCATGGCAACATCAACACCAGTGATTACTGTGCTTTCAGTATCTTTGCCCTAGGGACCTTCAGAAGAGGCTTTCGTGCAAAGGAAGGAATCATCAATGTTACCCTCTGCCCACTGGCCATCTTCCCCTCCACCTTCAGGCACATCTTGCAAATGTTATAGAACATCTCATCGTCACTGATGAGGTCCCCATAGGTAAGCATGATGCCACCTGGAAGAAGAGGACAGTGGTGGTAGCTTTCCAGGAGGTGGAGCTCTGGGTGAGTGTGTTGCAGCCAGAGCAGCTCTCAGGGCTAATGGGGAGAAGGCTAAAAAGTCCAGGTTCATCTAATTGTGGTGTTTTCCTCACCATGATCCAAGATGAAGTGAATATTTTGACATATAAGATGAAAGGCAGGATAAAGAAGGTGAACATTGCCCACACTTTCTGTCTCTGAGAATGCTCAGAGGCTCCACTCTCAGCCCCAGTAATCTCTGATTTTCAGTTCTTCCAGTGAGAACGGAGTTGTATGTTAATATGTTTAAGTATTTACTTTGTTTAACAAAGGACTCAATTCTCCTTGACTACACCCTAACCAAACTGTAAGTGACCATCTTCAAACTCTTCTATTCCCTTTCTTACAGGTTGACAACATATTATTGCACCTTCAGTGATCCTTCCATGATGCAACTGCCAGATTTTCACATAAAAATAGGATACAAAATTAGCTTTAAAATACAAACAAATAATATGATATTTTGGAGTACACATATATGTTGCAGACAGCTATCAGTTGTTAGATACAGGGAATTAATGTGCATTCTCAAAAGAAATCATCTAAATGATTATATTTCATCTATTATTGCTCATCCACAGGAGCCATGTTTTTTTTCTCACCCAGACTGTATGTTAACAAAAGCCTCATTAGAAACAAATAACAATTGAGTATCTGATAGAGCAAGTCTGTTTCAGTGCATGGTGGGCATTTACCAAATGAGAAAAATGAGGTAGGGATAATCAGCCAAATATCACTGTGGCAGGAGAAGAAAATATTGAAATCCTTATCTACTTGCATGTAATTATGTTATCTCTTTCACTAAACATCTCATAACATATGAGGACACTATAATTACATATATATATATGTATATATACCAAAATAAATATTTTTAAATACTCTACACACATATGTCTGGTGCAAAATGGCTCAATCTCATAAATGAATGGAAGAAGTACTGGGACCAATATCATACACTGCTTAAATATATAATTGAATTGATTATGATCCTTGAAATGTGGAGATACTTCCTCTTCTAGTCAATATGGTCATGGTACTTTTTCTGGTTCCATGGGTACAGATACACATTTTTTTGTTTGTTTATTTGTTTTTGTTTTTGACAGGTAGACAGTAAGAGAGAGAGACAGAGAGAAAGGTCTTCCTTTTGCCATTGCTTCACCTTCCAGTGGCTGCCGCAGCCGGCGCACTGCAGCTAACGCACTGCGCTGATCTGAAGGCAGGAGCCAGGTGCTTATACTGGTCTCCCATAGGGTGCAGGGCCCAAGCACTTGGGCCATCCTCCACTGCACTCCCGGGCCATAGCAGAGAGCTGGGCTGGAAGACGGGCAACCGGGACAGAATCCAGCACCCTGACCGGGACTAGAACCCGGTGTGCCAGTGCCGCAAGGTGGAGGATTAGCCTAGAGAGCCACGGCACCAGCCAGATACATGTTTATGGAACAATTATTCATTTATGATACATAGTGCTTTTGCTCTAGTTGATTAAGCCTTTGAAGCAAATTAGAGGAGGCAAGATGGCGGAATAGGAAGGGAGCACACTGATAGTCTGGGGAGAGACAGTTTAATAAAAGTGGAGATACTGCAGGTTCAAGGAAGAGTAGGGGAAGAAACAGCAGAAGAAACTCTTCTGGAATGAGTGATTCACAGTGGACCTGCGTGGAGAGCGTGGGAGCCCACAGTTCGGGACACCAGCGGCAGACTCAACACACCAGCGCTGGAACGTGAGGTGAGCCAAACCTCAATAGCCCGAGACACCAGCAGGCAAGCGGAGAGAGGAGACTAGAGGGAATGACCCCGGGGGGAAATTTCACCAGGCTAACTAGAAGAGAGAGAGAGGAAAAAAAAAGTGACTGATACAGACACAGGTTTCTCTCTCTCTGCTCACCTCTCAAAGGTGAGCAAGACAAAGAGCAGGCGCCATCTTGGACATACATCATAAGCAGAGCGACCTCAGGTCTGCGCCAGCCCTGAGCCTAGCAGAAAAACCTGACTCTGGGTGGGGTGAATTAACAGGAGATTAGGACCTAGTAAATTTGTGGCGCTACTGAACTGAGACTGTGAAAAAAGAGACGGTGGGGGAGAGAACTCACGGAATTCATGTGAGTACTCTCCAGAGATGCTACAATTCTGTAACTTTGGGATACCCAGTGGGAGACTGAAGAAGAATTTGAGCCCACTCTGAGGGCAGAACAGATTCCCTGTGTGGTCCTTGGGAAAGAGCTTCCAATCTCTGGCTCCTGTGGGTATATCATTTGCCTGCTAACTACCTCCAACTTCGTTCAGCTGTGCGGAATTACTTCCCTTTTGGATCAAAAAAAGAAAGAGAGAGAGAGAGGAAGATCTACCACACCTAACCTGGGAGTGTCACCTTTGGCACACCAAACAGAGCTCTCAGGCCACACCCACCTCAAGCCTCTAAGACTCCATCAAAAACAGACAGTCCACTTAATCTAGAGTCACAGTATAACAAGAAAAAGCACCAGAGTGAAGAAACCAAATATCTCCAATATGCCAAATAACAAACGCAAAAACCGAGGTAATAAAAACAAAGAAGTCACTATGACACCCCCAAATGAAAAAGACACCCCAATTCAAGATTATGAAGATGATGAGATAGAAGAAATGCAAGAAGCAGATCTCAAAAAATTGATAAGAACATTAAGAAGTTCTCAAAAACAAATTCTTGAACTACAGAAATCCTTAATGGACAAGATAGAACATCTCTCTCATGAAAACGAAATATTAAGGAGGAATCAAAATGAAATGAAACAACTAGTACAACAGGAAACTGTGATAGTGATGAGAAATCATAAGAAAGTGAAGAATTCAATAGATCAAATGAAAAACACATTAGAGAGCCTTACAAACAGAATGGGTGAAGCAGAAGAGAGAATATGGGACTTAGAAGACAGAGAAGAGGAAAGGATACAGTCAGACCAAAGAAAAGAAGAGGAAATTAGAAATCTAAAACATATTGTCAGGAATCTTCAGGATACTCTTAAAAAACCAACATTCGGGTTCTAGGAGTTCCTGAAGGCATGGAGAGGGAGAAAGGATTAGAAGGCCTTTTTAGTGAGATATTAGCAGAAAATTTCCCAGGTTTGGAGAAGGACAGAGAAATCCTAGTACAGGAAGCTCACAGAACCCCTAATAAACACGACCAAAAGAGATCCTCACCACGACACATTGTAATTAAACTCTCCACAGTGAAACATACAGAAAAGATCCTAAAATGTGCAAGAGAGAAACGTCAGATTACTCTCAGAGGATCTCCAATCAGACTCACAGCTGACTTCTCATCAGAAACCCTACAAGCTAGGAGGGAATGGTGAGATATAGCCCAGGTACTAAGAGAGAAAACCTGCCAGCCCAGAATATTATATCCTGCAAAGCTATCATTTGTGAATGAAGGTGAAATAAAGACTTTTCATAGCAAACAGAAATTGAAAGAATTTGTCACCACTCGTCCAGCCCTGCAAAAGATGCTTAAAGATGTGTTGCACACAGAAACACAGGAACACGTCATCAATATGAAAGAAAGTAAAGGAAAGAAACCTCACAGCAAAAGATCACAGGGAATTCAAAGCATATATTAGAACTTATCTTTGGCAAATGGCAGGGGAAAGTTACCACTTATCAATAGTCACATTGAACTTTAATGGCCTGAACTGTCCAGTTAAAAGACACAGGTTGGCTGATTGGGTTAAGGAGCAAATTCAACAATGACTTTACCAACTCTGCTATGTGCCTCTCATTAATTCATGCATGTCATGTGGTTGCAGATATGTTCGAGTCACTGAATTTTCTAAATGACTTATAATGTAAGGTTTTGCTCTATATGATCAGGGTGGTGAGGGGTCTCTCCATCAGTACTACGTCCCTCTTGAGCATCATCCAAGTCATCACCATCAGCCCCAGCACCTTCTACATGTCAAGATTTAAACATGGACTCACAAATTATATTACTCAGGCTTTCTTCTGTTTTTGGTCCCTCAATCTTTCTTTCAATAGTAACATGATCATCTACACTGTAGCTCATTCCAACATGACCAAACTGCTCAATGTCAGTAAGTATTGCTCACTTTCCTCAATGAATTCTATCATCATGGAAATATTTTTCACACTTGCATTGTCCCAGAACATCTTTGTAGGAATCATGCTACTCTCCAGTGCATACATGGTGATTTTCTTATCTAATCATCAGAGGAGGTGTGAGTACCTTCACAGCATAAGTGTTACCCCAAGAACCTCCCCAGCAAAAAGGGCCACTCATACTGTCCTGCTCCTGGTGAGTTTCTTTGTGATCATGTACTGTGTGGATATCACAATGTCATCTTTCTCAACTGTATTGTGTAAATATGAGCCAGTTGTCCTGGATGTCCAGAGACTTGTGGGAAATGTGTATGCCATGGCCAGTCCTTTGATATTTTTTAGTTCTGATAAAAGAATAATTGGTACTCTGAAAAATGTGATTGATATGACAATTTTAACAAGTTGATGAAACAAATCTGAAAAGCTGAATTCTAACTCTGTTAAATATTCAAAAAATTAGGGAATTTAAATTTTAATTTAAATGTGTAGAATTTTACTTGTCTTTTTACTTGTAACCTTTTTTTTTTTACTTTGACAATGACTCCCTTAGTTCAATGGTCTCCATGTATTGAAATTACTTCTTAAACTTTCCAAACTTAATGTAGGATTTTTTTCCTTTAGACTTGGCATCTATGAAGCTGCTTTTGCTACCTAATCCTTAGATCTTACTTCAGAAGGTAATCTGCATATTACTGTTTGTTGAAAGCATATTAACTAAGCATCCAATTCTAGTTTTACTGACAGTTTCTCAATGATCTGTTAATAGTTATTTCTGCTTTCACATATATAAACTATGGAGATTTTTCTCATGTCTTTGCAGATTATCATCCTTTTCTCTTTTATATAATCCACACAATTAGATTATCATCCTTTTCTCTTTTATATAATCCACACAATTAGATTATTTAATTCCTTTTCATTCTAACCTTTGTATATGTAGGTTTATATTTTTAACTTCTATTGATTTTCTCTTTTTATTGTACTTCTACTAACTATGTTCAGTAGTTTTTTCTTTGGCTCAGTCTAATATTTGACATACATTTTATATAAAGTAGACTCAATTTACTTGCTGTTTCCCAAATATGCCTTTTTATTCGTTTGGGTACTTGTTATTTTCATGTATTTTGTGATTCTCCCATCTGCATTGTATTGAATTACATGTTTTAAAGATAATCCCCCTGTCTAAAGCTTATGTAATGTGAAATTTTATTTTGGTAGGTTATTTCTGTGTGAAAAAGTAATTAAGATTATTTCTCATATAGTGAGATATCACCTTGGAATGTTTGCAGTTATTTTTCTTTTATTGTTTTTGCCCCTCCAATCTGAACACCCCAAAAAAGATTTCTCATCTTCATAAGTCCTTTATGAATGAAGAACCTGTTTCTTCGTTTTGTTCCTTCCATGAAAAATTTATTTGGTTTGCTTTCCTAGTTTGGGGGGTTCACAAATATTTTTTCCAACTTTATTAGACATTTTGGTGAATCTTACAGCATTTGATTATTTTAGCTTTCTGCACTATAAATTGTTGGACATATAACAGTTTCCCCCAAAAGCACAATTATTTACAGTATAGAAGATAATGTTTCACATAGATTTTCTGTAGTAGACAATCATGTTTCATGAGAAATCCCTTTTTTATTTTATTTGGAACATACTCCTCTTCCCCAGATCACTGTAAGTTAATGATAATGGGTAGAATATGATTAGTTTAATATTAAAATTTAATTTGAACTTAATTTAATACTAGAAAACTGACAATATTTTGACAATTTTTATGAGTTATTACATTTCCTTACAATGTTCTCAATTACTGTTTTGTTATAGCGTTAACCTAATATTGGCAAGAACTAATTGTCCAAATTCAGGATTTTATCTTCAATCATCGTTTTTCCTCATTGGCACTTTCACAACTCTACAAAAATAATCCTTCTGGATAGTCTATTTAAATTGTGAGTTAATATTTCTTTTTCTTTTTTATTATTTGACAGATACAGTTAGACAGTGAGAAAGAGAGACAGAGAGAAAGGTCTTCCTTCCATTGGTTAATCCCCCAAATGGCTGCAATGGCGGGAGCTATACTGATCCAAAGCCAGGAGCCAGGTGCTTCCTTCTGGTCTCCCATGCGGGTGCAGGGGCCCAAGCACTTGGGCCATCCTCCACCGCCCTCCAAGGCCACATCGGAGAGCTGGCCTGGAAGAGGAGCAACTGGGACTAGAACCTGGCACCCATATGGGATGCCGGCGCTGCAGGTGGAGGATTAACCAAGTGAGCCACGGCGCCAGCCCTAGCTTAAATAATCTTAACGAAATGTACATGTAGGTACAAATCACTTGTTAGATTTTACTTGATGGTTACTACTGTCATTAGAGTGCCAAGAAATTATGATACGCTGGATTTCTGTTGTGAGAGAAACAATGACAGATTTTTATAATATATATATCTTTTTATTTAAACACTTATATCTGAATTCTGAAAAGGAACTTTATCATTTGCTTCCTTGTCATAATGTTGTCCATTTTTTTGTATGCTTAATTAGTCAAACTTTAAAATAAATTACTTAACATTATTTATATGCATGTAGTGCATTCATTGTTGTTTATATACAGATAGATTTTAATGAATCAGTGAAAATGGCTGATTTCTGTGTTGATTTTTCTCTCTTGATATATTTGGAAGCATATTTTTTTTCTTTTTTATTGAATCTGTGTAATTAATTTGGAGCTTTGAATTATTAAGCCCATACATATTTTGTGGCTTATAGTAGTGCCTAATATTATATGTTCTGAGTATTAACCCTTCTGATTCATCAAATTAATTTTGTTCATACCATCTTCAAACATAACTTAATTTTGTATTCATTCCTTCCTCTATATTAAAATACCAATTATTTTCAACTCAAAGTACCCAGAAAACCTATTTCCACGGACTACTACAAAATAAGTGACTTAGAGGCAGATATTACGAATGATAACTGAAGAAATTAAATGAGTTTACTTAGAAGGTCATCTTTAATGTTTTGTGGAAAACACATATTATAAAAAAGTTACACATGGATTTCAAATTAGTGTTTCATCAAATAAATTTGTTTTTTAATTCCAGTGGATCGTGAATATTTCAAATTACTCCTGTATATCAAGAAATGAACTGTGGACAGTCATTAAAGTAAAAATAAAATATTCACTTAAAATCTTCCCACATACAAAAGCTTCGGGTCCCATTACTAAATATGTGTCCACTAATACAGCTTTAACACCACTAGGTCATAAACATTCTGTACTCCTCAACATGGTTTTATAATTACTTTTTTTTTTTTGCATTGGACTTTGACATAGAAAAAATAAGTAAACACATAAAGAAAAAAGCATGACTGTTACATATATCTATGTTGTTACCAATATCTATGATGTTGATTTATTCATATGGGTTTTAGTTAGTGCATAATGTCCTTCATTTTAGCCTAAGAAACTTCTTTTCTCACTTATTGATGGCCGTTCTAGGAACACAATTTCAATTACTTGTCACATTATCTAATACAGAATTCACATCTGATAGCTGTGGTTGTTTCCCTTTCAGTGACTTAAATGTGCCACCCACTAACTTCTGACTGATATTGTTTTGTACAAAAAATCAGCTGTTATCCTATTTGAAGGTGTTTGGTGAATCGAAAGTCACTTCTTTGTTCCTTTTAGGATTTTGCATTCTTATTTGTACATTAACTCTAGTAGAATGTTTCTTAGTGCAGATTTTTATGATCCATCCTCTTAGACTTCACTGATTATCTTACATGGGCAGATAACTGTGTTTTGTCATATTTGGATATTTTTAGCCATAATTTTCTAAATATTCTACCTCTCCTTCTCCACTCATAATGGGTATCCCACGATGCATGTGTTAGTACAATTGATGGTGTACTACAAATAGCTTGCCTGTTTATTTTTTCATTTGCTATGTGTTTTACTAAATAACATAAGTAAAACATGTAACACATCTAGATAACTTCATTTGCCTTCTCTTGATGTTCATTGATTCCTGTCTCTTCAAAACTGTTATTTAAATTTTTTCATAATTTTAATTCCATATTTATACCATCATCTCCTCAATATCTTGATACCTTATTCACTATTTAATGTTTAAAAATCTTTATATTACATAATTTACTTTTTACATTTTGATTAAGAGGTAGCACTTGTATAGTTTGGTGGGGCACAGTATAAACTAGACAATCATACATCTTTCTCCTGCTTTCATTAACCCTCTGGGCATTTGTAGGGTATTTAACTAAATGTTTTTAAAAGTAATTATACTTTTCATAAGGAAATAAACTTTTTAAATATAAATTTTTCATAAGGAAAGTTTATGCCTTTTTTGACTGAAACATAATTTTCTTTTATAAAAGTGTTAATTTCATTTTGCTCAGAATTTGACAGTCTGGATATGTAATTTAGGGCTATTGTGGAAACCAGATTCCTTTGCATATCAGAGTTTTTGTGGCAGCTGCAGTCATACATTTCTATGAAGATCCTACCAAAATATTTTACAAAGTATACACTCCTTGTTGTGAGTTGTCACTGAAATTTTTGTTGTGTTCTCTCTGGATCAGACTTGGCAGAGATTTTCTTAAATATTAGTGCTTTGAAGATTATCTCTTCAAAAAAGATATTCATGATGGATGTGATGGATGGTCAAATTAGAAACTGGCTTTCACAGAGTTGTTTTGACCATACATTCATTCCAATTTAGCACATTCCAATGGAGTGACAGACCCACGGATCTCCCTACTGAACATTTCTGTGCTCATTTTGAGTGAGTTCATTTTATACATTATGAAACCAAGGCCTAGGGAAAGGGAAGGCTTTACTCAGGATCATATTGGAAATACAAATTAGATTAGAGATGTTGTCATTAAAATCAGAGTAGAATGGGAAAACATAAAATTTTAATCAGGGATGTACATTTATGACTAAAGAAGTTAAAGGATATTTATGCAGCAATATGATAAGACTCAATCAAATAAATGATTTATTGTTAGGCAACTATGAAGTACCATTTTTAAAAAATATTTATTTTATTTATTTGAAAGACAGAGTTACAGCAAGAGGTAGAAACAGAGAGAGAGGTCTTCCACAGATGGCCACAACCGCTGGAGCTGAGCTGATCTGAAGCCAGGAGCCAGGAGCCAGGAGCCAGGAGCTTCTTCCAGGTCTCCCACATAGGTACAGGGACCCAAGGACTTGGACCATCTTTTACTGTTTCCCAGGCCATAGCAGAGAGCTGGATGGGAAGAGGAGCAGCAGGGAATAGAACTTGTGCCCACATGGGATGCCAGTGCTTCAGGCCAGGGCTTTAAACTGCTATGCCACAGTGCCAGCCCCTAAGTACCAATTTTTTAAGAAAACATTTTAGTATTATTTATTATTTATTTGAAAGGCAATTATGGCTGGTGCCGTGGCTTACTTGGCTAATCCTCTGCCTGCGGTGCTGGCACCCTGGGTTCTAGTCCCGGTTGGGCCACTGGATTCTGTCTCGGTTGCTCCTCATCCAGTCCAGCTCTCTGCTGTGGCCTTGGAAGGCAGTGGAGGATGGCCCAGGTGCTTGGGCCCTGCACCTGCATGGGAGACCAGGAGGAAGCACCTGGCTCCTGGCTTCGGATCACAGCGCGCCGGCTACAGCAGCCATTTGGAGGGTGAACCAAAGGAAAAGGAAGACCTTTCTCTCTGTCTCTCTCTCTCACTGTGTAACTCTGCCTGTCAAAAAAAAAATTAAAATTGGAAGGCAATTACAGAGAGACAGATGCAGAGAGAGAGCAAGCTTCCATCCACTGGTTCATTTCCCCAAATGACTGCAACCACCAGAGCTGGACCAATCTGAAGCCAGGAGCCAAGAACTTCTTCTGGGTTTCCCATGATGGTGCAGGTGCCCAAGCACTTGGACCATCTTTTACTGATCTCCCAGGCCATAGCAGAGAGCTGAATTGGAAGAGGAGCAGCTAGGACTACAACCAGTGCCCATATGGGATGCTGACACTCCAGGCAGTAGCTTTACTTACTACACCACAGCACCAGCCCCAAATAAGTACCAATTTGAGAATATTGATTTTGAGCAGTCCAGGAGATGGAGTCATGTAGGAATAGAATGAAAAATGCTGGCGGTAGAGGTAGATGGACTTGAGATCAGATCTTCAAAATACAGAAATAGCTAATTTTTTTTATTTAAGTATTTAGTATCATTGGAGTTGAGAGTGGAAAGTTCATGACTAAGCTCTTTTGAACTTCAGACAACGAATTGAACAGGCTCACACAAGCAGTGAGTAAAGAAATAAATGTTTATTACAGGAAAGTAAAGTATACTCATTATGAAAATATGAGCTGGCAACAGGCTGAGACCAAAGCCACTTGAATGTGGTTAAGGTCTGTATATTTATAGGTGTGGTTATTTGGTGAGAGGCAACCCTCCGTGTGGTTCTGAGATCATCTGGCATGTAAGCCATTTGGACATTACCACATGCATATGAAGGTCAAGTTTGCAACTTTTTTCCTTAGCTTCTCCAATTATCTCTTTGTCTACTGCCTCAAGGTCAAGTATAAGGGCAAGGAGGTAGAGACTGGAAAAAGGAAAAACACACTAAGACTACAAAATAATTTGAGAATTTGTTTTTCTCAGATTCCCCAATTAACCCTTAGCTGACTCCTGCCTTGGTATGAGAAGAAAATAGTAGTTTAGGATTACTCAAATGTGTAATGAAGGCAGACTTCTGTGTGTGTGTGTGTGTGTATACATGTGTATGTGTGTGTATGTGTGTGTGAGAGAGAGAGAGAGAGGGAGGGAGAGAAAGAAAGAAAGAAAGAGAGAGATAAATATGGTCAGGGCAGGTGAGTTTGGAGCTGGCAATTAGACATCATGATTAGTAAGTCATGTAAATAAGTTATTATTATAAGACAGTATACTAAATATAAGAGAAGCTGAAGATGGTGTTTGGGCTGTAGGTAGACATTAAGATGTCATGAGCTTTCAAATGTCCTTTAAAGATGTTAGACTGAATGAGATTCCCTGAGAACAACTGCTGCAAGAAAAATAATTAGGAAGGGGCAAGAAGTAAAGTGTAGTGCATACAACATGGTAAATAATGAAGTAAAGCAGAACAAATAAATAAAATAAACCAACTAATAGGCTCTGGACCCTTGACCCAAGACCATCCAATAATTGATTTACCTCATGGAATTTGGAAACTTAGTAATCTAGTAGCTGTCCAGGAAAGAAATTAAATTATGCAAATGAGAGATGTTATAAATGGATGTGGGGACTGGCAGTGGGTAGTGTGGAAAGATCATGCCAAGTTGTAATTTGGAGGTAGAAGCTGTTATGAGTTAAAAGAGAGAAACAATTAATATGGAGAGTGTCAGAGCACTGAGACACAGAGAAAAGATGCTGAGAATGGGGACAGGAGGAGAAGCATAAAGGGGAGATCTCTTTTTCTTGAGAGAAAGCAAGTGTGGCAAAGTGTTAGTCTCCTCATTTTTACTGGTGAATGTTTCACCCTAACCCAAGGGCTGCTATGTCTAATCTAAGTGATTCTCACACTCTGCAACATGATCTCCTCAAACAGAAATTGAGAAGCAGCAGGTGCCCAGGATCTGTTTGAACTCATGCAAAAGGTAATGCACTTGAGCCATCTTGCTATGTCTGTGGAACCTCAATGATTCATGTTCAAAAGCCACTGCTGACAGTTAGGTCTGGGGACCTCTAATGTTGAAGAGCTATTGAGTGACCTCTATGACCTAGGGTTTCCAAGGTCCTGCAGATCCCAGCATCATCTTTCCAGAGTCTGACTGAAGTGGTATGGGAGGAAGATACAGAATAGCAGGCACTCCTGCATCTATACGACTTATGATTTTCAGTGGATTATTTGAAATACTGCATGTCTTAATATATTTATGTCTATCTCCTCTGAGTCCTTGGGATGCAGTGTGTCCTGGTTGTTCTGAGACTAGATTCTTTCTGATTGTCTATTTTACATGATTTCCGAACTCTCAGCATCACAAGATTTCAGATCTGCAAAGCTGACCTTGCTCTTTCCTTAGACAGTTTAAGATTTGGAAAAAGTAATGCTTTAGAATATTTCAACATGATTTCATCTCTTAGGATAAGTCTTCCCTGAGCATGTACAGGTGGGATTGATAGTTGTTTCTATAAATCCATATAGAACCTCATAAGAGTATATCACTGCATTCATTGTTTTGGATCACAGAGGTTATTTCCATAACATCTTCTCCCACATTACTATGAACTTTTCATGTCCAATTCTTAATACTCACTCAATGATTTCTGGTGTGTTCTTGTTACTCGAGTAAGGGAGGAGCGAGATCTATTCCTTACACTTATGCATGTAGGACACCCTTGAGACAGATTGCCAGATATTTTTTCTGAGAGAGAGAGAGAGAGGCCTGTGTGATGTGCTATCCTGTGTTTGTGAGAGGCCTGTGTACAAGGCCTGTGTTTAGGAGATAAGGCCTCTGTGTATGTAAGTTTCACAGGCTGTCATAGCCACAGTAACACTCATCTGGAGACAATGACTTACCTTTGTGGTAGAAGTGAGGCCAGAACTCAGTGCTTTTTACTGCCTGACTAGTATCCACATGATAAGATGACAGAATTGAGTAAAAAAACTGTGTTCTTGGTTCATCATTCCTTTCTTCAGTCTGGAGGTCTTCTACATTTCAGTCTCTGTCTTGAGAATGAGAAGTAATCTGAAAAGACCCCTTACTTTGTGGATACTAGAGGTGAACAGGGAATGAGAAAACATCAATTAAATCATCACAAGGTGTAACATTCCAAATCCTGATATCTAAGAATTATTGAGGGTTTAGGGTTTGTCCGACACTAGCTGAGGAGTGTCTGTATCTGGAACTCTTTATACTCAAAAACAGTTTTGGGCATCAGGAATCATTGCCCTTTTTATAGAGAATGCAAGGCATAGAAAGATAAAGTCACTTGGCTGATACTACGTGGCAGGTGAGCAGTCACTTACCAACACTTTGATCATAGTTTAGTCTATTTCTATAATCAGAACATCAAATCTCACTTGTGAAATTTTGGAAATAGGACCAGGTTCACTGTCAGGACTTAATCATAATTGTTGAATCTTAATGGTTTTGGGACTCAGGAATAGGAAAATATTATTTCTGCTCCTAGCACTTGCCCAGGGTTATTGATTGACATTTACCCCTAGAGGCTTCCTGCATGAATGTGAAAAACTTGATTGAAGTCTCTTCCTTAAGGTTCAGGAAAGTATTCAAAATACAGCCTGGCAATTGCACTCAACTTTTCATGGCCGTAATTGAGTTGTCTCCATGTGCTCCCTCCACTAGGAGACTGGTCCAGAAAGTGATGAGAAAGCATACTGTAGACACAGGAGCCCAGTCAGACAGCACATTTTAGAAAATAGAAAGTGATGAAATTGTGGAAAGATCCCAAGGAGACAGATGTCCACAGAAGGCAGCACCGTTCATAAAGATACAGAGTCTGGGCAGATGGGTACTGGGATACCTCAGACACAGATCAAATCCTGTAACTCCTCTTCCCCTAACCCTGTGACTTGGTGATGTGATCATTAGCCATCCACCCCCATCACTGCTCCTGCGTGAGGACTGGCACAGGTATTGTGTGAGTGCCAAACACTGCAGGATGAATGCTCATGAGGGTGGATGTTTCCTTACATCCTCAGGTTTCAAGTCTTTCTTGGTGATGAGAAATATCATGTGGTGACAGTTGAGGCAGGGGCTTTGTATTGTCTGCTAGAATGGTGACTACATGGCCAGAATTACTACAGGGTCATCCAGAATCAATAATACAGAGAATCTGACCCAAGACTTCCTTTCTAGCTCTGGAATAAATTGTTACTTACCACTTGAACTTCAGAGTCTTGAGAAGGGCCACTAAAGAGTCATCACAGCTGTCTCTGCTCCTAATGTGGCTCACCATTGTGTTTCTTATTGCATTTCTGCTCTCCCATCCCCTCAACTTCTAAGACCCTTACCAGTCTGTCACACTGATGACATCGTAGTCAGTGTGACCACCATGCCCTCCTGTCCCAATTTTGTCTATCAATGATTATTTGGAGCCTACTGTTCTGTTGTGCTGTCGCTACTCCAATAAAATATACACTTCACACAGCTCACAGGAGTATTAGCACTCAGTGCCTTTTTTATTCTTGCAGTGACTGAATAGGCTTGAATAAATGAATTAGGAGCATCATGTATAAGGCAAGTTCCTAATTTAGCATTTCTTCCTCACAACCTCTCTTTGAAGTAAGCTTTTATGAGTTTGCTTCTAAGATTTTTATGGCAGAGGATTTTGGTTAAGTGTGTCACACTGAGTACTTAAGGTTTCAATCCGGTGGACTGAAGTCACTATGATCAGACTGGACAGCATAAAAATCACAGTTCTTCATTTCCTTCTCTTGTGTAAAGTTGTCTTCCTCTTCTCACACTGCTGAGACACAGAATGTAAAAATCATGCGCATGAATAAAAATATATTTCTAATCTGAATCACATTAATGAGTAAGACGCAAAAATACTTAAAGAAACACTTGGTATAAGTGAAATAAGATATACAGGAAAATAAAAAAAAAGATATACAGGAAAATATAAGATTCTGACCATATAATTTTGGAAAGCTTTATTTTAAGAAGTTAGGCAGGTTCAACATGTTAGATATGTTAGTATTGAAACACCTTGCTGAAGTCACTGTGACAGGATTCTTAGTTTTATTAGTTTAACTTAGGGACTGATCATGCTTACAGGAAATATCCAGGGACATGGAGGATCTGAGAGAGAAGGACTGTGGAATGAATCATCTAGAAAAGCAGGCAGTAACAGTCATGGTAGAGTAGGAAGCCCAGGAGACAAGGAAAGACCCCCTTGCCAAGAAAGGGCTTCAGTCATAATTGAAGACACCATCAAATTTCTACATGCATTGGCTGTCATCTGCGGGATCAGATTTATCTGCTCATGAATACATACTTATCATCAGCATTATTTATTTCCTTATGGCACATGACTGAGAGATCCAGCTTCTCTGTGTCACTTGTCATCTAACCTCAGTTCCTAGGGTATATTTGTACTTCCCACTCATACCACAGTACACAGTCCAGCAAGGGAATTTCCCTCAAGTCTTTCAAGTGGTTCCTCATGTCAAAGGCCATAACAATAGGAGTGTCTGTATATCAGCTTTGCCATCCTTAATCATCTAGACTCAGTGCTACTCTAAGGGTGAGGGAAATGCAGGGCATAACACAGTGTGCATAAGTCAGAGGCCACCTTAAAATTCTGCCTACTGTGCCCACTCTTCTATGAAAAACTTTGCTCATGATGCAAAAATATCCCAATATCTCAAACTATTGGAAAAGTGGTTTAAAAGGTGAAGAGTTTGAAAGAGGGGGGAGTATAGACCCTTTTCCTATGCCAAAATGCTCTACTTGGGCACCATACTCATTTTGAGCTGGATAATAGTTGGGGCAGAGGCCAGTGCTGTTTTTAGTAGGATAACAGCTATCCACTGGAAGGCAGTGAAGCCCATTATGTGACAGCTGGAAATGTCTCCGGACAGTTTTCAGAATTCTGGGACGTCAAACTTACCCAGCTGAGAATCGTGTTTCTACATCTTGTTAGTGCACATAGGGGAGGGCATTCTTTCCAGTAGTGAAGAGTTATGGTGCCGATTGGTAGGCATTGTTTGTTTTTTCTTATAACTTATGACATTGAGTGAATTCTTTCTAAAGTCATTGGAATTATGATACACCTGCCTACATCCACATTGGCTGCCAGTATTATATCATTTGCACTTTCAAGGTTGTGAATTAGTGTGGGAGTCCTATTTAATGTAAAAGGATGATGGATGGCATCAGTTCCCCTTTGGTCTCTTCACTTTTTCACAACTCTATAAGAGAGCTGAAATGTTCTTGCACTAAGACACTCAGCACCTATCACCCTTATGAATGAGGGCCCTACTTTCCTATGTATTTCTCTCTCCTTTGATCCTTGATCTCCCTTTGTTTGCCACAAAGTTTGAGATATTTCCCTCTGTTTCCTGTTAATTTTCTTGTTAAAAACAACCATGGGTGTTCAAAAACTATCTTGTACTGTAGTTTGATGGTAAATATTTTGCTGTGCTCATAGATAAAATAGGTCATCTTTTACAAGCTTCAAACTTACAAACTTCTGTGTTAACCCAAAGGTAGATGGTAAAAAATATATCCCAGGAAAAAATTAGGTCTAAAGAAAACTCAACATCAATGCTTGCTGTTAATCAGAGATAACTGACTAGTTTAATATGTAGAACACAGGAAGATGCCCCTGAGTCTATCTTAGTCAGTTTCCTTCATCTGAAGTACTTAGAGAATGGATTTGTACTTTGTTTCCTTTCTTCTCTTTGTAGGTTCTCCATGGATTAAATCATCAACAGTGACAGGATTTCTTCTGTCTCCATTGTGGTGTATAATCTATAGACTATAATACTGTATATACTCAATAGTAGACCACCTCAGCTATCTACTCTCAGGATGAAGTTGGAAGATGTCTGACAGTGGCCTGAACACACTTGTTTGTCTTAGAGACAACCTCAAGCATTAGACTGTTGAACAGGTACTGTTGGCCTAGGATACTTGTTGACTAAAAAAAAAAAAATGGGGTTAAGTTAATTTTAAAATCTAGATAAACATCTGGTGTGAAATTGCTTTGTATCATGTCAGACTTATTTTGTAATTTCTTTCTTTTACAGATCCAACTGGCTGTAAATAATAATGGATAATCTGATCTCTAATCTTATAGTCTAGATGTGTTTTACAAATTAAGAGCTTTTAATTCAAACCTATAAAAATATGGTGCTTTACTTTAAGACTGCTTGCCCTCAGTACTTCCTGAGAGTAATAAATCATTCTTTGAGTTATGTCACTGATTTCTAATTATATTTAAAATTACAATTTATGAACATACAAGATTTATGAACATGCAAGATAAACATCCAAAATAATTGTAAGAACATGAATGACTATATAATGGAAAGTCATCTGGAAATAAGCACTGCTATTTGGTCTTATTTATTTCACATTCCTCCTCAGCACTCCATGAATAATCAACTGGAAATGCTGAGGAAGAAGTCATACAGACAGTTTTGGTTTTGACATTGATTTCCATACTTAAGAAAAAGCATGGAAATGTTAAAGGAAATTTCACATGCCTGTGGGTTGGCATGGGGAGGATGGAACACTTTTGAGAGATTAAAAATGTAGCCATGCATATTTTCATGAATAATTTATTTATCAAATTTTTCCAAACTGTGTTTTAAATATATCATTTTATTGGCTCAAATTCATATCAGAAATACTTGTTCATTTTTAGCCAGAAACTCCATAGGTGTTATAGAACACAAAAGTACACACACTATGACTTACCCTTTTGCCTTAGCATTTCAATCTCCGAGGAATGAAAGTTGCTTTAGGTTTCACATTGATCAAAATAATTCTGAAGATTTCAAATACCCTCCAACTTCACAACTCTGACTTAATCTGCTTCTCTGTGGAGCATTGTCTCTGCTATGAATCCCCACTGGCTTCATTCTAGTAGTCTCTAAGCCAAATTCCAAATTGAGTGAGGTTTGTGGGTGATATTACAGAATCGACTCTTCTTACAACTCACTCTTCTGTGATAAGAATAACTATAGTGAGATTCCAAGATGGTGAATTTGGGACCAACACACTGTGATAGGCTACAGATGAACAGAAAGAAAAAGGACAGGGAGTACACTCTCAGGATAGAATAGGAGAGAAAACTGCACTGGAAATCCTACAACAGGAAAAGGAATGTCATGGACCTGTGTGGAAGGTGCAGCCATGCAGTAAGAACACCAGCACAAGCACAACTGAAGCAGCCAAGAGCTGGAGCAGGAGGCAGCTTGGAGACAGAGGTGAGGCTGGGCTGAAGCAACCCATGGTGATATAGCCAGAGGGAGTCACAGTGTGAGTCTGGACTGGAGCTCTGGAGGCCAGCAGTTGCTACAGGTTGTCCACGAACCCAGTGGAAGGACAAGGAGCATGTTTAATTCACTCAACTTCCCCATAAAAGCTCCTGCTGCTTGGATGAGAAGGAGTGAGCATCATTTTGGATTAGAGCAGGAGCTGCAGAAGAATTTGTGCACATTCACAGCAACTGGCTGAGCAGGACTCCCTGTTTTTTGCAGTACTGGCAGTAATGGTAAGGAGATAGCAACATTTGGCCAGTGACTTCTATGTATGCATGTGATCCAGTGACTCTAGCAAAGAGACTACTAGGCAGTCCCCACTGACTTTGAGCCTGACAGGGAGGTAGGCGGTCAACCTCAGAGGACCATAAAGCACCTACAGACTCCCAGGAGCAAGACACCTAGACAGAACTGTCTCAGGGAACATTTGCCACTCTATTGACTGGACAGCCTGGTAGGGCAGAGAAACCTGTGCACTTGGAGTCTGTTGGGGCCTTTTGTACTGAGACTGTAGAGACTTGGTGGATACATGAAAAGATACAGGGTATAGTGGGGCCTGTGGGCAATCACTGGTTGCAGCTCCACATGCTTGGATTTCCTTGGTTACTAATAACAGGTCTTTGCTGCAGAAAATGTGCTCACAGTGAAGACTGTGCAGAACACTTGTGGGGTTTATAGTGGTTCAGAACACACCCAGGCATTGAGATCTACTATAACCACCTGTGTGTTATTCTGGAAAATTACCCCACACCTAAGCACTGACCAGAGTTCCGTGGCCATACCAACCATATACCTCTGGGTATTTACTAAAAGTGCAGGCATTACATTAAGTCATAGATTCATAGCTCAAAGAAAAAAAAACTCTACCATGAAAAGAAAAAAACTCCACAAATTTATTCATTGTATTTAACTAAATACAAATGAAGAAATTCAAGAAACAATAATAAAGAAGACCCTGTGAGAACACAACTATGTTTCAATATTTAAATGTTTGGATGAAGAGATTGATGAAATTCTGGAAATAGAATTAAAAAGTAAACATAGGTTATTCTTAAGCAACCAGAAGCAAATCCACAAACTTAAGAAAACCATACATGGTATGAATGAAAATTTTCCTATGAAACTGATATGTTAAAGAGAAATCACAATGAAATATTAGAAATGAAAAATTCAATAGACCAAATAAAATATGTGGTGGAAAGCCATAACAGCAGACTTGGCATGGAAGAAGAAGGAATATTGTCCTAGAAAACAAAACTTTGGAAATCATTCAATTAGATCAAAGAAGAAGAAAAAGAAGAAATTAGAAAACTTAAAAACAGTGTTGGAGATTTGTGGGATACTATCAAATAACACAACATACAGGTATTAGAGTTCTTGAAGGTGTAGAAAGAGAGAATGGATTAGAAGCCCCATTTAGTAAAATAATTAGAGAAAACTTCACTAATTTGGAGAAAGAAAGGAACACTCATGTAGATGAAGTATATAGATCTCCTAACAGATATTACCAGAAAAGATATTCACCATAAAGACCATAAAATGTGCATGAGAGAAATCCAGATTACTTTCAGAGGATCCAGTTAGACTCACAGCTGACTTCTCATCAGAAACACAAGCTAGGAGAGAATGGCAGCATATATCCCAAATCTTAAGAGAAAAAAAAAAAAAAAAACTGTCAACCCAGAATCCTGTAGCCTGCTATGTAGTCATTTATGAGTGAAGGTGAAAGAAACACCTTTCATAACAAACATAAATTGAAAGAATTTGTCACTTCTCATCCAGCTTTACATAAGCTGCTTAGGGATGTGTTATGCACAGAAACACAGAAAGATAGCCATCAATATGAAAGAATGTAAAGTTTGATAATCCTCCAGTAAACATACAAAAGAAATCCAAAGTAAGCACTAGGAATATTTACTGGAAAATGGCAGAGCCAAGTTGTTAAATATCAATAGTCACATTGAATGCAAATGGCCTCAACTATCCAGTTAAAAAATACAGGCTGGCTGAATGGATTAAAACATATGACCATCTATTTGCTACCTATAAGAAAAACATCTCACTACCAAAGAGACATACCAACTGAAAGTAAAATACTGGAAAAAATTTTCCATGCCAATGGAAAGTAAAAAAAGTCAGGTGTTTTCATCCTAATATCAGACAAAATAGATTTTAACACAAAAAATTGTAACAGATGAAGAAGGGCTTTATATAATGATTAAGGAATTAATTCAACAGGAAGATGTGACTAAAATAAATGTATCCACAACTAATTATAAGGTGCTTAGCTATTCAAAAGAAATGTTAATGGATATAAAAGGATACATAGACTACAATACAATAGTAAGGGGGGATATCAGTATCCAACATTTATCAATAGATCAAATAGACAAAAAAATCAGTACAGAAACATAGGTAATAGAGTCTATGGACCAAAAGGACCTAACAGATATGTACAGAACATTTCACCCTACAGTTGAAGAATGCACATCTTTCTCATCAGTGCATGGAACTTTCTCTAGGCTAGACCATATGCTAAGTCCATAAAATAAGTCTTAACAAATTAAAAAAATGTTGAAACACAACATACATCTTTTCTAGCCACAATGCAATGAAGCTGGAAATCAACAACTCGGGAATCTCTAGATCATATGCAAACACATGGGACTGAAAACATGTTCCTGAAAGAACAGTGGTTCATAGACTAAATCAAAAGTGAAATCAAAAATTTTCTGGGAACAAATGAAGGTGACAATACATCATATCAACATTTATGGGATTCAATAAAAGCAGTGTTAAGAGCAAAGTATAGCAATTGTTGCCTAATGAATAAATTGGTAAGGAACCAAATAGATGAGCTATTAATGTATATCAAGGACCTAAAAAAATAACAAACCAAACCTCAAATTAGTAGGAAGAAATACATAATTAAAATTAGAGAAGAAATAAAACTCAAAGGAAAAACCAACACAAAAGATCAGTGAAATGAAGAGCTTATTTTTTGCAAATAAGCAAATTGATACATCATTGAGCCAACTAACAAAAAAAGGGGAAGAAGACACAATTCAATAAATTTAGAGATGAAAATAGAAATATAACAGACACCACAGAAATAAAAAGAATCATGAGGAATTACTAGAACAAGCTGTGAGCCAAAAAATTGGAAAACTAGAAAAAATGGAGAGATTCCTAGACACATATAATCTACCAAAATTTAGTCATGAAGGCATAGAATATCTAAACAGATTGATAACCAACAGAGAATGAATCAGTAAGTAAGACCTTTCCAACAAAGAAAAGCCTAGGACCTAATGGCATCACTTCTGAATTCTACCAGACATTTAAAGAACTAATAGTATTCTTCTCAAGCTACTCAGAAAAATTGAAAAGGAGGAAATCCTCCCAAACTCCTTAAATGAAATGTTAATCATTTACTTTCTAAGTCAGAAAAATGATACAATAAAGAGAACTATAAACAAATATCCCTGATGAACATAGGTGTAAAACTCCTCAACAAAATATTAGCTACTCGAATCCAGCAAAACGTCAGGCATATAATTCACCTGGATCAAGTGGGATTTATTTTTAGTATTTAGGAATGGTTCAACATTCACAAATCAATAGTTGTGATACATTACATGAACGAACTGAAGAACAAAACCAATATGATTATCTCAATAGATGCAGAAAAGCATTTAATAAAATACAACATCCTTTCCTGAGAAAAACCTTAAACAAATTGGGTATAGGAGGAATGTTCCTCAACATTATCAAGGCAATTTATGACAAACCAATGGTCAACATCCTACTGAATGGTGAAAAGCTGAATGCATTCCCTCTAAGATTCAGATCCAGACAAGGATGCCTACTCTCATCATTGCTAGTTAATATAGTCCTGGAAGGTTTAGCCAGAGCCATTAGGCAAGAAAAAGCAATCAAAAGGATATAAATTGGAAAAGAAGGAATCAAACTATCCCTATTTGCAGATGACATAATCCTATACATAGGGAATCTGAAAGACTCTACTAAGAGACTGTTTGAACTCCTAAAAGAGTTTGGTAAAGTGTCAGAATATAAAATGATCACAGAAAAATTAATAGCCTTTGTATACACAGACAAGGCCACAGCTGAGAAAGAACTTTCAAGATCAGTCCCATTAACATTAGCTCCAAAAATAATTAAATATCTTGGGATAAATTTAAGAAAGAAGTCCAACCAAGTTCTCTATGATGAAAATTACAAAAGCACTAAAGAAAGAAAGAAATAAAAAAAACAATATTTAAAAATGAAAAAAAAAAAAACTTCCATGTTCATGACTTGGGAGAAGCAGCATCATCAAATGTTCATACTTCTGAAAGCAAATTACAGATTCAATACATTTCCTGAGACTATTGTGGTTACTAGGCAACAGAATCTGTCCTTTCCAGTTTGTGCCACACAAAACCAGTCATAGGAGAGTCACTATAGCATGCCAGATCTTAAAACCAAAATCCTGAGGCAAAGCAATCACCAATAACCATAAAATCATCCCCTAAGAAAATTGGATTTCCATGTGCAGAATCATGAAGCAAAACCCCTACCTTTCACCTTACACAAAAATTCACTCAACATGGATTAAAGGCTTAAATCTACGACCCAACACCATCAAATTATTAGAGAGCATTGGAGAAACTCTACAAGATATAGGTACTGGCAACTTCTTGGAAAATACCCCAGAAGTACAAACAGTCAAAGCCAAAATTAACATTTGGGATTGCATCAAATTGAGAAGTTTCTGTACTTCAAAAGAAACAGTCAGGGAAGTGAAGAGACAACTGACAGAATGGGAAAAATATTCACAAACTATGCAACAGATAAAGGGTTGATAACCAGAATCTACAAAGAAATCAAGAAACTCCACAAGATCAAAACCAACAACCCACTTAAGAGATGGGCCAAGGACCTCAATAGACATTTTTCAAAAGAGGAAATCCAAATGGCCAACAGACACATGAAAAAATTTTCAGGATCACTAGCCATCAGGGAAATGCAAATCAAAACCACAATGAGGTTTCACCTCACTCCAGTTAGAATGGCTCACATTCAGAAATCTGCCAACAATAGATGCTGGAGAGGATGTGGGGGAAAAGGGACACTAACCCACTGTTGGTGGGAATGCAAACTGGTTAACCCACTATGGAAGTCAGTCTGGAGATTCCTCAGAAACCTGAATATAACCCTACCATTCTACCCAGCCATACCACTCCTTGGAATTTCCCAAAGGAAATTAAATTGGCAAACAAACAAGCTGTCTGCACATTAATGTTTATTGCAGCTCAATTCACAATAGCTAAGACCTGGAACCAACCCAAATGCCCATCAACAGTAGACTGGATAAAGAAATTATGGGACATGTACTCTATAGAATACTATACAGCAGGGACCTGTATACTTAAACATGAAAAATATTATTACTACCTGAGGAGCTGAAGCCCACAGACTTGAGAAGGAGTTAAAAAACAAAATCCTGAAATTCAACATGTAGGTATGGTGAGATTACTAACTGATACAATGAATCATCTTGGAAGCATTTCACTCAGCTTCACTGTGAACCTCATTTCCTACTTTTCCACACTGACTACAAAGCCATTCAGAAGACATATTTTCTAAGGAGAACACATGTTTTGAAGAGCAATTGTACAGGCAACAGAACTAGAACTACTTCCAAACTTAGGGAATATTTTGGTACTAACTAACATTGTTCACAGTTTCTCATTTTAGTCTGTCAATGTGCTATACCTTGAAATGATGTTCCTATTGTTTACTTTGGTGAAAACAAGTGGCATCTCTATGATTATTGGTTTCATTTGTATTCCCACTCTAAGATTTCATTCCATCAAAATCAAAAGCCTTGAGTATGTTGGTTGTATCTTAGCATGTGATTTTTATTTATTTCTGAAAGATTTATTTATTTACTTGAGAGAGAGAGAGAGAGAGAGAGAGAGAGAGAGGGAGAATTTTACATCAACTGGTTCACTCCCCAAATGGCCACAGTGACTGGGGCTGTGCCAGACTGAAGTCAGAATCTAGGAAACCTTTCCATGTCTCCTGTGTGGGTGCAGAGGCACAAGTACGTCAGCCATCCTCTGCTACCTTCCCAGGCAGATTAGCAGGGGGCTAGATTGTAAGTGGGGAAGCCAGGACTTGAACTACGGAACAAATGGGATGTCAGCACCAGAGGTGGAGGCTTAACCTTCTATATCACAGCACCAGATGTATGTGATGTTTATAAACAATTACTGTTTCAGGGTCAGTCTTTATAAAATGCTTATATTATTTCCACATACCTTATGACCTTGCTAACAGAAGCACTCTCCAAACCTAATTATACAGTGTTCAATCCAGAAATCACTTAGTTACCGAATTGAATATTTCAGTATATTTTTAGGCCATAGTGTTCTAATTTTGTAAAATTTCTTGTTTCTCTTTTAATTTTAATTCTTTATTTCATTTAATTTTTCTAAAGTTAAGAGATATAAAATAATCCTAGGCACTTCTGTGGGCCAGTGTGATGACTTTTTCCTTTTAGATGTATTGTAGCACCATGTTTATTTACTGAGAACTAATGCATTCATAAGCACTTTAATAATCTGTAAAATGAACTAGTACAACTTTATAGACAGGATATCATTTTATTTTTTATTTATTTAAAGAGGTACTACTTATGTAAATCTCAACTGTGGATGTTTCTTGCTTTATGAGAGAGATTCAAATTTCTTACACTGAAACTAGGTCATGATTGTTTAATATATTCAGTAGTATGCCTGTAAGCACCTTGCAGATACACATGGGAATAATATATTATGAAAATAAATAGTTTTCTAATGATGTAAGCTGCCCATATGAAAAAATGCAATTCAATAATAGAAAGTTTACTGTAAAACTACAGCTGTCTCCATTGAAACAGCTCATACAGACTTTGAAGTATTCAGGTAGCAGTGAGCACTGCTCCTGTGATTCGTGGTTGGCAACCTCTTTTCTGAGTAAGTTCTTCACTTGTGGACCTTTTTGACGTAAGCAACTTCAAGTTTACTCTGATGGGAACATGCAAAGTATAGTAAAATGTGATTCCAGAAACAAAAACAAATTTTTATTAAAAGTTTAAAAAATAAAAATGAAATCTATGTGAATGAATGATAACTATGTATGCATGGATTATCCATGAGAACATTTATAAAGGTTATTACCTGAAATCTAAATGAGCACATTTTTTCTTTTGGACTACTTTTCCTTGGCTTTATTTTCCCCTTACTCTGATAAGTCAGTGTACATCTTATAGACTTCCAAGTGACTCTAATCAAGTGAGACTTGAGCTACTAGCACTTTTCTACATAGGATCCCCGGTTTTTAACTGTATATAAAGGTAGTTATGGGAAATGGTGTGCTCATGTCCGAATTTGAAATAACTTAATTGGTATAGTGCATGTAACTAAAATGGTAACATCTCTGACATTAGCACTATTGCTAAGCAATTTCTTTGAGTCTTATTGCTTTTCACTTTCTTCTTACTAACTTCTAATGTTTTGAAAATTTATTGAAGGTTTATACAACATTTATTTAACAATAAATTGCAGGCCTGTGAGCAGTGCTGGTATTTCTTTTGTTTTGTTTTAAGTGGAACCAAATTTCACAAGAAAGTGCCAGCTGTTAGCTATGCATCTCCAGCACAGAGTAATCCAAATAGTAAACTGAATACCCCAAGTTTATAGGTAAACAGTGCAAAGTATCTAGGAGAGACTAGAGGATTAACATCTTTAACTTCCAATAGATGACATTTCTGATTTTGAAGTCCAAAATTTAACAACTGCAGATGCAAAGTTTTATATTCTTCTTAGTCATAATGTACAGCCTTAGAAAAGGCAAGTAAGTATCACATTGAAAATGGAGTCATACAAAAACAACATAGGGTTTAAAAATATTTCTTAGCATAATGTACAGGGCATTTCAAGAAGCTTTTGCAAGAATTCAATTAAAAATAAGATTTTGAAGTGAAATATATTTACATCCATGCATGGCTTTTCCATAATATATATTTTCTATGAAATTTAATAGGCTTATCATATCATCCCAGATCCCATCATGTAGGGTTGGTGCTGTTGCATTGCAGGTAAACTTGCTGCCTGTAGTGCCAGCATCCTATGTGGGTGCTGGTTCAGGTTCTGACTACTCTACTTCTGATCCAGCTCTCTGCTAAGGCCTAGGAAATCAGTGGGAGATTACCCAAATCCTTGGGTTGGGGCACCTGCATAGGATACCCAGAAGAAGCTCCTGGCTCCTGGCTTCATATCAGCCCAGCTCTGGTTGTTGCGGACATATGGGGAATGAACCAGAAGATGGAAAACCTCTCTCTTGTTTTTCTGTCTCTCTGTATCTGTCTTTGTCTCTCTGTCTCTGTCTCTCTCTCTCTTCCCATTTCTCTCCCTCTCCTTCTCTCTCTCTGCCTCTGCCTCTCTGCTTTGACTTTCAAATAAATAATCTTTAAAAAAAGAAAATATAATATTGCCTTTTTCCAATATGTCAACATTCTATGTGTACAATAGTTACCGGATTTAATAATATTTTTGTTCAGCAATGCATTTCCATTCCCTTTAATAAGCAATGATTACTTCAATTTTTCCTGTGTCAGACACATCCAGGGGACAATGCAGGGAAACTGACTGGATTCTCTCTTTGACCTTTCAGTCATTTAGTCTTGCTCATTCCCATTAACAGTTCATGATGTGTTGGAGACAAAGGCCAGCTCTCCCAAAGCCCACCTCATTCTCTACTTTTTGTCTGAATTCTCTTGGGTTGCCTTTGACTATTTTCTTGAATATCCTTGAAACAGGAATACAAGTCTTTATGGGTTCAAATTGAACATGTTTGACAATGTGTATATGCAATATGTGCATAACACACTGCACTGCTACAAGAGTTGGTCTGCCAGGAACAGACACAGACATCTTCATATGATGTTCCTTCCAGTGTTTTTTATGGCAACAATCAATCAACAAATAAGTAGGAAAAAGTTGGAGGTCAAAATTCAAATCTCCACTAGAAAAAAACAGATAGGTCGTTGTTGGTGCACCCAAAGAGATTAGTCTCCAAACTGGATCCTATAGTCCAGTGTCTAAAAGATAAGTGATCTCTTTTTTTTTTCTTTTTCTTCCTTTTTTCCATTGGTTCATCCCTCAGTGGCCACTACGGCCAGTGTGGTGTGGCTGGCGCACTGTGCTGATCTGAAGCCAGGAGCCAGGTGCTTCTCCTGGTCTCCCATGTGGGTGCAGGGCCCAAGGATTTGGGCCATCCTCCACTGCACTCCTGGGCCACAGCAGAGAGCTGGACTGGAAGAGGAACAACTGGGACAGAATCCAGCGCCCTGACCGGGACTAGAACCTGGAGTGCCAGCACCGCAGGTGGAGGATTAGCCTATTGAGCTGCGGCGCCAGCTGATAAGTGATCTCTTAAAACCAACACAAACAGAAAAAGATCTCCATGCTTAAAATCCATCAACAGTCTCATTTTATGTTTCTTATTTATTTATTTGAAAACATAAAAATAGATTTCAATTAAAATAAAAATTAAAATATATACATTATATATCCATTTATTATTCACAATAGATATTTTGAAAAGTCTGAGGTGAATGGAATTCAATGGTAAGTTTATTTTGGTGCAAGATAATTTGAAATTCATGAATATGAGGGTTTTTTTTTTTGACAGGCAGAGTTAGAGAGAGAGAGAGAGAGAGAGAGAAACGTCTTCCTTCCATTGGTTCACCCCCCAATTGGCTGCTACAGCTGGCGCTGCACTGTTCTGAAGCCACGAGCCAGGTGCTTCCTCCTGGTCTCCCATGCAGGTGCAGGGCCCAGGGACTTGGGCCATCCTCCACTGCACTCCCAGGCCACAGCAGAGGGCTGGACTGGAAGAGGAGCAACCAGGACAGAACTGGTGCCCCACCCAGGACTAGAACCCAGGATGCCGGCACTGCAGGCCGAGGATTAGCCTGGTGAGCAGCGGTGCCGGCCAATACATTGTTATTAACTACAGTAACCATGTTTCATTTTTTTCTTCATCTTCCATCTCAGTTCTCCTTTATCCTTTGATTATACACCTGCATTTTTCTTCCCTTCATTAAAATATCTAAATTTGTTGTTCACTTCTTCAGCTTAAATGATCTTTTCCCAGCTTCCTTATTGAAATTTACTCTCCATTATTCTGTTTTAAGATCATGTATTATCCATTAGTGAGGACTTTCAACTATTCTGGCCAAAGCACTGGGACATTATTTTATTTTTTATCCAGAGCACTTCAAAAACTTGAACTATTTTTACACAAAGATATAATTTTTGCCACCTTCTTCAAATGAGGACAGAATTTTGCCATTCATGCCACTCCAGAATGTCATGAGAATTAATAGAAAAATAAGATATATGACTCTCATTAGCATCGACACAAATTGGCAATTAACAGGCAGCCCTGTAACGAAAAAACACCTGACAATCAGAGCAGTTCTATTTGATATGAAAGGTTGATATTGAAGCTGACACTTCAATGTTGTCAGTAGTTTCTGTGGAAATTTCTAACTTGGGCTGTCTGGGAAATTGTATCTGCTTATCTAAAAGAAATTAAGATGTGATATATTTTAAGGGGCCATAGTCCTTTTGCAGACTTGGAAAGGGTAGTTGATGGGCTGTGATTAACTGGGCACACAAGTGTAAGGAATGGGCCTCTAATGACTGAAGCACTAATCTACCAATCAGTACATATGGGTTTCAGACCTGGAGACACATGTAACCTGTGATGGCTGCAGGTACATGGAATTAGGGATACTGGGAGACAGACACGGCTTGCACACACAGGTGTTAGAAATACCTGAAGGAACACTGAGGATGCAGTAAATGAGTGCTCAGAAATAATTTATAGTCAAATGATTACAATAGAATAAAATACTCAAAATCATCATTACAGCTTCCTTGTTAAGAATTATAAAGAAAAAAATCAAAAAGTATTGAAGAAAAGCAAGAAAAAAGAAAACAGCAGACATCTATGAAGTGCTATAAAATGTATCACAAATAAACAAGGACACAATGACTTTTTTTAAGAAAAATATTAACAAAGTTAATAAACCATTAGGAAAAACGATTAAGGAACCAATGGGGAAAGTAACACAAATAACCAGTTTAGGAATTAAAACAGAATCATTCCTTTGTAGGTTATAATTTTGACCAAGGCGCTAGGAGAAAGGTATGAAATTCTTAGAAGTAACATTTCACTACAGGAATCAAAATCTTCCCTATATTGAAAATCAAATTTGCAAAAAAACAAATATAACATAAAGTAGGAAAACTATATAAATCAGGTAAGTTAAATCATATTTTGAAAATTCCAAACAACCAATCAAGAAAAAAGTCACAGAATCAAAATTTCAGATCCAGAATTACAGAATACTCCAAAATTTTAGAGAAGGAAAAACAAATCTACATTTCACCCAAAGTGCAAATAAGTAGAGCTTTTTTCTTGGTTTCTTTTGGAACACCTGCATTGCAGTGAGGATGATGCAAGCAGACCAGGACTTGAAATAAACATTAAGTTTTATTAAAAGCATCCCTTTCATAAACATAGCTACAGATATCTGCAGCAAAGTACTAATATAATAAATGAAATAACATAAAAATATATCAATAGCAAGCAGGACTTAATAAAACACACAAGAGTGGTAAAGATTCTCAGACAAGTCATCCAAGTAGGTAAAAAACACAAGAAGAAAATCACATGGTCATTTAGATTAGATGTTGGAAGGCTTTAATAAAGTTCAGCATCTAGTGAAAAAGAAAACTGCCTGCAGAACAACAAAAAAGCCAGTGACTTCGCTACTCTGATCAAGAGCGAAATGAACCTACAGCCAACAACACAAGTAATACAGCATCGTTGAAGCTTTTTCTCCCTGGGAGTAAACTTAGACCACGATTCCTGCACTCTCTCGAGCTTTCTACTTCAAGGGCAGTAAGGGAAATAAAACAGCAAGAAGAAATTATATGGTGTAAAGATCAATTTATAAGTTGTAAAATGTGAATATATTGGATGAGGTTTATATACAGAGATAATCCAGGAAAAACTAAAAACAAATACAATTGATAAATGAGATTACTGGAAAGATTGTGTGTGTGTGTGTGTGTGTGTGTGTGTGTGTGTGTGTGTGTGTTTCTACTAAGTACCAGGAAGAAGCAAATAGAAAATAATATTAAAGGACAACAGGCAAACTAGAAATAAATGTGCAAGTAAAATTGGAAAAAAGGATTAAATTACGTTATATACGTAAACATTCTTTAAATCAATATTAAAAATAGCATAGAAGATTCATTAGACGAAAAGTGTCACATATATGATAAAAAAACAAAGGCTCTTAAGTCAATAAACAGCCATTAAATTGTAGCTGACCTGAATTACATTCAACCCCCAAGCAGAAGCCACTCAGGAAGATGCAGGAGGGATCCAGCGGCTGGCAGGACCAGAGAAGAGAAGAGAGAATTTCCCCGCGCCCACCGCAGGGAGGTGGAGCCCAGGAGGTCCTAGTGTCAGAAATGAATCCAAACTCCCTCTTGTTTTCCCATCCAGAAAGACCTGAAGTTGTAAGTCAGTGCTATGGAGGATGTTGATTGGCTGCGTCTTTTATGGAGTGATGTTGCCCCTGGTATGCAAGCTGTGCAATCAAATCACGCGGGATGTTGACGCCATAGTAGTCCTCCCGTTCCACTGAGGAGAGAGGGCCCAGGAGGGGGCTCCAGCACTCGGAAAACTGCAGGTAGCCGGCGTCCGCTGCTCTGTCTGTTCTCTGCCCCTCTTCCATCGCAGGACACCACCCCCTCGGACCCGGGACATGGTGAGTGTGTGGGGCCAGGTCTGAGGAGCAGGGAAGGGGAGCAGGTGAACGTTGCTAGAAAAGGCTGGTGGGATGTGGGCTTCCCAGAGGTCGGCTCTGGGGTCTGTGGGCCCTCTGTTACTGGCATGACTCTTCCCTCTGTGTGGGGCCAGTGTGGAGGCTGGACTGCAGGATGGGGGCTGGACTGGCACCCAGGACTCCAGGTGTCCTGTCCTGTTCCTGCTCACAGCACGACACTGCCCTCAGTGTGGGGCCAGTGTGGGGGCTGGTCTGCAGGATGGGGGCTGGACTGGCACCAGGGACTCCAGGCATCCTGTCCCATTCCTGCTCACAGCTCGACCCTGCCCTCAGTGTGGGGCCAGGATGGGGGCTGGACTGGCACCAGGGACTCCAGGCATCCTGTCCCATTCCTGCTCACAGCTCGACCCTGCCCTCAGTGTGGGGCCAGGATGGGGGCTGGACTGGCACCCGGGACTCCAGGCTTCCTGTCCCATTCCTGCTCACAGCACGACCCTTCCCTCAGTGTGGAGCCAGCATGGGGGCTGGATTGCAGTATGGGGGCTGGACTGGCACCCGCGATTCCATGCATCCTGTCCCGTTTCTGCTCAGAGCCATCACACAGGCACAGACCAGGTCAGTTAACCAAAGCAGCTTTATTTCAGTCAGGGTTTTAGTCTAGGTTTTAGGGGGTCACGAGGACGTTGTATTTTGCTACCTCGATGTCATCTTAGCATTTATATGTTCGCTAGACAGACTGCGATGTGTCTCTGTACTTAAAGTTGGAAATTTTAGGTAGCCACATTTACGAGTGTTTTAAAACTGTTTCTATTCCACCATGTCTTTCCAACCACAAAGATATCAATCTAGTTTCCTAAGTTAATTTTAATTTTGATGTAGGGTGATTTTTTCAAGGTTATTGGAGTATAATTGACAAACAAAATTTGTATGTATTCGAGGCCTGCAACCTGATATTTTGATTTGTGAGGGGACTTTTTTAAAAGTTTATGGAAAATTCCCTTTATCTTTTAATCTAGTTTTTCACAAATCTTTTGGAGTTCCCTTGTGCATGTACATTATGAAATGACTAGGACAATCAACCTAACAAGTCCTTCACCTTACACAGTTTTTAAAAGAATAATTAATATCTTTACAAGTGTGAGTACCCAGTAGTGTATTCATTTTGATTCTGTGCTGTGTATTATGTCTCAAGGAGTTAATTTATCTCCTAGTGATAAATGGGTGTCATTCAACTAACATCTTACCATTTCCTTCACTCTCAGCCCCTGGAAACCACATTACTATGATCTGTTATTAAATTTGATTTTATTAGGTTCCACAAATAAGGGAAAGTGTGAGATATTTATCTTTCTGTGTCATACTTCAATCAACTTAATGTCCACATTCATACTTTTGAATCCAGGTTATGACAAAATGTCAGGATTTCTTTTTTAAGGTTGAATGTGATTTGTGTGTGTGTGTGTGTGTGAGTGTGTGGCATTTTCTCTATTCATTTTGATAGACAATGTATTTATATATCTAGTTCTTGTGATTAGTGCTCACATGAACATGGATGTGCAGATGTGTCTTTGAGATATTAATTTTATTTAGATATGCATCCAACTATGGGACCGCTTTATCATTTATTAGTTCCATTTTTAATTTTGTTTGAGGCATCTCTGTAGTGTATTTCATTGTAAGTATATCAGGTTACATTCCCAAAAAGAATTTATCTGTTCCCTTTCTCCAATTCTGGTTCAGTACTTATAGTTTCTACTTTTTGATAATAGCCATTTTTACATATGTGAGATCATAACCATTGTACTCTTGATTGGCAGTGCTGAGAGCCCCTTTTAAAATACCTATTGGCTGCTTGTGGAAAAACTGATCAGATCCTTTGTCCATTTTTATTACAGTATTTCCCTTTGAGTTGTGTAAGTTCTTTGTATTATTCTTTTAATCATACAATGGTTTACCAATATTTTCTCCTATTCCTTGCTTTCACTTTTCAGCTTTCCCTTTAGTACACAGTTTTTTTTTATGTTTTTTGCAGTCCTACTTCTTTATTTTTCTTTTGTCACCTGTGCTTTTGATGTTATTCCTAAATCATTGTTGAGGTCTGTCACAACCATAGTTGTTGTAGGCATTTGTGAAGTGAACCAGTGGGTGAGAGTGTTCTCTCTCCCTCTCTGTTTCTCTATGTGTCTCTTTTTCTTTAAAACTAATTAATTACATAATTTTTAAAAACTACTTGGAGGGCTCCTCTCTTTTTGGAGTAGTTAGATGATAGATGAGTTGGATGGTAGGGGTGAGTTCCTAGTGTTACATAGCATGGTTGTGTGACTATAGACCATATACTCTATTCTATATTTTAAAAGCAAACAGGAAAGGTGCTCAAAGGCTGTGATCATGAAGTGTAATTACAGAGAAGGGAAAATGTTGTTTACCATGCTTTGTTCAGTACACATTGCATGCATCAATTAAAATTTCACACTGTAGCCAATAGGTATATATAATTATTGTCAATAAAAATAAACTCAAAACATCATCTTTTTTGGTGTATAAGGTTAAGGGGTGTTAAATTAGTATTGCAACTAATAATATGATCTTTGGAAGGAGTTTATTAAGACAAACATAATCTGGAAATAAGTATATTGGCATTTTGTCATTCTAAGTGGAGTGATTAGGAGGCAATACTTTATCTTAAATTGATGATTAATACATCTTTTAAATTGTTTCATGTAACAAAAATGAAGTATTTCTTTAAGTATGTATTCAATTAATTTGAATTAGGGCAGTATCAAACAAGAAATATGGAATTAAATCACTTGTTGAAGTATGAAACAAGACCAAAAATCCACTCAACATGCATTAAAGATCTAAATCTATGCCACGACACCATCAAATTAATCAAGAGCATAGGGGAAACTCTTCAAGATATTTGGGCTATTTAGATCCTTTGACATTCCATATGAATTTTCTGTATAATTTTTTAAATTTTTTTTCTAAAAATAACTATTAGGATACTATAAAGAATTATTTGAATCTAAGGATCACTAGGATCATATTGATTTCTTATATTATATATTTTATAATCCATGAACACAGGATATATTTACATTTATTTGTGTGACATAGTTTTTAACATTTAGATATTTTATTTCCTTGGTTAAGTTTATTTCTAAGTATTTTATTCCCTTTTATGATTTTGAAATTGAATTGTTATCTTTATTTCCTTTTGATTTATTTACTGATTTTACATTTTATTTATATAAGGGGAATAAATTTTGTGCATTTCATATATTCAGATTTTGGAGCATAGTGATCTATCCTAACCTCTCTCCTGCCCAGGCTCATAGCTTCCTCCCTCCTTCATTATTAGTTTAATTTTTACAAGGACATACTTTCAGTTTATGTTATAATCACAAGCTTAACCCTCCACAAAGTAAAGGATTCAACAAATAATAGAAGGAAACTTACTGTTCCTGAAGAGTATAGAAAGAGCTATACACAATAATCTGAAATGTTAATTTCACTCCTATACATAGCATTTTTGGACGCTATATATTAGTAACCACATATCGTGGAAATCAGGATGTTTGTATTTTTTGAGGCTGATCATAATGGTTTCCAGGTGCATCCATTTTATGGCAAAAGACATTATTTCTTTATTCAGTTATCAGTTGATTGGCATCTGGGTTGATTCCAAATCTTAGTTATTGTGAACTGAGCTGCAGTAAACATGGGGACACAGATAACTCAATTATGCTGATTTCACTTCCTTTGCATACATTCCCAGGAGTGGGATGGCTAGGTCATATTGTAGATCTTTCTCAGATTGTAGAGGAATCTCTACACTCTCTCTAGTGATGGTTGTATAAATTATATTGCCACCAAATGTGTATTAGTGAACTTTTCTCCTCACATTCTCACTAACATTTATTGTTTGTGTGTGTGTGTGTGTGTGTGTGTGTGTGATTCTAACTGGGGTGAAGTGAAACCACATTGTGTTTTTTTCTTTTTTTTGGACAGGCAGAGTGGACAGTGAAGAGAGAGACAGACAGAGAGAAAGGTCTTCCTTTGCTGTTGGTTCACCCTCCAATGGTCGCTGCAGCCAGCACGCTGCACCTGGCGCACCGTGCTAATCCGAAGGCAGGAGCCAGGTGCTTCTCCTGGTCTCCCATGGGGTGCAGGGCCCAAGCACTTGGGCCATCCTCCACTGCACTCCTGGGCCACAGCAGAGAGCTGGCCTGGAAGAAGGGCAACCGGGACAGAATCCGGAGCCCCGACCAGGCCTAGAACCCAGTGTGCCAGCGCTACAAGGCAGAGGATTAGCCTATTGAGCCATGGTGCTGGCAACTCCTTTCCTTTCAAATGTGGGACTCAATAAGTCCAATCAGACAGAACTGTGTGTACTAGTACATGTAATACCTCAGGTGTGCTATTATTTTGGGGAAAGTGGAAGGGAACATCTGGGATCACTCTGCAGAGAGAAGAGAGCCCCAGTACTGGTCCCTCTGCTGGTTGGATTAGGGATTGCAGACTCCACTGCAGTTGGAACATTGCCCCTGGCCACCAGTCAACAAAATTTCAAGATCCTAAGCAGACAGGTGGGTGGTAGCCTAGCAGAGTTAGAGAAATCTATAACTCATCTTGAATCTTCACTAGACTCTTTGCCTGAGGTAGCCCTACAAAATCAAAGGGGCTTAGATCTTCTATTTCTAGAACAAGGAGGGTTATGCATGGCCTTGGGAGAAACTTGCTGTTTCTATGCTAACCACTCAGGTGTGTGTTTAGGAACAGTGTAGCACTGGTTTGAAAACAATTGAGAGAAAGAGAACAACAAAGAGAAAGTGGAGATAATTGGTATCAAAACTTCTTCTCATGGTCACCTTGGCTAACAACACTTATCTCAGCAATTGTTGGAGCCCTGACCATCATTCTTATAGGACTTTTTATAGGACCGTGCTTCCTAAATTATCTCTCAAAGTATATTACCAGCAGGTTAAATGCAGTCAAATTATTAATGCTCTGAACTCACTACCAACAGCTAAGTCAGGAGGAAAGAGAAGGGCCATGCCAGGTGTTGGGTCAGCAAGGCAAGTCAATAGTTTGACTCCTGAGTAAAACCAGTGGGGAATGTGACAGCATGTCTTTAAGTTTAAGGTTTTCTCATGGGACATAGCCTGCCCAAGTGGTTATAGGTTATCTTGGTTGGTTGTTTCAGAGCAGGGACTGTTCCTCTGAAAGAAACAAGTTATAGATATCAGTCTGCTCTTCCAGCTGTAACCAGCATATTTCTGGCTTCTGTATTTCTGCTTGCTTGCTTGATAATGGTCAAGACCACTAAAATGTAGTTGCTGCCTTTAACAACCCCCCCACCACTAAAACTCTGGGCTACCTTCTCCAGACTTGCTCTGTGAGAGGGCAATCACCAGCTGGCTAATAAAGACTCCTAATTTACTTCAGAGGTCTCACTATGTTTTAATCTGTGTACCCACAACAATGCAGCTTACCTCTCACATACTTAAATAAAATTTAATGAGGTTTGCAATGTATTGTTTAGTTCTTGCTTATTTGGTGTAACACACGTGATGACAATAATTGAGTGGAATGATGTGTTTTGTACCCTAACTGGAAGTGAAGTTTTCCCCATGAGATAAAGAATGACCAGCAATTTGGTCTAAGTATAGTTGTATTATTTGACATAGAAGAATGACATTTATTTATTTCAAGTTTACATCTGCTTTAAGGACATAGTATGCATTCAGTATTGATAAAGAAACTATTGTAATCAACAACTCAACTTAGTCAACTTAGTTGCACTGTTGTGATGAATTTGGCAAAACAGTATTATTGATATTGCTATGTATATATTTTGTAGATGTGAATAACATGTCATTGAATAAGTAAGGAAGATTATGTTTGTTAATGCTAATTCCTCTATTAAGAACCCAGACTGATATAATAACTAAATACTGACAAGAAAATATAAATTTAAATTAGTAATATGCATATCTGCATGCTCTCTGTGAAATGGAATGTGGGCATAATTAGAAAGCTTATGGACTCTTAAGAATGAGTTTATGGGGCTGGCACTGTGACATAGTGGGTAAAGCCACTGTCTTCAGGGCTGGCATCCCATATGGGTGCCAGTTTGAGTCACATCTGTGCCACTTCTGGTTAAGCTCTCTGGTATGGCCTGGAAAAACAGTAGAAGATGGTCCAAGTGCTTGGGATCCTGTGCCTGTGTGGGAGGCCTGGAAGAAGCTCCTGGTTCCTGGCTTTGGATTGGCACAGCTCTGGCCATTTTGGCCATCTGCAGAGTGAATCTGCAGGTGAAAGACCTCTCTCTCTCTCTCTTGCTCTCTGTGCCTCTCTGTACTCTGTCTTTCAAATAAATTAATATTTTAGAATGAGTTTACTATTCAATTAATTAAATATTTTTACTCTGTATAATGTAAGTAAGTTTTTAATAATGCATTCTAGACTGTTGCTAGAACATTGCTGTTCAAGCCACCTGTAGGAAAGGACCAGTATCTTCCCTAATGCATTGTGGATTGATATTTTGTAACATTTAATACTAAGTAAAATGTAAATTAATTACTAGAAAAATGAAATTCTGAAAGGACAGGAAATATATAATCCTGCTATTTCATTTTAAATCAGATGCTCCTACAAAATTAACCATTCTTTCTAATGATAATTACCATATTTTATTTTAAAATATCTGCAAACTTTATGTTTTGTGCTGTCTTTGAATATGTAACAATTACCAATATAGATTTAATGTCATTTTTATGGGCTACTTTTTGGCAACTTCTCTTATCTCTTGGCATTTGTATTGTTTCTAACAAAGTACTCATTTCTTCTCATAGTAATGACAGCAAATTGCTTTTCATTTCATAATATTTGCAGCACATTTGAACTTTTCATTCTTTGAATTTCTACTTACCACCTGTACATACCTTTAATATCCAAGTTTAAGTCAGTATTTGCCTGGTGGAATGGAGGCCAGAAGTTCTGTAAGCTGTCCTGGAAACTTTCATGTACACAGTTTCTCAGAGAGACTTAGGATGGGGTAATCATTCACCACTTTCAAGTAATATATTTTGTACATTTTATGGATGTTTATGGGGCTTAAATTTTCCTTTAGTTGTGAAAGATAAAGAAGTCGAAGACTATTCTGGTAAGTGCTATTGTCTTTGATTTTGTTTTTCTTGAGCCTTTATTTTCCTTTTTTCATGTGTTGTAATAGTCTGTTATCAGAAATTTTCCATATGTTTTTTATCAATCTATTATTTCTCCCACTGGATTACTCATTTCTCCTCTCTTAAACACAGCTTATTTTATTTCAGAAAACATCCAATATTTTTATGCTTCATATTTCCTATTACCATTACCTGTGTGTGTTTATAATATCCTTTTTTTTTTTTGAGAGGTAGAGTGGATAGTGAGAGAGAGACAGAAAGGTCTTCCTTTTCCATTGGTTCACCCCCCAATGGCCGCTGTGATCAGCGTGCTGCAGCTGGTGCACAGCACTGATCTGAAGCCAGGATTCAGGTGCTTCTCCTGGTCTCCCATGTGGGTGCAGGGCCCAAGCACTTGGGCCATCCTCCACTGCACTCAGGGGCCACAGCAGAGAGCTGGACTGGAAGAGGAGCAACCGGGACAGAATCCAGTGCCCCAACTGGGACTAGAACCAGGGTGCTGGTGCTGTAGGCAGAGGATTAGCCTGTTGAGCTGTGGCACCGGCCTATAATATCCTAATCTAAGTTTATCCTTCCATTGTGAACCTGTGAACAAATTAAATTTTGATCAGGAGGTCATGAATTCCAACAAAATTATTTAAGTTGTATTAAGAACCCATCATTTACAATATTTTGAAAGATCTTGGCATTCATGATAATTCACATCATCCGTGTCATGAATTTTAAAGCCATCTTTTATTCTTTTCCTTTTTAAATTTTTTTTTCTTATTTGAGAGTTGCAGAGAGGAGAGTCAGAGATCTGCCATCTGCTGGCTTACTCTACAGATTGCTGCAATGGCTGTGTGGTCCAGGCTGCAACCAGGAGTTTCTTCCCATCTTCCACATGAGTGGCAGTGGCCCAATCACTTGTCTATCTTCCACTGCTTTTCTCATGCCATTAACAGGGAGCTGGATGAGAAGTGAAGCACAAAGGATAGGAACGAGCACCAATATGGAATGCTTGCTTCACAGATGGAAACTTTATCTGCTGTACCATAATGTTGGGTCACATGCAACATATTTCTAACTTATTTGAATTTTATGGGACTCTATATTTACTATCAGTGTATGATAGTTGCATTATAATAGGTGCAGACACTGGCTTCTTTGAATTTTTACTGCTAACTTACTTGAGCTTTGATTTCCATTTTTTATTTTTTTCATCCATTTTCCTTTTTAGGGTAATTGTAGTCATATAGTTTCCAGCCAAAGTACTTATATCTACTTGTTGTTGTACTATTGTTTCTCTAAAATTATTTTTCTTATAATATATTTGATTTCATAGCATCTCTATCTTTACTTAATTTTTTATCTTGGTCCTTGTAACTATCACCTATATATATATTTAGTGATCTATGCTCAGCAAATCCTAAGGTTCTGGGAACCTTCATGTACAGAATTTTTCAGAGCCATTTTAGGAGCATTTGATCTTTACCCACTTCAAGGTAACAGATTTTATGGTAAGTGTGATTGTTTATGGAGCCATACCATTACCTTTGATTTTTTTTGGAAATATCAGTAGGTTAGCCCTAAATACTGATATTTTACTGGTGTTTTTATTCTGGCAGGTGGTGTTTTCTTTGATTAACATTTCCTGAAGCACTCATTTATTTTTCTTTCTACCTTAATTATAATAGTATATTGTTAAAATATTTTATTTATTTGAAAGGCAGAGTTACAGGGTGAGAGGGAGACAGTGAAATTAAGAGTGTGTGTGTGTGAGAGAGAGAGAGAGAGAGAAAGAGAGAGAGAGAGAGAGAGAGAGAGAGAGAGAGAGAGAGGAAAGAGAAAGATCTTAAGATCTTCCATCCTGGTTCACTCCTCAAATTCTGACAATGGCCATGGACAAGCCAGATTGAACCCACAGCCTAGTAGACTTCCATGTCTCCCACATGGGTGCAGGGGCCAAAGAATTGGTCCATCATCTAGTGCTTTCCCAATAGGGAAATCTAGATCAGAAGAGGAGCAGCCAGGACTTGAACAGGTACCCATTTGGGATGCCAGCCCTGAAGACAGTGACTTTACCCACTATGTCACAATGCCAGCCCCAATAGTCTAGTTTTCAACAGTTTTTTTTATCTTCTTTGCGTTCTATCATTGCTACTAAAACTATTCATTTTTTCATTGCAATCATAATATATTTTATTTCATAACAGCCTGTTTATTTGCTTTTGCATTTGAGTTCATAACTTATACCTATATATCTCTTTAACTTGATATTGTAAGCCAATTCTAGCACTGTGAATGTGTGGTCATCATGGTTGGGCTTTTCTTTATGAGATCATCAACTCCATCCAAAGACTACAGTTTTTGCTGGCAATCATCATGGACACACATTTTCAGAGACATCGTAGATTTATCTGATAATTCTGATAAAAGCCAAGACACTGTGGCAAAAATATTCTACATCAAGGATTTCAGGGAATGATACCCCAGTGGAAAGAAAGGGTGATAAAAGAAAGATGTGCTTTTCTCTGAAGTGAAGGGAGAACTTCCACTTTGCTTATGGCCTTGTCTAAATATTGACAGAGTTTGTGGTCAAAAAGGCTTCCATAGCCTTGACAGGTCATGGCAAGAGCCTTGAGTGATCACTGAGGTCATAAATAAGAGTGGTAATTGTTAAATTAACAAAAGTCACAGTGTGCTTACTCCCCATGTATGACCTCTGTCCTTAATGAGTTGTACTATGAGAACTGCAAAACTTGTTCTCAGCTGTTTTTTTTTTTACATTGCATGTAGGTATGTGTGTAAACTGTTGAGAGCTTTACTTAGTATAAAGTTGGTCTTCTGTATATAAAGTTAATTAAAATGAAGCTTAAAAAAGAATGGGATGTGAGAGGAAGTAGGGGGTGGGATGGGAGTGGGGGAGGGAAGGTAGGTATGCGGGGAAGAACCAATATATTCCTAAAGCTGTACCTATGAAAGTTGTATTCATTAAATAAAAATTTTAAAAAAATAAAAGACACACACAAATAAACCAATCTCTATGATGTCAAGTCAAAAAAGCCAATGTGATGCCACAAATCCAATGTTGTTATATCATAATCTCTGAGATATCCTAATCCACCTTTGTGATACTATAATCAGTAGTGATGCTATAAAACAATTATGATGTTATAAATCAGTATTGGGGTGGCATAAAGTATTGTACTACAGTAAAACAAAATAATAATAACAGAAACTAACCATTGTGGTATTACAAAACTACCATTGTAACATTATAATCAATTGCAATGCATAAACAACCCTAATTATGTCATAATGACCAATGTGATTTTATAAAATTACCATTTTGGTGTCATAATCAATTGTGAAGTCATTGAAATAATTGGGACATCATAACCTTACCATTATGGCATTATAATTAATTGTGATCTCATAAAGTAACCATTATAATGTCATATTTAATTGTAAAATCATGAAAACCATTGTGATGTCATAAACTTATAATATGATGTCTTATTCAATTACTATGTCATAAACCAGCATTTTGATGGCAGTATCAATTGTGATGTCATAAAACACAATATTGATGTTATAATAAAATCAGATATTATGAAAACTATTTTGATATCATATACTAATATGCTGCCATGAATGTGTAATTGTGATATCATAGATCAAACATTGTGTAGTCATGATGAAATAGTAAAACCATGAATATCATTGTGATGTCATGAAACTGCCATTGTGAGGTAACAATCAATTGAGATGTCATAAATGAACACTGTGTGGACATGACTTTTCACTGTGAGGTCATCATAATTTATAAAGTCATAAAACAATATTTTGATATCATAAGCCACAATTGAAATGTCATAAAACTGCCAATATAATGGTATAATCAACTATGATGTAATTAAAACAATTTTGAAGTCAATACCTATTATGATATGAAAAAACATGATGTAAATGACATAAAGCTATAATTGTAATGTCATAATCAATTAGGATATCATAAAAATCCTTGTAATTTTCTAATCAGCTAGGATATAATACACCTACCATTGTGATGTCCTAATCAATTGACTCATAAATACTATTGTGATGTTATACGTATACTAGTATGAAGTTATAACCAGTTTGTGATGTCATAAACTATAATTGTGATAACATGAGCAACCATTGCTGTTTAAACTATAGTGATGTCATATCAATTATGATGTCATAAAGCATCATTTTCATGATAAACCCAATTATAATGTCATAAAATCTATTGTGATTCCATAAACCAGTATTGTGATGGCATAACATACAATTGTTATTGCAATAAAGGTACCAATGTTATGTCATAATCAATTGTGATGTCACAAAAATCAACTGGGATATGATAAATAATCATGGTGATTTCATAATCCATTTGATATTACGATCAATATTGCAGTCTTAAAAGCCACCATGATGTTATGAACCTATCATTGTAACATTATAAGCAATTCTAAAGTCAATAAATCATTGTGATGCTATAAAGATACCATTTTGATGTCATAGTCAATTGTGAACTAATAAAAACCATGGTGATGTCACAAACTTACCTTTAGGAAGTCATAATCAATTGTGAAGTGTTAAACTGCCATTGTTGTATGATAATCAATTGTGATATAATGAAAGCCATTATTTTGCCGTCAATATTATGATGCAATAAACTAATATTTTCATGTCACAAACCAACCACTGTGATGTCATAATCAATTGTAAAGTCATAAATACCACTGTGACATTTTTTTTTTTTGACAGGCAGAGTGGACAGTGAGAGAGAGAGACAGAGAGAGAAAGGTCTTCCCTTGCCATTGGTTCACCCTCCAATGGCCGCCGCTGCAGCCGGCGCACCGCGCTGATCCGATGGCAGGAGCCAGGATCCAGGTGCTTTTCCTGGTCTCCCATGGGGTGCAGGGCCCAAGCACCTGGGCCATCCTCCACTGCACTCCCTGGCCATAGCAGAGAGCTGGCCTGGAAGAGGGGCAACCGGGACAGAATCCGGCGCCCTGACCGGGACTAGAACCCGGTGTGCCGGCGCCGCAAGGTGGAGGATTAACCTATTGAGCCACGGCGCCGGCCACCACTGTGACATTTTAAACCTAGCATTGTGATGTCACATTATGATTCCATAGACCATGATTGTGATGTCATAATCAATTATGATGTCATGAAAACCACTGTGATGACATATACTAATATTGTTATGTATACTGTGATAAATAGAAAAATGTGATTTCATAAACCAGCTACGATGTTGTCATTATTAACTGAGCTTTTATTTTTTTGACAGGCAGAGTTACACAATGAGAGAGAGAGAGAGAGAGAGAGAGAGAGAGAAAGCTCTTCCTTTCCATTGATTCACCCTCTCAATGGCTGCTATGGCTGGTGCTCTGCAGCTGGCACACTGTGCAGATCTGAAGCCAGGAGCCAGGTGCTTCCTCTTGGTCTCCCATGTAGGTGCAGGGACCAAGGATCTGGGCTATCCTCCACTGCACTGCCAGGCCACAGCAGAGAACTGGACTGGAAGAGAAGCAACCAGGACAGAATCCGGTGCCCCAACCGGGACTAGAACCCGGGGTGCCAGTGCCACAGGCAGAGAATTAGCCAAGTGAGCTGTGGTGCTGGCCATTAATTCAACTTTGAAGCCATAAAAGCCATTGTAGCATAACATACCATTGTGATGTTATAATTGTGATATCATATACTACCATTGTGATGTTATAAGCTTCCACTGTGATGCCATAAAACTTGTTATGGTGTTATAATCATCTATGATATAATAGAAACATTGTGAAATCAAAATCTGTTGTGATTCTGTAAAAAATTTTGATGTCCTAAACTACCATTATTATCTCATAATCAATTGTGATGACATAGGACCTGGTGATGTAATAATTAATTGGAATGCCATAAACCACCATTATGATATCATATTTTTAAAAAGTTACCAGGGGAGTGATGTTCCATTTTTGGGCAATTTACATATGAGTGTGAATTTTAAGAAACATAACAATAGCAATGCTTCCCCACAGCATCAGCCCCAAGACCCCATTTCTTAAATCTGCAATTTAATATGCAATTCCAATTTTTTACTGTGCAGGCAAAGCTCAACATTTCTGCAAGACAAATAACATCAGTTTATGGCTCATGGCTCTAGCATTTACATGTTTACTATTTTTCATAAAAAGATCCAGCTGAGTGTATATTCAAAAGAAATTAGATCATACTATTAAAAATATACCTGAACTCCCATGTTTATTGTAGTGCTCTTCACAATAGCAAGATATAGAATAAACTTAAATGTACATTACCAGATAAGTGGATAAAGAAAATGCAGTACATATTCACAATGGAATACTATCAGCCATAAAAAGGATGACATTCTGTAACTTTCAGCAAAATGGATGGATTTGAATTTGATGTCACTTCAAATATGCAAAACAGACAAAGATAAATACTACACTTTATCCTACATGTGTTGAAGCTAAACAAGTCGATCTGAACACAAAATAATGATAATTGTAGGATGGTAAGTGTGTATGTTAGATTAAAGGAGGTTGAATAATGGCTACTAAATCAGATTTTGAAGGAATAAGTTCCTAGTGGTAAATAACAGAGTGGGATGGCTATAGTTCACAATAACCTATTAGATATTTTTTGAGCAAATAAAAAGAGGGGTTCTTAATAGGCCGCAATCATCAACTAAAGGCAAAGATGGGAAAATGTTAATGACTGATTTTACCAGCTCATGTGATGTACATTTGTTGAAATTTCACATTACACTTCATAATTATGTACAATTATTAGAAAACCATTTAATATTTAAGAAGATGAAAATGCTAACTAACCTGAGGTGTTCCCTTATCCTGTCATGTCCCATAAATATGTACAATTACAATACTTTAAAAAATGTTATTCTAAAATAATTTTTACAGAATTTATTTTAATTATTTGAGATGCAGAGTACAGAAGATGAGGGAAAGATAGCTGGAAAAGTCTTCCATCTGCTGGTTCACTCCCTAAATAGATGCAATGGTTGGAGATGGGCCAATTTAAAACCAGGAACCAGTAGATTCTTTGGGGTCTCCCATGCTGGCGCAGGGTCCAAGCACTCAGATCATCTTCTGTTGCATTCCCATAGCAGAGAGCTAGATCAGAAGAGGAGCAGCCAGGACATGAGCCAGAACACCTATGGGATGCTGACGCTACATGAGGAGGCTAAGCCAACTATACCATAGCATTAGCCCTTCTAAAATCATTTTTAAAAGAACTTTCTATTTGAGTGAATAGCTAAAATAAGCTTAAAATTATGAAGTGAGCATTTGTCCTAACAGTTGAGATGCCTGCATTCCATGGTGGAATGCTGAGTTTGAATCCCAACACTAACCCCTCATTTCAGTTTCCTGCTAAGGTGCACTCTAGGAAGCAGCAAGTGATGAAGCAAGTAGGTACCTAGATTGACTTCTCATCTGGTCCCAGCCTCACCTGGGCTATTGTAGGCATTTGAGGAGTGAACATGTGTGTGGGAGATGTCTATCTCTCCTTCTGTTTTATCTATTGGCTTGTTTCTCACTCTCAGACAAAAAATAATTGAAGAGGTACTTGCAATATTTACTATGATTCCACAATAAACATCTTGTGCTAATATTTTTGGATGCACAGATTTTTAAATGAAAATTAAGGAAATTACATAGATACTATTTACTTTGTGTGCATAAAATAAAAAGCTATATCATAAAAATCATATATAGTATTTAAAAAGAAATATCAAAGCAGAAATAATCTTTCCGTGTAATAAAGAACAGCAATATTAAACCCATGAAAGTATTCATTGCTTCTACATTTCTATAGGCAAAATGTATGAAAAAGTTACAAATAAAAATACTTTCAGGATAATCATTTGTTCTAGCAAATAACACATAGGTTGGGATGTTTGAGTTCCATATCAGAGTTTGTGTTCCATATCTTGGGCTTGAGTCACATTTCCATTCTGAACTGTAGCTTCCTGTTAATGCACCCCTCAGGATGTGGCATGAGATGGCTCAAAAACTGGATTCCCTCAATCAAGTAGGATTCTGGATTGAATTCTAAGATCCCAATTAATCCTGGTCCAGCTCTGGCCATTGTGGGCATTTTATAAGAGAACCAGCAGATGGTGCTCTGTATGTTCATATTTCTCTGTCTTAAAATGTAAATTTAAAAATAATATTACTACTGATCTATTAAAACAATAGGCCTTTATCCTAACAAGGTTATTTCATATAGTATTATATATGTTTAAAATTAAACTGCATGAATGATTATTCTAGAATAGTTATCACATCAAGTATATTTAATTACATTATTACATCACATTATAGAAGCAGGGGAAACATGCAGAGACTAATTCAGTTTTCTACTTTTCAAAAGAAGTCTCTGTAGAGCCCAGTTTATGCAGGGGCATGCCCGAGCATCACTGAATCCAGCAGCAATGGAGAAAGGCATGGAGTGCTCCCTGGAAGAAAGTCCACCTGAAGTTCAGGAGGCACCACACACTGAGGGGTTGTGACAATCACCTTCCCCACCACCAATAAGGTCTTCTAGCACCTTGTACAGGAATTTCATGGGGATCTGAAGTGGGTTGTGATCAATTAGCTTGCTCACCAGGAAGGGCCCACAGAAGCAGGTTGTGGACTAGTCAGAGTAAGCTGAGGAAAGGGCTCAAACAAAAAGAGTGTGGAAACCTGGGACTGGAGACCAACCTTCAACAGCTACTGTGAGGGGAAATCTGTGAGGGATGCCTGAGAGTGCTCCAGGGCCTTGTCACTTCTAGAGGCAATGCATTTGAATCATCTGAGAGGTGCCCAGCTCCAATCTGTGGTTACCAATGATACCCCTGCATGAGTCTCATATGCTGCCATATGAAGCTCATGAAATAGTACATCTGATACAGTCCCACCCTGAACACTGTATCACCAGCTCCAGAGGGTAGTGAACAGAGCTGCATGATGTCATCCACTTGGATCCCTAGGCAGCTCTGCCCCCTTCCTGAATGTAGCCTTGCAGGCTGCAAGCAAAGGAGGGTTACTGTGCCTGACCTGAATAAAGATGGTGGTGCTAGCAGGGAGCAGTTGAGAGACCTGCTGTAGCAAGTTCAGTGCCATAGCCTTCAAGTGCTGGATCTGCCACGAAATGGCCCTGAGGATCATCTTGCAGTTTGAACCTCCAGACCAGCTGCTGCCAGTGCTCTGTGGTGCCACTGCTCATGTAAGGGACAAGTTCTATGAATGAGTGTTTGTTAGAGTCTTAGGACTTATCTCTCCCTCAAAATTCCATACCTAATGCAACAATATTCCTTTTGTTTTACTTGTTAAATATCTTGAAGTTTGACCTACTCTCATAACTTTTGAACTTGAATTGTATCAAGATGCTTCCTACTCATATCCAGTATTTTTTATCTTCAAATAAACCACCCAGTAGTGTATATTTTGTAGATGTGATTAACCTCTACCATCAACTAAGTAAGGGAGGTAATACTTTTTAATGCAAATTCCTCTATTAAGAACCCTGGCTAAAATAATAAAAAAGCAGAAAAATTATGAAAGTAAATTAGTAATATTAATATCTACATGCTCTCTGAGAAAAGGAATGTAGTTATGATTAGAATATTTATGGGCTCTATTCTTTATGAATGAGTTTATGGGGCCGACACTGGTTTTTGACTTTCTATCTACCACCTACATATATCTTTTATATCTTAGTTTAAGTCAGAATTTGCTAAGTGAAATGGAAGCCATCTTGCTTGTATTTTACATTGTGAGGTCATCAAATTCCTTAAAGTTCTGTAAGTTGTCATGGGAACCTTCAAATACACAGTTTCTCAGAGAGACCTTAGGGTGGGGTATCATTTACCAGGTAATATATTTTGTACATTTTATGGAAGTTTATGGGACTGTAAATTTCCTTTTAATTGTGAAAGCTAAAGAAGTTCAAGATTATTCTGGTAACTGTTATTGTCTTTGATATTCTTTTTCCTGAGTCTTTATTTTATTTTAATGCATTATAATAATTTGTTTATCACCAATTTTTCATGTCTTTTGTCAATCTATTATTTCTCCCTCTTAATCATAATATATTTTATTTCACGAAACAGCCAATAATTTTATGTTTCATCTTTCATATTACCATTACCTGTGAATGTTTTTAATATCCTAGTCTAAATCTATCCTTCCATCGTGAACCTATAAACAAATTGAATTTTAAGTATTTTATCATGAACTCAAACAAAATTATTTCAGTTGTACAGACTACAATCATATATATCTATTTTGAGAAATCTTGGAACCCTGAATAATTCACACTATCCAGGTAATGCATTTTTAAAGCCATATTTTCTTATTTTCTTTTTAAAAGTTTTGTACACTTATTTGAGAAAACTTTTCAATTAGCAAGAAACTTCGTTGGCTATGATTAGTGCCCAATAAGCTTTTCCATCACTGGGTATAAAAAGAAGTTTTAGAAGACACCATCCAAACTAGAAGGAGCACTAGAGGCTGAAGTTGGGCACCTTTTCCTCTGGACTGCTCTTAGTGATTGGTGCTGAAGATGAAGAATTCCTTAAAGAGCAACCCCAAAGGAAGGCTTTGGATATCTTGAGGGAAAGCAGGAGCAAGAGCTGAGAAAAATGCAATTTCCTTACCAGACACTCGGGGTCTTGTGCATTGTTGACTTCTACCACCCCCCCACCCAGAACTCTTACCAAAGTTTGGTTTAAGGGTCTCAAAGTTACAGGTTTACTGGAAAAGATAATAAATCAAGGACTGTTGAGAACTGCTCTCAAGCATTCCTATCCTATTTTTAGCTGGACAGAGGCAAGGATCACCACTGACTGGCCCAAAGGAAGTTGAAACTCAAAATTGCACCATTCTGCTCACCTTAATCTCATCTATAAGAACTATCTCTGTAGACTCCTGCATTGTTTTTCCTCTGGGAAAGTGTTGATGGTTATTTCTCTATTCAACTGTGTAATTCTAAAAAAGTCAAGTATTTATACCAAACAATCCAGCAACTTAGCCCCTAAGTAACTACCCATAACTACACTAATAAATTATAGACTTGCATATAAATTTCCTAGCAATATTATACTGTGTAGCCCAAAATTGGAAACAACTTAAATGTCCTTTAACTGAAGATTTGACATATAAAATGTAGTATGTTCCTAGTATGGAGTAACACTCAGCAAAAAAAGAATGAAATAACACAATCATTATGCATCTCAAAAACATTGTGATAAGTGAAAGAAATCAAATGCAAAGAATTACATATTGTATAATGAAATATATGATATTTCTAAAATGGCAAAACTATAATGCACAAGAGTTGTTGCCTGGTGCTTTGAAATGGAGTAGGGATTAACTTAAAAGGGCAAGGGAGGTCTTTTCAGGAGAATGGGAGTGTTCCAAAATTGGATGTGGTACTGGTTATATAAGATAAATTTAAGAAAAATGTATTAAAAGTCATAAAACTGCATACATGAGGTAGGTGACCATATGGTATGTAAATTATACAACAAAGCTGACAAAATAATTCAGAGTCCCCAAAAACATTGGCTAAATGAGTTTCTTAATGACATGTTCTAAAATAAAACTAGAAAAGAATTAAATATGCATTTACTGATCATTTGAAATAAGTTGTAACACAATCTTAACCATTGGTACATTTTTAAAATTATCTCCTTCTTGCTATTGATATATTTTCTTACATAATTTGATTTATTACCTTAATATTTTGCTTAGGATACCTATAGCTTGGCCTATGAAATGGATGCATTTAAATAACTTGATTTTTATTTCATGTCCTGGTACCTTTACATCAACATCAATATAATATCAGTTTCCCAAAGGAAATTTTAAAATATTCTTGTGTTTTCTACTCTGTGTAGGTATGGGAAATGTAAATTTATTTTTCTTCCTTAAAAGTGTGGAGTATTCTGTAAGTCTGGACATGAAATTTTGATTCTGTGGTTTCATTTCTTGCTTGGTTCTTTGGAATTTTCAAAATGTGATTCAACTTTCTGGGTTTATATAGGGTTTTCCTGTTTTATGTTGTGCTTGTGTTTTATAAATTTGATTTTCAAAATATGGTGGATTTTGATCTTTGCAGTCAAATTTTTACTTTTAAGAATTTCAAACTTTTCTCCTAGTATCTCTATAAAATAATTATTCTGTTTAAAAAAATAAGAAAGAAGTTGTAATACTATAATTGTGGGGAAATTAGTTACACGAGGCAATTCAAAGATGGCACCCAAAGGAAGTAAGGTGGGTGGAATCCAAAGTTGTTTACCACTAAAACTAATTGGCGGCCGGTGCCTCGGCTCAATAGGCTAATCCTCCGCCTTGCGGCACCAGCACACCGGGTTCTAGTCCTGGTCAGGGAGCCGGATTCTGTCCTGGTTGCCCCTCTTCCAGGCCAGCTCTCTGCTGTGGCCAGGGAGTGCAGTGGAGGATGGCCCAAGTGCTTGGGCCCTGCACCCCATGGGAGACCAGGAGAAGTACCTGGCTCCTGCCATCGGATCATCATGGTGCACCGGCCGCAGTGCGCTGGCCGTGGCAGGCCAATGGAGGGTGAACCAATGGCAAAGGAAGACTTTTCTCTCTCTGTCTCTCCCTATCCACTCTGCCTGTCAAAACAAACAAACAAACAAACAAAAAACAAAAACTAATTGGCTATGCAACATCAGGGGGAGTGGCAACAACTGATAATGAGGGTATACACATGGCTAGTCCTATAGACATTGCCCCATAAAGTGATCTTTGATTGGTTGGTCCTTATGCGCTGCCCCAATGACTCTGCAGTTTTGTGCTTTAAAAGGCTTTGTTACACGTGAAATAAACCAGTTCTTGCTACACTTGGCTCCCTGCTGTATCTGATTGTCTCCGGGATCTGGAGGCTGGGGAACGGGCAAGCAGAGCACTTACCTTTTCTCAGGCCCAGTCTATCCTGTATGGGTGGACTAAGACCCTGCAATAATCTATAGCAAATTTTTTTTTTTTTTTGACAGGCAGAGTGGACAGTGAGAGAGAGAGACAGAGAGAAAGGTCTTCCTTTGCCATTGGTTCACCCTCCAATGGCCACCACAGCTGTTGTGCTGTAGCTGGCACACCGTGCTGATCCAATGGCAGGAGCCAGGTGCTTCTCCTGGTCTCCCATGGGGTACAGGGCCCAAGGACTTGGGCCATCCTCCACTGCACTCCCTGGCCACAGCAGAGAGCTGGCCTGAAAGAGGGGCAACCGGGACAGAATCTGGTGCCCCGACCAGAACTAGAACCCGGTGTGCCGGCACTGCAAGGTGGAGGATTAGCCTAGTGAACCATGCACCAGCTCAGCAAAATATTTTTGTAAGTAACTACATTTTCTAAAACCACAAATATAAAAAATTAGGACAGTAGCATTGTTTTCTATTTTTGAAAATCTAATGTCTTGCTTAATAAAAAAAAATTATCTGGACTCTCATAGCTGCTTGTCCTTCAATCTTGGGTAATACTGCAAGTCACACTACCCCCTGGAAAAATATCCTGTAAACTCATAGAAGGACAAGAGGGCAGGGAACAATTAATGACAAGGTTGACAGAACTATACTTTGAGAATACTTATAGTGAGGAACTGTTTCCCTGCTCATTTGTTGGTTGAAGGTTTAGTTGGGGAAATGGATGTTTTAAAGGGGCAGACTTTCTGGGCTCCTGAACAACAGAGCTGCATATTGTGTCTTGTTTAAGGGGCAGAGCTGATTCAGCCCCTGGACCACACAAAAGACCCATGAAATCATTTGGCCTGGCCTTAAGGCAGCCACAGGCAGGGCTGGAAATTCAACAGACTAATTTTTAAGCTGATAATTTTCTATGGCCTGTGAATGATGTTTTAAATATCCAAATGGCCCCAGGCAGAAACAATTTCCCCACCCCTCTTAGACCCTGGAAACCAAGTGTGCTGCACACTAGGCATCTCATTGCCCTCCACAGGTGCTGTAGCTGTAGGACCTTAAGGGGTTACATGTCCCACCATTCCCTTCTCCTCACCACAACCACAAGCTACAGCATAAAATTCTCATCCTGGAATTATGTTGTGTTATGCAGGAAGATTCTATTGTAATTGCTTATCTTTGTGCAACCTAGAAGTATCATCTTTAATGAACATTAAGCTAAGTCAGAGGTTCTCAAAATACAGTCCAGGGACCAGCACCAGAAGCAGCATCTTATAACTGATTTGAAATTCAAGCTCTCTGGCCCCACCCTCCTGAACAAAGCCTCTGCAGTTGAGGCTCAGCAATCTGTAGTCTAACAAGCCTTTCAGGTGATTCCAATGCACCAAATAGTTTAAGGCATTAGCCTTGAAGTTAAACTGAGCTGGATCTTTCCTTGGAAAGGAAACCCAGCACAGGTGATAAGGAAAGCACTTTCATTCCCTTCCTATCTCCTCCCCTTCCTGTGTGAGTGGTTCTGGAGAGACAGTGGCAGTACAAGCTTTGAATCAGAAACACAAGTTTTTGTTATTCTGTTTCTCTGGAGATTCCTGATTAATCCATGGTGAATAAATTGCACTGATATATAAGAAAAGATATTTGATAAAATTCCTAAATATTATGGATTAAAACCAATTAATACTGGGCCCAACGTTGTGGTACAGCTGGTTGAGGTATTACTTGTGACACTGGCAACCTAAATCAACTGTGGTTGAGTCCAAACTGCTCTCTTTCTGATCCAATTCACTGCTAATATGCCTGGGAAGGAAACAGAAGATGGCTCAAGTACTTGGACACCCCCCAACCCAGGTGGGAGCCAGGTTAGAGTTCCAAGCTCCTGGCTGTGGCCAGGAACAATCTCAGCCATTATAGCCATTTAGATACTGAACCAGTGGATGGAGGATCTACCTTCCTCTGTCATTTTGCCTGTAAAATGAATACTTTAAAAAATAAAATTAATACATATAAACCCAACATTTACTTAATATTTATTTCAAATAATTTGCTAAAATAATGTTTATGGTTGCAGCCATTAGCTTCGAAGTCAGAAGATGAGATCAAATCATTACTATTATTTACCATTGTTTCTGATACTCACAATGAACATATTTAGAAAAGGAAGCTTGTGGTATAAAAATTGTAAATGTTTCAAAACTGATTTTTGATCTAGAAAAACACTTTAAATCATACTTTGTTAAGATTTCTAGGAACAAAATAAGCACTCAAAAATGGCCATCATACATAAAGGGTAGAAATACTAATTAGATATAAATATTTTTAGCACACAATGTAGAATTTGGGGAGTGAACTGGCAGATGGAAGAGTCTCTCTCTCTCTCTCTCTCTCTCTCTCTGCCAGTCCTTCTCTCTGTGTGTAACTCTTTCAAATAAATAAATAAATAAATATTTATAAAAAAACAACAGAGGAGGGGCTAGCATTGTGGCATAGCTGATTAAGTTGCCACTTATAACTCTGGCATTCCAAGAGGGATGGTTTGATTCCCAGGTGCTCCAGTTCTGATCCAGCTGTTAATATACCTGGGAAATCCACGAAAGATGACCCAAATACTTGGGTCCCTGAATGCGTGTGGGAGACCTGGATGGAGTTTCAAGCACCTTTTTTTGGCCTGGTCCAACCCTAACTAGTATGGCCATTTGAGAAAGGAATCAGTAGATGGCATAACTCTCTCTCTGCCTCTCCAACTCCATCCCCTTCCTTCTCCCTCTCCCTGTAACTCCTTACCAAAAGTACTGTGAGATTAACTACAAAACTTGTTCTCAAACATAAACAAGAATGTCAAATTGTTTAGTCAACAACAGTAGTCACTGTGTACTTATTTCTCATGTGGGATCTGTCCTTAATGTGTTGTCCAATGTGAAGTAATGCTATAACTAGTACTGAAACAGTATTTTACACTTTGTGTTTCTGTGTGGGTGCAAACTGATGAAATCTTTACTTAATATATACTAAATCGATCTTCTGTATATAAAGATAATTGAAAATGAATCTTGATGAGAATGGAATGGGAGAGGGAGAGGGAGATGGGAGGGGAGTAAGTGGGAAGGAAATTATGGGGGGGAGCCATTGTAATCCATTAACTGTACTTTGGAAATTTATATTTACTAAATAAAAAAATTCTAAAAAAATAAAATGATGATACACAGTCAAAAATAAATAAATAATAAAAATATTCTAATAACCAACTATAGTTCAGTTCAGTGATAAATCACAATAGACATTGGCTATAAGCAACATATATGAATGTATGAATCAGACAGATTTTTAAACAACTAGATTTGTGTGGGTGAATTGTTTCACTACCTCGCCATACACACACACACCAAATTCGTGCATTTAAAGACTTAGCCCTCAGTGCAACTCTTTGTGGTGACAGAGCCCTTAATATGTCGTCAAGGTTAATTGAATTCAAAGGCTGAGTCTCCATGCCAATAGAACTGGTGTGCTCAAAAGACCAGGAAGATGCTAGGATCTCCCTCATGCAAGCCAAGACTATCTGAGGGCACAGGAATATGGCAGAAGGCAACCATGTATCAGCAAGCTAAAGAGGCATCTGCTGGTCTCTTGATCTTGGACATCTGGTCTCCTGAAAGGTGAGAAATAGAATTCTAATGTTTCTGCCACCAGTAAAAAACTAGGAGTGGCAATAGGAGATGGAGGAGGAAGATGGGATGAGGGTGAGAGGGAGGATAGGGTGGGAAGAATCACTATATTCCTAAATTTGTACTTATGAAGTGCATGAAGTTTGTACCTTAAATAAAAGGTTTCTGGGGAAAAAGAAGATAATAAGAACAACCAAAAGAAGCATCCTAGATTCTCATATCTTGGAGGCAACAATTTTATACTATTTTAAACGTTTCTCCTGGAAGATGTCTTTATATTTGTAAGTAAAATATTTGTATTTTTTATATATTAATTACTGAAATAAAACTCTAAAAGACATGAAAAAAATCATCCCTTAGGACTAAAGGCTTAAGCTTTAACTTCCCCAAATACATAAATTATCTTTTTTTAAGATTTATTTTATATCTTTCAAAGACAAAGTCACAGAGGGAAGTAGAGACAAACAGAGAGAGGTCTTCCATCCATTGGTTCACTTGCTAGATGGCTGAAATGGCCGGAGCTGTGCTGATCCAAAACCAGGAGCCAACAGTTTCCTCCAGGTCTCCCTTGTGGGTGCACTGCTTTCCCAGGCCACAGCGGAGAGCTGGATTGGAAGAGGAGCAGCTGGCACTAGAATAGGTGCACACATGGGATGCTGGCACTTCAGGCTAGGGCTTTAACTCACTGCATCACAGTGCTCGCCCCCATAAATAATCCTTACAAACACATCACAGAAAACTTGGAAGCACAGAAACACTGGCAAACACTCACAAACAGGCCCCCTTTCCTCCCACATTTTGACCCAAATTCTATTAATGGAAACAGTCTATCTTAGCTTATGCTCCCCTAAAGGTACCAAAGTGGGGAACAGAAAATATAATACAGTTTGCATTTTTGCTTAGCCTTCCCAAGCCACATGCACTGAGGGAAGAGAGATTGAATGGAGGATCTTTTTCAGGCTTCAGAAACTGCATGATTCTGAGGCAAGAGCCACCTGAGACCTGCCACTTCTGAAACTGCATGCTGCTGAGGCGCATACCCTAAGGCAAAAATTGCACATTTGCTCAAGCACATTTGCTGAGGCAAAAATCTTGTGTTTGAAATGAGTTATCAGGGCTGGGACTGTGGTGTAACGGGTAAAAGCACCACCTGCAGTGCTGGCATCCCATATGGACTCCAGTTCAGGTCCCAGATGCTCCACTTCTGATCAAGCTCTCTGCTATGGCCTGGGAAAGCAGTGGAAGATGGGCCAAGTCCTTGGGCTTCTGCACCCACATGGGAGACCCTGAAGAAGCTCCTGGCTCCTGGCTCCTGGCTTCAAATCGGCGCAGCTCTGGACATTGCAATCAGGGAGTGAACCAGTGTATGGAAGACCTTTCTCCTCTCTCTCTCTCTCTGCTCTCCTTCTCTGTGTAACTCAGACATTTGTCTTTATATCTCCCTGTCCCTTTAAATCTGCCTCTCAAATAAATAATTACTTTTTTAAAAATTCTAGAGATGGAGACTGCTAAATCACTCTCCACTTAGAGCACTAGAGAAACAAATTGTCCCCAAGTAGTTGGTGGCCTAGCTGACAGGTGAAGCTCTGCTGGAAGTGAGAATGAGCCAGCTCAGCCCCAGGAAGACAAAGTCGCTTTCTTCCACAGCAGACTAGTCAGTGGGGAATTAAAAAAGAGAATTTGCAATTATGAAGTTGGGGATAGCAGGAACTATAATGGAAAACAAACTAAAACTATGCTCATTATTTATGTCATTTTGTAATCATTTATTCATTAAATATATATTCAATTTTGATATTATTATTATCAAGTGTAAAGGTATATAGGGATGTTGATTATTATGAATTTTTAGGCAATCATTGCTTAAGATGACATTCACTCCAAACACTGAAGAATATTTAGTCAGTGCTTTATATAATGTTGCAATAAGTGCAATTTAAATACTATGTGCCCCCATAGTCATAAAACTCAAACTTCTAGCATAAATCCAAATATGTATATTTATATTACATTATTTACAGAATTACCAATTTCTCTAGTGCATATTTGCATTTAAAATAACTTTTTAGGAATACTTCTTTATGTCTTCATGCTTTATAAAATAAAGTAAATGTCTTTAGGAAACTTTTGCAGTAGTTATTCCTGTGAACAGTAGTCAATTATAAATTACTCATATTATTATGATTAAATATATTTAAAAATATTTATTTATTTACTTGAAAGAGTTACACATAGGAGAGGCAGAAAAAGAAAGAGAGTTCTTCCATCAATTGGTTCACTCTCCAATTGGCCACAATGGCTACAGTTGGGCCAATCCTAAGCCAGGAGCCAGGAGACTCCTCCAGGTCTCCAATGTGGGTGCAGGGGCCCAAAGACATGGGCCATCCTCCACTGCTTTCCCAGGCCATAGCAGAGAGCTGGATCAGAAGTGGAGCAGCTAGGATTCCAACCAGTGCCCATTAGGGATGCCGAAACCACAGGTGGTGGCTACACCACAGTTCTGGCCCCATGATTAACTACTTTATATTTTAAATTTTTTTTTATTTATTAGACAGGTAGAGTTACAGACAGTGAGAAAGAGAGACAGAGAGAAAGGTCTTCCTTCCATTGGTTCACTCCCCAAATGGCCACTACAGCCAGAGCTGCACTGATCCAAAGCCAGGAGCCAGGTGCTTCTTCCTGGTCTCCCATGTGGGTGCAGGGGCCCAAGCACTTGGGCCATTCTCCACTGCCCTCCTGGGCCACAGCAGAGAGCTGGCCTGGAAGAGGAGCAACCGGGACTAGAACTCAGCACCCATATGGGATGCCGGTGCTACAGGCAGAGGTTTTGCCATGTAAGCCACAGTGCCAGTCCCAACTACTTTATATTTTAAAAATTTGACACCATTTATGTTCTTTCAGATAATTCTAATGAATTATCAAGGTATATTGGTATTTAAAATGTATTTTTTGGTGGGGAGCCTTGAAGTATCTCTTTTCTTAGAATGCCTCTGTTTCAAAGTACATTGAAAACATTTTAACTACACTTTTTCATGAACTCCTATAATGGGGAGGGTTTTCTTTTTTTAAGAAAATTTTCATTTAATAAATATAAATTTTGAAAATAGAACTTTTGCATTATAGCAGTTCCACCCCACAACCACCCTTCCACCCACAAACCATCCCATCTCCTACTTCCTCTCTCATCCCATTTATTCATTTATAGTTATCTTTATATACAGATCAACTTAGTATATACTAAGATATCAACAGATTGCACCCACACACACAAAGTATAGAGTACTCTTTGAACACTAGTTTTACCATTAATATGCATAGTACAACACATTAAGAACAGATACTACATGGGGAGTAAGTGCACAGTGACTCCAGTTGTTCACTTAAAAATTGACACTCTTATTTATGATATCAGTCATCACCCGAGGCTCTTGTCATGAGCTGCCAAGGCTACGGAAGCCTCTTGAGTTCACAAACTCCGATCTTATTTAGAAAAGGCCATAATTAAAGTGGAAGTCCTCTCCTCCCTTTGGAGAAAGGTACTTCCTTGTGTGATGGCCCATCCTTTCTGCTGGGATCTCACTCACTGGGATATTTCATTTAGGTCATTTTTTGCCACAGTATCTTGGCTTTCCATGCCTGAGATACTCTCATGGGATTTATAGCCAGATCCGAATGCCTTAAGGGCTGCTTCTCAGGCCAGAGTGTGGTTTAGGGCATTTGCCATTCTATGAGTCTGCTGTTTATCCCGCTTCCCATGTTGGGCAATTCTCTCCTTTTTAATTCTATCAATTATTATTAGCAGACACTGGTCTTATTTATGTGATCCCTTTGATACTTAATCCTATCTTTATGGTCAATTATGAACTTAAACTGATTACTTTAACTAGAAAGATGGCATTGGTACATGCCAACTTAATGGGATGTTTCTAGCTATACTGTTAGGGATAAGTGAGCATGTGCCAAACTGTACATCACTTTCCTCTCTTACTCCCGCTCTTATTGTTAACAGGGATCAATTTTCAGTTAACTTTAAACACCTAATAATAACCATTGTAAATTAAAGAGTTAAACCAATGGGATTAAGTAGAAAAAGAAAATACAGTCATCACAGGACTGATCAAGTCATTGTTTTTCATAGTGTCAGTTTTACTTCTACAGGTTTCCTTTAGGTGCTCAGTTACTTGTCACAGATCCGGGAGAACATATGATATTTATCCCTTTGGGACTGGCTTATTTCACTCAGCATGATGTTTTCCAGATTCCTCCATTTTGTTGCAAATGACCAGATTTCATTTTTTTTTTTTTACTGCTGTGTAGTAGTTGATAGAGTGCTTATCCCATAATTTCTTTATCCAGTCTTCTGTTGATGGGCATTTAGGTTGATTCCATGTCTTAGCTATTGTGAATTGAGCTGCAATAAACATTGAGATGCAGACAGATCTTTTATTTGCCAATTTAATTTCCCTTGGATAAATTCCAAGGATTGGGATGGCTGGGTCATGTGGTAGGGCTATATTCAGGTTTCTGAGGAATCTCTAAACTGTCATTCATAGTGGCTTTACCAGTTTGCATTCCCACCAACAGTGGATTAGTGTGTCTTTTTCCTCACATCCTCACCAGCATCTAATGTTAGTTGATTTGTGTATGTAAGCCATTCTAACTGGCGTGAAGTGAAACCTCATTGTGGTTTTAATTTGCATTTCCCTGATGGCTAGTGATCCTGAACATTTTTTCATGTGTGTATTGGCCGTTTGGATTTCCCCTTTTGAAAAATGTCTATTTAGGTCATTGGCCCATCTCTTAAGTGGGTTGTTTGTTTTGTTGTGGAGTTCCTTGATCTCTTTGTAGATTCTAGTTATTAATCCTTTATCAGTTGCATAATTTGCAAATATTTTCTTCCATTATTTTGGTTTCCTCTTCACTTTCCTGACTGTTTCTTTTGAAGTACATAAACTTCTCAATTTGATGCAAATCCCAATTGTTAATTTTGGCTTTGACTGCCTGTGCCTCTAGGGTCTTTCACAAAAAGACTTTGCCTGTGCCTATATCTTGCAGGGTTTCTCCAATGTTCTCTAATGATTTGATGGTTTTGGGTTGTAGATGTAGATCTTTAATCCATGTTGAATGGATTTTTGTGTAAGGTGCAAGGTAGGGGTCTTGCTTCATACTTCTGCATGTGGAAATCCAGTTTTCCCAGCACCATTTGTTGAATAGAATGTCCTTGCTCCAGCAATTGGTTTTAGATCCTTGATCAAATATAAGTTGGCTGTAGATGTTTGGATTGATTTCTGGTGTTTCTATTCTGTTCCATTGGTCTATCCATCTGTTTCTGTACCAGTACCATGCTGTTTTGATTACAAGTGTCCTGTAGTATGTCCTGAAATGTGGTATTGTGATGACTCCATCTTTGTTTTTGTTGTACAAGATTTCTTTAGCAATTTGAGGTCTCCTGTGCCTCCATATTAATTTCAGCATCATTTTTTCCTATCTGAGAAGAATGTCTTTGGTATTTTGATTGGTAATGCATTCAACCTATAAATGGCTTTTGGGAGAATGGACATTTTAATGATATTGATTCCTCCAATCCATGAGCATGGAAGATTTTTCCATTTTTTGGTATTCTCTTCTATTTCTTTCTTTAAAGTTTTGTAATTCTCATCATAGGGATCTTTGATATCCTTGGTTAAGTTTATTGCAGGGTATTCGATATTTTTTGTTGCTATTATGAATGCAATTGATCTTAGAAGTTCTTTTTCTTCCATGGCATTGTCTGTGTATACAAAGGTTGCTGATTTTTGTTCATTGATTTTATATCCTGCTACTTCCTAGCGCTTCTGTGAGTTCCGACAGTCTCTTAGTGGAGTACCTTGGATCCTCTAAATAATCATATCATCCACAAAGAGGATAGCTTTACTTCTTTCTTCCCAATTTGTATCCCTTTAATTTCTTTTTCTTGTCTAATGGATCTGGGTAAAACTTCCAGTACTATATTGAATAGCAATGGTGAGAGTGGGGATTCTTGTCTGATACCAGATCTCACTGGAAATGCTTCCAGCTCTTCCCCACTCAATATGATGCTTGATTGTGTTGAGGTATGTTCCTTCTACACCAATTTGATTAGAGTTTTCATCACAAAAGAGTGTTTTATTTCATCAAATGCTTTCTCTGCATCTATTGAGATAATCATAATGGTTATTCTTCTGCAGTTTGTTAATGTAGATTGATTTGAAATATTTAACAATCCCTGAATACCAGGGATAAATCCCACTTGGTCTAGGTGGATAATCTTTCTGATGTGTTGTTGCATTCTATTGACCAGAATTTTATTGAGGATTTTTGCTTCTATGTTCATCATAGAAATTGGTCTGTAATCCTTTGCTGCAGCTTTTTCAGGTTTAGGAATTAAGGAGATGCTGCTTTTTAGAAAGAATTTCAATGGATTCCTTCTCTTTCAATTGTTTTGAATAGTTTGTTAAGAACTGAAGTTAGTTCTTTAATTTCTGGTAGAATTCAGCAGCAAATCCATCCAGTCCTGGACTTTCCTTTATTGGGATTTCCTTTATTACTGATTCAATTTCTGACTCGATTATGAGTCTGTTCAGATTTTCTGTTTTCATAGTTCAGTTTATAGGATGTATGTGTCCAGGAATCTATCCATTTCTGATAGATTTCCCAGTTTGTTAGTATATTTTGTAGTTATTTCTGATGATTCTTTTTATTTCTGTGGTGTCTGTTGTTGCATTCTCTTTTTCATTGCTAAATTTATTTACTTTGGTCTTCTCCCTTTTTTTGGTTAGTTGGATGAATGGTGTGTAAATTTTATTTATATTTTCAAAAAAAATAGCTCTTCATGGCCGGTCCGTGGCTCAATAGGCTAATCCTCCATCTTGTGGTGCCGGCACACTGGGTTCTAGTCCTGGTTGGGGGTGCCAGATTCTGTCCCAGTTTCCCCTTTCAGGCCAGCTCTCTGATGTGGCCCGGGAGTGCAGTGGAGGATGGCCCAAGTCCTTGGGACCTGCACCCCATGGGAGACCAGGATAAGTACCTGGCTCCTGCCATCGGATCAGCGTGGTGCTCTGGCCTCAGCATGCTGGCCATGGCGGCCATTGGAGGGTGAACCAACAGCAAAAAAAGGAAGACCTTTATCTCTGTCTCTCTCTCTCTCACTGTCCACTCTGCCTGTCAAAAAAAATTAAAAAAAAATAACTCTTCTTTTTGCAGATCCTTTGTAATGGATTTTGGATTCAATTTGTTTATTTCTTGTTTAATTTTAATTATTTCTCTTTTCCTACTAGTTTTCTGTTTGATGTGCTGTAGTTTTTCTAGATCATTGAGATGCATTGAGCTAATTTATTTGGCACCTTTATAATTTCTTGATGTAGGCACCTATTGCTACAAACTTTCCTCTTAACCCTGCTTTTGCTTTCTCCCATAAGTTTTGATATGTTGTATTGTTATCCTCATTTACTTCCAGAAAGTTTTTGATTTCTCTTTTTATTTTATTCTATGGCCCACTGTTCATTCAAGGGGCATGTTGTTCAGTCTCCATGTGTTTGCATATGCTCTGGGGATTCCTGAGTTGCTGATTTTCAGCTTCCTTCCATTGTGTTTTGAGAAGATGCATGGTATGATTTTGATTATTTTGAATTTGCTGAGACTTGCTTTATGGCCTAGTATGTGGTCAGCCCTAGAGAAAGTTCCACGCACTGCTGAGATGAATATGTATTTTGCAACTGTAGGATAAAAGCTCTGTAGATATCTGTCAGATCCATTTGGTCTATAGTGTTGATATAAGTTTATAATAGTTACATCTTCCTGTTGAATTGATGAATAAATCATTATTTGGCACTGCAGATGGCAGCTTTATCTGCTACACCACAGCACCAGCCCTTCAATTTTCCTCTTGTTTAGAAACTTGAGCTTTTGTTGGGGAAAATGTATTTACTTGCTTAGGTAGGAAATTTAAAAACTGGATGGTATTTTCAGTTAAGTCCTCATTGGAGGGACTGTAGATGAGACTATCATCTACATATTGTAAGATTGCTCTATTTTTAGCTATAATTCTCTGAGTTCTTTTGCAAGCACATTACCAGACAAGTGCAGGCTGTCCCAGAAACCTTGGAGGAGGACAGTCCATGCATATTGTTGAATTATACTGGAAACTAGGTCAGTATATTCAAAGACAAATAAAAACAGATTCTGAACTTAACAGGATGCAGAAAAAAGCATCCTTTAGGTTTAAAGCTGTATACCATGAGATCCTTTCAGGTATTTGTGTCAGTATTCTATTAGGATTTGGCACAAGAAAATGAATTGAAGTAACTACTTTGTTGACTGCCCTGAGCTCTTGAACCATCCTGTATTCTCCACTTGATTTTAAAACATACAAGATAGGAGTATTATAGGGAGACATGGATTCAAAAGTCCATGGTTGAGCAACAAAATTAACTTTAAGGAAACACGTAAGGAAGATAGCACATCTCTTAGAAGCATTTACACATAACTAAAACTTAAGAGATATAAAAATAATCTTTACTTAACACATTAAAGAAAGTAAATCTTTGAGAACAAGTTTTACCATTAACTCTAATATTGTAACTCTAATATTGAAGATAGAGGTCCTGCATGGGAAATTAGTACACAGTTAATCCTGTTGTTAATTTTAACAATTAATACTTTTAAAATTTTATTTTTATGTTTATTTTATTTATTTTAAAGTCAGTTACACAGAGAGAAGGAGAGGCAGAGAGATAAAGAGGTCTTCCATCTGCTGGTTCACTCCCTAATTGGCCACAACAGCTGGAGTTGCACTGATCCAAATCCAGGAGCCAGGCGCTTCTTCTGGGTCTCCCACACTGGTGCAGGGGCTCAAGAACTTTGGCCATCTTCTTTTGCATTCCCAGGCCATAGTAGAGAGCTGGATTGGAAATGGAGTAGCCAGGACCTAACCCAGCACCCATATGGGATGCTGTTACTGCAGGCAGTGGCTATACCCACCACACAACAGCACTGATCCCAACAATTAACACTCTTATGTATGCCATCAGTGATCACCCAAGGCTCTTTACATGAGATGCCTAGCCTACTGAAGCCTTTTGAATCTGTAAACTATGTTTTATCAATGGCCAAGAACTTCTCAAAATAGATAGTGGCAGGACACAGGGAAATTAACATTCAGACAGGGACATCTCATTGTCGATTTCCCTGTCATGTAGCCAGCCTGTCCCCAGCATACACCACAAGCCTCCTTGGTTCCCTAAACCATTCTTTTGGAACCTCTAAACTCTAGTGGCTTACCCCAGCAACCAAGCACCATCTGCAATGGGTTCTAGAGCTGCATGGTCTGGGAGCATTGGGTTTCCATCAAGGCACAGGCCCAGGGTGCAAAATTTAAAAGACATCAAGTAATAATCATTGGAAGAAACATTGAAAACAAAAGTGAATGGACATTTGGCATAGCAGTTAAAATGTCATTGAGGATATCTATACCCATGTCATAGTGCTTGAGTTCAAGTCCCAGCTATGCTTCTGAATCCAGCTTCCTGCTAATGCATATCCTAGAAGGCAACAGTGATTTCTCAAGTGATTGGTTCCATGCCAAACAAATGAGAAACCCGTGTGGTGTTCCTGGCCCCTTAAGCCTAGCCCAGAACCAACTATGTCAGGCATTTGAGAGAGTGATCCAACAGATGGAAGATCTCTCTCTCTCTCTCTCTCTTTCTCTCTCTTCCTGCTTCTCTGAGTCTCTGACAGGTCTGGAAACCATTTCAGTGGGATCACTTCACCTAGAGGAGACCCCGAGAGTCTGGCCAAGTAGCATTTCCAGGGAGAAGGGAGCTTACAGGCTCACACACAGGAAGGACACTGATGGTGGTGACGACCAAGATTTCCCAAAGGAAAAGCAAAGAACAGCTTCATGTGAACACCCAGTTGTTTATAACATGCCATGGAAGGTGCAGAGCAGAGTGACATATAAAATCATGACTTGACTTTCTAGGCTTCTCAGTTTCAATCACAACACCCAGACAACTATCTGGAACACTGTTCCAATATAGGAAGGAAAAGCCTTGCAGGGTGGTACAAGTGTGCCCCAAAAGAGAAACTCAGGAAATGAGAATGGGAACACTGGCACTGGGCAAATGAGGGCCTGAACCCCTAAGCCCTTTGAAGAGACACATGGACTCAGGAGGCAAAAGTCCAGGGATGACAGAACCACCCATTTCAGAGCCTTGGCTGCTTCATCCACAGGATCCCCTTAATGGCAATCAACTGGGAAGGTCAAATTAGGTGAGAGCTGGGAGGTGCCTTGCAAACAATAATGTCTCTACAAATGAATGTGTGTCCACCTCATTTCAAAGGCACTGTCACAGAGACAGCATGGGAGACAAACACAAATTCTAACACACCTAAAGCAGGGCCACAACCGGGACTTCATGCTCTTCCTTGATTCATTGGGTGCTGTTGTAATGGAAAGTGAAAGAGATCATGCTGACACAAAGATAAAAAAGAAGAATCTGTATTAAAAGCCATGTCTGGCAATGATAGATCCCATTGGAACCTTGGAGACTGCCTGCTACAGTGAGGAGGGCAAGGGTTTTTAAATTTTCAACTCATATTCTGTTTGGCTTATTTCCAGGGCCTAAGCACAGGTCCTGCTAGCCAATCATGTTGCTCCAAATCTTATCCTCCATATTCTTATCCAATCCAGCTGTAAGCATTTTACAGGGTGAGAAGTAACAGTCGCTCAATGTCTGAATATTTTAAACTGTTTTATACAATTTCTTTAGTCATTATCTTAAGAAAGCAGCAAGCATGTTTACAGAAGCGGAAGGCAGCAGTTAATAGAGATCCAAGTCTGAGGTGAGAAAAATATTTCCTGGAACAGACCCAGACAAAAGCACTTTCTGGAACCTAAACCAAAGCCCACAACATGGGGCTTGGTCCAAAAAATGGAGTAACTTTGGTCAAACCCAGATTATTTTGCAATAATGGGGTGCCTTAATTTTTCTGTACTTTATCATAGTCCAATCCATGTGATCTTGGGCAAATAATTTTCCTTACTTGAACAGCAAGAAGAACTGGAAAACAGCCAAGGTCCCTCTGAAGAAAAAATACTTTAGGAAGCATATTCTGGTCTGCATGGGTAAGTTCTAGGGAAATCACCACAAACCAGATACAATTGCTCTATAATGTTGCCTCCAAATCAGTTCTGTGGTTTCTCTCCTAGCACTTCCTGTTCCTAGCACTTCCTGTTGGGAATTGTCTCTCATAGACCTAAAGGATAGAAACAACGAAAGAGAAGAAATTAACAGGTGCAACTGGATCCTGTGCCCCCAAAACAGAGAATGCCTTTTTCTCAAGATATTAGTGAAAGATTTCAAACACTTACTGCACCTTTGTATACAAATATGTAATTTTTCTTAAATTCCAAAAGGCAGGAATTGCACAAGTCAGGTCTTTCTCCAAACCATAAAACCAAAAGCAAGCTAAACAAGAAACCTGCATTTCTGAACAATGAAAGATAGAGGATAGATAGGTAGGTACATAGGAAGAAGGATGGATAGATATAGCATAGATGGATGGATGGATGGATGGATGGATGGATGGATGGATGGATATAGAGCTTAGATAGAACTAGCTCATTTGAAAACCAAAATGTTCCTATTCTGGGTTCATAAAATAATACATGCAATGGCACTGTACTGCATGGCTTGAAACTTACCACCTAGGAGGTCAGGTCATGATGTACAGACAGCTGCACCACTGAATGAACAAATGCAGTCTCTACCTCTGGGATGACATCACTAGCAGCCCCTGGATCATGCTCCAGTGAAACAGAAAATCTGGCAATAAAAACAACTTAAAAATTAGACAGTTAAAGTCTCCACAAACTGTTCTAAAAGCATAAAACACATGAAGAAACATGCTTTCAACAAAAACTACAAAAGGGTGGACAGCAAGAGTCTGAGGCATGTAGGCTACAACTTTACCTCCTCCCAAGCTCAGGCTCATCTCACAGAAGCTTCACTCAGGCTGCTTTTCCCCCACCTCCCATACAAGTCTTGCTGTATCTCAGGACATTCATTTATCAACCTGTCCAATTCCAACTGAGAAAGGCTATATTCTTACTGAGTGTGGCCAAGAGACTGGAGATATCTTCTTTTGAGTCACTACCCATCAAATAGATGCTGTATATCAGGCATGACAGCCAAGAAACTTGGGCCTCAACTGTGCTCACCATAGCTCACCTGCAGGACTGAATTTTCACGGGAGAGGGAAACTGAAAATGCAGGAGACTCATCTCCTATCCTTTCCTTTGGTTACTGTTGGTTGAAACAGATTCACTCCCACACTGAGAGGTGGCATAGGCTTAGAGGAACACCAGGCTAACCAGTTTAAGCTGCTTATTCTGACTTTAAAAATAATTTAAATTGAACCAGAAGTGAATTATTTAAAAGAGTTACCACATCCTAAGAGATTAGCCAAGGGCCATTAGGATTGTGTCCCTTTGGTTTGCTGTCTGAGTAATGGACTCCATCACACTGATGCATGTGTGTTCTATGTAGCGTCAGCTGGGCTGCAGGACAGGGGTGGACACTGGGATGGAGGTAGGGGGGAAGTCTTGATAAAGCACAGGCACCCACTAGGGTTGGCAAACCCCACAGTTAGGAGTCTCCCCCAAAAGACAAACCCTTGGCCACTGCTGTTCCTCTTTATTAATTGCTAATGCAAATATTTGGGAATCAAATCATAAATAATTTGGTCCAGGAAGGTGGCCCATTGCTGGAACAGAATGAAGTCTCCTTTTGGTTTATTGAGAAAATTTTGGAGCTTCAACCAGGAGCAAATTCCTCTCTGTCTCTTTCTCTCTCTCTCTCTCTCTCTCTCTCTCTCTCTCTCTCTCTCTCCATCAAACACACAGTTGTGGGGAAGGAAGCAAAGGAAAGATTAAGTAAAACCACTAAACTGGAAAATGAAACATTTATAATCAGGCCTGTTGGTGGGGTGACAAAAATGTTAACAAGTCAAGAAAAGCCTCTTAGCAGAATATGGAGCATTCTCTCTTTAAGAAACAGTTCCAGTATGCTTGATTTCCAAGACACTGAATGAGACTGTGGACCTTCTCTCTTTTTCCTCTATTTTATCTATATGGGAATTGGCAGTTGCTGAAATGTTTTACTGCAGCAGAAAATTGGGCTGAATGATAGACAAGGATTAAATCATTCCTTCATATGATGAAACAAACATTTTGTGGGAAACAGACCCTCAGAACCTAGACAGAGGAGGACTATGGGTCCCACCTGCTTCATTCAGGCATGATGTTGGGGTTCCATGTAGTTTGTGAGGGTTTCAGGTAGGATACTGTTGTTCCAAGCAGGAATCCAGTGTGAGCTCTGGTACAGGATTTTTCTTAAGCCTGGAAGCCAGGTACCTTTTGGAGCTATGATCAATTCAAGATTGCACTGAGGGATAATCCACTCTACTGTCAGGCTCAGCCACATGGTTATTGGCCAGATTCCTTATACAGTTAGGGACCACAAGCTTCAGTGCATAGCTAGCTGCTGACATAAGGCCTCAGTCTGCAGTGGACCACTAAGGCTTTGTCACAGAGCAGATCACAGCAGTTCAGCTGGTTTCTCATAGAGTGAGGGGGGCACAAAGGAGGTAAGCAGGATAGATTCTGGGGACTCTGGGACCAACATCTTTGAGTGACACATATCACTCAGGCCATCTTTCCCTAGAGGTGCATCACTCTCTACAGGGCATGCACAAGAGGAGGGCTTCCCACAAGAAAAGCAAATATGTTGAAGTGGGGAACATCGGCAGATGATGTAGGAGTTGCCTACTCAACAGCCATCCCAGTCTAGTGCTGTGTAGCACAACACCCTAAAACTTGACCAGTAATAACATATTTTATCCCCTCACAGTCTCCATGGGAGCATCTTGGCTGGGGACTGCGATGTGATGGTCTCTGTGGTGAGACTGCAGTCAGTGTCAGCTGTGGCTGATGTCTTCTGAATGCCAGACTGAGGCTGGAGGAGCCACCTTCAGGTGGAACACCCTCATGGATGGCAGGTAGGTGCTGACTACTGGTGGGGAGCCTTGGATCCTTGCCATGTGGACCTCTCCAGTGGCTGCCTCTGGATACTGGTCTCCTCCCACTCACTTTTCCATACATTCTTTCATGGAACAAATAATCAGGGTCATGTAATTTTTGGTTCCCTGGTCCCAGAGACTTGGAGGTAGGTAGATAGGGGATATTTTCATTTTAAGCTCCTGATCAGCATTCCTGTTCAACCAGATTTAAAAGTCCCTATGATGGAGGGAAAGTAACTATCCAACCCTAATTTTCTGACACAATCCTTGTTTCATAGGATCTAGCAATGAAGGTAAATTTTATTCAAATGGGAATTATTTCATTTTCTACCCATTAAATTCTCACATGTAAATTCACCCTTTTTTGTGATCCATTGCTCCATTATTGAGCATTATGAGTTTTTGTTTGCTAGCAAGAAGAGGACAAAGTTCTTGAAAAGGATTTCCAGAAAGAACCAAAATAATAGCCTCTTTCCTAATGACTTCACATTGAATCTATCCTCTCACTGCCTCTAATTTAATCTCATGCATAATAGCTGCTAGGTCTAAGGAACAGGAGTGGGAACAAGGCCTGAAAATCTGATATCCTATGAGGCCCTGCCATCTAAGTCCAAAGGCCTGACCGTATCACGAATCAGCTAAACTGAGGCTCAAGGAACCTACTGGCCTTCTTTATTTCCAGTTAGCAGGTATGGGTCATCTGGACACTGATCCTGAGGGGTGGTTCTGGGTCAGGATTTCAGGGAGCAGTTCAGGGACACTCCTGTGGTTTCAGTTCTCCCTTAGATGTCTGGGAAAGAAGGAGTGTATCCTGAGTTTGTCAAGGCAGCCCTTGGAGGGCACAGGGCCCCTGGTCAGAGAGGTGGTCCCAGGGCCAAAGAAAGGAAATGAACATGATGTGTAAGCAGTACAGTCTATGTACCTCTTAGGGCCTCTCACACCCTCATTTTGAAACATCTCCCACTCCAATGGTCCCTACATTCCCAATCCAATGGTCCCTTCTTCCCCAAAGACACTTTTCCCTAGAGAAGTAAAATTCCAAAAGCACAGTCCAGAAATTATACTAGAATTTTCATAGAGAGGTGAAAGATTATTCTGCTTGTCTCTGCAAAACTTCTGTAGGACACTCCATTTTTAAAGATTTATTTTATTTACATGAAGAGTTACAGAGACACACACAGAGAGTGAGGGAGTTCTTCTATCCACTGGTTCACTCACCAAATGGCCACAATGGCCAGGGCTGGGCCAGGCTGAAGCCAGGAGCAAGGGGCTACTTCCAGGTCTCCCACTTGGTGCAATTCCCCAATTACCAGGAGCATCACCAGAAATCTGGATTGGAAGTGGAGCAGCCAGGGCTTGAACCAGCATCCATATGGAGTGCCAGTTTAACAGGCAATGGCTTAAGACACTATGCCACAATTTCAGTACCTGTAAAATACTTTTAAGGTGTGGGGATTGTGGGGCTATAGCTTAAGCTATCACTTGGCAGGGCAGATTCCAGTTCTGGCATCAACACTTCCCATCCACCTTTATGCTAATATGCTCTGGAAGGCAATGGATAATGAACCAAGTACTTTGGTTCCTACCACTCATGTGGGAGACCACCCAGATGGAGCTCTTGCCTCCTGGCTTTGACCTGGCCCAGCCTAGGCTATTTTGAGGTGTGAACCAACAAATGGATGATCTCCCTCTCTCCCTGAATGTGCCCTCTTTTTACTCTGCTTTTCAAATAAATAAATCTTTTTAAAATATCTTTTGTTATCTCTACTTATCCCCAAATTTCCTTTCCTCTCCCCGGAGATTTTTCTGTCTCCTCCTTGTCCTGTTCAGCCCCATTGGCTCCATCTGGTTCAGAGGCCTCACTTGCCTGCTCTGTGGGCTGGAGGGATCCATATGATTCTGAAAGCAGCTTATGTTCACCATCATAGCTTATGCTGTCCCTGTCTCATCACCACCTGCAGATGAAGATGTCCTTCATGGTCATGGTAATCTTCCTGGTCATGGCTTGGGGATGTTCCTGCCCTGGGATAGAGTCCTCCCTGAGGGGAAGAAAGTTTTTGTTTATGCAGTGCACACCATTACTCTATACTCACATGCTATGAAACACCTTGAAGTGGTCTACCTTCTGTAGAAGCAAGCTACTTCCTTTGCCCAATGCCACCATACTGTGGCTGTAAATTACATGGAAAATTTCCCTTACATTGAGACAGAGATGGACCCTTGACTTTGGAACTCACTAACTCCCTTAGAAAGCACAAGGCACAAGCTCCTCTTATCCTCTTACTTGTTTCAAACTCAAAATGTCTCTATATGTCTGCTGCTACTCACAAGAGGCCCTTGTACCCAGACTTCCTTCTACAGGCTCCATCCTGCCATGAACATGAAAGCACGGGTTCTCCAAGAATCGCTGGATTGGCAATAATTTATGCTCATTCAATAAATCTCACAAATGTGAATTTAGTCAGAGTTATAGGGATTATATTGAGGAACTGAAGAACTTTGGCCAGGAAGTGCAGGTATAGTCCAAGGGACCAAAGGTGGTGGGACGAGTCCTTGACATTCTCCATCCCCCATGACACTCAGGACTGTGTAGTTCCCACCTCTGCATCTCTGGTCCTCTGATTCTCTAGTTTTCCCCCTCCTTAAGATCTTTCCTCCCTGACCTCAAATGTTCAAACATGGATACCTCAGTGTCAGTGCCATCAGTCAATTGACCCATGGATCTGATCCCAAATTCTCAGGATTGATCTGTTTGGTTCCCCTGAATCATGGCATTTCTCCTGCAATCAGCTATGACATAGAAGTAGTGGGTCACCAGGTTCAAACCCTCCCTTGTGGAGGTGTGGGTGATTAGAGGCCCCAGGCATGGACCGTTTTCACTGCTGACTAGATCCTCATTTATCTCTAACCCTACTGTCCTCAAAGAGCTGAACTGAGACAGGACTTGTTCTTTCTTTCTGAACCTTTTCTTTATTTTAATCCCCATTCAGGTTTTTGGAATCAATACTCTTCTTCATATTTGTTCTGTTGGAAACTATGGTGCACATGTTTGTTGGCCCCTATTTGGCCACAGCCACAAGTGCAACATAGGGTGGATGAGGTGCTGAGAGAAAACCTGGAGTCCTGCCCATGGATCTGGCACCAGGACTTTCACCAACTGGACTCTGGACTATGCACCTTTTCTTGCTGTCCACCACTGCCTGTCCCTTCCTGCCAGAACCTTGGCTTCTGATAACTGCACCTGCCCAGAACCTTGCTTAGCCCCAACTTAGTGCCCAAATAGCAGGGTTCCCCAAATTACTGCCCCAATACTAACACCTAGCAGGTGGTCATGCCCCCTACCCTTTCCACAGAACATAGAGAGACACTTGACCCCAGAACTCTTATAGAAACTCCTGGATGACAGAAAGGGACAGGCATTCCTCTTGAATTATCTGAAATCAAACATCAATAAACAGGGTCCCAGGCTCCCTCAGCTGGAAAGTAGCACCTGTAACAGACTGATAACAAGTGCCAACTTTATAAGGACTGTGGATTATAGTACTCTGCTGGCCACAGAGAAACACAAGGAATTCATCATATTTCTCAGACACTGTCCTCTGCACCACTGCTTCCTGGAGCTGGGGAGCATTTCACAAACACATATTCTGAGCATCGTGGGAGTGCATATGTGTGTGTCTGGAGGTGTTCTTCAAGTATGAAAACCCTTGGATTTTAGGAACCATTTTGGAAGTTTTGGCAGGGCTCATTTTCAAGGTTTGAATGAACATTGTCATGAACACATTTTAAAAAATCATGTTGCTAATTCAATTTCTATGGAAGAAAATCCAGCAAGATTTTCTTACTTAATATTTCAGTAACCCAAAAAGACATCATGCGTCTAAGGCAATGATTAAATCATTATTCACTCCCCTCTTAGGAATGTTCTAAGGCCACAGCAAGCTTCCTACCCAGGAAGATGGGTTATAGTGATCTAGGCTACATCTGCTCATGTTTTTCAAAACTGGTCATATCTCATCTGCATGTTCCATGGTCCCACGCTATCATGACCATGACCATGACCATATTATATAATAAAGAGCCCACTGTAGAGGACCTGAGTGGGAGCCACACGATGGGGTTGAAGATTTGCTCTCTTCCCAAGGGTTTCAACATGCCCTTGACACAGGCAAATGGACAGCTTGTGGCAGAACCCTTGCTGCCCTTTTGGTATCCCAAGGCCTACCTCTGACAATGTGTCTTCTTGGTGAGAAGTACCAAGAGCTCAGTGACCTCACCCTCATCTACACTGATAGCCTCATGCCTATCTCCAGGTGCATGGGAAACTGCTCTGGCCAAGTTCCCACAGTCAGAAGTGCAGAATCCATGCCTCCAGGACCAACTCATCTCACTGGGGGAGGGGCCTAGTAGGTGAACAGTCCATGCTTCCATCCTTCCAGTAAGCAAATCCATTCCTGTCCCAGAGGTGGCAGTGGATCAAGCTTCAGGGCCAAAGAAAGCAGCCTCAGCCTTTCTTCCTTCCTTAGAGGTACTTCCTTATCTTCTGCTCCTTTTCTTCTGATTCCTGGGACCAGGGCTCACTGGGTCTCCCTGGACCTAAGTCTCAGACTTGGCCTCCTAGGAACTCAAACTAAGGTCCTATACCTTCCCCACCATAGCTACACAGAAAACACATGATACTAGGGCTTTTCAGAAGTATCGAGCAGTGAAATCTCATGCATGTCCAAGTGGTCTGTATAGGGTCACTCAGAAAAACTCTAGCAGCTTCCCCCCACACTGGCCTCTCCTTACTAGCCCTGAGCTGCATCTCAGCCAAGCATGGTCACTCATGATAGGGACTCCTTGCTCTCAGGCTGATGGAACTCACATCATTGGTTTCTTCCATGCCATAGTTCTCAGTCCATGAAGGGAGGCTTAGAGGCCAGAGATGGGTCTTGTCTTTGGGCTCATAGAGCTACCATCACTGTTGTCACTATCAGATAAGCATGACTCCTGCCTCACAGGCCTACAAATTGTTCCACAGGGAATGTACAAACATCATCACTTTCTACTGAGGGTCCAACTAGACTCTGCCTGAAGCCAGAGGCCACATCAGGCACCTAGACCTAGATGGGGACTCTAAGCAGTCCATCTTCCAAGCACTCTCCCAAACTCCTTGCAGAAGAGCCCAGTGGAAAGAAAATGCAGTTACTGCACAGATCAAGGAATTTGGAACATACTAGTGCCAAGAAAGATGTGAGTGTATCATGAAGCCCACATAGGAGGGAAAATGGCAGCCAGGGTCTCTGAACCCAGGATGACTTGCAGGCTCCATCAAGAAATTCCTTCCTCACATAAGGACTAGCTTTTCCCAGTGACAGAATAAGAAGCTTCGGCAACACCTGCACAGGCCATCCTGGCTCCAAAAATTCTTACTCTGACCATGACTCCAGAGCACCAGACCTGGGAGCCAGAGAAGGGTGCTTCATGGATATGGTGTCCATTGGTCCCCAATATCCTCAGGAAGCCCTGCACACAAGAGTCTTACTGGACTGATACAGCTTCTCTGCAGACCCTGAGAAAGCCTGCAGTACCTGTATTTGAGTTTCCCTAACATATGAAACCACAATATCACTTTTACACAAGGATACTCATTACTGCCAAACACATGTTGAGAACTGATTATTGTGCCCCCTCCCAATTTGGTTGATCTTTATCAGTGGTCCTCTGAGGACAATGTCTCTTAGGTCTGTACAGTCAGAAGAATCATCTCAAATAATAAAGGTCCAGGCACAGGAAAACAGATGTTTCCAGGGGTTGTTCTCAGAATAGTGCAACGAGGAACAAAGAAGGGAAACATCTGAAACTCTGAGAGGCTCCTTATTTCCACTTGTGTTTTGTCTGTATGTGGTCAGAGGTGGAAGAATAGGCATCTCCAGCTGGCCAGGCCTTAGCAACTCCTCCTCCTGGTCTGTTTGCCCAAAGATAAAATCAGGAAGACCCCAAAGCCACCCAAGCTCTGCAGATCTTCCATAAGTCACAACCTCAGGGGGCTAAAGATTGACATGCAGGGCAATGTATTTAAGGTCTTGAAAGAAAAACCTTCCAACCAAGAATGGTTTTTACAGAAAAACTATCTTTTCAAAGTGAGAGAGAAATAAAGTATTTCCAGACAAGCCAAATCTGAGAGAATTCCTAACCATCCTAACCTTACAGGTTACAGTGTAATTCTGAAGGGAGTCCTACATTAGAAGTAACCATATTGAAAGCACATAGTGGTACAAACTTCACTAACAGAGTTGATAGAATCAGTAATCAATCAAGAAAATGACAGCACTAAGTTCTTATCTATCAATATTAATCTTGAATGTAAGTAAAATAAGTTCTGTAGTGAAAGATACAGGTTGACTGGATTGATTTTTTAAAAGATGCAACTATATGCTGCCTATGATATATTCACTTCACCGATTAAAAATACACATAAACTGAAAGTGAATGGCTGGAAAAAGATATTCCAAGCAAATGGAAGCCAAAAACAAGCTGTATTAAAATAGATTTTGAATCAAAACTTGTATAAAACACAGGGGAAATATATATATTGTGAGAAGGAACAATGTAGCAAGAAATGCAAGAAGATATAACAATCATAAATATATAGGTACCCAAAAAAAGACAACCCAAATTATACCACACATATTATTAGACATAAACCGAAAGATAGACTCCAATACAACCATAGTAGGGGATTTCAACATCTGACTATCATAGGTAGAGAGATCATTCAGACAGAATGGGGGCTGGCACCATGGCACCACAGTAGGTTAATCCTCTGCCTGCAGTGCTGGCATCCGATATGGGTGCTGGTTCTAGTCACGGCTGCTCCTTTTCCAATCCAGCTCTCTGCTATGGCCTGGGAAAGCAGTAGAAGATGGCCCAAGTTGTTGGGCCCCTGCTTGTGCATGGGAGACTGGGAAGAAGCACCTGGCTCATGGTTTTGGATCAGCACATTTCTGGCCATTGGGGCCATTTTGGGAGTGAGCTAATGGAAGAAAGACTTTTCTCTGTCTCTGCCTCTCACTCTCATTGTCTGTAACTCTACCTCTCAAATAAATAAATTTTTAAAAAATCTTAAAGAAAGAAAACCAAGAAATATACACCAGATTTCAACCACACTATTTAACGAATTGACCTAACAAATATTTACAGAAAATTTCATCCAACAATTATGCAACCCATATTCTTCTGATAAATACATGGAAGATTTTCTAGGATTGTCCATATATTGGGCAGGAAACTAAATCTCAATAATGTTTTAAAACTGCTTTATATCTTCTAAAACCACAGAGAAACAAAACTAGAAATCAACAAGAACAATGGAAAATTTACAAGCATACCAAAATTGAGCAACATGCTCTTGAATGACAAGTTGCTCATTAAAGGAATTTTAAAGAAATATTTTGAAACAATTGAAAATGAAAATTCAACATATCAAAAATACATATGGTATATGGAAATATTGTTAAGAGGAAAGTTTATAGCATTAAGTGTATACATTAAAAATAGAAATATTTCAAATAAATAGTCAAATGATGCATCTTAAAGACTTACAAGAGCAATAAAAAACATGAAAAAATTATTAGGACAGTAGAAACAATGAGGATCAGAGAAGGAATTCATTAAATTTAAACTAAGAAAACAATACAAAACATCAACAAAAAGAAAAGCTGATTTTCAAAAAGTTGATTAAAAGAGGCAAACATGTCAGAGAAACAATGAAAAAACTGAAATGAACAAAATTTGGCATGAAAAAAGAAACATTGCAACTGATAAAGTGCAATGGATCATAAGAAGCTATATGCTAATTAATTGGAAAAGCTTAGGAAGTGGATATATGACTGGATACAAACAACCTAATAACATTAATTCAAGAAGATATAGAAAATTTACACAGACCTGTAATAAGCAATGATACCTAAATCTAAGCAGTAACAACATTTTTTCCTAACAAAGCAAAGTCCAGGACCTGATGGTTTTACAGCTGAATTCTACAAAAAGGGGGGAAAAAAAAGAGGAAATAAATCTGGGAGCAGTGTTGCAGTGCAGTGGGTAAAACCACTGTCTGTGATGCCAGCATCCCTTAGGGTGTTGGTTCGTGTTCCACTTCCAATCCATCTCCTTGGTAATGACCTGAGAAAAGCAGGGGAAGATGGCCCAAGTACTTGGACTTCTACCCCCGACCTGGGAGACCCAGATGAAACTCCTGGCTCCTAGTTTCAGAGTAGCCTATCCCCAGGCACTGTGGTCATCTGGAGAGTGAACTGGTGGAATGAAGATTTTCTCTCTCTCTCTCACTTGCAAATGAATCATTTTAAAAAAGAGGAAATTACTCAAATATGTTCTAACAATTCCAAAATATTGAAAAAAATAGAACTCTGTCAAACTGTTTTTTAACACCAGTATTACTATGAAACCAAAACAAAAGAAGGATACAACACACACACAAAAAAAACTACATACTGATATCCCTGATGACCATAGATGCAAAAATTCTCAAAAATATTAGCAAGCCAAAACCAATACTACATCAAGATAATACATCATGTACAGGTGAGATTCATTGCAGGGATGCAAGGATATCTCAACATTCACAAGTCAGCAAAGGTAATAGATGACACCAAAATGAATGAATGAAGAACAAAAAAGCCATATGATTATATCTGTGGTGGAATGAGGTGAAAAGGTCATATCAAGATGGATGCTAGGCTGGAGCTGTGGCTCAATAGGCTAATCCTCCACCTTGCAGTGCCAGCACACTGGGTTCTAGTCCCGGTCAGGGCACTGGATTCTGTCCTGGTTGCCCCTCTTCTAGGCCAGCTCTCTGCTGTGGCCAGGGAGTGCAGTAGTCCTTGGGCCCTGTACCCCATGGGAGACCAGGATAAGTACCTGGCTCCTGCCATCGGATCAGCGCGGTGCGCCGGCCGCAGCACGCCAGCCACAGCAGCCATTGGAGGGTGAACCAACAGCAAAGGAACACCTTTCTCTCTGTCTCTCTCTCTCACTGTCCACTCTGCCTCTTAAAGAAAGGGATATAAACAATAATCAAATGAAAAGATGTTTAACTCCTTTCAAATAATGCAAATTTAAAAGTCATAGAATCATAAAAGTTATAGGGTCATAAAACCTAAAGCTAATTTCTCTAAGTTAACAGGGCAACAATATGGAACTATTGGAAACTATATGGAACTAATTGGAAAATGAATTTTTTGAAGATTTATTTATTTATTTGAAGGTCAGAGTTATACAGAGAAGGAGAGGCAGAGAGAGAGAGAGAGATCTTTCATCTCTGGTTCACTCCCCAATTGGCCACAACAGCCAAGCCGCACCAATCTGAACTCAGGAGCCAGGCACTTCTATTGGGTCTCCCACCAGGGTGCAGGGGCCCAAGGATCTGAGCCATCTTCTGCTTTCCCAGTCCATAGCAGAGAGCTGGATGGGAAGTAGAGCAGCCAGGATCTGAACCGGCACCCACATGGGATACCAGCACTGCAGGCAACAGTCTTACCCATTATGCCACAGTGCCGGCCACTGGGAAATTAAATTCTAAATGCTTACCTATATTTGAGTGTTTCTGGATTTTCTGTTCTTTTGTTCATTTCTTTCCAATTTTGAATAAATGATTAATTTGTGGAAATCAATACCTTGTCATATCTAGAAAGACAGGACTTTTTAAAAATAAATTACAAACATCATCACAACAGTAGAAGAGCATTTGTAACTCTAAAATTTGAAAACCTTGTGGTTTTGGTAAAGGCAATAAACATAAAGTACTAACATTTTGACAAAAATAAGCCTCCTTATCCATGAACACAGGGGCATCTTCTCACTGCAGTGCCCCCTCTTCAATAATGCACACATCAAGTGAGGTGTGCACTGATATAACATGGATACTGGGATTTACTAAAAGAATGTTTTTAAAGACTTATTTATTTATTTTTATTTGAAGAGTTCAGAGTTACAGAGAGAGGGAGGGAGAAAGAGAGAGAAGAAAAAGACAATGAATGTGAATGCCTTTCAACCCCTGGTTCACTCTCCAAACAACTGCAATGGCTAAGGCTGAGCCAGGCCAAAGCCAGAAAAGAGGAGCTTCTTCCAGGTGTCCCATTTAGGAGAGAGGGTCCCAGCACTTGGGCCCTCTTCCCCTGCTTTTTCCAGGCTGTTAGCTAGTAGAGAGACAGGTTTAGAAATGGAACAGCTGTACATGAACTGGCTTTACTTTCTTTGCCACAAAGTTGGCCCTTACTGAAATAATTTTTAGCCCAGAAGTTGACATATTATAGGAAGTGGTTTTTGGATCATGTGCTTCTCTAAAATTGCACAACAATATGACTTTTTAATTGTATATATTAAAAGGAAAATTCCATATAAATTTTGTTGGTACAGTCCCTCTCGAATGATCAATAAACGTCTATCAGTGGGAATTAGGAGCCCATGGGAATCAGCCAAGGTTCCGGTTCTGGGTTTGCTCCTCAGAAGGATGACCTGGGCACCTGGTCAAGAGTGACTCCCTCCTCCTAGCCGGCGCCGCAGCTCACTAGGCTAATCCTCCGCCTAGCGGCGCCGGCACACTGGGTTCTAGTCCCGGTTGGGGCGCCGGATTCTGTCCCGGTTGCCCCTCTTCCAGGCCAGCTCTCTGCTGTGGCCAGGGAGTGCAGTGGAGGATGGCCCAGGTGCTTGGGCCCTGCACCCCATGGGAGACCAGGAAAGGCACCTGGCTCCTAGCTCCTGCCATTGGATCAGCGCGGTGCGCTGGCTGCAGCGCGCCGGCTGGGGCGGCCATTGGAGGGTGAACCAACGGCAAAGGAAGACCTTTCTCTCTGTCTCTCTCTCTCACTGTCCACTCTGCCTGTCAAAAAAAAAAAAAATAAAAAAAAAAGAGTGACTCCCTCCTCACTCATGAAGGTAAGGAGCTCCCTCATCACTGAGGCTGTGTCCTCACAGACACCGCAACAACCCACCTACTTTTACCGCCTCAGGATCCCAATCCTAGTGATCTAGACAGACCAAATGGTGTTCCCACAAGGTGACCACAGGGTAGCTCCATGCTTTCCAGGCTCTACATTCAGTACAACTGCAGCAGAACAATGTCACTAAACACTAGTACATGGGCGCACCTCTCACAGCTGCAGGTTTGGTGCATGAACACTAAGGCCCAGGTGCCAGGTGGCTCAGGGAACATATGCACAATCCAGGGCTCACAAATCTTTGAGGTTGCACTCACTCTGAGCCTAAGTGGGACTTGGCTGATTGCTGATGCTTGTTAGTAAAAGAAAAACTCATTTGTGGAGAAGCAGTCTTTGTAATGCATTGGGACTCAAGTAGCAGGAAACTTCAGGATGCTTAAAGGCATTGCACCAAAGACAATTTCCTCAAAATGTCTTTCTAAATTTCCTGATCCCTCACATCATCCCCTTCCCTATCACTGTAGACCACATCTGGTTTCCATCAGAGTTTAGCTAGCAACCACAAATGACTACTTTTGTGATTTCAGAAAGTGTGGTTGTATGTGTCATCTAGTGTAAACCTAGGAGGCAAAAGGGTTTCACACTTTCCAGAAGACATAAAAGCACATTTATGCAGATCTCCAATATTTACTCCAGCCTTATAATTGTTTTATGCTTTTTTTTTTACATTTTACTCCCAATTTCATCTTTAATCAAACCACAATTTATTTGGAGTATTTTGTAACAATTAAAAATTTTAAAAATAGCTTTTCTCTTATTCCAAATAGTTCATCGTTTTTCAGAATTCAAATATCACTTTATCTTTCCTTATGCTTAAACCAGGAGACAGAAACTCTATTTTGGTCACCCGCATGGGTGATAGGATCACAAACACTTAGGGCATAATCTACTGCCTTCCCAGGTAATGGTCAGTAAAGAGTAGCCTATATTCCTATATGGAATGCTGGTGTGCCAAGCAATGCCTTATACCAGTCCTCAAGTCTGATTTTTTATAAAGACTATTTTTGATATGAATTGAAGAGAGGAAGATTTCCCATATACTAGCTCACTCCTCAACTACTCTCAAAGGCTAAGGCTGGGCCAAGGCAATGCTGTGAGATGAGATGGTAGCCCAGGTTCTCCCACAGGGAGGGCAGACATCTCACTACTTAAGTCATCACATTTTGCCTACCAGGATGCACATTTGTAGGCAGCATGAATCAGGACAAGAAAAGAGTCAAATCTAGGCAGTTCAATGTGATGCTGGCTTCACAACTGCTATCTTAATGGAGAGACCAAAGACCCACACCCAACAATAAAAATGTTACATGAATTTTTCGAGTAACCCTTCTGTATAAGAATCTAAAAAATGAATTTCACAAAAATATGTAAATATTTAAGTTTATTTTCCATTAACTTTCAGCAATTATGGAACAGCTGGTTACGTGACAATTTGCAATATTGGCATCTTATATAAAGAGCCAATTCAAGAACAATGTTGCTCTGATTCTGACCTATGTTCCTGTTTATGAACCTGGGAAGGCAGATGAAGCTGGCTCAAGAGATGACCTGGATGGAATTACTGGGTCCTGGCATTGGCCTATAGTGGACCTGGATTTTGGCCATCCGAGGAGTGAAGCAATACATAAAACTGCTCTTTTTCTCTACCTCCCTCTCCCTGTATCATTTGGTCACTCCTTCCCTCTGCTCCACCTTTCAAAGAAAAATTAGTAACTATTTTTTCATGCTTTGTTGTTGTTAGTCTTATTAAATTATGTTAATAGCCCTATTTTAATATGATTTAAGGGATGTAAATTTCATGCCATTAATATGTACAAATTTAGGAACTTAATGATAATTATAACCCTACCTCCCTCCCACCTATATTCCCATCCTTCTTCCTCCTCCCTCTACCACTCCCATTTTTATTTTTTACAGAGACCTCTTTTCAATTAACTTTATACTCATAAGATTAACTAGACTAAGTAGAAGGATCAACAATAGTGTGAAAAAAAAACATAAGAAGCAGAAAAGAAGCAAAAAGCAATGTTCCTCAATAGTCAAGTTAGGACTGTTCAAAATCATTGCATGATAAAGTGCCAATTTCACTCCCATAGATTACCTTTTAGGTATTATACTAGCTAGCACAGATCAGAGAGAATATATGGTATTTGTCTTTTTGGACTGGCTTATTTCACTAAGTATAATGGTTTCAAGTTGCAACCATTTTGTTTCAAATTACAGGTTTTCATTTTTTAGCAATGCATGATATTCCATACTGTGTGTGTGTGTGTGTGTGTGTGTGTGTGTATGTATGTGTATATATATATATATATATATATATATATATATATATATATATCATAATTTCTTAATCCAGTATTCAGTTGATGGACATCTGGGTTGATTCCATATCTTAGCTATTATACACTGAGCTGCAATGAACATGAAGATACAGATAACTTTATAATACACTGATTCATTTACTTTGGATAAATTCTCAAAAGTGGGATGGCTGGTTCATATGCTAGGTCTATATACAGCTTTTGAGGTATCTCCACACTGTCTTCCACAGTGGCTGCACCAGTTTACATTCCCTCCAAGAGTGGATTAGTGTACCATTTCCCCCACATCCTCACAGGCATTTGTTGTTTTATGATTTCTGTATGAGAGTCATTCTTTTTTAAAAAGATTTATTTATTTGAAAGTCAGAGTTACACAGAGAGAGGAGAAGGAGAGGGAGAGGGAGAGAGAGGGGGAGAGAGAGGGGGAGAGGAGAGGGAGAGAGAAAGGGAGAGAGAGGTCTTCCATCTGCTGGTTCACTCCCTAAATGGCTGCAATTGTTGGAGCTAAAGTGATCTGATCTGAAGCCAGGAGCCAAGAGATTCTTCTGGGACTCCCATACCAGTGCAGGGGCCCAAGGACTTTGGCCATCTTCTACTGCTTTCCCAGGCTTTAGCAGGAAGCTGGATCAGAAGTGGAGCAAATGGGACTCGAACCAGTAACCATATGTGATGCTGGCCCTGCAGGTGACAGCTTTATCTGCTATGCCACAAAGCAGGCACCTCCATTCCCTCTTTCCACACCTTCAGGACCTCCTAATTCATATATATGGATTATTTGATAGTATCCATACATCTCAAACAGTGTTTTTATGCTTTTTAATTTCATTTGTTCTGGTATGACTGAATTATTTCCAAAGATTTGTCTTCTAACTTGGATAGTCTTTCTTTTTCCTCTCCAAATCTGTTGTTAAGGCTTTCTACTGCATTTTTATTTAATCTATTGAATTCTTCATTTCTAATATTTCATTTTGATTTCTCTTTAAAATCTCAATTTCATGTGAAAAATTTTCATTCATGTCACATATGGTATTCTTTAGCTTGTGGATTTGCTTCTGACTACTTTTGAGTATTCCTATGACTAATTTTTTGAATTCTGTTTTCATCATTTCATCCATTTCTTGACCTTCACATTCTATATTGAAAAATTGTTGTGTTCCTCTGAAGGGCCATGATGTCTTCCTTATTCTCATTTCCTAATTTTCTACACTTATTTTTGGGCTCTTGTGGAGGTAATTGCTCTTTTTTGTTTCCTCTGATGAGTTGTATCTTTGAGCTATGCCTATGTGCATTGTCTGTACTTTCAGTGAATACCAAGAGGTGTATGATGGATGTTTCCAGGGACCTCTGTTCAGTGCTCTAGAGTGGGGTGAGTATCCAGAGTAACAATCAAGTTGGGTTTGGTAACTCTCCTCTTATTAACAGAAGTGGAGGGAGGATGGTCACGTTTGTTGGTGTGATCAGCCTCTCACCTCTTTTCCTCCAAGCTGAGTAATGCCCAGGTGTTTGTCCCCAGTGTCTTCAACACTCATCTGCACTTCTGGATGAACCACACAAATGATCTGCATAGTCCTCTCTGTGAGCATGATTCCTGCTACAGGGATCTGCCCTGGCAACCAAAGAGTTTTGAGCATGTGACTCTGCATCCAGAGCTTGCCCAGACCCAGGCTACACCTTGTCTCCTCCCAGGCAGTCACAGTGTTTTCACAGTCTCAGCACCCAGCGCTCCCATGGTCAAGGGCTGTAAGAGGGTGCACTCTGCCCTGCTAGCCTGTTCTGTCTACACAGTGACTGGGGAGTTCACGGAGCCACTGCCCATGTATTCTACCCTGGCAGATGGAGCCTCTCAGCCAGACTGAAAGTGGAGAATGTGAATGTTTCCCTCTGGCAAAATCCTTGGGTGATGTGTATATACAATACCTGCTGGCCACAGCCCCACTCCTTTCACAGTTGTGCTGGGTGTGTACAAACATCCCCACTGGCAGCATTTCCCTTTGTTTAGATTCTCCTCCAAGCCTATTGCAGTTTGGGCATGGAAGAATTGGTGTTTACCTGATGAGAAGGTGGAGACAGTGACCACCAATTTACTTAAACAGCAGTGGTTGCCCCTGCCGACAATTCTTGCTAGTTGCTGGGTATGCACAGAAGAGCTGGAGCAGCTGCTACCTGCTTATGTCCAAAATGGCATCAGCCTTCCCACAGCTAGCCACAGGGCACTGCTATGAAGTGGAGAGAAGGGAAGAGAGAGATGCAGCACTTTTTTATTCCTCCCCTCAAGGTGAGCAGTTGCCTTGCTCCCATGAAGTTTCCCAGTTGGACTCAAAGACAGTGCAGTCCACTAGCTTTCCCTCCATCTGTATTAACAATTGTGCAGGCCTATGCAGTTTGACTGTACTTTGTTCACCAAAGTGGACTCTAGGTCCTTTTTCATGTTCATGCCTGTTGCTGAGCCTTCCACTCAGTTCCAGGCCATTTCCATTGCTTTTGCAGGACTTCCCACTGCAGTTTTCTCTGCAACTTTCTCCTGAGAGTACTTTCTTTACTTTTTTTCCTTCTAACTTTGCCTAGTGTAGAGCACACCTTCTTGTCACTATTTTACCATTGTGCAATTAAGTTAACAATGCAATGCCTGTAATGCTCACTGATACAATGGTTCAAGATGAAAAGAAAAGGGGAGCCAAAGAGGATCTGAAATATTTCTCTTTTTTTTTTTTTTTTGACAGGCAGAGTGGACAGAGAGAGAGACAGAGCAAAAGGTCTTCCTTTTGCTGTTGATTCACCCTCCAATGGCTGCTGTGGCCAGCGTGCTGCAGCCGGTGCACCACGCTGATCCGATGGCAGGAGCCAGGTACTTATCCTGGTCTCCCATGGGGTGCAGGGCCCAAGGACTTGGGCCATCCTCCACTGCACTCCTGGGCCATAGCAGAGAGGAGCAACTGGGACAGAATCCGGCACCCCGACCGGGACTAGAACCCAGTGTGCTGGTGCCGCAAGGCAGAGGATTAGCCTAGTGAGCCACAGTGCCAGCTGAAATATTTCAAAATCAGGTGTGTCATACAAGACAATCCCAAGAAAAGCCTACCAAAGATTTAATGTAATTCCAAACAATAAAAAGTTGTATTTTTGCTGGAATATACACTATTACTGTGACATTCCTGATTACATGTGTTTTTTATAAAGTAATAAGCAGGGTCAAATATTGTGATGCAGCACTTGGGACTCAGACATCCCATATAGCAATGCCAGTTTGAGTTCTGTCTGTTTTGCTTCTGAGACAGCTCTCTGCTAATGTATCTGGGAAACAGTGGATTTAGGAACACTTTAGAATTCCAAAGTGACAGCAGTTCAAGTCTCCAAAATCTTGAAGACATTATTCATGGCTGATTTCTTTATACTAAAGCATGACCATCATCTGGGCAACATTATTTTATTTGTTCAAATTGAAGTGAAACAAAACAACACTTCATATGAAAGGAACATACATAATAAAATGAATGCTATTTTTCTTCTTATTTCATAAATTTTATGTTTTCTCATTAAAAATACACTCATTCATTTTCCAATTTCAGCCATGCAAAAATTAAGCCAATTCTCCCAAATCCATTACCAGAAAATAATGTTTTGCAATGAAGAAAAACATTTTTGAAGGATCTGAATTTTGACTTAATGTGAAACAAGTTCTCATTGTTTTATTTCTCAAATTTAGAAAGAACCTCTCACATCTGGATACTATTTTTTTCAGGTACCAAGCCACTGGCAGGATCCATCAGTAGGAATGCTTTTTAATCACAGAGAGAAAAGATGGTTAACATTTACAAAGCATATTCTACTCTTCTTCCAAGCAGAAAAGATGGCCAGGGCAACATGAACAAATTACTCAGGTGGCATTTCTAATCTCCTAGTGCCTTCCTCCAACACTGAAGTCTGGTGTTCACTGAATTTATACAAGATGAGCAGTGCAGCCACCTGAAGGTGAGGAACAGTAGAAACCTGCAGGGGACAACTCTGGACTGGAAAGTCCAAGAGGGGTAGCCTGAGCATAGATGGCCCTACAGTGATCTGGGGGTTGGGTATGAGCCAGGCAGGGTTAAGTGCAGTGTTTAGAGGCCCCTGAGAAAGATCTAGTGACAAGCCAGGGTGACCAGGAGGTGCAGAGTTTCTGGACTTTGTGAAGGATTGGAAATTCTCTGCAAGAGCAATGGAATGTCACTTAAAGTTTTGAACTTCAATGCTAAATGTGAGAGCCCAGTACACCATGTGCAGGCATCCCCTGTGCCATTGAATGTCAACCTGACAGCCCCTACCATGCCTCCTGGGAGCAGAAAGTGTCTGTTGTAATCCTAAACTGGACAGTGGTGAATAATCTGGAAGTGGCCTTCAGCATCCTTCTTCTCAGGGTTCCTAGTCAGGAATGCATGGTTGTCTGCTGGGTGCCCAAGCTCCCATGAAGACAAGGATCAAGTAGAGCCAGAAAGTCCTGAGGCCTGATTAGACAAACCAACAACATAATCAGACCTAATTTCTCCACCTTTGAAATGGGTCAGGATAGCCAACAGAGTCCCTGCAGAGTCACAGCCTGCTTGCAACCCATGTGCCTCCTGATCATCCCCTTCCATCTCCTTCCATATGGGCACTGACCCCGCATGCCCACAATTTACATTCAAGTTCACTAATGACTCAAGACCCATTGGTGTCCACCCACTTTAAAAGTTATAAATTACTGAATCCAAGTCCATAATTATTTTAAGAAAACACCAACCAAAAACATGAAGCATCATTGATATGTGTATATTTTCACCCCTCCCCTTATGTCTTGAAAAGTCTTTATTACTATTGTTAAAAACAAATTACTCAGCTCAGTTAAGGTTCATGGGGTATTGGGCACCTGGTGTCCAGGACTTTGTTCCTCTGACAAGTCCAGCCATCAGCCTGGCCTTGTACAGCTGGGGGAGACACAAACACAGAACCCTCTCCAACCATCTGTTTGTGGGCCCCTCACACCAGTCAGGGAGCAGAGTTCATGTTACATTGCAACTCAGGCAGTATCCACATCACATTGATCCACAGCAGCATGGCTGGGAAGGGACCTCACAACACTCTCACTTGTACCATCATCTTGGATCTTTTCCCAATTTCTCCTGTGTACCCATCCTTCTTTCCCTTTTCCAGGCCTATAAGGCTCCACAGAAATCCAGGTTTCCTATGACCTATCTATTGATGCCAATTAAGAGCTGGGATGGATCTGCATTCTACTGAATGTAGCATTCTCAGAGGCAGGCCTCAGAAGCAGCCTCATATTCTATACAAAGTACTGCCCATAACTTCATAAGTGGTTCCATTCTTACTTAAAAAAACCCAGGAGAATCTTCTTTGATTGGCATTAACAGGCTGCCCTGATAACATTGAGTAAACCTTGGGAGGAAATTCTACTGTTTCTTTTAGTTAAATTTTTTTGAAGTTTTTTTTTATTATTATTATTTGACAGGTAGTTATAGACAGTGAGAGAGAGAAAGAAACAGAGAGAAAGGTCTTCCTTCCATTGGTTCACTCCCCAAATGGCCGCCTTGGTCAGAGCTATGCTGATCTGATGCCAGGAACCAGGTGCTTCTTCCTGGTTTCTCATTACAGTGCAGGCACCCAAGCACTTGGGCCATCCTCCACTGCCCTCCTGGGCCATAGCAGAGAGCTGGACTGGAAGAGAAGCAACCAGGACTAGAACTCGGTGCCTATATGGGATGCTGGTGCCAGCCTCGACATTCTACTATTTCACATTCAAGAAACATTTTGTCAAAGAAAAGGGGATGGGAGAAAAGGCAAGATAAATTGGACCTCATACCCACAGAAGCTCTAATCTGCAAACTGATATTAGCTCTTTGCTGAGATGCCTACCTGGACTGTCAAGTGTATTCTCTTCAATAAAGTTTCTTATCTTGTTTAGCCAACTCTGAATGACTGGGCACTCCCACTCAGATTCATCTGAAGAGATGTCCATTCATTCTGATGGAGCACTACCTCATTGCACCTCATTACCTTGTTTATCATGACTCTGTGTCTCACATCAAAAATTCTTTTCTTATGCAAATAGAATATTCTCTATTCCAGCCATTGAAAATAAAACATAAAAATACAGACAGCAGCTTATAACTTTCAGGTTAAAACTAACTTGGGAATATGCAACTAATTGCCAGTTGAGTAAGTTTTATTCATTTTTGTTGGTGAAGTTCACTTATTTTTATTTGAAATAAACTCGATTATATAAAATGCTGAGCAAAAAGAATAAAAATTCAAATTATTATTTTACAAAACTAATCATAACTGCTGATTCTCAGCCATTTTTATGCTTAAAAAGATGAGTAGAGGAAAATGTATAAGTGATGGTGTAGTTTCCTCTCTGACAAAAAAAGTCTACTGAAGAATCTTGCTGGTGGTACTTGATATCTGAAAAAAAGTACCCATGTGTGAGAATTTCTTTTAAATTTGAGAAATAATAAAATGAGAAATTGTATCATGCTATGTAAAAACTTCATGTCCTGTAAAAATATGTTTTCCTTAATTTCAAAACATTCTTTACTAGTAATGAATTTGAAAGAAATGGCTTAATTTTCTGACTGGAATCAGAAGATGCCTGCTTGATTCTCTTTTTATGAGAAAATTTAAAAATTATTTTGTGTTCAAACTGTTGAAATATTTACTTAGTATATATTAAATTGATCTTCTGTATATAAAGATAATTGAAAATGAATCTTGATGAAGAATGGGATGGAAGAGGGAGTGGGAGAGGGGTTGGTTGCAGGTGGGAGGGTGATTTGGAGGGGGAGCCTCTATACTCCAAAAGTTCTACTTTGGAAATTTATGTTTATTAAATAAGTTAAAAAAAATGAAAAAAATATTTTTGTGAAATAAGTAGCAAAAAAAGATTAGTTTTTATTAAGCAGTTTTTTTTTTTTTAACATGAAGTGATGTGTCTATTTTATCTCAATTTAAAAAATAAAAAAGTTTGCTTCAGTACCTAGAAGTCAGCCATGAGTGATGTCTACAAGATTTTGGAGACTTGAACCACTGTCACTTTGGGATTCTAAAGTGTTTCCAAATCTACTGCTCCCCAGATACATTAGCAGAGAGCTGTATCAGAAGCAGAGTAATCAGTACTCAGACTGGCACTCTTATATGGGATTTCTGAGTCCTAGGTGTGGCACCACAATGACTGCCCTTGTTTATAATTTTATGAAAGGAACAAGTAAATAAGAATTTCAAATGTAGTAATGAGTATTTCTGTCAAAATTATATTTATTTGGCTGTTTCAAATTGAATTACATTTTTGGTGAAGTTTGCTGACAGCCTACTGAAATGTTACATATTTTTAAGTGCTAGACTTGGGACTGGTTTGCATGAGACACTTCATTTGAAACATTTCAGATCCTCTTGATATCCCCTTATCTTTGCCTCCCACAACCAGTCCTGTGGGCATTGCATCTGTTTTATGTAACTACAACCTAATAGATTTGTGATTTATGTCTCTACACTTCTTGAATTGGAGTGGCTATGTTATTCCTGAAGCAAGTACCCTTAAGGAATAGAAATTTATACCAAAGTAAATTTTATGATTTCTTCTAAGTAGTAAAAAGCTAGTTTTGTTACTTATGGATGCTTGCTCGGGAATTGTCCTCACAATTTTTAAGATTTATTAATTTTTATTTATTCAAAAGAGCAACAGAGAGGTAGAGACTGAGAGAGATAGGAAGACAGAGCATTTGTAGCCATTGGTTCACTCTCTAAATGACCAAAACAGCCAGGTCTGGGCCAGGCCAAGCCAAGGGTCCAGGTGTCCCATGTAAGGGGAAGAGCTCAACTACCTGGGACATATTTAAATAAAGGCTTACACATGAGGCCAGCTCCATGGCTCAATAGGCTAATCCTCCACCTTGCAGCACTGACACACTGGGTTCTAGTCCCATTCAGGGCACCGGATTCTGTCCCAGTTGCCCCTCTCTACTGTGGCCCGGGAGTGCAGCGGAAGATGGCTCAAGTCCTTGGGCCTTGCACCCCATGGGAGACCAGGATGAGCACCTGGCTCCTGCATTTGGATCAGCACGGTGCGCTGGTCGCAGCACACTGGCCACAGCGGGCATTGGAGGGTGAACCAACAGCAAAGGAAGACCTTTCTCTCTGTCTCTCTTTCTCACTGTCCACTCTGCCTGTCAAAAAAAAAAAAAAAAAAAGAGAGAGACTTACATATGAAACAAAGAGTAATAGAATTCATTAAACTGTATATTAAATTTCTATAAAGTCACAAATGTTTGAAAAATCATAATACTGTATTAGAAAAAGGTATTTAAATCTGAAAATATTAATATTATTTAATACATTTTTAAAAGTTTCAACATTTGAAAATATTTTGAACAAAAATTTAAAACTTGAAAGTAGTTTAAGTAAGCACTTTCTGTGATATTATTTTTTTTATTTGACAGGTAGAGTAATACACAGTGAGAGAGAGAGCCAGAGAGAAAGGTCTTTCTTCCATTGGTTCACCCACCAAATGGCTGCTACAGCTGGAACTGCGCCGATCCAAAGCCAGGAGACAGGTGCTTCCTCCCAGGTTCCCATGTGGGTGCAGGGGCCCAAACACTTGGGCCATCCTCCATTGCCTTCCCAGGACACAGCAGAGAGCTGGACTGGAAGAGGAGCAGCTGGGACTAGAACCGGCACCCATATGGGGTGCCGGTGCCACAAGCAAAGGATTAACAAAGTGAGCCACAGCGCTGGCCCCTGTGATATTATTTTTGAAACTTATTTTATGTCGTGGTGAATTAAAAGGCAAATATAAAATATAATCTCATAATTTTTTTCTAAGGGCACAACGGTATTGAATTCCCTAAATGCAAAGTTGAAGCAATTAGTTCCTATTTAATTGCATAATACCTCCGTGTAACCTCAAAATATCACTTCAGTTCTGCTCTAAGTGCCACACAGTTTTCAGTCTCACCTTAAATCATTCTATGTAGATAGATAGATCTATAAAATGTAGATAAAGTGTCTTTTGTTATTTACTGGGATTTAATTTTAGGTTTTTCTGGCAATGATCTCTTCACCAAATTAATTTCAAGAGAGAGAGAAACAAGAAGAATTTATAGAGGAATATGTAGTGGTAAATGTCATGAGACACATATGAATTTTCATTTGTAATACTTATAAAGAAAATCATAATAGACTATTTCAATAATTTAGCTAAAATTATAAATTATAAATCCTTTTGAAAGCATATCAGACATAGGAAATTATTATAGAGAGGTAGATGTATTTATAGCAAAGCAGTGTATTTTATGTTAATTGACTTTATATATATGTATATCAGAATATATATGAGAAGGGTGGCGTTATCATGACATTTTTAAAACACATTTCCAGGAGAAGTTTTATAGATTTAGAATTATTTAAAAAACAAAATGGTGAAATGAAGGTCTAGCATTTTGGTGTCATGGGTAAAGCTTCTGCCTGAGATGCCAACATTCCATATGGGCACCAGTTCTTGAACCAGCTGACCAACTTCCAATCTAGCTCCAGGTTAATGTCCTGGGAAGATCAGAAGAAGGTGGCCCAAGTGCTTTGCCCCTGCTCTCCATGTGGCAGAGCTGGAAGAAGTTCCTGGCTCCCAGCTTTGGCCTGGCCCATGGCTGGCAATGGCCATCTGGGGAGTGAACCAAAGGGTGGAAGATAGCTTTCATTGCCTTGATCACTTTCTCTCTCTCTCTCTCTCTCTCTCTCTCTCTCTCTCTCTCTATCTCTCCCTCTATCTTTTCTCTCTCTCTGTAACCCCTTCAAATATTCACTTTTATATAAACACTAAAATGAAACATCCACCAGAATAATAAAGTCAAGTAATACAAGAATGGCTTGGTTTCCTGACCCAGAATTTAGCTATTTCTACACGACTTCCAACTAATCACAAAAATGAAAAACACAATAGAAATACAGAAAAAATCGAATCCATCTTTATGACTCTTTAAACGATGCTTGAAGTGTCTTACATGTACTCTCTTATAATATACTAAAACCCAGTGACAATTATTACTATGACTGCCACCAAAAAATTTAGTGTAGATGGAAGCTATTAAGAAGTATCAATTATTCAACATTATTATTCATCACCAAATGCTTTACACTTACCATTTTATCTGAATAGTGAGCATTCAGCAGATAATTATGAAACAACTGAATGGAAAACTGGTTAATATTTCTAACTCTCTCAGAAGCTCACCTTTCTTAAGGAATTTCTTAAGGAATTTCTCTTGTCCTAGCAGACATATCAAAGATATCAAAATTTTGCTTTGCATGTTATAGGCTTTATTCACTGTTTGCTAAGTTAAGAGGCAGTTAACAATAAATGAAAAACTTTATCGAGGTCAGTGCTGTGGTATAGTAGGTAAGGCCACCCATATGGGTGCCGGTTCCAGTCCTGGCTGCTCCACTTCCAATCCAGCTCTCTGCTATGGCTTGGGAAATCAGTAGAAGATGGCCCAAGTCCTTGAGCCCCTGTGTCTGTGTGGGAGACCTGGAAGAAGCTCCTGGCTCCTGGCTTTAGATCAGTTTAGCTCTGGCCATTGTGGTCATTTGGGGAGTGAACCAGCAGATGGAAGACCTGTTTCTCTCTGCCTCTCCTTCTCTCTCTGTCTAACTCTGATTTTCAAATAAATAAATAAATATTTAAAAAAGAATATTATATAATAAATCCACAGGAATAATTCCTTTGTAAGTTTTTGCAGAGAAATAACTTCTTCAGTGTATTGGAGTAGGAGAGTATAGGGGGATCACTTGCCATATTGTTTCAAATAATTATTTAACATTAGTTTTATCATATTGGAGGAAAATTCTTACATCATTGTGTGTTCTGAACACAATAATAAAATGAACCACATATGTTCTTCAACAAATTCTGGCTGCTAGGTTATTACAGAATTCTCTGGTGATATGTTTACACATGTGGTGCCACTGCAAAGAAGGTAATAGTGGGGCTTTCAGCCTGCTAAGTGTCCTCTGACCTTTTATATTTTGACAGAAGGAACTTGAGTTGGTTGTCTGCATTTAGTGTCTAAAGCACATACATACAATGAAATGAATGTTCTTTATTTTTGGAAGTTTTCTGTAAGTATCATGTGGATAAATACCAACATATCTGAGATCCTGAAAAATCTCACTTCACCTCTATTTCTATTTCTCTAGACTTATTCTCTAAGGGAAAGTAAACAAGGAGTAGTGGAGTGAAGAGAGATGAAAACCTCAATTTCTGAGACTAGGAAAATAAACTACACATGAATGTTTTCTTTAGAAAATTCACTTGTAATGCTTGAAACAGTATTTTAAAAATTAGGTTCTGTTTCTGATAATAATTCCTTCTTGAAATCACTTTGTAGACCTTTCATTAAGTTATCCAGAAAAAAAAAATACTTACAAATTGTCCTACTATTATATAAGGCACCATATTATGAACACTAAAATTCACACACAGAAACATATGCATATAGATATACATATATACTATGAAATTTTGTATAAGCACATGACACCAAATTAAGTAATAATTTAAAATGCTGTGTCATTGTTGCCTGGTGATTAAAAAATATATGATATTTTTTATACAGTTCAATGTAATCCGTCTAAATAACACGTCTCACAAAGGAGCAATATTGTATTTACATGGTTTAATGTGACATAGACATTAATGACCTATTCATAATTTTATCATAAACTTCAGTACAATTACACAAAGAATGTATGAAAGCATATTCATTGTACACTACTCTGTGACAAAATATTCTTAACATTAAAATATTTATTATTTATTTTAAAGATAGATTTAATTATTTGAAAGACAGAATTACAGATATGCAGAGCCAGAGAGAGAGAGAGAGGGGAAGGTCTTCTATCCACTGGTTCACTTCCCAGATGGCCACAATGGCTGGATCTTCACCAATCCAAAGCCAAAAGTCAGGATCTTCTTCCAGGTCTCCCATGTGGATTCAGGGGCCCAAGGACTTGGGCCAATTTTCATTGGTTTCCCAGGCCATAGCAGAGAGCTGGTTCAGAAATGGAGTGGCCAGGACTCAAAATGGTGCCCATATGGGATGCCAGCACTGCAAGCAGTGGCTTTACCCACTATTCCACAGTGCTGGACTCTCAACACAAAAATCTTACCATGGAATCTTACATTGAAAATATAATTGAGCAAATTACTTTGTCAATATTGTTAAGCCACATTGACCATATTGGCACTATATATATTTTCAAAATTATATTTAATTTGGATGTCACAGTGATGTGTTGCCAATAGAACAATGCATTTGTTGTTTCAGATCATTCAGTAGATCCATTAGCAAAGGTGATAGTAATAATGATACTTCTGGAATCTCAAGGAGAAATTTAAATATTATTACACAGGACATTGCTTGTTAATATAATATTATCAAAATAAAGAGTTTATTAAAAGAGAAAAAGTCCATTGCTGGCAGATTTCGTAGTTCATCAGATTTATCTACACTAAATATAATTTGGAAAACAGATGTTGACAGGGTGAGAACTGATTCCCACTCTGGTAAGGCCACCTGGCATAGCCACGGTGGCTGTTGCTCAACAGAATGGCAGGAGACAGGGGCAGCACCATGGTGCAGCAGGTTAAGCTGCCTCCAATGATGTGAGCATCCCCTGACTGGTGGTTTGATTCTCAGCTGATCCACTTCTGATTCTGCTCTCTGACAATGTACTTAGGAAGTCAGCAGAAGATGGCCCAATGTTAGAGACATGGATGGATTTCCAGGCGTCTGGCTTCGTTCTGATGTCAGAACCAGGCCATTGTGGCAATTTGGGCAGGAAACGAGTAGATGGAAGTGAAGGCTCACTTCCCCCAACCCCATTTCTCTCTCTGCCCCTCTCCCTCTCTCCATATCCCCCTTTTTTCCACTTGATCAGTTTTTCTGATTTTCAAATAAATAGATATTTGTAAAAATAATTCCTCTGAGTTCTCCAGTTTTGACTAAATTTAATAAAATAAATGAGAGTTGTCGCTCCCTCTCTTCATGGAGGAACGACACAAGACCCTGCGCTGTTCTTTTGTCTGCTCAGCCCTCCCCGGGTTTGCTGCTGGTTCTTCCCAGGTTGGCTACCGACCCTTCCACCTCCGTGGAAGGGCGGTTCCCCCTGGCCACTTTCCCCACTTCTGCGGGGGAGCGGCACACCGCCAGCCGGCTCTCTCGGGGGCTGCTTAGATGTTCCTGGTGCATGTTGTCTCTCTCCTCCTTTATAGTCCTCTTCCACCAATCCCAACTCTGCTACCCACACACTGAGTACGCTGCTCTCCTCCAATTAGGAGCAGCTCCTACAGCTTGTCAAGTTGGTGAAAGGCAGCTGTGTAGAAGCTGTTTACTCCTCTCCCAGCACCATATTGTGGGAGAGCAGATGCATAGAATAAGTCTTAATTTGAGTAACTTAGTCTAGTCTGAGTTGCTCCCCACAGAGAGTGGAGACAGGCTATTGTTTGACAGAGAAGAGCACTGGCATGAAATTTTAGGGAGTTCACCAGTGTGTGGAAGTACACCACAAACACCTCAGGATGATCAACAACAACCACAAGGAAGCACTTTAGGTTTGGGCTATAGGCTCTCTGACCTGTCCCATGACATCTTTTGAATGATTAACCAGGACAGGGGCAGATACCATTGCAACATCATACAGGGTTGCATTGTCCTGCAATCGTTGATGGGTGTATTCAGACACTGCTATATGGATCAGGATTGCAGGATTCAGGTGTCTTATCAACAGTACCTTCCTATGGTCCTCAGAATAGTATAACACCACCCTTTTGTGAATAGGAACACAACTATGCAAGAAACACTGAAATGCTGGGGCCAGTGCTGTGGCTTAGCAGGTACAACCACCACCTGCAGTGCGGGCATCTGATATGGGTGCCACTTCAAGTCCCGGCTGCTCCACTTCCAAGCCAGTTCTCTGCTATGGCCTGGGAAAACTGTAGAAGATGGTCCAAGGCCTTGGGCCCCTGCACTTATGTGGGAGATCTGGAAGAATCTCCTGGCTCCTAGCTCCTAGCTCCTGGCTTCAGATTGACACAGTTCCAACTTTTGTGGCCATCTGGGGAGTGGACCAATGGATGGAAGACCTCTACACCTCTCTCTCTCTCTCTCTCTCTCTGCCTCTCTTTCTCTCTGTATAAATTTTTGAATAAATGCTGAAATTCCAAATATCTTATGTTTAATGAAACAGAATAGAGACACTAGATTTTATATAGATTTTTAAAAGATTTATTTATTGATTTGAAAGTTGCAGTTACACAGAGGGAGAAAGAGAGGCAGAGGCAGAGGCAGAGGCAGAGAGAGAGAGAGAGAGAGAGAGAGAGAGAGAGAGAGAGATCATCTATCTGCTCTTAAACTCCCCAATTGTCCACAACAGCCTGAGCTGCACCGATTTGAAGCCTGGAGCAAGGAACTCCTTCCAAGTCTCACAAGTGGGTGCAGGGGCAAAAGGGCTTGAGACATCTTCTACTGCTTTCCCAGGCCACAGCAGAGAGCTGGATTGGAAGTGGAGCAGCCAGGACTCGAACCATTGACCATATGGGATGCCTGCACTGCAGGCAGTGGCTTTACCCCCTAGGCCACAGCGTCAACCTTAGATTTTATATAGTTTATATCTTAGGACTTGTCTTAAATGTGTGGATAATTGATTTATGTTTTGTCGTTTTAGCATTATCATTATAATGTAAAAATTGCAGTTGTGAAGGTATGATGATGAATACATTGGGTCTGGTAACTCTTTAATTGTGTCATTGCACATATCACATCTTCAAACTGAATTATGCTTGGACAAAATGATCATGAAATTTTCTAAATATCTCCAATTCTACAGTAAAAATAAAATTTTCAACCAATATGGGCTTTAAAATAATACAGAATTTGCATGGAATTATTTTCCTGTGTCTTATTTTAAAAGAGACATATTCATTTGAACATACATAGTATAAGCAATGGGGCCGGCGCCGTGGCTCAATAGGCTAATCCTCCACCTAGTGGCACCGGCACACTGGGTTCTAGTCCGGGTCAGGGTGCCAGATTCTGTCCCAGTTGCCCCTCTTCCAGGCCAGCTCTCTGCTGTGGCCAGGGAGTGCAGTGGAGGCCAGGGAGTGCAGTGCTTGAGCCCTGCACCCCATGGGAGACCAGGAGAAGCACCTGGCTCCTGCCTTTGGATCAGCGTGGTGCGCCAGCTGCAGCACACCGGCTGCAGCAGGCATTGGAGGGTGAACCAGCGGCAAAGGAAGACCTTTCTCTCTGTCTCTCTCTCACTGTCCACTCTGCCTGTCAAAAAATTAAAAAAAATAAAAATAATACAGTATAAACAATGAAGCAATATTTTTTTTTGACAGGCAGAGTGGACAGTGAGAGAGAGAGAGAGACAGAGAGAGAAAGGTCTTCCTTTTCTGTTGGTTCACCCCCAAAATGGCTGTTGCGGCTGGCGCACTGTGCTGATCCAAAGACAGGAGCCAGATGCTTCTCCTGGTCTCCCATGTGGGTGCAGGGCCCAAGCACTTGGGCCATCCTCCATTGCACTCCCAGGCCACAGCAGACAGCTGGACTGGAAGAGGAGCAACTGGGACAGAATCTGGCACCCTGACTGGGACTAGAACCCAGAATGCCAGCGCCGCAGGCAGAGGATTAGCCTATTGATCCGTGGCTCTGGCCCACAATGAAGTAATATTTACTAAGTGAAAAATTACTTGAATTCTTCCTAAGACTTACATGGTCATCTAGATTCAGGCAGCTAAAAGATGCAATGCAGTCTACCCCACTGCAAAAGAAAAAAAAATTATCCAGAACACACTTTAATCAAACTATGAAACATAAAGGAAAAGGAGAGAATTCCAGATACAGTAACAGACAGTGTCATCTTTGTCATGCTTAATATAAAGGAAAAGAAGCAAGTTTGTCAGTAGAAATCATAGAGGCCAGAAGAGATTGGGGCAATATATTCAATATTTGAAAAGAAAAACCAAAAACACTGAACCATGAATATTATATCCAGCAATGATATCCTTTAGAAATGGAGGCAAAAAAAAAAAAAAACCTATTTCATAGGCATATAATAACAGAGAATTCTACACCACTAGACAGGCTTATAAGAAATTCTGAAGGAAGGCCTATATTAGAAGTAAACGATAAAGACACATAACACTACCAAATTCACCAACAGTGCTGATACCATCAGCAACCAATCAGCTTAATGGCAGGTGGTAGATCCTATCAAAACATACTAAACTTGAATGTAAATGGGTTAAATTTTCCATTCAAATCATTCTGTTTGGCTGAATGGATTAAAATTAAAAGACCTAACTCTACACTGACTACATGAAACTAACTTCACAAGTAAAGAAACAGATGGACTAAAAGTGAAAGCCTGGAAATTGATACACCAGGCAAATGGAAACCAAAAATAAGTGAGAGTAGCAATATTCATATTAAATAAAAATAGCATATTAAATCAAAATAACATATCAAACCAAAAAATTATATTGTCACAAACTATAGAAAGAGACTAAGAAGGATATTTCATACTGATAAAAAGGTTTAAGTCCCAAGAGGGTATAGAAATCATTGATATCTATTCACCTAGCACAACACCACCAAAAGATATACAGTAACTATTATTTGACCTAAAAGGAGAGATGGACTCCAATACAGGAATAGTGGGCAACTTCAATGCCACACTGTTATCAGTAGATAGATAAACCAGACATAAATTCAATAAAGATATATCAGAGTTGAACCATAATAAGCAAATGGATCAGCTACATATGTAGTTACAGAAGTAACTGGGTGTAGTTTCATCTGACAGCTGCAGAAAGCACATTTTCTCATCAACACATGGAGGATTTTTATTTTACTATCATTTCACATTTTAGACCTCAAATAAAATCTCACTAAAATTCAAAAGAATGAAATAATCCCATATAGCTTCTCAGACCACAAAGGAATAAAGCTAGAAATCAGTAAGAACAATAGAATATTTACAAATTAAACAGCATACTATTGAATAGCCAGAGTCACTGAATGAATTAAAAAAATAAAAAATGCTCTTGAAATAAATGACAATTAAAATGCATCCTATCAAATCCTGTGGGATACTGCCAAGGCAATGCTAAGAAGAAAGTTTGTAACAATAAGTACTTATATTAAAAATTGGTAAAGACCAGAAATAAGTGACTGAATCATGCAGCTCTTGAACTTAGTAAAAAAAAAAAAAGCCAACGCAAAAGTGAGATAAGAGGTCATAAAATTTTTTAGTTTAGCAGTATAGCAGAGTGTTCCTGTACTTTGTGATTTGGGAACTAGCCAACCTTTCCCTGGCCTGAAACAGCCCCATTGCTTGCTTCCCATGAACAGAGCCCAGACTGAGTGCTCAGGAGAAGTGGAATGAGACACCTGTGCCTCTCCCACAAGGCTGTGGCAAAACCCGACTCAGGGTCAATGAGTCCCTCTGGGAGTGGCTGGAGCTCTCTTTGGGAAGAGGATCTTGGTTCATTCTGTAAATATTGCTTTAGGGAGGGGCTGGATATAGTGGCAGGGCGGTCCCCAGCCTTTGTGTAGTAACAGCACATTTTTAAAGAACAATTTCTGACTGACCAGGTGATGCCTCACTTGAACTACCTGTGCTAATACCACTGGGTAAGTGGAGAAGCCAAAGCTCTGAGTGGTGGTAGGTCTCCCACCTTGTGAAGGGCAGGGCTGAGAAGGGGAAGCGGGGCATGGGGTTGCAGGATTTGGAGCTCCTCTCCACACCTTCAGATGGTTCAGGGGTCACAATTTCTTTCTTCATGACCTTGCCCTGGCCTACAATTTCTTTCTTCATGACCTTGCCCTGGCCTAAGTTTACTGGGCAAGGAATGTCACCTCCTCCTGCTCAATTTTAGTATTAGTTCATTTAAAATTTTATGTCCCCATGGCTATGCTTGTCTCTTTGTTAAAAAAAAAAAAAAACTGAAACAGAATAAACAAGATGTGGCTATGAAAAAAATTGAAACTAAAAAAATATTATAAAAGATCAACAAAACCAAAAACTGTTATTTTTAAAGAAGATAAACCTAATACACAAACTTTTATATAGATTAACAAATAGAAATAGATAAAATAAAACAAAATTGTATATAGAGGAGATATTATAGCTGATATCACAGAAATAGAAAGAACCATATTGAATAAATGCATGCTAAATCTTAAATAAAGGGATAAATTCCTAGTTCTATATATTATATCAAAAACAAATTTTTTGGCCGGTGCCGCAGCTCACTAGGCTAATCCTCCTCCTAGCGGTGCCAGCACACCGGGTTCTAGTCCCGGTCGGGGTGCCGGATTCTGTCCCGGTTGCCCCTCTTCCAGGCCAGCTCTCTGCTGTGGCCCAGGAGTGCAGTGGAGGATGGCCCACGTGCTTGGGCCCTGCACCCCATGGGAGATCAGGAGAAGCACCTGGCTCCTGGCTCCTGCCATCAGATCAGCGCGGTGCGCTGGCCACAGCGTGCCGGCCGCGGCGGCCATTGGAGGGTGAACCAACGGCAAAGGAAGACCTTTCTCTCTGTCTCTCTCGCTCACTGTCCACTCTGCCTGTCAAAAAAAATTTTTAAATTTAAAGCTTTTTAAAATTTTTTGGAAGGTGGAATCACAGAGTGAGGGAGAGGCAACAAAGAGATCAATCTATCTACTTGTTCATTCCCCAAAGGACCTCAATGATCAAAGCTGAGATGGGCAAAAGCCTGGGATTCCATCTGAGTCTCCCACATGGTTGGCAGGGGTCCAGCTACTTGGTCCATCATTCTCTGTCTTTTCAGGTACATAAGCAGGGGGCTGTGTTGGAAGCAGAATAATGGTGACCTGAACAGGCACTCTAGTATGAAGTGTCAGCATCACAAGAGTAGCTTAATCTGCCGAGCCACATGCTGGCCCTCGTGGTTGGATTTTAACCCAGGGGGTAACATCATCAGGTCAAAAGTTTTTGGGAAAATATCAGAGAATATCCAAAAGTCTGAACAATGTTTCAGGAGGCAGGGCTGCAGAGAACACAGTTCAAAGATTACTGCAGTAATCCTAGGGGTACGTAGTAGTAACCTGAACTTGGGTAAAGACATAGGAGAGAGTCGAATCAACAAAAAGACCAGGAATGTCACCCTTATTGAGAATAGTACCCTGGGAATTATATTAACTCCTGGGTTGAGAGTTACAGTATATAATATTTTCAATTCAATTTAATTTTAAAGTATATTTCTGAGATAGCACTGTAGCATATTAGTACTTGATAAGCAGTGCTAAGCAGAGTATGAAGATATTCTTAGAATTACAGGATATGTAAAAATGTCATATATTCATGCATTGGAATTATGTTTACAATTAATTTCAAGTTGTTCAATTAGCAATATAGGGGGCCAGCACTAGGGCGCAGTGGGTTAAAGCTGCGGCCTGCAGCACCGACATCCCATATGGGTGCCAGTTCATGTCCTGGCTGCTCCACTTCCAATCCAGCTATCTGCTATGGCCTGGGAAAGCCATAGAAAGTGGCCCAGGTTCTTGGTCCCCTGCACCCACTCACGTGGGAGACCCAGAAGAAGCTTCTGGTTCCTGGCTTCAAATCAGCTCAGCTCTGGCCATTGCAGTCAATTGGGGAGTGAACCAGCAGATGAAAGACCTCTGTCTCTCTCTCTCACTCTATCTTTCTCTGTAACTCTGTCTTTCAAACAAAAAAATGAATATTTCAAAAATAGCAATACAGAAATTTTAGAATAAGGCCACTCAATCCTCTCAGGTTGCTTCAGGTGACTGAGTGATAGCATGGACATCTGTAAAAATTATTCTAGTTGTAACTTTTAAAAATTCTTATACTGTATTCTTAAAAGTACAGAAGAACTAATTCTTTTTTATGAGGAAAGCCAGGAGTACTTGTTAATAGAGCCAATTTCTTGTCAAATGATAATGTCTTAAGCACTCTTTCAAACTAAATCCCTTTGCAATACAAAAGATTTTTCACTTTTCCTTTTCTATTTCAAATTTATATTTTTGTTTTTGAAAAAAGACTGTTTATTTTCATCTACTTGAAAAGCAGAGCAAGACAGAGAAAATAAATAGACATCTTTTTTCTGCTGATACACTCCGTAAATTACCACACATTTCAAGGTTGGACAATCCACAATCAGGAGAAGGACGATTGAGCTAGGAACTCCATCTGTGACTCCCATGTGGTAGGAAGAAGCCCAATTGGTCCATCATCTGCGGCTTCGCAGGGTGCTTTGGCAGAAAGATGGATTGGAAGTTGGGTTGCCAGGACATGAATCAGCACTCCAATACTAATGTGGGAATCCCAAGTGGTGGTTTAATCCACTGTGCCACACTAGCCCCTACCTAACACTCTTGCAATATATCACTTTGTTGAGAGAAGCCTGTTGGCCATCCTTTATAAGACACATAATATGTTATGCAAGTCATAGAATTTTTTTGTGAGGACTAAAATGAATTTAGCAAATTTATACTGCTTAATAATAATTATTTCATGGGATGTCCTGCAACGAAACTAAATATTTTACAAATAGTTTTCAGTACCCAGAGATGCTTGTCTTTATTGAAAATGTCTTTAAGGGTGGGCATTTGGCTTAGTGGCTAAGACACCACTTGGTATAATTCTATCCCATATTAGAGCACCTGAGTTCAAATCCTGGGGTCCACTTCTGTTTTCTGTTTCCTGAATGACAGATTGTGGTCCAAGTACTTGAATCCCTGCCACTGCTGTGGGGGACTCAGACTGAGTTCCTGGCTTCTGGCTTTGTCTTAGTTCATAACTGAATGTTGCAGGCATTTGGAAAGTGTATTAATGGGTAGACGAGATATCTCAGTCTCTCTTTCTCTGCCTTTCAAATAAAAAATGAATTTTGAAAATATCAAACTTTTATTTCTTTCTATCAAACATTATGAATAATTTTGTTTTTCCTTTTGCTTTGACAATCAGAAAGCTGAATCTAAATTCAATCATATGTTCAGTTAGTATGAGTGCAATAATTTTCTTTGTCCCTGAATATCACTCTCTCTAGTTTAATCCCCATTGTATAACATTATTGCACTGTGAGTTACCTAGAAACTATCACTAGGAAAAACATTAAATTACAAATTGATTTTCAAATGCAGATATTCTATTTAAACAGATAGTATTTTAACCATTCTAATTTTTAATTTTACCATACTCTTTTTGTATTTTATTTTCACATTTTAGCTTCTTAATTTTATTTGCTCATTTTAATTTTTGTCTGTTCTTCCTTGAATCTTTACTCAGAAACCAGTGCTGGACCCTAAGTTGTGGATACTTTAGTCTAAACCGTAAGTTATTTCTCTCCACATGAATTCCCTGTAATGTATACAGTGTATAAAATGAAACATGTACATTAAACTACAGGAAACAATCAATTTTGTTCAATCACTTCTCACCTGTCAGTGAAGTCTATACAAGGGATTATGATTAACTTGGATGCCAACTGAGGTGTAGGCTTTGCTTCTGCTGCTCTGAAAGGCAGCCAGGGTGCTTCTCCCTCTCAGGGGAGAAGGGCCTGTTGGAGCTGGGCTCCCAGTGTTCCTGGTCACAGGAGGGCGGCCTCGGCCACTGTTCCTGAGCAGCGGAGCTGCTGCCCTCAGACTTCCTCACTCACGCTGGCAGCCTTATCCTTGTCGGGAATAGGTACCTGGGCTGTGATTTTATCCCGTTCGCCATCTCTCACCCAGCGGAGGAGCTCAAGAGACACGCACCCTCTTCAATGGGGAGGTAAGACCTCCTTCACGGCTGATCCTTCTAGCAGCTTTTCCCAGCATGGGAATCCTGAGGCAAGCCCAGGAGAGGAGCAAGCCCTGGCCTCAACGTCCCAGCACGCAGGCTTCCTGTTCCCACAGAATTAACTCACAGTGACTGTAGCCAAGCAATGAGGTTAAACGGAAGTGAACTCGGCCTGCAGAGGGCAGTCACTGTGCATGCGCACGGAAGACCAGTGGCCGCCAATAATCAGTGCCTATGTTGGGTCCTCGCTTCTGAGCGATGGCCTTCCTTGCTTCCAAAATGGGTGGGCCCTGGTGACAGCAGGCAACATTTCCAGAAGTAAAAATTCAGATCTGGAACTTCAGGAGGCTGCAGACCTTGTGCCTAATAAGTTTCCCTAAATTCTCTGTGCCTCTCTTTATCACTGAAGTACATGTCACTCTGTCCTAGGCAGTTTCTTTGGGAATTTAATAGCTGCAGCAAAACTGTGTTTTCATCACTTTAGACACTGGCCATATGTGTTACCAATTATGATTTTAGAAACAGAAATCAGTGCATATTTGTGTTATTTCAATTTTTATTATTTTTATATATAGGAATCACCAAAGAAAAACATACAGTTAAATAAACTGTTTTCTAAATGGTAACAGAGGGTATAAATTTTAGTAAGACTATGTTGCTTCTCAAATGTTGCAATTTCAATCTGGAAAAATAGTTTGATTCAAAACCTTAGTATATTATAGAGCTAGAAACAGAATGTTTTAGGCAGCTCCTCCTTTCAACTCTTTCACAAGTCAGAAAAATAAGCTAAGTTTTCATCTAGAAACTCTTTCACAAGTCAGAAAAATAAGCTAAGTTTTCATCTAGAATACCATTCAATTTAGGGAAAAAATTGTAATATGGGGCATACAGGTAAGAAAAATCAGTTAAGGAAACTTTTAAAAAATTGTTCAGTAAGAAATGTAGGAGGTAGAAAAGAGACATTTTGATACAAAATTTGATATTGAAGACTTACAAAATAGATAAGTGCAGTTTGAAAATGTTTCCCGTCACCATTTAGAAAGCAGCAAGCCTATTGAGAATAAACACAAATGAAAGGAAATTTCTTTGAAAAACACCAAAGATGAAATGAAGCAAAGGAATTAAGATTTGTTTAAAATATTCTCTCAAGTGCTTTATAGGTCTCTACAAAGAAATGGAATTTAAACCTTTTAGGACAGTTTTGGATGTTGGCATTCTGGGTAAAAAGATACTACAGCATTTTCTTGCCAAAAAAACATGTTTTTGAAAGACCAACCTGCCTTGATAATTCATTAGATAATTAAAGTTCTTGCAAAGTACAGAAAATGCACTAATGTTTCATAATATAATACTTAATCATAATGGTAGAAATAATGTTATAACTAACTTCTATTCAGATAAGTGACTAACTCAAAATGTATGTTAGAAAATAATTTTATAGACTAAAATATGTAGAAATATAAGATATTCATAAAAATTATAATTGAAATATGAACATTAAATCAGTAACTTTATAAATCATAATTATATTTTGAGTTTGAAGATTGACATTTTATTACTATAATGGCACATAATATTTTGTTTTATCTTTATTGAGACATTATATAATACACTGACATTTCTTAAGTTTATTTGGGATGAACATCACCTTCAGCAAGAATTTTTATTAAATTTTTAATATTTTTGGGGGACTCGGCAAGATGGCGGAATAGGAATGGAGCACACTGATAGTCTGGGGAGAGACAGTTTAATAAAAGTGGAGATACTGCAGGTTCAAGGAAGAGTAGGGGAGGAAACAGCAGAAGAAACTCTTCCAGAATGCGTGATTCACAGTGGACCTGTGTGGAGAGCGTGGGAGCCCACAGTTCAGGACACCAGTGGCAGACTCAACACACCAGCGCTGGAACGCGAGGTGAGCCAAACCTCAATAGCCCGAGACACCGGCAGGCAAGTGGAGAGAGGAGACTAGAGGGAATGACCCTCAGGGGGGAAAAGTTCACCAGGCTAACTGGAAGAGAGAGAGAGAGAAAAAAAAAAGGTGACTGGTACTGACATGGGTTTCTCTCTCTCTGCTCACCTCTCAAGGGCGAGCAAGACAAAGAGCAGGTGCAATCTTGGACATACGTCATAAGCAGAGCGACCTCAGGTCTACACCTGAGCCTAGCAGAAAAACCTGACTCTGGGTGGGGTGAATTAACAGGAGATTAGGACCTAGTAAATTTGTGGTGCTACTGAACTGAGACTGTGAAAAAAGAGACAGTGGGGGAGAGAACTCACAGAATTCACGTGAGTACTCTCCAGAGACGCTACGATTCCGTAATTTTGGCAACCCAGTGGGAGACTGAAGGAGAATCTGGCCCACTCTGAGGGCAGAACAGATTCCCTGTGTGGTCCTTGGAAAAGAGCTTCCGATCGCTGGCTCCTGTGGGTATATCATTTGCCTGCTAACTACCTCCAACTTCGTTCAGCTGTGCAGAATTACTTCCCTTTTGAATCAAAAAAAGAAAGAAAGAGAGAGAGAGAGATCTACCATGCCTAACCTGGGAGTGTCACCTTTGGCACACCAAACAGAGCTCTCAGGCCACACCCATCTCAAGCCTCTAAGGCTCCATCAAAAACAGACAGTCCACTTAATCTAGAGTCATAGTATAACAAGAAAAAGCACCACAGTGAAGAAACCAAATATCTCCAATATGCCAAATAACAAACGCAAAAACTGAGGTAATGAAAACAAGGAAGTCACCATGACGCCCCCAAATGAAATAGACACCCCAATTCAAGATTATGAAGGTGATGAGATAGAAGAAATGCAAGAAGCAGATCTCAAAAAATTGATAAGAACCTTAAGAAGCTCTCAAAAACAAATTCTTGAACTACAGAAATCCTTAATGGACAAGATAGAACATCTCTCTCGTGAAAATGAAATTTTAAGGAAGAATCAAAGTGAAATGAAACAGTACAACAGGAAACTGTGATAGTGACGAGAAATCATAACAAAGTGAAGAATTCAATAGATCAAATGACAAACACAATAGAGAGCCTTACAAACAGAATGGGTGAAGCAGAAGAGAGAATATCGGACTTAGAAGATAGAGAACAGCCGGTGCCGCGGCTCACTAGGCTAATCCTCCGCCTAGCGGCACCGGCACACCAGGTTCTAGTCCCGGTCGGGGCGCCGGATTCTGTCCCGGTTGCCCCTCTTCCAGGCCAGCCCTCTGCTGTGGCCAGGGAGTGCCGTGGAGGATGGCCCAGGTGCTTGGGCCCTGCACCCCATGGGAGACCAGGAAAAGCACCTGGCTCCTGGCTCCTGCCATCGGATCAGCGTGGTGCGCCGGCCGCAGTGCGCAGGCCGCGGCGGCCATTGGAGGGTGAACCAACGGCAAAGGAAGACCTTTCTCTCTGTCTCTCTCTCTCACTGTCCACTCTGCCTGTCAAAAAAAATAATAATAATAAAAATAAAAATAAAAAAAATAAATAAAAAATAAAAAAAAATAAAAAGAAGATAGAGAACAGGAAAGGATACAGTCAGACCAAAGAAAAGAAGAGGAAATTAGAAATCTAAAACATATTGTCGGGAATCTTCAGGATACTATTAAAAAAACCAACATCCAGGTTCTAGGAGTTCCTGAAGGCATGGAGAGGGAGAAAGGATTAGAAGGCCTTTTTAGTGAGATATTAGCAGAAAATTTCCCAGGTTTGGAGAAGGACAGAGAAATCCTAGTACAGGAAGCTCACAGAACCCCTAATAAACACGACCAAAAGAGATCCTCACCATGACATGTTGTAATTAAACTCTCCACAGTGAAACCTAAAGAAAAGATCCTAAAATGTGCAAGAGAGAAACGTCAGATTACTCTCAGAGGATCTCCAATCAGACTCACAGCTGACTTCTCATCAGAAACCCTACAAGCTAGGAGGGAATGGTGAGATATAGCCCAGGTACTAAGAGAGAAAAACTGCCAGCCCAGAATATTATATCCTGCAAAGCTCTCATTTGTGAATGAAGGTGAAATAAAGACTTTTCATAGCAAACAGAAATTGAAAGAATTTGTTGCCACTCGTCCAGCCCTGCAAAAGATGCTTAAAGATGTGTTACACACAGAAACACAGAAACACGGTCATCAATATGAAAGAAGGTGAAGGAAGGAAACCTCACAGCAAAAGATCACAGGGAATTCAAAGCATATATTAGAACTTATCTTTGGCAAATGGCAGGGCAAAGTTACCACTTATCATTAGTCACATTGAACGTGAATGTCCTGAACTGTCCAGTTAAAAGACACCGATTGGCTGATTGGGTTAAGGGACAAAACCCATCTATTTGCTGCTTATAAGAAACACATCTTTCCAACAAAGATCCATACAGACTGAAAGTGAAAGGCTGGAAAATGATATACCATGCCAACAGAAATGAAAAAAGAGTGGGCATAGCCATATTAATATTGGACAACATAAACTTTACCACAAAAACTGTTAAGAGAGACAAAGAGGGATACTATATCATGATTAAGGGATCAATACAACAAAAAGATATAACAATTATCAATGTATATGCACCTAACTACAGGGCACTGGTTTATTTAAAAGATTTATTAAGTGACTTAAAGGGAGACTTAGACCCCAATACAATAGTACTGGGGGACTTCAATACTCCACTCTCAGAAATAGACAGATCAACAGGACAGAAGATCAACAAGGAGACAGTAGATTTAAATGACACTATAGCCCAAATGGATCTCACAGATATATACAGAACTTTTAATCCTACAGCTAAAGATTTTACATTCTTCTCAGCAGTACATGGAACCTTCTCTAGGATTGACCACATACTGGGCCATAAAGCAAGTCTCAGCAAATTCAAAAGAATTAGAAACATGATGCAGCTTCTCAGACCATAAAGGAATGAAGTTGGAAATTAGCAACTCAGGAATCCCTGGAGCATACACAAACACATGGAGATTGAACAACATGCTCCTGAATGAACAATGGGTCATAGAAGAAATTAAAAGAGAAATCAAAAACTTTCCGGAAGTAAATGAGGATAACAGCACAACATACCAAAACTTATGGGATGCAGCAAAAGCAGTGTTAAGAGGAAAGTTTATATCAGTAGGTGCCTACATCAAGAAATTGGAAAGGCACCAAATAGATGAGCTTTCAATTCACCTCAAGGATCTAGAAAACCTACAGCAAACCAGACCCAAATCTAGTAGGAGAAAAGAAATAATTAAAATCAGAGAAGAAATCAACAAGATTGAATCAAGAAAAACATTACAAAAAATCAGCCAAACGAGGAGCTGGTTTTTTGAAAAAATAAACAAAATTGACACCCCATTGACCCAACTAACTAAAAAAAGAAAAGACCCAAATCAATAAAATCAGAGATGAAAAAGGAAATAAGCAGCATCACCAGGATTATGGTTTTTAGTTGTTTTTCCACTGAAGATTAAATTCCATCAAACTCTGCCCAAATTGAATATGCTCGCTGTATATCAGAATGTGATTTTTAAAGTCACTCTATTTCAGAGTTATCCTTTCTCATAAAATGTGTAAATTATTTCTACATAATTTGTGACTTTGACCTGAATGCCAACAGAAACACTATCTAACCTAATTATCCACATTGTTTATTCCAGAAATGACTTAGTTACTGAATTTGAATGAAGACTTTACCATACATAATTTTAGGCCATAGTTGTTGTAATTCTGTATTTTTTTTGTTTCTCTGTAACATTTTCCTTTACTTTAATTTTTCTAACATAAGGAGTTATAAAATAATCATAGATATTGCCATGGGTCAATTTTTTTTCATTTTAAATGGGTTACAGTGCCATATTTATATACTGATAATTAATGCATTTCTAAGCCTTTAACATTATGTAAAATGAACCAGTATAATGTCCTATACAGGGTAACATTTTTGTTTAAAAACAGGTAATTCTTGTGTAAATTTCTACCATGGAATGTTTCTTGCCTTTGTGAGAAAGAGCAGTAAATCTACACTGAAACTTCAGTCACAATTTTGTATAATATAGTCAATACTTTGTCTGTAAGCTCCTTGCAATCATACATGGGTATTTATCATTATGTATTGGTATAATCTAATATGTACTTAAACAGCTTTCTAATGACCATAACCTGTCAAGGTAAAAAAAAAAAAAAAAAAAAAAAAAAAGGAAACACATGTAATTCAGTCAGTAATTGAAATTTTAACAGAAAATTGCAGTTGTCTCCACTGAAACAACTCACATTCACTTTAAATCATTCAGGAGCCACTGAACATTGTTCATGAGACAGTGTTTGCTGGCAACCTCTTTTATGGATGAATGCTTAACTTGAAGGCATAACTACCTTTGTGAAGTATTTTCATATTTACTGAGACAGGAGCTTATGAAATACCACAAATTTTATGCTGGAAGAGAAACATAAATCTTTGAACAAATAGCCAAAATTAAATCTATGAAAATGAGAGATAATTATGTTTCCCTGAGAACTGCTGTAATTTTTATTGTCTGAAGTATTAATGAGCACAGTTTTCCTCATTGGGAATGTTTTGCCTTGGCTTTCTTTCCCTCTTATTGTGATCAATTAATGTATATGTTGTAGGATATCATGTCTTCCTCTCTCAAAGGCAGGTTGTGTTTGATTAGCACTTTTCTATGTAGGAGTGATTTTAAGGGTTTATTAAGGTAATTATAGGAACTATGTTCTTGTGTCAGAATTTGAAATAACTTAATTGGTATAGTACATGTAATTAAATGTTAACATAATTGACATCAGCATTATTGCTAAAGGTTTTCATTGAGTCTTATTGATCCCCATTTTTATACTTGCCAACTTTTGATGCTTTTTATATTTATAGCATAAAACAGAAAGAAACAAACTGTAGACCGCTGCAGCTAAAGGTTTATGTATTGTTTATTTTACAACAAATAGTATGTCTGTGCAGTGCTGGTATTTCTTTTGCTTTGTTTTGAAGTATAACAAAATTTCACAAGGAAAACAAATGGCAACGTATGCATCTAAAGTATAGACAGCTATCCAAATAGTAAAGTAGGATAATCTGAGTTTATTGGTAAACACTGTCAAGCCAATTATTTAAATGAGAGTATAGGATTAACATCTTTAACTTCCAATTGTTGAAATGTCTGATTTAAAAGTCCAACATTTTAACAACTGCACATAGTAAATTTTATATTTTTAGTCATATTGCACAGGCTTAGGAAAAGGTAAATAAGTATCACTTTGAAGAATTAAGTGATGGGGCTGGCACTTTGGTGTACTGGGAAAAGCTGCCACCTGCAGTCCTGGCATTCCATATGGGCACCAGTTCAGTTCTGAGCTACTATACTTCAAATCCAGCTCTCTGCAATGCCATGGGAAAGCAGTAGAAGAATGCTTAAGTGCTTGGGGCCCTGCACCCTCATGAGAGATCCAGTCTCCAGGATTCGCATCAACTCAGCTCAGTCCATTGCAGCCATTTGAGAAGTGAACCAGTTAATGGAGAACCTTTCTGTCTTTCCCTCTGTCTGCAACTCCATTTTTCAAATAAATAAACAAACAAACAAATAAATAAATAAATCTTTATAAAGAGAATGCAGTGGTAAAAAACGGCATGGGGTTAAAAGAAGGTTTATTAGTAACTATACAGAAAGGAACATGAAATTTTCCAAAAATGAAGTTAAAAGGCAAGTTCATTTTTGTACAAATATGCATGAAGCTTTTTCATAATACATATTCTCTTTGCATTTTTAGACTCATCATATCATCCCAGATATCTTTGTGAAGAAATATTTTTGTTTATGTCCAATATGACAACATTCTATGTGTACAATAGTTACCTGATTTCATGAATTCATAATATGTATTTTTGTTCAGCAATGCATTGCTATCCTATTTTAAGAGCAATGATTACTGCCAGCGCTGTGGCTCAATCCACCTGTGGCGCAGGCACACCAGATTCTTGTCCCGGTCAGGGCGCCGGATACTGTCCCGGTTGCCCCTCTTCCAGGCCAGCTCTCTGCTGTGGCCCGGGAGTGCAGTGGAGGATGGCCCAAGTGCTTGGTTGGGCCCTGCACCCCATGGGAGACCAGGAGAAGCACTTGGCTCCTGCCTTTGGATCAGTGTGGTGCACTGGCCATGGCGGCCATTGGAGGGTGAACCAACGGCAAAGGAATACCTTTCTCTCTCTCTCTCTCTCTCTCTCTCTCTCTCTCTCTCACTGCCCACTATGTCTGTCAAAAAAAAAGCAATGATTACTTTATTTTTCCATGTATCAGATATGTCCAGGGAACAAAGGAGGACAACTGACTGAATTCATTCTTTGCCCATTTCTGTCATTTAGTCTTTTACCTTTCCATTAAGATTTCACTGATGTGCTGGAAACAAAGTCTAGCTGTCCTTAAGAATGTCCATTTTTTTCTTGTTTCATCTAGATTCTCTTAACTTGTCTTTTAATATTTTATTCTGCCCTCTAAATATCCTTGAAACAGGAGACAAATCATTTTAGGTTCAAGTTAAACATGTTTGACAGGAAGAGAATATGTATATGAAATATGTGTATCACACATTGTATTGCTACAAGAGCAGTACTGCCAGATAAAATACAGGATACCCTAATACTGTGTGGAACATAATTATACTAAAAATCATGCTGTTTAACTGAAATTTTTATTTAAATAAGAGCTTCATCTTTCTTTATATAGACCAACTTAATAAAAAAATATAAAAGCTTCTCAAATTAAATAATGAGGTGATGACACATTGTTCATTGTAGTTATTCCACTTTGTAACAAAGGATGTGAGGTTACTCTGATACTATATAAATTTCCACTCCCATAAAACATTTAACCGCCCAGTTAATTACTCTTCTTGTTGTCTAGTCCATAGATCTTTAGGCTTCAGGGAATATTTATTTTATAGTACTATCTGAACATACATGTTATTTTATTACCATTCTACTGAGGAGGAAATATTTTGTCATCTGGGTATATTAGTAATGCCCAAACTATGGTTACTAATTGAAAGATGGAAGGCAGGATTAATAACAGTAACTACTACTTGAATTTTTCTCAAATTGCTATGACTCAGTGAAATGACTCCCAGATAGGATGACTTGTGCAATGAAAGATTAGATTGAGTATGCCCTTTAATCCAGTTATTTCATTTCTAGAAATTTATTCTAGGGGAACAAAAGGAGTAGACCATAAGAATATCTGCACATTATGTTCCACACAATGTTTGCAATGACAATCAATCAACAAATAAACAGGCAGAGTGGACAGTGAGAGAGAGAGAGACAGAAAGATCTTCCTTTTCTGTTGGTTCACCCCCAATGGCAGCTGCAGCCAGCATGCTGCAGCTAGCGCACCATGCATATCCAAAGCCAGGAGCCAGGTGCTTCCTCCTGGTCTCCCATGTGGGTGCAGGGCCCAAGGACTTGGGCCATCCTCCACTGTACTCCCAGGCCACAGCAGAGAGCGGTCCTCCACTGCACTCCTGGGCCACAGCAGAGAGCTGGAATGGAAGAGGAGCAACCGGGACAGAATCTGGCACCCCAACCAGGACTAGAACCCAGTGTGCCAGTGCCGTAGTGGAAGATTAGCCTATTGAGCCATGGCACCGGCCCTAATGTGGTCTTACCAATTACTCTTATCCTTTTACTGTCCAGTGTCTACAGGATATGTTGTCTCTTAAAACACCAGAGACATAAAAATGATCTCTATGCTTGAAATTCACCAGTAACTTCTCATTTTTTAATTTATTCACTTGAAAAAATAAATAAAAACTAAAACATATACAGTATATAGTCACATATTACATACAATGAGTATTTCAAAATATTTGAGGTGAATGAAATTCAAAGACAAGTTTATTTTTGTGCAAGAAAATTTGTAATCCATATAATGGATCTTTAAAAACACATTGAAAATTTGTATTATACATATCTATAAATCTATTTTAAGTTTTTCTTAATCTAAATCATTTAATCCCACCTTATGTGAACTTCTTTGCAGTATCATTATACATATCATTTTGAAATATGTATGTACTGTTTAATGGCTTAATAAAGTGAATTATCATACATATAAACTTGCACATTTTTCAGAGGTAGAACATTTTCAATCTCTTTTCTCAGTAATTTTGGAGAATAAATGACTTTGCATTGACTATAATCACCATAATTCACTTTTTTCTTCATCTTCCAGGACAATACTTCCATATTTTTCTTTCCCTCATAAAGATCATTAAATATGTTTCTGTTTCAACTTAAAGGCAATCTTCCTAGCTTCCTTACTGAAAGTTACTCTCTATCATTATGTTTTTTAAAATATTTATTTATTGATTTGAAAGTCAGGGTTACACAAAGAGAGAAGGAGAGGCAGAAATAGAGAAAGAGGGCTTCCATCTGCTGGTTCACTCCCCAGATGGCCACAATGGCCATTGCTGCACAGATCAAAGCCAGGTACTAGGAGCTTCTTCCAGGTCTCCCATATAGGTGAAGGGGCCCAAAGACTTGGGCCATCTTCCATTGATTTTTCAGGCCATAGCAGAGAGCTGGATCAGAAGTGGAATAGCTGGGACTTGAACTGATGCCCATATGGGATGCCGGCACTGCCTGCAGTGGCTGTACCTGTTAGGTCATAGCGCTGGTCACTGTCATTATGTTTTAAGCTCAAATAATTGCCCATAGTTGAATTTTTCAAAGTGTTACAGCTAAAATAATCTTTGCCCCCTGCATTAGGACCTATCCATTATTTTATTTTTTCTCCAGAGCACTTTAAAAAATTAACTGTTTTTACATATATAATTTGTAAAACCATCTTCATATATGCTCTGTGAGGTGGAGTTTTGCCATTCAGGACACTCCAGTAAATAGAAAAATCAGGTATATGAATCTCATTAGCATCAATACAATTTGGCAATTAACTAACATCCTCATAAAGAAAAAAATAAAAACTGATGATCAGAACAGATCAGATGATTCAGATATTGTCAATAGTAAATAACGGAATGTCTACCTAAGATGTCTGGGAAATTTTAGTTGTTTCACTAAATGAAATCAGGAGAAACATGGCTCTATGAGGATGTGATAGGTTTTGAGGGCTCACCTCTTTTCCAGATATGGAAATAGTAGTTGATGTGCTGAGATTACTAGGCATACAAGTGTAAAGAAAAGGAGTGCAATGAATCTGTTACCAATCAGAACATATGGGTTGCAGACATTGAGACACATTTAGCCTGTGATGGCTGCAGTACCATGGGGGTCAAAACACTGGGAGACAGACAGGGCCTGAATATACAGGGTTTGGAAACACAAGAGAGAATAAGAGAATGCAGATAAATCAATGCCTAGAGATAATGTACAGCTTTAAATGATGATGTTAAAACACTGAAAATCAAAGATTACATCTTCTTTGTCAAGAATCAAAAATATTGAAAGAATATTTAATAAAAGCAAGAGAAAAGGATAACGACAGACATCTATGAAATACCATATAAAGTACCACAAATAAAAAAGGATATAATGTTTTTTTTAAGAAAAATGTTAGCAATGTTAGCAAACCATTAGAAAAAGCATTTAAGGAAACAAATGGAACAGTAACACAAACAAATGTCTTCATACGTTAAACAAGATCATTATTTTCTAGAGATAATAAGCATTTCCTAAGATATAAGGAGAAAGCTGTGAAAACCTTAGAGGTAAAAATATGACTACAGAGTTCAAAATTCATTACATTTTGAAAATCAGTTTTCAAAACAAAATACAAATTAGAAAAACTCATATAAACCAAGTAAGTTGAATCGATTTAAAAAATTCCAATAAACCAATTATGAAAACAGTCTCACAAATCTAAATTTCAGATACAGATTTAAAGAATACCCCAGAATTTCAAAGAGGAAGATGCAAATCTACATTTCCCATACATACTCAAAGTGGAAATAAGCAGAGAAAAAAAAATTTAAAAATTTCTTTTGGAAAATCAACATTACATTAAAGATGATGCAAATGGACCAGAACTTACTTTTTTTAAAGTACCCCTTCAATAAACACAGCTACAAGTATCTTAAGCAACATATCAATATAATAAATGAACTCACTTCATAAAAACATAACATATCCATAGCAAGCAAGAAGTAATGAAAAATGCAATAGTGGTTACGATTTCCAGACCAGGCATCCAGGAAGCAAACAGTAAAGGGAAATCACACAAGCATGTAGATTACGTGTTGAAAAGCATTGGATAAAGTTCAGCATCTAGTACAAAATAAAACTGCTAGGAGAACAAGAGAAAAGTCAGTGATCTCCTTATATGATCAAGAGCAAAAGGAACCTATAAAAAACTACACAGCTAATACAGGATCATTGAAAGTATTTTCCCTGGAAGTAAACTTAGACAATGCCTGCACTTTCTCTCTCCAACTTTCTGCTGCAAGAGTGGTCAGGGAAGTAAGCAGCAAAAATCAAGCATAAGTTGTAGAGATCAATTCCTATGTAATACAACATGAATATTTTGGATTATGCTTATATACAGATAATTGATGAAAATCTTAAAAAATAACTGATAAATGAGATTACTAGAAAGATCATAAAATCCAGTCATTACTAAGAATCAGTATGAAACAAATAAAAATAATACTAAAGGACAATAGGCAGACTAGAAAAAATCTACAAGAGAAATGGAAACCAACAGATTAAATTATCTGTCTCTAAATGTTCTTTAAAGCAATATAGAAAAAAGAAAGAACTGAAAAGTACTCAGGAGCTAATAAACAGCCTTTAAATTGTTACTGATCTGAAGCAGGTTACTATGAGCCCAGGTAGGATCCTCGCAGGAAAGACCCTGGAGGCAGGAGTGGGCCAGCAGGTGGTGGACGAGGGAGGTGAAAACCCCCCTGGCAGCAGGACACAATCTCAGAATGGAACACAGGGCTCACCTCTTATTATTCCTTCCCGCAACATCTGAAGTTGTTTGTCAGCACTGTGGAGGATGCTGATTGATGCGACTTTGGTAACATTGTGCACGCTCACGGATATCCTCGCTGTCCAATCAGGCGTGGGGCGTGAATGCTACGTAATCACGCGAGATCTTGACGCCATAATAGTCTTCCAGCGTCACAGCGGAGAGAGGTCCAGGGCGGGGCCTCTGGTGTTTACTGAATTCTGGTTTAACTCAGCGTCAGGACACCGCTCCCCTCAGAACCTGTCATGGTGAGTGTGAGAGTCCTGGCATGCAGATGTGGGGAAGGAGGAGTTGGGGAAAGTTGTGGAGAAGGCTGGTCTGAGGCGGGCCTCCCCAGGGTCCTCTCTGGGAATCTGTGGGCCGCATCTCCCTGCTGGCACGGCCCTTCCCTCGGCCCACTCTGGTCTGTGGTGTCGGGGTTGGGCTGGCAGCTGGGACTCCTGGAGTCCTGTCTCCTCACAGCCAGTTGTCGGCTGGACCAGTTTCTGAGAACCAGTGTTGGTGGCATCCCCGGCCTCCCAGATTGTGCGGTGAGCACGCGATGGACACCAGGGAGAACCCAGACCCTGTGTGTGGGGTTCATGCAGGGGAGGAGTTGTTCTTCATGGAGTGCTCCGTTATTTTTTCCAAGACTGACTTCATTCCCTTGTTTTCTGATTTTGTGAGAAGCAGGGCCTCAGCATAGCTCATGCTAAGAATCTTGCCTCCGCTTTCTGCTCACAATAACAGTGTCCTAGACTAGAAAAATTAAAAACAAAGCAGTTTTATTTGACTCAGGTTTTTGTACAGGTTGTGGGGGGGGCAGGAGGACACTGTACATTGATGTTTGGATGTCATCTTAGCCCTGCTCATTACATGGACAGGCGGTCATCTGTCTCTGAACTTTCAAAATACAAATTTTAGCTGGTCACATATTTATCTGTTTTAAAATCTATTTATGTTTCGTGATTATCTTCTCACCTCAAAGATATAAGCCTGCATTCCTAAGTTAGTTTTTTTTTATTTTTTTTATTTTGATAGAGGGTGATTTTTTAAAGATTATGTAAGTATAATTGACAGACAAAATTTGTATACATTCAAGGCCTGCAACTTGTTGTTTTGCCATGTGGGGAACTTTTAAAAGCTTATGGAATATTCACATTATATTTTAAGCCCTTTATCAAAAACCTTTTGGTGTCCCCTTATCCATTTATATTATGAAATGAGTAGGACAATTAACTAACCATCACCTTACATAGTTTTTAAAAGATATTTTAGATGTTAACCTGCTGTATCTAATGCTGTATTCATATCATTACTGTGCTGTATTATACATCTCAATGTTAATTTATCTCCTAACTGCAAATGTGTCATTCATCTAACATCTTCCAGTTTCTTTCACCCTTAGCCCTTTGCAACCCTTATTATATTCTGTGCTTATGATTGACTTTCTTAGATTCCACAAATGAGTAGGATTTATTTTACTCTGTGTTATGTCAAGCAGCCTAATGTTCACATTCTAACTTTGGGATCCATATTGTGACAAAACGTCAGGATTTATTTTTTAAGGTTGAATGTGTTTCCATTGTGTGAGTATCATGCTCTATCTTTTGATCTGTTGACAGACAATGTGGTTATTTCAATATCTTATTCTTTTAAATAATGCTTCCATGAACATGGATGTGCAGGTGTACCTTTGAGATAGTGATTTTATTTCTTATGGATGCACATAAATTAATGAGATTGTTTTGTCATTTGTTCCATTTTTAGAGGCATTTCCATAGTGTTTTTCATGGTGGATGTACCAATTTACATTCCTACAACCAATTTATATGTTCCCATTTCTCCACACCTGGCTCAATACTTGTTACCTTTTTTCATACTTTTTGATAATATCCATTTTTACATATGTGAAATGATAACCATTTTAGTCTTGATAATCCGTGCTGAGCCCCTTTTCAAGTACCTGTTGGCTGTTTGCATATCTTCACTGGAACAACTGGTCAAATCATTTGTCCAAACTAATTAGGTCATTTATCAGTTTTTATTATATTTGCTTTGGATTTCTGTATGTCTTATGTATTCTTTCTTTAATCATACTGTTTGCCAATATTTTCTCCCATTATTTGCTTTATGTTCTTAACTTTTCCTTTAGCATGTAGTTTTTTGGTTTGTTTTTTACAGTCCTATTTCCTTATTTTCATTTTTGTCACCTGTGTTTGGTGTCATATCTAAATCATTGTTGAATTTTTAGGCATTTGTGAAGTGACAAGTTGAAGAGAGTGGGATGTAATTTGATTACATCAGGACATAGATTTAGAACTTTAGTCCATTTTGAGTTGATTGTTATGTAAGATGAAATGTAGGCGTATTGTTTCATGCTTCTGTAAGTGTGAATATAATTTTTCAACATAATTTGTTGAAGACTCTCATTTCATCAGGGATTGATTTTAGCTCATTTGTAAAAGATTAGTTGGTTGTAGATGTGTGGGTTAGTTTCTGGACTTTCTATTCTGTTCTGTAGGTTGTCATGTCTGTTGTTGTGCCAGTACCAGGTTGTTTTGATTATAACTTCCCTGTATAGTGTGTCTTGAAATCCAATATTGTGATGCCCTCAGTTTTGTTTTATTTCTTTACTAGTGCTTTAGCTATCAGAGATCTCTTTTGTTTTATATTAATTTTAGCATAATTTTTTTCTAGACATGAGAATAATATGGCTGATATTTTGATAGGGATTATGCTGAATTTGTAAATTGCTTTGGGTAATATGGGTATTTTGATTGTATTAATTCTTCCAATACACAGACATGGAAGAGTTTTCTATTTTGTTGTGTGTCTTCTTCTATTTCTTTTTTTTAAGTTTTGTAATTTTCATTATACAGATTTTTCACATTCTGGGTTAAGTTTAATCAAGGGATTTAAATTTTTAGTAAATATTGAGAATGATACTGATCTTACGAATTTATTCTCTGTCATGACATTTTCTGTGCATACAAATGTTATTTATTTTTGTGTGTAGAATTTATTTTTTGCAACTTTACCAAACACTGTTATGAGTTGCAATAGTCTCTTGGTGGAGTTCTTTGGTTTCACTATATATAGGAACATGTCATCTGCAAACAAGGATAATTTTACTTTCTCCTTTCCATTTGGTATCCCTTTAATTTCCTGTTCCTACTTAATGGCTCTGCATAAATCTTTGGAAACTATGTTGAATACCAATGTTGAGAGTGGACATCCATGTCTGGTTCTGGATCTTAGTGGAAATACTTCATACTTCTCCACATAAGGCTTGATGTGGGTTTGTAATATTTTGCCTTGACTGTGTTAAAGAATAAAGACTTTTATCATTAGATGATGTATTTTATCAACTGATTTCTTAGCATTTATTGAGATAATCATATGAATAGTGTGGTGTGTCATATTTATTTATTTCTATATGATGAACCATTCTTGCAAACCAGAGATAAATTCAACTTGTCCAGTGAAGGATCTTTCTGGAATGTCGTTGGATTCAATTAACTGTTATTTTGTTTGGGTCTTTATATCTGTTGATCAGGGATATTCATCTGTGAGTATCTTTCTTCTATACTTTTCTGCTTTAGGACTTTAGGTGATGCTGGCCTTAGTAGTTTGGTAGGATTGCTTCCCTTTCAAATGTTTTGAATGGTTTGAGAATTGGAGTTAGTTCCTCTTTAAAAATTTGATAGAGTTCAGCAGTAAAGTCATCTGGCACTAGGCTTTCCTTTGTTAGGAGGTTTTTATTACTGAATTAAACTCCCTCTTGGTTATTGGTCTGTTTAGGAGTTCTAGACCGTTAGGAACCAATTATGCAAATTAAAACAACAGTTGGAGCGACTATTCTCAGGCCATAAGTAAATGCTCATGAGGATGTATAGAAAAAGGAGCCCTTATAAATTGTTAATGAGAATGAACTTTAGTACAGCTATTTTGGAGACCAGTGTGGATGTTCCCCCCAAAATTAAAAAAAAAAAATCTGACTAATGATGCAACTATTCCATATCTAGTCATATGTTTGAATTAAGTGAAATTAATACATCAAAGAGAACTTGTGCTCTCATGCCTAGCCTTATTCACAGTAATGAGGTATGGAATCAATGTAGGTGTCAATTGATTCATAAACAGGTGAAGAAAATTCAATACATAGAGGCAACAGAATATAAAAAGAATAAAAAGAATGAAATTCTACCATCACCCAAAAAATGGATCCAACTGGAGGCTATTATATTAGGTGAAATCAGCCAATATTTCACAACAGAAAGTTGAATACAACATTTTATCACTGTTACGTGAAAGTTTAGTAAAAGTATATCTGAAATTGGAATAATAAGTACTGAAGCCTTGGCATTATGGTGTCAGGGTAGAGAAAGTTTCGATAAGGTGTCAAAACATAGAATTAATAAATTTTAATGTTCCACAGTACACTTGGATGACTACAGCTCATAATAATAAAGTTGATGTTTACTTTTTTGAAAACAAATCAGTTATATCACAGAATAGATTTATTGCAATAATCATAACGTGGGAAAATGTGGTATATTCCCATATGGGAATATGGCTTAATTCTGTAAAGAACTACTTATATCTATATAAAAATAATATATTCATGCAATTTTTATACTCTTTCTATATTAATGTCCACAAATAACAGAAGCATAATAATCTCCAGTTGCATCCATTTTGATGCAAATGCCAGGAATTCATTGTTTTGTGCCTGTCATATTCCATCATGTATATGCATATATATATATAATATTTTATTCTTTTTACATTTTAAGCTTTGATTCAGTACGAAGAATGCATAGGAAAGTGAGGTCTTTATCTATAGGAGGGAGATAGATCTGGGTTCATACCAGCTACCAGGAACCATCCATATGGAGGAGCATCCAAGTCAGGAAGCATAGGATGGGTGGCACAAGGCCACGTGCCCTGAAGGCACAGGCCTACAACCAGCCTCCTACTGGCAAGAGGCCAGGGTGAAGAGAAAGTAGGAAAGGGCCAGACATACCCTGTCCCAGGCTTTTGATCCACTTTCACAGGGGACTGGTTCATTAACCTGATTGGCCAGTGGGCACTCAGGTGTGGCAAGGTAGGGATATGAGGTCACAAAGGGGCATGGTGAAGGCATGATGTTCCAGCTCTCAAACCTAATAAATGTTTAAAATTTATTTATTTGACAGATAGAGTTAGACAGTGAGGGAGGGAGACAGAAAGGTCTTCTGTCCATTGGTTCATCCCCCAAATGGCTGCTAGGATTGGAGCTACACCAATCCGAAGCCAGGAGCCAGGTGCTTCTTCCTGGTCTCCCATGCAGGTTCAGGGGCCCAAGCACTTGGGCCATCCTCTACCGCATTCCCGAGTCACAGTAGAGAGCTGGACTGGAAGAGGAGCAACCAGGACTAGAGCCTGGTGCCCATATGGGATGCTGGTGCTGCAGGCAGAGGATTAACAAAGTGAGCCATGGCGCCGGCCCCTCAAACCTAATCAATTTTAATCTGTATGTCTGTCTACTTCATTCCCCCCTCAGAGACTCCATCCCTTAATCCTAAGGGAAGTTGAAGGATGTGGAATCATCTCTTTTGTAACTGCTTCCTGCTTATGAGGGGTGTAGTGCAAGCCTTGCCTATCCAGGGTCTGGAAGTCTCTGTCTATCTAGCAAATTTGTCTTGTGAGATGGAGCAGTCTCGGTCATTGCCAACATCTGTGTCCTCTGCATGGTCAGTTACTTCCTGAAGTCAAGTTCTCAAACATTTAAGTTTGTTAATTACTATAAGCAAAATTGGAACAAATCCAATTATAAGTGGGGTGCCCCTTAAGATGAAAACAATGTATCTTATAGATTTCCAGATAGTGGTTAGTGATAGGCTACCCTTATGTAGATTATAAACCCTTTTAGCTTGAGTATGGAGAATTATATAGAACTCATTAGGTAGCTTTATCCTCAATAACAGTTCCCAGATATAATCAAGAAAGGCAGGTAAAGCATGTTTGCCTTAAGGTGCAGCAGTCTGGATGTGACAAAGGCAAAACTTTACATATCCTTTTTGCTTTGAAGAGGTACTAAGGTTTCTGATTGGCTAATAGGAATAATTAGGCATGTCTTTCACATTCACCTGTGAAGACTTAAGAGGTAGAAGTTAATCCTAATTTCATAGAGGTAGTCATGCTCAATAGCACCTGGTAAGGTCCCTTTAATTTAAGCTGTTTCTGATCTGAAGAGGTCTTCTTATGAATGGCTTGCTCAGGAATTTCTAATGTTGGAGTTTTTGTCAAAAACTCCTTGATTCTTTGGAACACCTTCTGTAGCTCCCCTGTCCAGCAGTGTGTCTGTGTCAGGGGCTTTAAGGAAACACAAGGCTTAGAATCCAAATACTGGAATCAATAACTTTTGTAGCTACCCTTTTCCATACAGAGTCTGCATCAGGGCCTCTTTAAAGCTATATACAAAAGCTTGGAATCCAAATTGTATAGAATCCTGTCATCTGCAATTCTCAATACAGGAGCTTTAGTTAGAACCTCCTTAGTTCCCTGGAACAACTTTGGCAGCTACCTTTCAGTACAGAGTCTGCATCAGGATGTCTTTAGAACTATGTAGAGGCTGGTGTCATGGCTCATTAGGCTAATCCTTTGCCTGTGGCGCTGGTACACCAGGTTCTAATCCAAGTTGGGGCACCGGATTCTGTCCCAGTTGCTCCTCTTCCAGTCCAGCTCTCTGCTGTGGCCCAGGAAGGCAGTGGAGGATGGCCTAGGTGCTTGGGCCCTGCACCTGCATGGGAGACCAGGAGGGGACACCTAGCTCCTGGCTTTGGATTGGCCCTGCTCACTGGCTGCAGCGGCCATTTGGGGGGTGAACCAATGGAAGGAAGACCTTCCTCTCTGTCTCTCTCTTTCACTGTATAACTCTACCTGTCAAAAATAAATAAATAAAAAAATAAATAAAGCTATATACAAAAACTTGGAATCCAAATTCCACAGAATTTTGTTATTCCCAGAAATCTCCTTGGCTGCCTTTAAATATCTGACCCTATGTTTAAACATACGAGATAGGAATTTCAGAGAGAGACATGTGTCCAAGATTTTACATTTGAAGCACTTAATAAACTTTGAAGAAATATGTAAGAATACAGGCAATGGAGTTTGACATTTAGAAATAACTAGAACTTAACACATGCAAATAAAGTAAATCTTAGGGATCAAATTTTACCATTGATGTTAATAAAGCTCTTTGAGAACAGAGGTCCTGCATGGGAAGTTAGTACACAGTGACTCTTGTTAATTTAACAATTAACACTCTCATGTGTGATGTCAGTGATCACCTGAGGCTCTTGACATGAACTGCCTAGGCCATGGAAGCCTTTTGAGTTCCACAAACTCCATCAATATTCAGGAAAAGCCATAAGCAAAGTGGAAGTTCTCTCCTCCCTCCGGAGAAAAGCACATTCTTGTGGGGAGCAACTTGGACTAGACTGTTACTGGAATTAAGACTTATTCTATGCATCTGCTCTCCCACAATATGGCACTGGGAGAGGAGGAAACAGCTTCTACACAGCTGCCTCCAGTTCAACCAATAAACAGCAGGACCTGCTCCTGATTGGAGGAGAGCAGCGTACTCGGCGTGTGGGTAGCAGAGTGGGGATTGGTGGAAGAGGACTATAAAGGAGGAGAGAGACAACATGCACCAGGAACACCTGAGGAACATCTGAGCAGCCCCCGAGAGAGCTGGCCGGTGGTGTGCCGCTCCCCAGCGGAAGTGGGGAAAGTGGCAGGGGGAACCGCCTTTCCACGGAGGTGGAAGGGATGGTAGCCAACCCGGGAAGAACCAGCAGCAAACCCGGGGAGGGCCGAGCAGACAAAAGAACAGCACAGGGTCCTGTGTTGCTCCTCCACGAAGAGGGGGAGCAACAATTCTTCTTTAATGGCCGTTAGTTTCCACTGGGGTCTCACCCAGGGAGGTTCTCCATGTAGGGACACTTTTTGCACAAGGGACCTGGCTTTCTATGCCTGAAATGCTCTTATGGGCCTTTTTAGCCAGACCAGAATGCCTTTAGAGCTGATTTTGAGGTCACTGAGTGCTACTTAAGGCGTTTGCCACTCTGTACAGTCTGCTGTACGGACTCCTTCCCATGTTGGAGTATTTACATTTTTTAAAATTTTATTATTATTAGTTAACACAAAATATTATTGACATGATCACTTTTAATAATCAATGTCACCTATATAATCACTTTAAAATTTAAGATGTTACCATTACCATCTAGTCCGAGGGTATTTGAGATCCCATAGCAAGTTTTAAACTATACCCTTAGAAGTAAGTCCAGGCTGGCACCGCGGCTCACTAGGCTAATCCTCTGCCTTGCGGCACCAGCACACCAGGTTCTAGTCCCGGTCGGGGCGCCGGCCGCAGTGTGCCGGCCACGGTGGCCATTGGAGGGTGAACCAATGGCAAAGGAAGACCTTTTTCCCTCTCGCTCTCTCTCTCACTATCCACTCTGCCTGTCCAAAAAAAAAAAAAAAAAAAAAGAAGAAGAAGAAGAAGTAAGTCCATAGGAATGCATGCAGAGCTACACAGTTTTTACAAGCTCTTTTTAGGTCCAAGTACCAGGAACCAGCCACATGGAAGAGCATCCAGGCCAGGAAGCATAGCACTGGTTGGCCCGAAGGCCATGTGCCCAGAAGGCACAGGGCTACAGCCAGCACCCTACTGGCAAGAGACCAGGGTGAAGAGAAAGGAGGAAAGGCTATATAATATTTTCTTGTCCAACCTTCAGTTTATGGACAACTAATCTCACTCCATATTATTTCTATTGTGCATTTTGCTGCCATAAACAGTTTTTATACGTTGATTGTATTTCTTTGGATATATCCCCCTGCATCAGACAATTGAATCATAAAGTAAATCCACCTTCAGTTTTTATTTATCTCTATACTGTTTTCCATGACAGTTATTCATTTTCCCACCAATAGTATATTAAGGTATTCTTTTCTCAACAATATTGTCAGTTTTTACATTTTGATTTTGGCATTATAGCCATTCTAACTGGGGTAGGTTGATATCTAATTGTGGTTTTTATTTGCATTTCCCTGAAGGCTAGTGACACTAAGTATTTTTGCATATGTCTGTTGGTGATTTGTATTTCTTTTGTAAAATAACCGTGGATATCCTTTGTTTCTTATGCATATTGTCTTGTTGATTTCTTGAGCTCCTTATATGTTCTGGATATGAATCATTTATCAGATGCATAGTTTGCTAATATTTTTTTCTATTCTGTCATTTTTCTCTTCTTTTTTTTTCCTTTGGAGTGCAGAAGCATTTTAAGCTTGGTATAATCCCATTTCTCTATTTTTTTCTTTATTCCCTGTGCTTCTGGGATGCTATACAAAAAAAAATCTTTGCTTAGGCCAATGTTGTAACATTTTTGCTATGCTTTCCTCTAATAGTTTGATGGTTTTGGATCTTTGTCGCTCCCCCTCTTCGTGGAGGAATGACACTAAACCCTGCCTAAGCTTCCTATCCGAGTCACGGCATCATTATGTTGCTCCCCGTCTTCATGGAGGAATGACACAGGACCCTGCATTGTTCTTTCGTCTGCTCGGCCCTCCCCGGGTTTGTTGCTGGTTCTTCCCGGGTTGGCTACCATCCCTTCCACCTCCATGGAAGGGCAGTTCCCCCCTAGCCACTTTCCCCACTTCCGCTGGGGAGCGGCACACCACCGGCCAGCTCTCTCGGGGGCTGTTCAGATGTTCCTCAGGTGTTCCTCTTAGATGTTCCTGGTACATGTTGTCTCTCTCCTCGTTTATAGTCCTCTTCCACCAATCCCAACTCTGCTACCCACATGCCAAGTACGCTGCTCTCCTCCAATCAGGAGCAGGTCCTGCTGTTTATTGGTTGAACTGGAGGCAGCTGTGTAGAAGCTGTTACTCCTCTCCCAGCACCATATTGTGGGAGAGCAGATGCATAGAATAAGTCTTAATTCCAGTAACAGTCTAGTCCGAGTTGCTCCCCACAGATCTTAAGGTTAGATCCTTGATTCATTTAAAGGAATTTTTTGTATATATTGTAATCTACTGGCTTCATTTCAAACTTCTGCATGCATAGATTCAATTTTCCCAATACCTGAAAAATTTTAGCACATTTGTCTAGTATTAATTGATTGTAGATGTGCAGCTATTTCTGCCTTGTATAGTCTGTCCCTTTAGGTTACATGTCTATTTTCACAGTGCCATACATTTTAAATAATAATTGTCCTGCAGTGTGTTGAAATCTGATATTTGATGCCTATAGCTTTATTTTTATTGTTTAAACAGCTTTGGCCACTTACTGTCATTTACATTTCTGTATAAATTTCAAGATTTTTTTTCTGTAAGGAATGTCCTTGAAATTTTGATGGGCATTGTACTGAATCTGTAAATTCAGGGAATAATGTGGCCATTTGGAATAATATCAATTGCTACAATACTTGAACCATTGATTTTTTCATTGTTATACCTTCTGTTTCTTTCATTAATGTTTTACAATTTTCATTGTAGAGTTCTTTCACATCTTTTGTTAAATTTATTTCATTATTTAATATTTGGTAGCTTTTGTGAATGGAAGAGTTCTTATAAGTCCTTCAGCCAGATAATTGTTGATATGTATGAGTGATATGGATTTTTGTGTGTTCACTTTGCATCTGCATCCTGAAACTGCTGAATTCTCATATAAGTTCTAATAGTCTGGTTGGGGGGGGTGTCTTTTTGTTCCCCAATATACAGAATCATATCAACTATAGTGATACTTTAATTTCCACCTTTCCAATTTTTATCCTTTTTGTTTCTTTTTTCTTGCCTTATGGCTCTAAATAAAACTTCCAGAATTATATTGCATAAAAGTGGTGACAGTGGAGAGCCTTGTCTAGTTGCAGATCTTTGTCCAAATTGTTCCAGTTTTTCCCCATTCTATACGATATTGGCTGTGGGCTTGACATATATTTCCTTTATTGTGTTGAGGTACATTCCTTCTAAACCCAATTTTTATGACTTTTATCATAAAAGGATATTGTATTTTATCAAATGCTTTTTTGGCATTTACTGAAGAACTTGTATGGATTTAATCCTTATATTATTGATGTTATGTATCACATTTATTGATCTGGGTATGCTATATGTAACAGCCCTGAATCCCTGGTATAAATTCTATTTGGTCAATGTGGATGTGTCATTGAATTCAGTTTGCTTGCATTTTCTTAAATGTTTTTGCAGCTACATTCATCATGGATAATGGTTCCTAGTTCTCTTTCATATTGTATCCTTGTTTGGTTTTATCTTTAAGGTAAGTTCAGCCTCATAGAGTAAGTTTTGAATGGTTTTCTCCCTATCCATTGTTTTGAATAGTTTAAGAAGAATTGATGTTAGTTTACCCTTGAAAGTTTGAGAGAATGCATGAATGAAGCCACCAATTTCTGAGCTTAGTATTGTAGCAAGGCTTTACTACTCAATCTCAACCTTTTTTATTGGTCTATCCAAATTTTCTATATCTTCATGCATAAATTTTGGTGTATGTTTCATAAGGAACTGAAGGAGAGGACTAAGGTACTAAATGAAAGTGGTGGAGCGGTAGAGAGGTTGATTACTTTCTTTGATCAGTTCTCACTGTGTTTGTGCATTGAAATATTGCATTTTGACATATAAAAGTGTATAATTCAATAAAATTTTACAAGAAATAGTTTTTATTGTGCTTTTAATGAGAATCAATGAGAATGCCAAGGGTAAGTAGGGTAAAGAGGCTTAGGATTAGCTTCTTTGACTTAGTTCCATGTAAGTCTAGAGTGTAGTAGCTGGGTATCTCTGATTTTCTGTCACTTGGCTTTGGAGTGATTTAGCAGAGGAATGCCAGACTAAAATGTGAAAAGCTTATACAGAAGGCAGTTGGTGCTGTGCGATGAATTGTGAAGTTTGCCTAGAAAGCTGCATTCACAAGCCAGTCTTTTACCATCACAAAGAATCAACTAATCCTGAGAACCATTTGTCCCTGGGCAGCCTTCAGTTTATCTATTTCTTGTAAATTCTCATTTTTTGCAGAAATGTGTTATCATATTACCTTATATTATTAATCTACCCATTATATGGATGTTATCTCTTTCACTTCCTGTTATTGTTAAATTATGTCAATTATCTATTCTCCTCACAAGTGTTGCTGTACTGTGATGCAATTTACTGATCATCTTTAAAGCATATTTTCATATCATTCATTTTTCTATATCATGTTTCTGTTTTCTGTCATATTATTTCCTTTTATTTACATTGTGCTTTATTCATTTTCCTCTGTATAGTTTAAGATTGAAAGACACAATTCCATTTTTAAAGACATTTATTTCTTTGAAAGGCAGAGTTACAGAAATGCAAAGGCAGAGAGAGAGTGAAGGGGGAAAATGGAGGGGAGAGAGAGAGAGAAAGAGATAGAAAGAGAGAGAGAGAGAGAGGTGTTTTCCACTTTTAGGTTCACATTCAAAATGGCCACAGTGGTTGGAGCTGGGCCAATCTGAAACAAGAGCCTGGAGCTTCTTCCAGGTTTCCCACATGGCTGCAGTGGCCCAAATACTTGGGCTATCTGTCGCTGCTTTCCCAGGCACACCATCAGTGAGCCAGGAAGTAGAACAGCTGAGGTTCAAATTGGTACCCACATGGGATGCCAGCACCGCAGGCCATGGCTTTAACTGCTGTGCCATGGAGCCAGCACGATATTTTCAATTTTAAAACATTCATTTTTTGCAGATGATTGAATTGAAAATTTGATCTTCAATAAAAATCCTTTGATTGATAGTAAAGTATCACATGCTCAGAGATTTAATTTTACAATACGGAATTCCTCAGAATTAAGTTTAGCTATTTTCTTTTTTTTTTATTTTTTTGACAGGCAGAGTGGACAGTGAGAGAGAGAGAGACAGAGAGAAAGGTCTTCTTTTGCCGTTGGTTCACCCTCCAGTGGCTGCCGCGGCAGGCGCACTGCGGCCGGTGCACCGCGCTGATCCGATGGCAGGAGCCAGGAGCCAGGTGCTTTTCCTGGTCTCCCATGGGGTGCAGGGCCCAAGCACTTGGGCCATCCTCCACTGCACTCCTGGGCCACAGCAGAGAGCTGGCCTGGAAGAGGGGCAACCGGGACAGAATCCGGCACCCCAACCGGGACTAGAACCCGGTGTGCCGGCGCCGCTAGGTGGAGGATTAGCCTAGTGAGCCGCGGCGCCGGCCAAGTTTAGTTATTTTCGATAGCATTCTTGTTGTTAGTGGCAAAGATCCAATGATGCCAGTCTGGTAATTTAATTATGGCAGTGTTTTTCTTGTTCTCTTTCAGATTTTTAAGGAATCTTTTTATCACAGCCACCAAATGGTCAAGTTTTACTTAAGAAAATAAATACAATATTTTTGAAAACATCATTCTCTGCGTATTAAAAGTTGCATCAATTTTTTATTATGGAAATGTTCTTGTGCTTTAGGAAATATAATGTGCCTTATAGTAAGGCCGTTTTAATACATTTGTTTTGGGTTCTGAAGACTACATGTCATTTTAGGTGAGTATAGATGTCTCTAATTCCTGTTTGTATTGTGCTTTCATTCCCTTCATTCCCAGTACCATTTTCCAAGGTACTCTCTGCATTTTTCAGCATGGCACCTGACCTCAGTCAAAGGAATCAACTTGTGATACTTTAGATCCAAGTATGAACAGCAACTATTTGGAGGAGGATGTACATTCATATTTGAAAAATGTGATTAGTATCCTTCTAAACTCTTTTCAGTGGTATCTTTTATCTTCAACCTGTGCCTCTGTGGCTGAGTGGAGTGATTGCTCCCTCACTGAATACAGAGGTGCTTGATAAGGCAAGTCAGCTCTGGTCAGGGCTCAAGTGTGGGACAAGAATCCAAGGTGACACCCATGTTGTGCCTGGTGAATATGTATAGTCAGTATGGTTGAGGGTAGGATCATGCCTGTTGCCATAATCACAACCTCACTCCTCTCTTCCATGTTGATCAATGCTCAGGATTAGCCCCTGATGGGTATAAACCTCACCTATGCTGAAGCATGAACTGCAAAACAGGATCTGTGCAGTCCTCAGAGTGAGCATGGGACCCTCTGTAGTGACCTATCTCAGGCAGTTAGGGTGATCTGAGCTTCTGATGCCTGACACAGTGATTGCCCAGAAACCCAGTTAGGCCCCGTGCCCTATCTTGCAGTCACAGATTTCCAACAGTCATGGGGTGAAGAGGATACCCTTTGCCCCATGAGCCTGCCTCATCCATGTAGAAAGCAGAGTTGTTTCCAGAGCCAGCTGCTTAGGGGTGATCTGCCTTGGCAATTTGAGCCCCAGAGCCTGTGATATGTTGAGAGGTTGGGGGCACCTCTAAATCCTAAATAGGAGCACAGCTCCCTCTCAACCCTTCCAACCAGACTCAAAGTCAGAGGAGAACACAGCATTTTTCTTCTAGGAATCTCCCCCAGTCATGCACAGGAGAGCCACCACAGCTTCTGCTGGTGTCAAGATGGTACCTTCTCCCTGTTGCGAGCACCCTTGTGTGGGGATGAGGAGAAAGAAATGTGCTTTTCCTTCACTGGATGAGGTGCTTATCCTCCCTCTCCCTCAGGCTCCAGATGGATTCAAACTCAGTGTAGTCTGAGAGGTTCTCCCTCATGCCATATCATCAGTGGTACAGGCTGCCACAGTGTGCCCTCAACTTGATATTAGAACCTTTTGTCTCCTTGAGGATTGTGGGATTCATGTGTAGTGTGACACTTGCTACTATGTATCTGCACTCTCCATGCTGCTCCACAGCATTCCTATTCTTTCTGTAGAATTTCCACTGCAAACTTCTCTCCAACTCTCCCCTGAGAATTTACTTTCTATTTTTTTCTAGTACTTCTTCTTCTCAGAATCAGCACATGTCTTCCCTATTCAACCATCTTTGAATCCCCTCCAACCTGCACTTTTATAAATAATTTTTGTCAAGAGAAATTCTGCATAAAGCAATTTTAGGTGGCCTTGTCCATTCACAACTTGCATTCTTACATGTGTTGAAACTTTATATGACAGAATGATCAGAGATATTAAAATATATATAAGGAATGTATAATACAGTAGTGAGAAAGAAAATTGTGAAGTACATGGAAATATCCAAAATAAATTCAGTGAGTAGTTGTAAGAAATGCCTTGGAAAATTTATGAAAGTAAGAAAAAAAATTGGAGCAAAGACAGAGCCCACTATGTCACAATAATACTGAGCTCTATAGCAGAGCAACCTACAAAAGATAGCTCAGTTTTTCTCTCCATAATTTTGATTGAAAATATACAACTTCTTTTATGAACAAAAACTACAATTTCTACAAGCTTAAGCTACTAATATAACCCTTATATAAATTATGTAGTTCATTTTTATTTCCTTAAGAATACCTACGCCACTAAATCATCAATCTGGAATATATATTATAAGCACAAAGCTGGTGATTTAACCAAAATCAAAAGAAAAAAAAAACCAAGGAAGCATCCTATCTCGGTAGGGCCTTAAGGAAGAGAGCTACTGTAGATTATGTCTATATTGGTATGGAATGTCACAGCTCCTTATTCCAAACCCAGACAATGAGTAGCCCTTGCTGATGCTTCTGTCAGCATAAACTCCAATGCAGGAAGTTACACCCATATCAGAACAGAATTTGGTGTCATCTGGTTTATCAAGGATATATTCTGTATTTTCTAAGTCATTAATCATCCTCATTCCATCCATGTGCACATCTTTATATGGATACCTCCTCTTCTTTTTTAAGAGTTATATTTACTTGGGTGTCAAAATTACAGAGAGTGAGGGAGCCAGAGAGAATTGTTTTCTATCTACTTGTTCACTCTTGAAATGCCTGCAACAGCCAGAGCTGGGCCAGTCAAAATTCAGGAGCATGGACTTTCTTCTAGGTCTCTGACATGGGTGCAGGTGGTACTTGGGCCATCTTACACTGGTTTCCCAGGCCATTAGCAGAGAGCTGGATTGGAAATGGGGCAGGCAGGCCTCAAACCAGAACCCATATGTGATGCCCACACCACAGGCAGAGACTTAGCATACTAAACCAAAATTCCAGCCCATACACCTCCTTTTCTTGAGTTTGATCCTTTAGGTCCAATTAACTTCATGGTGGAAGAATTCCTAAATCAACAATTCAGATATCATATCTTAGAGACTGACCATTCCTCCCACCATGGGGCCAACCAGCCCAATGTTGGTAAGCAGAGAAACTCCACCTGATGGTGACATGGACCATAATCTTAATCATTAAATTGTATCCTTAGTATCTGATGGGTCCCTGGGGCCCATTAAGAGGATCTCAAGGCATGCAGATCCTTGAGCACCATCTCCCAGATATGGCCCCACTTGTAGAGCAAGTCCAGGGGATTGGTCTCACACACCTAACTTTGAAGACTGCCTATGAAGATTCAGATTTCTTCCATGCCACCACACTCCTCCACCCAGAACAACGTCCACACTGCCAGGTGATGTGTCTCTTCAGAGCCCATGAGGATATCACCACTACTCTGCCCAGGTCTTTATATACCATCCACATAGGCTCCAAAGCACTCTGCACACTCCAATGCACATGTTAATCACTTCTAACTTTCAGCTTGTATAGTAATTGGATGATTATTGAAGAATTTCAAGTTATCTGTGTTATAATTCAGATTAATAAACAGGAATGCTTCTCTATAAAAATATATGTTCTCATGCATATATAGATAAAGATATCTTCCTTCTCAGTTTGAATGTGTTTTCATTCTTGCCTAATTAGTCTCATTAAGTCTCCCAGGGCCATTTAGATTACAAATGGTGAAAGTGTACATTTTACCTTGTACCTGTTCATTGAGAAAGTTAATGGTAACTTTGTTTTTTCTTTCATTATTTATTATTTTGAGATAGTTTTCTAGTACTAATTTTTTGAATCTCTTTATCATGAAAAGGTGTTGTGACTTTTTTTTCTGTATCAGTTTAAATGGTCATATTTTCCCCTTCATTCTGATAATGTGACATTATGACAATGATTCATTTTCATAAGTTGAACTAACCTTGCTTTCTAAGAATAAATCCTTTCTGTAAAATCTTTTAAACAAGCAGTTGCATTTATTTTGGTATTATTTTGTACAGATTTATTGTATCAAAATGCATAATAGGTATGAATTTTTGGGATCCCTCTTTTTTTTTTGACAGGCAGAGTGGACAGTGAGAGAGAGAGACAGAGAGAAAGGTCTTCCTTTTCCATTGGTTCACTGCCCAATGGCTGCTGTGGCTGGCACACTGCGGCTGGTGCACCACGCAAATCTGAAGCCAGGAGTCAGGTGCTTCTCCTGGTCTCCCATGTGGTTGCATGGCCCAAGGACTTGGGCCATCCTCCACTGCACTCCTGAGCCACAGCAGAGAGCTGGACTGGAAGAGGAGCAACCAGGACAGAATCTGTTGCCTCGACCAGGACTAGAACCTAGGGTGCCTGTGCCGCAGGCCGAGGATTAGCCTATTGAGCTGCATCACAGGCTTGGGCTCCCTCTTTTTCTAGCAGCTTTGCCTGCCATTCTTATTAGGGTATTGTTTTCCTCATATAATAAATTAGAAATGTTTCCTTCCTTAATTTTCTGTTTGGAAAGAATTGTTATTAATTATTTTGTATTTTTAAAAATTCACCCATGAATGCATTCGTCATCAGCTTTATCTCCATTCTGGGGTCTCATTATTAATTCATGTCTATCTCATTAATTTTCTCATTAATTATAATTTGATTTAAAATTTTTATAACTTTTTAAATCTCAAGATATCTATTTCACTCCATTACATTATATTTCAGATACTATGTTAGTTATCCCAGATCTGGGAACACATATGGTATCTGTCATCTCAGGATTGTCTTATTTCACTCAGGATAATGGTTTTCAGTTGTGACCATCTTGTTACAAAAGACAGGATTTCATCTTTTTCTCAGCTGAGTAGAATTGCATAGTGTAACTATAACAAAATTTCTTTAGCCAGTCATCAGTTGATGGGCATCAGCATTGATTCTGTCTTAGCTATTGTCAATTGTGTTGTAATAAACATGGAGGTTCAGGTAACTCATCTACTGTTTTGTTTTGTGTAAATTCCCAGGAGCGTGATGGTCTGATAGATAAATTGTATGGTAGGTCTATATTCAGATCTCTGAGATTTCTGTCTTCCATGGTGGTTGCACCAGTTTACATTTCCACCAACAGTGTACCAGGGTACCATTTTACCTACATGCTCTTCAGAATTTGTTGTTTGTTGATTTCTGTATGTGGACTGTTCTAACTGGAGTGAGGCAAAACCTCAGTGTGGTTTTGATTTACATTTCCCTAATAGTTAGTGACCCTGAACATTTTCTAAGTGTCTGTTGGCCACATGAATTTATTTTCTTGAAAAATGCCTGTTCAACTACTTTTTCCATTTCTTAACTTAGTTTGTTGTTATTGTCGCTGTTGTTGTTGAGTTTCTTGAACTCTTTATAGATTCTGGATGTTAACCCTGTATCAGTTTTGTAGTTTGCAAATAATTTCTTCCATTCTGTCCATTACCTCTTACTTATTCGAACTGGTTCTTTTACAGTGAAGAAGATTCTCAGCTCTATGTAATCCCATTTGTCTTATTTTGATTTAATTGCCTGTGCTTCTGGAGTCTTTTCCAAGAACCCTTTTCCTATGCCAAAATCTTGCCTAGTTTCCCCATTGTTCTTTGAAGATTTCATGGTATCAGGTCATAGATTTTTGTCTTTGATACATTTTCGAGTGGATTTTTGTGTGAAGTGTGAGTAGGGGTCAAATCTCATACTTCTGCACTTGGAGATCTAGTTTCCCCAGAGCCATTTGTTAAAGAGACTCATTTCTCCAGTGGTAGATTTTAGCTTCATGATCAAAGATAAGTTGGTTGTATGCATGGATTCACTTCTGGAATTTCTATTCTGTTTCATTGGTCTACCAGTCTATTTTTCAGCCAGTACCAGGCTGTTTAGATTGTAACTTCCTTGTAGTATGTCTTGAAATCAGGTATTGTGATGCCTCTGCCTTTGTTCTTATTACATAAGATTGTTTTAGGTATTCAGGGTCTCTTTTGTTTCCATATGAATTTTAGCATCATTTTTTTTCTGGATAGGTGAGGAATGTCTTTAATATTTTCACTAGAAATACATTGAATCTTCAAATTACTTTTTCTAATATGGGCATTTTGATTATATTGATTCTTTCAATCCATGAACATGGATAATTTTTCCATTTATGTCTTTTTCTATTTCTTTGTTTGGCATTTTGTTATTTTCATCTTAGATATCTTTGACATCCTTGATTAAGTTTACTCCAAGATATTTGATTATTTTGGAACTATTGTGAATGGAACTGATCTTTCTCAGCCATTACCTTGTCAGTGTATACAAGGACTATTTATTTTTCTGTGTTGGTTTTATATCTTGCCACTTTATGAAACTATTTTATGAGTCCAGCATTCTCTCAGTGGTGTTTTTGGGATCCTTTTGGAATGGATGTAGTTTGATTTCTTCTGTTCCAATTTGTAACCCTTAGATTTATTTTTCTTGCCTAATGGCTCTGGCTAAGACTTCTAGAACTCTATTAAATAGCAGTGGGGAGAGTGGGTATTCTTGTCTGGTTTTGGATCATAGGTGGACTGCTTCCAGCTTTTCTCCATTCCATGGTATTCTAGCTGTGAGTTTGCCATAGATTGCTTTGATTGCATGAGGAAATATCCTTATATATCCAATTTGCTTGAGGTTTTCAACATGAATTGGTGTTGTATCATATCAGATGCTTTCTCTGATCTATTCTTCAGTTCGTTAATGTGATGTATCACATTTATTAATTTATGTATCTTAAACATACCCTGAATACAAGGGATAAATCGCACTTGGTCCAGGTGAATGATCTTGCTGGTGTGTTGCTGGATTCGATTGGCTAATGTTTTGTTGAAGATTTCTGTATCTGTGTTGATCAAAGATTTTGGTTTATAGTTCTCTTTCTCTGTTGGATCTTTTTTCTGGCTTCAGAATTAAGGTGATGCAGGCTTCACAGAAGTAGTTTGGGAGGTTTCAATCACTTTCAATTGTTTTGAATAGCTTGAGAAGAAATGGAATTAGTTCTTTAAATATCTGGTAGAATTCAGCAGAGATGCCATCTGGTCATAGGCTTCTCTTTTTTGGGAGTGTCTTTATTACTGATTCAATTTCTGTCTTGGTTATTGGTCTTTTTTGTTTTCTATGTCTTCATCATTCAATTTTGGAGGAGATTGTATGTATCTAGGAATCTATCCATTTCTCCCAGGTTTCCCATTTTGTTGACATACAGTTCTTTGCATTAAATCCTGTTGATTCTTTTTCCATGGTATTGTTACATTTATTTTTTCATCTCTAATTCCATTGATTTAGGTCTTTTCCCCCTTTTCTTGGTTTGTTGTGCTAATAGTGTATCAATGTTTATTTTTTCAAAAAGCAGCTCTTCATTTCATGGATTTTCTTTATATTTTTCTGTTTGAATTTTATTTCTTCTCTAATTTTAATTATTTCTTTACTCCTAATCATATTGAGTTTGGTTTGTTTTTGTTTTTCTAGGTCCTTAAATGCATTGATAGCTCAATTATTTGGTATCTCTCCAAATTCTTCATGTAGGCGCCAGTTGCTATAACCTTCTCTCAGTACTGCTTTTGCTGTGCCCTATACGTTTTGGTATGACATATTGTCATCTTCATTTGTTTCCACAATTTTTTTAATTTATCTTTTAATTTCTTCTATGACCCACAGTGCTTTCTGGTGCATGTGTTTGCATATATTCTAGAGATTTTTGAGTTGATTTCCAACTTCATTTCATTGTGGTCCAAGAAGATGTGTGGTACTATTTTGAATTTTTTGAATTTGCTGAAACTGTGGCACAGCACGTAAATACCCTGGCCTGCAGTGCCAGCATCCCATCTGAGCACCGGTTCAAGGCCCAGCTGCTCCAATTCCAATCAAGCTCTCTGCTGTGGCCTGGGGAAGCAGTTATAAGATTTCCCAAATCCTAGGGGCCGTGTACCCATGTGGGAGACCCAGAAGAAGCTCCTGGCTTCTTCCAGGCTTCAGATCAGTGCAGTTCTGGCTGTTGAATCCATTTGGGAAGTGAACCATCAGATGGAGGACCTCTCTGTCTGTCTCTCCTCTCTCTGTGTAACTCTGACTTTCAAATAAATAAATAAATCTTTTAAAAAAAGAAAGAAACAAGGCAGGGAGAAAAAGAAAAGAAACACTTTAAAAAAATAGAAAGAGACTTGCTTTATATTCTAGCATATGGTCTATCCTAGAGAAAGTTCCATGCACTAATGAGAATAACATGTGTTCTGCCACTGTAGAGTGAAAAGTTCTGTAGATATGGTAATTCATTTGTCTATAATGTTTATTAACTCTGTTTTTTCCTTGCTGATTTTCTTGCTGGTTGATCTGTCCATTGCTGAAAGTGGGGTATTGAAGTCTCCCATTACAATTGTACTGGAATCTATATCTCTATATAAATCCAATAATATTTCTTTTAAGTAGCTAGGCACCCTGTAATTAGTAATTAGGTGCATATGCATTTCTTGTACTCATAGCTTCCTGTTGAGTTGATCCCTTAATCATTACATAGTGCCCTTCTTTGTGTCTTTTAAAGTTTTTATGATAAAGTCTATTTTATCTGATATTAGGATAGCAACAAAAACTCTTTTTTTAGATTCTGTTAGTATGGAATGTTTTTCCCATACTTTCACTTTCAGTATGCCTGTTTATTCATTGGGGAGATGTGTTTCTTGTAAGCAGAAAATAGAGGGGTCTTGTTTAATCCATTCAGCCAGTCTATAAGATTTAACTGGAGAGTTGAGGTCATTTATATTCAAGATGGCTATTGATAAGTAACAACTTGGCATTGACATTTTTATGTAAATATTACTGTTTTACTTTGGTTCTTTTGTACACCTGGAGGATTTTCTGCCTTCTCATTCTTTCATAATGATGGCTATTTTTCTGTGTTTCTGTGTGTAGCACCTCCTTAAGTATCTTTTTTAAGGCTGGAGACATGGTGACAAATTCTTTCAATTTCTGTTTGTTATGGAAAGAATTTATTTCACCTTCATTTATAAATGATAGTTTTGCATGGTACAGTATTCTGGGTTGACAGTTTTCTTCTTTTAAGACTGATAGTATATCTCACCATTCCCTTCTAGCCTATAAGATTTCTTATGAGAAGTCAGCCATGAGTGTAATTAGAGCTCCTCTGCAAGTAACCTGGTATTTCTGTTGCACAAGTTTTATGATCTTTTCTTTATGTTTTACTGTGGAGTGTTTGCAGTGTGTCTTGGTGAAGATCTTTTCTGGTCATGTCTGTTAAGAGTTCTATGTGCTTCCACTATTGGGTGTCCTTTTCTTTCTCCTAATTGGGAAAGTTTTCTTTAATTTCACTAAATAGGCCTTTGAGTCCATCATCATTTTCCACAGCTTCTTGAACTCCTGAGATCCATATGTTGGGTCATTCAATGGCATTCCATAAATCTCTTACATTGGTTTTAAATTTTCTATATTCTTCTTGTGTTTTTTTTTGTTGTTGTTGTTGTTCTGACTGTAGGTTTTCCCAAGATTCATCTTCTAATTTGGATATTCTTTCTTCTTCCTCACTGAGTCTGCTTTTGAGGATTGTCATTGCATTTTTATTTGACCTATTGAGTTCTTAGTTTCTAGTATTTCATTTTCTTCATATCTCAATTTCATGGGAAAATTTTTTATTGATGTCATGTATTGTTTTCTTTTTTAATTTGTCAATTTGCTTCTAACTGCTTTTGAGTAATCCTAGGATTAATTTTTTTGAATTCCATTTCAGGCATTCCATCAATCTCTTCATCTTCACATTTAAATGTTGGTGTGTTCCTTTGGGGGGATCATATTTTTTTTTTTAAATTTCTCCCTTTATTTTTAGGCATTTGTGGAGTTAATTGTTTATTTTTTCCCTCTGATGACTTTTATGTTAGAGCTGTACCTCTGTGGCTTAGCAGAATGTCTATGCTTTCAGTGAATACTGAGAAATGTATGGTTGGTGTGTCCTAAGAGCTTTAGTCAGTCCTCCAGGGTGGAGCAAGTATGCAGGGTAACACCCAAGTTGGAGGTAGCAGTTCTCCTCTGATTAACAGAAGTGGGGGGTGGTCACATCTGTTGGTGTGATCACTCCATCACCTCCTCTTCTTCAAGCTGAACAATGTCCTGGTGTTAGTCCTGAGTGTGTTGAACACTCATCTTTGTGAATGATCTGTGTGGCCCTCCTGGTGGGCATGGTTCTAGCTGCAATGTACTATCTTGGCAAGCAAGGAGTTCTGAGAGTTTGGTTCTGCAATCAGAGCTCATCCAGAACCCCAGCTACACCCTGCCCCCACTCAACACCTTCACCATGTTTTCACAGTATCAGCATCCAGGGCTCCTACAGTCAAGTGATGCAAGACAGTCTACTCTGCCCCACTAATCTGTTCTGTCCACAGAATGAGTGGTTCCCAGAGCTGCTACTCATTTGTGTTTTGTCCAGTCAGATCAAATTCAGTTCCCCCAGCTAGACTCAGAGTCAGTGCCAAATGCAAATTTTCCCCCTGGTAAAAATCCATATATCACAAGAGTTCACATTACCCACCAGCCACAGCCCTACTCTTCACAATTGTACTGGGCAGGTACAAGAGTTCCCTTGGGTGGCACTTTTCTTCTGTGGTGCTGTCTCCTATTCCATGCCCATTGCAGGGTGAGCAGAGTGGATGGTTGTTGTTGTCCCAGTGACTATATGGGAGCAGACCTCAGCAGTGCTCTCAAACTGCTCTATTTGCCCCTGCTGACAGTTCCTTCTAGCTTCTGTATGTGCACATCAGAGCTGGAGCAGCTGCTACTGTTTATGTCTGAAATGGCACAACCTTTTCACAGTTAGCCACAGGGCATTGGTGTGGAGGAGAAAGAAATGGAGACAGAGATGCATTGCTTCCCCCACTCCCCATTTGAGCAGTAATCTATCTAGATCTCCTGAGGGTTCTGGGCCAGACTCAAACATGGTGCTGTCTACTAGGCTGCCCTCCAGCCATATCAACATTTGAACAGGCCAGTGCAGTCTTACCTCAACTTGCTAGCCAGTGTGGGATGCTGGGTTCTTTGTTGTGTTCATGTTGTGTGCTCCATGCTGCATGCCTGCATCTTCCACTCAAGTCCAGACCATTTCCAGTACTTTCACATCACCTCCCACTGCAATTGTCCCTGCAACTTTTTTTTTCACCAATTTCATGGAACCTAGAGCAGACCTACCTGCTACTATTCCATCATCTTGCCTCCCCCATAACATACTGTTGATAGACTGTGCTTTTAGAAATTTTTAGGCATGGAAATATTTGTGAATGTGCCTTATAATAGTTATAGTTATTTAAGGAGTCACTATTTTGTCACGTTTTACCTTTCTTTGTGTCTTGCAGTATTTTGTCATAATTCTATTTATTTATAGCGATACAGCCTCTTCTCTCTTTTGATTACCATTTTCATGAAATAACTTTTCTCCATCCTTTCAGTTTCAAAATAAGAATCTGTTTATATCTGATTTGAATCTCTTATAGACACTAAATAGTTTAACCTCTGTTGGTTTTTATCCATTCAAGCTATCTCTGATTTTCATTGGGAAATATTATCCATATTCTATGTTCTCATTGGGAAATATTAATTATGGACTAGATTACTTAGTTTTGCCATGATGTTCTGTGCTGTCTCTAGGTCTTATATTTTCTCTTTCTGTGACTCCCACTTTTGTTGGCTTCTTCTTTTTTTTTTTGGCAGGCAGAGTTAGACAGTGAGAGAGAGACAGAGAGAAAAGTCTCCTTCCATTGGTTCACCCCCCAAAATGGCTGCTACAGCTGGTGCGCTGCACCTATCTGAAGCCAGGAGCCAGCTGCTTCCTCCTGGTCTCCCATGCAGGTGCAGGGCCCAGGACTTGGGCCATCCACTGCCTTCCCAGGCCACAGCAGAGAGCTGGGCTGGAAGAGGAGCAACCAGGACAGAACCAGACACCCCAAATGGGGCAGAACCTGGGGTGCTGGTGCCACAGGCAGAGGATTAGCCAAGTGAGCCACAGCACTGGCCTTTGTTGGATTCTTTTATGGTTACTTTTTGACACATTCTGAACACCTTCTCAAATGTCTTTGTGGGATTATATTATCATTTTGTCTATGGGGATTATAAATGTTGTTCTAAAGTGGTAATGATTCATATCAAGTTTATTCTGACTTAGGTGTATATGCATAAATAATTTTTCCCTGATCTGTGGTAACTAATAAAGTACTGAAATGTAATGTGTTGGAGTGAAATTGACATTTTGGGATTCAATGATTGTTTATTGCCCTTGTCTTTTCTGTTGAGGAACAGTGTTTTTTTATTCATGCTATTTGTTGAACTTTCTTAGTGTAGGGTTAATGTAATTAGTATAAAGTAAGCTGAAAATAGATCTTTGTAAAAATTAAGAGTGAGAATAGGGGAGAAAGGAGAAAAAAATGTGGGAGCATGGGCCACAGGGAGGATAAGGTGGGAAGTATCACCATGTTACTAAATCTACATGTATGAAATATATAGCTTAAATAAAATTTTAAAATATATTTCTCATTGGGAAATTTTATTCATGGACTAATGAATTAATTTTGGCAGCAAAGTACATAGTTTTGCCATGTTCTGTGTTGTCTTTAGGTCTTATATTTTCTTTTTTTCTTTTTATTTATTTTTTTTTTCCCACAGGCAGAGTGGACAGTGAGAGAGAGACAGAGAGAAAGGTCTTCCTTTTGCCATTGGTTCACTCTCCAATGGCCGCCACAGCCCAGCCAGTGTACTGTGGCTGGCACACTGTGCTGATCAGATGGCAGGAGCCAGGTGCTTATCCTGTTCTCCCATGGGGTGTAGGGCCCAAGCACTTGGGCCATCCTCCACTGCACTCCCTGGCCACAGCAGAGAGCTGGCCTGGAAGAAGGGCAACTGGGACAGAATCCAGCACCCCTACCAGGACTAGAACCTGGTGTGCTGGCACCACTAGGCAGAGGGCAGAGGATTAGCCTAATGAGCCGCGGCGCCGGCTAGGTCTTATATTTTCTTTTTTAATGTTTCCTACATCATTGGCTTCCTTTATGTTTAACTGATTTTTTTGTAGTGACTCATCCTGATTACTTTTGCATTTCCTCTTATATATAAAAATGGCTCTGTGGTTATTATGGGGATCATGCATATTGTTCTAAAGTTACAATGACTCATGTTAAATTGATACTACATTAAATGTATATGCATACAAAAATTTTATTCTTTGTAGAATTCATTTATAATAATTAATATTAAGTCTTTAAAGTTTATATTATTGATGACACAAATTATATCTTTGTATATTACAAACCATCAGAAGTGATTCATTTGAAAAATTATTTTATGATTCATTCATTTATTTGAAAACCAGAGTTACAGAGAGAGAGGGAGACACGGAGGGATGCCTTCCATCCATTATTAACTCCCCAGATGGCCACAACATCCAAGGCTGGGCCAAGACAAAGCCAGGAGGAAGGAACTTCATGTGGTCTCCCATGTGAATAGCAGGGACTCAAACTCTTGGTCCATCCCCCACTCCTTTGCCCAAGACATTAGCAGAAACCTGGCCTAGAAGTGGAGCAGTTGAGACATGAACCAGTGCCCCTGTGACATGCTGGCATCACAGGCAGAGGCTTTACACACTACACCACAATACCAGCCACTGGAAAACATTTTAACTATAAAACATTATCATCCTATCCTTTTCCCCAAAAAAAGTCATTGTTATATTTATTACATTTCATTGGATTTGAGGGTTTTTAAGGTAGGTATATTTTAAATATCTTACAGTTAGTCATAAAACTTGTAAAGAAACTTTTCCATTCACTGATGTGGGCTATTGTAATTTTAGGATAAGTATCTGAAAATCTATTTCCACCCATTTGTAAGTGCTGAAAATTAAATTTGCAGCCAGAAAAATAGCCTCATGGTCAAATAATTTAATTATCTCTGCATCTAACAGACACCACAAATAATCCATTAAGAGTTTTTGGAACTTCATTTCCACATATTTTATATCATAAGGTACATCCTATTTGTTACACTGATAACCAGTTCTGTAAGTCCTGCAATCATCCAGGTCTACATTAATGCCAGTTTCACAGTAGATCCAGTGAATAGTTTAGTGGAAGCTTTTACTAAGAGCTAACACTTGTTTTCAATTATATTCAATTTGCTAATGCAGTTTTTGAGATGAGAACATCTCTCTCTCTCTCTCTCTCTCTCTCTCTTTAAATAAAGGCCTACACATTGTGGTATAGTAGGTTAAGCCTCTGTCTGCAATGCTGACATCACATACATGTGCCGGTTCAAAACCTGGTGGCTGCACTTCCCACCTCTCTGCTGGTAAAGCAGAGGAAGAAGACCAATGAGCTTGAGCCCCTGGAACAATGAGGAAAACCAGGAGGAAGCTCCTGGCAACTGGATTTGGGCTGGTCCAGCCTGGCTTTTGTGGCCATTTGGGGAATGAATCAGCAGATGGAAGATTCTCTTTCTCTCGATCTCTTCCTCTGTGTACCTCTGACTTTGAAATAAATAATTCTTAAAAACAAAGAATTCTGAGCCTGGAGGCTAATTGTTCCTGTTGAGTATCTGATGCATTAGCTTAGAGGTATGAATTCATGTGGCTCAGAAAATGATTATGAAGGCTTTCAGAAGTTTGAGAAGATTATATAGCTTGCATATTAACTCATCAACATCACCAATAACTAACATACATACATCTGTCCAGAAAAAATAATTTGAGACATATTTGACAGTAAGTCATAGAGGGAGGAACATTGAAATTTCCTGTAATAAGAAATTTCTTCATGAGAATCACTGTAAAGAGCACACCAATAGATATTCTAAATACTATCTATAGCAATTACTATTTGAAGCCAATGACATCAGAATGTCACAGCCCCTCTCTGATGTTTTAAAATGGCAGTTTGCTTACCATTAACATTTTCAGTGTCTTGTCACTAATAGTTATATATGATCAACTAGCCTTAACCATCTGTCACTTGCAGCTGCTCCCTTCAGACAAGAAACATTTTAATTGAATTTGTTGTAAAGCAGTTTATATTAATATTACATTTCTAAACATACACTAAAATTTAAGACTCATTCATATGAAAATGCAGAAACACACTTGATAAAATCTGACATTCATAAAAGCTTTGCATGGAAGTGAACTGTCTCAATGTGATACAGAACACACATGAATACACTGTAGCCAACACCATACTTGGTGTTGTGAACATTTTACCAGGTGGGACACTTTCTCAGCATCAGAAACAAGACCATGAATTCTACCCTTGTTGTTGCTATACAGTATTATACTAGGGGCTCTTTGCTGTGGCATCAGGGACAATTGCACAGTGCTGTCAAGAGCTTTGGGTCTAAAGTGTAGTCTCTGCATCAATGGGACAGGATGCCTGGAGTTCTGGAGGCTGGCCCAGCTCTCACTCCACAGGTTACAGGAGACAGAGGGAAGATATGTCCCAGTGTTGGACTGGGGTGCACAGATTCCAGAGTTTAACACTGAAATGATCCAGTCTCCCAACAGCTAGTTCTAGCAAATCCACCAGCACCACCTACCCCTTCTCAGGACACTTGGCTTCCTGTACTCACCATTTCTGAGTTTCCAAGCTTCTGACTTCCTGTTCACAGACTGGCAGAGCCTGGCCCAACCACAGCTTCTCAGCAGCAGATGCTGGATACGACTGTTACATACTGCCTCTGACATGCCTAATTAGACAGTTTGAAAAGCTCTTGGGCACCTATGATGTCACAAAGCTGTAGCCAATCAGCATCTTCCATAGCACAGCATGTTTGGGCAGTGTAGGATGGGCAAGGACTTGGGGTTTTTGAGATGTGGGCATTGTGAAGGGAGAATCCTGGACTCAGCTCTGTAGCATGGTCTTCTGGGCCCCTGACATTCCAGGCAGATGCAAATGCTTCAACTCTATGTTCCTACAGGGAGCCTCTGTGAGCGGGATTGTACAATAATCTGCTTCAGGCTAGTTACCATTTATTCACTGTTTATTAATTCCTGTAATTCATTTTTCTTCATATTCTCAGATCATTTTTTGTCTAGTCATTCATTTTTATATATTGATTTTGATGATTGCTTAAATATGTTACATAATTTAAATTATTTTTATTCATTGATAAATGTTTCCTAATCTTCCTGTCATATACAATATTTTCTCTTTGTTTCTTGCTGGTATTTAGTAATCAATTTAATTTTTAAATATTTATTTATTTATTTGAAAGACAGAGTTACAGAGAAGCAGAGAGAGAGAGAGAGAGAGGAAGAGGGAGAGAGGTTTTCCATCCTTTGGTTCACTCACCAGATAGCCACAAATGTCAGAGCTGCAACAATCTGAAGCCAGGAGCCAGGAGCTTCTTCCAGGTCTCCCACGTGGGTGCAGAGGCCCCACTGCTAAATAGTTGATTCTTATACCTTATATTTCTTTTTTGTTATTTTAGTTCTCTGAATGCAGCCCCAGTGTAGTATCAAAGAGATAATGAGAGGAGGCAGCCTTGTCTTTGTGGACCCCCAAGGAAAAAGCCTTCAATGATATTGTATTTAGTTCTTTATTGTACATTCCTTTAAGACAATCTTGATCTGATTAAGCACATCTCTGTTTTTTTAACTATCTTGCTAACATTTTAGTTTATTTATTACTAGATACTGATGCTGAATTTTATTACATGCTTTGTAATCTAAATGATAATGTAACTCCTTGTATTCTTCACCTACAAGGGTGTTTGAGAATGTTAAATATTCTTGCACTTTTTAGTGTATCATTTTTGTTTGTTATTGATCCATTAGATTTTCATATATGACTTAATTTATATAATAATGTTTTGATTAAGATATTTGTATCTCCTTATGAAACAGGTGCTATTTAATTTCATTTTTATTTTATATCCTGCACCAAACTGAATCATATGTGGCTTCACAAAAGAAATTTTAAAATGTTTCATTTATGTTCACTTGGGGCAAGTGTGGGAAATGTGGTTTTTTTTAATTCCTTGAAAATATGAAATATTCCTTAAGTCTGGGTCTTCAACTTTGTTGCAAAGATTTTTTTCAAATTTTTCAAAACTTGGTTCAACTTTTATAGATTATATAGTATGGTTTCTTCTTAAAAATTTATGATATTTTAGTGTATTGGGAAGTTAGCTTTCAAAATGTACTGAATTTTAGTCTCTGTAGTTCAATTTTCACTCCTAAGGGTGTCATAAAATCCTGTTAGTATCTTTGTAAGTTCTATGAGCTCATAAAGAATGATTCTGTTTTAAATCCTGAAAATGGTTATTAACTGATTAATTTTAATATTTAAGATGTTTTGTCCTTATTTGCCTGTTCCTTTGGTACTTTTGTATTGTCAGCATTTCATTGGTATCTTCTATTTTTTCCAAATTTATGTTATTTTTTTTTCTTTTTATTTCTTGGGAACTGAAAGCACTGATTTTCAGTATTCTGACATTCACTTGAAAATAAAATTTTCTCTAAACACTGATTTATCTGCCTGTCCTTTATTTCCTGATGTATTTCAAATCCTGTCTTGCAGGCTCTGCCTGTACCAGTGGATCCAACCCTGTGTGGCTGCAGCCATGCCAGGCTCCATATGTCTCCATTCTGGTGCTGGAAACTCATTTGTTCTCCACAGTGTCACCATCTCAAACAATTGTAACCCACTTTTGCTCTTACATGTTGTCATTTGTTACGTCTCTGTCATCCATGACAGCTCTCAAAAGTCTCTGGTGTCTGCAGTTCCATCATTTTGTCTACAGCACATCTTTGAGTATTTCTCCCATGCCTGCATCTTGTGTCAGTCTTCCTGTTCTTCAGCCTATCTTCATGTAGCTGTGACTCTCCTCATATGTCTACATCACTAGTCCAGAGTGACTTTATTCTCTGTGCTTGCAACTCATGGCTCTCTTTGGATAACTCTCTGACCTTTGCCTGAGGTGTGTTCCCTCAGATGCCTACTTGTCATTCACTTGTCATTCACATGTCATTCATTATCTCCCCTGTGTCTCTAAAACCCCTATGACTGAAACCCATGGTTTTCTCTTGTATCTCCATGACCAGGGCCTGTACTCTAAGTTTCTCATTTGTCTTCATTTCTTCTGCTACTACTGAATGGCAACTGGGTCTCACTCATACAAGGTTTAGTTGTGAATAAAGCTACTTTGTATATTTTTATGTTATATTGTATGTCAGTATAAGATTCATACCAGCTGGGAAAACACATAGAAACCTATGTGCTGCATGGTGTGGTGATGCTATGATCGTCTTCCTAGGAACATATCACGATGTCTGTTAAGTGTATATTCTACTAATCATTCTCACCAGTAGTGAATGAGATTTCCTGCTATTCTGTATTCTGGGAAAGCATTTGTATTATTTGTATTCTCATGTTTATTTTTTGTTTAAGGGTAATTATCAAAATACATGATGCAATCTATCTTGTTGCTGTTTAAGTGTATTTTTCTTTAATGTTCAATGTGCTACTTTTTTCTATTAATTTCTAATATTAAAGATGTTCTATGTGCTTATTTATTATCTGTATATTTTATACGTTAATGTGTTTATGCATGCATTTTTAAATTAGAGAATTTGCTTTATGATTGAGTTTTAAGACTTCTTGCTAAATTTGCTTGCAATTCCTTAATTTTTAAAGGATTCATTCATTAATTTGGAAGACATGGTGAAACACACACACACCTACAGAGAGAGAGAGAAAGAGAGAGAGAGAGAGATTTCCCTTCTGCTGAATCACACCTTCAAATGGTTGCAACAACCAGCCTTGTGTCAACCCAAAGCTAGGAGGCAGGAACTCCATCCTAGTTTCTCACATGTGTGGCACAGCCCAAAGTGCTTGGGCCGTTATCTACTACTTTCCCATGTGCATTATCAGGGGGCTGGTTTGGAAGCTGAGAACTCAGGACTGAAGCTGTCAATTTGATAAGGAATTCCAGCATTGCAAATGATGACCTAACCTGCTGCATCACAATTCTAGCCCTCTACAATTCCTTTAAATATGTATTTTTATAATGTAGAAGTGGTTATAGTTGTATGTTATGAATATATTTATTTATATCTTTATAATAAATCAAAACTTATTTAAAAGGCAGAATAACAGAGAGAGAAGAGGGTCCAAGGAAATTCATCTTCCATCTACTTATTTACTCCTAAAATTGACAAAATGTTTGGGAATGGTTCAGACCCAAGCTAGGAGCCTGGAACTGCTTCTTGGTTTCACACACAAGAGAAGGGGCCCAAGCACTTGGGTCATCTACTCTTTTTCCAGGAGAATTACCAGGGAGCTGAATCTGGAGCAGAGCAACTGAGACCCAAATTGTGATTTTAGGGGATGCCAGTAATGAGGGGACAGTTTAACATCCTTTGCCACAAAGCTAGCCCCTATTAGTGTATTTTTAACCCATGAAATGTGCAAGTAAAATTGGATAGTACAGTAACTTTTATGTTACATATATTTTATTGCAATATAAATGGAATAATTAAATAACCTGCTTTCATTCCCAAAAAGTCAGATTTTAACCAAACCATATTTTCAGACAAGATCTTATGAATAAGTTTTGTTAATCTTAGAAGTGAATGATTTCTATTTTGTTACCTATTTAAATATGTTATTATAATATCAATATATATGCAATCATGCAATACAATTTCTTGATGGTTGTCAGTAATATTATTTTCCTAGAAGTTTTTTCCCAGTAGTCATAAGTCATTATTGAAGCAGCTGTTTTTTCTAAGTATTTGTTGAAAAAACATGATACTAGATCTCTTTAGTGCTTCTATTTAACAAAATGATTAAATGTTTGTACTGTTCAATAGCTATATTTTAATATAAGAAATATGAAATAATCTTAGTTGATTACTGATATGGCAATTCTCTTTCACTACAAGAATGCTGTTGTGAGATCCCTTGTCCAAGAAGAAATACCCTTGGATAATCTGGCACAAATCCCCATGGTTCCCCTCATCTGTTACTCACAAACAAGCACTGATTAGTGAAAGAAAAGATAAAGGAAATCTCAATGGAGTCTGTCCCACATCATTATACTTGGGCTTCCAGAATTGTGTTTTTTTTTTTAACTTTTATTTAATGAATATAAATTTCCAAAGTACAGCTTATGGATTACAATGACTTCCCCCCCATAACGTCCCTCCCACCCGCAACCTTCCCCTTTCCCACTCCCTCTCCCCTTCCATTCACATCAAGATTCATTTTTGATTCTCTTTATATACAGAAGATCAGTTTAGCATACATTAAGTAAAGATTTCAACAGTTTGCTCCCACACAGAAACATAAAGTGAAAAATACTGTTTGAGTACTAGTTATAGCATTAAATCTCAATGTACAGCACACTAAGGACAAAGATTCTACATTAGGAGTAAGTGCACAGTGACTCCTGTTGTTTACTTAACAAGTTGACACTCTTGTTTTTGGCATCAGTAATCACCCTAGACTCTTGTCATGAGCTGCCAAGGCTATGTATGGAAGCCTTTTGAGTTCACCGACTCTTATCTTATTTAGACAAGGTCATAGTCAAAGTGGAAGTTCTCTCCTCCCTTCAGAGAAAGGTACCTCCTTCTTTGATGACCCGTTCTTTCCACTGGGATCTCACTCACGGAGATCTTTCATTTAGTTTTTTTTTTGTTTTTTGTTTTTTGTTTTTTTTTTTTTTTTTGCCAGGGTGTCTTGGCTTTCCATGCCTGAAATACTCTCATGGGCTTTTCAGCCAGATCCGCATGTCTTAAGGGCTGATTCTGAGGCCAGAGTGCTGTTTAGGACATCTGCCATTCTATGGGTCTGCTGTGTATCTCACTTCCCATGTTGGATCATTCTCTCCCTTTTTGATTCTATCAGCTAGTATTTGCAGACACTAGTCTTGTTTATGTGATCCCTTTGGTTCTTAGTCCATTATGATCAATTGTGAACAGAAATTGATCACTGGGACTAGTGAGATGGCATTGGTACATGCCACCTCGATGGGATTGAATTGGAATCCCCTGGTATGTTTCTAACTCTACCATTTGAGGTAAGTCAGCTTGAGCATGTCCCGAATTGCACATCTCTTCCTTCTCTTATTCCCACTCTTATATTTAACAGTGATCACTTTTCAGTTAAGTTTCAGCACTTAAGAAGAATTGTGTATTGATTACAGTATTCAACCAAAAGTATTAAGTAGAACAAACAAAAAAATACTAAGAGGGATAACATATCAAGTTGCTCATCAACAGTCAGGGTGAGGGCTGATCAAATCCCCATTTCTCATAGTGTTCATTTCACTTTAACAGGTTTCCTTTTTGGTGCTCAGTTAGTTGTCACCTATCAAGGAGAACAAGTGGTATTTGTCCCTTTGGGATTGGCTTATTTCACTCAACATAATGTTTTCCAAATTCCTAACAGGGATCACTTTTCAGTTAAAATTTAAACACCTAAGAATAATTGTGTGTTAATTACAGAGTTCAACCAATGGTACTAGAACAAAAAAAATACTAAAATGGATAAAGTATTACATTGTACATCAACCGTCAGGACAAGAGCTGATCAAGTCACTGTTTCTCATAGTGTCCATTTCATTTCAACAAGTTTCCCCTTTGGTGCTCAGTTAGTTGTCGCCGATCAGGGAGAACATATGATATTTGTCCCTTTGGGACTGGCTTAATTCACTCAGCATGATGTTTTCCAAATTCCTCCATCTTGTTGCAGAATTGTGTTTTTTAACATATGTTTTATTATAATGAGCATAAAGTGAAGATTATGTCAAAAACTTGTTCTTCTAATTTAGGCAGTGAACACACTGGGAGTAGTCATGGTGGAAGAAAAGCTGCAAGTGAATACTGTATTTCTATTAATACTTACTAATTTCTTTGAAAATTGGAGTTACAGAGAGAGAGAAGGAAAAGTAGAGATATAAAATTCCATTCACTGATTCACTATTCATCCATTTCCCTAAATGGCTGCAACAGTCAGAGCTGTGACAGACTGAAGACAGGAGCCTGGATTCAGCTCCTTGTTAATGCAGATCCTCATAGGCAACAGTGATGGCTCAAGTAATGGGGTCATGCTTTTGTAATACCTGGATTGAATTCTTGGCTCCCAGCTTTTCACATATTTGGGGAGTAAACAAGTAAGTGAGAGTGCTTGCTGTCACACAAATGATCGATTGATAGATCTATCTATCTATTTATATCTATCTATCTACCTATCTATGCATGAGATTATAAATCCTGAACATGGCACTAGAGACAATAAGCACCCTGTGGATTTACCTCACTATGTTAATTTTTCTACATTCTCTGTCCTATGACATCACAGATTTGCAAATCAGCCTTGGTTGGAGTAATTATATTGTCATATGTTAAAAGTATCCCCCTCCTTTGGAGAGTTGATTTACCACTTTAAATTGCAAGTTACAACACATTATATGTGTTATCATGAAGCTCTGAAGAGTTTAAAGAAAAAAGTCAGGCAGGTGAACAAGTAGAGCCCAAAGAATCTCTTTCTGTTGTAGCAATATCATGGGTGTTTTGGTAGTTTCACATTTTTTTAATTTTTGTTTTTAAGATTGATTTATGTATTTGAAAGAATTACAGAAGGAAAGAGGAGTGTGGAGAGACAGAGATAGAAAAGGAGGGAGAGAGAGAGAGAGAATCTTCCATCTGCTGCTCCTCTCCCCCAGATAGCCTCGATGACTAGTACTGGGTCAAGAGAAAGCCAGGAGCTGGGAACTGTTTTCAGGTCTATCATATGGGTGGTAGAAGCACAAACACTTGGGCCATCTGCTGCTTTCCCCAGGCCATTAGCAGGAAGTTAGATTGAAAGTCAAACAGCCAGGATTCTAATAGACATCTCTATAGGATACTGGTGTTCCAGAGAGAAGCTTTATCCACTATGCCTCAAGGCATACAGTTTTTTACTGTTTTGAAATTTTAAATAATCTCATTTGCAGATTCCAGACAAATGTTGCATCTCTCAACTTATACATACTGCCTGAATGAGGTGAAGTAATTGATATAATCTCTAAATGCCCGAACCTCCAAATCCATAAAATCATTTCATGGCACAATATACCATCCATTGACTTCATTTTCATGCACCAATTATTAAAATTCTGGAATTTTACAGGAAAACATGGAAATAATGTAGTTCTTTATTTTCATAAACATAATGGGGGAAAACACTGGGGCATAGACCTAGGACATAATGTGTTTTTGTTTAGAGAGAGAATATTAGTGTCAAAATAGTACAATAAAAAACAGTGGTGGGCTGGTGCCTGCTGGCATCCCATATGAATACAAATTAAATTCAAGATGCATTGATTGCAATCTAATTCCTTGCTTATGTGCTTTGTAAAGCAGAAAAAGATGGCCCAAGTATTTGGGCCCTTACCACCCAAATGAGAGACCTGGATGGAGTTCCAGGCTCCTGGCTCCAGAGCCATTTGGGGAGTGAACCTGAGAATGAAAGATCTATTTCTATTTCTCCCTCTGTATCACCCTGTTTTTCAAATCAGTTAATTAAATCTTAAAAGAAATGATGGGTAGGGTGGGTGCTGTGGCTTAGCAGGTAAAGCCACTGCATACAGTGCTGGCATCCTATATGGACATGGGTTTGAATCCCAGCTGCTTCATTTCCAATCCAGCTCTCTGATATGGTCTGGGAAAGGAATAGAAGATGGCCTGAGTCTTTGGACACCTGCAACTGTGTAGGATACTTCAAAGAAGCTCCTGGCTTCAGATTGGCACAGCTCTGGCCAATGTTGCCAATTGAGGAGTGAACCAACAGATGGAAGATCTCCCTCTCTCTCTCTTTCTTCCTCTCCTTCTCTCTCTGTGTAACTCTTTCAAATAAATAAATAAATCTTTAAAAGAAAAAAAAAAGAAATTATGGGCAAGTCAAATAAAAACCATGGATGTCTTTGGGTGCTGATGTGGAGAATTAGTGTATCAAATTCTCTCCAGATTTTTTAGATTGCTTTTTGTGTTTTGTGTGTTAATGTAGAAACATTTTTAAGTCATTCCCTTTATTCTTTGAAAGGAACCTTCCCTTCAAAACCCTGGTGGATTATTGTATGAGCTCCTCAAAGCCTTAGCATGGGAGATTTTTTCCTCACAATTATGCTATTTTCCTTACATTGATTATTTTCTACTTTTTCATTCCAAATAATTGATAAGTTTTCACATACCTAAGAGTTTTCAAAATATTTTAATGAAGCATTTTTACTGGGCTATAGTGTCCTAATTTTTATAGTGTTTTTTTTTCCATAAAATTGCCAAAGTTTTCATTATTTTTGATACATTTAGGCAGAAGAAATTCTATTTTGAAATCATTTTGTACAATTCTAAATATAAATGCATAATAGATAACTGTTTTAAAATTGAAGAGAACCAACAATGTATTCTTAGGCAAATCAACTACCAACCAAACTCTGTATTTCATTCTCCTCAGGATTGATATTTGAAAAAAAAAATATTATTATTAGCTAAACATAAATTTAGTAGTAAAGGAAAACCTAAGACAGAAGTCAAAGTTTCCATTGTATTTATTTATCATTATATTATTAATTAATTAATATTTGCTTCAACTCTAATCTCGCCAACATATTAATCTCATCGAAGTTATTTGAAATATATTTACTAACATATATTTTTAATCATTTTATTGCAATAAAAATTTAGATCATTAGTTTTTACCATGCCAATGAATGATAGATTAAAGAGGGGTCGGCACCATGGCACAGTAGGTTAATCCTCTGCCTGTCGTGCCAGCATCCCATATGGGCACCAGTTTTAGTCCCGGCAGTTCCACTTCCAATCCAGCTCTCTGCTATGGCCAGGGAAAGCAGTAGAAGATGGCCCAAGTCCTTGGGCCCTGCACCCACGTGGGAGACCAGCAAGAAGCACCTGGCTCCTGGCTTCAGATTGGTGCAGCTTTGGCCATTGCAGCCATTTTGGGAGTGAACCAACAGAAGGAAGAACTTTCCATCTCTCTCCCTGTCTGTAACTCTACCTCTCAAATATAAAAATATAATAAAATCTTTAAAAAAAGATAGATTAAAGAACTTAGCTTAATCATCCATGAATAACAGCAGCTAATAAATGAAATATCTCACACATCTCATAATGCATGATTTCAAATTTAGTTTAATGGCATTTATTTAATCAATTTAGTAACATTATGAATTTCTATTCATAAGAGTATGAACATTTCATTTAAATGTCTGAATGATATATTACTGAACAGGAAGCATAATATTCATTTGAAAAATGGCCAAGATTTGGATAAATATGTGTGCATGTATATATAATACAGTGATCTTAAAAAAATGGAAAATTCATATAATTAACTATGAATGGACTTAAAATGTATTTTGCATAAAAATAAACTTTTAAAAAAGTTTTCTTCATTTTCAACTACTTGTAAAGAAAAGAGAGGAAGAAAGAGATCTTTCATCATCTAGTTCTTTCACAATTATCTTCAACAACCAGGGGTTGTCCAGGCCAGAGAAGCCATGAACATTATCTTGTCCTCCAACTAGGGACACAAGAGCACAGATACTTGGCATTATTTTCAGCATCCTAGGATTCATTAACAGGGAGATGGATCAGAAGTGAAGCAGTCAGGACATGAGCCAGCACTCTAATATGGGTTGCAGGTGTCCTTTGTGGTGAGCTGCAAGATCTGCCCCCAACTTCTTTTAATTCTATTTTTCTATTTTTGCATAGATATTTTGAAGTATCCCCATATATGTATGTGTGTTTATATGTATACATATATATGTATATGTTTATATGTATACATATATGTGTATATGTTTATATGTATATATATATGATGGCAAAAGACAGTAAAGCATATAAACAGCATATATTAAAATGGATAATACAAAAACAAATTATTTCAATGTACAACTTTCAAATTAGGAGGTAGAGAACAACTTTATCCACACTGGGGTAAATAATGTTAAACCTTTCTCGTTACCATATAAACCACATATTCCTTTCTGAAGAGTCATGAGATTTTATTCAAATAATTTTATGAGGAATTTAAATGTAATTCCTTTGATATTATCCACGAGGACTGAAAAAAAAACTGAGACTTTGAACAGATGCAACAATTTCTTAGGGATATTTTAAGCGACTAATTTAATTTTGAAAATGAGGGTGGCATGAACAGTTAGGGGTCAGGTTGAATGAGGCTTCTCTGATGAACTTACAGGATTATAACTCCTTAACTCCACCCCTCTTCATCTCTATATGTGTGAAATAAAAATTCAAATTTAGCCCTCCAAGCACACCCAACATAAAATGATAGGAAACGCATGGTAAACTTCTACATGAATCTTGGGTCTGTTCTCTCTCCCACACCCACAATGGAATTAACCTTTTTCATTAACACTGTCAAATATGTACTTTCAACAGAATCTTACAGAGAGAGAATAACTTAATATTTTAATGGTTTCAAATTCCAAATTATGATGTTTCTTTTTCACATTTAAAGATAGGTTGATGCACTTGAGACAAAGCAGCTCTGTGCAAGCATCTAATAAGGGACTGTCACTCCTTGAATATGTTGACAATATAGAGGTATGACTAAAAAGTTATTGTAATCTAAATTACACTAGAGAAATTAGTAATTTTGTAAAAAGTATGCAATATAAATATGTGTGTTTGTGATCACACTTGAAGATTGAGATTTTATGATTCTGAAGCACACACAGTATTTACCCCTATCTTTATTGAAAAATTTGTAATATGGTGACTAAATATGCTGTAGCTCATTTGGAGTGAACATCACTTTGAGCAAGGATTTCTTTAAAAAAAAAAAGATTTCTCTATTTATTTGAAATTCAGAATTTCAGAGAGAGAGAGAGAGAGAGATCTTCCATCAGCAGGTTCACTCTTCAAATGGTCACATCAGCCAGGGCTAGGCCAGCCTGAAGCCAGGAGCCTGGAGTTTCTTCTGAGTGTTCCACATGGATGCAGGGGCCCGAGGACTGGGGCCATCCTCTGCTACTCTCCCATACATATTACCAGAGAGTTTGAGTAGAAGTAGGGGAGCCAGGACTCTAAAATAAAAGCACATACATGATGCCTATATCACAGGAGGTGACTTAACCCACTGCACAACAAAGCCAGCCATCTCTGCAGCAAGGATTTAAAAATAAAAAAACTTTGATGTTAAGCTTTTAACTTTCTGCAGTACAATTACATTCACTTAACAACATTATCAGAATTGTATATAAATTTAACAAATGAATTATTACAAAATAAAAATGGCCATACATTATTCATTTTTCTATTATAATTCCCAGTATTTTCAGCCTTTTGTGATTGTGCATTCTCTTCTTCAGTTCCTTCTGATAACTGAGCTACAAAAGAATGAGACTATGCCTTGCAGACTGAGCTGGGTCATTCTCACTTCTAGTACAGCTCCACATTTCAGCTATGCCACCCCAATGCAGGGGTACAAGCTGTTTCCCTGGTGCTTTAAGAAGAGTACGATTTAGCAGTTTGTCTTCACCACTAGTAGTTTTTAAACTGGTATTTTAAGCCACAAGCAGCAGGAAGAGGCTGGGCATGCAGAATGGCAGCAGAAGCAGGCCCTTGCTCACCTGTGTCAGCCAGGCCACCCTGCCCTATGTGGACCTGTAGTTCTAGAAGGTGAACCAGAACCTGATCTCCAGCATGAAGATGTACAGAAACCACAGCATCACGGCATAGCCATGCTTGGCTCTGTGCATCGTGGTGCCCTCATGGCCACCTAGCTCAGTGCCAGGAGGAAGCTCAAGTCACCCACCCAGCACAGGGTTGCACTTGCTGATCTTGACTGCCTCTGGTTCTGTTCCACCAGGTGTGTGTCCATGACAGCCATGCTGCCTATCATCACCAGTGAGGTCAGACCACTTGTGATGGTGGTTCCAGGGAGATAGTACCATGCTCAGCCTGGGCACACATGATTCCCATGTGAGGCTAGACAAGGCCCTAAGTGGATGGGAGAACTACAGTGATTAGCAGCTCTCTACCTACAGGGGTGACTTGGTATAGTCAGGCACCCAGGCACCCTGTGTCCAGCTGCCTTCAGGGTGTGGCTGTTCTGGCCTGGTATGTTTGGAACATGGGGAAGACCAGAAGAGGCCAGGTCAGCTTGCAGGCCAGGCAGCCAAACCCATCCCCACATGGTGTCTCCTGCTGCATGAAGTATTTTTCCAAGCTCACCACCTGAGCCCCCTGTTACATGCTGGCACCAGTGCAGGAGCAGAGGGCTGGAGTCATTGGGGCAGAGCCTCCAGGGGGAGCTGCAGGCCCACCTGAGATACTGAGACTTTCCACTCCCCACAAGGAAGGAAATGGAACTCACACAGGTGGTTCTACAGGGTTTCATGCATCCCTGAATTCCCAACATTTGTTCCTGCTGCACCTGTACAACTGTCCACCCTGAACTCCCAGCAGAGATCAAATCCTCTGGTTCTGCAGGTGCCATCTGTCCCCACCAGAACAGGTTGGCTCACTTCACTGAACCAGGAGGCCCGGCAGATCTTGTCCAGCATCCTGCATGGGGTTCTGGCTCTAGATTTGAGAGGACCCTTATATCACCACCTCTGCCTTGCAACCCCAGCCACCTCCTCCCTGCAAACACTTCCATTCCCTGCTGTCTGCCTTAGAACAACCTGCTTGGAATACATGTTAGGAGGCTACTGACATTGCCCATGTCAAATATAGTACTAATAGTTTTCTGGTATTCAGTTTAGGCTCCTAGTTTTGTGGTGAAGGCGTTGTCATCCATGCTGTGTAACAAAGTTGCAGCCAGAAGAGGGGGAACTCTGCAAAGCAAGAAGTCAATGACTAAACTGAAGCCATTCTCTGCTGTGTTTAATAGTCTGAATGATGTAGTTATTGGGTTTGGGTGTGGGGATCATGAATATCAATGCTAAGCAAAATTGTTTCTTGTAAAAAAATGAATACAGGAGGTGACTGGAGAAATGAGAGGGGAATGTCCTAAAAACTGTATAGAGAAAAATGTTATTAGGAACATGTATAATGAGTTTTATGAGAAAATAGAAAGAGCATGCAGGTGCTTGTTCTCACAGACCCTCCCTTGCCTTACACAGGAGTGTATGATGAAACTGGTAAGTACATAGTTAATACTACGGCAAGTGGACTGATGTACAAGCACTGACATTCTTACAAAGGTTAGATGTTATGCCCCTGCTTGGAAATATAGAACAAAGGAACAAGGAACTTTTAACATTAGGCAATGCAATAGGTCCTGTAAGAAACATTTTAAAATAAATCCATTAACCTTAAAAATCTTAGACTTTTTGTCTAGCAACTTTAGATAAGATAAGCAAGTTTCATATAGCTGAGGCATTCACTATGCATAGAGGAAAGATTAATGGGAAGGTTATGATGAGGCCATGAAAGGAAAATGAAACAAAACATGATTAATAGAGAAAGGTTATGCATAGACATTCACTTGTGATGTGCTCTTTCTCTGAAAGAATAGAGGCTTAGAAGGAAGAAGGCTAAATGAAGAATATGTGTAAAAAGAGTATAAGGTAAAGCTGTGAGAAGGAACAGCAGAATGATGCCTCCCCTTGCTAATTAAATCTCATCTCCTTATCTTGTCTCTTCACTGGCACCCCCCCTCCTTGGACCTGCCACGGCTGGACCATGGCAGTTTTGTCCTGGCTGTGTCTCAGTTGTTGCTGGTATTTGGGGAAATGAATGAGAAAATAGAAGAGCCCTCACTGTCAACTTTCTGTCTCTCTCTCTCTAATACTTTTTTAAAAATGTTTAAATAATCAGTGTTCTAATACCTCTTACAGTAACACAGTACCTTCTTGTCATTCTTCATATTCAGGATTCCTTTGGAAGTATTCAATTATTTGAAATGAATTTTGAATACCTATTTAAATTTAAGAAAAAAGGTATAGTTAGTTTCAAATAGTAACTGAGAAAACTTTTAATCAAAAAACACGATCCCAAGTTAATCTATCCAGGTACATTTGGGGACTGAGCCAGCAGCTTAAAGATTTTCTCTCTCTCTCTCTTTCTCCTCCCTCCATTCCTATCTGTATGTAGCTCTGCATTTAAAATAAATAAATCATACAAAAATTATTTTCAAGACAAATGCAAAACAGAAACAGTTTGAGACATAATACAAACCTAAATAACTAATCTCCATCAGAGCTGCACTTCAGGAAATGTTCAAAAGTTTCTTCCAGAGGAGGAAAATGATGCCAGATGGAAATACTTGACTACATGGGGTATGTACTCTTTAGAATACTATACCGCAGTAAGAAACAATGAAATCCAGTCATTTGCAAAAAAATGGAGGAATCTGGAACACATCATGCTGAGTGAAATAAGACAGTCCCAAAGGGACAAATACCATATGTTCTCCCTGATCGGTGACAACTGACTGAACACCAAAAAGAAAACCTGTTGAAGTGAAATCGACACTATAAGAAACAGTGACTTGATCAGCATAGCCCAGATTGTTAATGAACAACTTAATACATTATCCCTCTTAGTAGTTTTTTTTTGTCTGTTCTACTTAATATGACTGGTTTAATTCTGTAATTAATCCACAGTTATTCTTAAGTGTTGAAATTTAACTGAAATGTGATCCCTGTTAAACATAAGAGTGGGGATAAGAGAGGGAAGAGATGTACGATTTGGGACATGCTCAAGCTGACTTGCCCCAAATGGTAGAGTTAGAAGCATACCAGGGGACTCCAATTTAATCCCATCAAGGTGGCATGTACCAATGCCATCTCACTAGTCCAAGTGATCAATTTCTGTTCACAATTGATCATAATGAAAGGGCTAATAGTCAAAGGGAGCTCATAAACAATGTAGTACCTGCTAATATTAACCGATAGAATAAATAAAGGGGAGAGTGATCCAACATGGGAAGCGAGATACTCAGCAGACTCATAGAATGGAAGATGTCCTAAACAGCACTCTGGCCTCAGAATCAGCCCTAAAGGCATTCGGATCTGGCTGAAAAGCCCATGAGAGTATTTCAGGCATGGAAAGCCAAGACACCCTTGAAAAAAAAAAAAAAAAAAAAAAAAAAAAAAAAAAAAAAAAAAAAAACACCTAAATGAAAGATCTCTGTGAGTGAGATCCCAGTGGAAAGAACAGGTCTTCAAAGAAGGAGGTACCTTTCTCTGAAGGGAGGATAGAACCTCCACTTTGAATATGACCTTGTCTAAACAAGATAAGAGTCGGAGAACTCAAGGGGCTTCCATAGCCTTGGAAACTCATGACTGGTGCATAGGGAGATTACTGATGCCATAAACAGGAGTGTCAATTTCTAAAGTCAACAACAGGAGTCACTGTGAACTTACTCCTCATGTAGGATCTCTGTCCTTAATGTGCTGTACATTGAAGCTTAATGCTACAGTGAGTACTCAAACAGTATATTTCGCTTTGTGTTTCTATGGGGGTGCAAACTGTTGAAATCTTTACTTAATGTATACTAAACTGATCTTCTGTAAAAAAAAAAAAAAAAGAAATTATTAATTCCCAACTTGACTCTCGCTGGGATTAAACATGACAATAGGTCTGATCTGATTTCATCATCATTTAAAAAATCATCTATTATTTTTCACTTTATGTTTGTGTGGGAGCTAACTGTTGAAATCTTTACTTAATGTATGCTAAACTGATCTCCTGTATATAAAGAGAATTGAAAATGAATCCTCATGTGAATGGAAGGGGAGAGGTAGTGGGAAAGGGGAGGGATGCGGGTGGGAGAGATGTTATGGGGGGGAAGCCATTGTAATCCATAAGCCGTACTTTGGAAATTTATATTCATTAAATAAAAGTTTAAAAAAAAACTAAATGAAAGATCTCTGTGAGTGAGATCCCAGTGGAAAGAACAGGTCTTCAAAGAAGGAGGTACCTTTCTCTGAAGGGAGGAGAGAGCCTCCACTTTGAATATGACCTTGTCTAAACAAGATAAGAGTCAGAGAACTCAAGGGGCTTCCATAGCCATGGAAACTCATGACTGGTGCATAGGGAGATTACTGATGCCATAAACAGGAGTGTCAATTTCTAAAGTCAACAACAGGAATCACTGTGCACTTACTCCTCATGTAGGATCTCTGTCCTTAATGTGCTGTACATTGAGATTTAATGCTCTAACGAGTACTCAAACAGTATATTTCCCTTTGTGTTTCTATGGGGGTGCAAACTGTTGAAATCTTTACCTAATGTATACTAAATAAAAATTATTGATCCTGATCCCTGTTCTCTGGAAGCCCAGTCATGATTCTTAATTGACTTATTGATTCGTGTCTCACATTAACCACTCATGAAGTGGTGAAACCCAGGTAATGTGCCAGGTGGGCTAGTAAGATGGGTAAGTCAGGGCTCTTCAGAGAAGTGATTTTCATTATTAACTAATAGTTTCATGCTTACCCCACTGCTTTGTAATACATACAGTGACATACCTATAGAACAGGTAGACAAATCAGCAGCCATTCTTCTACAGGAAAATTAAATTAGGTCATTTATCAACTGCTGGGTGATTTCAGATAGTTACTTATCTCAAAATGAAGCCTCCACTGCGTGTGTCAAATCTGTAGCTCAGCCCCTAAAGTTCCCTCAAGTTTGGGAGCATAATTAGTCAGTTTTGTTTCTCCTGTCTTCCTGATATGCTATTTTAATTTTCAGAAATTTCCAACAAACCGAGAAAATGGCCTTTAGTCAGGTATGGCTCAATAAAATGATTTATTTTTCTTCCTTGGAATAAAGTAGTCACTTGTTCAAAGCAATTAACTTTGATCTTCTGTACATATAGTTAATTGAAAATGAATCTTGATATGAATGGAATTGGAGAGGGAGCAGGAGATGGGAGGGTTGTGGGTGGGAGGGAAGTTTTTGGGGGGTGAGCCACTGTAATCCAAAAACTGTACTTTGGAAATTTATATTTATTAAATAAAAGTTAAAAAAAGAAAGCAATTAACTTGACAGAACAGGCTCTAAAACTAATAAAATAAATGTTCTCTAGATTAGTGTGTATATGATCATGGTTCTATAATAATAATAACCAGCAACCATATGTGATTATATGGATAAAGAAAAAAGCACATAAGGACCCACAATAGATGCTAACATTGGTTAACATTGGAGTGAGCATTCAGATGAGTGAAGAGTGCACAAATTTTCATAAGATCTAATACATTATTTATGTAATGCGTATAACATTTCAAAAATTACTTTAGCTGTTTTGTAAATATTCACTTGTTTAATCGCATAATAACTATTTGACATTGGTTCCATTGTTATCTCCACTCTATAGATGAGAAAAATAAGACCTGGGAATTCTATTATCACTTGGGCAATCTGAGTATGTGGCAGTGCTGAAATTTAACACCATTGACTGGGCTCACCTGTGTTATGCTCTGCAGTCAGTATTAAAGGAGATACCAACAAATAAGAGTTTCTCATGGTAGTGAGATTCCAGATAATTTTTTACTCTTTCAGGTATTATTCTGATATCTTATGAAGAACATGAATAATTAATACAATGGGAAAAAATAAAAATACTAGTTTGGTACATCAGATCAGTACAAGGTCTAATTTATTCATTTAGAAAGAATTTGTTGAGTTATTGCTATATTCTAATAAGTATGTTAAGAACTTTACATATATGTGTGTGTGTGTATATATATATATATATGGCTTTAATTTTTAGTGACAATTTACATGATAATTAGGTATTTCAGTGGGAAGCAAGAGACTTGAATATCTGTGAAAATCTTCTGAAACAGTTATTTTCAATTTTCATTTTCATTTCCATTTATAAGACCCCTTCTGTCCAGATTTTTCCAAAAATTTGTACCACTTCATAAGCATTCCTGGAGTCTATGTAAACATCCCCTCTTGGCCCTCAAGAAGTTTTAGAGTGTGATTGAGGGTATACAACTCAGAGGTCTGAGCAGATAGGTTTATAGGTAATCTGTCATTTTCACATATTGAATGACTATTACCATCCATAATTGCATAATCATTATATTTCCCCTCCATGACTCAAGTTTAACCATCACAGAGAGCCACATCCCCTCATGTAAAGGACCATCTCTCATATCTGCTTTCATACTCTACAATACCTTAACAGTTATGATCAGGTATTGTTTTACAGGCTCCCACCTTTTATAAAATTCAGCTAGGTTTGTACAGCATTGATTGTTAAATTAATCTTTTCCAAAAGAATGACCTCCTATTTTAAATTCTGGAATTAGTCAATTATATTTATCTCTTTGGTTTAGATTTTTTTTTGAAAGATAGAGTTACAGAGAGAGGTAAAAACAGAGAGAGGTCTTCCATCCGCTGGTTAAATCCCCAGATGGCTGCAACAGCCAGAGCTGCACCAATCCAAAGTCAGGAGCTGGGAGCTTCATCTGAGTCTCCATGTGGGTGCAGGGGCCAAAGCACTTGGGCCATCTTCTACCACTTTCCCAGGCCATAGTAGAGAGCTGGATTAGAAGAGGAGCAGCTGGGACTAGAACCAGCACTCATATGGGACATTGGCTCTTCAGGCCAGGGCTTTGACCAAATAATTTGGGTGTTTCAGTCAATCATTGAAGCAATGCAGTCCACCTATTTTGTTTTCTTCCCCCGTTCGGATTTTCCACTGATAGGCAAAGTGGTTTCTGCTTTCTGTGTCTGGTGGCCAGATCTAGAAATCACATTTTAAGTCAGCATCACTAAAACTTGTGTGGTCATGGGGAATTTTACTGAGAATGGTATAGGAATTGTAAACCAGTGTGACAAGCCTGTGCAATTTAGTAGATAGCTCTTAATTCCTGTAATAATCTATAAAACACATCAGATTTCTTTACTAGTAAAGCTGTTTCAGCTTAATTTTTAGAGGCATAATTTTAACCTTTCTTTACTTCCCTCTTTTGCCCATACTGAAGAGTCAATATGATGTTGTTGTTGTTCTCTCTGGAAATTTTAGGACTCATAGCTGCCCATTATTTACTGTGAGTATCTGTCCTAATTTTAATAATTAGATTTGCTGAAGTGATTGGTTCCCACCTCTGGAATACATAGGAAGGAACTTCACATTTCTCCTGTACCTAATTTAACTTTTTCTTTCAAAAGCAACATTTTTTCTTACATTTGTTGAATATTTAGTGGAGGGATAAGCTTATGATTTTAAAATAAATGGAATGTATGTCATAGTAAAAATTAAAAAAAGAATAAGAAAGAATGTAGGAGAGAGAGTGGGAGCTTGGGTAGGGTGGATATTATGGTGGGAATTATCAGTATGCTCCTGAATCTGTACATAAGATTACATGAAATTTGTTCCCTATTATAAAAATTATTAAAACTAAAAAAAAAAATAGGACCTGAAAGTCATCCTTATTTACCCCAGACATTTTTAATTTTTCTTTGTATAATTTTATATCCTATGTTTGGCAAGCAAGGGAGAACTAGGCTGACCTGGAATCCACAAGGAATATTTAATCCTCCTCTTTTTGTTCCAACTCTAGATATATTAAGTGCTCCAGGAAGGACCTCTCAAAAAGGAATCACTGACTACCACCACCCCAGTCCTCATCAAAGATCAAGAGGTGAATTATCTTCATTTTTCTAACTCTGAACATTTTTTGGAAATGCCCTGGCTTTCCACAGTGGTAAAATGCCGTGGCTCTAATAGCTTTCACTGGCTTTAGAGTCACTCCTTCCCTCTTTGTAGTTTGCTGGCCCCAGTGAGCTTTCATGTCTCTTTGAAGAGGCCTTGTTTTTAACATTTTGTGTATTATTTTTTCCACTGTGGATATGAATTTTTCCATATGCTATTTTTTAATCCTCCTTCCTTCACACAAAGATTTTTTGAGCTTCTGTGTGTCTATGTGGCTAACTTTAATTTTGACATATCTAATTTAAAAAACATTGTCTCAGCTGACTCTCAGGGCTGAGCCCAGCATATTTTCTTATTTGATCTCTAAGCCTTTGTAAGAATGCAGAGGGATTTTTCTCTTTCTTTTGATGTTGAAGTTCAAATGTCTTTGATGCATTTTGTGATCTCAAGGTTGATTTTTTAAAATTTTTTTCATCATTACCTCCCTTACGCCTTACAATTTTACTCTGGGGAATTATCACATTAATGATCTTTGGGATGTTGTCCTTAGGTGAGGAGATTCACAGTCCAGCAATGTCTTCTCTTTCCCAAATTTTCATAGCCTCCCTCCCGATCATCCCATTTTTCTCTCTTGCAGATAATATGTTCATTAAAGGCATCACTGCAACCCAGGTATAGTAGCTGAGTTGCAAGAATTGATCTAAATGTTTTGTCAGACTAAGTGGGTTTTTTGAAATTGGCTTCATTTCTTTCTTGAAGTTTCTGACTTCAATACTTATAAAGGAAGCTTACTAAGACAACATCTCCCTGAAACATTGGGACTTCCTGAGGTAGATGCATAATATATGTCATCTGTTTAAGCAGAATAAGAACGTTTTCTACATTATTTTTTTTACATTTTTGCTTTTTTCAATTTTGTTCATAAATCAGGATGTGCGGTACGTTCAGCCTTTCCATATTTTTAAACCCCTCTTTCCTTGTCTCCTCTCCCCATGATGCTCATTCTGGGCCCCATTTTAAGCTGTGTAAGGAGACAGATATGATAACGGATCCCAGAATTTAGCCCCAGAACCTTTTCCCTCTTCTATTAGAGGAAATATGGGAGTAGGAATTAAAACAACAGGACTTAGAGTTTTCATTACAGCAAAGAGTATAATCTCTCTCCTGGGGAGACAAAGCTTTATCATGTACAGACAAAATGAGACCCTGACATATCTAGACTTCATGTGAACCAAGTTTAGGACAGAAAAATGAGGGCATTACAATTTTCTTTATTTATTTTTTTGCAAACAAAACACAGATTTCACAAATATAAACATGCATATAGCATGCATAATTGAAAATGCATCCAGAGAGAAATGATTCAAGTCCTGTTATTTAGGACTTACAATTTATGGCCCAAGACTTCAATTTTTTGATAAAGTTTCTTTTTTTGATAAAGTTTCAAGAGGGATGAGACAAAAATAGAAATTTGAGAAGTTCAACCTAACCAAAACTATCTCTTACAAAGATTCTCTGCATCTGTAAGTTGTTCCTTCTATTGATAAAAATTAAACATATTTTAAATAGAAGAATTTTATACAATGGGGAATAAGCTCCAAACAGAAATAATAACATTACGGGACAAAATAATTTATAACAATACAACACACAATCAAATTTACCAAGCTTTACAATAGTCATAGCCAAAGGAAAAACAGGATACATGTAGAGTTTGATGCAAAGTAAGGAGCCAAGTATAACTTTTTAGTTTTTTGTAGTTGAAAGTTTGTGTATTTGTAGTTGAAAACCAGAGAGACATACAGAGAGATCTACATCTTCTGCCCACTTATTTACTCTCCAGATGCCCACAACAGACAGGGATGATCCAAGTTGAAGCCAGAAGGCAGGAACTCATTCAAGGTTCCCACCATGAATGGCAGGAATTCAAGTCTTTGGACCACAATATGTCTTTCATTGTACATGTTAGCATGAAACTGGACTTGGAAGCAGACCCAGGAATTGAATCCAGACACTCCAGCATTAGGTGCAAATGTCCTAAGTAGTATCTTAGCCACTATACCAAATGCGCAACCTTGAATATGTTTAATGTATTCAATTAGAACAAGTTTTTTTTTATAGATTTATTTTATTTATTTGAAAGGCAGAGTTAGAGGAGAGAGAGGTAGAGCCAGAGAAAGAGAGAGAGGTTTTCAATCCATTGGTTCACTCCACAAATAACCACAATGGCCAGAGCTGAGCTGATCTGAAGCTAGCAGCCAGGAGCTTCTTCTGGGTCCCCAACATGGGTGCAGGGGCCCAAGGACTTGGGTCATCTTCTACTGCTTTCCCAGGCCATAGCAGAGAGCTGGATTGGAAGTGGAGCAGCCAGGACTAGAATTGGTGCCCATATGGGATGCTGGAACTTCAGGCCAGGGCTTTAACCCACCATGCCACAGCGCCAGCCTGAGAACAAGTTTTATGGGTACTTAAATCTATTTGGAAAATAATTCTTATGTGTTTCTCTGCATAAGATCCTTTGTCTTTTTCATGATTTACTACACAAGCAATACGTGTGATGTGTTAAAATAATTTTAATCCACACAACAAAATTAGGTGAGGTAATACATTATGCATTTATAAAATAAGGCCAATTACTTCCCTAAGCCCAAAATGTTAAAAAGGTAAAATGGTACATTGCGGGGAATATAAGCCAGGGGTAAGTTTCACACAGTGGTGTAAGACACTAGTACTCAAACAGTATTATTCACTTTGTGTTTCTATGTGGGTGCAAACTGTTGAAATCTTTACTTAATGTATGCTAAACTGATCTGTATATAAAGAGAATTGAAAATGAATCTTGATGTGAATGGAAGGGGAGAGGGAGAGGGAAAGAGGAGGGTTGCGGGTGGGAGGGAAGTTATGGGGGGGGAGCCATTGTAATCCATAAGCTGTACTTTGGAAATTTATATTCATTAAATAAAAGTTAAAAAAAAAGACACCATTTAAAATGCACACATTGGTATTGGAGTGCTGATTGCAGTCCTGGCACCTCCACCCCAACCCAGCTCCCTGGTTAAACAATACATTAAAGCTCAAGATGATGCCTCAACAGTTTGTGCTACTGCCACCCACAAGGAGACATATCTGAGCCCTGGATCTTGGATCCTTGCTCCTGGCTATGGCTTTTTCCAACCCTGACAGTTGTGGTAATTTGAGGAGTGAACTAGCAGATGGAAGATCTCTGTTCCTTTCTTTTAGTTCTGTTTTTGTTCTGCCTTTCAATTAGATAAAGTAAATAAATAGCTGTTTTTTTAAAAAGTACAGATAAAAAAATCATGAAAGGTACAGTGGAAAATAACCTTGTTATCAAAGATAATAGCTTTGAAAATTTCACAAAGAAAGTATCATTTTACAATAAATCATTCTTTGAAGAAATTCATATGGCTTTGCTCATATAAAGTAATTATCATTTAAGTATATGGTATAACTATTGTTAAAGGACAACAACAAAATGATTGTTACAAATGGCCATGGTGACCTCACTGTCATCTGAAACGCCCCAGACTATTATGAGTGGTCTTACTTTAAATTTCTGTGTTGATGCCTGAATCACTTGAAATGCTTTGTGAAGGTAAGAATACTGAATGAATATAAGGCCACTTTTTATATATGCTAGAGTTATAAAATATCTATGCACATTGCTTAGCACTGCACATGGAACACTGATACATTAGTGCTGGCCATTTCAGAAATTTGCTTTATATTAAAATTGAATGAGAATTGTGTATTATAACTCTCATACAAGGAGTTAAGATACTTCCCAGTGTATTCTGTGTTCTTCTCAGTGTGAATGTCATTCTCGGCCATTTTTGTTGATTCTGCTTCTCCTGTGTCTTTATCCAAGGTCAAATGTATGCTATATGTCACCAGGAATACTGAGGTAACCTTTGAAATGTGTTCTTTGCCACTCTGCCTCCCAAATCCTTGCCCAGACTTGTAGCTGTTCATATATGTTTTTAAAATGTATACCCCATTGCTTAAAAAAACACAACTGTCAGGACCAGCATTGTAATACAGCAGAGTAAACCATGATTACGATCCTGACATTCCATTCATAGTGTCAGTTCAAATCTGGGTTGCTGTACTTCCAATCCAACCCCCTGCTAATTCACCTGGAAGAGAAGTGGATGATGGCCCAAGTACTTGGGCCCCGTCACCCATGTGAGAGAACTGGATTGAGTTACAGGCTTCTGTTTTTGTCACTGCTCAACCATCAGCCACCAGAGTTATTTGTAGAGTAAAACAGCAGGTGGAAGATCTTTTTATCTTCCTCACTCTTTAACTCCACCTTTCAAGTCAATTGTTTAAAATCTTTAAAAATCACCATATCATTTGTGAATGAAATACAGTTAAACATTTCAATTTAAATCATCATTTTGTAGTATTTTTCTATGTCTAAACCACTGCTTTAGATATTTGTGCAGTAGAATTTTTGTTTTCAGTTAAGAACGTCGTTCCCTTTTTGTGTCTTTCATTTATATTTTATAATTTTTATTGTAGTGATCTTTCACTTTTTTGGGTAAAATTCATTACAAAATATCTGAATGTAGCTGTTATGAATGGTGATTATTCATGATTTTGCTTTCACAGAGTTCATTACTAGTACATGAAAAAACAACTGCCTTTTTCATGTTGCTTTTGTAAAATGCACCTTTACTGAACTGAATTATCAGTTCCAAGAACATTTTTGTGCAGGGTTTAGATTTTTCCATATACAATAACATCATCTGTTAACAAGAATATTTTGAGTTTCTCCATTCCAATTTTGTGGCCTTTCTTTCTCCTCCCTATTTGATCCTCTTTATATTTCTAATATCATACAGAATAACAGTGTTGAAACTAATAATGTTTTGTTCCAGACCTGAGAGGAAATGATTTCAGCATTTCCCCATTCAGTATGATTTTGACAAGATGCCAAAAGGTAGCCTTTATAATTTTGAGGTCAGCTCTTATATTAAATTTTTGATGGGCCATTAGCTTGAAGCATTCTTGAATTTTGCGAAGTGCTTTTCCTCATATATTTAGATGCTTATATTTCTTGTACATTCTATTGACATGGTTTATGGTGATTTTTATTTGTGAAGGTTGAATCACCTCTGCATCTCTTAGATAAATCACACTTGATCTGATAAACTATCTTGTAGATGTGTTGGATTTGGGTTGCTAGGCTTTGGTTGATAACATCTGCATCTATTTTCACCAAGGACATTGATTTGTAGCTTTGCTTTTATATTGTGTCCTGTTCTGTTTTGGTATCAGAGTGATCTGTAAGAGGTTTGGTAGATTCACATCCTATTCATATTTTTTTTTTATCTTTTATTTAATGAATATAAATTTCCAAAGTACGTCTCATGGGTTACAATGGCTTTCCCCCCCATACCGTCCCTCCCACCCACCACCCTCCCCTTTCCCACTCCCTCTCCCCTTCCATTCACATCAAGATTCATTTTCGATTATCTTAGTATACAGAAGATCAGCTTAGTATACCTTAAGTAAGGATTTCAACAGTTTGTTCCCACACAGAAACATAAAGTGAAAAATAATAGATGATTTTTTTTAAATGATGATGAAATCAGATCAGACCTATTGTCATGTTTAATCCCAGTGAGAGTCAAGTTGGGAATTGATAGTTTCTTTTTTTTTTTTTTTAACAGAAGATCAGTTTAGTGTACATTAAGTAAAGATTTCAACAGTTTGCACCCCCATAGAAACACAAAGTGAAATATACTGTTTGAGTACTCGTTATAGCATTAAGCCTCAGTGTACAGCACATTAAGGACAGAGATCCTACATGAGGAGTAAGTGCACAGTGACTCCTGTTGTTGACTTTACAAATTGACACTCCTGTTTATGGCATCAGTAATCTCCCTATGCACCAGTCATGAGTTTCCAAGGCTATGGAAGCCCCTTGAGTTCTCCGACTCTTATCTTGTTTAGACAAGGTCATAGTCAAAGTGGAGGTTCTCTCCTCCCTTCAGAGAAAGGCACCTCCCTCTTTGAAGACCTGTTCTTTCCACTGGGATCTCACTCACAGAGATCTTTTTGCCAGAGTGTCTTGGCTTTCCATGCCTGAAATACTCTCATGGGCTTTTCAGCCAGATCCGAGTGCCTTTAGGGCTGATTCTGAGGCCAGAGTGCTATTTAGGACATCCGCCATTCTATGAGTCTGCTGAGTATCTCACTTCCCATGTTGGATCACTCTCCCCTTTATTTATTCTATCGGTTGGTGTTAGCAGATACTAGACTTGTTTATGTGCTCCCTTTGACTCTTAGTCCTTTCATTATGATCAATTGTGAACTGAAATTGATCACTTGGAATAGTGAGATGGCATTGGCACATGCCACCTTGATGGGATTGAATTGGAATCCCCTGGTATGTTTCCAACTCTACCAATTGGGGCAAGTCAGCCCGAGCATGCCTCAAATTATACATCTCTTCCCTCTCTTATTCCCACTTTTATGTTTAACAGGGATCACATTTCAGTTAATTTTCAACACTTAAGAATAACTGTGTGATAATTACAGAATTAAACCAGTCATATTAAGTAGAACAGACAAAAAAAAAAAAATACTATGAGGGATAATGTATTAAGTTGTCCATTAGCAGTCAGGGCTATGCTGATCAAGTCACCATTTCTCATAGTGTCCATTTCACTTCAGGAGGTTTCCTTTTTGGTGTTCAGTCAGTTGTCACCGATCAGGGAGAACATATGGTATTTGTCCCTTTGGGACTGGCTTACTTCACTCAGCATGATGTGTTCCAGATTCCTCCATTTTGTTGCAAATGACTGGATTTCGTTGTTTCTTACTGCGGTATAGTATTCTAAAGAATACATATCCCATAATTTCTTTATCCAGTCTACCATTGATGGGCATTTAGGTTGGTTCCAGGTCTTGGCTATTGTGAATTGTGCTGCAATAAACATTAGGGTGCAGACCGCTTTTTTCTTTATCAATTTAAACTCCTTTGGGTAAATTCCAAGGAGTGGGATGGCTGGGTCGAACGGTAGGGTTATATTCAGGTTTCTGAGGAATCTCCAGACTGATTTCCATAGTGGCTTGACCAGTTTGCATTCCCACCAACAGTGGGTTAGTGTCCCTTTTTCCCCACATCCTCACCAGCATCTGTTGTTGGTAGATTTCTGTATGTGAGCCAAAAGGTGTTTGAGTTAGTTCTTCTTAAATATTTTGTAGAATTCAGTAGTAAAGGGTATCTGGATATTAAATTACTAATATTAATGAATCTAAAGGGAGACAATCAATTTATTTTTTTTTTTTGGACAGGCAGAGTGGACAGTGAGAGAGAGACAGAGAGAAAGGTCTTCCTTTTACCATTGGTTCACCCTCCAATGGCCGCTGTGGCCAGCACACTGTGGCCAGCACACCACGCTGATCCGAAGCCAGGAGCCAGGTGCTTCTCCTGGTGTCCCATGGGGTGCAGGGCCCAAGCACTTTGGCCATTCTCCACTGCACTCCCAGGCCACAGCAGAGAGCTGGCCTGGCAGAGGGGCAACTGGGACAGAATCCGGTGCCCCGACTCGGACTAGAACCCAGTGTGCTGGTGCTGCAAGGCAGAGGATTAGCCTAGTGAACCACGGTGCTGGCCAGAGACAATCAATTTAACACAATAGTAAGGGAGGACATCAACAACACCCCACTTTCTTCAATGGACATATCAACTAGACAAAAAATCAGTAAAGAAACAAGAGCTAATCAAAACTCTGGACCAAATGTACCTAGCTGGTATCTACAGAACTTATTTTTTTTAAAGATGTATTTTATTTGGGGTAAGTCCAATAGAGCATGTGCAAAACTGTACAGTTAGAAATGTGCCAGGGGATTCCAATTCAGTCCCTTCAAGGTGGCATGTACCAATGCCATCTCACTAGTCAAAGTGATCAGTTTCAGTTCATAATTGATCATAATGAGAGAATTAAGTGTCAAAAGGATCACATAAACAAGACTAGTGTCTGCTAATATTAACTGATAGAATTAAAATGAGAAAATTATACAACATGGGAAGTTGGATACACAGCAGACTCAGAATTTTAGATGTCCTAAACAGCACTCTGGCCTCAGAATCAGCCCTTAAGGCATTCAGATCTGTCTAATAAGCCCATGAGAGTGTTTCAGGCATGGAAAGCCAAGACACTCTGGCAAAAAAAAAAAAATAGCCTAAATGAAAGATCTCTGTCAGTGAGATCCCAGAGGAAAGAATGGGCCATCAAAGAAGGAGGTACCTTTCTCTGAAGGGAGGAGAGAGCTTCCACTTTGGCTGTGGCCTTGTTAAATAAGATCAGAGTTGGTGAACTCAAGCAGCATCCATAGCCTTGGCAGCTCATGACAAGAGCCTCCAGTGAGTGTCAACTGGGGGAGAGAGAAAGAGAGGAGCAGACTTGGCAGGGACTGGGGGACAGGGCGGAGAGAGCAAGAGAGGGAGGCAGTGAGCAGTGAGCGAGCATGCCAGGAGTCAGTGAGAAGGGGCAAAGCTGCCACTCCTGCCTGAGGCACCACAGATGGGAGTGGGGGAGGCAGGGAAGGAACACAGAGGGAAGAAGAAAGGCCAAGAGGAGAAGGTGGCCGGAGGCAGTGGCGGCTGCTGCTGCTGCTGCTGCTGCTGCTGGTGGTTATAGGGGAGAAGGAGGAGCAGGTGGAGGGCAGGGGTTGAGGGAGTGAATGAGAGAAGCAAATGCGTGAGGGAGGGGAGGGAAGGGAGGGTCACGCGGGGGCACACATGCGCACAGGAAGCACTCTCAGAGGCGAGTGTAACTGGATCGGGTTTGCTGCCAGCGGTATGAGCTTTGGCCGCCATTTTACAACAGCTCCACTTGCAGGGATACAGGGAGCAGGGAGCATGCAACCCAATCCCCTGGGACAGGATTCCTTGGCCATAGCCCAAAGGGGAGGGCTAGTTGCACATAGTGATTTAGATGAAAGAGCTATTGAAGCTTTGAAAGAATTCAATGAAGACGGTGCATTGGCAATTTTTCAGCAGTTTAATGACAGTGATCTCTCTCATGTTCAGAACAAAAGTGCCTTTTTATGTGGAGTCATGAAGACTTAAAGGCAGAGAGAAAAACAGGGGACCAAAGTAGCGGACTCTAGTAAAGGACCAGATGAGACAAAAATTAAAGCACTCTTGGGAAGAACAGGCTACACACTTGATGTGACCACTGGACAGAGGAAGTATGGGGGACTGCCTCCAGATTCTGTTTATTCAGGTCAGCAGCCTTCTGTTGGCATTGAGATATTTGTGGGGAAGATCCCAAGCAATCTATTTGAGGATGTGCTTGTTCCGTTATTTGAGAAAGCTGGACCTATTTGGGATCTTCGTCTTATGATGGATCCACTCACTGGTCTCAATAGAGGTTATGCATTTGTCACTTTTTGTACAAAAAAAAGCAGCTCAGGAGGTTTTTAAACTGTATAATAATCATGAAATTCGTTCTGGAAAACATATTGGTGTCTGCATCTCGGTTGCCAACAATAGGCTTTTTGTGGGCTCTATTCCTAAGAGTAAAACCAAGGAACAGATTCTTGAAGAATTTAGCAAAGTAACAGAGGGTCTTACAGACGTCATTTTATACCACCAACCAGATGACAAGAAAAAAAAAAAAAACAGGCTTTTGCTTTCTTGAATATGAAGATCACAAAACAGCTGCCCAGGCAAGATGTAGGCTAATGAGTGGTAAAGTCAAGGTCTGGAAAAATGTTGGAACTGTTGAATGGGCTGATCCTATAGAGGATCCTGATCCTGAGGTTATGGCAAAGGTGAAGGTACTTTTTGTATGTAACCTTGCCAATACTGTAACAGAAGAGATTTTAGAAAAGGCATTTAGTCAGTTTGGAAAACTGGAATGAATGAGGAAACTGAAAGATTATGCATTCATTCATTTTGATGAACGAGATGGTGCTGTTAAGGCTATGGAAGAAATGAATGTCAAAGACTTGGAGGGAGAAAACATTGAAATTGTTTTTGCTAAGCCACCAGATCAGAAAAGGAAAGAAAGAAAAGCTCAGAGGCAAGCAGCAATCAAATGTATGATGATTACTGCTATTATGGTCCAACTCATATGCCCCCTCCAACAAGAGGTCGAGGGCGTGGAGGTAGAGGTGGTTATGAATATCCTCCAGATTATTATGGATATGAAGATTATTATGATTATTTTGGCTATGATTACCATAACTGTCATGGTGGATATGAAGATCCATACTATGGTTATGAAGATTTTCAAGTTGGAGCTAGAGGAAGGGGTGGTAGAGGAGTAAGGGGTGCTGCTCCATCCAGAGGTCATGGGGCTGCTCCTCCCTGTGGTAGAGCCAGTTATTCACAGAGAGGAGGTCCTGGATCAGCAAGAGGCATTGGTGGTGTGAGAGGAGGTGTTCAAAAACAAAGAGGTCATGGGCAGGGAAAAGGGGTCGAGGCCTGTCCTGACCTGTTACAATGAAGACAGACTTGCTATGTGGGATTACACCAGAAGCTTGCAGTGGAGTAATGGTAAGGAAATCAAGCAACCTTAAATATCTTGGCTGTATAGGAGCATATTCTATTGCAGAAGACCTTCCTATGAAGATCATGGAATCAAATCCGGGACATTGAACTAATACTTGGACTTTGATATGAATTTCTTTAACAATTTTCTATGCAGTGCAAGTTATTAAACTAAAGCTACTCTATTTTCCAAATGTGTTCCAACAGAAATCCTTCATAACTTCTAGCATGATCGCTTAATAAAGAATAAAGTTCTTCTCTTTAAAAAATCTGCTCTAAGTAGATTTTTCCCCTGTTTTTTTAAATTAAGGATCCCAGCAGTGGTATTCTGAAATATTATCTTGAATTTGTGCATTTAAATTTTATTGCTGTGGTATAGATGAATTCCACTATTGGTATCCTTAAATTTTATTTCTACTCACCAAGGTTAATCATGATTGTCTGTATCTTTTTATAGTAATAATCACTTTTGAATTGTGTTCAGATATGCAGTTTCAGGTGTAATCATCAGGGCTGGTTAGTCAGGCATTTCAGATAGTGGTTCTTTTCGGAATCTTTTTTAAAGGGTTGGTTAACTATCACAGTAGCAGAAGATTTAACTATACCCTGGCTGTACTGTACATAGAAAAATCTTTGTAGATAAAAGCAAGGCTTGTTAAATATGATATGAGGGTAAGATTTTAATATACCAAATGTAGCATTCTTAGTTGCCTTTAGTTTCAGAGGCTTTTAAGACTTCCTCATGACTATGATAACAGGCCTTGCTTTAGTCATATTTTGTGGCTGAAAAAGCAGCCTTGCTTCTTCATACATTGTAGTTATTTGGATGTATAATAGTTTAGCAATATGTTACTTTTTTAAGACATCAGATGTTCAAAAAAAGTCCATCCAAACTTGTACTAAATACTGCAGTGTCCCTTTATAAAAAGTCAGACTAAAACTGACAATTGTACAGCAAAGCCTGACATTTGGATATTTTGAAGTTTTTTCATAAATCATAGAAATTAGTATATGGCTGTAGTTTAGCTTTTTAGGTAAAAGGTATGTTTCATTAGTGCATTTCTTACTGCTGCTCACTGTAAAAATGTGAATCAGCTTTCCATTTCCTATGCAGGTCATGGTAACTTATAGAGTAGAGTACAATCATTTGTGCTATGTTTTTTTTAATTTTCTAAAGCACCTTGATGACAGTGAGTATTCAGTGGTGAAGCATCCTCTATTGAATCACCCTCAAAAATTTTTTTTGCCAAGTCCTAAGTTGATAGCTTAAAGTCAAAAGTAAAATTATAGTTTAATTAGGATTTTGTGTAAATAAATCCCTTCTCCCCTTCCCGAAAGGGATACTGCAGTTATATCACACAAACCCAATAGGCACCATGATGAAGGTCAGAGCTTATACTTAATTAAGGTTTTATACACACCAGTTCCCCAGTAAATGCAAATTTAACAAGAAAATTAGACATGTCATATGTTCAAAATGCTCATGGCAAACAATCATTTTGCATTCCTGCAAATAAAATTGTTTTATACTGTAAGCTGGAGGCGAGTGTAACTTATTTTTGTAATAAAGTTTTTATTTTTTATGTGTATTAATATAAATGTGTGTTAGTGTAGAAATCTTCTGGTTTAAAAATTTAGAATTGCACACATTTCAGTATGTTTATTTGTACTTACATAATTTTAGAATAGTGGTTGCCAATAGCCTGTATGTTTTACATTAATTGTTTTTTGTTATCTTAATAAACCATTTTGGTATGTTGTATGTCAGTTACTGGGATACCTGGGACATAGAGTGTAATTTAAAAATTTGTCAATAAGTATTCATTGGAATATATGTAAATGTGCCTTGCTGGTTGTTGAAACTTACCTACAAAATGAGTATGGGGTGACAAAATTAGTTCTTGGTGCTTAATGAAACTTTCTGCCACTGATTTTATATATTATTACCCCGTGCTTTTTAAAAGTACATCTCTCTCAAATCTTAGTGTGAGATTGAGGGCTACACAAAACATTTACATTTCATTCTACCATAATGAATATGCTAGGTTGTGGAAAGTGGGTAAACTAAATGTAGCCTTCAGTAAAATTGAATCTCAGTGTAATCCTTGGTACTGGTATTTTCCAGTTCCAAGCAGTTAAATGATCCCATCCAAGAGGTCATTGCCATGCCTATGGGCACTTTACTGTCGTACCATTTTTAAGGGACACTGTCAAGGTGTTTAAGTTAATTCTCATATTTATTTGTTGGGATTTTAGAACAGGATTGTTTGACAAACTAAAAACTGCATTTTCAAAGTTGAAAGATGAACACTTTTGTGAGTTCACAAATGTGTTCTTTAAGAAAACATTAAAATATGAAGCTGTGGACTTCCAAGACTATTTGGCATTCTCAGTTTGGGGACTTGGGAAAGAAAACTGATGTAAAGAAATTGTGAAGAATTGATGGTTATATGTAAAGAAGGGTAATGTAAACATTGATGATGAAATATGTATACACTCAAGTGAAATTACTTGACAGTATTCATTTGAATAACTTTGAATTCAAGCCATTATAATTACTTTTAAAATTAAATATCATTTGTACTGTTCTGATAATGGGTGCAGTTTTTGAGCAATATAATCAGGGCTAAATATGCTTGTAGTGATTAGTGATGTGAACAATTAAGTTCTGACAAGAAATACTAACAGATATTTTCAACCTTAAATTTGTGTAGTAAAATGAGTATCAAACTGTTAACAGACATCAAGGAAAATAGGCAATGCATATAAACATACTTTTGAATGTTGTGTGGCCTATAAAGCAATAATGCAATTTTTATGGAATGTCATGGGATATAAGAAATGGAAATGCAAAAATAATCCTTTAGTAAAAATGTCAACATGTTAAAGGGGGGATGTTAATTAATGTAGGTTATTGCTATTTGTGATTTGTTTATGGGTTCTTGGCTTTGACAGCTTCAAAGAATGGACACATGGCAAGTTAAAGAAATTTTGTACATATTGTCAAGGAAAGGGTCCTAAATCCAAGAGTCAGGTCCCTTTCTTGGGATCTAAAATGTTTCCTTAAAACATTCTGATTGTTAAAAAGAAAACTTGAGTTACCTAACCCAAACATACCAAGATTTTGTTTCTGCAGACTACTTTCAATCAAAAGTGTTCATAAATTTAGTTTTATCAGTTTTCAGAAAGTTACTTTGTGAGAAAACTGTGTTGTCTCTATTCTTCCAAGCATGCTTTTTGTGAAAGATTTTCAGCCTTTGCAACTTAATCAGATGTTTAAAAAGAAGGGAGAATTCACAAACAAGAGCTGTTGCACTCTCATGGTAACATGTGTAACATGACAAACTTTTCTACTGATAATAAATCTTAACAAAAAATGTAAAACATCTTCCTCATAAAATAGGAACAACATAGGCCGGCGCCGCGGCTCACTAGGCTAATCCTCCACCTAGCGGCGCCGGCACACCGGGTTCTAGTCCCGGTCGGGGTGCCGGATTCTGTCCCGGTTGCCCCTCTTCCAGGCCAGCCCTCTGCTGTGGCCTGGGAGTGCAGTGGAGGATGGCCCAGGTGCTTGGGCCCTGCACCCCATGGGAGACCAGGAAAAGCACCTGGCTCCTGGCTCCTGCCATCGGATCGGTGCGGTGCGCCGGCCTCAGCGCGCCGGCCGCGGCGGCCATTGGAGGGTGAACCAACGGCAAAGGAAGACCTTTCTCTCTGTCTCTCTCTCTCACTGTCCACTCTGCCTGTCAAAAAAAAAAAAAATAGGAACAACATAGAAATGGATTAATGGGGTAATCTGGGGCATTCCGTTGTATAAGATATTTGAAAAGAATTAGGTTGAACTTCATGCTAGATGAGCAAAATTGACAAATTCATTACAAGTTTTTTCACGTAGCCAAAAGTTAATCAAAAATGTGGCAAAAGATCACCATGACATGTAGCCTTTATTTTAAGGGGAGAAACAGAAAAGTAGAACGGCTTCATGCATTTAGGAGAGGGAGCGAATCCTACAATAAATGATTGTTCCAGTCTCTAGAACTTTGAACAGTACCCACCATGACAGTTTTTTGTGCATACCATAAAATTTTTACCTGGCCATAGGAACTCAGTGGTGGGTATGAAGTTAATGAATAAGTAGCAATATATAAAAGAAACAGACTGGGATGGTGTTTAAGGTGTAGTTATTACTTACTAACCATACCACTCAATAGGGCATGCCACTAAATATGCTAGTTATAACCAATTCTTGCATTTTTTACCTGGGCAAATTAGTAGACTGACTTTAGAGTCTGTCACTTTTAAAAAAAAAATACTTGAGGCCGGCGCCGCGGCTCACTAGGCTAATCCTCCGCCTAGCGGCGCCGGCACACCGGGTTCTAGTCCCGGTCAGGGCGCCGGATTCTGTCCCGGTTGCCCCTCTTCCAGGCCAGCCCTCTGCTGTGGCCAGGGAGTGCAGTGGAGGATGGCCCAGGTGCTTGGGCCCTGCACCCCATGGGAGACCAGGAAAAGCACCTGGCTCCTGGCTCCTGCCATCGGATCAGCGCGGTGCGCCGGCCACAGCGCGCCGGCCGCGGCGGCCATTGGAGGGTGAACCAACGGCAAAGGAAGACCTTTCTCTCTGTCTCTCTCTCTCACTGTCCACTCTGCCTGTCAAAAAATAAAAAAAAAAAAAATACTTGAGACTTAAATTCTGTTAGCACCACAGTCTGCCTTCAGTAATATTAAAATATCTTTGAGGACCGGAAGCATTTAGTTGGAAAAACAATCTTTTTGCAAATGCAAATCAGTATTACTAACACTCTGGGTCAAAGATTAGGTTTTTAATGATATTAACAGTAGTCTGGTAAACATTTAGAGTCTGACATTGAGAAACAAAAGCTTGTTACCTGACTAGTATTTTTGTTTAAAAATATTAGTTCCATTAGCTTATTTAAATTGTCTGACATTTATCCATAGAATTTATATTTATTTCATTCCTTTCATCTCACTGAAAACTGTCTGCAGGCTCTTTGATTTGGATTAGATGTGTGAAGTACTGTCTTTTGCCAAAAACCTCAAATTAACTGTTCTTTTAAACGTAGTGGATTTGTGTTTGTTTGGAGATCAGTTCAAAACTATCTGTACTATCTGTACTGCCTCTGATGTTAAGATTTTATGTATAGCATAAGGAAGCTAGCTCTGACTATTTTCCTAAGAATAAATACCTATTTTTGTAGCATGTCTTAGGATCTCCAGGAGTCCAAGAATTATTGTGAGTGTCCTCCATTTCATTTTTCACTTAATAGCTTTTAAATAGACATTTGGGAGTCATTAGAGACCTGTCTTGCTTTTGGATTATCTTATACATTCAAAGAATCTAGTCATTGGTAAAAAAAAAAAAAATCCCCAAGATATCCTCAATTGCAAGCACATGAATGGGAGGTGTATAGAATAAATATTGGTCTGGTCTTCACTTAATTTTAATTGTTGATGGAAATATCCTGTGGTCATGTACATGTCTTTGTATTTGAAGTTAATGGTAATTTAATTCTGGTTTTCTGGGAACATGGCCCACTGTGCAGTGTTCTTTTCTACCACTGGCAAATGAAATTTCTCTGAAGATTTGGAAAGAAACAAAAAAAAGAGTGTCCATTGTTAAATAAACAACAGCAGTCACCATGTACTTACTCCCCATGTAGGATATCTGTCCTTCATGTGTTGTAGAAAAAAATACACTAGAGAAAGAGAATTATAGATAAATATTCCAGATGGACATAGATACAAAAATCCCCATCCAAATATTAGCCAATCTAATCCAAAACACATCAGAAAGATCACTCACCTAGACAAATTGGGATTTATCCCTGGTATGCAAGGATGAATCAACATTCTCAAGTAAAGAAATGTGATATATCACATTAACAAACTGATGAACAAAATAAACAAAGATGATCTTAATAGATGCAGAGAAAGCATTTTATAAAATACAACATTATTTTATGAAGAAAGCCTTATGCAAATTGTGTATAGAAAGAATATTCCTATATAAGAATGTTGTTCATATATTGATTGTGATCACATTGAATCTCTAGAATTATTTTGGTTGTATAGAATTTTGATAATATTGAATCTTCTAATCTTGAAAGATTTTCCCATTTTGTATATTCTTATTCTTTGTTTAGCATTTTGTAATTTTCTTAGAGATTTTTGGAATCCTTAGTTAAATTCAATCCAAGAATTTATTTTTTGTGTCTATCATGCATGAGATTAATCTTATGAGTAGTTTCTCATCCCTGGTATTGTGTTTATATTTTTAGGAAATGTTATCTTACTAACCACAAACATTATTTTTTAAGATTTATTTATTTTGCTTGAAAGTCACAGTTGCAGAGAGAGGAGAGGCAGGGAGAGAGAGAGAGAGAGGTCTTGCATCCACTGGTTCACTCCCCAGATGGCCACAATGGCCAGAGTTGCCTTGATCCAAACGAAGGAGCCAGGAGCTTCTTCCAGGTATCCCACATGGGTGCAGGTCCCAAGGACTTGGACCATCTTCTACTGCTTTTTCAGGCCATAGCAGAGAGCTGGATCAGAAATGGAACAGCAGGGTCTCAACTGGTGCCAATATGGGATGCCGGCACTGCAGAAAGTGGCTTTACCCGCTTTGCCACAGTACTGGCCCTAGTATTGTGGTTGAATGCAAAGGTTATTGAATTTTGTGTGTTGATTTTATATCCTGCCACTCTACCAAACTCTCAGTGAAGTCTTTTGGATCCTCTATATATAGAACCATGTCATCAAATAGGGGTAGTTTGGATTCCTCTTTTCTAATTTGTATCAATTTGGTTTCTTTTTATTGCCTAGTGGCTGTGGCTAAAACTAGCAGGACTATGTTAAATAGCAATGGTGAGAGAGGGGATCCACTGTATGGAGGAGAAAAAAAAAAATATTCTCCTCAAATCAGCTAATTTGGCCCCTTCTAAACAAAAATTAAAAGGTCAAGAACATGCAAGTCTTCTGGAATTAAATCATTTAAATTTAAATTTAGATCATTTAGATGATCATACAAAGACCCAAGGAACCGCATTGTTTGGAAATATCATGAACATTAGCTATCACTTCGATGGAGCAAAACCAGAACATTTTCCTGAAGCCATATGGTTGTGGTTCAGTATGTTTTTTGAATGACCCAGTTATCTTATTATTAAGGGTCAAACTGATAGTTTTGAGACACAAACACAAAAGCTCTTGTAATTAAAAGTGTGACAGTGAGAGAACACTCAATTATCAAGAAGGATTGGATAGGATAAGGTTGTATTTTTGAAAGTTTAACATTGATATCAAGAAACCAGAGTACTGATCTTTTTGAGGGTGGCCAATCCATTTGATGTAAACATGAAGAACTTCTAAAGTAAAACTTCTTGCACCTTTCATTAAGTGCATAAATTGGAAATAAGTCTGGGAAAGCTCTCCAGAAATACATAGGAGTCCCCTATCAGGAGGATGAGTGCCCTGCCAATAGTGTAAGAAAAATTCTGCCCTCATTAAGAAATTTTCTGATACTATATGTAACTTTATTGTTTTTAGTAGAATTAGTGTAAAACAGTGGCATGACTTTGTAGTACTAAGTAATTTTTGGGTTTGACATTTGTAAAATTCAGGCTTTTTATGTATGATGTATCATAATAGAGCTAATTTATCCACTTGCTGATCTTTGCATGATCAAAATACCAGCTTTTTGCTGCTTTGAAATTAGAAGATTTTTTTAAATGTAACTGTTGATATTGGCATTTGTGTATGAAAAGACTCCTTAATAGATCTTGTTTCTAAAAATTCAAATACAACTACAATAAATTCTAGTTAGTCAAGTGTTACTGCATAAATATTCTGTAATATGTGTATAAAAGTGATGCTTTTGACTTCATATGAAACACTCCATTTGACTTATTCATTGATGACTACTTAAATTAATAAACATTACATTAAATTTTCATAAAGGGTGAAGCTCTTTGGGAAACATTTGAGTGAACTTATAAGAGTACTAGAGACTCAACCAATTTTCTAGTTAACCATTATTATACATTGCATGCTCACTATCCAGACATTCAGGTAAGTGCCAGCTATATGGTGATTAATAATAATTATTATTAATAATAGCACAAAACTACATTAAATGTACTGGTGGCAGTTACATGACAATTGAATGTAAGATATTTATATAGGCAATAACAATAAGAAAATAATTATTCAGCTTTTGTATATTTTAAGAGAAGGTATGGAATATAATTCAAGCATCATTTCCAAGTAGTTCTACATTGAATTATTGTTTTTATTTATCATACTTAGATTAAAGGTGCACTGAATTAGCAGAATTCTCAGTCAGGTAATCATCTCATTCATACATTTCTTGACTTTTATATTCTCATGGATATTTCATTTCTCCATGTAGCATTTGAAGTAATTAAAAACACATGAAAAATCTTACGGACATTTCATTTTAAAGATGTTTATGTTGAGTGGCCCATGAGAGCGGGAGGAGGTGGCGGTGGCAGGAAGATGCTGCTGTTTGGCATAAATTGCAATCAATTAGGGATCATTTCTCAGAATTGAGTTAGAAGTGGAAGTTCAGAAAAGCGAGGCCACCATTGCTGCTTTGAGCACCTCAGAAGGGCAGAATGGATTTATCAGGAGTGAAAAAGAAGAGCTTGCTAGGAGTCAAAGGAAATAATAAAAAGACTGCTCTGATGAGAAGTCTAAGGACCGCTCTAAAGATAAAAGGGCCACCAAGGAGTCCAGTGAGAAGGACCCCAGCCAGGACCAGGCGCGAAAGCGGCGCAGCGCTTCCAGCGGTAGCAACAGCACCAGGTCTCCTTCCAGCTGCAGCTCCAGCTTGGGCTCCAGCACCAGCAAGGGCTCCAGCTCCTCCTCCTCGGCTTCAAGCCGCTCCTCAGCTCCAGCTCCAGCAGTTCCTCTGGCTCCTGGAGCGCCTCCTGGTGCAGGCACAACAGAAGGCACTTGGGCTCCAAATCCAAACCACCTTAAAGAGATGGAAAGCAAAGGAAAAGACGGAACCCATCCCCTAAACCCACCAAAGTGCACATTGGGAGGCTCACCAGGAACATGACCAAGGACCACATCATGGAGATATTTTCCACCTACGGGAAGATTAAAATGATTGACATGCCTGTCATATATGTGATAACAAAGCAGTGGATGTAGAGAGTGTTCAAGTGATACAAAAGCAGTTGTGGATGGCCCATGTTCTTGAGCCCCTGTGCACTCGAGAGACCTGGAAGAAGCTCCTGGCTCCTGGGTTCGGATCAGTGCAGCTCCAATCCGTTATAGCCAATTGGGGAATGGATCAGTGGATGGAAGACCTCGCTCTCCCTCTCTGCCTCCCCTCTCCTTGTATCTCTGATTTTCAAATAAATAAATAAGTCTTTTAAAAAAGATGTCACAATGATGTAGCTCCAATAGAACACTGTATTGTTTTCTTTTCAGATCATTTCAGTCATTCCATCAGCAAAACTAATAGCTACTCTGAAAATTCTAGAATCTGAGGAGAAAAGGAGAAATCTAAGTGGGATTTCATAGGGGAGTCATTACTTGTTAATATATTATCAAAATAACATTTTTAAATGAAAAAATATCCTTTGTCATTAGACTTTGTGATGCTTCAGATTAATCCCTGCTAAGGATACTTTGGGAAATAAATGTTGACAGTGTAAGTGAAGAGAACTTAGTTCCCACTGTTGTAAGTGTGCCTGGCAGAACACAATGTCTGTCACCTAGCAAGAGGGCAGGATAAAAGGCCATCATCACGGTATAGCAGGTTAAACCACCATCCATAATGCCAACATCATGAGTGCCAGTTTGACTTCTAGCTGCCCCGGTAGCATTTCCTTAAAGGGCCAGGTGTCTGTGCCCCCGCTGAGGCTGAGCAGAGCCGGCTGCGGGGCTGTGGTCATGGGGGGCCGCCATCCAGAGCGTCCTGAGCCAGGGAGAGAGAGGCCAGCTGCTGGGCCCTGGCCACATCGGCTCCAGCCCCATGCCCGCCTGAGTGCCAAGGAAGCCAATCCCTGCACAACACCACTGGCGCTGCCCTCCCCCGAGAAGCCCTCAGCCAGAGGCTGGGTGGGGAGGAAACCCCTGCTCCTGCTCACTGCCCACCTGCCCCCGCCCCGCCCCTGCCCAGTCCTGTCCAGCCGTGGTCACCCCCGACCTCCCTTCGGGCTCCCGGTCTGGGTGGGGCCCTGGTTGGGAGGGAGCTGGGGTCCCGGGACAGCCCCCTCCCCCCACTAAGTGCACCCCATGGCCTCTCCACTTCCCCCAGAAGTTTCTCTCTGGCCTCTGCTGTCCGCATTTCCACGGCTTATGGAGTCTGTGGCTGGGAATTGTTGGCCATGATCTGACATTTTAAAGAGTTTTTTATTTATTTGACAGGCAGAGTGGACAGTGAGAGAGAGAGACAGAGAGAAAGGTCTTCCTTTGCCATTGGTTCACCCTCCAATGGCCGCCGCGGCCGGTGCGCTGCAGCCGGCACACCGCGCTGACATGATCTGACTTTTTAAAGAGTGATTGATTTGAAAGTGGGAATTGAGAGAAAGAGAGAAACAGAGAGACAGAGAGAGAGGTCTTCCATCCTCTGGGTCACTCCCCAGATGGCCGCGCAGATCAGGAGCAAGGAGCTCCATCCGGTCTCCCACGCAGGCATTGGGGCCCAAGGACCCGTGCCATCCTACACTACTCTCCCAGGCCACAGCAGAGCTGGATCGGAAATGGAGCGGCCAGGACTCGAACCCGCAACCACGTGGGATGCAGCCCAGCAGGTGTCCCAAGCCATTGCCTCTTTAATCAAACCTCCGCTCGCCCTGAGCTCTGCTCAGGGCCCGCGTTCGGTCCGGACGCTGTTCAAACCCCGGGCCCTGAGTGAGGCCTGGAGGCTCTGCCCCCGGTTCGTGGATTCCGCTCCTTGAGGGCTTCAGGCAGCTGAGTGGGGGGCCGCCCGCCTCCCCCGCCAGGAGACGCTCGCGGTCTCCCCGGCCACTGTGCAGCGCAGCGCCAGCGAGGCCCTGGGCCAGGGTCCTCGCCCTGCCCAGCCCTGCCGCTGGGCCGCGGCCTCCACAGGAGGAAAACGTGCTGAGGGGGAGGTGGGCCGCGGCCTCCGCGTTTCTCCCCTTCCTCTCCCACCCACCGTGTCCGTTTCTCGCCCAGGCCCTGCCTCCCCTGGCCTTCAAAGCCCTGGGGTCATCATGCAGCTACAATGAGGCTCAGAGGCAAATGACGGCGAGGGGCCGGGACTCCTCAATGGGTCCCGCACGCGCCGCGTCCTGCTGTGGCAGCCACCAGCGCCACGCCCACAGCTTTACTTCGGGGGCCAGGTACGGGGCCAGGTGCGGGGCTAGGTGCTGGCCAGGCGCCTCCTCCCTCTCCAGCCTCCGCTGCCTGCTGGGCCCCCGGGCGGGCTCTGGAGTCCCGGGCCCGAGAGGGAGGAGGTGCCCGTCCTGGGGGAGACGCGTCGCGGGGTGGGCATTGGAGCAGGGGGCGCCCTCCGGCCCCTAGCCCCACCCCAAGCCCCGTGGTCCCCCCAGAGCCTCCGGGGTCCCCCGAGGTCCTGCCCTGCAGGGCGGGCGCACCCTTGGCGCCCCATGCATGCACAGCCATCCCAGCGCCCGCAGCCCGGGACCCTTGGACCCTCCTCCCTGCACGGAGGGCGCCCCCCCCAGCTGCGGCCCCAGCCCTGGGGCTCCAGGAAGGGGCCCTGGGAGGTGGTGGGAGGGGTCCCGCTGCTCCGTGGGCCCTGCGCGCCAGGCCTGGCACAGGAGCTGAGGAGTGGGCGGCGGGGCTGGGAGCAGCTGCTCCTCCCAGGGGTGGGCGCGGGGGGCTGCTCCCAATCAGAGCTGCAGCCGCCCCTGCAGCACAGTGCCATGGGTGGCCACTCGCCTGAGCTCCCATCACAGCTGCCCTTTCCATCTCTCTTCCTCTCCCCCTCCAGCTCCAATGGTCCCAGGCCATGGGAGTCGCTTGAGCTGAGCCCATGGTGGGGCGGGGGTAGGGTCAGCGGCGCCCCGCGCCAGCATGGAGGTGCCCAGCAGGGCTGGCGAGGACGCGGGCTCCGAAGCTTCTGGAGTGGCAGCTGAGCTAGGACAAGACAGCCAAGATGTGGTGGATGGTGAGTGGGCGCCGGGCCCACGTGGGCCAGCGTCGTGGCCCTGGGGCTGTGTGGCCGCCGGCCGGGCCCCTGTGGCACGGGGGGGGCTGTGGGCAGGTGGCCCCGGGGGCTCCAGGCAGGGCCGGGGGGTTGCCGCGTAGGGCGGGGCTGGGGCAGCTCCGCTAAGCTTCGGAGCCCTTCTGGAAGCTTCTAGGGGGCCAGGACGCGGCCCTTGGGGCTGTGACCCCTGCCTTGGGGGAGGGAGAGATTCCAGGCCTGACTTGGGGCCAGAAGAAGCCTGGGCCTCTACCTGGGGATTCAGAGCCTGCGGCCCAGGGCCAGGTCCCCTCCCACTCTGGGAAGTGGCCTGGGTCTCATGGCCGTGGCACCAGGGCCCTGTCCGCTGCAGCTGCCGGGCAGGGGTGGTGGTCCCCAGTCCCTGGTGCCGAGTTCATGGTCAGCTTCAGCTCTCAGTCTCCCCTTGGCCAGCATTTATCATACACCTACTGTATCCTGGCCCCGTCTCAGGTGCTCAAGAGAAGGGCAGGTGGTGGTGGCCTGGGGCAGGTGCCCACGTGGGCCTGCGTAGCCTCAGAGTTGAGACCGGACAGTTGACGAAATGGGCAAAGAGAAAAGCGGGCTGAGGACAGGGCCTGGGTAAAGGCCCTGGGCCAGCACGGAGCCAGGAGGCCGGTGCGGCTGGAGCAGGGGGGTGGGGGGGTGCCCACAGCAGAGGCCCAGGCCTCCCATTCAGGGGGTTATGCCTCCCCCAGGGAGCCCAGGATGCACATTGTCAGCGGGGGGCATTTACTGCAGAGGTGTGGCCTGGGGGCACCTGTGTGCCTGCCCCTCCCCAGCCCTCAGCAGGAGCCTGGAGCTGCATCACCCTGCCACCAGACCCCCAGCATAGTGTGGTCGGGTGGCCACCCTGGCACCTGGGAAGGACCCACATGCCCGCCAGGGCCGCGCTGGCCTCGCTGTGCAGGGCTGAGGTCCCTGTCTCCAGAAGCTTCGGAGCCCAGTGGGGCTGAGGCCTCTACAGGAGCAGTGTCTACACTGGGCTGGATGGGTCCAGGCGGGAAAACTGGAACTGCAGGCGGTGTGGCCATGAGAATCGCTTCCGTGGCTTTGTCTCTTCCGTGGGGGGGATTCTCATGAAGGAGGCAAGAGTGAGGATGTGCAGGGCCAGGACAGGTGCCGGCCGCCGCCAGCCTCAGTCTCCCCTGCCCGCTGCCAGGCCACTGCCCAGGCCGGAACTGTGGGCCGGGCACACGGGCAGCCATGTTCGGACCCCGGGAGGCTCTGCTGTGAACTGGCAGTCAGGTGGGGGGGCTCGTGGGCACCGGGCTGGCACTGAGGAAGGGGTGCTGGCTGAGGGTCTGGGGTCCGGGGACGAGGTCACGGCTGTGCAAAGGCCCTGGGGCAGGATGGAGCTGTGGGTGAGTGGGCGGGGCCCTAGGGAGCCACGGCAGGGTTTAGGTGGGCAGTCGCCCCCCATGCCCATCTGAGTGCCACCCACCACCTCCCCTGCTGTGTCCTGGCGCTGGGGTGGGGGTCGGGGCACTCCATCTCCTGGCTCTTGGGCACTGCACACTGTGCCCACATCTGAGGCTCCAAGGAGCCGACCAGTCTGCTGCAAACTACAGAATGTGTCCCGGGGCCAGGCCGGACAGGGGCCACGGGGCCATGGGCACCTCCTCAGCCCCGCCCTTACACTGCGCAGATGGGGGCTGGGCCCTTGGGGTGGGTGAGTGAGTGAGTGAGTGAATGAATGAGTGGTCTGCCCAAGTGAGGCCCCTCCATCTCCCAGGTCAGTGGCCCAGTATCTGGCCCTCCCCCAGTGCTCAGAGAGGGGCAGGGGCTCCCGGGGGCTCTGAGCTCAGCCGGGCAGGCTTGGCCACCTGCGCGGGGTGGACGTGACTTGGGACCAGGTGAGGCTGTGGCGGGGCTGTGACCGGGTGGGAGGAAGTGAGGCAGCCATGTGAGGTCACAGATGCCGCAAAAATGAACACGAAAACACAAATTTTTGCCAGAATACAGAATAGCAGTATATCTTATTCATTACTGGTGAGAATGCATAGTGGGACAGAAATTTTACCAGACATCTTGATGTGTTATTAGAAATCCAACCACAGTATAACCATATCATACAGCACACTGGTTCCAATATATTTAAAACAAGAGTAGATAAAAAACTGATGTGAAATATATATAGCAATATATATTGGATATATTGGATATATATATATATATATCCATATATATATATATGGATAGACCACGGGAGGAAAACAGGAGATGCAGAAACAGGAGGTGCATAGGGTATGGGTATTGGGCATGGGGACGTAGGGAAACACCTGGTTGCAGTCAGAGGCATTCTAGAAACTTAAGTATGACAGTGGGTTCCAGCAAGAGCAGAGAGGTATATAAAGGTTGCCATGAGCTGGAAGCACAGACAGTGAAGTTACTGCAGGGTAGCAGAAAGATCACTCTGGGGAAGGGAAGCATACAGTTGAGGGAAGATCTTGGCTTCATGTAAGAGGGCTGGAGGACATGATGATTGACATGGTGCAGGGAGACACTCAGGAAAATGTGCTGGAGACACAAGGGATGGAGACTCATGCAGCTGGCATGTGCTGCAGGCACAAGGAATAGGGAATGTTGAAAGCTGACATGAATGTCAGAGATGTTATAAATGACAAAAAATCAAGGGTGAACAGGCATCACAGTTAAATGAGATAGACACTGGAGAAAATACATGGGTTTCAGACATAGGAATGGAGAGACATGAAGCCTGATATGGCTGTGGGCACATGGGGATGGAGATACTGGGGCAGACAGGACCTGCACACACAGGGTTTGCAAACATGTAAGAAAATTAAGAGATTGCAGAAAAACCAGTGCTGAGAGAAAATCTGCATCCTTAAGTGAATATGTTAGGACAGCACAAACCAATCATCCCAGCTTCCTTCTTAAGAATTAAAAAAGAAAATGCATGAAAAATATTTAAATAAAGTCAGGAAAAGGGTAATAGCAAGCATCAATAAAATGCTGGTTTCACAAAAGTACTACAGATACATATAAGCAAGGAAGAACATTTTTTAAAATATTAGCAAAATTTATAAGCCAGTAGCCAAGTTTAAGAAATGAAAACAGTGCTATTCTTTACAGGGCTCATAGAACTCTCCAAGATATTAAGGTTCTGTGAAATTCTTATGAATAAAAGTTTGACTCCAAAGAGGCAACTAACAGAATGGGAGAAAATATTCCCAAGCTATGTAACTGTTAAAGAAATGCAACAACAACAACAAAATAAACAATCCACTTAAGAAATGGTTCAAGGCTGGCACCGTGCTCAATAGGCTAATCCTCCACCTGCGGCACCGGCACACCGGGTTCTAGTCCTGGTCAGGGTGCCAGATTCTGTCCCTGTCACTTCTCTTCCAGGCCAGCTCTTTGCTGTGGCCTGGGAGTACAGTGGAGGATGGCCCAAGTCCTTGGGCCCTGCACTCACATGGGAGACCAGAAGAAGCACCTGGCTCCTGGCTTCAGATCATCGCAGTGCACCGGCCACAGCGGCCATTGGGGGGTGAACCAACAGTAAATGACGACCTTTCTATCTGTCTCCCTCTCTCTCACTGTCCACTCTGCCTGTCAAATAAATAAATAAATAGAAATGGTTCAAAGGACTCAAACAGATTTTTTATCAAAAGATGAAATTCAAATTGCCAACAAACACATGAAAAAGGATTATGTTCCCTAGCCATCAGGGAACTGAATATAAATACCACACTGAGGTTTTTACCTCACCCCAGTTAGAACAGCTTCATAGAGCAACCAAAAAACAATAAATGCTGGTGGAGATTGTGGGGGGCGTACCCTAATACACTGTTGGTGGGAATGTAAACTAGGACAGCTGTTGTGGAAAACAGTATGGAGATTCCTCATACAACAGGAAGCAGGAGGGAGGATGGCAGCATGAGTGGGAGGGTAGGGTGGGAAGTAGCACTATGCTCCTAAATCTGTATTTATGAAATACATGAAATTATTTACCTTATATAACTAGAAAATTACTTAAAAATTGACTCCAGAGTTAAAAATCTGCTATATTTTTTTGAAGTCCAATTTTCAAAAACACAAATATAAGATGAAATAGGAAAATTCCTATATAATTTAATAAGTTGAACAAATTTTTGGAAATCCAAACCAACCGATCAAGAAAAATGTTCCACAAGGAAAAATCTGGGTCCAGACTTATGGAACATTATACACTTCTAAGAGAAAAATAAATATATAAATAAATAAATAAATAAATAAATAAATAAATAAATAAATAAATAGAAAACCACTGAATTTCCCTGACTTGTTCCAAGTGGACATACACAGAAGGTTTTTGAATCTGTTTTGGGAAGCTAGTGTTACACATATGATGCAAACGAGACCAGGGTATACAATGAAAATGAAATCAAAAAGCATGTCTTTCATAAACTGAGGTACATATATGTAAGCAAAATATGATTATATGAGTTCAGTCATCTAGGAAAGCATACCAGATCAAGAACAAATGAGCTACACTAAAAATTGAAGATTTTTAGCATTCTCAAATAAATCCTATCAATCATCCAGAAAGGTGAAAAATATGAGAAATTACATGACCACTTAAATACTAAAAAGCATTTAATAAAATTCAATATCTGACAAGAAAATAAATCTACTTGTAGCAGAACAGGAAAACACAGACTTCCTTCATGTGATCAAGATAGTCTAAAATGGAGTACAGCACACTACTTAATACAGGGCCAGTGAAAGCTTTATCCTGGGAAGAGACACGGATGTGACTGTCTTCTCTCCCCATCCCTTCAACTCTGTACTGGAGGAGTGGTCATGAAATCAACAAAAAGAAACATAAACTTTAAATATCAACTTTTAAGCAATAAAACTCAATATACATGGATGACACCATTATAAGGAGAGAGAATGCACTCTAACCCCAAGCCAAATACAACTGGTAAGTGAATTTAGCAAGACTACCAGGTAGACAATCATTATAAGTCACAGCAAGAAACAGAAAACATTAAAGGACAAAAGGCAAACTAGCAAAGATGTATCTACAAGAGGAATTTAAATTATGTAATATCTTCAACATTATTCAAATGCATATTAAACACACATACAAGCACACAAAGGACATAACAGAGAAATGACTCCACAACACGGAGAAAGCAAAGACCCAGATGTCAATGAAGTGCCAGTAGGTCAGGAAATTCTATCTCACCTGAGTATGGCTTCAGATCACCAGGGCTGTGCAGGAACATGGAGGTGACCCTGCCACTGGGGAATCTGGCAGTAGAGGAGGCGGCTTCAGACCCCAGCCCAGCTCCTCACTCCCCTCACCTGGCAACACTCCCCTACACCCACTGTGCCAGGGAGCCTACTGATTGGCTACTGCTTTATGACATCATCCATGCCCACCCGCTTTGCAAACTGTCCAACCAGGCACCCCTTGGGGGAGAGGCAAACATGTACTCTCGTGAGATTGTCATGTCACAGTCTCTTCCAGGCTGCACTGGGCAAAGTGTCCCTGTGGTGGCTCAGCTTTCTCCCCTCTGCAAAGAGGGAGCTGGAGATTTGAGAAGCAGGAAATGTGGAGAGCTTAGGGCCCGGTGTCTGAGAAGGGGGAGGTGGAATGGGTGGATCCTGCTAGGACTGACTGTCCTGGTCCCTCAACTTGGACTTGCCCATGGGGAGCTCCTGAATTCTGCAGACTCCACAAGGTGAGGGCTGGGCTGGCTCCAGAATATGGGTGACATACCCTATCCCTGCACAGTGACTTAATCCACCAAGGAGGCAACAGGTGATGGCACAAGTATGCGGGTTCCTATCACTCATGTGGGAGACCAGCATGGAGTTCCTGCCCTCAACTTGGCTGAGCCCTGGCTTTGCAGACATTTGGGGAATGACCTAGTAAATGGACGATCTCTCCTTGTTCTCTGTCACTCTGCCTTTCAAATAAATAAATCTTTAAAAAGTCTAGGAAGAATTTTCTCACCAACCATCTCTTGTCCAATAGCAATGGCTGGAAGTATGTTCTGAATGAGACATTAACAAACTACCATCAAAGCCATGGGTACATGGCAGGGCTGCTTGGGGCAGACAGTTCTATAACGTTTTAGGAGGAATGCTCCCTCTGGACTAAACACTCAGAGATATGCTCTGCATCCTTCCCTCCCTGCCCTTGCAGTAACCTTCAGTAATGGCTAAATGCCCCTGCCCCAGGATACTGCTTTCAAAACTGTCTGTGGCCACAGAGAAGAGGTGGCCTGGACAGTGGTCACTGAGGAGAGAGGAAAGGCTGGGAACCTCAGGGACTCCCTTCCCTGGCCTGGAGTCCCTGCTCCTATGTCACAGGTCTGCAGCAGAGCATGCCTGTCACCTCCCTCAGCCTGCGACACCTCTATTAACATTGCCCATGACTATGTTAGACTTGGGGAGCACAATGTACTGTCCACTATCTCAAGTCAAACTCCTAGGTTTGCTACAAAGTCATCTTCTCAGTGCATCCCTCCCAGGCCGTGAGGTTGGGAAGAAAGCTCCCAGCTGGTCAGAGGCTTCTGACATGACCTGTGTTTGGTGGGGGGTGGCCTGTCCCCATCTGTGAGTGGGACCTGTTCTCTCAGCTGCAGCTCTACCAGCCCAATCCTTGGTGTCTAGAAGGATTCACCAATGAAGCCTCGGCAGTGTGTGTGTGGTGGGGGAGAGTGGTCAGGTGGCTGATGTCCCCATTAAAATGCAGTAGTGGAAACACTGTCCCCAGGCACTTCTGGGTGAGCTCTGTGCTTGCTCTGCCCTCTTCTCCAAGGACTCATCCAGGAGGTACCACTTCTCCATGGGCCCCTCTGACTTTTTCTTTTTTAAAAGATTTTAATCATTTTTTGAGAGATAGAGCCACAGACAGAGAGAGGGAGAGACAGAGAAGGAGATCTTCCATCTGCTGGTTCACTCCCCAGATGGCTGCAATGGCTGGAGCTGTGCCCATCCATAGCCAGGAACCAGGAGCTTCATCCAGGCCTCTCATGCGGGTGCTGGGGCCCAAGCACTTGGGCCATCTTCCACTGTTTTCCCAGGCTATAGCAGAGAGCCACATAGGAAGAGGGGCAGCTGGGACTTGGACTGGCACCCATATGCAATGCTGGTGCCACAGATGGAGAGTTAGCCTGCTATGCCACAGTGCCAGCCCCCTGACTTTTTCTTTAAGGGGGGTGAGGGTATGGGTAGCATAAGGCTTCAGGCTCTGCCTGTGTGCTAAGGGAAGGTAACCATAGAGGGCCAAAGGAGCTGTACCCTAGAATCCCCAGGTTCTGTGCCTGTTCCTATCTCTCTGCATCTTCTCAGGTAGTTTTCTTTTCTTTCTGGTTGTGAAACATGCGTCTGTCATCTAAAGATTGTGAGTCCTGCATTAGCTGCACACACACTTTTATCTAGGGCTGACTGGTTCTGGTGTTTTGCATTCTTCTCCTGCAGTCTCTTTGCTGCCTCAGGGAGTGCTGGCCTGTGGTCATTACAAATTTTGACTACTGGGGTCTCACCCACAGTATTAGATAAGTACATCTCTAAAGCCATTTAAAACAATTTCTGTGTTTGGAAATGAAGAAGTTGCCATTACTGATTTGACTACATGCCTGTTTAAATGACTAACTCTGGGGCCAGCGCTGTGCCGCAGTGTGTTAAAGCCCCAGCCTGCAGTGCTGGCATCCCACAGGGGTGTCAGTTCCAGTCTCAGCTGCTCCTCTTCTGATCCAGCTCTCTGCTATGTCCTGAGAAGGCAGTAGAAGATGGCCCAACTTCTTGGTCCCCTGCACCCACATGGGAGACCCAGAAGAAGCTCCTGGCTCCTGACTTCAGATGGCTGTTGCAGTCATTTGGGGAGTGAACCAGCAGAATGGAAGACTTCTCTCTCTCTCCCTCTCTCTGTAACTGTCTTTCAACTAAGTAAAATAAATCCTTAAAAAAATTAACTCCACCTTGACTTAATTATTGATTTCCCAGTTGGAAGTTAATAGAGTTTTTAGAAAGCTTTTAATAAATATAAGTTTCATAGGTACAACTTCTATAATTTAACAATTCTTAACCCCAATCCCACCTTCCCACTCCCAAACTGTCCCACCTCCTACTCCCTCTCCCATCACATTCTTCATTAAGATTCATTTTTAATTATCTTTATATACAAAAGGTCAACTCTATACTAAGACTTCAACTGTTTGCACCTACATAAACACACAAAGTATAAAGTACTGTTTGAAGACAAGTTTTACCATTAATTGCAGTAGGTTAAGCATGTGATGCTGGCATTCCACATCAGAGTACGGTTGGAGTCCCAGCTGCTCCACTTCTAATCCAGCTTCCTGTTAGTGTACCTGAGAAGGCAGAGGAAGAGGTTTCAACTGCTAGAGCCACTACCACTCATGTGGGAGACTCAGATGGAATTCTCGTCCCCAGCTTCATCCTGAGCAGACCTGGCTATTCTGGCCATTTTGGGAGTGAAACATTAAATGGAATATCTGTATCTTCTCCCTCCCAACCCTCAGTATAATCACCATTCAAATAGACTTTAAAATTGTTTTGATATTCATGTACCATTTTTGCATAATATGCATTTTCCATGAAGTTTTTGAAGACTGTTACATGTATGGATTTCAAAATTGGTTGCACAAAGAAAAGGTCCTTTAATTCAATTCTGCACAAGTTTTTCAAAACCTCTCATTTTTTTCTATTTTCTATAAATAATATATATTTGCATTTCTTGCAAAACATTGATTGTATTTCCTTCCTCATTTTGTCCCCAATGATATCATTCTAGTTTGATTTTCATTTTTTATCTGCACAACTGTATTCTGTCTTGTAATTTCTTCTCATTTCAGTCTATCCTATGTGAAGTGATTAGATCAAACTTCTTGGAGAACAGTTTTTATGTTGTTACTCTCCTGTACAAAAGTGGTTAAGAAAACAAAAAGAAATACTCATATTTCATTAAGAATAAAATACAAAATCTTTACTCAGATGATTATGGATATCATAAATCCAATGGCCTGTTAACTTTTTTTAAAAAAAGGCTTATTTATTTGAAAGGCAGAGTGACAGGGAGGGAGATAAAGGGAAGGAAGAAGGGAGGAAAGGAAGGGGAAGGGGAGAGGGAAGAAAAGGGAGAGAGAGAGAGAGAGTGAGCGTGCAACCAGGGGTTGGGGGGGTTAATCTGATGAGTCACTCACCAAATGCCCAGAACAGGTGGGATTGGGTAAGGCTGAAGCAAGGAGCCAGGAATTCCATTCAGATCTTCCACATGGGTGTTAGAGACCTAAGTACTTGGGCCATCATCTGGTGCCACCCATGCACATTAATAGGAAGCTGGGTCAGAAGCAGAAGCAGGGTTCAGTCCCAGGCATTCTGATATGTGTTGTAGGCATCCCTAGTGGGAGTTTAACCCACTGCACCATAATGCCATTACTGGAAGTTTATTTGACATTTCTTTGATATTTTATGTTTCTCTGGCATTTTGAATTGCTTTACCTACTGGTACTGTGATACAGCAGGTTACTCTCTCACCAGTGATGCTGGCATCCCATATGAGCACCCTCTTGAGTCTCGGGTGCTACATTTCCCATCCAGCTTCTGGCTAATGCATCTGGAAAGAAGCAGATGATCCACGTCATTGAGTCCCTGCCATCCACATGGGAAACCTGGATGGAGTTCCAGCTCCTGGGTTTGGCCTGACCCAGCCCCAGCCAATGTGACCATTTGGGGGGTAAGCCAGCAGATGGGAGATGGATCTCTCTCCCTCGCCCTGCATTTCAAATAAGTAAGTAAATCTTTAAGAAATAAATTTATTTTTCAATATGTTTCTCCTTAGCTTCTAGAATAGCATTCTCCCTTGGTGCTACTGCTATCTGTTGACTTGTCTTTCTCAGTCTCTTAATGGAGCACAACCCATCTCCCAAATGTTGATATCCTGTCACAGATATTTGGCCTCTTCTGTTCTCTAAGTTACAGACTCTTGAGCACCTAAATAACTCTCATGCATAACCTTGCCTATACATGCCTGAGGACTCCAAAATATCAGATTTCAGGTCTGACTTAACTTTCATTTTCAAATGACTGATGAAAAAACACATCTGGAAGACAGCATTTAGCCTTGTGGTTAAGATGTTGGTGTCCCACACTGGAGTTAATGGGTGTGATTCCCAGTTCTGGCCTCTGGGAGGCAGCAGTGTGATGGCTCAAATGATTGGGTTCCCCACTCCTCAACCACCTCTGGACATTGCGGGTATTTGAGCAGTGAACCAGAGGGTGAATACCCCTTCTCTTCCTGTCTTTTTGCCTCTCAAATTAAAACACAAAACAAAACAAAAAAACCCATGTCTATGTCTTCCAATAAAATGACTGACTTAATGGCTAAAAGCAGTTTCATTGTTAAATTCAGCAAAAATAATTCTTGGTTGTAAATGATATTTGAATAATGAATAATTGTAAATCAAATTTACATAATGGATTGGGAAGAGAGAAAGATGTGGACAATGATTTTTACATTTCACTTTGATACTTCTTTGTCATGTAACCTTAAAAAATCCATTGTGCCTAAGTTTGATGTCCTTAAAATTATGGGCTCATCTAGTTGAGGCAGTAGTATAAAGGGAAGTGGTCAGAATCTTAGAAATCATCTTATTTCTGCCCTAAAACAGTTAAGAGACATCAGCAAGTCATTTTATCTCTCTAGTTCTTTCTCCCTTGTAACATAAGAAGACCATCTTTCTATTTAAAGGATTTATTCTACACATTCCTATCTTAAGGTAAGATTCACATGACTGTGACACATTTTGTGACTGTCAAGTCTTCAATTCTACTGCATTGTTAGCAGTGTAATATCAAGCTGGCACTGAAGATGAAGTGTTAAACAACATAGGACTGCCAGGGCTTATTAGGAGCTACAAAGAATCATTTGAGTTCATGAAAATGTTTAAATTTAAAAATAGAATCACTCTATTATTGTTCAGAATCAGTATAGTTATGATTTTTTTTGTTTTAATAATTGAGTATCAGTAGCTTCATTTCTGATAGTATGTCCCTGGTATTGTATATTGTAATATTGTACAAAAGTATATATTATATATTGTAGTTATACAATATTTATAGACTAACTAAAATTATAGGTAGCAATATTTATTGCTTTTTTTCTTTTATTGGATTTTATCATAGCATATGTCAATAAACCTTTCTATTTCAGACAAATGACTAATGAGATTATCCACTGTTCAGCCTCCTGGCTTTGACCTGGCCCACTCTGCAATGCTGTAGATATTTGAGAAGTAAACCAGAGGATGAAAGATCTCTTCCTTCTCACTCTCTCTTGCTGTAACTCTGCCTTCAAATAAATAACTAAATTTGTAAAACAAAAATATTATCCACTGCAAATTGAACATAATCAGAAGGAGAAATTCAAATTGGAAAGTATAACAATTTGGTAAAAGATAAAGGCATTTGTTATATAGTAAAGAGATTATTTTGCAACCCAGAATTCTCCTAAATTGTATGGAGGAAAAGGAGCACTGGTCACTGACTCTCACACTTAGAGGTTTACTTGGCATCTCTATTTTCTGGGTTTTTAAGGCACCAATATAATTGTAAATCCAAGTTTATATCTTTAGTTATTTAGAAGGTGGTTAATCACCTTGCCACCCACCTCCAGTCACACACACACACACACACACACACACACACACACACAAACACACAGAGTCTGGTTAGGAATGCAATCAATCCATTGAGAAGTTTAATCTCCCTGGGCAACTTAATTTGATACTATAGCTATCAATTTTATGTAGCTTTGCTAATGTTACAGTAAAGCAGGACTGTTTTAAAATTTTATCATTTACAAAAGAAAACAGCCATGGTTTATACACATTACATTTATAATTTATCTAAATATTTTTGTATTTTCAAATCTTTGTATTTAAAAGTTGTTTTATTTTCAATGAGTTCACAAATATTTTTATTTAAGCACTGATATCTATCTGTCTTTAAACATTCTCTTTCCCTGTTTGTCTGGGTTGTGCAGACAGTATCCCCTCTGAGACCTCAATCTCTTAGTTCCTCAGTGATTCCTGAATCTTTGATGGTGCATTCCAGACAGGCTACTCATTCATTATTCTAATCAGCAGCCTCACTGACAGAATCAGCTATCTGATTCACTATGGACCTTCTTTGCCACAGGCTGGAGGAAGACACGTGCAGTTTTATCTTATATGACTGTCTATAGGCTATCCTGCAAGCCCTGCACTGAGAGGAGTTATGGAATGTTTTTGTTCCAAGTTGGCATACCTGATGCTATGAACTATTTCCCAATTCTTAGTTATTTCATTTCAATCTCTGGGTAATACTCATTTCATTATTTTAATTTCATTGAGTAACTAGTGAACTCATAGGAGGTAACTTTTTAAAAAAATAATTAAAAATTGTTTTCAGGAAGAGTTTGCTGCTGATGAGGGTTACATGGGTTAAAGATTGATGTGACTGATTAAGATTTCTTTTTTCATGGTTTATTGAAAATTATTTCAGGAAGCCAATCTTGCTTCTGACATTCCATCTTTTTTTTTGAACTTTTATTTAATGAATATAAATTTCCAAAGTACAGCTTATGGATTACAATGACTTCCCCCCCATAATGTCCCTCCAACCCACAACCCTCCCCTTATCCAATCCCTCTCCCCTTCCATTCACATCAAGATTCATTTTTTATTCTCTTTATATATGGAAGATCAGTTTAGCATACATTAAGTAAAGATTTCAACAGTTTGCTCCCACACAGAAACATAAAGTGAAAAATACTGTTTGAGTACTAGTTATAGCATTAAATCTCAATGTACAGCACATTAAGGACAGAGATCCTACATGAGGAGCAAGTGCACAGTTACTCCTGTTGTTGACTTAACAAATTGACACTCTTGTTTATGGCATCAGCAATCACCCTAGACTCTTGTCATGAGCTGCCAAGGCTATGGAAGCCCCATGAGTTCACTGACTCTGATCATATGTAGACAAGGCCATGGTCAAAGTGGAAGTCCTCTCCTCCCTTCAGAGAAAGGCACCTCCTTCTTTGATGACCCGTTCTTTCCACTGGGATCTCACTCACAGAGATCGTTCATTGAGGCCAGAGTGCTGTTAGGACATTTGCCATTCTATGGGTCTGCTGTGTATCTCACTTCCCATGTTGGATTATTCTCTCCCTTTTTGATTCTATCAGCTAGTATTTGCAGACACTAGTCTTGTTTATGTGATCCCTTTGGTTCTTAGTCCTATCATTATGATCAATTGTGAACAGAAATTGATCACTGGGACTAGTGAGATGGCATTGGTACATGCCACCTCGATGGGATTGAATTGGAATCCCCTGGTATGTTTCTAACTCTACCGTTTGAGGTAAGTCAGCTTGAGCATGTCCCGAATTGCACATCTCTTCCCTCTCTTATTCCCACTCTTATATTTAACAGCGATCACTTTTCAGTTAAGTTTCAGCACTTAAGAAGAATTGTGTATTGATTACAGTATTCAACCAAAAGTATTGAGTAGAACAAACAAAAAAAATACTAAGAGGGATAACATATTAAGCTGCTCATCAACAGTCAGGGTGAGGGCTGATCAAGTCACTGTTTCTCATAGTGTTCATTTCACTTTAACAGGTTTCCTTTTTGGTGCTCAGTTAGTTGTCACCTATCAAGGAGAACAAGTGGTATTTGTCCCTTTGGGATTGGCTTATTTCACTCAACATAATGTTTTCCAAATTCCTAACAGGGATCACTTTTCAGTTATAATTTAAACACCTAAGAATAATTGTGTGTTAATTACAGAGTTCAACCAATGGTACTAGAACAAAAAAAATACTAAAATGGATAAAGTATTACATTGTACATCAACCGTCAGGACAAGAGCTGATCAAGTCACTGTTTCTCATAGTGTCCATTTCCCTTCAACAAGTTTCCCCTTTGGTGCTCAGTCATTGCAGGATCACTAAATCAATCTTGTTTTAGTGTGCTACTATGCAGACTGTTCCAGGATGTGCTTCCTTGACTCAGGGTTGAGCTGAGAAGTGGAGCAGGGGAGTAACATTGTTATTATTTGACTTGGAAACCTTATGTCATTCATTAGAACAGTAGGGAGGTAGCAGCATGCATGTCATCTTTGCCAGCTAATGTGTGAAATGGGAAAAGTGTGCATACGTTTTGTTTCCTAAGCTTAGGTTAGTATTCATGGATAAATTAGAAAAAATTAGTAACGAAGCCAGGAAGTGATTAACAGTGTTTTAGTAATCCAAGAATATTTTCCTAATCAAAATAGAAATACACAGATAATCTTTGGTAAGTCCTAATATATACCATTTCTCTATGGGATAGACTCTACATTTGCTCATTTACAGAACTCTATTGGTCATCAAACTTGTGCTTCTTATTGTGCTTAACATTGGGCATGAAAAGAAAATTAAGGTCAAGTTTATATTTGTTGAGGAATTCACAGCCTGTGAAAGTATAGATGTAAACTGGAATGTAACATGGCAGTGGGTGGATTTTTCCTTCTGCCTCACCACTTTATATCAAGGTGACAAAGACCCACATCCTTGTGGAGTGCAAGGCTTGCCTTTCTGGGCCATTGCAGAGATTTCCAGTGGAGCACATTGACGCAGAGCTATGCTGGACAACTGCAAGCCCATACACAAGTGATGAGCTGAAGGGCTAACTTTCCTTCTCAATCAGAGTGATGGGTGGTATGTTCTGGAGTTGAAGGAAGGTCTGAGGACTGGGGTCCTCAGGGCAACAGCCTTGAATTGTGATGGACGGCTCCCATCCCTCTTAAAGGCATCCCTCTGGGAGGCCAGCACTCCAGCATAGCAGGTTAAGGCATGGCCTGCAGTGCTGGCATTCCATATGGGCACTGGTTTGAGTCTTGACTGCTCCACTGCCAATCCAGCTCCCTGTTAATGAGCCTGGGAGGCAGCAGAGGATGGCCCCATTCCCTGAGTTCCTGCACTCATGTGGGAGACCTGGAAAAATCTCCTGGCCTCAGCCTAGCCTAGCCCTGGTCATTGCAGCCTTTTGGAAAGTGACCAATTAGATGGAAGATCTCTCTCTCTCTTCTCTCTCTCTCTCCTATCTCTCTCTGTCTCCTTTGTCTCTGTACTTATGCCTTCTAAATGAATAAATGAATCTTTACAAAAAGCCACCACCCTGTCTCTGGTTATAGTTTCCCTTCTCCAAGTTGCCTTGCTGAGGTTGGAAGTTAGAAGAGCTAATGTGTGCTCTAAAGAAAGGGCTGAACCAATCATTTACTCTTGAATATAATTATGTGTTGCTTCCTTTGGATCTTCTTTAAATTTTTTTCTCTTAGATAGTAGTCCTGAGCCATAGGCTACTATGACTATCAGATGATTCAGATATGCTGAAATGCATAAATGAAAATGCAGGATTGAAAAAGAAACCAATTTGTTGAAATATGGTAATCAAAATATTAAAAAGAAAAAAAGGGTAGAGAAGATGTTCACTTCCTGGGAGATAGAATACACACACTTTTCCCTATTTCTTCCCTTTGAATACAACTAAAACGTTTGTACGTTATGGAGGAAACAAACATAAAAAGTCTGAAATGTAGGAGCTGGCATTGTGTTATAGTGGGTTAAGCTGCCTCCTGCAATGCTGGCATCCCATCTGGAAACTAGTTGGTGTTCCAGCTGCTTCTTATCCAGTTCCCTACCAATGTGCCTGGGAGAGCAGCAGAGGATGGTTAAAATGCTTGGGTCCCCACCACATACAAGGGAGACGTTGAAGATGTTTCCATCTCCTGGCTTCAGTCTGGCCCATCCCTGAGTGTTGTGGCCATTTGGAGAGTGACCCAATGGATGGAAGATCTCTCTCTTCCTCTTTCTGTAACCATTTTTCAAATTAAAAAATAAATCTTAAAAAAAAAGATGAAATGTAGAAAGACGTAGGACAAACAACCGGAGACTAGACCCAAGGAATGAGATGAGATGGTGGAAAGTTCTCTAGCTTGTCCTTTTGCCTAATATATGTCACACTTGGGCCCCAACAACTGGTAACCCAGAAGTGCCAGGAGAAAGACAAAAAATGTCCCAACAAAAGCTCTGTTTCCTAAGCCAAATGATCAGGAAAGGAGCAGCCTCACAAGACAGATCTGCTTAGGGTTGTCTCTCCCTGTTGGGTGTCAACATAAGCCAGCACAGAACCTGGACTTATCTCCAATCTGAGAACAAAGCAGGACTGCTTCTATAGAAAAAGCACATCCCAAACCAGCTGCAGCATGTTTGGCAAAATAGGATGTAGGTTCTCATCATAATTACTCACTCAGACTCAGAAAAGCACTTGTCATACCGAGAACCAGGCAAATCTCAACTTGCATGAACCCAATAAGTAGATACCAACAATGAGAAAGCAGAGATGTTAGAATTATCTGACAGGGCTTAAGGCAACAATTATACATTTGACTTTGACTGCCTATATTTGCAAAAGAAATGATTGTCTTTATAAAGCAAAACAAATTCAAGAATCAGCAAAAATAAAATCCTGAAACCAATAAATCCAATGAGGTCTTAGAGTTCAAGATAAACAAGCAAATTCAGTAGTATTTGTATAAAATAGCAATGAATTACAGGCAACAAAATGAAAACTCTAATGCAACTGTAACCACTCAAATGAAGGAAAGAGTCAACATTATGGCATAGTGGGTTAAGTTGCTGTGGGTGGTACTGACATCTCATGTGGTCAATGGTTTGGCTCCCAGCTGCTCTACTTCCAATCTAGCTCCCTAATATGTCTTGGAAAGCAGAAGATGGCCCAAGTCCCTGGGTCCTTGCACCCATGTGGGAGACCCAGATGAAGCTATTGTCTCCTAGTGTCCTTCAACCCAGCCCAGCCCTGGTGGATGTGACCATTTGGAATAAGGAAGAGGGAGATAGGGAAGAAAGGGAGGATGAGATGTATCACTATGTTCTTAAGATTGTATATATGAAATACATCAAATCTGTTCCCGTTACATATATAAATTCTAAAAAGAAATAAACCAATGACTCCTAATTTTAAAATATCACATATTATATTTTGGTTAGATTGTTTTTATAGGCAAAAATTGTTCTGGAACTAAGAGAAAGTTGTGACCTAGCTAAAATAACTTTCACATTTATCCTATTCAAAGAGGATTTGTTATTAAAAGGCAGAGCCTGTAGTTTATTCAGTCAATACAAATTCATGGAGCATATAGAATGTGCCTTCCCAGGCGATCAAGTCTCCCATTTGCCTCATCACTTAGTTTGTTTTTCTTGCAAGCATTTGTCATAATCTAGAACTACCTTGTTGCTTTATTAGGTAACTTGTTCTTGACATTTGAACCCACAAGATTGTACATTCCACATGGGTAGGAATTTCTTTTATTCCTCTGGGTGTCAGTAGGGCCTTGTTTGAGTAGGCAGTCGATGAGTATATTTTGAATGCGAGCTTGGGCCAGAGATTAATGAACTATTGTGCCTTAAGAAGATGAGCTGGATCTTGAAGAATGGATCAGATAAGGGAAGATTAAAGGAAAGGGGAACAATCCAGACAGAAGGTCATCAAGAGTAAAATCCTAATGGCTTTTATAGCAGTATTTGCTGCCCTCCCAATTAGAATAAACAGCAAAAACATTGAAGCTATGATTTTATATTAGATATTTTTGGGGAAAAAATAAAGTTGTCAGGGTAGGGACAGACTCTAAGAAACATCCAAAGCCAGACAGGATTTTGGAGCTGGAAGTGTTTTTAGGGATCCAGTCAACTCCCTTAGAGTGAAGTAACTGAGGAACTAAGGGGTGATAGTCACCTGGTTAACCAGAAAGTTAATTCTGTACGATCAGAATCTTATTCATTAACTTAAATCCAGTGCTCTAAGGTAATTCAGAAATATTTTAATAGAGAATAATATATGGTAAAATGGTGTATATGGAAAGAAATCTGGGGCTGGTGCTGTGGTGTAGTGGGGAAAGCTACCACCTGCAGTGCTGGAATCCCATGTGGGCACCAGTTTGAGTTCTAGTTGCTCCACTTCCAATACAGCTTTTTTCTATGGCCTGGGAAAGCAGTAGGAGATGGCTCAAGGGCTTGGGCCCCTGCACCTGTGTGTGAGACCTGGAAGAAGCTTCTGGCTCCTGGCTTTAGATAGGCTCAGCTCCAGCCATTGCAGCCAACTGGGGAGAGAACCAGCAGATGGAAGACCTCTCTCTCTCTCTCTCTCTCTCTCTCTCTCTCTCTCTCCCTCCCTCTTTCTGCCTTTCTTTCTCTGTGAACCCTGACCTTCAAATAAATAAATAAATCTTAAAAAAAGAAATCTGACTCCATATTTAAGGCAAATTGGAAGAGAATCTAATTCGAGGGAACACACAAACACTAGGAAGTAAAACTGGCATGACACAAATGAAGCCTTGATGAGGTGGTGAATATATGAAGGGGAAAGAACAAATTCACATTGGAGTGTAAACAAGCAGAACAAAATCAATGCTACTGTTTCAATGGCTCTTCTGGAGAAAATAGCTCTTGGCCTGAGGATATTTTTGTTCAGTCCCACCTAGAATATTTACATGATTTGTTTTCAGTTACATGTTTTTTAAAAGATTCATTTTGTTATATGAAAGGCAGAGTTACTGAGAGGCAGATTCAGAGAGACAGAGAACAACAGAGGACTTCTACCCACTGGTTCACTCCCAAAAATGGCCACAATGGCCAGAACTGGGCTGATCCAAATCCAGGAGGCAGGAGCTTCTTCCAGGTCTCCTTCCTTTGGAGCAGGGGCCCAAGGACTTGGGCCATCTTCTACTGCTTTCTCAGGCCATAGCAGAGAGCTGAATCAGAAGCAGAGCAGCTGGGTCTCAAACTGGTGCCCATATGGGATGCCAGCACTGCAGGTGGTGGCTTTTCTTGCTATGCCACAGCACTGGCCCCTTCAGTTACATTTTGAGAATACATTTTTGATTGGATTATATATTTGAAATGCAGAAAAACAGAGAGAGGAGAAAGAGAGACAGAAAGGGAGAGGGAGAGAGAGGTGTTCTATCTGCTGGTTCACTTCTTCAAATGACCATACTGGCTGGGATTGGGCCAAGTCAAAGCCAGGAGCCAGAAGCTTCTTCAAGGTTTCCTATGTGGGTGCAGGGGCCCAAGCACTTGGGCCATCCTCTACTGTTTTCCCAGGGATATTGGCAGGAAGCTAGATTGGAAGTGGGGTAGCTAGGACGTGAACTTGTGCTCATATGGGATGCCGGTGCTGCAGGTGGTGGCTTAACCAGCTACTGCACAGTACTGGCCCCAAGGGCATGCAGTTTCAGTTAAGAGTTTTTGGGGGTTGGCACTGTGGCATAGCATGTAAAGCTGCCACCTGCAGTTCCAGCATCCCATATGGGCTCCGACTCCAGTCCCAGCTGTTCACTTCCAAATCATCTCTCTACTACAGTTACCTGGAAGAAACCCCAGGCTCTTGGTTTCAGATTGAGCCCAGCTCCAGTCATTGAGTGCACTAGCAGATGAAGGATCTCTCTCTCTGCCCCACCTCTGTATAACTCTTTCTTTCAAATAAATCTTAAGGAGTCCATGCATCATTCAGCCAATCAATAAATTGACGATATCATCAGTGAGCAATGGGTTCTGATTATCTTGCAAGACATAATAATAATTTAATATTATATTATATAATTATATAATATTATAAAATACTTCCATGAATTATTTTTGTAAACTTTTATTGAGATGGGTTATCTCCAAATATTGTATGGTCTGGTCATGAGCCAAAAATCAGACCTTTGCTTAATGCCATTTCCTCAGATTATAGTGCATTTCTTACTCCAGGTGATTCCTCTTTTTATCTGTAAGGCCAAGAAAAGGCTCTTTTGAGTTGTTACAGTCACCTTGAATGACTGCAAACTTCACCTTAACTAAGATGTTAAAAATCAGGTTAAATTTGTGTGGTTGGGCCAGCACTGCTGCACGGTGGATTAATTCTCTGCCTGTGGTGCCAGCATCCCATATGGGCACAGGTTCTAGTCCTGGATGCTCCTCTTCCAATCCAGCTTACTGCTATGGCATGAGAGAGCAGTGGAATATGGCCCAAGTGCTTGGGCCCTGCAAGACCCAGAAGATGCTCCTGGCTTCTGGCTTCTGGCTTCTGGCTTCAGATCAGCTCAGCTCTGGCTGTTGTGGCCATTTGGAGAGTGAACCAGCAGATGGAGGACCTTTCTCTCTGGCTCTCCCTCTCACTGTCTGTAACTCTACCTCTTAAATAAATGGATAAAATCTTTTAAAAAAGGGAAAAAACATTGTAGTCACCATGTAGTAAATTACTTTCTTATGCTGTCAAAAAGCATCTAAGCCAGAATTGAGGAATCTGTACATGTCAAAGCTTACTGATTCAATGGCAGGGATGCTCTATAACATCAGACTAACTCCTTTAGCTGCAATTTTGGGCTTACATTGGAAAACAAAGTTAGAAATACTGTGACACCTGGCACAGGGTAGGCACCTCCCTGTCCCACACCACCCAAATATATATTGTACACTTTCATCTATGATACCTGTCATGTCCCAGAAATTCACTACTGTTTCTCTTCTCTCCAACACAATGATAGAAATTTGAACCATGAATAGTAAAATATTGTGGTTGGATAATAGCACCCGTACAAGAGACATGCTCCAGTGAAAATTTTGGGGATTGTTTCAAGTGATGTCATGACAGATAACATAAACTGTTCTATTTGTTTTTTCAGAGTGCCTGTATGAAATTACTCTATGTTAAAACATTTCTGTTTCAAACAGAGTGACAAAACATTACCAAAATGAAGAAATTGACAGGAACATTATATAGTGTATATTTGCAGGGTTATGTGGTTTCTCATATTAAATCTATTTCAGCTTATTCCATACTAGAGAACACTGGGAAACACTACCTGAGAAAATGTGCTTTTAGCAGCCCTGAAAGTCCAAACTCTAGTTTCTGTTATCATCTGACTTCTCCTTCCATGAAAGCCCAGAAGTCATAATGTGATGAGCATGAGTTTTTTTTTTTTTAACAAAAGGTAGATGTCTTGCAGATATTCTCAGACATTTGAGTCCACGCGCTCTTAATATCTTGTCCTTATTTCCCTGTTCATTAGTAGATATTGCTTGCTTCACCAAAGTCTATCTGCAAGATCATTAAACACTCATACATTCAACAGTGATTTGCACTGCTTCCATTGTAGCAGGTACCATGCTCAGTGGTGTGATGCAGCAGTGGGCAGGAAAAAGTTCAAGTCCTGGCAGCCACAGTCTAGTGGGGACAGACATCACATTATCAAATGATCATGGAAGTTAATGGGAACATGTGACTCCAGAGAACACAGTGCTATGAGAACATCTGAAAGGGAATCCATCTCAATAGATCAAGGATGCTGTCCCTGAGGAGTGGCCACTGCAATGATTTGTGAGTGGTGAGAAAGAACTAAAACTGCACTGCATGCAGAGGAGCCAGTATATCAAGGGCCCTAAAGGTCAGTGGGCAGACAATGTCATGGCTGAGAAATAACTCTTAAGACCAGTCCCATTTACAATGCTTACAAAAAATACCTTGGAATAAATTTAACCAAGGCAGTGAAAGCATTAATATGAAAATTACAAAAAATTAAAGAAAGAAGTAGAATAAATAAAATGGAAGAGTCTTCCATTTTCATGGATTAGAAGAATCAACATCATCAAAACACCCATGCTACCAAAAGCAATTCACAGATTTAATGCCATGCTAATCAAATTACCAGTAATATTCTTCTCAGCTCTAGAAAAAATGATTCCATAAAAATAAAAAATGATTCCATAAAATAAAAAATGATCCCATAAAAATGATTCCATAACAACACAGGAGACCTTGAATAGCTAAAGAGATATTATACAACAAAAACTAAGCTGGAGGCATCACAATACTTGATTTCAAGCCATGCTACAGGTCAGTTATGATCAAAACAGCCTGATATTGGCATAAAAACAGATGTGTAGACCAATGGAACAGAAGATAAACTCCAAAAGTCAATCCACACACCTACAACCAACTTATCTTTGACAAAAGAGCTACAATGAAAACCTAGAACAAAGAGAGTCTCTTAAAAAATGTGCTGGATAAACTGGATCTCCACATGTAGAAGTATGAAACTAGACCCCTACCTTATACCTTACCCAAAAATCCACTCAAAATGGGTCAAAGACCTGAAGCTATGACCCAATACTGTCAAATTCTTAGAGAATATTGGGGAAACTCTGGTTGACATTGACATAGATAAAGATTCTTGGAAAGACCCCAGAAACACAGGCAATCAAATCAATATTGACAAATGAGATTATATTAATCTGAGAAGCTTCTGCACTGCAAAAGAAACACTCAGCAAAGTGAAGGGGGCAACTGACAGAATGGGAAGAAATATTTGCAAACTATGCAACTAATAAAGGGTTAATATCCAGAATCTATAAAGTGCTCAAGAAATTCAATAACAACAAAAAAATCCAGTTAATTGATGATAAATGAACAAAGGACTTTTCAGACATTTGTCAAGAGAGGAAATTCAAATGGCCAACAGATATTTGAAAACATGCTCAGGATCACTAACCATCAGGGAAATGCAAATCAAAACCACAGTGATATTTTACCTCAACAGGCTCTTGTACAGAAATTAAACAACAAGTGTTGGGAAGGATGTGGTGAGAAAGGTGCCCTAATGCACAGCTGGTGAGAATTTAAGCTGGTACAACCACTATGGAAGACAATATGGAAATACCTCAGAAATCTGAATATATACCAATCATATGATACACCATCACACTTCTAGAATTTACCCAAACAAAAATAAATCAGCCTATGAAAAACTTATCTGTTCTACCATGTTCACTGCAGCACAATTCACAAGAGCTAAGATATGGAATCAATCAAGTTCTCCATCAACTGGTGACTGGATAAAGAAATTATGATATATATGGTATATATGGTATATATAGTGTATGTGTATATATATATATACATATACATATACATATATATATATACATACACACACATACACACACACACACACACACACACTATGGATTACTAATAACCTGTAAAAAATATGTCTTTTTGCAACAAAATGGATGCAACCGGAAACCATTATACTTAGTCAAATAAGTCAGTCTTAAAAACAGATACTATGTTTTCCCTGATCTGAGGTAACTTATAGAGTACCTGAAATGTAATGCATTGGAGTGAAGTGAACATTTTGAGAATCAATAATTATTACAGCCCGTCTCTTTCACTGAGGAACAGTTTTTTTTTTTTTCATACTATTTGTTGAACTCCTTTACTTAGTGTAGGATTAACTGAATGATCATAAAATAAACTGAAATTAGCTTTTTGTAAAAAATTAAGAGAGGGAATGGCAAAGGGAGAAGGAAGAAGAATTGGAGAATGGGCGGGAGGGAGGGGGGAGTGGGAGGTATCATTATGTTCCAAAACCTATACATATGAAATACATGAAAGTTACATAACTTACATAAAATTTTAACAAATCTTAAAGACAAAGATGCCAGTAGGCAAAATGCTTAAGTACAAAGACAAATACTTATGTTTGCTGTTGATGCAAAAAAAAAAGTCCACAGGGGAATGACAAATTCTCTCAGAACTAAGCATCTTGTAAACATATGCAATGGAAAAGCAGACTCAAGCTCAACCGAGAACACAGCCACTGTGCTGTTTAAGGCTAATTTGTCTTCCCCACTTGGAGTCAATATACTAAAAAATAAGGAGTTAAAAAGATGTTCTAGGCTCCCATGACTGTTGAGTCTATTTCTCCTCTTGTGAGCTGCTCATTTGTTGTGGGGACACAATCTTTCTAGACTCTTGCAATATTTGCAGTAGATCAAATTCAAGGTTAACTCACATTTGCTGGCCCACAGCTCCTCAAATCCTTCTGACCACAGCAGTGCTTCCTCTGGGGGAGGCCTGCAAGAGAAGTTCTGCAATTAAGAGGGCACATATCAGGTTCCCTTTCCAGCTCAGCTGTTCAGGTTTGTGAGCACAGGATTCTCAATTTAATTAATGAAAGTTTATTGTTTGCTTTTCTTGCTGGTTTTGGGCTTCCCAGGAGTGGAAGAATTTTTGCAATAAATAACTCAATCATGTCTTTTAATCTTAAAAAAAATCACTAAGCAAACAGGTTTGAAAGCACAACTACAGCTGAATATATTTTTATCCAATAAAGCTGTCTAGTAGCTACAGACAAACCAAATGAGACAAAAACAAGTAGCAATCTTATTGACCTAATATTTAAACTTAGCATCGAATTACTGAAGTTTCCACAGTTCCTCAGACTGTAACTACTAATGTTAAGAGTAAAGGTCAGAACTACCTTAAAATCACAAAGATATCATTTTTTAAAGATTTATTTGTTTATTTCAAAGTCAGAAGCACACAGAGAGAGGAGAGGAAGAGAGAGAGGGAGAGATCTTCCATCCACTGGTTCACTCCCAATTGGCTGCAATAGGTGGAGCTGTGCTGATCCAAAGCAAGGAGCTTCTTCCAGGTTTCCTACATGGGTACAGGGACCCAAGGACTTGGGCCCTCTACTACTGCTTTCCCAGGCCATAGCAGAGAGCTGGATTGGAAGAGGAACAGCCAGGACTTGAACCCACACCATATGGGAATGCACCACTGCAGGCAGTGGCTTTACCTGTTACACCACAGCACCAGCCCCATCACAAAGATATCTTAACATATTGTACAGTCCAAACAGCAGATGATGGGACCTGGCACCATGAATTAAGCCACCCACCCCATATTGGCAATGGGTTGAATCCAGGCTGCTCCACTTTCAATTCAGTTCCCTGCTAATGCAGTTGGGAAAGCAGTGGTGGATGCCCCAAGTCCTTGGATCCCTAAGCCCTAGTCCAAGACCCAGAAGAAGCTCCTGTCTCAGCCTCACCCAGCCCCTGGTCCTTGTGGCCATTTAGGGGAGTGAACCAGAGGTTGGAAGACTTCCCTTGTTCTGCCTCTCCCTCTCTGTAACTCTGACTTTCAAATAAACCTTAAAAAAAAAAAGCTATTTCTGGCCCACAAACAGTGGCAGTTTCTTTGCAAGGTTAATTGCTTTGCACCTTTGGTCCTGGATGCACCAGAGACCATGCATAGGGAGTGATGAGTGATGACTGGCCCCAGCCTCGCACCCCTCTGACCCACAACACTCCTTTGAGGAAGACACTGCAGAACTATGATTTGTTCCACAGTCATGACTGTGTGAGAACGGCTTTATCATGAAAAAGTGAGAAAGGACTCAAAAGGAAGTCTTCAGCCAGCAAAAGCATGTCCCCTGATATGAGCAGGCATACAAGATTAAGTTAATCAGATTCATGAGCTGGAAAACTATGCCTCCAACCCCTATGTATTCCACCTGTATTCCCAACTTGCCAAGCAGACAACTAATTACACCCCTTTGGGGAGTGCATAGAAAGCATGGAGCCCTCTGGCCTGCCCTTGCCCTCCCAAGCCTCCAGGCACACAGCTTTTTAGCAGCCCCTCCGCTGTCTGCCCACACCACGTGGTTTTGTGGTCATTCCTGCCTGCACAGTTTTTCCTCTCCCCGTGGCTCTGGACTGTGAAGGCTTGTACATGGCCCTTGTTCACCCCATGTCTCTTGGTGTGGGGCCTTCTGGCTGCCTCTGGAGCCTCCTGGCTTGCCCCGCCGCTGCTCTCCTGCCCACATGCTCTCTCTCCTTTGCAGCCTCTGGTCTACTCCCTGGAAAAGCCTGGTGTGCCACAGCCGCTTTCAATTTCTGACCCCCTTCCTCTTGGTAAATCCCTCACCTTCCTGTGTATTTCTCTCACACTGTAAATGCTAGACTGTACCATGTTTTCTCATTTACAGAAACCCAATATTTAGAATTCTTATCTAAATAGACAAGGACCCTCAATATATCAATCTTGATTTTAAAATAAACGATGTCCCGCCCACCCCTTCCCCCCAGCAGCAGCACAGGATGATTAAGAGCACAGCGTGGCCAGGGTTCCTGGGATGAAATGGTTCTCAGCCACACACAAGGCCGCTCCACCTGCCTCCTTGCAAGCCCTCCCCGAGTGTCCACACTCACAAAGCGAGCACAGCCCTCGTAGATACAATTTCCCGGAGTAAATTCGTATTGTGCACTTGGCTTTTCTGCAGACGTTCAGGTTACAGGATATCCCAAAGTGCCGCGTGTGTAGCAAGCCACATGTACTCACGAGGACCAGTTCATCTTCTCCAGCTTTTTCACACTCTTGGTGTCATGCGGTACCAGTCCCCGCACACACAGACTACTAACCCGCAGCCCTCAGCGGGCCGCAGCCTTTACAGCCTGCCGGCGTGGAGGCGGGTCTCTCGGGGCCAGCCCCGCCCTTCTAGAGTGATGATTGGCTGAAGGCCTACGGCAGGGGCAGAGCCTGAGCCGGTGCTGGGCACTGAAGCCCACTAACTGGCTGGAAGCCAGGGAGCTGTTGACGTCTGAGCTACCGCTTAGAGCGCCATCTGGCGAGATGCCACAACCTGCAGGCCTGCAGAAGGCGATGAATTTTTCCAGGCCACAGAGCTATGGCGCAGGCTGGCTCAGGCCCTCCTTTCCCCCAGCCTGGGGAATCTCTGCCCCCTAGCTGAGCGGATTTCTGGAAAGCACAACTGTGCCTCTGCTTCCCTCCTTAGTGAGCGGGTGAACCAGGAACTCTGCAACACGGGGCCGGGTAGTCTTCAGCAGCAGGAGACAGTGACTGTCTGAAGGTAACACCTGAGGTGGGCCTGCTTTTGGGTGGGCTCTGGGTGGGCGTCTGTGCTCCTGGGCCTGTGGGGCTACTCATCGCCTCCTGGCAGCACTGGGAGCTGGCGTCCTGGTGGCGAGGAAGGGTGAGTGAGGCGCAGTGAGCTCCGAACTTGGGCGTACTGAGGTCTTTGGAGTCTAGCAGTGCAAAGAGACAAGCTCGCCTCCTGAGTCACTGCTGGCCAACTTAGAACTCACCAGAACCTTTAATTAACAAAAACAACGTATATAGTGGTGCGGTGGGGTGGGAGCACTTTACTTGAATGAGCTGCATTTGTGAATTTTTCAGAAACCACCACCCCCTCCCTACTCCTGCAGCCTTAAAATGATTGGTAAGTGGGGCATCACTGTGTCCTAGCGAGTAAAGCCGCTGCTTGCAGTGCTGACATCCCATATGGGAACTGGTTCAAGTCCCGGTTGCTCCGCTTCCAATCCAGCACTCTGCTACAGCCTGGGGAAGCTGTAGAAGATGGCCCAAATCCTTCAGCCCCTGCACCCGCATGGGAGGCCCAGAAGAAGATCCTGGCTCCTGGTTTCAGATGGGCACAGCTCCAGGCCTTGCAGCCATTTGGGAGTGAACCGGTGGCTAGAAGACCTTTCTGTCTGTCCCTCTCTCTATGTGTAACATTACTTTTCAAATAAATAAATCTTTTTTAAAAAGTTGTATCTAATGTTGTGAACTAACTGTGCATACACAATTAGTTAAGCAAGAAGAATAACAAAAAATAATAAGGAAGAGGAGAATGAGGAGGGGAATGCTGAGATAATGTAGTACAATAAGAGAATGAAAATGTTTCAGGGCTGGAGCCATGGGATATTGGCTAAAGCCACCTCCAGCAGTTCCAGCACCCCATATGGGCATCACTTCTAGTCCCAGCTGCTCTTCTTTCAATCAAGCTCCCTGTCATGTCCTGGGAAAGCAGTAGAAGGTGGCCCAGCTCCTTGGTCCCCTGCACCCATGTGTGAGACCCAGAAGAAGCTCCTGGCTCCTGGCTTCAGATTTGCATAGCTCTGGGTGTTGTGGCCATTTGGGAAGTAAATCAGTGGATGGAAGATTCTCTCTGTCTCTGTCTCTCTGTCTCTCTGTCTCTCTGTCTCTCTGTCTCTCTCTCTCTCTCTCTCTGCCACTGCCTCTGCCTCTGCCTCTGCCTCTCTGTAACTCTGCCTTTCAGGTAAATAAAAAAAATCTTAAAAAAAAGAAAAAGAAAGAAAATGGTCCAAGGAGAAGAAAGTAGCAAAACAGCTGAATGCTGTTGCGAGTTTAAGATAAAGGCAGGGAAGTGACATTGACTTAGACAAGATTGAAGTTTTTGGCGATATTGCTTAGCACAGCTTCTATGAAATGATGAGGATAAAGTCCAGTTAGAGCAGACTGATGAGATGAGAGGATAAAAAGTGAGGGAATGAATGACTGTAGAAAGCACTTTAGGGAAAGAAAGGAGAGAATTGAAGTTGTAACTCTAAAGGAGGTGTGATCAAGGAAACAGCTTTTTCTCTTCCCTCCCTCCTCCCCCTCTCCTTTTTCCTCCTTCCCTTCCTTTTTTCCTTCTTTCCTTCCTTCTTTTCTGCATAAATACTTAATAGAGAGGGGAATTTTGTGCAGAAGTAGTTGAGGGTGTCATCCAAAACCCAAGTGAGAAGCCTATAGAATCAGGAACACATCATCTGTTGAAAGAGGAGAGAGAAGGTAGAATTTATATGTGGGGAAGGTGTCTTGCATGGTAGGAATATTAGAGTTCCCAACTCATTCATTATACTTGCTCAATGAAGTATGAGCCAGGTCATCAGTAGACAGTAAGGGACAGTCAGGGGTGATACAAATTTGAGGAGGAAAAGGGTTTGGAAAAGTAACATGGATAGTGGAGAAACCAATGTCCTTGGGAAGTATAGTGTAATACTCACCAGTGTTGAGTGCCCATTTGAATCTGAGATTACAAATAAAAATGGGTTCATTTCTCCTGACTCAGCTTCCCACCATTGGCATTCCGAGCTGCTGCCACTGCTGCCCTTACCACCACAGCCATGATCTCCTTAACAGACACCCAGAAAATTGGAATGGGATTACAGGATTTGGAGTGTTTTTCCTATTCTTTGGAATGGTTCTTTTTTGACAAAGTGTTACTTCCTATTGAAATGTTTTGTTTGTGGCTGGCTTGGCTTTTGTAATTGTTTTAGAAAGAACATTCAGATTCTTCTTTCAAACACATAAAATGAAAGCCACTGGATTTTTCCTGGGTTGACCTTTGGTAGGTGTGTTTTTCAAAACTTATGGATTCTTTCTCTTGTTCAGGGGCTTTTCCTGTGGTGGTTGGCTTTATTAGAAGAGTGACAGTGCTTGGATACCTCTGAAATTTACCTGGAACTAGATAATTTGTGAACAAAGTTGGAGAAAGCAACAATATGATATAACAAAAAGTGAATTTGAAGAATCATTTAAAATATTATTTATAAAATTCTTTGAAGAATATTCAGCACAAAATTAAATTTCATGAAGTAGCTTTTACTGTTCTTTACAGAAGTTTAAAATGTATAGCCTACAAAGTACCAGCAGCAGTTAGCAAAGGAGCAATGAAAAAACAGGCCTTCTAATCAAGTGACCGGAAGTCAGTAAGCAAACTGAGGGAGAGGAAATCATGTTGCAATGGGTATTGAGACTCCTGAAGGCTGTCTTCATTGTTTCCACCAAGTATGAAACACAGCCATCTTTGAGAACTGTGGTACCTGATTTTTTTTTTTTTTTGCAAGTTCAGAAGCACCCATAGGCATTTGGTTTGTAGAAATGTCCACTACAATGGCAAATATATTTCCAATGCAGTGTACCTTTGAAAGTGTTGCATGAGTTAGATTAGATTATGTCCTTTTGATGTATTAAAACCAAGGGAAACCCAGTTTTCATGTATGAATTGCTTTTTTTTGTAAATATGTGGTTAAAATAAAACTTTTATGGTCTTTCTGAATCTTAGTTTTTTACAGCCAGATGTAAATCTGAACTTTGTAATAGTCTTTTTTTCTGGAATAGGCAGAGGTCTATTAGTTCCCTTGCTTCCTAAATTACAGCTGACTAAACACTTTTCTGGTCAACCACACACTTTGGAAGTGTGGATGCTTCTTTGGAGTCTGACCTCCTGAGTTTCTGTATCCTTCATTACATGTTAATATTTAATAGAAAGCATTTTTGACCATGAAGAGGTCTGTTATGAAACTTGTCTCATTAAATATTCTACTTAATGATACCAAATGATGCAAACCAAGTAGATTTTTCTACATCATGATGTGGTTTTTCTTCATTCTTTTATTTTTTTTAATTTTAGCAGTGGCTTTACTATTTTGTTTTTAATTAATTAAAATTTACTTTTAATAATGTTTATTTTAAGACATATAACATATTAAAATGTTAAACTTATAACTTATTAAAAGCAGTTCATTTAATCTGAATCTTCATTTATTTTCACCTTTTTCATAATGTACAAAAATGACTATATATGATGTATGCTTCATATGATCATTCTTTGGGTTAAGGAAATGGAAAAAATATTTTAAGTTCACATCCTAAGGTTATTTTATTAGAATTAAACTGGCCATGGTTACCTAAAAATATGACACTAAAAAAAAAGGTGAGAAGTTGCTGATTGACAGCAAGAAACAGCAGTTGTTTCTTTTATAATAGATGTGGAAACACATTTCAACAGGCACAGTACTATTTGTTTTATCATGAATGTTTGTGCTATTTATTTTTAAACACTTTCAAAGCTTTTTAACACATAAAATCCTAATTGAAATTTGTGGTATTATTTACAAACATGTCTACAAACTATATTACAACTTGTATTATTATCTTTAGTAAATCTTTTGATGCACGTAGAATTCCTAACCTTGTTCATCTAAAGAAAGAAAGACTTGGTACATAGTCTGATGGTTCAGTTTTGGAGATTTCTGTCTTTTTGGGAACTTACATTTGACCTAAGATGTATCTGTGAAAATGGCGATATATGGAGACTCCTACCTCAATCGTTCATGGAATAAAAGACCTCAAGTTGTGTCTAATGTTCTTCAAAAATTAATATCCTCACTTGGGCAGTGTCAAATATATATACATTGAGTGTTGTCTTATATAGGTGCCCTGTAGGACTCTGTTAAACATATTTTTGACTGATTCATATCATTTACAGTGGGTCAATTATTTTCAGAGTAAGAAGAGTATCTGTTGATGTAAAGCACATCTATATTGTTTCACTTCTTTGTAGACATGTATTTCTTATAAAATGTTGCACTGTAACAGAGATACCTTTTCAACAAAAAATAAGAATAGAAATAGTAGAGGGAGGAAGAAAGGTTGGAGTATGGGCAGGAGGGAGGATAGGGTGAAGGGAATCACTGTGCTCCCAAATTTGTATATATGAAATGTATGAAGTTTGTACACCCTAATTTTTTTTAAAGTAAGGAAAACACAATGAGCACCCATGCACTTTCACTAAGTTCAACACTTGCTGCAGTTTTGTGGGTTTTGCTTCATCTATTTATGTGTGCATTTTCTGTGAACCACTTCAGAGTTGCAGACATCATGACAGTGCATACTCAGAATGCCTGCCTCAGAAATAAAAGCCAACATTTATAGTCTCAATGATCACCATTTAGCCTCCTTGAAATGTGCCTGAGAAGTCAGCAGAAATTGCCCCAAATCGTTGGGTTGCTACTAACCACATAGGAGACCAGAATAAAGTTCCTGGCTCCTGGCTTATGCTTGGCCCAGACCTAGTTATTTTGGGCATTTGGGCAGTGAACCAGCAGATGGAAGATATTTCCCTATCTCTCCTCTTTCCTCTTTTCTCTCTCTCTCTTGTGCTCTCACTCTCACTTTCTCTCCATATGTGTTGCTATCCCTTTCAAATGAATGAATGAATAAATGAATGAATGAATATTTGAAAAGATACAGTTCAAATAGTGGAAGACAAGTGCCATGTGAGGAAACAGTAGAGGAATTGTATTTAAAATTTATCAAAAACTTAATCAACAATAAGAAAATAAACTCTTCAATTTAAACAGTTGATAAAAATGTGAAAAGTCACTTTCTTTTAAAGATTTTATTTATTTATTTGAAAGGTAGAGTTACAGACAGTGAGAGGGAGAGTCAGAGAGAAAGGTCTTCCTTCCGTTGCTTCACTCCCAAATGGCCACAATGGCTGGAGCTGTGCCAATCTGAAGCCAGGATCCAGGTGCTTCTTCCTGGTCTCCCTTGTGGGTGCAGGGGCCCAAGGACTTAGGTCATGTTCTGCTATCCCAGGCCATAGCAGAGAGCTGGATTGGTCACTTTCACATCAAATATACATATTAGAAATAAGTGAATAGATGCAGCGAACTGGAGCCACTCTTGAGCACTGATATCCAGCTTTTTTTTTTTTTACAGGCAGAGTGGACAGTGAGAGAGAGAGAGAGAGAGAAAGAGAGAGAGAGAGAGAGAGAGAGAGAGAGAGAAAGGTCTTCCTTTGCCATTGGTTCACCCTCCAATGGCCACCGCAGCTGGTGTGCTGCGGCCGGCGCACCACGCTGATCCGATGGCAGGAGCCAGGTACTTATCCTGGTTTCCCATGGGGTGCAGGGCCCAAGCACTTGGGGTATCCTTCACTGTACTCCCTGGCCACAGCAGAGAGCTGGCCTGGAAGAGGGGCAACCGGGACAGAATCCGGTGCCCTGACCAGGACTAGAACCTGGTCTGCCAGTGCTGCAAGGCAGAGAATTAGCCTAGTGAGCTGCAGTACTGGCCCTCCAGCTTTCTTATAGATTGTCCTCTAAGCATCTCATGAAGACAGAAGAAATGGACAGTCTCATTTGTCTCTACTTTGAACAAGGCTTATTCATACTTGCAGACCCTGGGAGGCAGTGGAAATGTCTCAAGTAAGTCTTATGCCTAAGTGTGAGACATGGATTGCATTCTTCACTTCTGGCTTCAGCCTGGTACAGTTCTGGAAATGCACATTTGACAGCAATCTCCTATTAGTTAAGATCCCCTCTGATAAATCTTCTCTAGCAGAATACCACCTAGCACTCCTAGAATACTAGCTTTTTTTTATAAAAAAAAATCTTCAGCAAATGTCCCAGAGAATATTCTGTTGAGACTGATTTTTATCACATGCTATAAGTCCATTGTAAAATAATTGCTAAAGAAGTAAATGTTAATCATAACACATTTCAATCTTAAGCATAATGCTATTTTTAAAAATAATCTTTTCACTCTCATGTCCATCTGCAGATTACCTTTTCCAAAGTCTCATGTTATATGAAGTCAATTTTTTTTCCAAAGAAACTTGAAAATTGTTTCTTTTTCAAATTGCTATCATTTTTTTCTATGAGACTCAGGGGTTTAAAATTCTGCCTATGGAGTCCATTGATGTGTTGCAGTAAACTAAATCTCTGCCTGTGGTGCTGGTATCCTATATTGGTACAGGTTCATGTCCTGCCCCTCTTTTGATCCAGCTCTTTGCTATGGCAAAGAAAAGCAGTGGAAAGTGGCCCAAGTACTTGGGCCTCTGCACTTGTATGGGAAACCCCCAAAAAACTCCTGGCTCCTGGCTTCAGATCAGCCCAGCTCCAGCCATAGTGGCTGTTTGAGGAATGAACCAATGGATGGAAAACCTTTATCCCTGTGTCTTCCTATCTCTATCTGTAACTCTACCTCTCAAATAAATAAATAACATTCTTAAAAATTCTTCATTTTGAAATATTGTGGTATCATAAGGAAGCCTTTTTGTTCTATGATAATAAATTCCAAGAAATTAAACAGCTCTGACCCTTGAACACAAATAAAATACTTGAAATTCAACATATTTTAGGGTTAATTTCTAAATGTGACTCTTAATAATAGCGCAAAATACAGACTGCATATCATAAGAGGCAGTCAAAATTTATTTATCAAGTCACATTTAATACTGACTGTAGTTTGAATACTACAAATGTAAAAAATTGTGTATAACTTATAACCTCAAAGAAAAGTTACTCTGTTTTGATATAATCCATGTATTACCAAATTTATAAATGATCCAAAGCTCAGAACAACAATTGACAGGTAGATTAATTGTAGCGATAGAGCATAGGAGGACATGTCTATTGAAAAGGGAAGAGTTTCAGTACAAAGAGACTGCTGATGATCAGTGAGATGGTGAAGAAAGAACCAGGAAGATCAGCATGGCTTGGGACAATTACATAAGGAAATAAAGAGCTTGAACTAAAAGATTAAAAAGCCAGGGCGGGCACTGTGGTTTAGCAGGCAAAGCTGATGCTTGCAATGCCAGCATCCCATATGGGTGCTGGTTCAAATCCATCTGCCCATTTCTGAACCAGCTCTCTGATGTGGCCTGGGAAAGCAGTAGAAGATGGCCCAAGTCTTTGGGCCCCTGCACCTGTGTGGGAGACCTGGAAGAAGTTCCTGGCTCCCTGCTTCAGATCCATGCAGCTCCAGCTGTTGTGGCCAATTAGGGAGTGAATCAGCAGATGGAAGACCTTTCTCTCTCTAACTCACTCTCTCTCTCTTTCTCTCTCTCTCTTCCTCTCCTTATCTCTCTGTGTGTAACTCTGACTTTCAAATAAATAAATAAATCCTTTTTTAAAAAAAGAGATTTAAAAGTCTATTTCAGAAGACTATCAAAGACCTGGTGACAGAGAGGGAGTGCTGCAAAGAGCAAATTGCTAGAGGAGATCACAGAAATCAGCTCTACCCTCTTGGAATGAAAGGGCTGAAATTTTGTTGCATCATTCAAAAATGCTTTATATAAATCTCTGAAAGTCTTCTTCACAGGAGACTAGCAGCTGAAAGTCCTTCCACTGAAAGAGGGAGAAGAGAGCAATTGCTATGTAATCTGCTATGCTAGCATTGGGAAACTTTGAAAGTATTGAAATGTCTGTTGTGCACATTACAGGGTAAAAGGGCACACAGGAATACATCCTATGTGAATAAACCCAATGCTAATCAAAATGGGGAAAAACTGTTCTGAGGTACAATCTCAAGGATGGATATAATCTGGTATAGAAAACTCTTGACATGGCAGATTTAGTACAAGAATTTAGCTGAATTTTGAAAGATTGTATATAATATACAGTAACTTGTAATTTTGCTTTTCATGAGGTTGTGTGGCCCTCAGTGTGAGGTTATAGCATAGATATGAGTCTACTACAGCTACTGAGTGAGGTGATCCCTGAGTATTTATTTACATGTCACTGCAGTTTTGTGTTCTCTTCTCACATTAACAGTTTATAGAACTCCAGTGAAATGCTACAATACCATATTTCTCCATGAAAAATGAGTCTGTGAAGATTCATGATTCATTTGTCAGTGAAGATCCACTCAAAGTGTTAGTAGTTTTATCCATAAACTTACACTTGATAAATTAAAAATGGATTATCAAATTACACAGAGGCATGGAAATTTGAAGTTATCAAGTTCTATATGGAAACAATAAAAAGTGATTTGGGAACCCAACTTAACAAATGTTCTAAATCACCTGAAATTTGCTCTTATTGTGAAAGATAAAACTTTAGTAAAATCTGAATAAAAGAAACAAATAAAATATGCTGACAATTAGGGAATTATAATGAGAAAGCATTAACTATACATTAAGTGAATGCAAATTCACATATCAATAAAACAGAGGAAGTACACACCTATAAGGTTGTTAACAATATAAAACATCAATGACAATGACTATGGTTTACAAGTATACAAAACACCAGAAAGTCTTATTCATGGCAGGTGGGAATATATAGTGGTGCTTTACAAGATATCTTGACATGCTCTCATAAAGGCTACAATAGTATCAACATACCATGCAGCAACCATGTCCCTATTTATTTATCCAATTCTCATGAAAACAAACTTATGCCCACATATAACCATATTTACCATGACCTAACTTTTAAGACATAAAGATTCTTTCAGTAGGTTAACAGATAATCAAATTGTCACACTAGGTAAAGACTTGTGAGGCAGAAGATCCTTAATGTGCAGCCGCTTGGCATGGGGACCAATAGAAAAGGAAGAAACATAAAGTGGACACAGATAAATGGCACAGAGCCACCTGAAGGAATGCATGCCCTCTCAGACAAAGAACAGATGTCACCAAATGCTCATATGAGCTGAGACACAGGGAATGGAGAGACTGCAGGACAGAAACAAAGTCACCCTGTAGGTCAGAAAGGTTAGAGACACTGAAGTCCTGAAGTGGGCTATATGGACAAGGGAAGCAGTCATTTTTGTAAGTGGCAGACTCATTCAGCCAGCACATGCTGCAGGCACAATTGACAGAGTCTTCTAAGAGCTGGGCTGGAGACAAAGATTCTTCAATGACAAAAGCTAAAGGACTGACAGGGTTCACAGTCACATAAAATGGTATACTTCAGAGAATATACTGGTTTCAGGATCATGATTAGAGACACACAGAGTCTGGCATAGTTACAGGCACATGGGGTTGGGGCCATTGGGAGGCAGATGGGGTCTGCAGGTATAGGATGTAGAAGCAAAGGTAGGAGTACCTGGGATTCCATTTAAATCAGTTCTTGGAAAAAATTTATATGCTTCGGTGAATATGTTGGAATCAAAGGCAAAATCAATCATTTTGGGTTCATTCTTATAATTAAAATAAGAAACATAGAAAGAAACAGAGGGTAGACTGTGGCATAGCAGGTAAAGCCACTGCCTGTAGTGTCAGGATCCCATATGGGTGCCGGTTCAAGTCCTGGCTACTCTACTTCTGATCTAGATCTCTGCTATGTCCTGGGAAAACAGTAGAAGATGGCTGAAGTGCTTGGGCCCCTGCACCCACATGGGAGACCTGGAGGAAGCTCCTGGCTCCTGGTTTCAGATCAGATCAGCACAGCTCTGGCTGTTACTGCCATTTGGGGAGTGAACAAGCTGATGGAAGACCTCTCTCTCTCTGTCTTTCTCTCTCTCTCTTCTTCTCTCTCTCTGCATCTGCCTCTTTCTCTTTGTAACACTGCCTTTCAAATAAATAAATAAATCTTTAGAAAAATACTGTCTTGGGGCTGGCTCCGTGGCACAGTAGGTTAATCCTCTGTGGTGCCAGCATCCCATATGGGCACCAGTTCTAGTCCTGGCTACTCCTCTTCCAATCCAGCTCTCTGCGGTGGCCTAGAAAAGCAGTAGAAGATGGCCCAATTGCTTTCCCCTGCACCTGCATGGGAGACCAGGAAGAAGCACTTGGCTCCTGGCTTCAGATCAGTACAGTTCCGGCCATTGCAGCCACCTGGGGAATGAACCAGTGGAAGGAAAGCCTTTCTCTCTCTCTCTCTCTAACTCTACCTGTAAGATAAATAAATAAAATCTTCTTTAAAACAAAAAACTAACAGCACAATAAACAAAGAACATTGAAACCTTTTCTATGGGCTAGAGCTCCTCTCACAGTCTCTCCTCAACAAATGTAGTGGAGATGTGGTCAGGAAAATAAAACATAAAGAAAATGTTAGATATAACGAAAAATTTTTAAGAAGCTAAATTGTCAATATATGAAGATGACACTATTATCTACAAAGATAATCCAAAATAGTCCAAACATAAATCCAAACTGATAAGTGAATTAAGCAAAATTCTGGATTAGCAAGCAATATATGCAATCAAGTGGGTCATTATGTGCCAGCAAGAAACAAACAGGAAGCAATTGTAAGTGACCAAATACAGACCAGGAAAGAAATTCTTAAGGGAAATGAAACAAATGTAATATCTTTAAATATTCTTAATATATATTCAAGTGACCTAAGGGCAGAATAAAACAAGACTATGAAGACAAAGAAAGGCCCTGGGTCCAATAGACAGAAAGATCCAATAGGTCAGAAAGGTTAGAGACACTGAAGTCCTGAAGTTGCAACTCATGAGCACTTTGTTGTTGCAGTTTACATGACCCCCGTGCGTGGGGTCACCAGGGAGGTGACCCAGCCCCCTGCTGTCTGCAGAGTAAGGCCATAGGAGGGTGAGATGGCTTCAAACTCTAGTCCAGGCTTCATCCCTCACTGTCCTCACTCTGCATGACCCCAGTGACTGCCCCCATGCCAAGAGCGATTCTGATTGGTTGCATCTCCTCTGATGTCATGTGCGCTTACTGGCTGTGAGACCTGTCTATTCAGCGCACCGGGACAACACTGCATAACCATGGTGATCTTTTTTGCTGGCTCGGTTATACTGGGCTTTCCAACTCTGCTGCTGAGAAAGGCCCCAGGTGGGTGAGGCTTGTCGTTCTGTGAACATCTCGCACAACTGCAGTCCTCCGAAGTGCAGGGGGAGGCCTTGGAAGCCGGGCAGGGTGAGTGTGTGGGGTCATTCTACTTGGCCTGCAGGCTGTGAGCTCAGCCTACAGCCTGGACACTGGCCATTTTGTCTCACTCGGCACTCAGAAACTTCAGCTCAGACCTAGAGCTCCTTCCATGCTGCTTGGGGTCCCCTCAATTTGTGTGGGGAGGACGGAACTGTCCTCAGGGAGAATTCAGAATGCATGTGTTGTGTTCCTGTGAGGAGAAACCATGACCTCTGGGATCCTCTGTCCCTTCTTTCTGAGGGACAGAGTTGGGGGAATCAGGATCTCAAGCCTACAACCTGGTCCTCCCGGCATAGCTCTTCTAGGGATCTGGGCACGCTTTCTGTTGCTAGTAACACAGTATCACAGACTGTGCAAGTTACAGAAAACAGTTTTATTTGTCTTACGGTTTTGGTCTAATTTGGAGGGGCAGCATCTGATGATGGCCTTCTTATTGACAGAGCCCTGAGGTGGCTCAGAGACCATGTGGCCAGTAGGGGAGAGGCCAATGTAAAAAGGCTTCTATAGCAGACACCCTGTTGAAAACCCATTAAACACTTTTTATAAAGTCCCACCTGGTACCACTCATTGATAGCTCATAATTGCATTTATTTTTCTGTGGGTTTCAGATGGGATAAACATGTTAAGCCATACTGTAAAGCCTGGCAGTAAATCCCTAAATGTTCATCTCTCTTCCCCACCTTGCCAAATGCCAAGTTCCTTACTGAAATTTCAACACTACAAAATATTTTCCCCTTGATATATTTAATTAAGCTTAAGCTTCTGTATTTTAATTGATTTTTTCTATAGAATGATCAATAAGTCTTTGAAAGGTTTATTTTCTGTTTGTATTTACTAGGAGAGAAAGTAGAAACTCCAGTGTAATATATATATATATATACACACGCATATATATAATGTGTAATATATATATATATATACACACGCATATATATAATGTGTATAATGTGTATATTATACACATACATTATATTATGTATAATATGTATAATGTATAATGTGTATATATAATGTGTACATTATATATATATGTGTGTGTGTATATATATAGATATGTGTATATATATGAAGTCCTTGAGTGGACATTTGAGCAGATGTTTGATTAAGAGGCTGCTTGGGATAGCCACATCCCATATCAGAGTGTCTGAGGTCTTCCCATGGTTCAAATCCAGTTTCCTGCTAATTCATTCTCTAACTGTAGGTGATGATGTCTCAAGTCCTTGGATCTTTGCTGCTCACAGGCAAACTGTAGATTTGGTTTTGGTTCCCTGTCTTCACTCTGGTCTAGTCTGGCCTTTTCAGGCATTTGGAGGAGTGAACCAGTAGATGGAAAATCTGTCTTTCTCTGCAATTCAAATTAAAATAAATAAATTAAAAAAAAAATCTGGGCACCTCTCCATTTCTCTGTCTATGTGCTGATGTCTTATCAGCATGACATAGAGTTGAGGCTTTCCTCGGAAAATTTAAAGCAATGCCTTCTCAATAAACCCTCTACTCTGCCATTGTCTGGGTTTTAAAACCATCTGTTGGTAATGACCCGAGATGCCCCCAGTAACCAAAGCCCCTAGGAGTGTGGTATGCATAGCAGCTTCTGTGTCAGTCTACTTGGAGAACAGCAGGAGGAAGAACTTGTCATGGGAGTAGCTGGGTCCCTGAGACTGGGACCTCTGCTGTATACCCTCCACCTAGATAGCTTACACCTTGGGAAAGTAAAACTTTTTCCTCCTTACTGTGGTTCCTATTCCTCAGAGACACTGTCAGCTAATTTAAAGGCTCATATTCAAGAGACAAGATAGTAGTAATTCATGCACTCTGTATTCTCTCAGCTTTGTGAAGGGAAAAAATAAAACTGACAAAAGCAGAAGAAAACCATCATAGCTAAGTGATGTAAAACCTAGAAAGCAATGTGCTTTGGATGCACAGCAGTTTGATTTTACATTTACAGAGTTGATCTTATCAGAGCATGGTTTGTGTAAATGGAGAATAGGAAGATCAGATTCTGTTGGATGAGAAAAATTTGTGAATTTAAAGAGTTTATTTCAGTTCCTGGTATAATAAAATATTTGTTTGGACTTGCCTTAACTTTCTGGCACAGAGATCCAGATCCAGAGACACTGGAAATTTCCTGAGTGATAGGGGTGGCTTTTTTTAAAAAAAATGTATTTACTTATTTGAAAGTCAGAGTTACACAAAAAGAGAAGGAATGGCAGAGAAATAGAGAGAGAGAGGTCTTCCATCCACTAATTCACCCCTCAGATGACCACAACAGCAGGTGGAGCTGTGCTTTGATCTGAAGGGGGTGGTTTTGATTCTGCATGACACATACTTTTAAGATAGTAGCTAAGTTTATGCTAATGAGGTGACTGGGCAGGATCCCTAGATAACATCACAATGGAGACCAGTAATCAGAAAAAGCAAACACTGGCTTTTCCACTGGCATCTGCGGGAGGACTGTTGTGGCACTGAGCACTTAGCCTTTGAGGCCTCTGCTGACTCTAGATGGTGGTACAACTGAATTGTTTGGCAATTAATAGGTATTGGAGAATTGGTTAGTATTCAACAAACATCTCATGTTTGATGTTAAAACTAATGTCAAAGACACCCTGGGTCAGAACCTTAAACTCATTTTGGATGAGTGTGTTGAGCTGCTACTCTAGTTTTGGATGATTCCGCATTACTGAAAGTGTGCAGCCTCCAGAGTTACATTTTCTGGTTGTTAATGTTTCATTCATTCTCCAGCTAGCATCACATCTCCACAGTCAGAGTGATTGTCAAGGCTTGGAAACCTTTTTAAGCTTCTGCATTTGGGTTCCTTTGTGAACTGTGGGTTAAGCAGGCTGCTTCCCAGAGCTATTCTCCTTTATGTGCTTTGTAGAAGCTTGCTGCAATCTAATTATACTTTGCCCAATTATTTAGGAATTATGTACTGTCATTTGAGTGTTAGATTTTTATGTTCTTGCATGGAACCTGAGTTTATTCAATAAGGCATGAAAAGGGAAAGAGAATTTTTTAAAGATTTTTTTATGTATGTATGTATTTATTTATTTGAAATGCAAAGTTACAGAGAGAGAGGCAGAGATAGAGAAATCTCCCATCTACTTGGCTCATACCCCAATGGCTGGAAAGGCTAATGCTGTGTCAGTCCATAGCCAGGAGCCAGAAGCTTCTGGCCATCCCACATGGGAGCAGGGACTCAAGCATTTGGGCCATCTTATGCTGATTTCCAGGTGAATTAGAGAGCTGGATTGGAAATGGAGTGCCCATATGGGACACTAGTACTGCAGTAAGGGGTTTTACCTACTATGTCACAGCGCCAGCCCCAGGGAAAGAGAATGCTTGGGATCTTTCTTTTCTGCCAAGTTTCAAGAACATATAAACATCCATAGTGTTGTCCCCAGGATAAATGGGCCTTGGTCAGTTTAGGTGTCTTCCTGATCTTTTCTATTTCTCCCCCCGGAGATGATCAAATCTTGATTCTTTGGGATGTTCTTTGTAGCTTATTGTCAGTTTCTACCTTTTTTTAAAATATTTTTATTTATTTATTTGAAGGTCAGAGTTACACAGAGAGAGGAGAGGCAGAGAGAGAGAGAGAGAGAGAGAGGTCTTCCATTCACTGGTTCATTCCCCAGTTGGCTGCAATGGCTGGAGCTGAGCCAGTCCAAAGCCAGGATCCAAGAGCTTCTTCTGGGTCTCCCACACAGGTGCAGGGGCCAAGACCTTGGGCCATCTTCTGCTTTCCCAGGCCATAGCAGAGAGCTGGATTGAAAGTGGAGCAGCCGGACTCAAACCAGTGCCCATATGGGATGCTGACACTGCAGGTGGTGGCTTTACCTGCTATGCCATGACACCAGCTCCTCTGCCTTTTGTGAACTGTCCAATTTCATGTTAACCTATTGATACTAAAGTAATGCTGCTTCCCCCAAAATTTTTCACATGCAGCATGCTGCTGTTTGAGGCTGTGGTTCACCAAATTCTCTCATCGCTTCTGTATTTTATGGCATTTGGCTTGTTTTAAGTTTATATTTGATGTTGATGACAGTGTTTGGTTTTTTTTTTAATTCTTGAAGAACTAATGCATGGTAAAGCTTTGTACATAATGGGAAAATTTTGTTGTTTCATACATGGTGAATAAGTTCAAATTTAGTAGGAAGTGTTGATAGATTAATATATAACTTTTCATATATGCATTTATTTGTTTTACAATTTGCCAAAACAGAGTGGACTTAATTATTGATTTTCCCATCTTGTGTTAACTAGCATCTCTGAATGATTACACTAAATAATAGGAATCACTTGCTTGTTATGTGTACTGTTGTGTTTATACATTTAACAATGTTGTGTCAATATTTTGCTTTGCAATTCTGTAAGTTTTTGCATTAATTAGTATGATGCTCTGTTACATGTATAGTTATGAAGCATTGTAATTCCTTTTTAGACAACTGCCTGATGTATCTTATGTAACATTTGCAAATTTTTTCTGATCTAAATCCTAATTTGTCTGAAATGGATATAGATATTCCAAGTTCGTTTGGACTGGTGTTATAATGCTCTATATTTCTGTATGTATTTAAATTTGTATCTTTATGCTTATATCTTTTTTAAAGATTGAGAGAGAGAGATTTTCCACATGCTGATTCACTCTCCAGATGGCTACAATGCCTGGGAATGGTTAGGCCCAAGACAGGAAATTCTTTGAGGTCTCCTATGCAGGTGGCATGGCCTAAGCACGTGGGCCATCCTCCTCTGCTTTTTCTAGTCCATTAGCAGAGAGCTGGATTGGAAGTGGAATAGCTGGGACATGAACTAACACCCATATCATGATGCCACCATGCCAGCACCTATGCTTACCTTTTAAAATACATATTTATATAACTTAAGTTGACAAACATAAGTTTAGCATATAAAATGAAGTTTGGAAATACTTATACATTGTAGAACAGATACATTAAGCTAATTATGATATGTATATTATCACATACTTATTTTTAAAGGTTTATTATTTATTTAAAAGGCTTAGTTACAGAGAGAGAAAGAAGCAGAGGAGGCAGAGAGAGAAATCTTTCTTCTGTTGGTTAACTCCCCAAAGGCCAAATGGGCAGGGCTGGACCAGGCCAAAGCCAGCAAACTGGAATTCCATCTGGGTCTCCCACATGAGTGGCAGGGGTTCAGGGACTTGGGTCATCTTCGCTGCCTTCCCAGGTGAATTAGCAAGAAACCAGATCAGAAGCAGAGCAACTAGGACCTGAACCAGTCCTCATGGAATGTCAGTATGGCAGATGGTGGCTTAATCCACTATGCCAAAATGCTAGCCCCACATACCTATATTTCTTATGGTGAAAACACTTAAATTCTAATCTCTTAGTTAATTTCCATAATAGAGTATGTTGTTATTAATTATTGTCACTGTATTGTACATCAGATCTCTTGAACATATTCCTCTTACACAATGAAATTGATTCTCCTTGGACCAATGTGATCTCAAATTCCCTCTATATTTAATTTTTTTGTAAACAACATAATGTTGTACTTTTAATTTTCTTGTTACTTTTTTTAAGATTTATTTATTTTAAAGGTGGAGTTCACAGAGAGAGGCAAAGATAGAGAGAAAGAGATCTTCATCTGCTGGTCCACTCCTCAAATGGCCATAATGGCCAGGGCTGGGCCAGGATGAAACCAGGAGCCAGGAGCTTCCTCTCAGTCTCTCATTGTGGGTACAGGAAACACAAGTACCTGGTTTCATATTTTTCTGCTTTCCCAGGTGCATTAGCAGGGAACTGGATTGGAAGTAGAACAGCTGGACTTGAACCACTGCCCAAAGGGGATGTTGGCATTGACTTAACCACTGTGCCACAGTGCTGGCACCTGCTACTGTATTTTTTGATACATTTAGATAATATACATTTAAGGTTATTGATATAGTTGGATTAATATTTCCCATAATTATTTTTGTTCTAGTTCTTATTTTCCTAAAATCTTATTTTTTGTTTATATGAAAGACAGAGAAAGATCTTCCATATGCTATTTCACCCCCCATATCACTCCAAGAGTCATGGCTAGGCCAGTAAAGTCAGGAGACAGGAACTCCATCTGGGTTCCTACCTGTATGGAATAACCCAAGTATTTGAGCCATTACCTGGTGCCTTCTAGGATGTGCATTAACAGGAAGTTGAATCAGAAACCATGTAACCAAACTCAATCCAGGAACTTCAATATAGGTTGTGATCATCACAAATGGGCATCTTAACATACCAAACACCCACTACAGTTTTTGTTTTTTAAAAAATTCTGCCTTTATTTTTATTTTTAAAACACATTTCTGTTTCATTATTTATCATATTTGGAGCATAGAGAGATAGAGAGATGTACCATCTGCTGGGTCACTCCCCAAATGCCTGCAATAGTTTGGGCTGGGCCTGGCCAATGCCTGGATCTTAGAGTAGACAGGGATCAAAGTATTTGAGCCATCTCTTGCTTCTCACAGAGTGTGTATTAGCAGGAAGCTGGAATTGGGAGTAGAACCTGGACTCAAACAGGCATTCTAATATGGGATGAGGGCATTTCAAGTAATTATGCTATGCCTACTCCTCTCTTATCACTATTTTAAGGTTTATTTAATATATTTGAAAGGCAGAATTAGAGAGAGAAAGAGAGGCATTCCATTTGCTGGTTCACCCTCCAAATGACTGCAATGGCTGGGGGCTGGGCCAGGAGCTTCTTCTGGTTCCCCCATGTGGATGCAGGGGCCCAACCACTTGGCCTATCCTCTGTTGCTTTCCCAGGTCATTAGCAGAGAATAGGACCAGAAGTGGAGCAGCCAAGAATTGGATTGATGCTCATGGGGTTATAAGATCTGGCATTGCAGGCAGGTAAAGCCACTGCCTGTGACACTGGCATCCCTTAGGGGCACCAGTTTGAGTCCCAGCTGCTCTGCTGCCAATCCAGTTCTCTGCTAATGTGCCTGGGAAAGAATTGAAATATGTCCCAAGTCCATGGGCCCGTACATCCACATGGGAGACCAGAAGAATTTCCTGGATCCTGGCATTTGACTGGCCCAGCTTTGACTGTTAAGGCCATTTGGAGAGTGAACCAGCAAATAGAAGATTTCTTTCTCCCTCTCTCTTTCTCTCTCTAAGTCTACCTTTCAAGTGAATGAATAAATCTTAAAAAAAACCTGCTTTATGTGATCTGACATCTAAGATTATGTTTCTCTTTTTCTGGAATTAATTCCTTTTCTGTTTGTTTGAGAGACTTACAGAGACTTCCCATCCACAGAATTACTCCCCAGATGCTCACAACTGCCATGTTAGGGGCAAGACAACACTGGGAGCTGGAAATTAAATCCATATTTTCCATGTGGGTTTCATGAGCTTAACCACTTGAGCCATCACCATGGCTTCTTAGGATCTGCATTAGGAGGAAGCTGGAGTCATGGGCCTTATCCGTATCCAGAAATTGAACCCAGGTACTCCAGTGAAGAACACAGGCTTCTGTACTGTTAGGCAAAATCCCACCCCCATTCTGTGTTTTAACTGTGAGCCACAGATGCAGAGTTGAACATCCTGCCAGTAATTTGACAACTGTATTAACAATGAGTTAAACAGTGTAAAGATCCTTCCATCTGGCTTAAAGGTTAGTTTTACATTACTGGCATTTTCAGAACACCTGACTACTTAATTGTCAGTCATGTAAGGACTGATTAGAAAATCCAAGGGGGGAGCTGGCATTGTGGGATAGCAGGTCAGGCCACTACCTGCCATGCCAGTATTACATATTGTAATATCATACACCAGTTTGAACCCTGATTCTTCCACTCCTAATCCAGATCTTGCTAATATGCCTGAGAAAGCAGTAAAAGCAGTAGAAGATGGTCCAAGTACTTGGGATCTGGCTCTCATATGGAGACCCAGATGAAGCTGCTTGCTTTAACTTGGCCCAGCCCTTGCTGTTGCAGCCATCTGGGGGATGAACCAGTGGGTGGATGATCTCTCTCTTTTTCTGTCTCTACTTCTCTCTCTAGGGTAGCTTATTGCTTTGGTTTTAAATAATTTTCATCAATTTTAATAACATAAGGCCTGTCAAAGAAATAAGTGTATCTTTCAAAAAAAAAAAGAAAGAAAGAAAGAAAGAAAGAAAGAAAGAAAGAAAGAAAGAAAGAAAGAAAGAAAGAAAGAAAGAAAGAAAGAAAGAAAGAAAGAAACCACACATAAAATAAATGAGTGGCCTGCATTGTGGTACAGCAAGTTAAGCTACTGCTGAGACACTGGCATCCAATATGAGTTCTGGCTGTTCCACTTCCAATCTAGCTACTTCCAGTGTGCCTGGGAAAGCAAGAGAAGATGGCCTCAGTGCTTGGGCTCCTATACCCCACATGGAAGGACCAAGCCAGCCCCAGCTGTTGTGGCCATTTGAGAAATAAATGAGTGGATGGAAAGTATGCTTTCTCCCTCTTTCTGTAAGTCTGCCTTTCAAATAAGTAGATAAATCATTTAAAAAGAGAACATCTAAGGAGAAAGACCACCTTGACATTTTTGTTAAGATTGTATGTTTTATTAAGATTATTAAGATTGTATGTTTTATTAATCCCTAAGAGTGCTGGAGGACACTGGCTCCTGTTTTTAATGATACTATATCTAGGAATGTTTCCTCATTTCTTTTTTAGATAGTTCATTGTTAGTGTATACAGATGCTTCCAATTTTTAACATTTTATTTAAATAATTTTTGATTATACATTACTGTAGTGTACAGTGCATTTTTTAAGATTTTCTTTATTTGTTTGAAAGGCAGAGTTATACAAAGACAGGGAGAGACAGCAAGATAAATCTCTATCCACTGATTCACTCCCCAAATAGCCACAATGGACAGGCAGAAACCAAAACCCAGGAGCTCCATTTTGGTCTCCCACATGGACATCAGGGGCCAAAGAACTTGAGGCATCTTCTGTTGCTTTCTCAGGCACATTAGCATGAAGGTGAATCAGAAGTGGATCAGCCTGATCTTAAACTGGCACTCATATGGGATACTGGTGTCACAGGCAGTTGTTTAACCCACAGTTAACAAGGCAATGCCTATTTTGGGATTTAAAATAAAAATTTTACATTATAATGGCATGGATAATAAACATCTGAATGGCCTTCAAAACACATAATTACATGAGTCATTTGTAAGAGACTCACATTCCATTGAATTTAATTCTTTTTAGCTAATTTGTCATTAATATGTGACAGTTGCCAACAGAATTAAGAATTCATGAAGCATACAAACATTAAAGTTGATTCCCAGAGAAAATTCGGAAATGACAGCGAGTAGTTGTATGTACCCTTATGTTATTAAAATTGATGAAAATTATTTAAAACCCAAACAAGAAACTTTCCTAGTAAAATCTCTGGAAATGTTCCAAAAGACATACTGAAGAGCCAAAGTGACTCCATTTTTAAACAATAAAAAAAGCAGCCTCCATTTCCCTTAGCAGACCCAAGTCCTTGTAAAGGCAGGCATTCAGGCATTCTGGAGACATCAAAGCTTGTCAGGGACAGCTAGCTCAGTAGACCAAGGACAGCACAGTAGAGATTGCTGAACAAAGTAACTCCCTGTGCCCAAAGCTTCCATGCTGTAAGCCCCCTGCTGTAACGCCCTGTACCCAAAGCTTCCATGCTGTATGTAACTCTTTTTTCCTGCTGACATAGCCCTTTTTTCCTTTAAAAACTCTCCCAAACAAAGACTGGGGCCTCACTCCTTCCTCCTCTGTGCTGGTTGGTTGGATGGGGTCCCTGTCGCGGCTTGTACTCCCGAATAAACCTTGCTTTTGCAGTTCAGTGTGATCGACTCTCTGGGGGTCTCTGCGGGGATCTAACCATCTGGGCACAACATAAGACATACAATGAGTAAAGCAATACGTACTGAAGAAAATGCCTTGTATTGGGCATGAGAACACTTGGATCCTGTCTTCCATTACATGTGATGTACACAGTAAGTACATCTATAGGAACAGCACATTTGTGTTGGCTTTGGTTTGGGAGAATTGAGGATAGGGAGGAGATAGAAAAAAAGTACTGCATTTATTTTATTTGTTATTCATTTATTTGAGAAGCAAAAGGAGAAAGAGGAGAGAGCAAGAACGAGAGCAAGCCGGAGCTGCGGCTTACTAAGCTAATCCTCCCCCTGCGGTGCCAGCACACCAGGTTCTAGTCCCGGTCAGGGTGCCGGATTCTGTCCTGGTTTCCCGTCTTCCAGGCCAGCTCTCTGCTGTGGCCAGGGAGTGCAGTGGAGGATAGCCCAAGTTCTTGGGCCCTGAACCCCATGGGAGACCAGGAAAAAAACCTGGCTCCTGCCATTGGATCAGCGCGGTGCGTTGGCCACAGCGTGCAGGCCATGGCAGCCATTGGAGGGTGAACCAACGGCAAAGGAAGACCTTTCTCTGTCTCTCTCTCTCTCACTGTCCACTCTGCCTGTCAAAAAAACAAAAAAAAAACAAAAACAAAACAAAAAAAAAACACGAGAGCAAGACCAAGTACTCCCATCTGCTGGTTCACTCATCAAACAGCTAAAACTGAACTATGTCAAAGCTGGGAGCATCAGGACAGTCATTGCAGTACAGCAAGTTAAACTATCAATTTGGATGGTCACATCCCCTTTCAGAGTGCTGAATCCATTCCTGGATATTCCTTGTGATCCTTCTTCCTGCTGATACATATGGGAGGCAACAGATGATGACCCATGTACTTGGGTTCCTGCCCCTCACAGGGGAGAATCAGATGAATTTCTGGCTTTGGCCAGTCTGTTGCAGGCATTTGGATGAGTGAACTGGCAGATGAATGATCTCACTCACTATCTCTTTGTTTTTCAAATAAGTAAATTAATTAGTTAATTTTTTAAAGATCGATTTATTTATTTGAAAGGCAGAGTTACAGAGAGGCAGAGGCAGGGACAGAGACAGAGAGAGATCTTCCAACCACTGGTTCACTCCCCAAATGGCTGCAGTGTCTGAAGCTAGGCTGATCTGAAGCCAGGAACCAGGAGCTTCTTCCAGATCTCCCACATGGGTGCAAGTGCAGGGGCCCAAGAACTTGGGCCATCCTCTACTGCTTTCTCAGGCCATAGCAGAGAGCTGGATTGGAAGTGAAGCAGCCGGGTCTCAAACTGGTGCCCAATATGTGATGCCGGCACTTCAGATGGCAGCTTTACCCACCACACCACAGCGCAGGCCCTGTAAATTCATTAATTTAAAAACAACTAAAATTAGCTCTATCCTGGTCTCCAACATGGATCAAAGGCTCTCATCTACTTGAACTATTGCTTTCTGGGTGGTAGTCTCCCAGGGTGTGCATTAGCAGGGAACTGAAATTGAATCAGGCAGTCAAGCCCAGGCATTGTGAGATATGGGTGTCTCTAGCAGTATTTTAATAACTTAGCCAAACATGCACCCTCAACTCTTTTTAGGCTAATGAAAATGTCCTATAATTGAATGGTGGTGATGTTTACTTATAATTATAAAATAAGACTTGTATACTTTTAGTGGAGGAATTAGGTTCATATCTCAATTACATTGTTTGATTTCTGACATTTTTAAAAGAAATAATTCAATTTTTATAATATTTATAATTTTAGTGCTTCAAATTTAAATCCACATAAAATGCAAAACCCTTCTGTAGGCAACATAGCATCTTTATAAGTAGATATGGATAGAAATGCACGAGAAATTGATAACACTGTAGAAACAGGGTAATTAACATTGATTCAGGTTGGGATTCTTAGGAAAGGTGATGTTAATGTTACCTGTATATCCTTTATGAATATATTTATAAAATAAATTAATATAAACAAAACATAGTCGGACAGCATTGTAGCACAATAGTTTGGGTTGCCACCTGTGATGCCAGCATCCCATATGAGCACCAGTTTGAGTTCCAGCTGCTCCACTTCCAATGCAGCTTCTCATTAATGTGCCTGGGAAAACAGCAGAAGATGGCCCAAGTACTTGGGATCCTACCACCCATGTTGGAGACCTGGATGGTGTTCCAGACTACTGACTTCAGCCTGGCCCAGCATCAACCATTGCAGCTATTTGAGGACTGAACCAGGAGATGGAGCATGTCTCTACCTATTTCCACCCCCTCCCACCAATTACTCTGCCTTTCAAATAAATAAATCTTAAAAAAATTACAAGCATGTTCAGATTCAGCATGGACATGACTAATAATATTGTTAGTGATGAACCAGAAAAGAATGACCTCATGTCTTAGTGCTGCTTGGATCCTAAATTAGTCCCACTCTCTGTTTATTATTCCCTTTATCTTTACCACAGGGACAGTTAATTCTTCTGCATTTAGTACAACTTAAATATTAGAGGGACCAGAGCTGTGGTGTAGCTGGTTAATTTGCTGCCTGTGATGCCAGCATCCCATATGAGTGCTGATTTGAGTCTTGGCTGCTCCTATTCTGCTCCAAATCTGTGCTTATGTGACTGGGACAGTAGTGGAAAATGGCCCATGTACTTGGACCTCTGCAACCATGTGGGAGCTCCTAGCCCTGGCCATTGTGGCCATTTGGTGAGTGAACCAGCAGAGGGATTATATTAATTCTTTCTCTCTCTCTCTCTCTCTCTCTCTCTCTCTCTCTCTCTCTCTCTCTCTCTCTCTCTCTCTCCACATTTCTCTGTGACTTTGCCTTTCAAATAAATATTTTTTTAAAAAAATCAAACATTAGAGGGGCTAGTGCTATGGGCTAAAGCCCTGGCCTGAAGTGCTGGCATCCCATATGAGCACAAGTTCTAGTCCCAGCTGCTCCTCTTCCAATCCAGCTCTCTGCTATGGCCTGGATAGCAGTAGAAGATGGCCCAAGCCCTTGGGCCCTTACACCTGCATGGGAGACCCAGAAGAAGCTCCTGGCTCCTGGCTTCAGATCAGCACAGCTCCAGCCATTGTGGCCATCTGGGGAGTGAGCCAGCAGATAGAAGACCTCTCTCTCTCTCTCTAGATCTACCTCTCTTTATAACTCTGTATTTCAAGTAAAGAAAATAAATTTTTAAAAAATCAAACATTAGAGTAACTTATGATCGCCAAGTATTACATGGAGCTAAGAGAGAAGTGGTTACTTAAAGTCAGCTAACCATAAGTGAGTATTGTGTTCCCACTTTTACAGCAATCCTCATGGAATCCACATCTCTAACCCTACTATGAACACCCCCTGCTAGTGGAAGTATGTGACCACCAGTATAGGAGCAATGACTCCTAAGAAAAAACAAAAGGATCAACTATTCCATGATGCCAAGCTAGTTCCTTAATCCCTGCACATTTATTTTCTATTTCAGGGAATGTGACTTTGAGACCTTTGTGTTCAGGATACAATTGTGTTCTGAGATGGAGGTACCTAGGCTTGAACGTTTGAGACTGGGATTCTTTGATTAGCAGAATAAACTCACTGAAGGACAATGTCAGGATCAGAGAAGACAGAGGAATTAGCACAGGGAAAATTGTATCTTAGACATAGAGAAAACTAGACATTGGTTGGGGCCCAATGCCCGTATCCCTATCACATCCCCACTCAAGCCCATACCAACACTGACCAATGCTTATCATTTGTAGAGGAGTAGTGATTGCAGTCATATCTCCATGAAACACTTGTGTTGACCTTGCTGGATTTGTGGCAAAAATCAACAAATGGAGGGAAAACTGAAGTCTAGCTTTCAGGACAATAAGTGAGGATTTGTTAGAAGTTTAAATGGACAGTCAATGGGTACACAAATGGATTTCAGGAGTTCCTAGGTAAGTAAATACCAGACATTGGAAGTTTTGCATTTGTACAATGAATTTAGGATGAACCCACATGAAGACTTGGTATGCCATTCCAATATATGCAGTAGAATATTTTCCCAATGGGGGAACAAGATCCATGCATGGTTCAGGCATTCTTTTAGTAGATGAGAGCAAGCATCTTATTAAAGGATTAGACATGAGTTGCTATAGCAATATTAGTTTTTTGTTTGAGGATATTAAAGTAAAATAGAGTCATTGTGATTTTCCTCATGCTTTAAGCAAGCATCAGTAATAATTAGATGTGTGTTCTATATGTACAATATAATTATCAGAACTAAAAATGAAAATAAAACAGAATGACAGTTATCAACAAATACTCTACCTGTATTTGAATTTCTCAATTGCTTGTTTTGCTTGCTTGCTTGTTTCTTTTCCCTCTTCACCCACCCCCATTTCTTTTTTCTTTATTTTTACAGATGTATTTTTTTATTTGAAAGAGTTACAGAAAGAGCATTTTTAAAAGATTTACTTATTTGTTTGAAAGGAAGAGTTACAGAGAGGCAGAGGGAGAGAGAGTGAAAGGTCTTCCATCCACTGGTTCACTCTCCAGATGGCCACAATGGCTGGAGCTGCATCAATCCATGCTAGGAGCCAGGAGGTTCTTCCAGGTCTCCCACATGGTTGCAGGGGTCCAAGGACTTGGGCCATCTTCTACTACTTTCCCAGGCTATAGCAGAGAGCTGGATCAAAAGTGGAGCAGCCGGGACTTAAACTGGGACTTAAACTGGGATGATGGCACTGCAAGTTGTGGCTTTATCTGCTACACCACAGTGCCAGCCCCAGGAGATCTTTATCTGCTGACTCAACCCCCAGATGGCAGCAATGGCCAGGGCTGGGCCAGGCTGAAGCCAGGTGCTTCATATGGGTCTCCAACATGGGTACAGAGGTTCAAACACTTGGGTCATCTTCTGTTTTTCCCAGACCATTAGCAGGGAGCTGGATTGAAAATGGGGCATCCAGGACTTGGAATGCCAGCATCAAAGGCAGCAGCTTTACCTGCTATACCTCAACACTGACACCCCACCATTCCTTCAAATGTGAGTTTCACAAGCCAAGAATTAATCATCAGAATTCCTTATGGCTGGCACATGGATGAGGACCAACTCTGGTGCATCATAGCTGGTCTCCAGGCAGCAGGGCTGAATACATGAGATATGCAAATCCTTCTACTTGTTTCCTAATGGAGAGGTACAGAAGCTTGTGTAGTTTCACCCTCCATGACATTTGTAGCACAGAACCATGGGAAGGGCCTTTTCTGATTGGATCTGAGCATGGACTGTTCTGCTTTCATCTCAGAAATTCTGGGCTCTTGTAGCTCTCCAATCCTGCTGCACAGGCTCTGAGTGGATTCTGTATCTTTGAAATTTGGTGTCAGGAAGAAAGATGGACCCAGCTGGCCATAGGGAGCCCTGCTGAGTGGAACATGTGTTCTCCACTTTTAGGGGTAGAAACAACAGTGTCTCAGGTGGGCAGTATTTGACATGGAGTTGTGATTCCCAGCCTGGGCCTATGGGGGAAGTCAGTCTGTCATTGGATCCTCAGACCAGGAATGGGGCAGGGACACCATGTGCTGTACTTTCAGCAATTGCATTTTTTACAATTTTATTCTTATTTTTTCAGTGATTACATTTTAATAGGTGAGTATTCTGCCATAAGCTGATGTGTTCTTTTAGAAATACAGAGCCTGGTTCCAGAAACTCCATAAATGGAGTGGTCAATCCAAGATGTCTTTTTATGGGACATATTATAGCCATACCATATTTCAAGTTCCATGTGTTTTTTGGCCTTTTCCAACCTATTGTTTAGCTTCAGTAGATTTTCATTTTAGTAACTATATTTTACACCTCTAGAATTTAATTATTTTTCTTTTTTGTTTACTTTTCTCCTAGTAAGCCCTATAATTTTTTCAAGTACTTTTATATAATCTTTTAAATACTAGAAGATATTTAGAGGCTTTTAACAATCTTGCCTGCTAATTTCAGCATTTGAATTAACTTGAGTTTTTCCTTTTAATAACTTTTCCCCTTGATCGTGACTGAGATTTTCTTTTTTCACATATATAGTGTTTCTGAATTTTGTCCTGGGTGTTGTAAATCATATGTTCAGGAACAGTGGATACTGTTGAACTCCTTAGAAAAATGATTTGTATTTTACAAGGCAATTAATTAGCTGGATTCAGATTCCAAACTCTGTTCCTTTCAGTGGTCAATAAATGAACTTAGCTTCCGGTGGTTGTTTTTTATCCTTGCATCTGAAGTCTTCCATTATACATGTGCGGTGTAGTAGTCAACAATTTTGGTGAGTTTTTTTTTATGTCAATTTAAGCACTTATTTTGTTCTCTTTCTTGCAGGGCTTATCTTCCTCCATGCTTTTATCTTATCTTCTCTATGTTTTTAAAAACATATTTATTTATTTGAAAGAGTGACAGAGAGCAAGATCTTCCATTCAGTGGTTTCCTTTCCAAATAGGTAAGCCACACTGAAGACAGAAGCCAGGAACTTCATCAGATTCTCCCATGCAGGAGACAGTGGCCTGAATACAGTAGGCCGTCTGCTGCTGCCTTCCCAGGCAGATCTGAAGGGAGCTGCTTTGGAAGCCAAGCAGTCAGAACCCAAACTGGCACTCTGCTAGGAGATGCCAGCACAGCTAGCAGCAGGTCAACCTGTTGCACCACAATGCCTGCCTTTCTTCCTCCATTGTTCACTTGTCTTCTTTGCCATAGACTTTCTGGTACAATATACCAAGTCATTAAAACTGCAGCTTTTCCTTTCTCATTTTCTATACAAGCAGAATTTCCTGTGATAAAATGTCCCAAATATTTGACTTTTTTCCTTTTGTTTTGGTTCCTAGTCAAATCTCCATATAGCTGTGCACTAAATTTTGGTTGAATTGCATGTTTTTTCTTTCTTTTCAAGGGTTCATCTTGTAAAATATGTTGTCATCAGCATGATAATTTTCAGGTGCTGATAATATAAAATCTGTCTTCTACAATCTAATCTCATAAGTCATTATTTCCACCATGGATTATTGCTTTAGATATTGTCCTGTTTTATTTTTCTGTTCAAATCGTCTTCCTTGCATAATGACTTATACAAATAAATACACATGTCAGATTTCACTGAATTCATTTTTATACATGGACTATGTGGTCCTCTTTTGGTTTACTGATTGTAACATCTTAAATAGTAGTTTTGTGTTTTTTAGTAGTCATTGTTTTTAATATTTATATGTGTATTTGAAAGGCAGTTAGTAAAAGGGACACAGACATACACACAGATATCTGCTGTCTGCATGCTCACTCTCCAAATAGCCTAATGGCCAGTATTGGGCCAGGCTAAAACCAGGAACCAGGAACTCCATCTGGATCCCCTACATTGGTGACAGGGTCCCAAATACTTGGATCACCTCCACTGCCTTCCCTGGTACATTAGCAAGGAGCTGGATTGAAAGTGGAACAGCCAAGACTTGAACTGGTACCCATATGTTTTGTCAGCATCATACATAGTGGCTTAACCCACTGTGTCCCAATGCCAGCCCTGAGTCATCATCTTTTACTTGCAAATCATATTATACATCTTTGGGTATGGTATAATAACTGAATTACTATACATCCAGTTATCTTTGCCTGGTTTCTATATAATGCTTGTCCTACATTTTACCCCTACATGTTATAAGTCCTTCAATACATTTTTTTTGTCTTGCTTCAAAAGGTCAGTGATTTCTTTTTTAATGGTTCATTTTATATATTTTAAAGGCAGGGTTACAGGGAGAGAGAGAGAGGAAGATAGAGAGAGATCTTTGATCTGATGGTTCACTCCCCCTGCAATGGGCAGGGCTGAGACAGACCAAAGCCAGGAGCCAGGAGCTCCTTCCAGTTCTCTCACGTTGGTGCAGGGGCCCAAGCACTTGGACCATCTTCCACTGCTTTCTCAGGCTATTAGATTGAATCAAAAGTGCAGCAGCCAGGACTTGAATCTGCACTGACATAGGATGCTGGCATTGCAGTTGGTGGCTTTACCTGCTACACCACAAGGCAAGCCCTGTTGATGAATTTTTAAAGAGTTTGAAAATAAAATGGAAATATATATATTTCTATGATTTGTATTTTATTTTTAATTAATTAATTTTAAGGGATACAAATTTCATAAGTACATCAGAAATGTAGTTATTCTTTCCACCACACCCGCCCTCCCTACCACACTCCCATCCCTCCCCCTCCTCCCTCTCCCATTCCCAGTTGCATTCTCCATTAAGATTCATTTCCAGTTTACTTTGTACATAGCAGACCAACTCTGTACTAAGTAAAGATTTCAACAAGCACGCACACACACAAAGCTGTTTGAGAACTGGTTTCACAGTTAACTCTCATAATACAACTCATTGAGGAGCGAGGTCTTGCCTCCTAGAAAAGGATTGAATGTGGGGAGAAGAGAGCTGACTCCTTAGAGAGAGAGGGATACCTAAGAAAGAGACATACACAGAGAGGCTACCTGAGAGATGTCTCCCTGACCACAGTGTAGGGTGAGAATCTGGGGACACAGACAAAGATCTGCTATGCCAAACTTCTCATCAGTGCCCAGCCCTATCAAGAGCCACGTGTATTCACTGTGAAAAAAATATTCCAGGTGAGGTTAGTGGGACAAATGAAGAAGGAAAAGGAGGGAGATGTTTGGCCAAGGTTCAATGTTTGACCCCCGGTTTGACTTACAGGGTGGCAACTAGGAACCTGGAGGGGCCTTAAAGCTCTCTTAACTCCAACTTAATTTGGATTTCATTCATTCCCTAATCAGGACCACACCTCTTTTCCTTTGATGGCTCTGTTCTCTGATAGCCACAGCCCTTCCCACCCACTGCTGCACTCATGGCTGAGCCTGAGGATCCAAGAACCTCCATGGCCACTCAGACTGCTCTGCTGGCCCACTTACCACCCTCACGAGTGAAACTTGGGCTTTTGGCCTTAGCAACTCTGTCTTAGGCCTACCTCAGCCTCACTCTGCAACTCCTCCTACCCTGTGCCTAGACCTTCCCTGATCTATGTTACAAAGTCCAACTGTGAACACAGCACAGCCCCTGCCTGTTGCCAGGGAAGGCAGACATGGACTTCCAGGCTAGTAACTCTCCACCTCTTTGTCTTTGCTCCTCCTTAGCCCCTCTCCCATCTTCTCCCTGTGCCTAAATGCAGTAGCCCCTGCATGGCCAGATTAATCCTGTGTCTTTCCTCCTAGCCCTCCCACAGATCCTTTTCCTGCCCAACTCCAGGAGGGCATAACCAGCTCCCAGCCATCTCTATGGGCTCCAGTCAGGAATCCCCCTGCCTTGAAGCCAAGGGGGACTAGAAGCTGGAATGGGGCACCCACAGGTCCACTGGTAGCAGCCACTGCATGGACTTGGCCACATTATGGGCCTGAGTATTTTGGCCCTGCCCAAAAGCTGAAAGATGTAGAGTACTGGGATTTCTGGCTTTCATCCCCTACCAGATGGCTGAGAGAATATGTGCTTATTGAGACTTTTGCCATAGAAGGTCTTAGAGAAACACAAAAGCCACTGGCTCTAATCCTCATCAACATGCTGGGCAACACAAACCTGATGTGGCACTCGAATTTCATGCTCATAGCTTGACACTGGGCCAGGCCTGTGCTGCTGTGCTCAGACCCTATGGAGCTCATTGCCTTTCTACCTGCCCTGTCAGCACCTTGTACCTTTTGGCTTCACACCTACTCCTACATTTTTTTTTTAAATTTTTTTATCTTTTTTTATTTTTTGACAGGCAGAGTGGACAGTGAGAGAGAGAGAGACAGAGAGAAAGGTCTTCCTTTGCCGTTGTTTCACCCTCCAATGGCCGCCACGGCAGGCGCGCTGTGGCCGGCACACTGCGCTGATCTGATGGCAGGAGCCAGGTACTTATCCTGGTCTCCCATGGGGTGCAGGGCCCAAGCACTTTGGCTATCCTCCACTGCACTCCCTGGCCACAGCAGAGAGCTGGCCTGGAAGAGGGGCAACCAGGACAGAATCTGGCACCCTGACCGGGACTAGAACCCTGTGTGCCGGCACCGCTAGGCGGAGGATTAGCATAGTGAGCCGCGGCACCGGCCACCTACTCCTACTTTTAATGTAGCAACTCTCTCTGCATGCATTGGCCACTCCCTGGAGTACCTGTTGTAGGAGTGCACTAATCTGGCTGTTCTGTGAAACTCATTGTGGTGAGCTGGCCACCTTTCCCATGAAGCCTAGGGAGCCACCAAGCCTGGCCTTGCCAGCTCTTGTTCCCCCTTAGTCAGAGAACTTCACTCCCCTCTTTCTGAATCCCTCTGTACCCTGAAAGTGTCATTCTGTTTAGACCAGGAAGTTGTTGCCCTCAGCATCTCTTCCCTGACTCCTTTTAGGTAATCAAGCATCTCAGCATGGGCAGTGAAGAAGGCTGGCCCTAGGTCTAGGGGTCGGTCTATGGTTACTCTGCTCCTGGAACTTGGAATTTACTATAGGAGTTGCTTTGATGCAGAAGAGCCATCTCTCTCTCTCTCTCTCTCTCTCTCTCTCTCTCTCTTTTACAATTTTATTTATTTTATTTGAGAGTTAAAGTTACAGTGAGAGAGAGAGAAACAGAGATAAAGGTCTTCTATCAGTTGTTCCACTCCCCAGATGGCTGCAAAGGCCAGAGCTGCACCGATCCAAAGCCAGAAGCCAGGAGCCAGGGATTTCTTCCTGGTCTCCCATGTGGGTGCAGGGGTCCAATGACTTGGGCCATCTTCCACTGCTTTACCAGGTCATAGCAGAGAGCTGGTCTGAAAGTGGAGCAGCCAGGACAAGAACCAGCGCCCACATGGAATGCTGATGCCACAGGCAGAGGACCAACCCCACTGTGCTACAGCACCAGCCCAAGCCATGCCTCTTGAAAGTGCTCATAGCCTCCCTTGCAGGTCAGTCATATCCCATTTACTTTTACTTCAATCTCATAAGAAACACCTGCCTATGAGATTGTGCCCTGGGCTTTCATGAGAGTGAAAGAGTTGGAGTGACAGACACCCAAGAGTGTCCAACTCCATGTGCTTGTGTGGAGGTTGGAGTTGGGGCATTGAGATATGGTGTGAGCATTGACAAAAGAGACTAAGAATGGAGGTGTTCCTGCTAGCATGCTTACCTTGAAAGAGGGAAGTCATCCTGTCTGCATGCAAACTCCCTGATTTTAACCCAATGGGGCATTTAACCCTGGGGAAGAGCTGCTTACCACTCCCAAGGATGGCATTGACAATGAGCTGGAGCTTGGACATGCAGGAAATTACATCCAGGGATTGACTGTTCACACAGGAGAAGGTCCAGTGAAGGACTTTAAGGCCCTGAGTGCAACAGTCATCAAAGACATTTACCTCTGTAGCAGCAGACCTCCATCTGTTTGTGGTGCAAGATGAGGTGGCTGGGCCTTGACTGTTAAGTCTCCTAGAGACAGACCCTACTAGTAAGCATGCAGGCATTGGACTTTGCTTGTTTCTTTAATCTGCTGGCTATGCTATTTATTTTATTTATTTATTATTTTTTTGACAGGCAGAGTTAGACAGAGAGAGAGACAGAGATAAAGTTCTTCCTTTTCCATTGGTTCACCCCCCAAATGGCCGCTGTGGCCAGTGCACTGCAGCTGGCGCACTGTGCCATTCTGAAACCAGGAGCCAGGTGCTTCCTCCTGGTCTCCCATGCAGGTACAGGGCCCAAGCACTTGGGCCATCCTCCACTGCCTTCCCAGGCCACAGCAGAGAGCTGGACTGGAAGAGGAGCAACCAGGACATAATCTGGTGCCCCGACTGGGACTAGAACCCAGGGTGTCTGCGCCACAGGCAGAGGATTAGCCTAGTGAGCCGTGGCCAGCTGGCTATGCTGTTTTGCATTATATTAGGCATGCTAAGAAAAAAAGCTTTTGGAATTTGCAGTCTCTCTAAGAGTTTTACGTGTCCTGTGTTTTCCAGAGAAGAGTCTTGCAGGTCCCACGGGCCCAGAGCCCCCACAGGACTGAATGTGCAACAAACCAATGTCTGCCTGTGTGGATGACATGAATGTGTGGCACATGTGCGAGTGTGGGGAAGTATAGATGTGATTTAAAGGCCTATAGGAAGAACACTAAAGGAGGAGCCAGAGAAAGGCCCCTAAAGTTATCTCCTTTTCTGTGAAAGGCAGAGCTGACTCATCCCAGTCCTGGAAGGAGTTGCAGTGTGAGATCTCAGCTGGACTGGGCAAGAGACCTAACATTGACCCTGAGGTCCCAAAGACTCCTCTCTGCAGAGAAGACTCCATTTGTGGTGGGGATCTGAGTACAGATCCATAGCCAGGACGATCGTCACTCATCAACTGATTGGGCTTAGGGTAGCCGCTGGCTAACATGTTTTTGTGTACTGACAGCAGCAGCAAGTACACTAACCTCTAGACACCCTCCTTAAGCCCACAGCACCATAGACCCTAAACTTTCTAGTCCTCCAGATGGAATCAGAAATCCCACCCCAGGGACCTCTCATTTTGTTCCAGAAGCCTCAATAACTGTCTCTCCACAGCTGAACTTCCTGATACCATCTTGTAGCAACTTGTAGTTTCATATCTTTGGACCCAAGCTTTGATTCAAAAGTCCCCTGATTCTCTAGGGGCCCCTAGCCCAAGACCAAACCCCAGCCATAGCTATATCTATAGCCTAATGGAATGCTGCTTGTCCTAGCTGACTGCTTGGCTATGCTGTTAGGAAAGGATGCTATGGAATTACATATATGTCTGCTAAGGGGCTAAAAGCATCCTTGTCCTTGGGGCTTCAGGGGCTCCTAAAGTTGTCTCTCCCACCCCACTTCAGGACTTGTGAGTTTGTCCCCCAGCAGTACTAGGACTGTGCTAAATTTGCCCTGGGTCAGGAGCAACCTTATAACACTCCCTCCACCAGGGAGAGAGAACATCAGTCCACCTTTGTCCCCAAGTCCATGGGCAAGTGGTCCTCACTGTGGATACTGTAATCTTCAGAACATGTCAGTTCACATCTCAATTTAAAAAGGGAAGTATAGCATATGGTGATGGCAGTTAATGTGCTGCTTGTGATGTAAGAATCCATATGGTTATGACTGTTGGCTACTCTGCTTTAGATCCAGCTTCCTGATTGTGTGCTCCCTGGGAGGCTGCAGATAATGGCTGGAGTATTTGAGTAGCTGTCACCCATTTGTAAGATCTGGAGGGGTTCCAGGCTCCTGGCTTCATCCTGGCACAGCCCTTGCCATTGTGGTCATTTGTGGGAGCAAACCAGTGGGATTTGAGGTCATTCTCTATTTCTTTCTGATATCCAAATAAATAAAAGAAATGAGTCTATGAAATGTATTGAAAAATTAATCATTGGAATTTAATAAAGAACAGGACCATACTGCAGTGACTCTAAGGGAACATACAAATGTTTCACTATGAGTTAAGTTGGACTAAAATATGCTGTAGCAGCAAACATTTCCCACATCTTAGTGAATTCCAAAGGAACTTTCTGTTTGTGTACAATGCACATCTGGCACAAACAAGAAAGTAGCCACTCCATCTAGTCCCTCAGGCAAAAGTGGGCTCCATCACCTAGAAACCAGTTGCCTCAATAGTAACTAGTTTAGATTTTCATTGTCTTAACCTGGAAGGCATGAACATATTTTTGATTTCTTAAATGTCACAGATTTCATGGACTATTTTAGAATTTCATATATAAGAAAAATAAAGCAAAATTTAAAAGTAGTAAACAAAGGGAGACTTAAAATTTTTTGAAAAGTACATGACTACAGGTAAATCTTAATATATACTAAATATGAATTAGGAAGTACATATTTAAACTCCTTGATGAAATAACAGCATGTAGAAATAAAAATGACACCTTTATAATTCAATAAGGTTTATCCAAAATTGTCAAGGAATATTGGGACATATGATAATACAATATTTGACTTTGAAAAGTCAGATAAAATAGTCAGATAAAATAGTTTACTAACCTGATTCTTGAATGGCCAAAATACATCTTACATTAGCCAAAATACATCTTACATTAGACAAAAACACAAGTAAATATCTTAGTGTGATAAAATATATTTACTAGAAAGCCAAGACACTCTGGCAAAAGATCTCTGTGAGTGAGATCTCAGTGGAAAGAACAGGTCTTCAAAGAAGGAGGTACCTTTCTCTGAAGGGAGGAGAGAACCTCCACTTTGACTATGACCTTGTCTAAACAAGATAAGAGTCGGAGAACTCAAGGGGCTTCCATAGCCTTGGAAACTCATGACTGGAGCATAGGGAGATTACTGATGCCATAGACAGGAGTGTCAATTGGTAAAGTCAACAACAGGAGTCACTGTGCACTTACTCCTCATGTAGGATCTCTGTCCTTAATGTGCTGTGCATTGAGATTTAATGCTATAATGAGTACTCAAATAATATATTTCACTTTGTGTTTCTATGGGGGTGCAAACTGTTGAAATCTTTACTTAATGCATACTAAACTGATCCTCTGTAAAAAAAAAAAAAAGAAAAGAAAAGAAAAGAAAAGAAAAGAAACTATCAACTCCCAACTTGACTCTCACTGGGATTAAACATGACAATAGGTCTGATCTGATTTCATCATCATTAAAAAAAATCATCTATTATTTTTCACTTTATGTTTCTGTGTGGGAGCAAACTGTTGAAATCCTTACTTAATGTATACTAAGCTGATCTTCTGTATATTAAGATAATCGAAAATGAATCTTGATGTGAATGGAAGGGGAGAGGGAGTGGGAAAGGGGAGGGATGTGGGTGGGACGGTATGGGGGGGAAGCCATAGTAATCCATTATTCGTACTTTGGAAACGTATATTCATTAAATAAAAGTTAAAAAAAAAATAAAAATAAATGATGTACTTAGCTAAAAAAAAATATATATATATATATTTACTAGAAACTACTTTTTTTTTTTTTTGATAGGCAGAGTTAGACAATGAGAGACAGAGAGAAAGGTCTTCCTTCCATTGGTTCATACTCCAAATGGCTGCTACAGCCGGAGCTATGCCAATCCGAAGCCAGGAGCCAGGTGCGGGGCCCAAGCACTTGGGCTATCCTCCACTGCCTTCCCAGGACACAGCAGAGAGCTGGACTGGAAGAGGAGCAACTGACACAGAATCTGGCACCCCAACCTGGATTAGAACCCAGGGTGCTGGCACCACAGGTGGAGGATTGGCCTAGTGAGCCATGGCACCTGCCTAGAAACTACTTTTCAATATTGTTATTAACAAATCAATGCATTCTATTTACATTATTATTGTATTTATTCACCTTTCACTAATTTATGAATGCTATGACTCTATTGGTGTTCTATTGTAGGTTAAAGTTTGTTTTCATCTCTAATAGCTACTGTTGTCATAGGTTTTTGCTTTATATTGGAGGGAGAAATATTAAAGTGCTTGAAGATGAAACCCAGTGATAGGAGAGAGTATACATTGGAAAAAGCAATCTCTAGAAGTGATAAGACAAGATATTAGATAATAAGAAATTGATAAAGTGTGCTTACAGCTGATATTTGGGAATAGATCAGGTCAAATTCAGATAACATTTTCAGAAAATAAATGAAAGAAACAATGACCTGTCAATTTGTAGTTTAGTGTTCATAAAAAAAAATCTGTGCCCAATGAAATTCTATTTGAAACAGAAGCATGGTCTCGATTTTGGAAACAAATAAGCAGGCAGAAAATGCCAAAATGCAATTTTCCAATATGAAAGAACAACTACAATGGAATAACTGAAAAAAATTCGTTCTAAAAAAACATCCCCAGCCTTCCTCTTCAGAAGTAGGGTAACTGGACACTCAATCAGTAGTTGCAACTGGTTCCTTTACTTTTATAAAAGAACAGACATTTAGTCATTCACCCACATAAGTATATAAATTTTCTTTTATTAACATAGGACTGGACTAGAGACCATGGTGGTAAAATGTCTCATGTTCAACTTTTGTTAAAGTTCAGGCAGCAAGATATATCTATATATAACAGCTTACAAATTCTGAGTTACTCCATATCTGCTATTGTTTCCTTGAATTAGGCCAAATGATTAGAAACCTGGCTACCTTGGTTGCTTCATTTCTCTCTCTACACAACTGTCATAGCACACCTATACTTTTGCACAATCATATTTTATAACATTGAAGGTTGTTGTAAAAGTGAAACAAAGAACTATCTTTTCACATCCTTAATTTTGTTTCAACTTTGAGCTCCATGTCTGAAATTTTTTTAACAAAGGCCCAGCAAATGATTTTTCTTCACTTCTGAGAAATTAGTGTATTTGGATCTATTAGTTAATGTGAATCCCACCTCTGAAAGTGAATCTATTTTGTTTCAGTAGAATCAGCAATTCATCTTTAACTCAGTAGGACTTTGGCTGATAAATCTAAATCTTCTGTTGCTTCTTCCTTTTGACTGTTTCTTCTCTTTGTATTTGTCATTTATTTTCTCCTACATTAGTTCATTCAAGACTCCTCATATCTTCTGTGAGGTCAGCTGGACTATAATTTAAAGAGATAAGGCAGAAAACTCTCCTAAATTATTTCATATTTTCCTGGATTAAAGGTGAGTATGTAGATAAAATATTCAATGGGTAAATGTGAATAAACATTATAAAAATAACATTTCTAGTACCAAGGCTACTTTTGAGGGACCTGAGGTAATATTTAGGGTTCAATAATTACTTTGTGGAGTAGTCTTGAAATATCGTATACTTGTACATTAGGAAAGTGCCTTCTCCCAGATAGCTCAGTATTCAGCAATGTTTGTACAGAAAACTTTCCTTCCACTTGCAAGTTTTCACCATCCAGTCTCTTACAATTTGCATAATATGGAAAAGTATGTAACACGTGACAGCAAGAGTAAGCCTTAGGCTGTGAAATTTGCACCTCACTCACTAATATTCTTGCAGAACTCTCAGCCTGTATCAATATTTCAAAGTTATAACAAGGTGTCCACCTGCTACTTATGTCGTACCTCAAAAATGTGATGACTCCTGAAATTCTGTAATTTCTTTGTATTGAAATATTTTCAGACATTGATTTACTTATTTTAAAAATAGGAAATAATGAGTTACATAGGTGTGCAGTAATATTTCTCTGGCTTGGAGCAAAATGGAGAAGAGATATTTATCAGGGTGATTTTGAAAATGAATTATTCCTGTTTAAGTGACAAGCCTACATTAGCTCCCCTAATTTGGACTGAAGTCACACATAAATAAATTTTAGCTGCTATTAATAAATGAACTTAATTCACTCTTTCTGTACATGACAGTTTGTTGTTTGTTTATTTGGAGTTTTACTGTTTTCAGGACTTTTAAAAATTTGTTTTCAAGGGTTCTTTGGGGAGGGGAATGTTTCTTTTATATTTTCAATTTAAAATTTTAATTAATTTTTAACAGATTCAATATAGTTTATAGATAAAATTATGAGAATAAAATGATATTCCCTTCTTCTCTCCCTGTCCACCTCCCTCCCCCTCTCCATCCCACCATCCTTCTCTCTCCCTTTCTTGCTTGCTTTCTCATTTTACACTTGGAGATAACATATTTTAAATTTACATAACAATAAAAGGCTTACTTATTCACCAAATGAGAAGTTTAACAAGTAAAAAGCAACCTAGTTTGGCAAGAATATAAGCAATGGCTATACACAGTAATTGAATGGAAAGAAGTGACCATTTCACTTATGTAAAGTGCATTTTAAAGCAATCACAGATCATGAAACTATAGTAGTATAATAGTCCTAACCACTGGTTTGGCAAAGCTAAAAAGCAACATTTTATAAAATTATATTTCCATCAATACTGATACACACAGGTATTTCTTGTTTTGTTTTTATTTTTTTGATGGGCTGATTTTTTTAGATAGAAACTTCTAGCAAATCCCTCCACCCCACTCCAATCAACCTTTTTGTTTCTGCTTTAAAACATAATGCAAAAAAATCCACAAACCCTGCTCTCTGTACCCAAGCCCTTCTATCAGGAAAGCTAGTCTACCTGTGAAGTCTCACACTGTCTTTGTAGTCAGATAACAGTAATAATGACAACAATAATAAATAGAACAAGACAACTGGAAAGTACTATTGGTGTTTACCAACTGATGTTTTTGTTTTGTGCAAGCTGCATGGAAAGGGCAGGAACCTGTGTATTTCAGGGCAGCACTTGAACCACAGAACCCACTGTGGTCATGGAACCAGAGACACCTGGCCCCCCTTCAGAATTCCACTCCAGCCAAGACCTCCACTGCAGTTCACTGGCAATGCTGTGTCTCCTGGATGCTGCTGCCACATCTGTCACACCCACACTTCCCTGCCTCTCCAGACTCTCCTCCCTTAGTGCTCTGGAGTAGAGGAGGAGGGGCACCCCAGGCAGGATGGCTAAGAGTTGGGATATGGAAACTGTGGCCTCATTCTGGCCCCAGGAGCCTTGCCTCCTCATGATCCTGTGTAGGGGCAGGGTGAGCTGGTATTTGCCCTTCCTCTTTTCTTCATCTTTCTTTTGAAAGATGGGCTGTTGACCAGAATTGCTTGTCAATGCTTTCGATAGGATGGAAAAACTTGGTCTAGCCATGGAAGTGGAGGGAGACCAGCAACCAAACAGATGTGGTTTCTGCTCTTGTATATTATTTTTGAGTACTCACAAACTCCATGGTGGAGGCTGTCTCTTGCCAGAAAGTGCATGTTGGGGGCCCTCACCTGCCCTCACATTGAAGCCTCTGTGTCTCGGCCTCAAGACCCCCAGATTCCTTGTGTATTCATACTCGCTTCTCTGCCCTGCCTCATTGCTCCTTGTTTCATCGCCCCTTTCTGATCTGTGTTTACCATATTTTGTGAGCTGGCCTCTGCCTGAGAAAACACCCTGTGCATTGGAAAATACAGGGAAGAACAGAAAAACATATATTGCACTTCAATAAAATTAAAATTTTGTGTAACAAGTGATTCTATAAACAAACCAGAAACACAGTTCACAGAATGGAAGAGTACACAGGGATACTTAAGTTCATGGAGAGGATGTGTATTATAAGAATAATGTATGTGGATTTCAAAAAACATGTTTTGTACCAAAATAAATCCACCTTTTAATTCCATCTTCCACACATTTTAAAGTACTGTCTTACCTGGAAATTATATACTGATAAGGAATTAGTACCTAGTACATAAAAAGAACAATCACTACCCAACAACAACAAAAAACCTGAATTTAAAATGGAGAAAGGTTCAGAATAAACTTTTCTCCAAAAAACATTCACAGGTTGCAAACAAGTACTTGAAAAGATGCTCAGAATCATTCATCACAAGTCTACTTGTGAATTCACATCCATATAAATTACTATAATAAAAATTAAAAATCATTGGCAAAAATCATGGAGAAATCTGATGTTTGTATATTGCTGGTAGTAATGTACAATAGCACAGCCACTGTGGAAAATAATTTTTCAGATTGTTCTTCAAAATTCAAACAGAATTAGATTGTTCTTCAAAATCCAAACAGAATTGTCATGCAATCATGTCATCCAACTCCTTAGTATATACTCAAAAGAATGACAAACATTTTTATATAGACATTCCTGGATGTGTGATTCTCAGGAGCCAAAAGTGGAAAACAAGCCAAATGTGAATCAGCTGATGAGCTGACGCAGTGGAAATTGGCAACAAAGAGCAAGTTAGTGCTCATCCATCACAAGCTGTTGAGTGATCCATCCATTGATGAAAGATCACATATTAGATGATTTAATTTATATACCATACCTTGGATAGACTAATATATTCAAATGCATTCATGGTTTCCAGGAGTTAGTGGGAGGAAGAAATAGAGAATGATGGATAGTTGGTATAGTTTGCCAATGATATTGTAAAATGCAGTAAAATAATAGAACGTTCCCTTATTGTATTAGAGTGGTCCATTTAAGATTTTTTTTAAATGAGATTATCTAAATAATGCAAATTTAGGTCATATTTATGAATGGAAAATTTTCTGTCATTTGCTTTCCAATTAGAAGTATTAACACTTGGCCAAGACCAAAATTTCTTCTTTTGTAAACACACACAGATTCTACTTTCCTCAACTCTCATTTTAAAAATGTTGTTAAATGCTTTGAGAATGATTTATCACCAACAATCTTGTCTTTATTTCCTTGATGATAAGATGATTTAATGAGAAAGATGAGTTGTCTTGCATAAAATAGAAAAGGCTTTCTTCATGCTTGCTACAAACTTGGAGGTTCTTGGTTTAGAGTCAGATGCTCACATTTACACCAGGTCTTCTGTATCTTTAAATACATGTGCAGATACTTCTTTTTTTATTTTTTGACAGGCAGAGTTAGTGAGAGAGACAGAGACAAAGGTCTTCCTTCCATTGGTTCACCCCTCAAATGGCCACTATGGCCAGTGTGCTGTGCTGATCCAAAACCAGAAGCCAGGTGCTTCCTCCTGGTCTCCCATGTGGGTGCAGGGACCAAGCATTTGGGCCATCCTCCACTGCATTTCTGGGCCACAGCAGAGAGCTGGACTGCAAGAGGAGCAACCAGGACAGAACCAGTGCCCCAACCGGGCCTAGAATCTGGGGTGCTGGAGCCACAGGTGGAGGATTAGCCTAGCGAGCCACAGCACCAGCCTGCAGATACTTCAATAAGTTATTCAGATACATATATACTGGAACTAATAATCCTGGACAAAGCATTTTTAAAATTTTATATATTTTGAGAGACACAGAGAACACACACACACACACACACACAGATGAGAGGGAGGGAGGGAGGTGAGTGGAGAGAGAGAGAGGGAGAGAGAGGGAGAAAGAGAGAGAGAAAAGAGGAAGAGGAAAAAGCATGCAGATAGAGAGCACCCATCAACATGTTCACTACTCCAATGTCAACAGCAGCCAGGTTAGGCCAGGCTGAAGCTGGGAGCCATGAACAACTCCCAAATTAGTGGCAAGATCCACCTACATAAACCATCATCTGCTGAATCCCAAAGTGTGCATTTAGCAGGATGTTGGAATTGGAAATGGTGCTTTACGTGGGTTATGCACATCTCAACAAACTTCTAGAAGTCTGCTTCCATGTAAATGGAATGACATTTTTAAAATTTTTAAATGTAAGACATTTTTAAAAACTTAAGACTCACAAAACATTGTTGAATTATTGATATTAATCCAAGAAGTTGCTAAGCTTTGACCTCATCATGTAACTTGCTTGTGGCCCATTGATTTTTGCAAAAAAAAGAAAATATTTGTAGAACAATTTAAAAAATATTACTGTTACTAAAAAATGTTACTGTTGAGAATGATATTGATAAATCTTTTTATTTATTTGAAAGGCAGAGAGAGAGAGAGAGAGACTTCCATCTGCTGATTCACTTCCCAAATGGCCACAATGGCCAGGGCTGGGCTAAGTCAAAGCCAGGATCCAGGAGCTGCTTCTGGGTCTCCCATGTGTTTGCAGAGGCCCAAGCACTTGGGCCATCCTCCACTGTTCTCCTATGCTATTAGAAGGGAGCTGTATCAGAAGCAGAGCATCTGGGACTCAAAAAGGCACCTATTAAGGATGATGGTGCTGTAGGGAGAGGCTTAATCTGCTATGCCACAGTACTGACCATGAGAAATGATACTGGAAAATAGAAGTTCTGGGGGCAGGCATTTTGGCATAGCAATTTAAACCACTGCTTGTGGTGTCTGCATCCAATATATGGAATGCCTGCAATTTAGTTTCACCTCTGCTTCCAGTCAAGGTTCCTCTAAATGCACCTTGGGAAGCACCGAGTGATAACTCAAGTACTTGAAACCCTGCCACCCATGTGTGAGACCTAAATGGAGGTCCCAATGCCTGGCTTCAACCAGGGCCAGTCCTTGATGTTACAGACTGTTGAGGAGTGGACCAGGAGAAAGATCTCTCCTTCTTTCTATATTTTTTTCTTTTGAAATGCAGTTTTAAATTTATGTAATATTTAACAGATTCAATATGATATACATGCAAATCTAATAACACAATAATATAACCTTCTTCCCTCTTTGTCACCCTCCTTCCTTCTTTTTTTTTCAGTTTTTGAGACAACATATTTTAAATTTACATTACAGTAAAAAGGGTTAATACATCACTGAGTAAGAAGTTTAACAAGTAAAAAGCTAAATGTCCCTAGATTAATGGGAATATAAATAATGGCTATGAGCAATTATTGAATGGAAAAAAATGGCCATTTCACTCCAATATAGTAAATGTTTAAGTGATCATAGATCATTCAAACTACAGTAGCACAACATTCTTAACCACTGGTTTTATAAATGTATAAAACAGTTTTACCAAATTATATTTGCAGTGATACTGATACACACAGACACTTCCTTCTTTTTCATTTGTTTTTAAAATTTTCACTCCCACATGTAAGGTAGAACCTGTGTATTTTTCTTTCCAGGTCCAGCTTATTTCCCTCAACATGATGTCTTCCAGGTGCATCCATTTTGTTGCAAATGGTAGAATTTCATTTTTTTATAGTTAATATTCCATTGTGTATACATACCACATTTTCTTTATCCACTCATCTGATGATGGACAACTTGGTTGGTTCCAAATTTGGGTTACTGTGAACAGTCTTGCAGTTAACATGGTGGTTCAGGTATCTCTTTTAGACATTGTGTTCAAGATTTTTGGGTGTATACCCAGTAGTTGGATTGCTGGATCATTTGTCAAGTTTATTTCTAGTATTTCCACACTGTTTTCCTCAGTGGCTTCACTAATTTACATTCCCACCAACTGTGTTTAAGTATTCCCTTTTATCCACATCCTAACCAGCATTTATTAGTCTCTGTTTTTAGCCATTCTAAGAAGAGTGAGGTGATATATCATTGTGGTTTTGATTTGAAATTTCCTGATGGCTAGTGATGTTAAGCCTTTTTTATACATTTGTCAGCCATTGATATTTCTTATTTTGAGAACTGTCCATTGATGTCCTTTAACTACTTCTCAGCTAAATTGGTTTTCTTTTGTTGTTAAATTGCTGATATATTTGGGTTATATTTTGGGTTATTAATTAATTTGGGTTGTAAGTGAAGGACATTTATACATAGACTATGTTCATTATTTTAGCATGTATGTATATATTTAGATGATAACTCTAATTGATTTATCTACTTCACTGACTTTCTAGTTTGCCCTTACAGACACTATCTTGTCTTTCTGTCTTAAATTATTTTCTCCTAGTGCTTTTTCATTTTTGCATAACTTTCTATTATCTTTTCCTAATTTTTAAAACTTTCTTTACTGGTTTTCTTCTTATTTGTGTTCTACTATATTTTTTCATTTCTTCCAGTTAATATTCCCCATTTTTCTATAGACAGAATAAGATCACATTGAATTTTAAGATTTTAATCAATCTTGGAGACTAATGAAACAGTATTTATTATTTCCATCTGCATTTAACATATGATTCAAGTGGTTGTTCAAATTAAGCACCCGAAATTTAAAGCCCATAATGATTTATCTGGATACAATAAGTGGCAGAAATTAGGTATAATCCCAAGTTTCTTCTTTCTAAGTCTGCTACTCCTCTTTGTAATTATACAGAAAAGAAATTTGTCTAGTGTTCACACTAGATGAATAAAAATGGAAGAAGCAGTTGAACCCAATGGAAGGAAGTTTAAGAAGAAAAGGACAGATTTGAAGAGGAACATTATTGGCATGGATAGGAAAAATGCTTTAAAATGTTCTTTCTCCCTTTTTATTTATTGTTATTATTTTTTATTTCTTTTTTGTTGTTGTTCTTTACTTTCTGTGTTCCTTTCCCCTCTTTTCCTTTTATTTTTTTCTATTTTCTCATTCTTTCATATCCTCTAAACTTTGTTTTTTATTTTCTCTTCACCTTTACTTTATAAATTTTTTCTTTAATCTTATTTTCTTTCCTCCTTGTTTTCATTCTCCTTTTTCACCTCTCTCTCTCTCTCTCACTCTCTCTCTCTCTCTCGCTCTCACATACACACACACACTTTCATTCACCTCTAGGTAATACAGTCTACTTCCTATGTATTGATCTTTAACTATATCAACCTCAGTAGACTTTCTGACTTTGATGCCGGAGGATATGACAGAATATAAAAAGATCAGAACCCTCAAACCTGATTTTTCTCCTTTGACTTGAATATGACTCAGGCTTACAATCCAAATGAAAGCTCACTTGGATGGGAAAATGTGCTTTCCCTCTGGATCTCCCAATGAAAGGAGCCGCTGAGAGCCGCCATAAAATGGCCTTAATAAAACAGTCCTGGGAAATGGGGAGTAAACTAAGTTCACAGAGAAAGCAGATAGCTACTAGCCAGAGATAAGGGCTACTACCCAGAGATAGGGGCTACTACCCAGAGATAAGGGCGACAGAACATCCTGGTATGCACATAAGCCCCCTCCCCTGTGCTTGTTCAAGCTTAACAAAGAAACCGAGAGACACGTAGGGCACGTAGCCACCCCTTTCTGCTCTTCAAGGACCCCCTCCCCTTGTCCAAGCTTAGACACGTAGGGCACGTAGCCCCTGTTTCTGTTCTCTCCTCCTCCTCGACGACCTCCTCCCATTGTAGTTACCCAATAAACTTACGCCACCTATGGTATGTTAATTTTGTGGTTTTGCCCCTTAAAAGCTGTGTGAGATAGCTGCTGGGGCTCCTCTCGCTTGCTTGCTGCTTGCAGCAGTAGGGGGCCCATTTGCGCAAATGAAATAAAAATTACCTCCTGCTCTATTGCATCATCTGGTCTGGAGTCTGTGTTTCTGGGGTCGTCACAAGAGGACACCACTTTTGGGGTCCTACATTTGGGGGCTCGTCTGGGATTTGAGGGACCCCAGACTCCCACACTCCATCGGCCTGACGGAGGTAAGTTTGCTTACTTGTGTATTATTGTAATTGTGGTTTGTACTGTTTGTCTTTGTCTGCCAGGGTGATGTGGAATCCGTCCTGGGGCGGTTTGTACTGTTTGTCTTTATGTCCCCAGGACCAAGTGCTATCTGCCTTCCCTCTTGGACACATTCCAGGCAGGGCCCTGGTACAAGAAGGAGGCAGAACTACATGAGACTCAGCTACACTGCCTTAGTTCACAGTCATGCTCAAGTTTAAATCCAGACTTCTAGGAATAGGACTTGAAGAAAAAATAATGTAAGCAGCCAGCATGAGATGGTCTCAGGGCTCCCCTCCCCCCTGCCCTTTCAAAAGGTGTGAATGTTCCCAACTTCAAAGGAAGACCCTGAAGAAATACACAATCTCTTAGCCTGTGGTGCCTTTTCCAGTTCTCCCCTTGCAGCCCATGCCAGTAACCACCTTTGCAGGACCTGGATGTGTCTTCATGTAACACAGCAGCAGGCAGTGGGATGGCCTTTTTCTTGGTCAGAAACACAAGTCATAACATTTGGCCTATATGAGCAGAGGGATATGCTCTGGCATACACTGGTCAATGAACCTGTGTACCATCTGAGTGGAAACATAGTACCTGAGACACAATATTATGATTCTATTTGGGTTGTCATGTACACATCTATAAGCAGCAATTCAGGATGAGGAAAGGTAGCAACTCCTTAAGTCTAAGAAATCTGCTCTTCCACATTTCTTTCCAAATGTGTAACTAACTGTAAAGTAAATCATTAATTTATACATGTATTTATAAAAACATTGATACCACAAAGACAGTCATACTTTTTTTAAAAAAATCACTTCTGCTGATTAAAACACTATTAAATCAAACCTTTATTGCTATTATCCCATATAATTATAATTCCTATACTTTTCTTCATCCTGAATTATTTCCTATAGATGTATACTTGACAACCCAAATAGAATCATATTATTATGTCTCAGTTCCAAGCTGTAAAAAATACAATTCAACCTATTTTTCTTTAATCCTCATCAAGACATTTACATACATATATACATCCATTTATAATATAAAATAATATTTGGCCATATAATGAATTGAAATAATCTTTGGGTTTTTAATTAGATTTTATTTCTTTGAAAGTCAGAGATACAGTGATGGAAGGAGCTTTAGAGAGAAAGATCGTTCACCAGCTGGTTCACTCTCTAGATGGTCACAATAGCCACAGGTAAGCCAGGCCTGAATCCAGGAAGCAGGAACTTCTTCCAGTTTCAAACATGGGTAGGAGGAGCTCAAACACTTAGCCATTTTCTGTTGCTTTCCTGGGCCATAGGCAGAGACATGGATTGGAAGTGGAGTAGCTGGGACATGAAACAGTGCCCACATGGGCTGTTGGCATTGATGGTCACAGTGCCAGACCCAATCTTTGGGTTTTAGATACACTTAGTTTTAGAACCCCAAATGATGATTTCACTCTAAGCCTTAGGAAATATTTTATGCTATACTACACTGACTTAAATAAATGAATCATGCATATTAGTAAATTTTTACTATGCAGAAGCAATACAGTTAGCACATAATTACATTACTAATCATAGATTGATAATTATAAATTTAAGAAAAGTCCTATGGCCATATATGGAGATGAATAAGTAAAGTCTAAGAATCATATTTGTGGGCATCTGGCCAATAGTTAAGAAACCAGTTAGAATGGCTTCATCCCAAATCAGAAAACCTGGATTTGATTCCTGCAAGGGGCTCCTGATGGCAAATTCTTGTTATTGTGCTCTCTGGGAGTGAGCAGGTGATTCTGAGGTGGCTGATTCCTTGCTGCACATATGGCAGACCAAGACTGGTCTACTGGCTCCTGGCTGTATCCTGGGACAGCATTGGCCAGTGAAGTAATTTTGTGAAATAACTATTAGATGGGATATCTCTCTTCCTTTATCTCACCAATCTAAAATAATTTTTAAAAAATGAAAGAAGTATGTTTCATGTTTTAACATCAGTAAAAATTATGCTGAAAGATGTAAGTAGCAATGGACAGTTCTCAGAATTCCCAGGTGATTATCTCCCTCTTCTCCTAATCCTAATGCAGATATCATGTCTATAAAATGTAGTTAATCAATCATGAAAAAATGTGAACTGTTCATGTTAAATACATACACATTCATGAATTAAATACATGCTCATGAATATTCAACAACTAAAAGCAATAGCAAGAAAGAATTACTGATGTTTGAAGCAGTTAAAGAAGGATAAGTTGGGGCAGGCATTATGGTGCAGCAGGTTAATCCACCACTAGAGACAACTACTTCCCATCTCAGAGTGTCATTTTGAGTCCTAGAAATTCTGTTTCCAACCCAGCTTCTTGATAATGTAACTCGCAATGAAGTAGGTAATGATTTAAGTACTTGAGTTCCTGCCATCCATGTGAAAGACCTGGATAGAGTTTGAGGTTTTGACTTCAATGTGACTCAAACTCAGCTGTTGGAGGCATCTGGGAGTTAACCAGCAGATAGAAATGAGATCTCTCTCTCTCTCTCTCAATTCAAATAAATAATTGAGAAAAGAAGAACAAAAATTATAAAATAAGTCTTTCTAGGAATAGTATCAGAAATAAATGGATATCATATTTGGATCTACCCACTATAGTTTTTCTAATAGCCTTTAAGCATAAGGAAAAGTTTTGTATGAACTTTTATAAAGGCATAAGACACAAAATCAACATATGAAAGCAGAAGTATATTTATACACCAGTAATGATCTTAATGAAAGAAAAATCAAGAAAGAAATTGTATTCATAATAGCCACAAGAGTTATATACTCAGGAATAAACAATTAATTAATTAAAAGAGTTACACAATGGAAAATATGAATTATTGATGAAAGAAATAATCAAAATCACAAAATGAATTGGAAGAATTAATGTCATTAAAAGTCCATAGTCTCCAAAGCAATTTACAGGTTCAATGCAATCCCTGTCAAAATAACAATATTAGAATTAGAAGAATTAATTAGAAGAAACAGTGCTAAAATTCATATAGAACCATAGTCATAGGATAGCCAAAGTGATCCTGAGGAAAAAAGTCAATTAGGTGCTGAGGAGCTGCAGAGGGCAAGAAGCCCAGCATCCCAGGTTACTGCAGGCCCTGCAGCTTGTGAGTCCCAGAAAGCAAGCACTCTGATCAGCCCCAGCCTTCAGTGGCCCGCCCCTCACACCCAAATTTGTATCCCTGTTACCTGTTCTTGTCTCCAGCTGCTACACCACTTTCACCAAGCAAACAGGAGCAACTGCCCTTGGTCTGCTTCACCAGCCTTGGCACCTTTGTGGTAACCAGTGATTTAATCCTATTTGTTGGTCAATGCCTTGGCTCAATAGGCTAATCCTCCGCCTCTGGTGCCAGCACACCGGGTTCTTGTCCCGGTTGCCCCTTTTCCAGGCCAGCTCTCTGCTGTGGCCAGGGAGTGCAGTGGAGGATGGCCCAGGTGCTTGGGCCCTGCACCCCATGGGAGACCAGGAGAAGCACCTGGCTCCTGGCTTCAGATCAGCGTGAAGTGCTGGCTGCCGCACGCCATTGGAGGGTGAACCAACGGCAAAAGGAAGACCTTTCTCTCTGTCTCTCTCTCACTGTCCACTCTGCCTGTCAAATAAATAAATAAATAAAATAAAAAATAAAATAATCCTGTTTGTCATTTTCACACCTGATGGAGGAGCTGAAGAGAAACTCGCCCTTCTGAAATGGGAAGGTAAAACCTTCATTGCTGAGACTTCTGGCCACTCTCACCACCCCTCAAGCCTAAGGATAACCCTGTAGATGAACGACTGGTTTCCAGTCGACCTCCCAACAGGGCGTTTCCAACCTCTGAGTGCACAATCTCTGTAACCAAGCAACACTCCAGAACACAGGTGCACATGCGCCCTCTAGCGGTCAATGGCTGAGCGTGCACACAGAAGTTTGGAGGCAATGGGTGCTCCATGTGCACTTGCAAGGTTTCTATCTCTCAAACAGGCTGGATTTTGTTGCTTGCAAATGTCAGTGGAATTTGAGTGTTGAGGTCATTAGGAAAGTAACACTCGTGCCTGTGGGAAAGCAGTCTGTACTGGACCAGGACTACAGTGGAGTGCAATTTCAGGATGCCAAAGGCCTAATCTAAGTAAACTTTTAAAATCCTTCTCTCTAAATCCCCTTATTGCTCTTTATTCCCCCTCCACGTCCCTTTGAGTCCTAGTTGGTTTCAATGGGACTTTAACAGATGGTAAAACAAAATCATTTTGCGTGATTTCAGAAACTGTGACCATATGTGTCAACAAGTGTGAACTTGGGACAAGAAATCAACACAGATTTTCCAGAAGTAATGAAACCACCGTTCTTTGTGCCTCTTACTCCTCTCATTTTGCCCATTTGAGTTTTTGCTATTATTTCCCTTAACTGAATCTTTAGTGAATCCACACTTGAATTTGGAGCATCATGTGGTGTTTACAAATTTTTGTAAAGTGGCTGTTCACTTATCCCAAACACTTCATGTTTTGATCGTATGTTACAATGCCACTTTTAACCTGAAATATCTAAGTATGCCTTTTTTGTTTCTGGCTTTTACAGTGTGTTCTATTAAGCGGTCTGCTTCTCTTTTTTTTCTTCTAATCCATGAACATTTTATTCCATCACCAACCACTGTGCCCCATCTAAGCAACAGTCCATAAGTCATCAATCAATTACAATCCAGTTGTAGAATGATCTGAGGCATTTACAGTATTTTTAAGTTTGAGGAAACAGAAATCAAACCAAAGAATCTCCAAATCCTTTGCCCCAGTCAATACAAGTAATGCAGCAATTTTATGTGTATTACATGTCCGATACTCCAGAGGGACTCCACAGCTTGGGGACAAAACCCCTACATGACCAGGCTATGAAATAAGCTGATGACCTCCTCCTCCCTGCTGTGACTGACCCACAAGGGAGAAGGGAGTTCAGATAGCTTGTCAATGCTGGGGAATGCATAGAAGCAGGAAGTGTTTCTGGAATCTGGAAAAGCCTGCTGTAGATTGAACACTTGAGAGGAACAGAGGATGACCGCTGCGCACTGGTACCACCAGGCCAAGTCTACCATGGGCACAGTCCCAGTAGATAGACGCCCACACCGGATAAAGTTCTCAGGACCTGACCCAGTTCACAGAGCCTGCCACATTATGTCTGCATGGAGGTTCTTCTTGGAGGATTATCCTGGGCTCAAGTTGTAGCCTGAGAATCCCTAGATGTACCTGGTGTACGAGACGGAGCCATCAGAAAAGCTGCACATCTGGCCCAGTTCCTCTGCATTACTGTTGGAGAATAGCTGGTAGAGGCTGCAGGGCACGCAGTGCATGGACATGCAACCCTGCCAGTTGTGCCTGGTCGAGTGCTGCTGGTACTGTCAGTCACACACTCGCTGATGTGCAGTTTGTGCAAGCACCAGGAGCCTGGCCTGGCCCTCAATGACTACTGGTGGCAGAGGCCAGGGCCACAGCAGCCTCCTGAGCAGGCACCCCGGGGCTTTGCTGCTAGGGAGCAAGCACCGTGTAGGTAGGCTCTGGCTTCAGGAAAGCTATTTTGGTGGTGCTGTGGTTCATCAGGGCAGACAGCAGAAGAGCCAGCACTGCTCTCCTAGTGAGAAATCCACTCATCTTGGACCTGGCTCTTGGTACCCAAGGCCACTGGCCAGGAAAGCAGAGCACAGGGCAAGTGGCCCATGGACAGCCTGAGAACATGCTCAAGGTGGTGCAGCCTGCTCAGCCTGCCCCAGAAAATGTGACACCCAGATTATCAGTGCACCTTAACTCACTCACCTCTGAAGTATGCAGTATGTTGGTGTGAGTGTTTGGAACATTGCTTAGGATACCATGTGGTATGTCCACATCCCACATAGGACTGCCTCGGTGCTTGGATCAAGTCTAGGCTCCTATTTTTCCTGGCCCATTCCCAGTTGTTGCTGTCACTTTGGGAATGGGCCAGTGACAGGATGATCTGACTCTCTGTCTCTGTCACTCTCTGCAATTAAAATAACATGAAAGGAAATAAAATATTAAAATTTTAAATGGACAGTATTTTAAAATCTGTTACAGTTAGAAAACTCCCACCTTTTTTTCCCTTTCAGGATTCTCTTGGCAATAATTATTATTATTTGAGGTGAATTTTTAAACCTGTACAATTTTTTAATCTATATAAATTTAAATAGAATATGCTTTGGGATTTTTATTGTGATTAGGTTAAGAACAGTATTTTAACTGTACACCCAAATGTTGCCTTCCCCCTACTTTTTGTCTTATTTGTTTCTTAAAACCTATTTGAGAGACAGAGTGGGTGTTCCTGCATTTTCAGGAAGCAAGCCAGGGAATCTTGTACCTAAAAACAATTTCTCTAACTCCCTTCTCTGATGTATTTGTTGTCTAAATGTCCATAGTACATGATTTAGCACAGTTAGCACATTACTCTGTGATCTTCTGATACAACATCCTTGGATAGAAGGGAGAACAATGTGAATTGGGCTTAGAAGAGTAGTATTTGAATTATAACTCTTTAAGTGCTAGTAGTGAGCTGCTGAAGCCTGTTTATTCATATATGAAATGGCTGTAGCATCCCTAACTCATGTAGTATGGGATTAACAGTGATTGTGTTTGTCCAAGGGAAATTGGATAATAAAATGATTTTTCTCATTAGTTGACATGAAGATTTGCCTTAATGGGGCCATCATTGTGGCTTAGTGGTTTTGTCACCAGCTATCATTTGGGTGCCATTTTGAGTCCTGATTGTTCCAGCTCCCTACTAGTAGTACTAAAGCCCATCAGTCTGGGTTTGGTTTTCTAGGAAGGTATTTCATTGATCTGATCAGATTTGTTTGCTTCTTGGAGAAACGGATTTCTAACACTCTAACACATATTCCTATGGTTTTTCTGCTCATCTAATGTTTTTATGTTTGTTTATAAGAGGAAAAATCTGTTGGGCTTGGATAGGAATGGGTTCAATAACCTTCTCCCTGAGCTACCACCAGGGGATAGATAAGTTTAATAAGTTTATAAGGTCTACTAAGACCAGTGTCCTGACTTCTGAATTCTGTCCTTGTGTCCCTGAGACCTCTTTCTTTCACTTGATCTACCCAGACTCAGAGGGCTTTGGCTTACTCCTGGCCAGATGTTTTCCCTTGGTCAAACTGTGAAGATAGAAAGTTCACCATCTTTACAGATTTTTGACTTCCCATGGGGCTTTTTCAGGCTAGCAACACATGTTTTCCACCCTAAACACCTGCTTCCTTCATGTTTCTCACCACCACAGTAATGTGTGCATCTATCCTCTGGTGCAGTTTCACCAGGGACAACTTAAAATTGCAATGGCCATTTTGAGAGACCTTTGGACATCTCCAAAAGAGGTACTTTGAATCAATAAAGCACTGTGGCCTGGCAGGTAAGGTTGCCACCTGCAGTGCCAGCATCCTATATGGGCACCAGTTCAAGTCCCGGCTGCTCCACTTCTGATCCAGCTCTCTGCTATGGCCTGGGAAAGCAGTAGAAGATGACCCAAGTCTTTGAGACCCTGCACCCATGTGGGAGAGCTGAAAGAAGCCCTTGGCTCCTTGCTTAGGATCGGCACATCTCCAGCCATTGTGGCCATCTGGGCAGTGAACCAGTAGATGGAAGACCTCTCTCTCTCTCTCTGCCTCTGCCTCTCTGTAACTCTTTCAAATAAATAAATAAATCTTTTTTAAAAATTCAGAGGAAACTTCTTCAGCAGACTATCTTGTTTGTCTAAGAGAGATCATTTTGTTTAATGTAGAAGATATAACCTCTTCAGTTTACATATTTGGGGTTTAATAAATACTAGCTAGCTATTTAATTATAACTTGATAGAGTTGACAAAGATCCATGTAATGTCAAAAGCAGCTATTTTCCACTCCCTTGTGGGTGCATATGTTTCAAAATCTGTATTTCTACATGTTAACATTCTTTTTTTTATTTAATTGGGTTGTTTGCTTTGTAGTTGTTTCATGGTATTTTTTTTTAACTTTTACTTAGTGAATATAAATTTCCAAAGTACGGCTTATGGATTACAATGGCTTCCCCCCATAATGTCCCTCCCACCCACAACCCTCCCCTTTCCCATTCCCTCTCCCCTTCCATTCACATGAGGATTCATTTTCAATTCTCTTTATATACAGAAGATCAGTTTAGCATACATTAAGTAAAGATTTCAACAGTTTGCTCCCACACAGAAACATAAAGTGAAAAATAATAGATGATTTTTTAAATGATGATGAAATCAGATCAGACCTATTGTCATGTTTAATCCCAGTGAGAGTCAAGTTGGGAATTGCTAATTTCTTCTTTTTTTTTTAACAGAAGATCAGTTTAGTATACATTAAGTAAAGATTTCAACAGTTTGCACCCCCATAGAAACACAAAGTGAAATATACTGTTTGATGTTAACATTCTTTTTGCAAAAGAAACTTAAGTAGCCTTTTACAGTGATAACTGTAAATTTGATTGTAGCTGACTCCCTCTTAATTTTTTCTTCTGTCCACTTCTTTTCTTTTTCTTTCTCATGAACTTTTAAAGATCAATATGTGAAAAATTCATTTTTTGTCATGAATACACTTTGGGAATACAGTCCAGATAAATTTATCTAAAAGCAAAATTTAAAGTAAGTAACATTGAGGGTATGCTGTTTCCTAGGCATCATTGTAGCCATGAAAGAAACAGAAGTTAAAAAAAGAAAAGAAGGTGGAGGCCCTCAGTAAAGTGGTTAAGATGACACCTGAGATGTCTAAATCCCTTATCAGAATACCTGTGTTGGAGTATAACTCCTATCCCACCTCCATCTTCCTGTTAATGCACACCTAAGGAGGGAGCCTGTGATGTCTCAAGCCCCTGAGTCCCTGCCACCTGGATTGAGTGTCAACCTCCTGACTTCAGCCTGGGTCTTGTGGGAATTTGAAAAGTGAACCAGGAGGTGGACGATCGCTCTGTCTTTGTATCTCAAATACATTAATTAAATAAAAATTATTAAATGAAATTTAAAGGATATCTATACAATTGTATTCAACTAATGGAATGATAATAATGGAGATCTTTCAAAGGCTGTAATTTCATGAAATGCAATGCTATGAATCATGACAACTCAGTGATAACCAAGTTGGAATTTCCAAATTCTCAGCTAATTTTAAGAACTTAGTGCTAAGTTAATTAAAAATAATCTTTGGGTGTTTTTACTGTTCCAAAGGAAAAGAAAGTAAATACACTGATTTACACTGACTTTTTAAATGACAGTATGATAAGAAAGCATGCAATTTTTTTTGGAAAATATTATATAGATGTGTATATATATTATATAGATATATATACTTATATACATATTTATTTTATCATATATACATAATTAAGTTTTCAGAGGAGATATATATCTACTTCTTGCTTGTGAGATGAAGGGAGCTTTGCTTAACAACACTGTAGCTCTGTTTCCTCAATTGTAAATGGAGATACATAGCATCTGACTCCTAAAGCTGTTTTAAAGAATAAATAAATAATTACCTTCAGGGCACCCAGAATGCTGACACCAAGAAGGAGCTCAAAGAATATTTGCTGTTATCATAAGGAGTAGCACTGTGTTTCTGCATTTTCTTGCTGTTTTTCCAGTTATAATAGAAGATTGAATTTCAATTCATCTGATGTGGTTCGTTTAAGCAGGTTAGGAAGCCTCTGGGAATAAATAGGAAGAGATCAGTTCCCCTCGGGAAGTTGGAAAATAATCCTGGAACTTGTTAATTAAAATCTTGCTAATTAACCTGCTTATCCATGGTCTATTAAATAATCAATGAAGTTTGCCACACAAGTAAAGGCCTTGCCAAATGCCTCCTTTTCCAATTCTCCTGGCCCAGCTCTAACTGCTAATGGTCTCACCTAAGGGACACAACCTTCCAAATTCCTCCAAATCTGATGTAGCCCCTTCATCTCATCATAGTGGTTGAGCACAGAGTACAGCTTTGCTTTCATCCTAGAAAAGATCTCTAGCGCAGAAGATGGTCACATGTTGGTGTGATCAGCCTGTCACCTCCTTTCCTCCAAGCTGAGTAATGCCCAGGTGTTTGTCCCCAGTGTCTTCAACACTCATCTGCACTTCTGGATGAACCACACAAATGATCTGCATAGTCCTCTCTGTGAGCATGATTCCTGCTACAGAGATCTGCCCTGGCAACCAAAGAGTTCTGAGAGTGTGACTCTGCATCCAGAGCTTGCCCAGACCCAGGCTACACCTTGCCTCCTCCCAGGCAGTCACAGTGCTTTCACAGTCACAGCACCCAGGGCTCCCATGTTCAAGGACTGCCAGAGGGTACACTCTGCCCCACTAGCCTGTTCTGCCCACACAGTGACTGAGGAGTTCCTGGAGCCACAGCCCATGTATTCTACCCTGGCAGATGGAGCCTCTCAGCCAGACTGTAAGTCAGTGGGGAATGTGAATGTTTCCCTCTGGCAAAATCCTTGGGTGACATGCATGTGCAATACCTGCCAGCCACAGCCCCACTCCTTTCACAGTTGTGCTGGGTGTGTACAAGTGTCCCAACTGGCAACATTTCCCTTTGGTTGCAATAGATTCTCCTCCAAGCCTATTGCAGGTTGAGCATGGAGGAGCTGGTGTTTACCTGATGACAAGGTGGAGACAGTAACCACCAATTTACTTAAAGTGCTGTGGTTGCCCCTGCCAACAGTCCTTACTAGTTGCTGTGAAACACAGAGTAGTAGAATTCACTAAACTGTACATTAAATTTCTATGAAGCTGCAAATGTTTGAGAAGTCATAATATTGTAAGTTGAAAATGTTATTTAAATCTGAAAATCCTATTATTCTGTACACTTTTGAAAAAGTTTCAAGATTTGGAAATACTTTGAGCAAAAACTGAAAACTTGAAAGTAGTTTACGTAGCGCTTTTTGTGATACTATTTTTGAAACTTATTTCATGTTTTGGTGAATTAAAAAGCAAATATATATTGGCCAGCACCACAGCATGGGAGACCAGGAGGAAACACCTGGCTCCTGGCTTCAGATCGGTGCAGTGCACCGGCCATAGTAACCATTTGGGGAGTGAACAAACAGAAGGAAGAGAAACATGAGAAATCCATAGAGGAATTTTTGTTGGTAATTGTCATGAGACACATATGATGAAAGGCATTTAGTTTAAATTCTCATTTCTAATATTTCTAAGGAAGATCATAATAGAATATTACAAAAATTGTAGCTTTATAAAGCCCTATTTAAAGCATATCAGACATAGACAGTTGTGATAGAGAAGTAGATGTATTTCTAGCAAGCCAGGGTATTTTATGTTATTTGACTTTATATATATGTATATCAGAATATACATGAGAAGGGTGGCATTATCATGACATTTTAAAAACACATTTCCAGGAGAAGTCTTATAGATTTATATATATATTTAACTTTTATTTAGTAAATATAATTTTCCAAAGTACAGTTTATGGATTACAATGGCTTTTCCCCCCATAACTTCCCTCCCACCCACCCCTCTCCCATCTCTCACTCCCTCTCTCATTTCATTCACATCAAGATTCATTTTCAATTATCTTTATATACAGAAGATCAATTTATTAGATTTATAATTATTTAAAATACAAAGTGGTGAAATGAAGGGCTGGCATTATGGTGTCATGGGTAAGGCTGCTGCCTGAGATGCCAGCATTCCATATGGGCACCAGTTCTTGAACCAGCTTACTCAACATCCAATCTAATCCCCACTAATGGCCTGGGAAGATCAGCAGAAGATGGCCCAAGTGCTTTGCCCCTGCTCTCCATGTGGCAGAGCTGGAAGAAGTTCCTGGCTCCTAGTTTTGGCCTGGACCATAGCTAGCAATAGCCATCTGGGGAGTGAATCAATGCATAGAAGATATCTTTCAATGTCTTGATCTGTCTTTCTGTCTCTCTCTCTGTCTCTCTCCCTCTTCTTTTTTCCCTATCTCCCTGTAACTCCTTCAAATAAATAATTATTTTTTAAAAAATAAACACTAAAATGAAATATTCACCAGAACAATAAATTCAAGAAATACAAGAATGGCTTGGTTTCTTGTCTCAGAATTCACTAGTTCTATGCAATTTCCAACTAAGCACAAAAAAATAAAAACAGAATAGAAATACAGAAAAATACAATCCATCTATATGACTCTTTAAATGATGCTTGAAGCTCTACATGCACTCTTTAAATACGCAAAAACCCAGTGACAATTATTTTTTTATTTCCTATATTTGGTTCTGCATTCATTTATGACTGCCACCAAAAACTTGGTGTAGACTGAAGGTATTAATAATTATCAATTATTTACCATTATTATTCATCACCATATGCTTTTCACTTACCCTTATATCTGGATAGTGAGCAATCAAAAAATAATGATTAAAAATTGAATGGAAAACTGGTTAATATTTCTAACTCTTTCAGAAGCTAACTAAAACCTTTCTTAAGGAATTTCTCTTGTCCTAGCAGATTCATATCAAAGATGTCAAAAGCCTGCTTTGAATATTATAGGCTTTATTCACTATTTGCTAAGTTGAGATGCAGGAAACCATAATTTAAAATTATATAATAAATTCAAAGGAATAATTCTTTACCACTTTTTTGCAGAGAAATAATTTCTTCAGTCTGTTGGGGGCTGAGAGTGTAGAGGAATCACTGAGCCATATATTTCAAATAATTATTTAACGTTAGTTTTATTATATTATCATATTTGAGACAAATTCCTATGCCATCATGTGTTCTGAACACAATAATAAAATGAACCACATATGTTCTTCAACACATGCTGGTTGTCATAAAAGGAATATCATCACTTCGTTACAGTGCAAGTATATGCTGCTTCCCTGAGCTTGCAGAGTGCATCTGTGAGTTACTGGCAGGGTGCCTTTCTCCCCATGGAGGCCCTATGCTGTGAGTAGGTCAGAGGCCAACAGGACACTGGAAGTTCAAGCTTGGACTGGTTGAAAAGTTTATCTGTGTGAATGATTGAAGTGCATCTTTTGCAGTAAACAAGAGAGCAGGGAGAGAAGGATTCATATTATATTTGAAACTAATCCTTGGAGCTTGACACATTATCTTACAATATCAACATCCATTTGCTTAAAAAATCCTGGAAGTAAACCTCATCAATTTTCAGAATGTAAATAGAGAGTAATATAGTATGGTTGGTTGTATTTCAATGGTAGAAGCACTAGGAAATGCAGTAAGGAGGAGGTTTGATGTATTTGAAGGTTGTTGGGAGGAGTAACCATCAAAGTAGGATGATATAGGGAAATTTTGTTTATCACTTTCTATTTTTCCCATTGTTTTTATCCCCTAGACAAAGTTCTAGCAAAAAAGCATAAGTAATAACAGAGAGGTGGGAACAGAGAAGGTTCTAGTGGTCTGATTCCTTAATTCTGATGGAGTCAGTTGCCAGAGACTTGTTTGGTTTTCAGCCATGCAGCAAAGTAGCTGCGTTGGGAGACCTGGCACTAAATGCATCATGTCATCAGATTTTAGGGCCTGCAGCGTTAATCAGGCATTTCAGCCAATGGTGAAGTTTAGGGAGCAGCCAGTTAGGAGCTTATACACAAGTTATGGTCCCAACTGATAAAAATAAGACAACAAATTTTATTTCAACTGTTGTTTCAAGCATTCAAGAAAATATACAATAAAATTATTAAAAAGTATAAAATAGGCATGATTGAAATGAGAATTACAAACAATAAAGATGGTTGCTTATTTTTTGAATTTTTTTCAGTTTATGAGTTTACTCAGTTGGGAGTGCATCACTTCTAGGTTATTATACAATTCTTGGTGATAGGTTTACTCATGTGGTGCCACTGCAAAGAAGGTAATAGTGAATGATTTTAGTCTGGAAAATGTCCTCTGACATTCTGTATTTTGAGTGAACTTGAGTTGGTTGCTTGCATTTACTGTCTAATACACATACATACAATGAAATGCATGTTCTTTGGAAGTTTTCTGTAAGTCTTATGTGGGTAAGTACCAATGTATCTGGGATCATGAAAAATTCCACTTCACCCCCATTTCTATTTCTCCAGACTTATCCTCTAGGGGAAAATAACCAAGGAGTAGAGGAGTGAAGAGAGATGAAAAATTCAATGTCTGTGACTTGAAAAATAAACTACAGATGAATATTTTCTTTAGAAATTCATATGTAATACTTGAAATACTATTTTAAAAATCAGGTTCTTTTTCTGTTAACAATTCCTTCAACAATTCACTTTGAAGATCTTTCATTAATTTATCTAGAAGAAAAAATACATATAAAGCATCCTATTATTATATAAGGCACCATGTTTTGAACATCAAAGTTCACACACAGAAACATATGCATATAAAGCACATGTACACTATGAACTTCTGTATAAGCACATGACACCAAATTAATCAGCTATTTAAATTGCTGTGTCATTGTTGCCTTGTAATTAAACTGTAAGATATTTTTATACAATTTAACGTAATTTGTCTAAATACCATGGCTCACAAAGGAACAATATTGTATTTATATGGCTTAGTGTGATGTAGACATTAATGTTCTATTCATAATTTTATTATAAGCTTTAGTACAATTATACAAAGAATGTAGAAAAGCAAATCTGTTGTACACACTACTCCATGACAACAATTTCATCACATTAAAATATTTATTTATTTATTTATTTATTTATTTATTTATTTATTTATTTATTTATTTTAAAGATTTATTTATTTGAAAGTCAAAGTTATAGAGAGGTAGAGGCAGAGAGAGAGAGAGAAAGAAAGAGAGAGGGAGGTCTTCCATCCAATGGTTCACTCCCCAGATGGCCATGATGGCCATGTCTGTGCTGGTCCAAATCCAGGAATCAGGATTCTCTTCCAGATCTCTCACATGGGTACAGGGGCCCAAGAACTGGGGCCATCTCCCACTGCTTTCCCAGGTCATAGCAGAGAGCTGGTTCAGAAACAGAACAATCAGGACTTGAACTGGTGCCCATATGGGATACCAGCACTGCAGGAGGAGGCTTTACAATCCATGCCCCAGCGCTCTCCCCACAGTGGAGACTTTCACTGAAAATATGGAGTCTTTCACTGAAAATATAACTGAGCAAATCAATTTGTTAATATTGTTAATATATTTGGCCATATTAGCATATTTTAGAAATTATGTTTAATTAAGATGTCACAGTGATGTGTTGCCAATAGAACAATGTATTTTTTGCTTTCAGATCATTTAGTTGTTCCATTAGCAAGGGTGATAGCAATGATGATACTTCCAGAATCTCAAGGAGAAATTTAAATGGAATTACAGAGGAGAGACATTGCTTGTTATTGTAATATTATCAATATAAAGATCCTTTCAAATGAAAGGAAAAAAAGTCCATTGCTGGCAGGCTTTGAGGCTCATCAGATTTATCCCCACTAAACACAATTTGGAAAATAGATGTTGAAAGGGTAAGAACTGATTCCCACTGTGGTAAGGTTGCCTTGCATGGCCACAGTGGCTGTTGCTCAGGAGAATAGCAGGAGACAGGGCCAGCACCATGGTGTGATCATCCCCTATGAATAGTGGTTTGAGTTTCAGCTGCTCTATTTCTGATCCAGCTCTCTGAGAATGTACTTAGGAAAACAGCCAAATATGGCCCAATATTAGGGGCCCTCCATCAATGTTGGAGACATGGATGGATTTCCAGGGTTCTGGCTTCATTCTGTTGCAACCCAGGCTATTGCAGCAACTTGGCCAGTAAACCAGTAGATGGAAATGTGTGCTCACTTGTGCTCTCTCTCTCTCTCCTCTCTCCTGTCCTCTCCATCTCCCTCTTCTTTCCGCTTACTCTATTTCTCTGATTTTCAAATAGATGAGATATTTTTAAAAAAACTTAAAAAATATTTTTCTGATTCCTCCAGTTTTGACTAAATGTAGTAAAAAAAAAGAGAGAGTGGAGACAGGTTGTTCATATCCATGTTTGACAAAGAGCACTGTCATGGAATTGTAGGGAGTTCACCAGTGTGTGGCAGTACATCAAAAATACCTCTGGATGATCAACAACAAGCAGCACAAAGAAGCACTTGAGGTTTGGGCTATAGGCTCTCTGACATGTTCCATGACATTCTCAGTTGAATGATTAACCAGACATTGGCAGGGTCAGATAACATTGTGACTTCATCCAATGCTGCATTGTCCTGAGATGGTTGATGGATACATTCAGACACTGCCATATGGATCAGGATGGTAGGATTCAGGTGTATAATCAGCAGTACCTTCTCATGGTCCTCATAATTGTATAACATAAGCATTCTGTGATTAACCACATAAATATGTAAGAAACACTGAAATGCCAAATATCTTACCTTTAATGAAACAGAACACAATACTAAATTTTATATAGTTAATATCTGAGGAACTGTTAAATATGTGTATAGTTGATTCATGTTTCTGTAGTTCAGCAGTATTATGATAATGCAAATATTGCTGTTGTGATGGTATCATGATGAACACATTGGGTTCGGTAACTCTTTAATTGTGCCATTGTACATACTGCATTGTCAAACTGAAAAGATGTGTCAGGAATTATGCTTGGGCAAAATGATCATGTGATTTTCTAAATCTCTCCAGTCCTACAGTAAAAAAAATTTTCAACCAATAGGGATTTTAAAATAATACAGATGTTCCTGTGTCTTATTTTAAAAGAGGCATATTCATTGGAAAATACAGCAAAAGCAATAAAGCAATATTTACTTACTGAAAAAAATTACTTGAATTCTTCCTAAGACTTACATGGTCATCTAGATTCATGCAGCTAAAAGACCCAATGTAGTCCACCCCACTACAAGAAAAAAAAAATGCAGAACACACTTTAGTCAAACTATGAAACATAAAGGAAAATGAGAGAATTCCAAATACAGTAACACACAGTGTCATGTTTGTCATGTTTAATATAAAGGAAAAGAAGCAAGTTTTTCAATAGAAACCATAGAGGCAAGAAGAGATTGGGGTGATATATTCAATATTTGAAAAGAAACCAAAAACACTGAACCATGAATATTATATCCAGCAAAACTATCCTTTAGAAATGGAGGCAAAATAAACTATTTCATAGACATACAATAACAGAGAATTCTACACCACTAGATGAGGCTTACAAGATATTGGCACAGGCAAAGAATTTCTGGAAAAGACCCGGGAGGCACAGGCAGTCAAAGCCAAAATCAACTATTGGGATTGCATCAAATTGAGAAGTTTCTGTACTGCAAAAGAAACAGTCAGGAGAGTGAAGAGACAACCGACAGAATGGGAAAAAATATTTGCAAACTATGCAACAGATCAAGGGTTAATAACCAGAATCTACAAAGAGATCAAGAAACTCCACAAAAACAAAACCAACAACCCACTTAAGAGATGGGCCAAGGACCTCAATAGACATTTTTCAAAAGAGGAAATCCAAATGGCCAACAGGCACATGAAAAAATGTTCAAGGTCGTTAGCAATCAGGGAAATGCAAATCAAAACCACAATGAGGTTTCACCTCACCCCGGTTAGAATGACTCACATGCAGAAATCTACCAACAATAGATGCTGGCGAGGATGTGGGGGAAAAGGGACACTAACCCACTGTTGGTGGGAATGCAAACTGGTCAAGCCACTGTGGAAGTCAGTCTGGAGATTCCTCAGAAACCTGAAGATAACCCTACCATTCGACCCAGCCATCCCACTCCTTGGAATTTACCCAAAGGAAATTAAATTGGCAAACAAAAAAGCTGTCTGCATATTAATGTTTATTGCAGCTCAATTCACAATAGCTAAGACCTGGAACCAACCCAAATGCCCATCAACGGTAGAGTGGATAAAGAAATTATGGGATATGTACTCTTTAGAATACTATACTGCAGTAAGAAACAACGAAATCCAGTCATTTGCAACAAAATGGAGGAATCTGGAACACATCATGCTGAGTGAAATAAGCCAGTCCCAAAGGGACAAATACCATATGTTCTCCCGGATTGGTGACAACTGACTGAACACCAAAAAGGAAACCTGTTGAAGTGAAATGGACACTATGGGAAATGGTGACTTGATCAGCATAGCCCTGACTGTTAATGAACAACTTAATACATTATCCCTCTTAGTAGTTTTTTTGTCTGTTCTACTTAATATGACTGGTTTAATTCTGTAATTAACACACAGTTATTCTTAAGTGTTGAAAATTAACTGAAATGTGATCCCTGTTAAACATAAGAGTGGGAATAAGAGAGGGAAGAGATGTATAATGTGGGACATGCTCAAGCTGACTTGCCCCAAATGGTAGAGTTAGAAACATACCAGGGGATTCCAATTCAATCCCATCAAGGTGGCATATACCAATGCCATCTCACTATTCCAAGTGATCAATTTCTGTTCACAATTGATCATAATGAAAGGACTAAGAGTCAAAGGGAGCACATAAACAAGTCTAGTACCTGCTAACACTAACCGATAGAATAAAAAAAGGGGAGAGTGATCCAACATGGGAAAGTGAGATACTCAGCAGACTCATAGAATGGCAGATGTCCTAAATAGCACTCTGGCCTCAGAATCAGCCCTAAAGGCATTCGGATCTGGCTGAAAAGCCCATGAGAGTATTTCAGGCATGGAAAGCCAAGACACTCTGGCAAAAGATCTGTGTGAGTGAGATCCCAGTGGAAAGAACAGGTCTTCAAAGAAGGAGGTACCTTTCTCTGAAGGGAGGAGAGAACCTCCACTTTGACTATGACCTTGTCTAAACAAGATAAGAATCAGAGAACCCAGAGGGCTTCCATAGCCTTGGAAATTCATGACTGGAGCATAGGGAGATTACTGATGCCATAGACAGGAGTGTCAATTGGTAAAGTCAACAACAGGAGTCACTGTACACTTACTCCTCATGTAGGATCTCTGTCCTTAGTGTGCTGTGCATTGAGATTTAATGCTATAACAAGTACTCAAACAATATATTTCACTTTGTGTTCCTATGGGGGTGCAAACTGTTGAAATCTTTACTTAATGCATACTAAACTGATCCTCTGTTAAAAAAAAAAAAGAAATTATCAACTCCCAACTTGACTCTCAATGGGATTAAACATGACAATAGGTCTGATCTGATTCATGATCATTTAAAAAAAATCATCTATTATTTTTCACTTTATGTTTCTGTGTGGGAGCAAAGTGTTGAAATCCTTACTTAATGTATACTAAGCTGATCTTCTGTATATTAAGATAATCAAAAATGAATCTTGATGTGAATGGAAGGGGAGAGGGAGTGGGAAAGGGGAGGGTTGTGGGTGGGAGGGATGGTATGTGGGGGAAGCCATTGTAATCCATAAATCATACTTTGGAAATTTATATTCATTAAATAAAAGTTAAAAAAAAAAGAAATCCTGAAGGGAGGCCTATATTAGAAATAAATGATAAAGACACATAACATTACCAAAATCACCAACAGTGCTGATACCATCAGCAACCAATCAGCTTAATGGCAGGTGGTAGTTCTTATCAGAACATACTAAACTTGAATGTAAATGGATTCAATTCTCCTGTCAAATACATACTGGTTGGATGAATGGATTAAAATTAAAAAGACCCAACTCTACACTGACTACATGAAACTAACTTCACAAGTAAAGAAACAGATAAACTAAAAGTGAAAGCCTGGAATTTGATAGACCAAGCAAATGGAAACCAAAAGTGAGTGAGAATAGCAATACCCATGTTAAATCAAAATAGCATATTAAATAAAAATAACATATCAAACCAAAAAACTTATATTGTCACAAACTATAGAAAGAGACTAAGAAGCACATTTTATACTGATAAAAAGGTTTAAGTCCCAAGAGGGTATAGCAATCATTGATATCTATTCACCTAGCAAAACACCACCAAGAGATATACAATAAATATCATTAGACCTAAAAGGAGAGATGGACTCCAATGCAGTAACAGTGGGCAACTTCAATGCCACACTGTTACCAATGGATAGATAAACCAGACAGAAATTCAATAAAGATATATCAGAATTTAACCACACTGAGAAAATGGATCAGTTACAGATGTAGTTACAGAGGTAACTGGGTGTAGTTTCAGCCACCAGCTGCAGCATACACATTCTTTACATCAGTACAGGGAGGATATTTTTGTTTTACTATCAATTCACATTTTAAGACTCAAATCAAGTCTCACTAAAATTTAAAAGAGTGAAATAATTCCATGTAGCTTCTCAGACCACAAAGGACTAAAACTAGAAATCAATAAGAACAGTATAATATTTACAAATTAACAGCATGCTACTGAAAGGCCAGAGTCCTTGAATGAATTTAAAAAGAGATAAAATGCTCTTGAAATAAATAACAATGAAAACACATCATATCAAATCCTGTGGGATACTGCCAAGACAAAACTAAGAGGGAAGTTTGTAACAATAAGTGCTTACATTAAAGAGTTAGAAAGACTGCAAATAAATGACTGCAGCATGCATCCCTGAAACTTAGTAAAACAAGAAAGAGCCAATAGAGAGGTGAGGTGAGATGTAATAAAAGTCAGAATAGAGATAAATAAGATTGAAACTAGAAAAACACTGTAAAAAACATAAAATCAAAATCTGGTTTTTAAAGAAGATAAACTTAATACACAAGTTATAGATAGATTAACAAAATAGAGAAAAATCATAAAATTACAAGTATAGAAGCAGATATTATAGCTGATACCACAGAAGTAAAAGGAAGACATAGAAAACCTAAACAGACCCATAACTGAGACAGAAATTTAAACAGTAATAAAGGCACTCCCAAGAAAGAAAAGCCTAGGATCAGATGGATTCACTGCTGAATTCTATCAGACATTTAAAGAAAAACTAATTCCAATTCTCTTCAAACTATTCAGAACAATTGAAAAAGAGGGAATCCTCCCAAATTCATTCTATGCAGCCAGCATCACCTTAATTCCTAAGCCGGAAAAAGATGCAGCACTGAAAGAGAATTGCAGACCAATATCCCTGATGAACATAGGTGCAAAAATCCTCGACAAAATTCTGGCCAATAGAATACAACAACACATCAGAAACATCATCCACCCAGACCAAGTGGGATTTATCCCTGATATGCAGGGATGGTTCAATGTTCACAAAACAATCAATGTGATACACCACATGAACAGACTGCAGAAGAAAAACCATATGATTATCTCAATAGATGCAGAGAAAGCATTTGATAAAATACAACACCCGTTCATGATGAAAACTCTAAGCAAACTGGGTTTGGAAGGAACATTCCTGAATACAATCAAAGCAATCTATGAAAAACCCACGGCCAACATCCTATTGAATGGGGAAAAGTTGGAAGCATTTCCACTGAGATCTGGTACCAGACAGGGATGCCCACTCTCACCACTGTTATTCAATATAGTTCTGGAAGTTCTAGCCAGAGCCATTAGGCAAGAAAAAGAAATTAAAGGGATACAAATTGGGAAGGAAGAGCTCAAACAATCCCTCTTTGCAGATGATATGATTATTTAGGGGATCCCAAGAATTCCACTAAGAGACTATTGGAACTCACAGAAGATTTTGACAAAGTAGCAGGATCTAAAATCAATGAACAAAAATCAATAGCCATTGTATACACAGGAAATGCCATGGCTGAGGAAGAACTTCTAAGATCAATCCAATTCATAATAGCTGCAAAAACAATCAAATACCTTGGAATAAACTTAACCAAGGACGTTAAAGATCTCTATGATGAAAATTACAAAACCTTAAAGAAAGAAATAGAAGAGGATACCAAGAAATGGAAAAATCTACCATGCTCATGGATTGGAAGAATCAACATCATCAAAATGTCCATTCTCCCAAAAGCAATTTATAGATTCAATGCAATAACAATCAAAATACCAAAGACATTCTTCTCAGATCTGGAAAAAATGATGCTGAAATTCACATGGAGACATAAGAGACATCGAATAGCTAAAGCAATTTTGTACAACAAAAACAAAGCTGGAGGCATCACAATACCAGATTTCAGGACATACTACAGGACACTTGTAATCAAAACAGCATGGTACTGGTACAGAAACAGATGGATAGACCAATGGAACAGAATTGAAACACCAGAAATCAATCCAAACATCTACAGCCATCTCATATTTGATCAAGGATCTAAAACTAATTCCTAGAGCAAGGACAGTCTATTCCATAAATGGTGCTGGGAAAATTGGATTTCCGTGTGCAGAAGCATGAAGCAAGACCCCTACATTTCACCTTACACAAAAATCCACTCAACATGGATTAAAGACCTAAATCTATGACCTGACACCATCAAATTATTAGAGAACATCAGAGAAACCCTGCAAGATATCAGCACAGGCAAAGACTTCTTGGAAAACACCCCAGAAGCACAGGCAGTCAAAGCCAAAATTAACATTTGGGATTGAATCAAATTGAGAAGTTTCTGTACTGCAAAAGAAACAGTCAGGAAAGTGAAGAGGCAACTGACAGAATGGGAAAAATATTTGCAAGCTATGCAACAGATAAAGGGTTGATCAACAGAATCTACAAAGAAATCAAGAAACTCCACAACAACAAAACAAACAACCCACTTAAGAGATGGGCCAAGGACCTCAATAGACATTTTTCAAAAGAGGAAATCCAAATGGCCAACAGACACATGAAAAAATGTTCAAGATCACTAGCCATCAAGGAACTGCAAATCAAAACCACAATGAGGTTTCACCTCATGCCAGTTAGAATGGCTCACATTCAGAAATCTACCAACAATAGATGCTGGCGAGGACGTGGGGAAAAAGGGACACTAACCCACTGTTGGTGGGAATGCAAACTGGTCAAGCCACTATGGAAGTCAGTCTGGAGATTCCTCAGAAACCTGAAGATAACCCTACCGTTCGACCCAGCCACCCCACTCCTTGGAATTTACCCAAAGGAAATTAAATTGGCAAACAAAAAAGCTGTCTGCATATTAATGTTTATTGCAGCTCAATTCACAATAGCTAAGACCTGGAACCAACCCAAATGCCCATCAACGGTAGAGTGGATAAAGAAATTATGGGACAGGTACTCTATAGAATACTATACAGCCATCAAAAACAATGAAATCTGGTCATTTGCAACAAAATGGATGAATCTGGAGAAGATTGTGCTGAGTGAATTAAGCCAGTCCCAAAGGGACAAATATCATATGTTCTCTCTGATCGGCGACAACTAACTGAGCACCAAAGGGGAAACTTGTTGAAGTGAAATGGACACTATGAGAAACAGTGACTTGATCAGCTCTTGTCCAGACTGTTGATGTACAATTTAATACTTTATCCCTTTTGGTATTTTGTTGTTGTTTCAGTACTATTTGTTGAACTCTGTAATTAAAACACAATTATTCTTAGGTGTTTAAATTTAACTGAAAAGTGATCCCTGTTAAATATAAGAGTGGGAATAAGAGAGGGAGGAGATGTACAATTTGGACATGCTCAATTAGACTTGCCCCAAATGGTGGAGTTAGAAATGTGCCAGGGGATTACAATACAATTCCATCAAGGTGGCATGTACCAATGCCATCTCACTAGTCCAAGTGATCAATTTCAGTTCACGATTGATCACACTGATAAGTCTAAGAATCAAAGGGATCACACAAACAAGACTAGTGTCTGCTAATACTAGCTGATAGAATCAAAAAGGGAGAGTATGATCCATCATGGGAAGTGGGATACACAGCAGACTCATAGAATGGCATTTGGTCTAAACAGCACTCTGGCCTCAGAATCAGCCCTTAAGGCATTTGGATCTGGCTGAAGAGCCCATGAGAGTATTTTAGGCATGGAAAGCCAAGACACCCTGGCAAAAAAAAAAAAAAAAAAAAAAAAAAAACACCTAAATTAAAGATCTCTGGAGTGAGATCCCAACGGAAAGAATGGGGCATCAAAGAAGGAGGTACCTTTCTCTGAAGTGAGGAGAGAACTTCCACTTTGACTATGACCCTCTCTAAATAAGATCGAAGTCGGCAAACTCCAAAGGCTTCCATAGCCTTGGCAACTCATGACTAGAGCTTAGGGAGATTACTGAAGCTATAAACAAGTGTCAAATTGTTAAGTCAACAACAGGAGTCACTGTGCACTTACTCCTCATGTGGGATTTGTCCTTAATGTGTTGTCCAATGTGAAGTAATGCTATAACTAGTATTGAAACAGTATTTTACACTTTGTGTTTCTTGTGTGTGCAAACTGATGAAATATTTACTTAATACATACTAAATCGATCTTCTGTATATAAAGATAATTGAAAATGAATCTTGATGTGAATGGAATGGGAGAGGGAGCAGGAGATGGGAGGGGTGCGAGTGGGAGGGAAATTATGGGGGTGGGAAGCCATTGTAATCCATAAACTGTGTTTTGGAAATTTATATTCACTAAATAAAAGTTAAAAAATAGAAAAAAATCCAAAAATTACAAGTATAGAAGGATATATTATAGCTGATACCACAGAAATAAGAGAATCATGAAATTACTATGAATATTGCATGGTAACAAATTTTAAAATATGAAATAAAGTGATAAATTCCTAGTTACATATATTATAGCAATGACAAGGTTTTTTAAAGCTTTTTAATTTTATTTTTTGGAAGGTAGAATGACAAAGCGAGGTAGAGACAACAAAGTGATCATCAGTCTGCTTGTTCATTCCCCAAAGGACCTCAATTGTCAGGGCTGAGATTGTCAAAAGCCATTAGCCTAGGAATCTATCTGAGTGTCCTGCATGGATGGCAGGGGCCTAGCTACTTGGTCCATCATTCTCTGCCTTTTCAGGTACATAAGCAGGGAGCTGTGTTGGAAGCAGAATAATGGTGACCTAAACAGGCACTCTCGTATGAAGTGTCAGCATCACAAGCAGTAGCTTAGTCTACTGAGCCACATGCTGGCCCTCACAGTTGGTTTTTAACCCAGGGGGTAACATCATTAGGTCTAAATTTTTTAAAATATAAAAAAAAATCTGAAAGTCTGAACAAGGTTTCAGGAGGCAGGGTTGAAAGGAAAACAGTTCAAAGATTACTGCAGTAATCCTTGGGTACATAGTAGTAACCCGAACTTAGGTAAAGACATGGGAGAAGCAGAATCAACAAAGACTAGGAATGACACTCTCAGTGAGGAAAGTACCCTGGGAATTATATTAACTCCTTGGCTGAGAGTTATCCTATACAACATTTTTATTCAATTTAAATACAAAGGATATTTCTGAGCTAGACAGCACTATGACATATCAGTGCTTGATGTGCAGTGCTAAGCAGTGTATGTGCATATTCTTAGAATTACAGCATATGTAAAAATTTATTTTTAAAGTATTTTTTAAAAAATTCCTTTATTTATTTGACAGGTAGATTTACAGTGAGAGAGAGAGAGAGAGAGAGAGAGAGAGAGAGAGAGAGAAAGGTCTTCCTTCCATTGGTTTGCTCCCCAAATGGCTGCAATGGCCAGATTTGCACTGATCCTAAGCCAGGAGCCAGGTGCTTCCTCCCATTCCCCCATGCAGGTGCAGGGGCCCAAGCATTTGGGCCATCCTCCACTGCTATCCCAGGCCACAGCAGGGAGCTGGACTGGAATTGGAGCAACTGGGACTAGAACCCAGTGCCCATATGGTATGCCGGCACCACAGGCAGAGGATTAAACTAGTGTGCCACAGTGCTGGCCCCATAAAAATTTCTTATATTCTTGCACTGATTTTATGTTTACAATCAATTCCATGTTGTTCAACTAGCAATATTGAAGTTTTAGAATAAAGCCACTCAAAATCCTCTCATGTTGTTTCAGGTGACTGAGTGATAGCCTGGCCATCTGTAAAAATTATATTAGTTGTAATTTTAAAAATACTTGTACCATATTCTTAAATGTACAGAAGTACTAATTATTTTTATGGGGAAAGCCATAAGTACTTGTTAATAGAACCTATTTCTTGTCAAGTGATGTTTTAATCACACTTTCACACTAAATCCATTTGCAAGACAATTTTTTTCATCTTTCCTTTTATATTTTAAATATGTATTTTTGTTGTTTTGAAAACAAAATACTTGTTTTTTTCCCCATCTACTTGAAAAGCAGAGCAAGAAAAAGAAAAGAAATAGACAAATCTTGCTGCTGTTATACTCTCTAAATTACAAGAACTGTCAGGGCTGGACAAACTACAGCCAAGAACAAGGACCCATGAGCGAGAAGCTCCATCTGTGACTCATGTGGGTAGGCAGAAACCCAAATGATCCATTACCTACTGCTTTTCAGGGTGTGCTGACCAAAAGTCGGATTGGAAGGAAGGTTGCCAGGACACACGTCAGCACTCAAATACTATCATGGGAATCACAAGTGGTGGCTTACTTCACTGTACCACACTCACCCCTACCTTACTCTCTGCAATGTATCACTTTGACTTTATAATGTGTTTGTCTAGGGAAGTCAGTTGGCCATCCTTTATAAGATACAAAATATGTTATGCAAGTCATAGAATTTTGTTGTTGTAATTAAAGTGAATTTAACAAATTCATACTGCTTAATAATAATCATTTCATGGGATGTCCTGCAATGAAATTAAATATTTTACAAATAGTTTTCAGTACCCATAAAAGCTTGTTTGAATTGAAAATATTGGAGCACCTGGGTTTAAGTCCTGGGTCCACTTCTGTTTTCTGTTTCCTGAATGACAGATTGTGGTCCAAGTACTTGAATCCCTGCCACTGCTGTGGAGGACTCAGACTGAGCTCTTGGGTTCTGACATTGGCCTAGTTCATAACCGGATGTTGCAGGCATTTGGGTAGTGCACAAGTGGGTGGATGATATATTTTGGTCTCTCTTTCTCTGCCTTATGAATAGAAAATGAATTTAAAAAATATTAAACTTGGTTTATTTCTATCAAACACAATGGGTAACTTTCTTTTTCCTTTTGCTTTGACAGAAAGCTTAAAGTAAATTTGATTATATATTGAGTTAGTATGAGAGGCGTGATTTTCTTTGTCCCTTAATATTATTCATTCTGTTTTCAATTTAATCCCCATTGTATAATATTATTGCCCTTTAAGTTACATAGAAACTATCACTAGGAAAAAATCAAATTACAATTTGCATTACAAACACAGATAGTCTATGTAAGAGAATATTTTACCCATTTTAATTTTTAACTTTACCCTACCCATTTTAAATTTTATTTTCACGTTTTTAATTTTTAATTTTATTTAAACATTTTAATTTTTGTCTGTTCGTCCCTGAATCTTTACTCAGAAACAAGTCCTGGAGCCTAAGTTGTGGACACTTTAGTCTGAACCGTAAGTTATTTCTCTCCACATGAATTCCCCACAATGCATCAGTGTATAAAATGAAACGTGTACATTAAAAATAAACTATGGAAACAATCAATTTTGTTCAATCACTTATCACCTGCCAGTGAAGCGTACTATAGAGGGGATTATGATTAACTTGGACACAGACTGAGGTTTAGGCTTTGCTTCTGCTGCTCTGAAAGGTGGCCTGGGTGCTTCTCTCTCTCAGGGGAGAAAGGCCTGTGGGAGCTGGGAGCCCAGTGTTCCTGGTCACAGGAGGGCGGCCTCGGCCACTGTTCCTGAGCAGCGGAGCTGCTGCCCTCAGACTTCCTCACTCACGCTGGCAGCCTTATCCTTGTCGGGAAGAGGTAGCTGGGCTGTGATTTTATCCCATTCACCATCTCTCACCCAGCGGAGGAGCTCAAGAGACACGCACACCCTTCAATGGGGAGGTAAGACCTCCTTCATGGCTGATCCTTCTAGCGGCTTTTCCCAGCATGGGAATCCTGAGGCAAGCCCAGGAGAGGAGCAAGCCCTGGCCTCAACGTCCCAGCACACAGGCTTCCTCTTCCCACAGTCTTAACTCACAGCGACTGTAGCCAAGCAACGAGGTTAAAGAGAAGTGCATGCGCACCTGCAGAGGGCAGTCACTGCACATGCGCACGGAAGACCAGTGGCCGCCAATAATCAGTGCCAATGTTGGGTCCTTGCTTCTGAGCGATGGCCCTCCTTGCTTTCAAAATGGGTGGGCCCTGGTGACAGCAGGCAACATTTTGAGAAAGAAAGATTCAGATCTGGAACTTCAGGAGGTTGAAAGCCTTGTACCTAGTAAATTTCCCTAAATTCTCTGCCTCTCTTTATCACTGAAGTAGACATCCTCGACAGTCTCTTTGGAAACTTAATAGCTGCAGCAAAATTGTGTTTTCATGACGTTAGAAACCGGCCATATGCATTATCAGTTGCAAACTTAGCAACAGAAGTCAGTGCAGCTTGTAGTATTTCAATTTATATATTTTTTGTTTATAGGAACAACCAAATAAAAACTACAGTTTTATGTTATAGATCATGTAAAACATGATAAACATAGATATTTAGGAATATAGAATAAATTTTAAAACTCTCCAAGGAAGCTTCAAAAACAGTATTTTAAAAATGACTTATTTGTATTCAGGCAATTTTTCCAAATATGTTTCTCTCTTTTTTTTTGTATTTTGATGCTACTCTGATTAATAAATATTTGTTGATATTTCTGATTAGTTTTTGTGCTCTGAAATTGTACAGACTGTACTGAGAGAAGATCTGTCTTGTACAGTACCCTATGTAATAATGGGAATGGATTTTATTTAATTATCATTTTATTGAGCACAATATTGTGATTGCAGTATTGATAATATATTATGGAGGAAAATAAAAGAAAAACCTGCTAGCATATATATTTGTATTTTATATATGGAAAGGAAAATTTTATAGTACTTTCTGATTTTAAATCTATTTTTTCTGATCTAGAAAACAAAGTGGATAAGCTAATTACTGAATGAAAAAGAAAAGGAATTTTTACCAAAGTCTCAATGCAGAAATGAACAAGCTTAGGATGGTAACAGAGGGTATAAATTATAGTAAGAGTATGTTGGCTTCACAAATGTTGTAATTTCAGTCTGGAAAAAAGTTTGATTCAAAGCCTGAAGTACATTATAGAGCTCGAAATAGAATGTTTTGGCAGCTCCTCCTTACAACTCTTTCACAAGTCAGAAAAATAAGTTTAGTTTTCATCTGAAATCATTAAATTTAGAGAAAATTTCTAATATGGGACATCAAGATAAGAAAAATCATTTAGGGAAACTGTTTAAAAAACTGTCCAGTAAGAAAGGTAGTAGGTAGGAAAGAGACATTTCATTACAAAACTTGATATTGAAGACCTACAAATTAGATAAATGTAGTTTGAAAATGTTTCCTGCCACCATTTAGAAAACAGCAAGCCTATTGAGAATAACACAATGACAGGAACTTTCTTTGAAAAACAGTAAAGATGAAATGAAGCAGATGAATTAAGATTTGTTTAAAATATTCTCTCAAGTGCTTTATAGGTCTCCGTGAAGAAATGGAGTTGAAATGTTTTTAGTGCAATTTTGAATGTTGGCATTCTGGGTAAAAAGATACTACAACATTTTCTTGCCAAAAATACATCTTTTTGAAAGACCAACCTGCTTTGATAATTAATTAGAAAATTCATTAGAGTTCTCTCAAAGAATAGAAAATACACTAACATTTCATAATGCAATATTTAATCATAATGGTAGAAATGATGTTATAACTAACTTCTATTCAGATAAATGACTATCAAAATGTATGCTAGAATATCATTTTATATACTTAAAATATAGACATATAAAGAGGTATTTACAAAAAATGCAATTCAAATATGAATTTAATAAATTAGTAATTTTATAAATTGTAATATAAATGCTTGTGTTTTGAGTTAAAGTTTGATGTTTTATGACTATAAAGGCACACAGTATTTCTACTTTATTTTTATTGAGACACTATCTAAGACACTGGGATTTCTTAAATTTATTTGGTGTGAACATTAAATTCAGCTGGGATTTTCATTAAAATTTTAATAATTTTTTAAAAAATGAAGTCACATTTAATAATGACATCAGATCTGTATATAAGTTTAACAAATGAATAATTACAAAGTAACAAAAGATGAGCTTATGTTGTTTCTCATTATAGTTCTCTGTATTTTCACCTTATCTGAACTGTAAATTCTCTTCTTCAGCCCTTCTGCTCACTCCGCTGTGGCATGACATGACTCTGTCTTCATGAGACTGAGATGGTTCATTCTCACTTCTAGCATAGCTCCTCCTGTCAGCTATGTCATCCCACTACAAGATGGAAACTAGCATGAGAGGGATGGTGGCCTAAACTAATATCTAAAGATAGCTCTGAACCCATGGCCTCCTGAGCCCATAACCTCTGCAAGTATGGACTGAACATGAGAATATCTTATTATTAAAATTGTCTCTTACCACGGGGCCATCAAAGAAGGAGGTACCTTTCTCTGAAGGGAGGAGAGAACTTCCATTTTGACTATGACCCTCTCTAAATAAGATTGAAGTTGGCGAACTCGAAAGGCTTCCATAGCCTTGGCAACTCATGACTAAAGCCTAGGGAGATTACTGACGCCATAAACAAGAGTGTCAAATTGTTAAGTCAACAACAGGAGTCACTGTGTACTTACTTCTCATATGGGATCTGTCCTTACTGTGTTGTCCAAAGTGAAGTAATGCTATAACTAGTACTGAAACAGTATTTTACACTTTGTGTTTCTGTGTGAGTGAAAACTGATGAAATATTTACTTAATACATACTAAATCGATCTTCTGTATATAAAGATAATTGAAAATGAATCTTGATGTGAATGGAATGGGAGAGGGAGTGGGAGATGGGAGGGGTGTGAGTGGGAGGGAAAATAAAAAAATACACAATTACTCTTAAGTGTTTAATTAATGCTATAACTAGTACTCAAATAGTATTTTACACTTTGTGTTTCTGTGTTGGTGCAAACCGGAAATCTTTAATTAATATATGCTAAATTGATCTTCTGTATATAAAGATAATTGAAAATTAATCTTGATGTGAATGGAAGGGGAGAAGAAGTGGGAGAGGGGAGTGTTGTGGGTGGGAGGGAAGTTATGGGGGGGGGAAGCTATTGTAATCCATAAGCTGTACTTTGGAAATTTATGTTCATTAAATAAAAAAAATTGTCTCTGACCAAGTTAGCTGAATGGTGACTTTTCACTCTATCACTAAGGTAATGATGTCACATTTACTTCCTTACCTGATCCCTCTCCTCCAATAGGAAAATTCCAAAATCATCCTCCACTTATTTCCCAGAAAAATTAGCAGGGAGTTGGATTGGAAGTGGAGCAGCTAGGACTTGAATTGGTGCCCATAAGGGATGCCATAACTGCAGGCTGGGACTTTAACCCACTGTGCAACAGTGCTGGCCCCTAATGGTTACTTTTGACTTTTCTATTTTTCATTTTTGCATTAAAATGGTTATATTAGTCTACACAAAAGCAGAATATTAAAACAATAACATTCTACCACTACCTGTATTATAAACGTAGCTAAAATTTCTTTTAAGATTATGTATAAAATGCAAAACCTAAACCACATCCCCATGAATCATTCATTCATTAATTAATTTAAAATTTTAAACTATAGTTTGAATACCTCTTTTTTTCTCATGCTAATAGTTCCTACTTAATAATTGACTCATATAGACTCATTTCATTTACTCTACAGTTGGATTTATTTTAATCGCAGTATTGTGAGAATGTAGCAAGTTAATATATAGGTAGCAAGTAGGTAATCACTTTGGAAATCTTCAAAATGAACCCCAATAAAATGAAAACCCATTAACCATATGAACAAAATATAATTGGCTAAGCATCTGGACTTCAATATCAGATATACCTATATTCAAATTTTAGTTTTCTTCATAACATCTTGAGTGCTTCCAGGCAATATAATGACACCTTCTAATCTTTATCATCTTCATCAGAAATTCGGATAATGGAAACATATAGAGTGTTAGTGAAAATTCAATGAGATAAGTACCATTTGCCAGCCACAGTGCCTGACACAAATTCATGCCTCATTCATTGAAGATTTTCAGGTGTAAGACATTTGAGATTACTTCTGAACTTAATATAGAAGAATGGGAGGTCCAAGATGGCTGAATAGGGATAAGATATGCTGATTTTGACCACAGGAAGATAATAGAAAGAAGGTGAAGTAACTGCATTTCCAGGACAGATTTTAAGAGAAGTTTACAGTGGAAATCCTACAGAAAGTAGGAAGACTCTGGAGCAGCATGGACAGTACAAATACATAGCAGTGAGTGGGAACACCACAGGGGACTCCCACAGCTGGATCTGGAGGAGACACCATCTCCTTGGAGTTGGGTGAGCTCTATCTGTGACATCCTGTGTCACCTGTGATATTACCTGAGGGAGAACCATTTGGACAGCTTTGACTTTGAGTGAAGCCTGGTGGACAGTAAGGGACAGTTTTCCCACCTTACCCTGTGACAGAAGAGCATACTGATTTCTCTCTATTCCCCCACAAAGGTGACTGGTGACTAGCAGGAAGAAAGTGCCATCTTAATAAGGCAAGTAAAGGCATCTGCAGCTCACATGTGCTTCTTGACTAGTTTATTTATTTATTTATTTATTTATTTATTTATTTATTTATTTATTTTTGTTTAAGGAATACAACTTTATGAATTTAATATATATGGATGTGGGAACATGATGCTTCTTCTCCCCCTCCCTCCCTCCCATCCAAACTCCTGCCTTTCTTCCTCCTCCCTCTACTTTTCCCATAATTATTTTAATGATTTAGTTATTTATTTGAAAGTCAGAGTTATACGGAGCGAGAAGGAAATGTAGAGAGAAAGAGAGAGGTCTTCCATCCACAGGCTCAATCCTCAATTGGCCACAACAACCCGAGCTCCACCAATCACTTCATCCTTAGCCCCTGGAAATCCACAATATATTCTGTGCTTATTATTGACTTTCTTAGATTCCACAAATAAGTGACATTTATTTTCTCTGTGTTATGTTAAACAGCATAAGGTCCACATTCATACTTTGGGATTCATGTTGTGACAAAACATCAGAATGTCTTTTTTAAGGTTGAATTTGATTCCATCTTGTGTATGTGTCTTCTTCTCTCTTTTCATCTATTGATAGACAATGTGGTTATTTCCATATCTTATACTTGTGAATAATGTTTACATGAATATGGATGTGCAGGTGTATCCTAGATATAGTGATTTTATTTCTTTTGTATACACATCCATTAGAGGGATTGTTTTGTCATTCATTCCATTTTTAGAGGCACCTCCATAGTGTTTTCCATAGTGGATGTACCAACTTACATTCCTCCAATTTATGTGTTCCCTTCTCTCTTGTCCAAAACTTATCTTTTTTTCTTACTTTTTGATAATATCCATTTTTACATATGTGAGGTGATAACCACTGTAGTCTTGATGAGCAATGCTGAGCCCCCTCCATTTTAAAGATTTATCTATTTATTTAAAATACAGTGTTATACAGTGTGAGAAGGAGAGGCAGAGCAAGAGAGAGAGGCAGAGAGAGAGAGAGAGAGAGAGAGAGAGAGAGAGAGAGATTGAGAGATACTTTCCATTTACTATTCACTCTCCAGATGGCCACAACAGCCAGAGCTGAGCATTTTTATGTCTACATTCATCAGGAATATTAGTCTATACTTCTCTTTCTCTGTCATATCTTTATCTGGCTTAGGAATTAAGTTGATGCAGGCTTCATAGAAGGATTTTGGGAGGATTACCACCCTTTCAATTATTTTGAATAGCTTGCTAAGAATGGGAGTTCATTCTTTAAATGTCTGGTAGAATTCTGCCATGAAGCCTTCAGGACCTGGGCTTCTCTTTGTTGGAATGGTCTTTATTACTGATTCAATCTCTGTTTTGATAATTAGTCTGTTTAGATGATTTATGTCTTCATGGCTCAATTTAGGTAGGTTGTATGTGCCATTTCTCCTAGGTGTCCTATTCTATTAGCAAACAGCTCTTTGTAGTATTTCCTGGTGCTTCTTTTTATTTATTGTTGTTATATTTACTTTTTCATCTCTGATTTTGTTGATTTGCATCTTCTTCCTTTTTATTTTTTGTTAGTTGCACCATTGATGTGTCAATTTTATTTTTTTCAAAAAAACAGCTCTTCATTTCATTGATATTTTATATTGTATTTTGGTTTCAATTGTATTTCTTCCTTAATTTTAATTATTTCCTTTCTCCTACTAATTTGGGGTTTGACTTGTTGTTTTTCTTTTTTCTAGGTCATTGAGATGCATTGACAGCTCATCTATTTTGTTACTTTCCAATAGCTTGATGTAGGCACATATCACTATAAAGTTCCCTCTTAACACTATTTCTGTTGTATTTCATACATTTTGATATGAGGCATTGTCATCTTGAATCATTTCCAGAAATTTTTTAATTTCTCTTTTTATTTCTTTCATAATCCACTGTTCATTTAGGAGCATTTTAATCATTCTTCATGTGTTTGCATATGTTCTTGACATTCTTGAGTTTTGTTTTGTTTTTTTTTCAAGATTCAATCCATTGTGGTACATGGTATGATTTTGATTTATTTAAACTTGTTGAGACTTGTTTTATGGCCTAGTATATGGTCTATCCTAAAGAAAGTTCTGTGCACTGTGGAGAAGACTGTATATTCTGCAACTCTAGGATGAAAAGCTCTATAGTTATCAGTTAGGTCCATTTGGTCTATGATGTCAATTAACTCTGTTGTTTCTTTGTTAATTTTCGTTCTAGTTGATCTGCCTATTGATGAAAATGGGATATTGAAGTACCTGTTACTATTGTATTTCAGTCTATATCTTCCTTTAAATCCATCAACAGATTTTTTTAAATAGCCAGGCATCCTGTGATTGGGTACATATACATTAATTATAATCACATCTTGCTGTTGTATTGATGCCTTAATCATTGCATAGTATACTTCTCTGTCTCTTTTAATAGTTTTTGTGTTAAAATCTATTTTGTCTGATATTAGGATGGCTACACCTGCCTTTTTTCTGTTCACATGAAATATCTTTTTTTCATCTTTTCAATTGCAGTCTATGTGTATCTTTCTGAGTTGTGTTTCTTTTAAGCAGCAAATAGATGGGTCTGTTTTAATCCATTTAGCAGTCAGTATCTTTTAACTGAAGAGTTGAGGTCATTTAAATTCAAGGTAATTATTTTTAAAGGTTTACTTTATTTATTTGGAAGAAAGAGTTAGGGAGGTAGATATATAAAGACAGAGAGGTCTTCCATCTGCTGGTTCTCCCCCAAATGACTGCAATGACCAGAGATGAGGTTATCTGAAGCCAGGGGCCAGGAGTTTCTTCCAAGTCTCCCATGCGGTGCAAGGGCCCAATGACTCGGGCCATTTTCTACTGCTTTCCCAGGTTATTGCAGAGATCTTGATCAGAAGTGGAGCAGCTGGGACATGGACTGGCTCCCATATGGGATGCTAGTGTTTCAGGCTGGGGCTTTAACCTGCTGTGCCACACCATTGGCCTCTCAAGGTAACTATTGATAAGTAACCACTTGACCATGCCATTTTTCAATATTGCTATCAATCACTTTGGGTTTCTTTTGTACTTTTAGTGGGGGTTATCTTTGCATTCTGTCATGATGCTGGGTTTCATTCTGTATTTCTGTGTGTGGCAAGTCCTTCAGCATCTTTTGTAAAGCTGGATGTGTGGTGACAAATTCTTTTAATTTCCATTTATTACGGAAGGTCTTTATTTCACTCCAGTGAATGACCTTGCTGACTGGGTGAGGGTGACTTCAAGAATTTCTGGGTGTGCACACACAATCTGGGGCAGCCACTATGTCCTGAAGTCCAAAAGTGGTGCTAGCCTTTCCACAACTGACTGCAGGTCATTGTTGCAGGAGGGAAGAGGTAGATACAGACACTCTGCTTTTTACTTTCCTCTTGCATTCTGGATAAGAAGTGGCCCTGCTTTTCTGAGAGATCCTGGCTAAACTCAAAAAGGCACAGATCACAAAGCTTTCCCTCTCACAGTATCAACAATGGTACAGGCCCTGCAGTCTTGTCTCACCTGGTTTGCCAGGGTGGGTAGGTGGGGTGACTAGGGATTTTATCACAGCAATAAATCTGAAGTCCCCAATGATTTGAAGTCTGGCCTGCAGGGTTGACATGGGCTGGAGCTTCAACTTAGTCCCATAAGGCACTCCTCTCCCTTCATTCCATCATGGACACTGAGACACAAACTGCAATAGTGAAGCACTGACAGACAGCTGCTTCTGGGAACACCTTAGCTTTCTGCATGGATGACCACACTCATGGAGGCTGAGTAGAATTCTTGTTCCCTGTGAGAGTGGGAGGCCTGTGTTCTATGACTGTGGAAATTCTGTGACTTCATGATAGGGCATGATGTGTAGCTACATCTATGAGCAATCATTGCATCTGGATTAAGAGACTCAAAGCTCCCTGTGTGTTTGGGGTGTGTCATTGAAGAGGGATCTGTGCTCACACTGAGGACTGCACAGATCCTTTGTGTGGTTCATATATATGCATGGGAAAGGTATGTACCAACTGTGGGTTCATCTTGGTCATCAGTCACATAAGCAGAGTGAAGGTGAGGCTATCATACCAGCTGAGGGGATCACACCACCCCCTGCTGACAGCAGAGGAATTCTATCAAACCCAACTTGCATTCCCGCCCCATGTTCAAGCACTGATCACTGATCACCCAGCTCCCATGCAGCCCATGTATCTGTATATCCACTGCAGAAGCTGATGCTCTACTAAGACACAGATGCATATTTCAATGACAGATGCCACCAGATGGAAAAAAGTGCTCCCACAAATGCCTAAATATAAACATAGAAATACAAGATATGTCAGCAAATAAAGAAATATGACTTCACAAAAGGAATAAAACACTTCAATATTAGAATGTAAAGATGGAGGGAATGTTAAAATGCATGAAAGGAAATTAAAAAATGATTGTAAGATTACTCAAAATCATAGAAAAGCAAATATATGACTTAAAGACATCCATGCATGACATAGTGAACATTTTTCTGGGAGACAGAGATACTAAAGAGAAATCAAATTGAAATTTCAGAAATGAATGATTCAATAGATGAAATAAAAATACATAGATATCATTAACAGCAGGCTTGTTGAGGCAGAACAAAGAATAAAGAATATCTGAGCTAGAAGACAAATATTTGGAAGTATCTCAGACCAAGGAAAAAAAGAAGAAAAATAGAAAAACTGAAAACAGTGTTCACAATTTAGGTGATACTATCAATTGACCAAATATGTGTGCCTTAGGACTTTCTGAAGATGTGGAAAGAGAATAGATTTCTAAGGTGTATTTAAATAATTAATGACAGAAATTTTCCATAATTTGCACCAAGCTAGGGACACACAAGTACAGAAAGCACATAAAACTCTGAATAGACAAGATCAGAAAAGATTTTAACCATGACACATCATAGTGAAATGTTTAAAAGTTAAACCTAGGGGCTGGCACTGTGGTACACTTGGTTAATCCTCTAACTGTGGCACTGGCATCCCATATGGGTGCCAGGTTCTAGTCCCGGTTGCTCCTCTTCCAGTCCAGCTATCTGCTGTGGCCTGGGAAGGCAGTGGAGCATGGCCCAAGTGCTTGGGCCCCTGCACCCACATGGGAGACCAGGAAGAAGCATCTGGCTCCTGGCTTTGGTTTGGTGCAGTGCCAGCCATGACAGCCATTTTGGGGGTGAACCAAAAGAAGGAAGGCCTTTCTCCCTGTCTCTCTCTATCTGACTGTCTTACTCTGTCAAATAATTTTTTTAAAAAAAGTAAAATCTGAAGATTCTAAAATATGCATGAGAGAAATGTCAGATTACCTTCATAGATATCCAATTCCACTGAGACTAATTTCTCATTAAAAACTCTATAAACTATGAGTGAATGGAAAGACATAGCCTAAGTCCTATAAGAAAAAAAGAAAACTGTCAGCCTAGCATAGTATATTCAGAAAACCTTTAATTTATATATGAAGATGAAATAGATGTTCCAAAGCAAACCAAAATTGAAAGAATTTGTTACCACTCATCCAATATTACAAAGATATTTACAGGTGTGCTACACACAGAAACAGAGAAAGATAATCATCATTATGAAAGAACATGAACTCAGAATTTTCCTAGAAAAAGTAAAAAAGAATTCCAAAGCAAACAATAAGAAAATTTATGGAAAATGCCAGGTCAGGTCATTATGTATAAATGAAAGTCTAAATTTAAATGGCCTAAATACTCCAATTAAAAGGTACAGACTGGATGAATGGAAAAAAAACAAGACTCATCTATTTTCTGCATAAAAATCAAACTTCATCAACAAAGAAAGAAACAGAATGAAAGAATAAGGATGGAAATGATATTCCATTCAATGGGAAGCAAAAACAAGCAGGAGTAGTGATCCTAATATCAGAGAAAATAGACATTCTATTATTATGTAATGATTAAGGAATTGACTCAACAGAAAGATGTGATTTGAGTGAACGTACCAGCACCCAGTGGCAGGGTGCCTGGTTATTTAAATTAATATTAATGGATCTACAGGGAAACATAGACTCTAGTAATAATGGAGGACATTTTAAACAACATGAAAAAACAAAGCTAGGTATATCACAGATTTCTGGACATGATGTAGGGCAGGCATAATCACAACTTCCTACTATTGGCACAAAAATAGAAAGGTAGGTCGAGGGAATTGAATTGGAGACCCAGAAATTATTTCATGCCATTATAACCAGACAATCTTTGACAATTAACTAAGATCAATATCTGGATAAATGAGATTCTCTTCAATAAATAATATTGGAGAAATTGATTCTACATGTGCAAAATATGAAAAAAAAACTTACACTTTCTACAAAAATCAACTTACAGTGGATAAAGATCTAAATATACAACCTGATGCCATCAAATTACTTGAGGAAAACAGACAAAGTCTGCAATACATTGGTTTAGGCAGACTTCTTGCACAGGCAAGAAAACCAGAAATAGATATGAAGGCAAGAAGTGTCTCCACTATAAAGCAAACACTCATCAAAATAAAGATGTAACTGACCGAATGGATGAAAACATTTGCAAACCATAAATCTTATAAAAGGATTAATATTCTAGATCCACAAAGAGCTCATGGAACTGAACAACAAAACAAACACTCCAATTAAGAAATGGGCAAGTGACACGTATAGGCATTTTTCAAATGATGGAATACAAATGACCATCAGACATGAAAACATGTTCAGGATCTATAGCCATCAGGGAAATGCAAATAAAAAACAAAATCAGCTTTCACCTTGCCCCAGTTAGACTGACTGTCATACCAAATTCAAAGAAATAATAAATACAGGTGAGGATGTGGAGTAAAAGTTACCCTAATCCATATTTGGTGATAATGTATACCAGTACAACCATTATGGAGACAGTGTGGAGAATCCTCAGAAATATGAAAACACATTTACCACATAACTAAGCCATGCCACTCCTAGGAATTTACCAAATGGAAATGAAACTGACTTATGAAATAATTTTCTGTATTCCCCCATGTTTATTGCAGCTCAACTGAAAATAGTTAGGTTATAAACCCAGATGTCCATCAAATGATGAATAGAACACACACAAACACAAACACACACACACACACACACACACACACACACACAGAGATTTTGGAAAACTACTCAGCCTTGAAAAATGATGAACCAGATGAACCCCTGTCTTTGCAACAAAATGGATGCAATTGGAAAACATTATTATTACTGAAATAAGCTAGTCCCCCCCAAAAAATGCCATGGTTTCTCTGATTTGTTTTTTTTCTTTTCTAATATCTTTTTTTTTCTTTTCTTTTTTAAACTTTTATTTAACGAATATAAATTTCCAAAGCACAGCTTATGGATTACAAAGGCTTCCCCACAATAACGTCCCTCCCACCCGCAACCCGCCCCTTTCCCACTCCCTCTCCCCTTCCATTCACATCAAGATTCATTTTTGATTCTCTTTATATACAGATGATCAGTTTAGCATACATTAAGTAAAGATTTCAACAGTTTGCTCCCACACAGAAACATAAAGTGAAAAATACTGTTTGAGTACTAGTTATAGCATTAAATCTCAATGTACAGCACACTAAGGACAAAGATCCTACATGAGGAGTAAGTGCATAGTGGCTCCTGTTGTTGACTTAACAAATTGACACTCTTGTTTATGGCCTCAGTAATCACCCTAGGCTCTTGTCATGAGCTGCCAAGGCTATGGAAGCCCCCTGGGTTCACTGACTCTGATCATTTTTAGACAAGGCCATGATCAATCTGGAAGTTCTCTCCTCCCTTCAGAGAAAGGTACCTCCTTCTTTGATGACCCGTTCTTTCCACTGGGATCTCACTCGTGGAGATCTTTCATTTAGTTTTTTTTTTTTTTTTTTTTTTTTTTTTTTTTTTTTTTTTTTTTTTTTACCCCAGAGTGTCTTAGCTTTCCATGCCTGAAATAGTCTCATGGGCTTTTCAGCCGGATCCGCATGCCTTAAGGGCTGATTATGAGGCCAGAGTGCTGTTAGGACATCTGCCATTCTATGGGTCTGCTGTGTATCTCACTTCCCATGTTGGATCATTCTCTCCCTTTTTGATTCTATCAGCTAGTATTTGCAGACACTAGTCTTGTTTATGTGATCCCTTTGGTTCTTAGTCCTATCATTATGATCAATTGTGAACAGAAATTGATCACTGGGACTAGTGAGATGGCATTGGTACATGCCACCTTGATGGGACTGAATTGGAATCCCCTGGTATGTTTCTAACTCTACCGTTTGAGGTAAGTCAGCTTGAGCATGTCCCAAATTGCACATCTCTTCCCTCTCTTATTCCCACTTTTATATTTAGCAGCAATCACTTTTCAGTTAAGTTTCTGCACTTAAGAAGAATTGTGTATTGATTACAGTATTCAACCAAAAGTATTAAGTAGAACAAACAAAAAAAAATACTAAGAGGGATAACATATCAAGTTGCTCATCAACAGTCAGGGCGAGGGCTGATCAAGTCACCGTTTCTCATAGTGTTCATTTCACTTTAACAGGTTTCCTTTTTGGTGCTCAGTTAGTTGTCACCTATCAAGGAGAACAAGTGGTATTTGTCCCTTTGGGATTGGCTTATTTCAGTCAACATAATGTTTTCCAAATTCCTAACAGGGATCACTTTTCAGTTAAAATTTAAACACCTAAGAATAATTGTGTGTTAATTACAGAGTTCAACCAATGGTACTAGAACAAAAAAAATACTAAAATGGATAAAGCATTACATTGTACATCAACCGTCAGGACAAGAGCTGATCAAGTCACTGTTTCTCATAGTGTCCATTTCCCTTCAACAAGTTTCCCCTTTGGTGCTCAGTTAGTTGTCGCCGATCAAGGAGAACATATGATATTTGTCCCTTTGGGACTGGCTTAATTCACTCAACATGATGTTTTCCAGATTCCTCCATCTTGTAGCAAATGACCGGATTTCATTGTTTTTGACTGCTGTATAGTATTCTAGAGAGTACATGTCCCATAATTTCTTTATCCAGTCTACTGTTGATGGACATTTGGGTTGGTTGCAGGTCTTAGCTATTGTGAATTGATCTGCAATAAACATTAATGTGCAGACAGCTTGTTTGTTTGCCAATTTAATTTCCTTTGGGTAAATTCCAAGGAGTGGGATGGCTGGGTCGAACGGTAGGGTTATATTCAGGATTCTGAGGAATCTCCAGACTGACTTCCATAGTGGCTTAACCAATTTGCATTCCCACCAACAATGGGTTAGTGTCCCTTTTTCCCCACATCCTCGCCAGCATCTATTGTTGGTAGATTTCTGAATGTGAGCCATTCTAACTGGGGTGAGGTGGAACCTCATTGTGGTTTCGATTTACATTTCCCTGATTGCTAGTGATCTTGAACATTTTTTTCATGTGCCTGTTGGCCATTTGGATTTCCTCTTTTGAAAAATGTCTATTGAGGTCCTTGGCCCATCTCTTAAGTGGGTTGTTTTGTTGTTGTGGAGTTTCTTGATTTCTTTGTAGATTCTGTTGATCAACCCTTGATCTGTTGCATAGTTTGCAAATATTTTTTCCCATTCTGTCAGTTGTCTCTTCACTTTTGACTGTTTCTTTTGCAGTACAGAAACTTCTCAATTTGATGCAATCCCAAATGTTAATTTTGGCTTTGACTGTCTGTGCTTCTGGGGTGTTTTCCAAGAAGTCATTGCCGGTACCTATATCTTGCAGGGTTTTTCCAATGCTCTCTAATAATTTGATGGTGTCAGGTCGTAGATTTAGGTCTTTAATCCATGTTGAGTGGATTTTTGTGTAAGGTGAAATGTAGGGGTCTTGCTTCATGCTTCTGCACATGGAAATCCAATTTTCCCAGCACCATTTATGGAATAGACTGTCCTTATTCCAGGGATTGGTTTTGGTCCTTGATCAAATATGAGTTGGCTGTAGATGTTTGGATTGATTTCTGGTGTTTCAATTCTGTTCCATTGGTCTATCCATCTGTTTCTGTACCAGTACCATGCTGTTTTGATTACAACTGCCCTGTAGTATGTCCTGAAATGGGACAGTTGTAATCAAAACAGCATGGTTTCTCTGATTTGTAATAGTTAATACAGAATACAAATATATATATATATGTATTCATTCATATGAATATGTATGCATTCATATATATATATGAATGAAGCTATTTTAGTCCCTGTGTATAATACTGTGGAACTATGGAATTTATATTCTTACATATTGAATATTATTGTTAGTGGCACATTAAACCTGTGATTATAGAGTAGAGTGAAATTATGTATTTGGAAAACTTAAAGAAAGTAAGAAAGGAAGGATAGAAGAGGACTGACGGAGGCAGATAGTGAGCAAGAGCTTTATGGTTATCTTCTTGGATTTGTACCTATGAAATACATGAGATATGTTCTATTATATTCATAAAAATTTGAAAAATAAATGTTTAAATTAAAGTATGTCATGTTTAGTGCTGAAATTTAAAGATGTTTCATTCTGATCCATACAACTGTTATAAGAGGGAGGAATAGTTTAATAGAAGGTCACAAATTAGATAAAATGACAATACATTTGTTGGGAAAAGGACAAGATCACTAACCTAAAACTCCATTTACTGGATTTCTATAGATTAAAATCATGGTTGTCATTGCAAAAATAGAAGATGGCACTGTTTAACACTTATACAGTTACATATAATTAATAATAAATATTTTTGTGCACCTTTTTATTATTGGTATTGAGATCAATTTTTAAAAAAGCTCTCAAAAATATATCAACACACAGTGTGTAGTTCCCCAAAAGGAGCAATTGTTAGGATCCACTGTTGTGGCATAGCAGGTTAAGCTGCAGCCTGCAGTGCCATTTTACTATATGGGTGCTATTTCAAGACCTAGCTGCTCCATTTCAAATCCAGCTCTCTGCTATGGCCTGGGAAAATAAAAGTTGGCTCAAGTGCTTGGGCCCCTGCAATTTCATGAGACCTGGAAGGAGCTGCTGGCTCCTGGAGTCAGATCGGCCAAGCTTTGACCATTGCTGTCATTTTGGGGAGTGAACCAGCAGATGGAATACCTCACTCTCTCTCTCTCCCTGCTGTTACCTCTACTTCTCTGTAACTCTGCCTTTCAAATAAATAAATAAATTTATTTTTTAAGACCAATGTTTAAACACTTATTACTATGGTTTATTTTTTATGAGTGAAACTATTTTATTATAGCTTTTATGAACAAATTAAATAAATAATAGATTGTATAATTTTAAAATAATAGCCTATTGGAATATTATGAGCTTTAGCTTGGAACATTACATTTTTCTGATTGATGGGAAAGTATCACCAGAGTGTCCCTTAAGATGATTGTTTTATGAATTTTGAGGTAGAGAAGGAGATGTAATGCTATTTGCATCATATATAAAATGTACCAGAAAAGCCTTGTTTTGTACATAATCCTGTTTAATACACCATAATCCAGCAAGGTAGACAGTTTTGAATTTTGAAAGATAGGTGAATGGTGAGATCTCAATGCACAGCACATTAAGGACAGAGATCCTACATGAGGAGTAAGTGCACAGTGACTCCTGCTGTTGACTTTACAAATTGACACTCCTGTCTATGGCATCAGTAATCTCCCTATGCTCCAGTCATGAGTTTCCAAGGCTATGGAAGCCCTCTGAGTTCTCCGATTCTTATCTTGTTTAGACAAGGTCATAGTCAAAGTGGAGGTTCTCTCCTCCCTTCAGAGAAAGGTACCTCCTTCTTTGAAGACCTGTTCTTTCCACTGGCATCTCACTCACAGAGATCTTTCATTTAGTTTTTTTTTTTTTTCCCCAGAGTGTCTTGGCTTTCCATGCCTGAAATACTCTCATGGGCTTTTCAGCCAGATCCGAATGCCTTTAGGGCTGATTCTGAGGCCAGAGTGCTATTTAGGACATCTGCCATTCTATGAGTCTGCTGAGTATCCCACTTTCCTTGTTGGATCACTCTCCCCTTTTTTTATTCTATCGGTTAGTGTTAGCAGGTACTAGACTTGTTTATGATCATAAAGAAACTCACCAACAGTAGGACAGTATGTGTGGCTCTTTTTGCTGGGGAGGTCCTTGGGAAATCCCTCATGCTTTGAAGGTACTCAGACCTCCTTTGATGGTTAGATAAGAAGATCAACATATAAGCACTGGAGAAAAGCATGATTTCTACAAAGATTTTCTGGGACAATGCGAGTGTGAAATATATTTCCATGATGATGGAGTTCATTGAAGAAATTCAGCAGTACTTACTAATATGGAATAGATTGGTTATGTTAGATAGAGCTGCACTGTAGATGATCATCGAACAACAGGTTGAAGGACCAAAAACAGAAGAAAGAATGGATACTATAATTTGTGAGCTTGTGTTTAAATCTTGACAAAGAGAAGGTGCTGGGGCTGATGGTGATGACCTGGATGATGCTAAGGTGGCAGGTGGTACAGACAGAGAGACCCCCTCATCACTCTACTCAAGTAGAACAAAGCCTTACATTTTAAGTCACTTGGCAAATTCAATGACTTGAACATGTCTGGAAATAAAATATACAGTGTAGTGAGTAGCATCATTATGTGGAAAAAGTCAGGTGAGAGATGGTCACATTAGTGGGCGTAGGCCTAAGATCTTGGTGGATTGTGAAGATATTGAAGAGAAAGATAAAGACATTGGCTAAGATTCAAATGGCAGCTTGGAAAAAATACATAATTTTTAATGACAACATAAGTGGGAATTTTGTTCATATTAAAAGCATACAAGAAGCTTTTTTGGATACCTGTGAAACAAACAAACAAACAGATCTCACATCACCAGTGGCCTTTCTTTTTGTCATGAAAATTACTACAAGTAATTATTTATATTGTACACACTTATTTTTAAGGAACCCTGATATTGCAAAGATTCTTTTTTCCATTTATGACTTAAGGTATACAAACTTACTACATTTCATAGGTATAAATTTAGGATGAAGATTCTTTTTTAAACTTTTATTTAATGAATATAAATTTCCAAAGTACAGCTTATGGATTACAATGGCTTTCCCCCAATAACTTCCCTCCCTCCTGCAACCCTCCCCTTTCCCACTCCCTCTCCCCTTCCATTCACATCAAGATTCATTTTCAATTCTCTTTATATACAGAAGATCAGTTTAGCGTATATTAAGTAAAGATTTCAACAGTTTGCACCCACATAGAAACACAAAGTGAAAAATACTGTTTGAGTACTAGTTATAGCATTAAATCACAATGTACAGCACATTAGACTTCTGCACTACTCTCTACAACAAATTAAGTTTTTTCATTATATCCATTTTCTGACCCCTTTGAAGATTGCTCTATTTGGGGGTTTCAACAATTTTGCAAAATAAAATTATCTTAAATTTAATTTTTTTTTAAACTCTTTGAAGTACTCTTTACACACACACACACACACACACACACACACACACATAATGCAAAAATGACTCATATTCAGGAATGAATGTCTGAAGTGGAAAACTCCAGAACCACATGACTTGCAGGAGTTAACAAATGAAAAATAGCATAGTTGATTGAATGGTGGCCTAACTTTCTTCGAAGACTTGCTATAGTAAAATGAAAACACACTTGTGTATTGAAACTGAATAACTGATTGCCCAAAAACATATATGTCTTCTCTTAGCATTTCCTGTAGCCAGGGAAAGCACCAGGATTACACTGGCTAGAACATTAATTTAATTAACTTAATTCTAATTTAAATATGCAGAACTTGCAATGTCAGATTATATCTAATTTTTTTTTACTTTTACACTGATGATATTCTGCATGTATTGAAATTTCTTCATCTTGTGCTTTCTTAATTTCATGCAGAAAATCATTTTTTTCCTTTCTGGAGTGTGCATCTATGAAGCTACTTTGATACGTAATCTCTAGATCTTACTTCAGAAATTAATCTAAATTTACCTTTGTTTATTGAATCAGTTTCTGTATATTGTCTTAGTATTTATTTCTGTTCTGACACTAATATGTGGTGAATTTTCTCTTGTCTTTGTAGATCATTATCCTTCATTGTATGAATTATTTAAGTCGCTTGTTCCTCTTTGATGTTACAAAATATGGATATTATTTATGCTGTCTGACATTTAGAGGATCTAAACCAATTCAATTTCAATAATATATTTAAGCATGAAATAATATTTCTGGAATACTTTTGGTATATATGCATATATTCAATTTGGGATACTCCATACATTATGAGACATTCAGCAAAGGAGATAAAATATAATTACATGAAAAAGAGTAGGTAAGAATTTCAATATTTTCTTCTCTCACAACAGGAATAATTAGCTGATTCTCCCTAACCCATGTCCCTCTTTCTATAAATGCCCACCATGCACTGAAACAGACTTGATCTTACTGATCATGAATTGATGTTTTTCCATTGAGTCTCTTGATAATGTAGAGTTGGCAAGAGAAAAATGAGTATAATAGTTGAAGTGCTATCATTTACATAATTTCTTTTGAATCTTTGCCTTAATTTTTAGAATTTAACAATTGATAGTTGTAGACAACATATACATGGACCACAGTATGTAATTCATTGCTTATTTTAATTTTAATGTTAATTTTGTATCCTGTGATTTTATGTGAGTCATCTGACAATCCCATCATGGAAGCATCACTGATCTGCAATAATATCTGGTGACATGGCAGAAATGGAACATAAGAAAGCTTGAGCATGGTCACCTATAATTTGGACAGAATGTAAAGGAGAATCGAGTCCTTTTTTAACAAAGTAAATACTTAAAATTCTGAATGTACAGCTCAGTTCTCACTGTAAAATGTGACGATTTGGGGTTTCTGGGCTGATGGTGCAGCCTCTGAGCACTCTCAGGAGACAGAAAGTGTGGACAACATTCACCCTCTTTATTCTGGCTTTCATGTTAATCTCCAAAGTGTTTATGTGATCTTGTATCATGGTGAGGGAAATATCACAGTTAAATGGACCAAGAGTAAAAAGACTGATGATGAAATCCCTGGGCTTAGATTAGACATGGACATAAAATAGAAGCAGTGTAATGACAGGGAGAAGCCATCTGCACAAACTCAAGGGCTACTTGATACACAAAGTATGGTGTTAAAAATTATTACTCAAAAGGTGGAAAGGCAGGCATGTATACATAGAATGAAATATCTTGCATTCATTGGTTCATCCCCTAGATGCCCTCAAAAGCTGGGGCCAGGCCTGTTCAAAGGCACTGCTGAAGAGCTCTGCTTCAGCCTCCCATATGTACATCAAAGATCCTCGTGCTTGAGCTGGGCCATCATCTGCTGTTTTCTAGGTGCTTTAGCAGCAGGAGGAAGATGCATCAGAAGTATGTGGTAACCAGGACTTGAAGCAACACCCTGAATTGGGATGTAGGTGTCCCATGTGGCAGCTTATCCCACTGCACCAAATGGTTTCCTCAAGAAAAATAATTTTGATAAAGCCTCTTTTGTCACCTCTTTTGTAGTATCAACTGTTAGTGAATTGGTAAATTAGTGCTAAAATATAGTATTGTTTTATGAATGAATGCACAATGATGTTTGCATTATATGCAAATTAAAGAAAATGAGAATATATGACAGAATATACTATGTTATTATTATGTTAATCTCCCATGTTATTTCCATTATAAGTTTTACCATATTTATTGATCAGCATTTAAAGAACTATGCCATCATTTACAACATTAAAATGGTTATGAGAATTTTAGATGAATTGATATGCAGAAGTAGATTGATAGATTCAATGATGGAATTAATTCAGTTGGCAGATTCAGGTGGATAAACATCTTCTCCACCATGATTAGCTCAATAAAAGGAATTTTTATAAAATCCCCCAATCCCAGAAGAATAAATAGGGAAAGCATCCAATTTCAATGAGTGACTGCATTGTGTCACCCATTCTTTGGAAACTGAATTTAAAGCAAATTCATGTGAAAGCACAGTGTTGATGAGAAGCACAGTCATAATCTGACACATGGAACTCCCAGGACCCTGAGAAAAAGCATGGGTTTTATAGTGTCACCACAGAAGTAGAAGACAGAAACTTTAGCAGGAAAATATAATAAGAATCTTATGCTGTGGATTTGGATACACCTAAAATTGCTCCCTAAAATTGTGTTTATTAAACTACCAGAGTCAAATAGACACCAGGAAGGGATAAATCTATGTTTTTTAGAGCTAATAACATGCTTCCTAGTGCATCACTCTTCTAAGGAGGTGATAGCCATTGCAACCCTGTCAAAAGGCAAATTTAGAAAAAAAATGACAAATACATCCTGGGCTCCCAGTTCCCTGATCAGGGCCAGGTGGTGCCAGGACACCTGAATATTATCCCCCATAAGGCATGAATGCAAAGTTTTAAAATAAAGACTTTAAGACCTAACACTGCAATTTTTGAACATATCAATAGAGGCATTTTGTCAGTCAGATTTCTTGAAGGGTCAATATCTGTACAGCCACAAATGGAGAATCCCTGTCATTTTATTCCACTATATTCACAACAATATCATGATTACATCCTCCCTTTCTTCCAAGAGTACTAGATATTAGCACTAGAATATAGTACACTATATTCAAGGTACTAGATCAAGTGCCTTACTAGATCAAATTTAATTGAGATAAAAATCATAAGTTAAACTGAGAAATATAATGAGGAAATCAAGTACAAATCCAATTCAAGTGCATCATAAATCACAAATATAATTTTGCAAACCTATTTTGTATGGCCTTACACAATTCACAAAGTTTATCATTTCATGTCTAGAAATATTTGTTGCATTAATTGTGGAGTAATATCTAAGAGTGACATCATCAGCAGAGAATTCTGCTAATATATCATAGGAAAGAATTCTTTTTTACCTCAGAACCCAGTTGCTCTTGGAGATCACTCTGTACATGAAACAGAAAGACACTCACCCAGCTAAGTCCCTGATATGAATCCATTATTAGATGAATCCCTAAGGTGTTTTTATAGGGAAAGTATGGCATCAGCTCATCTCCCTTCAGGCCCATAACTGTCATTTCACTTGTGGAAGCAAGACAGCCTGAGTCTTGGCATCATGAAAAATAGGAGCCACCTCAGGGATAAATGAACTTTCCTGGTTTCTGGAGAGAGCAGAGGAGAGCAGCTGGGTTTCACTCTTCTCACCTGTGGACTCATTTCTCCAAGGCAGGCCTGCCTGGGCAGGTTGTATGCTCTCAGCCATTGACAACCAATAAAAGTAGAACAGTAGTTTTTACTTCAGAACAAGTACAAGCCACCTCTGATTTGTCAAGCTATCCCCATTGCTCCAGAAGCCACCTGGTGGCATCCCCATAAGTTCTCCTGTGGTTTCAGGTTCTCGGCAAAATAGTAAAGCACCTGTAAATCAGGAAACTGTGCCTGATGAATTCTGAGGAATAGTGATTTTTTTCCCCAGGGAACACATGCGTGAGTCAGGGAATCTGCACTGGTAGCAGAATTCAGGCTAAATTTCCTCTATTTAACTCCACTCCAGGCTAAGTGCATTTCTGGAGGACAGAAAGGATACCTGCATTTCACCTACACAGGTCATGGTCTGCACTATCCCCCAGATAACTTATACACATGTGGACCTCCAGTCCCCTTTGCCCTGTCACTTAACCATCAGTCTCCTCCGTCAATTTTACTCACAGGGCTTTACAAACTCTGAAGTAGAGGAACTAGATTTTATCAACTAACAAACTTTCTATTTCTCTGAAACCTAACAGCCATCTCTTTGCTATGACTTATCCATATGTGAACCTTTAAGCTAAGCAGAACTGTTACATCTGTAGTCCCATTTATCAATCCAGTACCATCTGATTTTGATGTTGTGACATTTTTCTTCTCAACAAGTAGATATGCATGTGGATAAAAACTCTGAGTCTTGCGTACATTCTGGTGGGCCTTTATGTATCCTCTTCTATTTACTCTGGAACAGTTATCCATCTGCTCTGTGTAAGGCCCACCTGTCATCCCAGAGATGAAGACTACTGAGGAACCAGATCAGTGAGGTCTTCACCATCAGGTTCACTGAATAGAGCTGTTGGCTCTCCTTCATTTATACTTGTTCTCACTTGTCCTGTTGCAGTTGTCTTGATCACAGGAAAACTAAGACTGATATAGTGGGAAACAAGTGGGGAATATTACCTTGATTGAAATACAACACTAATCTCTTCTTTATAGTCATTATTTTTCCATTTACTGAGAAAAACTTTCCCTATTCAATGTCATGAAATCAATGTATGTTCTAAATGTCCATTTTAAGAATATTCCATTTAATGTTATATACTTTCTGGACTTCAAGGACGATAGGGTATGTATCTCATGAGTTACCTTAATATGTAAGGCTATCCAGGGGCTTTTCACTCTTAACATTTTAGTTTTTAATTTCATTTTAATTGACAAATAATAATTGTGTATTTATGGAACATGATGTGATGCTTTGACTCATAGGTGCATTATATAAAAATGCAGTCAAGATGATTACCACATTCCTCACTATCCAATTTACTAATTTTAGATAAAATGTGTTTCTCAAAAAATGTATGTCTGCATGCATGTGTGTATGTATGAATGCATGTATGTATCTGAGAGACAGAGAAAGAAAGTTACAGAGGTTTTACTTCCTTCTTCACTCCCCAAATATACACAATGGCTGGGGCTGAAGCTGGATGAAGCTGTGATCCAGGAACTCATTACAGGTGTCAGGCATACTCTAACCCAGGCACTTTGATATGAGATGCAGTTATCTCAACCAGGATCTTAACTACCATACCAAATGCCTTACCTTAAATATCAATCATTTTAGCAAATGAGAAATACATCGTACATTATTTTCACATTTATTTTTCTTTATTTAAGACAGGATTACAGAGAAAGGGACTGAGGGAGGGAGAGAAAGAGGGAGAAAAGAAAGGAGGGAGGGAGGGGAGACAGAGAGAGAGAGAGAGAGAGAGAGAGAGAGAGAGAGAGAGAGAGAGAATCTTCCATTCATTTGTTCACTCCCCAAATGAAAACAGTTGTGGCTGGACCAGGCTGAAGCCTGGAGCCTGGAGCTTCTTCTGGGTCACCCACCTGCGTACAGGGCCCAAAACACTTGTGGCATCTTCCACTATTTTCCAAGGGCATTAGCAAAGATCTGGGTTGGAAGTGGAGTAGTTGGGACTTGAACTGGCACCCATATAGGATGTCCGTGTTTCCAGCAGAGGCTTAACCTGCCAGGCTACAAAACTGACTATAAAAATATATAATATATTACCAATGGTGGTCAACTTGCAGTGTAATAACTCATTAAAATGTTTTCTTTTATACTCAGTTGAACTTTGCATCCTTCAATAAACATCTTTCCTTTCCTCATCCCAACCTCATTCCCCTTGACAACCTGTGGTAGTCTCCATCCTTTTTTATTAATATCTCCAATGTGTACGTGACACATTTTTCAGGCTGCATGGGGTTATCTACACAGTTTTGCCATTTCATAGAATCATTGCAAGCAAGAACTTTGCTTTGTGAATTTGTTTTCAGTAGCTCAAGAAGCCCAAATAGAATTGCTTCTCAGATCTTATCATCCCCGAGATTATAGTTGGGGATAAAATCACCTCAAGTATTAAAGTTATTTATTTTTTAATATTTTATTTTTTAACTTTTATTTAGTAAATACAAATTTCAAAAGTACAGTTTATGGATTACAATGGCTTCCCCCCCTATAACTTCCCTCCCACCTGCAACCCTCCCATCTCCCACTCCCTCTCCCATTCTATTTACATCAAGATTCATTTACAATCATCTTTATATACAGAAGATCAATTTAGTATATATTAAGTAAAGATTTAATCAGTTTGCACCCACACAGAGCATAAAGTGTAAAATATCATTTGAGTACTAGTTATAGCATTAATTCAGATTGAACAACACATTAAGGACAGAGAACCTACATGAGGAGTAAGTGCACAGCGACTCCTATTGTTGACTTAATGAATGGACACTCTTGTTTATGGCATCAGTAATCTCCCTAGGCTCTAGTCATGAATCGCCAAGGCTATGGAAGCCTTTTGAGTTCACTGTCTTTGATTTTATTTAGACAAGGTCATAGTCAAAGTGGAAGTTCTCTCCTCCCTTCAGAGAAAGGTACATTATTATTCACATTGGAAGAGGACATGAAGATGGTGAGAAAGTTTGAGAAGGGGTAACAGAGGAAAGAAGGCTGCTCAAGCAGCAGTGATTTACTAAAACCTACTAAGTCTGTTTATATTTTCTGTAGCAGATGTTATTATCAAGTATACCATATATTTTTGTATTTATTTATAAACTGTTTGTCTTCCTCACTCATAAACTAAAGTGAGAACTCCCTGAATGCATAGATATGTGTCTATTTTTTTCATTGCTGATTCTCTACCACCTACCATTCACAGAGTAGGAAAGCTGTCATATATGCGAAGCCATTGAATGAAACTACTATGTTAATCAGTAATGACAGCAGTTACTGTGTAGCAACATGCACTAATCTCTGCCTAAGAAAGTTACATGCATTCTATTCTCTGAAAGCAATTTGCATGCATTTTTCTTTCTTAGTTTCAAAGCATCACCAAGTTACCCCATTATGAGAGCTCCCATAACTATATTGCAGGTTGGCAGAAAAAAGGGAAAGGAAATGGTCATGTGGAGAAGAGGCTATGCCTGTGGGTCACTTTACTTTATAATGGTATCGTCTTGTGAGAATTAACTCATTCTAGGACACAGGCATGAATCTTTCCAATAGTAGTGCTCCCCAATATGCTAACACCAGAATCCGTCTGAAAAATATTCAACATGGCACTATTGCCCCCTTGGACAAAACATCCACCTCATGAACCCTCAGGGGCATTCTCAGACCAAATTCAAACCATAGTGTCACATGATCCAGTAATCCAATTTCGGGGTATATATAGTAGGGTATTGAAATCAATATTTTATGTTTATTGTAGAATTATTAACAACATCCAAAAGATGAACTCAAGTATCCATTAATAATAGAATGAATAAGAAAATATGGTATATCGATAAAAGGGAATGCCACATGGCCTTTAAATAAAGAAGCTCTGTCATTCATTACATTAATAGAACTAGGAAATGTTATAGAAGTTGAAATAAGTCAAATACAGAAAGAAATACAATGTGAATTCTACTATATGTAGAAATAAATCAAGTTAATAATCAAGACAAAATAATTTTTAATTTATATTCTAAAGTCAAAATAAAAGGATGGAATTAATGAGAAAAAAATATCAAAATTTTGTGTGAAAGTAGAACCAGTAAAAAAATGGGGTGAGGGCTTATACAGGTGTATGAGGCTTCAAATGTATAGAATATAAGCAAACGTTTGTTTAAAATATAAATATGCAAGTATAAAATTAAATAAAACAAAGAATACTAATTTGGAAAACAAACACACATAACAAGTACAAATTTTAAAATGTTGACATTTACCACAAAGATAGATATACAACAAAACTAATTTTGAATTATTTCTCAAGACTCCCTTATAATGTATTTTACATGGAAACTTTATATTAAGGTTTGTAAAACACTAAATTTTCCTTTTGTAACAACTATAAAAGAGATGTTGTCTGAGGTTTGTGGCTACTCACATAGTATTCATATTTTACTTTTATATGTTCTTTTTAAAAATTTATATAAAGGGAAATAATTTCATCTATTTTACACACACAGTTTTTTTTTTTTATTTGAAAGACAGAGTTACAGAGAGAGTTAGAGAAAGAAAGAGAGGTCTTCCATCCACTGGTTCACTCTCCAGATGGCCGCAATGGCTGGAGCTGCGCATATCTGAAGCCAGGAGCCAGGAGATTCCTCCAACTCTCCCATGTGGGTGCAGGGGCACAAAGGCTTGGTCAATCTTCTACTGCTTTGCCATGACATAGAAAAGAGCTGGATCTGAAGTGGAGCAGCCGGGACACAAACCAGCACCTATATAGGATGCCAGCACTGCAGGCGATGGCTTTACCCACTAAGCCACAGTGCCAGCCCCACCAAATCCATTTCTTCCACTCACAAATTCCTTTCATGCCCAATTTGCAGTTCATCCCATTCCCAACTTCAACACTAGGAAACTACAAATATGCTTTCTGCATTTATAGAATATATATTTTTAAAAAAGACATGTAGATTCTGTGTCTAGCTTCTTTCACCTAGCATAATGTTCCAAAAATCCATTTTTGTTTTACATTTTGTTTGAGTAATAATTTCACTGAACAGATGCACCATAGTTTATCTATTTGCTCATTGAAAACATTCAGGTTTTTCAGTTTTATTTGAGTATTAATAAAGCTGTTATGTATATTCAGATTCAGATTCTTTGTGTGAATGTTAAGTTTTCATTCCCCTAAGATAAATAGCTGGGAACGCAACTTTTAAATTATACTCATATGGTGATGTGTGTTTATAAAACACAGCCATGATTTTTTTTTTTTACAGGCAGAGTGGACAGAGAGAGAGAGACAGAGAGAAAGGTCTTCCTTTTGCCATTGGTTCACCCTCCAATGGCCGCCCCTGCCAGTGCGCTGCAGCGGGCAAACCACACTGATCCAATGGCAGGAGCCAGGTACTTAGCCTGGTCTCCCATGTGGGTGCAGGGCCCAAGCACTTGGGCCATCCTCCACTGCCCTCCCTGGCCACAGCAGAGAGCTGGCCTGGAAGAGGGGCAACCAGGACAGAATCTGGCACCCCGACAGGGACTAGAACCCTGTGTGCCGGTGCCATAAGGTGGAGGATTAGCCTAGTGAGCCGTGCATGAATTTTTTCAAGAGCTGATATTCCAGCTTACATTCCAACCTGTAATTTGAGAGAGGTCTTGTCACTCCAAATCCTTGCTACCACTTTATATCATCAGCATAAACTTCAGTCAGTGCAATAGATTGTGGCAGTATCTGATTCTGTCCTTAATTTGTATTTCCACAAAGGCTAATGAACTTGTTTATTTTTCATGTACTTACTTCCTATATGTATATACCTACCCCTTTATGAAATGTATGTTCATGTATTTATCCATTTCTAATTGGACTTCCTATTTTCCTACAAATGAGTTGAATATATATATATATATATATATATATATATATTGAATATATATATATAAGGTGTATATAGTGTGTATATGTATATATAGTATCTATATACACACACATACATACTAGATACATGTACTTTTTGAGACATGTGATTTGCAAATGTTTTCACCCAGTTAGTAGGTAGTATTCCTTTTTTTGTAACACTGTAAATGCATACTGAAACATTCAGCTATCATTTATGTACACAATTGTTTCTTACCTCAGTCAGCCGTTTTTATATGTACAAATTTTGAATCTCTGTCATTTTGTAGATATATAATTATATATTCCTTGTCAATTGGTCTTTTTGTCATTATGAAATGTTATTTTTTATCCCTAGCAATATGCCATGTCCTGAAATCTATGTTGCTTCTTATCAATATAATCAGTCTAGCTTACTAAGATTAGTGTTTGCAAGGTATTCTATTTTTTAATTTGTCTGTGTACTGATATTTAATTTAATTTTCATTTATTTTAGAAATATAAATTCTTTAGCATATAGTTGGAATGGCTTTTTTTCTTCAGTATGAAAACTGAGTTAATTGGAATGTTTACAGCCTTTATAGTTAACGTAATCACCAGTAAGACTTTTAGTGTTTGATTGTACTGTATATTTGTTGTTTTTGTTATTGCTTACTAAGTTTTCTTTCTTGATTCAGCTAATTGAGTTTATTTATTCACTGAGGATATGTTTTGTCCTAGCTATTTGTTTATGTGCTTTAGCCCTTTATTCTTTTTAAAATATGATTTTCTATGCATTAATATAACCACATTTACCTTATCTCAGTCTATTTGTTAAGCATTTTTATTTATTTATGGGCATGCAGGGATGGAGATGAGGGTGAGAGCTAGAGTGAGAGCAAGAAAATCAGAAAGAGTGTGTGTGTGAGGGAGAGAGAGGGAGAGAGAGAGAGAGACATCTCCCATCAGCAGGCTTCTCTCTCAAATACCAAAAATGCTCATGATTGGGCTAATTCCAAAGTGGTAACTGGACTGAAATCCAGATCTCCCACATTGGTGGCAAGGACCCATCAATTTGAGTCATCAGTTGTTTCTGCCCAACTGTGTACACCAGATGGAAACTGGAATCAGAAATCAAAGTAAGATTCAAACCATTATGTTAAAGGGAGGGAGAGAGAGAGAGAGAGAAGGACAGGGAAAGGGAGGGGAAGGGAGGGGAGGGGAGGGGAGGGGAGGGGAGGGGAGGGAAACAAAGGGAAGGGAAGGGAGGGGAGAGAAGGGGAGGAGAGGGGAGTGGAGCAGAGGGGAGAGGAGGGAAGGGAAGGGAAGGAAAGGGAAGGGAAGGAAAGGGAAGGGAAGGGGAAGGAAGGGAAGGGAAGGGAAGGGAAGGGAAGGGAAGGGAAGGGAAGGGAAGGGAAGGGAAAGGAAGGGAAGGGGAGGGAAGGGAAGGGAAGGGAAGGGGAAGGGAGGGGAGGGGAGGGAAAGGGAGGGGAGGAATACAAGGAGACAGACATTCTATAGGCTAGGTCACTCCACAGATGCTGGATGATGACAATACACAGAGCTGGTCCAGGCCAGAAGATGGCAAATCAATCCTAGCCACCTCTGTGGGTGACAGAGAATCAACTATTTGAGCCATCACCTGATGCCTCCCAGAGTTTGCACCAGCAGGAAACTGCAATCAGGAGTGGAACTGGGACTCCAATCCAGGCCCTCCCATAAGGGATGCAGCTGTCTGAAGAGGTATCTTAATCGCTGTGACAAAGGCCTGCCCCATATGTATTTTATTAATTCCAAAACTCATTGTTACTATTGTTACATTAAATGGATAAATGTGTATTGAAAGAATTTTAAAAATAAGAGAAACACATTTTATATTTACCTATGTATTTACCATTTCTGGGCTCTTTATTTCTTTTTTGTGGATCTGGATTTCCATTTGGCACAAATTTCCTTCAATTTACAATAAGTATTTGTACAATAAAATTTTGTCAAATTATTGTGTAATTTGTAGCAGATAATTTTTTCATATTTGTATACCTGAAAAAGCATTTCATCATATATATGAAAAATATATATGTGTGTGTACACAAATATATTTATCTATAAAATACATATATATGTTTCATACATATGTTTCTACTTTTAAACTAAATATAGATGTTATGGTGAGTCTTTCACTCTCATTGTTGGAACTTGGAAACCTCCCAGTTTGGGGAATGGTTTTATCTTGGGCTTCCTAGTTTCACCTGACTCACACACACTTTAATATCCACCAATGCAGAGACCCTTATGCAGATTTATGTAGATCTTTCTCTGGATAGCTTCCTTCTTCCTGATCCATGTCTCCCAAATCACACCTGCTTCAGCCTCTGACAACACAAGGTCTACTCAGCCCAGAAGAACCACCTTAGTTTCCATCCTCCTGAGCTACCTTCTTCTAACAGAAATGGGTCCTCTTTTATAGGGGTCTCTTGTTTTCTTGCTCAAGGATTATGGCCCAACAGATACTGCTGTTGCCCAGTATCTGTATGCATTGGTCTCATTTTTCTGTGCTCTTACTGTTTACGGTGGGAAGAAAAATCTGGTACCAATTACTTCAACAAGGCTCAAAATGAAAAAAGGCAGGTTGGCACCATGGCTCACTTGGCTAATCCTCTGCCTGTGATGCTGGCACCCCGGGTTCTAGTTCTGGTTGGGGCACCAGATTCTGTCCTGGTTGCTCCTCTTCCAGTCCAGCTCTCCACTGTGGCCCAGGAAGGCAATGGAGGATAGCCCAAATGCTTGGGCCCTGTGTCTGCATGAGAGACCGGAAGGGGACACCTAGCTCCTTGCTTTCGATTGGTGCTGTTCATGGGCCACAGCAGCCATTTGGGGGGGTGAAGCAATAGAAAAGGAAGACCTTTCTCTCTGCTTCTCTTTCTCTGTCTAAATACCACTTGTTCTCCTTGATAGGTGACAACTAACTGAGCACCAATAAGGAAACCTGTTAAAGTGAAATGAACACTATGAGAAACGGTGACTTGATCAGCCCTCGCCCTGACTGTTGATGAGCAACTTGATATGTTATCCCTCTTAGTATTTTTTTGTTTGTTCTACTTGATACTTTTGGTTGAATACTGTAATCAATACACAATTCTTTTTAAGTGCTGAAACTTAACTGAAAAGTGATCATTGTTAAATATAAAAGTGGGAATAAGAGAGGGAAGAGATGTGCAATTCGGGACATGCTCAAGCTGACTTACCTCAAATGGTAGAGTTAGAAACATACCAGGGGATTCCAATTCAATCCCATTAAGGTGGCATGTACCAATGCCATCTCACTAGTCCCAGTGATCAATTTCTGTTCACAATTGATCATAATGATAGGACTAAGAACCAAAGGGATCACATAAACAAGACTAGTGTCTGCAAATACTAGCTAATAGAATCAAAAAGGGAGAGAATGATCCAACATGGGAAGTGAGATACACAGCAGACCCATAGAATGGCAGATGTCCTAACAGCACTCTGGCCTCATAATCAGCCCTTAAGGCATGTGGATCCAGCTGAAAAGCCCATGAGAGTATTTCAGGCATGGAAAGCCAAGACACTCTGGAGAAAAAAACAAAATGACCTAAATGAAAGATCTCCACGAGTGAGATCCCAGTGGAAAGAATGGGTCATCAAAGAAGGAGGTACCTTTCTCTGAAGGGAGGAGAGAACTTCCACTTTGACCATGGCCTTGTCTAAAAATGATCAGAGTCAGTGAACCCAGGGGGCTTCCATAGCCTTGGCAACTCATGACAAGAGCCTAGGGTGATTACTGAGGACATTAACAAGAGTGTCAATTTGTTAAGTCAACAACAGGAGCCACTGTGCACTTACTCCTCATGTAGGATCTTTGTCCTTAGTGTGCTGTACATTGAGATCTAATGCTATAACTAGTACTCAAACAGTATTTTTCACTTTATGTTTCTGTGTGGGAGCAAACTGTTGAAATCTTTACTTAATGTATGCTAAACTGATCTTCTGTATATAAAGAGAATCAAAAATGAATCTTGATATGAATGGAAGGGGTGAGGGAGTGGATAGGGGGAGGGTTGCGGGTTGGAGGGACGTTATGGGGGGAAGCCATTGTAATCAATATTCTGTACTTTGGAAATTTATATTCATTAAATAAAAGTTAAAAAAAATCAACACACACACACACAAAAAAACAAAAAAATAAATAAATAAAAAACAGAATGTAATGTCACTTTCCATCTTCCTTTCCCTTCCCTCTATCCTTACTCACTGCCACTTTCCCTTGTGTTTCCTTTATTAGTTGTCTTTTGATTTTTATAATGACATACTTTCAATTTACTTTATAAACACAAGTTCAGCCCTCTACTAAGCAAACAAATTGAGAAGTAGAGGTCGTTAGGTTGATAAAGTTCTAGCACCCTGGGCACCTCTATAGACAATGTAAAATCTAATGTTAACAGCGAAACAAAACCTAAGCTCAAAAGTGGGACTTTCTACTGGATCACATACACATAAGCCAAAGCCTTATTGCCTCTTATCAAGTAATATCTTTTTTTAAAGATTTTTATTTATTTGACAGGTAGAGTTACAGACAGTGAGAGACGCAGAGAGAAAGGTCTTCCTTCCATTGGTCACTCCCCAGATGGCTGCAACGGCACGAGCTACTCCGATCTGAAGCCAGGAGCCAGGTGCTTCCCCCCTGTCTCTCGTGTGGGTGCAGAGGCCCAAGCACTTGGGCCATCCTCCACTGCCTTCCTAGGCCACAGCAGAGAGCTGGATGGGAAGAGGAGCAACCTGGGACTAGAACCTGGCACCCATATGGGATGCCAGCTTGACAGCAGAGGATTAACCTAGTGCACCACCACACTGGCCCCTCAAGTAATATCTTTATTTTGCATCCATATTCCACCTGCCAAATGGAGTTCTCTGAATGTCTTCTGGTTTTGAGTTTTGTCTGATTCATGAATCTCTTAAATGCTTAAATAAATAAACTCTATTAAATTTATTTTCCTGAATAAGTTTATTTTCACAACAAGATTTGAGAAATTTTATTTCTCATGACCACCCCAGCACTATTCTTTCATCCTCCTCATGTTGTTGGTTGAGCAGACATAGTCAGTCATGCGAGCATCCTGGATGTCATTCCAGAACAACCAGAAAACATACTAGATCCTTAGAAACACATACCAAGTGACTGGAGACCACCCAAACACTACTAAATTCATAGAAGACACACCCCCCCCTTTTTTCCCAGTGTCTGGATTGTGAATATTCCACTGGACACTCCAACACCACATCACACAAGTGCCCTTAACTGAATGTTCTTTATACTATAACAAAATTATGACTATGTGGGCATTATCAGAACAAGTCAAAGATGTATTATGTTTCAAGCAAATTTTCTGTAAACTTCTGAGCAGGAGTCATTATTTTTGACCAAGAAGAGGAAAATGCCACAAAGGATGTAAAATTTAGAAACTAACTTGAAGACTAGTTTTTCCTGCAACAATTATAGGCCATGAAAAATCACTGTGCCTTAAACTTCAGAAAGCTATAGAAGAGTTTAGGGCATGTTTTCAAAGATGCTTTAGCTCTTAGTATTTAGAAACATTATATAGAGTGTCATGTTATGCTTTACCATAAAACAAATGTAATTGTATTCAGGCACTAATATCATCATTAGAAAAAAGTATGCCTTAATTTTGAAGCACAGTCCCAAATACAGTTTTCTGCAGCTCAAAACTGCATTTGGTGGAAAGTTTGATCAACTCTATTATCCTTCTCAGGCCTTAGCATCAACACCTGACAAACAGCACATTTTAAGTCCTTTCTAACTTCAAGATGCATGCATAGGGAAGTGTCAAACAGTCCCCCAAAGCCCTGCTCAGCTTTCACATGAACAAATAATGATACAGTTACTCTGAGAGAGTGGTTAAAATTTTTGTGCAAATATGTAATGTGTAAATTGCTTATTGATGTATAAACTACCTAATGAAACACACAAACTATTTACATAAAGTTTCAGGAATTATTACAAAATGAATGTTCTAAGGCAACCAAGAAATAGAACCAATGTTGTTCATGATTCCAAAAGTCATTTTATTCTTCTGTCATTCTCAAGGCAAATCAGGATATGTAGCCAATGTTATAGATCACTTTTTTCTATTTATAACAGGAAAATATTTAAAGAAAAATTTAAACACATAAAATAAAAACATATATCCAAAATTTATCAAAAATCTAAGTTACTTCTAATCATGTGCCCTTTTTTTTTTCTAAATACATTTAAATGCACTGTCTCTATTATTTAAATATTTTTAGGTTTTCTTTTTCTTTAATTTATTTCTTAGCATTTTATTTATATAAGTTGAACAAATTTCATGTATTTCATATATACAGATTTGGAAGCCCAGTGATATTTCCCAAACTATCCTCCCTCATGCCCATACTCATACTTTCCCTTTATTATTCTTTTTATGTTTATAATGACATACTTTCAGTTTATTTATAATCATAAAATGAGCCGTCCTCTAAGCAAAGAACTCAAGAAAAAGCAAGAGAAAAAGTTTCACAACAGTAGAGAGAAGCGCTATGAACAATAACAAATTCTCAAAATGCCACTTTTGTTAACACTCATTACATTTTTTGTACTCTATTTGTTACTACAGAACATACAAAACAAGATATTTGTTTTTGGTACTTGCTTATTTCACTAAATGTAATTGTTTCTAGTTGCATTCGTTTTGTTGTGAAAAACAAGACTTCATTCTTTTATATGGCTGAGTAATATTCCATAGTGTATCTATACCACATTTTCTTTACCCATTCATCAGACAATAGGCATCTGGGTTGATTCATTATTGTTTTTACACTCAGTTACTGTTTATAGCTTTTGTCTATATTCTTACTACACTACGGTCTTATTGATTTTTACTTCTTAAACTTCTTCCTGGGCGAAGTATTAACCCTTTTTACTGTAAAGTATTTGAAATATGTTGTCTCAAATACTGAAACTAAAAAAGACAAAAAAAGGAGGATAAAAGAGCGTGAGAGAGAAGTGGAGGGATGGAGGAAGGGGTAGCATCACATTTTAAAATTGTATCTACAGATTATATTGAATCTGTTAAAAAACTATCAATAATTAAAATTAAAATTATTCAAAACACTTCAAAATTTAAAAAATGCTTTGAACTTGCTTTATAATCACAGGCTTTGTGGTTCACTAAATACTGAGTTCAGCCAGGAAAAAATAGAAAGACTCTGATGGATATCTGGGCTGATTCAATATCTTAGCTATATTGAATTGAGCTGTGAGAGAAATGGCAGTGCAGATAATCCTGTCATATGAAGATTCCATTTCTTTAGGCATATTCTCAGGAATGGGAAGGCCACGTCATATGGTAGATATGTTTCAGATTTCTGAAAAATCTCCATACTGCCTTGCATAAAGTTGTACTAGTTTGCATTTCCCTAATAGTGTATTAGGGTAATTGTTTTACATATCTTCACCAGAAATTGTTTTTTGGATGATATTCATTTTGATGTGAGGTGATACACTGTGGTTTTTATTTGCTTGCCTCATGTCTAGGCATCCTGAGCATCTTTTTTGTTGTTGTTCATGTGATTGATGACAGTATTTCATTCTTTGAAAAACACCTCTTTGTTTCCACAAAAAAAGTGAAGATACAACTGGCAGAATGAAAGAAAAGATTTTCAAACTACTCAATGGTAAAGAATTAATATCCAGGGGCTGGTGCTGTGGCGTAGCAGGTTAATGCCCTGGCCTGAAGCGCCGGCATCCCATATGGGCACCAGTTCTAGTCCTGGCTGCTCCTCTCCTGATCCAGCTCTCTGCTAAGGCCTGGGAGAGCAATGGAGGATGGGCCAAGTCCTTGGGCCCCTGCATCCATGTGGGAGACCTGGGGGAAGCCCCTGGCTCCTGGCTTCAGATCAGTGCAGCTCCAGCCATTGCAGCCATCTGGGGAGTGAATCAGTGGATGGAAGACTTCTCTTTCTCTACCTCTCCTCTCTCTGTGTAACTTTGATTTTCAAATAAATAAATAAATCTTAAAAAAGAATTAATATCCAGAATTTATAAAGACCTAAAGAAATTCAATAAAACAAAATTAACAATCCAGTTAAGAAATGGGCAAAGGCCATGAATAGCCCTGACTCAATTTTTTTTTTATTTTTATGTTTCTCCTTCATTTGTGTTGCAGTTAATTTATACATTTATCAATTAAAACTTATGTGTTCAAAAGAGATGTGAATTTATTGTTCTTAATAAAGAGATACAGCTGGTGAATATGTAAATGAAATGTGACATTGGAGCTTTATTTTTAATTTTAGATTTTTACTTTTATTAATAAAAATAAATTATTTAAAGTATTTCATAGATACATTTCTTTTTTATGCATGAATTTTATTTATTTATTTATTATTAAAATATTTTTTAACTTTTATTTAGTAAATATAAATTTCCAAAGTACAGCTTATGGATTACAATGGCTTCCCCCCATAACTTCCCTCCTACCCACAACCCTCCCATCTCCCACTCCCTCTCCCATTCCATTCGCATCAAGATTCATTTTCATTATCTTTATATACAGAAGATCACTTTAGTATATATTAAGTAAAGATTTCATCAGTTTGCACCCACACAGAACATAAAGTGTAAAATACTGTTTGAGTACTAGTTATAGCATTAATTCACATTGAACAACACATTAAGGACAGAGAGCTTACATGAGGAGTAAGTGCACAGTGACTCCTATTGTTGACTTAACAAATTGACATTCTTGTTTATGGCGTCAGTTTATGGCATGGAAAGCCAAGACACTCTGGAAAAAAAAACCTTAAATGAAAGATCTCTGCGAGTGAGATCCCAGTAGAAAGAATGGGCCATCAAAGAAGGAGTTACCTTTCTCTGAAGGGAGGAGAGAACTTCCACTTTGACTATGATCTTGTCTAAATAAGATCGAAGTCGGTAAACTCAAAAGGCTTCCATAGCCTTAGCAACTCATGACAAGAACCTAGAGTGACTACTGATGCCATACATACACTTCTAAGAATATAGCCATATTCCATTTCCCCCTTCCCTCAGTCTCCCCTCCTTCCTTCCTATTTTCCTCTAATTTGTGCAAAATTATCTTTATGATCACAGGCTTAATGTACCACTAACCACAATCTTCAACAAGTTACTCAGTAGAAAGATCAGTGTTCCCTAGGAATATACACAAGTTCTGTAAGCAATAGTCACATCAAAATACGTCAGTTTCATTCTTATATTTTTTGTATTCTGTGTTAACTAGTGTATTTCAGAGAAAGCATATATATTATTCATCATTTGGGGGTTGGATTATTTCACTAAGCATTACAGTCTCCAGTTGTATCCCTTTTGTTGCAAAATACATGATTTATTTCTCTTTCATGGCTGAATAGTATTCCACTGTGTATAAATACTACCTTTTCTTTATCCGGTCATCCATGGACATCTACAATGCATTAATATCTTAGTTACTGTGAAATGAACTGCTATAAACATGGGGATACAAATAACTCTTTCATATGATGACTTCATTTCCTTTGGGCAAATTCCCAGGAATGGTTGCTCTACCATTGGGTTGGTTTCCAGATTTCTGAGGAATCTACATTTTTGTCTTCCATAATGGTTGCACTAGTTTATATTCCCACCAAAAGTCTACTATGATACTTGCTTCTACACATCTTTGCAGGCATTTGTGATTTTTATTGTTAGGTGATAGTCATTATAATTGGGTGAGTTGATCTCTCATTGTGGTTTTATTTGTATTGCACTAATTCATGATTCAGAACATTTTTCATTTGTCTGTCAACCATTTGTATTTCATCCTTTGAAAAATACTTGTTCATGTCCCTTGCCCATTTATTTTTTATTAAAAGTATATTTAATTTAAGTTAAAAGTTTCATATGTTTCATAAATTTCTTTATACCACTGAAGAAACATAGTGGACATACCACACCTTCCCTCCCACTCATGCTCCAATCCTTCCTCTCCTTCCCTCTTGAATTCCCACTCTTAATTTTTACAATGATCTTTTTTAGTACACTTATTACTCATATAGTTAAAGCTACCCTAAGTAAAAGAGCTCAACAAGTAGTATGAAGAGAAAACAAAGTAAAACAAAAATACTGTTCCTCAATGAAAGAGCCTAGGACTATAAATCATCACTGATTCTCAAAATGTCTATTACATTTCAATAAACACAGCTTTCAAAAAAAATGAAATCCTATCTTTTGCAACAAGATGGTTGCAACTGGAAACCATTATGTTTACTGAATTAAGCCAGTCCAAAAAGGCAGATTTCATGTTTTCCCTGATCAAAGGTAATGAATAGAGTACCATGTCCATTTCTTAACTTGATTGTTGTTGAGTTTCTTGAAGTCTTTATATTTTTTAGATATCAATACTTTTATCAGATGCATTGTTTATCATTTTTCTATTCTGTCAGTTGCCTCTTTTATATTTAACCTCACCCTCCACAATAAAGTTTCTTCTGTGTCTCACAAAAAAAAAGTTTCTTAGATGTTTTATCACTATTTTTCATAACTTTCTCTTTTTTATCCCTTTCTATGTAAGTAGCCTGCATTGGATATTTTCATATATTTAACTGGTTCAATATCCACAAAAATTAAATGAAAAAAATGCTAAATGCCACTAGCCATCAGGGAAATTCAAATCAAACCTGTAGTGAGTTTTCATTTTACTCCTGTCAGAATGGCTGTTATTCAAGAGACAGTGTAACATGCCTGTGAGGATGTGGAGAAAGGGATACATTTACACACTGTTTGTGAACATGTAAATTAGTGCAGTCCCTGTAAAAAATAGTATGGAGATTCCTTTAAAAATCTAAAAATAGATTTGCCATATGATCCAATAATTTCACTCCTGGATATATGCAGAATGGACACAAAAATAGTATGGAGATTCCTTTAAAAATCTAAAAAATAGATTTGCCATATGATTAAAAAATTTCACTCCTGGATATATGCAGAATAGACACAAAAATATTGGCTTAAATATACCTGCTCTACCATGTGAATAGCATCACTGTTCATAATGCAAAAATGTAGAATCAACTAATCAAATGAAGGGCTAAAGATATTTGTATACACACATCACACACACAAAGCACACCCAAATAAAATGTTAATGTAAGACAAAAGGATGAAAATCCAACAAATGCAGGAAATTGATTGGAATTGGAGGACAAATGTTTAGTGTAATAAATCAGACACAGAATGAATGATACCATATGTTATCTGTTAGGTGGGATATACATTTAAAAAAATTATGTCTGAATATGTCAATTGTGCTGCACATACTGTATTTTTCAACCATTTTTAAAGCACGCATCTAACAAATTGATAGAAATTATTTAATAGTAGTTTTAATTACTTTATGACTACTTTAAATTTACTTCACATCAGTAAAGTTGAACATTTATTTTTCTTTCATGATTATGTGATTTTTTTACTCATTTTTTGTGTTGCTTTTCCTTGGTAGTGTCAATTTGTATTTCTCATTTTTGTATATTTTGAATATATTTTACCTTTTTATATATATTAGGTTTTTTTACATTTACTTTAGTAATTTTAATATTCAAGATGATGTGTAGTTACAAACCTAAGAAGATAAGTATATTCTCTAGTTCCCGCCCTCCCTCACTCTCTCCAACACTCCTTCCTTCTACCTTTCATTTTCTTCTTACTGGTTTTTGAGATAACATATTTTAAATTTACATTACAGAAAATATGTCACAGAATAAGTAGTTTAATGAATAAAAAAAAGCCCTTACTTTAGTGGGAATATAGGCAGCAGATATCAATAGTTGAGTGTACAATTGACCATCTCACCCATGCACAGTTTTTTTTCCAATTAGTCATTCAGAACTTCAATGAAATAGAACAAATGCCAATATAACAATTACATATTTCCACTGTGTTTAAAAATAATAATTAAGTTCATTTAGATGTTAAAGTGTTATCTTGCAGCAGTTTATGCACAAAATAATTTTGTGGAATTTGAAATGCAAATAATTATGCATCGCAGATTTTTGTACTCTCTTAGTTACCACAGATTAGAATAAAACCTATGATATTTGTCTATTAAGGACTGGGTTATTTAACTATGTATAATGTTTTCTAGTAGCATTCATTTTGTTAAGATAGGGTTACATTCTTTTTAAGGCTGAATAATATTCCATCGTGTATATGCACCACATTTTTCTCTCTCTAGTCATGAATTGATGAGCATCTGGGTTGATTCCATATCTTAGCTATTGTGAATTAAGCTGCAATAAACTTAGAGGTAGAGATAATTCTTTCATGTGCTGTTTTCATTTTTGGGGGGTAAATGCTCAGGAGTAGGAAGGCCAGATCATTTAGTGGATCTACTTTCAGTTTTCTGCAGAATTATCACAGCATTTTCCACAATGGCTGTTCTAGTCCACATTCCCCTGAACAGTGGATTACAGATTCTTTTCCTCACATCCTTACCACCATTGATTTTTTTTTCATTTTTGTATAAGAGACATTCTAACTGGGGTGAAGTTAAGCCTCATTGGGGTTTTTCTTTGTATTTTCCTGTTGGTTACCGATCTTGAGCATTGTTTTCTGTATCTTTTGACCAATGGAATTTTCTTTTTAAAGAAATGTTTGTTCAAATCCCTTGAATACTTACTTGATTGTTTTTTGTTGAGTTTCTTGAACTCTTTATAGATTCTGGGCATTATTCCTTAGCAATTTCATAGTTTCCAAATATGTTTTCCCATACTATCAATTGACTCTTCAATTTGTTAAATGTTTCCTTTGCAGTGAGTCTTAGCTTGATGTAATCCCATTTGTCTATTTTTGCTTTGATTTTTCTGTGCTTCTGGTGTCTTTTACAATAATTAATTTTATATTCCAATGCTTTGCAAAGTTTCCCAAGAATTCTCCTCTAGTTATTTGATGGTATCAGGTCATAGATTTATATTCTTGATCCATTTTGGGTTGATTTTTGCTTAAGGTCTAGGTACAAGTCTTTTTTCATATTTCTGAAGGTGGAGGTTAAATTTCCTCAACAGCATTGGTTCTATAGACTGTCCTTTCTTCAGGGATTGATTTTAGCCCTTATCAAAGAATAATGTCTACAGATGTGTGAATTGATTTCTGGGAGTTATATTCAGTTCCATTGGTCTGCAAATATATTTTATTGCCAGTAGCAGGCTCTTTTGAATATAACTGCCCTGTAGGGTGTCTTAAAATCTGGTGTTATGATGCCTCTGTCTTTATTTTCTTTTTGGATAAGATTGTGTTATCTATTCAGGATCTCTTTTGTTTATATTTGAAATTTAGCACCATTTTTTTTTCTAGGATCACATTGAATCTATAAACTGCTGTCAGTAGTATTTTCATTATGATTGTATTAATTGAACCAATCCACAGACAAGGAAATTGTGTTTCATTTTTTGTTTCCTGTTATTTCTTCTTACAAGTTTTGAAATTTTTATTTTAGGGCTCTTTCACCTGCTGCTTCCTAAGGTGTCAGAAAGCTGAACTCAACACCTGAGCTTAAACTTGAATGAAGGCACCCTAATAAGAGATACAGAAATTCAAAAAGGCATCTTAACAACTATGGCAAATGCTTATGCTCCAATGACTTATCTCTTTTTTAAAACTTTTTAAAATTATTTTTCTTTCTTTGAAAAGTATACTTACAGAGAGGGAAAGACAGAGAGAGAAAAAATGAGAAAGAGTGAGAAAGAGAGAATGAGCAAGAGAGAGGTCTTCTATTTGCTGGTTCACTCCCCAAATGGCTGCAATGGCCAGGACTGGGCTCAAATAAAGCCCAGTAGCTTTTACTGGGCCTTCCACATGTGTTCAGTGGCCCAAGTACTTGGCTCATCTTTAGCTGTTTTCCCAGGCTCATTACCATGTAGCTAAATGAAAGTGCACAGTCAAGACTCAAACTAGTGCCCACAAAAATTCCAGCATCACAGGCAGCAGCCTTACCCACTAAACCACATTAGTTCAAGTGTCATTACTTTTATACCAATTGTTTTCATGTTGTTTAGAAATATTTTGCAGCATAGTATTGATTTCATTAAATATTATTTCCATTAATTGCCCATAGTGTTTATTTAGTAATGTGAATATATGACATTCTTGTTAATCCTATCAATGTGGATAAATGCAGTAGCATATTTTCTACTTTGATTCCTGGTGTAAAGTATAAAAACATCATTCATTTCAAATTTAGAACCAGTAATCTTCTTACCCCCTAAACAGATCAATAAGCTAAATGGAGAGTGAATCAATAATAAAAACCCTCCCAATAAAGAAAGTCCAGAAAGGACAGCCTCACTTCTGAATTGTATCTAACAATTAAAGAATGAATTCAAATTCTTCTCAAGCTATTCAAAATAACTGAAATAGAGGGATTCCTCCCTAACTTCTTCACTGAAGCCAATTTCACCTTAGTTCCTAAACAAGAAAAAAAGTTGCAATAGAGAAAAATAATTATAGGGGCTGGTACCATGGTGTATTGGGTAAACTGCCATCTGCAGTGCCGGCTTCCCACTTTGGCGCTGGTTTGAGTTCAGTCTGCTCCACTTCTGACCTAGCTCTCTTCTGTGGCCTGGGAAAGGAGTAGAAGATGGTCCAAGTCCTTGGGCCTCTGCAACTGCATGGGAGAACCAGAAGAATATCCTGTCCCCTGGCTTCGGATCAGTGCAGCTGTGGCCATTACAGCCAATGTGGGGAGTGAATCAGGGAATGCAAGACCTCACTTTCTTTCTTTCTTTCTGTAACACCAACTTTCAAGTAAACAAATAAAAGCTTTTCATTTATACAGAAAGGGAATTATAGACCAATTTCCCTGATGAACATAGACACAAATATCCTCAACAAAATACTAGTGAATCAAATCTAACAACACATTAGAAAGATCATTCATCCCTGGTATTCAGGGATGGTTCAACATTCCTAAGTCAATAAATGTGATGCATCCCATTAACAAATTGACTTACATAAACCATATGATTATCTCAATAGATACAGGAGAGCTTTGGATAAAATACACATCCTTCCTTGATGAAACCCCTAAGGAAATTGGGTATAAAATGAATCACATCATTTTACCTTGGAAAGTGTGGAAAAGGTAAAGTTTCTGAAAAATTTGATACAGAGAGGTGAACAAGCACTTCTATTGAGCATGTCTAGGCACAGGCATGGTCAGTGACAAGTGGACACCAATAAAGTCCTTAAGTCTATATTATCACAAAGGTTGCTTAGTAAACAATTAAGGCCTGACTACAGAGACACACTGTGGAACTGAGATAGCTAGAATCTTCAGGATTTCAGGCCAGCTGATGAGTCAAGTAAAGCTCACAAATTCCAATAACTAGAAAAATGAGACATTGGATTTCCTATAGCAGCTCACAGCTGTGGCTAGGAGCTTCCTATGGGTCTCCTACTTGGATTCAGGGGCCCAAGATTTTGGGTCATCTTGTGCTTCTTTCCCATGGAAAATTAACAGGGAGCTGAATTGGAAGTGGAGCAAAAATTACTCAAACTGGTGCTCTTATGGAATTACAGAACTGCAGACTATGACTACTAGGCCACAGTGCCAACCACAGATATTGTCCTGACTTCTCTGATTCTCCATTATTTTGATGGAGGTGTCTGAGACACTGGAGAGAAACAATCCCACAGGTGACTGTGGCAAGAGATTGTTGCACCAGCATGAGGATGTGAGCCTGATTCACATAGAAGTCTTTGCTCATAGTCTTTACCCTAGGCTATGGGCCCACCTGTAAAAGTTTTCCAGAACTCTTGACCCCATCTAGTACACACCTCTGGATTTGTTGGAAGATACAGGCATCCCACCATACCTAGGGGCAGATTCCTAAGTACAGAGACTTTAGAGGAGATATCAACAAGTGTTTTCTACATACACATGAAATTAAGCATAAAAATACAAGGAACATGAATGAGGGAGATAATATGACTGCAAAAGGAACACAATGATATTTCAGTGTTAGACTGTGCAGATGAGATTGATGAAATGCCTGAAGAGGAAGTTTAAAAATGTAAGGCTCCTCAGAAACACACAGAAGGAATCACAAGAGTTAAAGAAACCTGTGAATGATATGGGTAAGAAATTAGGCTAAGAAAAAATTAAAGAAAAATCAAACTGAAATATTATGAATAAAAAATTTAATAAGTAAAAAGAAACAGTGGAAAACTTGAAAAACAGACTCAGTAAGGTAGAATAAACAATGTCTGAGCTGGAAGAAAAAGGTTTTGAAATTGATAAAAAGAAAGGACATTTTAAAATTTAGAAAAATAAAAAAATGCCCCAGGATCTACAGGATACCATTAAAGACAAAATATACTGGTCCTATGCATTCCTGTAGGAATGGAATAGCAGAATGACTTTGAGAACTTATTTGGTGATAGAATAACAGGAAATTTTCCTAATTTTGTTAAATATATGGATATCCAAGTACAAGAACACATGGAACTGCAAAGAGTCACATTCAGAGAAGATCTTTACCATGACACATTATATTCAAATTTTCAAAGGTAAAAACACAAAGAAAACATCCTAAAATGTACAAGGGAAGTATCAGCTATCTTGTAACAGATCTCCAATTAGATTGACAATAAGACTCTCATCAGAAAACCAACAGGTTAGGAGAGATGGAGAGATATAGTCTACATCTTACACAAAATAAAACCTCAAAAGCCCAAAACACTGCATTGAGTTCTTATTTATACAAGAAGATAAAATAAGCATCTTCTTAAAAAACTAGAAATTTGCCACCATTTGTCCAGCCTCACAAGTGATACTTAAGTATTTATTACACAGAAAAACAAAGAAAGATGATCAGCATCCTGAAAGAATGGAAAGGCATAAATTTAATAATCCAAATGTGATCCAAAAGAAACAATAGGAATATTTATGGAAAAATGTCAGGACTAAGACATTACTTAGTAACAATGACAAAGCATGTAAGTAGACTGAACACTCCAATTTAATGTTACAGAGTGGCTGAATGGATTAAAAAGCAAGTCCAATTTATATGCTGTCTACAAGAAAAACATCTCACAAAGAGAAAAACAGATCAAAAGTGAAAGGATTGAAAAAGTTAATACATGCAAAAGGGAATAGAAAATTAGGCATACCTATGTTTTAGGAGTTATTAATTTGAAAGGTGGAGTTACAGAGAGAGGTAGAGAGAGAGATAGAGGGGTCTTCCATCCAATGGTTCACTCCCCAAATGGCCACAATGACCAGAGTTGGGCCAGGAAAAGCCAGGAGCCAAGAGCTTCTTCCAGATCTCCCATATGGGTGTATGGCCCCAAGGACTTGGGTCATATTCTGCTGCTTTCCCAGACACAGTATCAGGGAGCTGGATCAGAAATGGAGGAGCCAGGGCTGCAAATGGTACCTAAATGAGATACCAGCCCTGCAGGCCAGGCCTTTAACTCTCAGTGCCACAGTGCTGGCCCCATACCTATCTGAATATTAGACATAATATACTTTAAGACAAATCTGTTAAAATAGACAAAGAAGATTATTATGTAATGATTGAGGGATCAATTCAACTGGAAGATTTGACTATAGCAAATGTATATGAACAAAATATTAGACCCCCCAGTTAGTTAAAATAAAAATTAATGGATCTAAAGGGAGACATATATACCAAAGCAATCGTAATTAGTGATTTCAATACCCCACTTTCGTCAATAGACACATCACCAGACAATATAACCAAGAAAGCAATGAGGTTAATCTACACATTGCTCCAAATGGATCTAATTCATATCTACAGAAGAATCCATTTCACAGAAGAAGAATACACAATCAGGGCATGGGACATTATCTGGAATAGACCACATGTTTGGGAAAAATTTTCAACAGATTAAAAAATTATACTATATATATTTTCTGACCACAGTTGAAATAAGCTGGTAATTAATTGTGATGGAATGAGGTGAAAAGGTCATGCCAAGATGGCCACTGACAACAGAAACTGCCTGGCAGCAGGCCATGATTGGATGGCTTTGGAAACCACATGACAACAGAGGAAACCACATGACAACAGGGCCTGACTGATGGCAGGCCATGATTGGATGGTTTCAGAAACTACCTGGTGACAAGAGCCTGACTGGCAACAGGCTGTGATTGGATGGCTTTGGAAACTGCCTGGCAACAGGCTGTGATTGGTTGGGGCATAGACTGCCCCTTGACTAGATTGGCTGGTCTTTGCTATATAAGCTGTTGTACTAACTCAAATAAACTAGTTTGCAGGCTGCCCACCTCAGGCCTGCTTTCACCCGACTTCTGGAGTCTGTGTGGTGACTCCACACCTCTTGCCCCCACCACGCTCCTCTCAGAAACGAATCCACTGCAACATTGTTGAGAAATCAACTGCAACAATTAATAACACAAAAATTCTAGAAAATATACAAAAACATGGAGTCTGAACAACATGGTTCTAACTGAACATTGTATCATAGAACTCAAAAGGAAATAAAAAAAATTCCATGAACTAAACAAAGATGTCAGCACATCATATCAACGTTTATGGGATATGGCAAAAACTAGTGCCTACATCATGAAATTGGCAATACATCTCCAAGACCTAGATGAACAAGAATAAACCAAACCCATATTAAGAAATAATAAAAATTAGAGAAGAAATATATAAAATTGAAGTCAAAAAAGATACAAAAGAGCAGTGAAATGAAGAGCTGACTTTTTAAAACAACAGTAAAGTTGATTAACAGTTAGCCTAAATCACCAAAAAAGAGAAGACCCAAATTAATAAAATCAGAGATGGAAAGGCAGATGTTACAACTAATGCCACTGAAGTGAAAAGAATCATTAGAAATTATTTTATTTAGATTTATGCCAACAAATCGGAAAATATATAAGAAATGGATAGATTTATGGACACATAAGCTATACCAAAATTGAGTATGATGACATTGAAATTCTAAATAGACCAATAGCCAAGATGGAAATTGAACCACTAATAAAGACATTCCCCCAAAAAAAGTGAAAGATTTAATGGCTTCATAGCTGAATTCTAATAAACTTTTAATTAAACAATTTCAATGTTTCTAGAACTATTCAAAATAGTTGAAAGCGTGTGATTTATGTTTAACCTCTTTTACGAAGCCAGTATCACCTTTATACTAAATCCCTAAAAAAGATAAAACAAAGAGAACTACAAACTGATATTCCCGAAGAACATTGATGCAAGGATCCTAAACAAGGTACTAGCTAAAGAAATCCAACAACACACCAAAAAGATTACACACCAAGACCCGGTGGGATTTATCTCAGGAATGCAGAGATGGTGCACCATATGCAACTAATAAACATTATACATAACATTAACAAATTGATGAGTGAAATCCAAAAGATTATCTCAATAAATACAGAGAAAACATTCTGTCGTGATAAAAACATTAAGCAAAATCAGTATAGAAAGACATAATCAAGTCAATATGTGAAAAACTCACAGGCAGCATCATATTGAATAAGGAAAAATTGGGAAGCGTTTACACTAAGATGTTGAAGTAGAAATAAGCACACTTTCATCATTGCTATTCAATACAGTTCTCAAAGATTTATCAAGAGTCATTCGGCAGGAAAAAGAAATGTAAAATGGTACAAATTAGAAAGAAGAAACTCAAATTATCTGTTTGCAGATGACATCATCTTATATTTATGGGAACCAAAAGACTTCATTAAGAAAGTCTTGGAACTCACAAGAGAGTTTGTCAAAGTTGCAACTTATAAAAATCAACACAAACAAATAGTATTTGTATATACAAACAATGCCGTGGCTTAGAAATAACACTAACCGAAACTCTTCCATGCCTTAAAATAAGTTTACGAAGGATGTGAATGATATTTAAAATAAAATTTACAAAACATTAAGTAAATAAATTGAGTAAAACACACAAAAAGTAGTACATTTTTGTGGTTTGGAAAAATCAATATAATCACAATGTCCATACTATGAAAAGCGATCAAAGTTATTCCAATCAAAATACCATCCTCATCAGATCTAGATAAAAGCAATGTTAAAATTGATATGGAAACATGAATGATCCCAAATAGCAAAGAAAGGCCTTGTTTCATTATCGGTGTGAAAATATCCAATTTTCCCAACCTTTTTTGTTGAGAAGGATGTCCTTTCTACAGACAGTGATTTTAGCTCATTCATCAAAAATTCATTATGGATGCATGTACTAATTTTTGGGATTTCTATTCTGTTTAATTGGTCGTCATGTATATTTTTGTGCTATGCTAGTAGTAGGCTGTTTTGATTATAACAGCCATGTGGTGTTCTTGAAATCTGATGTGGTGATGCCTCCAGCTTTGTTTTGCTGTTTAAGAATCCCTTAAAATCAAGACTTTTCTTTTACATCTTATACAAAAATTAATTCACAATAAATCAAGGATGTAAATCTGTAGCCTGATACCATCATATTACAGTATACTTAAATTATTTATGGTAAATTTTAATATCTGATATATGATATATCATGGTTTCTTGTATATTAGAATTTTTGTTTAATATTCCCTACATTGCCTATTTTGATATTTGTTTTTATAAGTAATGACAATAAATACAGCCAATCAATCAAGTTAATTCAAATATTTCAATTTGTAGTTATTTATACCATTGATAAAGTACAGACTTTATTAAAACTAATACTGACAAAAATTATACACATATAGTTAAAGGGTGCTCATTCCCTCTACATAATAAGGTAAAAATATAGAAGGAAAAAAACAGAATGATTGGTCTATATCGGGGCAGATTTTGTCTTAGCAGTTAAGATGTCCATATCCCATGTCAGAGTATCTGAGTTGCAGACTGGATTCAGCCTGTGAGTCCAGCTTCCTTGTCATGCAACCCTGCGAGAAAGTCTTGGAGATTCATATGGTTTGGTTCATGCCACCTTGATTCAGCGTTTCAGCTGGCCCTAGCCTGAAGCTGTTATAGAAATCTGGGGAGAGACCTAAGGGATGTGAGGACTCTCTCTGTCTCATGGGATCTCATCAATTAATTAAATCATTATTTAAAATGAACAGCCTTACTATGAATAAAAGTTTATAAATACAATGTAAAATTAAAATTCACTGGGCAAGAGGTGGATTACTCTGTAGATTCAGTTGAGAAAATTGGATGGGCATTTGACAATCATTCAACTCTGGTTCACATATAATATTATATTTGAATTTTGATGTGAACAGTCATAATTGTTCCCAAGTGGCAGCTGCTAAGGATTATCAAACTGCCATGTTAATTGAGGATGGGTTTGCTTATACCTTTGGCCTGAATTTTTTTTTATCCATTAAGAATTATTCTTCCACTTTTCAAGATTTATGTACCCAAATACATAAATTTCCATTTTAAAACAATAAGATGACTATTTTATATAAACCTATATGAACAAAAAAGTTGCAATGTTGAGAAGGCAACTTATTTTAGCCATTTAACCTTTAGTTAATTTTGGCTTTGACTGCCTGCACTTCCAGGGTATTTTCCAGGAAGTCTTTGTCGGTGCCAATATCTTGCACAAAATACACTGAACGTAGATTAAAGACCTAAATCTACAACCCAACACCATCAAATTATTAGAGAACATTCCTGAAACCCTAAAATTATTTTTTAAAGTATATAAGTGTATAATGTAGAAAACTACATGTAAATCAATGATTATTATGCTATAGCCAATAATTATGATTTGTTTAATTCTTTGAATTGAAAGAATAAAATATAAAATGAACAAAAAACATAGATCATACTTAACCACATGAAAAATAGAGTAAATCTTCATTTAGTGAATCTTTACTTACAGATGAACACCAAAGGACAAAACTCCTGAATTTGCACCCATTCAGCTTTTTCCACTTGACATGTACAGAGTGCAGCAGAAAAGTGACATTCAGGTATTTTCTGAACAAGAGAAACATTATTAAAATCATGTTTTTCATAAAAATTGCATACTAGTGGCCACCTTTTCCACTGATGGACCATAAGTAATCTTATTATGGTAGTGCAGCTAATTGGCCCCTTGCATCAACTTGCAGCAACCAAAGACAGAGTAATGTCCATTGGATAAAGAGCAAAGACCAGATAAAGAGTAGTTACACACTTTTCTCCATTAGGATCTAGAAATTAGTTTTCAACACACAAAAATAAATATCTCTTTCAAGAACCTAATTTATCTTTTACACATAGTAATGAATGATTTCTTTCTCAGTTGCCCACCATTTATCACTGTAGTGTAAAGTTTTTCTCATCCCCGTTTCTGGCTCTTCCCTTGCATTCCCCATTTTGTATTGATACATTTTATTCTTCTTAAAGATTACCTTAAGACTTTCAATTTCAAAATTCCCAAATCTGGCTCTCTCCCTCCTTTATAATTGATTAGATGTTGAGTGGTTTGGTGGCTAATTTCTCAACTGCCTAATTTCATATGTGCCTTCCATTTTACTCCTAACTATTGGTAATTTGCATTATTCTTAATTTATCCTGTGAAAAATAACACACACACACACACACACACACACACACACACACACACAACATTGAAGGTAAGGTTAAATGGATAAAATAAGTTGCCTTGTCAACACTGTAACATTTTGTTCATATAGGTTTTATATAAAACTATTTATATAAAATAGTCATCTTATTGTTTTAAAAGGGAAATTTATGTATTTGGGTACATAAATCTTGAAAAGTGGAAGAATAATTCTCAATTGATAAAAAACATTCAGGCCAAAGGTATAAGCAAGCCCATCCTCAATTAATATGGCAGTTTGATATCAGTTTGCATCAAATTGAGAAGGTTCTGTACTGCAAAAGAAACAGTCAGGAGAGTGAAGAGAAAACTGACAGAATGGGAAAATATTTGCAAGCTATGCTACAGAAAAAAGATTAATAACCAGAATCTACAAAGAGATCAAGAAACTCCACAACAACACAACAAACAACCCACTTAAGAGATGGGCCAAGGACCTCAATGGACATTTTTTCAAAAGAGGAAATCCAAATGGCCAACAGACACATGAAAAAATGTTCAAGATCACTAGCAATCAGGAAAATACAACTCAAAACTACAATGAGGTTCCACCACACCCCGGTTAGAATGGCTTACATTCAGAAATCTACCAACAACAGATGGGACACTAACCCACTGTTGGTGGGAATGCAAACTGGTCAAGCCACTATGGAAGTCAGTCTGGAGATTCCTCAGAAACCTGAAGATAACCCTACCATTCAACCCAGCCATCCCACTCCTTGGAATTTACCCAAAGGAAATTAAATTGGCAAACAAAAAAGCTGTCTGCACCTTAATGTTTATTGCTGCTCAATTCACAATAGCTAAGACTTGGAATCAACCTAAAGTAGACTGGATAAAAAATTATGGGATATGTACTCTATAGAATGCTATACAGCAGTCAAAAACAATGAAATCCGGTCATTTGCAACAAAATGGAGGAATGTGGAAAACATTATGCTGAGTGAAATAAGCCAGTCCTAAAGGGACAAATATCATATGTTCTCCCTGATCAGTGACAACTAACTGAGCACCAAAAAGGAAACCTTTTAAAATGAAATGAACACTATGAGAAACAGTGACTTGATCAGCCCTTGCCCTGACTGTTGATGAACAACTTAATAGGTTATCCCTCTTAGAATCAGCCCGTAAGGCATGTGGATCTGGCTGAAAAGCCCATGAGAGTATTTCAGGCATGAAAAGCCAAGACACTCTGTCAAAAAAAAACAAAATGACCTAAATGAAAGATCTCTGTGAGTGAGATCCCAGTGGAAAGAACAGGTCATCAAAGAAGGAGGTACCTTTCTCTGAAGGGAGGAGAAAACTTCCACTCTGACTACGACCTTGTTGAAATCTGATCAGAGTCGGTGAACTCAAAAGGCTTCCACAGCCTTGGCAACTCATGACAAGAGCCTAGGGAGATTATTGACGCCATAAACAAGAGTGTCAACTTGTTAAGTCAACAACAGGAGTCACTGTGCACTTACTCCTCATGTATGAACCCTGTCCTTAGTGTGCTGTACATTGAGATTTAATGCTATAACTAGTACTCAAACAGTATTTTTCACTTTGTGTTGCTATGTGGGTGCAAACTGTTGAAATCTTTACTTAATATATGCTAAACTGATCTTCTGTATATAAAGAGAATTGAAAATGAATCTTGATGTGAATGGAAGGGGAGAGGGAGCGGGAAAGGGGAGGGTTGTGGGTGGGAGGGAAGTTAAGGGGGAGGGAAGCCATTGTAATCCATAAGCTGTACTTTGGAAATTTATATTCATTAAATAAATGTTAAAAATATAATTTTAGACATGAACTCTCTATACAGGCTTACTGTTTATATATAACTGGCATATTTAAGCTTGCATTCGTGTAGTCTCTTATCTGAAAGCAAGTTATAGTACCATGCAGTAAACTAAACTAGAATTTGGTTGACTCAACAAAATTTCAAATCAGATATAATATGGTTTCATTTTGAAATATTTAAATAGAAAATACTTGAAAGTGATTAATGAGTAATTTGCATATATTCTACATTTTATACTTTTTCAAAATATTTTATTTGAATATTACATATCTGGTTTGACAGTTTTGACACTCATATTCACAGTTGTTCCCAAATGTTCAACTTTTAGAGAAAACATTTTCTTTACAGACTAATATTTTATTAGTATAGATAGTAGTTTAATATTTAATGATCAAAATATATTCAGATACAGATATATGTCTTCAGACAAATAAAACTGATACCTGGATGAATATAGCTCTTATTATAAGTGGTCATAGACATTAATTCTATAGAGTACATATCCCATAATTTTTTATCCAGTCTACTTTAGGTTGATTCCAAGTCTTAGCTATTGTGAATTGAGCAGCAATAAACATTAAGGTGCAGACAGCTTTTTTGTTTGCCAATTTAATTTCCTTTGGGTAAATTCCAAGGAGTGGGATGGCTGGGTTGAAAGGTAGGGTTATCTTCAGGTTTCTGAGGAATCTCCAGACTGACTTCCATAGTGGCTTGACCAGTTTGCATTCCCACCAACAGTGGGTTAGTGTCCCAGCTGTTGAGGATTCAAAATTAACTGCAACAAAAAGTGCTTTTGCCAATGTAAAAGAGATGATAACCTCTTGAGTATATCCATCCTTAAAGTAGTTGACAATGTCAAACATCAATTTGCCTCATCCTATCTTCCATGTATAACAATTAGCAAGTTATTTTTTACATCACTTGTAGGTCATATTTCAGTATCCCTGAAATTGTAAACATATATGTTATCTTAGAATTGATTTTTTTTCCTGAGCATGAGGTGATTTGTAACATAGTAGGTTGTAATTTTAGTTAACATTTAGTTTATTTGCCATTATAATACCAAATCACATAAATGTGCTATATTTAAGATTTTGCTAACAATATTTGAAGTTATATAATGTTATAAATCTATCTGAAAGGGAGGTCAATCATTGCAGAAGCAGCAGGCCACTTTCTCACAATGCTATGCATATTAGATAAACACATGTAATGAAATGGAAGGCTAATGGATTAGTTACTAAATATTAGAATACTTAATTGCAATTGAAATTAAATAAAAAATAAAGTAAGCTATTTCTCTTGGGCTACAAGATTATTGAGGAACTATTATAGGAGATAATTCATGATAAGAAATACACTTATTTGTTGAATTTTTGATTTTTTTGACTTTTATTTAGTAAATATAAATTTCTAAAGTACAGTTTATGGATTACAATGGCTTTCCCCCGACCATAACTTCCCTCCCACTGGCACCCCTTGCATCTTCTGCTCTCTCTCCCATTCCATGCACATCAAAATTCATTTTCAATTATCTTTATATACAGAAGATCAGTTTAGCATATATTAGGTAAAGATTTCATCAGTTTGCACCCACACAGAACCTAAAGTGTAAAATACTATTTCAGTACTAGTTATAGCATTACTTCACATTGGACAACACATTAAGGACAGATCCCACATGAGGAGTAAATACACAGTGACTCCTGTTGTTGACTTAACAAATTGACACTCTTGTTTATGGCGTCAGTAATCTCCCTAGGCTCTAGTCATGAGTTGCCAAGGCTATGGAAGACTTTTGGGATTGCTGACTTTGATCTTATTCTGACAGGGTCATAACCAAAGTGGAAGTTCTCTCCTCCCTTCAGAGAAAGGTACCTCCTTCTTTGATGGCCCCGTTCTTTCCACTGGGATCTCACTCACGGAGATCTTTCATTTAGGTCTTCTTTTTTTTCCCCAGAGTGTCTTGGCTTTCCATGCCTAAAATACTCTTATGGGCTCTTTAGCCAGATCCGAATGCCTTAAAGGGCTGATTCTGAGGCCAGAGTGCTGTTTAGGACATCCGCCATTCTATGAGTCTGCTGTGTATCTCGCTTCCCATGTTGGATTGTTCTCTCCCTTTTGATTCTATCAGTTAGTACTAGCAGACACTAGTCTTATTTGTGTGATCTCTTTGATTCTTAGACCTACCTGTCAGTGTGATCAATTGTGAACTGAAATTGATCACTTGGACTAGTGAGATGGCATTGGTACATGCCACTGATGGGATTGTATTGGAATCCCCTGGCTCCACCATTTGGGGCAAGTCAGCTTGAGCATGTCCCAAATTGTACATCTCCTCCCTCTCTTATTCACACTCTTATATTTAACGGAGATTAGTTTTCAGTTAAATTTAAACACCTAAGAATAATTGTGTGTTAATTACAGAGTTCAACCAATAGTACTAGAACAAAAGATACTAATAGGGATAAAGAATTACATTGTACAACAACAGTCAGGACAAGGGCTGATCAAGTCACTGTTTCTCATAGTGTCCATTTCAACAGGTTTCCCCTTTGGTGCTAATTTCCCTGCAGGTGCCATCTTTGAATTGCCTCCTGGGACTAATTTCTCCACAGATTCCCTTTTTTGTTTTATATAAAAGAGAGAAAAAGAGGAACTGAGCAGAGAGTGTGCCTGTCTTAGGTTGTCCCCTCTGACTGGGATCAGCCCTTTAGGGAGCATGTCTGTCTTAGGTTTTCCCCCTCTGAGGACCTTACCTGCCTTTGACTACTACTCCAGCTGTTAAGGGCAGTCCCGAGGATCTTACCTGTCATTGGCTACCACCTCAGCAACTCAGTGTATGATGTGTTATATCTCTACATCTTGGCAGTGGCCGTGGGCAGATGTATAGAGTTCCCAATCTGGCACTTAAAGAGCGGCATATTGTTGTCTGACCCCATTAACTGGACCACAGCAATGTAATCTTAGACAAATTTACAAGGACAATGGAGACAAAGGGTCCACAAGGGGGAGGAGATAAGGAAGCCATCCCCCAAAGCTTCAAGTTCTTCTTGGAGGGTCTTGATCTTTTCCCTGATGATGCTGGAACAATTAGCATAAAAGCAGCACTCCTGATGTACCATGATGATCCAGTCTGTGGGGAGCAACTCGGACTAGACTAAGTTACTGGAATTAAGACTTATTCTATGCATCTGCTCTCCCACAATATGGTGCTGAGAAGGGAGTAGCAGCTTCTACACAGCTGCCTCTCACCAATTTGATTGACTGAGCTGCAGGAGCTGATCTTGCTCCTGATTGGAGGAGAGCAGTGTACTCGGCGTGTGGGTAGCAGAGTTGGGATTGGTGGAAGAGGACTATAAAGGAGGAGAGAGACAACATGACCAGGAACATCTAAGAGGAACATCTATCTGAAGGAACACCTGTGCAGCCCCCGAGAGAGCTGGCCGGCAGTGTGCCATTCCCCCGCGGAAGTGGGGAAAGTGGCTAGGGGGAACCGCCCTTCCACGGAGGTGGAAGGGACGGTAGCCAACCCAGGAAGAACCAGCAGCAAACCCGGGGAGGGCCGAGCAGACAAAAGACCAGCACAGGGTCCTGTGTTGTTCCTCCATGAAGATGGGGAGCGACACAGTCACAATAAGGCAGGGAGTTCAATATGGTCTTTTTATCCCTATAAGAGAAAAATCACTCCTCAGGAGGGTGTCCTCCTGGGTGACATTCTTTGGCAAAGGGGGGGTATTTAAGTTTTCTCACACGTACCCATAAGGGATTGGAATTCCCCTGAGGGAAGACACAACCAAATCCACTACCAGCCCTTATCAGTGGGTCTGGTCCTTGCCAGCATCCCTTTAGTGGGTTTTTCCATTTTCTCATTTACATAAGACCACTTTATCTGGAAAGCAAAAACATGAGTACAACATAGGTCTGACATCATTTACAGCATTTTAATACACTTTGCATAATCTGAATTGACTCAAACAGTTGTACTTTAACACATTTAGAGTCTCATCCTTTGAGTATTCCAGGGAAGCCCCAAAGTTGGAAGACTCATTTTAGAATTTAAAAGTGTTAGACAGTCAAACCGCTTAGCCAAAAATTTAACCAAGGCTGTGGGCTAGATCTGATTAGATTTAAGGTAATCACTTAAATGTTAAAAACAGGCAAATAGACATAATATAGACCAAGCTAGATCATTGTTACAAGGTGATTATTTAAATGTTTGGAAATAAGCACATATTTAAATAAGCCATAGCTCTTAATAAAAACTCAGCTGTTTTCAAACAATTAGAATTTAACAGGCATTAAGACAACATAATATATTACTTTAACTCATTGCTTTAACAGAGAATCAAATTTTAATTCTATGTCAAAGAGGAATGGAGAGAACATAGTAGATTAACATTACTTTAACAGAGGATCAGATTTTAAGTTTATGTCAAAGAGAAATAGATTAGTATACTTGTGATGTTTTCCATCTGCCAATATCCTTGATTTACATTTTGAAATAACCTGCTAAGAATCTCCAAATTAACATAACATTTTTAAATAAGGTAACACAAATTTTGACCTGAGTTATTTTAAAGAGTGTTGAACTATTTTCATAACATGCTGAGTATATAAAAGTTTACATTTGGATGCATTTATCTCATCTGCCTTTACACAATTTAAATTAGCAGTTACACCTAAATGACTTAGCGTGCTGATTTAATATCATCTGTAAAAATTAAAATTGCATTTATCTAACACAAGTACTAATTACCCATTGTTGTTTCATTGAGCATTGATTACCCAGAAACCTGTTAAAATAAATTGCAAAATAAGTTCAGCAAGTCACAAAGCAATATTTTTAAGGCTAGTGAACATCCTAGATTCAAAGAAAAATTAGTTGCCCTCCCTCTTTTTTTTTTTAAAGAATATCTCAGGCCCCATGACATCATAGTCTATCAGCCATGTGGGGCTGCTTTTGAAACAAAGGTTTAGGCAGCTGTCACAGTTCCCACTCCTGATTTTCCTGTCTGCCTTGCTCAAGATAAAACAAAAGAGCCATCAGAAGGGTGGGATACCTAATTTGTTTCTCAATAAGCAGGGAGCCCAAGGATGGGATTACCACTCCCTTGCTATTCTTATGGTAAAACTGAAACAAGAGAGGGACGAAAGACCAATTGGAAATCATGGAGACAGCCATTAAGACAAGGAGAGTAGACTTTGGACCAGGCCTGGTTCTAAGATAAAGTCTGAATTCCTAGGCAGGAGGGGGATGTATAGTGAGCTGAGATAGTGAAGTTGGGGCCACACATGTGGAAGGCAGAGGTTTAGGTAATGCCACTAGTAGCCAGAGGCACTTTCCCTCCCAGTGAGGAGAGGTTAGGGTTGTCAATGGAGAGAAAAAAAAACAGCCCTAGGGAGTACTCTCCCTAGAGATATCTGGCCATGCCTGCATGGGTGCGTCAGGCCATGTTGACTGGAAGAGTGTGCATAGAAAGGCCATGGTCACCCATTTACAGGGAAGACTGTGCACACCAAGGCCCAGCAGGACTGGCCATGGGGTTGGGTAAGCACACTGTTTACAAGATGGTGACAGGGAATCTAAGAGAGGGGAATAACCATAAAGGGGTGGCCACTTGGGCAGAATTGGAGGCTCGGTGGGTTGAGGCAGTGCTAGGCCTTTAGGGGTTGCCTCCACACCTGAAGACTCAACCTTCATTTTAACTGCCTCTGGGGATTTATGAGCCTCCCTCAGGCCAGCACAGGCTGTCTTATGATCAACATTCATTTCTTCCCAAACAAGCATCTTAACAAACTGATCCAGAAGGTGCCCAGCTGGGAACTTTTTTTTTTAACTTTTATTTAATGAATATAAATTTCCAAAGTACAGCTTATGGAGTACAATGGCTTCCCTCCCCCTTAACTTCCCTCCCACCCGCAATCCTCCCCTTTCCATCTCCCTCTCCACAAGATTCATTTTCAATTCTCTTTATATACAGATCAGTTTACCATATATTAAGATTTCAACAGTTTGCACCCACATAGCAACACAAAGTGAAAAATACTGTTTGAGTACTAGTTATAGCATTAATTCACAATGTACAGCACATTAAGGACAGAGATCCTACATGAGGAGTAAGTGCACAGTGACTCCTGTTGTTGACTTAACAAATTGACACTCTTGTTTATGGCATCAATAATCTCCCTAGGCTCTTGTCATGAGTTGCCAAGGCTATGGAAGCCTTTTGAGTTCACTGATTCTAGTTATATTTAGACAAGGTCGTAGTCAGAGTGGAAGTTCTCTCCTCCCTTCAGAGAAAGGTACCTCCTTCTTTGATGGCCCCGTTCTTTCCACTGGGATCTCACTCACAGAGATCTTTCATTTAGGTCATTTTTTTTTGACAGAGTGTCTTGGCTTTTCATGCCTGAAATACTCTTATGGTCTTTTCAGCCAGATCCACATGCCTTAATGGCTGATTCTGAGGCCAGAGTGCTGTTTAGGACATCCGCCATTCTATGAATCAGCTGTGTATCTCACTTCCCATGTTGAAGATTCCTCCATCTTGTTGCCAATGACCGGGTTTCATTGTTTTTGACTGCTGTATAGTATTCCATAGAGTACATGTCCCATAATTTCTTTATCCAGTCTACTGTTGAGGGGCATTTGGGTTGGTTCCAGGTCTTAGCTATTGTGAATTGAGCAGCAATAAACATTGAGGTGCAGACAGCTTTTTTGTTTGCCAATTTTATTTCCTTTGGGTAAATTCCAAGGAGTGGGATGGCTGGGTTGAATGGTAGGGTTATATTCAGGTTTCTGAGGAATATCCTGATTTACTTCCATAGTGGCTTAACAAGTTTGCATTCCCACCAACAGTGGGTTAGTGTCCCTTTTCCCCACATCCTCTCCAGCATCTATTGTTGGTTGATTTCTGAATGCGAGCCATTCTAACCGGGGTGCGGTGAAACCTCATTGTGGTTTTGATTTGCATTTCCCTGATGGCTAGTGATCTTAATAAAAGCTAAAATATATACAGTATATAGTCACATATTACATACAATGAGTATTTCAAAATATTTGAGGAGGATGAAATTCAAAGACAAGTGTACTTTTGTGCAAGAAAATTTGTAATCCATTCATATAAAGGATCTTTAAAAACACATTGAAAATTTGCATTATACCTGTCTATAAATCTATTTTGTTTTTCTTAACATAAATCATTTAATTCCACTTTATGTGAAATTTTACAGTATCATTATACATATTGTTTTGAAATATGTATGTATTGTGTAATGCCTTAATAAAGAGAATTATCATACATATAAACTTGCACATTTTTCAGAGGTAGAACATTTTCAATCTATTTTCTCAGTAATTTTGGAGATTAAATTACTTTGCATTGACTATAATCACCATAATTCACTTTTGTCTTTAGCTTCCAGGTCAATACTTCCATATTTTTCTTTCCCTCATAAAGATCATTAAATATGTTTTTGTTTCAACTTAAAGGCAATCTTTCTACCTTTTGTACTGAAAGTTACTCTCTGTCATTATGTTTTATAAAATATTTATTTATTTGTTTGAAAGTCAGGGTTACACAAAGGGAGAAGGAGAGGCAGAAATAGAGAAAGAGGTCTTCCATCTGCTGGTTCACTCCCCAGATGGCCACAATGGCCATTGCTGCACAGATCGAAGCCAGGTACCAGGAGCTTCTTCCAGGTCTCCCATTTAGGTGCAGGGGCCCAAAGACTTGGGCCATCTTCCACTGATTTTTCAGGCCATAGAAGAGAGCTGGATCAGAAGTGGAACAGCTGGGACTCGAACTGATGCCCATATGAGATGCCAGCACTGCAGGCAGTGGCTGTACCTGTTATGTCATAGTGCCTGCCCCTGTCATTATGTGTTAAACTCAAATAATTGCCCGTAGTTGAGATTTTCAAAGTGATAGAGCTGAAGTAATCTTTGTTCTCTGCATTAGGACCTATCAATTATTTTATTTTTTCTCCAGAGCACTTTAAAAACTTAACTATTTTTACATATATAATTTGTAAAACCATCTTCATATATGCTCTGTGAGGGTGGAGTTTTGCCATTCAGGACACTCCAGTAAATAGAAAAATCAGTTATATGAATCTCATTAGCATCAATAAAATTTGGCAATTAAATAACATCCCCATAAAGAAAAAAATAAAAACTGATGATGAGTACAGATCAGATGATTCAGATGTTGTCAGTAGTAAATAAGGGAATGTCTACCTAAGATATCTGGGAAATTTTAGTTGCTTCTCTAAAAGAAATCAGGAGAGACTTGGCTCTATGAGGATGTGATAGGTTTTGAGGGCTCATAGTTCTTTTCCAGACATGGAAATGGTAGTTGATGTGCTGAGATTACTAGGCATACAACAGTAAAGAAAAGGAGTGCAATGATTCTGTTACCAATCAGAACATATGGGTTGCAGACACTGAGACACATTTAGCCTGTGATGGCTTCAGGCCCATGGGGGTCAAAACACTGATAGACAGGGCCTGCATATACAGGGTTTGGAAACACAAAGGAGAATAAAGAGAATGCAGATAAATCAGTGCCTGGAGATAATGTACAGCTTTAAATTATAATGTTAAAATAAAACACTGAAAATCAAAGATTACATCTTTTTTGTCAAGAATCAAAAATATTGAGAGAATATTTAATAAAAGCAAGAGAAAAAGATAACGACAGACATCTATGAAATACCATATAAAGTACCACAAAAAAACAAGGATATAATGTTTTTTTTTTCAATAAAAAATGTTAACAATGTTAACAAACCATTAAAAAAGCATTTAAGGAAACAAATGGAACAGTAACACAAGAAACTGTCTCCATAAGTTAAACAAGATCATTATTTTCTAGAGATTATAAGCCTTTTCCAAGATATAAGGAGAAAGCTGTTAAAACTTTAGTGGTAAAAATATGACTACAGAGTTCAAAATTCATTGTATTTTGAAAATCAGTTTCCAAAACAAAAATACAAATTACAAAAAACTCATATAAACCAAGTAAGTTGAATCACATTTAAAAAATTCCTACAAATCAATAATGAAAAAAGTCTCACAAATCTAGATTTCAGATACAGATTTAAAGAATACCTCAGACTTTCAAAGAGGAAAATGCAAATCTACATTTCCCATACATACTCAAAGTGGAAATAAGCAGAGAAAAATTTTTAAAATTTCTTTTGGAAAATCAACATTACATTAAAGATGATGCAATTGGACCAGAACTTACTTTTTTTAAAGTACCCCTTCAATAAACACAGCTACAAGTATCTTAAACAAAATATCAATATAATAAATGAACTCACTTCATAAAACATAACATATCCATAGCAAGCAAGTAGTAATGAAAAATGCAATAGTGGTTACGATTTTCAGACCAGGCATCCAGGAAGTAAACAGTAAAGGAAAATCACACGATCATGTAGATTATGTTTTGAAAAGCATTGGATAAAGTTCAGCATCTAGTACAAAATAAAACTGCTAGGAGAACAAGAGAAAAGTCAGTGATCTCCTTATATGATCAAGAGCAAAAGGAACCTATAAAAAACTACACAGCTAATACAGGATCATTGAAAGTATTTTCCCTGGAAGTAAACTTAGACAATGCCTGCACTTTCTCTCTCCAACTTTCTACTGCAAGAGTGGTCAGGGAAATAAGCAGCAAAAAACAAACAAGTTGTAAAGCTCAATTCCTATGTAATACAATGTGAATGCGTCGGATTATGCTTATATACAGATAATTGATGAAAATCTTTAAAAAAAACTGATAAATGAGATTACTAGAAAGATCATAAAATCCAGTCATTACTAAGAATCAGTATGAAACAAATAAAAATAATACTAAAGGACAATAGGCAGACTAGAAAAAATCTGCAAGAGAAATGGAAACAAAAGGATTAAATTACCTGTCTCTAAACGTTCTTTAAAGCAATATAAAAACAACTGTAAAGTGCGTCACACATACGATGAAAAATGCTCAGGAGCTAATAAACAGCCTTTAAATTTTTTTTTCTTCTTTTTCTTTCTTTTTGACAGGCAGAGTGGACAGTGAGAGAGACAGAGAGAAAGGTCTTCCTTTTCCATTGGTTCACTCCGCAATGGCTGCTGTGGCCGGCGCGCTGCGCTGATCTGAAGCCAGGAGCCAGGTGCTTCTCCTGGTCTCCCATGTGGGTGCAGGGCCCAAGCACTTGGGCCACCCTCCACTGCACTCCCGGGCCTCAGCAGAGAGCTGGCCTGGAAGAGGGGCAACCGGGACAGAACCCGGTGTGCCAGCGCCTCAAGGTGGAGGATTAGCCTAGTGAGCCAAGGCGCCGGCCTAACAGCCTTTAAATTGTTACTGATCTGAAGCAGGTTACTGTGAACCCAGGTAGGATCCTCGCAGGAAAGACCCTGGAGGCAGGAGTGGGCCCAGCAGGTGGTGGACCAGGGAGGTGAAAACCCCCCTGGCGGCAGGACACAATCTCAGAATGGAACACAGGGCTCACCTCTTATTATTCCTTCCCGCAACATCTGAAGTTGTTTGTCAGCACTGTGGAGGATGCTGATTGATGCGACTTTGGTAACATTGTGCACGCTCACGGATATCCACGCTGTCCAATCAGGCGTGGGGCGTGAATGCTACGTAATCACGCGAGATCTTGACTCCATAATAGTCTTCCAGCGTCACAGCAGAGAGAGGTCCAGGGCGGGGCCTCTGGTGTTTACTGAATTCCGGTGTAACTCAGCGTCAGGACACCACTCCCCTCAGAACCTGTCATGGTGAGTGTGAGAGTCCTGGCATGCAGATGTGGGGAAGGAGGAGTTGGGGAAAGTTGTGGGGAAGGTTGGTCTGAGGCGGGCCTCCCCAGGATCCTCTCTGGGAATCTGTGGGCCGCATCTCCCTGCTGGCACGGCCCTTCCCTCGGCCCACTCTGGTCTGCGGTGTCGGGGCTGGGCTGGCAGCTGGGACTCCTGGAGTCCTGTCTCCTCACAGCCAGTTGTCGGCTGGACCAGTTTCTGAGAACCAGTGTTGGTGGCATCCCCGGCCTCCCAGATTGTGCGGTGAGCACGCGATGGACACCAGGGAGAACCCAGACCCTGTGTATGGGGTTCATGCAGGGGAGGAGTTGTTCTTCATGGAGTCCTCGCTTACTTTTTTCAGGGCTGACCTCGTTCCCCTTGTTTTCTGATTATGTCAGAAGCAGGGTTCTCAGCACAGCTCTTTCTGAGTCTTGCCCCTGCTTTCTGTTGACAATAACAGTGTCCTAGACTAGGTAAATTAAAAACAAAGCAGTTTTATTTGACTCAGGTTTCTGTCGAGGTTATGGGAGGCCAGGAGGACACTCTGCATTGATGTTTGGATGTCATCTTAGCCATCTTACATGGGCAGGCGGTCATCTGTCTCTGAACTTTCAAAATACAAATTTTAGCTGGTCATATTTCTGACTGTTTTAAAAACTGTTTATGTTCCTTGATTATCTTTCCACCTCAAGATATAAACCGGGATTCCTAAGTTAGTTTATTTTTAATTTTTAATTTCATAGAGGTGATTTTTTAAAGATTATTTAAGTATAATTGACAGACAAAATTTGTATACACTCAAGGCCTGCAACATGTTTTGCAATGTGGGGGACTTTTACAAGCTTATGGAATAATCATACTATATTTTAAGCCCTTTATCAGAAACCTTTTAGTGTCCCCTTATACATATATATTGTGAAGTGATTAGGACCATTAACTAACATATCTATCACCTTACATAGTTTTTAAAAGATATTTCAGATGTTAACCTGTTGTATCTAATACTGTATTCATATCATTACTGTACTCTATTTTACAACTCAACGTTAATTTATCTCCTAACTGCAAATGTGTCATTCAACTAGCATCTTCCAGTTTCTTTCACACTTAGCCCCTCATAACCCTCGTTATATTCTGTGCTTATGATTGACTTTCTTAGATTCCACAAATGAGTAGCATTTATTTTTGTGTGTGTGTGAGTATCATGCTCTATCTTTTGATCTATTGACAGACAATGTGGTTATTTCAATCTTATTCTTGTAAATAATGCTTCCATGAACATGGATGTGCAGGTGTACCTTTGAGATAGTGATTTTATTTCTTATGGATGCACATAAATTAATGAAATTGCTTTGTCATTTGTTCCATTTTTTAGAGGTATCTCCATAGTGTTTTTCATGGTGGATGTACCAATTTACATTCCTACAACCAATTTATATGTTCCCATTTCTCCACACCTGGTTCAATACTTGTTACCTTTTTTGTACTTTTTGATAATATCCATTTTTACATATATGAGATGATAACCATTTTAGTCTTGATGATCCATACTGAGCCCCTATTAGCTGTTTGTGTGTTTTCACTGGAAAAACAGATCAGATCATTTGTCCAAACTGATTAGGTCATTTATCAGTTTTTATTATATTTGCTTTTGATTTCTGTATGTCTTATGTATTCTTTCTTTAATCATACTGTTTGCTAATATTTTCTCCCCTTCTTTGCTTTCTGTTTTTATCTTTTCCTTTAGCATGTAGTTTTTTGTTGTTGTTTTTTACAGTCCTATTTCCTTATTTTCAATTTTGTCACCTGTGTTTGGTGTTATATCTAAGTCATTGTTGAATTTTTAAGCATTTGTGAAGTGACAAGTTGAAGAGAGTATTTTTTCTGTCTTTCTCTTTGTGTGTCTCTTTTTTAAGACTAATTAATTTCACCCCCTCAATGAAACCTTTTATTTGAGGAATGCAAACTTTATGCTTTTCATAAGTACAGTTTAGTAACATAGCTATTCTTCCCATCACACCTGCCCTAACACCCACTCTCTGACTCCTCCTCCTCCCTTTCCCATCCCCAGTTCCATTCACCATGAAGACCTATTATTGACTAACGTTATACACAGAAAACCAACTCTATACTAATCAAAGAGTTCAACAATTTGGACATCAATAAAAAAACTGTTCCTCAACAGTCGAGACAAAGGCTGTTCAAAATCATTGCATCTACAAGTTAATTTCACTTTTTTGTTAGAACCTTAATTTTTAAGAAGCACCCAATAATGATATGCCTTTTGGGAGCACTTTGACATGTTTATAATAGAACTCTTTGAGGACAGAGGTCCTCCATGGTAAGTTAATGCACAATGAATCTTTTGGTTAATTTAACAATTAACACTCTTATGTATGACAACAGTGACCACCTGAAGTTCTTGGCGTGAGCTGCCTAGGCTATGGAAGCATTTTGAACCCACAAACTCCATCAGTATTTAGACAAAGCCATAAACAAAGTGGAAGTTCTCTCCTCCCTTATTCTTTGATGACCACTTCTTTCCTCTGAGGTTTCACCCACCGAGTTCCTTCATGTAAGACATTTATTGCCACAATATTTTGGCTGTCCATTCCTGAAATGCTCTCATGGTTATTTCAGCCAGACTAGAATACCTTAAGGGCTGATTCTGAGGTCATAGTGCTATTTAAAGTGATTGTTATTTTGTGAGTCTGCTGTGTGGAATGCTTCCCATGTTGGAGCATTCACTTCTTTTAATTTCTATTATTATTACCAGAACCTCAATACTATTCATATGATAACTTTAGCACTTAAGATGGTATTTTTACCCCCAGCTTAAGGGATATGGGACCTCATGGAAAGTTTTTAACCTGTACCCTTAGAAGTAAGACTGTAGGAATGTATGCGGAGCTATAAAGCTTTACAGCCAGAAACTTCATACACTTCATAATTACAACTTTAAGTATATGGTGATCCTTCCCATCATACCCATCCTCTCACCCATACTTCCAAACTACTCTTCCTCCTCCCTCTCTTATTTCCACTCTTTTTACTGAGATCTGTTTTCAATTGACTTTATATACAAGAGTTCAAAAAATAGTATAAAAAATGCTCTTCCACTATCAAGACAAGAGCTGTTCAAGTCACTGCTTCTCAAAGTGTCAATTTCACTTCTACAGATAAGCTTTTAGGTGCTCTACTAGTTATCACAGGTTAGGGAGAATATGTGGTATTTGTCTTTTGGGGACTGGCTCATTGCACTAAGTATAATGTTTTCCAGATTCTTCCATTTTGTTGGAAATGACTAGATTTCATTTTTAGCACTATGTAGTATTCCATAGTGTACATATCCCATAATTTATTTTCCCAGTCTTCAGTTGATGGGCATTTGGGATGATTCAATGTATCAGTTATTGTGAATTGAGCTGCAATGAACATGGGTGTGCAGATAATTCTTTCATATGATGGTTTCATTTTCCTTGGGTACCTTCCAAGAAGTAGAATAACTGGGTCATATGGTAGGCCTATATTTAGATTTCTGAGGTATCTTCATTCTGTTTTTCATAGTGGCTGTGCCAGTTTACATTCCCAGCAACAGCAGATTAGGGTACCTTTTTTCTCACATCCTTGCCAGCATTTGTTGTTTGTTGATTTCTGTATGAAAGGCATTCTAACAGGGGTGAGGTGAAACCTCCTGGTGGTTTTGATTTGCCTTTCTCTAATGACTAGTGATTGAGCATTTTTTTCCTGTGTCTGTTGGCCATTTGCATTTCCTCTTTAAAAAATGTCTGGGTAAGCCTTTTGCTCATTTCTTCACTGGATTGTTTGTTTTGTTGTTGTTAAGTTTATTGATCTCTTTATATAGTCTAGTTATTAATCCTTTTTCCATTGCATAGCTTGCAAATAACCTCTCCCATTCTGTTAGTTGTCTCATCAGTTTCCTGAGTGTTTCTTTTGCAGTACAGGAACTTTTCAACTTGATGAAATCCCACTTATGAATTTTTGCTTTGATTGCTTGTGCCTCTGGGTTTTTTTTTTTTTTTCAAGAAGTCTTTGCTTATGCCAATGTCTTGCAGTTTCCCCAATATTCTCTAATAAGTTGATGTTATCAGGTCATAGATTTAGGTTTTAATCCATTTTGAGTGGATTTTTGTATAAGGTGCAAGATGAGGGTCCTGCTTCATACTTTTGCATGTGGAAATCCAGTTTTCTAAGCACCATTTGTTGAAGAGGCTGTATTTGATCCAGGGATTGATTTTAGTTCCTTTGTCAAATTTAAGTTGGTTATAGATGTTTGGATTGACTTCTGGCATGCCTATTGTGTTCCATTAGTCTATACATCTGTTTTGTTTAAGTACCGGAATGTTTTGATTATAACCCCCGTGTAGTGTGTCTTGAAATGTGGTATGTAAAAGCTATTTAGATAATTGACACCAAATCTGAGTTAGATTAGGGCTGTTAGTTCCTAGTCTTACAAAGAATGCTGGGCTGACTGTAGTACACTGTAAAGTATTCTATACTTTATAAGCAAACAGAACAACAGTGTTCCAAGGCTTGATCATGAAGTGTGATTCCAAAGAAGAGATTATGTTGCTTACTCTGATTTGATCAGTAGCCACTGTTTTCAGTGATTAAAATTTCACATTGTAGCCTATATATATGTATAACTATAGACAAAAAAAAACTCAAAAAGCATCTCACTTAGTGTTTAAAATTAAGGAGTGTTAAAATATTTAAATTAGTATCACAGCTAAAATTATGATGTTTGCAAGCAGCTTATTAAGAGAAACAATCTGGAAATAACTGAATTGCTATTTTGTCATGGTACATGGTTTGGTTAGGAATCAAAAATTTCCTTAAATTGGTGATTAATACATCTTTTACATTGTTTCACATAAGAAAAATGAGATATTTCTCAAGCATAAGTGGAATTAATTTCAAGTAGAGCAATTGAACAATCTCAAGCAATAAATGAGGAATTAAATGGTGTAAGAATTTCTAGAATCATATGCATAGTTCTTTCACACAAAAACATTATCTATGAATTGTAAGTTCCCTCATATTATAGTTTTATATATTTTTAACCAAACTGAGGGTGTTTTAATTTCATGCTCTACAATGCATGTGAAACTCTCTCATATGTGTTTTTTTAAGATTTATTTTATTTATTTGAAAGAGCTACATAAAGAGGCAGAGAGAGAGAGAGAGAGGTCTTCCATCTGCTGGTTCATTCCCCAGATGGCTGCAACAGCCGGGGCTGTGCCAATTCAAACCAGGAGCAAGGAGCTTCTTCCAGGTCTCCCACTCAGGTGCAGAGGCACAGGATTTGAGCCATCTTCTACTGCTATCCCAGGCCACAGCAGAGAGCTGGATAGGAAGTAGAGCAGCTGGGACTAGAACCAGCGCCCATAGGGGATGCTGCCACTTCAGGCCAGGGCTTTAACCTGCTGTGCCACAGTGCCAGCTCCAACTCCCTCATATTTGTTCATTTTCACTTTATTCTGTGAAGACCAAACTCAGGATGCTATCTGCCTAGACCTAACTGCCCCATGTTTTAAGTGAGTATTCCATGCTTTCTAAAATTTTGGGAATTACATAATGATTACCACAGTCTTATATAAGCACATTTTGTTAATTCCAAATAATCAGTATTATTCACAATAAATCCTCATTCACCATCAGCAACAGAGAGGCACTATTTTAAAATCTGTTTTCAGAGATTGAACTTTTTTGGATGTGTCCTAAAATTGGAATCATAGAGTCTTACAGTATTTGGGGTTTTACTTTTGATTTCTTTTTTCTTGTGAATTTCACTAGATCTGTAGTCTGTCATTTCATAATTAATTTTGATTGCCAAATAGCATACCATTATGAAAGATGTACTTCATAACATATTTTCTTATACTTCGGTATTTGTGTTGCTTTTGCATTTGGCTTTCATGAATATTGCTGCTGTGAGCCATTGTGTGCATGTGGATTTTGAATATTTTAGTGGCATAGCTGGGAGAGAAACTGCTGAGGCAATAAATTGTCCCTTGTAGAGTTTTTTTTTCTTTCTTTATGTCATTTCTTTGGCAGAATCCTCTACTCAACTGATGAATAGAAGTGTTAACAGTATCTGTGCCTTATTCCCATTTATTGAAGTCTGCTATAGATTTCCTATATGTGCCTTTCTTGTGGAAATGCTCTTCAATTCATAGTTTGTTTATGGTTTTAATGATAAGGTGAATTCAGTCAAATTTTTCTTGATTAATGAGATTAATGAACCTTTACTTTCATTTATTAACATAGCTTATTATATATTAATGCTTATCATTATTAGTAGTAGCATGTTAATTTGAGTGGCAGAGAAGGACACAGCTCCTAACTGCTGGTTCACTTGCCAGATGTCTGTAATGTCCAGATCTGCACACTGTAACTGGAACCAGAACCAGAAGCCATACTTATAATCCTAGCCTCCTAAGTAAGTAGCAGAGACCCAATTATTTGTCACATCATGACTTGTCATATTTAACATTGACAGGAAACTTGAGTCAGGAGCCAGAATTGGATCCAAATACTGTAGTATGAGATGTGGACATCTTTTTTTTTAAGTTTTTTGACAGGCAGAGTGGACAGTGAGAGACAGAGAGAAAGGTCTTCCTTTTTCCATTGGTTCACTCCGCAATGGCTGCTGTGACTGGCACGCTGCTGCAGCCAGCGCACCACACTGATCCAAAGCCAGGAGCCAGGTGCTTCCTCCTGGTCTCCCATGAGGGTGCAGGGCCCAAGGACTTGGGCCATCCTCCACTGCACTCTCAGGTCATAGCAGAGAGCTGGACTGGAAGAGGAGCAATCAGGACAGAATCTGGCGCCCAGACCGGGACTAGAACCCAGTATGCTGGAGTCACAGGCAGAGGATTAGCCTATTGAGCCACAGCACTGGCAGGGATGCAGGCATCTTAAACAACATTTTTACTGAGAGACCAAATGCCCACCCTTAGCTTCTCTATTCTATTACTTTGATCTTTGCATCTGTGTTCATGCTACTTCCACAATTTTTGATTACTTTTCCTTTTGAGTTAAGGGATTGTGAAACTTCCATCATTAATATTATTTTCAAGAATATGTTGGGCATTTGGATCCTTTGTCATTCCATATGGATTTTCTGTTTTTTTTTTTTTATTTTATTTTTAAGTATAACTATTGGAGTATTATAAGGAATCATTTGAATCTATAAATCAATGAGATCATTTTTATTATTTTTATTTTCAATTATTTACATAAGGTGAACAAATTTGATGTTTCTGATATACAGATTTAGGAGCATTGTGATACATCCTGCCCTAGCCTCTCTCCTACCCATGCTACCAACCTTCTTTTCTTATTTTTTCTTTTAATAGTTACATTGACATACTTTCAGTTTATGTTACTTAGCCTTCCACTGAGCAAACAATTCAACAAGTAGTAAGTACAAAAAAAAAAAAAAACTATTCCTCAATAGTATAGACAAGGGTTATAAACAATAGTTAAATCTCAAAATGTCAATTTCATTCATATAATATACAGTTTTGTACTCTGTATCATAGTTACTACAAATCAGGGAAAATATAGGATATTTGTCATTTTGGGGGACTGACTTATTTTATTAATCATAATGGCTTCTAAGTCCGTTTGTTTTATTACAAAAGGCAGGAATTCATTATTTTCAGGCTGAGTACTATTCCATAGTGTGTGTGTGTATCACATTTTCTTTATCAAGTCATCAGTTGATTGCCATCTGAGATGATTTCACATCTTAGCTATTGTGAATTGTACTGCAATAAACATGGGGGTACAGATCACTCTTTCATATGCCAATTTTATATCTTGTGGGTACATCCCCAGGAGTGGGTTATCTGGGTCATATGGTGAATATATTGTCATATTACAGAGAAATTATGGTACTGTCACCAATAATGGTTGTACTACTTTATGTCATAGCAAAAGTGTACTAGGGTACCTTTTATCCCTCATCCTCACCAATATCTATTTATTTATTTATCTATCTATTTACTTATTTATTTTTGGATGATAGGTATTCTAACTGGAATGTGGTGAAACCTCACTGTAATTTTTTAAGCTTTATTTATTTATTTGAAAGAATTACAGAGAAAGAGAGGCACAGGCAGAGAGAGAATGTTCCATATACTCATTCACTTCCCAAGCAGCTGTAATGATCAGTTCTGGGCCAGATCAAAAGCATGAGCTAGGGGCTTCATTTGGATCTCCCACATGGTATAGGGGCCCAAGGACATGGGCCATCTTCCACAAGTTTCTAAGGTGAATTAGCAAGAAGCTGGATCAGAAGTGGAACAACTGGGACTCAAATTGCTGCTCACAACGATGCTGCAGGAGATATGTTCACATGGTACCAGGACAGTCTGGCCTCTCATTGTGTTATATATTTGCATTTCCCTGGTGGCTAGTGATTCTGAGAACTTTTTTATTGTTGTCCATTTGAATTTCATCCTTTGAAAAATGTTTGTTCATGTCCTTTGCCCATTTATTAACTGGATTGTTTGTTTTGTTTATGTTCAGCTTCTTGAACTCTTAATACATTCTGGATATTAATCCTTTATTTCATAATTTGGAAATAATTTAACCAATTCCATTAATTACCTCTTCACTTTGCTGAGTGTTTTCTATGCAGTCTAGCGTCCTTTTAGCTTAAGTTAATTCCATTTGTGTATTTGCTTCTATTACCTGTAATTCTGTGGTCTTTTCCAAGAACACATTTCCAATGCCAATGCCTTGCAATTTCCTTAATGTCTTCTGCTAGTAATTTGATTGTATCAAGACATAGATTTAGATAGACATAGATTTGGATTAGGACATAGATTTTGAGTTGATTGTTGTATGAGATGTAATGTAGGGGTCTTGTTTCATGCTTCTGTATGCGTAGATATAATTTTCTGACATAATTTGTTGAAAAGACTCTTTTTTTACAAGAGATTAATTTTAGCTCATTTGTGAAAGATGAGTTGGTTGTAGATGGGTATTTCGATATATTCATTCTTCCAATCCAATCCACAGACATGGAAGAGTCTTCCATTTTTTTGTGTGTCTTCTTCTATTTCTTTTTTTAATGTTTTTAATTTTTATTATAGAGATTTTTCACATCCTGGGTTAAATTTATTCAAAGTATTTAAATTTTTAGTAAATATTGGGAATGATACTGATCTTACAAGTTCATTCTCAGCAATGGAATTTTCTTTGTATACAAATGTTATTAATTTTTGTGTGTTGATTTTATTTTCTGCAACTTTACCAAACACTGTTATGAGTTCCAATACTCTCTTGGTGGAGTCTTTTGGTTTCATCTGCAAACAAGGATAATTATTCTACTTTCTCCTTTCCTTTAATTTCTTTTTCTTACCTAATGGCTCTGGATAAATCTTTGAAAACTATATTGAATACTAATGATGAGAGTGGACATCCATGTCTGGTTCTGGGTCTTAGTGGAAAAGCTGCAAACTTCTCCACATTCAGTATAAGGCTTGCTATGAGTTTGTAATATATTGCCTTGATTGTGTTGAAGAATAAAGACTTTTATCATTAGATGATATATTTTATCAAATGATTTCTCAGCATCTATTAAGATAATCTTATGAATTTTATTGTTCCATTTGTTAATGTGATGTGTAATATTTATTTATTTCCATATGTTGAACCATTCTTGCATACTAGAGATAAATTCAACTTGTCCAGGTGAATGCTCTTGCTGACGTGTCATTGGATTCAGTTAACTGTTATTTTGTTGGGGTCTTTATATCTGTTCATCAGGAATATTCATCTATGAGTATCTTTCTTATATCTTTTTCTGCTTTAGAAATTTAGGTGATGCTGGCCTCATAGATGTAGTTAGGGAGGATTACTTCCTTTTCAAATATTTTGAATAGTTTGAGAATTGGAATTAGTTCCTCTTTACAAATTTGCTAGAATTCAGCAGTGAAGCCACCTGATGCTGGGCTTTCCTTTATCTGGAGGTTGTTTATTTCTGAGTTAAACTCCCTGTTGGTTATTGGTCTGTTTAAGAGTTCCATACCTTCAGGAACCAATTATGCCAATTAAAACAACAGAGTGACTATTCTCAGGCAATAAGTAAATGCTTGTGAGGATGCATAGAAACAGGAGCACTTACAATTTGTTAATGAGAATGAACTTCACTACAGCCACTGTGGAGACCAGTATAGATGTTCCCCACAAAATTAAAAAAAAAAAGATCTGATTTATGATGCAGCTATCCCACATCTAGTCATATGTTTGAATGAAATGAAATTAACACATAAAAGAGAACCTGTGCTCTCATGCCTGGCTTTATACACAGTAACAAGGTATGGAATCAATGTAGATGTCAATTGATTCATGAATAGGAGAAGAAAATTCAATACATAGAGACAATAGAATATTTTTGAGCCATGAATAGAATGAAATTCTAACATTACCCAAATATGGATCCAACTGGAAATTATTATATTAAGTGAAATCAGCCAATATTTCCCAAAAGAAAGTTGAAAACAATGTATTATCACACTTATATGAAAGTTTAATAAAAAAAGATCTGAAATTGTAATAATAACTACTGAAGACTAGGCATTATGGGGTCAGGGTAGAGAAAGGTTGGATAAAGAGTGTCAAAACATAGAATTAATAAATCTTAAGATTCCATAGTACAGTAGGATAACTATAGCTTATAATAATAAAGTTGATGTTTACTTTTTTGAAAACAAGTCCATTAATATCACAAAATGGATTTATTGCAATAATCATAGCATGGGAAAAGTGATATATTCTCATATACATGGCATAATTCAATAAAGAATTATATCTATATAAAAATAATATATCCATGCAATTTTTATAATTTTCTATATTAATGTCCACAAATAACAGAAGCATAATAATCTCCAGTTGCATCTATTTTGATGCAAATGCCAGGATTTCATTGTGTTTTGTGGCTGTCATATTCCATCACATATGTGTGTGTGTGTGTGTGTGTGTGTGTGTATATATATATATATATATATATATATACATATATATATATATATATATATATATATTCTATATCCAACCTTCAGTTTATGGACAACTAATCTCATTCCATATCATTTCTATTGTGCATTTGGCTGCCATAAACAGGTTTTATACGTTGATTTTATTTCTTTGGATATATCCCACTGTGTCAAATAATTGGATCATAAAGTAAATCCACCTTGAGTTTTTATGTCCCTCTATACTGTTTTTTCTTCTTCTTTCTCTTATTTTTTAACTTTTATTTAATAAATATAAATTTCCAAAGTACAACTTTTGGATTATAGCAACATTCCCCCCCTTAACCTCCCTCCACCCGCAACCATCGCATCTCCCACTCCCTCGCCCATCCCATTCTTCATCAAGATTAATTTTCACCAGCACTGTAGCTCAATAGGCTAATCCTCCACCTCTGGCACTGGCACCCTGGGTTTTAGTCCCAGTTGCCCCTCTTCCAGTCCAGCTCTCTGCTATGACCTGGGAGTGCAGTGGAGGATGGCCCAAGTGCTTTGGCCCTGCACCTACATGGGAGACCAGGAGAAGCACCTGGCTCCTGGCTTCAGATCAGCATGGTGTGCCTGCCTCAGCAGCCATTGTGGGGTGAACCAATGTCAAAAAAGAAGATCTTTCTCTCTATCGCTCACTGTCCACTCTGCCTGTCAGAAAAAATGATTCATTTTTGATTATCTTTATATACAGAAGATCAACTTAGTATATACTAAGTAAAGATTTCAACAGTTTGCACCCACACAGATACAAAATCTATACTGTTTTCTATAACAGTTACAGTAATTCTTTTTCCCACCAATAGTATATTAGTGCATTCTTTCCTCTACAATGTTTTCAGTATTTTTTACATTTTGATCTTGGCATTGTAGTCATTCTAACTGGGGTAGATTGATATACAACTGAGGTTATAATTTGCATTTTCCTGACGGTTCGTGATATTAAGTTTTTTTGCATGTGTCTGTTGGTCATTTGTGTTTCTTTTGAAAAATATACATTGATATCCTTTGTCCATTTTTTAACCATATTGTCTTGTTGATTTCTTGAGCTACTTTATATGTTCTGGATATTAATCATTTATCAGATACATAGTTTGCTGATTCTTTCACTCTCATTTTTCTTTTCATGTTTTTTTCTTTGCAGCACAGAAGCATCTTAAGCTTGATATAATCCCATTTTTCTATTTTTTTTCTTTATTGCCTGTGCTTCTGGAATGTTACATATAAAAAAAAATCTTTATTTAGGCCAATGTACTGCAACATTTCCCCTATGCTTTCTTCTAATAATTTGATAGTTTTATATCCTAAAATTAGATTCTTGATTCATTTAAAGGCATTTTTGCATAGAGTATAATGTAATGGTCACATTTAAAACTTCTGCTTGTATAAATCCAATTTTCACAATATTTGAATTTTTTAGCACATTTATCGCATATTAATTGATTGTAGATGTACAGCTATTTCTGCTTTTTATATTCTGTTCCTTTGGGTTACATGTCTATTTTTATGCAGTGCCATACTTTTTTATTTTATTTTTTTTTATTTTTTTTTATTTTTGATAGGCAGAGTGGACAGTGAGAGAGAGAGACAGAGAGAGAAAGGTCTTCCTTTGCCATTGGTTCACCCTCCAATGGCCGCCGCTGCAGCCGGCGCACCGTGCTGATCCGATGGCAGGAGCCAGGATCCAGGTGCTTTTCCTGGTCTCCCATGGGGTGCAGGGCCCAAGCACCTGGGCCATCCTCCACTGCACTCCCTGGCCATAGCAGAGAGCTGGCCTGGAAGAGGGGCAACCGGGACAGAATCCGGCGCCCCGACCGGGACTAGAACCCGGTGTGCCGGCGCCGCTAGGCGGAGGATTAGCCTATTGAGCCACGGCGCCGGCCAATGTGCCATACTTTTTTAATATTAATCATCCTGCAGTGTGTATTGTAATCTGATATTTGATGCCTATATCATTATTTTTATTGTTTAAGACAGATTTGGCCATTTAATGACATTTACATTTCTGTATAAATTTTAAGATTTTTTTTTCTGTAAGGAATGTCCTTGAAATTTTGATGGGGATTGTACTGAATCTGTAAATTTAGGAGATAATGACATTTGGAATAATATTAATTCTTACAATGTTTGAAGCATTAATTTTTTTCATTGTTTGTACCTTCTGTTTCTTTCATTAATGTTTTTTAATTTTCATGGTAGAAATCTTTTACATACTTTATTAAAATATTCCATTATTTAATTTTTGGTAGCTTTTGTGAATGGAAGAGTTCTTATAAGTCCTTCTTCAGCAAGATAATTGTTGATAAGTATGAGTGATATGGATCTTTGTGTGTTCACGTTGCATCCTGAAACTGCTGAATTCTCATATAAATCCTAGTAGTCTGTTGGTGGGGTCTTTTTGTTTCCCAATATAAAGAATCATATGAACTATAGTGTTACTTTAATTTCCACCTTTCCAATTTTATCCTTTTTGTTTCTTATTTCTTGCATTATAGCTCTAAATAAAACTTTCAGAACCATATTGAATAAAAGTGATAGTGGAGATCCTTGTCTAGTTGCAGATCTTAGTCCAAATTCAACCAGTTTTTCCCCATTCTATATGATATTTGCTGTGGGCTTGACATATATTTCCTTTATTTTGTTGAGGTACATTCCTTCTATACCCAATTTTTATGACTTTTATCATAAAAAGGATATTGTATTTTATCGAAAGCGTTTTCTGCATCTACTGAAGAACTTGAATGGATTTAATCCTTATATTATTGATGTTATGTATCACATTTATTGATCTGGGTATGCTATATATAACAGCCCTGAATCCCTGGTATAAATTCATTTGGTCAGTATGGATGTGTCATTGAATTCAGTTTGCTTTTATTTTCTCAAATGTTTTTGCAGCTACATTCATCAAGGATAATGGTTCCTAGTTCTCTTTTGTATCCTTGTTTGGTTTTATCTTTAAGTTAATTTCAGCCTCATAGAGTAAGTTTTGAGTGGTTCCCTCCCTATCCATTGTTTTGAATAGTTTAAGAAAAATTAATGTTAGTTTATCCTTGAAAGTTTGGTAGAATGCATCAATGAAGCCACCAATTTCTGAGCTTAGTTTTGTAGGAAGGCTTTACATTTCAATCTCAACCTTGCTTATTGGTCTATCCAAATTTTCTATGTCTTCATGCATAAATATTGGTGTATGTTTCATAAGGAACTGAAGGAGAGGACTAAGTTACTAAATAAAAGTGGTGAAGAGGTAGAGAGGTTGATTGCTTTCTTCAATCAGTTCTCACTGTGTTTATGCATTGAAATATTTAATTGTGACCTATAAAAGTGTATAATTTGGCCGGCGCTGTGGCTCAACAGGCTAATCCTCCACCTGCGGTGCTGGCACACTGGGTTCTAGTCCCAGTCGGGGCTTGGATTCTGTCCCAGTTGCCCCTCTTCCAGGGCAGCTCTCTGCTATGGCCTGGGAGTGCAGTGGAGGATGGCCCAAGTGCTTGGGTCCTGAACCCACATGGGAGACCAGGAGAAGCACCTGGCTCCTGCCTTCAGATCAGCATGATGCACTGGCTGTGGTAGCCATTGGAGGGTGAAGCAATGGCAAAAGGAAGACCTTTCTCTCTGCCTCTCTCTCTCTCACTATCCACTCTGCCATAATCACACCCTCACTCCTCTCTTCCATGTTGATCAATGCTCAGGATTAGCCCCTGATGGGTATAAACCTCACCCATGCTGAAGCATGAACTGCAAAACAGGATCTGTGCAGTCCTCAGGGTGAGCATGGGACCCTCTGTAGTGACCTATCTCAGGCAGTTAGGGTGATCTGAGATTCTGATGCCAGACACAGTGATTGCCCAGAAACCCAGTTAGGCCCCATGCCCTATCTTGCAGTCACAGATTTCCAACAGTCATGGGGTGAAGAAGATACCCTATGCCCCATGAGCCTGCCTCATCCATGTAGAAAGCAGAGTTGTTTTCAGAGCCAGCTGCTTAGGGGTGATCTACCTTGGCAATTTGAGCCCCAGAGCCTGTGATATGTTGAGAGGTTGGGGGCGCCTCTAAATCCTAAATAGGAGCACAGCTCCCTCTCAGCCCTTCCAACCAGACTCAAAGTCAGTGGAGAACACAGCATTTTTCTTCTAGGAATCTCCCCCAGTCACACACAGGAGAGCCACCGCAGCTTCTGCTGGTGTCAAGATGGTACCTTCTCCCTGTTGCGAGCACCCTTGTGTGGGGATGAGGAGAAAGAAATGTGCTTTTCCTTCACTGGATGAGGTGCTTATCCTCCCTCTCCCTTGGGCTCCAGATGGATTCAAACTCAGTGTAGTCTGAGAGGTTCTCCCTCATGCCATATCACCAGTGGTACAGGCTGCCACAGTGTGCCCTCATCTTGATATTAGAACCTTTTGTCTCCTTGAGGATTGTGGGATTCACATGTAGTGTGACACTTGCTGCTGTGTATCTGCACTCTCCGTGCTGCTCCACAGCATTCCTATTCTTTCTGTAGAATTTCCCTGCAAGCTTCTCTCCAACTCTCCCCTGAGAATTTACTTTCTATTTTTTTCTAGTACTTCCTCTTGTCAGAATCAGCACCTCTCTTTCCTAGTCAACCATCTTTGAATCCCCTCCAACTTGTACTTTTATAAACAATTTTTGTCAAGAGAAATTCTGCATAAAGCAATTTTAGATGGCCTTGTCCATTCACAACTTGCATTCTTACATGTGTTGAAGAAACTTTATATGACAGAATGATCAGAGATATTTAAAATATATATTAAGGAATGTATAACACAATAGTGAGAAATACAATTGTGAAGTATATGGAAATAGCCAAAATAAATACAGTGAGTAGTTGTAAGAAATGCCTTGGAAAATTTATGTAAGTAAGAAAAAAATTGGGGCAAAGACAGAACCCACTATGTCACAATAATATTTATCTCTATAGCAGAGCAAACTACAAAAGATATAGCTCAGTTTTTCTCTCCATAATTTTGATTGAAAAACATACAACTTATTTTCTGAACAAAAAGTACAATTTCTACAAGTTTAAGCTACTAATATAGCCCTTGTAGAAATTATGTAGTTCATTTTTATTTCCTTAAGAATACCTACACCACTAAATCATCAATCTAGAATGTACATTATAAGCATAAAGCTGGTGATTTATCCAAAATCAAAAGAAAAAAAAGGAAAGCATCTTATCTCGGTAGGGCTTTAAGGAAGAGAGCTACTGTAGATTATGTCTATATTGGTATGGAATCCAAACCCAGACAGTGAGTAGTCCCTGCTGATGCTTCTGTCAGTATAAAATCTGATGCAGGAAGTTAGACCCACATCAGAACAGAATTTGGTGTCATCTGGTTTACCAAGGATATATTCCATATTTTCTAAGACACTTAATCATCCCCATTCCATCCATGTGCACATCTTTATATGGACACCTCCTCTTCTTTTTTAAGATTTATTTATTTATTTGAGAGTCAGAATTACAGAGAATGAGAGAGGCAGAGAGAATTGTTTTCTATCTACTTGTTCATTCTTGAAATGCCTGCAACAACCAGAGCTGGGCCAATCATAATCCAGGAGCATGGACTTTCTTCTAGGTCTCCGACATGGGTGCAGGTGGTACTTGGGCCATCTTACACTGGTTTCCCAGGCCATTAGCAGAGAGCTGGATTGGAAATGGGGCAGGCAGGCCTCAAACCGGAACCCATATGTGATGCCAACACCGCAGGTAGAGACTTAGCATACTAAACCAAAATTCCAGCCCATGCACCTCCTTTTCTTGAGTTTGATCCTTTAGGTCCAATTAATTTCATGGTGGAAGAATTCCTAAATCAACAATTCAGATATCAGATCTTAGAGACTGACCATTCCTCCCACTATGGGGCCAACCAGCCCAATGTTGGTAAGCAGAGTAACTCCACCTGATGGTGACATGGACCATAATCTTAATCATTCCTTCCATAAATTGTGTCCTCAGTATCTGATGGGTCCCTGCAGCCCATTAAGAGGGTCTCAAGGCATGCAGATCCTTGAGCACCATCTCCCAGATATGGCCCTACTTGGAGAGCAAGTCCAGGGGACTGGTCTCACACATCTAACTTTGAAGACTGCCCATGAAGATTCAGATTTCTTCCATGCCACCACACTCCTCCACCCAGAACAACATCCACACTGCCAGGTGATGTGTCTCTTCACAGCCCATGAGGCTATCACCACTACTATGCCCAGGTCTGCCTATACCATCCACATAGGCTCCAAAGCACTCTGCACACTCCAATGCACATGTTAATCACTTCTAACTTTCAGCTTGTATAGTAATTGGATGATTATTGAAGAATTTCAAGTTATCTGTGTTATAATTCAGATTAATAAACATGAATGCTTCTCTAGAAAAATATATGTGTTCATGCATATATAGATAAAGATATCTTCCTTCTCAGTTTGAATGTGTTTTCATTCTTGCCTAATTAGTCTCATTAAGTCTCCTAGGGCTATGTAGATTACAAATGGTGAAAGTTTTCTTTCATTATTTATTATGTTGAGATAGTTTTCTAGTACTAATTTTTTGAGTCTCTTTATCATGAAAAGGTGTTGTGACTTTTTTTCTGTATCAGTTTAAATGGTCATATTTTCCCCTTCATTCTGATAATGTGGCATTATGACAATGATTCATTTTCATAAGTTGAACTAACCTTGCTTTCTAAGAATAAATCTATTGTGTAAAATCTTTTAAACAAGCAGTTGCAATTATTTTGGAATTGTTTTGTACAGATTTATTGTATCAAGATGCATAATAGGTATGAATTTTTGGGATCCCTCTTTTTCTTTTACTTTTTTTTTGACAGGCAGAATGTATAATGAGAGAGAGAGAGAGACAAAGAGAAAGGTCTTCCTTTTCTGTTGGTTCACCCCCCAATGGCTGCTGCAGCTGGCACACTGCGGCTGGTACACAATGCTGATCTGAAGCCAGGAGCCAGGTGCTTCTCCTGGTCTCCCATGCAGGTGCAGGGCCCAAGGAGTTGGGCCATCCTCCACTGCACTCCCAGGCCACAGAGGAGAGCTGAACTGGAAGAGGAGAAACTGGGGCAGAATCTGGCACCCTGACCAGGACTACAACCTGGGGTGCCAGCGCCGCAGGCAGAGGATTAGCCTATTGAGCTGCAGCACCAGCTTGGGCTCCCTCTTTTGCTAGCAGCTTTGCCTGCCATTCTTATTAGGGTATTGTTTTCTTCTTAAAATAAATTAGAAATCTTTCCTTCCTTAATTTTCTGTTTGGAAAGAATTGTTATTAATATTTTGTATTTTTTTTTAAATTCATCAATGAATGCATTCATCCTCAGCTTTATCTCCATTCTGGGGTTTCATTATTAATTCATGTCTATCTCTTATTAATTTTCTCATTAATTATAATTAGCTTTAAAATTTTTATAACTTTTTAAAATCTCAAGATATCTATTTCACTCCATTACATTATATTTTAGATACTATGTTAGTTATCCCAGATCCAGGAACATATATGGTATCTATCATCTCAGTATTGTCTTATCTCACTCAGTATAATGGCTTTCAGTTGTGACCATCTCGTTACAAAAGACAGGATTTCATCTTTTTCTCAGCTGAGTAGTATTGCATAGTGTAAATATAACAAAATTTCTTTAGCCAGTCATCAGTTGATGGGCATCAGCATTGATTCTGTCTTAGCTATTGTCAATTGTGTTGTAATAAACATGGAGGTTCAGGTAACTCATCTACTGTTTTCTTTTGTTTTGTGTAAATTCCCAGGAGCATGATGGTGTGATGGCTACACTGTATGGTAGGTCTATATTCAGATCTCTGAGATCTCTGTCTTCCACGGTGGTTGCACCAGTTTACATTTCCACCAACAGAGTACCAGGGTACTATTTTACCTACATGCTCTTCAGCATTTGTTGATTTCTGTATGTGGGCTGTTCTAACTGGGGTGAGATGAAACCTCATTGTGGTTTTGATTTGCATTTCCCTAATGGTTACTGACCCTGAACATTTTCTAAGTGTCTGTTGGCCACTTGAATTTCCTTTCTTGAAAAATGCCTGTTCAACTACTTTTTCCATTTCTTAACTTGGTTTGCTGTTATTGTTGCTGTTGTTGTTGAGTTTCTTGAACTCTTTATAGATTCTGGATGTTAACCCTGTATCAGTTTTGTAGTTTGCAAATAATTTCTTCCATTCTGTCCATTACCTCTTACTTATGCTGACTGGTTCTTTTACAGTGAAGAAGATTCTCAGCTCTATGTAATCCCATTTGTCTTATTTGGATTTGATTGCCTGTGCTTCTGGAGTCTTTTCCAAGAACTCTTTTCCTATGCCATGCTATTCATGGTATCAGGTCATAGATTTTTGTCTTTGATACACTTTGAGTGGATTTTTGTGTGAAGTGTGAGTAGGAGTCTAATCTCATACTTCTGCACATGGAGATCTAGTTTCCCCAGAGCCATTTGTTAAAGAGACTCATTTCTCCAGTGGTAGATTTTAGCTTCTTGAACAAAGATAAATTGGTTGTATGCATGGATTCACTCCTGGAATTTCTATTCTGTTTCATTGGTCTACCAGTCTATTTTTCAGCCAGTACCAGGCTGTTTTGATTATAACTTCCTTGTAGTATGTCTTGAAATCAGGTATTGTGATGCATCTGCCTTTGTTCTTATTACATAAGATTGTTTTAGGTATTCAGGGTCTCTTTTGTTTCCATATGAATTTTAGCATCATTTTGTTCTGGACAGGTGAAGAATGTCTTTAATATTTTCATTAGAAATACATTGAATCTTCAAATTCCTTTTACTAATATGGGCATTTTGATTATATTGATTCTTTCAATCCATGAACATGGATAATTTTTCAATTTATTATGTCTTTTTCTATTTCTTTGGCATTTTGTAATTTTCACCTTAAATATCTTTGACATCCTTGGTTAAATTTACTCCAAGATATTTGATTATTTTGGAACTATTGTGAATGGAACTGATCTTTCTCAACCATTACCTTGTCTGTGTATACAAAGACTATTCATTTTTCTGTGTTGGTTTTATGAAACTCAGAGTCAGTGCTGAATGCTAATTTTCCCCATGGTAAAAATCCATATATCACAAGAGTTCACATTACCCACCAGCCACAGCCCTACTCTTCACAATTGTACTGGGCAGGTACAAGAGTTCCCATGGGTGGCACTTTCCTTCTGTGGTACTGGCTCCCATTCCACACCCATTGCAGGGTAAGCAGAGTGGAAGGTTGCTGTCCCAGTGTCTGTATGGGGGCAGACCCCAGCAGTGCTCTCAAACTGCTCTATTTGCCCCTGCTGACAGTTCCTTCTAGCTTCTGTGTGTGCACAGAAGAGCTGGAGCAGCTGGTACTGTTTATGTCTGAAATGGCACAACCTTTTCACAGTTAGCCACAGGGCATTGGTGTGGAGGAGGAAGAAATGGAGACAGAGATGCACCGCTTACCCCACTCCCCATTTAAGCAGTATCCTATCTCTCCTGAGGGTTCTGGGCCAGACTCAAGCATGGTGTTGTCTACTAGGCTGCTCTCCAGCCATATCAACAGTGGAACGGGCCAGTGCAGTCTTACCTCAACTTGCTAGCCAGTGTGGGCTGCTGGTTTCTTTGTTGTGTTCATGCTGTGTGCTCCATGCTGCATGCCTGTATCTTCCACTCAGGTCAAGACCATTTCCACTACTTTCACATCACCTCCAACTGCAGTTGTCCCTGCAACTTTTTTTTTCACAAATTTCATAGAACCTAGAGCAGACCTACCTGCTACTATTCCATCATCTTGCATCCCCCATAACATACTGTTGATAGACCGTGCTTTTAGAAACTTTTAGGCATGGAAATATTTGTGAATGTGCCTTATAATAGTTATAGCTATTTAAGGAGTCACTATTTTGTCATGTTTTATCTTTCTTTGTGTCTTGTAGTATGTTTGTCTAATTCTACTTATTTATAACAATACAGCCTCTTCTCTCTTTTGATTGCCATTTTCATGAAAAAACTTGTCCACCCTTTCAGTTTCTTTCTTTTTTTTTTTTTTTTGACAGGCAGAGTGGACAGTGAGAGAGAGAGAGACAGAGAGAAAGGTCTTCCTTTGCCGTTGGTTCACCCTCCAATGGCCGCCGCGGCTGGTGCACCACGCTGATCCGATGGCAGGAGCCAGGAGCCAGGTGCTTCTCCTGATCTCCCATGGGGTGCAGGGCCCAAGCAGCTGGGCCATCCTCCACTGCACTCCCTGGCCACAGCAGAGAGCTGGCCTGGAAGATGGGCAAATGGGACAGAATCCAGCACCCCAACAGGGACTAGAACCTGGTGTGCCAGCGCAGCAAGGCAGAGGATTAGCCTAGTGAGCCACAGCACCGGCCCCTTTCAGTTTCAAAATAAGAATCTGTTTATATCTGATTTGAATCTCTTATAGGCACTATATAGTTTAACTTCTGTTTGTTTTTATCCATTCAAGCTATCTCTGATTTTCATTGGGAAATATTATCCATATTCTATGTTCTCATTGGGAAATATTAAATATGGACTAGATTACTTAGTTTTGCCATGATGTTCCATGTTGTCTCTAGGTCTTATATTTTCTTTTTCAGTGACCCCTACTTTTGTTGGCTTCCTTTCTTTTTTTGACAGGCAGAATTAGACAGTGAGAAAAAGAGAGACAGAGAGAAAGGTCTCCTTCCATTGGTTCACCCCCCAAATGGCTGCCACAGCTGGTGCACTCCTCCAATCCGAAACCAGGATCCAGGTGCTTCCTCCTGGTCTCCCATGTGGGTGCAGGGCCCAAGGACTTGGGCCATCCACTGCCTTCCCAGGCCACAGCAGAGAGCTGGACTATAAGAGGAGCAACCAGGACAGAATCAGACACCCCAAATGGGACTAGAACCCGGGGTGCTGGTGCCACAGGCAGAGGATTAGCCAAGTGAGCTGTGGCACCGGCCTTTGTTGGCTTCCTTTATGTTCAGTTTTTGACACATTCTGAACACCTTCTCATTCCTTTTTTATACATAAAATGTCTTTGTGGGATTATATTATTATTTTATCTATGGGGATTATAAATGTTGTTCTAAAGTTGTAATGATTCATGTCAAGTTGATTCTGACTTAAGTGTATATACATAAATAATTTTTCCCTGATCTGTGCTAACTAATAAATTACTTGAAATTTAATATGTTGGAGTGAAATTGACATTTTGAGATTCAATGATTGTTTATTGCCCTTGTCTTTTCTGTTGAGGAACAGTGTTTTCTTATTCATACTATTTGTTGAACTGCTTTCTTAGTGTAGGGTTAATATAATTAGTATAAAGTAAACTGAAAATAGATCTTTGTAAAAATTAAGAGTGAAGGCCGGTGCCGCGGCTCACTAGGCTAATCCTCCGCCTAGCGGCGCCGGCACACCGGGTTCTAGTCCCGGTCGGGGCGCCGGATTCTGTCCCGGTTGCCCCTCTTCCAGGCCAGCCCTCTGCTGTGGCCAGGGAGTGCAGTGGAGGATGGCCCAGGTGCTTGGGCCCTGCACCCCATGGGAGACCAGGAAAAGCACCTGGCTCCTGGCTCCTGCCATCGGATCAGCGCGGTGCGCCGGCCGCAACGCGCCGCCCGCGGCGGCCATTGGAGGGTGAACCAACGGCAAAGGAAGACCTTTCTCTCTGTCTCTCTCTCTCACTGTCCACTCTGCCTGTCAAAAAAAAAAAAAAAATTAAGAGTGAAAATAGGGGAGAAAGGAGGATGAGTTGTGGGAGCATGGGCCATAGGAATGATGAGGTGGGAAGTATAACCATGTTACTAAATCTGTGTATATGAAATATATACCTTAAGTAAAATTTTAAAATATATTTCTCATTGGGAAATTTTATTCCTGGACTGATGAATTAATTTTGGCAACAAAGTACATAGTTTTGCCATGTTCTGTGTTGTCTTTAGGTCTTATATTTTCTTTTTTAATGTTTCCTACATCATTGGCTTCCTTTATGTTTAACTGATTTTTTTGTAGTGACTCATCCTGATTACTTTCTCATTTCCTTTTATATATAAAAATGGCTCTGTGGTTATTATGGGGATCACGCATATTGTTCTAAAGTTACAATGACTCATGTTAAATTGATACTACATTAAATGTATATGCATACAAAAATTTTAATTCTTTGTAGAATTCATTTATAATAATTAATATGAAGTCTTTAAAGTTTATATTATTGATGACACAAATTATATCTTTGTATATTACAAACCATCAGAAGTGATTCATTTGGAAAATTATTTTATGATTCATTCATTTATTTGAAAGCCAGAGTTACAGAGAAAGAGGGAGACACAGAGGGATGCCTTCCATCCACTATTGACTCCCCAGATGGCCACAACATCCAAAGCTGGGCCAAGACAAAGCCAGGAGGAAGGAACTTCATGTGGTCTCCCACATGAATAGCAGGGACTCCACAGCTCCAGCTCCTCCTCAATGAGCAGCCACTTGGCAGCTCCAGCTCCTCCTCAGTGACCAGCCGCTCCAGCTCCAGCTCCTCATCAGCGTCCAGCCAATCCAGTTCCAGCTCCTCCTTGGTGTCCAGCTGCTCCATAGCTCCAGCTGCTGCTCGGCATCCAGCCGCTCCAGCTCCAGGCCCTCCTCAGCCCTCAGACGCTCCAGCTCCAGCTCTTCCTCAGCATCCAGCTGCTCCACAGCTCGAGCTCTTCCTCAGCCCCTGGCCACTCCACAGCTCCAGCTCCACCTCAGCCCCTGCTGCTCCACAGCTCCAGTTCCTTCTTGGCATCCAGCTGCTCCATTTCCAGCTCCTCCTCGGTGTCCAGCCACTCCACAGCTCCAGCACCTCCTTGGGTCCAGGAACTCCAGCTCCAGCTTCTCCTCAGCATCCAGCTATTCCAATTCCAGCTCCTGTTTGGCGTCCAGCTGCACCACAGCTCCAGCTCCTCCTTGGCATCCAGATGCTCCATCTCCAGCTCCTCCTCAATATCCAGCCACTCCACAGCTCCAGCTCCTCCCTGGTGTTCAGCCTCTCCAGCTCCAGCTCCTCCTCGGTGTCCAGGCATTACAGCTCCAGCTCCTCCTCAGAATCCAGCTACTCCAGTTCCAACTGCTGTTCGGTGTCCAGCTGCTCCATAGCTCCAGATCCTCCTCGGCATCTAGCTGCTCCAGATTCAGCTCTTCCTTAGCATCTAGCTGCTCCAGGTTCAGCTCCTCCTCATTGTCCCATTGCTCCAAAACTCCAGCTCCTCCTCAGGTCCTGGCAGCGTGGCAGCTCCAGCTCGTCCTTGGTGTCCAGCCACTCCAGCTCCAGCTCATCCTTGGTGTCCAGCTTCTCTGCATCTCCAGCTCCTCCCCGGTGTCCAGCTGCTTCAGCTCTAGCTCCTCCTTTGCCACCAGTCACTCAGCAGCTCCAGCCCCTCTAGGCCCACAGCCACTCCAGTTCCAGCTCCTCCTCTGCATCCAGCCACTCCACTGCTCCAGCCATTCCTCAGCCACTGGCTGCTCTTCATTTCCAGCTCCACCTCAGCCCCCGCCACTCCACAGCTCTAGTTCCTCCTCGGCATCCAGCCTCTCCAGCTCCAGCTAATCCTCAGCGTCCAGCCACTCAGCAGCCCCAGCACCTCCTTGATGTCCAGGTGCTCCACAGCTCCAGCTCTTCCTCAGTGTCCAACCACTCCAGCTCCAGCTCTTCCTCAGTGTCCAGCCACTCCAATTCCAGCTCCTCCTTGGCTCCCAGCCACTCCAGCTCCATCTCCTCCTCGGCATACAGCCACACGACAGCTCCAGCTCCTCCTCAGTGTCCAGCTGCTCTGCAGCTCCAGCTCCCCTCCACATCCTGGCAGCTTGGCAGCTTTAGCTCCTCCTTGGCCCCTGTCACTCGGAAGCTCCAGCTCCTACTTGGCTCCCAGCCACTCCAGCTCCAGCTCCTCCTCAGTGTCCAGTGGCTCCAGCTGTAGCTCATCCTAGGAGTCCAGCTGCTCTGCAGCTCCAGCTCCTCCTCAGCCCCTGGTTGCTCCATACCCCCAGCTCCTCCTTGGCATCCAACTGAACAGCTCCAGCTTCTCTTGGCATCCAGCCACTCCATAGCTCCAGCTCTTCTCAGCCTCCAGCTGCTCTGCAATTCCAGCTCCTCCTCGGCATCCAGCAGCTCCAGCTCCAGCTCCTCCTCAGCTTCCAGCCAATAAAGCTCCAGCTCCTCCTTGATGTCCAGCTGCTCCGCAGCTCCAGTTCCTCCTCAGCATCCAGCTGCTTAGCGGCTCCAGCTTCACCTTGGCATCCAGCTGCTCTGCAGCTCCAGCTCCTCCTCAGTGTCCAGCTGCTCAAGCTCCAGCTCCTCCTCAGTGTCCAGCTGCTCAAGCTCCAGCTCTTGCTCAGCATCCAGCCACTCTGCAGCTCCAGCTCCGCCCCGCATCCTGGCAGCTAGGCAGCACCAGCTCCTCCTTGGTGTCCAGCAGGTCCAACTCTAGCTCCTCTTTGGCCCCCAGTCACTCGGAAACTCCAGCACCTCGTCGGCTCCCAGCTGCTCCAGCTCCAGCTCCTCCTCAGTGTCCAGCGGCTCCAGCTCTAGCCTGTCCTAGGAGTCCAGCTGCTCTGCAGCTCCAGCTACTCCTCAGCCCCTGGTCGCTCCATACCCCCAGCTCCTCCTTGGCATCCAGCTGACCAGCTCCAGCTTCTCGGCATCCAGCCACTCCGCAGCTCCAGCTCCACCTTGGCTCCCAGTCACACCAGCTCCAGCTCCTCCTCAGCCCCCAGGAGCTGAAGATCCAGCTTCTTCTCAGCATCAAGTTGTTCCAGATTCAGCTACTCCTCAGCTCCCAGCCGCTCCTCCTTGGCATCCAGCTGCTCCAGCTCCAACCCCTCCTCAGTGTCCAGCCACTCGGCAGCCCCTGCTCCTCCTTGACGTCCAGCCACTCTGCAGCTCCGGCACCTCCCAGGCTCCTGGCCACAAGGCATCTCGGGCACATCCTAGGCATCCAGCTGCTCCAGCACCAGTTCATCCTTGGTGTCCAGCTGCTCTGGAGCTCCAGCATCTCCTCGTCCAGCCCTTCCAGCTCAAGCTGTTAACCAGCATCCACCCACGCTGCAGCTCCAGCTTCTCCTCGGCTCCCGGCTGCTCAGCAGCTCCAGCTCCTCCTCAGTTCCCGGCCGCTCAGGAGCTCCAGATCCTCCTCAGCTCCCAGCTGCACCAGCTCCAGCTCCTCCTCAGCATCCAGCTGCACCAGCTCCAGCTCCTCCTTGGCATCCAGCCACTCGGCAGCTCCAGTTCCTCCTTAGTGTCCAGGCACTCCATGGCTCCAGATTCTTGGCATCCAGCTGCTCAGAAGTTCCAGCTCCTCAGCCCCTGGCTGCTCTGCAGCTCCAGCTCCTCCTCAGCCCTCAGATGCTCCAGCTCCAGCTCCTCCTCAGCGTCTAGCCGCTCAGCTGCTCCAGCTCTTCCTCAGCCTCTGGCTGCTCTGCAGCTCCAGCTCCACTTCAGCCCTCAGCCGCTCCAAAGCTGTAGCTCCTCCACAGCATCCAGCCACTCCTTCCCTGTTCCAGCTCCTCCTCAGCATCCAGTTGCTCGGCAGCTCCAGCTCCTCCTAGGCCCCCAGCCTCTCTCTCCAGCTCCAGCTCCTCCTTGGTATCTAGGCACTACAGCTCCAGCTTCTCCTCAGCGTCCAGCTACTCCAGTTCCAGCTCCTGTTTGGTGTTCAGCTGCTCCACAGCTCCAGCTCCTCCTCAACATCCAGCCACTCCAGCTCCAGCTCTTCCTCGTTGTCCAGTTGCTTGGAAACTCCAGCTCCTCCTCAGCTCTGGGCAGTGCAGCAGCTCCAGCTCCTCCTTGGTGTCCAGCTTCTTGGAAGCTCCAGCTCCTCCCTGGTGTCCAGCTGTTCCAGCTCTAACTTCTTTGCCCCCAGTCTCTCGGCAGCTCCAGCCCCTCTAGGCCCTCAGTTGCTGGCTGCTCCGCAGCTCCACCTCAGCCCCTGCCACTCCACAGCTCCAGCTCCTCCTCAACGTCCAGCCACTCAGCAGCCCCAGCACCTCCTCGATGTCCAGCCGCTCCACAGCTCCAGTTCCTCCTCAGCTCCCGGCCACTCGACATCTCCAGCTCCTCCTTGGCATCCAACTGCTCCAGCTCCAGCTCCTTCTAGTGTCCAGTTTCTCCAGCTCCAGCTCCTCCTCAGCCCCCACCGCTACACAGCTCCAACTCCTCCTCAGCCCCCACCACTCTGCAGCTCCAGCTCTTCCTCAGCATCCAGCCATTCACAGTTCCAGCTCTGCCTCAGCCCCTGGGCACTACGCAGTTCCAGTTCCTCTCTGGCATCCATCAGCCCCAGCTCCAGCTACCCTTTGGCATCCAGCCACTCCGCAGCTTCAGCTCCTCCTCAGATCCTGGCCACTTGGCAGCTCCAGCTCCTCCTCAGTGACCAGCTTCTCCAGCTCCAGCTCATCGTCAGCATCCAGCCACTCCAGCTCCAGCTCTTCCTCGGCATCCAGGCACTCCACAGCTCCAGCTCCTCCTCAGAACCCTGCCGCTCAGCAGCTCCAGCTCCTCCTCAGTGAGCAGCTGCTCCAGCTGAAGCTCTTCATCAGCATCCAGCCACTCCAGCTCCAGCTCCTCCTTGGTGTCCCAGTCACTCCAGCTCCAGGTCCTCCTCATCGTCCAGCCCGTCCAGCTCCAGCTCCTCCTCAGAGTCCAGCTGCTCCAGCTTCAGTTCCTGCTCAGCGTCCAGCCACTCCAGCTCCTCCTCAGCATCCAGCCACTCTGCAGCTCCAGCTCATCCTCGGCATCCAGCTGCTCCAGCTCCAGCTCCTTCTTGGAGTCCAGCGGCTCCAGCTCTAGCTCCTCATTGTCCAGCTGCTCCAGCTCTAGCTCCTCCTCGGCCCCCACCCACTCCCGCTCCAGCTCCTCCTTGGTGTCCTGATGCTCCACAGCTCCAGCTCTTCCTCAGCCCCCGGCCACTCTGCAGCTCCAGCTCTACCTCAGTCCCCACCGCTCCACAGCTCCAGCTCCTCCCCAGCGTTCAGCATCTCCAGCTCGTCCTTGGTTTCCAGGCACTCCAGCTCCAGGTCCTCCTCAGTGTTCAGTCACTCAGCAGCCCCAGGTCCTCCTCGGTGTCCAACTGCTCCTGCTGTAGCTCCACCTCAGTGTCTAGGCACTCCAGCTAGACACTCCAGCTCCTCCTCAGCATCCAGCTGCTCCACAGCTCCAGTTCCTCCTAAGCCCCTGGTTGCTACTCAGTTCCAGCTCCTCCTTGATGTTCAGCCTCTCCAGCTCTATCTCCTCCTAGGCCCCCTGCTGCTTTAGTCTAGCTCCTCCTTGGCCCCAGTCACTCGGTATCTCCAGCTCTTCCTCAGCCCCCAGCCGCTCCAACTCCAGCTCCTCCTCAATGTCCAGCCGCACAAGTTTCAGCTCCTGCTTGGCATCCAGGTGCTCCACAGCTCCAGCTCCTCCTCAGCCCCCATCTGCTTGGCACTTCCAGCTTCTCCTAGGCATCCAGCCACTCCAGCTCCAGCTCCTCCTGTGTCCAGCTGCTCTGTAGCTCCAGCTCCTCCGCAGCCCCTGCTGCTATGAAGCTCCAACTCCTCCTCAGATCCCTGCTGCTTGGCAGCTCCAGCTCCTCCTCAGTGACCAGCCGCTCCAGCTCAAGCTCTTTATCAGCATCCAGCCACTCCAGTTCCAGCTCCTCTTGGTGTCCAGCCACTCCAGCTCCAAGTCCTCCTCAGTGTCCAGCCACTCCAGCTCCAGTTCCTAATCGGCGTAAAGCCACTATGCAGCTCCAGCTCCTCCTCAGCTCCCATCCACTAGGCAGCTCCAGCTCCTCCTTGGTTCCAGGGCTGCTCGGCAGCTCCAGCTCCTCCTCAGTGTCCAGCTGCTCCAGCTCTAGCTCCTCCTGTGTCCAGCAGCTCTAGCTCCAGCTCGTCCTTGGTGTCCAGCCACTCTGCAGCTCCAGCTCCTTGGCTCCCGGCCACTCAGCAGCTCCAGCTCCTCCTTGATGTCCAGATTCTCCAGCTCTAGCTCCTCCTCAGCATCCAGCTGCTCCAGCTGCAGCTCCTCCTGTGTCCAGCTGCTCCAGCTCTAGCTCCTCCTTGGCCCAAGCTACTTCACACCCCCAACTCCTCCTTGGCTTCAAGGCACTTGGCAGCTCCAGCTCCTCCTTGGTGACCAGCTTCTCTGTGGCTCCAACTCCTCCTCAGACCCCGCTGCTATGCAGCTCCAGCTCCTCCTTGGCATCCAGCCACTCCACCTCCAGCTCCTCCTTGGCATCCAGCCACTCCACCTCCAGCTCCTCCTTGGCATCCAGCCACTCTGAAGCTCCAGTTCCTCCTCAGATCCTGGATGCTCGGCAGCTCCAGCTCCTCCTCAGAGTCCAGCCGCTCCAGCTGCAGCTGCTCCTTGGAATCCAGCCACTTCAGCTCTAGCTCCTCAACCTCCACCTGCTCCAGCTCTAGCTGCACCTCAGCATCCAGCCACTCCACCTCCAGCTCCTCCTCAGTGCCAGCTGCTCCACCTCTCCAGCTCTTCCTCAACCCCCAGCTTCTCTGCAGCTCCAGCTCCTCCTCGGTGTCCAACCACTCAAGCTCCAGTTCCTCCTCAGAGTCCAGCTGCTCCAGCTCCAGCTCCTGCTCAGTGTCCAGCCGCTCCAGCTCCAGGTCCTCCTTGGCCCTCAGACACTCCAGCTCCAGCTCTTCCTCAGGGTCCAGCCGCTCTGCTGCTCCAGCTCTTCCTCAGCCCCTGGCCTCTCTGCAGCTCCTGCTCCACCTTGGCGTCCAGCTGCTCCAGCTCCAGCTTCTAATTGGCGTAAAGCCACTATGCAGCTCCAGCTCCTCCTCGGCTCCCGTCCACTCTGCAGCTCCAGCTCCTCCTTGGCTCCAGGGCTGCTCGGCAGCTCCAGCTCCTCCTCGGTGTCCAGCTTCTCCAGCTCTAGCTCCTCCTCAGATCCTGGATGCTTGGCAGCTCCAGCTCCTCCTTGGCATCCAGCCCCTTCAGCTCTAGCTCCTCCTAGACCTCCAGCCACTCCAGCTCCAGTTCCACCTCAGCATCCAGCCACTCAGCAGCTCCAGCTTGTCTTCGACTTCAGCTGCCCTGCGACTCCAGCACCTCCTCGGCTCCCAGTTGCTCGGCATCTCCAGCACCTACTCGGCATCCAGCCACTCCAGCTCCAGCTCATCTTTGGTGTCCAGCTGCTCTGCAGCTCCACCACCTCCTCGGCATTCAGGCGCCCAGCAGCTCCAGCTCCTCCTTGACGTCCATCCACTCCATCTCCAGCTCCTAATCGGCTTCAAGCCACTATGCAGCTCCAGTTCCTCCTTGGCTCCCATCCACTTGGCAGCTCCAGCTCCTCCTCAGTTCCTGGCCGCTCCTTAGCTCCAGCTCCTTTTCGGTGTCCAGGTGCTCTGCAGCTCCAGCTCCTCCTCAGCATCCAGCCTCTCAAGCTCCAGCTCCTCCTTGCCTCCCAGAAGCTCAGCAGCTCCAGCTCCTCCTCAGTGTCCAGCTGCTTCAACTCCAGCTCCTCCTTGGCTCCCTACAGCTCAGCAGCTCCAGCTCCTCCTTGGTGTCCAGCCACTCCAGCTCCTCCTCGGCATCCAGCTGCTCCGCAGATCCAGCTCCTCCTCACATCCTGGACACTCGGCAGCTCCAGCTCCTCATCAGAGTCCAGCTGCCCCAGCTCCAGCTCCTCCTCAGTGCCCTGCTGTTCTGCTGCTTGAGCTCTTCCTCAGCCTCTGACCACTCTGTAGCTCCAGCTGCACTTCAGCCCCCACCACTCCACAGTTCCAGCACCTACTCGGCGTCCAGCCGCTCCACCTCCAGCTCCTCCTGGGCATCCAGCCACTCAGCAGCCCCAGCTCCTCTTTGGCGTCCATCCGCCCCATGGCTCCAGCACCTCCTCAGCTCCCAGTCGCTCAGCATCTCCAGCACCTACTCGGCGTCCAGCTGCTCCAGCTCCAGCTCCTCCTTGGCGTCCAACTGCTCCAGCTCCAGCTCATCCTTTGTGCCAAGCTGCTCTGCAGCTACAGCACCTCTTCAGCATCCAGGCGCCCAGCAGCTCCAGTTCCTCCTCAGCTCCTGGCTGCTCGGCATCTGCAGCTCCTCCTCGGCATCCAACCCCTCCAGCTTCAGCTCCTCCTCAGCATCCAGCCACTCGGCAGCTCCAGGTCCTCCTCGACATCCACCCCTTCTGCAGCTCCAGCATCTTCTTGGCTCCCGGCAGCTTGGCATCTCCAGCACCTCCTAAGCGTCCAGCCGCTCTAGCTCCAGCTCATCATCGGTGTCCAGCCACTCCAGCTCCAGCTCCTCCTTGGTGTCCAGCCACTCTGCAGCTCCAGCTCCTCCCCAGCCCCTGGCCACTCCTCAGCTCCAGCTCCACCTCAGTGTCCAGCCACTCTGCAGCCCCAGCTCCTCCTCGATGTCCAGCTGCTTCAGCTGAAGCTCCACCTCGGTGTCCAGGCACTCCAGCTCCAGCTCCTCCTCAGCGTCCAGCTGCTCTGCAGCTCCAGTTCCTCTTCAACCCCCAGCTGCTCGAGTTCTAGCTCCTCCTCAACACCCAGCTGCTACAGCTCCAGCTCCTCCTTAGTGTCCAGCCACTCCACTTCCAGCTTCTCCTCAGTGTCAGCTGCTCCACAGATCCAGCTCCTGCTTGGCATCCAGCCACTGCAGCTCAGCTCATCCTCAGCATCCAGCCACTTGGCAGCCCCAGCTCCTCCTTGAAGTCCAGCCGCTTGGAATCTCCAGCTTCTCCTAGGCATCCAGCCACTCCAGCTGCAGCTCCTCCTTGGCTCCTGGCAGCTTGGCAACTCCAGCTCCTCCTCGCCATTCAGCCACTCCAGCTCCAACTCCTCCTGAACATCCAGCTGCTCCAGTTTCAGCTCTGCTTGGCTTCCAGTTGCTCCACAGCTCCAGCTCCTCCTCGGTGTCCAGTCGCTCCAGCTCCTGCTCCACCTCAGCATCCAGCCACTGCAGCTCCAGCTACTCCTTGGTGTCCAGCTGCTCCAGCTCCAGCTCCTCCATGGCTCGTGGAAGCTCAGCAGCTCCAGCTCCTCTTCGGCATCCAGCCACTCAAGCTCCAGGTCCTCCTCGGCATCCAGCCACTCTGCAGCTCCAGTTCTTCTCAGCCCCCAGTTGCTCTGCACCTCCAGCTCCTCCTCAGCATCCAGCCGCTCCAGCTCCAGCTCCTCCTTGGCCTCCAGTCGCTCAGCATCTCCAGCTCTTGTTCGGCCCCCAGGTGCTCCAGGCCCAGCTCCTCCTTGGCATCCAGTTGCTCCAGTTCTAGCTCCTCCTCAATCCCCAGCTGCTACAGCCCCAGCTCCTCCTCAGTGTCCAGCCACTCCAGTTCCAACTACTCCTCGGTGTCCAGCTGCTCTGCAGATCCAGCTCTTCCTCAGCATCCAGCCACTCCAGCTCAGCTCCTCAGCATCCAACCACTCGGCAGCCCCAGCTCCTCCTTGAAGTCCAGCCGCTCCAGCTCCAGCTCCTCCTTGGCTCCCGGCTGCTTGGCAGCTCCAGCTCCTCCTAGGCTCCCAGCCGCTCCAGCTCCAGCTCCTCCTTGGCTTCCAGCCATTCCAACTCCAGTTCCTTTTTGGCTCCCAGCCACTTGGCAAGTCCAGCTCCTCCTCAGTGTCCAGCCACTCCAGCTCTAGTTCCTCCTTGGCACCAGTTGCTCCCCAGTTCCAGCTCCTCCTTGGCGTCCATCCACTCCACAACTCCTGCTCTCTTCAACCCGTGGCCACTCTGCGGCTCCAGCTCCTCCTCAGCTCCCAGCCACTCCAGCTCCAGCTCCTCCTCAGCCTCCAGCTGCTTGGCAATTCCAGCTCCACCTTGGCATCCAGCTGCTCCACACCTCCACTCCTCCTTAGCTACTGGCCACTCCAGCTCCAGCTCCTCCTTGGCGTCCAGCCGCTTTAGCTCTAGCTCCTCCATGACCTCCAGTTGCTCCAGCTCCAGTTCCACCTCAGCATCCAGCTGCTGCAGCTCCAGCTCCTCCTCAGTGTCTAGCTGCTCTGTGGCTGTAGCTCCTCCTCAGCCCCTGGTGCTCTGCAGCTCCAGCTAATCCTCAGCACCCACTGCTCTGCTGCTCCATCTCTTCCTCGGCTCCCGGCTGCTCTGCAGCTCCAGCTTCTCCTTGGCATCCAGCTGCTACAGCTGCAGCTCCTCCTCGGTGTCCAGCCACTCTGCAGCTCCATCTCCTCCTTGCATCCAGCTGCTTCAGCTCCAGCTCCTCCTTGGATCCAGCCACTCTAACTCCAGCTCCTCCTTGGCTCCCAGCTGCTCGGCAGCTCCAGCTCCTCCTCAGTATCCAGTCACTCCAACTCTAACTCCTCCTTGGCCACCAGTTGATCCTCAGCTCCACCTGCTCCTTGGCATCCAGATACTCCACAGCTCCAGCTCCTCCTCGGCTCCTGGCTGCTCCAGCTCTGGTTCCTCCTTGGCTCCCAGCCACTCAGCAGCTCCAGCTCTTCCTTGGCATCCAGCTGCTCCAGCTCCAGCTCCTCCTTGGCTCCCAGCCACTCAGCAGCTCCAGCTCTTCAGTGTCCAGCCACTCCAGCTCTAGCTCCTCCTTGGCCACCAGTCACTCGGCAGCCACAGCTCCTCCTTGGCATCCAGCTGCTCCAGCTCTAGCTCCTTCTCAGCCCTCAGCCCCTCCAGCTCCAGCCCCTCATTATCCAGCTATTCCAGTTCCAGCTGCTCCTCAGCATCCTGCTGCTCTGCATCTCCAGCTCTCCCTCATCTCCTGGCCACTAGGCAGCTCCAGCTCCTTTTCGGCATCCAGCTGCTTCAGCTCTAGCTCCTCCATGACCTCTAGCCACTCCAGGTCCAGCTCCACCTCCACATTCAGCTGCTCCAGCCCCAGCTCCTCCTCAGTGTCCAGCTGCTCTGCATCTCCATCTCTTCCTCAGCCCCCGACAACTCCACAGCTCCAGCTCCTCCTCGGCATCCAGCCAATCTGCAGCTCCAGCTCCTCCTCAGATCCTGGATGCTCAGCAGCTCTAGCTCCTCCTCATAGTCCAGCTGGTCCAGCTCTAGCACCTCCTTGGCACCAGTCGCTCGGCAGCTGCAGCTCATCCTCGGCCCCCAGCCTCTCCAGCTTCAGCACATCCTCGGTGTCCAGTTGTTCCAGCTCTATCTCCTCTTTGGACCCAGTTGCTCTGCAGCTCTAGCTCCTACTTGGCCCTAGCCACTCCACTTCTAGCACCTCCTCAGAGTCCAGCCATTCCGCAGATCCAGCTCCTCCTCAGTGTCCAGCTATTCCAGCTCCAACTCCTCTTCAGCAACTAGCTGCTCCAGCTCTAGCTCCTCCTTGGCTCTTGGCTGCTCAGCAGCTCCAGCTCCTCCTCAGAGTCCAGCCGCTCATCTCCAGCTCCTCATTGGCCCCCAGCCACTCCAGCTCCAGTTCCTCCTTGGCCCTCAGCTGCTCCAGCTCCAGCTCCTCCTCAGCATCCAGCCATTGCAAATCCAGCTCCTCCTCAGCATCCAGCTGCTCAAGCTCCATCTCTTTCTTGGCATTCTGCCACTCCACAGGTCAGGCTCCTCAGCCCCCAGCTGCTCCACAGCTCCAGCTCCTCCTCGGCCCCCAGCCGCTCCATCTCCATTTCCTCCTCAGTATCCAGCCACTCTGAAGCTCCAGCTCCTCCTCGGCTCCCATCCGCTCAGCAGCTCCACCTCTTCTTTGGTGTCCAGCCACTCCAGCTGCAGCTCCTCCTCGGCCCCAAGCTGCTCCACAGTTCCAGCTCCTCCTTGGCTCCTAGCCACTCAGTATCTTCAGCTCCTCCTCAGTGTCCAGCCCCTCCAGAGCTCCAGCTCCTCCTTGGTGTCTAGCAGCTCCTCAGCTCCAGCTCTTCCTCGGCATCCAGCTGCTCCACAGCTCCAACTCCTTGGAGTCCAGCCACTCCAGCTCTAGCTCCTCCTTAGCCCCCAGCTGCTCCCCAGCTCCAACTCCTCCTCAGTGTCCAGGCACTTAGCATCTCCATCTTCTCCTCAGCATCCAGCCGCTCCAGCTCCAGCTCCTTGGCCCCCAGCCACTCGGCAGCTCCAGCTCCTCCTCGGTGTCCAGCTGCTCCAGCTCTAGCTCCTCAGCATCCAGCCACTCAAGCTGCAGCTCCTCCTAAGCGTCCAGCCACTTCAGCTCCAGCTCTTCCTCAACCCCCAGCTGCTCTGCAGCTCCATCTCTTCCTCAGCCCCCAGCTGCTCCACAGCTTCAGCTTCTCCTCGGTCTCCAGCTGCTCCAGCTCCAGCTCCTCCTCAGTGTCCAGCTGCTCAGCTCCTCTTTGGTGTCCAGTTGCTCCACAGCTCCAGCTCCAGTAGCTCCTCTGGCTCCCCAAATGCCTCCTGTCACAGGCAGGACAACAAACGGTGCCTGTGCTCCAAATCCAAAGCACCTAAAATGGAGAGGAAAAGATGGAGCACATCTCCTAAACCCACCAAAGTGCACATTTGGAGGCTCACCAGGAACGTGACCAAGGACCACATCATGGAGATATTTTCCACTATGGGAAGAGTAAAATGATTGACATGCCTGTCGACAGGATGCACCCATCTGTCTAAAGGCTATGCCTGTGTGGGGTTTGAGGAGGCCAAGAAGGCACTGAAGCACATGGATGAAGCACAAATTGATGGCCAGGAAATCACTGCTACTGCTGTGCTGGCCTTCTGGCCCAGGCCACCCCCTTGGGGATTCAGTCCTCCCAGGAGAATGCTTCTGCCACCTCCTATGTGGTGCCGGTCACCCCCCATGGATGAGAAGATCTCCTCCCTGAGGTCAGGTCTCCCGTGCACTGGCAATCTCACTCTCCTGGCTGCCGCCACCACAGGAGCCCCTCCAGCTCCAACTCTTCCCACCGAAACTTGTTCCCCTGTAACTTATATCCCAGCCACCTCAGTTCTGTTGCTTTTCTGGCTGGAAAAGAATCAGTAGGAAAGGGAATTCCTCATGCAGGCAGGCTTCAGTGTCCACAGTGGAGTCATTTTCTCTGCAGGTCGAGTTCTGGCTGCAGAGACTTGAGGGTGTGGGGTTGTGCCTGGGAAGATGCCCTCCAGTTTCAGAGCCATAAAGCTCACCCATTCCTGGTTCCCAAGAGTCCCTTCAGCAGGGACAAGTGAGGCTTCTGGTACAACGAAGCTCCATCTGGCAGTGCAGTGACCCTTCCACAGGTGGCCTGGGCCAGGCTGTAGCCTTCTCACACCCTTGCTGGGCACTGCTGTCCTACAACCAGCTGCTGTTGGCCCAGAGGGGTGGCCATGAATGGCTCTGTCTCTCCACATACTCCTCACACCCCTCTCCAGTTCCCATCACTCATTGATGTTGAGTGAGCTGAGAGCCCGCTCTGCAGGGTCATCATGGAAACCCCCCATTGGCACCTGCCACTCACGGTGGACTTGCTGGTTACCTTGGTATTGCTCTTGTTGGCTTTTATTGTACAGTCAGTACTATCAAATTCTTGTTTTGAGTTTTGTAACTTTACAACATTTTAGATAACTGTTGTGTTTGTTCTTTGTTGTGTATAGCGAAATAATTGTGTTGAATAAACCTAGGGTTAGAATGCAAAAAAAAGGATGTTTATGTTAATACTATATTTTTTAATTTAATTGTGACACCAACATTTAGAAATTCCAATTACATAAAAATGGTTTGTTACAAATTCATTACTCTTCTACCACATTGGAGCACACAATAAAAGAAAGATTGTTTCCTTAAATTTTTCTTCTGAATTTTCTTCTTATGCCTTGACCTAATTGATTTGGATTTGAGCAAGCTGACTTATGCTTATATCCTTGTTTTATTCCCAAGCTATTGACTGGAACACAACTGGTACTTAAATTTGTAAAAATGTCACCAACTCAATAACTGGAATTGATCTGTGTCTTAGTTAAAGCATACTTCCATATCTAATTTTTATCTCTGCTAATTTTGACCACTCAGATATAATTTAACAGATTTTTCTTCAATTTTTTGCTAAAATATATGTACCTGAAATTTTGTTGGAAAAATGTGTATAAAGCAATTTCTATTCTTATTAGTGATTCAGTGTCTTGATTTATGATGGAACTGAAAAATTTGGCAGCACTTAGAACTGAAATGATATTTTGAGGTTAGAACTTGGATCCAATGGATTTCACATTTTGAGCGTTAAATACCTTTGTGTCCTTGGAAGAAAACTCTGAGACATTTGTATCCTGCTTTTAAAATTCATCAAAACGTGGCCGGCACCGCGGCTCACTAGGCTAATCCTCCGCCTAGCAGTGCCAGCACACCGGGTTCTAGTCCCGGTCGGGGCGCCGGATTCTGTCCCAGTTGCTCCTCTTCCAGGCGAGCTCTCTGTTGTGGCCAGGGAGTGCAGTGGAGGATGGCCCAGGTGCTTGGGCCCTGCACCCCATGGGAGACCAGGAGAAGCACCTGGCTCCTGGCTCCTGCCATCAGATCAGCGCAGTGTGCTGGCCACAGTGCGCCAGCCGTGGCAGCCATTGGAGGGTGAACCAACGGCAAAGGAAGACCTTTCTCTCTGTCTCTCTCACTGTCCACTCTGCCTGTCAAAAAATAAAAAAAAAGAAAAAAAAAGAAAAAAAAGATTCATCAAAATGTGAAAGAAATTTCAAAACTAACCTCACAGAAAGTGCTTATGTAAACTACTCTCAAATTTAAAGTTGGTGCTCAAAATATTTACAAATCTTGAAACTTTTTCAACAGTTCATGAAAATGACACTATAGTAGCATTTTCAACTTTAAATAGTATTTTCCATTTCCAATCATATGTGACTTCATAGAACTTTGATCTGTAGCTGAATTTAAAAACATGCAAATGAAACAGAGATCTATAAAGTTTATTTAGGTGTAAAATATAAATTATCCCAGAGTTCATATATACATACATATTTATGAAGGCCATCATTTAATTCAATCATCCACAAAGAACAGATATTCAAATAAATTAAATCGCACTTTAATAACATGTAATATTTAGTTAGGCTTACAATGGTTACATCTGTTTTGAATAGGTACAGAAGTTTTTCGTCTTCTCAGTATGCCATGAACAATACAGTTTGAAAAGTATTTACAAAGAATGTACTTGGTATCCCATACCATAATATATTTAGAGATTAAAGTATGTAAAAGAATGTGCATAGATTATTTGCAAAAACTCTGATATTTTATGTTGGGTACTTGAGCATGCATGTAATTTGGCATGTATACCAAGTGGAAATGTATTTCATAACTAGTATGGTAACAATCATTCTAACCAGAAACTCAGCTACTCAAAAGAGAGGCTAGTCAATGGGTACTGACTGAATATCAGTTTTTCTCTAAGATAGACAGAAGATACCAACAAATATATATGTGTACACAATGTAAAATAATTCCATATTAATCATCTTGAATCATACAGAAGGCAATTTATTGTCTCCTAAGCTTGGTTTAACTGGGGCCTTCCTGTAACCTATTGTATCCTGTCAGGGAGTCTACTATGCTGTGCTTGCCTATTTTCTTAACTGTGTAGCTTACTAAACTGAAGCTTTGGGTCAGAGATTCTCCTCACTCAGCAATGGATTTTCTTTGATAGCACACTATCCTTTACATATTGCTTTATAAAATCAAACATAATTCAAAGGAAGTATAAAATAGCGTCTGACTTCAAGAGCCACAGATGACTACTGAAACCACAGTAAGTTAAAGGCATCTCCCAAGTGCATTGTATAGATTTTGAAGGTATTGCCCTCCAGACCTTATTAAGTAAACTGTAGTATCTCAAAGGGTTATGAAAGATGGAACTTACTGACTCTTTATGCCTGGAAGAACAGGAGCCCTATGAAAGCCTGGAGCCCCTAGGGTCAAATAGATAAGGCATCTGAGTGACCAACATCAGCAGAGATGGAAATTAGAGATGGAAATATGACTTAACTAAGTCACACATTAATGACAGCTTTTGATTTGATGACATTATCAAAAGCTTAGCTGATACCACTATGTTACAGTTTGTAGCCAGGGGAACAAAGCAAGAACGTAAGCAAAAGTCAAGTTCTTCAGTAGTCAATTCAATGAGGTCAAGGTATAAGAAGAAAATCCAAGAGAGGGTTTTATGGGAAAGCATGCTGTCCACCCTTTATCTTGTGCTTCAATTGTAATAGAAGAGTAATTATATTTATTCATTTCTAAATACTGGTATCAGAATGTAAGTGGGAAGCATGATTTTACCATGGTATTTTAAAAAAGAAATGTCCAGGAGAAATATTGTAAATTTATAATAGTTTAAAATACTAAATGGTGAAATTAAATATGCACCCAAATAAAAAGTTCAAGAAATGTAAGAATGGCTTGGTTTCTTGACCCACAAATCAGCTAATTCTATGCAACTTTCAGCTAACCACAATAAAAAAGTACAAAATAAATACAGCAAAATTTTATTCAATGGTATGATTTGGCACTTACACTTATGTCTAGGTAGTGAGCATTCAATGAATGATGATAAAACAATTGACCGCAAGACTAGTTAAGTATTTCCAAGTCTCTCAAAATCCCATTAAAACCTTTCTAAAATGTTTCTTAATAAATTCTATAGTCTGAGTACAATCATATCAAGTATGTCAAAATCCTGCTATACACATCTCAGACTTTATTCTCTATTTGGTAAATGATTGAGCAGAAAATTTCATAAATGAAACATAAAATTAATACAAATACATAGTTTCCTTGAAAATATTCACAGCGGAATCACTTCTCCAGTGTATTGGGAATGAAATTATAGACTGAACACTGAGTATGTCATTTGAAATAATTAGTTAACATCAATTTTATCACATGTGAGGTAAATCCCTATGTCATTGTGTGTCTCCAACACAATGAGAAAATTAGCCATGTATGCTCTTCAAGAAATTTTTTTTGACAGAGTGTACAGTGAGAGAGAGAGAGAGAGAGAGAGAAAGGTCTTCCTTTGCCATTGGTTCACCCTTCAATGGCCACCATGGCCGGTGCTCTGTGGCTGGTGCATCGCGCTGATCTGAAGCCAGGAGCCAGGTGCCTCTCCTGGTCTCCCATGGGGTGCAGGACCCAAGGACTTCGGCCATCCTCCACTGCACTCCCAGGCCATAGCAGAAAGCTGGCCAGGAAGAGGGGCAACCAGGACAGAATCTGGCACCCCAACTGGGACTAGAACCCGGTGTGCTGGCACCGCAGGTGGAGGATTAGCTTACTGAGCTGCGGTGCCAGCCTCTTCAAGAAATTTTGATAGTGCTGAATAGCATCACATCACCACAGAGCAACTATGTGCTGTCACCTTGAGCTTGCAGAGTGCACCTGTGAGGTGCTGGTAGGATGACTTTCTTCCTTCCCCATTGTGGACATATACTATGAGTATGTCAGAGTCCAGCTGTGCACTGGAGGTTCAAGTTTGGATTGAATGAAAAAGGCATCTTTGCAAATGACTTAGAGACACTTTTGTATTTACTTCCTAGGATGATGGAGGAGCAAAGAAAAGAGAACAACTAATTGTTGGACCCAATAAATCATCTTATAGTATAAACAAATAATTGATTAAAAAAAATCCTGGCAGTTACCATCGTCAATTTTCAGAATCTAAACAGTAAAACAGTGTGGTTGGTTTTATTTAATGCTAGGAACCTTAGGAAATACAGGAAGTGGAACACTAGGTCGGTTTGGATACTGCAGGGCAGCAGTGCCTATCAGAGTTGTAATGGTAAAGGAAAATTTTTGCTTATCACTCATATTCTCATTTTCTCCCCTGCCTCAGTATCATCCAGTAGAGAAAGTTCTAGCAAAGCCATATATGTGATAACAAAGCAGTGGATGTAGCGAGTGTTCAAGTGACACAAATCCTAAATTCTTATGGAATCTGTTACTAGGAACTTGTTCATTTTTGACCCAAGGAGTGAGGAAAGCAGTTTTAGTATAATTGGCCTTAGTGTATCATGTTATTAGATGTTAGGGCCTGGACTATTAATCAGGAAGTTCAGCAAATGGTAGAATTTGGGGTGCAGCCAAAAAGGACACTATCTATAAGTCATTGTCACAGGTCATTAAAATAAGACAATGACCTCTATTTCAACTACTGTTCAAACATGCAAGAAAATGAAGAAAAAATTAAAAGGTTTAAAATCAAGATGGCAATGTTAATTATAAGCAATGGGTGTGGTTACTTATTATTTCTGATTTTTCTTCTCAGTTTGAAAGTTTGATTCTCAGTTGGGAGGAAATCTCTGTTAGGCTATAATAGAATTCTCTGGTGCTATGAGGGTTACCCATGTGTTGCCACTAGAAAGAAGGTAATAGCAACTAGCTTTCACCTGGAAAATGTCCTCTGACATTTAAGATTTTCATAGAAAGGAACATGAGTTGATTGCCTATATTGAGAACCTAATACACATGCATACAATGAAATGCATATTCTTTATTTTTGGAAAATTTTCTGTATGCCTATGTGTATAATACCCATATACATGAGACCCTCAAAACCCCACTTCACCAATATCTCTGTTTCTCCAGGTTCATCCTCAAAGGGGAGAAAAATATGTAGAGAAGTGAAAAGAGATGAAAACTTTAATGAATGAGACTTGATGAAAATAAGATACAGATGAATGACTTCTCTCAACTGTTCAAATGTAAAATCACAAACATTTTTAAAACTAGATTCTGTCTCTGGTGCTGTGGTATAGTGGGTAAAGGCACTATCCATAGTGCTGACATCAAGTCCTGGCTGATCAAACTCTGAGCAGGGACTTGATAATGTGCCTGGGAAAGCAGCAGATGTCCTAAGTCCATGGGACCCTACACCATGAGGGAGGCTTGAATGAGGCTCCTGGCTTTGACCTAGCCCAGTCCTGAATGTTACAGCTGTCTGGGGGTGTCCCAGCAGTTGGAAGCTTGCTCTCTCTCTCTCTCCCCTCCTTCTGCCTTTGACTTTCTCTATGATTTTGTCTCTAAAATCAGTAAATAAACCTTTAATAAATAGTCTCTGTAAATGCAATTCCTTTTACATGTAGAGCTTTTGATAATTTATCCAGAAGAGAAAAATGCATATTAATCATCTTAGTATTATCTAGGGTACCATATTATGAATATTAAAATTTACACACAGAAACCCACCCATGTATATAGAGAAATACTATGAAATCTTGTATGATTACATGACACTGAATGAAGTAACTGCTGCTTAAAATGCTATGTACCATTGTTTCATTGTGATTGAAAAAATGAAACATGACTCACAAAGGAACAATAGTGTATTTACATGGCTTAGTGTAAATACACATTCATGGTCTATCTATAATTTTATCATAAACTTTGGTACAACTACACAAAGACAGAAGGAAGGCAAATATATTGTTAACCTTATTCTGATTCATATACTTAACATTAAAATCTACAGTTGAGCTTTTGATTAGAAATATCATTAAAATTACATTTTCTGTGATGTTAAACAATATCAGCTATATTGGCATCATACTACCAGTTTTTTTCTTTCAATATTACATTTAATTAAGTTGTCAGAGGGGCCAGCCCTGTGGCGTAGCAAGTAAAGCCACCTCCTGGAGTGCTGGCATCCCATATGGGTGCCTGTTCAAGTCCCAGCAGCTCTATTTCTGATCCAGCTCTCTACTATGGCCTGGGAAAGCAATAGAGGATGGCCCAAGTCCTTGGGCCCCTGCGCCCACATGAGAGACCTGGAGGAAGCTCCTGGCTTTGGATCAGAGCCAATCTGTTGTGGTCAATTGTGGAATGAATCAGTGGATGGAAGACCTTTCTCTCTCTTACTCTCTCTTTCTGCCTCCCCTCTCTCTGTGTAACTCTGATTTTTGAATAAATAAATAAATCTTTTAAAAATATGTCACAATGATGTAGATCCAATAGAACAATGTATTGTTTTTCTTTCTTTCTTTTTTTTTTTTTTTGACAGGCAGAGTGGACAGTGAGAGAGACAGAGAGAAAGGTCTTCCTTTGCCGTTGGTTCACCCTCCAATGGCTGCCGTGGCCAGCGCGCTGTGGCCGGCGCACCGCGCTGATCCAATGGCAGGAGCCAGGAGCCAGGTGCTTTTTCCTGGTCTCCCATGGGGTGCAGGGCCCAAGCACCTGGGCCATCCTCCACTGCACTCCCTGGCCACAGCAGAGAGCTGGCCTGGAAGAGGGGCAACCAGGACAGAATCTGGCGCCCCAACCGGGACTAGAACCTGGTGTGCCGGCGCCGCTAGGCGGAGGATTAGCCTAGTGAGCTGCGGCGCTGGGCACAATGTATTGTTTTGTTTTGTTTTGTTTTGTTTTGTTTTTTTCAGATCATTTCAGCAATTCTATCAGCAAAACTAATATCTACTCCAAAAATTCTAGAATATGAGAAGAAATCTAAGTGGGATTGCATATGGGAGTCATTACTTATTAATATATTATCAAAATAACACTTTTAAATGAAAAAATATCTTTGCCATTAGGCTTTGTGATGCTTCAGGTTAATCCCTGTTAAGGATACTTTGGGAAATAGATGCTGACAGTGTAAGTAAAGAGAACTGAGTTCCCACTGTTGTAAGTGTGCCTGGCAGAACCACAATGTCTGTCACCTAGTAAGAGGGCAGGATAAAGGGCCAACATCGTGGTGTAGCAGGTTAAGCCACCACCCATGATGCAAACATCATAATGAGTGCCAGTTTGACTTCTAGTTGGTCTACTTTGGATGCAGCTCCCTGTGAATGTGTTGAAGAAAGCAGACGAAGACTGGCCAGTATTTGGGCCTTAGACATACAAATAGGAGACCTAGATGGATACTGAGGGCTGGCTAGTCCTTGAACAAACCCAAGACATTACAGCCATATGGGAAGCAAACCAGTAGATGGAAGATTCTTTCTCTTCCTTCCTTCCTTCCTTCCTTCCTTCCTTCCTTCCTTCCTTCCTTCCTTCCTTTCTTTCTTCCTTCCTCCTTCCCTCCCTCCCTCCCTCCCTCCCTCTCTCTCTTTCTTTCTCTCTTTCTCCCGCTCTCTCTTTCTCTCTCTCTTTCTCTCTCTTTCTCTTTCTTTCCTTCTCTCTCTCTCCCTCTCACTCTCTCACTTTCTCCCTCCCTCCCTCCCTCCCTCCCTCCCTCCCTCCCTCCCTCCCTCCCTCCCTCCCTATTTCCTTCCCTCTCCCTGTCACTTCCACAATCTCAGTAACCCTGAGGTTATAAGGGTGGACAAAATGAAGTGCGGATTAAGGCATAAACTTTTTTTCTTGACATTTTGAGTCCTTATTAAAAACCAAAACTTCAAAGCAAGATGAAGAATGAGATCTTACATTTTCACCAGGATTTCCAGAAGGACACTCTGAACCACATGTACCAATACAATTCCAATAACAACAACCAAAAAAAGAAAAAGATGCTCATATCTGCTAACATAATACATTTATTGAAATAAATGAAAAAATGTCACAGATAATTATGTCAATACTCTGTGATAGTATGAAGTATCCCTCACATCCTGTGTTCAGCAAGAAAATAAAATTATCTGCACAAGTACAAATATCTAAGAACCATAGACCAAGTACATTCAGAGTATTTTAATTCAGATACTCTACCAAAAGGAACATATTGCTTAAGCCACTCAATAGGACAGAACTCCCAAACTAGATTGTCATTTCTTGTTACATTAGGACAGACCTAGAAAAATAAATAATGGGAGAATCCTGTATAACTGAGTCTCCATGCTTCCTTGACATGTCCAATTGGTCCAAGTTCACAAGGAGTCCCTGTAGGTCTACTACAGCCATCATCTTGTTGTTCATCACTGACATCAATTACATTTTTTAATCATTTTTATTGGCAGTCAAACTCCATGAACATACTGATGATAGTGTGGCAACTTTATTAAAGTTTTTCTAAAAAATTTTCCTAATGTTTATTAAATGACTATAAACATAAAATACCCCTGTGCCAATATTTTATTGGTATTCAATAGGCACAGTGGAATAAGTTGTTCTATTTTGTTTTTAAAAAGATTTCATTGATCTATAATCCTGACCATTATTTCTGGTAATATCATGAGGTAATGACTTTTTGTGAGGCAATTTCATATCCTCACAGTTGGCATAGAGTCCATTATGTGAGTTTTCAATGTGGCATGAAATAAAGATCTCTTATTTTAGAAGTCAGGGTACATAATCCATGGTATTGGAAGGCAAGTCACATAAATGATAACTATTTAGGCACTGAAGAAAGTTTGAAAAAATATTGCATGGATTTCTGTGATTAAAAATTACTTAATATAACCAGTGGACATTATAATGTGCAATGTAAAGGACAGCCAAAAGGAATCATGTCACATTGATTTTGCTGTCCTTTGTCTATACTATAAAATTCAATCATAAGGTCTTACTTGCTGCCACATGAATCTTGAAGTTTCCTTACACCAAACTAGAATCTTTTTTTTAACTTTTATTTAATGAATATAAATTTCCAAAGTACGGCTTATGGATTACAATGGCTTCCCCCCCCATACCATCCCTCCTACCCACAACCCTCCCCTTTCCCACTCCCTCTCCCCTTCCATTCACATCAAGATTCATTTTTGATTATCTTAATATACAGAAGATCAGCTTAGTATACATTAAGTAAGGATTTCAACAGTTTGCTCCCACACAGAAACATAAAGTGAAAAATAATAGATGATTTTTTTTAAATGATGATGAAATCAGATCAGACCTATTGTCATGTTTAATCCCATTGAGAGTCAAGTTGGGAGTTGATAATTTCTTTCTTTTTTTTTTTTTTTTACAGAGGATCAGTTTAGTATACATTAAGTAAAGATTTCAACAGTTTGCATCCCCATAGAAACACAAAGCGAAATATATTGTTTGAGTACTCGTTATAGCATTAAATCTCAATCTACAGCACATTAAGGACAGAGATCCCACATGAGGAGTAAGTGCACAGTGACTCCTGCTATTGACTTTACCAATTGACACTCCTGTCTATGGCATCAGTAATCTCCCTATGCTCCAGTCATGAGTTTCCAAGGCTATGGAAGCCCTCTGAGTTCTCCGATTCTTATCTTGTTTAGACAAGGTCATAGTCAAAGTGGAGGTTCTCTCCTCCCTTCAGAGAAAGGTACCTCCTTCTTTGAAGACCTGTTCTTTCCACTGGGATCTCACTCACAGAGATATTTCATTTAGTTTTTTTTTTTTTTCCCCAGAGTGTCTTGGCTTTCCATGCCTGAAATACTCTCATGGGCTTTTCAGCCAGATCAGAATGCCTTTAGTGCTGATTCTGAGGCCAGAGTGCTATTTAGGACATCTGCCATTCTATGAGTCTGCTGAGTATCTCACTTCCCATGTTGGATCACTCTCCCCCTTATTTATTCTATCGGTTAGTGTTAGCAGGTACTAGACTTGTTTATGTGCTCCCTTTGACTCTTAGTCCTTTCATTATGATCAATTGTGAACTGAAATTGATCACTTGGAATAGTGAGATGGCATTGGCACAAGCCACCTTGATGGGATTGAATTGGAATCCCCTGGTATGTTTCTAACTCTACCATTTGGGGCAAGTCAGCTTGAGCATGTCCCAAATTATACATCTCTTCCCTCTCTTATTCCCACTCTTATGTTTAACAGGGATCACATTTCAGTTAATTTTCAACACTTCAGAATAACTGTGTATTAATTACAGAATTAAACCAGTCATATTAAGTAGAACAGAGAAAATAATAATAATAATAATAATAATAAATAATAATTACTCCGTGCTCACAACATTTAGTTCTCATTCTAAAGGTGGCTTAAGTTTAGAATCTGTAAAGTGAAGCTTTGGCAAAGGGACTGAGGATATTCTCTTTCTGCATTCACTTGGAGGGCAGCTAACCTCTGCAATCACCAGGAGGGCAGCTAACCTCAAGGCCAGGAAAGCTCAGACAAAATTTGGGATTATGAGGGCTGGCGCTGTAGCGTAGTGGGTAAGGCCAATGCCTGCAGTGCTGGCAACCCCTATAGGCACTGGTTGAAGTCCCAGCTGCCCCACTTCCAATCCATCTATTTGCTATGGTCTGGGAAAACAGAAGATGACCCAAGTCCTTGTGCCCCTGCAGCCATGTGGGATACCTGGAGGAAGCTCCTGGCTCCTGGCTTCAGATCAGCACAGCTCTGGCCATTATAGCCATCTGGGCAGAGAACCAGCAGATGGAACTCCCTCTCTCTCTGCCACTCCTCTGTCTGTGTAACTCTGACTTTCAAAATAAATAAACCTTAAAAAAATTGGGATTATGTAATGCTATCTGTGATATAAAGGAAAGTAAAAAAAACAATGCCCAGACTCACCCAAAGTCTTTAGTACAAATGTGTTGTTTAAGTTGTTTCCAAGATAGCAAAATAGCAACAAGATGATCTGAATCATGTAGGACAGTATTAATATTTAAAAAAGAGCGAAGATATACAGCTGAGATAAAGCTGTGGGAAATTTGAAGTGGAAAACCCAGTGAGAACAGCAGAAATGCTCCAGGTCTGCACTGAAAGCAAATAAGGAAAACAAAAAGCAGAATCTCAAACCTGGGGATATGAGTGCTGGCCCCTGGCAGACCATGTGAGAAGTGAATCCACAGGTCCACAGAGCTGCGGATAGCAGCAGGAAGGAGAGCTTGGCAAACTACCTTTGAAGATCCAAGCAGGAAAAAGAAATATAAAGGAACAAATAGGGAGGTTGGGCATCTCCCTCCCCACTTCCTCCACCCTACAGGGACTAGAAGCTGGCCAGGAAAAAGCATTTTGCTCCTTTGTACTTTAGGAGGCAAGCAGATGGCTGCCACCCTTGCCTTCTGTGCTTGTGCCCAGCAACAGCAAGGATCACCTCACTTCATGTCCCCATCCAAATATGAAGACCTCAACAATTCAGAAGGATTTCATCCCCTACCATGCAAGCTGTATGACAAGGAGAAGCCACACTTATTGGAAGCTCACAACACTGAGAATGAGCCAGTTTCCAGTAGGTGGATCTCCAAGCACCAGCTTGCAAAGCATAGACCTATAGCAGCTCATAACAGAGGGAAACATGCTCACAGTAAGTCTTCACAGATAAAAAGATGCTGTTCATTAAACAGTGCAAGCTAATGCTGAACACAGCAGGGAATAGCACTGGGGAGTCCTGCTACTATGAGGATAAAGGCAGGTCACACCAACAAAAGTGAACACCCTCTTCCAACCAGATAACATGAGGAAAGCTACAAAGCCCTATGGGGCCTTACCTTTGGTAATTGCTTTATCCTGGCATACTTAAGAGAGAACATAGGTCACATCCAGCACATGCCTCTTGGTATTCACGGAAAGTATAGATGTCCCACTAAACCACAAGAAACAAATCAAAGAGAAAAGGAGCCAGCCTGAGTGGTCTGAACATAGACCTACCATGTGACTCAGCCATCCCTCTCCTGAGAATTTACCCAAGGGGAATGAAATCAGCATATGAAAAAACTATCTGTACCTCCATGTTTATCTCAGCTCAATTCACAATAGCAAAGATATGTAACCAACCCAAATGCATTCTTTCAACAGAAGACTGGATAAAGAAATTATGGGATATGTACACCATGGAATACTACACATCAGTAAAGAAAATGAAGTCTAGTCATTTGCAACAAAATGGATGAAAATGCAGAGCATCATACTTAGAGACATAAGTCAGTCTCAAAGGGACATCTTCTATATGTTCTCCCTGAGCTGTGATGACTAATACAGCACCTAAACGGCAACATGTAGAAATGAAAATCATTGAGAAGCAATGATTTTGACTTCCTTTCCTTTGACTGTTGAGAAACCACTTTTTATTCTAAATTTTTTATTTATTTTTTCTTTATAATATTTTTCTTATCTTTTTTCTTTCATAGAAATCATTGAACTCTATAACTTACTTAGAGTTAAGCATATATCTATAAAGTTAATTGAAAAAGATCTTAGTAAAGAATAATAGTGAAAATCAGGGAAGAGGAAAGGGTTGATTATGTGGGTGGGAGGGCAAGCACAGTGGGAATAATTCTCAAGATCCTAAAGCTATAATTGTGAAATGTATGAAGTTTTTAACTGCAAAGCATTATAGTACTACCTACTTTCCAGTGGACTTACTTCTAAGGGTACAGCTTAACAGCTTGCCATAGGACTCCCAAATCTCTTAACCTGGCTCATGAAAACAGCAGCTTAAGTATTAGAAAGATCAACTGAATAGGATTAAGTGGAAAAGAGACCATAAATATAGGACCAAGTGATAAAGCAATCTTATAAGTAGGACTAAGTGTTTGGAAACAATAATAGATAGAATTAAAAAGGAGTGAAGGCTACAACATGAGAAGCAGTCCATAAAGTAGACTCATAGCATGACAATCACTTTAAGAAGCACTCCAACCTCAGAATCAGCCCGTATGTCATTCTGGTCTGGCTGGAAAGCTGGGGTGGGGGGTATTTTCAGTCATGGGAAGCCATGGAACCCTCATAAAAAATGTCTTGCATAAAGGACCCTTCTGAGTGAGACCCCAGTGGAAAGAATAGCTACCAAAGGAGGAGGTACTTTTCTCTGAGAGGAGGAGATAACTTCCACTTTTCTATGACCTTGTTGAGATAGTGAATTCAAAATGCTTCCATAGCCAAGGCAAGAGCCTTGTGTTATCACTGATGTCATTTATATGAGTATTATTTGTTAAATAAACAAGAGTTACTGTGCACTAACTTCTCATGCATGACCTCTATTCCCAATGAGTTGTACCATGAGACTTGTTCTCAAGGGTCACTTCCTCTTAGTGCATTAAATGGAGGATATTAAGCTATAGTTATGTCTGAGAGTTCATAAGCTATAGTTATGTCTAAGAGCTCACAACAGATGTATCATCCTTGGGTTCTTTAAAGACAATTAATTTTCCAACAGCAAAGAAGTGGGAGGAAGGAAGGGAAAAAGGGAAGGGTGAAATAAAAAAGCAAAGTCACCTTAGAGATGAAATAACATAGAACAGTCCTTGTATAGACTGTTGAGGAACAGTCCTTATTCTTTTTTTTTTCTTTCTTTTTCTTTTCCATTCTCAGACAAAACAGGAGAGTGAAGAAGAAGTGGGGGGAGTATGGGTGGTAGGGTGGGTATGGTGGAAAAATTACTATGTTCATAATGTTGAATTTATGAAATACATAGAAATAAAAATAAAATTAAAAAATGCTTTGTTTAAAGGATGATTAGTGGCATCATCCTGGATGCTTCAGCACAGTCTCTCTTCAGCCTATGCCTCCTTCTCCTAGAACCCTTGTCTCTGTCATTTTTCTGATCCATAAGAAGATCCTTTGGAGGTCTTCCAGAGCTCTTGTAGATAAACACAGATAGAGGGAGATAGCCCACAGTGAGTCTCATTCAGGGGTGTCCAGTGGCATATGGACTTCATTTAACCCAGTGACTATCAGGTAGATCATACTATGTTTGACAAGAGACTGGTGAACTTCAGAGAATTCACCAGTGTGTTGAAGTACATCACAAGCTGACAAAATAGCTTCTGTTTGAGACAACCTCAGGATGATTGACAATAAGAATCATAAGCAAGTACTCTTAGCTTTGAGCTAAAGGCTTTCTGATCCATTCCATGATATCCTCACTTGAATTGTTAACAATGATGGGACAGAAAGCACTTGCTACTTCATCTAGAGCAGCATAGTCCTGCAGTGATTGATGAATATATTTCAATGCTGCTATATGGATTAGGATGGGAAGGATTAGGTATCTTATGGACAGTACCTTCCATTATATTCAAAATCATATAACACCATTATTTTTTGAATAGCAACACAAGAGACAGTAAAAATTCTAAGTGTCTTCCAGATTCTAGGTACTATATTTTATATAATTAATAACTGGTTCCTGTTTGTAAATATATGGATAGCTGATTTTAACAGTATCATTATTATGTAAAAGCTACAATTATAAAGAAATTGTTATGCAAATATTGGGTCTAGAAACTCTTTAATTGCACCACTACATATATTTTATTGTTAAAATCAATAATGTGTCAGGAATTCTGCTTAGAAAAACAGATCATGTATTTTTCTAAGTATTTCCAGTTCTACAGTAAAAATATGTGTATCCATCAATGGTACTTTACTACAGAATTTGCATGGATAGATTTTGTGTGCCTTAGTTTTAAAAGAGGTGTGTTCATTGGAATATGTGTGGAGAGCAACTGGGAGCAACTCAGACTAGACTAAGTTACTGGAATTAAGACTTATTCTATGTATCTGCTCTCCCACAATATGGCGCTGGGAGAGGAGGAAACAGCTTCTACACAGCTGCCTCCAGTTCAACCAATAAACTGTAGGACCTGCTCCTGATTGGAGGAGAGCAGCGTACTCAGCGTGTGGGTAGCAGAGTTGGGATTGGCGGAAGAGGACTATAAAGGAGGAGAGAGACAACATGCACCAGGAACATCTATCTGAAGGAACACCTGTGCAGCCCCCGAGAGAGCCAGCCGGCGGTGTGCCGCTCCCCCGCGGGAGTGGGGAAAGTGGCTAGGGGGAACTGCCCTTCCACGGAGGTGGAAGGGTCAGTAGCCAACCCGGGAAGAACCAGCAGCAAACCCGGGAAGGGCCGAGCAGATGAAAGAACAGCGCAGGGTTTAGTGTCGCTCCACGAAGAGGGGGAGTGACATAATGGTGCCGTGACTCAGATAGGAAGCCTAGGCAGAGTCCTGTGTCGTCCTCCACAAAGACGGGGAGCGACATAATGGTGCCGTGACTCGGATAAGAAACCTAGGAAGGAAGAAAAGGGAAGAGGTGGAAAAATACCGGAGAGAGAGACTAGCAAAGAGCCTAGGGAAAAGCCGGACGGAAAAGGTGCTGGAAGAAGCTATCGAAAGCCTAGGCATAGACTCGGATACGGACTGTGGGAAAGAAGTTAGGAGAAATCTCTAAGATTGAAAGTGAAAGTGAAAGCTAGAACAAACAGACTCAGACATGGACTGTGGGGAGAAGCCAGGAGAAATGAGGGGGAAATATTGTTGGAAGAAAACTTAGGGAAACATACCGGGTAGAGAAAAATATGTTAGGGAGGATGTAGCCACGGGGGCAGGCCGAGGCGGAGACGTAAGCTAGCTTGGAATTCTTCAAGTCAGCCCGGGGAGCAAAAGGCGAAAATCTGGAACCAGAGGCAGAGATGTGGGCCGCCAGGTTGGAATCCGTCAGATTAGCCCGGGGAGCAAAAGACGGGAAGCCAAACCGAAAGGCGCAGACGTGAGCCAGTTTGAATTCGCCAGGTTAGCCCGGGGAACTTAGACTGAATACCGGTGGCAGAAACGTGAGCTAGGCTGTGTGACTCGCAGAAGCTGCCATGTGCAGAGAGAGCACCGGGCGTGAATAGATAGGGAACATGGGGCTAGCACGAAGGCCATGGTGCAGGTGTGAAGGGGCATGGAGACCGCAGAGTGCGCGCGAAGCCGGTAAGCTGCGCGCGTGAAGCGGGGAAGCTGCTGCAGGTCAGGCGCCGGGAAGCCGCGCAGATGAGAGAAGCACGGGCTGAAGCGGCTCAGAGCCAGGAAGCCGCCGTGGGGCGAGGCGCCGAGAAGCAGCCTCGGGGCGGGCACCGGGAAACCACGGGGATAAGAGAAACAGAAGTTTAGAAGTAAAATGAGAGAAATAGGAATGCTGGCAGATAGAAGTAAAATAGGAGAGATAGGAATGACCGGAGATAAAGAAATAGAGAAAAATAAGGCCTCCCCACACCACAGCAATGAGAGAGCTTAGATTCGGTCTGCCTGATTAGTAAGACGATTAGCACCTGTGGGCAACTAGCAGCTTATGCGCCGCAGGTCACCGAAGACAGGCACGTTATCAACACCAATAAGTCTCCCCACAAGACGGCAATGAGAAGGCTTGGATTCTGTTTGCCTGATTGGTAGGGCTTGTAAGCACCTGCAGGCAGTTCTAGCAGAGCAGAGCATGCGCTGCAGGGCACCGAACACAGGCACGCATCAGCGCCTAAAAACCCCCTCACAACATGGCAAAGAGAGGACCCAGATTCGGTTTGCCTGATTGATAGGGCTTGTAAGCACCTGTGGGCAACTCTAGTAAGCAGAGCAGAGTGTGTGCCACGGGGCACTGAAGACAGGCGCGTATCAACGCCAAAAATAAAAAGAAAGGGGGATCTGTGGGGAGCAACTGGGAGCAACTCGGACTAGACTAAGTTACTGGAATTAAGACTTATTCTATGCATCTGCTCTCCCACAATATGGCACTGGGAGAGGAGTAAACAACTTCTACACAGCTGCCTCCAGTTCAACCAATAAACTGTAGGACCTGCTCCTGATTGGAGGAGAGCAGCGTACTCGGCGTGTGGGTAGCAGAGTTGGGATTGGCGGAAGAGGACTATAAAGGAGGAGAGAGACAACATGCACCAGGAACATCTATCTGAAGGAACACCTGTGCAGCCCCCGAGAGAGCCAGCCGGCGGTGTGCCGCTCCCCCGCGGAAGTGGGTAAAGTGGATAGGGGGAACTGCCCTTCCACGGAGGTGGAAGGGTCGGTAGCCAACCCGGGAAGAACCAGCAGCAAACCGGGAAGGGCCGAGCAGACGAAAGAACAGCGCAGGGTTTATTGTCACTCCTCCATGAAGAGGGGGAGCGACATAATGGTGCCGTGACTCGGATAGAAAGCCTAGGCAGGGTCCTGTGTCGTTCCTCCATGAAGACGGGGAGCGGCAAATATGTACTGTAAGCAATAAAGTAATACCTATTAAGTGAAATAATACTTTAAATCTTTCCAAGTATTGCATGGACATCTAGATTCAGAAGGCTCAAGAACCCAAAGCAGACTTTCAAAAAACAAACATCCTCCAACAAGTATTTTAGTCTGTCTCTCCCTCCCTCTGTGGCTCTGTCTTTCAAATAAAAAAAAAAAACTTTAAACAGAGGAAGTTAATAATTATTTTAAAATCACCCAACTATATGCTGCCTACAGTAAATTCACAACAGTACAGAAACACATAAGCTGAAAGTGAAGGGCTGGAAAATGATATACCAGGAAAAGGAAACCAAAAATAAATGGCAATAGCTATACTGGTATTAAATAAAAAATCATATTATATAAATGCAATATAAATAAAAGTCAAATTATTCAAATACTGTAGAAACAGACAAAAGGGTCATTATGTATTGCTAAAAAGATTCACTCCGCATAAGGGAATAGCAAGCATAAATATATATTCTCCAAACACAACATCATATATATGATATATTCATAATGCATATTTTTAGACTTAAAGGGACAGATACACTCCAATACATTAATAGTGGGTAAATTCAATGCCACATCATGATCAATGAACAGATTACCCATACAGAAAAGGAACATAAGAGTTGAGGCTGGCGCTGTGGCACAGCAGGTTAATGCCATGGCCTGAAGCACTGGCATCCCATATGGGTGCTGGTTTGAGAGGTGGCTGCTCCATTTATTATTCAGCTATCTGCTATGGCCTGGGAAAGCAGTAGAAGATGGACCAAGTATTGGGTCCCTGCACCCATATGGGAGACCCAGAAGCTCCTGGCTTCTGGCTTTGGATCGGTGCAGCTCTGGCCATTGCAGCCAATTGGGGAGTGAGCCATCAGATGCAATATTCTCTCTCTCTCTCTCTCTCTCTTCTCTCTATGTAACTCTGACTTTCAAACAAATAAATCAATATTAAAAATAAAAAAGAAACATAAGTTTTGAACCATACTATTGAATGAATGGACCTAATGCACATTTTAAATACTCTATCCAATAGTACATGGAAGATTTTCTAATATTCATACATTAGTCAGAAAATCAGGACTTAGCAAACTTTAAAAGATTGCACTATATAAGTTCTCAGGCTGCAAAGGATTAAAAGTAGAAATTATGAAGAATAATAGAACATTTGAAATACATGGCAATTAATCTACTTGCTACTGCATGACTGGAGTCATTGGAGGAATTGCGGAGGAAGTAAAGACAAAAGTTCTTAGGAAAATGACAATAACATATTAAACTGGTAGGGAATAGCAAAATCCACATAAGAGGAGATTCTATCACAATATGTTTTTACAGTTAAAATCAGAAAGAGCTCACATACCAGGGGACTCCAATTTAATCCCATCAAGGTGGCATGTACCAATGCCATCTCACTATTCCAAGTGATCAATTTCAGTTCACAATTGATCATAATGAAAGGACTAAGAGTCAAAGGAAGCACATAAACAAGTCTAGTACCTGCTAACACTAACCGATAGAATAAATAAGGGGGAGAGTGATCCAACATGGGAAGTGAGATACTCAGTAGACTTATAGAATGGTGGATGTCCTAAACAGCACTCTGGTATCAGAATCAGCCCTAAAGGCATTCAGATCTGGCTGAAAAGCCCATGAGAGTATTTCAGGCATGGAAAGCCAAGACACTCTGGCAAAAACAAAAACAAAACCCTAAATGAAATATCTCTGTGAGTGAGATCCCAGTGGAAAGAACAGGTCTTCAAAGAAGGAGGTACCTTTCTCTGAAGGGAGGAAAGAACCTCCACTTTGACTATGACCTTGTCTAAACAAGATAAAAGTTGGTCAACTCAAAAGGCTTCCATAGCCTTGAAAACTCATGACTGGTGCATAGGGAGATTACTGATGTCATAAACAGGAGTGCCAATTTGTAAAGTCAACAACAGGAGTCACTGTGCACTTACTCCTCATGTGGGATCTCTGTCCTTAATGTGCTGTACATTGAGACTTAATGCTATAATGAGTACTCAAACAGTATATTTCGCTTTGTGTTTCTATGGGGGTGCAAACTGTTGAAATCTTTACTTAATGTATACTAAACTGATCTTCTGTAAAAAAATAGAAGAAATTATCAATTCCCAACTTGACTCTCACTGGGATTAAACATGACAATAGGTCTGATCTGACTTCATCATCATTTAAAAAATCATCTATTATTTTTCACTTTATGTTTGTGTGGGAACAAACTGTTGAAATCTTTACTTAATGTATGCTAAACTGATCTGTATATAAAGAGAATCGAAAATGAATCCTCATGTGAATGGAAGGGGAGAGAGAGTGGGAAAGGGGAGGGAGTGGGAGACACGATATGGGGGGGGAAGCCATTGTAATCCATAAGCTGTACTTTGGAAATTTATATTCATTAAATAAAAGTTTAAAAAAATAAAATAAAATAAAAAAGAGGCTTCCATAGCCCTGGCAGGTCATAAGAAGTGCGTGGGGTGATTACTGATGTCATCAATAAGAGTGTCCCTGTTGTCAAATCAACAACAGGAGTCACTGTGCACTTGCTCCCCATATAGTACCTCTGTCCCTAATGAGTTGTATGAGAATTAATATTAAAATTAGTCTTCAAACAGAAAAAAAAATCAGAAAGAGCTCAAGAAATGACTTATGCATCTCAAGGATTTAGTAAAACAAAAATCAATGCAAAATTAGCAGGAATTGAGAAATAATAACATCAGGGTGTAAATAAATGGACTTCAAACTAGAAAAATGATACAAAAGATGAACAAAATCACAATCTGATTTGTAGAGAAGATAATAAACTTTTATACAAAGAAAATAGACAAAATTCAATTAAATAAAATTAGAGATGCAAAGTTGATACCTTATATAGCAGATATTCAAAGGTAATAAGAAACTACTATAAAACTGCCTGCTAACAAGTCTTAAAATCTCAAAGAAACAGATAAATCCCTGAACACATATGTTATAGGAATAACAAATGATTGTTGGATTTCTAAAAGATATTTTTAAAATTTTTTTGAAAAGCAGAATGACAGAGTGAGGGAGAGACAATAGAGAAGGAGTTCATTGATCTGCTCTTTCACTCCCCCAATGACCTCAGTGGCTTGTGCTGACCTGGAACATAGGCAGAAGACTGGAACTCCTTTGGGTCTCCCACATAGGTCACACAGCCTCAACTACTTGGGTCATATCCATTGCATTTCCATATGCATAAGCAGGGAGCTGGATTTGGAGCAGAAAAACTGTGACTAGAAAAGGTACTCTGACATGTAATGACATCATCACAAGGAGTGACTTAATTTGTTGTGCCATAGTGCTTGCCCCAATGGTTTGGTTTTAAGCAAGCAAATAACATCATCAGATACAATTTTTGAAAAAAAAATTTAAGAAAAGCTGCAGATATGGCCAAGGTTTCATTAGGCAACACAGCAAAGAAAACAATTAAAATGTTACTACACAGATTCCTGAGTAGTGCATGGTAGTAATTCTGACATTGGGTAAAAACATAGGAGAGGAGAAGGAGGCAAGATGGCAGAATAGGAAGGGAGCACACTGATAGTCCGGGGAGAGATAGTTTAATAAAAGTGGAGATACTGCAGGTTCAAGGAAGAGTAGGGGAGGAAACAGCAGAAGAAACTCTTCCGGAATGCATGATTCACAGCAGACCTGCGTGGAGAGCATGGGAGCCCACAGTTCGGGACACCAGCGGCAGACTCAACACACCAGCGCTGGAACGCGAGGTGAGCCGAACCTCAATAGCCCAACACACTGGCAGGCAAGCAGAGAGAGGAGACTAGAGGGAACGACCCCGGGGGGGGCGGGGAAGTTCACCAGGCTAACTGGAAGAGAGAGAGAGAGAGAAAAAAAAGGTGACTGGTACGGACACGGGTTTCTCTCTCTCTGCTCACCTTTCAAGGGCAAGTAAGACAAAGAGCAGGCACCATCTTGGACATACGTCATAAGCAGAGCGACCTCAGGTCTGCACCGGCCCTGAGCCTAGCAGAAAAACCTGATTCTGGGCAGGGCGAATTAACAGGAGATTAGGACCTAGTAAATTTGTGGTGCTACTGAACTGAGACTGTGAAAAAAGAGACAGTGGGGGAGAGAACTCTCGGTATTCACGTGAGCACTCTCCTGAGATGCTACAATTCTGTAACTTTGGCAACCCAGTGGGAGACTGAAGGAGAATTTGAGCCCACTCTGAGGGCCGAACAGATTCCCTGTGTGGTCCTTGGGAAAGAGCTTCAGATCTCTGGCTCCTGTGGGTATATCATTTGCCTGCTAACTACCTCCAACTTCGTTCAGCTGTGCGGAATTATTCCCTTTTGAATCAAAAAAAAAAAAAAAAGAAACAGAGAGAGAGAGAGAGATTTACCACGCCTAACCTGGGAGTGTCACTTTTGGCACACCAAACAGAGCTCTCAGGCCACACCCTTCTCAAGCCCTAAGGCTCCATCAAAAACAGATAGTCCACTTAATCTAGAGTCATAGTAGAACAAGAAAAAGCACCACAGTGAAGAAACCAAATATCTCCAATATGCCAAATAACAAATGCAAAAACAGAGGTAATAAAAACAAGGAAGTCACCATGACGCCCTCAAATGAAAAAGACACCCAATTCAAGATTATGAAGATGATGAGTTAGAAGAAATGCAAGAAACAGATCCCAAAAAATTGATAAGAACATTAAGAAGTTCTCAAAAACAAATTCTTGAACTACAGAAATCCTTAATGGACAAGATAGAAAATCTCTCTCGTGAAAATGAAATATTAAGGAGGAATCAAAATGAAATGAAACAACTAGTACAACAGGAAACTGTGATAGTGACTGAAGTGAAGAATTCAATAGATCAAATGAAAAACACAATAGAGAGCCTTACAAACAGAATGGGGGAAGCAGAAGAGAGAATATCAGACTTAGAAGACAGAGAACAGGAAAGGATACAGTCAGACCAAAGAAAAGAAGAGGAAATTAGAAATCTAAAACATATTGTAGGGAATCTTCAGGATACTATTAAAAAACCCAACATTCGGGTTCTAGGAGTTCCTGAAGGCATGGAGAGGGAGAAAGGATTAGAAGGCCTTTTTAGTGAGATATTAGCAGAAAATTTCCCAGGTTTGGAGAAGGACAGAGAAATCCTAGTACAGGAAGCTCACAGAACCCCTAATAAACACGACCAAAAGAGATCCTCAACACGACACGTTGTAATTAAACTCTCCACAGTGAAACATAAAGAAAAGATCCTAAAATGTGCAAGAGAGAAATGTCAGATTACTCTCAGAGGATCTTCAATCAGACTCACAGCTGACTTCTCATCAGAAACTCTACAAGCTAGGAGGGAATGGCGAGATATAGCCCAGGTACTAAGAGAGAAAAACTGCCAGCCCAGAATATTATATCCTGCCAAGCTCTCATTTGTGAATGAAGGTGAAATAAAGACCTTTCATAGCAAACAGAAATTGAAAGAATTTGTTGCCTCTTGTCCAGCCCTGAAAAGATGCTTAAAGATGTGTTACACACAGAAACACAGAAACACGGTCATCAATATGAAAGAAGGTAAAGGAAGGAAACCAAGGAAGGAAACCTCACAGCAAAAGATCACAGGGAATTCAAAGCATATATTAGAACTTATCTTTGGCAAATGGCAGGGCAAAGTTACCACTTATCATTAGTCACATTGAATGTTAATGGCCTGAACTGTCCAGTTAAAAGACACAGATTGGCTGATTGGGTTAAGGAACAAAACCCATCTATGTGCTGCTTACAAGAAACACATCTTTCCAACAAAGATCCATACAGACTGAAAGAGAAAGGCTGGAAATAGATATACCATGCCAACAGAAATGAAAAAAAGAGCAGGCGTAGCCATCTTAATATCGGACAACATAAACTTTACCACAAAAACTGTTAAGAGAGACAAAGAGGGGCACTATATAATGATTAAGGGATCAATTCAACAGGAAGATATAACAATTATCAATGTATATGCACCTAACTACAGGGCACCAGTTTATCTAAAAGATTTATTAACGGACTTAAAGGGAGACTTAGACCCCAATACATTCTACTGGGGGACTTCAATACTCCACACTCAGAAATAGACAGATCAATAGGACAGAAGATCAACAAGGATACAGTAGATTTAAATGACACTATAGCCCAAATGGATCTAACAGATATATACAGAACTTTCATTCCTACAGCTAAAGATTTTACATTCTTCTCAGCAGTACATGGAACCTTCTCTAGGATTGACCACATAGTAGGCCATAAAGCAATTCTCAGCAAATTCAAAAGAATTAGAATCATACCATGCAGCTTCTCAGACCATAAAGGAATGAAGTTGGAAATTAGCAACTCAGGAATCCCTAGAGCATACGCAAACACATGGAGATTGAACAACATGCTCCTGAATGAACAATGGCTCATAGAAGAAATCAAAAGAGAAATCAAAAACTTTCTGGAAGTAAATGAGGATAACAGCACAACATACCAAAACTTATGGGACGCAGCAAAAGCAGTGTTAAGAGGAAAGTTTATATCAATAGGTGCCTACATCAAGAAATTGGAAAGGCACCAAATAGATGAGCTTTCAATTCACCTCAAGGATCTAGAAAACCTACAGCAAACCAGACCCAAATCTAGTAGGAGAAGAGAAATAATTAAAATCAGAGAAGAAATCAACAGGATTGAATCCAAAAAAACATTCCAAAAAATCAGCCAAACGAGGAGCTGGTTTTTTGAAAAAATAAACAAAATTGACACCCCATTGGCCCAACTAACTAAAAAAAGAAGCGAAAAGACCCAAATCAATAAAATCAGAGATGAAAAAGGAAATGTAACAACAGACACCACAGAAATAAAAAGAATCATCAGAAATTACTACAAGGACTTGTATGCCAGCAAACAGGGAAACCTATCAGAAATGGATACATTCCTGGACACATGCAACCTACCTAAATTGAACCAGGAAGACATCGAAAACCTAAACAGACCCATAACTGAGACAGAAATTGAAACAGTAATAAAGGCCCTCCCAACAAAGAAAAGCCCAGGACCAGATGGATTCACTCCTGAATTCTACCAGACATTTAAAGAAGAACTAACTCCAATTCTTCTCAAACTATTCAGAACAATCAAAGAAGTGGGAATCCTCCCAAATTCTTTCTATGAAGCCAGCATCACCTTAATTCCTAAGCCGGAAAAAGATGCAGCACTGAAAGAGAATTGCAGACCAATATCCCTGATGAACATAGATGCAAAAATCCTCAATAAAATTCTCACCAATAGAATGCAACAACACATCAGAAAGATCATCCACCCAGACCAAGTGGGATTTATCCCTGGTATGCAGGGATGGTTTAATGTGCGCAAATCAATCAATGTGATACACCACATTAACAGACTGTAGAAGAAAAACCATATTATTCTCTCAATAAATGCCGAGAAAGCATTTGATAAAATACAACACCCGTTCATGATGAAAACTCTAAGCAAACTGGGTATGGAAGGAACATTCCTCAATACAATCAAAGCAAACTATGAAAAACCCACAGCCAACATCCTATTGAATGGGGAAAAGTTGGAAGCATTTCCACTGAGATCTGGTACCAGGCAGGGATGTCCACTCTCACCACTGCTATTCAATATAGTTCTGGAGGTTCTAGCCAGAGCTATTAGGCAAGAAAAAGAAATTAAAGGGATACAAATTGGGAAGGAAGAACTCAAACTATCCCTCTTTGCAGATGACATGATTCTGTATTTAGGGGACCCAAAGAACTCTACTAAGTGACTATTGGAACTCATAGAAGAGTTTGGCAAAGTAGCAGGGTATAAAATCAATGCACAAAAATCAACAGCCTTTGTATACACAGACAATGCCATGGCTGAGGAAGAACTTCTAAGATCAATCCCATTCACAATAGCTACAAAAACAATCAAATACCTTGGAATATACTTAACCAAAGATGTTAAAGATCTCTACGATGAAAATTACAAAACCTTAAAGAAAGAAATAGAAGAGGATACCAAGAAATGGAAAAATCTTCCATGCTCATGGATTGGAAGAATCAATATCATCAAAATGTCCATTCTCCCAAAAGCAATTTATAGATTCAATGCAATACCAATCAAGATACCGAAGACCTTCTTCTCAGATCTGGAAAAAATGGTGCTGAAATTTATATGGAGGCACAAGAGACCTCGAATAGCTAAAGCAATCTTGTACAACAAAAACAAAGCTGGAGGCATCACAATACCAGACTTCAGGACATACTACAGGGCAGTTGTAATCAAAACAGCATGGTACTGGTACAGAAACAGATGGATAGACCAATGGAACAGAATTGAAACACCAGAAATCAACCCAAACATCTACAGCCAACTTATATTTGATCAAGGATCTAAAACTAATTCCTAGAGCAAGGACAGTCTATTCAATAAATGGTGCTGGGAAAATTGAATTTCCACGTGCAGAATCATGAAGTAAGACCCCTACCTTACACCTTACACAAAAATCCACTCAACGTGGATTAAAGACCTAAATCTATGACCTGACACCATCAAGTTATTAGAGAACATTGGAGAAACCCTTCAAGATATTGGCATAGGCAAAGAATTTCTGGAAAAGACCCACGAGGCACAGGCAGTCAAAGCCAAAAGCAACTATTGGGATTGCATCAAATTGAGAAGTTTCTGTACTGCAAAAGAAACAGTCAGGAGAGTGAAAAGACAACCGACAGAATGGGAAAAAATATTTGCAAACTATGCAACAGATAAAGGGTTAATAACCAGAATCTACAAAGAGATCAAGAAACTCCACAAAAACAAAACCAACAACCCACTTAAGAGATGGGCCAAGGACCTCAATAGACATTTTTCAAAAGAGGAAATCCAAATGGCCAACAGGCACATGAAAAAATGTTCAAGGTCATTAGCAATCAGGGAAATGCAAATCAAAATCACAATGAGGTTTCACCTCACCCTGGTTAGAATGACTCACATGCAGAAATCTACCAACAACAGATGCTGGCGAGGATGTGGGGAAAAAGGGACACTAACCCCCTCTTGGTAGGAATGCAAACTGGTCAAGCCAGTATGGAAGTCAGTTTGGAGATTCCTCAGAAACCTGAAGATAACCCTACCGTTCGACCCAGCCATCCCACTCCTTGGAATTTACGAAAAGGAATTTAAATTGGCAAACAAAAAAGTGGTCTGCACCCTAATGTTTATTGCAGCACAATTCACAATAGCCAAGACCTGGAACCAACCTAAATGCCCATCAATGGTAGACTGGATAAAGAAATTATGGGATATGTACTCTTTAGAATACTATACTGCAGTAAGAAACAACGAAATCCAGTCATTTGCAACAAAATGGAGGAATCTGGAACACATCATGCTGAGTGAAATAAGCCAGTCCCAAAGGGACAAATACCATATGTTCTCCCTGATCGGTGACGACTGACTGAACACCAAGAGGGAAACCTGTTGGAGTGAGGTGGACACTATGGGAACTGGTGGCTTGATCAGCATAGCCCTGACTGTTAATGAACAACTTAATACATTATCCCTCTTAGTAGTTTTTTTGTCTGTTCTACTTAATATGACTGGTTTAATTCTGTAATTAATACACAGTTATTCTTAAGTGTTAAAAATTAACTGAAATGTGATCCCTGTTAAACATAAGTGTGGGAATAAGAGAGGGAAGAGATGTATAATTTGGGACATGCTCAAGCTGACTTGCCCCAAATGGTAGAGTTAGAAACATATCAGGGGATTCCAATTCAATCCCATCAAGGTGGCATGTACCAATGCCATCTCACTATTCCAAGTGATCAATTTCAGTTCACAATTGATCATAATGAAAGGACTAAGAGTCAAAGGGAGCTCATAAACAAGTCTAGTACCTGCTAACACTAACCGATAGAATAAATAAGGGGGAGAGTGATCCAACATGGGAAGTGAGATACTCAGCAGACTCATAGAATGGCAGATGTCCTAAATAGCACTCTGGCCTCAGAGTCAGCACTAAAGGCATTCGGATCTGGCTGAAAAGCCCATGAGAGTTTTTCAGGCATGGAAAGCCAAGACACTCTGGCAAAAAGATCTCTGTGAGTGAGATCCCAGTGGAAAGAACAGGTCTTCAAAGAAGGAGGTTCCTTTCTCTGAAGGGAGGAGAGAACCTCCACTTTGACTATGACCTTTTCTAAACAAGATAAGAATCGGAGAACTCAAGGGCTTCCATAGCCTTGGAAACTCATGACTAGAGCATAGGGAGATTACTGATGCCATAGACAGGAGTGTCAATTTGTAAAGTCAACAACAGGAGTCACTGTGCACTTACTCCTCATGTAGGATCTCTGTCCTTAATGTGCTGTACATTGAGATTTAATGCTATAACGAGTACTCAAACAATATATTTCACTTTGTGTTTCTATGGGTGTGCAAACTGTTGAAATCTTTACTTAATGCATACTAAACTGATCTTCTGTAAAAAAAAAAAATATCAACTCCCAACTTGACTCTCACTGGGATTAAACATGACAATAGGTCTGATCTGATTTCATCATCATTTAAAAAAAATCATCTATTATTTTTCACTTTACGTTTCTGTGTGGGAGCAAACTGTTGAAATCCTTACTTAATGTATACTAAGCTTATCTTCTGTATATTAAGATAATCAAAAATGAATCTTGATGTGAATGGAAGGGGAGAGGGAGTGGGAAAGGGGAGGGTTGTGGGTGGGAGGGACGGTATGTGGGGGAAGCCATTGTAATCCATAAGCCGTACTTTGGAAATTTATATTCATTAAATAAAAGGTAAAAAAAAAACTATAAAACAATCAACATCCAGCACTGAGAGATGAGATGACAGGGCATTGAAAATTCCTGTGGCTGTCTGTGTATTCTGTATGCTGTCTGTGAATTCTGTATGATGTCTGTGAATTCTGTATGCTGGCTGACCATTGTTGAAGGTGTGTCAATCAGCAAAGTTATGTATAATGCAGCCTTGATTTCTGAGGTCTTAACTCAGACTATGACTTCATTGATGTCTCATGAGAAGCTTTGGAAAACATTCTATGTTTTAAACAATGTTTATATTTGGACTTCTGTTGTCACTGACTTTGGGCCTTATATTTTCATAGAGGCTTTATGGAAAAATGGAATTAATTTTCCACTCTTGTAGCTGCAGCTGTTGTGCGTTTCCACCCTGATTTGTTTGTATCCCTACCAATGAATTGTTATAGAAATCGTATCTGATGTTCTGAAACCAAGCATTGTGATTTTAGGTTAGAATTACACATTGGAAGCATTAAGGCTATGTCTCTGGATCATAACACTTTAGTGTAAAATCTACTTTGAAGACATATTTTTCAGCAGTCTGGATCTTTTTTTTTTTAATTTTTGACAGGCAGAGTGGACAGTGAGAGAGACAGAGAGAAAGGTCTTCCTTTTGCCGTTGGTTCACCCTCCAATGGCCGCCGCGGCCAGCGCGCTGTGGCTGGTGCACCGCGCTGATCCGATGGCAGGAGCCAGGAGCCAGGTGCTTTTCCTGGTCTCCCATGGGGTGCAGGGCCCAAGCACCTGGGCCATCCTCCACTGCACTCCCTGGGCACAGCAGAGGGCTGGCCTGGAAGAGGGGCAACTGGGATAGAATCCGGCGCCCCGACCGGGACTAGAATCTGGTGTGCCGGTGCCGCTAGGCAGAGGATTAGCCTAGTGAGCCACGGTGCCGGCCTAGCAGTCTGGATCTTAAATTTATTGGGAGGAACTGAGGAAGAAAAAGTGAGTTTCTTTCAAAGCATTTCTTAAGTCATTGATTCTTTTAATATCTCAAATGTTAATTAAAATAATTGGAATCAAAAAAATAAAATATACATAGAAAAATACCACAGATGAACAATTTTAATCTAGTTCAGAAAATAAGCAATTTAGGGGCAACCAAATCATAAAATCAACATGTGAAATGTCTATTCTTGTTTCAGTTGAAAATGGTAATATAAAGCAATGTATTTTGGATATTTGTTTGTGAATATCCATTCTATAGGCAAATGCCTAATGATATTTAACTTCATGGAAATGAAGTTAATCAAATTTTATGTCCCTGATTAAATCAAAATTTATGTCCCTGATTATACCTCTTATCAATGTTGTTTGTCTTGGTATTACTAATTTTCCATGCTGTTTTAGGGTACAAACAAAAACTAATCATAAAATGTTATTAGAGACATTTCTTTACCATTCAGTGGAAGATTACTTTGACCACCTAGTTTAACTACTGGAAAGATCTGAATGCCTATTTCATTGTTTCTTACCATAATTGTTGGTAATGTATTTTCTTTCAGTCCCCAAAATTGATCATTTGGCAAATTTGAAGAGTGTGACATCATTAAAGTCTACTTTGTAAATGTTTAAATAAGATTGTTCAGCGTATAATAGAAAATGTGTAAGCATGAATTTTGTGAGTATTTATTGAGAGAAGAAACTGGTTAGAACTTTAGGAGATAAGAAGTAAATTAGTTGCGGCTGGCGTTGTGGCATAGCGAGTAAAGCCGCTGCCTGCAGAGCCAGCATCCCATATGGGTGCCAGTTCATGTCCCAGCTGATCCAGCTCTCTGCTGTGGCCTGGGAAAGCAATGGAAGATGGCCCAGGTCCTTGTGCCCCTGCACCTGTGTGGGAGACTAGGAAGAAGCTCCTGGCTCCTGGCTTCGGATCTGTGCAGCTCAGGCCTTTGCAACGAATTGTGGAATGAACCAGCAGATGGAAGACCTCTCTCTCTGCCTCTCCTTCTCTCTCTGTGTAACTCTGACTTTCAAATAAATTAATAAATCTTTTATTTAAAAAAGTAAAAAAAAAAATAGGAGAATCAGAATCAACACAAAAGACCAGGAATGCCGTTCACACTGAAAAAACTACACTGGTAAGTATATGAATTCCTTGGCTGAGAATTCCATTATACAACAGTTCTTATTCAATTTAAATATCCAGGACATTTCTAGATAGCACTATAATGTATCAGGTATTGATATGTAGATATTATTACAGAAATATCTTAGAAAAGTATTATATTCATGCAATGATCTTATCTGTACAATGCATTTCAAGTTTTTCTTTTTTTTTTTTTACATTATCCCTCTTAGTAGTTTTTTTTTTTTTTGTCTGTTCTACTTAATATGACTGGTTTAATTCTGTAATTAATACACAGTTATTCTTAAGTGTTAAAAATTAACTGAAATGTGATCCCTGTTAAACATAAGAGTGGGAACAAGAGAGGGAAGAGATGTATAATTTGGGACATGCTCAAGCTGACTTGCCCCAAATGGTAGAGTTAGAAACATATCAGGGGATTCCAATTCAATCCCATCAAGGTGGCATGTACCAATGCCATCTCACTAGTCCAAGTGATCAATTTGTAAGTAAAAGGCAAAAGCCAAAGTTCTTAATTTTTAGGTTAATACAGCTAACAACATATTGTTGACCATGAATGTCTAGACATTTGTTTCAAAAGTGGCAGCATGGTAAGTGGTTTGCAATATCTGTCTTAGCATAGTGTGGTTTCTTTTTCTTTTTCTTTTTTTTTTTTTTTTTTGACAGGCAGAGTGGACAGTGAGAGATAAGAGAGAAAGGTCTTCCTTTTTCATTGGTTCACCCCTCAATGGCCGCTGTGGCCAGCGTAATCCGGCCGGCACACCACACTGATCCAAAGCCAGGAGCCAGGTACTTCTGATCTCCCATGTGGGTGCAGGGCCCAAGGACTTGGGCCATCATCCACTGCACTCCCAGGCCACAGCAGAGGAAGAGGAGCAACCGGGACAGAATGCAGCACCCTGACTGGGACTAGATCATCAAAGAAGGAGGTACCTTTCTCTGAAGGGAGGAGAGATCTTCCACACTGACCATGGCCTTGTCTAAATATGATCAGAGTCAGTGAACTCAGAGGGCTTCCATAGCCTTGGCAGCTCATGACAAGAGCCTAGGGTGATTACTGAGGCCATAAACAAGAGTGTCAATTTGTTAAGTCAACAACAGGAGTCACTGTGTACTTACTCCTCATGTAGGATCTCTGTCCTTAGTGTGCTGTACATTGAGATGTAATGCTATAACTAGTACTCAAACAGTATTTTTCACTTTATGTTTCTGTGTGGGAGCAAACTGTTGAAATCTTTACTTAATGTATGCTAAACTGATCTTCTGTATATAAAGAGAATCGAAAATGAATCTTGATGTGAATGGAAGGGGAGAGGGAGTGGGAAAGGGGAGGGTTGCGGGTTGGAGGGACGTTATGGGGGGGGAGCCATTGTAATCCATAAGCTGTACTTTGAAAATTTATATTCATTAAATAAAAGTTTAAAAAAAAGTTACAGATGCTAGTAGAAGGTGGACTTTAGAATATAGGGTTATACTCTCAATGCCCTCAATGGAAAATTATTAAGGAAATATATGACTCAACCCGTCAGAGGAGAGGAGCTTTAGTGTGCATAGTCTCTCGAGTGGTTAGATGGAAAGGAGCGAGTGTTGTCATAAGGGAAGTAACTCATTCTTGTCCACTTTGTTTTTTTTTAAGATTTAATTTATTTGAACGTCAGAGTTACAAAGAGGGAGAAGGAGAGGCAGAGAGAGGAAAGGCAGAGAGAGAGAGAGAGGTCTTCCATCTGCTGGTTCAATACCCAATTGGCCACAACGTCCAAAGCTGTGACGATCCAAAACCAGGAACCAGGCACTTCTTCCTGGTCTCCCATGTGGGTGCAGAGGCCCAAGGACTTGGGCCATCATCTACTGCTTTTCCAGGCCATAACAGAGAGCTGGATCAGAAGTGGAGCAGCTGGATCTTGAACTGGTACCCATATGGGATGCCGGCACTGCAGGTGGCAGCTTAATCTGTTGTGCTATATAGCACTGGCCCCTGTCCACTTTGTTTAAGAATAACCCTGGTGATCATGTGAGGCCACCTTCTTTACTGACTCCTGTGAAAGAAGAGAAACATATGTTTCAGGTGAAGATTGGCAGGTTGACTTTATTAATATGCCTCCAATAAATAATTATAAATATCTTCTAGTTTTAGTTGATACTTTTACAGGATGGATAGAAGCTTTTCCAACTTGAACAGAAAAGTCACGAAAGGTATCCAAAGCCATTCTGAAGGATATTGTGCCGCGCTTTGGACCCCCACCATCACTCTAGAGTGACAATGGACCTTAGTTTGTATCTAAAATAACTGAAGAGTTAGCTGCTGCTCTAGGAATTTTTTATCATGTCGATGCCTCTTAGAGATCTCAGTTGTTGGGTAAAATTGAAAAAGCTAATCATAATCTTAAGAAAATTGTAAGATCTGCCAATGCACCTCAGAAAATTGGAAGAAACTATTGCCTATTGCCCTTCTCAGAATGATAATACCATTCAAGACTGTCTTCAAGTTTAGTCCATATGAGATGCTGTTTCAAAGGCCATTCTTCACTTCTGACACCCTCTTTGATTAAGAAATTCAGGATAAGATAGCATATAGTATCAATTTAGGCAAGGTACAGAAGGCTTTGATAGGGTGATAAAGTTCTCCCAGTGCCGGATTCTAAGTCACATGAGTAGCCTATTTCCTCAGGAAATTTAGTTTTGTTGAAAACTTTGAAACAAGGATCACATTCAGACCGTTTGCAGCCTAAATGGAAGGGACCCTGCCAGGTACCACTGAGCACACCCACATCAGTGAAATTATAGGGCATCCAAAGCTGGGTGCATTTGTCAGGATTAAACTTCTACATCCTAAGTCTTTTCCAGATGCACTTGAAAGATATTATGGCCTTCTACTATGAGCCAATGGAATGTCTCCAATAAGTGAAGCATTTCTTTTTGAAACATCAAGACTGCTGCACTTTATATCAGACAAGCTGTACCTCTCTCTTCTTTTGATTCTTCCTTGGAGCTGTTATTGGCAGAAGAAATCCTTAGTATTTTTTTCTATTATAATATTCGATGATCACACTGAGCCAAATGAATCTGATTTTAAAAACCTGGCCACTGATTTAGGCAATCTGGCTTACACTTCAGGCCAACCTTTACAGCAAGTACTTATGTCTGTTGGCATTCTATTGAAGGTAGTTATGGACAGTTGACAGGCCTTGTAAAATATGTTAAAAAAAAAGAGGGGCATCAATTACAGATCTAAACCAGTCATATTAAGTAGAACAGATAAAAAAACTACTAAGAGGGATAATGTATTAAGTTGTTCATTAACAGTCAGGGCTATGCTGATCAAGCCACCATTTCCCATAGTGTTCACCTCACTCCAACAGGTTTCCCTCTTGGTGTTCAGTCAGTCGTCACCGATCAGGGAGAACATATGGTATTTGTCCCTTTGGGACTGGCTTATTTCACTCAGCATGATGTGTTCCAGATTCCTCCATTTTGTTGCAAATGACTGGATTTCGTTGTTTCTTACTGCAGTATAGTATTCTAAAGAGTACATATCCCATAATTTCTTTATCCAGTCTACCATTGATGGGCATTTAGGTTGGTTCCAGGTCTTGGCTATTGTGAATTGTGCTGCAATAAACATTAGGGTGCAGACCGCTTTTTTGTTTGCCAATTTAAATTCCTTTTCGTAAATTCCAAGGAGTGGGATGGCTGGGTCGAACGGTAGGGTTATCTTCAGGTTTCTGAGGAATCTCCAAACTGACTTCCATACTGGCTTGACCAGTTTGCATTCCTACCAAGAGGGGGTTAGTGTCCCTTTTTCCCCACATCCTCACCAGCATCTGTTGTTGGTAGATTTCTGCATGTGAGTCATTCTAACCAGGGTGAGGTGAAACCTCATTGTGGTTTTGATTTTCATTTCCCTGATTGCTAATGACCTTGAACATTTTTTCATGTGCCTGTTGGCCATTTGGATTTCCTCTTTTGAACAATGTCTATTGAGGTCCTTGGCCCATCTCTTAAGTGGGTTGTTGGTTTTGTTTTTGTGGAGTTTCTTGATCTCTTTGTAGATTCTGGTTATTAACCCTTTATCTGTTGCATAGTTTGCAAATATTTTTTCCCATTCTGTCGGTTGTCTTTTCACTCTCCTGACTGTTTCTTTTGCAGTACAGAAACTTCTCAATTTGATGCAATCCCAATAGTTGCTTTTGGCTTTGACTGCCTGTGCCTCGTGGGTCTTTTCCAGAAATTCTTTGCCTGTGCCAATATCTTGAAGGGTTTCTCCAATGTTCTCTAGTAACTTGATGGTGTCAGGTCGTAGATTTAGGTCTTTAATCCATGTTGAGTGGATTTTTGTGTAAGGTGTAAGGTAGGGGTCTTGCTTCATGATTCTGCACGTGGAAATTCAATTTTCCCAGCACCATTTATTGAATAGACTGTCCTTGCTCTAGGAATTAGTTTTAGATCCTTGATCAAATATAAGTTGGCTGTAGATGTTTGGAATGATTTCTGGTGTTTCAATTCTGTTCCATTGGTCTATCCATCTGTTTCTGTACCAGTACCATGCTGTTTTGATTACAACTGCCCTGTAGTATGTCCTGAAATCTGGTAGTGTGATGCCTCCGGCTTTGTTTTTGTTGTACAAGATTGCTTTAGCTATTCGAGGTCTCTTGTGCCTCCATATAAATTTCAGCACCATTTTTTCCAGATCTGAGAAGAAGGTCTTCGGTATCTTGATTGGTATTGCATTGAATCTGTAAATTGCTTTTGGGAGAATGGACATTTTGATGATATTGATTCTTCCAATCCATGAGCATGGAGATTTTTCCATTTCTTGGTATCCTCTTCTATTTCTTTCTTTAAGGTTTTGTAATTTTCATCGTAGAGATCTTTAACATCTTTGGTTAAGTATATTCCAAGGTATTTGTTTTTGTAGCTATTGTGAATGGGATTGATCTTAGAAGTTCTTCCTCAGCCATGGCATTGTCTGTGTATACAAAGGCTGTTGATTTTTGTGCATTGATTTTATACCCTGCTACTTTGCCAAACTCTTCTATGAGTTCCAATAGTCTCTTAGTAGAGTTCTTTGGGTCCCCTGAATACAGAATCATGTCATCTGCAAAGAGGGATAGTTTGAGTTCTTCCTTCCCTATTTGTATCCCTTTAATTTCTTTTTCTTGCCTAATAGCTCTGGCTAGAACCTCCAGAACTATATTGAATAGCAGTGGTGAGAGTGGGCATCCCTGTCTGGTTCCAGATTAGATCTGTAATTGATGCACAGTTATTCTTAAGTGTTGAAAATTAACTGAAATGTGATCCCTGTTGAACATGGTGGTGGGAATGGGAGAGGGAAGAAACGTATAATTTGGGACATGCTTGGGCTGACTTGCCCCAAGTGGTGGAGTTGGAAGCATACCAGTGGATTCCAATTCAATCCCATCAAGGTGGCATGTACCAATGCCATCTCACTGTTCCAGGTGATCAGTTTCAGTTCACAGTTGGTCATGGTGAAGGGACTGGGAGTCAAAGGGAGCACATAGACAAGTCTAGTACCTGCTAACGCTAACTGAGGGAGTAAATAAAGGGGAGAGTGATCCAACATGGGAAGTGAGATACTCAGCAGACTCATAGAATGGCAGATGTCCTAAATAGCACTCTGGCCTCAGAATCAGCCCTAAAGGCATTCGGAGCTGGCTGAAAAGCTCACGAGAGTATTTCAGGCATGGAAAGCCAAGACACTCTGGCAAAAGATCTCTGCGAGTGAGATCCCAGTGGAAAGAACAGGTCTTCAAAGAAGGAGGTACCTTTCTCTGAAGGGAGGAGAGAACCTCCACTTTGACTATGACCTTGTCTAAACAAGATAAGAGTCGGAGAACTCAGAGGGCTTCCATAGCCTTGGAAACTCATGACTGGAGCATAGGGAGATTACTGATGCCATAGACAGGAGTGTCAATTGGTAAAGTCAACAACAGGAGTCACTGTGCACTTACTCCTCATGTAGGATCTCTATCCTTAATGTGCTGTACATTGAGATTTAATGCTATAACGAGTACTCAAACAATATATTTCACTTTGTGTTTCTATGGGTGTGCAAACTGTTGAAATCCTTACTTAATGCATACTAAACTGATCCTCTGTAAAAAAAAAAAAAAAAAAAAAAAAAAAAAAAGAGAAATTATCAATTCCCAACTTGACTCTCACTGGGATTAAACATGACAATAGGTCTGCTCTGATTTCATCATCATTTAAAAAAATCATCTATTATTTTTCACTTTATGTTTCTGTGTGGGAGCAAACTGTTGAAATCCATACTTAATGTATACTAAGCTGATCTTCTGTATTTTAAGATAATCGAAAATGAATCTTGATGTGAATGGAAGGGGAGAGGGAGTGGGAAAGGGGAGGGTTGTGGGTGGGAGGGACGGTATGGGGGGGAAGCCATTGTAATCCATAAGCCGTACTTTGGAAATTTATATGCATTAAATAAAAGTTTAAAAAAAAAAGAGGGGCATGCACAGTGATTAGTGGGATCTACCACCTCTACTTTAACAGTACTATGAAAGATATTAAAAAAACTGCTACACTCAGGCAATCTGCATAAAGATAGCCTGTCACCACTCACTATTCCGGGGTCTATAAAATATATTATTTCCATCTTAAAGGACATTCCACTTCCAATTTTTTTTGTTCCAGTTTTGCTCATGCAGATTGATAAATTTGTATGTTTCAGAATTCAACAACTTCTGAGAGTAATGATGACCATGTTGGGGACACAGGCATCAGCCATGACTGAATATACTCCAGCTCATTAAATGAATTCATTAGATTACTTGGGAAGAGACTCCAGACTCAGGACATGCAGGGCCTGTGTCCACGATGAGCTGGAAGTAGATACAGAAAATATGATGAGCCTATGCCCTTCAGTGAAGATGAGGGGCTCTTTTTTCAGTATTTGCTCTCTAACTTTCTCAGTTCTATAGCTTGCTCCCACTCTCTCCTGCTGAACCCTTGGAATGAGTGGTATAAAGATCCCCATTTACCCTTTTGAGCCCACTCTCACTTAATAAAGCCCTAATGTCCCTGTGTATTCTTCTCACACTCTAGACAAATCTTACAATGCTGCATGCCATGTTTGAGCCTGTGCTTAGACTTCTTTTCTAAGGAAAAGATAAGAGTCTGAGATACTAATTTTTAGGTTAACCTAGCCCATAATATCACTTTGCCTTTATAATGTGTTGGTTTAGTAATGGAAAATGGTCTTTCTGATAAGATACATAGTATGTTACATTTGTCACAGAAATTTGTTGTTAGGTCTAGCATGAATTTTACACATACTGCTTCCATCATATTTAGTAATTGCAGTATATGGAAAGCACATGAAAATCATCATTCATGGGGTTTTCTGCAAAGAACTTAAATAGTATTTTACAAATAAGTTTCAGTACTCACAACAGCTTTTTTTTATTGAAAATATCTTTAAGGGTGAGCATTTGGTTTAGTGATTGAGATGCCAGTTGTATCCCATATCAGAGTGCCTGGGTTTAATTGATGGATCTCCTTCCAATTTTAGCTTCCTGCTGTGTATCATGCATGATGAATTTTGGTCCAAGTATTTAAAGCCTTGTCACTGATTGGGGGGGGAGGACCAGATTGAGTTTCTTGCTTCTGACTTTAGCTGAGTTTATCCAAGGATGTTGTAAGCATGTGGGGAGTATGCCAGTGTGTGAACAATCATTGTCTACTCTTTTCTGCCTTTAAAATATGTATTTGAAAATATATTAAACTTGGCTCATTTGCTTATATCAAACACTATGAGTAATTTACCCCCCCACCCTCCCACCTTTGGTTTTGACAATCATAAACCTTGATCTGAACTTGATTATGCATTGTGTCATTATGAGTCACATACATTTTTGTCCTTTAATGTTACTTTTTCTAGTTTAATCACCATTGCATAAAATTATTGTACCTTAAATTATCTGTAAACTGTAACAACTGGAAAATGGATTACCGGTGGGTTTTTTTTTTTTTTTTTAGGCTCAAAGTTAATTATGTTTTCTTTGTAAATAAGCTCTGAGAAAACTTGTAGGAAAGAATTAGGTATCATTTCTGTTGCTCTTTTTTTTGACAGGCAGAGTGGACAGTGAGAGAAAGAGAGAGAAAGAGAAAGGTCTTCCTTTGCTGTTGGTCCACCCTCCAATGACTGCCATACTGTGACCGGTGCACTGTGATGATCCAAAGGCAGGAGCCAGGTGCTTATCCTGGTTTCTCATGGGGTGCATGGCCCAAGGACTTGGGCTATCCTCCACCACACTCCCAGGCCACAGCAGAGAGCTGGCTTGGAAGAGGAGCAACTGGGACAGAATCCAGCACCCCGACTGGGACTAGAACCTGGTGTGCCGGCGCTGCAGGCGGGGGATTAGCCTCTTGAGCCGTGGCGCCGACCTACCAGTTTGTATATTATTTTTTTTAAGATTTATTTTTATTTATTTCAAAGAGTTATAGAGAGGGTAGAGACAGAGAGAGAGGTCTTCCATCTGCTGATTCAATCCCCAAATGGCTGAAATGGCTGAAGCTGTGCCAATCTAAAGCCAGGAGCCAGGGGTTTCCTCCAGGTCTCTGGATGCAGGGGCCCAAGGACTTGTGCCATCTTCTACTGCTATCCTGGGCCATAGCAGAGAGCTGGATCAGAAGAGGAGCAGCCAGGACTAGAACTGGTGCTCATATGGGGTGCCAGCATTTCAGGCCAGGGTGTTAACACACTGCACCACAGCACTGGCCCCCACTTTGTATATTCTATGTAAAGATACATATATTTATATTTTTGGTGAGATTTATCCATTTTTTATTTTTGTCTGTCCTTCCCTAAAATTTTACCCAAGCAACTTAAATCCTGGATCATAAGCTACGGACACTAAAGTCTGAACCATAAGTTATTTCTCACCCAATGAATTCTCCATAATATATATAGTATATTAAGTAAAATGTGTATATTAAAAATAAACTGTACAGTTAATTGTGTTCATCAAATCACTTTTTATGTCACTAAAGCGCTCTATAAGAGGCATAATAATTAAATCAGAAAACCGACTCAAGTTTTGACTTTGCTTCTGCTGCTGCTAAAGGCAGCCTGGAGGAGCCTGCATGGGACTGGGAACCCAGTGTTCTGGTTACAGGAGGGCCGTGCCCTGTCACCATTGAGTCTGTAAAGGCCAGTGTTTTGCTGGGTCCTCCAGACCCTGGCTCCTGGCTCATGGTCCCTATTACCTGTTTCTGACACTTTTCCTGAACAGCAGGAGCTGCCTCCCTCAGACTTGTTCACCTGTGTTGACAGCTTTATCCTCATCAGGGAAGTGGTACCCAGACTGATTTTATCCCATATGACATTCTCACTCTGATGGAGGAGATCAAGGGGCAATTGGCCCTTCTTATATGAGGTAAAACCTTCTTCATGGCTGAGATTTCAGCGATTTTTTCCAGCATGAGAAACCTAAGGCAATCCTGGAGAAGAGCAACCTCTCATCTGGAAGTCTCCACAGAAAGACCCTGCATTCTGTAGTCTCAGCTTACAGTAACTGTGACCAAGCCATGCCATTAAATGAAAATGCACCCGAGTGCCTCCTAAGGACCAACCACTGCACACACATATGCACAAGGAAGCCGGTGTCCACCAACAAACAGTGCCTATGGTGAGTCCTCCATACTGAGCGATGGCCTTTCTTTCAAAAGCACCTGGGTCCTGGGTAACAGTTGGAGACATTCTGGGAAAGAAAGATTCCTATATGGAACTTCAGGAGATAGAGGCTTTACCCAGATTAAGCTCCTCTAAATTCTAAATAACGCTGTTTATCTCTGAGGTCCAAGTGCTTCTGAGTCCTAGCCAGTTTCCTGGGGAATTTAACAGCAGCACTAAAATTATGTTGTTGAGATCTTAACAACTTTGTCATCAGTTACGAATTTAGAAGGAGAAATCAGTACACGTTTGTGTATTTCAGTGTTTATTAGAATACTATTTTGTTTACAGGGACAAAGCAAAAAGATGCATCTTTTATGTGTATATCATGTAAAATATTGTAAACATAGATTCTTGTGGATACAGATTAGATTTAAAAATTCTTTGAGGAAGCACCATTATTTTTAAATCTGACTTATTTGTAATTAGCTAATTTTTCCAAAAAAGCTTTTGTCTTTCAGGGCTGGAGCTGTGGCAAAGCAGGTAAAGCTGCTAACTGCAGTGCCAGCATCCTATATGAGATCTGGTTCGAGTCCCGTATGCTCCATTTCTGATTCAGCTCTCTACTATGGCCTGGAAAAGCAGTAGAAGATGACCCAAGTCCTTGGTCCCCTGCACCCAAGTTGGAGACCCAGAAGAAGCTCCTGGCTCCTGGCTTTACATTGGTGTAGGTCTTGCTGTTGCAGCCAATTGGGCAGTGAACAAGTGGATGGAAGAACACACACACACACACACTCTCTCTCTCACTCTCGCTCTCTCTCTTTCCTTGTGTGCATGTGTGTGTAACTCTGACTTTCAAATAAATAATTATTCAAATAAGTTTTTGTCTTTCTATTTTTATTCTACTCTGATTAGTAAATAGTTGTCAAAATGTTTGGACAAAACTTTTATGCTCTGAAACAATAGAAATCATGTTTCTAAATGATGATCGGCATTATAAAATACCTAATAAATAGATTAGATTTTTGCTAATGTTCACTTAATGGTATATAACTGAATTATTATGAATGCAGTAGTATTAAAATATTATGGGGAAAATAAAAAATGTTATTAAGTTCATGTCTTTTATATATGGAAAGGAACATTTATTTGGTGTTAGTACTACTCACTGACTGAAAATTTAGTGTTTTCCTGATCTTCAAAAAAGATAAATAACCTAATTAATGAATGAAAAACTAATTTAATTTTTATCAAAGCTGCAATGCAAAGGTGAATGATCTGAGAATGCGAACAGAGGATATAAATTTTAGTAAGGCTAATTTTGGCTTCTCAACTGTTAGAATTTCAATTTGCACATAAACAAGTCTAGTACCTGCTAACGCTAACTGAGGGAGTAAATAAAGGGGAGAGTGATCCAACATGGGAAGTGAGATACTCAGCAGACTCATAGAATGGCAGATGTCCTAAATAGCACTCTGGCCTCAGAATCAGCCCTAAAGGCATTCGGAGCTGGCTGAAAAGCTCATGAGAGTATTTCAGGCATGGAAAGCCAAGACACTCTGGCAAAAGATCTCTGCGAGTGAGATCCCAGTGGAAAGAACAGGTCTTCAAAGAAGGAGGTACCTTTCTCTGAAGGGAGGAGAGAACCTCCACTTTGACTATGACCTTGTCTAAACAAGATAAGAATCGGAGAACTCAGAGGGCTTCCATAGCCTTGGAAACTCATGACTGGAGCATAGGGAGATTACTGATGCCATAGACAGGAGTGTCAATTGGTAAAGTCAACAACAGGAGTCACTGTGCACTTACTCCTCATGTAGGATCTCTATCCTTAATGTGCTGTACATTGAGATTTAATGCTATAACGAGTACTCAAACAATATATTTCACTTTGTGTTTCTATGGGTGTGCAAACTGTTGAAATCTTTACTTAATGCATACTAAACTGTTCCTCTGTTAAAAAAAAAAAGAAAGAAATTATCAACTCCCAACTTGACTCTCACTGGGATTAAACATGACAATAGGTCTGATCTGATTTCATCATCATTTAAAAAAAAATATCTATTATTTTTCACTTTATGTTTCTGTGTGGGAGCAAACTGTTGAAATCCTTACTTAATGTATACTAAGCTGATCTTCTGTATATTATGATAATCAGAAATGAATCTTGATATGAATGGAAGGGGAGAGGGAGTGGGAAAGGGAAGGGTTGTGAGTGGGAGGGATGGTATGGGGGGGAAGCCATTGTAATCCATAAGTTGTACTTTGGAAATTTATATTCATTAAATAAAAGTTAAAAAAATTAAAAAAATAAGAGGTAGAAAAGTTGCATTTCATTTAAAAATTTAATATTGAAGGATTATAAAGATGAAAAATGCAGTTTGAAAATTTTGTCACCATTAAGAAAATAGTAAGCCTATTGAGAATAAAAACAAAGGAAATGATTTTTTTAATCAGCAAAGTTTAAATGGAGCAGCTGAGTGTAGATTTGTTTAAACCATTCTCTCATGTTCAAGAAAATCCTCAGCTTTATAAGTGTTCACAAAGAAGTGGAGGTAAATTATTTACAAGGAATTTTTGAACAGAAGCATTCTAGGTGAAAGGATAATCTGAAGTTTTCCTGCCAAAAATATATCCTTTTGAATGACTGCTGTACCCTGATAATTGAGTATAGTTATCTGAAAGAGCAGAAAAGTTGCCAGTGTATTTTTTTTTTTTGACAGGCCGAGTTAGACAGAAAGAGAGACAGAGAGAAAGGTCTTCCTTCCATTGGTTCACCCCTCAAATGGCTGCTACAGCCAGAACTATGCTGATCCAAAGCCAGGAGCCAGGTGCTTCCTCCTGGTCTCCAATGCAGGTGCAGGGCTCAAGCACTTGGGACATCCTCCACTGCCTTCCCGGGCCACAGCAGAGAGCTGGACTGGAAGAGGAGCAACCAGGACAGGACCAGCACTCCAACCGGGACTAGAACCCAGGGTGCCAGTGCCACAGGTGGAGGATTAGCCTACTGAGCCAAGGCGCAGGCTGCCAATGTATTAAAATGTAAAATAATTAGTTATAATAGTACAAATATTTTATAGTTAGCTTCAAGATAAATGACTAATACCAAATACATCTGAGAGCATTGTTTATTTTATAGCTATAGTATATAGACACATAAACAATATTTCTAAAATACACTTGTAATTCAACTATGAACTTAAGAAATTAGTGTCTATAATACAAATTTTATGTTTTGAATTATGTTTGAAAATTGAGGTTTTATGATGAAGGCACACAGAATTTAAGCTTGTCTTTATTGAAATATTATATGAGACTCTACACATTTGAAGTATATTTGGAATGAATATCATCTTGAGCAAAATGATTTTAAACTTGATATTGATATTAATCTTAATTTCCCACAATACAAGTACATGTTTAATAAATAAATAACAATTTTGGTAGGCTACAAAGCAATTTCTCACCAGAAGTTTCTCAAGAATTTAACATTAATTGAAGCTCTATGTTTTATCCATTAAGTGACCTAGGCCAACAATGCCTGCTCAATGTCAGCTACTTGGGGTTGACTATGAGACAAGGAAGTTTTCAGACAGTTTGCAGACATCTCCCAAGGGTAACTGTGTGCTAGGAATGGAATCTGGTAGTATAATGGTGATGGAAGAACTTTAGCCCCAGATTCCTGCAGGGAGACAGTTAATTGAGGTGGTCTTTTATTGAGTAAAGATAGTATCATTGTTTTTAGCTGCTTCCCAAAAGGGAGGCAGAAGAGATCAAGATGTTGTTGCTCATTTGGAAAACCTATAATGAGAAAAAAAGAAAACCCAGTACAAATTCTTCTCTGAATATCTTCAGATGAATGAAGCTGACTCAGGTTGGCTGAAAAGCATCCATTTGTGGTCTACATTATTATCCTGGTCAGACATCTCTGACCAACAGTAACCATTGGCTGTTAGCTTTTCTTTATACCTCATTTTTTTCCTAGGCTAGGCCTTTTTACTGTCTACCTTAGGGTTTACTCCTGGAGAGATTTTAAATGACCCATAGTGATACATGAGCTATGTTATCTTTATTTGCAGAGCAAAGCATTTACACTTTAACTCCAGTCATGGATACTTTTTGAACAGCCATGGTTGTTTTGAACCCGATTGTTAACTGGAAGTGGAGGGACACTCTCAACTTTTGTGTAAAATATAGTAGTACCCAGGATCAAAGGAGGGGAGAAAGACACGGAAAAGTAGGATCCTGATTCCTAAGGGTGATAGGCACTAGGGCTCTGAGTGCAAGAACAATCCAGTTCCCTTAGAGAGTTAAGAAAGAGTGAAGAGGCCGGCGCCATGGCTCACTAGGCTAATCCTCCGCCTTGTGGCGCCGGCACACTGGGTTCTAGTCCCAGTCGGGGCACCGGATTCTGTCCCGGTTGCCCCTCTTCCAGGCCAGCTCTCTGCTGTGGCCAGAGAGTGCAGTGGAGGATGGCCCAAGTCCTTGGGCCCTGCACCCCATGGGAGACCAGGAGAAGCACCTGGATCCTGCCATTGGATCAGTGCAGTGCACTGGCCGCAGCGTGCCAACCGTGGTGGCCATTGGAGGGTGAACCAATGGCAAAGGAAGACCTTTCTCTCTCTCTCTCACTGTCCACTCTGCCTGTTTAAAAAAAAAAAAAAGAAAGAGTGAGGAGACCAAAGGAAAAGAGATGACATCAACATTTTTCATTAAGTAAGACTCCACCATTAATTCACAAACTTGAAAGTGCAAATGATAAAATATCAGCAGTCGATCCAAATTTAGATAGGTATATCACGATTTAAATGAGATCAGGAAGAATTTGCTCCATGATAAATGTTATAACAAAAAAGAGACAATGCCTACCAATCATCATCACAGTTCTTCACTACTAGAAAAGCATCCACTAATTGCAGCAACATGATGTAGAGACATGGTCTCAACTGGGTAAGTTTGTCTTCCTGGAAATTTGTGAATTATCTGGAGACATTTCAAGCTTCACATAAGGGACTGCACTGTCTTTTAATTGGTAGATGTCACCCTTCATAATACAGTACTTTCCTGTGCTTCAACTAAGTTTGTACTGTTAAAGATGTGTAAGGTGTTCAGGTGGGAATTTAGACATAGGAAAAAATATATATTTGCTCCACTTTAGAGTCTTCACCTCTTAAAACACTTTTGCAAAAGTACGGGATGTTTTTGTATCATTAACAAAGTTTTCAGAGAAGAGTGGGCTTGGAAAGCAGAATATTAAGAAAACACCTGATATCTTTACCTTGTGTTATGGTCTGCGTTTTCCTCTCCCTTAGATTGTGGCTAGCTCTAACTGACTGAGCATGCAAAAGCTAATAAACTGGCACTTGCATTGTTATGGTATTGTATATCAGGAACCACCTGGAAAATTTCAGGGCTTCCTTTTCTATCTGGCTTTTGGCTTTGGATCAGCATAGCTCTGGCCTCTGAGAATAATTGGGGAGTGAACCAGCAGATGGAAGATCTCTCACTTTCTCTTTCTCTGCCTCCCCTTCTCTCTCTTTAAAAGTATACAGTTTCAAATGTATCAAGAGAGAAAAATAACAGAAATTAGCCATTTCCATTGATTCATTAAAAGTCAATCAGTATGTAAACAACAAAGAACTACATGAACATAAATAATTTTCAGTAATTTATTTAAAAATGACTAATTAAGCAGAGAAATAAATGAGAAACATCATCCAGGGAACAAAGGATGAATTTCTATTTTAGAAATCACATATTAGTATTTAAATAGAAAGATTACATATAAAATTTGTCATTAAGTCCCTCACAGCAGAAATGCACCAGATAAAATTTTCTGGGCACTGTAATGACAATAGAAAACATAATGTAAAATGTAACCACAAAAGCTGATATGTACCTACATGTACATTTAATGAAGACTGTTTAAGTTAACTTACAATTTAAACAAGAAATTTAGAAGGATTATTTTTGTAGATTAATGAGAAGGTTAATGAGGAAAAATGATGATAAAAGATGAAATCCTCATGTCCTGAATTGCACATCTCTTCCCTCTCTTATTCCCACTTATATTTAACAGCGATCACTTTTCAGTTAAGTTTCAACACTTGAGAATAACTGTGTATTGATTACAGTATTCAACCAAAAGTATTAAGTAGAACAAACAAAAAAATACTAAGAGGGATAATGTATTAAGTTGTTCATCAACAGTCAGGGCTTTACTTAATATATGCTAAACTGATCTTCTGTATATAAAGAGAATTGAAAATGAATCTTGATGTGAATGGAAGAGGGGAGAGAGAGGGAAAGGGGAGGGTTGCAGGTGGGAGGGAAGTTATGGGGGGGGGAGCCATTGTAATCCATAAGCTGTACTTTGGAAATTTATATTCATTAAATAAAAGTTAAAAAAAATAAAAACATCTTAAATACAAAAAAAGATGAAATCCTGAATTCAGAAAATAAGCCCACCAATATTAATTTAAAGCTATAGCAAAACTAATTCTGAACTTGTATATAGGTACCATTCTTGACAAGGAGTGTAATATTTCATAGGTTTGTGAAGAATATGAAATCAGTTTTATAGTGTTAAAGTTATATTCTATCAATAATCATTATTACCCTGTAGTGCATTGGTGAGGAGGAGTGTGTTCCAAATAATAGGAAAAGGGGATTTCTCGTGAAATATTGTTGTCTAATTCAGAAAATCTATGTGAAATGCCATTCTCTATATTATTGATAATTGCACTTTTGGAGAAAAATGTTAGCAACCTAGATTGGAAAAAGGTAAAATATTCAATGCTATTACATTCATTTGTCTAATAAAATTGGAATAAAATTTTGGGGACTCCCAATGACAAGGAAAATGGTCTAGGGAAAATAGCAAACAAATAAGCAAATATTCCATTCATAGAAGATTCACCACAAATATGACAAATTAATTTGCATAGTTCATATTGGAGGTATCAAAAGGCATTAAAAATAACTAACTTCAAAATTTCCAAGATTATTTCTTACTTATATGAGAATCAATCTTTACATTATTTTTCATATGAGAAATAATGTACCAAAATGAAATTCCACATTACCTAAGCTTCAAACACATGGATTATATTTTTAACATGTAAGTCAATATAATGGGGATCAGGAATCACAAAAAATAGCATTAACGTGAAAATGACAAGAAACTATATGCATAAAAAGGCATGTTTGGAAAAAGAAAGTAAATAACTAAAAGTATAGTGAATCTACTTAATATAAAACATGTTGAACATTATACAGTTAGTGCAGTCAAATGCAATGAAGTTAGATTCATACAATTTTTAATATAAATTTACATAGACAAAGGTTAAAATGAAAAGGAATTAAATAACCTAATTGTTTCTCTGAACTATGGAAACAAAATAAAAGACAATATTCTAATTATTTATATTGTGTAAGTTTCAAAACTTGACCACAAGACAAAATCCATGAATTCACAAGTTGATTGTGTAAAAAGTGAAAATTTTATAAAAATGCTTAACTAATATTCACACTTTGTAACATCAAAGAGGAAAATAAGATTGACAGAAGTGAAAAAAGGAGGACTACAGTCTAGAAAGACAAGAGCAAAATTCCCATAGTTGTATAGTGTGAAAACAGAAATAAATATTGACAGATCACAGAGAAACTGTCATTATTGTAGAATTTGATAGTGATTTCATATGCCTTCAACAAAGAAAACTAAATTTAAACTACTTTCTGCAGTAAGAAGATCATTTCTTTACTTCTTAAAAGAAAAGAAGATCTTGGGATTAGGTACCAAAAGAAAATTCATAGGTGCACACACCAAAAAGAGAAAGATTTCTTTCTGCATTAAGTTAAGAAAGTACAAAGGATAAAGCTTCAATTCATGAAGACCATTGAACTAAGAGAGGCACATGGTCTTTGGCGTGTCAAAGTAAAAAAAAAAAATTAGATGCAAGTAAAAAATACAAGTAAAAATCCACATGTATAGATTATACTTTAAAATCTTGAATTTTTAACTTTAATTTTTTTTAATTTTTTATTTTTTAATTTTAATTTTTTAATTTTTAAAATAATTAAAATTTAAAAATATTTAAAATATTACTATTTTAAAATATTTAATGGATGTTATGATTTGTTTTCAGATTTGTTTCATTGACTTGATAAAATGGATGTCATAACAATCATGTTTTGTAGAATACCAATTATTCTTTTATCAGCCCTAATAAGCACAAAAGGACTGACAGTGGTATAGACATTTCCCACAAGTCTCTGGACACCCAGGACAATTGTATCATATTTCCACAATATGGTTGAGAAGGATGACATTATAATATCCACACAGTACACAATCACAAAGAAACTCACCAACAGCAGGACAGTATGGGTGGCCCTTTTTGCTAGAGAGATTCTTGGTAAAATGCTCATGCTGTGAAGGTACTCAGATCTTCTCTGATGATTATTAGCTAGTAAAATCGCCATGTATGCACTGCAGAGAAGCATGATTCCTACAAAAAAGATATCCTGTGACAATGTGAGAATAAAAAATATTTCCCTGATGATAGAGTTTATTGAGGAAAGTGAACAGTACTTACTGACATGGAGTAGATGGGTAATGTTTGAATGAGCTACAGTGTACATTATCATGCTACTCTTGGAGGACAAGTTCAAGGACCAAAAACAGAAGAAAGCATGGATAGTGTAATTTGTGAGTTTTTGCTTAAATCTTATCATGCAGGAGGTGCTGGGGCTGATGGAAATGACCTGAATGATCCTAAGGAGGCAGGTGGTACAGATGGAGAGACCCCTCATCAACCTGATCATATAGAACAAAGCCTTACATTTTAAATTATTTGGAAAATTCAGTGACTTGAACATGTCTGCAGATAAAATATCCAGTGTAGAGAGTAGCAACACTATGCGGACAAAAATCAGGTGACAGATGGTCACATCAGTAGGCTTAGGCCTATGAGTGTGGTAGATTGTGAAGATGTGGAAGAAAAGAAGGAAGGCATTGGCTAAGATTCCAATTCCAGCTTGGAAAAAAACCATATTTCTTAATAACATAATTGGAAATTTCATTGATCTTAACAGCGTAGAAGAAACATGTTAGATACCTGAAAATCAAACAAAAAGGTGACCTATCATCAGTAGTTTTTCTGTCATGAAAATAATCAAAAATCATTTTTATTTTGCCCACTTACTTCTAACAAATCCAGTTTATTTTATATAAATTCTTGGTAGTAAAATTCTAAACTACCCTCTACAATAAATGAAGTTTTGTCACAACATCCATTTTCTGAACCCTTTGAATATCCCTCTATTTGTAGATTTCAAAAACTTTTGCAACAAAATAAATGTGTTTTTAATTTGTTTTCCTGTAAACTTTTTGAAGCATTCTGTTTAAACACACACACACACACACACACACACAGAGCAAACAAAATTTGTATTCAGCAAAGAATGGCTGAAGTAGAAAATTCCTCTACAACCATATCACCTGCATGAGTAATATGTCAAAGGACACATTTTCCAGGTGATTAAGCACTTGTTGAAATTTCTTCAAAGGCTAATATACCAAACATATTTATGTATCAGAGCTGAAGAACTTATTGTTCCATAAACATACATCTGCACCCTCTGGACAATATAGATCCAGGAAAAGCCCCAGGATCATATTGACTAAAGGACTATTTCCATGTTTGAAGGATCATAATCAATTCTGTTCCATTAATTAATGTTAGCATGGAGTAATATCTATGCAATTCTTATAGCTGTATATGTATATAATTACATTGATCTACTCCTACTACTATTAGCAATTCAGTAAGAGACACAATAATTACATAAACAAGTAGATAAGTGTTTAAATATTTTATTCTTACTGCATAGCAATATTTGGATGTTTCTCTCTAACTTGTATCCTTCATTCTGTAATTGCCCACCATTCCCTGAAACAGATTTGATCTCACAGATCTTCAGTTGCTGTCTTTTTAAAATGAGGCTCTTGGGTAACATGCAGCCAGAATGAGGGAAAATCGTGGTTGATGTGGAAGGTCATTAACAGATGAAGTACAATCACTTACATAATTTATTTTGAAGAGTTGTCTAAATTCCCCAGATTAGGTGGTCTATACCATATGTAAGAATACAAAAATAATATTTATTGTATATTTACATTTTAAACTTAATTTAACATCATAAGTTTTTCTGTGAGTAATCTGACAGTCTCATCATTTCATGATCACTGAATTTATAATAAAATTCTACTGATGTGTGAGAAATGGAATAGAAGAAAGTTTGAGCATGGTCACCTATAATTCTGTCAGAGTGTAAAGAATAATTGGGTCCTCTGTTGAACAAGGTAACTACTTAAAATCTGGATGTACAGCTCAGTTATCACTCTAAGAAGTGACAACCTGTGGATACTTGGTCTGAAGGTGAAGCCCATGAACAGTCTCAGGATACAGAAAGTGTGGACGACATTCATTTGCTTTATTCTGGCTTTCAACTTATACTCCAATGCACAAAGGTAATCCTGGATCACAGTGAGGATAATACCACAATTAAATGAACCAGAAATCAAAAGATTGATAAAATTTCTGGGCTTAGGTTAGACATTCACATAAAACAAAAGAACTGTAATGACAGACAGAAGCCACCTGCACAAACTCAAATGCTATTTTTAAATGCACAAACATACACACATAAAGTGTGTGTGTTTGTGTCTGTGTGTGTGTGTGAGAGAGAGAGAGAGAGAGAGAGAGAGAGAGAGAGAGAGAGAGAGAGTTATCTTCCACCACTGGTTCACCCCTCTAGATGCTCACAAATAAAGAAAATTTACATACCTTAAATAAAAATTTTAAAAAATAAAATAATTTTAAAGAAAAAGTATCAAATTATGTTTTCTTTTACTTGTTTATTTAATAAACTTGAATTCTACAGCATGTCCATAATCATTTATTATTCCAAGAGCTTTCTAGTTCATTCTTTGAAGTTTTCCAAATAGAAATTGTGTCTTCTGTGAACATATTCTTATCTCTGTGCAGAAACTCCAGTAGCGATTACAGTGCTGTCTTGTGGTTCATGGTTTTCTGATGTTATTAGATAGTTTAGGATATCTTGGTCAAGATCTTGGATGAGGATGGATGAGTATAATACCTTCATTAGGAGGCTGGAAGTCCTTATGTTGTTATTCCAGATTGCAAGTCATATCAAAAAATAAATGAGAATAAACTCAGGACAGGAAACCCAAGGATAAGCCTGGTATGATGATGAGAGTGCACTGAGCAGTTATGGGGCAATAGGAGCTGTGAGATATAAGGATAAGTTATGTGTGCTGTTAATGGACTCTCCAGGACCTTTGCATGCACTCATCTAAGTTTGTTTCTCTTGACAATCAGGCTAGCGTCACATTTACCTGCTTTAGAAAATATTTAAGTATGCCAACTGCCATGATTTTAGACCTCTCAGGTACAGTTTCTCATTCCTTAATTGGCATCATCTTTTTCTTTTTGGGCTGTTAACTTCATTTGTGAAGAATCAGATAGTCCTAACCTTCATTGGGTAAATGACCTGGTCCTGCCCTGTTAAAGTGGGAATCTTTATCCCCAAGCTGTGGGGAGACTGAAGCTCACAGTAACCTCTTCAATTCAGCCCATCTCCAGCCCCCAGATGCCTGACCTGGAAGATCTAATGCTTCCCACGAGCATGTGTTTTGTCTTGTGAGCAGTGAACTCTCAAAACAGTGTGACAACAAGCATATTTCTGTTTTTCATACAATTTTGTGTTTTGCCTGGAGTCAATAATTATGTTAGCATAATTTTCTGTGTACTTATCAGGTAACTGCACATACCACAGCTACTATGCTGTATGATACACACAGTTTATGAGGTGTCTGTAAGTATTGCTAAAATTTTCTGAATCTAGGTACTCACATGTTGAATAAAATATTAGCACACTAGGCAGCATAACATTTTATTGCTTTAAAATCCCAAAATTTTCATTATCAATTTGAATGCAACTTTAAGAACTTTATATCTATATCTTTATATAGAATTGTTACTCCATTACTGATTTTATCAAGTTAGCTACTACATCCTATAATCAAAATCAAACATCTTCTATAAATGAGAAATTTTCTCATTTTACCTTAGACTTTATTATTCCTACCTGAATAGCTAGCTAAGAAAACCCTACTTTATGACCATCCTAACACAGATACCATGAGTTTCTTTATCATTATATGATCTTGCTCTAAGTGCTGCAAGTTGTCCTAACTCAGGTTAACAGGATTTAAGCATTGGAAGGCCAGCAGAATCGTTATCAGTAGTGGATATATGTTTGTTTGTTTTTTATATTCTTGGATCTGTTAACTAACTTCCGTTTTTTTAAATTTTCCAAAATGTATCATACCACATTTTTGCATTTCAGCAAATATGCATGCATATGTTTGTCTTTTAATTATGGTACACCCTAAAATATTCATTATTGGTAAGGGGAATCAAAGCAGAAAATTACTTTGTCATGTCCATCAGATTTATTTTTTTAATTTTTTCTTTTGTTTTATTATTTTTATCCCATATTATCAAAATTAATAAGCTCACCAATCTTTTCACTACAAATATACGATTGTTCTTTTGGGCCTTTACATTTTAACATGATAAATTCACTGAAAATTGTTTGACTTGTCCTAGCAACTTCCATCTTCATGGTCTATCAAATCATTTTAGGATGATATGTGCTTTTACACATTTGATGAAATACCTTTTCACATGTTTATTTTTTAGTCTCACCATTTGCCATTCACTTTAAAATGCCCATGCATTGGATTGAGACACTATTTCCACAGTTTCAAGATTATATGTGGGAATATGAGGGGAAGGAGGAAGAAAAGTTGGAGGGTGGGAGGGAGGAGAGGGTCATATTGCCATGTTCCTAAATCAGTATGTATGAAACACAGGAAACCTGTATATATTAAATAAAATTTCAAAAAGAAAAAATATTATTGCAATAAACTGGGGCTGGAAATGTTGCATAGCAGGTAAAGCTGCCACCTGCAGTGCTAACATCCCATATAGGCACCAGCTCATGTCCTGGCTGCTACACTTATGATTCAGCTCTTTGCTATGGCCTGGGAAAGCAGTAGATGTTGGCCCAAGTCCTTGATCCCCTGCACCTGTGTGGGAGACCTAGCGAAACCCCTGGATCCTGGCTTCAGATAGGTGCCGCTGAGGGGTGAACTAGCAGATGGAAGACCTGTCTCTTTATCACCTTCTTTTTCTGTGTAATTCAAATAAATAAATCTTTAAACAACAATAAAAAAGAAATAAACTGCTTATGATTCCCTTGTTAAATGACTGCAACATTTTTGTATTTTAAATTAATTTTGACTATTTAATTTATATCCATTATATCTTCTTGTGAACCCATTCTGCTCCTATAACATTCCCCACTGGTATACCCAGTAGTCAAAATATAATACACATAGAGAAATGCACATTTATCTATTGTATTTGAATTTATATCTACCACCTGACTAAATACTCAACCTAATTTATGTCAAATCTAGCACAAGAAATTTCAGGGTACATTATTTTGCTTTGTCTCTGGTAAGGCATCATCTGTCTAAATTCTAGAAAATGCCTGAGCAAAGTTCATGTTCACACTATTTGAGAACAATCTAATGTCAGTTCCTTCACTCTTACTAGCAGTCTTTTTAAGCCTTTATGTATTATCATGAAGCTTTAACATTTCATGAAGGGCATTAGGCTATTTACTTGTTTGGTCTTTGAATTCATGGAGCTCACTTTTTTTGGAATGTTGAAGCAACCCAGCATAACAAGGATAAATATCATTTGGTCCAGATGGATGATCTTTCCGATACATTTTGGAGTTGATTAGCTAGTATCTTGTTGAAGGGTTTTGCATCTATGTTCAGTCTTGTTTTATTTTTTTTTCAAGTTTAATTATTCCTTTCATCCTACTAATTTGGGGATTGGGTTTTTTTTCTAGGTCCTTGTGATGCAATGTTAGACCTTTCTAACTTCTTGATGTAGATGCTAATTGCTGTAACATTTCCTTTTAACATTCCTTATGCTGGATCCCATAAATTTGGATATATTGTGTTGTTATCTTAATTTGTTCCTCAGATATTATTATTTCCATTTTTCATCCACTGTTCAAAATGGACATTTGTTCAATCTCCTTGTGTTTGTAAACTCCACAGTTGTAGGGTGAACCTGTACTATAGGTGTCAATTAGGTTCCTTTGGTCTGTTAGGAGATTAGTCATATTTCTTCATTTAATTTTGAATATTTCATATGTGCATTGACAAAAGGTAGGTGTTAAAGTCCCCCATTATTATTTTTATGACTTACTTATTTATTTGAAAGGCAGCATTACAGAGAGGCAGAGGTAGAGAGAGAGAGATAGAGAGAGAGAGAGAGAGAGAGAGAGAGAGAGAGGAGTCATCCATCCGATGGTTCAGTCCCCAGATGGCTGCAAAAGCAGGAGCTATACTGATCCAAAGTCAGAAACCGGGAGTCTCTTCCAGGTCTCCCATATATATATATGGCGGTGACCAAAACTTACAGAATCAAATCACTTCTCAGTAATTAACCAGATAACCAAGCCAACAAAGTAACTGGAGACCTTTGAAGGAGAACAGATCAACACATATGAGATGTTTAGAATGTAGTCACTGGGCATACAGACACAGGAGAAAACCCTGAGATGTGGTAATATTGGTTCCAGAAACATAAGGAGGACAATGGCTATAGGTAAATGGCATTGAGACATCTGATAAAGACAATTGCTTCAAACATTGGCGTAGAGATATCTAAAGTCTTGCATGATATGGAATCTCAGGAAATAAAGTCACTCCATGGTAGGCTCAACACCATTCTGAAGAAGGAATGTAGATAACTGATAGAAGATCAAGACTACATGCATAGAGGCTGGAGCACACAAAGATCATCATTGAATGCAGAGTGGAGACAAGCAAAGAAAGTTCTGCTATAGACACAGGGGTGGAAACTCATATGACTGGCACATGGTGTAGGTACAAGCGATGGTAGGAACTTTTGAGAGCTGATATAGATGATAGATTTTAAAAATAACACAATAGCAGCTCTTTCTCCTGAGCATACCTGTGTTGCTTGTCAGTGTGCCTTCTGCTTTAAATAAGTCTTGCCTCTATTCATTTTCCTTAAATCTCTTCCTTGAGTCCTTCTGGATAGGGGTCAGTACAAAACCTAAGAGACCGTAGATTTTGAAATAGATGATGAATGGTGACTAATATTCTGATAAGGTAAATCCCAAGAAACAATAAACCATGCAGTTATCTGAGCCTTTCAGGAAGGAAGGAAGACCACATGCTGCTGAAAAGAAGAGGGTGAAGGGTCTCGGGAGGATGGGGTGACAGGTGGGGTTAGTGTTGAGGTCTGGGAAGGTGCCGAAGGTCGTGTAGAGCTTGCAGGCCCTACGAATGCTTCAGACTTTTACTCTCAAGTAAAGAAGGCACTGAAGGAATTTGACCTCACTTCAATTTCACAGAGATGTCTCTAGTTGCCTGCTCTGGGTTTCAGGAGGGAGGCAGCTGTGTCCAACCATAACCTGAAGGATTAGTCCAGATGAGAGGTGCAGGGGCTTGAGAGCAATTGTGGAAAGGGAGAGGAACTCCTGCGTGTCCACCATGATGCATCCTTTCCTCAGACTTCCATCAGTAGCCCCAACTCACTGCAGTATTGACATCTCTGATGTTCTCCTCCTTTCCTGTCCAAAACCTTCTTCATGTGTTATTTCCTATCCTCTTCATACAAGCACTTGCTGCCTAAATCCAACACCTCATCTGTGAAACCTTCTAAGAGGCAGTCGTAGCTTGTGCCTGACCCAGCTTCTCTAAGGAAGCTTCTAACTTATGCTTGGGGAGAACATACAAACCAAATCCAGACTTTTCTAGGGCTCTAAAAATAAAAAAAAATAAATTAAAATAGGACAACAGACAACTCGAGTCACAGTGAAACAGAACTGTAGGTTTAGGACATCAAAATTGATTATGATGGTAACTATGACAGTACAATAGTTTCCATGTTGTCACAATTTATGTTGCCATAAAAAGTGTTTTATGACTTTACGATGATATGTTTATGTTTTTGCTAATCATACATCACACTTTATGGCATATACTTGATTAAGAATTCACAATGGATTTTAGGACATCACACTTATGACATAGCAATTGTTTATGACATCCAAACAGTGGTTTATGACATCACAATTATTACAAAACAATAGCATATTTATGATATCATGATCGTGGTTTTAAGAATAAGATATTGGTTTGTGATATCACAATCAACTTTTTTTTAGCATTTCTACAGGAAAGGACATTATAATGATGGATTTATACACCACAATAAATTTGGACATCACAATGTTCTTAGGACCTTAGAGTTGATTGCCCATCTCTTTGGTGATTTAAAACATCACAATTGCATATGAAAACACTGTTGGTTTATGATATCACCATTGATTCTGACATAAAAATTCTTCATTACAGCATGATGGCTTATAGCATCATAATTGATTATGCCATCAAAAAGTTCATTTTATTATGTCACAGTGGTTTTATCTCTTCAAAATCGATTATGATTTCATACCATCAGATTATGATGTAACAATAGTGGTTTATCATATCCAAATTTATAAATCAGAAACATTAGTATGAAATTATGATTACAAAGTAACAGTGATTATTTATAACACCACAATATTTATATGATGTCACATTTGATTTTGACAGCCCAATTATTTTTAAATTTTTACAGTGTTAGATGTATGGATATAAAATTGTTTAGGACAGTAGAATGTTTTTTATGGCATCACAATTGAATTTTATATCCTACTGAAGTTTATAACATCACAATTGATTATGAGAAGAAATTGGTTGATTCACAAAACTGCCATGGTGGACTTACGGTGTAATGATATTAGTTTATGGTATCACAATTTATTTTGACATGACAACCATGACTTATGACATTACAATTTCATTCATTACATCACAAAAATTGGAATTTAACCTCCCAATGGTAGGGTTACTGTATGACAATGTGAGGTTTATGACCTCACATTGATTTCCTGACATTATAACTGATTTCTCACACAATTGTTTTATGACATTAGAATTTCGGATTTGTGACATCACAATTGTTGCTTATATATCACAATTCTATGGCATCAGAACAGATTATGGCATCCCAATGATTTTTAGAACATCATAATTGATTATTACATAATATTGGTGGCTTATGGCATCAAAAAGATGACATTGCAATGGTATTATGACATCACACTAAATGTCAACATCATATTGTATTTATGAAATCACAATGGAAATTTTATGACTTCAAAGGTTTATTACAGTACAATGTATTTATGACATCACAGTTATGGCAGTAAAGTATTAGTTTATGAAATCACCTTATATTTTGATGTCATCATTGTTTACGACATGATATTCTGTTTTATGACTTTACAATTGCCTATATCACAATGGTAGTTCTTAAATTTGAGAATTTATTTGTGCTTGTAGTATGATAAAAATGTGTTTAATATCTGTCCCCAATTTCTGGTGCGAATATATTAAGGGTTCAAACAAATTACATCCTAATACTGTGACTTTCATTTACTGAGAAGACAGAATATGCCTTTCTGTTTATGGATCCAATGAATTTTATATTCAATTATTTACTTTTGTTGAGAACTTCGATATTTGATAGTATTACTCTGTGTATCTAATATTAGCTCTTTCTTTCCTCCTATAAATTTTAATTTTCATTGTTATATAATCTGAATTTTTGTCATGAGTTCTTTCTTGTGATACACAAATAGCTTTCTGAATGTACATATTCCAAGGTCCACCAGGGTGACAGCTATTATGAAAAGAGCTATAAATATTTATAGCAAATATGCTGTGAAGTTCAAATGACTGTTGTGCATCAATAAGAAGATGTTCACAAGAATTTATTAATGAATTTGGGCTTATTTCACGTGTAATGATTATTATTCCAAGCAATAAGATGCTTCTCTGTATTGTATGTATTGAAGAAGTTTTCTCTGCCTAATAGTCCTTACCAGGAAGGTAGAAAGAATAGGTGCAGCTACAGATAATTTGGAATGAGCACCAGTCCGTGGTAGTAACAAGAGGGAAATAATGGGCATTTCCATGATTTTAAACGTGTCACATTCCATTTTTGACACTTGTTTACACAATGACATTTTATGTTTTTTTGAAAGATTTATTTTTTACTTGAGAGTCAGAATTACTCAGAGAGAGGAGAGGTAGAGGTAGAGGTAGAGGTAGAGAGAGAGAGAGGGCTTCCATCCATTGGTTCACTACCCAGTTGTCTGCAGTGAGTGGAACTGCACCGATCCAAAGCCAGGAGCCAGGAGATTCTTCCGGGTCTCACACACAGGTACAGGGGCCCAAGGACTTGGGCCATTTCTACTGCTATCTCAGGCCATAGCAGAGAGCTGGATCAGAAGTGGAGCAGCCGGGACTAGAACCAGCATCCATATGGGATGCCGGCATTTCAGGCCAGGGCATTAACCCACTGTGCCATAGCACCGGCCCCTTATGTTTTAATCCAAGGAAATCATGGGGAAATAGTTTATGATGCTGACAGTGTATGACATAATCATGAATCTCTTCAACAACCCAAGTCTTATTTTTGTTGAGGTGAAACCAGTCCTGGTCTTCATGACCTATTTTATTTTTGCCTGTGTAATTCAATAGCCAAACTTGGAAAGATCTCCTGCACTGTATGGTGCACTGTTTCCTATTAGGTACTCCACTTAAAATAAGGAAAACTATGTAACATATCATTAAAAATCAACTTTTTAATTCAAATGAGACCAAGTTGAGGAGGTTGACATAATTCAAGTCTACAAAAAAGATGAGATATTATAAAAATTTCAGTCAGGCTTTTTTTGCTGTTTAGAAAATGTGTTCTTGATGCTAATTTTTCAACGTAAAGTTAGATACCAAAATATTATACTTGAATTGTAAAGAAATCATCACAAATAATCTGGAAACTAAAGGCATTGGATATAATTACACAAAATAAAATCTTAAAATTCAGTGCATCTGTTTTTGGAAAAAATAAAGGTAGGCAATAAATAGTAGCCATTGTTTAATAAAGTGGAATAAAACACACTTTAATGAAATAACTGATGGCACCTGAGCTTTTCAGGAACCCTGGGTGTGTGTATATCTTCACTAAGTGGAAAGAGATGTCAGGGATGATGTCATCATTCGTTATGTATTTCTACTTCTAATACATATTCAGCATAGTTTTAAAAATGTCTCAGGCATGGATTGTATGTGGTTGAAAAATAGGTAGTCTTTCCTTCTTGATTCCCCATAATAAAAAGATATATTCATGGTTCATATTCATATGTACAAGCATTAAGTATTCCAATACTGCTTGTTCTTAATTTGTTTGATGAATCTCTGCTTCTCTTTAATGTCACTTGAAAGATTTCAAAAGTGTCTTTTACTTCCTTGGTTAAGTTTATTCCAAGGTATTTGATTGTTTTTGTAGCTATTGTGAATGGGATTGATCTTAGCAGTTCTTTCTCAGCCATGGCATTGCCTGTGTATACAAAGGCTGTTGATTTTTGTGCATTGATTTTATATCCTGCTACTTTGCCAAACTCTTCTATGAGTTCCAATAGTCTCTTAGTAGAGTTCTCTGGAACCCTTAAATAAAGAATCATATCATCTGCAATGAGGGATGGTTTGACTTCTTCCTTCCCAATTTGTATCCCTTTAATTTCTTTTTCTTGCCTAATGGCTCTGGCTAAAACTTCCATACTATATTTAATAGCAGTGGTGAGAGTAGGCATCCCTGTCTGGTACCAGATCTCAGTGGAAATGCTTCCAACTTTTCCCCATTCAATAGGATGCTGGCCATGGGTTTTTCATAAATTGCTTTGATTGTGTTAAGGAATGTTCCTTCTATACCCAATTTACTTAGAGTTTTCATCATGAAAGGGTGTTGTATTTTATCAAATGCTTTCTCTGCATCTATTGAGATAATCATATTTTTTTCTTCTGCAGTTTGCTAATGTGGTGTATCATGTTGATTGATTTGCAAACATTGAACTATCCTTGCATACCAGGGATAAATCCCACTTGGTCTGGGTGGATGATCTTTCTGATGTGTTGTTGCTTTCTATTGGCCAGAATTTTATTGAGGATTTTTGCATCTATGTTCATCAGGGATATTGGTCTGTATACTTCTGGTATTAGAATTTGCCCCTATACACAGTGACTGATACAATTAGGTAAACCATGTAAATCCTTCTAGATTAAGAAATCATTTTGGCCATCTGCACAGCTCTTTTCCATGACAGGTTTTTCCTGTGACTAGAATGATATCAATGTCAAATTACTTTAATTGTCTCATTGAAAGATTAAAGGGAGGCTGGTGCCATGGCTCAATAGGGTAATCCTCTGCCTGTGGCACCGATACTCTGGATTCTAGTCCTGGTCGGAGTATTGGATTCTGTCCTGGTTGCTCCTCTTCCAGTCCAGCTCTCTGCTGTGGTCCAGGAAGGCAGTGGAGGATTGCCCAAGTCCTTGGGCCCTGCACCCACATGGGAGACCAGGAGGAAGCACCCGGCTCCTGGTTTCAGATAAGCGCAGCGCTCCAGGCGCAATGCGCTAGCCATAGTGGGGGTGAACCAATGGAAAGGAAGATCTTTCTCTTTGTCTCTCTCTCACTGTCTAACTCTGCCTGTCCCTCCCAAAAAGATTAAAGAGAGATTTTGATATTTTGAATTCAGTTACCCCTAGAATCATTGAGGTTAATAGCACACAAAGTTTCTGACCTTGTGTATGTTCCTAATTTAATGAGGCAAACCCAGTAGGCAAAGCACAAATATTCCAGTCATTGTTCTCCTCTTAAAGCAAAGTATTTAAATTTCCCATGTTTAGAATCTCAACTATACATTTGCCTCCACTAAATTTGAAACATACTCAAGGTCAGAAACTCTGTGTGCTATTAATCTCAATGATTCTTGGGATAACTGAATTCAAAATATCAAAATCTCTCTGTCCTTAATGTGTTGTCCAATGTGAATTAATGCTATAACTAGTACTCAAACAGTGTGTTGTCCATCACATTAGGTTATATATGAAATTTCCAATAATTATCTCATGTCAGCACATAAAATGTCTCAGAAATTAAAGCTTTTGGGATTTTGTGCTTAGGAATATGCAATCCAGAATGTTGAAGCATTTACATTGAACTATTTCATTTATGTCCAGAATTACCAAACGTGTTCCCTCTTTCAGTAGCAAAGGCCTTAGTCCCTAAATTTCTTCCCAGAAGCTTGAATCACAACTCTAGATTGAGTCTTTCATACTTATTCCTGGTCTCCATGTCTGGGTTCCTGAATCCAAGCATTTGTTCTTAGATTCAAATTGTTTCCTGAGCTCTGGGTACATCCCTTCAATCCCCAGTCCTAGTATCCAGGAATGACTCTACAACTTAAATTCATGATTTTGTCCCTGGGAGCATCCTCTAGATAGACAAGGCCCACATTTATAACTTGGATGTGACTCCACATCCTCAGCTTCCACTTTGAGGCTTAGTACACTGTCTCCTGCACTAAAGTTCCTACATGCAGAATAGCCCTTGGCATTCACAGACTTCCATCATGCATTTCATGCACTGCAGTCTGGAGTGACAGAACTACAGCGGTTTTGCACCCTGTGTTAACTCTTACAGGCAGATGATGGGGAAGGTGGACTGATCCTCTGTGCACCAAATGGGTTCAGCTGGGTAAGGGAAAAGGGTGCTTTCTCTGTGCTTATATTTGGTGCTTCTTCCTTTCTCCTTGGAATTACTCTCACGCACAAGTTCAAAGTTACATATCAGCTCAAATTGCAGTCAAACTTGCTGTCCCATGGAGAAACAGTCTCCCAAGAGAACTGTCAATGCCCTGGCACCAGTGGCCCGGTTGAACAGATTAATATAGAATAAATCTCTCCAGGTGCAGCTGTGGGAACATCAGAAAAAGTTATGAAACGGGACTCAGCATGGGGATCTGATATGTGACTGAGCTGAGAAAAAAACAGTACATGCGGAGGTGGATTGGATGAGCCAGAAGGAACAGAAGGCCTTTTCAGAGAAATGAAGTTGAACTCATTTCCTCCTACCCACAGGGAAAATCCCACCAATGCTACAGCACTTGCCATATGAACTGCTCACATTGTTTATGGCATCACATGAATGGTTTATGATATATGTTTAGAATATGACGACAAAATGGTGGATGATATCACAATGGTTTAGGACTTCATAATGGGTGCTTTATAACAACACAAATATTGTTGTTAACATGCCATGGGTTGATTTATGATGTCACCATATTTTATGACATTAAGATGATTATTTTAAAATATCACAATGGTGAATAATATCACAATGTTTTGTGGTACCACAATGGTTAGCTTATGATATCTGTCTGGTTTATGAAATCCCAACTGTGAATGGCATCGTGATGTTTTATGACATCGGAAGTTTTAATTTATTACACATGGTTTGTGACATCATGATGTGAGTCACATCACTGTAGTTCACAACATCACAATGCTTTTTCTAGTGCAGCACAATTCTGAATGTTTATGATACCACGATATTTGGTATATGGCATCAAGGAATTGAATGACATCACAGTGTTTTGATTATGTCTCAGTGGTGAATGACACAAACTATTGTTTAGCTTTATCATCTCAATGTTTCATAACATCACATTGGTGAATGAACAATTTTAAATTCATGATGGTTTATGACATCAGAATGTGATTGACCTAATTTCACTCCATCAAATGGTTGGTTTATGATATCACAGAGTTGAAAGGGATCACAAATCTTCATGACATTGTAGTGTTTGTTTTATGACCTCACAATGGTACAAAATATTACAAATGTTTATGATATAACTGTTTTAGAGATTAAAATGGTAAGTTTATGGCATTACAGTGCTAAATTATATCAAACTTTATTATCACACCACAATGGTTTAAGACAACAAAATAATTCATTTATGATATCACAGTAGACTAACCACAAATATTTATGGTATCACAACATTCAGCCTAGGACATATCAAGTGATGGGAATGTACATAAAAATTATGAATGACATCATAATATTCCATGACAACACAATGATTGCCATATGGCATGTCAATGATTGACATCACAAAATTTATCACATCATGCAATTATAATAACTCACTAGTTTAGTGTGTCAATATGCTTTTTATGAATTCACAATTGATTGTATCAGTGATAAGTATATTAAAACAAAATGGAAGCTGGCACCATGGCTCACTAGGCTAATCTTCCACCTTGCAGTGCCAGCACACCGGGTTCTAGTCCTGGTCAGGATGCTGGATTCTGTCCTGGTTGCCCCTCTTCCAGGCAAGCTCTCTGCCGTGGCTAGGGAGTGCAGTGGAGCATGGTCCAAGTACTTGGGCCCTGCACCCACATGGGAGACCAGGAGAAGCACCTGGCTCCTGGCTTCAGATCAGCTTGGTGTGCTGGCCACAGTGCGCCGGTTGCAGTGGCAGTTGGAGTGTGAACCAATGGCAAATGAAGACCTTTCTCTCTGTCTCTCTCTCTCACTGTCCACTCTGCCTGTCAAAAAAAAATTAAAATTAAAAAAATGGAGGTATACAACATCCCAATTGATTGATGCATTGCAATTGTAGCTTTAGAATTCACAATTATTTCTATGAAATTTCAATGTTTAGTTTATGACATCAAGATGGACTTACATTACAATAAGTTTATGATATCACAGTGAATTTTATGACACATTTGATTATGATGTTACAACCTTTTTGATGCCACAATTGATTAAAACATCATAAATGCAGTTTGTGACATCACAATTGTCTGGTTGTGATATCACAGTGCCTTCATAGCACCTCAATAGTTGTTTATAACATCAAAATGTGTTATGATATTACAATTTTTTATGACAATCCAACTGGTTATGACTCAGCAATGCTAAGTTTATTACAAAACAATTAGCTTTTTGATATCACACTTGAATAGGCATCACAGTGGCTTTTGTTGCATCATAATTGTAGATAACATCACAACACTCATTTTACAATATAAAAGTTGTACTTTAATGCATCACAATTCAATACAACAGTATTTCAGTGATGATATCACAAGAGTTTTTACACGATCATAATTCCTAAATGGTTTTTATGACTTCACAATTATAATGTAACAATCATAGCATCATGATATCACAGTGGTGGGTTATCACATGCCAACTGATTATTATATAAAAAGTAATTTTATTTCATAACAAATGATTGTTTCATCACTACATTAGCTCTATGATATCACTGTGATATTTTGATTTTACTGTAAATTTTGACATGGCAAATATTTTTCATGAAATCACAATGCCATTCTCATGACATTACAAATATTTCTAGCAACATAATGATGTTTGTCTTCACAGTGGATTATGACATAACAATTGTAAGTTTATGACTATATTTTTATTTAATCATAATTGATAATGACATCATAATGCAATATACAACATAATTTTATGATATCATAATTGGTTCTGACATTTCTAAGATATTTTATGGTATTATAATGGCTTACAATATCACAAATGTGGTTTATGACACCAAATTGTGGCTTATGACATCAAAGTGGTTATAACATCACATTTATTTTGATTATATCACAATGGTAGTTGTATGGAATAACAATATTAGTTTCTAACATTACAATTATATTTATGGCATCAGAATTGATTAGAGCAACAATGTTAGTTTTATGATTTCAAGACTCAAGTTTTTATGACTTCACAGTTTATTATAAAATCACATTTTTAGCATTACAACATCACAATATTTTATGACATTGCAGCAGATTTTCACATCCCTGCTTTTGATGACATCAGAATGCTGTTCAGAGCATTGTGATAGAATATGACATTGCAAATGAGGCTTATAATATCACAATTGTGGTTCATGGTATCACAACAGTGACTCAGGACATCCTAATTATAATATCACCAGGGTAGTTTTTGACATCACATTGATTATGATTTCATAGTTTTGGATTAAGACACCATAATTGATTATGATATTGCAATAGTATATTTATGCTTTCACAAAAGTTTTATCACATTGAAATCCATTACAACACCACAATGGTTCATTAAGACATCACAATGTTAGGTTTTATGACCAAAATTTATGGTGAACTCACAATGTAATATATTATGCAATTAGAGCTTATGATATGCCAATTGACTTTGATATCATGGGTCACTTTATAGCGTCACAATTATGGCCTAATGATGGTACTTTTATAACATCATAATTTATTATGACTGTTCAATTATTGGTTTGTAACAACACAATTGAATGTTAATACATCTCATCAGTTGTTTATAACATTGTAGCTTTATTACATAATGATTATGTTGTCACACTATATTTCATGGCAACAAAACCACGTATAATCACAAAGTTAGTTTGTGACATCACAATTGATTACAACATATCATAATTATTTTATAATATCAAAACTGTTTATATCAACAATACATTTTAGGGTACCATAGGTTTGGGTAAATTAAATTGCTTTTGATTATGATAGCACAATTGTGGGTTTGATATCACAATTATAATGTCACAATGGCAAATTTCTGATATCACATCATACTTGTGTCATCACGATTATTTTATAACATCATAATTGATTATGAAATCATACTACTTGCTTTATAACTTCACAATGGTAGTTTGATGGCAATCTAATGTTAGTTTATCACATCACAATGATTTTATGACATCAAAATGGATCATGACATTACAAAGAAGATCTATCATATCTAATTGTGACAAGTGTTCTATGACATAAAAATTGATTATGTAAAACATTGGTAGGTTTTTCTTTACATGAAGGTGGATTATCACATTGAAATTGATTATGAAAATAATGGTTGCTTTATGAGATCACAATGGTCTGCTTTATAATCACAATGTTGATCTATAATATCAAAATGCTTTTGTGACATTAAAATTGATAGACTCACAAAGGTGGTTTATGACATTACAAATGCTTATGACAAAACAATGGTTTAGACATCACAATGGTAGTTTGATGACATACCGATGCTGGTTAGTTCACAGCGGTTTTTAGACTTCTACATGTCATTACAATGATTATGACATCACAATAGTGCTGTATGTTAAAATTCATTAAGAATAAATATTGGTTGACCTATGACATCACAATGAACTTTATAACATCACAATTGACATCAAGTGCTTTTTTTTAATCTTTTATTTAATGAATATAAATTTCCAAAGTACGACTCATGGGTTACAATGGCTTCCCCCACCCATACCGTCCCTCCCACCCACAACCCTCCCCTTTCCCACTCCCTCTCCCCTTCCATTCACATCAAGATTCATTTTCGATTATCTTAATATACAGAAGATCAGCTTAGTATACCTTAAGTAAGGATTTCAACACTTTGCTCCCACACAGAAACATAAAGTGAAAAATAATAGATGATTTTTTTTAAATGATGATGAAATCAGATCAGACCTATTGTCATGTTTAATCCCAGTGAGAGTCAAGTTGGGAATTGAAAATTTCTTTTTTCTTTTTTTTTTTTTACAGAAGATCAGTTTAGTGTACATTAAGTAAAGATTTCAATCGTTTGCACCCCCATAGAAACACAAAGTGAAATATACTGTTTGAGTACTCGTTATAGCATTAAACCTCAGTGTACAGCACATTAAGGACAGAGATCCTACATGAGGAGTAAGTGCACAGTGACTCCTGTTGTTGACTTTACAAATTGACCCTCCTGTTTATGGCATCAGTAATCTCCCTATGCTCCAGTCATGAGTTTCCAAGGCTATGGAAGCCCCTTGAGTTCTCCGACTCTTATCTTGTTTAGACACGGTCATAGTCAAAGTGGAGGTTCTCTCCTCCCTTCAGAGAAAGGAACCTCCCTCTTCGAAGACCTGTTCTTTCCACTGGGATCTCACTCACAGAGATCTTTTGCCAGAGTGTCTTGGCTTTCCATGCCTGAAATACTCTCATGGGCTTTTCAGCCAGATCCGAGTGCCTTTAGGGCTGATTCTGAGGCCAGAGTGCTATTTAGGACATCTGCCATTCTATGAGTCTGCTGAGTATCTCACTTCCCATGTTGGATCACTCTCCCCCTTTGTTATTCTATCGGTTAGTGTTAGCAGATACTAGACTTGTTTATGTGCTCCCTTTGACTCTTAGTCCTTTCATTATGATCAATTGTGAACTGAAATTGATCACTTGGAATAGTGAGATGGCATTGGCACAAGCCACCTTGATGGGATTGAATTGGAATCCCCTGATATGTTTCCAACTCTACCAATTGGGGCAAGTCAGCCCAAGCATGCCCCAATTTATACATCTCTTCCCTCTCTTATTCCCACTCTTATGTTTAACAGGGATCACATTTCAGTTAATTTTCAACACTTAAGAATAACTGTGTGATAATTACAGAATTAAACCAGTCATATTAAGTAGAACAGACAAAATAAAATACTAAGAGGGATAATGTATTAAGTTGTCCATTAGCACTCAGGGCTATGCTGATCAAGTCACCATTTCTCATAGTGTCCATTTCACTTCAGGAGGTTTCCTTTTTGGTGTTCAGTCAGTTGTCACCGATCAGGGAGAACATATGGTATTTGTCCCTTTGGGACTGGCTTACTTCACTCAGCATGATGTGTTCCAGATTCCTCCATTTTGTTGCAAATGACTGGATTTCGTTGTTTCTTACTGCGGTATAGTATTCTAAAGAATACATATCCCATAATTTCTTTATCCAGTCTACCATTGATGGGCATTTAGGTTGGTTCCAGGTCTTGGCTATTGTGAATTGTGCTGCAATAAACATTAGGGTACAGACCGCTTTTTTGTTTATCAATTTAAACTCCTTTGGGTAAATTCCAAGGAGTGGGATGGCTGGGTCGAACGGTAGGGTTATCTTCAGGTTTCTGAGGAATCTCCAGACTGATTTCCATAGTGGCTTGACCAGTTTGCATTCCCACCAACAGTGGGTTAGTGTCCCTTTTTCCCCACATCCTCACCAGCATCTGTTGTTGGTAGATTTCTGTATGTGAGCCATTCTAACCGGGGTGAGGTGAAACCTCATTGTGCTTTTGATTTGCATTTACCTGATTGCTAGTGATCTTGAACATTTTTTCATGTGCCTGTTGGCCATTTGGATTTCCTCTTTTGAAAAATGTCTATTGAAGTCCTTGGCCCATCTCTTAAGTGGGTTGTTGGTTTTGTTTTTGTGGAGTTTCTTGATCTCTTTGTAGATTCTGGTTATTAACCCTTTATCTGTTGCGTAGTTTGCAAATATTTTTTCCCATTCTGTCAGTTGTCTTTTCACTATCCTGTTTCTTTTGCAGTACAGAAACTTCTCAATTTGATGCAATCCCAATAGTTGATTTTGGCTTTGACTGCCTGTGCCTCCCGGGTCTTTTTCAGAAATTCTTTGCCTGTGCCAATATCTTGAAGGGTTTCTCCAATGTTCTCTAATAACTTAATGGTGTCAGGACGTAGATTTAGGTCTTTAATCCACGTTGAGTGGATTTTTGTGTAAGGTGTAAGGTAGGGGTCTTGCTTCATGCTTCTGCACGTGGAAATCCAGTTTTCCCAGCACCATTTATTGAATAGACTGTCCTTGCTCTAGGAATTAGTTTTAGATCCTTGATCAAATATAAGTTGGCTATAGATGTTTGGAATGATTTCTGGTGTTTCAATTCTGTTCCATTGGTCTATCCATCTGTTTCTGTACCAGTACCATGCTGTTTTGATTACAACTGCCCTGTAGTATGTCCTGAAGTCTGGTATTGTGATGCCTCCGGCTTTGTTTTTGTTGTACAAGATTGCTTTAGCTATTCGAGGTCTCTTGTGCCTCCATATGAATTTCAGCACCATTTTTTCCAGATCTGTGAAGAATGTCTTTGGTATCTTGATTGGTATTGCATTGAATCTATAAATTGCTTTTGGGAGAATGGACATTTTGATGATGTTGATTCTTCCAATCCATGAGCATGGAAGATTTTTCCATTTCTTGGTATCCTCTTCTATTTTTTTCTTTAAGGTTTTGTAATTTTCATCGTAGAGATCTTTAACGTCCTTGGTTAAGTTTATTCCAAGGTATTTGATTGTTTTTGTAGCTATTGTGAATGGGATTGATCTTAGCAGTTCTTTCTCTGTCATGGCATTGCTTGTGTATACAAAGGCTGTTGATTTTTGTGCATTGATTTTATATCCTGCCACTTTGCCAAACTCCTTTATGAGTTCCAATAGTCTCTTAGTAGAGTTCTTTGGATCCTCTAAGTACAGAATCATATCATCTGCAAAGAGGGATAGTTTGACTTCTTCCTTCTTGATTTGTATTCCTTTGATTTCTTTTTCTTGTCTGATGGCTCTGGCTAAAACTTCCAGAACTATGTTAAATAGCAGTGGTGAGAGTGGACATCCCTGCCTGGTGCCAGATTTCAGTGGAAATGCTTCCAACTTTTCCCCATTCAATAGGATGCTGGCTGTGGGTTTTTTATAAATTGCTTTGATTATATTGAGGAATGTTCCTTCTATACCCAATTTGCTTAGAGTTTTCATCATGAAAGGGTGTTGAATTTTATCAAATGCTTTCTCTGCATCAATTGAGATAATCATATGGTTTTTCTTCTGCAGTCTGTTAATGTGGTGAATCACATTGATTGATTTGCGAATGTTGAACCATCCCTGCATACCAGGGATGAATTCCACTTGGTCTGGGTGGATGATTTTCCTGATGTGTTGTTGTATTCTATTGGCCAGAATTTTGTTGAGGATTTTTGCGTCTATGTTCATCAGGGATATTGGTCTGTAATTGTCTTTCAGTGCTGCATCTTTCTCTGGCTTAGGGATTAAGGTGATGCTGGCTTCATAGAAAGAATTTGGGAGGATTTCCTCTTCTTCCATTGTGCTGAATAGTTTGAGAATTGGAGTCAGTTCTTCTTTAAATGTCTGGTAGAATTCAGGAGTGAATCCATCTGGTCCTGGGCTTTTCTTTGTTGGGAGGGCCTTTATTACTGTTTCAATTTCTGTCTCAGTTATGGGTCTATTTAGGTTTTCTATGTCTTCATGGTTCAATTTTGGTAGATTGCATGTGTCCAGGAATCTATCCATTTCTGATAGGTTTTCCTGTTTGTTGGCATACAGGTCCTTGTAGTAATTTCTGATGATTCTTTTTATTTCTGTGGTGTCTGTTGTTACGTTTCCTTTTTCATCTCTGATTTTATTGATTTGGGTCTTTTCTCTTCTTTTTTTAGTTAGTTGGGCCAATGGGGTGTCAATTTTGTTTATTTTTTCAAAAAACCAGCTTCTCATTGGGCTGATTTTTTGTAATGTTTTTTTTGGATTCAATCCTGTTGATTTCTTCTCTGGTTTTAATTATTTCTCTTCTCCTACTAGATTTGGGTTTGGTTTGCTGCAGTTTTTCTAGGTCCTTGAGGTGCACTGAAAGCTCATTTATTTGGTACCTTTCCAATTTCTTGATATAGGCACCTATTGCTATAAATTTGCCTCTCAATACTGCTTTTGCTGTATCCCATAAGTTTTGATATGTTGTGTTGTTGTCTTCATTTACTTCCAGAAAGTTTTTTATTTCTCTTTTGATTTCTTGAATGACCCAGTGTTCATTCAGGAGCATGTTGTTCATTCTCCATGTGTTTGCATACTTTCTGGGGTTTCCTGAGTTGCTAATTTCCAGTTTCATCCCGCTGTGGTCTGAGAAGCTGCATGGTATGATTCTAATTCTTTTAAATTTGCTGAGACTTGCTTTATGGCCTAGTATGTGATCAATCCTAGAGAAGGTTCCATGCACTGCTGAGAAGAATGTGAAGTCTGTAGATGTAGGGTTGAAAGTTCTGTAGATATCTGTTAGATCCACTTGGGCAATAGTGTCAATTAAATCTGCTGTTTCCTTGTTGATCTTCTGTCCTATTGATCTGTCTATTTCTGAGAGTGGAGTATTGAAGTCCCCCAGTACTATTGTATTGGAATCTAAATCTCCCTTTAAGTCCCTTAACATATCTTTTAAATAGACCGGTGCCCTGTAATTAGGTGCATATACATTTATAATAGTTACATCTTCCTGTTGAATTGAACCCTTAATCATTATTTAGTGTCCCTCTTTGTCTCTCTTAACAGTTTTTGTATTAAAGTTTATTTTGTCTGATATTAATATGGCTACACCTGCTTTTTTTTTTTTTGTTTCTGTTGGCATGGAATATCTTTTTCCAACCTTTCACTTTCAGTCTGCATGCCTCTTTGTTAGAGAGATGTGTTTCTTGTAGGCAACAAATAGTTGGGTTGTGTTCTGTGAGCCAGTCAGCCAAACGGTGTCTTTTAACTGAAGAATTCAGACCATTAATGTTCAATGTGACTATTGATACGTAGTGACTTTGCCCTGCCATTTTCCCGGAAATATTTTCTAGTATATGCTTTGAGCTTCCCATGCTCTTTTACTGGTAGGTATTCTTCCTTTCCCTTCTTTCATATTGATGGCCGTGTTTCTGTGTTTCTGAGTGTAGCACATCTTTAAGTATCTTTTGCAGGGCCGGACGAGTGGCCACAAAGTCTTTCAAATTCTGTTTGCTATGAAAAGTCTTTATTTCACCTTCATTCACAAATGAGAGCTTGGCAGGATATAATATTCTGGGCTGGCAATTTTTCTCTCTTAGCACCTGTGCTATGTCTCACCATTCCCTCCTAGCCTGTAGTGTTTCTGATGAGAAGTCTGCTGTGAGTCTGATTGGAGATCCTCTGAGAGTAATCTGACGTTTCTCTCTTGCACATTTTAGGATCTTTTCTTTATGTTTCACTGTGGTAAGTTTAATTACCACGTGTCGTGGCGAGGATCTCTTTTGGTCATGTTTATTGGGGGTTCTATGAGCTTCCTGTACTAGGATATCTCTGTCCTCCAAACCTGGAAAGTTCTCTGCTAGTATCTCACTAAAAAGGCCTTCCAATCCTTTCTCTCTCTCCATGCCTTCAGGAACTCCTAGAACTCGAATGTTGGTTTTTTTAATAGTATCCTGTAGATTCCCAACAATATTTTTTAGGTTTCTAATTTCCTCTTCTTTTCTTTGGTTTGACTGTATGTTTTCCTGTGCTCTATCTTCTAAGTCCGATATTCTCTCTTCTGCTTCACCCATTCTGTTTTTAAGGCTTTCTAATGTGTTAGTCATTTATTGAGCTCTTCATTTCATTTTGATTTCTCTTCACTATAACACTTTCCTGTTCTACTAGTTTCTGAGTTTCATTTTGACTCTTCCTTAAAATTTCATTTTCACGAGAGAGATTTTCAATCTTGTCCATTAAGGATTTCTGTAGTTCAAGGATTTGCTTTTGAAAACTTCTAAATGTTCTTATCATAAATTTTTTTAAATCCGTATCTTGCATTTCTTCTATCTCATCATCTTCATACTCTTGGCTTGGGGTGTTTTGCTTATTTGGAGGCATCATAGTGTCATCGTTCATCTTGCTCCCTCTATTTCTGTGTTTGTTACTCGGCATAGTTAATTCTTCTTGCGTCACTGTGCGTTTTTTTTGGTTTTTTTGTTTGTTTGTTTGTTTTATACTGTGTCCGTGTTAAGTGGACTGCCTGCTGTTGGAGGATCCTTGGAGGCTTGAGATGGGTGCGGCCTGAGAGCTCTGCCTGGTTCTTCCTGGTTAAGGGTGTGCAAAGGTGAGACCCTCAGGTTATGCGTGGTAAATCTCTCTCTTTTTATTTATTTATTTATTTTATTTATTCAGGGGGTAAGTAACACCGTAGGGCACGGCTGTGCAGAATTGATGGTATTTAGCTTCCAGTCTTTGGCTCCTCTGGACTCCCACTGGGTTGCCTAGGCTACTGAATTGTAGTGACTCAGTTCCTTAGCTCTCCCCCATTGATATGTAAATCCAGAGAGTTGGCCTGCTCTTTGTCTCTTGGGAATTCTTCAAGCCTTGCAGCCTTGTAACCTTTGCAAGGTTAGGGGGAAGAGAAACCCCGAAGCTTTTTTTTTCCCCTTCTTTCCGGTAGTGAGTTTGCTGTACTTTCTGGCCCCCCTCTAGATTCTGACCCCCGTTTCCCCACCAATGTCTCGGGTTATTGAGCTCACCTCCCCTTCCAGCGCCGATGTGTGGACTCGGAGCCCTGAGCGCCCCAAGTCTCCCTGCTGTTGTCTGTGTGGCATGCACTCCCCTTGGAGCACTGGTGCACGGACCCTGGGGCTTCCGCGGCTCGGTCCTGCGACTTGGCTTCCGCGCGGTGGGCGACCTTGTTCTCCCAGTAGGTCCTCCGATTCACGGCTGTTCCATCCAGAAGGGTTTCCCCTGCAATATTTTCCTGGTTCTTTTTTCTGCGGCTATCATAACTCCCCTTTTATTAAACTAAATTTTCCCAGACTATTGGTGCGCGCTCTCACTATTCCACCATCTTCGACATCAAGTGCTTTTAATAACACTGAAATTAGGATTTCACAAAGGTGGCTTATGAGCCCAGCATATTGTTTTATCACATAAAATTATCACAGAGTTAAGGTTTTTATGGTATAAAATTATTGTAGCATCACAAGGGCTGAATTATGATAAAAATGGAGTGGTTAATCACATCCAATGATTATGACATTGCAGTGCCTATATGACAACAATTATGACATCACAAGGGTGGTTTATGTTTTTACAGGTTTACATCATAAAAATTATTATAAAAAATTGCTGGTTTATCATATAACAATAATAGGTTTATCACATCTATGAGATGTTGTTGACACATTTCATGACATAAGATTTATTATGATATCAAAAAGCTATAATACCATGAAGGAAGTAACATAACATGGTAGTTTATGACATCTCAGTTTTTTATGACATCACACGGTAAGTTTTTGATATCATAATTTTGGCTTATCTCATCACCATAGATTATGATATCACCTGCATTTCTTTTATGTCACAGTTGGTTATAATGTCACAAAGTAGGTTTATGGCTTCACAATGGGTTTTAGGGAATCAAAATTGTTTTTATAACAATTCATTGTGATATATCAATGGAATCTATGACATTCCAATCAATTATGAAATCATAAATTTTATGGTACCAAATAAATTATGAATTCACATTGATTGTTAATAAAATTATGATTGATTACTGCATCACATTCTTTGGTTTATGACATCACTGTCACTCCCCCTCTTCGCGGAGGAACGACACTGGACCCTGCGCTGTTTTTTGTCTGCTCGGCCCTTCCCGGGTTTGCTGCTGGTTCTTCCTGGGTTGGCTGCCAATCCTTCCACCTCCGTGGAAGGGCGGCTCCTCCTGCCACTTTCCCCACTTCCACGGGGGAGCGGCACACCACCAGCTGGCTCTCTCGGGGGCTGCTCAGATGTTATCCGGATGTTCCCCTTAGATGTTCCTTGTGCATGTTGTCTCTCTCCTCCTTTATAGTCCTCTTCCACCAATCCCAACTCTGCTACCCACATGCCGAGTACGCTGCTCTCCTCCAATCAGGAGCAGGATCAGCTCCTGCAGGTTATTGGTCGAACTGGAGGCAGCTGTGTAGAAGTTGTTTACTCCTCTCCCAGCACCATATTGTGGGAGAGCAGATGCATAGAATAAGTCTTAATTCCAGGAACTTAGTCTAATCCGAGTTGCTCCCCACAATCACAATGATTTTATAACACTAAAATTGATTACAATATCACAATTTTTTCATGTCACTACACATTATTATAATACACAATGCTGGTTTATGACATCACAATGGTATGTAAAATGGATTACAATGGATTTTATAAAACTGCAATGGTGTTTTATCACATCCCAATGGTGATATCACGATTGATTATGAGTCCATGGTACATTTATGTCATTTAATAGTTTTTTATTATTTTTCAAATGATTATATCTCCATAAATCTTATGACATCGGAATTTATTATGTGGGAGTCTGTTACCTGTGCTCAAGGTCAACCTACTCACTCAGGCCATACCAGCATGCCATATCTCTACTCCTCCCCTACCAAAAGAGCAGCTGACTCTCTTTCACAATGACAACTTTATGGCTTAAGGAGTCAAAACTGGATGGAGTACAGTTTAAGGTGTTGGTCCAGGGGAAGGTTCACATGCTAGCCACCAAACAGGATGTCTGGGATCTATGGGTACAGACTGCAATGCCAAGACCCTCAGAAAGCCTGTGGGAAGACATACTTCCTTGGGTCCAGGACTTCTTTCATATAGAAGCCAGGGGAACCTTTTCCTAGGGCCAGTCAGCATATGGGGAGTTGTCAGTGCCAATGCAAGCCAGTTGCCTGTTGCAGGTGGAAATCTAATGGAGTGAAACCCTCTGCCTGTGATGTGTGTCAAGGTTGAACTCCTTGGAGTTTCAGGGAAGAACCTCTGTTCACCCACCCTAACCCCAACTCTCACCACAACCCCAGCCCCTCCTCTACCCCTCCTCTGCCCCTCATCACCCATCTTCCAAGAACTCTGAGCTAAAGGCTATAAGCTCAGCTCAAAGATTTTATAATCAGTTTCTGGACCAACGGTGGTGTCCCATACTGGTGCCACCTAGCAACCACCTCCAAAAATCTGAAATCAGCATAGAGGTGAGACCCCATCCTCTGGGCCTATGGGGTCAACTAAGCACTCAGTTCCCAGCCTTTCAATGGTAGGTGGTTTTGAGCTTCATGCTTCATACAATAATAGGTCCTGGTTGTTTACTGAGTCTCCCATCTGCTCCCTTCCAAACACCAACACTGACCTTGACCCTGGCACCTAACACGCTGGTCCACTGATTTCAAAAGTCCCCAGACCAAATACCCCATCTGCAGTGAATCAATTCTCCAAACAGGACCCTTGTTTCTCACCATGACAGGATTTTTCTCCTCCAGCTCATGCTCTCTCCAGCAATTCAGGGAGACAGCTTTACAGCTCCCCACCCAGGCTCAGTGGCAGGGCTCATCCACACGTGCTACACTGCAAGTTTATTAAGCTCACTCAGTTGAAGTGGGTAAAGCTGTTCAGGTATGTCACTCACAGTGCCTGACTCATCCATTCTCCACTGTTAGGAGAATGTTAGGCTGACAAAATATCCTATGGCTTGATGTGTGACTACTAGCCTACAGGCAATGTGGGTGAAGAGCAGATACCTTACGTCATGTGATCACTTCTTCACAGGTCCTGTGGGCCACATCCACACTCCTGCAGACTTTGCTATGACATCCTTTCATTCCATGCACAGTTGTCCCTAGATGTGTCTCCCACTTACCTTCTTGCTAATTGTCCTTGCATTTCCTATCTTTATTTCTACAATTCTCTGCAACACCAAATTGCTTTGACCTTACTGTGACCATGGAAGTTGTGCAGGTCCCTTGCTCCCACCCCACCCCACTCCCACACTCAGACACACTGCATGCTGTGCAACAGCCTAGGCTTTCTCCTTCACCATCACTGCAGTGTTGCTTTTTCTCCATATAACACTTACTTTAATTTTTTGAGAGGCAAAGTCAGAGATAGTGGGAGAGACAGAGACAGAGAGAGACTCCCCATCTGCTGTTTGGTAAAGAAGTGCAGGTTTTTTGAAAGAGTAAATCAAGGTGGCCCAGCTTAGTTCCAGGTTGGGAGAACTGCAGGTGGAATCTGCAAGGCTGTTAAGAAGAAGCAGTAATTATATCAAGCTCTGGGGTCTGTACTGTCTTAGGCAGAGAGAAGACTCACTGCACAAGTCCTGCCCCTCAATGTGACTTATAGAAGAATACTTCAGGTGGGGCTGGAGTGAGGCAAGAATGGAGGAAACTGAGGTGGACCATGACTGGACCTGAGAAGTTTTCCTTATCATAATAATGATTTGGATTTTGGCCTAAGACTGAAGAATAAATAGGAAGTGTTTGATTAAGAAATTGCTATATTTCTTTTAAATGTTCATATGAGCTCTGGGACTCTTCCATGGTGGGAGGTGAGTGGCAGCTCCTAGAAAGAACAGGGTGTGCCAATGAGAGTGGGGTGTAGCTCCCTTCATCCATGGGGAGAGTTTAGAAGAAACAACAGATGGTACAACTGTTTCCTTATCACACATAAACTTTCAAGGTGCATATGTGTGTGCATGAGTGCATGTGCATGTGTGTCTCTTCCTACTCCTTTAACTGGTTCCTTCACTCATTTAATCGGGTAACTTTTGATGTGGCTTTACTTTAAAAACACTGTTCTATAAATGAGACAGACTTAGATTGTGCTTGAAAGAGTTCATGTTTAGAGGGGATAATTATTAAATAAGAACTGACTTCATTGTTGTAATTGATCACAGAAGCATCTGGATCTCCTAACTGGATACCATGTGAAACCCTTAATAAAAATCTCCATGAGTCAGTTCTGGCTATTATAACAAAATATCAGATTTTAGAATCTTATATTCTATCAAAATATATTTAAATATATCAAAATATATTTGAAAAAATACATGTTTTATCTTATGAGAAACCAGCATATGCTCTCAATGGATCAAAATATGGATGTAGAAATCATATCAGATAATTTTATTTTCAATGCCTAGTTGGAATCTCCTGCCATAACAGCATGACAGCAGGAAATATATGTTTGAGGTACCTGGGCAGAAAATTTCAAATCAAGTAATAGCTTTTTTGGGTAATTCTGGGAAAAGGGCTTCCTACTGCACAATGGGCTGGATTTCAGGCACAACTGGTCAGTACAGAACTGCAGAAGCTGTCAAATTTTGAGGCAGCTAATATATCTTTAATCTGTACAGGAAATAAGTTAAAGAGGAGGAAACATCAAAGATGAAAGCTTGAGTCCCTACAAGTCCATGATAAAGGGGTGGATGGGCATGGTTCAGGTGAACCATGGAGGCTCAATGGAGAGAACCTGCTGTTGGGATAAGAGGGGTACAGCTATACTACAGGCTGTACCTGTATCAGGAGGCTAACCCAACAAAGACTTTGTTAACATATTATTAGTACCAAAGGCATCGAAAGGAGATCACAGAAATTTATAGTAAGTAGACTTATTTTATAACTTACTAAAATACTTTGGGAACCAACACTAAACACCTCAGATTTGTTCAGACAAGACATTAAAACAAATGTAAACATAGGATACAAAGAAAGCTGTCTGTTCCCTTTGGTTATGTTGGAGTAGCATTGACTAGTCATCCCACTTAAAGCATATATAATGCTAGATTAATGATATTAAATTTCCCTTTAAGGTATTGTATATTTAACCTAGAAGAAATGCACAAGTTCCTAGAAAAACTATGTGTTTCAACTCACACCAGAAAAAGTTTGCATTCTGAACAAGCCTATATCTTAAAAGAATTGAATAAAGTGGTGGTGTGTGTTTCACATTGGTTAAGATGCTTACATCCTCTATTGGAGGGGCTGGATTTCAAGATCTGGCTCCACTACCAGTCCTGGCTTCCTGAAAATGTGCACTCTGGTAGGGAGCAGTCAACAACCCATATTATTGTGTCCCTGCATTCCAGATAGGTGACTTGGATTGTGTTTATGATTCTTGGCTTCACACTGGTCCAGTTTCAGCTCCTGTTCAACCAGGGAGAAAACCAGAGATGGAACATTCCAGTTCTTCAAAAAATTAAATACATTTTGAAAAGATCCTGGGTCAATATTTGATATTTTTCCACAGCAGAAAGCAGCAAGCCATTATTAATTTGCTTGATAATTCTATAAAATGGTTAAGAATTTACACCAACTTTTAAAATACTTCTCTAGAAGATGGAGACAAGGAGGGTATTTTCTTATACCTAATATGAGGATAGCATTCTCCTACTATTGAAACCGTACAGCAAGAGTGCAGGAAAAGAAATTACAGACCATGAACTTAGATGCAGGTAACCTTAAAATGATATTCTCAAATGAATCCAAAAGATATAAATACAGTGATACTTCATAAAAATGGGTATTAATTGCATAATTTGAGACATCAAATAATAAAAAATATTTGATTCATCACATCAACAGACAAAAAGAGAAACACAATTTGATCAATTCAATAGATCAAAGGATGAATTCAGTACATCAACAAACACTGGACAAAATTCAATACCAATATGAAATAAATGGATAAAAAATGAAAACATTAAGCAAACTAGAATGGAGGGTGAATTTTCTCAATCTAATTAAAGGAAAACTCTACATCAACAGTTCAACTAGCACCAAAGATAATGGTTGAAAACTCTAAAATCTTCTATAATCAGTAACAGGGCAAGCAAATTCCTTCTTACTATTGCTTGTAAACATCCTCCTAGAAATCCTAGCTAATGCAATAAGATGAAAAATGGAAATATAAGGCCTATATATTGAGATGAAAAACAGTCAGTACATAAGGGACATAATTATTGATTTGAAAAATTCTAAATGATCAACTAAATTATTCCTTGAACCAGTGATCAATCATACCAAGATTGTATATAATTTTGTTCAATTTCTTTCCTATATACCAGCAATAATCCAATTGAATTTAAGGAAAAGCACACTACCATTTACATTAAACCCCAAAGATATATCTTGGTATAATCCTAACAAATTATGTAAATGTTGGTATAGGATAAAAAATATGCAAAACCTCTATATGAGGGAACTCATAAGCCTTTGCTGAATGTTGTTTCAAATAACTAATATTTGGAGATACATTCTATGGACTGCATAAGAATACCCAATATAACCAAGATTATTGGTCCTTCCCCACTTGATATATAGATGAAACATAAACTCAACCAAAATATTAGCAGTTGATTTGTGATTATAAATGAAAGTTGACTCTAATGTTAATATTAAAATATATTTTTATATCTATAATATATATATATAGTAAAATTCAACAATACAGAATAGCCAACTCAACTCATTAAAGAACCAGAAAAATACACTTGGAGGATCAGCAATATTCAACTTCAGCACTTACTAGAGTGTTAGCCAAGACAGTGCAATATTGGTGAAAGAACTAGCAAACAGATAAATGACAGAATAGAGACCCAGAATTGATCTTTCCAAGTATAGGTAGTCGATAACTGACAAAGGAGTGAATGCAATATAATAGATTAGAGATAACCTTGCTACAAACATTGAACACATAATACAATGAAAATCCATGCATAGATTTTCAAAAATTAAATTAAATATTATAGTGGGTTATACATCCAACCACAAGAAAAGAAAATTATTAGTCTCCCAGAAAATAATTTTGCAAAAAATTAAGGTAATATTGGGTGTGATGCTGAGTTTTTGATACAACACTGAAGGCATAATCCATGAAATAAATGATTACCAACTGGACATCATGAAAATGAGAAGCATCTCTTCTGACAATGTTAAGGAAAAAGGGTAAAAATGAGAGAAAATATTCACAAAAGTCATTTATGTTAAAGAATATATGCATTATTCAAAATTAAAAAGCAATTTTACAATCAATGAAATAAAAATGAAAACAGGTTTAAGATGGGCTCCCAAAAAGGAAATATGTGCACACTGAGACCCGAGATGAGTAGGGGTGCCCTGGAGTTTTGTAGCTGAGGACTGGTCAGGACGTGCCTGAAAGATGACCACTGGAAGGGAATCATCCATAGAATCACAGCAAACAATATCAGTGCTAACAGAGATGGACATAGAGCCACTTCCCTCCAACCAGGGTAGAATCATACATTCCAGAGGCATGCACTAGAATTTTAATATATTTGCCTTGATAATGGGAAAAATTTATGCAGAATTTAATGCTGATCCATAATCACCCACAGAAGAATAAAATTAAAACTTGAAAGGATGCAACTGGTTTTAAATGACTTAAGTGATTCCCAGAACAAACCTAAAGAGCATAAAAGTACTCACCTAAAATATTTGGACAAACATGCAAAAAAGTATCTTAGATACACACTTTAAGCAATTTAACTAAAATGAATAATACCCTTAAATTATAAATGTGAAAGAACAGAATTCTCACATCAAAAAGATGACCCTATGTTTGATAATTAGATTTCAGTGTCATACCAATACCACAGTTTCTAAACAAAAAATAATAGGAACTGTGTGAAAGCTAAACATATGTTTTGAAAGACACATCTAAAAAAATGATGAGAAGTTACAACTAGAAAATACATCTGTGTCAAAATTGAGATAAAATATTATTCGTGGAAACACAGCAGGACATCAGCATAGGGAAAAACTTCTTGGAAAAGATACTAAAAGCACAGCCAAATAAACAATAGAGAAATGGGATTACAACAACTTTAGAATATTCTGCACTACAAAGGAAACACTCAACAAAGTGTATTGGCAACCAGCAGAACAAGTGAAAATATTTGCAAACTATGGAAATGATAAATTATTAATATTCATAATCTGGAAAAAAACTGAAGAAACAACAAAAAATGCAGTTTGGAAATAGGCAAATGACATGAATGGGCATTTTTCAAAGGGTGATTTACAAATGGCCAACAGACACAAGAAAAAAGTGTTCAAGATCACTGGCCATCAGGAAAATGCAAATCTTCTGGCGCCACGGCTTATTTGGCTAATCCTCCTCCTGTGGTGCCGGCATCACATGTGGGCACCAGGTTCTAGTCCCGGTAGCTGCTCTTCCAGTCCTGCTCTCTGCTGTGCCCTGGGAGGGCAGTGGAGGATGGCCCAAGTGCCTGGGCCCCTGTACCTGCGTGGGAGACGAGGAGGAAGCATCTGGCTCCTGGCTTCGGATCAGTGCAGTGTGCCAGCTCTAGCAGCCATTTGGGGAGTGAACCAATGGAATGAAGACCTTTCTGTCTCTCTCTCACACTGTCTATAACTCTACCTATCAAATAAATTTAAAAAATAAAATGCAAATCAAAACCACAATGGGGTTTTACCTCAACCCAGTGAGAATGGCTAGCATTCAAAAAAAAAAAAAAAAAAAAAAAAAAGGGCAGGCACTGTGGCATAGGGGTTAAAGCCTCCACCTGCATCACTGGTATGCCACAGGGGGACTGGTTTGGGTCCTGACTGCTCCATTTATCCAGCTCTCTGCTATGTCCTGGGAAAACAATAGAGGATGGCCCAAATTATTTGGCCCCTGCATCCATGTGGGATACCCAGAAGAAGCTCCTGGCTCTTGCCTTCAAATTGGTGTAGCCCCAGACATTGCGGCCAACTGGGGAGTGAACCAGAGGATGGAAGACCTCTCTCATTCTCTGCCTCTTCTTCTCTCTCTAGGTAACTCTCACTTTCAATTAAATAAATAAATCTTTAAAAATTAAAAAAATAATTCTGGTAAGGTTGTGGCAGTAAATTATCCCAATCCACTACTGATGGCAATATAAACTAGTACAACCATTATGGAAGTCAATATGAATGTACCTCAAAAATCTGAGTATAGAACTACAATAAAACAGTCATCCCATTCTTTTGAATTTACTAGAAATGAAGTGAGCATGTGAAATAGTTATTCTTTACCCCATGTTTATTGGAGGTTAATTTATAAGAAATAAGATGTGGAATCAATCCAGTTACCCATCAAATGATGACAGGATAAATAAAGGATGGTGCACACACGCACACACACACACACACACACACACTATGAAGTACTTAATAGTCATAAAAATGAGTAAAATCCTCTTTCACAATGAATGGATGTAACTGGAAACTATTACACTTACTGAAATAATCTATTTCCTAAAAGACATGTGTTTTCCCAGATATGTGACAGTTACTCTAGGATTAAAAAAGGTATAGGGATGAAATGAACACATTCTTATTTGTTATTTTTAACTCTTGTTTATACTCTTGTGGAACTGCGGTCTTACTACTTTTTACTTGTTGAATGTTACGGTTAGTGGTGCATTTAGCCTGTTATTGTTGAGCAGATTGAAATTATGTTTTTGCAAAAATCATGAAAACAAAAAACAAAGGAAGGGCATTGAGGGAGGGAATATGGTTATATTCTTGGAATTGTTACCTATGAAATGCGTGAAATCTGTTCTTATATTAATATGATTTTCTTAACATATTGCTATAAAAACACATCCCTTAAAACAAAGCTACAAAAATATGCATCCTAACTGAAATTTGGTAAATATCCAAGAAGGAAACACATTATTTTACATCAATAGATCCCAATAAAAACATGGAAAAATGTTTACCATCATATTTTACTAGGAAATTGAAAATCAAAACCACATGGAGACATCAGTACATATACACTACAAATAAATACAAATATTTGACAAAACAAAGAATAGGAACCATGTTTCACTGCTGCCAGAAATGCAACATGGTAAAGCAACTCAAATTTCAGTTAGGAAGTTTCTAATATTTTTCATTTTTAATATCATTTGAAAAGCAGTGTTACAGGAAGAAAGGAAGAGACAATGAGATCTTCCATCTGTTAGTTCACTCCCCACAGCAGCCAGAGCTGGGCAAGACTGAACCCAGGAGCCAGGTCCTTCATCCAAGTTTCTCACATGGGTGCAGGTACTGAAGTACTTGGGCCATCTCCTACTGCTTTCCCAGGCTCATTATCTGGGAGATGTATAGGAAGTGGTTCATCAGAGACTAAAAGTGGTGCCCATATGGGATGCCAGCTTTACAGATGGCAGCATAACTCATTATCCCACAGTTCCAGTCTCTATTTTTAATATTTTTACTTATTTAGAATATATATTTGAAATACAGAGACACATAGAGGCACAGAGAGTAATATCTCCCAATTGCTAGTTCACACCCAATATGTACAACATCCAAGGCTGGGTCAGAAAAAAAAAATGGAGTAGGAAATTCAATTAGAATCTGCCACTTGGGTCAAGGACTCAACTACTTCAGTCATCACCTACTGCCAACCATCGTCTGTATTAAATGAAGCAGGAATCAGAAGTGGAGCCAAGACTTTAAGCCAGGAGCTCTGTCTAAAGTGGTGTCTCCACCAGTTTGCCAAATGAATACCCCACAGTTGAGCTTCTTCCTACATAGATTTAAAATAGCTTGAATGCAGATCATGCGATCGTACAGCTAGGGAGTTACCTCAGTGATCCAAAACCTTGAGTCAACACTAGATCTTCCATGTATGCAAATACTGATGCCACTTTATAACCATCAAGAATCAAAAGTCAGGGTCTGTGCTGTGGCTCAATAGGTTAAGCCATGGTCTGCAGTGCTGGCATCACATATGGTCACCAGTTTGAGTTCTGGCTACTCCACTTCCAACCCAGCTTCCTTCTGGTGCACCCAGGAAATCATTAGAAAATGGAACAAGTCCATTGACCTCTGCAAGCATGTGGGGGATCCAGGGAAATCTTCCTGACTTGTCCTTGGCACAGCCCTGGCCTTTATGGTCATTTGGGGAAAAGAACCAGTGGATGGAAGTTCTCTCTCTCTCTCTCTCTCTCTGTGAGTGTGTGAGTGTGTGTGCGTGTGTGTGCATAAACATATGTCTGGGTCTCCTCTCTCTGTGAAAATCCACCTTTAAAATAAATAAAGGACATTTAAAAAAGAATCATAAGGCATTGATGTGTTTTCATAGGTGCATAAAAAATCAACAGGAGTCACTGTGTACTTACTCTTTTTGTAGGATTTCTGTCCTTAATGTGTTGTACTATGAAAATTAATGGTAAAAATAGTCTTCAAAATATGCTTTATACTTTGTGTGTCTGTGTGGTTGAAAATTGTTGAAATCTTTACTTAGTTTATTTACTAAGTTGAACTTCTATATATAAAGGTAATTAAAAATGAATCTTAATGAAGAATGGGATGGGATGGTTTCCAGCTTGGAGGGTGGTTATGGGGGGAAGAACTGCTATAATCCAAAAGTTGTACTTTTGAAATTTATATTTATATATATTATATATAATTATATAATTTTATAAAAAATAAATAAACCACAGGATACCCATACAAGTTAATTCTATTCAGCAATATAAAGGAAATGGCTATTGTGTCACAGATCCAGCTGGAGTCTTTAAAGCTGTGTTTCTATCTGAAAGGATAAAACCAAAATGATGGGAAAACTAGTGTTTGTGACATATGCATTAAAGAAAATGTATATGTGGAGCACAGGGGAGTGTTAAAGAATGTTGAAACTTCTCTGGAGGATGATATTACACTATAGGTTTGTCCAAATCTATAGATTTTTAAAGTCCATAAATTAAAGATAAATAATATCAGGTAATTCAGGAACTGAACACAGAATGTGAAGAAATGAGGAATAATGTATTCTAAATATAAGAAACAACCTCATTGAAGGATATGGGAATAGTGCTAAATTAAGTAACTGTAAAGTGTGTGGAGGCACGGGCATTGTGAAAAAGCAGGTAAAGCTGCTGCCTGTGATACTGGCATCCAAATTGGGTGGTGGCTCATGTCTTGGCTGCTCCAATTACTATCCAGCTTTCTGATAATGACCTCAGGAAAAAATATAAGTATGTCCATTGTTTGGGCCCCTACCATCTATTTGGAAACCCTACTAAAGATCCTGGTTCTTGGCTTTGGCCTGGTCAGCCCTGGCCATTGCAATCATCTGGGGGAGTCAATTGGCAAGTGGAACATTCTCCCTCTCTCTCCCTCTCCCTCTCCTTCTCCCTCTCCCTCTCTCTCCTCCTCTCTTTCAGTGTGTGTGTGTGTGTGTGTGTGTGTGTGTGTGTGTGTGTGTAGCTCTGTCTGTATTTCCCTCTCCCTGTAATTCTGACTTTCAATGAATCAATAAATCTGGAAAAAATTGTGATTGGAGTTTGGCAAACTAAGCCTAAATATAGTTCTTTGGCTCATCAAGTAACTAACTACTAGAGCTGTGGCTCCACAATTTTGAGATGGTTAAGTGGCATGTACTAAGGTGGAACAAATAAGTGGAAGAAGACAAACTTTTCACTATTGGAGTGGGACTTCATAGGTAAGCAAGGGAATCATCCAGAAATATATATGTATTGGATCAGAGTTGAAGACATCAATATTAACGCATACTCCATTGAATATAGATGCAGAATGTTACAGAGAGACCATTTGTAGATCCATGACATTCATGGGTTATTAACTACACATTTAGTTCCTTGTTTTCAGACAAAGGGTCTAAAAGTGCAGAAGTACCCCCCATATGAAGAAGAATGCCCAGCAGCTGAATTGTCTTTCTGGTGAGTTGACTCACATGTGGAGTCACCTCACATCCTTGCATCAAACCAAGTGAGACACAATAACTGGCAGAAATGATGTTGCTCCTAAAACTGCAAGAGTAAAGAATCTGAGGAACAGGAACAAAAGCTAGAGATATCCTTTATATCCAGAAGATGCAGAGGGAGTACTAATGAAAAATTTGCAACAGTTTTTAGACACACATTCCAATCTTATATAGAAGTAAACACAGGGCAAATATGCAGAAAGACCTAAGACCAACTTTAAGATGTAAAAGTTAAAATGTCTGAAAAGAGTAATTTATGGAATGGAAGTTGTGCAGATGAGAATTTTAAGAAAAAAATGAAGAGTGAACATGAAAACACAGCAATATAAATCATCAAAACACAATTTAAGGAGAAGAAAAGTTTTAAAATGCTGAACTGATCTTCATTACATTATATATTTAAATAGGATCTCAAAAATGGTCAGGTGAATATTTGGGGAAATTATCACCAAATTTTTCAAACTTGACAAAAATATAATCCATAGTGTTTATTGCACTCGAAGGACAAAATTAAAAAAAAATCACTGTGCCAAGTTAGATCATAATTACATTGTATAAAACCAAAACGAAAATTAAATTCTAAAAAGATAAAATTCCAACATGATTGAGTAGGGAAAAGACATGCTATTTTGATCACAATAAAATAAGAGAAAAACAGAAGAGGATCTGTGTTCCTAGGAGATAACTGGAATAGAGCTTTTAATGAAAAGCCTGTAGAAAGAAGAAGGCGTCTGTGAAGCAGTAAAGATTGCACAGACATGCAGCAGCTTGCAATTCCCACCAGCAACTTCCATGGACAGCATCTGGAGGGCAGGCTATCTTCCCAGAACAAGGTGAGAGGAATCTGCAGCTCTGGGCCACTGGTGATCTTGTCTGAAGAAATGACTCATGACCCCTGCTGAATCCACGCAGAGGAGCTGGCAGGGGAAAAGTGCTCACTTAATTCTTTGAATGGGGACATATTTATTTTCTCTCCACCCCTCAACCAGGATGTGCATCAGCTGGAGGGGAAGGCACCATTTTCCCAGAATAAGGCTGCAGCAGCCCAAGCATATCTGGAGGATTTTCACAGAGAGAGAAATATATAATCCACACTGACTTTGAGTGCATGAAGACTAGCTGGCAGAGGGCAATGTGCCCACTTAACTCTGGGAACAGAGGCCATGTTGTTTCACTCCCCTATCCTCCAAGGGACCTGGATCAGGAATGGGGTGGCTCTCTGGATAGGGAGGTTTGCAGGGTAGAGTGGATTCCATGAAGCCTGTGACTGCAGGAATACTGCACCCTGTGACCGTGGGAATGCTGTGAATGTGCAATAGGTGGGAGGATCAATAAGATAATAGGGTGTGGCTGGGTCTTTTGGCAATTTCAGAAGTCGAATTTCAGAAGTTCAGAATTCCCTGAGTATTGGGAGTGGACATTGAAGACGGCTAAACATTCACACTACAGAATGCACAGATTATGTAGTTCATGTGTATTAGTGACAGGGGTTCAGGCACAAAGGGGTTCACCTTGGCACAGAGAAAGGTGGGGCAGTGATCATACAAGCCAGGGTGATGATCACTTCAATCTCACTGGCTACAGAGAAACTATCACTAACAATTTGGGACTTACCCTGGAATTCTGCCCTACCCACAAATGTTGGCCAGAGCTCCTGCTCCACCTAGTACACACTTCTGGATATCTCCCAAAGTTGCTGACATCCCACTATGCCTAGAGGCACACTTCCAAAAACAAAGACTTCACAGGAAATAGCAACAACTGCTTATCCAGATGCATAAAAATTAGAATAGAAATATAAGAAACATGAATAAGGAATATAATCTGGTTCCAAAAAGGAGCACCATAAGACTTCAATATTAGACTGTGAACATGAGGAGATTGATGAAATGTGTCAAAAGGAAGTCAAAAGATTGATTGAAAGGTAATTCAATATCAGAGAAGAAATTAATATGATTTAAATCTGTGAATAATATGGATGAGGAATTCTGCTAATAAGACTTGTTAAAAATGTAACTGAAATATTAGAAATGAAGAATTCAGGAGCTGGCACTGTGACACAGTAGGTTAATCCTCTGTCTGTGGCACCGGCATCCCATATGGGCACCGGTTCTAGTCCCAGCAGCTCCTCTTCCAATCCAGCTCTCTGCTATGGCCTGGGAAAGCAGTATAAGATGGCCCAAGTCACTCGGCCCCTGCACCCATGTGGGAGTCCCAGAAGAAGTACTTGGCTCCTGGCTTCGGATCAGTGCAGCTTGGGCCATTGTGGGCATTAGGGGCGTGAACCAATGGAAGGAAGACCATTTTCTCAGTCTCTCCTTCTCACTGTCTGTAACTCTTTCAAATAAATAAATAAAAAATCTTAAAAAAAAGAAATGAACAATTCAACATGTCAAAGAGAAAACACAGTGGGAAAGCGGAACAACAGACTCAGTGAGGCTGAAGAATAGCTGAGCTGGAAGACAAAGTTTTTGAAATATCTCAGACAATAAAGCAGATGAAAAACTTTGAGAAACTGTACATGACAATTTCCAGAAAGCCTACAGAATATGAGCGTGTTATACCTTCACAAAAAGCTAAACACATAGTGTTGGCTGGCTCAGATTAAGATATTTAAAATATATACTGGTGGGATTGGTGCTGTGGCATTGTGGGTAAAGATACTGCCTGCAGTGCTGGCATTCCATATGGGTGCAGAATTATGTTTTAGCTGTCCCACTTCTGATCCAGCTCTCTGCTGTGGCCTGGGAATGCAGAAGTAGATGGCCCAAGTTCTTGGGCCCTTACACCTGCATGGGGAACCCAGAAGAAGCTCTTGGCTCCTGGTGTCGGATTGGGTCAGCTCCAGCCATTGTGGCCAATTGTGGAGAGAACCAGTGGATGGAAGATGTCTCTCTCTCAGTCTCTGACTCTCCTCTCTCTGTGTAACTCTGACCTTCAAATAAATAAATAAACATTTAAATATATATGTATGTTTATATATATATGTATATATAGGTAATAGATATAATTTAAAAAGTAATGCAATTGTGAAAAGCCTATTATTATCACTGTAAGAAAAAATGAATAACTTGGGATGAAAAATAAAAATAAGCTAATATAGACCAAATGTAAGAAAAAATGAATAACTTGGGATGAAAAATAAAAATAAGCTAATATAGACCAAATGACAAAAGCACAGATCATTTCAATTGCATTAAAAATGAATGTTAAGAAATCCAACATAGTTATACCAAACATACCTTCTATCACAGAAGTAAAATAAGCATGTCCAGGGAAAGTGTTCTGGTGCAGTGGATTAAGCTACCAATGGGCATGCCCTCATCAAACATTGTGGTGCTGGGTTAGAGTACCATCTGTTCTGCACTACTAATCCAGCTTCCTGCTAATGCACCTTGGAGGCAGAAGATAATGGCCTAAATAATTGGTTTCATGCCATCCCTATCAGAGGTCCAGATGGAGTCATGGATCCTGACTTGGGCCTGGCTCAACCTGAGTTGCTTTGGCAATTAGGTGGGCAACAAATACATAAAATTTCCCTCCTCCATCTATCTTTTCTACTGTTCAGTTACAATAAAACTTTAAAGAAGCTAAAAGGCTTAACTATATAGAAATAGGTCACTTTCAATAATAAAAGGTAAATTTAGATTCCCCAAAACATCAACAAAATCTGCAAAATGTTATATATAAATGGTTAATGGACAGGTCTCGCCTTAAATTTCTCTGAAAAAATATGTACACAAATGTGAGGTAAAGTTACAATTTCACAGGGTTGATAACATCAGAATGAAAAAGGTAACATGGAAGGCTCTGGCTTCTATATACTTATGACACACAAAGGTGGTAGGTAAAATGTCAAATGCAGAAATACAAAATGATAGGGTGATGCAGATGTAATAAAATATATATTGTGATCACTGTGAGAAAAATAAACAAGTTGGTAAGCAACAGTGGGGACTGACTTTCTGGTTTAATGGGTCAAGATACCATCTGTGATGCCAGCATCCTATATGGGTACCAAATGCTCCACATTTGATCCAACTCTCTGCTAATGACCTGAGAAAAGCTGTGATAGAGGACCTAAGGGCTTGTACCTTTGCCACCCTTGTGGGAGACCCAGATGAAACTCCTAGACTTCAGCCTGGACCAGACTTGGCTATTGCAGCCATCCAGGAGGTGAACCAGCAGATGGAAGATCTGTCTCTCTTTCTCTTCCTCTTTCCCTCCTTTGTAGCTCTGATTTTCAAAAAATGAAACTTTTTAAAAAAAAGGAATGAGGTGTGATAAACTAATTTCAGATAAGGTGCTAAAAACAGTCCATTATAATTGAATTAAAAGGGTAAAACAAATTAAATCTTTTCCAGGAAACATAAATTAAGAATATATGATGAAAAAAATAAGAAATAAAAAAGAATATATGATGCCACTTACCTGAGTAACAACAAAGAAAATGTAACACATATATTCTATTGTAACTGTCAGAAATCAAAGGCAAAGTTTTGTAAAAAATGAGAACAAGCAAAAATATATTACTTAAAATCTGTGTGCATGATAGCTTTAGCATTATTACTGTGTGAAGAAATGAGTAAGCTGGTAAGAGTCATAATAAAGTCACAACCAATTATAAAGGTGTTTGCTGAAAATAAATCATTAAAATGGGAAAAATAAAGGGAAGGTAAAAAACCACATTTCCTTTAAAATAATCATAAATGAAATATGATACTACATGGGACAACTCAATTGGGTATTTAAAAAATCATAGGAAATGCAAAGTACCCCAATAATTGAGGAAAGATTTAAAAAATTGTCAACAAGAAAAGATGAATAATTGGTGAGACCAAAGATGGCTCTAAGATTTGTGTAAATGAAGATTGTCAGGACAACTTATCATTTTGATATAAATATTATATTGAAAAAGAATATTAGTACATGAATAAGACATGACATCAAAAACAAAATTGAAGAATCAGAAACATTATGAAATAAAAATATGGCAAATATACACAATGGAATACTACTCAGTCTGGAAAAAAGAATGCAATTCCATCTTTTACAACAAAACGGATGCAACCTGAGACCATGACCATTATGCTTAGTGAAATAACCCAGTGAAAGACAAGGCAATAGATGTTTTCTCTTATATGTGGTAGTTAATATAGAATACAAAAAAACACAATACACAAGAATGAAATTGACATCATGTTATAATCACTGTTTATAGCCATTCTTATGTCCTATGGAATAATGTTCTTCTACTACTTTTTACTTGTTGAACATTATGGTTAGTGGTGTATTAAGTCTTTGATTATAAAGTACATTTTAATTGTTATTGCAAAATTAAAGAAAAAGGGAAGAAAAGAGGGGGAATTGAGGGAGAGGGAAAATTGTGGTAATATTCCTGGAATTGTATCAGTAAGCTACATGAAAGCTGTTCTTTTTAAATCAATAAAAGTTTAAAAAGAAATAAAATTCATTTATAATTGCTCTGAGAAGAATTGAGTAATTTTAGTTGGAACAGAAATTTTGTGAATAAGAAATATGACACATTACTCTAAAACAGACCAATACAAGTACATTGAAAACAGGAAAACCAAAAAGTATATTTCAGAAAAGATAAAGACCAAATATCTTACCACAATTATCTTATTTTTTTCTTTCTTAATCACTATTACCTTATAGGAAACATGTATCTAGGAGTATTCTATCAAAATTTTCAAAAATTGGAGTTCCAAGTAATCAGAAATTGTAAACATTTGCTAACTGAAAGAATGAATTTTCAGAATTATCAGATGAATCTAGGATGTCTCAGAAATAGGTGTCCATGATGGTTGCCAGCAAAAACCATAGTATTAGGATGGTGTTGATGATATAATGAAAAAGCTAGTCATGATGACCATGCACTCATAGTGCTAGGACTGGCATATAGTACCAAGTCAAAGAGATATATAAATGTTGGCTGTAAACTTAAATGCAAAAGCAAATAAGAAAAGATATTATGAAATAAAGTATATTATGATTACTATGAGAAAAATGAATAGTTTTCAGTAGCAATGATGGAATGCCAAGAAGATAATCTGTTGAAAACTAGACTATTAGGGCTGGCATTGAGACATAATGGGTAAAGTCACTGTCTGTAGTGCTGGCATCCCATATGGGTACTAGTTCAAGTCCTCACTGTTCCACTTCTGATTCAGGTTTCTTAGCTAAGGAATCACTAGATGATGGACCAATTCATTGGCTCCTGCACCCATGTGGGAGACCTGGAAAAGTCACTTGGCCTGTGGATTCAATCTGGTTTGGCCATGGCCATTTCAGGCATTTGAGGAGTGAATCAGGATGAAAGATCTCTCTCTCTCTCTCTCTCTCTCTCTCTCTCTCTCTCTCTCTGTATATATATATATATATATATATATATATATATATATATATATATATATATATATATAAATATCTGATGTGTATATGCCAAGATATCTATCTATCTATCTATCTATCTATCTATCTATCTATATATCTATCAAGATATCTATCTATCTATATATATATATAATCTATATATATCTATATCTATATATATATATAATCTATATATATCTTTATATCTATATATATCTTTCTCTCTCTCTCACACTCACTCTCACTCTTTCTCCTTCTTGCCCTGTAACTCTGCCTTTTAAATAAATTGTTTTTAAAATTATGCTATTATAATTAATGTAAAAAGAAAAATAAATGAAATTTTTTCAAGAAATGTAAATCAAAGAAAATGCCACCCTGCAAGAATAAAAACTCAGGTAAGATATCAGTGTTTAAAACTAACCTACTGACATTTTCCAAAAAATCAAAGGATATGTCACAGTTCCATAAAATCACAATTACCAAGAAATATGATACCCTGAAGAGGGTAATGACCAGATTCTCCTAAAATGCCTCTGAAAAACTGTGTACATGAAAGTTCCCAGAACTGCTTATACAGTATTGTGGCCTCTGATAATCTCATAAGGAAAACACTAGGCAAGATGGCATGAGGTTCACAGTGGTAAGATTTGCAGAGAATATATTACTAAAGATATGTGTAGGTGATAGTTACAAGAACAAATAGAAAAAATTAAATAAGGATGGTGATGTTATGACATCAAATATACTGTAAGAAACAATAATTTCAGAGAAACAATGGTAGAAAAACTAGTAGATATAAGTATTTTTGCTGGAAAATATATGACTACAATTATCCTCAAAAGTAAAATGTATGTTACACAATGTTACAGAATGGAAATAAAAGATCAAACAAGTTAGAAGCACAAAACCAAAGAAGGCAGTGTCAGTAGCTATTCTAATGCAACTCTCATATACTAATATTAAAGATAGAGGCCTGCAACATTCAGATAAGTTAAAATATGTTGCACAGGAGCCAGCACCATGATACAGGAGGTAAAGCTGCCATCTGTGAAACAAGCATCCCATGTTGGTGCTGTTTCCTGTCCTTGGTGCTTCTCTTCTGATTCAGCTCTATGGTTAATAGCCTAAGAAAAGCAGTGGAAGATACACCAAGTGATTGGGCCCCTGCCACTCATGTGGGAGATGAGAAGAAACTCCTGGCTCCTGGCTGCAGCCTGGCTCACCCAGCCATTGCAGCAATATGCAGAGTCAACCAGAGATATCAGAGCTCTATCTCTCCTCTCTGCAGCTCTTTCAAAGAAGTAAACAAATCTTTAAAAAAGAAAACAAGAAAAGGTGGCTTTAAAAATGCATTACATGTATAGTGTGAATTATCAGGGATGCCAAGATTTCTCAAATATATGAATATCATTGTTGTCATTACAACTTAAATAATTTTATTTGAGCTCATGACCAAATAGTCAAAATTCAAATTGTTTATAGGTTCACAATGGACAGATAAACAGCCTAGGATATTTAAAAAACACAGGTAATGATAATATGAAAGATGGAACATAAACTAATTGGATATTTCAGAAAATAAAAGATTGTTATTAAGTGAGTAGAAATGAGTATTATAGTGGGAGAAATAATAGACTTATAAAAGACATATGGGAAAATTGGTGATAAACATATTACTAAACACTTTAAAAAAGAAAATACTCAAGAAAAAGAAAATCAAAGACAATGACACCACAATAGTCTTCATTTTCTTTAGCTTTCACAATTAAAGGGAAGTTTAGAGTCCCATAAACATCCGTAAAATGTACAAAATATATTACCTTGTAGTAGTGAATGATTAACACAGTCTAAAGTGTCTCTGATAAACTGTACTTGAATGTTGCCAGGACAACTTACAGAACTTAGAAAGCTGATGACCTCACAATGTAAAACCCAAGCAAGATGGCCACCATTTCACTGGGCAAATTCTAACTTAAACTAGGATTTTAAAGATACATGCATGCGGTAGGTAGAAAGTCAAAGGCCAAGAAATTCAAATATGCTGCAAATATTATGAAATGTAAAGAAATATGCTGTGATTACTGTGAGAAAGAATGAATAATTTCCTAGAAACAATACTAAATGACAGGAGATAAGAGAAACTTTTTAAAAATAGCCCATAAAAATACATTAAATCTGTATAGGTAGCTGTTAAATATTCAAAGACAGAAACAACACATAAATGTTGCAGATGTTTTAAAACAAACTATGGTGATTATCATGAGAAGGAATGATTAATATTGTAGGAGCGACTGGAGGCAAGATGGCAAAAAGGAAGGGAGCACACTGATAGTCCGGGAAGAGACAGTTTAATAAAAGTGGAGATACTGCAGGTTCAAGGAAGAGTAGGGGAGGAAACAGCAGAAGAAACTCTTCCGGAACGCGTGATTCACAGCAGACCTGCGTGGAGAGCATGGGAGCCCACAGTTCGGAACACCAGCGGCAGACTCAACACACCAGCGCTGGAACGCAAGGTGATCCAAACCTCAATAGCCCAAGACACCAGCAGGCAAGCGGAGAGAGGAGACTAGAGGGAATGACCACCGGGGGGGAAAAGTTCACCAGGCTAACTAGAAGAGAGAGAGAGAGAAAAAAAAAGATGACTGGTACAGACACGCGTTTCTCTCTCTCCGCTCACCTCTCAAGGGCGAGCAAGACAAAGAGCAGGCACCATCTTGGACATATGTCATAAGCAGAGCAACCTCAGGTCTGCAACAGCCCTGAGCCTAGCAGAAAAACCTGACTCTGGGCAGGGCGAATTAACAGGAGATTAGGAGCTAGTAAATTTGTGGTGCTACTGAACTGAGACTGTGAAAAAAGAGATGGTGGGGGAGAGAACTCATGGAATTCACGTGAGTACTCTCCAGAGATGCTACAATTCTGTAACTATGGCAACCCAGTGGGAGACTGAAGGAGACTCTGAGCCCACTCTGAGGGCAGAACAGATTCCCTGTGTGGTCCTTGGGAAAGAGCTTCCAATCTCTGGCTCCTGTGGGTATATCATTTGCCTGCTAACTACCTCCAACTTCGTTCAGCTGTGTGGAATTACTTCCCTTTTAAATCAAAAAAAGAAAGAGAGAGAGAGAGATCTACCACGCCTAACATGGGAGTGTCACCTTTGGCACACCAAACAGAGCTCTCAGGCCACACCCATCTCAAGCCTCTAAGGCTCCATCAAAAACAGACAGTCCACTTAATCTAGAGTCATAGTATAACAAGAAAAAGCACCACAGTGAAGAAACCAAATATCTCCAATATGCCAAATAACAAACGCAAAAACCGAGGTAATAAAAACAAGGAAGTCACCATGACACCCCCAAATGAAAAAGACACCCCAATTCAAGATTATGAAGATGATGAATTAGAAGAAATGCAAGAAGCAGATCTCAAAAAATTGATAAGAACATTAAGAAGTTCTCAAAAACAAATTCTTGAACTACAGAAATCCTTAATGGACAAGATAGAAAATCTCTCTCGTGAAAATGAAATATTAAGGAGGAATCAAAATGAAATGAAACAACTAGTACAACAGGAAACTGTGATAGTGAAGAGAAGTCATAATGAAGTGAAGAATTCAATAGATCAAATGACAAACACAATAGAGAGCCTTACAAACAGAATGCTTGAAGCAGAAGAGAGAATATCGGACTTAGAAGACAGAGAACAGGAAAGGATACAGTCAGACCAAAAAAAAAAAAAAGAAGAGGAAATTAGAAATCTAAAACATATTGTCAGGAATCTGCAGGATACTATTAAAAATCCCAACATTCAGGTTCTAGGAGTTCCTGAAGGCATGGAGAGGGAGAAAGGATTAGAAGGCCTTTTTATTGAGATATTAGCAGAAAATTTCTCAGGTTTGGAGAAGGACAGAGAAATCCTAGTACAAGAAGCTCACAGAACCTCTAATAAACACGACCAAAAGAGATCCTCAACATGACACGTTGTAATTAAACTCTCCACAGTGAAACATAAAGAAAAGATCCTAAAATGTGCAAGAGAGAAACGTCAGATTACTCTCAGAGGAACTCCAATCAGACTCACAGCTGACTTCTCATCAGAAACTCTACAAGCTAGGAGGGAATGGCGAGATATAGCCCAGGTACTAAGAGAGAAAAACTGCCAGCCCAGAATATTATATCCTGCCAAGCTCTCATTTGTGAATGAAGGTGAAATAAAGACCTTTCATAGCAAACAGAAATTGAAAGAATTTGTTGTCACTCATCCAGCACTGCAAAAGATGCTTAAAGATGTGTTGCACACAAAAACACAGAAACACGGTCATCAATATGAGAGAAGGTAAAGGAAGGGAACCTCACAGCAAAAGATCACAGGGAATTCAAAGCATATATTAGAACTTATCTTTGGCAAATGGCAGGGCAAAGTTACCACTTATCATTAGTCACATTGAATGTTATTGGCCTGAACTGTCCAGTTAAAAGACACCGATTGGCTGATTGGGTTAAGGAACAAAACCCATCTATGTGCTGCTTACAAGAAACACATTTCGGACAAAGATCCATACAGACTGAAAGTGAAAGGCTGGAAATAGATATACCATGCCAACAGAAATGAAAAAAAGAGCAGGCGTAGCCATCTTAATATCGGACAACATAAACTTTACCACAAAAACTGTTAGGAGAGACAAAGAGGGACACCATATAATGATTAAGGGATCAATACAACAAGAAGATATAACAATTATCAATGTATATGCACCTAACTACAGGGCACCAGTTTATCTAAAAGATTTGTTAAAGGACTTAAAGGGAGACTTAGACCCCAATACAATAGTACTGGGGGACTTCAATACTCCACTCTCAGAAACAGATCAACAGGACAGAAGATCAACAAGGATACAGTAGATTTAAATGACACTATAGCCCAAATGGATCTAACAGATATCTACAGAACTTTCAATCCTACAGCTAAAGATTTTACATTCTTCTCAGCAGTACATGGAACCTTCTCTAGGATTGACCACATACTAGGCCATAAAGCAATTCTCAGCAAATTCAAAAGAATTAGAATCATACCATGCAGCTTCTCAGACCATAAAGGAATGAAGTTGGAAATTGGCAACTCAGGAATCCCTAGAGCATATGCAAACACATGGAGACTGAACAACATGCTCCTGAATGAACAATGGGTCATAGAAGAAATTAAAAGAGAAATCAAAATTTTTTTGGAAGTAAATGAGGATAACAGCACAACATACCAAAACTTGAGGGACGCAGCTTTCAATTCACCTCAAGGATTTAGAAAACCTACAGCAAACCAAACCCAAATCTAGTACCAGAAGAGAAATAATTAAAATCAGAGAAGAAATCAACAGGATTGAATCCAAAAAAACACTACAAAAAATCAGCCCAACGAGAAGCTGGTTTTTTGAAAAAATAAACAAAATTGACACCCCATTGGCCCAACTAACTAAAAAAAGAAGAGAAAAGACCCAAATCAATAAAATCAGAGATGAAAAAGGAAATGTAACAACAGACACCACAGAAATAAAAAGAATCATCAGAAATTACTACAAGAACTTGTATGCCAGCAAACAGGGAAACCTATCAGAAATGGATAGATTCCTGGACACATGCAACCTACCTAAATTGAACCAGGAAGACATCAAAAACATAAACAGACCCATAACTGAGACAGAAATTGAGACAGAAATTGAAACAGTAATAAAGGCCCTCCCAACAAAGAAAAGCCCAGGACCAGATGGATTCACTCCTGAATTCTACCAGACATTTAAAGAAGAACTGACTCCAATTCTTCTCCAACTATTCAGCACAATGGAAGAAGAGGGAATCCTCCCAAATTCTATCTATGAAGCCAGCATCACCTTAATTCCTAAGCCGGAAAAAGATGCAGCATTGAAAGAATTACAGACCAATATCCCTGATGAACATAGATGCAAAAATCCTCAATAAAATTCTGGCCAATAGAAAGCAACAACACATCAGAAAGATCATCCACCCAGACCAAGTGGGATTTATCCCTGGTATGCAGGGATGGTTTAATGTGCGCAAATCAATCAATGTGATACACCACATTAAGAGACTGCAGAAGAGAAATCATATGATTTTCTCAATAGATGCTGAGAAAGCATTTGATAAAATACAACACCCGTTCATGATGAAAACACTAAGCAAACTGGGTTTGGAAGGAACATTCCTCAATACAATCAAAGCAAACTATGAAAAACCCACAGCCAACATCCTTTTGAATGGGGAAAAGTTGGAAGCATTTCCAATGAGATCTGGTACCAGACGGGGATACCCACTCTCACCACTGCTATTCAATATAATTCTGAATTTCTAGCCAGAGCTATTAGGCAAGAAAAAGAAATTAAAGGGATACAAATTGGGAAGGAAGAACTCAAACTATCCCTCTTTGCAGATGATATGATTCTTTATTTAAGGGACCCAAAGAACTTTACTAAGAGACTATTGGAACTCATAGAAGAGTTTGGCAAAGTAGCAGGGTATAAAATCAATGCACAAAAATCAACAGCCTTTGTATACACAGACAATGCCATGGCTGAGGAAGAACTTCTAAGATCAATCCCATTCACATTAGCTACAAAAACAATCAAATACCTTGGAATAAACTTAACCAAGGACGTTAAAGATCTCTACGATGAAAATTACAAAACCTTAAAGAAAGAAATAGAAGAGGATACCAAGAAATGGAAAAATCTTCCATGCTCATGGATTGGAAGAATCAATATCATAAAAATGTCCATTCTCCCAAAAGCAATTTATAGATTCAATGCAATACCAATCAAGATACCGAAGACCTTCTTCTCAGATCTAGAAAAAATCATGCTGAAATTTATGTGGAGACAAAGGAGACCTCGAATAGCTAAAGCAATCTTGTACAACAAAAACAAAGCTGGAGGCATCACAATACCAGACTTCAGGACATACTACAGGGCAGTTGTAATCAAAACAGCATGGTACTGGTACAGAAACAGATGGATAGACCAATGGAACAGAATTGAAACACCAGAAATCAATCCAAACATCTACATCCAACTCATATTTGATCAAGGATCCAAAACCAATCCCTGGAGTAAGGACAGTCTATTCAATAAATGGTGCTGGGAAAACTGGATTTCCACGTGCAGAATCATGAAGCAAGACCCCTACCTTTCACCTTACACAAAAATCCACTCAACATGGATTAAAGACCTAAATCTACGACCTGACACCATCATATTATTAGAGAGCATTGGAAAAACCCTGCAAGATATAGGTACCGGCAATGACTTCTTGGAAAACACCCCAGAAGCACAGGCAGTGAAAGCCAAAATTAACATTTGGGATTGCATCACATTGAGAAGTTTCTGTACTGCAAAAGAAACAGTCAGGAAAGTGAAGAGACAACCGACAGAATGGGAAAATATATTTGCAAACTATGCAACTGATAAAGGGTTGATCACCAGAATCTACAAAGAAATCAATAAACTCCACAACATCAAAACAAACAACCCACTTAAGAGATGGGCCAAGGACCTCAATAGACATTTTTCAAAAGAGGAAACCCAAATGGCCAACAGGCACATGAAAAAATGTTCAAGATCACTAGCAATGAGGGAAATGCAAATCAAAACCACAATGAGGTTCCACCTCACCCCAGTTAGAATGGCTCACATTCAGAAATCTACCAACAATAGATGCTGGAGAGGAGGTGGGGAAAAAGGGACACTAACCCACTGTTGGTGGGAATGCAAACTGGTCAAGCCAGTATGGAAGTCAGTTTGGAGATTCCTCAGAAACCTGAAGATAACCCTACCATTCAACCCAGCCATCCCACTCCTTGGGATTTACCCAAAGGAAATGAAATTGGCAAACAAACAAGCTGTCTGCACATTAATGTTTATTGCAGCTCAATTCACAATAGCTAAGACCTGGAACCAACCCAAATGCCCATCAACAATAGACTGGATAATGAAATTATGGGACATGTACTGTATAGAATACTATACAGCAGTCAAAGACAACGAAACTCAGTCATTTGCAACAAGATGGAGGAATTTGGAAAACATCATGCTGAGTGAATTAAGCCAGTCCCAAAGGGACAAATATCATATGTTCTCCCTAATTGGTGACAACTAACTGAGCACCAAAGGGGTAATTGTTGAAGTGAAATGGACACTATGAGAAACAGTGACTTGATCAGCTCTTGTCCTGATGGTTGATGTACAATGTAATACTTTATCCATTTTAGTATTTTTTTTTGTTCTAGTACCATTGGTTGAACTCTATAATTAACACACAATTATTCTTAGGTGTTTAAATTTTAACTGAAAAGTGATCCCTGTTAGCAATTTGGAAAACATTATGTTGAGTGAAATAAGCCAATCCCAAAGGGACAAATACCACTTGTTCTCCTTGATAGGTGACAACTAACTGAGCACCAAAAAGGAAACCTGTTAAAGTGAAATGAACACTATGAGAAACGGTGACTTAATCAGCCCTCACCCTGACTGTTGATGAGCAGCTTAATATGTTATCCCACTTAGTATTTTTTTTTGTTTGTTCTACTTAATACTTTTGGTTGAGTACTGTAATCAATACACAATTCTTCTTAAGTGCAGAAACTTAACTGAAAAGTGATTGCTGTTAAATATAAGAGTGGGAATAAGAGAGGGAAGAGATGAGCAATTTGGGACATGCTCAAGCTGACTTACCTCAAACAGTAGAGTTAGAAACATACCAGGGGATTCAAATTCAATCCCATCGAGGTGGCATGTACCAATGCCATCTCACTAGTCCCAGTGATCAATTTCTGTTCACAATTGATCGCAATGATAGGACTAAGAACCAAAAGGATCACAAAAACAAGAATAGTGTCTGCAAATACTAGCTGAAAGAATCAAAAAGGGAGAGAATGATCCAACATGGGAAGTGAGATACACAGCAGACTCATAGAATGGCAGATGTCCTAACAGCACTCTGGCCTCAGAATCAGCCCTTAAGGCATGTGGATCCGGCTGAAAAGCCCATGAGAGTATTTCAGGCATGGAAAGCCAAAACACTCTGGGGGGAAAAAAAAACTAAATGAAAGATCTCCACGAGTGAGATCCCAGTGGAAAGAACGGGTCATCAAAGAAGGAGGTACCTTTCTCTGAAGGGAGGAGAGAACTTCCACTTTGACCATGGCCTTGTCTAAATATGATCAGAGTCGGTGAACTCAGGGGGCTTCCATAGCCTTGGCAGCTCATGGCAAGAGCCTAGGGTGATTACTGAGGCCATAAACAAGAGTGTCAATTTGTTAAGTCAACAACAGGAGTCACTGTGCACTTACTCCTCATGTAGGAACCCTGTCCTTAGTGTGCTGTACATTGAGATTTAATGCTATAACTAGTACTCAAACAGTATTTTTCACTTTATGTTTCTGTGTGGGAGCAAACTGTTGAAATCTTTAATTAATATATGCTAAACTGATCTTCTGTATATAAAGAGAATTGAAAATGAATCTTGATGTGAATGGAAAGGGAGAGGGAGTGGGAAAGGGGAGGGTTGTGGGTTGGAGGGACGTTATGGGGGGGGAAGCCATTGTAATCCATATTCTGTACTTTGGAAATTTATATTCATTAAATAAAAGTTTAAAAAAAAGGAAACATTTACCAAACGAAAAAAAAAAAATTGTAGGAGCATCTGATTTAAAATGAAAAATCAGGATTATGTATTTTCTGTCCTTTCAGAATTTAATCAATATTAGATGTTAATCACATCTATAAAATATCTACATAGCAACATCAATAACAGTGTTTGGCCAAACACGGCACAACAGTACAACTAAGTTGATCGATTTGAATTGTTGATTATAATAGTCTACTTATCAATACAGAATTCACAACATATCCTTAAATCAAATATAAGCATCAAATAAAAGTTCTTCTTCCATGTCAAAAACTAAAACTATACTTAAAACCAAAAAATAAATGCTTGTCATTCTGCTTTATCTCTTGGGAAAAATTTATTTCTAATTAGTGTACAAAACACAATATTCCACTGAATTACTGTCACCATGTAAGTTACACCAAATAGGCAAGATCTAAACAAAACATTGCAAATCTCATTAAACTCATCTAAGAATGTGAGAGGTAAACTTTACCAAGGTTGATGGCTTCCATGTGAATACTTATGCTGGGATCCAGTGACCAGATTAGGCTGGGAAACATTCTTATAAAAAAGGCTCCTTATTGTGCTACCAAGAAAGAAGACTGACAGTAGGTAGGCATTCAAGACGTAGCATATTTTACTCTGCTCAAACTATTTTGCTTGGTAAAAATCAGGCCTATTGAGCTTTAAAATGGATATAAATATGGAAATGATTTTGTAGTAGTTCTGAGCTGTGGGTTGTAAAATCACAACTTGGATTAAAAAACCAGAGAGATATTCTGGTAGCAGAGATACTCCTGGTGAGAAAATGCTCTCTGGATTTCATGGCTATCCTTCATACTATCATAACACAGAAAATATACATGTTCTCAAGAAAGAACATATTATCTATGGCAAGTAAATATATACCATTAGAAAACTATCTCTGGGTTTGCTCCTGGGTTCTAGTAAGGACTGGGTATTTGACTATGCTGGGTCAAGAGACTATGAGGGCAATGATGCATTCTGTCAAAACTACTAAGTTCTAAAGAAGAGTAGCTATAGCAGCAATAAATGGAAAGATGCATCATAGCTCAGGCTACTGCAGGCCCAGAAGGCATAAGTAAACTGACAAACAGTGAGACTCACCTCCCTTAGTATTAGTGATTTTACAGAGCCTACCATATGACTGTCAGAGAAAGTAAAAAAAAAGCAGCTGAATCTTGTTCATTGGCTTAGCAAATTAATGTCAATTGAAAGTATATGGATAACAGTAGTACCCTGTTAAGGGACCTGTAAGTTAGTGGTATAAGTAAATCTCTGAGTATTATACCTGATCTAATTCATGGAGAAAAAATTACCAGAAACATTGATAATTATAGGTTCTCAGGACATAATAGTTTACCTGGTTGATCAGAAGATTGAAAACCGTAGATTTGTACCATGGATTTTTGAGAAGGATATGTGAAATGTGCCTATCAGAGTGGCTATAATGTGTGGTCTTTATAGTGCTTCCTAATAATGACTAGATAGCAACTTTGAAAGAAGAAACAGTAAGCACCCATGTAGACAGAATGATGTGAGCCATTGGTTTCAACAGGCCTCTGCTACTGCCCAGTCCCATTTATTACACAGTGGATACAAAAACACAGTGACCATGGTGGCTCAAATTGAAAGTGATCATAGACTTATTAAACACAGATCTATTAGCATAGGCTAACATTCAACAATGTCAGCCCACGTGCTGCCACTGCTGTTTGGGCATTCTGCCAAAGGGACTAGCACGTACTTTATGCTTCACTATTTCGTGAGGTGACCATCAAGGTAGTTGATGAAAACTGATCAATTTGATTGAAAATAAAAGGTTAGGCTGGATATGTAATACCAAGATGTCATTGAGAAGAGGACTAAGAATAAAATAATGGCCGGCACCACAGCTCAATAGTCTAATCCTCTGCCTACGGCACCGGCACACCAGATTCTAGTCCCGGTTGGGGCACCGGATTCTGTCCTGGTTGCCCCTCTTCCAGGCCAGCTCTCTGCTGTGGCCAGGGAGTGCAGTGGAGGATGGCCAAAGTCTTAGGGCCCTGCACCTGCATGGGAGACCAGGAGAAGCACCTGGCTCCTGGCTTCGGATCAGCGTGCTGCACCGGCCACAACACGCCAGGCGCGGCAGCCATTGGAGGGTGAACCAATGCTAAAGGAAAACCTTTCTCTCTGTCTCTTTCTCTCACTGTCCACTCTGCCTGTCCCAAAAAAAATTAAAAAATAAAATAAAAAATAAAATAAGTTGCATGACTGATATTGTACCTTCTAAAAAAGTAGGTTTTTTTTTTTTTTTTTTGCTTTGGTTTATATTTACATGCTTGATGCTTTTCAGAAATCATATAGCAAGAGTTGTGCATATAATCAAAGCCTGAGATCAATGTTTACAGCTATGATAAATCACTGGGAAATGCAGTGTGATGATATTTCCCATCTTTCATTAGCCCTAGAGTTTGGCAATGTTAATGTTCTTCTAATTATTAACTCTCACATTCTGATTTAAAACTGGTGACTCAATTTGCCTCTGTCGTGTACAGGATATTGTTGATATATATTTACTAACATATATGTGGCCATAAGAATTTTCTTTCTCATAGAAATAAAAAAAAACTAAGTGAATCTATTCCTATATTTAAGGTGCTTCCTCCCACTCTCTATACTTTATGTATGTCGATGTCTAGGAAATGTTTTCCCTAGTAACCAAAGGGAGCTCTTTACTTAGTGACTATAACTCAGTCTTAAAGTGTTAGGCATCTGTTTGACAAAAAGTACAAATTAAAAAAAATATTTAATGGGAATGTAAGTAAAAACATGTTAAACTAATGGCAATTTTGTTACTAAACAGAAGTCTTTCTAGAGTTTTCCCACTTGGAGATTTTGGCATCTTGTTACACACTAGATTCTCCCATAATTAGTTACAATTAGAAGAAATTACCATTTATTATAGATGCTACATTAAGAAGTTTTGCTAGGGGCTGGCACTGTAAGCCTCTACCTGTGGTGCCAGAATCCATATGGGCACTGGTTCAAATCCCAGCTGCTCCTCTTCCAATCCAGCTCCCTGCTATGGCCTGGGAAAGCAGTTGAAGACAGCCGGAATGCTTGGGCCCCTGCACCAGCATATGAAACGTGGAAGAAGCACCTGGCTTCTTGCTCCTGGGTTTGGATTGGCTCAGCTCCAGCTGTAACAGCCATAGAAGGAGTGAACCAGCAGATAGAAGACCTTTGTCTCTGTCACTGCCTCTCCCTGTCTGTAATTCTCTCTCTCAAATAAATAAAAATCCTAAAAGTGTTACCAATGCCATCTCACTAGTCCAAGTGATCAATTTCTGTTCACAATTAATCATAATGATAGGACTAAGAACCAAAGGGATCACATAAACAAGACAAGTGTCTGCAAGTACTAGCTGCTAGAATAAAAAAGGGAGAGAACGATCCAACATGGGAAGTGAGATACACAGCAGACCCATAGAATGGCAGATGTCCTAAACAGCACTCTGGCCTCAGAATCAGCCCTTAAGGCATGTGGATCCAGCTGAAAAGCCCATGAGAGTATTTCAGGCATGGAAAGCCAAAACACTCTGGGGGGAAAAAAAAAAAAACTAAATGAAAGATCTCCACGAGTGAGATCCCAGTGGAAAGAACGGGTCATCAAAGAAGGAGGTACCTTTCTCTGAAGGGAGGAGAGAACTTCCACTTTGACCATGGCCTTGTCTAAATATGATCAGAGTCGGTGAACTCAGGGGGCTTCCATAGCCTTGGCAGCTCATGGCAAGAGCCTAGGGTGATTACTGAGGCCATAAACAAGAGTGTCAATTTGTTAAGTCAACAACAGGAGTCACTGTGCACTTACTCCTCATGTAGGAACCCTGTCCTTAGTGTGCTGTACATTGAGATTTAATGCTATAACTAGTACTCAAACAGTATTTTTCACTTTATGTTTCTGTGTGGGAGCAAACTGTTGAAATCTTTACTTAATGTATGCTAAACTGATCTTCTGTATATAAAGAGAATTGAAAATGAATCTTGATGTGAATGAAAGGGGAGAGGGAGTGGGAAAGGGGAGGGTTGCGGGTTGGAGGGACGTTATGGGGGGGAAGCCATTGTAATCCATATGCTGTACTTTGGAAATTTATATTCATTAAATAAAAGTTTGAAAAAAAAGAAAAAAAAAGAGTTATGCTATAGAGGCAGTTTCCCTTTCCAAATTCTGTTACTATTAATTGCAAATGCTATAGCTCACATCTCAGCAGTATCAAGAACTGAAATATTTAATGATTAAAATCACAGTAGTAAAAAAAATTACCTCTTTTTGCCACACTTGATGGGAAATGGCTAACATAGATGTCAAAGATAATGAAAAAGTGATTCCTTTCAATAAAAAACTATTTGCTGTAACATCAACTAATTATAATTGCTCATTTTAAAAGATGGGATATCTGTATTCTGGTTTCCTGCTTAGTTGTTGAATTACTTCATATATACATTTTAAACATCTATTGAATTCATTTCTATTAACTGTTAACATTCATTTTAAAGATACATTTACTCATTTGAAAGAGTTACAATAACAGAGGAAGAGGAGATAGGAGAGGGAGGAAGAGAGAGGGAAAGATAGACATTTTTTCATCCAATGGTTCATTCACCAAAAGACTGAAAGGACAGGCTGGGCCAGGTCAAAGCCTGGAGATGGAATATTCTTCTGCCTTTCTGTACCTTTGCCTTTCAAATAAATAAATAAAATAAATCTTAAGAAATATTTCAGACATGGGAGTACACACATCTCTATTGATACATGCAGGTCTACTGTTGTATCATGAAATCAACCATAAACAATATGTAAAGAATAAGCATGCCTGTGTTCCATTTGTCCCTGTTTCCTACTGACAATCTGTTCTAGCAAGACACTTGGTGTCCTTAGCTGAAGATTGGTGTATTTACCATTCATTAGTTTATCATTTATTTGCACACAATGATTATTAGAGTTGCAATTAGGAACACTACTAATAGAAATGGAACAATCATAATACTCCATAAAAGAACTTGGTATATGCATCTGTTTATATGTCAGATGCTGGGAAGCATTTTTAACACATATGAGAAGGCATAATCATATGCAGATCTTTCAACAGTCTAAACTGGACAAGATGATGTCTTCTGGAGCTATACTAAACTGACTATTACTCCTGCTCTTGTACCTCTGTGCTGCTACTTAATCTGCCTTATTCCTGTGATGAATGTGGATCCTGTTCCAATACTCCTATTCTCCTGTATCTATCCACTTGGCATTGTTCATTCCAACCTCACTACATTGTCTCTCTAGTCAATGAGCTCATGACATACAAAATCTTCATAAATACTTATGCTGAGGACAGTATATATATTTTTCATTTAAAAAATAAAACACCACCACTTCTGTTGTTCTCTGTTCCTGAGACAACCTTTTGTTGTTTATACAGTTGGCATAATTGTACAAATCCTTTAAAACCTGTAAATTGTTGTATTTCTGAATATTCCTATACAAATTCTCCTCTCCACATAATATAAATAAGAAATTTACAGGTAGATAACAAAATTAGCATTTGAAAAGTTAAACTCAAGTATTATTAAAAAAGTATGTACCTCCTGGTTAAGAAAATACTTAAAAAACACAATTTGAGAAAAATGCAGAAATACAACTACAATAATATTGTGTATTCTTCCCTAGTTACTCTAAAGAGAATGAGAATGAAAGCCTAAAACTAGAAGATACTTGAACACATTTACTTATAAGATGTGAACACCCATAACATAAAGGGAATTTTAGAGCTATAAGACCAGAAAACCAATTAAATGACAGAGACTGACACAGTACGTGAAAAACAAAACCTAACATACTGCTGCCTCCAAAACTACATTTTAAATATAAAGACATATGAAGGGGATGGATCTGAGGCCAAGTTTGTCAAAGGACAGCAAATTTCATTCATATTGGAATAAGTAAAAATGATCTATTGTACAGCATTGTGACACTATTTAATGGCACTATATTCACTGTAAAAGTCACTGAGAGATTAAGTATTACAGATTGTTTTGATAAAGAATAAATTGTTCTGATAAAGAATACATGTATAATAAAATACACAGAGAAATCAGCTTGACTTAGTTATTTCACATTGACTTATATATTCCACATATATATTTCTTAAAACTATCTTTTACTGACAAACATATTCAATCTGGCTAGTTTGAGATATAAAATTAGGTATTTTAAAAGATAAAAGATAAAAAAATTCAAAGGAGTTAAAGTTATGTATAAAGACCATTGCAAGACCATTTAAAAGAACAGATTAGTTACAGTCCTATTGACTAACCAGGCCTTAGGTCAGAGAAAATTATCATGGCTACTAAAATTACATAATGATAAAGGAGGCAGTTCTCCTTATGTGTATGAACTTAACAGTGCACCAAATTACATGAGGAAAAGATTACAGAATTACAAGGAAAAGTATATGCACTAATGATAATTAGCATAAATAAATAGCAAAGTATAAATTCAAATGTGGTAATGAGTACTTAGCAGTATATAATCATAGAGAGATGCTATTTAATATTAGAGGGAAAAGATAAATTCTATCACTCCAAATATTGACAAATCACAAGAATAAGTAAATATACCTCCATAAAAGATCAGTAAATTCCTACACTGCCAACACATCCTACTAAATTTAACTTGATCCACAACCTACAACCCAATTTTTCTCATCACATAAAAAATTACCATGCATTGTCATGAACAAGAATGACATTGACAACACCTTCAAAAACAAACTTGAAAGAAGCCAAGTCCCCTAAGCAGTTGAATGAGTGCATTTCTAAAGCACAGCTTTAGACAGCAGCACACATGCACAAAAGTGAAAAATATTTCCAATATAATATCAAAATTGCAATAGAGTAAAAGCCAAGCAAAGTTCCTCTTTGGTAGAAATGGTACAGTAAAAATCACAAAAAAAAAAAGGAAAAAAGAAAACCAAATCAAACCAAATAGGGGAAAAAAAAAAAAACACAAGACTTTGCCACTTCTGGGTTCAAAGGTGAATGATATCCAGAAGACATTTGAACTGACCAAGGCCCATTGATCCACCTGGGTGGTCAGTCCATGGGTCCCTCTGTTTCTATTTCAACTTAGCAGGAAGCAAACACTTCAAGAATTCTCTTTCCTTTTCCACAAACATTATCATCCTATCTAACCAGGTTAAATCCAAGAAAATGAAACACTTATGCACAAATCATAAAACTAATTCCTAAATTGGTAGATTAAAAGTAATTAAATGGCATTAAGATTCTACACGAGATGTGAAAGGGGACCAGCTCAGAGAAGACACCTACTTTATCAAATCTGAATCTCTTGTGAAAATTTAGTTCCCATTATCAGAAATTAAAAGGGGTCTCATTTCAGGGGCCATTAGGTCTCTCCCTCAAGAATGGCTGAAGACACACATAAGTGAGTTCTCTCCAGGGGGTCTACTATGAAAGCCAAACTGAGTTGTCATCTTTTAGAGGCTCTTTCTGAGTCCACTTTGTACTCTGCACAGCTTCAGGACTCTGCCATTCAGAACTTACTGCCTTTGAACCTTAGACCATAACTTGGAGCTAAAATAAAACTTTTCTTTCCAACTTATTCGTCTGTGGCACTGTGTTATTAGGCAAAGCAAATGGACTCAAACTCTAGGAAGCACCATGCTGTTGAGCTGCAGTACAGAAAATTCAAGGGATTCGGATAGCCACTAGGGAGATAGACCCAGAACAACACAGATCACAGTTTCTCCCCACATGAACCCCACACATGCATTCCCGGTTCTCCTCAATGGGTCTCCAGTCCTCAGCACACAATGGGGAAGACACAGGGCTGCAGGTGTGGAGCTGCCCAGAGAGGCTCAGGGACCTAGCCAAAGTCACTGCTTGTAGGTATGGGATGGGATGACTGAGGTCCTGGATCTTGGCCAAGCTCACATCCCCTGGACATTGGAGGGGAAGGGAGGCATTTAATGAGGAGATTCCAGAGCAGGAAGCTCAGGTCTGTAAATCCTAGAGCTGACCACTGGGAGGACTGGAGTTGACTACAGACATTTCTAGTAGATTTCCAGCAGCTATGTACTAGTCTCCCACGTGATGCCCAGCCCCCTACACTCACCATTTCCAGCTTCTGAGGGGTCAGGATGTCCTCTTTGTCAGGTCCTGCTGTGAAAATAAAGCCATGGAAAGCAAAGCCTGAGTGACTCACCACCTTTCTCTTCCTGTCAGCCAAGCCCATCTGGAACTACCGCTGCTCTCTACTATGACATGGGTACCTGATGATTGGACAGTTTGCGAAAGCTGAGTATGCAAGACGTCACAAAAGACGCAGCCAATGAGAATCCTCTCTGTCACAGGAGGGCTCCTTTGGGTTCTGCTGAGTGAACTGGGAGTGAGGGGTGAGGTTTGAGTTCCGGTTTGAAGCAGCCTGTTTCTGCTTGGCTCTTGGCCTCCTTACACCTGATGGTAGATCCCATTCCTGTCAGTCCCTCCTGGAGTCCCTCCTGAACCCACATGTCTGAGATCCTGCTAGCAAGTTGTGATCTGGAGCTGCAGGGGCCTGCTGCAGGTAAGTTCCAGTTCACTGAACGTTCATTGGCTTCTGGACTTTATTTTTGTTATTATTATATCTATATTCTCAACTCACTTGTATTTCTTAAATACTGCTTGGTTGATATCTCTTTATGGATATCACATAAATTAGTCTTCTTTTGGTTAATTTTTCTTTTAAGCTTTTGCAAACTAGTCTGCTTTTGTCATTTAATATTATTTTTATTTGGTTTTTGATGGTACATAGTAATTCTATGAATTTTATTTATTGATTTCAGATCCAGTAATTATTTGAATTTTTGTATTTGGGCTTAGATTATATTGGGTTACCTATATGATAGTGTGAGTTACATATGTTGTTGTATAAAAGTAGATCCTTATACATTGTGTTTCCAGGACTATACCTCCAGTGCAATGTTAGAGACAGGTAGTGAGCAGCGGCAACCTTGTCTGAGTCCACTCTGAGGGAAAAAGCTTTCAATGATTCCATATTACTGTGTATCATGTTTGTGTATCATGTTTTTTGTAGGGTCATTATAGGCAATCTTGATCACATAAGGAAGTTACTGTTTCTGTATTGTTCTAAGAGTTGTTTTTAATAGGTACATGCCAGAATTTATTAAAGTTTTAAACATTTAAAGTTTAAACATTTAATCAAACATTTAATTTAATGGCTTAACCTGCTGCACCACAGCACCAGCCCCAGGATATAAGACCATGACATATAAAAGCATGATAAATATTTTCTGGAAAAAAAAAAGTTATGTGTACTTATGAAATTGCCATTTAAAACTGACTTTTTAAATTCCATAAAACTTTTTTTAAAAACCCAATAGAAAAATGTATTTTTATATATGACACTGGATACATATTAGGCAGTACTACGAACATTAATTCTTTAAACATCACAGTTGTGATGGAAATAGATAAATTGTTTCTTTGTGCTGTAATTTTTCATTCTTGTTTTTTGTAATCTCTTACACAATATTAACAAAACTGCACCTTCTATTTGTTGTGAATATTCACACCTTTTTATGTAAAAGAATCATTTAGGAAATAGTTTATGTGATGTTGTATATGGGAAAAATACTTATGAAACTAAAATTCAGTAAAATAGCAAATTAAATTGTGTTAGTTTTTTAAAATATATTTTAAAAGCCAATATATATTTTGGCTGAGTGGTTGGGAACAGATCAGAGCTTTAAACATTTGACTGCATGTGTTGTTTGTAAAGCAATCCACCTTAACTTGGTGGTGTTATAAACCAATTTTGGAAATGCTTTATTGCATTTTTTAAATAAGATTCACCTTGTTGAAGTAGGTATGTGCTTCTAATTCTCATCCTATCTTCATAATGAACCCAAGGTTTTTGTTAGATTCTGTATTTTCCAAGGGCCCATTGTTGAGAGAGATTGCACACACCAAATGCAAGTTTTACTCGTGGTAAAATATTAATGTGCTTTGGTCAGAAAATGGGGCAGAAGTAGCAAATATAACAATCTACCATGTTGAAGGGCTAAAGGACTGGAGTCTTTTATGTTGCCCCTTTATTTTGCCTGGCTTCTCTTTTTGAGAGAACTAAACTGTGTGATCATAACTGGCAGAAATTTGTGGTAGCAATAAGATTGTGTGTTTTTGTACTATGAAGTGCTTTGAACAAAGTGTCTGTATTACATGAATCAATTTAGTGGGTTATACTATCCACTTAGAGATTGTTCCCCTCCTTGCACAATGAATATACTGTCCTTATGGACTATTTCAAACAGAGTTAAGCCCCTAAGGAAAAGAATCACCTATATACCACCAAAATGTTAATGTTATATCTTTTAAAAATCTTTAAATGCACATCTATTTACAAAAACTCATTTGTTCACTCATTCACCTATTTGTTCATCCAATAAATACTGAGTGGAGACAATATGCCTGACCTTGTCCTAGGACCTGGGGACACAGAAGTGAACAGCACAGATAAGGCCCCTGCCTTCTTAGAGCTTATATTCCTGCTGGGGAAGTTATTAGAATTGCAAAGAAGGGACATAATACATAATCAAGGCCCTGCTTAGTGAAGGAAATAAAGAGCTTGGTGTGATGGAAGATCTTTGGGGGGCCTGCACTGTGGCGCAGTGGGTTAATGCCCTGCCAGCATCCCATATGGATGCCAGTTCAAGTCCCGGCTGCTCCAATTCTGATACAGCTCCCTGATACGGCCTGGGAAAGCAGTGAAAGATGGCCCAATCCTTGGGCCCCTGCACCGCATGCCGTACCCAGAAGAAATTCTTGGCTCCTGGCTTTAGAATGGTGCAGCTCTGGCCATTTTGGCCATATGGGGAGTGAACCAGCAGATGGAGGACCTCTTTCTCTCTTTTTCTCTCTCTGCCTCTTCTCTCTCTGTGTAACTCTGACTTTCAAGTAAATAAATAAATAAATATTAAAAAAAAAGAATCATTGGACATGGCAAATGGGAACTTACTCAGAAGGAGATTTAAGTCCAAACCAAAGGAAGAGAAGGAACAAACCACATAAAAGTTAGAGTGGAAGACATTTCAGGTAGAGAATACCAAGTATACAAAGATTTTCATCTACTTTTTTCCCCCACTAAATATAAATGTCACAATTCTTTATGTAAGACTCTTGTGGTATTTCAGAGTTTGGAGTTTTCTGAACTTTTCAAATATAAAATAGCTGAAATATACAGATCCAGTAACATTTTCAGCAGTGTTTTGGGGCAGTACCTGAAATGAAAAACATTAATATTTAGATAGTGAAACTAAAATAATCACATGCTGTGATATAAAAACTATGAATAGCTTTACTTCAAATTAGGTTCTGCAGTCAAATGTGTACCAATAAGGTCAAATTTTGCTGCCAAATAGGTTATCTATGCACTTTTGAGTTTCTATACTTTTTGAATTTCAAGAGCATGGGTGAACGGATTGTGCAGCAGTATTTCATGATGCAAAACATTATAATTCATTTAGCTAATGGCACATTTTTATATATTTAGACGGTTTCCACTTGGGTTCTCATATTTTTATAAATATATCCTTTAAATTTTTCATTGTATATGAAATACAGAGAGAGAATGAGTAACAGAAACAGAGAATTCTGACTCGGTTCTCAAAATACCCTCGACAGCTGGGGTTGGGCCAGGCTGAAGCCAGAAGCCTGGAGTTCAATCCAAGTCTCCCACATGGGTGGCAGTGGATCAAGTACTTGAACCATATCCTGCTACCTTCCCTGGTGTGCTTCAGGAGAATGTTGGAATTGGAAGTGGAGCTGGTATGCAAGCCCAGGCACTACAGTAAGGGATGCAGACATCCTAAGTGACATCTAAGTGGTTGTACAAAGGCCACTCCAATTTGTTATGGGATGAACATTCTTCTAGCCACATATTTGTGTACATTAACGTTCATTTTCTTAGGATATATTTATAGGGGAAACAACGTTTTATTTTTCTCTCAGGAGATTGGACTAGGCCCGAGAATTAAAATGGCATGATGGATTAACAGGAGAAAAACATATATTTATTTAATATAAAATTTACACGACATAGGATCCTTTTTAAGGAAATGAAAATCCAAAGAAGCAGTTATAGTTAAAGGCTTATTTAAAGAATTAGACAAAGCTTAGCAAAACATGAAAACATTACCAAATGAGCGTTTTTTTTTTTTAATTTATTTTTTAAGGAATACAAATTTCATAAGTACAACTTTAGGAATAGTTATTCTTCCCATCCTACCTGCCCTCCCATGCACACTCCCACTCCTCCTCTACCCTCTCCCCTTCCAAGTCTCATTCTCCATTAAGTTAGTGCACAGTGACTCCTATTGTTAATTTAATAATTAACGCTCATAGGTATAATGTCAGTGACCACCCGAGGATCTTGACATACACTGCCTAGATTATGGAAGCCTTTTGAATCCACAAACTCCATCAGTATTTAGACAAGGCCATAAGCAAAGTGGAAGTTCTCTCCTCTCTTTAGATAAAAGTACATCCTTGTTTGATGGCCACTTTTTTCCACTGGGGTCTCACTCACAGAGATCTTTCATGTAGAACATTTTGTGCCACAGTGTCTTGGCTTTCCATGCCTGAAATGCTCTATGGGCTTTTTAGCCAGACCAGGAAGACTTCAGGGCTGATAAGAGGTTTTGATCTATGGTGGGTAATGAGGGAAAAGTAACTGGGAAGCTAAAGATTAGTTTAACAAGAGTTATTTTTACAGGTTTTTCTGAGCCCCAACCTCCAACTCTGGTGATAAGAATGTAACTTTCCTTATACTACAGGAGGGGCATCTTTCATATGGAGGTTTTATCTTTTGCTTTTAGAAAGAAAAAGGGGGATGTCAGAGCATACTTCTTGCATATACTTTTTTCTGAAGTGTCTTTATTTGAAAGCAATCTTTATTCCAAAGTGGCATATTTTGGTGTGATATATTTTTTGCTATCCTTCACATTCAGTTGTCATGTAAAAGATGTGCAAAAAATCTTGATGCAGATTCCTTACATAGATTTATGTATGTTTATTTATTTTGAGGGCAGATTGACAGAGAGAGAGGGAGGATGGGAATAAGAGGGGCAGAAAGAGTGAGAGAGAGGGAGAGAGAGAGAGAGGAGAGAGAGGAGAGAGAGGACTCTTCCATCTGCTGGTTCACTCCCCAAATGGCTGCAGTAGCCAGAGCTGGGCCAGGCCAAAGCAATGAGCCAGGAAGTCCATCTGGGTCTCCCACACAGGCAGCAGGGGACAACCACTTGGGCCATCTTTTTTGTTTTTTTAAGAGAAAGGGTTTATTGGGGGAAACCCGATAGACCCGAGGGAAGAGGTGAATAAGGAAAAGAGGGATAAAGAGAGTGTAAGAGAGAGATCAAGAGACAGAGAGGGACCAAGACAGAGAGAGAGAGAGAGAGAGAGAGAGAGAGAGACAGAGACAGAGACAGAGAGAGAGAGAGAAAGGAGATGAAGAGAAAGAGATCCACATGTTCAGGAACAGGTCTTCTTAAAACTTTGCCAGGGGGAAGGCAAGGAAGTAGGAGCAGTTAATCCCATTAGGATGGTGATGGAGCTGACAATGCTGGTTGGGCCATGTGGCCATCTGGCTTCCAGCAATGGCGGCAGGTGCTAGAGCCTAGGATGGTGTCTGGGGTGTAGATTGTGTCATAAATAAGACTGCACCATCTTACTAACATTCTCCGCTTTTGTTTTTTTATAAAGCAAGAGTTGTATGGGATTACCTTAGCCCCAAAAGTCCAGGAAGGGTAGAGGGATGATGGTCTGGTTTTAGAGCTACTTCCTGCTGATATGGGGTGATAAGGTACTCTCTGCTGGTGTAGGGTGATGTCACAAGCTGCTGACTCCTGGGTGGGGAGTCGAGTATATCCCTGTAGCAGGATTTGTTTGACTGCCTGGTTGGTGAAGGCCTTGTAAACACTTAAAAAGACACTGTAGTAGACAGAGTGAGAATAGCAACCAATGATCCTAAGAGTGGCATTAACCACTCTTGGTTAATTAACCCCTCTCAACATTAACCAAGTAATGAGAGGATTTCATAGAGGAGAAGAAATGAGGGGAGTCTCTGGACCCTGTTGGAGACTGTGTGATGGACATGATTTAAAGCTGATCTCAACCAAGACTGGGAGAAAGGCCATGAATCTTTTGTGGGTAGAGGGATTTGTGTGTAGAGAAATTCTGAACAATCATATAACATGAATTGGGGAAGAGTACCACAAATAGATACAGGTTGGGAGTAGATCCATTGATGTTAGAGTAGAGGCTATGATTACAAATGAATGAGGGCCCAAGTGGGCTAAGCAGGGTCTAGAAAAAATGACAGAGTCCCGAATTGCACATCTCTTCCCTCTCTTATTCCCACTCTTATATTTAACAGCAATCACTTTTCAGTTAAGTTTCAGCACTTAAGAAGAATTGTGTATTGATTACAGTATTCAACAAAAAGTATTAGGTAGAACAAAAAAATACTAAGAGGGATAACATATTAAGCTGCTCATCAACAGTCAGGGTGAGGGCTGATCAAGTCACTGTTTCTCATAGTGTTCATTTCACTTTAACAGGTTTCCTTTTTGGTGCTCAGTTAGTTGTCACCTATCAAGGAGAACAAGTGGTATTTGTCCCTTTGGGATTGGCTTATTTCACTCAACATAATGTTTTCCAAATTCCTAACAGGGATCACTTACCAGGGGATTCTAATTCATTCCCATCGAGGTGGCATGTACCAATGCCATCTCACTAGTCCCAGTGATCAATTTCTGTTCACAGTTGATCGTAATGATAGGACTAAGAACCAAAGGGATCACATAAACAAGACAAGTGTCTGCAAGTACTAGCTGCTAGAATAAAAAAGGGAGAGAATGATCCAACATGGGAAGTGAGATACACAGCAGACCCATAGAATGGCAAATGTCCTAACAGCACTCTGGCCTCAGAATCAGCCCTTAAGGCATGCGGATCCGGCTGAAAAGCCCATGAGAGTATTTCAGGCATGGAAAGCCAAGACACTCTGGCAAAAAAAAAAAAAAAAAAAAAAAAAAAACACTAAATGAAAGATCTCCACGAGTGAGATCCCAGTGGAAAGAACGGGTCATCAAAGAAGGAGGTACCTTTCTCTGAAGGGAGGAGAGAACTTCCACTTTGACCATGGCCTTGTCTAAATATGATCAGAGTCGGTGAACTCAGGGGGCTTCCATAGCCTTGGCAGCTCATGGCAAGAGCCTAGGGTGATTACTGAGGCCATAAACAAGAGTGTCAATTTGTTAAGTCAACAACAGGAGTCACTGTGTACTTACTCCTCATGTAGGATCTTTGTCCTTAGTGTGCTGTACATTGAGATTTAATGCTATAACTAGTACTCAAACAGTATTTTTCACTTTATGTTTCTGTGTGGGAGCAAACTGTTGAAATCTTAATGTATGCTAAACTGATCTTCTGTATATAAAGAGAATTGAAAATGAATCTTGATGTGAATGGAAGGGGAGAGGAAGTGGGAAAGGGGAGGGTTGCGGGTTGGAGGGACGTTATGGGGGGGGAAGCCATTGTAATCCATATTCTGTACTTTGGAAATTTATATTCATTAAATAAAGTAAAAAAAGAATAACAGAAAAAAAAAGAAAAAAGGACAGAGTCATTATTAGAGGAACTAAAAAAGTTTCTATCTAAGCCACACATAAATTCGATAATGACCTGGTGGGCTTTAAGGCCTTGTCAGCTATGAGACCCAGACCTATCTATCTCTTCACCTGGGGTACATCCTAAGGGAGGTGTGAACCTCATTGGGGAAGGCACCCTGTTGACTTCCATTACCTAGCTGGCCTGGGAGGAGAGCTGGCCAGGTAAAGGCAGGTGGCATCTTCTGCCTGCAATGTTACTGACCCTACTTGGCCATTTCCTCAGTTGCAGTGGTCACTTTGTAAGCTGAGCCAAGTGAAGGGCTTTTCAGCTTAGAGCCAGCAAGGTCTGTGGCTCTCACCTGGGCACCCTTCGACTCCAGGGCAGTTCCATTTGGGCCATCCTTTGAAGCCTTCCCAGGCACATTAGCAGAGAGCTGGTTTGTAAGGCAGAGTCACTGGGACTTGAATTGACTCTCTGATAAGGGAGGCCAGTGATGCAAGTGGAAGCACAGCTTGCTGTGCTGCTCTGCCACTATGCCAGATGATACATGATATTTTAAATAAGTTATTGAGGTGGACATTTGGCCTAGCTGCTGAGGAGCTGCTGATTGTGATACCTTCAATGCTCTATCAGAGTGCCTGGGTTCAAGTCCTGGTTTCACTCCTGATTGCTGCTAACATAAACTCTGGATGGCAGCAGATAGTGGCTCAAGTTCTTGGTCCCTTCCATCCATGTGGGAGACATTCATTGAGTTCCTTGCTCCTGGCTTCAGCCTGGACCAGCCCAAGTCATTGTGAGAATTTGAGGAGTGAACCAGTACATAGGAGCTTCATCTATCTGTCTGTCTGTGTGTCTCTCTCTCTTTATCGCTCTGTCTCTCTACTTCTCAAATAAATAAAAAATACATTTAAAATAATGTCTAGGGACCAGAGTTGTGGCATGGCTGAAAAAGCCACACCCTGCAATGTCAGCATCCTACATGGGTGCAGGTTCATGCCCCACCTACTCAACTTCTGATCCGGCTTCCTACTAATGGCCTCAGAAAAGAAGTAGAACATGGACCAAATATTTGAGCCCTGGTCACCCATGTGGAAGACTCAGATGAAACTCCTGGCTCTTAGTTTCAGCCTGGTTCAGTCATGGCCCTTGTGGCCATCTGGGGAGTGAGCCAGTGGATGGAAGATGTCTCTATCAGTTCTCCTCTCTCTGTATCTCTAACTTTCAAATAAATCAGTAAATCTCTTAAAAATAAAAAATAATGTATTTCTAAAAAGTAATTTATTAAAATCAGGCAACTTTCAAAAGGGCTTCCTAATTCTGTGTCTTAGCCAAGGGTAATTATTTTCAAAATATCATATTCATAGTTAACATTTTTATAACTTCTAAAGGCAACAACCATAAGAGTGTGCTATTCAGTCCCTATTGTTTTTCAGTTTCTCTCTTTAAATTCCTTTCCACTTCTCTCCTCCATTTGTAACAGAAACTGAGTAAATAGAAAGATTGGATTATTTGCCATTAAAATGCACTCATTTAGGAGGAATTCTTTTTCATATCAAAACAGAATGATTTAGCATTTGGGCTTATAGAAAAATCATCCTGGCTGGCACCGCTGCTCAATAGGCTAATCCTCCACCTGCGGCGCCGGCACATGGGGTTCTAGTCCTGGTTGGGGTGCCAGATCCTATCCTGGTTGCTCCTCTTCCAGGCAAGCTCTCTGCTGTGGCCCAGGAGTGCAGTGGAGGATGGCCCAAGTCCTTGGGCCCTGCACCTGCATGGGAGACCAGGAGGAAGCACCTGGCTCCTGGCTTCAGATCAGTGCAATGTGCCAGCTGCAGCAGCCATTGGGGGGGGTGAACCAATGGAAAAGGAAGACCTTTCTCTCTGTCTCTCACTCTCTCACTGTCCACTCTGCCTGCCAAAAAATAAAAATTAAAAAAGAAAAAAAGAAAAATCATCCTTTAGAGAGCCATGGGTCATGTTGACAGATTTCTGGCATGTGATTATCTTTTCTTGGCCTAAATAGATCTCATCATGCATCTGACCTTCCTGATTGAGATTCACCAGGGGATAACTCCAGAATCTAGATTTCAAAGCATATCCTGTTCAGAATGTGATAAATATCTTCTTTCAGAGCAGGAACGTGGTCCCTTATAGTGGCCTAAGGTTATGCATGTGTGATATCAAGGCTACAAATTCTGCTATGCACCATTGTAATCAACTATTCCCTTCCTATGCTATTGCCTGTAGTTTTTCAAGTGAGATGCCTGTTCTGATGAAAGCTTCAGCATCAAAATGTCAAATTGCTGCTGTTGGTTGCCAACATATAATCTTATTGCTATGTCTGATAATTCAGCACAAAATAATATGTAATTTGTTTGAGAACTGTGTAAAACTTGAGCTACTACACTATATAATTTCAAAATTCTGCCATAATTTACATATGGAATCAGATGGAATTCATAAGTGAAAGACATTGTTTATTTCAGTGGTGTATTAAAGTGATCCTAGCTGACATAAGGCAGGAATCCCATACTTTGGAAAGTAGCTGATACCCCAATGAACAGCACTCTAGTTTGCTATTAGCTCAGAGTATGTAATATATAGTACCAGGGTGACAATTTAGTAGTCTGTTTTTCAAAGTGTTTTGACTTCACAGGTCCTACCTAATTCAAGGTCATTTCCAACAGACTCTTCCAAGGGTTTACAAAGTAGCTAGCTCATCAATCATCACACCTTGATTATTTGAAAGGAAAAGTATCATATCATGTTTCTTTCATGCAGCAGAAGACTTAGGGCATCTAAAAATATGAGCTTTCAAAAATGAAAATACCTTTATTTTTTAATTATACTACTTTTTAATACTTATCTAAAATGCATGGGTGGGTGGATGATCTAGTGGTTAAGTTGCCACAAAATAGTACCTGAGTTTGATACCCAGCTCTGACTCCTGACTTCAGCTTCCTGCTAATGCACATATAACAGACCTGGATTGAATTCCCAGCTACCGGCCTCAGCCAGGTTCAACCCTGACCACTGTGGAACCAGTGGATAGGGATTCTCTGTCTCTGTCTCTCTCTCTCTCTCTCTCTCTCTCTCTGTACGTCTGTCTTTTTATATCTCCATCTCTCAAATAAGTAAGTTTTTAAAAAAGTTAATGTGCAGGAAGTTTAGAAAGCATAAAGCAGATATCTAAATATCTACCCGCATGAACTACTTTTTAAAAAAGATTTATTTATTTATTTGAAAGGTGGAGTTACAGAGAGGCAAAGGCAGAGGCAGGGAGAGAAAAAGAGAGAGAGAGACATCTTCCATTTACTGGTTCACTCCCCAAATGGCTGCAATGGGTGGAGCTGGGCAGATCCAAAGTCAGGAGGCCAGGAGCTTCGTCCCAGTCTCCCACACGAGTGCAAGGGCTCAAGCATTTGGGCCATTTTCTACTGCTTTCTCAGGCCATAACAGAAAGAGGATTGGAAGTGGAAAAGCCAGGTCTGGAACTGGTGCCCATATGAGATGCCAGCACATCAGATAGCGGCTTTACCCACTATGCCACAGTGCCAGCCCACATTAACTATTTTTTTATCTTTTTCTTTTTTTTGACAGGCAGAGTTAGACAGTGAGAGAAAGAGAGAAAGTGTCCTTTTTCCATTGGTTCATCCCCCAAGTGGCCGCTACCACCAGTGCTTTGCAGCCAACATGTGCGCTGATCAGAAGCCAGGAGCCAGGTGCCCCCTCCTGGTCTCCCATGCAGGTGCAGGGCCCTAGGATCTGGGCCATCCTCCACTGCACTCCCTGGCCATAGCAGAGAGCTGGACTGGAAGAGGAGCAGCTGTGACAGAATCCGGCTCCCCGACCAGGACTAGAACCTGGGGTGCCGGCACTGCAGGCAGAGGATTAGCCTAGTGAGCTGCGGCACCAGCCCACGTTAACTACTTTTAACATCTTATTGTAAGCATTACCTGTATCTACAGTTGCTAAGTGAAGAAAGAAGTATAAAACATATATGTGTTTCCTTGGCAACATTTTCTTAAAAATATAGCTGTATTATATTTTACACTATTATGGAACTATCTTCATGTTTGCTGTTTTGTGGTTTTAAACACTTTCCCCTGAAGCATACATCAAAACATAGAAATGGTCAGAGATTAGTCTTAAATTCAAAAGCTTCTATGTTATGAAATATTTGTGCTGTCCTATTCCAAGGAATATTCAAAGTATTTGGTTTAGGGATTTTGTAAATCACCATCTTAATGGAATTCTAAGTCTGCATTTTGTCTTATTTTAGACACTGAACTTTTAAGAGAAGTAAAGAGATTGTGTAATTGTTTCATTCCAGTCTTGTAATGTGAAATTTGATTCAATTTAAGAAATTAAAGTGATTACTTATTCTTTAATAGTTGAGCATTGAAGGCTGGACAATTAGTTTTAGGTTAGCTCAAGATCAAGTGTTGAACTACATGCAGCACTCCCTGCCTGTTGTAGGTCATTTTGCAGAGACCCCAAAATGAAAAATAAAACAGTGAATCTTTAAAGATTCCAGAAAACGTGTCATCAGTAAGACCGGGTAAAGCCACCTTCCCCAACACCAGTATCCCACTGGGTGCCAGATCTTGTCCCAGCTGCTCCACTTATGATCCAATTCACCACTAATGTCCTGGACAAAGCAGTGGAAGATGGCCCAGGTGTTTGGGCCCCTGCACCTACATAGGAGACCTGGATGGAGCTCCTGCCTTCTGCCTGGCCAAGGCCTGGCCCAGTGCTGAGTGTGGTATCCATCTGAGGAGTGAACCAGAATATGGAATATGGAAGATCTATCTCTCTCTATCTGTAACTCCAACTTGAAATAAATAAATAAATCTAAAAAAAAAACCTTATGTGTACATAAGTGAAAACAATAATAGGCAATATGCTTTTGAGAATTAAGTATGTGCTAGAAACTCTCAAAAGAATTTCATTATTAACTCTTAAGCTTTATGATAACCATATGAGGATTCTATTACTCATGATAATCTTAATCTGCTATTCCTATTCTAGAGAAGGCCAATGATGAGAGAAGTTCAGGAACTTGCCCAAAGCTTCATGAGTTTGAAGGATCAGAGTCAGCATTTAAACTTGGATTCTACCCACACAGCCAGCTCTTAAAACCACTGTAACTTTGCTCTGAGGGATACTGAGTGATGTGTTTAGGATAGTCATTACCTGGTTGTATTTATGGCTCACAACTTCATCCACAGCTTTGCTGGTTTCAACACTTTTTGGTATTGTTTCATTTGGTATTTCTCTTTTCATTTTTTATTCTCTTTTTCTTTTCTTCTTCTTTTCTTCTTCTCCTCCTCCTTATTTTTCTTCCAGCTAACCAAGAGTTGTGTTTTTTCAGACTTCATTTCTCATATTTACTAAAAAGATTGAGACAATGAAATGTATGTAAAGCACCTAGTACTGTATCAATCACAGAATGCTCTTGATATGGGGAAGTCCATACATTTACCATACTGATTAGACTTAGGAGAGACCACTTGTGTAACTGTGTATCACATAGCATTTAATCTGTTGTTTGCAGAGCAGGATTAAAGAAATTGTTGGCACACAATGGTGGGTGACTTTTGGCAAATCTTTACTTCTCTCAAGTCTTAATTCTCCACCATCTGTGAAAAGATGCAATAATACCTAATTTTCAAGATTGTGATAAAATTTAATAATTAAATAAAAATAGACTTAGCTAAAAGCCCCAAATAAATAGTAATGACAACATTTTAATAGCATGACTAGTTGAAATGCCCATGGGACTTTTTTTCTGACCATATATTCCAACTCTGAGAACACCTCACAACATTCTATATCCTGCTTCTTGGATTTTCAATTGATGCACTAAATGTTACAATTTACTATGTTTAAGAAGCCATTCAAATATTGTTATTAATACTTTTTTATTATTTCTTTTTTCTACTTACAATTTTGTGTCCCTTATTTCTACTTAACAAATAATAAAATATAGATTGTTGGATGCCATTAGTGCTTCCATTTTCCAGGCAAACTTTGCAATCTAATGATTATTGCTACATCTGGTGCCATTTTACAAAGGGAATTTAAAAGTATCATAAGTACATTAAGAACTTTAAATTCTCAATTGTGTATATTTCCTTTGCTCCATCATGTATTTTTTTGGGGGGCAGAGACTTATTTATTTGAAAGGCAGAGTTAGAGAGAGTGAGGGAGAGAGAGAGAGGTCTTCTATCTGCTGATTCACTTCCCAGTGGCTGTAATGATGAGAGCCGTAGTGGAGCAGCTGGGACTTGAACCGGCACACATATGGGATGCCTGCACTGCAGATGGTGGCTTTATCCACTATGCCACAGCACTGGCTCCTCTATCAAGTTTTTTACTTTCATGAAGCTTTGCTCATTTTATTCCCAGAGAGTTGGGCATAGATTTAAGAGATTTTCTCAAGGTTTGATGAGTAGTAGAACAGCAAATTAATCATAAGGGAGGTAATAATAGAGTCATTATTTATTTGTAATGTTATTTATTTATTCGAAAGGTAGAGTGACAAGAAAGAGAGAGATCTTCCATCTGCTCATTCACACTCCAAATGCTCACAACAGTAGGGCTGGACCAGGATCCTAGCACTCCATCTGGGTCTCCCATGTGGGTGGCAGAGACTGAAGTACTTGAACCATTGCTTGCTACCTCCAAGAGTGTACATTAGCAGGAAGCTGGATTGGAAGCAGAATAGCCAGGACTCAAAACAAACACTCTGATGTGGGATGTAGGCGGCACCAAATGTTGACTTAATTGTGCCAAATACCCATCCCATAAATAGAAGGTTTCAGAGAAAAAAAAAGAGATGTAGCAACATTCAAGAAAATCTCCTGGGGGCAACGCTGTGGCTCAATAGGTTAAAGCCCTGGCCTAACATATGGGTGCCAGTTCTAGTCCCAGCTGCTCCTTTTCCAATCCAGCTCTCTGCTATGGCCTGGGAAAGCAGTAGAAGATGGACCAAGTGCTTGGTCCCCTGCACCCACATGGGAGAGAAGAAGCTCCTGGCTCCTGGCTTTGGATCAGTGCAGCTCTGGCTGTTGCGGCCATCTGGGGAGTGAACCTGTGGATGGAAGACCTCTCTCTCTATCTCTACCTCTCTCTATAACTCTTTCAAATAAATAAAGTAAATCTATTTTTTAAAAGAAAATCTCCTAGGAAATTCTCATCAGGTGCTACTGCTGTGTGAAGTACCTGCCCCCATCAACTTCATTCTGTTTTTTTCCAAAAATTTTTCATTTTTAAGAAATATTCATTTTATTTATTTGAAAGGCAGAATTACAGAGAATTACAGAGAGAAGAGGGAGGTAGAGAGATTTTTCCATCCTCTAGTTTACTCCCCAAAGGACCACAATGGCTTGTGCTGGACTAAAGCCAGGAGGCTGAAACTCCATCTGGGTCTCCTACCTGAGTGCAGACACTTGGGCACTTGAGCCATCTTCTGCTGCATTCCCAGGTGCATTAGCAAGGAGCTGGATTGGAAGAGCAGCACTCTTTACTGTCACTTCCATTTCATTTCTAAGAAGTGAGCACTCAGAATTGTAGCACACCACTTCTGAAAGTTTTATGGGCAGCCACAGTACATAAAGTGTTCTTAATTTAATTCAAAAATGTTTCAAAAGGCTTTGTGGCTGATCATCAACCTTTATGTATGTTGCTAGATTTTCTTTGGTAAACGTTTGTTTATCTTTGTGTCTTACTTGGCTAATACTAAATTATTTCATATTCCTTGAGTACATTATAGAATTTAATTTTCCCAAGAACATGTTTCACTTCCAAGGAATGTCTTGGATGTGTGAAGATTCTGATTTGGTCAGTTTTCTATTTTGTGGAAATTATGCTGATGATATGAATTCTGCAAAACATTTACCAGAAGGTCCAATGCCTTTCATAAATATTAAGAATACATATATTTGGAAACATCTCTTAAATATCTAACATGGTGTAGCTTGTTTAACCAGTAAACTTAAGCACAAACATATAAAGTGTTTTTAGTTTCTTTCTACCAATAAGTTTAAAACATCTGATACAGAGATTCAGGTCACATGAATTAAAATATATATTTGAATAATTTTAACTCTTTAAATTTATGGACAATCTCTTATCTATAAGCCAATTAAAATAAAATTCTTAATAAATTTTCCTATGTAGACATATAACATGTATACACATATAACATAATAGACCAATATAGCAGTTTTAATAGCTTTTTAAAAAAATCTAACTTCTGTTTGTAAATTACCAATTGATTTGAATTACTTTTTGTTTTAGTAACCTCAGTTAACCATATTTTCTCTCAGTTGGTACCTTTAATACATTATAGGCTTCATTTGTTTACAGAGCTGTTCCAAAGTACTGAATACAATAGATGTGGCAGGCAAAAGTCCATTAGAACCTATAGGACAGCTAAACACAGAACCAACAATACTTTAGTTTTATGAGCAGCAAATCTGATATACAAAACTGTGGATGACAAAAGACTTTAAGTTGCCACGTTTGAAATTATAAACTCATTAACCAACAAGAGGCACTTGTTTACTTCACAGTATTTTTGAAAGCATCTGTAGGATTTTACAAAGCATTTAACCCTTTTAGGCCTCTGGGCTTTCTCGTTAAGATAACCATCATGTCTAGTAATACAAGATCATTAGACTTTTTAATTTTTAGAAATTTGTGGCAGTAGTATTTGATACTATAGACTTAAAATTTAGCACCACTTCATATCTTGACAGTACTTCTAATATATTCCAAATTGCCTGATTAATTGGTGTCTTTACAAGGTGAGAGACATAGGTCCTTCAGTTTTTCAGTTGGGCCTGAACAGGAAAAACCAAAATCCAGAATTTACTGGAAATTTAAGAGTCCGAATTATTTGAAACTTTGATTTTTTAATGCCTGTCAAGAATGCCAAGAAGACTCAAAATCCAAAATATCTGGTTGAAATAAGATTCTTTAACATCATGACATAATATAGACCAAATTTGATCATTGTTACAAGGTAATTATTTAAATATTTGAAAATACGCACATATTTAAATAACCCATAGCTCTTAATAAAAATTCAGCTGTTTTTAAACAATTAGGATTTACCAGACATCAAAAGAATAGATTGCTTTAACACATTGCTTTAACAGAGGATCAGATTTTAATTCTATGTCATAGAGGAATAGATTAGTATACTTGTGATGTTTTTCATCTGCCAATATACTTGATTTACATTTTGAGATAAACTGTTAAAAATCTTCAAATTAAGATTAAGGTAACGCATCAAATTTTAACCTGAGTTACTTTAAACAGTGTTGAACTATTTTCATAGACAGTTTGTAAACTAACCCGAATAGTTTTTTATGGAATATAACATGTTGAGTATACAAAAGTTTTACCCAATTTAAATTAGCAGTTACACCTAAATGACTTAGGATGCTGATATATTTTTATCTGAATTTAATTGAAATTAAAATTGCATTCATCTAAAACAAGTACTAATTACCCATTGCTGTTTCATTGAGTACTGATTACCTGGAAACCTGTTAAAATAAGTTGCAAAATAAGTTCAGCAAGTTACAAAGCAATATTTTTAAAGGTTGTGGTCTTCCTAGATTCAAAGAAAAATTAGTTACAGTGGGCCAGGTCCATGCAGGAAACCTGATTTTCCTGTTTGCATTGCTTATGATAAAACAAGAGCCCTCAGAAGGGTGGGATACCTAATTTGTTTCTCAATAAGCAGGGAGCCCAAAAGGATGGGACTAACCACTCCCTTGGTATTCTTATGGTAAGACTGGGACAAGAGAGGGACAAAAGACCAGTTGGAGACCATGGAGACCACCATTCCCAAGCCAATACGACAGAGATAGTAGACTTTGGGCCCTGACTGGTTCTGAGACAAAGAATTCCTAGGTGGGAGGGGGAGATACAGTGAGAGTGGGAGTAGGAGATAGGGAGGAAGTCATCTACAGGATCAAAGGAGGCTGTGGTAGTGGCTGGAACAGGATGGGGGCAAAAGAAAGGATTTTTTGCTCAGGTCTCTGACCCCTAGTGCAAATCTTGGAGACCAGAAGGACTTGAGCAGGAGAGCAAGAAGTACACAGGAAAGGTTTGGTTTGAAGATAGGAGAAGGCTTGAATGTATGGAATCCCCTTCCATTTTCCCAAATGCTCACAGAAGTGATAAAGATGTTATCAGGGTCAAACTACTCCAACTTCCGATCCCTCAGGGCTGAATGTGCCACCATGGAGGGGCCACTTTTGAGGGCTGGGCCCCATTTGAGAGGGACCATCAGACAGAACGTGGTTAGAGAAAAGTTCCCATTGCAACCTGTAGAGTCAGATCTGTGGATTGCAAGCATCCTTCATCCCCGCTATCTGACTAGCAAGAGAATATGGGAGCAGAAGGCGGGGTCGTCACCCAAGCACCTGCTGGAGCCCAGGGCCTCGCCTGTAAAGAGGCAAAAAGAGATGGAGTCATCACTCACACCCACTGTTGCCTGGACAGTCTCCATAGAGGCTAAAGGCCTTAAGTAGGAGAAGTAGGAGTGGTGGCTAGAGTCCAGTGCTGCGACCTTTATGTGAGAGTAGTCAGGTGAGTATATGACAGTAGACCACCACTCAAATAGCAGTCGCCCTGAGGAATTTTCATTCCGCATCTTACCTCAAAATTTAGAAGGCCGATGTGTGGATGGAGATCACAGAGTGTTCGGTGGCTTGGAAAGAGTTCTGGAGGTGTGCTTCATGACTGGCCGAAATCCAGGACCCCAGAGTGCCCTGGGGGATGCGGGATTACCAATATGAGGCTATCCGAGTCATGGCACCAATGTTATATATTAATGTTAGCCATTGCGAAACACACCGAACATTGGAGTAAGGGAAAGGGTTTATTGGGGAACGCCCAACAGACCTTCGAAGGGGTGGCGAAGGAAAAAGAGAAGGAGACTAAGAGAAAGAGACAGAGAGGAGGGAGAAGAGAGACGAGAGGAGAGGAGAGGAGCCAAGAGAGGCCAAGAGAGTGCAGGAGAGAAGGACCAAGAGCCAAGAGCCAAGAGAGAAGAACCAAGAGAGCACATGTTCAGGAACAGGCCCTTTTAAAACTTTGCCCAAGGGTGGGCAGGGAAGCAGGAGCAGTGAATCCCATTAGGATGGGGGTGGAGCCTGGCTTAGGTAGCTGGGCCATGTGGCCACCTGGCTAAAACTGCACCAGTTTCCTAACATATATAATAATATACCAAATAACCTTGTGAGAATAAAGCCTATTGTTTCAATAGGTCAACAGTTATTTTTAAATTTATATGTTGAGAGACAAATAGAGAAGAACACAGAGAGTGCCATTGCTGATTCTCTTCTGAAATGTCCATAATAATCAGAGGTGGACCATGACTAAATTGAGAGCTTAGACTCAGTCCATGTCTCCTACATGGTTGTAGGAACCTGGTTTTAGAGCCATCACTTGCCACTTCCCAACAGAAATCTTTAGCAGGAAGCTACATGTCAGAGTAGAGCTGGAACTCAAACCCATGTGTTAATTTCTAGAATAAGTGCTTACTCTGAAAATATTATTTGTAGCATTTTTATACATTTTGTCTAACTACATCTTAGAAATGTGGAAGCAATGAATACTCCCAATGGTTTTATACGAGTGGTTTTTTTTGTTTGTTTTATCACTGGGAAATGTTATTCCTGCTTTGTTGTTTCTTTGTTAATTCCCTGTATGTTTGTATCACATAATTTCTTAATTTTATGTGGCAAAGTAGTTTTCATATAATTTCTCTAACTATTTTTATTTTAAAAAAAGATCTGTACATCCAAAAATATTGGCACAAGATTTTCCTTGTGGAATCATAGTAAAAAATGTTAGCATTTCATCAATTACATTTTGTCCCAGAGGGAGAGAGACAGAGAGAAAAAAATCAACAGATACAAACAGACAGAGAGATAGACATCTCCCACAAACATGCTGACTCCTCAAATGCCTACAATAGTCCAGATGAGGATCAGCTCAGATGAGAAGTCAATCCAGGTACCCTACTTGAGTCATCACTTGCTGCTACTCTGAGTGCTCCTAAACAGGAAACTGAAATCAGGGGCTAGAGTGGGAGTTAAACTCAACCTTTCACCATGGAATGCAGGCACATCAACTGCTAGGACAGTGCCCACTTTTTAATTTTAACTTGTCTATTTGCTCAAATGGAAAATCCTTTTAAAAATATTTCAGAGGGGCCAGCACTGTGGAATAGTGGGCCAAGCCACCTCCTGTAGTGCTGGCATCCCATATGGGTGCCAGTTCATGTCCTGGCTGCTCTTCTTGCAATACAGCTCTTTGCTATGGCCTGGGAAAGCAGTAGAAGATGTCCCAAGTGATTGGGTCCCTGTACCCATATAGGAGACCCTAGGGAGCTCTTGGCTTTGAAATAGCACATGTCTGGCCACTATAGACTTTTAGAGAGTGAGCAAATGGATGGCAGACTTTTCATTTCTCCCTCACCCATACATAACTCTACCTTTCAAATAAAAAAATAAAATATGTAAAAATGATTTTAGAATAATATTTTAAAAATTATTGTAATTATATTTATTTTTGAGACATGGTAGAATAAGGGAACATGAAGTTATCTTTTCCATCTTTTTTTTGACAGGCAGAGTGGACAGTGAGAGAGAGAGACAGGTCTTCCTTTGCCATTGGTCCACCCTCCAATGGCCGCCGCGGCTGGCCCACCACGCTGATCCTATGGCAGGAGCCAGGTACTTATCCTGGTCTCCCATGGGATGCAGGGCCCGAGGACTTGGGCCATCCTCCACTGCACTCCCTGGCCACAGCAGAGAGCTGGCCTGGAAGAGGGGCAAACAGGAAAGAATCCGGCGCCCCGACTGGGACTAGAACCTGGTGTGCCGGCGCCGCTAGGCAAAGGATTAGCCTAGTGAGCCGCAGCGCTGGCCTCGCTTTTCCATCTTAAAAATTAAAATAGGCTGGTGCTGTGGCTCACTAGGCTAATCCTCTGCCTGCGGCACTGGCACAGCAGGTTCTAGTCCCGATCGGGGTGCTGGATTCTGTCCCGGTTGCCCCTCTTCCAGGCCAGCTCTCTGCTATGGCCCGAGAGTGCAGTGGAGGATGGCCCAAGTACCTGGGCCCTGCACCCGCATGGGAGACCAGGAGAAGCACCTGGCTCCTGGCTTCGAATCAGCACAGTGTGCCGGCCTCAGCGTGCCTGCCACGGCGGCCATTGGAGAGTGAACCAACGGTAAAGAAGACCTTTCTCTCTCTCTCTCTCTCACTGTCCACTCTGCGTGTCAAAAAAAAAAATTAAAATGCTTTCAGCAATAACTGTATGTATTTATCAGTTATAATGTATAATTCAGCAAAGGTAACCATGTGTACTGGTAAAATCAGAGATACTGTCATTTTTTCACTTTTTCCTTTACTTTATGATTGCAGCCTATTATAACCTCTCTTCTGTTTGCTTAGAGAATATCTAGTAGTTTATTGTGAACTATTGTCACCCCACTCTGTTGGGTAACACTAGAAACATATTCCTTCAACTTGTGATTTGATGCCCATTATCCAGTCTTCTTCTAATCTCCCACACATACTTAGCATTCTACAGTCATCATTATTATGTGTAAGATTGATTTTTTAGATTCTACACCTGTAAGAGAAAACGTAGTATTTGTCTTTGTGTGTGTTTCAACTATTTAATTAATACCATGTTTTCCAAGTCCATCTATTTTGCTGAAAATGACAGAATTTTATTCCTTTTATAATCAAATAATATTCCATTGTGAATATATACTATATTTTCTTTATGCATTCATCTGATGATAGACATTTTGGTTTATTCCATATCTTGCTATTGTGAACAGTGCTACAATACATAGGGGAGTTCAGTTATCTTTCCTATAGAATTATTTCATATCTTTTGGGTATCTACCTAGCTGATTCTTTTTACTACAAAATAATAAGCAAATAAACACTAGAATCAGCTGATGCCATGGCTCACTAGGCTAATCCTCCACCTGCAGCGCCAGGACCCCAGGTTCTAGTCCTGGTTGGGGTGCCGGTTCTGTCCTGGTTGCTCCTCTTCCAGTCCAGCTCTCTGCTGTGGCCCGGGAAGGCAGTGGAGAATGGTCCAGGTCCTCGGGCCCTGCGCCCACATGGGAGACAGGGAGAAGCACCTGACTCCTGGCTTTGGATCGGTACAGCACGCTGGCCATGGTGGCCATTTTGGGGGTGAACCAATGGCAAAGGAAGACCTTTCTGTCTCTCTCTCTCTCTCTCACACTAACTCTGCCTGTCAAAAAATACAAAAATAAATAAAATTTAAATAAATACTAGAACCATGAGCTACCCATTTATTTTATTTGTTTGGCAGAAATGTTGAGTTTTACCTGCACATTCACACATTGGAACATTCATATTAAATTGCAGGTTTAACAATGGGGTTTTAGGATGAATATTGTGATTCAGTGAATTAAGTGGTTACTTGAGGCTTCCACATCCTGTATCAGATTGCTTGGTTTGGAATCCCACCTCTAATTCTGATCCAGCTTCCTGCTAGTGTACACTCTTGGAGACAGCAAAGATGGTCAAGTACTTGGGACACTGCCATGCAGCTGAGAGACTCAGATGGAATTCTTTGTTCCTGGCATTGGCCAGGCCAGGCCCAGACAATTATAGACATCTGTGGAGAGAACTAGTGGATAAAAGTTTTCCCTCCATGCCTCGACTTTTGTATCTGTAACTGCCTTTTAAATAAATACATCTTTTTTTAAAGATTTATTTTATTTATTTGAAATATAGAGTTACAAAGAGAGGTAGAGACAGAGAGAGAGAGAGAGATCTTCCATGCACTGGTTCAATCCCCAAATGGCCACAACAACTGGAGCTGTGCTGATCTGAAGCCAGGATCCAGGTGCTTCCTCCAGGTCTCCCACGTGGGTGCAGGGGCCCAAGCACTCTGGCTATCTTCTACTGCTTTCCCAGGCCACAGCAGAGAGTTGGATTGGAAGAGGAGCAGCCATGACAAGAACCGGCGCCCATATGGGATGCCAGCACTGCAGGCCAGGGCTTTAACCTCCTGTGCCACAGCACCAGCCCCCAAATAAATACATATTTAAAAATAAGTGGGGTCTGACCATGCTGGATCCATAATCCCACGGGATGACAATTGACTGTAGCTAGATAGCTGCTATTTCTTTTAGACTTAAGCATTTGCTAATTCACCACACTCATTATTGTATTCTAATAGGTCCTCTTCCATCCTCCACGCTGTTTGCCTCAGCACAGTTATCACTGAGTGGGAATTCTGTCAAGTAATAAATTGTCATGGATAGTCACAGAGAAGACTTATCAGGACTAATGGCTTCTTGATTCCTTAGGAAACTATGTTATTGCCATTCTCAGGAAGAAATGGGTTCTAAAACATGTTGAGCTTAAGGGACGATTATTCTTGGAGGGCCAATATTTTTGATGTATATGTGGGGGATCAGAATTGTGAGGTGCATTTCATGAAAACTGGAAGTTATGGGAATGTTGGGCCTGCAAAATAGCATTGGTAATGAAAATGTGTCTTAACATTTAGAATATCTTAAATTCAGTGGCTTAGAAGAAACTGCTTTGTATAATATGCTTTGTATAATATTAATTTTTGTAATGAATTAAGGATAGATAATTGATAGTCTACCTTATGGTAAGATCTCATTAATGGGGAGTTGAGGATTAATTGGAGAGGGAGAAACAACTCAAACTGCCTGAAAAGGCTAAATAGAGCTCATTGAATATGAGGCAGGAAACAGTCCTCCATTTGCGTAGGTCAAAGATGGTTTGAAAATGCACGACCAGGTGCTCCATTGCCATGTGGAAAAAGGCTTTGTTCCCCAGGTGAACTACCACCTACTCTCCAGCCTCAGCCTCTGTAGCATGCCTGCCCTACCCCACAGTGTCTAAGTACAGCTCCAGAGATCTTTGCCCACACTGCTGCCACAGGAAGGGTTGGGAGAATCGGGGGGTCACTGGAAAAGGCCAGGTCTAGCTTGCCCTTGGGTTGATCCACTACCTATTTCTAGTCCAGCTCTGATTGACAGTCATCATCTTTAGTGTTAGCCATGGCCATGTCTCATGATGGGTCCAGGCTTGCACACTGTTACATGGCTGCTTCACTACCACCCACTCAGAATATATTCCACTCATTCTGGCATTAGCTGGAGGCTCCATTCATGCTCAGGCTCATGCTCTGGCCCCAACTGACTTGAGTAGGAAGCTGTGATACACACTTCTAACACCCCCATGGGACAGGCCCTAGAGTTAATTTTATAAAAAAATGATTCTGAAACTTTGGACTTTAGGATTCCTTCATACTATTAAAACCAATTGCAAATACCAATGAGCTTATTTAACTGAGTTGTTTCATGTATATTTTGTAAATATTATATCTGAATAAGTTAAATACAAGCATACACATTTTTTTTTTGCATTTCCATACCCATTACAGAAATCATGATTAACCAACTGAGTTAATGGTGTTGTGGTACCCACAAACCTTACCTAGGTTTCAAAATGATCAACCTAAATTGTGATCACACAATTCCTGGAGTTCATGTTACACTATGGGGGGGGTGGTGGTGAAATACTACCATTGTTAAATGTTCTTTGCATATTTATTATAATTCTCTTGAAAATGCCTGGCAGAGTTTTTTTTTTTTTTTCTTTTTCGACAGGCAGAGTGGACAGTGAGAGAGAGGAGAGACAGAGAGAAAGGTCTTCCTTTTGCCATTGGTTCACCCTCCAATGGCCGCCGTGGCCGGTGCACCACGCTGATCCGAAGCCAGGAGCCAGGTGCTCATCCTGGTCTCCCATGGGGTGCAGGGCCCAAGCACTTGGGCCATCCTCCACTGCACTCCCAGGCCACAGCAGAGAGCTGGCCTGGAAGAGGGGCAACCGGGACAGAATCTGGCGCCCCGACTGGGACTAGAACCCAGTATGCCGGCACCGCAAGGCGGAGGATTAGCCTGAGCTGCAGCACCGGCCGCCTGGTAGAGTTTTAAACAGACATGACATTTCACAACACCATCAAAAGATGTTAAAGATTTCTATGATGAAAGTTATAAAACATTAAAGAAAGAAGTAGAAGAAGACACAAGTAATGGAAAAATCTTCCATGTTCATGACTTGGAAGAATCAATATCATCAAAATGCACATTCTTCCAAAACCAATTTACAGAGTCAGTGAGATACCATTCAAAATACCAAAGGCATTCTCAGATCTAGAAAAAAATGATGCTGATATTCTTATGGAGGCACTGGAGACTTAGAATAGTGAAGTGAATCATATACAACAAAAACAAAGCCAGAGGCATCACAATACAAGATTTCAAGACATACTACAGGGCAGTTATAATCAAAACAGCCTGAAAATGGTACAAAAACAAATGATAGACCAATAGAACACAACAGAAACACCAGAAATTAATACAAACATCTATAACCAACTTATATTTGATCAAGAAGCTAAGGCCAATCCCTGGAGCAGGGACAGTCTATTCAACAAATGGTGCTGGAAAAACTGGATTTCGACATGCAGAAGTATGAAATAAAACCCCTACATTACCTCTTACACAATAAGGCATTCAACATGGATTAAATATCTAAATCTATATCCCTACACAATCGAATTATTAGAGAACATTGGAGAAACCCTGCAGGATATTGGCAGAGGCAAAGATTTCTTGGAAAATACCCAGAGGCACAGGCAGTCAAAGCCAGAATTAATAATTGGGATTACATCAAATTGAGAAGTTTCTGTACTTTAAAAGAAACAGTCAAGAAAATGAAGAGGCAACCGACAGAATGGGAGAAAATATTTGTAAATTATGCAACTGATGAAGGATAAATAACCATAATCTATAAAGAGATCCAGAAACTCCACAGTAACAAAATAAACAACCCAGTTAAGAGATGGGCCAAGGACTTGAACAGATATTTTTCAAAAGAGGAAATCCAGGGTCCGGCACTGTGGCTCACTTGGCTAATCCTCCACCTGTGGTTCCAACATTCCATATGGGCACCGGGTTCTAGTCCTGGTTGCTCCTCTCCCAGTCCAGCTCTCTGCTGTGGCCAGGGAAGGCAGTGGAGGATGGCCCACGTACTTGGGCCCCTTCACCTGCATGAGAGACCAGGAGAAAGCAGCTGGCTCCTGGCTTCGGATTGGCGCAGCGCACCAGCTGTAGTGACCATTTTGGGGGGTGAGCCAATGGAAGGAAGACCTTTCTCTCTGTCTCTCTCTCTCACTGTCAAAAAAAAGAGAGATTTATTTGTTTATTTGAAAGGCAGAGTTACACAGAGAGAGGAGAGGCAGAAAGAGAGAGGGAGAGAGATCTCCCATCCACTGATTCACTCCCCAATTGGCTGCAATGGACAGAGCTGTGCCAGTCCAAAGCCAGGAGCTTCTTCAAGTTCTCCCACACAAATGCAGAGGCCAAAGGCTTTGGGCCATTTCTACTGCTTTCCCAGGCCATAGCAGCAGAGAGCTGGGTTGGAATAGGAGCAGCGGAGATTAGAATCGGCACACTTATGGGATGCCGACGCTTCAGGCCAGGGCATTAACCCGCTGTGCCACAGCTCTGGCTCCGAACAATTCTTATATAATATCTTCAAAGCTGTATCTACACAGTCTATCACTGTACTTAATTAATAATAGTTCATAAGAAATATTGAAAGTAAAATATTACTTCAAAATAAAAATATAATCCATTTTAGTTCTAGAACTCTCCATTTACCAATTGCACCTTATGTGTTCTGCTTAATGTAGCATCCTTAGTCAATCATATTGTCTTCATCAAAATAATAAACCATAGGATATTTTTCATCTTTCTTATCCCTTCTCTTACTACCTGTGGAATGAATAATTTTATAGGTGTTTTCAATTGCCTTCTAGAATAGTGACTATAAGCCATAAATCTGAAATTATTGAACTATCCAAAGACTGGTTTCTCTTATTTCTTCTTGAGTTTAGGAGATCCAAAAAGCAGGACATTTAAAACCAAAGACACAGAATACTTAAAATCAAGTACCTAAATGCATCTCCTTAACACAGGAGGATGTGAAAAGAAAAATAAAAGCAATCATAAGTAATTTACACAGCTCATGGAGATCATTTCAGTTTTGTTATTGGGAAGATTCATAAAATAATGATCAGATGCTAGTTTTCCAAGGACTCTCATATAGTATTTTTCTTTTCTTAGATTTTTTCTTTTCAAAATTTATTTGAAAGACAGAGTTACTGAGGGATATGGAAGAGACACAGATCTTCCATCCACTGGTGCATTCCCCAAGTGGCTCTAATGGCCAGGGATGTACCAGGCCAAAGCCAGGAGACTAGGGCTTTTTCTGGATCTGCTACCTTGGGTCAGGGGTCCAAGCAATTAGTCCATCTTCTGCTGTTTTCTCAGGTGCATGAGCAGGGAGCTGTACTAGAAGTGGATCACTTAGGTCTTGAATTGGCACCCATAAGTGAGGATGGCATTAGCTTGGCTGTTTAATCCTTTTCACTACAACTCTGGCTCCTTCTGCATTTTTCTTTAATATAAATTCATTCTATAGTAGGTACTGACAATTTTTACTCTAAATATTTATGGATATATTTCCTCAATCCAGGTGTGTTTTATCCTTCTTTTCCACTCTAGTCTCTTTTACATATCTCACTCCATATACCATATGCCCTCATTCAGAATTTATACCAACATATTTTCAATGAAAATATGACAATTAGCCCTTATTTAAAACCTTAATTTTGAAGCATCTCGACATTATGTGTTATGCTTTAAAAATCCATCTTAGTCCTTCATCTTAGTCCTTTCCTGTCTGCCTATTGCTTTGACATTACTGATTTGTTTGCTGATGCCCTTCTCAGCAATATCTGTATTTTATTTTATTTCACCCACATGTAAACTTATGTTCCATTTAATATTATACAAACATTTAAACTTAAAGAAGGAAATGAAAATAGGCACCTTTTATAAATGTGAGGTAAAAGAATTCAAATTTAAGAATTTGCTTTTATTTTATTGAATCTAATTTATTTGACTTCTAATATTGAAAAAATGTTTTTCTCTTCTCCAGTTAGTAACCTTTAGAAAATGTGCCTGCTGCTGCGCGGATCAATAGGCTAATCCTCCGCCTGTGGCACCTGCACACCGGGTTCTAGTCCCGGTCAGGGTGCCGGATTCTGTCCTGGTTGCACTTCTTCCAGTCCAGCTCTCTGCTGTGGCCCAGAAGTGCAGTGGAGGATGGCCCAAGAGCTTGGGCCCTGCACCTGCATGGGAGACCAGTAGAAGCACCTGGCTCCTGGCTTTAGATCAGCATGGTGCGCTGGCCACAGCATGCCAGCAGCAGTGACCATTGGAGGGTGAACCAATGGCAAAGGAAGACCTTTCTCTCTCTCTCTCTCACTGTCCACTCTGCCTGTCAAAATAAAAAAAAAAGAAAGAAAATGTGCCCAAGTGAATTGTGAATATTCATTATTTATGATATGGTGAAGTAAAGTATCTTAAAATGAAGAAACCATTATTTCTATCCTAAAACTTCTACTGATTTAAGCAATAATATTATGTGTGTATATTAGGGAAAAGGAAAATGCAAATAAGCAGAAGAAATAAGGCATTCATAGCCCTACCACTGAGAAACTTTCTATTTTAATCCTTCATGATTCTTACTTCTGTATCTTCTTCTGTGAATATAATTGCTGTGGTGCAGCTTCAGTTTCTTCTTTCTTTTCTAGATTCAAAACATGAAAATGAAGTTTGAATAAGAGATTAATGTAACAGTAGTAATAGCAACAGGTTAAAAGTACAAAGATGGGAAAGGTTGTCAGAAAAATGTTATTTCAAAAGTAATCTAAGCTAAAGCTCAGCATTAAAGCCAAAACAGAGCAAAACAATAAATGCCCTATGCAGTTAATATGCCAATACTTGTATCTTTAAACATGTCAGTGCTACAACTAAAGTTGGATATAGATCAAGAAGACATTGTAACTGCAGTTATTTGTTTGATTACATAAATCAAGGAAGAGCATACTGATAGTCCTGTTCCAGGCTCATACTCCCTTGTCCATGAATTCAAATCTAAAAGACCCTGAAAATGTGAGGCTCTGACACAATGGTTAAGATGTCACTTGGGAACCCACAGCCCATACGCAGAATTCCTGAGCTCAATCCTGCCTTCAGTTCCAGCTTCCTACTAACATGTGGCAGGTGATGCATTAAGTGCTTGGCTCCCTGCCATACACTTATGAGACTCAGTGAGTTCCAGTTCCTGGCTTCATCTTAGCTCAGCCCATTCCCAGCTGTGATGGGTAGTCAGGACTGAAGCAGAAGATGGAAGGTCTCTGTAAATCTCTCTCTCTCTCTCTCTCTCTCTCTCTCTCTCTCTCTCTCTCTCTCTCTCTCTTCCTCTCTCAAATAAAATGAAAGTAAATTAATGGTTAAATCCCTGAAAAGCTAGTTTTTCAAATAACTTAGTGATGAAATTGCCCTCCAAATGATCTGATATGAGGATAGATGTAGTTCTATTGATCCCACTTCATATGAATATTATGCATTGCTAAAAAAGACCAGTGTGCTTGGCTGTAGACAAATACCTCTGTCTCCACTTGAGGTTAGACATAATTTATGTTATTCAATTTTTGCTGCCTTTCCAAATAATAAATAATCATTTTATTATATTTTTAAAGATTTATTTATTTATTTGAAAGGTAGAGTTACAGATAGAGGGAGTTACACACACATACACACACACACACACACACACACATAATGATAGGGAAAAGGAGAGAGGAAGACAGGGAGAAAGGAATAGAAGGAAAGTGGGGAGAAAAAGAGAAAGGGATAGAATCTTCTATCCACGGATTCATTCCCCTAAATGACCATAGATGCCAGAGCTGGGCCAGGCCAAAGCCTGGAACACTATCTGGGTTTCCATGTGAGAGTAATATGGACCCAAATATTTGGTCCATCCTCCAATCTTTTTGCAGATGCCTTATGAAGGAGCTGAGTGGAAATGAAGCAAGTGCTCTCAAAATAGATGTCATATATAACCCTGGCATTGTAGGACATGGTTTAACCTGGTGCAATACATCAGCTCAAATTAATAGATTTTAAAAGAACTGTTTGACAATTTTGATGGCTGAAAAAACAAAAAGAATAATATTATTTCATAATCAATGGAAATTATATGAAACAAACTTGAATGATCATAAGGTTTTATTGGTTGAGGCAAGTGCTATGGCACTTTAATCCCATATGGGCCAAAGTTCTAATCTTGGCTGCTCCTCTTCCAATCCAGCTCTCTGCTATGGCCTAGTAGAGCAGCAGAGGATGATCCAAGTACTTGGGCCCATGCACCCATATGGAAGACCCAGAAGAAGCTCCTGGCTCCTGGCTTCAGATTGGCACAGCTCTGGCCATTGCAGTCATTTGGGGGGTGAATCAGTGGAAGGAAGACCTTTCCCTCTATCTCTCCCTGTCTTTTTCTGTAACTCTGCCACTCAAATAAATAAATAAAATATTTAAAAATGTTTAATTGACATATGACCACCCATTCATTGTCTATCATCCCTGAGACCAGAGTTGAATAGTTGTGATAGACACTAAATTGGCATACATGTCTCAAACATTTGCTTCACTATTTTCCCATCTCTCCAAAATATCATTACCTTTTTAGCATTCCACAGTACTGTTTTGTGTGAAATAAGTTGAATGAAGTACTCTGTGCTTTAATTCTATAACAGGACAAATGAACTCTCACCATTCTTTGGTTGCATCATGGATTTATTTCTCCGTACCCAAGCACTCACACCATCCACTTTCCCTGGAGCACCCCTCTCTTGTGCATTCAGAAACTCCTGGTCATCTTTCAGAATCTCATCCAAATCCCACCTTCCTAGAGTTTCTTTGAGTCCTCTAGGCAGAATCAGCACCTACACCCTGCTTCCACAGTGCTGCAGATGGGCCTCTAGTGTTTCTGTGAGGAGCCAGGGTGAAGGAAAGGCATTCATATCTTCACATACCGTGTAGTAACCCTTGCCCCTCTGCTCTCTCCATGCATGCACCTTCCTCTCTGGTCTCATCAGCATGTGAAGTCATTGTTTTAGCAAAAAAATGAGTGAGATGGGATGGGAACATTCATTGCAGTGATCTGGTAAGCCTCAGTTTCACTCAGAAAATAAGATGCTCCAGATCCCCCAAAGCACTGGATATGTCCATTATAGAATTTTCACATTTCTTTTTTCATTTCATTGCCTTTGTTAGACCAAGCTCCTAAAACAAGGGAAGAAGTTTTTTCTCTCTTTACAGCTCTCATTTCAAAAGGCAGGCATATTCCACAGACTTTGGGAGAATTGCATTGAATGAGGTACTTTTACTGCCATGGTTCTGAAATCATGCTACTATCTTGGCAATAGGGAAAGACAACCTATGACTTCATATAGATCAATGTTGATAAATAATGAGACAGGGCACGAAAATCTTTAAGGATAGTGATTTTCAAACTTTAGTGCGCTTAGGATCCACACACAGAAATGGTCCAATAGGCAGATTTCAGAACCTCACCCCAAGCATTCTGAATTGTAAAAGCATGACATCCAGAAATACACTTGCTGGTCAGCTTGAATCTTATAACTCAAGTAGTCATAGACTGTACTGTTTGGGGACCCAGAGACATGTTGCCCATTTAGTTTAGGGATTCACATAGACACACTCCTTCCTAGGATATTCTTAGGTACATATAAGGATATCTTGCTTTGGGATAGCTTTAAGTTAAAGGAAACTCATTCAGGAGATAAATTAGATATCACTTATATTGCAAACTGATGTTCACTGTATGAAAAGATCTGCTACAGGTGGCCATTGAAAGATCCAGAAACCCCTGATAGCTTTCAAAATTGTATGTTATTTTAAATATGATTTACACTCAAGTTTTCTGGAACATTGCTGTTGTTATGTTTCTTAAAATTTATGCTCATATGCAAATTCCCCAAAAATGTAACATCACACCCCTGGTAACTTTTTAAAAATTTAAGATATCACAATGGTAGTTTATCACATTTCATTTGATTATTATATCAACAGGGTTTCTAGGTCATCACAATTGATTATGAGAAAACAATGGTAGCATACGGCATCACAAAGTTTAGAGATTCACAATAGATTTTGATTTCACATTTTTTATAACATAATTGGTTATAACACCATAATAGTTTTATGGCATCACAGTGGAAGTTTATAACATCACGATGATAGTTTATGATGTCACAATCATTACATCACAATGGCATATTCATGATGTCACAATGGCATTTATGGCTTCAAAGTTCAATTAACAACATTTGCATCTTTATGAAATCACAATTATATATGTATCATGGTATAAATCACAATATTGTCATGACAGTGGCTTTCATGACATCACAATTTAATGTGACATCACAATGGTGATCTATGGAATCATGGTTATGACATCACAATGCTAGGTTTATGATTTCAATGATATTTTTAACTTCATAGTTGATTATGACATCACAATGGTTGGTTAGTGACATAACAATTGCCAGTTTATTGCATCATAATATTGATTTATAGCAAAACAGTGGTTTTTGTAATATTACAATTGATTATCATATCACAATGACAATTTACCACATCATACTTGATTATAACTTTTAAAAAGTAGATTTCTGACCTCACAATGGTTTCTATGAGTACAGAATTGACTATGGCATCACAATGGTAGCTTTATAACATCATAATGTTTTATTGACATCAGAATTGATTATAATGTCAGAATGATAGGCTGATAACATCACAGTGGCTTTTAAGACTTCAATATAAATAATTACATCACAATGGTAGTTTATCATATTCTAGTTGAATTTTTGGCATTTTATGACATCACAATTGATTATGACATAACAATGGAACATTTATGACAACACAATGGTACGTTATGCCATTGCAATATTGGTTAACAGGATCACAATAGATTTTATGACATCACAGCTGGATATAACATGATAATGGTGGTTTATAACATCACAATTTATGCAACATCACAATGGTTTATACAGAATAACAATTGCTTATGATATCACAAACTGATTATGGCTTCATATTGGTAGATGTATGACATCACAATGGTTTTATGAGTTAACTGATTATGAAAGCAAATTGTAAGTGTATGATATAACAGTGTGGTTGATTAGGAAATTACAAGAATTTTTCTGAAAACAATTTGTTAAGACATAACAATGGTAGCTTTATGTCATTTACAACATGTTGTGATTATTACCTCACAATGGTCATTTTATGACATCACAATGATTTTTATTGCTTCAATATTTCATCATGACTATACAATGTTTGACCTATGACATCACTATTACATATTTATTGCAGCACATCAGTATCTGACATCAAAATATTTTTGATAATATCAGAATTGATTATAACATCAATATTGTAGCTTCTGACATCACAATTGTTTGTGTCTTCACAATACTTGCTAATGACATAGTAATTGACTGAGACATCATAATTATAGGTTTACGATATGCCAATGGTTTTTATGAATTCAAAATTGAATATGACATCATAATGGTTAGTTTATGGGATCACAATTATGATGTCATAATGATAAGTGTTTGATGTGCCAATTATTTTATTTTATTTTATTTTATTTTTATTTTTTCTTGACAGGCAGAGTGGACAGTGAGAGAGAGACAGAGAGAGAAAGGTCTTCCTTTGCCGTTGGTTCACCCTCCAATGGCCGCCGCGGCCGGCGCGCTGCGGCTGGCGCACCGCGCTGATCCGATGGCAGGAGCCAGGAGCCAGGTGCTTTTCCTGGTCTCCCATGGGGTGCAGGGCCCAAGCACCTGGGCCATCCTCCACTGCACTCCCTGGCCACAGCAGAGGGCTGGCTTGGAAGAGGGGCAACCGGGACAGAATCCGGTGCCCCGACCGGGACTAGAACCCGGTGTGCCGGCGCCGCTAGGCGGAGGATTAGCCTAGTGAGCCGCGGCGCCGGCCGATGTGCCAATTATTTTAGACTTCACAATTACTTATGCCACCACAGTGGTAGCTTTATGAGATCACATGGTCATCATGACATCACTAGGGTTGTTTATGACATCATAATTGATCATAATGCCACAATGGTAGTTTTATGACATCAGAATAGTTGGTTTGTATCATAAGCATTCTATGACATCACAATTTATTATGACACAACAAATGTAAGTTTGTTACAGCACAATATTTTATGCCATCACAATACTGATCTATGAAATCATAGGTGTTTTATGACATCACTACTGATTATGGTATCACAATGGTAGCTTATGACACCTTAATTGATTAGGATGGCACAACAGTGAATTTATAATTTCACAATGGCTTTTATGACTTGACAGTTGATTATAACATCACAGTGATTGCTTTATGATATCACAATGGTGGTTTATCAAATTCTGATTGATTATAATATCACAAGGGTTTTGATTATGTCACAATTGATTATGTTATAACATTTATAATTTTATAAAATTACAGATTTTACATATCACAATAGAGTTAAGCACAATAATTTTCATGATATCAGTTGACTACAACATGATGGTAGTGGTTAGTGACATGAAAATTTATTATGACATGAGGATATTCATAGCATCACAATATTGATTTATGACATAATAATAGTTTTTTGGCCTCATAATTGATTGATTCCAATATTGCATGGAGCTTCATAATATAATTTATTATGATGTCACAATGGTCAGTTTATTATAACCCAAATGATTCAATGACTTCTCAGTTGATTATGAGATCACATTGGTAGTTTTATAACATCAAAATGATATTTATGATACAACTATAGTTTTCATGATATCAAAATTCATTATTACAACACAGTGGTAGCTTATGACACCACAATTGTTTTTACAATTCCCTGATCATTATGACATCACCATAGTAAACTTATAGTCATGTTTTTTGTCATCAGAATGGTGGATTATGACATAGTAAGTGATTATGACTCTATAATGGCATGTTTATAATGCCAGTGATTTTTTTATGATTTCACAATTGATCATGACATTGAAATGATAATTTTATGATATGACAATTATGGTTTATTATATTTCAGTTGATTATGATATCACAAGAGTTTTTCAACCTCACACTTGATTAATAAATAGCAATGGTAGCTTTATTTTATGTCATCTTAACATTGGTCTATGAAATCACAATGGTGTTTTTGATATCAGAATGGAATATAATATAATAGTGGCTTATAACATCACAATTGATTATGACATCCAAATCTACCACATAATGTAAGATTATGATACACCAAAGGTTTTTTACTAGGCAATTGATTTTGAAATCAACATGATTTCAAATCACAATAGATTTTGACATCACAATGGTGTTTATGACATCATAATTGATAATGACATTGCAATATTAGGCTTATGATATAACAATGGTTGTTTGTTACCTCCCAATAAATTATGACATCAAGGGGTCTTTACATCACAAACTTTTGTGATATAACAATGGTAGCTTTATCATATTACAATGGATTTTTTTAAGATTTATATTATTTATTTGAAAGACAGAGTTGGCCGGTGCCATGGCTCAATAGGCTAATCCTCCACCTGCGGCACCGGCACACCGGGTTCTAGTCCCAGTTGGGGTGCTGGATTCTGTCCCTGTTGCTCCTCTTCCTTTCCAGCTCTCTGCTGTGGCCCAGGAGTGCAGCGGAGGTTGGCCCAAGTCCTTGGGTCCTGCACCCACATAGGACACTAGGAGAAGCACTTGGCTCCTGGCTTTGGATCAGCATGGTGCGCCGGCTGCAGCAGCCATTAGGGGGTGAATCAACAGAAAAAGGAAGACCTTTCTCTCTGTCTCTCTCTCACTGTCCACTCTGCCTGTGGAAAAAAAAAGAAAGAGTTACACAGAGAGAGACAGAGAGGTCTTCCATGTGCTGGTTCATTTCCCAGATGGCTGCAACAGCCAGAACTGCATCAATCTGAAGTCAGGAGCCAGGAGCTTCCTCCAGGTCTCCTATGTGGGTGTGGGGGCCCCACGACTTGGGCCGTCTTCCACTGCTATCCCAGGCCATAGCAGAGAGCTGGATCAGAAGTGGAGCAGCTGGGACTAGATCTGGTGTCCATATGGGACGCCAGCACTGCAGGTGGTGGCTTTAACCTGCTGTACCACAGTGCCAGCCCCATAAAAATGGATTTTTATGACATTGCAACAGACTTCAAGATAATAGTTATTTAAGGTGATGTCACAATTGATTTAAAAATCCTAATGGTGGTTTATGAGATGAAAACTGATTATCACATAGTTATGGCTGCTTTATGACAACAAAATAGTTTTATGACATCACAATTAACTATGAAATCACAATGGTGGTTGATTACTTTATAGATTATGATGTAACAATTTTAATGCATCTGCAATTGATTGTGGCATATATTACATCACAAGTGTGAATTATGATATCACAGTATTGTTTTATGTCATGGCAATCATTATTGTGACATTAAAATTTTGACATCAATGGCATCACCATGGTTTTCATGTCATAACGTTGATTTTTGAAATTGAAAAGATTTTTGTGATAACATAATTGATTATAGCATCCTGTTGGTAGTTTATGACATCACCATTATGACATCATAATGATAGGTTTATGGTGTAACATTTGACTTATAATTTCACAATTGATTATGACAGAACAACTGTAGTTTTTGATAGCACAATTATGGTGTATCACATCTGAATTGATTGTGACATCACATAAATTTTTAGTCTATCACAATTGATTGTGACATAGTAATGGTAGCTTATGATGTCACCATGTTTTTGTATAGTCACAATTGATTTTGACCTCTCAATGGTTTTTATGCCATCACAGTCCATAACACCATAATGGCAGCTTTATGACATCATAATGGAAGTCTATGACATCACAATTGGGTATGCCATCACAATTGAACTGATAACAGATTTGTAACTTTGGAATTCATTATGACAGCACAATGGTTAATGATGGTTATGACATCATTATAGTACTTCATGGAATCAGAGTATTTGGCATCATAATTGTTTCCTGATATCACAATTGATTATTACATCACAGTGCTGGTTAATAAATTCACAATTAATTCTGCCATACAATGTTGATTTATGACATAACCATGTTAATATATGACACTATTTTTGACTATGATGTCTAATGATAAAATCATTGCCTCACAGTGGTATAATGAATTCACAATATAGTTTATGACATCATGTCTATATGACAACACAATTTATTATAACATCATAATTATAATTTATGACATAAAAATGATTATGAAGACTCAATAGTGTGATTATGATGCCACAATACTTTGGGTGACCTCACAGTGATTATGTATTCACAATGGTTGATTTATATCACAATCATGGTTTATTAAATCACAATTGAGTATAATACCAGAAGGGTATTTGTATAACAATTGATTCAGACTTAACAATGATAGCTTACGACATCACAATGTTTTATGATATCAAAATATTTTTTAAAATCAGTGATTTTTGACATCACAGTCATAATATCATGACAGTTTTATTACTACAGAATTATTGGTTAATGACATCACAATAGTGTATTAATTGTACCACAATACTTGTATACGATGTCTCTATGGCTCTCATGGAATCACAACTGGCTATAAATTCATACTGGTGGTTTTATGACATGCCAACTGATTATGCCATCACAAGAGTGGGTTATGCATCACAATTGATTATGATATAACAATTGTGGGTTTATGATGCCGTAGTGCGTTTGTGATTTTAAACTTGATTGTGACATCATAGCATTAGATTTATGACATCACCATGTTGGTTAATGGTATCGAAATATCAGTTTATGGACTCAAAATGGATTTTATGCCATAACAGTTGAATATAATATCACAATGGTGTTTTACCTCTTTTTTTTTAAGATTCATTCATTTATTTGAAAGTCAGTTACACAGAGAGATGAGAGGCAGAGAGTGTGAGAGAGGTCTTCCACCCACTAGTTCACTCCCCAATTGGTCACAATGGCTGGAGCTGTGCCAATCTGAAGCCAGGAGCCGGGAGCTTCTTCTGGGTCTCCTACATGGGTGCAGGGGCCCAAGGACTTGGACCATCTTCTGCTTTCCCAGGCTATAGCAGAGAGCTGGATCAGAAGTGGAGCAGCCAAGATTCAAACCAGTGCCCATATGAATGCTGGCACTACAGGCAATGGCTTTACCTGCTATGCTACAGCGCTGGCCCCAGTAGTTTATGAAATCACAATTATGACTTCATAATGATAGATTTATGACACCACAAGACTTTTTATGTATTTTCAAGTGATCATGAGATCATAATGGTAGGTTTTAAATATAAAAAAGGTGGTTTATCGTATCTTTGTTGATTATGATGTCACAAGGATATTTACAACATCACAATTGATTATGAAATGATTATGTCTTAATTGATTATGAGATGGAAGTGATATACTAACAATGGTTTTTACAAGCATCGCAATATTGATTTATGACATCATAATGGATTTATGATATCACAATAACATCATATTAATCATTTATATCACAATTGATTATGACATGTCACATGCCTTTATTTTATTGCTCTCTTGTACCTACTTTTAGCAGTGTCTGAGCATGGCTCATTTGGGTTCTCCATAGTAGATTTGGAGTCACTGTTTGCAAATCTGTTCTTAGAGATCACATTCAGAACTTGAAATCAGCCTAGGGTGGGAATATTTATAATAAAGAAATGGTCCACAGGTGTATCCCAGGATTCCCCTCCTCCTAAGGATCTGCTTTATCAGAATGACACTGTCCTGGCCCTTGTTCTTGTTTTATTCAAAGAGCAATATTTTTCTTCCCACAGAGAATATATAGCATGCTACCTCTGGTTCTTAGTCAAAAGCTGGTTTAAACCTCAATTTCTAAGCTAGGAGTAAGTGCTCATTTTTGCATATCTCCTAGGTTCAGAGCTTGTGCAGATTAAACATTCCAAATAACTTTTCAACTCCTTTCTTCACCCTGCTGCTAGATGCTTTAGCATTATCTTTAGGGAAGAACCTCAGTTGAAAGCAATGAGTTCTCCAAACTCAATGCCCATGGGATGGAGGAAACACTGGTTTTATTTGAAGAAGTAAAGGACTTGATATAGATGTGTTGGAGGTCCCACTGTACCTGAAACTATGCTGGCTGGGGACAAAGTGATCAGACAGACAGACCCAGCTCCTGCCTTCTAAAAATTTGTTGCCCAGCTTGATCTGATATTTCTAAATTACCCCCACAATTTGAAAAACACCCTCTCCATGTGTCTACATTCCTGAAGAAATTCTGGGTTCTAAATCAAAAAACAGACTTAGCTCCCTACATTTTAAGTAATTGCCTTCCATCAGGCCCTCCATTTGCAACAGGATTGACCTTGGTTAAGTTGCTACACTTTTCTAGACTTCATTTTCTTCATCTGTAAAATAGAAATGACAATCATACTAACTACTTAGTAAAGTTAGCGTAAGTTATAAATAGAAAGCACTTGCCTCAAGACAATGTCCATCAAATAGCATGTGCTAGAAAAATAGTATTATTATATTTAGGTGTTACTCTAAGTGCAATGACATATCTAAAAGCTTTCAGACATATAGTCTAATAATAATAAGCATTAAAAAGTGCTATTTATAGACTTAGAAAAATGCATTGTATTCTTAAGAATGACATCCTACATGTATTTAAACATATATATATATGTGTATATATATATATATATATGTGTATATATATATATATATACATATATGGCCAGCGCCATGGCTCACTAGGGTAATCCTCCACCTGTGGCACCTGTACCCCAGGTTCTAGTCCCGGTTGGGGTGCTGGAGTCTGTCCTAGTTGCTCCTCTTCCAGTCCAGCTCTCTGCTGTGTCCCGGGAAGGCAGTGGAGGATGTTCCAAGTCCTTGGGCCCTGCACCCACATGGGAGACCAGGAGGAAGCACCTGGCTCGTGGCTTTGGATCGGCACAGCACACCTGCTGTGGTGGCCATTTTGGGGGTGAACCAATGAAAGAAGACCTTTCTGTCTCTCTCTCTCACTGTCTATCTCTGCCTATATAATATAGGCTTTATGATAGAGTAAAATGAAGAGTTTATAATGTGCCATGGAGTCAGAAAAGCCTGAAGTTAAATCCCTATTCTACAATTACTGGCCATGTGACCTTAGAAAAAGTCTCCCATTTCTCCATCTAGAAAATAAAGGTAAAATTAGCACAGTTGTTCCTTGATATGGGGAATTGACTCAAAATCCCCCCACTAGCACAGACCTATGCATGCTCAAGTCCCTTGTTTGGAAGGGCCTGGAAATTTCACAAATCCTATACATATTCTCTGATACACTTTAAAGCAGTTCTAAGTTATTTATAATACTTCATATAATATAAATGTTTTATAAATAGTTATTATGCTCTACTAATGAAACAATGAAGAGAACCATGATGATTTTATGTTTTTTGATCTGTGGTTGGTTGACTCATAAATTGCAGTACTGACTGAGCCTTCTTCAGATGTGGTTGATGGGATTCATTTAGAATATGATTTGGGGGGGCTGGTGCTGTGGCATAGTGGGTTAATGCCCTGGCCTGAAGCACCGACATCCCATCTGGGCACCGGTTCTAGACCCGGCTGCTCCTCTTCCAATCCAGCTCACTGCTATGGCCTGGGAAAGCAGTAGAAGATGGCCCAAATGCTTAGGCCCCTGCACCCATGTGGGAGACCCAGAAGAAGGTCTGGCTCCTGGCTTTGGATCAGTGCAGTGGTGGCCATCTAGGGTGTGAGTCAGCAGACAGAAGACCTCTCTCGCTCTCTCTCTGCCTCTCTTCTCTCTGTGTAACTCTGACTTTCAAATAAATAAATAAATCTTTTTAAAAATTTAAAAAAATATGATTTGGGACATGCACCTGGCAAGTAGTCAATAAGAAAACCATTCAATTATACTGCTACTGACTCCACACACCCATCATCAACAATGACTTGTTTCAACCTTACATGTGCTTCTGACGACAGATGGGAAAACATGGCACAGAAGGGGCAGGGCTGATGAGTACTACTCTGTTATTCTTTCTTCAAGACAAGATTTCTGAGAGGGGAGTGGTTGGAGTAGCAGTTAACATGTCCACAGTAGAGAACTTCTGTTGAATTTTCCTCTTTACACTAGTAAAAAACCTGGGGGCAGCAGGTGATGGTTTGAGCATTTGGGTTATTTCCATCCTTTTGGAAGACCTGGACTGAATCCCTGGATCTTGCTTCCAGCCAGACACAAGTCCAGCTTCAGCCATTGTGGACATTTGGGGATTGAACCAAGTCTAATATGGGAGGTCATGATTGAAAGGGACACCTTAACCCATGGCATCACAACCTGGACCCCAATTTAGAGATTCTTATCTTATAAGTCTAGTCCAAAATTCTCTTTATAGGAAATGGTGAGTTTCCCCAGACTACAAAGCTGGTGTTTTGACTTATGGCTTGTTCATGGTAGCCTTCATTTAAAAATACACAGCAAAAGATTCTAGGGAAGTGTATTGGGCTCCATCTGTTATTCTGAAGTGGTAACTGAAACCTTGTCCTAAATTAATAATGCAGTAATATCCTGCATTTCATCTTAGTATCTGAAGCATTTAACTTGACATGTGCCTAGTGCCCTACCAGTAATTTCATGTGCTGCATGAATCAATGGTGGCTGCATGTTAAAACAGGAGTAAGATGAACTTCACCAATGGGTATTGAGGTGCCTTAAAGAAAAACATATATTATGCTCATGGGATAATACATATATTTGCTTACTTAATCCTCAAAGTAAACCTACTGTATAAGAATTAGTAAGCTAATTCCAAATTAGAACTGCAAATCACAAAGTCCTGTACTCTAACAAAATTCTATAGCTAAAATATGGAATGGTAAGAATTGGAAATTAGGTTTCCCTCTTTCAAAAAGTCTGATTTCTAAACATGTTCACCTTGAGGGGTGCACAATAGATCTACATGTTATCTAGAATGTCACCTCCTAGCTTGTTCACACAGTTCTTGCCCTGACTCAATATTCTCATCACAGGGTTCTACTGAAACGGTTCCACTCTCCTTCCATAAACCCAGCCTCTCCTCCTTTATACTTGCTATTTTGTTTCAGTTATTCATTTTTCCATATGTTTATCAAGGCTGCATATTTTCATTCAGTGTATCTGCTAATTAAGCACCTGAGCCTCTTGATTTCAAATATATCTGCCCACCCCATGCATGCACCTGACAGAGTATCTATTAAAATGCCAACCCTGATCTAATTAGATTTATTATTCTCTAAGTGATATTAATGTATACCTATAAACATTATTATACCTAGCAGATGATACTATTTCTTTATGCTCCATAAATATTTCAACCTTTCTTCCACAAATTCGGTTTCATGATATTTCTCCAAGTTAACGAAACAGGTGAATAAATGGGCTGAATAATAAAAAAAAAAAAACTCTGCTGCCATAGAAGTTACAAATATATCAGAATTCATTCTCATTTTTATTCATTTTATTGTTTTCAAAATTAAATTAACCATGAATATATTCTTTTTTCCTTTTACTATTTTGTATTCCTTTTACTTTCTTAACATTTCATGTCACTAATTGCAAATGAAATTTCCATCATCCTTAAGTTCCCCATTGTTTTCCAGCTTTCCCCTCACCATGTAAATGCAGTGTGTGACTTCTTTTTGGGAAGGAAACCACCTATGCACCTAATTTCCAACTCTTCAGTACCATCTCTTTCTTCCCTTCCTAATGATGCAGAAAGAACAGCTGCCCTTTCTTCATACACTCTTCATGCTTTGACTGAAAAGCATCACTAGTCACTCCCCCCACTGGAATGGCTGATCTCTATATTAATAAATCTTAAAAGACCAGCTGTTTCCAAATAAACAGACCTACTGAGCATTCCTATTGTATCTTAATTTTGAAAGATTTATTTGTTTCCAAACTCAGAGTTACAGAGAGAGGGAGGGAGGGAGAGAGAGAGAGAGAGAGAGAGAGAGAGAGAGAGAGAATGAAAGGAGAGAGAGATCCTCAATCTGCTGATTCACTCCCTGGATGGCCATCACAGGATCAGGGCGAAGCCAGAGACCAGGAGATACTTCCAAATCTACAATGTGGGTGGCAAGCATCCAGGTACTTGGGACATCTGCTACTTTCCCAGGTTATTGGCAGGGTGCTGGATTGGCAATGGAGCAGCCAGGATATGAACCAATGTCCATATGGAATACCAGTGTCACATTCAATGGCTTAACCTGCTATGTCACAGCACTTGACTCTGTTTTCTATGAGCAACAGAAAAAACATGATTGTCTTTTTGGATCTTCAGTTTTAAAAAAGTTTTTTTTTTTTTTGAAACCTCATGCTTTCTGGCTCTTAAACTTAATCTAGCTACTCCTTCCCAGTGTCTTTGTCATGGTCTCCTCAAACAATATTATTGGAACAGAACTAAACTTGTCTCAGCCTTGATTCTCTTTGATTCCTTACCATCTTGTCATTCTCATTCATTGATTCAGTTGTTTCAGTTCCCTTTCTTGCTATGATGTTCTATGTCTAAAAACTCACTGGAAATTTTCATTATAAGGTCTAATCTCAACTTGTGGGTCTTAGAGCCCCCAAAAGTAAGGATAGTGGCACTTAAAATCTTCCTAGAAAATGGAATTAAAAGACAAATTTAGGAGCAGGCATTTGGCCTGGCAGTTAATCATGATTTTGGAAAGCTGCATTCATATTATGTCTAGCTCTGTTCCTAATTTTAGCTTTCTGATAATGTACACCCCAGCAGGCAATAGATGGTAGATTCAAATTCAGCACTGATCAGGCTCAACCTCAGTTATTATGGTGTTTAGAAAGTGAACAAGGAATTGGGAGATTTCTCTCTCTTTCAAAAATATTTCAGTAATGTAAGTTTTTGTTGGGCTAATTTAAAACCCACTATTTCATAATATATATTTTCATGGAATTTTTGAAGACTCATATTTATAGATTTCAAAGTTATTTGCACAACAATGAAATATTCATTTTTTGTTATTTGAAAGAATTAGACAGAGAGAGATAGGGGCAGGAAGGAATTCCTCATCCACTAGTTCCATTTCCAAATACCCAAATATAGGCAGGACTGGGTGAGAAAATGTAAGGAATATGAAACTACATCTAGGTCTCTTAGGTAGCTGGACCCAAGCATTTGGTTAATCAACTTTCACCTCTCAGGATGCATTAGCAGGAAATGTTAGAAGCAAAGTAGCTGGAATTGATCTGGCACTCTGATATGGGATGCAGGCATCCAGAGATATAGCTTAATAGTCTGCATCATGATGCACAACTCCTTATTTTCAAAGGACTTGGACATTTTATCAAAATATATGCAACACTTTATGCCACTGGAAAACGTACAAAAATATTTTTCTTGTATATCTCCAAGAAAACTTCTAAATCAAGTGCTCAATTTAAACAGTACACTCAAACACATCTGCATTGTGAAAATATACTTATTCCAAGTTCCATTAACAGCTAGTTCTCTAAACACACACTGTTTCTTCCTCAGATCCAACTTAAATCCAATCTTTTCTGACAACCCCTCTACATTCCCATGCCCAGCACTCATGCATTAATAATCCTGCTCCATGAATCCACAAAGGTCTTCTGCATACTGTAACTACAAAAATCTATGACAAAAATAGTTCCTAAATGTTTACTCTACTCCTGAGTACAATTACCAGTAACCAACAGCATCAGTGTACCTAAAATTTGTGTTACCTTCATGAGCTAATTTTATGCATGAGTGTGTGCAGGTATGTGTTAAATTGGGCATGTGTGGCAATATTTGTACCAAGACTGTGTTAAATGTTTTATTCTTCTTGCTACCTCTGGCTCTCCACCCTCAGGAAGGAAGTCAGCCAATGATAACTGTCACCTAAAGTGGAATAGCCCCAGATGGATTGGTTACTGAGTTTTCTAATCACAATGATTGCTTCTTATTTCCCTTCCATATTTGAACATGTGAATCAGGATTGCAGTGGTTTTCATTCATCTAAGGGTGTTGCTTTACTTATTTTCTCATCCAGAAGCTCCAGTGACTTGGAGTCTTTCATATATAAGTCTCCTTGTGCTCTCCTATGTGAATTTTTGCCCTGAGGTCTTATTTCCTTACATAGTGAAACCCTCAGAAACCCTCGCATACTTTCCAATTCTCATCAGGGTGTAAGTAGGGCATAGTCTTATTGGCTTGTGCAGAAGTGCCATACACTGCTACCTTGGCACCTACATTTTGTACCACTTATGGTTTTTAGCATTTGTAAATGCATGTGTAATTTTCAGTGTGCAAGTGAATCAAACATGGGCAAACACAGCAGAAAATGCATTTTCAAGTGACACATTACTCAGCTACAATGTGCATATTTGTATATCAAGATACTAAGGATACTACACATCTTTAGCAATACTGTCATCAAGGAATCAGGCTCATAGAAATGGAACAAGCAGATTTAGCTGTCACCTGCAACACCAGTATCCCATATGGGCTCAAATTCAAGTCCTGGCTGATCCACTTCTGATCCAGCTCCCTGCTAACATGCCTGGGAAAGCAGCAGATGACCCACTTTCTTAGGTCCATATAGGAGATACAGATGGAGTTCTTGGCTTCCAGTTTCATTGTAGCCCAGTTCCACCCAATTTAGGGAGTAATCCAATGGATAGAAGATTCTCTCTCTCTCTCTCTCTCTCTCTCTCTCTCTCTCTCTCTCTCTCTCTCTCCCCTCTCTCTCTTTCTGCCTCTATGTAACTCTGTATCTCAAATAAATAAAAATAAATCTCTCAAAAACCAGAAATGCCCTCAATGTGTTGAGAGCACACCTCTTCTTTAATCAATGCTAGAATGACAGGAATTTCTACTCTCAACCTGATTTTCCTTAACCAAATTTTCAAAGCTTGGTCCACACTTCATATTGCCTTAGCATCCAGAGTTATGCCTCAAAATGTTACTATTGTCTGAAATTTTATTGCAATGGAAATACTTAATTTGTGATATTCAGCAACCTACATATATGTGGCAGAATGGAGTGGTGTCTTTGGAGTGACTCTGTAATTCCTATTCCCAAGAAAACTCACTGCCTGGTATACAAGTGAAATCTGTGCACATCTTCCTGCTGAGACTATGGAAGTATCTAGCCAGCAAAGGGTGCAATGACACCACAATAATGAAAGGACCCAGCACACTGAGATCTGTTCCTGTGCCCAGCATGAAGAAGGCCTGTCAGCTTTGAGACTGGTCCTTGTGACTGTGAGTACTTGGCAAGGGATGTGCCCACAGTTGCATAACACAAAGGCAGTGTTCCTCATGTTCTGAAACACAGCCTTAGCCCCACAAAGTCTCTTCTCACTCAAATGCAGTTTCCTAGCTGGAACAAATGTTTCCACAGAGCCCATCCATCCTCCAGGCCACAATGGATGCTATGATGACAACAATTATTTGTCATCTAGAAAAGTGTTCAGCAGACTTCAGTACTGAATGCAGGCAAACCAGAAATTGTGAATTTTGGAAAGTCCTGGAAAAAGGAAACTTCCTCAGAGGAGAGAAGCAGGTACTATGCTTCTGGGAAATATCACAAGATTTGCTACTGCCACCTCAAGTTGCAGAAACATGTTCTCTCCCTTTGTAGTCTCCAAATGACAAGTTTGTGAGCTGTAGTCCCTGTATGCTTCCTATGGTTCTCAAGCCCTTGTGGTCAGGCTCAGGATTGACCAAATGATTTACACTTCACTGAGTTGGGGGTTTTAGTGCATGGTCATTTTCAGTATGCAGAGTCCAATACACACGTTCCAATAATTTCCATTTGTGGAGCACGTGAAGTGTGTTTACTCATTAGAATAAAGCACAAAAGCAGTGAGAGTGGCTCTGGGTTACAGTGTTGGGGATAAACTGCTCTTGAGCCATTATCCCAAAAGGACAAGAATGAACCCAAGACTGTGTGCAGTTTGTCTGTTTAACTATTTATAAATATTTCCCAAATGCACACATATGAAACATGGTAACATTGTTAAGAGGTAAATTATTACACTTATTTAAAAATATTTCCTGGGGCTGACATTGTGGCACAGTGGGTTAAGTCACGACCTATGGTGATGGCATTTCATATGAGCCCCATTTGGAGTACTGACTGCTCCACTTCTCATCCATGGCCCTGCTAATGCACCTGGGAAAGAAACAGAGGATGGCTTGAGTATTTGGGCCCCAGCCACCTACAAGAGAGAGATGGATGGAAATTCAGGCTCCTGGTTTTGGCCTGACCTAGCCCTGGATATTACAACCTATTGAGTAGTGAACCAACAGATGGAACATGTGGGGTATGTGTGTGTGTATGTGTGTGTCTGTGTGTGTCCATCTCTCTCTCTCTCTCTCCATCTGTCTCTCCCTCTCTCCCTGAAACACTCTCTTCCATGGGGCTGGTGCTGTGGTGCAGTGCATTAACGCCCTGGCCTGAGGTGCCCCATCCCATATGGGTGCTGGTTCAAAACTCAGATGCTCCACTTCAGATCCAGCTCTCTGCTATTGCCTGGGAAAGCAGTAGAAGATGGCCCAAGTCCTTGGGCCCCTGCACCCACATGGGAGACCCAGAAGCTCCTAGCTCCTGGCTTCGGATTGGCACAGCTCCGGTTGTTGCAGCCAATTGGGGAGTGAACCATTGGATGAAAGACCTCTCTCTCTGCCTCTGTTTCTCTCTGAGACTTTCAAATAAATAAATAAATCTTTTAAAAAACAAAAAGAACACTGTCTTCCAATTAAGTAACTACATCTTTAAGAATAAATTAAACATATCTCCAATTTGGATACTTCCAGAAGATAAAAACTCAAAAACAGTTTTCCACATTTTCTCCTTGTCTTTTCTTATAAATTCTCTTGTAAATTGAATTTTCATGAAGGTAATTGATAGCACTTTACTTAGAAAGAAATGCAATGTAAAACAAATGATTTGATTTCTCATAATTGGAAAAACAGCTTTCCATAAAACAACCTTGTGGAAATTTCTCTATATGAGTACTACTATTTGTGTAATGGCAGAAAATAAAAACAGAGATGACTGTCATGTAGACTTTGTTCTACCATTCTTGATCTTCAATTTCATTCTTCAATAATATGGTTCTTAAGGCAATACTTAGTTTATTTTCCTGTTCAAGTGTATGTACAAAACTTAACTACATAAATTCCATGTCTATCCATAGACTATTATATATAAATCAGATCTTAATGTGAATTTATGTCCAGCTCTAGTATGCTAATTTGTTGTATTATACATGCCTGTTTTTCACAATTCTGCCACACAATGATGAAAGGTAAGACTTCCATATTTCATGGAATGTATTATTCATTGTCATGCCATCTATGTACAGTATTAGGTTTTCCTTTTTCAAATCTGAAGGGATAATGCACATGCATTTAAATGAAAATTCTGTGGGTCAGTGTCTACCAACTAAATATCAAGCCAGGCAGTCAGTCTAAATGTATTTTTTGAAGACAGTTGTTATATAAACCACCTGCAATCTACACTCCACATTAGAAGAATTTAGCAGTAACTAGGAAAGGAGTGAATGTTCCAAACCAAATATATGCATTCAAGCTACATCACTCAGGAAAGCAGATTAGCACAGCCTCTGCCAGCCATGAGGCACAGAGCAGGACAATAAGACACTTTGTTTAAGGGGTAGTCCTGGGTTCTCATCCCATGTCCTCTCTAAGTCATTAATATACTGATAGTTCAATGTCATTTTAAGGTTTCAAGAAGACGTAGATCACATAATCCCAATCACAATGAGATTTGATGAAGATAATAGGAAATGAATTAACTGTTCATATACAAAATAAACTACTATTGTAAATACCAAAAATGAACAACTGGAATTTGAAATGGAATCAATATTTTTTAAAGATTTTATTTACAAAATAAACTACTATTGTAAATACCAACAATGAACAACTGGAAATTGGAATGGAAGCAATATTTTTTTTAAGATTTTATTTGTTTTTTTTCTTTTTTTAACTTTTATTTAATGAATATAAATTTCCAAAGTACAGCTTATGGATTACAATGGCTTCCCCCCCATAACGTACCTCCAACCCGCAACCCTCCCCTTTCCCACTCCCTCTCCCCTTCCATTCACATCAAGATTCATTTTCAATTCTCTTTATATACAGAAGATCAGTTTAGCATACATTAAGATTTCAACAGTTTGCTCCCACACAGAAACATAAAGTGAAAAATACTGTTTGAGTACTAGTTATAGCATTAAATCTCAATGTACAGCACACTAAGGACAAAGATCCTACATGAGGAGTAAGTACACAGTGACTCCTGTTGTTGACTTAACAAATTGACACTCTTGTTTATGGCCTCAGTAATCACCCTAGGCTCTTGCCATGAGCTGCCAAGGCTATGGAAGCCCCCTGAGTTCACCGACTCTGATCATATTTAGACAAGGCCATGGTCAAAGTGGAAGTTCTCTCCTCCCTTCAGAGAAAGGTACCTCCTTCTTTGATGACCCGTTCTTTCCACTGGGATCTCACTCGTGGAGATCTTTCATTTAGTTTTTTTTTTTTTTTTCCAGAGTGTCTTGGCTTTCCATGCCTGAAATACTCTCATGGGCATTTCAGCTGGATCCGCATGCCTTAAGGGCTGATTCTGAGGCCAGAGTGCTGTTAGGACATCTGCCATTCTATGGGTCTTCTGTGTATCTCACTTCCCATGTTGGATCATTCTCTCCCTTTTTGATTCTATCAGCTAGTATTTGCAGACACTAGTCTTCTTTATGTGATCCCTTTGGTTCTTAGTCCTATAATTATGATCTATTGTGAACAGAAATTGATCACTGGGACTAGTGAGATGGCACTGGTACATGCCCCCTTGATGGGATTGAATTGGAATCCCCTGGTATGTTTCTAACTCTACCGTTTGAGGTAAGTCAGCTTGAGCATGTCCCGAATTGCACATCTCTTCCCTCTCTTATTCCCACTCTTATATTTAACAGTGATCACTTTTCAGTTAAGTTTCAGCACTTAAGAAGAGTTGTGTATTGATTACAGTATTCAACCAAAAGTATTAAGTAGAACAAACAAGAAAAATACTAAGAGGGATAACATATCAAGTTGCTCATCAACAGTCAGGGTGAGGGCTGATCAAGTCACCGTTTCTCCTAGTGTTCATTTCACTTTAACAGGTTTCATTTTTGGTGCTCAGTTAGTTGTCACCTATCAAGGAGAACAAGGAAAGCATTTGATAAAATACAACACCCTTTCATGATGAAAACTCTAAGCAAACTGGGTTTGGAAGAAACATTCCTCAATACAATCAAAGCAATCTATGAAAAACCCACAGCCAACATCCTTTTGAATGGGGAAAAGTTGGAAGCATTTCCAATGAGATCTGGTACCAGACAGGGATACCCACTCTCACCACTGCTATTCAATATAATTCTGAATTTCTAGCCAGACCTATTAGGCAAGAAAAAGAAATTAAAGGGATACAAATTGGGAAGGAAGAACTCAAACTATCCCTCTTTGCAGATGATATGATTCTTTATTTAAGGGACCCAAAGAACTTTACTAAGAGACTATTGGAACTCATAGAAGAGTTTGGCAAAGTAGCAGGGTATAAAATCAATGCACAAAAATCAACAGCCTTTGTATACACAGACAATGCCATGGCTGAGGAAGAACTTCTAAATCAATCCCATTCACAATAGCTACAAAAACAATCAAATACCTTGTAATAAACTTAACCAAGGACGTTCAAGATCTCTATGATGTAAATTACAAAACCTTAAAGAAAGAAATAGAAGAGGATACCAAGAAATGGAAAAATCTTCAATGCTCATGGATTGGAAGAATCAATATCATCCAAATGTCCATTCTCCCAAAAGCAATTTACAGATTCAATGCGATACCAATCAAGACCTTCTTAGATCTGGAAAAAATGATGCTGAAATTTATATGGAGACACAGGAGACCTCGAATAGCTAAAGCAATCTTGTACAACAAAAACAAAGCTGGAGGCATCACAATACCAGACTTCAGGACATACTACAGGGCAGTTGTAATCAAAACAGCATGGTACTGGTACAGAAACAGATGGATAGACCAATAGAACAGAATTGAAACACCAGAAATCAATCCAAACATCTACAGCCAACTCATATTTGATCAAGGATCCAAAACCAATCCCTGGAGTAAGGACAGTCTATTCAATAAATGGTGCTGGGAAAATTGGATTTCCACATGCAGAATCATGAAGCAAGACCCCTACCTTTCACCTTACACAAAAATCCACTCAACATGGATTAAAGACCTAAATCTACGACCTGACACCATCAAATTATTAGAGAGCATTGGAGAAACCCTGCAAGATATAGGTACCGGCAATGACTTCTTGGAAAACACCCCAGAAGCACAGACAGTCAAAGCCAAAATTAACATTTGGGATTGCATCACATTGAGAAGTTTCTGTACTGCAAAAGAAACAGTCAGGAAAGTGAAGAGACAACTGACAGAATGGGAAAATATATTTGCAAACTATGCAACTGATAAAGGGTTGATCACCAGAATCTACAAAGAAATCAATAAACTCCACAACATCAAAACAAACAACCCACTTAAGAGATGGGCCAAGGACCTCAACAGACGTTTTACAAAAGAGGAAATCCAAATGGCCAACAGACACATGAAAAAATGTTCAAGATCACTAGCAATGAGGGAAATGCAAATCGAAACCACAATGAGGTTTCACCTCACCCCGGTTAGAATGGCTCACATTCAGAAATCTACCAACAATAGATGCTGGAGAGGAGGTGGGGAAAAAGGGACACTAACCCACTGTTGGTGGGAATGCAAATTGGTTAAGCCACTATGGAAGTCAGTCTGGAGATTCCTCAGAAACCTGAATATAACCCTACCATTCAACCCAGCCATCCCACTCCTTGGGATTTACCCAAAGGAAATGAAATTGGCAAACAAACAAGCTGTCTGCACATTAATGTTTATTGCAGCTCAATTCACAATAGCTAAGACCTGGAACCAACCCAAATGCCCATCAACAGTAGACTGGATAATGAAATTATGGGACATATACTCTATAGAATACTATACAGCAGTCAAAAACAATTTAAACAGGTCATTTGCAACAAGATGGAGGAATTTGGAAAACATCATGCTGAGTGAATTAAGCCAGTCCCAAAGGGACAAATATCATATGTTCTCCCTGATCAGCGACAACTAACTGAGCACCAAAGGGGAAACTTGTTGAAATGAAATGGACACTATGAGAAACAGTGACTTGATCAGCTCTAGTCCTGACGGTTGATGTACAATGTAATACTTTATCCATTTTAGTATTTTTTTTGTTCTAGTACCGTTGGTTGAACTCTGTAATTAACACACAATTTTTCTTAGGTGTTTAAATTTTAACTGAAAAGTGATCCTGTTAGGAATTTGGAAAACATTATGCTGAGTGAAATAAGCCAATCCAAGATTTTATTTGTTTTTTATTTGAAAATTGGAGTTACTCAGAGAGAGCAAAGGCAGAGAGAAAGAGAGGTCTTCCTTCTGATGGTTCACTCCCCACTTGGCCACATTGGCCAGAGCTGTGTCAATCTGAAGCTAGGGGCCAGGAGCTTCCTCTGGGTGTCCCATGGCAGTGCAGGGGCCCAAGGACGTGGGCCATCTTCTACTGCTTTCCAAGGCTATTACAGAGAGCCAGATCAGAAGTGGAGCAGACAGGTCTTGAACCAGCACCCATATGGGATGCCAGCGCTTTAGGCCAGGGTTTTAACCCTCTACACCACAGCACTGGCCCAGAAAGCAATATTATTAACAATATAGAAAAAAGAGAAAGAAGGGAAAGGGAAGCTAGATATATAAATAGAAATACAGACATATGATGAGATAGAAAAGAGGAAGCAGAAAAAGCAGAGGCAGAAACTGAATGAGGAGGAAGAGGAGGAGGAAGATGAAAAGAGGAGGAGGAGGAGGAAGAAATGTTATGAAGTATAAATCCATGAAAATACATACAAAATGTATGGGGAAAATTATGAAAAAAACCTAAATCAATGGATTTAAGTCTTAATCTGAAAAACACAATAGTATTAAGGTATTCATTCTTCCCATATGAACCAAAAGATTAGCATGGTCCAATAAAAATTCCAGTAAGCTGTCTTGTAGACAATGATCAACATTTTTCTAAATTTGTAAACTGCAGACATTATTGAATAATAGTAAATCTGAGGAATAAACATTTATTGATTTCATGTTTTATTATAAACATACAGTAATGAAAAGGTCATGATGTTGGGTAAAGAAGAAATGTGGCTAAAGGGGATGGCATAAATATATGGAGGTAAATATTTATACTTAACTGATCTTGGTGAAAGGTACAGAGAAGAACATGTATTCCTTTTAAGATTTTTTTGAGCAATACAGTTACAAGCAGAGAAATGGAAAAACAGAGAGAAAGGTCTTCCATCCACTGGTTCACTCCCCAAATGTCCACAATGGACAGAGCTGTGTTTGTCCAAAGCCAAGAACCAGGAGCTTCTTCCAGGTCTACTACATCAGTGCACAGGTCCAAGCACTTGGGCCTTCCTCTACTGCTTTCCCAGGCCATAATAGAGAGCTGTATCAGAAGAGGAGAAACCAGGACATGCATCAGTGCCCATATGAGATGCCAGCATCCCAGGCAGTGGCTGTGCCACTATACCACAGTGCTGGCCCTTGATGAATATGTAATTTTTGTAACAATTGGATATAGTGCTCTTGGATGACCAAGTGGAGAAGAAAACAGAGATACATATTTTGGACCTAACATATAAACTCATTCAATATAGTGAATAGACTTTTACATAGGTAAAATGAAAAAAGAAATTAATTGCATTAGTGTTATATGCAACACTGAATATATGATCAACAAAAATATAATGCAGACTTTAGTTTTATAAAGATTTATTTAATTTGAAAGTCAGAATTATACACACACACACAGAGGGAGATAGAGGGTAACAGAGAGAGAAAGAGTGAGAGAGAGATATTTCTTCCATATGCTGGTTCATTCCTCAAGTGGTTATAACAACCAGCATTTGGCCAGGCTGAAGCCAGCAGCCAGGAGCTTCATCAAGGTCTCTCATATGGGTAATGGGGCCCAAACACTTGTGTCATATTTGGTTGCTTTCCTGGGCCATTATCAATGAAATGAAATAGAAGTGAAGCAGCCAGGACTTGTGCTAGTGTCCATAGGGCATGCCAAAACCACAGGCAATGGCTTTACCTGTTCTGCTACAATGCTGGTCATGTAACATGTATTCTATTAAATTAAAAATGTCTTATATTCAAAAAGAATTTTATAAAATAATGAAAAATACATCCTATCCTGGGAGAGAATATTAGCAAAGTATATATGTGGGGCTGGTATTACAGGATGTTGGGTGAAGCCACAGATTGCTATGCCATTTGTGTCCTGAATGCTCCATTTCCAATCCAGCTCCCTGCTAATATATATGGAAAAGCAGTGGAGGATTGCTTAAGTATTTAGACCTCTGTATCCATGAACGAAATTGAGATAAAGCTCCTGAATTAACCCAATCCTGGCCATTGCAGCAATTTTGGAAGTGAAGCAGTGGGTCAAAGATATTTCTTTCTGTCTTTTCCTCTCAGTAACTCGACCTTTCAAATAAGTAAATAAATAAATATATATTTAACAATAGCAGCAGTCATTGAATGAAAAATTAATAAAGACTTTGTAAAACAGCAATGAGGTGACAAATTATCAAATTTAAAAACAGCAAATTAACTAAGAATTGTCTTTACATTGAATATATGCAGATTAGAAAAAAGCACATAAAATTATGAGATAAGAGAAAGGACTGTAAAGAAAGAACTCAAATTTAACCAGCATTAAGCACTAATATTTTTGAGATAGATATAATAAACAAATAAACACAGCAGTGTAAAAGAATATCGACAAGAATATCAAAAAAACAAAAATCACATTCATTATTGGTCAGAATATATAAGGGTACTTTACAAGACATCTGGAGGTGTGATTGTGAAGTCTTCAATAGTGTCACCATACAATGCAGCAAAGATGTCCATATAATTTACCCAGTTTATGTGAAAATACATATTCCACACTATCCAGCTTGAACATAAATGCAATAGTTTTATTCATATTGGATTTCACAGGTATGAAACCAAGATGCCCTGCAGTAGATGAACAGATAAACAAATTGTCACACAATGTGGGGACATTTGAGGCACAACTGATGTGACAACATACAAAACCACTGGGATGCAGATAGTGGGCTGGATTGGATTCATAGAGGCCCAGAGCCAAAGGAAGACACAGGGTACAGGTCAATAGCATAGACACCTGACAGAAGCAGCAGCTTTGGAAAGACACAGGGTGGTACCCAAAACTGCCAAAAGTTACTCTGTAAAAAGAAGTGTTGGAGATGAAGGAGCCCGGATATAGGTTAAATGGAACAGGGAAGAACTTGGACAAGGATCTACCTCTCCTTCTGTCTCATCGACATTGTTCTGGAGGTATAGTCAGGGAAACTGACTGAGGAACAGGAAATATTAGGTAAAAGGGTCAATTTTTCACCAAGAAAACCTTGATATATATAATAGAACATAACCAAATATAAACTGATGAGAGGATTAAGCAAGATTCTTGGGTTCAAGAGCAATATATAAAATGAAGGGTGTTACTAGGCACAAGAAAAAAAATAGGCAACATTTTTGAAGGACAAAATACAGACTAGGAAACAAATCTCTAGACAGATCAATGAGATCAAGAAATAATACTCAACCGTTTGCAAATCAGTACTAAAAATCTCAAACTCACAGAAAAATAAAAACAAGAATATAAAGAAAAGACCTAGAGCCCAAACACTGCGTAAACCGTAACTCACGGAAAACGTTTAAGGAGCCCCGAATCACAGGATCACAGACAATGAAACAGGGAAGTATTTCAGGAGATGGTCTGGAAGGTGTCGGCCCCCTCTGCTGTGGGAGTGTCGTGTCCCAGGAAGAGGAGAGACAGCTTCAAACTTGAGCCCAAGGCACCCACCTTATTCCCCCAACACAGCACAGTCCCAAGGCCCGCAGGCTGCATCTGATTGGCTGCGTCTCCTCTGACGCCATAAGTGCGCGCCATTGTGTGACCTACCCAAGCAGGTTGGCCTGGGCAACGCTGTGTGAATCTTCTTTCTGGGCTCCGCCGTTCTTTGCTTCCCGGCTCTGCTCCTGGTCGCGGCCTCCCGTGGTCAGCCTTTCCGTTCCCTCTTACAGAGACCTCAGGACCGGGACTCCTCAGAAGCTGGAAAATGGTGAGTGAGGTCCAGTCCCGTCAGGCCGCAGGATGTGCGCTGGGCCACAGCTGGATCCCTGAAAGTCTTGTCCTGGCCCTGTTTGCAGTGACGGTGGCTCAGCTCTGGAGCCCCGAATCCGCCAACATTGTTGATGAGGACAGGAAGGAACTTAGAATTCAGACTTCAGATCTGGCTGTCACGTGAGTGAGAAGCTGATTTGCGGGTCCTCTGTCCCACCTTTCTCTTTAGGGATGACCGGAGTCTCCTGAATTGCAAACAAGGTTTAATGTCAGTAACCCAGTCCTTTCAGTGTAGCTCTTCCTAGGGCCCTGCGTAGCTTTATGTTAATAATAACACAAGATCTCAAACCGGGTAAATTATGAAAAAAGGGTGTTATTTGACTCAAGGTTCTGCTCAAGGTTGCGAGGTAGCATCTGGCGGTGGCTTCTTGTTGGCAGAGGCTTGGGGTGCCGCAGAAACCATGTGGCCAAATAAAGGGAGTGCTGGTGTGGCCAGGGCAAAGTGGCTTCTACAGCAGACCCTCTGGAGATAGTCCATTAATCATATGAATAGATTGAGCCTAATCATTACTTGGAATATTCCACTTGGTCCCATCGATTATGTTCTTATACTTGGAATTAAAGTTCCCCATGAGTTTCTTTTTTTTTTCTTAAAAAAAAAGATTTATTTATTTATCTGAAAGTCAGAGTTATACAGAGAGAGGAGAGGCAGAGAGAGAGAGAGAGAGAGAGAGAGAGAGAGGTCTTCCATTGGATCGTTCACTTCTCAATTGACCACATAGCTGGAGCTGCATCGATCCAAAGCCAGGAGCCAGGAGCTTCCTTTGGGTTTCCCACATGGGTGCAGGGGCCCAAGCACTTGGGCCGTCTTCTACTGCTTTCCCAGGCCATTGCAGAGATTGATCAGAGTGGAGTAGCCGGGTCTTGAACCTGCACCCATATGGGATGTTGGCACTTCAGGCCAGGGTGTTAACCCACTGTGTCACAGAGCTAGCCCCAAAGAGTTTCAGAGAGATAAACCATATTCAATAAAGAGTATGAAGCCTGCCCCCCCCCCCAAAAAAAAAAGATCTCAGGGCCATTTCCCTGGCATAGTGAGTAAAGCTGCTGCCTGCAGTGCTCGTATCCCAAATGGGTGCAGTTTCCAGTCCTGGCTGCTCCACTAATGCTCCAGCTCCCTGCTAATTCCTCTGGGAAAGCACTTGGCGATAGCCCAAATCCTTGGCCCTTGCACTCATGTGGGAGACCTGGAAGAGGCTCCTGGCTCCTGGCTCCGGGGTTTGGATTGGCCCAGCTCTGGCCATTTCAGCCACTTGGGGAGTAAAGCAGCAAATGGAAGACCCCTCTCTCTCTTTTTGTTTCTCTCTCTCTCTCTGCCTCTCTGTAACTCTGCCTTTCATATAAATAAATAAATCTTTAAAAACAAACAAAAAATCAGTAAAAATGTCCAAATCTCCTCCCATGTTGCCAAATGCTAACTGCTCCTTGAAGTTCACAACACCATCAATGATTTTCTTTATGGCATATTTCATTCAGCTTCAGTTAAAATACTATTGCTAAAATAACATTGTCTTTTTTTCCCCACAAGAAAATTCCTTAACCTTTTAAAACACTTATTTTCTGTCTATGAACCTATCCTATTAGAGGAAAGCTATGAATGCTTACCTGACACACAAGTGTAAAGAGATCTTTGTTTAAAATGGGTATTTGTAGAAGTGGTTAAGATGTTCCTAGGACTCCCACAGTCCCTCTCAGAGACCCCTGGTTTGCATTCCAGCTCTGCTTCCAGCCTAATGTTCACCTGAGGAAGAGGCAGTGATGGTTCAAGTACTTGGGTCCCAATCACCCACATAGGAGGATCTGATTTAATTCCAGCCTCCTGGCTTCAACATGGGCCAGCCTTGACTTTTGCATGCATGTGAGGAGTGAACCATTTAGTGGAAGATCTTTCCATGACTGTCTTTGCAGCTCTACTTGTGAAATAAAATACATTTTTAAAAAACTGTCCATTTCTTCTTATCTCCCTTAAATGCAGACATCTTATTAAAATGTCAACAGTTTGAGAATCCCCTCGGAAGCTTTACAGGGCAATGTCTCCCTAACACACTCCTCTCTTTCCCTTGTCCTGAGTTGTGGGTGATGACAGATTTTCCAGGGGCCAGATCCTTAGGAGTATCAGGTGAGTGCCAGCCCCTGGCTGTTTCTTCCTAAAGAACAGTAGTAAGAAGGGGGACATTTGATGTCTCTAAGGCAAAGGGTCTCTACTGTATACCCTCCATCAATGTTGCTAACCCATTGGGACACTAAAATTTCTTCTCCCAAGTTCAGTTCCCACTATGGGAGACATATTAGTGACAGCTAATTTGATGCTGATATTGAAGGGGCAGGGCAGAAATGAGTTATGCCCTCTAGGTTCTATCTGCCTTATGCAGGAGGGAAATCTTTTGTAAAGGTAAAGAAAGACCTGACCTAGCTAAGTGGTGCCAGATTTGAAAAGCAAATGCACATGCATTTTGCATCCACAGATTTGGTTTAATCAGAGTATAATTTGTCAATTTTCAATGTCTAGGAAGATCAGCTTCTGTTGGCTGAGAAAGTTTAAATTTGAGATTATTTTCATGACTGGTATAATAAAAATTTTATTTGAATTTGTCATTTTTGGCTCAGAGATCCTAAGACATCTGGAATTTCCTGAATGGTAGGCCTGGCTCTGTTCCTGCCTAACACACACATTTCAGATGGTAGCTACGTCTGTGTTAATGAGATGACTCTGGGTAGGATCCCTAAATAACATCAGAATGGGGACAGGGCATCAGAAAGAGCCAATACTTGCTTTCCACTGGCATCTTCATGGGGCTGCATGGTGCTTATTTTTATATTTAGTCTATGTCTTTATGTTTGCCTTTAAAATATATTTATGCATCTTCAGTTGATATATAAAATATCATATGTCTTTTATGTGATGAGAACACTTAAAATCCAATTTCTTCATTATTTTCCTTAGTAGAACACATTGTTATTAACTATTGTTATCATGTTGTACAATGTACATTTTCAAGTTATTCTTCCTATGGAGTTGAAATTTATTCCCCTTTGAGCAACATGGCCTCGAATCCCCTCCATGTCTCTTTAAATTTAAATAATTTTCCTGTGGATCCAAAGTTGGGTCTTGGTCTTAATTGAACTGTGTCAGTCTCTTAATTGGAGTAATTAGTTAATACACATTTAAGATGATGATTGCTATATTTGGATTAATATGCAGCATATTTGAAATTGATTCCCCTTTATTATAATTCTTTCTAAAAGTCTTACTGATTTGTATTTGTTTGAAAAAGATCTAGAAACAGAGGAAGAGAAAGATCTTTTTTTTTTATTTTTTTGACAGGCAGGAGTGGACAGTGAGAGAGAGAGACAGAGAGAAAGGTCTTCCTTTTTCTGTTGATTCACCCCCCAATGGCTGCTGCAGCCTGTGTGCTGTGGCCAGTGCACCGCATTGATCCATAGCCAGGAGCCAGATGCTTCTCCTGGTCTCCCATGTGGTTGCAAGGCCCAAGGACTTGGGCCATCCTCCACTGCACTCCCGGGCCATAGCAGAGAGCTGGACTGGAAAGGAGCAACTGGGACAGAATCTGGTGCCCTGCCTGGGACTAGAACCCGGTGTGCTGGCACCACAGGTGGAAGATTGGCCTATTGAGGCATGGTGCCAGCCCGAGAAAGATGTTATCTAATGTTTTAGTCTCTGAATGCCTGCAACAATTGTGGTTAATTCAAGCTAAGCACAGGAGCCAAGAAGTCCTTCCAGGTTTCCCCCATGTGTGGCAGAGATCCAAACACTAAAAGCATGAACTGCTGCCTGCCACAGTATGCATTAGAGGGAAATTGTATCAGAACTGGAAAAGCTGTACTCAGACCTGACATTCTGATATGGGATGTGATCATCAGAAGTAGTGTGTAAAATGCTCCACCCAACACCCAGCACTGTCTTTGTTCATAAAGTTTCCCTAGTTTTCTCACTTATCACTTTATTTTTTTAAGATTTATTTTATTTATTTGAAAGGCAGAATTACAGAGAGGTAGAGATAGAGAGAGAGGTCTTCCATCCGCTGGTTCACTCCCTAGATGGCCGCAATGGCCGGAACTGCACCGATTCAAAACCAGGAGCCAGGAGCTCCTTTTGGGTCTCCCGCATGGGTACAGGGGCCCAAGGACGTGGGCCATCTTCCACTGCTTTCCAAGGCTATAGCAGAGAGCTGGATCGGAAGAGGAGCAACCGGGACTTGAACCGGCGCCCATATGGGATGCCAGTGCTGCAGGCCAGGGTGTTAACCCGCTGTGCCACAGTGCCGGCCCCTTATCTCTTTTTCAAAAGATTTATGCATCTATTTTATTTATGAGTAGAGAGACACACAATGTGAAACAAGAGGGAATTGCCATCTGCAAGTTCATTCTCCAAGTTCCTGTGTGATAATTGTGATTTTCCTGGACAAAGATATAAGCCAAGAAATTAATCTATGTCAAAGATTGAGATGGCAGAGATGCAAAAATCACGTCATTACCTACTTCCTTCCAGGGTATGCATTAGCACAAAGTGGGAATTGGGAATGTAGCCAAGACTAAAACACTGGACTCCAGTGTGGGATGGTGGCATTCAGAACTCTCTCTTAACCACTATACAAAAGGCCCACATCTTCTCACTAAAGTTGAGCATTCTATTAAGATGTCAAGGATATATGCTTTCTAATATTTTAAAATAATTTCTCTAGAGTTTGCAGTGTACACTATCAAATAACCCAAACCCACTTTCAAGTAACATGCTATTTTTTAGGTAGTGCAGATAACTTTTAATAGAATTTTCCCAATCCCTTCCTCTTACCTTCTGTATAATTTGTCATTCCTTTTATCTATCAGAAGTTGTAACGACTGAGTTGATATCATTTTGGATAAACCTTTTTTTCTGGTAAATTATGTAGAAACAAACAAAGTGAATTCCTTTTTGTACCTTCACTTAATTTTTTAAAGATTTATTTATTTATTTGAAGGGCAGTTGCAGAGAAGCAGAGGTATAGTGAGAGAGAGAGAAAGAGGGAGAGAAGTCTTCCATCTGCTGGTTCACTCCCCAGATAGCCTCAATGGCCAGAGCTGTGTCGATCTGAAGCCAGGAACCAGGAGCTTCCTTCTGGTCTTCCCATGTGGGTGCAGGAGCCTAAGGACTTGGGCCATCTCCCATTGCTTTCCCAGGTCATAGCAGAGAGCTGGATTGGAAGTGAAACAGCCAGGACTCAAACCAGTGCCCATATGGGAAGTGGGCACTACAGGAGGCAGCTTTACCTGCTACACCACAGTGCCTGTCCCTACTCAGGTCCTTTTACTGGTTAACTATATTGTTTCTTGTTGCTACTGTGCAGTTTTTCCAGTTCTGTATGTATTCTGTGTATCAGTCCTTTGTCAGATGCATAGTTTGCAAATGTTTTAGCTCATTCAATTGGTTATATCTTCATTTTGGTGGCTGTTTTGTTTATATTTTTGTTTTGGTTTTAGGAATCTTCTTAGTTGATATCAAAATCATATATTTGTGTTTTTATTGCCCACACTTTTGGGATCTTATTCAAAGCTATTGCTTATGCCAGTGTTGTAGAGTTCCCTGTCTTCTTTATGAGATTTATGTCTTACATTAAGTTCATTGAGTAAATTTGTTTTTTGTGTAGGGTAACATTGGGGCAGTCTCCTTTCAGTCTTCTGCGTACGAATACCCATTTTCCTCTGGACAATTACTGAAAAGATTTCTTTCTTTAGCATATTTTTGGAGTATCTGTCAAATGTAAATTATCTGTGGATGTATGGGTTTCTTTCTGGGACCTCTATTCTGTCCCATTGGTCTATGTGTCTGTTTTAATGCCAGTGGTTATAATATCTGTTATAAAGTAATACATATAATATACTATATATTATATGTATTATAATATATTATAATTATATTATGATTATAATATATTATATATTATATAATATGTAATATGTATATAATATAGTATAATTATATGTTATTATATATGTATTAACAAATATTATAGTATACTATCTGTTATAAATATCTGTATTGGATTCAGATATTTTAGTGATACCAGAATGCTGTTCTTCAGTATTGCTTTGGCTGTTTGGGGTACTTTTTGACCCCATATTAATTCTCCAAAACATTGATTAATTTGAAAGTTGGAATATTAGAGAAAGAGAGGGAGAGACAGAAAGAGATATTCCAACTGTTGATTCACTCCTCAAATGGTCACAGTGGCCAGGCCTGGGCCAGATGGAACTTAGGAGCCAAGAGCTTCATTTGAGTCTCCCATGTGGGTGGCAGGGCCTCAAGTACTTGAGCTGCCTTCCATTGCTATCCCAAGCCATTAGCTGAGAGCTGGCTCAGAAGTGGACCACTTAGGACTCAAACCAGAGCACATCTGGGGTACCAGCATCACAGATGGGGGCTTTATGTGATGTGCCACAATGCTGACCCCAATTCCATATTATTTTTAAGTTCATTTTGTGTAATACTATGAAGAATTTATTTGTGTTCTGATGGCAGTTTTTAACCTTTTCTCTTCAATTCCTTTCATCACTATTTGTAAATTTTTTCTTGCAGAGGTCTTTCACATCCTGGGTTATATTTATTCCAAGGTCTTTTGTTTTCTTGCAGCTGTTGTGAATCCAATTTTTTTATAGTTTTCAGTGAGTTCACTATTGGATACAAAAGTGCTCCTGATTCTTCTGTGTTCATTTTGTATCCCGCAACTTTGGTGAATCCATTGATCTGTTACAGAAGTCTCTTGGTAGAGTCATTTGTTTTCTCTGTGTATAGAATTGTGTCATCTGGAAACAGAACATAATTTGCTTTCTTCTTTCCTGTTAGCAGCCTTTTCTTTCTGCCACTTGCCTACTTTTTTGGTGCAAACTTTCAGTGCAATATTGAATAACAGTGGTTACACTCAGCATTCTTGTCTGGCTCCAGATCTTGAATGAAATGCTTTCAGCTCTTTGCCATTCTGCATAATGTTAGATATGGGTTAATAATATACAGGCTTTACTGTATTGAGGTATGATCCTTCTAAAAATATGTTGCTCACAATTTTGTCATAAATTGATGTTAATTTTTGAATGCTTTAATTACCCCAATTGAGATAATTCTAATGATGTTATCCATCATCTTGTTGATTTGATTTATTTTCTTTTTGATTTGCATGCATTTAACTATCCCTTACACCCCCAGGACACATCCTAATTGGTTTTTATTTGCTGTAGGATTTGATGGCTACTCTTATGAAAATTTTATATCTATAATCATCAGGCATATTGGTCTATAGTTTTATATTTGAAAGATAGAGATCTCTCTGCTGACTCACTCCAATATTGGAATCTAGACAATTCTTTCTTCATGGATGACTTTGAAGGGGATTCATCTCTTTAAAGTGTTTGGAGTAATTTTAGAAGGACAGATGTTAGTCCTTTAAAAAAAAGATAGAGAATTAGGCTGGCGCCATGGCTCAATAGGCTAATCCTCCACCTTGTGGTGCCGGCACACCAGGTTCTAGTCCTGGTCAGGGTGGCGGATTCTGTCCCAGTTGCCCCTCTCCCAGGCCAGCTGTCTGCTATGGCCCAGGAGTGCAGTGGAGGATGGCCCAAGTGCTTGGCCCTGTACCCCATGGGAGACCAGGATAAGCACCTGGCTCCTGCCTTTGGATCAGCGTGGTGCACCGGCCACGGCGGCCATTGGAGGGTGAACCAATGGCAAAAAGGAAGACCTTTCTCTCTGTCTCTCTCTCTCACTGTCCACTCTGCCTATCCAAAATAAATAAATAAATAAATAAATAAAAGATATAGAATTAGTAATGAAGACAATATTTTAAACGCATATAATTTTCTCAGAGAGATTACTAAATTAGCTGTATAAGGAATCCTAGTGAGGTTTTCAGCATTTTGGTAGTCACTTGTAATGTTGTTCAATGTATCTTTAAGTTTATTATCTGTGTGTTGTCAGTTCACACACTGATTATCACTAGTTTCATGAGAATGGGGATGACTTACGGGATTTGAAATAGAAAAATTATAATAACACCAATCTTCGTAACATCTGTGCAGTCTATAATGTACATAAATAATAATGTGAGTCATTTATAAGATATTTGAGTTTAATTCCTTTTAGCTGATATGCCATTACTAGGTGGCAATTATAAACATAATTCATAATTCACTGAGCAAGCAAACAATAAAGTTGTAAGTTTCCTAGAGAGATTTCTGACATGACAGTGTGAGTAGTTGTGTGGACCCTCACTCCAGTAGAATTAATCAAAACAACTTTGCAAACTAATATCCCTGCAAAGACTCTAGATATGGTCTCAAAGACATTTAGCAGCTAAATATTAGGAAAATCTAAGATTTGCTAAGAGCAGAGGGACTCAGCAGTACTATTTAAATCTAGACCTGATTTCCCTCTCCCCTGCCCTGGATCAGAAGGAAGCTATTCCACACAGGAACAATGGAAAACATAGGGCTCTGCTTGCTGGGAGCTGCCTGGGGAGAAAGACATCTTGATTTCTCCTATCTGCAGCTACCTGATGCCAGAATTATGTTCTTTATAAATACAGCTGAGAGATAGGGCTCAATCCCACTCAAGTGACAGAGGCTCTATATTGGTCAGAACACTTGGATTTCCTATTACACTCAACATCCATAGTAGACAAATCTATACAAACAGCATATTTGTAGTGGCTTTAGTTTCAAAGCATTGGGGACATGGAAGAAAAGCAAAAGGATACTCTTTTTTACTTATTTATTTGTGTTTATTTTATTTTTCTACTGTATTTATTTGAAAGGCAGAATTACAGAGAGGGAAAGAAAGATCTTCCATCAGCTGGTTCACTCTCCCCAAATGGCTTCAATGGCTGTGGCTGGAAGGCTGGAGTCCAACACTCCATTTAAGTCTCCCACATGGGTTCAGAGTCCCAAGGCCCAATGGGATGCCAATATTGCAGAGGGTGGTTTGATCTATTGTGTCACAACACTAATTCCTTTTGTTAATTTTAGAAGCAAGGAGAGGGGGAAGATATAAAAATGCTCACATCAGTGAGGCTGAGTTAACTTAAACCTGGGAGCTACTGAGGCAGGCATGGCAGTACAGCAGGCTGAGCCATTGATGGGGATGCCCATGTCCCATATCAGCATGCTGGCTCAGGCGCTAGCCATTGTACTTTCAATTCATATTGAATACTAGAATTTTTTTGCTAATGTGCAATGGAGGCAGCAGATGAAGGCAGACTTGAATTTCTGCCTTCCATACTGGAGACCTGGATGGAATTCCTCAACCATGTTGGGCTTTCCACAGCCCTAAATGTTAGGGGCATTGGGCAGAGTTATCTAGTCAAAGGGAAATTCCTCTCTCTCTCTCCATTTCCAAATGATTAGTCAATTACTCTTAAATAATTTAACAAAATCAAGACTTGGGAACTCAATCTAGGCTTCCAACATGGCTCAATTTTTCTTATCTACTTGAGTGTTTTACTTATGGTTGATGTGGTTCCAGGTGGGCATTAGCAGAAATATGGAATTAGGAATGCAGCTGGGAATGAAATCCAGGCATTCTGGGATGTGTGTGTCCCAAGAAGCATCTTTTGCTCTTTTAAGATTTATTTATTTATTTTACTTTCTTCAGATTTTATTTATTTATTTGAGAAATAGAGTTACAGAGAGTGAGAGGGAGAGATGAGAGAAAAGTCTTCCATCCACTGGTTTACTTCCCAAATGGCCACAATGATCAGAGCTGTGCCAACCCAAAGCCAGGATTCAGGAGCTTCTTCCAGGTCTTCCACATTGGTGCAGAGATCCAAGAATCTGGGCCATTGTCTACTGCTTCCTCAGACCATAGCAGAGAGCTGAATCAGAAGAGGAGCAGCCAGGACTAGAACCAGTGCCCATATGGGATGCCAGTGCCCATATGGGATGCCAGTGCCTAAGACAGAGGCTTAACATACTGAGCCACAACACCTGACTCTTGAGTTACTTTTAAGAGTTATTTATTTGAAAGAGAGAGAGAGAGGCAGAGAGAGAGAGAGAGTATGAGATCTCTCATCAGCTGTTTCACACCCCAAGTGACCTCAATGTTAAGAGCTGGGCTGATCCAAAGCCAGGAGACAGGAGCTTCTTCTGGGTCTTCAACATGGGTGCAGGGGCCCAAGCACTTGGGCCATCTTCCACTGCTTTCCCAGGAAAATTAGCAGGGTACTGGATCAGCAGTGGCATAACTAGGATTTGAACTGGTACCCATATGGGATGCCAGCACTGCAGGCGATGGCTTTACCCACTAAGCCACAGTGCCAGCCCCACAATAATCCATTTCTTCCACTCACAAGTTCTTTTCATGCCCATTTGCAGTTCATTCCATTCCCAACTTCAACACTAGGAAACTACAAGTAAGCTTTCTGCATCTATAGAATATATATATATATATATATATATATATATATATATATATATATATATATATTTATTTATTTTTAAAAAGACATGTAGATTCTGTGTCTAACTTCTTTCACCTAGCATAATGTTCCTAAAATCCATTTATGTTGTACATTTTGTTTCAGTAATAATTTCACTGAACAGATGCATCATAGTGTATCTATTTGCTCATTGAAAACATTTAGGTTGTTTCAGTTTTATTTGAGTATTAATAAAGCTGTTATGCATATTCAGATGCAGATTCTTTGTGTGACTGTTAGGTTTTCATTCCCCTGAGATAAATAGCTGGGAATGCAACTTTTAAATTATACTCATATGGTGATGTGTGTTTATAAAACGCTGCCATGATTTTTTCCAGAGCTGATATTCCAGCTTACATTCCAACCTGTAATTTGAGAGAGGTCTAGTCACTCCAAATCCTTGCTACCACTTTATATCATCAGCATAAACTTTAGTCAGTATAATAGACTGTGGTAGTATTCATTCTGTTCTTAATTTGTATTTCCACAAAGGCTAATGAACTTGTTTATTTTTCATGTACTTACTTCCAGTATGTATATACCTACCCCTTTGTGAAATGTATGTTCATGTCTTTCTCCATTTCTGATTGGACTTCCTATTTTCCCATAAATCAGTTTAGAGTATGTATATATACTCATATATATAAATTGTATATAGATAGTGTGCATATGTATATATAGTGTGTATCTCTATACACACACATACATACTAGATACATGTACTTTTTGAGGCATGTGATTTGCACCCCATTAGTATGTAGTATTTCATTTTTTGTAACACTGTAAATGCATACTGAAACATTCACCTATCATTTATGTACACAATTGTTTCTTACCTCAGTCAGCCATTTTTATATGTACAAATTTTGAATCTCTGTCATTTTGTAGATATATAAAAAATTATACATTCCTTGTCAATTGGTCTTTTCGTCATTATGAAATGTTATTTTTTATCCCTAGCAATATGCCATGTCCTGAAATCTATGTTGCTTCTTATCAATATAGTCAGTCTAGCTTACTATGATTAGTGTTTGCAAGGTATTCTTTTTCTTTTAACTTGTCTGTGTACTGATATTTAATTTAATTTTCATTTCTTTCAGAAATTTAGCTTTTTTAGCATATAGTTGGAGTGGCTTTTTTTTTTCAGTAAGAAAACTGATTTAATTGGAATGCTTACAGCCTTTACAGTTAATGTAATCATCAGTAAGACTTTCAGTGTTTCATTGTACTGCATATTTGTTGTTTATTTTGTTCTCACTTACAAAGCTTTCTTTCTTTCTCTAGCTAGTTGTGTTTATTTATTCATTTAGGATATATTTTGTCCTAGCTATTTGTTTATGGGCTTTAGCCCTTTATTCTTTTTAAAATATGGCTATACTGAGTGAAATAAGCCAGTCCCAAAGGGACAAATACCATATGTTCTCCCTGATCGGTGACAACTGACTGAACACCAAAAAGGAAACCTGTTGAAGTGAAATCGACACTATGAGAAATGGTGACTTGATCAGCATAGCCCTGACTGTTAATGAACAACTTAATACATTATCCCTCTTAGTAGTTTTTTTTTTTTTTTGTCTGTTCTACTTAATATGACTGGTTTAATTCTGTAATTATCACATAGTTATTCTTAAGTGTTGAAATTTAACTGAAAGGTGATCCCTGTTAAACATAAGAGTGGGGATAAGAGAGGGAAGAGATGTACAATTTGGGACATGCTCAAGCTGACTTGTCCCAAATGGTAGAGTTAGAAACATACCAGGGGACTCCAATTTAATCCCATCAAGGTGGCATGTACCAATGCCATCTCACTATTCCAAGTGATCAATTTCAGTTCACAATTGATCATAATGAAAGGACTAAGAGTCAAAGGGAGCACATAGACAAGTCTAGTACCTGCTAATACTAACTGATAGAATAAATAAAGGGGAGAGTGATCCAACATGGGAAGCGAGATACTCAGCAGACTCATAGAATGGCAGATGTCCTAAACAGCACTCTGTCCTCAGAATCAGCCCTAAAGGCATTCTGATCTGGCTGAAAAGCCCATGAGAGTATTTCAGGCATGGAAAGTCAAGACACTCTGGCAAAAAAAAAAAAAAAAAAAAAAAAAAAAAACCTAAATGAAAGATCTCTGTGAGTGAGATCCCAGTGGAAAGAACAGGTCTTCAAAGAAGGAGGTACCTTTCTCTGAAGGGAGGAGAGAACCTCCACTTTGACTATGACCTTGTCTAAACAAGATGAGTCGGAGAACTCAAGGGCTTCCATAGCCTTGGAAACTCATGACTGGAGCATAGGGAGAATACTGATGCCATAAACAGGAGTGTCAATTTGTAAAGTCAACAACAGGAGTCACTGTGCACTTACTCCTCATGTAGGATCTCTGTCCTTAATGTGCTGTACATTGAGCTTTAATGCTATAATGAGTACTCAAACAGTATATTTCACTTTGTGTTTCTATGGGGGTGCAAACTGTTGAAATCTTTACTTAATGTATACCAAACTGATCTTCTGTTAAAAAAAAAAAAAAAGAAGAAATTGTCAATTCCCAACTTGACTCTCACTGGGATTAAACATGACAATAGGTCTGATGTGATTTCATCATCATTTAAAAAATCATCTATTATTTTTCACTTTATGTTTCTGTGTCGGAGCAAACTGTTGAAATCTTTACTTAATATATGCTAAACTGATCTTCTGTATATAAAGAGAATCAAAAATGAATCTTGATGTGAATGGAAGGGGAGAGGGACTGGGAGAAGGTAGGGTTGCAGGTGGGAGGGACGTTATGGGGGGGAAGGCATTGTAATCCATAAGCCGTACTTTGGAAATTTATATTCATTAAATAAAAGTTAAAAAATATGATTTTCTATGCATTAATATAACCACATTTACCTTATCTCAGTCTATTTGTTTAACATTTTTATTTATTTATGGGCATGCAGGGATGGAGATGAGAGTAAGTTCCAGAGTGAGAGCAAGAGAATGAGGAAGAATGTGTGTGTGAGGGAGAGAGAGGGAGAGAGAGAGACATCTCCCATCAGCAGGCTTCTCTCTCAAATACCAAAAATGCTCATGGTAGGGCTAATTCCAAAGTGGTAACTCGACTAAAATCCAGATCTCCCACATTGGTGGCAAGGACCCATCAATTTGAGTCATCACCTGTTGCTGCCCAAGGGTGTACACCAGCTGGAAACCAGAATCAGAACTCAAAGTAGGATTCAAACCATTATGTTAAAGGGAGGGAGGGAGGGGGGATGGGAGGGGATGGGAGAGAAGGGAAGGGAAGGGAAGGGAAGGGAAGGGAAGGGAAGGGAAGGAAGGGAAAGGAAGGGATACAAGGAGACAGACATTCTATATGCTAGCTCACTCCACAGATGCTGGATGATGACAATACCCAGAGCTGGTCCAGGCCAGAAGATGGCAAATCAATCCAAGCCACCTCTGTGGGTGACAGAGAATCAACTATTTGAGCCATCACCTGCTGCCTCCCAGAGTTTGCACCAGCAGGAAACTGCAATCAGGAGTGGAGTTGGGACTCCAATCCAGGCCCTCCAATAAGGGATGCAGCTGTATCAAGTGGCATCTTAATTGCTATGACAAAGGCCTGCCCTGTATGTATTTTATTAATTCCAAAACACATTGTTACTATTGTTACATTAAATGGATAAATGTGTATTGAAAGAATTTTAAAAATAAGAGAAACACATTTTATATTTACCTATGGATTTACCATTTCTGGGCGCTTTATTTATTTATTTTTTTGTGGATCTGGATTTCCATTTGGCACAAATTTCCTTCAATTTACAATAAATATTTGTACAATAAAAATTTGTTCAAATTATTGTGTAATTTGTAGCAGATGATTTCTTTATTTGTATACCTGAAAAAGCATTTCATCATATGTATGAAAGAAACTTATATATGTGTGTGTGTACACAAATATATATATATATAATACATATATATGTTTCATATATATGTTTCTACTTTTAAACTAAATATAGATGTTATGGTGAGTCTTTCACTCTCATTGTTGGAACTTGGAAATCTCCCAGTTTGGGGAATGGTTTTATCTTGGGCTTCCTAGTTTCACCTGACTTACACACACCTTAATATCCACCAATGCAGAGACCCTTATGCAGATTTATGTAGATCTTTCTCTGGATAGCTTCCTTCTTCCTGATCCACATCTCCCAAATCACACCTGACAACACAAATTCTACTCAGCCCAGAAGAACCACCTTAGTTTCCATCCTCCTGAGCTACCTTCTTCTAACAGAAATGGGTCCTCTTTTATAGGGGACTCTTGTTTTCTTGCTCAAGGATTATGGACCAAGACTCCTGTTGCCCAATATCTGTATGCATTGGTCTCATTTTTCTGTATTCTTACTGTTTATGGTGGGAAGACAAATCTGGTACCAATGACTTCAACAAGGCTCAAAATGAATAAAGCAGGCCAGCACCATGGCTCACTTGGCTAATCCTCCACCTGTGGTGCCGACACCCCGGGTTCTAGTCCTGGTTGGGGCTCCAGGTACCAGTCCCAATTGCTCCTCTTCCAGTCCAGCTCTCTGATGTGGCCCGGGAGAGCAGTGGAGCATGGCCCAAGTGCTTGGGTCCCTGCACCCACATGGGAGACTGGGAGGAAGTATCCAGCTCCTGGCTTTGAACCGTCACAGCACCAGCCTTAGCAACCATTAGGGGAGTGAACCATCTCCTGATGCATCTTAGAGGCAGCGATTATGGTCTCAGTGCTTGGGTCCATTTCACCCACCAGGAAGATCTTAAAGGAGTTCCTCACTCCTGGCTTATATTTGACCCAGATTTGGTTGTTGTGAGCATTTGGGGAGGGAACCAGCAGGTGGGGGTTCATCTCTCTCTCTCTTGCTCTATCTCTCTCTCTTTTTAATACTAAATAATAATAAAAGACTCAAAAGATTTTAAAAATTCCTACTTTTAGAATTCATTGTTGAAAATGACCAATATGAGAAGGTAAGTGTTATTTTAATTCCATTGAAGGTAATGATTATTTGATGTTCTGCCAGTATACAGATAGAATTTCTCCCCATTCTTAAATTTGACTGTGTTTCTACTATATGTCTTCAGATGTTCTACTCACTAAATTGACTTAGAATATAGCCAACTCCTCCACATTACAATATAACTTTATAGAGTATATACATATGTACCATAACACATTTCAATATTTGGGGATAATTCCTGCATTAACTCATGATGCTAAGTGGATTTTTTTTTTTTGGACAGGCAGAGTGGACAGTGAGAGAGACAGAGAGAAAGGTCTTCCTTTTCCATTGGTTCACTCCCCAATGGCCGCAGTGGCCAGCGCACTGTGGCCAGCGCACTTAACTGATGTGAAGCCAGGAGCCTGGTGCTTCTCTTCATCTTCCATGCGGGTGCAGGTCTCAAGCACTTGTGCCATCCTCCACTGCAGTCCCGGGCCACAGCAGAGAGCTAGACTGGAAGAGGAGCAATTGGGAAAGAATCTGGCACCCCGACTGGGACTAGAACCTGGTGTGCGGGCGCCTCATGAGGAGGATTAGGCTATGTAGCCGCAGCACCGTCAATCAGGCTTCCATAGCCTTGGCAACTCATGACAAGAACCTAGGGAGATTACTGATGCCATAAACAAGAGTGTCAATTTGTTAAGTCAACAACAGGAGTCACTGTGCACTTATCCCTCATGTAGGATCTCTGTCCTTAAAATTCTGTACATCATGATTTAATGCTATAACTAGTACTCAAACAGTATTTTTCACTTTGTGTTTCTGTGTGGGTGCAAACTGTTGAAATCTTTGCTTAATATATACTAAATTGATCTTCTGTATATAAAGATAATTGAAAATGAATTTGATGTGAATGGGATGGGAGAGGGAGTGGGAGATGGGATGGTTGCAGGTGGGAGGGAAGTTATGGGGGGGGAAAGCCACTGTAATCCATAAGCTATGCTGTGGAAATTTATACTTGTTAAATAAAAGTTAAAAAAAAAAAAAAAACTAGTGATGTAACCACAAAAACAATGGTTAAGTTTGTACAAATATTCATCTTAATGCAAGCTATGCATGTGTGTTCAGGTAAAACTAAGAACAGAGACATCATGGGAGCAGCTGCTATCCAAATTATCCAACTGACAAACTTGTCAAAACATAATAATTAAAACATAATAATTAAGCAATGGTACTGTGGCATATTTTTTAATGCTAATGCTATATTTTGGATAGGGTTGGTGCTTCATTTAATTTGTGATTCGGTCTTTTCTGACAAATTGAATGAGTTCCATTTGGCAACAGATGAACAAAACTGCTGTGAACAGAATTACCAAAATCATATGAACTATAAAATTGCTTTTAGTTTAGCAGTTTGATACCAAGATATCAGACATTTAAAATGACATTTCTAATATTTGATAATATTAATTTACATTTAAAGCATTTTAGATAAAAATAGATTGAATTTATTTGAAAGCAGAGTAAGAGAGAGAGAGAGAGAAAGAGATAGGGAGAGAAAAAGATGTCCTCTATCCATTGGTCTACTGCCCAAATGGATTCAGTGGCCTGGTCTAAGCCAGGCCAACACAAAATGCATGGAGCTTCATGCAGGTATCCAACATGATTGGCAGGGATCCAAGCACATAGGTCATATCCCATTGTTTCCACAGCCACATTTTCAGGAAGCTGGATCAGAAGTGGAGCCACTGGCCTCAAACTGGTACTCATGGGATGTCAACATCAGGTGCCTTGGCTTTATCTGCTGAGCCACAGCATTGGCCCCAAACCACAAGTAATGTATTTCAAAATTAAACTCTGGAAATTATTAAGAATCTATTCCTACTGCCAATTCTTCTCTGTCACTCTGCCTTTCAAATAAATAAATCTAAAATTTATTTATCACAATGGGATGGGCTATCACTTGCAAATTCCAGCTGCTCCACTTTCATTCCAGCTTCTTTTTTAAGGTACCTTGAAAAGCAGTGGAAGATGATTTAAGTACTTGGGCAACTGCCACCCTGTGGGTGACTGATATTATCCAGTTCCTGACTCTTGAATTCCACCTAAAAAACATCAATGTTCCAACCATTTGGGAGTGAACCAATGGTTGGAAGATCAATTCCCCCCTCACTCTCTCCATCTTTGCCATACTACTTTTCAATAAATAAAGTGATTCATGTTAAAAAGAATGTTATTTGGGATGGCATTGTGGTCCAGCTAGTTAATCTACTACTTGCCATGCAAGCACCCCATATCAGAGTGCCAGTTTGAGTGCTGGTTGCTCCACTTCTGATCAGGTTTCTTGCTAATTCATCTGGGAATGCAAAGATGACCCAAGTATTTGAGCCCATGCCACCTGTGTATGTGAAACCAAGCTTGAGTTTTTGCCTCCTGGCTTCAGCCAGGCCAAACCCTGGCTATTGCATCCATTTCAATTGTGAATCAATGATTGGAAGATATCTCTCCTCTCTCTCTCTCCTCTCCCTCTTTATAACTTTTAAATTATGTTAAAATGAATATCAATTTTTGTAAAAATCATGGCTCTATTGAAAACCATCTAAGATCTAATTATGGGTGCTGGTGTTGTGGTGTAGTGGGTAAAGCTGCAGCCTACAATGCCAGCATCCCATATGGGAACCAGTTCAAGTCCTGACTGCTTCACTTCCAATCCAGCTCTCTGCTATGGCCAGGGAAAACAATAGAAGATGTTGCAAGTCTTTGGACCCCTGGACCTGTGCAGGAGACCTGGAAGAAGATCTTGGCTCCTGATCTTGGCTCCTGGCTTTCGATTGGCAGAGCTCCAGCTGTTGTGGCCAATTGGGGAGTGAACCAATGGATGGAAGGCCTCTTTCTCTCTGCCTCTCCTTCTCTCTTTGTGTAACTCTGACTTTCAAATAAACAGATTTTTTTTTAAAATATCTAATTTTGAATATCTATGACTACTAAATTAATTGTATTTATTCTTTACTTCTAAGTAAATATAATGCACTCTTAATAACTAACATGGAGCCGGTCCTGTGGCTTAATAGGTAAAGCTGCTGCCTGCAGTGCTAGCATCCCATTTGGGCACTGGTTCAAATCCTGGCTGATCCACCTCTGATCCAGCTCTCTGCTATGTCCTGGAAATCAGCAGAAGATGGCCCAAATCCTTGGGCCCCTACATACAAGTTGAAACATGGAAGTGGCTCGTGGATCCTAGCTTGAATTTGTGCAGCTCTGGCCATTATGGCCATCTGGAGAGTGAACCAACAGATGGAAAACCTCTTTCTCTCTCTCTCTCTCCCTCTCTGTCTCTCTCTCTCTCTCTCCCCCCTGTAACTCTACCTTTCAAATAAGTAAATATCTTTTTTAAAAAGACTAACATATCTGTTATTGTACATAATATATGCTCCAATAATCACATAATATATGCATACTACCTACAAGTAAAGCTGCCATACTAATAAATAAGTTTTAATTGTTCAGCATTATGCACAGCTGTAAATTCCAGTAGCATAGCAGTAACTTTAATAAAGCTTTAACAAGCTGACACTGCAGCTCACTAGGCTGCAGCACCAGCACACCGTGTTCTAGTCCTGGTTGGGGCGCCAGATTCTATCCCAGTTGCTCCTCTTCCAGCCCAGCTCTCTGCTGTGGCCGGAAAGGCACTGGAGAATGGCCCATGTACTTGGGCCCTGCACCCGCATGGGAGACACGTGGCTCCTGACTTCAAATTGGCACCGCGTGCCGGCTGTAGTGGCCATTTAGGGTGTGAACCAATGGAAGGACGACCTTTCTCTCTGTCTCTCTCCCTCACTGTCTAACTCTACTTGTCAACAAAAAAAGAAGCTTTAACAAAGGAAGATAAAATTTACAAAATGGTGGGAAAAACAAATACACTTATTTCTAAAGTTGTAGATTTTGAATATTCAGAACAGGAAAGCTAAGTATCCCATTGCCAGAATAACCCATATTGTGGACAGAATTGAGCTCATTTTCCATCCCAATACAACAAAGGATTTGGGGTTATAAGGAAAAAGAAGTTCACACATGCAGAAATTTTAAGAAAAACAATGATAAAAGGTGAATTAGTGTCATCTAAAATACATAAGAAATGACAGTATTCCACCAATCTCTGAATATTTTAACTATAATTGATTAATAATTTTGTTCACTTATATAGCAGAGTAGTTATTCCATTTTCCATAAAAGTGAAAAGGAAATATCTAAAAACTAAAGAAACTGATGAAGTAACTTTATAAAATATAATGATGTTATTTGTACACACAGAGACACAGAAAATAAGTACATTTAAATCTTACAAAGGTCATGATAGTACAGAATCTAGTGTACTGCACACAAGATCCTGGATTTACTTACAATCCCAATTCAATTTACATATGAAATAATTTTACACAGTAAGAATATTTTACCTGTTTAAAATGTAACTTTAACTTCCTGAACTACTCTAATATTTTTCTTACTTACCCTGATTCTCAGCAAATACAGGAACATGTCTGTGGAATTAGTCAAGAAAATTGAGTAAATTATTCATCAGAGTTCACACAAAATCCCAGAAAATGCAAATTAGAAATATTTTATATGGACTCCATTCATACTTCCTGATGTAGCAATGAAGTAGAACAAATATAAAATTAAAAAAAAAGAAAACTCAAGTCAGAGTAAGAGAATTTTACTAATGTTCTAGTACAGTTGATTTAAAAAGATCCAAACTGATGGAATACATAATTACCTTTTTTGAAATCAGAAAGGAGAAAGGATATCTAAAAGCCACTGTGATACCACACAGAAGGAATGGACAATCATAACTTCAACTAGCACAGTAATAGAATAAAAATTGGAGAAAATATTACCAACAAAGTTGAGATGAATCAGTATTGAAAAATTTGAAAGAATTTGAGTGTAAGGAACAAACATGCAATTAACTGGAATAGTGGATAGAGAAAAGTCTGAGGAAAGAATAAAACATGATTTGTTAAGATATATTAATGAAATAATTACATATAAACTTAAGGAAACAATAGAAAACAGATAGTTAAAACCAAAGTTATAGCTAAGATCAGTGAAAAGATGACCACATTGTACCTTTATATTCTGACCATTGAAATTCCCATAAATTTGGCATTCTTATTATTCAAGGTTTCATGACCTTTCAATACAAACTAATATATTTCCATTCTAAGTTTTATATATTTTTACATATTTCTGAAATTAGAATGTGCTTAAAAATGATGACATGGTGTAATAGAAATGTTTACACTCTTTGAAGAAATTTTGCCATAATGCCATAATAAAGTTGATATGATCATCTTGGATCATCCTGAAAACACTAAAATTTCAGTTCAAAATCCATCTTTTCAGTTAATATTGATTCATATATTTCAAAAATGTATAAGGAGAGTGTGAACTAACACAAGAACATGACAAAAAAATCAGTTTTTTTTTATTCTAGAAAGAATGAAAATAAACATTACCATACATATTACTTTATAACATTATACCTAGGAAAATGCTGAAATTAATGATATTTAAGAGACAATCATGGTTATTTTCCAAATGTTGGGATGGCATTGGCTTTGATAAATAGGAAATGCATCAAAATATTTCTACCTCTAAGGTAAAAAAAAAAAAAAAACCTGAAAAGTAATCTGTTAAAATGCTTTGGCTGGGTCTGGTGCTGTGGCATAGCAAGTAAAGTAGCCACCGGCATTGCCAGCATCCTGTACAGGTGCTAGTTCAATTCCCAGCTGCCCCACTTCTGATCCAGCTCTCTGCTATGGCCTGGGAAAGCTGTAGAAGATGGCTCAAGTCCTTGGGCCCCTGCACCCATGTGGGAGACCTGGAGGAATCTCCTGGCACCTGGCTTTGGATTGGCATAGCTCTGACCGTTGAGGCCAACTGGGATCTAAACCAGCAGATGGAAAAGCTCACTCTCTTTCTGCCGTTCCTCCTCTCTGTGTGTAATTCTGACTTTCAAATAAATAAATCAGTCTTTAAAAAACAGAGTAAATAAAATGTCTTCTCTAACTGAAATTATCAAATGGCCAACATGAGATCATTTAAGTCTAGAAGTCTAGCAGAATGTCTTATTTGCTCACAGTTTCCCATTATTAGAGAAATACATTTCAAACTAATAAGTAGAAGGAAAAGTCAAATCTCCACAAGGACACACAGCCACACACACACACACACACAAACACACACTCAGGCATTTTTCAACATAAAACAAAATTTATTATCTGAGAATACTTTTAAAAATGCCTTAATTTTTTTTTTTTAGTTTAAAAGTAAACATTGATTCTAAATGTTATTAATGTCCATAAAAAATGCCCCTGAGTAAAGGACAAAAATGGTAACTAGAAAGAAAAGAAAAAAAATAAAAATGATAGAAGGAATGGGAGTAATGGATTCAAGTGAAACCAAAAAATTAACTACAAAATACAGTTTTAAAAACGAGCAAGAGATGGAATCACTGGAAATGACAATCTAAATTTTCTTTGAAAAATCATTTCCTCTATAAAATCATTAAGAATACTCTCAAAAGTTGTCAATGTATATCTTTCCAAAAATCTGGAAATTACTTAAAGGCTTGCAATAACTAAGGGAATGCTTACTCAAGAAGAGTGGGAGAATTTTGTTGAAAGTAGTGAGATTTGGGGCAATGGATACTTTACTATTCAGATCTTCCTCTCCTCTCCTGCTTGGTAGTATAAAATTTGCTTCATTTATCCACCAAAACTCCTAAGTTCCAAAGTCTGAAACTTGTGTGCTCATCACAAGAGGAAAATCTCACACATGACCTCTTGTGAAGGAGTTATGGCCAAAATGCAGGCACATTAAAAATATTGTATAAACTTAGATTCAGGCTATGAGTTTCATGTTTGGACTTGAGCCCCATCTCCATGATTTCTAATTATGAAATCTATAACTATTTCAAAATCTAAAAAATTGCAAAGTCCAAAATAATTTATTTTGAATACTGAACTTCTATTAAAAACCAGCAAGTTCATATTCACAGTCAAACTGAGCAGTTGTGCAGACACCAGAGGAAAAAGGACAGTTGGGCAGCAACATTAACAAAGAGCTTCCATTATTTAACCAGCCTTCCTCTTTCCTGGAAATCACAGGAGGAGGGCCTGTCATTATTTGGCCTAAATCAATCAATTTATTGAGAATTAGAAGCAGCAATACTTTCAACACTGAGGCTACCAGAAATGATAACATTTGGAGAAAATGTGCAGTGGACAAAAAAATAAATTTAAAAAGAAAAGCTGAGGAATGTGAAGTTGGTAGGGAGTGCATTTTTGTAGCCACACCAAACTCATATTTTGAAGCTCTAATATCAAGGGTGAATGAGACATAAGAGTGATTCCACAATCCAATAGTCAAAGGCTGGTCAATTCACTGGTTCCAAATATGTAAGGGACTTAGTTGACCCAAACATAAACTTCAATGGTCATACATAAAAACAGGCTATAGAATTAGTTCTGAAAAGTCATTAGTCACTAACCAAAGAATAAACCCCTCATATACACACAAAAACTAGCATGAGAGAGAATCTGAATCCTCATTTTCATTATATCAATGTCCAGTTTTGAACAGAAATACTATACAAGATGCAGAGATGACAGAAAATAATGAAAGATGCAAGTATGACATCCATACAGAAAAATGTATGGAAGCTATCCCTGAGGAAGTCAAGATAGACTTCCTAGACAAAGAGGTTAAATCAGTTATTTAAACCATTCACAAAGAACAAAAGAAATATTATCTAAAGATAATAATAAAGTATGAGGTTAATGTCTCCATGCTGCTCAGAATATCAATGAAAAGACAGAAACTAAAGGGCATTTCAGGTTACACAATCTCTGGAAAAATTAAAAATGAATAAATGAAAATATACAAAGCTAAGGGGATCTTTGCAAACTAATCAAGTATACCACGATACGCATGCATGCCCTAGAAAGGAAAAGTGACAGAAATAGAATGTTTGAGGAGCCAGCATTGTGGCATAGTTGGTAAAGATGCTGCCTGCAATTCTGACATCCCATATGGTTGCCAGTTCGAGTCCTGGCTGCTCCATTTCCTATCTAGCTTTCTTCTAGGACCTGGGAAAGCAGTAGAAGATGGCCCAAGTCCTTGGGGCCCTGCACTCACATGGGAAACCCAGAAGAAGCTGCTGGCTCCTGGTTAGGATCAGCCCAGCTTCAGCCATTGCAGCCATTTGGGGGAATAAACCAGCAGATGGAAGATCTAGCTCTCTCTCTCTCTCTCTCTCTCCCCCTCTCCCTCTCCCTCTGCCTCTGTCTCTGCCTCTCTGTAACTCTGCCCTTCAAATAAATAAATAAATCTTTAAGAAATTAATGCATACATTAAGACATTTATAGATTTAATAAAATTGAGAGAATTTGTCATCAGTAAATCTATCTTACAAGAATTGCTAAAAGTACTTCAGGGTAATATGAAGGGGTACTTGATGATAGCAAATATTAAAACAAAAACATAAAATGCACCAGTAATAGCACAATGTAAGAAAACAAACTGTAATAATATATATTTCATTGTAACTGTTTTTTCCACCTTCCTAAAGGATAACATGTCTGTGTTGAAAACATTAACTCCAATTATTTGCAAACTTTTCAAAAAATAGATGGGAAACACTCCACTCATTCAGTGAGGCCAACATTATCCTCATACTAAAATCAAAAAATACATTCAGGAAAACCAATACAATATTCCCTATTTTTATAGGTGAGTAAACCTCAGCAAAAATGTGAACAAACAATTCAGTAACACCTAAAAAGATACTTTATATATAACAAAGTGGAATAACTTTTGAATGAAAAGATAATTAAACCAATGAAAATCATTCAATGTAATACAAAAAAAATAGAAAAATAACAATAAGGATATAATCATCTCAGTAAACACAAAATTTGACAAAACCCCACACTTCTTCATGATGAGAGCACCCAAAACTAGGAAAAGGCTTTTCTTAGCCTATTACATCATAGTAAAAGTGTCTCTACTTTTTAGAGGATTACTATGTTGAATTACATATGTTTATATGTTTGTTTCTCCACTACATTGTAAAGTTCTTAAAAACATATTTATTTATTTCTATATTTTGATCCCTGATATATGGTTTTGGCTAAAATAAAAATAATGGTTAAATGAATATGACCAAATATGCAATAACACATCAACAAATAAAGATATCCAAAAATTAAAACATGGCATTTTGCCTGTCAAAGTGTATAAATATATCTGCCATAAATCTTGGTACAATTTTTACTATATTTCTTTTACTTCTGCTATTTTGTATTGAGGGAAAATAGGCAAGAAAGAACTTATGACAAGTAGTTGCCAAAACTCCCTTGTCAATTCACTCACTTCAATTATAAAAGTAGTGAGAAATGGACCTGGTAAATCTAATCTGAATAGTTAAATGTAATTCTTAAAAGAGCTAACTTTTACATGAGTGATAAGAACATTTTTCTGCACCTTCACTGTTAGTAATCATCTGTATTATCTATTTTAAATCAAGCCTCTGTTTAAACCTTATTTTCAGTAGTGCCATTGTTAATACTCATGGCAATTTTATGATTTGTCCATTGCATATTAAATAGCAAAATATACATTAATTTACTATGTAGTAAATGTTATTAATATATTAGATCATCTTCATCAGTACAGAATTAATCTAAAATGTCAGAATGTACTGAGATTTTCAGTGGAAATCTAAATAAATGGAAGCCTTAATGGGATAAAATGGTTAAACAATAAAATGCTATTGTACTCTAATTTACATTATTGATTTGAAAAATATTGCAAAGGAAATTGCATAAAATATAGAGGAATAAAATTTATAAAACACAATGTGTTCAGGTATACTTACTTTTAAAATATTACATGAAAGAGCAACAAAGAAAAATACTACCATCCCATTTTAGCAACGATTTTAACTCCTAAATATTGGTATTTTCCAGTATCCTTAATCATAAACTTCAACCCATGAAAAACTGAGTGTAGCATCAAGTTCTAATTTCTCAAAAACATAAAATATACTCAACAGCCCAAGTATTTTCTATTAACTGTAATTCTATCCATGAGGTTCTCAGCCTACTATGAAAATATTCTGAAAGAAAAAAAAAGTTCAATGAAATAAAATAGTAGAACTATTATCAGATAACACAATGTCCTTACAAATTTCTAACAAAAAAGAACACATTTATTAAAGAAAATTTCTTTCCATCCACTGATTTCATGTCACATCACACAGAAATGAGCTGCAAGAAAAATGTTCAGGTGAACCAAGAGCAATTTCTTTAAGTAACTAACAAGTAGAAAAATTTGTTCTACTGTTTAGTTTAACTTGACTTTTTGTCAGTTTCTTGAATTTCTTAAATTTGTTTGTATACATAAAATAAAGAGCTTCATCTCCTTCTACCACATGGGAACTTTTAAGAGTCTAGCAATTAGGATAATATCTGTGAAGGTAATGTAATACAACTAAGTAACCATATTTCTTTTCATTTTCAGTTATTAACAGTGTGTAGCATCACAAATAAAGGTCCTTAGATGTAAAATTATTCTGTGCCACATAGTCTACAAACTTCCACAATTTCTTTTTCCCATCACTATTCATCTACAAGGTAAAAATATCTAAGTACAAGATTTTAATACCAATATATTTAGAACAGTATGTTTAATTTACAATTGAAATGATAATAATGTTAAATACATAATTGTTAAATGAGATTAATGTTATTTTCCACTCATAAGAATTCAAGGAAGAAAAATTTAAAATTATTCTCTTCATTAAAAACTAATTGGGAAGAATTAAAACCTAATGGCTTATGAGCGGTTAACATTTTTTGAGTAATTCAACAACTTAGCTGTGAAACATTTTCAGAATTAATAAGAAAAAGTGAGAGCAATTACCTACACATTTTGCTTTGTGGGGAAAAAGAGTACATTTTGATACATATGGGCCCAGATCTGGAGATGAGAAGTTGTTCTGATTTATCTTAAGTTTATTAGCAGTTTTCTTGCCAATAATTTTAACTTTTTTCATTTTCAAATATAACTCCATCTATCCTATCATGAACAAACAAAAATCAATAATTTGAGAATACATTCTCCTATAAAAATAAACCAATAACAAAAATTCAACAAATAAGTGTATCTTATCATAAATTATCTCCTATACTAGTTCCTCGATAATCTTGTAGCCCAAGAGAAAAAAATAGCTTACTTTATTTTTTATTTAATTTCAATTGAAATTAAGTATTCTAATATTTAGTAACTAATCCATTAGCCTTCCATTTCATCACATGTGTTTATCTGATATGCATAGCATTGTGAGAAAGTGGCCTGCTGCTTCTCCAATGATTGAACTCCCTTTCAGATAGATTTATAACTTTATATAACTTCAAATATTGTTAGCAAAATCTTAAATATAGCAAATGTATGTGATTTGGTATTATAATGGCAAATAAACTAAATGTTAACTAAAATTACAGCCTACTATATTACAAATCACCTCATACTCAGGAAAAAAAATCAATTCTACGATAACATATATGTTTACAATTTCAGGGATACTGAAATATGACCTACAAGTGATGTCAAAAATAACATACTAATCGTTATACATGGAAGATAGGATGAGGCAAATTGATGTTTGGCATTGTCAACTACTTTAAGGATGGATATACTCAAGATGTTATCATCTCTCTTACATTGGCAAAAGCACTTTTTGTTGCAGTTAATTTTGAATCCTCAATCACTTTAAAAGTTAGTCAATCTCTAGAATTAATGTCCATGACCACTTGTAATAAGAGCTATATTCATCCAGGTATCAGTTTTATTTGTGTGAAGACCTATATCTGTACCCGAATATATTTTGATCATTAAATATTAAACTATTATCTATAAAAATAAAATATTACTCTGTAAAGAAAATATATTCTATAAAAGTTGAACATTTGGGAACAACTATGAATTTGAGTGTCAAAACTGTCAAACTAGGCATGTATTATTCAAATAAAATATTTTGAAAAAGTATAAAATGTATATATGCAAATTACTCATTAATCACTTTCAAGTATTTTCTATTTAAATATTTCAGAATGAAACCATATTATATCTGATTTGAAATTTTGTTGAGTCAACCAAATTCTAGTTTATTTTACTGCATGGTACTATAACTTGCTTTCAGATAAGAGACTACACAAATGCAAGCTTAAATATGCCAGTTATATATAAACAGTAAACCTGTATAGAGAGTTCATGTCTAAAATTATTTTTTAAAGTATATAAGTGTATAATGTAGAAAACTACATGTAAATCAATGATGATTATGCTACAGCCAATAATTATGATTAGTTTAATTATTTTAATTGAAAGCATAAAATATAAAATGAACAAAAAACATAGGTCATACTTAACCACATGCAAAATAGAGTTAATCTACATTTAGTGAATCCTTACTTACAGATGAACACCAAAGGACAAAACTCCTGAATTTGCACCCATTCAACTTTTTCCACTTGACATGTACAGAGTGCAGCAGAAAAGTGACATTCAGGTATTTTCTGAACAAGAGAAACATTATTAAAATCATGTTTTTCATAAAAAATTGCATACTAGTGGCCACCTTTTGCACTGATAGACCACAAGTAATCTTATTATGGTAGCGCAGCTAATTGCCCCTTGCATCAACTTGCAGCAACCAAAGACAGAGTAATGTCCATTGGATAAAGAGCAAAGACCAGAAAAGAGCAGTTACACACTTTTCTCCATTAGGATCTAGAAATTAGTTTTCAACACACAAAAATAAATATCTCTTTCAAGAACCTAATTTACCTTTTACACATAGTAAGGAATGATTTCTTTCTCAGTTGCCCACCATTTATCACCATAGTGTAAAGTTTTTCTCATCCCCGTTTCTGGCTCTTCCCTTGCATTCCCCATTTTGTATTGATACATTTTATTCTTCTTAAAGATTACCTTAAAACTTTTTCAATTTCAAAATTCCCAAGTCTGGCTCTCTCCTTTATAATTGATTAGATGTTGAGTGGTTTGGTGGCTAATTTTTCAACTGCCTTATTTCATATGTGCCTTCCATTTTATTCCTAACTATTGGTAATTTTCATTATGCTTAATTGCTCCTATGAAAAATAACACACACACGCACACACACACAACATTGAAGGTAAGGTTAAATGGCTAAAATAAGTTGCCTTCTCAACATTGCAATTTTTTTGTTCATATAGGTTTATATAAAATAGTCATCTTATTGTTTTAAAATGGAAATTTATGTATTTGGGTACATAAATCTTGAAAAGTGGAAGAATAATTCTTAATGGATAAAAAAAAATTCAGGCCAAAGGTATACGCAAACCCATCCTCAATTAACATGGCAGTTTGATAATCCTTAGCAGCTGCCACTTGGGAACAATTATGACTGTTCACATCAAAATTCAAATATAATATTATATGTGAACCAGAGTTGAATGATTGTCAAATACCCATCCAATTTTCTCAACTGAATATACAGAGCAATCCGCCTCTTACCCAGTGAATTTTAATTTTACATTGTATTTATAAACTTTTATTCATAGTAAGGCTGTTCATTTTAAATAATGATTTAATTAATTGATGAGATCCCATGAGACTGACAGAGTTCTCACATCCCTTGGGTCTCTTCCCAGATTTCTATAACAGCTTCAGGCTAGGGCCAACTGAAACCCTGAATCAAGGTGGCATGAACCAAACCATATGAATCTCCAAGACTTTCTCACAGGGTTGCATGACAAGGAAGCTGGATTGACAGGCTTAATCCAGTATGCAACTCAGATACTCTGATATGGGTTATGGGCATCTTAACTGCTAAGACAAAATCTGCCCTGAAATAGACCAATCATTCTGTTTTTCTCCTTCTATATTTTTACCTTATTGTGTAGAGGGAATGAGCACCCTTTAACTATATGTGTGTTATTTTTGTCAGTATTAGTTTTAATAAAGTCTGTACTTTATCAATGGTATAAATAACTACAAATTGAAATATTTGAATTAACTTGATTGATTGGCTGTATTTATTGTCATTACTTATAAAAACAAATATCAAAATAGGCAATGTAGGGAATATTAAACAAAAATTCTAATATACAAGAAACCATGATATATCATATATCAGATATTAAAATTTACCGTAAATAATTTAAGTATACTGTAATGTGATGGTATCAGGTTACAGATTTACATCCTTGATTTATTGTGAATTAATTTTTGTATAAGATGTAAAAGAAGAGTCTTGATTTTAAGGGATTCTTAAACAACAAAAACAAAGCTGGAGGCATCACCATATCAGACATCAAGACACACCACATGGCTGTTATAATCAAAACAGCCTACTACTAGCACAGCACAAAAATATACATGAAGACCAATTAAACAGAATAGAAATCCCAAAAATTAGTACATGCATCTACAATGAATTTTTGATGAATGAGCTAAAATCACTGTCTGTAGAAAGGACATCCTTCTCAACAAAAAGGGATGGGAAAATTGGATATTTTCACACCGATAATGAAACAAGGCCTTTCTTTGCTATTTGGGATCATTCATGTTTCCATATCAATTTTAACATTGCTTTTATCTAGATCTGAGGAGGATGGTATTTTGATCGGAATAACTTTGATTGCTTTTCATAGTATGGACATTGTGATTACATTGATTCTTCCAAACCACAAAAATGTACTACTTTTTGTGTGTTTTACTCAATTTATTTACTTAATGTTTTGTAAATTTTATTTTAAATATCATTCACATCCTTCATAAACTTATTTTAAGGCATGGAAGAGTTTTGGTTAGTGTTATTTCTAAGCCACGGCATTGTTTGTATATACAAATACTATTTGTGTTGATTTTTATAAGTTACAACTTTGACAAACTCTCTTGTGAGTTCCAAGACTTTCTTAATGAAGTCTTTGGTTCCAATAAATATAAGATGATGTCATCCACAACAGATAATTTGAGTTTCTTCTTTCCAATTTGTACCATTTTACATTTCTTTCTCTTGCTGAATGACTCTTGCTAAATCTTTGAGAACTTTACTGAATAGCAATGATGAAAGTGTGCTTATTTCTACTTCAACATCTTAGTGGATATGCTTCCCAATTTTCCTTATTCAATATGATGCTGCCTGTAAGTTTTTCACATATTGACTTGATTATGTTTTGTATAGTCTTTCTATACTGATTTTGCTTAATGTTTTTATCATGACAGGATGTTTTCTCTGCACTTATTGAGATAATCTTTTGGATTTCACTCATCAATTTGTTAATGTTATGTATAACATTTAATAGTTGCATATGGTGCACCATCTCTGCATTCCTGAGATAAATCCCACCAGGTCTTGGTGTAATCTTTTTGGTGTGTTGTTGGATTTCTTTAGCTAGTACCTTGTTTAGGATCTTTGCATCAGTGTTCTTCAGGAATATCAGTTTGTAGTTCTCTTTGTTGTATCTTTTTTAGGGATTTAGAATAAAGGTGACACTGGCTTCGTAAAAGGGGTTAAACATAAATCACGCTCTTTCAACTATTTTGAATAGTTCTAAAAGCATTGAAATTGTTTAATGAAAAGTTAATTAGAATTCAGCTACGAAGCCATTAAATCTTTCACTTTTTTCTTGGGAATGTCTTTATTAGTGGTTCAATCTCCATCTTGGTTATTGGTCTATTTAGAATTTCAGTGTCATCATACTCAATTTTGGTATAGCTTATGTGTCCACAAATCTATCCATTTCTTATATATTATCCAATTTGCTGGGATAAAATTAAATAAAATAATTTCTAACAATTCTTTTCACTTCACTGGCATCAGTTGTAACATCTGCATTTCCATCTCTGATTTTATTAATTTGGGTCTTCTCTTTTTTGGTGATTTAAGCTAACTGTTAATTAACTTTATTGTTGTTTAAAAAAGTCAGCTCTTCATTTCACTGATCTTTTTGTATCTTTTTTGACTTCAATGTTATATATTTCTTCTCTAATTTTTATTATTTCTTAAATTGGGTTTGGTTTATTCTTGTTCATCTAGGTCTTGGAGATGTATTGCAAATTTCATGATATAGGCACTAATTGCTATTTAATCTTTCTTCATAACATGGTTTTTGCCATATCCCATAAATGTTGATGTGATGTGCTGACATCTCTTGTTTAGTTCATGGAAGTTTTTTTTTTTTTTTTTATTTCCTTTTGAGTTCTATGATACACTGTTCAGTTAGGACCATGTTGTTCAGACTCCAGGTTTTTGTATATTTTCTAGAATTTTTGTGTTATAAATTGTTGCATTTGATTTATCAACAATGTTGCAGTGGATTCGTTTCTGAGAGGAACATGGTGGGGGCAAGAGGTGTGGAGTCACCACACAGACTCCAGGCGTCAGGTGAAAGCAGTCCTGAGGCGAGCAGCCTGCAGATTCGTTTATTTGAGTTAGTACAACAGCTTATGTAGCCCAGACCAGTCAATCCAGTCAAGGGGCGGTCTAGGCCCCAACCAATCACAGCCTGTTGCCAGGCAGTTTCCAAAGCCATCCAATCACAGCCTGTTGCCAGTCAGGCTCTTGTCACCAGGCAGTTTCTGAAACCATCCAATCACAGCCTGCCGTCGGTCAGGCTCTGTTGTTAAGTGGTTTCCTCTGTTGCCATGTGGTTTCCAAGGCCATCCAATCACGGCCTGTTGCCAGGCAGTTTCTGTTGTCAGCAGCCATCTTGGCATGACTTTTCACCTCGGTGGCCAGCTTGGCATGAACTTTTCACCTCATTCCATCACAATTAATTACCAGCTTATTTCAACTGTGGTCAGAAAATATATATAGTATAATTTTTTAATCTGTTGAAAATTTTTCCCAAACATGTGATCTATTCCAGATAATGTCCCATGCCCTGATTGTGTATTCTTCTTCTGAGAAATGGATTCTTCTGTAGATATGAATTAGATTCATTTGGATCAATGTGTAGATTAACCTCATTGCTTTCTTGGTTGTATTGTCTGGTGATGTGTCTATTGACGAAAGTGGGGTATTGAAATCACTAATTATGATTGCTTTGGAATATATGTCTCCCTTTAGATCCATTAATTTTTATTTTAACTAACTGGGGGGGTTTAATATTTTGTTCATTTACATTTACTATAGTCAAATCTTCCAGTTGAATTGATCCCTTAATCATTACATAATAATCTTCTTTGTCTATTTTAACAGATTTGTCTTAAAGTATATTTTGCCTAATATTCAGATAGGTATGGGGCCAGCACTGTGGCACTGAGAGTTAAAGCCCTGGCCTGCAGGGCTGGTATCTCATTTAGGTACCATTTGGAGCCCTGGCTCCTCCATTTCTGATTCAGCTCCCTGATACTGTGTCTGGGAAAGAAGCAGAATATGACCCAAGTCCTTGGGGCCCTACACCCATATGGGAGATCTGGAAGAAGCTCTTGGATCCTGGCTTTTCCTGGCCCAACTCTGGTCATTGTAGCCATTTGGGAAGTAAACCATTGGATGGAAGACCCCTCTATCTCTCTCTCTACCTCTCTCTGTAACTCCACCTTTCAAATTAATAAAATAACTCTTAAAAACATAGGTATGCCTCATTTTTGATTCCCATTTGCATGTACTAGCTTTTTCAATCCTTTCACTTTTGATCTGTTTTTTTCTTTGTGAGATGTTTTTCTTGTAGAGTGCATAGAGATTGGACTTCATTTTAATCCATTCAGCCACTCTGTAACATTAAATTGGAGTGTTTAGTCTACTTACATGCTTTGTCATTGTTACTAAGTAATGTCTTAGTCCTGACATTTTTCCATATATATTCCTATTGCTTCTTTTGGATAACCTTTGGACTATTAAATTTATGCCTTCCCATTCTTTTAGGATGCTGATCATCTTTCTTTGTTTTTCTGTGTAGTTAATACTTAAGTATCACTTGAGAGGCTGGACAAATGGTGGCAAATTTCTAGTTTTTTAAGAAGATGCTTATTTTATCTTCTTTTATAAATAAGAACTCAATGCAGTGTTTTGGGCTTTTGAGGTTTTAATTTGGGTAAGATGTAGACTATATCTCTCCATCTCTCCTAACCTGTTGGTTTTCTGATGAGAGTCTTATTGTCAATCTAATTGGAGATCTGTTACAAGATAGCTGATACTTCCCTTGTACATTTTAGGATGTTTTCTTTGTTTTACCTTTGAAAATTTGAATATAATGTGTCATGGTAAAGATCTCTGAATGTGACTCTTTGCAGTTCCATGTGTTCTTGTACTTGGATATCCATATATTTAACAAAATTAGGAAAATTTCCTGTTATTGTATCACCAAATAAGTTCTCGAAGTCATTCTGCTATTCCACTCCTACAGAAATGCATAGGACCAGTATATTTTGTCTTTAATGGTACCCTGTAGATCCTGAGGCATTTTTTTTTGCATTTTTATAAGTTTTAAAATGTCCTTTCTTTTTATCAATTTCAAAACCTTTTTCTTCCAGCTCAGACATTGTTTATTCTACCTTACTGAGTCTGTTTTTCAAGTTTTCCACTGTTTCTTTTTACTTATTAAATTTTTTATTCATAATATTTCAGTTTGATTTTTCTTTAATTTTTTTCTTAGCCTAATTTCTTACCCATATCATTCACAGGTTTCTTTAACTCTTGTGATTCCTTCTGTGTGTTTCTGAGGAGCCTTACATTTTTAAACTTCCTCTTCAGGCATTTCATCAATCTCATCTGTACAGTCTAATGCTGAAATATCATTGTGTTCCTTTTGCAGTCATATTGTCTCCCTCATTCATGTTCCTTGTATTTTTATGCTTAATTTCATGTGTATGTAGAAAACACTTGTTGATATCTCCTCTAAAGTCTCTGTACTTAGGAATCTGCCCTAGGTATGGTGGGATGCCTGTATCTTCCAACAAATCCAGAGGTGTGTACTAGCTGGGGTCAAGAGTTCTGGAAAACTTTTACAGGTGGGCCCAAAGCCTAGGGTAAAGACTATGAGCAAAGACTTCTATGTGAATCAGGCTCACATCCTCATGCTGGTGCAACAATCTCTTGCCACAGTCACCTGTGGGATTGTTTCTCTCCAGTGTCTCAGACACCTCCATCAAAATAATGGAGAATCAGAGAAGTCAGGACAATATCTGTGGCTGGCACTGTGGCCTAGTAGTCATAGTCTGCAGTTCTGTAATTCCATAAAAGCATCAGTTTGAGTAGTTTTTGCTCCACTTCCAATTCAGCTCCCTGTTAATTTTCCATGGGAAAGAAGCACAAGATGACCCCAAATCTTGGGCCCCTGAATCCAAGTAGGAGACCCACAGGAAGCTCCTAGCCACAGCTGTGAGCTGCTATAGGAAATCCAATGTCTCATTTTTCTAGTTATTGGAATTTGTGAGCTTTACTTAACTCATCAGCTGACCTGAAATCCTGAAGATTCTAGCTATCTCAGTTCCACAGTGTGTCTCTGTAGTCAGGCCTTAATTGTTTACTAAGCAACCTTTGTGCTAATATAGACTTAAGGACTTTATTGGTGTCCACTTGTCACTGACCATGCCTGTGCCTAGACATGCTCAATAGAGGTGCTTGTTCACCTCTCTGTATCAAATTTTTCAGAAACTTTACCTTTTCCACACTTGCCAAGGTAAAATGATGTGATTCATTTTATACCCAATTTCCTTAGGGTTTTCATCAATGAAGGATGTGTATTTTATCAAAAGCTTTCTCTGAATCTATTGAGATAATCATATGGTCTTTGTAGTTCAATTTGGTAATGTGATGAATCACATTTATTGACTTAGGAATGTTGAACCATCCCTGAATACCAGGGATGAGTGATCTTTCTAATGTGTTGTTGGATTTGATCCACTAACATTGTGTTGAGGATATTTGTGTCTATGTTCATCAGGGAAATTGGCCTATAATTCCCTTTCTCTATAAATAAAAAGCTTTTATTTGTTTACTTGAAAGTTGGTGTTACAGAAAGAAAGAAAAAGAGTGAGGTCTTGCATTCCCTGATTCACTCCCCACATTGGCTGTAATGGCCACAGCTGCACTGATCCAAAGCCAGGGGACAGGCATGGTTCTCCCATGCAGTTGCAGAGGCCCAAGGACTTGGGCCATCTTCTACTCCCTTCCCAGGCCACAGAAGAGAGCTAGGTGAGAAGTGGAGCAGACTGGACTCAAACCAGTGCCCAAGTGGGAAGCCGGCACTGCAGATGGCAGTTTACCCAATACACCATGGTACCAGCCCCTATAATTATCTTTCTCTATTGCAACTTTTTTTCTTGTTTAGGAACTAAGGTGAAATTGGCTTCAAGGAAGAAGTTAGGGAGGAATCCCTCTATTTCAGTTATTTTGAATAGCTTGAGAAGAATTTGAATTAGTTCTTCAATTGTTAGATACAATTCAGAAGTGAGGCTGTCCTTTCTGGACTTTCTTATTGGGCTGGCTTTTATTTTTGATTCACTCTCCATTTAGCTTATTGATCTGTTTAGGGGGTAAGAAGATTACTGGTTCTAAATTTGAAATGAATGATTTTTTATACTTTAAATAAAAGGTTTCTAGGTAAAAAATAGGATAAACTCATTTAACAGATGTGAAAAAATAAACTGAGTGATTATGTGGAAACTTTTCTCACAAAGATGACACCATTATAGGAAATATAATTTTAACCTGGACATTCTTTGAATTTTTTAAGAAGTTTGCATTTTGTATGGTAGCAAAATTATCTTTATCTCTCTCTCTCTCTCTCTATATATATATATGTATATGTATATATATATGTATATATACATATATATATATTTAAACATGCCTGAATAATGTATCTATAGATATTCTTTGGATTCTTTTTTGTTCTGGTTGTAATATATAATGATTCACTCATAAAGGTAAATGAACATTTTCACAAGTATCTTATGGTCTACAAATGTCATATCTTTACGTTTTTGAAAAGTATCTTTTCTATTTTTGCATTTATTTTTTAATTTTGACATAATTTTACCCAGTTATAGAACACAATGTGATATTTTGATTCAAGTATGAATTGTGTAATGATGAAATTAGGAGATTAGTAAGCATGGCATCTTAAACTCTTGTCATTTCTTTGTGATGAGAACATTAAAAGTTCTCTCTCCTAATAATAATAATGACTCATTATTGCTAACTATGGTCATCCTACTGTACAAAAGAACACCAGAATCATTTCTCGTATCTAACTGTGATGTTGCAGCCTTTTTTCATGTCTTCCTATTTTCCCTCTGCCCAAGTTTCTCTTCCCCTGGTAAATAATAATCTACCCTCAACTTCTTTAAGATCAACTACTGTAGATTACACATATGAGTGAAAACATGTGACCTTTATTTTCTCTACCTGGCTTGTTAGAGTTAACTTAATATTCCCCAGGTCCACACACACTTTCACAAAATACAAGACTTCAGCCTTTTTGTGCCTGAAAAGAAATTATTTGTAGGTCACATTCTATGCCAATGAATTCTACAAGGACACGAAGTCTCCACGAAAGACAGCTGTACCACACACATAATTGAAGGCTGAGTGTATCTCTCATTATCTATCCAGGTGGATAAAAATCATGAATAGAACTTTACTGAATTTGTTTTATAATTTAAATGATCACTTATGTTAATTTACATTTCTGTAAATTACAGCCTTCACATTTACAGCTAAAACACTCTCCATTTTTGGAAATAGGGGATGGCAGTTTTTTTTAATTTATTTTATTGAGATAAAATTCAAATAATAAAAATCCAACATAGCAATCCTTTTAAAGTGTACAATTTAAGAATTATAACCAACTTCCTAATATTTTTAAGCAGAACATATGATTGTATTAGGGATTTACCTGGATTACATCATATAGAATATTATTTAGGGTACATTAATATAGTTTAAACATTGAAAATGTTGCAATTTATTTATGGTCATATTATCATATTATTCCATTACCAATTAGACTTTACACCAGGAATCAAAGTAGAAAATATGTTAATGCATTTATCCACATTGATAGGATTAACAAGAATTTCATATATTCATGTTACTAAATAAATACTATGGGCAATTAATGGAAATAATATTTAATTAAATCAATACTATGCTGCAAAATATTTCTAAACAGCATGAAAACAATTGGTATAAAAGTAATGACACTTGAGCTAATATGGTTTAGTGGGTAAGGCTGCTGCCTGTGATGCTGGAATTTTTGCAGGCACTAGTTTGAATCTTGACTGTGCACTTTCATTTAGCTACCTGGTAATGAGCCTGGGAAAACAGCTAAAGATGAGCCAAGTACTTGGCCACTGAACACATGTAGAAGGCTGAGTAAAAGGTACTGGGCTTTATTTGAGCCCAGTCCTGGCCATTGCAGCCATTTGGGGAGTGAACCAGCAAATAGAAGACCACTCTCTTGCTCATTCTCTCTCGCTCTTTCCCATTTTTTTCTCTCTCTCTGTCTTTACCTCTCTGTAAGTATACTTTTCAAAGAAAGAAAAATAATTTTAAAAAGTTAAAAAAAAGATATAAGTTATTGGAACATAAGCATTTGCCAAAGTTGTTAAGATGCCTTTTTGAATTTCTGCGTCTCATATCAGGGTGCCTTCATTCAAGTTTAAGCTCTGGTCTTGAGTTCAGCTTTCTGACACCTTGGGAAGCAGCAGGTGAAAGAGCCCTAAAATAAAAATTTCAAAACTTGTCTAAAGAAATAACAGGAAACAAAAAATGAAACACAATTTCCTTGTCTGTGGATTGGTTGAATTAATACCATCATAATTAAAATACTACTGACAGCAGTTTATAGATTCAATGTGATCCTAGAAAAAAAATGGTGCTATATTTCAAATATAAACAAAAGAGATCCTGATTAGATAACACAATCTTAACCAAAAAATAAATAAATAAATAAAGACAGAAACATTGTAACACCAGATTTTAAGACATCCTACAGTTATATTCAAAAGAGCGTGCTACTGGCAATAAAATATATTTGCAGACCAATGGAACTGAATATAACTCCCAGAAATCAATTCACACATCTGTAGACAACTATTCTTTGATAAGGGCTAAAATCAATCCCTGAAGAAAGGACAGTCTATAGAACCAGTGCTGTTGAGGAATTTAACCTCCACCTGCAGAAATATGAAAAAAGACTGTATGTAGACCTTAAGCAAAAATCAACTCAAAATGGATCAAGAATATAAATCTATGACCTGATACCATCAAATAACTAGAGGAGAATTCTGGGGAAACTTTGCAAAACATTGGAATATAAAATTAATTATTGTAAAAGACATCAGAAGCACAGAGAAATCAAAGCAAAAATAGACAAATGGGATTACATCAAACTAAGACTCACTGCAAAGGAAACATTAAACAAATTGAGGAGTCAATTGATAGTATGGGAAAACATATCTGGAAACTATGAAACTGCTAAGGATTGATACCCATAATCTATAAAAAGTTCAAGAAACTCAACAAAAAACAATCAAGTAAATAAATATTCAAAGCACTTGAACAAGCATTTCTCTAAATAGAAAATTCCATTAGTCAAAAGATAAAGAAAACCATGCTCAAGATTGGTAGCCAACAGGGAAATACAAAGAAAAACCCCAATGAGGCTTAACTTCACCCCAGTTAGAATGTCTCTCATACAAAAAAAAATTAATTGGTGGTAAAGATGTGAGGAAAAGAAACTGTAATCCACTGTTCAAGGAAATGTGGACTAGAACAGCCATTGTGGAAAATGCAATGAAAATTCTGCAGAAAACTGAAAGTAGATCCACTAAATTATCTGGCCTGCCTACTCCTGAGCATTTACCCCCCAAAAATGAAAACAGCACATGAAAGAATTATCTCTACCTCTAAGTTTGTTGCAGCTTAATTCACAATAGCTAAGATATGGAATTAACCCAGATGCTCATCAATTCATGACTAGATAAAGAAAATATGGTGTGTATACACTATGGAATATTATTAGGCCATAAAAAGAATGTGACCCCGTCTTAACAAAATGGATGCTACTAGAAAACATTATACATAGTTAAATAACCCAGTCCTGAATAGACAAATACCATAGGTTTTATTCTAATCTGTGGTAATTAAGAGATTACAAAAATATGCAATGCATAATTATTTGCATTTCAAATTCCACAAAATTATTTTGTGCATAAACTGCTGAAAGATGACACTTTAACATCTAAATGATCAAGGATCCAAATCCAATCCCTGGAATAAGGACAGTCTATTCAATAAATGGTGTTGGGAAAATTGGATTTCCATGTGCAGAAGCATGAAGCAAGAACCCTACATTTCACCTTACACAAAAATCCACTCAACATAGATTAAAGACTTAAATCTATGACCAGACACCATCAAATTATTAGAGAACATCAGAGAAACCCTGCAAGATATCGGCACAGGCAAAGACTTCTTGGAAAAGAAACCAGAAGCACAGGCAGTCAAAGCCAAAATTAACATTTGGGATTGCATCACATTGAGAAGTTTCTGTACTGCAAAAGAAACAGTCAGGAAAGTGAAGAGGCAACTGACAGAATGGGAAAAAATATTTGCAAACTATGCAACAAATAAAGGGTTAATAACAAGAATCTACAAAGAGATCAAGAAACTCCACAACATCAAAACAAACAACCCACTCAAGAGATGGGCCAAGGACCTCAATAGACATTTTTCAAAAGAGGAAATCCAAATGGCCAACAGGCACATGGAAAAATGTTCAAGGTCATTAGCAATCAGGGAAATGCAAATCAAAACCACAACGAGGTTTTACCTCACCCCAGTTAGAATGGCTCACATTCAGAAATCTACCAACAATAGATGCTGGAGAGGAGGTGGGGAAAAAGGGACACTAACCCACTGTTGGTGGGAATGCAAACTGGTTAAGCCACTATGGAAGTCAGTCTGGAGATTCCTCAGAAACCTGAATATAACCCTACCATACAACCCAGCCATCCCACTCCTTGGGATTTACCCAAAGGAAATGAAATTGGCAAACAAACAAGCTGTCTGCACATTAATGTTTATTGCAGCTCAATTCACAATAGCTAAGACCTGGAACCAACCCAAATGCCCATCAACGGTAGACTGGATTAAGGAATTATGGGACATGTACTGTATAGAATACTATACAGCAGTTAAAAACAATTTAAACCGGGCATTTGCAACAAAATGGGGGAATCTGGAAAACATTATGCTGAGTGAATTAAGCCAGTCCCAAAGGGACAAATATCATATGTTCTCCCTGATCGGCAACAACTAACTGAGCACCAAAGGGGAAACTTGTTGAAGTGAAATGGACACTATGAGAAACAGTGACTTGATCAGCTCTTGTCATCACTGTTGTTGTATAATGTAATACGTTATCACTATTAGTATTTTTTTTTGTTTTAGTACTATTTGTTGAACTCTGTAATTAACACACATTTATTCTTAGGTGTTGAAATTCAACTCAAAAGTGATCCCTGTTAAATATAACAGTGGGAATAAGAGAGGGGGGAGATGTACAATTTGGGACATGCTCAATCAGACTTGCCCCAAAGGGTGGAGTTAGAAATGTGCCAGGGGATTCCAATACAATCCCATCAATGTTGCATGTACCAATGCCATCTCACTAGTCCAAGTGATCAACTTCAGTTCACAATTGATCACACTGATATGTCTAAAAGTTAAAGGGATCACACAAACAAGGCTAGTGTCTGCTAATACTAACTGATAGAATCAAAAAGGGAGAGAATGATCCAACATGGGAATTGGGATGCACAGAAGACTCACAGAATGGCAGATGTCCTAAGTTGCATTCTGGCCTCAGAATCAGCCCTGAAGTCATTCAGATTTGGCTGAAGAGCCCATGAGAGTATTAAGGCTTGGAAAGCCAACACACTCTGGGGAAAATAAAAAGAAGACCTAAATGAAAGATCTCTGCAAGTGAGATCCCAGTGGAAAGAATGGGGCCATCAAAGAAGGAGGTACCTTTCTCTGAAGGGAGGAGAGAACTTCCACTTTGACTATGACCCTGTCAGAATAAGATCAAAGTTGTTGAACCCAAAAGTCTTCCATAGCCTTGGCAACTCATGACTAAATTCTAGGGAGATTCCTGATGCCATAAACAAGAGTCAAATTGTTAAGTCAACAACAGGAGTCACTGTGTACTTACTTCTCATGTGAGCTCTGTCCTTAATGTGTTGTGCAATGTGAAGTAATGCTATAGCCAGTACTGAAACAGTATTTTTATATTTTGTGTTTCTCTGTGGGTGCAAAGTGATGAAATCTTTACTTAATATATACTAAATTGATCTTCTGTATATAAAGATAATTGAAAATGAATCTTAGGCTGGTGCCATGGCTCAATAGGCTAATCCTCCACCTAGCAGCGCTGGCACACTGAGTTCTAGTCCCAGTCGGCATGCCAGATTCTGTCCCGGTTGCCCCTCTTCCAGTTCAGCTATCTGCTGTGGCCAGGGAATGCAGTGGAGGATGGCCTAAGTCCTTGGGCCCTGCACCCCATGGGAGACCAGGATAAGCACCTGGCTCCTGCCTTCGGATCAGTGTGGTGCGCTGGCTATTGCGCGCTGGCCACGGCGCCCATTGGATGGTGAACCAACAGCAAAAAGGAAGACCTTTCTCTCTCTCTCTCTCTCACTATCCACTCTGCCCGTCAAAAAAAAAAAAAAAAGAAAGAAAGAAAGAAAGAAAGAAAGAAAGAAAGAAAGAAAGAAAGAAAGAAAGAAAGAAAGAAAGAAAGAAAGAAAGAAAGAAAGAAAGAAAGAAAGAAAGAAAGAAAGAAAGAAAGAAAATGATTCTTGATGTGAATGGAATGGAAGAGGGAGCAGGAAATGGGAGGGGTGCAAGTGGGAGGAAAATTCGGGGGGAGGGAGCCAATGTAATCCATAAACTGTACTTTGGAAATTTATATTTACTAAATAAAAAATGTAAAATATATTCAAAATATACAAAAATGAGAAATACAAGTTGACACTACCAAGAAAAAATAACACAAAAATGAGTAAAAACATCACTTAATCATGAAGGAAAAATAACAGCAATATTCAACTTTACTGATATGAAGTAAATTTAAAGTAGTCATAAAGTCATTAAAACTACTATTAAATAATTTCTATCAATTTATTAGATGCATGCTTTTAAAATGGTTTAAAAATACAGTATGTGCAGCACAATTGACATATTCAGGCATAATTTTTTAAAAATTTTTATCCCACCTAACAGATAACGTATGGTATCATTCATTCTGTGTCTGATTTATTATACTAAACATTTGTCCTCCAATTCCAATAATTTTCCTGCATTTGTTGGATTTTCATGCTTTTGTCTTTTTTTTTTTTTTTTTTTTTTACAGGCAGAGTGAACAGTGAGAGAGACAGAGAGAAATGTCTTCCCTTGCCATTGGTTCACCCTCCAATGGCCACTGCGGCCAACGCACTGCAGCCGGCACACCGCGCTGATCCAATGGCAGGAGCCAGGTACTTATCCTGGTCTCCCATGGGGTGCAGGGCCCAAGCACTTGGGCCATCCTCCACTGCACTCCCTGGCCACAGCAGAGAGCTGGCTGGCCTGGAAGAGGGTCAACCGGGACAGAATCCAGAGGCCCGACCGGGACTAAAAACTGGTGTGTCGGCGCTGCAAGGCGGAGGATTAACCTAGTGAGCCGCAGCGCCAGCCCATGCTTTTGTCTTACATTAACATTTTATTTGTGTGTGCTTTGTGTGTTTGTATGTGTGTATGCAAATATCTTTAGCCCTTCATTTGATTAGTTAATTCTACATTTTTGCATTATGAACAGTGATGCTATTCACATGGTAAAGCAGGTATATTTAAGCCAATATTTTTGTGTCTATTCTGTATATATCCAGGAGTGAAATTTTTGAATCATATAGCAAATCTATTTTTAGATTTTTAAAGGAATCTCCATACTATTTTTGTATCTATTCTGCATATATCCAGGAGTGAAATTATTGGATCATATGGCAAATCTATGTTTAGATTTTTAAAGGAATCTCCATACTATTTTTTACAGGGACTGCACTAATTTACATGTTCACAAACAGTGTGTAAATGTATCCCTTTCTCCACATCCTCACAGGTGTGTTACACTGTCTCTTGAATAACAGCCATTCTGACAGGAGTAAAATGAAAATTCACTACGGGTTTGATTTGAATTTCCCGGATGGCTAGTGGCATTTAAAATTTTTTTCATTTAATTTTTGTGGATATTGAACCAGTTAAATATATGAAAATATCCAATGCAGGTTACTTATATAGAAAGGGATAAAAAAGAGAAAGTTATGAAAAATAGTGATAAAATATCTAAGAAATCTTTTTTTGTGAGACACAGAAGCAACTTTATTGTGGAGGGTGAGGTTAAATATAAAAGAGGCAACTGACAGAATAGAAAAATGATAACAATGCATCTGATAAAGGATTCATATCTAAAAAAATATAAAGACTTCTAGAAACTCAACAACAATCAAGTTAAGAAATGGACATGGTACTTTATTCATTACCTTTGATCAGGTAAAACATGAAATCTGCCTTTTTGGTTTGGCTTAATTCACTAAGCATAATGGTTTCCAGTTGCAACCATCTTGTTGCAAAAGATAGGATTTCATTTTTTTGAAAGCTATGTTTATTGAAATGTAATAGACATTTTGAGAATCAGTGATGATTTATAGTCCTAGGCTCTTTCATTGAGGAACAGTATTTTGTTTTACTTTGTTTAGTTTTCTCTTCATACTACTGTTGAGCTCTTTTACTTAGGGTAGCTTTAACTATATAAGTATTAAGCGTACTAAAAAAGATCATTGTAAAAATTAAGAGTGGGAATTCAAGAGGGAAGGAGAGGAAGGGTTGGAGCATGAGTGGGAGGGAAGGTGTGGTATGTCCACTATGTTTCTTTAATGGTATAAAGAAATTTATGAAACATATGAAACTTTTAACTTAAATTAAATATACTTTTAATAAAAAATAAATGGGCAAGGGACATGAACAAGTATTTTTCAAAGGATGAAATACAAATGGTTGACAGACAAATGAAAAATGTTCTGAATCATGAATCATTAGTGTAATACAAATAAAACCACAATGAGAGATCAGCTCACCCAATTATAATGACTATCACCTAACAATAAAAATCACAAATGCCTGCAAAGATGTGTAGAAATGAGTACCATAGTACACTTTTGGTGGGAACATAAACTAGTACAACCATTATGGAAGACAAAAATGTAGATTCCTCAGAAATCTGGAAACCAACCCAATGGTAGAACAACCATCACATTCCTGGGAATTTGCCCAAAGGAAATGAAGTCATCATATGAAAGATTTATTTGTATCCCCATGTTTATAGCAGTTCATTTCACAGTAACTAAGATATTGATTCATTGTAGATGTCCATGGATGACTGGCTAAAGAAAAGGTAGTATTTATACACAGTGGAATAATATTCAGGCCGGTGCCGTGGCTCACTAGGCTAATCCTCTGCCTTGTGGCACCAGCACACCTGGTCGGGGCACCGGATTCTTTCCCAGCTGCCCCTCTTCTAGGCCAGCTCTCTGCTGTGGCCCAGGAGTGCAGTGGAGGATGGCCCAAGTGCTTGGGCCCTGCACCCCATGGGAGACCAGGAGAAGCACCTGGCTCCTGCCATCAGATCAGCGTGGTGTGCAGGCCACAGCATGCCAGCCATGGCGGCCATTGGAGGGTGAACCAATGGCAAAGGAAGACCTTTCTCTCTGTCTCTCTCTCTCTCACTGTCCACTCTGCCTGTCAAAAAAATAAAAAAATAAAAAATAATAAAAAATAAAAAAATAGTGTTAAGCCATGAAAGAGAAATCATGTATTTTGCAACAAAATGGATACAACTGGAGACTGTAATGCTTAGTGAAATAATCCAATCCCCAAATGATGAATAATATATATACTTTCTCTGAAATACAGTATTTAACACAGAATGCAAAAAATATAAAAATGAAACTGACATATTTTGATTTACCTTTGCTTACAGAACTTGTGTATATTCCTAGGGAACACTGATCTTTCTACTGTGTAGCTTATTGAAGATTGTGGTTAGTGGCACATTAAGCCTGTGATTATAAAAATAATTTAAAGTGTATTATTGCACAAATTAGAGGAAAATAGAAAGGAAGGAAGTAGGGGAGACTGAGGGATGGGGGAAAGGGAATATGACTATATTCTTAGAAATGTATCTATGGTGTCAGTAGTCACCCTAGGCTCTTGTTATGAGTTGCCAAGGCTATGGAAGCCTTTTGAGTTCACCAACTTTGATCTCATTTAGACAAAGTCATAAACAAAGTGGAAGTTCTCTCCTTCCTTCAGAGAAAGGTACCTCCTTCTTTGATGGCCCATTCTTTCTACTGGGATCTCACTCACAGAGATCTTTCATTTAGTTTTTTTTTTTTTTTCCAGAGTGTCTTGGCTTTCCATGCCATAAACTGATGCCATAAACAAGAATGTTAATTTGTTAAGTCAACAATAGGAGTCACTGTGCACTTACTCCTCATGTAGGATCTCTGTCCTTAATGTGTTGTTCAAAGTGAATTAATGCTATAACTAGTACTCAAACAGTATTTTACACTTTATGTTCTGTGTGGGTGCCAACTAATGAAATATTTGCTTAATATATATAATATATATTTACTTAATATATATATTATATATATATAAATCAATCTTCTGTATATAAAGATAATTGAAAATGAATCTTGATGCGAATGGATAGGGAGAGGGAGTGGGAGATGGGAGGGTTGCAGGTGGGAAGGAAGTCATAGAGGGAAAAGACATTGTAATCCATAAACTGTACTCTGGAAATTTATATTTACTAAATAAAAGTTAAAAAAATTTAACAATAAATAAATAAATAAATAAAATTCATGCATAAAAAAGAAATGTATCTATGAAATATTTTACATGTTTTATTTTTATTAATAAAAGTGCATATAAAAGTAAAAATCTAAAATTAAAAATAAAGCTCCAATGTCACATTTCATTTACATATTCACCAGCTGTATCTCTTTATTAAGAACAATAAATTCACATCTCTTTTGAACACATAGTTTTAATTGATAAATGCATAAATTAACCACAACACAAATGAAGGAGAAAGATAAAAAATACAAAAAAAAAATTGAGCCAGGGCTATTCATGGCCTTTGCCCATTTCTTAACTGGATTGTTAATTTTGTTTTATTGAATTTCCTTAGGTCTTTATAAATTCTGGATATTAATTCTTTTTTAAGATTTATTTATTTATTTGAAAGTCAGAATTACACAGAGAGAGGAGAGGTAGAGAGAGAGAAGTCTTCCATCTGATGGTTCACTCCCCAGATGGACACAACAGCCAGAGCTGCACCGATCTGAAGCCAGGAGCCAGGAACTTCCCCAGGGTCTCCCACATGGGTGCAGGGGCCCAAGGACTTGGCCCATCCTCCATTGCTCTCCCAGGCCTTAGCAGAGAGCTGGATCAGAAGAGGAGCAGCCAGTACTAGAACCGGTGCCCATATGGGATGCCAGTGCTTCAGGCCAGGGTGTTAACCCACTACGCCACAGCATCAGCCCCTAGATTTTAATTCTTTATCATTGAGTAGTTTGAAAATCTTTTCTTTCATTCTGCCAGTTGCATCTTCACTTTTTTTGTGAAAACAAAGAGGTATTTTTCAAAAAATGAAATACTGTCATCAATCACATGAACAACAACAACAAAAAAGATGCTCAGGATTCCTAGACATGAGGCAAGCAAATAAAAACCACAGTGTATCACCTCACATCAAAGTGAATATCATCCAAAAAAACAATTTCTGGTGAAGATATATAAAACAATTACCCTAATACACTATTAGGGGAGTGTAAACTAGTACAACTTTATGGAAGGCAATATGGAGGTTTTCAGAAATCTGAAACATATTTACCATATGACATGGCCTTCCCATTCCTGAGAATATGCCTAAAGAAATGGAATCTTCATATGACAGGATTATCTGCACTGCCATTTCTCTCACAGCTCAATTCAATATAGCTAAGATATTGAATCAGCCCAGATATCCATCAGAGTCTTTCTACTTTTTCCTGGCTGAACTCAGTATTTAGTGAACCACAAAGCCTGTGATTATAAAGCAAGTTCAAAGCATTTTTAAAATTTTAAAGTGTTTTGAATAATTTTAATTTTAATTATTCATAGTTTTTTTAATAGATTCAATATAATTTGTAGATACAATTTTAAGATGTGATGCTACCCCTTCCTCCATCCCTCCACTTCTCTCTCACCCTCTTTTATCCTCCTTTTTTGTCTTTTCTAGTTTTAGTATTTGAGACAACATATTTAAAATACTTTACAGTAAAAAGGGTTAATACTTCACCCAGGAAGAAGTTTAAGAATTAAAAATCAATAAGACCCTAGTGTAGTAAGAATATATACAAAAGCTATAAACAGTAACTGAGTGTAAAAACAATAATGAATCAACCCAGATGCCTATTGTCTGATGAATGGATAAAGAAAATGTGGTATAGATACACTATGGAATATTACCCCACACACACTCTGTGTAAAATCCTCTGAGTTGAGCAGGGGCTTCCTTCTGCAGAATAGTGCTGGGGTGGTCATGAGAAATAAAATTTCTCATATCTTGTTGTGAAAATAAACTTATTCAGGAAAATAAATTTAATAGAGTTTATTTATTTAAGCATTTAAGAGATTCATGAATCAGACAAAACTCAAAACCAGAAGACATTCAGAGAACTCCATTTGGCAGGTGGAATATGGATGCAAAATAAAGATATTACTTGAGGGGCCAGTGTGGTGGTGCACTAGGTTAATCCTCTGCCTGTCAAGCTGGCATCCAATATGGGTGCCAGGTTCTAGTCCCAGGTTGCTCCTCTTCCCATCCAGCTCTCTGCTGTGGCCTAGGAAGGCAGTGGAGGATGGCCCAAGTGCTTGGGCCTCTGCACCCACACGGGAGACAGGGAGGAAGCACCTGGCTCCTGGCTTCAGATTGGAGTAGTTCCTGCCATTGTGGCCATTTGGGGAGCGAACCAATGGAAGGAAGACCTTTCTCTCTGTCTCTCTCACTGTCTGTAACTCTACCTGTCAAATAAATAAAAATCTTTAAAAAAAGATATTACTTGATAAGAGGCAATAAGGCTTTGGCTTATGTGTATGTGATCCAGTGGAAAGTCCCAATTTTGAGCTTAGGTTTTGTTTCACTGTTAACATTAGACTTTAGACTGTCTATAGAGGTGCCCAGGATGCTAGTACTTTCTCAACCTAATGACCTCTACTTCTTCTCAATTTGTTTGCTTAGTAGAGGGCTGAACTTGTGTTTATAAAGTAAATTGAAAGTATGTCATTATAAAAATCAAAAGACAACTAATAAAGGAAACACAAGGGAAAGTGGCAGTGAGTAAGGATAGAGGGAAGGGAAAGGAAGATGGGGAGTGACATTACATTCTGCTTTTTTTATTTATTTATTTTTCGACAGGCAGAGTTAGACAGAGAAAGAGAGACAGAGAAAGGTCTTCCTTTTCTGTTGCTTCACCCCCCAAATGGCTGCTGCGGCCAGCGAACAGCGCCAATCCGAAGCAAGGAGCAAGGTGTCCCCTCCCAGTCTCTCATGCGGGCACAGGTCCTAAGCACTTAGGCCTTAGGCTATCCTCCATTGCCTCCCTGGGCCACAGTGGAGAGCTGGACTGGAAGAGGAGCAACCGGGACAAAATCTGGTGCCCCAACCAGGACTAGAACCTGGGGTGCCGGCATCACAGGCAGAGGATTAACCTAGTGAGATGTGGTACTGGCCACATTACATTCTTAAAAGTGTATGCATAGGGGCTAGCACTGTGGCTCAGCAGGTTAAAGCCCTGGCCTGAAGCATTGGCATCCCATATGGGTGCCGGTTCTAGTACTGGCTGCTCCTTTTCTAATCCAGCTCTCTGCTATGACCTGGGAAAGCAGTAGAAGACAGCCCAAGTCCTTGGGCCCCTGCACCCACATGGGAGACCCAGAGGAATCTCCTGACTCCTGGCTACAGATAGGCGCAGCTCCAGCCATTGCAGCCATCTGTAACTCTTTCAAATTAAAAAAAAACTGTATGTATACAATATATGAAATTATTTCCCTTTATATAAATTTTAAAAATGAACATATAAAAGTAGAATTTGAATACTATGTGAGTAACCACAAACCTCAGACAACATATCTTTTATAGTTGTTACAAAAGGAAAATTTAGTGTTTTACAAACCTTAATATAAAGTTTACATGTAAAATATATTATAAGGGATTCTTGAGAAATAATTCAAAATTAGTTTTGTTGTATTTCTATCTTTGTGGTAAATATCAACATTTTAAAATTTGTACTTGTTAGGCCGGCGCCGCGGCTCACTAGGCTAACCCTCCACCTTGTGGCGCCGGCACACTGGGTTCTAATCCCAGTCAGGGAGCCAGATTCTGTCCTGGTTGCCCCTTTTCCAGGCTAGCTCTCTGTTGTGGCCCAGGAGTGCAGTGGAGGATGGCCCAAGTGCTTGGGCCCTGTACTCCATGGGAGACCAGGAGAAGCATCTGGGCTCCTGCCTTCGGATCAGTGCAGTGTACCAGCCATGGCGGCCATTGGAGGGTGAACCAACAGCAAAGGAAGACCTTTCTCTCTGTCTCTCTCTCTCACTGTCCACTCTGCCTGTCAAAAAAAAAATTGTACTTGTTATGTGTGTTTGTTTTCCAAATTAGTACTGTTTGTTTTATTTAATTTTATACTTGCATATTTATATTTTAAACAAATATTTGTTTATATTCTATACATTTGAAACCTCATACACCTGTGTAAGCCCCCCACCCGGGTTTTTTTACTGATTATACTTTCATACAAAATTTTGATATTTTTTCTCATTAATTCCATCCTTTTATTTTGACTTTAGAATATAAATTAAAAATTACATTGTCTTGATTATTAATTTGATTTATTTCTACATATAGTATAATTCACATTGTATTTCTGTATTTGATTTATTTCAACTTCTATAATATTTCATAGTTCTTTTAATGTGATGAACGACAGAGCTTCTTTTATTTAAAGGCCATGTGGCATTCCCTTTTACTAATATACCATATTTTCTTATTCATTCTATTATTAATGGACACTCGAGTTCATCTTTTGGATGTTGTTAATAATCCTACAATAAACATAAAATATTGATTTCAATACCCTACTATATATACCCCGAAATTGGATTACTGGATCATGTGACACTATGGTTTGAATTTGGTCTGAGAATGCCCCTGAGGGTTCATGAGGTGGATGTTTTGTCCAAGGGGGCAATAGTGCCATGTTGAATATTTTTCAGATGGATTCTGGTGTTAGCATATTGGGGAGCACTACTATTGGAAAGATTCATGCCTGTGTCCTAGAATGAGTTAATTCTCACAAGACGATACCATTATAAAGTAAAGTGACCCACAGGCATAGCCTCTTCTCCACATGACCACTTCCTTTCCCTTTTTTCTGCCAACCTGCAATATAGTTATGGGAGCTCTCATAATGGGGTAACTTGATGATGCTTTGAAACTAAGAAAGAAAAATGCATGCAAATTGCTTTCAGAGAATAGAATTCATGTAACTTTCTTAGGAAAAGATTAGTGCATGTTGCTACACAGTAACTGCTGTCATTACTGATTAATATAGTACTTTCATTCAATGGCTTGGCATATATGACAGCTTTCCTACTCTGTGAATGGTAGGTGGTAGAGAATCAGCAATGAAGAAAATAGGCACATATCTATACATTCAGGGAGTTCTCACTTTAGTTTATGAGTGAGGAAGACAAACAGTTTATAAATAAATACAAAAATATATGTTATATTTGATAATAACATCTGCTACAGAAAACATAAACAGACTTAGTAGATTTTAGTAAATCATTGCTGCTTGAGCAGCCTTCTTTCCTCTTTTACCCCATCTCAAACTTTCTCACCATCTTCATGTCCTCTTCCAATGTGATTAATAATGTACCTTTCTCTGAAGGGAGGAAAGAACTTCCACTTTGACTATGACCTTGACTAAATAAGATCAAAGTCAGCGAACTCAAAAGGCTTCCATAGCTTTGGCAACTCATGACTAGAGCCTAGGGAGATTACTGACGCCATAAACAAGAGTGTCAATTTGTTAAGTCAACAATAGGAGTCACTGTGCACTTACTCCTCATGTAGGATCTCTGTCCTTAATGTGTTGTTCAATGTGAATTAATGTTATAACTAGTACTCAAACAATATTTTACACTTTATGTTCTGTGTGGGTGGAAACTGATGAAATCTTTACTTAATATATACTAAATTGATCTTCTGTATATAAAGATGATTGTAAATGAATCTTGATGCAAATAGAATGGGAGAGGGAGTGGCAGATGGGAGGGTTGCAGGTGGGAGGGAAGTTATAGGGGGGGGGGAAGCCACTGTAATCCATAAACTGTACTTTTGAAATTTGTATTTACTAAATAAAAGTTAAAAAATAAAATATTAAAAAATAAATAACTTTAATACTTGAGGTGATTTTATCCCCAACTATAATCTCGGGGATGATAAGATCTGAGAAGCAAGTCTATTTGGGCTTCTTGAGCTACTGAAAACAAATTGACAAAGTAGAGTTCTTGCTTGCAATGATTCTATGAAATGGCAAAACTGTGTAGATACCCCCATGCAGCCTGAAAAATGTGTCACATACACATTGGAGATATTAATAAAAAAGGATGGAGACTACCACAGGTTGTCAAGGGGAATGAGGTTGGGATGAGGAAAGGAAAGCTTTTTATTGAAGGATGCAAAGTTCAACTGAGTATAAAAGAAAACATTTTAATGAGTTATTACACTGCAAGTTGACCACCATTGGTAATATATTATATATTTTCATAGTCAGTTTTGTAGTCTGGCAGGTTAAGCCTCTGCTGGAAACACGGACATCCTATATGGGTGCCAGTTCAAGTCCCAGCTACTCCACTTCCAACCCAGATCTTTGCTAATGCCCTTGGAAAATAGTGGAAGATGCCACAAGAGTTTGGGGCCCTGTACGCAGGTGGGTGACCCAGAAGAAGCTCCACGCTTCAGGCTTCAGCCTGGCCCAGCCACAGCTGTTTCCATTTGGGGAGGAACAAATGGATGGAAGATTCTCTCTCTCCTCCCTCCCTCCTTTCTATTCTCCCTCTTTCCCTCCCTCCCTCAGTCCCTTTCTCTGTAATCCTGGCTCTCAAATAAAGAAAAGTAAATGTGAAAATAATGCACAATGTATTTCTCATTTGCTAAAATGATTGATATTTAAGGTAAGGCATTTGGTATGGTAGTTAAGATCCTGGTTGAGATAACTGCATCTCATATCAAAGTGCCTGGGTTAGAGTATGCCTGACACCTGTAATGAGTTCCTGGATCACAGCTTCATCCAGCTTCAGTCCCAGCCATTGTGTATATTTGGGGAGTGAAGAAGGAAGTAGAACCTCTGTAACTTTCTCTGTCTCTCAGATACATACATGCATTCATACATACACACATGCATGCAGACATACATTTTTAGAGAAACACATTTTATCTAAAATTAGTAAATTGGATAGTGAGGGATGTGGTAACCATCTTGACTGCATTTTTATATAATGCACCTATGAGTCAAAACATCACATCATACTCCATAAATACACAATTATTATTTGTCAATTAAAATGAAATTAAAAAATAAAATGTTAAGAGTGAAAAGACCCTGAATAGCCTTACATATTAAGGTAACTCATGAGATACATACCCTATAATCCTTGAAGTCCAGAAAGTATATAACATTAAATGGAATATTCTTAAAATGGACATTTAGAACATACATTAATTTCATCACATTGAATAGGGAAAGTTTTTCTCAGTAAATGGAAAAATAATGACTATAAAGGAGAGATTAGTGTTGGATTTCAATCAAGGTAACATTCCCCACTTGTTTCCCACTATATCAGTCTTAGTTTTCCTGTGATCAAGGACAACTGCACCAGGACAAGTGAGAACAAGTATAAATGAAGGAGGAGAGCCACCAGCTCTATTCAGTGAACCTGATGATGAAGACCTCGCTGATCTGGTTCCTCAGTAATCTCATCTCTGGAATGATGGGTGGGCCTTACACAGAGCAGATGGATAACTGTTCCAGAGTAGATAGAAGAGGATACATAAAGGCCCACCAGAATGTACACAAGACTCAGAGTTTTTATTCACACGCATATCTACGTGTTGAGAAGAAAAATGTCACAACATCAAAATCAGATGGTACTGGATTCATAAATGGGACCACAGATGTGGGGAGCAACTCAGACTAGACTGTTACTGGAATTAAGACTTATTCTATGCATCTGCTCTCCCACAATATGGTGCTGAGAAGGGAGTAACAACTTCTATGAAGCTGCCTCTCGCCAACTTGAGTGATGACCTGCAGGAGCTGATCCTGCTCCTGATTGGAGGAGAGCAGCGTACTCGGCATGTGGGTAGCAGAGTTGGGATTGGTGGAAGAGGACTATAAAGGAGGAGAGATACAACATGCACCAAGAACACCTGAGGAACATCTGAGCAGCCCCCCGAGAGAGCCGGCTGGCGGTGTGCCACTCCCCCGCGGAAGTGGGGAAAGTGGCGGGGGGAACCGCCCTTCCACGGAGGTGGAAGGGATGGTAGCCAACCCGGGAAGAACCAGCAGCAAACCCAGGGAGGGCCGAGCAGACAAAAGAACAGCGCAGGGTCCTGTGTCATTCCTCCATGAAGACGGGGAGAGACATAATGGTGCCATGACTCGGATAGGGAACCTAGGAGGGAAGAAGTGGGAAAAAGTGGGAAAATATCAGAGATAGAGACTAGCAAAGAGCCTAGGGAAAAGCTGGACAGAAAAGGTGCCGGAAGGAGCTATCGAAAGCCAAGGCATAGACTCAGATACGGACTGTGGGAGAAAAGCTAGGAGATTAAAAGCAAAAGTGAAACCTAGAAGAAACTTAGACTCGGATATGGACTGTGGGGAGAAGCCAGGAGAAATGAGAGGGGAATATTGTTGGAAGAAAAGTTAGGAAACATACTGGGTAGAGAAAAATATGTTAGGGAGGATGAAGCCGCGGGGGTAGGCCGAGGCGGAGACATAAGCCAGGTTGGAATTCTTCAAGTCAGCCTGGGGAGCAAAAAGCGAAAAGCTAAAACCAGAGGCGGAGATGTAAGCCAGGTTGGAAATCCGTCAGATTAGCCCGGGGAGCAAAAGACGGGAAGCCAAACTGGGAGCGGAGACGTAAGCTATAGGTTGCATTTCGTCAGGTTAGCCCGGGGAACTTAGACTGAAAACTGAGAAGTGGAAACGTAAGCTAGGCTGTGTGATTCGCGGAAGCCGCCGCACGCAGAGAGACTGTACAGGGCACAAATGGGGAGAGCGCAAGGGGCGGGAGTAGGAAACGCGGGGCTAGCATGAAGGCCACAGAGAACGTGGAGTGCGCGAAGCCGGGAAGCCGTCCAGGGCCGGGAAGCCGCCGCGGGGCGAGGCACCGAGAAGCAGCCTCGGGGCAGGCGTCGGGAAGCCGCGGGGATAAGAGAAACAGAAGTTTAGAAGTAAAATGAGAGAAATAGGAATGCTGGCAGATAGAAGTAAAATAGGAGAAATAGGAATGCCTGGAGGTAGAGAAATAGAGAAAAATAAGGCCTCCCCACAACATGGCAATGAGAGAGCTTGGATTTGGTCTGCTGATTAGTAAGATGATAAGCACCTGCTGGCGGCTAGCAACTTACCCGCTGCAGGTCACCGAAGACAGGCACGTTATCAATACCAATAAGTCTCCCCACAATACAGCAATGAGAAGGCTTGGATTCGGTTTGCCTGATTGGTAGGGCTTGTAAGCACCTGCAGGCAGTTCTAGCAGAGCAGAGCATGCGCTGCAGGGCACCGAACACAGGCACGCATCAGCGCCTAAAAACCTCCTCACAACATGGTGAAGAGAGGACCTGGATTTGGTTTGCCTGATTGGTAGGGTTTGTAAGCACCTGTGGGCAACTCCAGCAAGCAGAGCAGAGTGTGTGCCGCAGGGCACCGAAGACAGGCACGTATCAACGCCAAAAAAATAAAAAGAAAGGGGGAATTGTGGGGAGCAACTCAGACTAGACTGTTACTCGAATTAAGAATTATTCTATGCATCTGCTCTCCCACAATATGGCGCTGGGAGAGGAGGAAACAGCTTCTACACAGCTGCCTCCAGTTCAACCAATAAACTGTAGGACCTGCTCCTGATTGGAGGAGAGCAGCGTACTTGGCATGTGGGTAGCAGAGTTGGGATTGGTAGAGAGGACTATAAAGGAGGAGAGAGACAACATGCTCCAAGAACACCCGAGGAACATCTGAGCAGCCCCCGAGAGAGCCAGCCGGCAGTGTGCCGCTCCCCCGCGGAAGTGGGGAAAGTGGCGGGGGGAACCGCCGTTCCACAGAGGTGGAAGGGACAGTAGTCAACCCGGGAAGAACCAGCAGCAAACCCAGGGAGGGCCGAGCAGACAAAAGAACAGTGCAGGGTCCTGTGTCATTCCTCCACGAAGATGGGGAGTGACACACAGATGTAACAGTTCTGCTTAGCTTAAAGGTTCACATATGGATAAGTCATAGCAAAGAGATGGCTGTTAGGTTTCAGAGAAATAGAAAGTTTGTTAGTTGATAAAATCTAGTTCCTCTACTTCAGAGTGTGTAAAGCCTGTGAGTAAAATTGAAAGAGGAGACTGAGGGTTAAGTGACAGGGCAAAGTGGACTGGAGGTCCTCATGTGTATAAGTTATCCGGGGGATAGTGCAGACCATGACCTGTGTAGGTGAAATGCAGGTATCCTTTCTGTCCTCCAGAAATGCACTTAGCCTGGAGTAGAGTTAAATAGAGGAAATTTAGCCTGAATTCTGCTACCAGTGCAGATTCCCTGACTCACGCATGTGTTCCCTGGGGAAAAAAAAATCACTATTCCTCAGAATTCATCAGGCACAGTTTCCTGATTTACAGGTGCTTTACTATTTTGCTGAGAACCTGAAACCACAGGAGAACTTATGGGGATGCCACCAGGTGGCTTCTGGAGCAATGGGGATAGCTTGACAAACCAGAGGTGGCTTGTACTTGTTCTGAAGTAAAGACTACTGTTCTACTTTTATTGGTTGTCAGTGGCTGAGAGCATACAACGTGCCCAGGCAGGCCTGCCTTGGAGAAATGAGTCCACAGGTGAGAAGAGTGAAACCCAGCTGCTCTCCTCTGCTCTCTCCAGAAACCAGGAAAGTTCATTTATCCCTGAGGTGGCTCCTATTTTTCATGATGCCAAGTCTCAGGCTGTCTTGCTTCCACAAGTAAAATGACAGTTATGGGCCTGAAGGGAGATGAGCTGATGCCATACTTTCCCTATAAAAACACCTTAGGGATTCATCTAATAATGGATTCATATCAGGGACTTAGCTGGGTGAGTGTCTTTCTGTTTCATGTACAGAGTGATCTCCAAGAGCAACTGGGTTCTGAGGTAAAAAAGAATTCTTTCCTATGATATATTAGCAGAATTCTCTGCTCTTGATATCACTCTTAGATATTACTCCACAATTAATGCAACAAATATTTCTAGACATGAAATGATAAACTTTGTGAATTGTGTAAGGCCATACAAAATAGGTTTGCAAAATTATATTTGTGATTTATGATGCACTTGAATTGGATTTGTACTTGATTTCTTCATTATATTTCTCAGTTTAACTTATGATTTTTATCTCAATTAAATTTGATCTAGTAAGGCACTTGATGTAGTACCTTGAATATAGTGTACTATATTCTAGTGCTAATATCTAGTACTCTTGGAAGAAAGGGAGGATGTAATTATGATATTGTTGTGAATATAGTGGAATAAAATGACAGGGATTCTCCATTTGTGGCTGTACAGGTATTGACCCTTCAAGAAATCTGACTGACAAAATGCCTCTATTGATATGTTCAAAAATTGCAGTGTTAGGTCTTAAAGTCTTTATTTTAAAACTTTGCATTCATGCCTTATGGGGGATAATATTCAGGTGTCCTGGCACCACCTGGCCCTGATCAGGGAACTGGGAGCCCAGGATGTATTTGTCATTTTTTTCTAAATTCGCCTTTTGACAGGGTTGCAATGACTATCACCTCCTTAGAAGAGTGATGCACTAGGAAGCATGTTATTAGCTCTAAAAAACATAGATTTATCCCTTCCTGGTGTCTATTTGACTCTGATAGTTTAATAAACACAATTTTAGGGAGCAATTTTAGGTGTATCCAAATCCACAGCATAAGATTCTTATTATATTTTCCTGCTAAAGTTTCTGTCTTCTACTTCTGTGGTGACACTATAACACCCATGCTTTTTCTCAGGGTCCTGGGAGTTCCATGTGTCAGATTATGACTGTGCTTCTCATCAACACTGTGCTTTCACATGAATTTGCTTTAAATTCAGTTTCCAAAGAATGGGTGACACATTGCAGTCACTCATTGAAATTGGATGCTTTCCCTATTTATTCTTCTGGGATTGGGGGATTTTATAAAAATTCCTTTTATTGAGCTAATCATGGTGGAGAAGATATTTATCCACCTGAATCTGCCAACTGAATTAATTCCATCATTGAATCTATCAATCTACTTCCGCATATCAATTCATCTAAAATTCTCATAATCATTTTAATGTTGTCAATGATGGCATAGTTCTTTAAATGCTGATCAATAAGTATGGTAAAACTTATAATGGAAATAACATGGGAGATTAACATAATAACAACATAGTATATTCTGTCATATATTCTCATTTTCCTAAATCTACATAAAATGCAAACATCATTGTGCATTCATTCATAAAACAATACTCTATTTTAGCACTAATATACCAATTCACTAACAGTTGATACTACAAAAGAGGTGACAAAAGAGGCTTTATCAAAATTATTTTCCTTGAGGAAACCATTTAGTGCAGTGAGTTAAGCTGCCACGTGGGACACCTACATCCCAATTCAGAGTGTTGCTTCAAGTCCTGGTTACCGCATGCTTCTGACGCATCTTCCTCCTGCTGCTAAAGCACCTAGAAAACAGCAGATGATGGCCCAGCTCAAGCACGAGGATCTTTGATGTACATATGGGAGGCTGAAGCAGAGCTCTTCAGCAGTGCCTTTGAACAGGCCTGGCCCCAGCTTTTGAGGGCATCTAGGGGATGAACCAATGAATGCAAGATATTTCATTCTATGTATACATGCCTGCCTTTCCACCTTTTGAGTAATAATTTTTAACACCATACTTTGTGTATCAAGTAGCCCTTGAGTTTGTGCAGATGGCTTCTCCCTGTCATTACACTGCTTCTATTTCATGTCCATGTCTAATCTAAGCCCAGGGATTTCATCATCAGTCTTTTTACTCTTGGTCCATTTAACTGTGATATTTCCCTCACCATGATACAAGATCACATAAACACTTTGGAGATTAACATGAAAGCCAGAATAAAGAGGGTGAATGTTGTCCACACTTTCTGTCTCCTGAGAGTGCTCAGAGGCTGCACCATCAGCCCAGAAACCCCAAATCGTCACATTTTACAGTGAGAACTGAGCTGTACATTCAGAATTTTAAGTATTTACTTTGTTAAAAAAGGACTCGATTCTCCTTTACATTCTGTCCAAATTATAGGTGACCATGCTCAAGCTTTCTTATGTTCCATTTCTGCCATGTCACCAGATATTATTGCAGATCAGTGATGCTTCCATGATGGGATTGTCAGATGACTCACATAAAATCACAGGATACAAAATTAACATTAAAATTAAAATAAGCAATAAATTACATACTGTGGTCCATGTATATGTTGTCTACAACTACCAATTGTTAAATTCTAAAAATTAAGGCAAAGATTCAAAAAATTATGTAAATGATAGCACTTCAACTATTATACTCATTTTTCTCTCGCCAACTCTACATTATCAAGAGACTCAATGGAAAAACATCAATTCATGATCAGTAAGATCAAGTCTGTTTCAGTGCATGGTGGGCATTTATAGAAAGAGGGACACGGGTTAGGGAGAATCAGCTAATTATTCCTGTTGTGAGAGAAGAAAATATTGAAATTCTTACCTACTCTTTTTCATGTAATTATATTTTACCTCCTTTGCTGAATGTCTCATAATGTACGGGGTATCCCAAAGTGAATATATGCATGTATACCAAAAGTATTCCAGAAATATTATTTCATGCTTAAATATATTATTGAAATTGAATTGGTTTAGATCCTCTAAATGTCAGACAGCATAAATAATATCCATATTTTGTAACATCAAAGAGGAAGAAGCGACTTAAATAATTCATACAGTGAAGGATAATGATCTACAAAGACAAGAGAAAATTCACCACATATTAGTGTCAGAACAAAAATAAATATTAAGACAATATACAGAAACTGCCTTCAATAAACAAAGGTAAATTTAGATTAATTTCTGAAGTAAGATCTAGAGATTACGTATCAAAGTAGCTTCATAGATGCACACTCCAGAAAGGAAAAAAAAATTATTTTCTGCATGAAATTAAGAAAGCACAAGATGAAGAAATTTCAATACATGCAGAATATCATCAGTGTAAAAGTAAAAAAAAAAAATTAGATATAATCTGACATTACAAGTTCTGCATATTTAAATTAGAATTAAGTTAATTAAATTAATATTCTAGTCAGTGTAATCCTGGTGCTTTCCCTGGCTATAGAAAATGCTAAGGGTAGACATACATGTTTTTGGGCAATCAGTTATTCAGTTTCAATACATAAGTGTGTTTTCATTTTACTATAGTAAGTCTTTGAAGAAAGTTAGGCCACCATTCAATCAACTATGCAATTTTTCATTTGTTAACTCCTGCAAGTCATGTGGTTCTAGAGTTTTCCACTTCAGACATTCATTCCTGAATATGAGTTATTTTTGCATTATGTGTGTGTGTGTGTGTGTGTGTGTGTGTGTGTGTGTGTGTAAAGAGAGTACTTCAAGGAGTTTAAAGAAAAATTAAATTTAAGATAATTTTATTTTGCAAAATTTTTGAAACCCCCAAATAGAGCAATCTTCAAAGGGGTCAGAAAATGGATATAATGAAAAAACTTAATTTGTTGTAGAGAGTAGTGCAAAAGTCTAATGTGCTGTACATTGTGATTTAATGGTATAACTAGCACTCAAACAGTATTTTTCACTTTGTGTTTCTATGTGGGTGCAAACTGTTGAAATCTTTACTGAATATATGCTAAGCTGATCTTCTGTATATAAAGAGAATTGAAAATGAACCTTGATGTGAATGCAAGGGGAGAGGGAGCGGGAAAGGGGAGGGTTGCGGGTGGGAGGGAAGTTATTGGGGGGAAGCCATTGTAATCCATAAGCTGTACTTTGGAAATTTATATTCATTAAATAAAAGTTAAAAAAAATCTTCATCCTAAATTTATATCTATGAAATGTAGTAAGTTTGTATACCTTAAGTCATAAATGGAAAAAAGAATCTTTGCAATATCAGGGTTCCTTAAAAATAAGTGTGTACAATATAAATAATTACTTGTAGTAATTTTCATGACAAAAAGAAAGGCCACTGGTGATGTGAGATCTGTTTATTTGTTTGTTTCACAGGTATCCAAAAAGGCTTCTTGTATGCTTTTAATATGAACAAAATTTCCACTTATGTTGTCATTAAAAATTATGTATTTTTTCCAAGCTTCCATTTGAATCTTAGCCAATGTCTTTATCTTTCTCTTCAATATCTTCACAATCCACCAAGATCTTAGGCCTACGCCCACTAATGTGACCATCTCTCACCTGGCTTTTTCCACATAATGATGCTACTCACTACACTGTATATTTTATTTCCAGACATGTTCAAGTCGCTAAATTTGCCAAGTGACTTAAAATGTAAGGCTTTGTTCTATTTGAGTAGAGTGATGAGGGGGTCTCTCTGTCTGTACCACCTGCCACCTTAGCATCATCCAGGTCATCACCATCAGCCCCAGCACCTTCTCTTTGTCAAGATTTAAACACAAGCTCACAAATTATAGTATCCATTCTTTCTTCTGTTTTTGGTCCTTCAACCTGTTGTTCGATGATCATCTACAGTGCAGCTCTATCTAACATAACCAATCTATTCCATATTAGTAAGTACTGCTGAATTTCTTCAATGAACTCCATCATCATGGAAATATATTTCACACTTGCATTGTCCCAGAAAATCTTTGTAGAAATCATGCTTTTCTCCAGTGCTTATATGGTGATCTTCTTATCTAGCCATCAAAAGAGGTCTGAGTACCTTCAAAGCATGAGGGATTTCCCAAGGACCTCCCCAGCAAAAAGAGCCACCCATACTGTCCTGCTGTTGGTGAGTTTCTTTGTGATCATGTATACTGTGTGGATATCATAATGTCATCCTTCTCAACCATATTGTGGAAATATGATCCAGTTGATCTGCATGCCCAGGAACTTGTGGGAAATATCTATGCCACTGACAGTCCTTGGTGCTTATTAGGGCTAATAAATGAATAGTTGGAATTCTTCAAAACATGAGTGATATGACATCAATTTTAACAAGCTGATAAAACACACCTGAAAACATAAATTCTATCAAGTACAATATTTAAAAGTCCAGAATTTTAATTCTAATTTAAACATGCAAAACTTGTATTTTTAACTTTGTATCTAAATATTTTAAAGATGTATATATTTATTGGAAAGGCAGAGCTACAAAGAGACAGAGACAAAGACATAGAGAGAGGTCTTCCATCTGCCGGTTCAATCCCCAGATGGCAGCAAAGGCCTGAGCTGGGGCAATCCAAAGCTGGAGCCAGGAGCTTTTTCAATGTCTCCTACAGGAGTGTAGGGGCCCAAGGACTTGGGTCATCTTCTACTGCTTTCTTATGTCATACCAGAGAGCTGGATCAGAAGTGGAGCAGTCAGGAATTGAACTAGCACACATATGAAATGCTGGTACTGCAGGTAACAGCTTTACCTGCTATGCCACATCACCAGCCTCTAAATGTTTTTTCTCTTGGACACTGCCTCTGTTAGTTCAGTGTTCTGCATGTATTGAAGTTTATTCATCTTGTTCTTTCTTAATTTCATGCAAGAGAACATTTGCATTTCTTTTTGTGGTGTGCTCTATGAAACTACGTTTGGTACCTAATCCCTAGATCTACTTAGAAATTAATCTAAGTTTACCTTTGATTGTTGAAGGCAGTTACTCTATGATGTCTTAATATTTATATCTGTTCTGACACTATATTAAAGGTGTGGACCTTGCTCTTGTATTTGTATATCATCACCCTTATTTTATCACTTATTTAAGTCTTTTTTTTCCTCTATGATGTCACAAAGTATAGATATTACTGAAGTATTTTTTGTTAAATTTTCACTTTTGACCCAATAAACTTCTGAATCACAGGTTTGTATCTTGTGATCAATTTTGGAAATTTATGCCATAAAAATTCTAATAATACTGTCCTTTATTTCTTTTCCTTAGTCCAGAGAAACAGCTAGTAGTTTAATTCTTTCTCAGACTAAGCTTTTTATATGTAGGTTTATATTTTAAATTCCATTCATTTACTCTTTACTGTGTTTGAATGTACTCACTGTGCTTAATAATATAGTTCAATAGTCTTCAGCTCAGCTCATGTTTAACATGGTTCACATTAAGTAGATTCACTACCTATTCAGTTATGTACTTGCTGTTTCCAAAATATACCTTTTTATGCATATAGTATCCTGTTTTCATTTTCATTTATTTTTATTTTTCTACAGCCATTGTATTCACTTACAGTGTAACAATACGATCCCTATGTCTGAAGCTTATGTAATGTGGAATTTTATTTTGGTTATCTCTTGTGTAAAAAATAATATAAAAATTGATTCTCATATAAGTGATAATTCACTTTGAAGTGTTTGCAGTTAGTTATTTTTAAGTCCTTTTGCCCCCTCCAAACTGAGCAACCCAAATAGATTAGTCATTTTTTCAAATAGGTCTTATATGAAACGAGAACTTGCTTCTTTAATTTCTTCTCTAGACCATTTTCTTGGTTTAATTTTGTAGTTTTGGAGTCTTTAAATTTTCCTTCCACATTATTGGGAATTTTAGGGAATCTAATAACATTTCAGGATTTTGACTTTCTGTATTATAAATTATTAGAATATATAACAAATTTTCCAAAAATCACAGTTATCACTATTATAGAAAGTAACATTTTAGATAGATTTCTTGTACTAAACAATCATATTTCATGAGAAATCCTTTTCTTATTTTTGTTTGGAACATATTCCTCATATTCTTCTTGCTCAATGTACTAGAGCATCATGATAATATGTAGAAAACCATTATTTTAATATCATACAAATATTTTCATGTTTTTTCACAAACTTATGAAATATTGCATTTCTTTGCCATTAATAGTCCCTATATACAAGTTCAGAATTACAGTTTTATGATAGCATTAAATGACTATTTGTAAGAATATTTATCTGATTCAGGATTATTCACTCCTCTTCATTAGCACTCCCATGAATCTAAAAAAATCATTTTAAAATTTCTGTCTAAATTGTGGGCTATCTTAAATGATCTTAATGAAATGAACATGTAGGTATCTATCACTATTACACTTCACTTGATAATTTCTATTGTCATTACAATGTCCCAAAAATATAATCTGCTGGATTTCTGCTGTGAAGGATGCAATGACAATTTTATACCTAAAATTTATACCTACTTAAGCACTTAACTATGGTTTCTGAACTGGAAATATTATCCTTTGTTTCCTGTTCAAAATGTTCCCATTTATTTCTATGCTTAATTAAAAAACTTTTACATAAATTACTTAACTATATATGTGTTCATGTACTTCATTCTTTGTTGTTTACATATTGATATTGATTGCTTTTAATGAATCAATGAAAACTGAAGAATCCTCTGTTGATTTCTCTCTGTTAATATAATGGAAAATGTATATATTTTTCCTATTTAAAGGATTTTTGTGTTACGAATTTGGAGCTTTTAACTATTAAGCTCATAAATACCTAATGGTTTATAATATTTCCTAACATTGTCTATAGTGATTAACACTTCAAATTCATCAAATTATTTTTGTTCATAGCATCTTCAAACAAAACTTTATTTTATATTCATTCTTATTATATATACTACTATGTATATATATTTAACATTTAGTTCAATATATTTATTTAACATATATATATGCAGTCCATCATAATTAATTATCAATAAAAAAACTGCCATATAGTTAATCTGACCTGTTTTATAAATTTCAAAGACAAAAGGGAGTATCACCAGCTTCCTTTAGATTAAGTAATCTATCTGTATCACACACTAAGTGTGACTATGCAGTACTAAAGTTATATTCATTTTGCATCTTACATCCTACAAGAGAAGAAAATTTGAGTCCTTCATTCTTTGAGCTAAAATTTTCTCCCATATTAAAATTCCAATTGTTTTCCATGCCAAGTACCCATAAAACCTATTTATATGGATTACTACAAAAATTTTATTAAGAGGTAGATACTATTAGTGGAAACTCATGAAACTGATTACGTAACTTGACTTGCAAAATCATCTTGAAAAGATTTGTGGAAATGCATATGATAAAAAAATGAAAATCAACCTAGTTTTTCATCAAAATACACTTTCTTTTATTTCCAATGTCACAAATTTTTCAATCACTTTTGTATAAAAAGAAGTAAACTCTGAAGTCATTAAAAAGTAAAAATAAAATATTTATTTAAAAATCCTCCCATGTACAAAAGCCCACGGTTCCATTGCTAAATATGTGTCTATTAATAGAGATGTAACAATACAAAGTCTTAACATTGTATTCTCTTCAACATGGCTTTATAAATATTGTTTTGTGCATCTGCCTTTAAATCACATAGAAAAAATAACCACCAAAAGGAATGAGTAATGGTTGTTATAGTTGTCTATTTTGTTATCAAAATCTGTGATTTTATTAATTCATATCAGTTTTAGTTACTGCATTGTGCCCTTCATTTCAGCCTGACAAACTCACTTGCTCACTATGGTAGAATTGTTCTATTAACACAACCACTTCAATTTTATCTCACCATGTTTTAATTTTGCCTGATATAGAACTCATATCTAACAGCTGTAGTCATTTTCCTTCCAGTGATTTAAATGTGCCTTCCCACTTACCTCTGACTGCCATTTTTGTCAGAGGAAATCAGCTGTTAGTCACTTTAAAGATCATTTTTGTAGCAAAAATCATTTGCCTCTTATTCCTTTTGAGATTATTTGCTCATATTTTGTCAGTAATTTGAAAAGGAATATATCTCAGTGTGCTTTTGCAGCCCATCCTCTTGAGTTCACTCTAGATCTCACATCTGTGAATCAATGTATTTTGTCATATTTGGATATTTCAGCAATAATTTTCCAAATATTCTGTATCCCTATCCTCACTCCTAGTGGGCATCCCATGACGGCAATTTTAGGACAATCAATGATGTGCTACAAATGTCTTGGGATCCGTTTACTTTTTTCATTTATGTGTCTTCTACTCAGAAGACATAGCTTCATTTGTCTTCTAGTTCACTGATTCATGTGCCTCTTCAAGCCTGTTACTGAACTTGTTTTGTGATTTTTGGTTCAGCTATTTCCTAATCTCCTCAATTTCCTTTTGCCTCCTTCATGATTTTATGTTTTAAGAATATTTTTATTAATTTATTTTATAATGTTTTATTAAGAAGTAACAATTGTTCAGGTTTGTGGGGCAAAGTATAAAATCCCACAGTATTAACTAGGTAGCTTTTTTTTTTTATCAATTTTTTGTGTTTGGAGCCTTCCAGATTCTCTCTTTGTAACCCAGCCATCCCACCTGTGGGTTTATATGCAATGACATATAGAAGAGATCCCTGCAGTCCCACATTCACTGCAGAATTATCTTTTTGCTCACATTCCTTGCTGTATATCTTACCTATGTTTTCCTTAATTCCTTGTCAATGTTTCCTTTAAGCCCCTGGGCATTTGTAGGGCATTTACTCAATGCTAAATAATTACAATTCATTGATTTTTGTAGAATGTCGAGCGGTTGGGGCTTGTCTGATATAATTTTGGCAAGAATACCACAGAACTTGTATATCCTCAGTATAGAATGTTAGGGGACCAGGTGTCCAAATCTCACATTACTGGTTGACTCTGAGCAATTGGTTCAGGTGGTGTCTGCCAGGTTTCCCTAAAGTTACTATTTCCCCCCACTGTAATTAGTGAGTATCTTGTGGTGAGAAACTTTGATAGACAAAAAATCTATTTCTTTTCATCATAATTTTATCCATTAATTTATAGAATCCACAGATGATTCTTACTTACACATAAATATTATGGCCTGTGGTATTAACCAGTTAGTGATTTTCTATTTCCACAATTCCTTCTATATTTATTCATTGAAATTTTACTATAAGGAAAACATATTCCTACCCCCTCATTTATTTACTTGTTCAATTATTCATTTATGTATGCATGGGCTCATGGACACCTATGAGTTAATAATCTGTTACTACCATTTTTCAATATGTTGCCCATATTGTCCCCAAGTTGGCTTCTTATGAGGTTTTGACATACTTAAATAATTTTTCAAGCAGTTGCTTACTTTATGATCTTTAAAATCTTTTTATTTTAAAGATACCATATGGGACACCTGTATCCCTTATCAGAGTGCCTGGGTTCTAGTCCCAACTCTGCTCCCGAGTCTAGCTTTCTGCTAATTCATAACCTTGGTGCAAGAGGTACTGGCTCAAGTTGTTGAGTCCCTGCCACCCACATGGGGGACCTGGATTGAGATCCTAGATCTTGATTTCAGTCAGCCATCCCTGCCATTGCAGGCTTTTGAGGAAGTGAATCTGTGAATGAGAACTTATCTCTTTGTCATCTTTGCCTACCAAATAGATAATCTTTTAAAAGTTCATGAAAAGTTCCTATTAAGAAGAAACTATGTGTGTATTTTTCCATGAAATTTTTTTGGAATATGTGTATCCTCACATATTATTTCACAGGTCTGTCCACTAGAGGGTCCAGGACCAATGTCACCTGCTAGCAAGGGCATATCTAGTACCCTGGGCTTGTCAGTACTCTCCTCCCATGGAAGGGATCAGAGCTCTTTGGAGAAATGGCAGGGCTGTGGCAGGGAGGTGCAAGATGAGTTTGGAGCATGTTGAACCAGTGCCTATATGGGATGCCAGCCCTGCAGGCAGCAGCTTTACCCGCTACACCACAGCACCAGCCCCCTAAGTGGTATCTTAACTGCTATGCTTAACCATTGTGTCCACCATACTATTATTGGCCACATTTTACAAATTAGGACAAAGTTATAATTTTGGGAAATAAATTCATATGTCCTACTGTATAGTAAGGTGCAAGGATGATGGACTATATATTTCAAAAGAGCTATCAGAGGGTCTGGCACTGTGACATACATGGGAAAAGCCGCTGCCTGCAATTTCAGCATCCCATATGGGTGTCAGTCGGAGACCCAGCTGCTCCCCTTCTGATCCAGCTCTCTGCTATGGCCTGAGAAAGCAGTGGAAGATGGCCCAACTGCTTGGGCCCATGCACCCACATGGGAGACTTAAAGGAAGCTTCTGGCTCCTGGCCTCATATCAGCACAGCTCCAGTTATTGTGGCCATTTGGGGAGTGAACCAGTAGATAGCAAAACCTCTCTCTCTCTTTCTCTCTCTCTCTTCCTCTGCCTTTCAAAGAAATAAATACTTTTTTTAAAAAAAAGCTATCAGAAAGAAATGATAATGGTTTGAAGAGATGGACATGCATTCTGTGATTTGAAGATGACTATATATGTGTGTGTGTGTGTGTGTGTGTGTATATATATATACATCAAACATCACATAGTTCTTTATAAATATGTATCATGTTCATGTGTAAATTTAAAGAATACAAATTCGGTAAATGAGGCACAAAGAAGGTAAGCAATTATTCCAAAAATCAGAGTGCACATGTAATGGAAGGGGGAAATCAAAATACAGACAGCCATACTGCAATTCCTAAGGAGTGGAAGTAACTTCTTCACATACACATGTCAGCAGAAAGCCACCAGCCTGAGAGTCCAGTATGGACCTTGTCTTGGGAATAAACAGCAGTCCTAGTAATAGCCACAAAGGAAGCATCATGTATGCATTGCCTGCCTGGGCATTAAGTAGCCACTGGAGCTCCAAAAGTCCTGTGAGGGAGACATTACTGCCCTCAGATTAGACATCAGGGAATCAAAGATCAAGGAGGCTAAGTGATGTGTCCAAGACAAAATAGCTAAGCCACAGAGCCAATAGTTGACCTCACACGTATCTGGATATAAAGTCCATGCTTATACTACATATCCATGTTTCCTAAAATGTATTTTCTTTGGAATATAACTTAGCTTTTTATCACTTTAATAGTTACATGTTTATTTTAATTATGTTAGAAATAAATCTAAGCATACTTCAAACTCATTTCAGATATAATACTGCATACAGTGATGGTGTTTTGTAAAATAAATTTAGATAAAAAGTATGAAGTATATAATAATAGAAGTAGAAAAATTAATAAACAGCCCATGAATGTTTGAGGATTAGGAGATGTAATACTCTAGGATTGTGCAGATTCCTTCTCAAGCATGCCCAGGAAATTAGAGTCACCTATGGCTGCAGAAAAATACAACAGAATAAGGATGTTGGACCTAGATGGGTTTTAACTCTACATATGTCATTATTACCTTTATAACTTAGGATATTTCATAAGATCTCTCTGGGCTTCCATTTCTGAAATAAAGTAGAGAGAAACAGAGCAGTTTAATTAAGACAGCTCTTTTGAAAGCAATTTGATAATAGTTTCAAGAAACACAAAACTGTACCCCTTTTTATTTATTTACTTTTATTTATTTTTTTTTTGTTTATTTGAAAGGCAGACTGTGAGAGAGAAATAGAGAGATCATCCATCTGCTGTTTCACTTCCCAAATGGCCATAAAAACCAGAGCTGATCCAGGATGAAGCCAGAAGACCTGAGTTTCATCCACTGCTTTCCCAGGCACATTAGCAAGAAACTGGATTGTAAGTGGAGCAGCTCAGACTAAAACTGGCACCCATGTGGAATTCTGATATCCCAGGTGGCTGCTTAGCCCACTAACACAATGCTGGCCCCACAAAACTGTTCTTTGATTGGTAATTCTACTTTGGGAGCTCTCTCCCAAGAAAATGGAAAACATTTATTTATAAGAACAAAGATATTCATGAATATTGTGCCTCAAAATAATCTAAATGTTCAAAGGAGAACATAAAGAAGATGGAACACATATACTTGGAAGGAGTGTTATGCAATCACTAAAAATGCTAAATGCTATGGAGGTGGGCATTTGGTGCAGCAGTTAAGTCACCACTAGATACCTGCATCCCAAATTGGAGTGTCAGCTCGAGTCTCAACTCCTCTACTTCTAATATAACTTCCTGCTAATGTACTCCCAAAGAAGAAGCAGATGATACCTTAAATACTTGAGTCCCTGACACCCAGATAGTAGATGGTGATTGAGTTTTGGGTTGCTCTTTTTTGCTGTGCTCAGCCCTGGCTATTGCAAGCATTTGGGGAAGGAACAAGCAGATGGAGGATCTATCTCTATATCTCTCTTTCAAAAAAATGAAAATAAATTAAGAAACTAAAAATTTTTAATTCTATGAAATGACAGCAACATACTCATGAAGTGGGGAAATAAAAGAGATCTGTTCATGGGCCAACTCTGGAAATAATTATTCTTACCAACTATTGGTATTTTGGCATATTTGTTACCTGCATGTTTTTCTTTATATGGTGATTACTAAATATGTAATATATATAGCTATATACTAATATACTAAATATAATTATATGCTATAATAATATATAGTATATTACTATACATAGTATAGTAATATGTAATATATAATACGTAGTATATAATATGTAATATATATAACTATATACTAATATACTATATAACTATATATTATATTACTATACATAGTATATTAGCAATATAGAGTATATTAGTTATATATATTACTATATATATTAGATTATATATAGCTTACTGTAGGATGTAATATACTCTATGTAGTATATAATGGTAAAACCGCCTTCTGAAGTGCCTTCATCCATATGGGCACTGTTCAAGTTCCATCTGCCCTACTTCTGAAGCCAGGGAAAGCAGTAGAAGATGACCCAAGACTTTGGGCCCATGCACCCATATGGGAGACCCGGGAATAGCTCCTGGTTCCTGGTTTCAGATTGGCCCAGTTCCAGCCATTACAGCCATTGGAAAGTGAACCAGCAAATGGAAGATGTTCTCTCCCTCCCCCCCCTCTCTCTCTCTGTAACTCTGCCTTGCAAATCAATCAATAATTCTTTGTTTTTAAAAAATAATCTGTTCACATACTATAGTAACCACCATATAGAGAAAAACATGCAGGTAACAAATATGCAAAATACCAATAGTTGGTAAGAATAATTATTTCCTTGCATTTTCAAAATTTTCTCCAATATTCTGAGATTATATTTAGGAAGGAGAAAAGTATCAGTTAAGGGATTCAGCTGTGTAATCACAAAAATTCCCTTTGGCTTTAATATTCTGTGGCTTTTTTCTGGAAATGGGGGTGGAGGTCAAGCAAGAACAAAATGTTAGAAAAGTTTAGTGGCAGGGACTCACCCGTTTAAATTATTTAATGGCACTGTAAACAACACATTAGAACATCTGAACTTGCAGAGAACGTGCAAGCCCTCCATCTGAGTGGCAGAAAGGGCATGAGTCTGGGAAATAGGTGACTTAAATTGAACCAGATGATCTTGAGGGCCCTCTCCAAGCAACTCAATCACTTGCACATCCACTTACTGAATAAACATCCACCAAATGCCTAGGACATGCCAGGAGCCATGAGGTTGAATGATCATTGAACCATTACTTCAGAGTCTAGTGAGAAAGAAAGATCTGATTTTCATTTCATTTAACATAACAAAATACCACAGTCTGGTGGCTTAAACAAAAGGGACTTGTCCTTCACAGTGCTGGAAGCTGAAAACTCAAGAACAAGGTGTCTTCAGGTTTGGTTTCTTCTCCCCTCCAAGTATGAACCAGGCACAACTTTGCTTGGCTCCTGAGACCAGACAAGAACAGGTATGTTGAATGTGACATGGTCATAGACTAGACTGGTGTCATCTAAGTCCTCTCCTTGACTTGCAGATGACCACTGTCTTGGTATGGCACTGATACAACAAAGTAGCACAGACCAGGCTTTTATAAACAGCAGAAGTACATTTCCCACAGTTCTGGAGATGGGGTGTCCAAGATCAAGAATACCAGCATGACTGCACTGTGGTCAGGTGGTGACCTCTATGCTGTTTCAGACACCTGCCTTCTCCTGTGTCTTCATATGCCAGAAAGACCATGATAGAGCCCTCTGGGTCCCTTTCACCAGGGCACTAATCTCATGCACAAGGGCACCACCCTTTGGCACAATTAGGACCCATCTCCTAATGCTGTCACATTAGGGGTTAGGTTTCAACAAGCAACTTTCAGGGGGACACATTCAGTCCAGAAGAGTAGCTTTCTTCCTATATCCCAGCCTGGTTGTACCTCTGCCTACACACACTTCTGGGGTCTTTTGTGTGTGTCTCTTCTTATATAAACACCAGTTAGAATGGATTAGGGCTCACCACAATCCCAAGGATTCTCTTCCAATATTGTTTTAGCTTCATGTTGATCCAAATAATTCAGAAGATCATCACATAATCTCCAATTTCACAATTATAACTTTTTTATCTGCTTCCAAATCTTTTGAATGAAGTCACTGCTCTGGATATCTGATGACCTTATTTCAGTAATCTAAAACTCAACTCCAAATCAAGTTTAGATTCTAGGTGATGTTACATAATCCACTATTCTTACAACCTCCACATACTTCTCTGTTAAGACTATCCTCTAGGATGATAATGAAATATAAATAATTATGTTCTTTGTTTCCTGGGAAAAGCAGAAATTCCACAGGAATTCTGTAGATGTCCTTATACATAATCACAATTCTAACAACCCAAAGTTATACTTTCTTCACATCAGCAAATTAAAAATCATTGGCCTGCTGAAAATTATATTTAGAGTATATGAAATTTATTTACAAAAATTTGTATCTGTAAATGTTAAGATTTTAGCCTTTCCTTAAAGACCAATTTACAGAAAGATACATTTTTGAACTGTAATTCTTCTAATGTGTGTATATGAGTGAGTTGGGGGGAAGTACAAGAATATTTATAAATTTATACACATGTGTATCCATATATGAAGTTAAATAGTTGATGTGAAGGGGTTACATGCATAATTTAAAGGCAATAAAATTTTTAAAGCATTCACCATCTCTTTTCTTCACCTAATGATTATCAGATTCACTGTCTTCAAGTTAATCGATACCTTCTTGGAATTCCCAGAACTATCATAGTAACTTCAACTTGAATATCTAAAAGCCAACCTCCAAACTTTAAGAAAATACCCAAGAGCATAGTAATATGAAACAAGTTATTAATTTTCTTCATCAATAATAACCTAAAAGCTGTAAATTATGAAAAAGGGTGAATAAAAAGCATGCGTATTACAGAAACAATGCCAAAGACACCAGCACTTCATATACAAGCAATCTGTGTGAGTTCTTGTCCAATACTTCCAGCTACTTTCAACTGCTGGTTCACTACAGTCACCACGAACATAAGTATACATATATTCCCTTTGTTTCTATATATACCTTTGTTTTATATACGTTTTATATATATATATATATATAAGTATATATATATATAGTTTCTAAGTCTCTAAGGAGGATACAGAGCAAAGGAAGAATTTGTACCTTTAGTGTATAGCAGAAACAGTATGCTTCCCAACATAAAGAAATTTGAAATTAGTGTGCTCATATTGCTTTTTGAGAGAAAAATATATTTTAACACATTTACTCTTGGATAACCAAGGAAGCAAGATTGAAAGCATCGCTATAAGTAAAGAAAAGGTAAATTATCACAACACAGTCACAAAGGAAGCCATGATGAAACATCCTCATCATCATCAAACCTTAAAAATTCCACCAGATAAGCTGAACATCATACACTAGGACCAAATTCATCCTGCTGTTGGAATGGCTATTAGCTTATTTGAGCACAAAACTCTTATACACTAAAATCAAAACATCTCAAATTTTTCTCTAATTTCAAACTTGCCAGCACCTGTCTGATGGACTAAGTGGGTTCCTATGGTGATAGATCAGGTGTTCATGAACATCGAGTCTGCAAAGACATTTCTCATTTTAATTTAATTCACAGAAATTCTGATATATATATGTATATACCTGATATATACATACATATATGTGTGTGTGTATGTGTGTGTGTGTGTGTGTGTATATATATATGGCAATGCTCACGTCTGTGCCTCTTTAGGTAAGGTCAGATAAAGAGTAAGTAAAGCATCATTTCATTGTTGCCTGAATCTGGACCTTGTTTTGGCAAACTACTGATCTCACCATTCACCTATGTTTCAAAATTCAAAAATGTCTACCTTGCTGGGTTATGGTGTATTAAACAGGATTATGTACAAAACAAGGCTTTTCTGGTGCATTTTATATATGATGCGAATAGCATTACATCTCCTTCTCTACCTCAAAATTCATAAAACAATCATCTTAAGGGACACTCTGGTGATACTTTCCCATCAATCAGAAAAATGTAATGTTCCAAGCTAAAGCTCATAATATTCCAATAGGCTATTATTTTAAAATTATACAATCTATTATTTATTTAATTTGTTCATAAAAGCTATAATAAAATAGTTTCACTCATAAAAAATAAACCATAGTAACAAGTGTTTAACCATTGTTCTTAAAAAATAAATTTATTTATTTATTTGAAAGGCAGAGTTACAGAGAAGTAGAGGCAACAGCAGGGAGAGAGAGAGAGTGAGGTATTCCATCTGCTGGTTCACTCCCCAAAATGACAGCAATGGTCAAAGCTTGGCTGATCTGACTCCAGGAGCCAGCAGCTCCTTCCAGGTCTCATGAAATTGCAGGGGCCCAAGCACTTGGGCCAACTTCTATTTTCCCAGGCCATAGCAGAGAGCTGGATTTGAAATGGAGCAGCTGGGTCTTGAAATAGCACCCATATAGTAAAATGGCACTGCAGGCTGCAGCTTAACCTGCTATGCCACAACAGTGGATCCTAACCATTGCTCCTTTGGGGGAACTACAAACTGTGTGTTGATATATTTTTGAGAGTTTTTTTAAAAATTGATCTCAATACCAATAATAAAAAGGTGCACAAAAATATTTATTATTAATTATATGTAACTGTATAAGTGTTAAACAGTGCCATCTTCAATTTTTGCAATGATAACCATGATTTTAATCTATAGAAATTCAGTAAATGGAGTTTTAGGTTAGTGATCTTGTCCTTTTCCCAACAAATGTATTGTCATTTTATCTAATTTGTGACCTTCTATTAAACTATCCCTCCCTCTTATAACAGTTGTATGGATCAGAATGAAACATCTTTAAATTTCAGCACTAAACATGACATACTTTAATTCAAACATTTATTTTTCAAATTTTTATGAATATAATAGAACATATCTCATGTATTTCATAGGTACAAATCCAAGAAGATAACCATAAAGCTCTTGCTCACTATCTGCCTCCGTCAGTCCTCTTCTATCCTTCCTTTCTTGCTTTCTTTAAGTTTTGCAAATACATAATTTCACTCTACTCTATAATCACAGGTTTAATGTGCCACTAACAATAATATTCAATATGTAAGAATATAAATTCCATAGTTCCACAGTATTATAAACAGGGGCTAAAATAGCTTCATTCATAATTATGTATATATATATATATATATATATATATATATATATATTCGTGTTCTGTATTAACTATTACAAATCAGAGAAACCATGGCATTTTTTTGGGGGGGGCTAGCTTGTTTTTGGGGGGGACTAGCTTATTTCAGTAATAATAATGGTTTCCAGTTGCATCCATTTTGTTACAAAGACAGGGGTTCATCTGGTTCATCATTTTTCAAGGCTGAGTAGTTTTCCAAAATCTGTGTGTGTGTGTGTGTGTGTGTGTGTGTGTGTGTGTGTGTGTGTGTGTGTTCTATTCATCATTTGATGGACATCTGGGTTTATAACCTAACTATTTTGAGTTGAGCTGCAATAAACATGGGGGAATACAGAAAATTATTTCATAAGTCAGTTTCATTTCCATTTGGTAAATTCCTAGGAGTGGCATGGCTTAGTTATGTGGTAAATGTGTTTTCATATTTCTGAGGATTCTCCACACTGTCTCCATAATGGTTGTACTGGTATACATTATCACCAAATATGGATTAGGGTAACTTTTACTCCACATCCTCACCTGTATTTATTATTTCTTTGAATTTGGTATGACAGTCAATCTAACTGGGGCAAGGTGAAACCTGATTTTGGTTTTTATTTGCATTTCCCTGATGGCTATAGATCCTGAACATGTTTTCATGTCTGATGGTCATTTGTATTCCATCATTTGAAAAATGCCTATACGTGTCACTTGCCCATTTCTTAATTGGAGTGTTTGTTTTGTTGTTCAGTTCCATGAGCTCTTTGTGGATCTAGAATATTAATCCTTTTATAAGATTTATGGTTTGCAAATGTTTTCATCCATTCGGTCAGTTACATCTTTACTTTGATGAGTGTTTACTTTATAGTGGAGACACTTCTTGCCTTCATATCTATTTCTGGTTTACTTGCCTGTGCAAGAAGTCTGCCTAAACCAATGTATTGCAGACTTTGTCTGTTTTCCTCAAGTAATTTGAGGGCATCAGGTTGTAGATTTAGATCTTTATCCACTGTAAGTTGATTTTTGTAGAAAGTGTAAGTTGTTTTTTTTTCTTATTTTGCACATGTAGAATCAATTTCTCCAATATTATTTATTGAAGAGAATCTCATTTATCCAGATATTGATCTTAGTTAATTGTCAAAGATTGTCTGGTTGTAATGGCATGAAATAATTTCTGGGTCTCCAATTCAATTCCCTCGACCTACCTTTCTATTTTTGTGCCAAATAGTAGGAAGTTGTAATTATGCCTGCCCTACAGCATGTCCAGAAATCTGTGATATACCTAGCTTTGTTTTTTTTTTATGTTGTTTAAAATGTCCTCCACTATTACTGGAGTCTATGTTTCCATTAATATTGATTTTAAATTACCAGGCACCAGCCACTGGGTGCTGATACGTTCACTCAAATCACATCTTTCTGTTGAGTCAATTCCTTAATCATTACATAATAATAGAATGTCTATTTTCTCTGATATTAGGATTGCTACTGCTGCTTGTTTTTGCTTCGCATTGAATGGAATATCATTTCCATCCTTATTCTTTCATTCTGTTTCTTTCTTTGTTGATGAAGTTTGATTTTTATGCAGAAAATAGATGAGTCTTGTTTTTTTTTTTTTCCATTCATCCAGTCTGTACCTTTTAATTGGAGTATTTAGGCCATTAAATTTAGGCTTTCATTTATACATAATGACCTGACCTGGCATTTTCCATAAATTTTCTTATTGTTTGCTTTGGAATTCTTTTTTACTTTTCTAGGAAAATTCTGAGTTCATGTTCTTTCCTAATGATGATTATCTTTCTCTGTTTCTGTGTGTAGCACACCTGTAAATATCTTTGTAATACTGGATGAGTGGTAACAAATTCTTTTAATTTTGCTTTGCTTTGGAACATCTATTTCATCTTCATATATAAATTAAAGGTTTTCTGAGTATACTATGCTAGGCTGACAGGTTTTTTTTTTCTTATAGGACTTAGGCTATGTCTTTCCATTCACTCATAGTTTGTAGAGTTTTTAATGAGAAATTAGTCTCAGTGGAATTGGATATCTATGAAGGTAATCTGACATTTCTCTCATGCATATTTTAGAATCTTTAGATTTTACTTTTTTTCTTTTTTTAAAATTTATTTGACAGATAGAGTAAGACAGTCAGATAGAGAGAGACAGAGAGAAAGGCCTTCCTTCTTTTGGTTCACCCCCAAAATGGCTGTCATGGCTGGCACTGTGCCAAACCAAAGCCAGGAGCCAGGTTCTTCTTCCTGGTCTCCCATGTGGATGCAGGGGCCCAAGCACTTGGGCCATGCTCCACTGCCTTCCCAGGCCACAGCAGAGAGCTGTACTGGAAGAGGAGCAGCCGGGACTAGAACCTGGCACCCATATGGGATGCCAGTGCCACAGTTAGAGGATTAACCAAGTGTACCACAGTGCCGGCCCCTAGGTTTAACTTTTAAACATTTCACTATGATGTGTCATGGTTAAAATCTTTTCTGATCTTGTCTATTCAGAGTTTTATGTGCTTTCTGTACTTGTGTGTCCCTAGCTTGGTGCAAATTATGGAAAATTTCTGTCATTAATTATTTAAATACACCTTAGAAATCTATTCTCTTTCCACATCTTCAGAAAGTCCTAAGGCACATATATTTGGTCAATTGATAGTATCACCTAAATTGTGAACACTATTTTCAGTTTTTCTATTTTTCTTCTTTTTTTCCTTGGTCTGAGATACTTCCAAATATTTGTCTTCTAGCTCGGATATTCTGTATTCTTTGTTCTGCCTCAACAAGTCTGCTGTTAATGATATCTATGTATTTTTATTTCATCTATTGAATCATTCATTTCTGAAATTTCCATTTGATTTCTCTTTAGTATCTCTGTCTCCCAGAAAAATGTTCACTATGTCATGCATGGATGTCTTTAAGTCATATATTTGCTTTTCTATGATTTTGAGTAATCTTACAATCATTTTTTAATTTCTTTTCATGCATTTTAACATTCCCTTTACATTCTAATATTGAAGTGTTTTATTCCTTTTGTGAAGTCATATTTCTTTATTTGCTGACATATTTTGTATTTCTGTGTTTATATTTAAGCATTGTGGGAGCACTTTTTTCCATCTGGTGGCATCTGTCATTGAAATATGCATCTGTGTCTTAGTAGAGTATCTGCTTCTGCATTGGATATACAGATACATGGGCTACATGGGAGCTGGGTGATCAGTGATCAGTGCTTGAACATGGGGCGGGAATGCAAGTTGGGTTTGATAGAATTCCTCTGCTGTCAGCAGGGGGTGGTGTGATCCCCTCAGCTGGTATGATAGCCTCACCTTCACTCTGCTTATGTGACTGATGACCAAGATGAACCCACAGTTGGTACATACCTTTCCCATGCATATATATGAACCACACAAAGGATCTGTGCAGTCCTCAGTGTGAGCACAGATCCCTCTTCAATGACACACCCCAAACACACAGGGAGCTTTGAGTCTCTTAATCCAGATGCAATGATTGCTCATAGATGTAGCTACACATCATGCCCTATCATGAAGTCACAGAATTTCCACAGTCATAGAACACAGGCCTCCCACTCTCACAGGGAACAAGAATTCTACTCAGCCTCCATGAGTGTGGTCATCCATGCAGAAAGCTAAGGTGTTCCCAGAAGCAGCTGTCTGTCAGTGCTTCACTATTGCAGTTTGTGTCTCAGTGTCCATGATGGAATGAAGGGAGAGGAGTGCCTTATGGGACTAAGTTGAAGCTCCAGCCCATGTCAACCCTGCAGGCCAGACTTCAAATCATTGGGGACTTCAGATTTATTGCTGTGATAAAATCCCTAGTCACCCCACCTACCCACCCTAGCAAACCAGGTGAGACAAGACTGCAGGGCCTGTACCATTGTTGATATTGTGAGAGGGAAAGCTTCGTGATCTGTGCCTTTTTGAGTTTAGCCAGGATCTCTCAGAAAAGCAGGGCCACTTCTCACCCAGAATGCAAGAGGAAAGTAAAAAGCAGAGTGTCTGTATCTACCTCTTCCCTCCTGCAACAATGACCTGCAGTCAGTTGTGGAAAGGCTAGCACCACTTTTGGACTTCAGGACATAGTGGCTGCCTCAGATTGTGTGTGCACACCCAGAAATTCTTGAAGTCACCCTCACCCAGTCAGCAAGGTCATTCACTGGAGTGAAATAAAGACCTTCCATAATAAATGGAAATTAAAAGAATTTGTCACAACACATCCAGCTTTACAAAAGATGCTGAAGGACTTGCCACACACAGAAATACAGAATGAAACCCACCAGCATGACAGAATGCAAAGATAACCCCCACTAAAAGTACAAAAGAAACCCAAAGTGATTGATAGCAATATTGAAAAATGGCATGGTCAAGTGGTTACTTATCAATAGTTACCTTGAGAGGCCAGTGGTGTGGCACAGCAGGTTAAAGCCCCAGCCTGAAACACTAGCATCCCATATGGGAGCCAGTCCATGTCCCAGCTGCTCCACTTCTGATCAAGATCTCTGCAATAACCTGGGAAAGCAGTAGAAGATGGCCCGGGTCCTTGGGCCCTTGCACCTGCATGGGAGACTTGGAAGAAACTCCTGGCCCCTGGCTTCAGATAACCTCATCTCTGGTCATTGCAGTCATTTGGGGGAGAACCAGCAGATGGAAGACCTCTCTGTCTTTATATATCTACCTCTCTAACTCTTTCGTCCAAATAAATAAAGTAAACCTTTAAAAATAATTACTTTGAATGTAAATGACCTCAACTCTTCAGTTAAAAGATACTGACTGTCTAAATAGATTACAAACAGACCCATCTATTTGCTGCTTAAAAGAAACACAACTCAGAAAGATACACATAGACTGCAATTGAAAAGATGAAAAAAAGATATTTCATGTGAACAGAAAAAAGGCAGGTGTAGCCATCCTAATATCAGACAAAATAGACTTACACAAAAACTATTAAAAGAGACAGAGAAATATACTATGCAATGATTAAGGCATCAATACAACAGCAAGATGTGATTATAATTAATGTATATGCACCCAATAACAGGATGCCTGGCTATTTAAAAAAATCTATTAAAGGATTTAAAGGAAGATATAGACTGCAATACAATAGTAATAGGCACTTCAGTATCCCACTTTCATCAATAGGCAGATCAACTAGAATGAAAATTAACAAAGGAACAACAGAGCTAATTGACATCATAGACAAAATGGACCTAACTGATAACTATAGAGCTTTTCACCCTAGAGTTGCAGAATATACAGTCTTCTCTACAGTGCACAGAACTTTCTTTAGGATAGACCATATACTAGGCCATAAAATAAGTCTCAACAAGTTTAAATAAATCAAAATCATACCATGTACCTTCACTGGTCACAATGGATTGAATCTTGAAAAAAAAAAACAACTCAAGAATGTCAAGAACATATGCAAACACATGAAGAATGATTAAAATGCTCCTAAGTGAACAGTGGGTTATAAAAGAAATAAAAAGAGAAATTAAAAAATTTCTGGAAATGATTCAAGATGACAATACCTCATATCAAAATGTGTGAAATACAACAGAAATAGTGCTAAGAGGGAACTTTATAGTGATATGTGGCTACATCAAGTAATTGGAAAGTAATATAACAGATGAGGTGTCGATGCATCTCAAGGACCTAGAAAAAAGAAAAACAACAAACCAAACCCCAAATTAGTAAGAGAAAGGAAATAATTAAAATTAAGGAAGAAATACTATGAAACCAAAATACAATATAAAATATCAATGAAATGAAGAGCTGTTTTTTTGAAAAATAAAATTGACACATCAATGGTGCAACTAACAAAAAATAAAAAGAAGATGCAAATCAACAAAATCAGAGATGAAAAAGTAAATATAACAACACATAAATAAAAAAAAGCATCAGAAAATACTACAAAGAGCTGTATGCTAATAGAATAGGAAACCTAGGAGAAATGGATATATTCCTGGCACATACAACCTATGAAGACATAAATCATCTAAACTAATTATCAAAACAGAGATCAAATCAGTAATAAAGACCATTCCAACAAAGAGAAGCCCAGGTCCTGAAGGCTTCATGGCAGAATTCTACCAGACATTTAAAGAATGAACTCCCATTCTTATCAAGCTATTCAAAACAATTGAAAGGGAGGTAATTCTCCCAAAATCCTTCTATGAAGCCTGCATCAACTTAATTCCTAAGCCAGAAAAAGATAGGACAGAGAAAGAACTATAGATTAATATCCCTGATATTATAGATGAATGTAGACACAAAAATACTCAGCTCTGGCTGTTGTGGCCATCTGGAGAGTGAACCAGTAGATGGAAAGTATCTCTCACTCTTTCTCTATGCCTCTCTCTTTCTCTGCCTCTCCTCACTCTGTATAACACTGTATTTCAAATAAATAGATAAATCTTTAAAAAGGAGGGGGCTCAGCATTGCTCATCAAGACTACACTGGTTATCACCTCACATATGCAAAAATGGATATTATCAAAAAGTAAGAAAAAAAGATAAGTTTTGGAAAAGAGAAAAGGGAACACATAAATTGGAGGAATGTAAATTGGTACATCCACTATGGAAAACACTATGGAGGTGCCTCTAAAAATGGAATGAATGACAAAACAATCCCTCTAATGGATGTGTATACAAAAGAAATAAAATCACTATACCTAGGATACACCTGCACATCCATGTTCATGTAAACATTATTCACAAGTACAAGATATGGAAATAACCACATTGTCTATCAACAGATGAAAAGACAGAAGAAGACACACACACAAGATGGAATCAAATTCAACCTTAAAAAAGAAATTCTGGTGTTTTGTCACAACATGAATCCCAAAGTACGAATGTGGACCTTATGCTGTTTAACATAACACAGAGAAAATAAATGTCACTTATTTGTGGAATCTAAGAAAGTCAATCATAAGCACAGAATATATTGTGGATTTCCAGGGGCTAAGGATGAAATGATTGGTGCAGCTCAGGTTGTTGTGGCCAATTGAGGAGTGAGCCTGTGGATGGAAAACCTCTTTCTCTCTACATTTCCTTCTCGCTCCGTATAACTCTGACTTTCACATAAATAAATAAATCATTAAAATAATTATGGGAAAAGTAAAGGGAGGAGGAAGAAAGGCAGGAGTTTGGATGGGAGGGAGGTAGGAGGAGAAGAAGCATCATGTTCCCACATCCATATATATTAAATTCATAAATTTGTATTCCTTAAACAAAAATAAATAAATAAATAAGTAAACAAACAAACAAACTAGTCATGCACATGTGAGCTGCAGACGCCTTTACTTGCCTTATTAAGATGGCACTTTCTTCCTGCTAGTCACCAGTCACCTTTATGGGGGAATAGAGAGAAATCACAGGGTAAGGTGGGAAAACTGTCCCTTACTGTCCACCAGGCTTCACTCAAAGTCAAAGCTGTCCAAATGGTTCTCCCTCAGGTAATATCACAGGTGACACAGGATGTCACAGATAGAGCTCACCCAACTCCAAGAAGATGGTGTCTACTCCAGATCCAGCTGTGGGAGTCCCCTGTGGTGTTCCCGCTCACTGCTATGTATTTGTACTGTCCATGCTGCTCCAGCGTCTTCCTACTTTCTATAGGATTTCTACTGTAAACTTCTCTTAAACTCTGTCCTGGAAATGCAGTTACTTCACCTTCTTTATCTTTTCTTCCTGTGGTCAAAATCAGCACATCTTATCCCTATTCAGCCATCTTGGACCTCCTGTTCTGCTGTATTAAGTTCAGAAGTAATCTCAAATGTCTTACACCTGAAAATCTTCAATGAATAAGGCATGAATTTGTGTCAGGCACTGTGGCTGGCAAATGTTACTTATCTCATTGTATTTTCACTAACACTGTATATGTTTCCATTATCCAAATTTCTGATGAAGATGATGAAGATTAGAAAGTGTCATTATATTGCCTGGAAGCACTCAAGATGTTATGAAGAAAACTGGAATTTGAATATAGGTATATCTGATATTGAAGTCCAGATTCTTAGACAATTGTATTTTGTTCATATGGTTAATAGGTTTTCATTTTATCGGGGTTCATTTTGAAGATTTCCAAAGTGATTACCTACTTGCTACCTACATATTAACTTGCTACATTCTCACAATTCTGCAATTGAAATAAATCCAACTGTAGAGTAAATGAAATGAGTCTATATGAGTCAATTATTAAGTAGGAACTATTAGCATGAGAAAGAAACTATAGTTTAACTATAGTTTAAAACTATAAAACTAGTTTTAAACTATAGTTTAAAATTTTAAATTAAATCAATTTATAAATGAATGATTCATGGGGATGTGGTTTAGGTTTTGCATTTTATACATAATTTTAAAAGAAATTTTAGCTACATGTTTATCTATAATACAGGTAGTGGTAGAAAGTTATTGTTTTTTTTTAAGAGATAAAGTTTATTTTCCATGAACTTTTTTTTATTTAATGAGCATAAATTTCCAGAAAGTTATTGTTTTAATATTCTGCTTTTGTGTAGACTGATGTAAGCATTTTAATGGAAAATAGGAAAGTCAAAAGTAACCATTAGGGGCCAGCGCTATTGCACAGTGGGTTAAAGTCCCAGCCTGCAGTGTTGACATCCCTTATGGGTAGCATTTCAAGTCCTAGCTGTTCCACTTTCAATCCAACTCCCTGCTAATTTTTCTGGGAAATCAATGGAGAATTATTTTGGAATTTTCCTATTGGAGGAGAGGGATCAGGTAAGGAAGTAAATGTGACATCACTTCCTTAGTGATAGAGTGAGAAGTCACCATTCAGCTAACTTGGTCAGAGACAATTTTAAAAATAAGATATTCTCATGCTCAGTCCATAGAGGTTATGGGCTCAGGAGACCATGGGTTCAGAACTATCTTTAGATATTAGTTTAGACCACCATCCCTCTCATGCTGGTTTCCATCTTGTAGTGGGATGACATAGCTGACAGGAGGAGCTATGCTAGAAATGAGAATGAGCCAGCTCAGTCTCATGATGACAGAGTTGTGTCATGCCATAGCAGAGTGAGCAGAGGGGACTGAAGAATTGAATTTACAGGGAATTATAATGGGAAACAAACTATGCTCTTCTTTTGTTACTTTGTAATTATTCATTTGTTAAATTTATATACAGATCTGATGTCATTATTAAATGTGACTTCATTTTTTAAAAAATTATTAAAATTTTAATGAAATTCCCAGCTGAATCTAATGTTCACACCAAATAAACTTAAGAAATATCAATGTCTTATATAGTGTCTCAATAAAAACAAAGCAGAAATACTATGTGCCTTTATAGTCATAAAACATCAATCTTTAAGAATAACTCAAAGCACAAGCATTTATATTACAATTTTTAAAATTACTAATTTATTAAATTCATATTTAATTGCAATTTTGTAAATACCTCTTTTTTTTTGACAGGCAGAGTGGACAGTGAGAGAGAGACAGAGAGAAAGGCCTTCCTTTGCCATTGGTTCACCCTCCAATGGCTGCCACGGCCAGCGCACTGCGGCCGGCGCACTGTGCTGATCCGATGGCAGGAGCCAGGAGCCAGGTGCTTTTCCTGGTCTCCCATGGGGTGCAGGGCCCAAGCACCTGGGCCATCCTCCACTGCACTCCCGGGCCACAGCAGAGAGCTGGCCTGGAAGAGGAGCAACTGGGACAGAATCCGGTGCCCCAACCGGGACTAGAACCCGGGGTGCCGGCACCGCTAGGTGGAGGATTAGCCTATTGAGCCGCAGCACCGGCCCTGTAAATACCTCTTTATATGTCTTTATTTTAAGTATATAAAATGATATTCTAGCATACATTTTGATAGTCATTTGTCTGAATAGAAGTTAGTTATAACATTATTTCTACCATTATGATTAAATATTACATTATGAAATTTTAGTGTATTTTCTATTCTTTGAGAGAACTCTAATGAATTTTCTAATTAATTATCAAAGCAGGTTGGTCTTTCAAAAAGATGTATATTTGGCAAGAAAATGTTGTAGTATCTTTTTACCCAGAATGCCAACATTCAAAATTGCACTAAAAACATTTCAAATCCATTTCTTCACGGAGACCTATAAAGCACTTGAGAGAATATTTTAAACAAATCTTAATTCATCTGCTTCATTTCATCTTTACTGTTTTTCAAAGAACGTTCCTGTCATTGTGTTTATTCTCAATAGGCTTGCTGTTTTCTAAATGGTGACAGGAAACATTTTCAAACTACATTTATCTAATTTGTAGGTCTTCAATATCAAGTTTTGTAATGAAATGTCTCTTTCCTACCTCCTACCTTTCTTATTGGACAGTTTTTTAAACAGTTATTACCTAATTGATTTTTCTTATCTTGCTGTCCCACATTAGATATTTTCTCTAAATTTAATGATTCCAGATGAAAACTTATCTTTCTGACTTGTGAAAGAGTTGAAAGGAGGAGCTGCCAAAACATTCTATTTCGAGCTCTATAATGTACTTCAGGTTTTGAATCAAACTTTTTTCAGACTGAAATTACAACATTTGAGAAGCCAACATACTCTTACTATAATTTATACCCTCTGTTACCATACTAAGCTTATTCATTTCTGCACTGAGACTTTAGTAAAAATTCCTTTTCTTTTTCATTCAGTAATTAGATTATCCACTTTGTTTTCTAGATCAGTATAAAAATAGATTTAAAATCAGAAAGTACTATAAAATTTTCCTTTCCATATATAAAATACATATATATGCTAGCAGGTTTTTCTTTTATTTTCCTCCATAATATATAATCAATACTGCAATCACAATAGTTGTGCTCAATAAAATGATAATTAAATAAAATCCATTCCCATTATTACATAGGGTACTGTACAAGACAGATCTTCTCTCAGTACAGTCTGTACAATTTCAGAGCACAAAAACTAATCAGAAATATCAACAAATATTTATAAATCAGAGTAGCATCAAAATACAAAAAAAGAGAGAAACATATTTGGAAAAATTGCCTGAATACAAATAAGTCATTTTTAAAATACTGTTTTTGAAGCTTCCTTGAAGAGTTTTTAAATTTATTCTATATTCCTAAATATCTATGTTTATTATCTTTTACATGATCTATAACATAAAACTGTAGTTTTTCTTTGGTTGTCCCATAAACAAAAATATATATAAATTGCAATAGTACAAACATGCACTGACTTCTGTTGCTAAGTTTGCAACTGGTAACACATATGGCCAGTTTCTAAAGTCATGAAAACACAATTTTGCTGCAGCTATTAAGTTCCCAAAGAAACTGTCTAGGATGTCTACTTCAGTGATAAAGAGAGGCAGAGAATTTAGGGAAATTTACTAGGTACAAGGCTTTCAACCTCCTGAAGTTCCAGATCTGAATCTTTCTTTCTCAAAATGTTGCCAGCTGTCACCCAGGGCCCACCCATTTTGGAAGCAAGGAGGGCCATCGCTCAGAAGCGAGGACCCAACATAGGCACTGATTATTGGCGGCCGCTGGTCTTCCATGCACATGCGTAGTGACTGCCCTCTGCAGGCCTAGTTCACTTCCGTTTAACCTTGTTGCTTGGCTACAGTCACTGTGAGTTAAGACTGTGGGAACAGGAAGCCTGTGTGCTGGGACGTTGAGGCCAGGGCTTGCTCCTCTCCTGGGCTTGCCTCAGGATTCCCATGCTGGGAAAAGCCGCTAGAAGGATCAGCCATGAAGGAGGTCTTACCTCCCCATTGAAGGGTGTGCGTGTCTCTTGAGCTCCTCCGCTGGGTGAGAGATGGCGAACGGGATAAAATCACAGCCCAGCTACCTCTTCCCGACAAGGATAAGGCTGCCAGCGTGAGTGAGGAAGTCTGAGGGCAGCAGCTCCGCTGCTCAGGAACAGTGGCCGAGGCCGCCCTCCTGTGACCAGGAACACTGGGCTCCCAGCTCCCACAGGCCTTCCTTCCCTGAGAGGGAGAAGCACCCAGGCCGCCTTTCAGAGCAGCAGAAGCAAAGCCTACACCTCAGTCTGTGTCCAAGTTAATCATAATGCCCTCTATTGTATGCTTCACTGGCAGGTGATAAGTGATTGAACAAAATTGATTGTTTCCTGTAGTTTAATGTACATGTTTCATTTTATACACTGTATACATTATGGGGAATTCATGTGGAGAGAAATAACTTATGGTTCAGACTAAAGTATCCACAACTTAGGGTCCAGCACTGGTTTCTGAGTAAAGATTCAGAGAAGAACAGACAAAAATTAAAATGTTTAAATAAAATTAAAAATTAAAAACGTGAAAATAAAATTTAAAATGGGTAGGGTAAAGTTTAAAATGGGTAAAATATTCTCTTATATAGAATATCTGTGTTTGTAATGCAAATTGTAATTTGATTTTTTTCCTAGTGATAGTTTCTATGTAACTTAAAGGGCAATAATATTATACATGGGGATTAAATTGGAAACAGAATGAATAATATTAAGGGACAAAGAAAATCATGCCGCTCATACTAACTCAATATATAATCAAATTTACATTAAGCTTTCTGTCAAAGCAAAAGGAAAAAGAAAGTTACTCATGTGTTTGATAGAAATAAACCAAGTTTAATATTTTTTAAATTCATTTTCTATTCATAAGGCACAGAAAGAGAGACCAAAATATATCATCCACCCACTTGTGCACTACCCAAATGCCTGCAACATCCGGTTATGAACTAGGCCAATGTCAGAACCCAAGAGCTCAATCTGAGTCCTCCACAGCAGTGGCAGGGATTCAAGTACTTGGACCACAATCTGTCATTCAGGAAACAGAAAACAGAAGTGGACCCAGGACTTGAACCCAGGTGCTCCAATATGGGATACAAGAATACCAAGTGGTGTCTTAGCCACTAAGCCAAATGCCCACCCTTAAAGATATTTTCAATAAAGACAAGCATCTCTGGATACTGAAAACTATTTGTAAAATATTTAATTTCATTGCAGGACATCCCATGAAATGATTATTATTAAGCAGTATGAATTTGTTAAATTCACTTTAATTACAATAACAAAATTCTATGACTTGCATAACATATTTTGTATCTTATAAAGGATGGCCAACTGACTTCCCTAGACAAACACATTATAAAGTCAAAGTGATATATTGCAAGAGAGTAAGGTAGGGGTGAGTGTGGCACAGTGAAGTAAGCCATCACTTGTTATTCCCATGATAGTATTTGAGTGCTGACATATGTCCTGGAAACCTGCCTTCCAATCTGACTTTCGGCCAGCACACCATGAAAAGCAGTAGATGATGGATCATTTGGGTTTCTGCCTACCCACATGAGTCCCAGATGGAGCTTCTAGCTCAGGTCCTTGCTCCTGGCTGTAGTTTGTCCAGCCCTGACAGTTCTGGTAATTTAGAGAGTATAACAGCAGCAAGATTTGTCTATTTCTTTTCTTTTTCTTGCTCTGCTTTTCAAGTAGATGGAAAAAAAAACAAGTATTCTTTTTCAAAACAACAAAAATACATATTTAAAATATAAAAGGAAAAATGAAAAAAATTGTCTTGCAAATGGATTTAGTGTGAAAGTGTGATTAAAACATCACTTGATAATCAATAGGTTCTATTAACAAGTACTTATGGATTTCCTCATAAAAATAATTAGTACTTCTGTACATTTAAGAATATGGTACAAGTATTTTTAAAATTACAACTAGTATAATTTTTACAGATGGCCATGCTATCACTCAGTCACCTGAAACAACATGAGAGGATTTTGAGTGGCCTTATTCTAAAACTTTCAATATTGCTAATTGAACAACATGGAATTCATTGTAAACATAAGACAAATGCAAGAACATAAGAAATTTTAATGGGGCCAGCACTGTGGCACACTAGTTTAATCCTCTGCCTGTGGCACTGGCATCCCATATGGGCACTGGGTTCTAGTCCCAGTTGCTCCACTTCCAGTCCAGATCCCTGCTGTGGCCTGGGATAGCAGTGGAGGATGGCCCAAATGCTTGGGTCCCTGTGCCTGCATGGGGGAATGGGAGGAAGCACCTGGCTCCTAGCTTAGGATCAGTGCAGATCTGGCCGTTGCAGCCATTTGGGGAGCAAACCAATGGAAGGAAGACCTTTCTCTCTCTCTCTCTCCCTCTTTCTCTCTCTCTCTCTCTCTCACTGTAAATCTACCTGTCAAATAAATAATTTGTTTTAAAAATACTTATAAAAGAAATTTTTACATATGCTGTAATTCTAAGAATATCTGCATACACTGCTTAGTATTGCACATCAAGCACTGATATGTCATAGTGCTGTCTATCTCAGAAATCCTTTATATTTAAATTGAATAAAAATGTTGTATAAGGTAACTCTCAGCCAAGGAGTTAATATAATTCCCAGGGTACTTTCCTCAGTGAGAGTGTCATTCCTAGTCTTTGTTGATTCTGCTTCTCCCATGTCTTTACCTAAGTTCGGGTTACTACTATGTACCCGAGGATTACTGCAGTAATCTTTGAACTGTGTTCCTTTCAACCCTGCCTCCTGAAACCTTGTTCAGACTTTCAGATATTCTTTTATATTTTAAAAAATTTAGACCTAATGATGTTACCCCCTGGGTAAAAAAACAACTATGAGGGCCATCATGTGGCTCAGCAGATTAAGCTACTGCTTGTGATGCTGACACTTCATACTAGAGTGCCTGTTGACATCACCATTATTCTGCTTCCAACACAGCTCCCTGCTTATGTACCTGAAAAGGCAGAGAATGATGGACCAAGTAGCTGGGCCCCTACCATCCATTAGGAGACTCAGATGGATTCCCAGGCTAATGGCTTTTGCAGAACTCAGCCTTGGCAATTGAGGTCCTTTGGAGAAAGAACAATCAGACTGATGATCACTTCATTGTCTCTCTCTCATTTTGTCATTCTACCTTCCAAAAAATAAAATTAAAAAGCTTTAAAAAACCTTGACATTGCTATAATATATGTAACCAGGAATTTATCGCTTTATTTGAGATTTTAAAATTTGTTACCATGTACTTATACATAGTAATTTTATGATTTTTTATTTCTGTGGTATCACCTAAAATATCTCCTTCTACATTTGCAATTTTATGATTTTTCTTTATTTTTTAATTTTCATTTAGTAAATATAAATTTCCAAAGTATAGTTTATGGATTACAATGGCTTTCCCCCCACCATAACTTCCCTCCCACTCACACCCCTCCTATAACCTGCTCCCTCTCCCATTCCATTCACATCAAGATTCATTTTCAATTCTCTTTATTTACAGAAGATCAGTTTAGTATATATTAAGGAAATATTTCAACAGTTTGCACCCACATAGAAACACAAAGTGAAAAATACTATTTGACTACTAGTTATAACATTAAATCACAATGTACAGCACATTAAGGACAGAGATCCCACATGAGGAGTAAGTGCACAGTGACTCCTGTTGTTGACTTAACAAACTGACACTCTTGTTTATGGCCTCAGTAATCTCCCTAGGCTCTAGTCATGAGTTGCCAAGGCTATGGAAGCCTTTTGAGTTTGCTGACTTCAATCTTATTCCAACAGAGTCATAGTCATTGTGGAAGTTCTCTCCTCCCTTCAGAGAAAGGTATCTCCTTCTTTGATGGCCCCATTCTTTCCACTGGGATCGCACTCACAGAGATCTTTCATTTAGTTTTTTTTTTTTTCCAGAGTGTCTTGGCTTTCCATGCCTAAAATACTCTCAAGGGCTCTTCAGCCAGATACGAATGCCTTAAGGGCTGATTCTGAGGCCAGAGTGCTGTTTAGGACATCTGACATTCTATCAGTCTGCTGTGTATCCTGATTCCCATGTTGGATCATTCTCTCCCTTTTTGATTCTATCAGTTAGTATTAGCAGACACTAGTCTTATTTGTGTGATCCCTTTGACTCTTAGACCTATCAGTGTGATCAATTGTGAACTGAAGTTGATCACTTGGACTAGTGAGATGGCATTGGTACATGCAACCTTGATGGGATTGTATTGGAATCCCCTGGCACATTTCTAACTCCACCCTTTGGGGCAAGTCTGATTGAGCATGTCCCAAATTGTACATCTCCTCCCTCTCTTATTCCCACTGTTATATTTAACAGGGATCACTTTTCAGTTAAATTTAAACACCTAAGAATAATTGTGTGTTAATTACAGAGTTCAACCAATAGTACTAGAACAAAAAAATACTAATAGGGATAAAGTATTACATTATACATCAACAGTGATGACAAGAGCTGATCAAGTCACTGTTTCTCATAGTGTCCATTTCACTTCAACAGGTTTCCCCTTTGGTCCTCAGTTACTTGTTGCCGATCAGGGAGAACATATGATATTTGTCCCTTTGGGACTGGCTTAATTCACTCAGCATAATGTTTTCCAGATTCCTCCATTTTTTGCAAATGCCCGGTTTAAATTATTTTTGAATGCTGTATAGTATTCTAAAGGGTACATGTCCCATAATTTCTTTATCCAGTCTACCGTTGATGGGCATTTGGGTTGGTTCCAGGTCTTGGCTATTGTGAATTGAGCTGCAATAAACATTCATGTGGAGACAGCTTTTTTGTTTGCCAATTTCATTTCCTTTGGGTAAATCCCAAGGAGTGGGATGGCTGGGTTGAATGGTAGGGTTATATTCAGGTTTCTGAGGAATCTCCAGACTGACTTCCATAGTGGCTTGACCAGTTTGCATTCCCACCAACAGTGGGTTAGTGTCCCTTTTTCCCCACATCCTCGCCAGCATCTGTTGTTGGTAGATGTCAGCATGTGAGCCATTCTAACCGGGGTGAGGTGAAACCTCATTGTGGTTTTGATTTGCATTTTCCTGATTGCTAGTGATTTTGAACATTTTTCCATGTGCCTGTTGGCCATTTGGATTTCCTCTTTTGAAAAATGTCTATTGAGGTCCTTGGCCCATCTCTTAAGTGGGTTGTTTGTTTTGTTTTTGTGGAGTTTCTTGATCTCTTTGTAGATTCTGGTTATTAACCCTTTATCTGTTGCATAGTTTGAAAATATATTTTCCCATTCTGTCGGTTGCCTCTTCACTTTCCTGACTGTTTCTTCTGCGGTACAGAAACTTCTCAATTTGATGCAATCCCAAATGTTAATTTTGGCTTTGACTGCCTGTGCTTCTGGGGTGTTTTCCAAGAAGTCATTGCCGGTACCTATATCTTGCAGGGTTTCTCTAATGCTCTCTAAAAATTTGATTTTGTCGGGTCGTAGATTTAAGTCTTTAATCCATGTTGAGTGAATTTTTGTGTAAGGTGAAAGGTAGGGGTTTTTCTTCATGCTTCTGCACGTGGAAATCTAATTTTCCCAGCACCATTTATTGAATAGAATGTCCTTGCTCCAGGAATTGGTTTTGGATCCTTGATCAAATATAAGTTGGCTATAGATGTTTGGATTGATTTGGTGTTTCTATTCTATTTCATTGGTCTATCCATCTGTTTCTGTACCAGTACCATGCTGTTTTGATTACAACTGCTCTGTAGTATGTCCTGAAATCTGGTATTGTGATTCCTCTGGCTTTGTTTTTGTTGTACAAGATTGCTTTAGCTATTCAAGGTCTACTGTGTTTCCATATGAATTTCAGCATCATTTTTTCTAGATCTGAGAAGAAGGTCTTCTGTATCTTGATTCGTATTGCATTGAATGTATAAATTGCTTTTGGGTGAATAGACATTTTGATGATGTTGATTCTTCCAATCCATGAGCATGGAAGATTTTCCATTTCTTGGTATCCTCTTCTATTTCTTTCTCTAAGGTTTTGTAATTTTCATCATACATATATTTAACATCCTTGGTTAAGTTTATTCCAAGGTATTTGATTGTTTTTATAGCTATTGTGAATGGGATTGATCTTAGCAGTTCTTCCTCAGCCATGGCATTGCCTGTGTATACAAAGGCTGTTGAAGTTAAAGAGTTACCAAATCCAATGTGTTCACCATGATACCATCATAACTGCAATATTTGCATTATCATAATACTGCTGAACTACAGAAACATGAATTAACTATACACATATTTAACAGGTCCTCAGATATTAACTATATAAAATCTAGTACTGTGTTCTGTTTCATTAAAGGTAACATATTTGGCATTTCAGTGTTTCCTGCATAGTTGTGTGGCTAATCACAGAAGGCTGATGTTATATGATTCTGAGGACCATGTGAAGGTACTGCTGATTATACACCTGAATCCTACCATCCTGATCCATATGGCAGTGTCTGAATATATCCATCAGCCATTTCAGGACAATGCAGCATTTGATGAAGTCACAATGCTATCTGACCCTGCCAATGTCTGGTTAATCATTCAACTGAGAATGTCATGGAACATGTCAGAGAGCCTATAGCCCAAACCTCAAGTGCTTCTTTGTGCTGCTTGTTGTTGATCATCCAGAGGTATTTTGGATGCACTGCCACACACTGGTGAACTCCCTACAATTCCATGACAGTGCTCTTTGTCAAACATGGATATGAACAAACTGTCTCCACTCTAATTTTTTTTTTTACTAAATTTAGTCAAAACTGGAGGAATCAGAGAAATATTTTTAAGTTTTTAAAAATATCTCATTTGAAAATCAGAGAAATAGAGTGAGTGGAAAGAAGAGGGAGAGGGAGAGAAGGACAGAAGAGAGAGGAAAGAGAGAGAGCACAAGTGAGCACACATTTCCATCTACTGGTTTACTGGCCAAGTTGCTGCAATGGCCTGGGTTGCACCAGAACAAAGCCAGAAGCCTGGAAATCCACCCATGTCTCCAACATTGATGGAGGGCCCCTAACATTGGGCCATATTTGGCTGTTTTCCTAAGTACATTCTCAGATAGCTGGATCAGCAGTAGAGCAGCTGAAACTCAAACCACCATTCATAGGGGATGCTCACACCATGGTGCTGGCCCTGTCTCCTGCTATTCTCCTGAGCAACAGCTGCTGTGGCCATGCCAGGCAGCCTTACCACAATGGGAATCAGTTCTTACCCTTTCAACATCTGTTTTCCAAATTATGTTTAGTGGGGATAAATCTGATGAGCTGCAAAGCCTGCCAGCAATGGACTTTTTTTCCTTTCATTTGAAAGGATCTTTATATTGATAATATTACATTAACAAGCAATGTCTCTCCTCCGTAATCCCATTTAAATTTCTCCTTGAGATTCCAGAAGTATCATCATTGCTATCACCCTTGCTAATGGAACAACTGAATGATCTGAAAGCAAAAAATACATTGTTCTATTTGAAACACATTACTGTGACATCTTAACTAACATAATTTCTAAAATATGTTAATATGGCCTTTATGGCTTAACAATATTAACAAAGTAATTTGTTCAGTTATATTTTCAGTGAAAGACTCCACTGTAAGGTTTTAGTGCTGTGGGAGAGTGCTGGGGCATGGAGGGTAAAGCCTCCTCCTGCAGTGCTGGTATCCCATATGGGCACCAGTTCAAATCCTGATTGTTCTGTTTCTGAACCAGCTCTCTGCTATGGCCTGGGAAAGCAGTGGGAGATGGCCCCAGTCCTTGGACCCCTGTACCCATGTGAGAAATCTGGAAGAAAATCCTGATTCCTGGATTTGGATCGGCACAGACCTGGCCATTGTGGCCATCTGGGGAGTGAACCATTGGATAAAAGACCTCCCTCCCTCCTTCTCTCTCTCTCTCTCTCTCTCTCTCTCTCTCTCTCTCTCTGCCTCTACCTCTCTATAACTTTGCCTTTCAAATAAATAAATCTTTAAAATAAATAAATAAATAAATAAATATTTTAATGTGATGAAATTGTTGTCACGGAGTAGTGTGTACAACGGATTGGCTTTTCTGCATTCTTTGCATAATTTTACTAAAGCTTATGATAAAATTATGAATAGGACATTAATGTCTATGTCACACTAAGCCATATAAATACAATATTGTTCCTTTGTGAGTCATGGTATTTAGACAAATTACATTAAACTGTATAAAAATATCTTACAGTTTTTTAAATTACAAGGCAACAATGACACAGCAATTTGGATAGCTACTTAATTTGGTGTCATGTGCTTATACAGAATTTCATAGTATATATATGTTTTATATGCATATGTTTCTGTGTGTAAACTTTGATGTTCAAAATTTGGTGCCTTATATAATAATAGGATGCTTTATATGTAGTTTTTCTTCTAGATAAATTAATGAAAGGTCTGAAAAATGGTTTGTAAAAGGAATTGTTATCAGAAACAGAACCTAATTTTTAAAATAGGGTTTCAAGTATTACATATGAATTTCTAAAGAAAATATTCATCTGTAGTTTATTTTTCAAGTCACAGACATTGAATTTTTCATCTCTCTTCACTCCTCTACTCCTTGGTTATTTTCCCCTAGAGGATAAGTCTGGAGAAATAGAAATGGAGATGAAGTGGAATTTTTCATGATCTCAGATACATTGGCACTTACCCACATAAGACTTACAGAAAACTTCCAAAGAACGTGCATTTCATTGTATGTATGTGCATTAGACAGTAAATGCAAGACAACCAACTCAAGTTCCCTCTGTCAAAATACAGAATGCCAGAGGACATTTTCCAGACTGAAATCATTCACTATTACCTTTTTTGCAGTGGCACCACATGAGTAAACCTATCATCAAGAATTGTATAATAACCTAGAAGTGATGCACTCCCAACTGAGTAAACTCATAAACTGAAAAAAATTTAAAAAAAGCAACCATCTTTATTGTCTGTAATTCACATTTCAATCATGCCTATTTTAGACTTTTTAAAAATTTTATTGTATATTTTCTTGAATGCTTGAAACAAAATTTGTTGTCTTATTTTATCAGTTGGGATCATAACTTGTGGGTAAGGTCCTAATTGGCTGCTCCCTAAACCTTACCATTGGCTGAAATGCCTGATTAATGCTGCAGGCCCTAAAATCTGATGACATGATGCATTTAGTGCCAGGTCTCCCAACACAGCTGCTTTGCTGCTTGGCTGAAAACCAAACAAGTCTCTGGCAACTGACTCCATCAGAATTAAGGAATTGGACCACTAGAACATTCTCTGCTCCCACCTCTCTGTTATTACTTATGCTTTTTTGCTAGAACTTTGTCTAGGGGATAAAAACAATGGGAAAAATAGAAAGTGATAAGCAAAATTTCCCTGTATCATCCTACTTTGATGGTTACTCCTCCCAACAACCTTCAAACACATCGGACCTCCTCCTTACTGCATTTCCTAGTGCTTCTACCATTGAAATACAACCAACCATACTATATTACTCTCTATTTACATTCTGAAAATTGATGAGGTTTACTTCCAGGATTTTTTAAGCAAATGGATGTTGATATTGTAAGATAATGTGTCAAGCTCCAAGGATTAGTTTCAAATATAATATGAATCCTTCTCTCCCTGCTCTCTTGTTTACTGCAAAAGATGCACTTCAATCATTCGCACAGATAAACTTTTCAACCAGTCCAAGCTTGAACTTCCAGTGTCCTGTTGGCCTCTGACATACTCACAGCATAGGGCCTCCATGGGGAGAAAGGCACGCTGCCAGTAACTCACAGATGCACTCTGCAAGCTCAGGGAAGCAGCATATACTTGCACTGTAATGATGTAATGATATTCCTGTTATGACAACCAGCATGTGTTGAAGAACATATGTGGTTCATTTTATTATTGTGTTTGGAACACATTATGGCATAGGAATTTGTCTCACATATAATAAAACTAATGTTAAATAATTTTTGAAATATATGGCTCAGTGATTCCCCTACACTCTCAGCCCCCAACAGACTGAAGAAATTATTTCTCTGCAAAGAACTGCTAAAGGAATTATTGCTTTGAATTTATTATATAATTTTAAATTATGGTTTCCTGCATCTTAACTTAGCAAATAGTGAATAAAGCCTATAATATTCTTTGATATTAATCTGCTAGGACAAGAGAAATTCCTTAAAGAAGGTTTTAGTTAGCTTCTGAAAGAGTTAGAAATATTAACCAGTTTTCCATTCAATTTTTAATCATTATTCATTGATTGCTCACTATCCAGATTAAAGGGTAAGTGAAAAGCATATGGTGATGAATAATAATGGTAAATAATTGATAATTATTAATACCTTCAGTCTACACCAAGTTTTTGGTGGCAGTCATAATTGAATGCAGAACCAAATATAGGAAATAGAAAAAAAAATAATTGCCACTGGTGTTTTTCTGTATTTCTATTGTGGTGTTTTTTTTTTTGTGCTTAGTTGGAAATTGCATAGAATTAATGAATTCTGAGTCAAGAAACCAAGACATTCTTATATTTCTTGAATTTATTGTTCTGGTGAATATTTCATTTTAGTGTTTATTTTTAAAAAATAATTATTTATTTGAAGGAGTTACAGGGAGATAGGGAAAAAAGAAGAGGGAGAGAGACAGAGAGAGAGACAGAAAGACAGATCAAGACATTGAAAGATATCTTCTATGCATTGATTCACTCCCCAGATGGCTATTGCTAGCTATGGTCCAGGCCAAATCTAGGAGCCAGGAACTTCTTCCAGCTCTGCCACATGGAGAGCAGGGGCAAAGCACTTGGGCCACCTTCTGCTGATCTTCCCAGGCCATTAGTGGGGAGTTAGATTGGATGTTGAGTAAGCTGGTTCAAGAACTGGTGCCCATATGGAATGCTGGCATCTCAGGCAGCAGCCTTACCCATGACACCATAATGCCAGCCCTTCATTTCACCACTTTGTATTTTAAATAATTAAAAATCTAATAAAGATAATTGAAAATGAATCTTGATGTGAATGGAATGAGAGAGGGAGCAGGAGATGGGAGGGGTGCAGGTGGGAGGGAAGTTATGGGGGCAAAAGCCATTGTAATCCATGAACTGTACTTTGGAAATTTATATTTACTAAATAAAAGTTAAAAAATATAAATCTATAAGACTTCTCCTGGAAACGTGTCTTTAAAATGTCATGATAATGCCACCCTTCTCATGTATATTCTGATATACATATATATGAAGTCAAATAACATAAAATGCCCTGGCTTGCTATAAATACATCTACTTCTCTATCACAACTGTCTATGTCTGATATGCTTTAAATAGGGCTTTATAAAGCTACAATTTTTGTAATATTCTATTATGATCTTCCTTAGAAATATTAGAAATGAGAATTTAAATGAAATGCCTTTCATCATATGTGTCTCATGACAATTACCAACTAAAATTTCCTCTATGAATTTCTCATGTTTCTCTTCCTTCTGTTCATTCTCCCCGCAGATGGTTGCTACAGTCGGTGCACTGCACCAATCTGAAGCCAGGAGCCAGGTGATTCCTCCTGGTCTCCCATGCCGGTGCAGGGCCCAAGTACTTGGGCCATCATGCACTCCCTTCCCTGGCAACAGCAGAGAGCTGGACTGGACAGAATCTGGTGCCCCAACCGGAACTAGAACCTGTGGTGTCAGCACTGCAGGTGGAGGATTAGCCTAGTGAGCTGCGGTGCTCGCCAATATATATTTGCTTTTTAATTCACCAAAACATGAAATAAGTTTCAAAAATAATATCACAAAAAGTGCTTGCTTAAACTACTTTCAAGTTTTAAGTTTTTGCTCAAAGTATTTCCAAATCTTGAAACCTTTTCAAAAGTGTATTGAATAATATTAAGATTTTCAGATTTAAATAACATTTTCAACTTACAATATTATGACTTCTCAAACATTTGCAGCTTCATAGAAATTTAATGTACAGTTTAGTGAATTCTATTACTCTGTGTTTCACAGCAACTAGTAAGAACTGTTGGCAGGGGCAACCACAGCACTTTAAGTAAATTGGTGGTTACTGTCTCCACCTTGTCATCAGGTAACCATCAGTTCCTTCATGCTCAGCCTGCAATAGGCTTGGAGGAGAATCTATTGCAACCAAAGGGAAATGCTGCCAGTTGGGACACTTGTACACACCCAGCACAACTGTGAAAGGTGGCTGGCAGGCATTGCACATGCATGTCACCCAAGGATTTTGCCAGAGGGAAACATTCACATTCCCCACTGATTTTCAGTCTGGCTGAGAGGCTCCATCTGCCAGGGTAGAATACAGGGCACGTGGCTCCAGGAACTCCTCAGTCACTGTGTGGGCAGAACAGGCTAGTAGGGCAGAGTGTACCCTCTGGCAGTCCTTGAACATGGGAACCCTGGATGCTGAGACTGTGAAAGCACTGTGACTGCCTGGGAGGAGGCAAGGTGTAGCCTGGGTCTGGGCAAGCTCTGGATCAGAGTCACACTCTCAGAACTCTTTGGTTGCCAGGGCAGACCTCTGTAGCAGGAATCATGCTCACAGAGAGGACTACGCAGATCATTTTTGTGGTTCATACAGAAGTGCAGATGAGTGTTGAAGACACTGGGGACAAACACCTGGGCATTACTCAGCTTGGAGGAAAGGAAGTGAGAGGCTGATCACACCAACACATGTGACCATCTTCTGCGCTAGAGATCTTTTCTAGGATGAAAGCATAGCTGTACTCTGTGCTCAACCACTATGATGAGATAAAGGGACTGTATCAGATTTTGCCCTGAAGGTAATTACTTATTTATTCTTTAAAACAGCTTTAGGAGTCAGATACTATGTATCTCCATTTACAATTGAGGAAACAGAGCTACAGGGTTGTTAAGCAAAGCTCCCTTCATCTCACAAGCAAGAAGTATATATATATATATATATATATATATATATATATATATATATATGTATATATCTCCTCTGAAAGCTTAATTATGTATATATGATAAAATAAATATGTATATAAGTATATATATCTATATATAATATATATACACCTATATAATATTTTCCAAAAAATTTGCATGCTTTCTTATCATGCTGTCATTTAAAAAGAGTAAATCAGTGTATTTACTTTCTTTTTCTTTTGGAACAGTAAAAACACCCAAAGATTATTTTTAATCAACTTAGCACTAGGTTCTTGAAATTAGCTGAGAATTTGGAAATTCCAACTTGGCTCTCAGTATTATGATTCATAGCATTGCATTTCATGAAACTATAGCCTTTGAAAGATCTCCATTATTATCATTCCATTAGTTGAATGCAATTGTATAGATATCCTTTAAATTTCATTGAATGATTTTTATTTAATTAATGTATTTGAGATACAAAGACAGAGGGATTGTCCACCTACTGGTTCACTTTTCAAATTCCCACAAGACCCAGGCTGAAGTCAGGAGGTTGACACTCAATCCAGGTGGCAGGGACTCAGGGGCTGGAGACATCACAGGGATCCCTAGGTGTGCATTAACAGGAAGATGGAGTAGGGAGAGGAGTTATACTCCAACACAGGTATTCTGATCAGGGATTTAGACATCTCAGGTGTCATCTTAACCACTATACTGAGGGCCTCCACCTTCTTTTCTTTTTTTAACTTCTGTTTCTTTCATGGCTACATTGATGCCTAGGAAACAGCATACCCTCAATGTTACTTACTTTAAATTTTGCTTTTAGATAAATTTATCTGGACTGTATTCCCAAAGTGTATTCATGACAACAAATGAATTTTTCACATATTGATCTTTAAAAGTTCATGAGAAAGAAAAAGAAAAGAAGTGGACAGAAGAAAAAATCAGCTACAATCAAATTTACAGTTATCACTATAAAAGGCTACTTAAGTTTCTTTTGCAAAAAGAATGTTAACATGTAGAAATACAGATTTTGAAACATATGCACCCACAAGGGAGTGGCAAATAGCTGCTTTTGACATTACATGGATCTTTGTCAACTTCATCAAGTTATAATTAACTAGCTAGCTAGTATTTATTAAACCCCAAATATGTAAACTGAAGAGGTTATATCTTCTACATTAAACAAAATGATCTCTCTTAGACAAACAAGATAGTCTGCTCAAGAAATTTCCTCTGAATTTTTTTAAAAGATTTATTTATTTATTTGAAAGAGTTACAGAGAAGCAGAGGCAGAGAGAGAGAGAGGGGTCTTCCATCTGCTAGTTCACTGCCCAGATGGCCACAATGGCTGGAGATGTGCCGATCCTAAGCCAGGAGCCAAGGGCGTCTTTCAGTTCTCCCACATGGGTGCAGGGTCTCAAAGACTTGGGTCATCTTCTACTGCTTTACCAGGCCATAGCAGAGAGCTGGATCAGAAGTGGAGCAGCCAGGACTTGAACTGGTGCCCATATGGGATGCTGGCTCTGCAGGTGGCAACCTTACCTGCCAGGCCACAGTGCTTTATTGATTCAAAGTACCTCTTTTGGAGATGTCCAAAGGTCTCTCAAAATGGCCATTGCAATTTTAAGTTGTCCCTGGTGAAACTGTGCCAGAAGATAAATGCACACATTACCTTGGTGGTGGGAAACATGAAGGAAGCAGGTGTTTAGGGTGGAAAACATGTATTGTTAGCCTGAAAAAGCTCCATGGGAACTCAAAAATCTGTAAAGATGGTGAACTTTCTATCTTCGCAGTTCAACTAAAGGGCAAACATCTGACCAGGAGTAAGCCAAAGCCTTCTGAGTCTGGATAGATCAAGTGAAAGAAAGAGGTCTCAGGGACACAAGGACAGTATTCAGAAGTCAGGACATCAGTCTTATGAGACCTTATAAACTTATCTATCCCCTGGAGGTAGCTCAAGGAGAAGGTTACTGAACCCCTTCCTATCTAAGCCCAACAGAATTTTCCTCTTATAAACAAATATAAAAACATTAGATGAGCAGAAAGACATAGCAATATGTGTTAGAGTGTTAGAAATCCATTTCTCCAAGAAGCAAATTGATCTGATCAGATCAATGAAATACCTTCCTAGAAAAACCAAACCCAGACTGATGGGCTTTAGTGAAATAACAGAATTCAGTTCCAAGCTACTAGTAGGGAGCTGGATCAGAAATGGAACAATCAGGACTCATAATGGCACCCAAATGATAGCTGGTGACAAAACCACTACACCACAATGATGGCCCCATTAAGGCAAATCTTCATGTCAACTAACAAAATAATCATTTTATTATCTAATTTCCCTTGGACAAACACAATTACTGTTAATCCCATACTACATGAGTTAGGGATGTTACAGCCATTTCACATATGAATAAACAGCCATCAGCAGCTCACTGCTAGCACTTAAAGAGTTATAATTCAAATACTACTCTTCTAAGCCCAATTCACATTGTTCTCCCTTCTATCCAAGGATGTGGTATCAGAAGATCACAAAGGAATGTGCTAAATATGCTGAATCATGTACTTTGGACATTTAGACAACAAATACACAGAGAAGGGAGTTAGAGAAATTGTTTTTAGGTACAAGATTCCCTGGCTTGCTTCCTGAAAACCCAGGAACACCCACTCTGTCTCCCAAATAGTTTTAAGAAACAAATAAGACAAAAAGTAGGGGGAAGGCAACATTTGGGTGTACAGTTAAAATACTGTTCTTAACCTAATCACAATAAAATCTCAAAGCATATTCTATTTAAATTTATATAGATTAAAAAATTGCACAGGTTTAAAAATTCATCTCAAATAATAATAATTATTGCCAAGAGAGTCCTGAAAGGGAAAAATGAGGTGGGAATTTTCTAACTGTAACAGATTTTAAAATATTGTCCATTTAAAAATTTTAATATTTTCTTTCCTTTCATGTTATTTTAATGGCAGAGAGTGACAGAGACAGAGAGACAGATCATCCTGTCACTGGTCCATTCCCAAAGTGGCAGCAACAACTGGGAATGGGCCAGGAAAAATAGGAGCCTAGACTTGATCCAAGCACCGAGGCAGTCCTATGTGGGATGTGGACACCCCACGTGGTATCCTAACCAATGTTCCGAACACTCACACCAACATCCTGCATACTTCAGAGGTAAATGAGTTAAGATGCACTGATAATCTGGGTGTCACATTTTCTGGGGCAGGCTGAGCAGGCTGCAGCACCTGAGCGTGTGCTCAGGCTGTCCATGGGCCACTTGCCCTGTGCTCTGCTTTCCTGGCCAGTGGCCTCAGTTACCAAGAGCCAGGTCCAAGATCAATGGATTTCTCACTAGGAGAGCAGTGCTGGCTCTTCTGCTGTCTGCTCTGATGAACCACAGCACCACAAAAATAGCTTTCCTGAAGCTGGAGCCTACCTACACGGTGCTTGCTCCCTAGCAGCAAAGCCCCCGGGGTGCCTGCTCAGGAGGCCATTGTGGCCCTGGCCTCTGCCACCAGTAGTCATTGAGGGCCAGGCCAGGCTCCTGGTGCTTGCACAAACTGCACATGAGCGAGTGCATGACTGGCAGTACCAGCAGCACTCAACCAGGCACAACTGGCAGGGTTGCATGTCCATGCACTGCATGCCCTGCAGCCTCTACCAGCTGTTCTCCAACAGTAACGCAGAGGAACTGGGCCGGATGTGCAGCTTTTCTGATGACTCTGTCTCATGCATCAGGTACATCTAGGGATTCTCAGGCTACAACTTGAGCCCAGGGCAATCCTCCAACAAGGACCTCCATGCAGACATAGCATGGCAGGCTCTGTGAACTGTGTTGGGTCCTGAGAACTTTATCCTGTGTGGGTGTCTATCTACTGGGACTGCGCCCATGGTAGACTTGGCCTGGTGGTACCAGTGCACGGTGGTCATCCTCTGTTCCCCTCTAGTGTTCAGTCTGCAGCGAGCTTTTCCAGATTCCAGAAACATTTCCTGCTTCCATGCATTCCCCAGCACTGACAAGCTATCTGAAGTCTCCTCTCCCTTGTGGGTCAGTCACAGAGGGGAGGAGGAAGTCATCAGCTTCTTTCATAGCCTGTTCATGTAGGGGTTCTGTCCCCAAGCTGTGGAGTCCCTCTGGAGTATCGCACATGTACTATGCATAAAATTGCTGCATTACTTGTATTGGCTGGGGCAAAGTATTTGGAGATTCTTTGGTTTGATTTGTTCCCTCAAACTTAAAAATACTGTAAAAGCCTCAGATTCTACAACTGGATTGTAATTGATTGATGACTTATGGACTGTTGCTTAGATGGGGCACAGTGGTTGGTGTTGGAATAAAATGTTCATGGATTAGAAGAAAAAAAAAAAGAGAGAGAGAGAAGCAGACCGCTTAATAGAACACAATGAAAAAGCCAGAAACAAAAAAGGCACACTTAGGTATTTCAGGTTAAATGCGGCATTTTAACATACCATCAAAACATGAACTGTTTGGGATAAGTGAACAGCCACTTTACAAAAATTTGTAAACACCACATAATGCTCCAATTCAAGTGTGGATTCACTAAAGATTCAATTAAGGGAAATAATAGCAAAAACTCAAATTGGCAAAATGAGAGGAGTAACAGGCATAAAGAACTGTGGTTTCATTTCTTCTGTAAAATCTGTGTTGATTTCTTGTCCCACATTCACACTTGTTGATGCATATGGCCACAGTTCCTGAAATCACGCAAAAATGATTTTATTTTATTTATTTATTTTATTTATTTAATTAATTAATTTATTTATTTATTTATTTATTTTATCTGTTAAAGTCCCATTGAAACTGACTAGGACTCTAAGGGATGTGGAGGGGGAATAATGAGCAATAAGGGGATTTAGAGAGAAGGATTTTAAGAGTTTACTGAGATGAGGCCTTCAGCATCCTGAAATTGCACTCCACTGTAGTCCTGGTCCAGTGCAGACTGCTTTCCCACAGGCACGAGTGTTACTTTCCTACAATGACCTCAACGCTCAAATAAATCCCACTGACATTTGGAAGCAACAAAATCCATCCTGTTTGAGAGATAGAAACCTTGCAAGTGCACACGGAGCACCCATTGCCTCCAAACTTCTACGCGCACTCTCAGCCATTGACCGCTAGTTAGTATTAGCAGTGCACACTTGTGTTCTGGAGCATTGCTTGGTTACAGAGATTGTGCACTCAGAGGTTAGAAAGGCCCTGTTGGGAGGTCAACTGGAAACCAGTCATTCATCTACAGGGTTATCCTTAGGCTTGGGAGGGGGTGAGAGTAGCCAGAAGTCTCGGCTATGAAGGTTATACCTTCCCATTTCAGAAGGGTGAGTTTATCTTCAGCTCCTCCATCAGGTGTGAAAATGACAAATAGGATTAAATCACAAAGCTGCCGAGGCTGGTGAAGCAGGCCGAGGGCAGTCACTCCTGTTTGCTCAGTGAAAGTGGTGTAGCAGCTGGAGACAAGAACAGGCAACAGGGACTACAAATTTGGGTATGAGGGGCAGGCCACTGAATGCTGGGGCTGATCAGAGTGCTTGCTTTCTGGGACTCGCAAGCTGCAGGGCCTGCAGTAACCTGGGATGCTGGGCTTCTTGCCCTCTGCAGCTCCTCAGCACCTAATTGACTTTTTTCCTCAGGATCACTTTGCCTATCCTATGACTATGGTTCTATATGAATTTTAGCACTGTTTCTTCTAATTAATTCTTCTAATTCTAATGTTATTTTGATAGGGATTGCATTGAACCTGTAAATTGCTTTGGAAACTATCGACTTTTAATGACATTAATTCTCCCAATTCATTTTGTCATTTTGATGATTTCTTTCATCAATATTTCCTATTTTCTATTGTGTAACTCTTTCAATTATTTATTTTTTTATTTTTATTTTTTTTAACTTTTATTTAATGAATATAAATTTCCAAAGTACAGCTTATGGACTACACTGGCTTCCCCCCACCCCCCAATGACTTCCGTCCCAACCGCAACCCTCCTCTTTCCCGCTCTCTCTCCCATCCCATTCATATCATGATTCATTTTCAATTTTCTATATATACAGATCAGTTTAGTATACATTAAGTAAAGATTTCAACAGTTTGCACCCACATAGAAACACAAAGTGAAAAATACTGTTTGAGTACTCATTATAGCATTAAATCTCAATGTACAGCACATTAAGGACAGAGATCCTACATGAGGAGTAAGTGCACAGTGACTTCTGTTGTTGACATAACAAATTGACACTCTTGTTTGTGGCATCAGTAATCTCCCTATGCTCCAGTCATGAGATTCCAAGGCTATGGAAGCCTTTTGAGTTCTCTCTTATCTAGTTTAGACAAGGTCATAGTCAAAGTGGAAGTTCTCTCCTCCCTTCAGAGAAAGGTACCTCCTTCTTTGAAGACCTATTCTTTCCACAGGGATCTCACTCACAGAGATCTTTCATTTAGGTCCTTTTTTTTGCCAGAGTGTCTTGGCTTTCCATGCCTGAAATACTCTCATGGGCTTTTGAGCCAGATCTGATTGCCTTTAGGTCTGCTTCTGAGGCCAGAGTGCTGTTTAGGACATCTGCCATTCTATGAGTCTGCTGTGTATCCCGCTTCCCATGTTGGATCACTCTCCCCTTTATTCTATCGGTTAGTATTAGCAGGCACTAGACTTGTTTATGTGATCCCTTTGGTTCTTAGTCCTTTCGTTATGATCAATTGTGAACTGAAATAGATCACTTGGACTAGTGAGATGGCATTGGTACATGCCACTTGATGGGATTGAATTGGAATCCCCTGGCAGATTTCTAACTCCACCATTTGGGGCAAGCCCGATTGAGCATGTCCCAAATTGTACATCTCACCCCTCTCTTATTCCCACTCTCATATTTAACAGGGATCACTTTTCAGTTTAATTTTAACACTTAAGAATAACTGTGTATTAATTACAGAATTAAACCAGTAGTATTAAGTAGAACAGACATAAAAAATACTAAGAGGGATAATGTATTAAAAGTTGTTCATTAACAGGGCTATGCTGATCAAGTCACCATTTCCCATAGTGTCCATTTCACTTCAACAGGTTTCCTTTTTGGTGTTCAGTCAGTTGTCACCGATCAGGGAGAACATATGATATTTGTCCCTTTGGGACTGGCTTATTTCACTCAGAATGATGTGTTCCAGATTCCTCCATTTCATTGCAAATGACTGGATTTCATTGTTTTTGCTGGGGTATAGTATTCTAAAGAGTACATGTCCCATAATTTCTTTATCCAGTCTACCGTTGATGGGTTGGTTCCAGGTCTTGGCTATTGTGAATTGAGCTGCAATAAACATTCATGTGGAGACAGCTTTTTTGTTTGCCAATTTCATTTCCTTTAGGTAAATTCCAAGGAGTGGGATGGCTGGGTTGAATGGTAGGGTTATATTCAGGTTTCTGAGGAATCTCCAGACTGACTTCCATAGTGGCTTGACCAGTTTGCATTCCCACCAACAGTGGGTTAGTGTCCCTTTTTCCCCACATCCTCGCCAGCATCTGTTGTTGGTAGATGTCAGCATGTGAGCCATTCTAACCGGGGTGAGGTGAAACCTCATTGTGGTTTTGATTTGCATTTTCCTGATTGCTAGTGATCTTGAACATTTTTTCATGTGCCTGTTGGCCATTTGGATTTTCTCTTTTGAAAAATGTCTATTGAGGTCCTTGGCCCATCTCTTAAGTGGGTTGTATGTTTTGTTTTTGTGGAGTTTCTTGATCTCTTTGTAGATTCTGGTTATTAACCCTTTATCTGTTGCATAGTTTGAAAATATATTTTCCCATTCTGTCGGTTGTCTCTTCACTCTCCTGACTGTTTCTTTTGCAGTACAGAACCTTCTCAATTTGATGCAATCCCAATAGTTGATTTTGGCTTTGACTGCCTATGCCTCCCGTGTCTTTTACAGAAACTCTTTGCCTGTGCCAATATCTTGAAGGGTTTCTCCAAAGTTCTCTAATAACTTGATGGTGTCAGGTCATAGATTTAGGTCTTTAATCCACGTTGAGTGGATTTTTGTGTAAGGTGTAAGGTAGGGGTCTTGCTTCATGCTTCTGCACATGGAAATCCAGTTTTCCCAGCACCATTTATTGAATAGAATGTCCTTACTCCAGGAATTGGTTTTAGATCCTTGATCAAATATAAGTTGGCTGTAGATGTTTGAGTTGATTTCTGGTGTTTCTATTCTGTTCCATTGGTCTATCCATCTGTTTCTGTACCAGTACCATGCTGTAGTATGTCCTGAAATCTGGTATTGTTATTCCTCCGGCTTTGTTTTTGTTGTACAGGATTGCTTTAGCTATTCAAGGTCTCCTTTGCCTCCATATGAATTTCAGCATAATTTTTTTCTAGATCAGAGAAGAATGTCTTTGGTATCTTGATTGGGATTGCATTGAATGTATAAATTGCTCTTGGGAGAATGAACATTTTGATGATATTGATTCTTCCAATCCATGAGCATGGAAGATTTTCCATTTTTTGGTATCCTCTTCTATTTCTTTCTTTAAGATTTTGTAATTCTCATCGTAGAGATCTTTAACGTCCTTGGTTAAGTTTATTCCAAGGTATTTGATTGTTTTTATAGCTATTGTGAATGGGATTGATCTTAGCAGTTCTTTCTCAGCCGTGGCATTGCTTGCGTATACAAAGGCTGTTGATTTTTGTGCATTGATTTTATATCCTGCCTCTATCCAAACTCCTCTATGAGTTCCAGTAGTCTCTTAGTAGAGTTCTTTGGATCCTCTAAGCAAAGAATCATATCATCTGCAAAGAGGGATAGTTTGACTTCTTCCTTCTCTATTTGTATTCCTTTAATTTATTTTTCTTGTCTGATGGCTCTGGCTAAAACTTCCAGAACTATGTTAAATAGCAGTGGTGAGAGTGGGCATCCCTGTCTGGTGCCAGATCTCAGTGGAAATGCTTCCAACTTTTCCCCATTCAATAGGATGCTGGCCGTGGGCTTTTCATAAATTGCTTTGATTATATTGAGGAATGTTCCTTCTATACCCACTTTGCTTAGAGTTTTCATCATGAAAGGGTGTTGAATTTTATCAAATGCTTTCTCTGCATCTATTGAGATAATCATATGGTTTTTCTTCTGCAGTCTGTTAATGTGGTGAATCACATTGATTTGCGATTGTGGAACCATCCCTGCATACCAGGGATAAATCCCACTTGGTCTGGGTGGATGATCTTTCTGATGTGTTCTTGCATTCTCTTGGCCAGAATTTTACTGAGGATTTTTGCGTCTATGTTCATCAGGGATATTGGTCTATCATATTTTTTCAGTGCTGCATCTTTCACTGGCTTAGGGATTAAGGTGATGCTGGCTTCATAGAAAGAATTTGGGAGGATTCCCTCCTTTTTGATTGTTCTGAATAGTTTGAGAAGAAATGGAATTAGTTCTTCTTTAAATGTCTGGTAGAATTCAGCAGTGAATCCATCTGGTCCTGGGCTTTTCTTTGTTGGGAGGGCCTTTATGACTGTATAAATTTCTGTCTCAGTTATGGGTCTATTTAAGTTTTCTGTGTCTTCATGGTTCAATTTAGGTAGATTGCATGTGTCCAGGAATCTATCCATTTCGAATACATTTTCTTGTTTGATGGCATACAAGTCCTTGTAGTAATTTCTGGTGATTCTTTTTATTTCTGTGGTGTCTGTTGTTACTTTTCCTTTTTCATCTCTAATTTTATTGATTTGGGTCTTTTCTCTTCTTTTTTTAGTTAGTTGGGCGTGTCAATTATGTTTATGTTTTCAAAAAACCAGCTCGTCGTTTGGCTGATTTTTTGTAATTTTTTTGATTCAATCCTGTTAATTTCTTCTCTGATTTTAATTATTGCTCTTCTCCTACTAGATTTGGCTCTGGTTTACTGCAGTTTTTCTAGGTCCTTGAGATGCACTGATAGTTCATTTATTTGATACCTTTCCAATTTCTTGATATAGTCACCTATTGCTATAAACTTGCCTCTCAATACTGCTTTTGCTGTATCCCATAAGCTTTGATATGTTGTGTTGTTATCCTCATTTACTTCCAGAAAGTTTTTGATTTCTCTTTTGATTTCTTGAATGACCCAGTGTTCATTCCGGAGCATGTTGCTCAGTTTCCATGTGTTTGCATACTTTCTAGGGTTTCCTGAGTTGCTAATTTCCAGCTTCATTCCGCTGTGGTCTGAGAAGCTGCATGGTATGATTCTAATTCTTTTAAATTTGCTGGGACTTGCTTTATGGCCTAGTATTTGATCAATCCTAGAGAAGGTTCCATGCACTGCTGAGAAGAAAGTAAAGTCTTTAGATGTAGGATTGAAAGCTCTGTAGATGTCTGTTAGATCCATTTGGTCAATAGTGTCAATTAAATCTGCTGTTTCCTTGTTGATCTTCTTTCCAGATGATCTGTCTATTTCTGAGAGTGGAGTATTGAAGTCCCCCAGTACTATTGTATTGGAATCTAAGTCTCACTTTAAGTCTCTTAACATATCTTTTAAATAGACTAGTGCCCTGTAACTAGGTGCATATACATTTATAATAGTTACATCTTCTTGTTGAATTGAACCCTTAATCATTATATAGTGCCCCTCTTTTTCTCTCTTAACAGTTTTCATATTAAAGTTTATTTTGTCTGATATTAATATGGCTACACCTGATTTTTTTTGGTTTCTGTTGGCATGGAATATCTTTTTCCAACCTTTCACTTTCAGTCTGCTTGCATCTTTGTTATAGAGATGTGTTTCTTGTAGGCAACAAATAGTTGGGTTTTGTTCCTTAAGCCAATCAGCCAATCGGTGTCTTTTAACTGAAGAGTTAAGTGCATTAACGTTTAATGTGACTATTAATCCATAGTGACTTTGCCCTGCCATTTTCCCGGAGGCATTTTCTAGTATATACTTTGAGCTTCCCATGCTCTTTTACTGGTAGGTTTTCTTCCTTTACCTTCTTTCATATCGATGGCCGTGTTTCTGTGTTTCTGAGTGTAGCACATCTTTAAGTATCTTTTGCAGGGCCGGACGAGTGGCAGCAGTCTTTCAATTTCTGTTTGCTATGAAAGGTCTTTATTTCACCTTCATTCACAAATGAGAGCTTAGCAGGATATAATATTCTGGGCTGGTAATTTTTCTCTCTTAGTACCTGGGCTATATTTTGCCATTCCCTCCTAGCCTGTAGTGTTTCTGATGAGAAGTCTGCTATGAGTCTAATTGGAGATCCTCTGAGAGTAATCTGATATTTCTCTCTTGCACATTTTAGGATCTTTTCTTTATGTTTCACTGTGGTGAGTTTAATTACAATGTGTCGTGGTGAGGATCTCTTTTGGTCATGTTTACTGGGGGTTCTATGAGCTTCCTGTACTAGGATGTCTCTGTCCTTCTCCAAACCTGGAATGTTCTCTGCTAGTATCTCACTAAAAAGGCCTTCTAATCCTTTCTCTCTCTCCATGCCTTCAGGAACACCTAGAACTCGAATGTTGGTTTTTTAATAGTATCCTGTAGTTCCCAACAATATTTTTTAGATTTCTAATTTCCTCTTCTTTTCTTTGGTTTGACTGTATGGTTTCCTGTGCTCTGTCTTCTAAGTCCGATATTCTCTCTTCTGCTTCACCCATTCTGTTTTTAAGGCTCTCTAAAGTGTTTGTCATTTGATCTATTGAGCTCTTCATTTCATTTTGATTTCTCTTCACTATCACACTTTCATGTTCTACTGGTTTCTGTGTTTCATTTTGATTCTTCCTTAAAATTTCATTTTCACAAGAGAGATTTTCAATCCTGTCCAATAAGGATTTCTGTAGTTCAAGGATTTTCTTTTGAAAACTTCTAAATATTCTTATCATAATTTTTTTGAAATCCGTATCTTGCATTTCTTCTATCTCATCATCTTCATAATCTTGGCTTGGGGTGTTTTGTTTATTTGGAGGCGTCATAGTGTCATTGTTGATCTTGTACCCCTATTTTTGTGTTTGTTGGTTGGCATTGTTAACTCTTCTTCCCTCACTGTGAGTTTTTTTTTTAATACTATGTCTGTGTTAAGTGGACTGCCTGTTGTTGGAGGAGCCTTGGAGGCTTGAGATGGGTGTGGCCTGAGAGTTCTGCTTGGTTCTTCCGGGTTACGGGCATGCAAAGGTGACACCCTCAGGTTATGCATGGTAAATCTCTATTTATTTATTTATTCATTCATTTTTTATTCAGGATGTAAGTAATACCTCACGGCTGAGCAGAATTGGTGGTATTTAGCTTCTGATATCTGGCTTCTACCAAAAGAGTCTGTGCCGGTTCATTTTCTGCTATGGACTCCCACTGGGTTGCCTAGGCTACTGAATTGTAGCCTTAGCTCTCCCCTTTTGTTATGTATATACCGAGTGGGGCCTGCTCTTTGTCTCTTGCTCACCTTTGCAAGGTTGTCGGAGAGAGAGAAACTTGTTTGTACCAGTACCCCCCTCCTTTTTTTTTTTTTCCTTCTCTCCTGTAGTCAGTCTGGTGAACTTTCCCGCCTCAAAGTCTACTTCCCTCTAAATTCTGTCTGCTGTTTCCCCACCAATGTCTCTGGTTACTGAGCTCACCTCCCCCTCCAGCACCGATGTGTGAACCTGGAGCCCTGGGTGTCCCTGCTCTCCCCACTGGTGTCTGTGTGACATCCACTTCCCTTCCCGCACTGGCGCACAGACCCTGCAGCTCCTGCGGCTCAGCTTCTGCACGGTGGGCAATCTTGCTCTGCCAGTAGGTCCTCCAAGTCACAGCCACTAGATCCGGAAGAGTTTCCTCTGCAGTTTTTTCCTGATCCTTTTTCTGAGGCTACCGTTACTCCACTTTTATTAAACTAAATTTTCCTGGACTATCGGTGTGTGCCCTCACTATTCCGCCATCTTGGCTCTGCTCCACTCTTTCAATTATTTAGTTAAATTTATTTCTGAGTATATAATTCTTGTAGCTATTATGAATATGATTTCTTTCTTGATTTTTCTTTCATTAAGATCATTACTGGTGTATAAATATACTTCTGCTTTCATATGTTGATTTTGTGTCTTATGCTTTTATAAATGTTTATACAAATCTTTTCCTTATGCTTAAATGCTATTAGAACAACTGTAGTGGGTAGATCCAAATATGATATCCATTTCTTTCTGATACTATTCCTAGAAAGACTTAATTTATAGTACTTTTTCTTGTTTTCTCAGTTATTTATTTGAATTGAGAGAGAGAGAGAGAGAGAGAGAGAGAGAGAGAGAGAGAGATCTCATTTCTATCTGCTGGTTAACTCCCCACATGCCTCCAACAGCTGAGTTTGAGTCACATTGAAGTCAAAACCTCAAACTCTATCCAGGTCTCCCACATGGATGGCAGGAACTCAAGTACTTAAATCATTATCTACTTCATTCCTGGTTACATTATAAAGAAGCTGGGGTGGAAACAGAATTTCTAGGACTCAAAATGGCACTCTGAGATGGGAAGTAGTTGTCTCTAGTGGTGGATTAACCTGCTGTACCATAATGCCTGCCCGTACTTATCCTTCTTTAACTGCTTCAAACATCTGTAATTCTTTCTTGCTATTGTTTTTAGTTGTTGAATATTCACGAGCATGTATTTAATTCATGAATGTGTATGTATTTAACATGAACAGTACACATTTTTTCATGGATGATTAACTACATTGTATAGTCATGATATCTGCATTAGGATTAGGACAAGAGGGAGATAATCACCTGGGAATTCTGAGAACTGTCCATTGCTACTTACATCTTTCAGCATAATTTTTACTGATGTTAAAACATGAAACATACTTCTTTCATTTTTTAAAAGATTATTTTAGATTGGTGAGAGAGATGCAGATGCCCCATTTAACAGTTATTTCCCAAAATGACTTCATTGGCCAGTGTTGTCCCAGGATACAGCCGGGAGCCAGTAGACCAGTCTTGGTCTGCCATATGTGCAGCAAGGAATCAGCCACTTCAGAATCACCTGCTCACTCCCAAAGAGAAAAATAACAAGAATTTGCCATCAGGAGCCCCTTGCAGGAATCAAATCCAGGTTTTCTGATTTGGGATGAAGCCATTCTAACTGGTTTCTTAACTATTGGCCAGATGCCCACAAATATGATTCTTAGATTTGACTTATTCATCTCCATATATGGCCATAGGACTTTTCTTAAATTTATGATTATCAATCTATGATTAGTAATATAATTATGTGCTAACTGTATTATTTCTGCATAGTAAAATTCTACTAATATGCATGATTCATTTATTTAAATCAATGTAGTATAGCATAAAATATTTCCTAAGGCTTAGAGTGAAATCATCATTTGGGGTTCTAAAACTAAGTGTATCTAAAACCCAAAGATTGGGTCTGGCACTGTGACCACCAATGCCAAGAGCCCATGTGGGTACTGTTTCATGTCCCAGCTACTCCATTTCCAATTGATGTCCCTGCCTATGGCCCAGGAAAGCAACAGAAAATGGCTAAGTGTTTGAGCTCCTGCTACCCAAGTTTGAAACTGGAAGAAGTTCCTTACTCCTGGCTTCAGGCCTGGCTTAGCCCCGGCTATTGTGACCATCTGGAGACTGAACCAGCTGGTGAAAGATCTTTCTCTCTAAAGCTCCCTCCATCACTGTATCTCTGACTTTCAAAGAAATAAAATCTAATTAAAAACCCAAAGATTATTTCAATTCATCTTATGGCCAAATATTATTTTATATTATAAATGGATGTATATATGTATGTAAATGTCTTGATGAGGATTAAAGAAAAATAGGTTGAATTATATTTTTTACAGCTTGGAACTGAGACATAATAATATGATTCTATTTGGGTTGTCAAGTATACATCTATAGTAAATAATTCAGGATGAAGAAAAGTATAGGAATTATAATTATATGGAATAATAGCAATAAAGATTTGATTTAACAGTGTTTTAATCAACATAAGTGATTTTTTTAAAAAAAAGTATGACTGTCTTTGTGGTATCAATGTTTTTATAAATACATGTATATAAATTAATGATTTACTTTACAGTTAGTTACACATTTGGAAAGAAATATGGAAGAGCAGATTTCTTAGACTTAAGGAGTAGCTACCTTTCCTCATCCTGAATTGCAGCTTATAGATGTGTACATGACAACCCAAATAGATTCATAATATTGTGTCTCAGGCACTATTTTTCCACTCAGATGGTACACAGATATGTTGACCAGCGTGTCCCAGAGCATAGCCCTCTGCTAATATAGGCCAAATATTATGGCATGGGTTTCTGACCAAGAAAAAGGCCATCCCACTGCCTGCTGCTGTGTTACATGAAGACACATACAGGTCCTGCAAAGGTGGTTACTGGAATGGGCTGCAAGAGGATAGCTGGAAAAGGCACCACAGGCTAAGAGATTGTGTATTTCTTCAGGATCTTCCTTTGAAGTTGGGGACATTCACACCTTTTGAAAGGGTAGGGAGGGAGTCCTGAGACCATCTCATGCTGGCTGCTTACATTATTTTTTCTTCAAGTCCTACTCCTAGAAGTCTGGATTTAAACTTGAGCATGACTGTGAACTAAGGCAGTGTAGCTGAGTCTCATGTAGTTCTGCCTCCTTCTTGTACCAGGGCCCTGCCTGGAATTTGTGCAAGAGGGAAGGCAGATAGCACTTGGTCCTGGGGACATTTGTTTAGTCCTGGGAGAGCCAGAAGGAAATCACATTTTCCCACCCAAGTGAGCTTTCATTTGGATTGTAAGCCTGAGTCTCATTCAAGTCAAAGGAGAAAAATCAGGTTTGAGGGTTCTGATCTTTTTATATTCTGTCATATCCTCCGGCATCAAAGTCAGAAAGTCTACTGAGGTTGATATAGTTAAGGATCAATACATAGGAAGTAGACTGTATTACCTAGAGGTGAATGAAAGAGTGTGTGTGTGTGTGTGTGTGTGTGTGTGTGTGTGTGTGAGAGAGAGAGAGAGAGAGAGAGAGAGAGAGAGAGAGAGAGAATGAAAAAGGAGAAAGAAAACAAGGAGGAAAGAAAATAAGATTAAAGAAAAAAATTTATAAAGATGAAGAGAAAATAAAAAACAGGTTTAGAGGATATGAAAGAATGAGAAAATAGAAAAAATAAAAGGAAAAGAGGGGAAAGGAACACAGAAAGTAAAGAAAAACAAAAAAAAATAAAAAAGAATAACAATACATAAAAAAGGAGAAAGAACATTTTAAAGCATTTTTCCTATCCATGCCAATAATGTTCCTCTTCAAATCTCTCCTTTTCTTCTTAAACTTCCTTCCATTGGGTTCAACTGCTTCTTCCATTTTTATTCATCTAGTGAGAACACTAGACAAATTTCTTTTCTGTAAAATGACAAAGAGGAGTATCAGACATAGAAAGAAGAAACTTGGGATTATACCTAATATCTGCCATTTATTGTATCCAGATAAATCATTATGGGCTTTAAATTTCAGGTGCTTAATTTGAACAACCACTTGAATCATATGTTAAATGCAGATGGAAATAATAAATGCTGTTTCATTAGTCTGCAAGATTGCTTAAAATCTTAAAATTCAATATGATCTTATTCTGTCTATAGAAAAATGGGGAATATTAACTGGAAGAAATGAAAAAAAATATAGTAGAACACAAATAACAAGAAAACCAGTAAAGAAAGTTTTGAAAATCAGGAAAAGATAATAGAAAGATACGCAAGAATGAAAAAGCACTAGGGGAAAATAATTTAAGACAGAAAGACAAGATAGTGTCTGTAAGGGCAAACTAGAAAGTCAGTGAAGTAGATAAATCAGTTACAATTATTATCTAAATATATACATACATGCTAAAATAATGAACATAGTCTATGTATAAATGTCCTTCACTTACAACTCAAATTAATTAATAACCCAAAATATAACCCAAATATATCAGCAATTTAACAACAAAAAAAAAACAATTTAGCTGAGAAGTAGTTAAAGGACATCAATAGACAGTTCTCAAAATAAGAAGTATCAATGGCTAACAAATGTATAAAAAAGGCTTAACATCACTAGCCATCAGGAAATTTCAAATCAAAACCGCAGTGATATATCACCTCACTCTTCTTAGAATGGCTAAAAACAAAGACTAATAAATGCTGGTGAGGATGTGGACAAAAGGGAATACTTATACACAATTGATGGGAATGTAAATTAGTGAAGCCACAGAGGAAAACAGTGTGGAAATACTAGAAATAAACTTTCCAAATGATCCAGCAATCCAACTACTGGATATACACCCAAAAGTCTTGAACACAATATATAAAAGATACCTGAACCACCATGTTAACTGCAGGACTGTTCACAGTAACCAAAATTTCGAACCAACCAAGTTTTCCATCATCAGATGAGTGGATAAAGAAAATGTGGTATGTATACACGATGGAATATTAGTCAGCTATAAAAAAAATGAAATTCTACCATTTGCAACAAAATGGATGCAACTGGAAGACATCATGTTGAGGGAAATAAGCTGGACCCAGAAAGAAAAATACTGCAGGTTCTCCCTTATATGTGGGAGTGAAAATTTTAAAAACAAATGAAAAAGAAGGAAGTGTCTGTGTGTATCAGTATCACTGCAAATATAATTTTGTAAAACTGTTTTATACATTTATCAAACCAGTGGTTAAGAATGTTGTGCTACTGTAGTTTGAATGATCTATGATTACTTAAACATTTACTATATTTGGGTGAAATGGCCATTTTTTTCCATTCAATAATTGTTCATAGCCATTATTTATATTCCCATTAATCTAGGGACATTTAGCTTTTTACTTGTTAAACTTCTTAGTGATGTATTAACCCTTTTTACTGTAATATAAATTTAAAATATGTTGTCTCAAAAACTAAAAAAAAAAAGAAGGAAGGAGGGAAGGAGGGTGACAAAGAGGGAAGAAGGTTATATTATTGTGTTGTTAGATTTGCATGTATGTCATATTGAATCTGTTAAATATTACATAAATTTAAAACTGCATTTAAAAAGAAAAAATGTAGAAAGAAGGAGAGATCTTTTTTCTCCTGGTTCACTCCCCAACAGTCTATAACATCAAGGACTGGCCTGGTTGAAGCCAGGCATTGGGACCTCCATTTAGGTCTCACACATGGGTGCCAGGGTTTCAAGTACTTGAGTTATCACTTGGTGCTTCCCAAGGTGCATTTAGAGGAACCTTGACTGGAAGCAGAGGTGAAAATAACTTGCAGGCATTCCATATATTGGATGCAGACACCACAAGCAGTGGTTTAAATTGCTATGCCAAAACGCCTGCCCCCAGAACTTCTATTTTCCAGTATCATTTCTCATGGTCAGTACTGTGGCATAGCAGATTAAGCCTCTCCCTACAGCACCATCATCCTTAATAGGTGCCTTTTTGAGTCCCAGATGCTCTGCTTCTGATCCAGCTCCCTTCTAATAGCATAGGAGAACAGTGGAGGATGGCCCAAGTGCTTGGGCCTCTGCAACCACATGGGAGACCCAGAAGCAGCTCCTGGATCCTGGCTTTGACCTAACCCAGCCCTGGCCATTGTGGCCACTTGGGAAGTGAACCAGCAGATGGAAGTCTTTCTCTCTCTCTCTCTCTCTGCCTTTCAAATAAATAAAAAGATTTATCAATATCATTCTCAACAGTAACATTTTTAGTAACAGTAATATTTTATTAAATTGTTCTACAAATATTTTCTTTATTTGCAAAAATCACTAGGCCACAAGCAAGTTACATGATGAGGTCAAAACATCGCAACTTCTTAGATTAATATCAATAATTCAACAATGTTTATGAGTCTTAAGTTTTTAAAAATGTCTTACATTTTAAAATTTTAAAAATGTCTTTCCATTTACATGGAAGTAGACTTTTAGAAGTTTGTTGAGATGTGCATAACCCATGCAAAACACTACTTCCAATTCCAACATCCTGCTAATGCACACTTTGGGATTCAGGAGATGATGGTTTATATAGGTGGATCCTGCCACTAATTTGGGAGTTGTTCATGGCTCCCAGCTTCAGCCTGGCCCAACCTGGCTGCTGTTGACACTGGAGTAGTGAACATGTTGATGGGTGCTATCTGCATGCTTTTGCCTCTTCCTCTTTTCTCTCTCTCTCTCTCTCTCTCTCCCTCCCTCTCTCTCTCTCTCCCCTCACCTCCCTCCCTCTCATCTGTGTGTGTGTGTGTGTGTGTGTGTTCTCTGTGTCTCTCAAAAAATATAAAATTTTAAAAATGCCTTGTCCAGGATTATTAGTTCCAGTATAATGTATCTGAATGACTATTGAAGTATCTGCAGGCTGGTGCTGTGGCTGACTAGGCTAATCCTCCACCTGCAGCTCCAGCAACCAGAGTTCTAGTCCCGGTTGGGGTGCTGTTTCTGTCCCTGTTGCTCCTCTTCCAGGCCAGCTCTCTGCTGTGGCCCGGGAAGGCAGTGGAGGATAGCCCAAGTCCTTGGGCCCTGCATCCGCTTGGGAGACCAGGAGAAGCACCTGGCTCCTGGCGCACTGGCTGCAGTGGCCACTGGGGGGTGAACCAATGGAAAAAGAATACCTTTCTCTCTGTCTCTCCCTCTCACTGTCCACTCTGCCTGTCAAAAAAAAAAAAAAATGAAGGGGGTCAGAAATTGAAAGCGGCTGTGGCACACCAGGCTTTTCCAGGGAGTAGACCAGAGGCTGCAAGGGAGAGAGAGCACGTGGGCAGGAGAGCAGTTGTGGGGCAAGCCAGCAAGCAGGCTCCAGAGGCAGTCAGAAGGCCCCACACCAAGAGACATTGGGTGAACAAGGGCCATGTACAAGCCTTCACAGGCCAGAGCCACAGGGAGAGGAAAAACCGTGCAGGCAGGAATGACCACAAAACCACGTGGTGTGGGCAAACAGCAGAGGAGCTGCTAAAAGGCTGTGTGACTGGAGGCTTGGGAGGGCAAGGGCAGGCCAGAGGGCTTCATGCTTTTTATGCACTCCCCAAAGGGGTGTGATTAGTTGTCTGCTTGGCAAGTTGGGAATAAAGGTGGAATACATAGGGGTTGGGGGCATAGTTTTCCAGCTCATGACTCTGGTTAACTTAATCTTGTATGCCTGCTCATATCAGGGGAAGTGCTTTTGCTGCCTGAAGACTTCCTTTTGAGTCCTTTCTCACTTTTTCATGATAAAGCTGTTCTCACACAGTCATGACTGTGGAACAAATCATAGTTCTGCAGTGTCTTCCTCAAAGGAGTGTTGTGGGTCAGAGGGTTGCAAGGCTGTGGGCCAGTTGTCATTCATCACTCCCTATGCATGGTCTCTGGCACATCCAGGACTGAAGGTGGAAGGCAATTAATCTTGCAAAGAAACTGCCACCTTTTGTGGGCCAGAAATAGTATTCTTTTTTTAAAGGTTTATTTGAAAAGTTACAGAAAGGGAGAGGCAGAACAAGGGAAGTCTTCCAACCTCTGGTTCACTCCCCTAAATAGCCACAATGACCAGGGGCTGGGTGAGGATGGAGCCAGAAGCTTCTTCTGGGTCTTGGACTAGGGCATAGGGATCCAAGGACTTGGGGCATCCACCACTGCTTTCCCAGATGCATTAGCAGGGAACTGAATTGAAAGTGGAGGAACCTGGATTCAAACCATTGCCAATATGGGGTGGGTGGCTTAATTCATAGTGCCAGGCCCCAGCATCTGCTATTTGGACTGTTTAGTGTATTAAGATATCTTTGTGATGGGGCTGGCACTGTGGCATAGTAGGTAAAGCCACTGCCTTCAGTGCTGGCATCTCATATGGGCAGGGGTCCAAATCCCAGCTGCTCCACTTCCAATCCAGCTCTCTGCTATGGCCTTGGAGAGCAGTAGAAGATGGCCCAAGTCCTTGGGTCCCTGTACCCATGTGGGAAACCCGGAAGAAGCTCCTGGCTTTGGATCAGCACAGCTCTGACCATTGCAGCCAATTGGGAGTGAACCAGCGGATGGAAGATCTCTCTCTCTCTCTCTCTCTGCCTCTGCCTCTCTCTCTGCCTCTCCTTCTCCCTCTGTGTACTTCTGACTTTCAAATAAACAAATAAATCTTTTTTAAAGATATCTTTGTGATTTTAAGGTAGTTCCTATCTTTACTCTTAACATTAGTATCTACAGTGTGAGGAACTGAGGAAACTTCAGTAATTTGGATGCCAAGTTTAAATATTATGTCAATAAGAATGTAACTTGTTTTTGTCTCATTTGGTTTGCCTGTGGCTACTAGAGGTTTGCCTGTGGTTTTATTGTATAAAAATATATTCAGCTGTAGTTGTGCTTTCAAACATGTCCACTTACTGAATTTTTCTTAAGATTAAAAGATTGGAAGACATGGTTGAGCTACTTCTTGCAAAGATTCTTCCACTCCTGGGAAGCCCAAAACCAGCAAGAAAAGCAAACAACAAACTTTCATTAATTAAATTGAGAATCCTGTGCTCACAAACATGAACAGCTGAGCTGGAAAGGGGACCTGATATGTGCCCTCTTAACTACAGAACTTCTCTTGCAGGCCTCCCCCAGAGGAAGCACTGCTGTGGTCAGAAGGATTCGAGGAGCTGCTGGCCAGCAAATGTGAGTTAACCTTGAATTTGATCTACTGCAAATATTGCAAGAGTCTAAAAAGGTTGTGTCCCCACAACAAATGAGCAGCTCACAAGAGGATGAATGGACTCAACAGTCACAAGAGCCCAGACTGCCTTTTTCTCCCCTTATTTCTGAGCATATTGACTGCCAGTAAAGAAGACAAATTAGCCTTAAACACTATAGTATAGTGGCTGTGTTCTTGATTGAGCTTGAGTCTTGAGTCTGCTTTTCCATTGCATATAATGTTTACAAGATGCTTAGTTCTGAGAGAATTTGTGGTTCCCCTGTGGACATTTTTTTTGCATCAACAGCAAGCATAAGTATTTGTCTTTGTACTTAAGCATTTTGCCTACTGGCATCTTTGTTTAAAATTTGTTAAAATTTTATGTAAGTTATGTAACTTTCATGTACTTCATTTGTATAGGTTTTGGAACATAGTGATACTTCCCTCTCTACCCTCCCTCCCACCCATGCTCCAATTCTTCTTCCTTCTCCCTTTGCCGTTCCCACTCTTAATTTTTTACAACGAGCTAATTTCAGTTTACTTAATGATCATACAGTTAATCCTACACTAAGCAAAGAAGTTCAACAAATAGTATGAAGAAAAAAAAATACTGTTCCTCAATGAAAGACAGGCTGTAAGTGATTAATGAATCTCAAAATGTTAATTTCACTCCAATGCACTACATTTCAGGTACTCTATAAGTTACCTCAGATCAGGGAAAACATAGTATCTGTGTTTTTACAACTGACTCATTTGACTAAGTATAATGGTTTCCAGTTGTATCCTTTTTGTTGCAAAAGACATGATTTCATTTTTTACAGGTGATTAGTAATCCATAGTGTATACATGTCATGATTTCTTTATCCAGTCAACAGTTGATGGAGGGCTTGATTGATTCCATTTTTTAGCTCTTGTGAATTTTGCTGCAGTGAACATGGTGGTACAGATAAGTTTCTCATAGACTGATTTCTTTTTGTTTTGGTAAATTCTAGAAGTGGGATGGTGTATCATATTATAGGTCTATATTCAGATTTCTGAGGTATCTCCATATTATCTTCCATAGTGGTTGCACCAATTTACATTCCCACCAGCTGTGGATTACGGCACCTTTTTCATGACATCCTTCCCAGTATTTGTTGTTTGATTTCTGTGTGAGAGCCTATTGGGTGAAATATCATTGTGGTTTTAATTTGCATTTTCCTGATGGTTAGTGATCCTGAGCATGTTTTCAAATATCTGTAGGCCATTTGAATTTTCTCTCTTGACAAATGCCTGCCAAGCCCTTTGCTCATTTCTAACTGGATATTTTTGTTGGGTGATACAGTTTGGATCCAGGGACATGGCATCTTTTTCTTCTGAGCTGTCATCTCTTAACTCATCTCCTTGCCTCTAATCCTTCCTTCATGCTACTGCATGAATTATTTTCACAAACTTGAGATCCTATATCTTCCAAATATTGTCTGGTCTGGTCATGATGGATTATGAGCCAAAAATCAGACCTTTGCTTAATGTCATTTCCTCAGGTTACAGTGCATTTCTTACTCCAGGTGATTCCTCTTTTAATCTATATGGCCAAGAAGAGGCTCTTTTGAGTTGTTACAATCACCTTGAATGACTGCAAACTTCACCTTAACTAAGATGCTAAAAATCAGGTTAAATTTGTGTGGTTGGGTCAGCACTGTTGCACAGTGGGTTAATTCTCTGCCTGTGGTGCCAGAATCCCATATGGGCACAGATTCTAGTCCTGGCTGCTCCTCTTCAAATCCAGCTCTCTGCTATGGCATGAGAGAGCAGTGAAGGGTGGCCCAAGTGCTTGGGCCTCTGCAAGACCCAGAAGATGCTTCTGGCTTCTGGGTTCAGATCAGCTCAGCTCTGGCTGTTGTGGCCATTTGGAGAGTGAACCAGCAGATGGAGGACTTTTCTCTCTGCCTCTCCCTCTTACTGTCTGTAACTCTACCTCTTAAATAAATGGATAAAATCTTTTAAAAAAGGAAAAGACATTGTAGTCACCATGTAGTAAATTACTTTCTTATGCTGTCAAAAAAACATCTAAGCCAGAATTGAGGAATCTGTACATGTCAAAGCTTACTGATTCAGTGGTAGGGATGCTCTATAACATCAGGCTAATTCCTTTAGCTGTGATTTTGGGCTTGAAGAAGCTCCTGGCTCCTGGCTTTGGCTTGGCCCAATCCCAGACAGTGTGGTCATTTGGTGAAGTGAACCAGCAGATAGAAGACCTCTCTCTCCCTCTCCCTTTCTGTCTCTCTTTCTACTTTCTCTGTATCTATGCATTTCAAATAATAAACCAATCAAAAATATATTCTAAAAATGTAACTGAAGGGGCTGGTGCTGTGGCATAGCAAGAAAAGCCACCACCTGCAGTGCTGGCATCCCATATGGGCACCAGTTTGAGACCCAGCTGCTCTGCTTCTGATCCAGCTCTCTGCTATGGCCTGAGAAAGCAGTAGAAGATGGCCCAAGTCCTTGGGCCCCTGCTTCAAAGGAAGGAGACCTGGATGAAGCTCCTGGCTTCAGATCAGCCCAGCTCTGGCCATTGTGACCATTTTGGGGAGTGAACCAGTGGGTAGAAGTCCCCTATTGTTCTCTGTCTCTGAATCTGCCTCTCTGTAACTCTGCCTTTCAAGTAACAAAATAAATCTTTAATAAAAAAAAACATGTAACTGAAAACAAATCATGTAAATAGCCTAGGTGGGACTGAACAAAAATATCCTCAGGCCAAGAGCTTTCTTTCTCCAGAAGATCCATTGAAGGAATAGCCTTGATTGTGTTCCCTTGCTTACCCTCCAATATGAATTTGTTCTTTCCCCTTCATATATTCACCACCTCATCAAGGCTTCATTTGTGTCATGCCAGTTTTACTTCATAGTATTTTTGTGTTCTCTCAAATTAGATTGTCTTTTCCAATTCACCTTACATATGGAGCCAGATTTCTTGTTTTTTTTTTTTTTTTTAAAGATTTATTTATTTGAAGGTCAGAGATATACACAGAGAGAAACAGAGGCAGAATGGGAGAGGGAGAGAGAGAGGGAGTTCTTCCATCAGCTGATTCACTCCACAACTGCCCACATTGGCCAGAGCTGTGCCAATGTAAAGCAAGAAGCCAGGAGCTTCTTCAGGGTCTCCCACTCAGGTGCAGGGGCCCAAGCACTTGAGCAATCTCCTGCTTTCCCAGGCCATAGCAAAGAGCTGGATTGGAAGTGGAACAACCAGAACTCAAACCAGTGCCCATATGGGATGCCAGCACTGCAGGTGGTGGCTTTACCCACTACACCATAGCATAAGCCCCAGATTTCTTTTCATAAACACCCATTTTACCATGTATTATTCTCTATTCAAATATTTCCAAATTATCTTAGAGAAAGTACTAGATTTAAGTTAATGAATAAGATTCTGATCATACAGTGTTAACTTTCTGGTTAACCCAGTGACCATCACCCCTTAGGACCTCAGTTACTTCACTCTAAGGGAGTTCACTGGATCCCTAAAAACATTTCCAGCTCCAAAATCCTGTCTGGTTTTGGATGTTCCTTGGAATCTGTCCCTGCCCTGACAACTTTATTTTTTCCCCAAAAACATCTAACATAAAATCATAGCTTCAATGTATTTGCTGCCCTCCCTATTAGAATAAACAAAACCATCAGGATTTTACTCATGATGACCTTCTGTCTGGATTGCTCCCCCTTTTCTTAATTTTCCCATATCTGATCCATTCTTCAAGACCCAGCTCATCTTCTTAAGGCACAACAGTTCATTAATCTCTGGCCCAAGCTCACATTCAAAATATATTCATTGAGTGCCTACTCAAACAAGGCCCTACTGACACCCAGAGGAATAAAAGAAATTCCTGTCTGTGTGAAACATATAATCCTGTGGGGTCAAAGGTCATGAACAAGTTACCAAATAAAGCAACAAGGTAGTTATGGATTATGACAAGTGCTTGTGAGAAAAAATAAAACAAACTAAGTGATGAGGCAAATGGGAGACTTGATTGCCTGGGAAGGCACATTCTATATGCTCCATGAATTTGTATTGACTGAATAAACTACAGGCTCTGCCTTTTAATAACAAATCCTCTTTGAATAGGATAAATGTGAAAGTTATCTTAGCTAGGTCACAACTTTCTCTTAGTTCCAAAACAATTTTTGTCTATAAAAATAATCAAAATATGTGATATTTTAAAGTTAGAAGTCATTTGTTTATTTACTTTTTAGAATTTATATATGTAACAGGAACAGATTTGATGTATTTCATATATACAATCTTAGGAACATAGTGATACATCTCATTCTCCCTTTGTTCCCTATCTCCTCTTCCTTATTCCAAATGGTGACATCCACCAAGGCTGGGCTGTGTTGAAGGATGCTAGGAGACAGTAGCTTCATCTGGGTCTCCCACATGGGTTCAAGGACCCAGGGACTTGGGTCATCTTCTGCTGTTTACCAAGTCACATTAGGCAGGGAGCTAGATTGGAAGTAGAGCATATGGGATATCAGCATTACTCCTAGCAACTTAACCCGCTATGACATAATGCTGACCCCTTTTCTTCATTTGAGTAGTTATAGTTGCTATTAGAGTTTTCATTTTGTTGCATGTAATTCATTGCTATTTTATTGGTTTCAGGATTTTATTTTTGTAGATTCTTGAATTTGTTTTATTTTACAAAGACAATCATTTCTTTTGCAAATATAGGCAGTTGAATGTATAATTGTCGCCTTAAACCCTGTCAGATAATTCTAACATCTCTGCTTTCTCATTGTTGGTATCTACATATTGGGTTCATTCAAGTTGAGATTTGCCTGGCTCTTGGTATGACAAGTGATTTTCTGAGTCTGAGTGAGTAATTATGGTAAGAACCTACATCCTATGTAGCCAAACATGTGGCAGCTGGTTTGGGCTGTGCTTTTTCTATAGAGGTGGTCCTGCTTTGTTCTCAGATTGGAGATAAGTCCAGGTTCTCTGCTGGCTTATGTTGACACCCAACAGGGAGAGGCAACCCTATGCAGATCTGTCTTGTGAGGCTGCTCCTTTCCTAATCATTTGGCTTAGGAAACATAGCTTTTGTTGGGACATTTTTTGGTCTTTCTCTTGGCATTTCTGGGTTGCCAGTTGTTGGGGTCCAAGTGTGACATATATTAGGCAAAAGGACAAGCTAGAGAACTTTCCACCATCTCATCTCATTCCTTGGATCTAGTCTCTGATTGTTTGTCCTACTTCTCTGTACATTTAAGTCCTTTTTTCTTTTTAAAGATTTATTTTTTCATTTGAAAAATGGTTACAGAGAGAGGAAGAGAGAGATCTTCCATCCATTGGGTCACTCTCCAAATGGCAACAATAGTGAGGGATGGGCCAGACTGAAGCCAGGAAACAGAAACTTCTTCAAGGTTTCCCTTGTGTGAGGCAGGAACCCATGACCATCTTCTGCTGCTCTCCCAGGCACAGGGAACTGGATAAGAAGCAGTTGGGACACACAGTAGTATCCAGATGGGATGCCAGCATTGCAGGCAGCAGCTTAACCCACTATAACACAATGCTGGCTCCTACATTTCAGACTTTTTGTTTGTTTCCTCCATAATGTAAAAACATTTTAGTTGTATTCAGCAGAAAGAAATAGGGAAAAGTGTGTGTATTCCATTTCCCAGCATGTGAACATCTCTACCATTTTTTCTTTTTAATATTTTGCTTAACATATTCCAACAAAAATTGGTTTATTTTTCAATCCTGCATGTTCATTTATGCATTTCTGCATAACTGAATCATCAGATAGTCATAGTAGCCTATGACTCAGGACTACCATCTAAGAGAAAAAAATTTTAAAGATCCAAAGGGAGCAACGCATAATTATATCCAAGAGTAAATGATTGGTTCAGCCCTTTCTTTAGAGCACAGATTAGCTCTTCTAACTTCCAGCTTCAGCAAGGCCACTTGGAGAAGGGAAACTATAACCAGAGACAGGGTGGTGGCTTTCTTAAAAGAAAAGATTAATTTATTCATTTGGAAGGCACAGTTACAGAGACAAAAGGAGACAGAGAGAGATAGGAGAGAGAGAAGAGAGAGGAGAGAGGAGAGAGGAGAGAGAGAGATCTTCCATCTACTTGGTCACTCTCCAAAAGGCCGCAATGACCAGGGCTAGGCTAGGCTTAGGCCAAGAGATTTTTCCAGGTCTCCCACATGAGTGCAAGAACTCAGGGAACTGGGCCATCCTCTGCTGCCTCCCAGGATCATTAACAGGAAGCTGGATTAGCAGTGGAGTAGTTGAAATTCAAACCAATGCCCATATGGAATGCCAGCAGTGCAAGCCATGCCTTAACCTGCTATGCTGAAGTGCTGGCCTCCCAGAGTGATGCCTTTAAGAGGGAAGGGATCTGTCCATCACAATTCAAGGCTGTTGCCCAGGGGACCCAAGTCCTCAGACCTTCCTTCAACTTCAGAACCACCCATCACTCTGGTTGAAAGGAAAGTTAGCCCTTCAGCTCACCGCCTTGTGTATGGGCTTGCAGTTGTCCAACATAGCTCTGCATCAATGCACTCCACTGGAAATCTCTGCAATGGCCCAGGATATTCACAGGCAAGCCTTGCACTCCACAGGATGTAGGTTTTTTTTCACCCTGATATAAAGTGGTGAGGCAGAAGGGAAAATCCACCCACTGCCATGTTACATCCCAGTTTACATCTACACTTTCACAGGCTGTGAATTCCTCAATGAATATAAACTTGGCCTTATTTTTCTTTTCATGCGCAATGTTAAGCACAATAAGAAGCACAAGTTTGATGACCAATAGAGTTCTGTAAATGAACAAATGTTAAGTCTGTCCTATGGAGAAATGGTAGATATTAGGACCTACCAAAGATTACCTGCATATTTCTATTTTGATTAGGAAAATATTCTTGGATTGCTAAAACATACTGTTAATCACTTCCTGGCTTTCATTACTAATTTCTTCTAATTTATCCATGACTACTAACCTAAGCTTACGCAACAAAATGTATGCACACTTTTCCTATTTCACAAATCAGCTGGCAAGGATGACATGCATGCTGCTAACTCCCTACTGTTTTAATGAATGACATAAGGCTTCCAAGTCAGATAATAACAATGCTACTCCCCTGCTCCACCTCTCAGCTCAACCCTGAGTCAAGGAAGCACATCCTGGAACAGTGTGCATAGTAGCATACTAGAAACAAGATTGATTTAGTGATCCTGCAATGACTGATTTTAGAAGCAGGAAAAAAGACAGAAATCTTAATCAGTCACATCAATCTTTAACCCATGTAACCCTCATCAACAGCAAACTCTTCTTGAAAACAATTAACAATATCTTTTTAAAAAAAATTACCTCCTATGAGTTCACTAGTTACTCAGTAAAATTAAAATAATGAAATGGGTATTACCCAGAGATTAAAATGAAATAACTAAGAATTGGGAAATAGTTCATAGCACCAGGTATGCCAGCTTGGAACAAAGACATTCCATATCTCCTCTCAGGGCAGGGCATGCTGGATAGCCTATTGATAAAACTGTACTTGTCTTCCTCCAGCCTGAGGCAAAGAAGGTCCGCAGTGAATCAGATAGCTGTAAAAATCATTGTCCACTCAGCATGGTGTGCCGGCTGCAGTGCACCGGCCATGGCGGCCATTGGAGGGTGAACCAACGGCAAAGGAAGACCTTTCTCTCTGTTTCTCTCTCTCTCACTGTCCATTCTGCCTGTCAAAAAAAAAAATATCATTGTCCACATCTTTCTCTCTTCCCAATCCATTACATAAGTTTGATTTACAATTGTTCATTATTCAAATATCATTTACAACCAAGAATTATTTTTGCTGAATTTAACAATGAAACTGCTTTTAGCCATTAAGTCAGTCATTTTATTGGAAGACATAGACATGGGTTTTTTTGTTTTGTTTTGTGTTTTAATTTGAGAGGCAAAAAGACAGAAAGAGAAGGGGTATTCACCCTCTGGTTCACTGCTCAAATGTCCACAATGTCCAGAGATGAGGAGCAGTGAACCCAATCATTTGAGCTATCACACTGCTGCCTCTCAGAGGCCAGAACTGGGAATCACACCCATTAACTCCATTGTGAGACATCGGCATTTTAACCACAGGCTAAATGCTGTCTTCCAGACATGCTTTTTCATCAGTCATTTGAAAATGAAAGTTAAGTCAGACCTGAAATCTAAGATTTTGGAGCCCTCAGGCATGTATAGGCAAGGTTATGCATGAGAGTTATTTAGGTGCTCAAGAGTCTGAAATATAGAGAATAGAAGAGACCAACATCTGTGACAGGATGTCAACATTTGGGAGATGTGTTGTGCTCCATTAAGAGACTGAGAAAGACAAGTGAACAGATAGCACTAGCACCAAGGGAGAATGCTATTCTAGATGCTAAGGAGAAAAATATTTAAAAATAAATTTATTTCTTAAAGATTTACTTATTTGAAATGCAGAGTGAGGGGGAGAGATCCATCTCCCATCTGCTGGCTTACTCTCCAAATGGTCACATTGGCTGGGGCTGGGTCAGGCCAGACCCAGGAGCTGGAACTCCATCCAGGTTTTCCATGTGGATGGCAGGGACTCAATGACTTGGATCATCTGCTTCTTTCCAGATGCATTAGCAGGAAGCTGGATGGGAAATGTAGCACCTGAGACTCAAGATGGTGATCATATGGGATGCCAGCATCACTGGTGAGAGATTAACCTATTGTATCACAGTACCAGCTAGGGAAAACAATTCAAAATGCCAGAGAAATATAACTATCAAAGAAATGTCAAATAAAATGCCAGTGATTGCATTATGGTGCAGTGGGTTAAGCTACCACTTGGGATGCCTACAACACATATCAGAATGCCTGGGACTGAACCCTGCTTCTGCTTCTGACCCAGCTTCCTATTAATGTGCATGGGTGGCACCAGATGATGGCCCAAGTACTTAGGTCTCTAACACCCATGTGGGAGATCTGGATGGAATTCCTGGTTCCTTACTTCAGCCTGACCCAACCCCACCTGTTCTGGGCATTCAGTGAGTGAATCATCAGATGAACCACCCCCAACCCCAGGTTGCACTCACACTCTCTCTCCTTTTCCTCTACCTCTCTCCCTCCCCTTCCTTTCCTCTCTCCTTCCTTCCATTTATCTCCCTCCCTGTCACTCTGCCTTCAAATAAACAATAGGCTAATCCTCTGCCTGCGGTGCCAGCACTCTGGGTTCTAGTCCTGGTTGGGATGCTGGATTCTGTCCCAGTTGCCCCTCTTCCAGGCCAGCTCTCTGCTGTGGCCCAGGAGTGCAGTGGAGGGTGGCCCAAGTCCTTGGGCCCTGCACCCACATGGGAGACAAGGAGAAGCACCTGGTTCCTGGCTTCGGATCAGCATGGTACACAGGCCACAGTGGTCATTGGGGGGTGAACCAATGGAAAAGGAAGATCTTTGTCTCTCTCACTGTCCACTCTGCCTGTCAAAACAATGTTAACAGGCCATTGGATTTATGATATCCATAATCATCTGACTAAAGATTTGTATTTTATTCTTCATGAAATATGAATATTTTGTTTTCTTAACCACTTTTGTACATGAGAGTAACAACATAAAAACTGTTCTCCAAGAAGTTTGATCTAATCACTTCACATAGGATAGACTGAAATGAGAAGAAATTGCAAGACAGAATACAGTTGTGCAGATAAGAAATGAAAATCAAACTACAGTGATATCATTAGGGACAAAATGAGGAAGGAAATACAATCAATGTTTTGGCAAGAAATGCAAATATATTATTTATAGAAAATAATAAAAATATATGACTTGTTTTCAAAAACTTGTGAATTGAATTAAAGGATCTTTTCTTTATACAACAAATTTTAAAATCCATACATGTAAACAGTTCTCAAAAATGTCATGGAAAATGCATATTATGCAAAAATGGTACATAGAATACAAAATATTTTTTAAAAATCTATTTATGTGAACAGCAATTATACTGGCAGTTGGCAGGGAGAAGATACAGAAATTCCATTTATTGTTTCACTTCCAAAATGGCCAGAATAGCCCAGTCTGATCAGGATGAAGCTGGGGACCAGAATTCCATCTGAGTCTCCCACATGAGTGGCAGTGGCTCTAGCAGTTGAAACCTCTTCCTCTGCCTTCTCAGGTACACTAACAGGAAGCTGGATTAGAAGTGGAGCAGCTGGGACTCCAACTGTACTCTGATGTGAAATGCCAACATCACATGGTTAACCTACTGCAATTAACAGTAAAACTTGTCTTCAAACAGTACTTTATACTTTCTGTGTCTGTGTGGGTGCAAACTGTTGAAGTATTTTCTTAGTATAGAGTTGAGCTCTGTATATAAAGATAATTAAAAATGAATATTAATGAAGAATGGGATGGGAGAGGGAGTAGGAGGTGGGGCAGTTTGGGAGTGGGAAGGTGGGAATGGAGGGAAGAATTGTTAAATTACAGAAGTTGTACCTATGAAATTTATATTTATTAAATAAAAAGCTTTCTAAAAATCTATACTAATAAGAATTATTATAATAAACTAATAAACTTAATAAATGGTGTAAAAATTCTTGAACACTTAGAAGACCTATTGCAATCCAAGTGCCAGAAGTGCTGGTATCAGGGATGCCTTGGTAAAGAAGTAGGGAACTGGGCAGGTCACTCAAGGGAGTTTTATGCACAAGCCAGGCAGCAATGTTTTAGCATTGAAGAAAAAAGGGTTAGTTTGAAAATTACATATTAACTTCCAACCGGGAAATCAGTAATTAAGTCAAGGTGGAGTTAGTCATTTTTTAAGCATTTATTTTACTTAGTTGAAAGTTGAGAGAGGGAGGGGGAGTGAGGGAGGGAGGGAAGGAAGGAGGGAGAGAGAGAGATTGATCGATCTTCCATTCTGCTGGTTCACTCCCCAAATGACTGCAACAGCCAGAGCTAAGCTCATCCAAAGTCAGGAGCCAGGAGCTTCTTCTGGGTCTCCCATGTGGGTGCAGGGGGCCAAGGAGTTGGGCCATCTTCTACTGCTTTCTTAGGACATAGCAGAGAGCTGGATCAGAAGAGGAGCAGCCGAGACTGGAACTGGCACCCATATGGGATGCCTGCACTTCAGGCTGGGGCTTTAACCCACTGCGGCACAGCGCTGGCCCCAGAGTTAGTCATTTAAACAGGCATGTAGTCAAATCAGTAATGGCAACCTCTTCATTTCCAAACACAGAAATTATTTTAAATGGCTTTAGAGATGCACTTATCTAATACTGTGGGTGAGTCCCCAGTGGTAACAAGTTGTAATGACCACAGGCCAGTACTCCCTGAGGCAGCATGGAGACTGCAGGAGAAGAATGCAAAACACTCGAACCAGCGAGCCCTAGATAAAAGTGTGTGTGCAGCTAATGCAAGACTCACAATCTTTAGATGACAGACCCATGTTTCACAACCAGAAAGAGAATAAAACTACCTGAGAAGAAGAAGAGAGATAGGAACAGGCACAGAACCTTGGGATTCTAGGGTGTAGCTCCTTTGGCCCTCTATGGTTACCTTCCCTTAACACATAGGCAGAGCCTGAAGCCTTATGATACCCATACCCTCACCCCCCATAAAAAAAAGTTAGGGAGCTGGCACTGTGGCATAGCAGGCTAACTCTCCATCTGTGGCACCAGCATTGCGTATGGGTGCCAGTCCAAGTCCCAGCTGCCCCTCTCCTATGTGGCTCTCTGCTATAGCCTGGGAAAACAGTGGAAGATGGCCCAAGTGCTTGGGCCCCAGCACCCCCATGAGAGGCCTGAATGAAACTCCTGGCTCCTGGCTTTGGATGGGCACAGTTCCAGCCACTGCAGCCATTTGGGGAGTGAACCAGCAGATGGAAGATCTCCTCTGTCTACCTCTCTCTGTCTGTGGATCTACCTCTCAAAAAATGAATAAAATCTTTTAAAAAAGAAAAAGTCAGAGGGGCCCATGGAGAAGTGGTACATCCTGGATGAGTCCTTGGAGAAGAGGGTAGAGCAAGCCCAGAACTCACCCAGAAGTGCCTGGGGACAGTGTTTCCACTACTACATTTTAATGGGGACAGCAGCCACCTGACCACCCCCCCCCCCACTACGCACACACACACTGCAGAGGCTAATTGGTGAATCCTTCCAGACACCAAGGATTGGGCTGGTAGAGCTGCAGCTGAGAGAACAGGTCCCACTCACAGATGGGGACAGGCCACCCCCCACCAAACACAGGTCAGGTCAGAAGCCTCTGACCAGCTGGGGGCTTTCTTCCCAACCTCATGGCCTGGGATGGATGCACTGAGGAGTTGACTTTGTAGCAAACCTAGGAGTTTGACTTGAGATACTGGACAGCCCATTGTGATCCCCAAGTCTAACATAGTTGTGGGCAATACCAACAGAGGTATCGAAGGCTGGGGGAGGTGACAGGCATGCTCTGCTGCAGACCTGTGACATAGGAGCAGGGACTCCAGGCCAGGGAAAGCAGTCCCTGAGGTTCCCAGCCTTCCCTCTCTCCTCAGTGACCACTCCCCAGGCCACCTCTTCTCTGTGGCCACAGACAGTTTTGAAAGCAGTATCCTGGGGCAGGGGCATTTAGCCATTACTGAAGGGTACTGCAAGGGCAGGGAGGGAAGGGTGCAGAGCATATCTCTGAGTGTTTAGTCCAGAGGGAGCATTCCTCCTAAAACGTTATAGAACTGTCTGCCCCAAGCAGCCCTGCCATGTACCCATGGCTTTGATGGTAGTTTGTTAATGTCTCATTCAGAACATACTTCCAGCCATTGCTATTGGACAAGAGATGGTTGGTGAGAAAATTCTTCCTAGACTTTTTAAAGATTTATTTATTTGAAAGGCAGAGTGACAGAGAACAAGGAGAGATCGTCCATTTACTGGGTCATTCCCCAAATGTCTGCAAAGCCAGGGCTCAGCCAAGTTGAGGGTAGGAACTCCATGCTGGTCTCCCACATGAGTGGTAGGAACCCACATACTTAGGCCATCACCTGTTGCCTCCCTGGTGGGGACAGGGACAGGGTATGTCACCCATATTCTGGAGCCAGCCCAGCCCTCACCTGGTGGAGTCTGCAGAATTCAGGAGCTCCCCATGGGCGAGTCCAAGTTGAGGGACCAGGACAGTCAGTCCTAGCAGGATCCACCCATTCCACCTCTCCCTTCTCAGACACTGGGCCCTAAGCTCTCCACATTTCCTGCTTCTCAAGTCTCCAGCTCCCTCTTTGCAGAGGGGAGAAAGCTGAGCCACCACAGTGACACTTTGCCCAGTGCAGCCTGGAAGAGACTGTAATATGACAATCTCACAACATCACGTGGTTGCCCCTCCCCCGAAGGGTGCCTGGTTGGACAGTTTGCAAAGTGGGTGGGCATGGATGATGTCATAAAGCAGTAGCTAATCAGTATGCTCCCTGGCATAGTGGGTGTGGGGGACTGTTGCCAGGTGAGGGGAGTGAGGAACTGGGCTGGGGTCCGCAGCCGCAGCCTCTACTGCTGGATTCCCCAGCGGCGGGGTCACCTCCATGTTCCTGTGCAGCCCTGGTGATCTGAAGCCACACTCACTTGGGTGAGATAGAATTTCCTGACCTACTGGCACTTCATTGACTTCTGGGCCTTTGCCTTCTCCATGTTGTGGAGTCTTTTCTCTGTTGTGTTGCTAGTGTGCATACCTGTGTGTTTAATATGCATTTGACTAATGTTGAAGATATTACATAATTTAAATTCCTCTTGTAGATACGTGTTTGCTAGTTTGCCTTTTGTCCTTTAATGTTTTCTGTTTGTTTCTTGCTGTGACTTATAATGAATGTCTCCCTGGTAGTCTTGCTAAATTCACTTACTGGTGCACCTGGATCCTGGCTCCTGCCATCGGATCAGCGCGGTGCGCCGGCTACAGCGGCGGCCATTGGAGGGTGAACCAACCGCAAAGGAAGACCTTTCTCTCTCTGTCTCTCTCTCTCACTGTCCACTCTGCCTGTCAAAAATTAAAAAAAAAAAAAATTCACTTACTGGTTGTATTTGGCTTGGGGTTAGAGTGGATTGTCTCGCCATATAATGGTGTCTTCCACATATATTGAGTTTTATTGCTTAAAAGTTGATATTCAAACTTTATGTTTCTTTTCTGTTAATTTCCTGACCACTCCTCCAGTACAGTGCTGAAGAGATGGGGAGAGAAGGCAGTCACGTCTGGGTCTGTTCCCAGGAGAAAGCTTTCACTGGCCCTGTATTAAGTAGTGTGCTGTGCTCCATTTTAGACTATCTTGATCACATGAAGGAAGTCACTGTGTTTTCCTGTTCTGCTATAAATTGATTTACTTTCTGATTGGATATTGAATTTTATCAAATGCTTTTTATTATTTAAGTGGTCATGTAATTTCCTCGTATTTTTCACCTACCTGGATGATTTATAGGGTTTGTTTGAGAATGCTAAAAATCTTCAGTTTTTAGTGTAGCTCATTTGTTATTGATCTATTATGCTTTCCTATATGATTGAACTCATATAATCATATTTTGCTCAGATATATGTACCACAGTTTATGAATACCCTGGTCTCATTTGCATCATATGTGTAACACTAGCTTCCCAAAACAGATTCAAAAACATTCTGTGTATGTCCACTTGGAACAAGTCAGGGAAATTCAGTGTTTTTCTATCTATTTATTTATTTATTTATTTATCTTTTAGAAGTGTATAATGTTCCATAAGTCTGGGCCCAGATTTTTCCTTGTGGAACATTTTTCTTGATCGGTTGGTTTGGATTTCCAAAAATTTGTTCAACTTATTAAATTATATAGGAATTTTCCTATTTCATCTTATATTTGTGTTTTTAAAAATTGGATTTCAAAAAAATATAGCAGATTTTTAACTCTGGAGTCAATTTTTAAATAATTTTCTAGTTTTTAAGGTAAATAATTTCATGTATTTCATAAATACAGATTTAGGAGCATAGTGCTACTTCCCACCCTATCCTCCTTCCTGCTTCCTGTCATATGAGGAATCTCCACACTGTTTTCCACCAACAGTGTATTAGGGTACTCCCCCCACAATCTCCACCAGCATCTATTGTTTTTTGGTTGCTCTATGAAGCTGTTCTAACTGGGGTGAGGTAAAAACCTCAGTGTGGTTTTTATTTTCAGTTCCCTGATGGCTAGTGATCATAATCCTTTATTCATGTGTCTCTTTGGCAATTTGAATTTCATCTCTTGATAAAAAATCTGTTTGAATCCTTTGAACCATTTCTATTTATTTATTTGACAGGCAGAGTGGACAGTGAGAGAGAGAGAGAGACAGAGAGAAAGGTCTTCCTTTACCGTTGGTTCACCCCCCCAATGGCCGCTGTGGCTGGTGCACTGCACTGATCCGAAGTCAGGAGCGAGGTGCTTCTCCTGGTCTCCCATGTGGGTGCAGGGCCCAAGCACTTGGGCCATCCTCCACTGTACTCCCGGGCCACAGCAGAGAGCTGGCCTGGAAGAGAAGCGACAGGGACAGAATCCGGTGCCCTGACCAGGACTAGAACCCGGTGTGCCGGTGCCGCAGGTGGAGGATTAGCCTATTGAGCCACGGCGCCAGCCTTGAACCATTTTTTAAGTGGATTGTTTATTTTGTGGTTGTTGTTGCATTTCTTTATCAGTTACATAGTTTGGAAATATTTTCTCCCATTCTGTTAGTTGCCTCTTTGGAGTCAAACTTTTATTCATAAGAATTTCACAAAACCTTAATATCTTGGTGAGTTCTATGAGCCCTTTAAAGAATAGCACTGTTTTCATTTCTTAAATGGCCCTGACCTCAGCCCCCAGACCCCAGACCCTCAGCCAGCGCCCCCTCCTCAGTGCCAGCCTGGTGCCCACGAGCCCCCCGCCTGACTGCTGATTCATGGCAGAGCCTCCCGGGGTCCGACCATGGCTGCCCCCGTGTGCCCGGCCCACAGTTCCAGCCTGGGCAGCAGCCTGGCAGTGGGCAGGGGAGACTGAGGCTGGCGGCGGCCGGTGCCTGTCCTGGCCCCGCACATCCTCGCTCTCGCCTCCTTCATGGGACTCCCCCCACCCCACGGAAGGGACAAAACCACGGAAGTGGTTCTCACGGCCACGCCACCAGCAGTTCCAGTTTTCCCACCTGGACCCAGCCAGCCCAGTGTAGACACTGCTCCTGTAGAGGCCTCGGCCCCGCTGGCCTCCCATGCTTCCGGAGACAGGGACCTCAGCCCTGCACAGCGAAGCCAGGTACCAGGGCAGCCACACACCGCACTGTGCTGGGGGTCTGGTGGCGGGGTGACGCAGCTCCAGGCTTCTGCCGAGGGCTGGGGAGGGGTAGACACACAGGTGCCCCCAGGCCGCACCTCTGCAGGAAATGCCCCCCGCTGACAATGTGCCTCCTGGGCTCCCTGGGGGAGGCATAACCCCCCTGAACGGGAGCCTGGGCCTCTGCTGTGGGCACCCCCCAACTCTGCTCCAGCTGCACTGGCCTCCTGGCTCCATGCTGGCCCAGGGCCTTTACCCAGGCCCTGCCCTCAGCCCCCTTTTCTCTCTGCCCATTTCATCAACTGCCAGGTCTTAACTCTGAGGCTACCCAGGCCCACACGGGCCCCGGCCACCCCCACCTGTCCTTCTCTTGAGCACCTGAGATGGGGCCGGGATACAGTAGGTGCATGATAAATGCTGGCCAAGGGGAGACCGAAAGCTGAAGCTGACCCTGAACTCAGCACCAGGGACCGGAGACCCCCCACCCCTGCCCGGCAGCTGCAGGGGACAGGGCCCTGGTGCCAAGGCCATGAGACCCAGGCCGCTTCCCAGAGTGGGAGGAGACCTGGCCCTGGGCCTCCGGCTCTGAATCCCCAGGTAGAGGCCCCGGGCTTCTTCCCACCCCATGTCGGGCCTGGAATCTCTCCCTCCCCCATTGGCGGGGGTCACAGCCCCGAGGGCTGTGGCCTGGCCCTCCAGAAGCTTCCAGAAGGGCGCCCAAGCTTAGCGGAGCTGCCCCATCCCTGCCCTACGCGTCCACCCCAGGCCCTGCCTGGAACCCCCGGGGCCACCTGCCCACAGACCCACACCCCTACACCCTCAGGCCACAGGGGCCCAGCCGAGCTGGCCACACAGCCCCGGGGCCACGATGCTGGCCCACGTGGGCCCGGCGCCCACTCACCATCCACCACATCTTGGCTGTCATGTCCTAGCCCAGCTGCCACTTTACCGCGTCCTCGCCGGCCTTGCTGGGCACCTGGGCGCCACTGACCCTACCCCCGCCCCGCCGCGGGCTTGGAGCGCAGGACCCCCATGGACTGGGACCATTGGAGCTGGAGGGGGAGAGGAAGAGAGATGGAGAGGGCAGCTGCGATGGGAGCTCAGAGGAGTGGCCACCCATGGCACCCTGCTGCAGGGGCAACCACAGCTCTGATTGGGAACAGACCCCCGCCCCCGCCCCTGCCCCAGGAGGAGCAGCTGCTCCCAGCCCCGCCTCCTGCTCCTCAGCTCCTGTGCCAGGCCTGGCACACAGGGCCCACTGAGCAGCGGGACCCCTCCCACCACCTCCCCGGGCCCCTTCCTGGAGCCCAAGGGCCAGGGCCGCAGCCAGGGAGGGAGCGTCCTTCATGCAGGGAGGAGGGTCCAGGGCCCCAGGCCGCGGGCGCTGGGAAGGCCGTGCACCCATGGGGCGCCAAGGGTGCGCCCAGCCTGCAGGGAAGGACCTCAGGGGACCCCGGGCGCTCTGGGGCGGCCACGGGGCTTGGGGGGAGGGGCTGGGGGCCGGAGGGCCCCCCCTACTCCAATGCCCACCCCAGGACGCGTCTCCCCCAGGACGGGCACCTCCTCCCTCTCAGGCCTGGGGCTCCAGAGCTCGCCCGGGGGCCCAGCAGGCAGCGGAGGCCTGAGAGGGAGGAGGCGCCTGGCCAGCACCTAGCCCCGCACCTGGCCCTGCTGGTGCCTGCGACCCATTGAGGAGGCCCGGCCCCCCGCCATCATTTGCCTCTGAGCCTCGAGGTCGCTGCGCATGATGACCCCAGGGCTTTGCTGGCCTGGGGAGGCAGGGCCGGGGCGGGAAGAGGACACGGTGGGTGGGAGAGGAAGGGGAGAAAGGCGGAGGCCGCTGCCCACCTCCTCCCTCGGCACATTTTCCTCCCGTGGAGGCCGCGGCCCAGCTGCAGGGCCGGGCAGGGCGAGGACCCCAGCCCAGTGCCTCGCCCGTGCTGCGCTGTACATTCGCTAGGGAGACCGTGAGCATCTCCTAGAGGGGGAGGCGCGGGCGGCCCCCAACTCCGCGGCCTGAAACCCTCGAGGGGCAGAATCCACGAACCGGGCGGAGCCTCCGGGCTGCGCTCAGGGCCCGGGGTTCGAACAGCGCCCGGACCGAACGCGGGCCCAGAGCAGAGCGCAGGGCGAGTGGAGGTTTGATTAAAGAGGCAATGGCTCCAGGAGCCTGCAGGGCCGCATCCCACGTGGGTGCGGGTTCGAGTCTCGGCTGCTCCCTTTCCGATCCAGCTCTGCTGTTGCCTGGCAGAACAATGTAGGATGGCCCGGGTCCTTGGGCCCCTATGCCTGCGTGGGAGACCGGATGGAGCTCCTGGCTCCTGATCTGCGCGGCCATCTAGGGAGTGACCCGGCGGGTGGAAGACCTCTCTCTCTGTCTCTGTCTGTTTCTCTCTCTCTTTCTCTCAATTACCACTTTCAAATCAATCACTTTAAAAAGTCAGATCATGTCAGCGTGGTGTGCCAGCCGCAGTGCACCAGCCGCGGCGGCCATTGAAGGGTGAACCAATGGCAAAGGAAGACCTTTCTCTCTGTCTCTCTCTCTCACTGTCCACTCTGCCTGTCAAAAAAATAAATAAATAAAAATTAAAAAAAAAAAACTCTTTTAAAAGTCAGATCATGGCCAACAATTCCCAGCCACAGATCCCAGAAGTCGCGGAAACTCAGCAGAGGCCGGAGAGAAACTTCTGGGGGTAGGGGGGAGGTGGAGAGGCCGTGGGGGGCACTTAGTAGGGGGAGAGGCTGCCCTGGGACCCCAGCTCCCTCCCAACCAGGGCCCCACCCGGACCGGGAGCCTGACCACAGCAGGCAGGACAGGACAGGGCAGGGGCGGGGTGGGGGCAGGTGGGCAGCGAGCGGGGACAGGGGGTTCCTCCCCACCCTGCCTCCGGCTGAGGGCTTCTCCGGGGAGGGCAGCACCGGTGGTGTTGTGCGGGGATTGGCTTCCTTGGCACTCAGGCGGGCGTGGGGCTGGAGCCGATGTGGCCAGGGCCCAGCAGCTGGCCTCTCTCTCCCTGGCTCAGGACACTCTGAATGGCGGCCCCTGGTGACCACAGCCCTGCAGCCGGCTCTGCTCAGCCTCAGCCGGGGCACAGACACCTGGCCCTTTAAGGAAATGCTGCGGGGGTAGCTAGAAGTCAAACTGGCACTCATGATGTTGGGATTATGGATGGTGGTTTAACCTGCTATACCGTGATGATGGCCTTTTATCCTGCCCTCTTGCTAGGTGACAGACATTGTGGTTCTGCCAGGCACACTTACTACAGTGGGAACTAAGTTCTCTTCACTTACACTGTCAACATCTATTTCCCAAAGTATCCTTAGCAGGGATTAATCTGAAGCATCACAAAGGATATTTTTTTCATTTAAAAATGTTATTTTGATAATATATTAACAAGTAATGACTCCCCTATGTAATCCCACTTAGATTTCTCCTTTTCTCCTCAGATTCTAGAATTTTCAGAGTAGCTATTAGTTTTGCTGATGGAATGACTGAAATGATCTGAAAGGAAAACAATACAGTGTTCTATTGGAGCGACATCATTGTGACATCTTTTTTAAAAGACTTATTTATTTATTTGAAAATCAGAGATACAAGGAGAGGGGAGGCAGAGAGGGAGAGCGAGGTCTTCCATCCACTGATCCATTCCCCAATTGGCTATAAAGGATTGGAGCTGCACTGATCCGAAGCCAGGAGCCAGGAGCTTCTTCCAGGTCTCTTGTGTGTGCAGGGGCTCAAGAACATGGGCCATCCACAACTGCTTTTGTGTCACTTGAACACTCTCTACATCCACTGTTTTGTTATCACATATATGGCTTTGCTAGAACTTTCTCTACTGGATGATACTGAGGCAGGGGAGAAAATGAGAAAGTGATAAGCAAAAATTTCCCTTTACCATTACAACTCTGATGGACACTGCTGCCCTGCAGCATCCAAACCGACCTAGTGTTCCACTTCCTGTATTTCCTAAGGTTCCTAGCATTAAATAAAACCAACCACACTGTTTTACTGCTAGATTCTGAAAATTGATGATGGTAACTGCCAGGATTTTTTTTAATCAATTATTTGTTTATTCTATAAGACGATTTATTGGGCCCAACAATTAGTTTAAAATATAGTGAATCCCTGCTCTCTTTTCTTTGCTCCCCCATCATCCAAGGGAGTAAATGCAAATCTGTGTCTTGAAGTCATTTGCAAAGATGCTCTTTTCATCCAATGCAAACTTGAACCTCCAGTGTACAGCTGGACTCTGACATACTCATAGTATATGTCCACAATTGGGAAGGAAGAAAGTCATCCTACCAGCACCTCACAGGTGCACTCTGCAAGCTCAAGGTGACAGCATATAGTTGCTCTGTGGTGATGTGATGCTATCCAGCACTATCAAAATTTCTTGAAAAGCATACACGGCTAATTTTCTCATTGTGTTGGGGACACATAATGACATAGGGATTTGCCTCACATACAATAAAATTTATGTTAACTAATGTTTGACATGACATACTCAGTGTTTCCTCTATAATCTCATTCCCAATACACTGGAGAAGTGATTCCTCTGTGAATATTTGCAAGGAAACTATGTATTTGTATTAATTATATCACTTTCATTTATGATATTTTCTGCTCCATCATTTACCAAATAGAGAATAAAGTCTGAGGTTTCTATAGCAGCATTTTGACATATTTGATACAATTGTACTTGGACAATAGACTTTCTTAAGAAACATTTTAGAAAGGTTTTAATGGGATTTTTAAAGAGTTAGAAATACGTAACTAGTCCTGTCAATTGTTTTATCATCATTCATTCAATGCTCACTGCATGGACATAAGGGTAAGTGCCAAATCATACCATTGAAAAAACTTTTGCTGTATTTATTTTGTACTTTTTTATTATGATTAGCTGAAAGTTGCATAGAATTAGCTGATTTCTGGGTCAAGAAACCAAGCCATTCATACATTTCTTGATGCCCCTCTTCCAGTCCAGCTCTCTGCTGTGGCCCAGGAGTGCAGTGGAGGATGGCCCAAGTCCTTGGGCCCTGCACCCACATGGGAGACCAGGAGAAGCACCTGGCTCCTGGCTTTGGAGGTGAACCAACAGTAAAGGAAGACCTTTCTCTCTGTCTCTCTCTCACTGTCCACTCTGCCTGTCAAAAACAAACAAACAAATAAATTTATAATATTTTTCCTGGCATTTCTTTTTTAAAATGCCATGGTAAAACCATGCTTCCCATTTACATTCTTATATCAGTATTTAGAAATGAATAAAATATAAAATATAATTACTCTTCTATTAAAATTGAAGCACAAGATAAAGGGTGGACAGTATGCTTTCCCATAAAACCCTCTCTTGGATTTTCTTCTTATACCTTGACCTCATTGAATTGACTACTGAAGAACTTGACTTTTGTTTATGTTCTTGCTTTGTTCCCCTGGCTACAAACTGTAACATAGTGGTTTCAGTTAAGCTTTTGATAATGTCATCAAATCAAAAGCTGTCATTGATGTGTGACTTAGTTAAATCATGTTTCCATCTCTAATTTCCATCTCTGCTGATGTTGGTCACTCAGATGCCTTATCTATTTGACTCTAGTGGCTCCAGGCTTTCATAGGGCTCCTGTTTTTCCAGGCATAAAGAGTCAGTAAGTTCCATCTTCCAAACCCTTTGAGATACTATGGTTTACTGAATAAGATCTGGATGGCAATACCTTCAAAATCTATACAATTCACTTGGAAGATGCCTTTAACTTGCTGTGGTTTCAGTAGTCGTCTGTGGCTGTTGAAGTCAGATGCTATTTTATACTTCCTTTGAATTATGTTTGATTTTATAAAGCAATATGTAAAGGATACTGTGCTATCAAAGAAAATCCATTGCTGAATGAGGAGAATCTCTGACCCAAAGCTTCAGTTTAATAAGCTACACAGTTAAGAAAATAGGTAAATGCTGCCTGCATAGTAGACTCCCTGACATGATACAATAGGTTACAGGAAGGCCCCAGTTAAACCAAGCTTAGGAGTGTGCTGGCCTGCGGCATAATGAACTGGGTTTTCCTGAAACAGAGAGTGGGAATGCGGGGGACAAGGAGGCAAAGAATGGAGCCAAGACAAGTCCTGATCAAGGCTCCTTTATTGAACAAATCCAGTAGTATTTAAACATGACCAGTTACTTACAAGAAGGAGCACAAAAGATTTACATATCAAAAAATGCTTTTAAGGTTACAATAAAACACTTAGGTGATAAATGCAGGTTTCAGGTGTGACTGATTATCTATATTATCTCTTGTGAGAGGTTTAGGTTCTTCCTGCCTCTTCCTGGAATCTCCCTAGCCCAATTATCTGTGCCAGGAAGTCTCCATTCATATGTTTAAGTGTAAACAAAGGGACTGACTACCTGTGGCTGCCCACAAGGAGACAGTAAATGGCCTTCTGTATGATTCAAGATGATTAATATGGAACTATTTCACATTGTGTACACATATATATTTGTTGGTATCTTCTGTCCATCTTAGAGAAAAGCTGATATTCAGTCAGTACCCATTGACTAGCCTCTCCTTTGAGTAGTTGAGCTTCTGGTTAGTATGATTGCTACCATACTAGTTATGAAATACATTTCCACTTGGTATACATGCCAAATTACATGCATGCTCAAATACCCAACATAAAATATTAGAGTTTTTGCAAATGATCTATGCACATCCTCTTGCATACTTTAAGTAATCTCTAAATATATTATGGTGTAGAATACCATGTAAATTCTTTGTAAATACTTTTCAAACTGTATTGTTCATGACATACTGACAAGATGAAAAAAATCTGTATCTATTCAAAACAGATGTAACCACTGCAGGCCTAACTAAATATTACATGTTATTAACAGTGCAACTTAATTTATGTGAATATCTGTTCTTTGTGGATGATTGAAGTAAATGATGGCCTTCATAAATATCTATGTATGTATGAACTCTGGGATAATTCACATTTTATACCTAAATAAACTTTATAGTTCTCTGGTTCATTTGTATGTTTTTAATTTCAGCTACAGATTAAAATTCTATGAAGTCACATATGATTGAAAGTAGAAGATACTATTTAAAGGTGAAAATGCTACTATAATGTCATTTTCATGAACTGTTGAAAAAGTTTCAAGATTTGGAAATATTTTGAGCACCACTTAAATTTGAGAGTAGTTTACATAAGCACTTTCTGTGAGGTTATTTTTGAAATTTTTTTCATGTTTTGATGAATTTTAAAAACAGGATACAAATATCATTTCAGAGTTTTCTTCCAAGGATGCATAGGTATTTAATGCTCTGTGAAGTTCATTGGATCTAAGTTCTAACCTCAAATATCATTTCAGTCCTAAGTGCTGCCAAATTTTTCAGTTCCATCATAAATCATCCTAGGATGAGGGTTACAAATAAATTGTTTGGTTAATATAGTATCTTCTGTTTTTTACTGTCTTTTAATTTTAAGACCTTCTAGCAATTGTTTCTTCCCCAAATTCATTTCAACACACAAAGATACATAAAGGATTCATAGAATTTTTGGTGGTAAACATCATGAAACACATACATGGAATAGCATTAAATTTTAAATTTCTATTTCTCATTATTCTAAGGAAGATTAAGATAAAATTACACTGGTGCCACAGCTCACTAGGCTAATTCTCTGCCTGTGGCACCAGCACCCTGGGTTCTAGTCCCGATTAGGGCACTGGATTCTGTCCTGGTTGCTCCTCTTCCAGTCCAGTTCTCTGCTGTGGCCCAGGAGTGCAGTGGAGGATGGCCCAAGTCCTTGGATCCTGCACCTTTGGGCCCTGCACCTGGCTCCTGGCTTTGGATCAGTGGTGTGTGCTGGCTGCAGCACACTGGCCGTAGTGGCCATTTGGGGGGTGAACCATCGGAAGGAAGACCTTTCTTTCTGTCTCTCTGTCTAACTCTGCCCATCCAAAAAAATAAATAAATAAAATTACACCATTTTAGCTTCATAAAATCTTATCTAAAGCTTATAAGACATAGACACACAATCATTTTTGTATTAATTATCAGAGTTAGACGTGATAGTTTTCATCATGTTGCTTAAATCTTTAATTTCACTTAGACAGTTCTTTTAATTGTGTTCATTTAATTGACAGAGAGAATGAAATATTGCTATTCACAATAGCTACAAAAGTTACACATCTTGGAATAAATTTAACAAAGGATCTCATAGTCCTCTATGAAGAAAATTACAAACATTAAGGAAAGCAGAAGACATAAAAATGGAAAAATCAGCCATGTTTATAGATTGGAAGAATCAATATTATCAGATCTTATAGAAGAAACACAATTCACTTATTAATAAAATATATGTGATGCTTAGATATATCTACCTATATCTATATGTAGTCTTAATCCATGACTTTAATCAAATACAGATAAAATGTATTCAAAATATATTTACATTGACATGTAATATATAGTTAGGCCTACAATGGTTGCATCTGTATTGAACAGACACAAAGTTTTCTGTCTCATGATTATGACATAAAAGATGAAGTATGACAAATACTAATAATTAATATTGCCTAAGTTACTCATGGTATTTTAGAGATTATTTGATAGTCAGGAGGTTGCACATATACTTTAAGCAAATACCATGCCATTTACTATCAAGTACTAGGGTATCCATGGAGTTTGGTGGCCCCAGTATCCTGGAACAAGTAATCCACAAAAATCAAAGAGAAATATTAGCTAGCAGCAAGCATTCTAACTATAAGCTCAACTACTCAAAATAGAGGCCATTCAATATGAACTGACTGAATGTCAGCATTGCTCTCTGATAAACATTCCAATAGTTAGGTGACATAAATGTACACAACAAAAAATTGCTCCATATTAATTTTCTTTAATTATACAAGATGCATTTTATTGGCTCCCAAGTTTGTGTTAAGGGGTCAATCCTGTGACCTAATGTGCTCCTTAATTGTATCATATTACTTATACCACTATGCGGTAAGTGCCCATTTTCTTACATGTGCACCTTATTTGACTGAAGGTTAGAGTCAGAGACTCTTTTCATTTAGCATTGAATCACCATTTTGAAAACAATTGTTTGCTTTTTTGTCTACCTTTTAAAGCTTTTATTTAATGAATGCAAATTTTATAGGTACAACTTTAGGAAAATAGTGAATTTTCCCCCTATAATCATCCTCCCACCCCCACTCTTGTCCCACCTCCTATTCCCTCTCCTATCTCAATTTTCATTAAGATTCAGTTTTAATTAACTTTATATATAGAAGACCAACTCTATAGTAAGTAAAGATTTCAGCAGTTTGCACCCGCATACTCATACAACATATAAAATACTGTTGGAGAACAGGCTTTGCAGTTAATTCTCATTGTATAACTCATTAAGGGCAGAGGTCTTACATGGGGAGTAAGTTCACAGTGACTTCTGTTTTCAGTGATCACTCAAGACTCTTGAAATGAGCTGACAAGGATATGGAAGACTTTTGTGACCACAAACTCCATCAGTATTTAGACAAGACCATAAACAAAGTGGAAGTTCTTTTCTCCCTTCAGAGAAAAGTACATCCTTCTTTGATGGCCCCTTCTTTCCACTTGAGTATCACTCAAAGAGATCCTTCATTTAGAACATTTTCTGCCACACTGTCTTGGCTTTCCATTCCTGAAATGCTTTCATGGGCTTTTCAGCCACATGTGAATGCCTTAAGGGCTGATTCTGAGATCAGAGTATTACTCAAGGTGATTGTCATTCTGAGTCTGCTGTGTGGACCGCTTCCCATGTTGGATATTCACTCCTTTTTAATTCTGTCTATTATTATTACCAGGCACTTGATGCTATTTATATGATCTCTTTAAAATTTAATCCTATTTATATGTTCACTTTAACACTTAACATGATCACTTTAACAATTAAGATGGCATTTTTACCACCAATTCTAATGGGGTATGGGGTCTCATGACAATTTTGTAAACTGTACCCTTAGAAGTAAGTCTGTAGGAATGTATGCAGAAATATACAGCATTACAGCTACAGATTTCCTCCTCCCTCTCTTATCCCCACTCTTATTTTTCACTGATATTTTCAATTGACTTTATATACATCTGATTAGCTCTATGTTAAGTTAAGAGTTCAACAAATAATACGAAGAATAAAAATCGTTTATTTGAAAGTTGGAACTATACAAAAAGAGAGAGAGAGAGGTATAGAGGGTTCTTCTATCCACTGATTCACTCCCAGATGACTGGAACAATTAAGGCAGGGCCAGATCAAAGCTGGGATCCAAGACAATCTTCCAAGTCGCCCACATTTTAGAAGGGATCCACAAAACTGGCCATCTACTACTGCTTTTCCAAAGCCATTAGTAGGGAGTAGGTTCATAAATAGAGCAGTCAGAACATAGACAAGTGCACATATGGGATAATGGTATTGCAGGCAGTGGTTTTACTCACTACCCTAATATGGTAGATTCTTGAAGCACCTTTCATGTCATAGTATCCTATATATATCATTTTATAAAGTCAGTTATAATTCCAATGTCTTATAAAAAATCTGACTTCAACAGCCACAGATGAACACTGAAATCATTGCAAGTTAAAGTCATTTCTCAAGTGAATTGTAAGGATTTTGAAGGTATTGCTCTCCAAATCTTATTCAGTAAACCACAGAATCTTAGAGGATTATAAAAGATGGGATTTAATGACTCTTCAGACCTGTATAAACAATAGCCCCATGGAAGCCTGAAGTTTACTGGAATCAGTTAAGACATTGTGAGTCACTACTAAGAATATAAATTGATTTTTACACATTTTTCCAGAAAAATTCAGGTACATACATTTTTAGCAAAATATTGAAGAAAAAATTTGTTAAATTATATCTGAGTGGTCAAAATTAGCAGAGATGAAAATTAGATATGGAGGTATGGCTTAACTAAGACACAGATCAATTCCCATTATTGATTTGATGGCATTTTTACAAATTTAAGTACCACTTGTATTCCAATCAATATCTTGGGAATAAAACAAGGATATAAGCATAAGTCAATTTGTTCAAATCCAAATCAATTAGGTCAAGGCATAAGAAGAAAATTCAGAAGAAAAAATTAAGGAAACAACCTTTCCTTCTTTTATTGTGTACCCCAATGTGGTAAAAGAGTAAATGAATTTGTAACAAACCAATTTTTTATATAATTGGAATTTCTAAATGTTGGTGTCCCAATTAAATTAGAAGATATAGTAAAATTAACATAAACATCTTTTTTTTTTTTTGCATTCTAACCCTAGGTTTATTCAACACAGTTCTCCCACTATACACAACAAAGCACTAACACAACAGTTATCTAAAATGCTACAAACTTACAAAACTCAAAACAGGAATTTGATAGTACTTTTATTGTACAGTACTATCAATACAATAAAAGCCAAAAAGAGCAATGTACACATTGCCAAGGTAACCAGCAAGCCCACCATGAGTGGCAGGTGCCAATGGGGGGTTTCTATGATGAACCTGCAGAGCGGGCTCTCAGCTCACTCACCAACGTCAATGAGTGATGGGACCTGGAGAGGGGTGTGAGGAGTATGTGGAGAGACAGAGCCATTTGTGGCCACCCCTCTGGGTCAACAGTAGCTGGTTGTAGGACAGCAGTGCCCAGCAAGGGTGTGAGCAGGCTACAGCCTGGCCCAGGCCACCTGTGGAAGGGTCACTGCAGGTGGAGCTTCATTGTACCAGAAGTCTCGCTTGTCCCTGCTGAAGGGACTCTTGGGAACCAGGAATGGGTGAGCTTTCTGGCTCTGAAACTGGAGGGCATCTTCCCAGGCACAACCCCACACCCTCAAGGCTCTGCAGCCAGAACTCGACCTGCAGAGAAAATGACTCCACTGTGGACACTGAAGCCTGCCTGCATGAGGAATTCCCTTTCCTACGCAGCCTTTTCTGGCTAGAAAAGCGACAGAACTGAGGTGGCTGAGATACAAGTTACAGGGACATGAGTTTCGCTGGGAAGAGTTGGAGCTGGAGCTGCTCCTGTGATGGCGGTGGCCAGGAGAGCAAGATCGCCAGTGCACGGGAGACCTGGCCTCGGGGAGGAGACCTTCTCATGCGTGGGGGGTGACCCGTGCCACATAGGAGGTGACAGAAGCATTCTCCTGGGAGGACTGAATCCCCAAGGGGGCGGCCTGGGCCAGGAGGCCAGCACAGCAGTAGCAGTGATTTCCTGGCCATCAATTTGTGCTCCATTCATGTGCTTCAGGGCCTTCTCAGCCTCCTCAAACCCCACACAGGCATAGCCTTTGGACAGATGGGTGCATCCTGTCGACAGGCATGTCAATCATTTTAATCTTCCCATAGGTGGAAAATATCTCCATGATGTGGTCCTTGGTCATGTTCCTGGTGAGCCTCCCAATGTGCACTTTGGTGGGTTTAGGGGATGGGTTCCGTCTTTTCCTTTGCTTTCCATCTCTTTAAGGTGGTTTGGATTTGGAGCCCAAGTGCCTTCTGTTGTGCCTGCGCCAGGAGGCACTCCAGGAGCCAGAGGAACTGCTGGAGCTGGAGCTGAGGAGTGGCTTGAAGCCGAGGTGGAGCTGGAGCCCTTGCTGGTGCTGGAGCCCAAGCTGGAGCTGCAGCTGGAAGGAGACCTGGTGCTGCTGCTACCGCTGGAAGCACTGCACCGCTTTCACGCCTGGTCCTGGCCGGGGTCCTTCTCACTGGACTCCTTGGTGGCCCTTTTATCTTTAGAGCGGTCCTTAGACTTCTCATCAGAGCAGTCTTTTTATTATTTCCTTTGACTCCTAGCAAGCTCTTCTTTTTCACTCCTGATAAATCCATTCTGCCCTTCTGAGGTGCTCAAAGCAGCAATGGTGGCCTTGCTTTTCTGAACTTCCACTTCTAACTCAATTCTGAGAAACGATCCCTAATTGATTGCAATTTATGCCAAAGAGCAGCACCTTCCCACCACCGCCACCCCCTCCCGCTCTCATGGGCCGCTCAACATAAACATCTTTAAAATGAAATGTCTGTAAGATTTTTCATGTGTTTTTAATTACTTCAAACGCTACATGGAGAAATGAAATATCCATGAGAATATAAAAGTCAAGAAATATATGAATGAGATGATTACCTGTCTGAGAATTCTGCTAATTCAGTGCACCTTTAATCTTAGCATGATAAATAAAAACAATAGAAATGCAACAAAAATCTAATTCAATGTAGAACTACTTGGAAATGATGCTTGAATTACATTCCATACCCTCTCTTAAAATATACAAAAGCTGAATAATAATTATTTTCTTATTGTTATTGCCTATATAAATATCTTACATTCAATTGTCATATAACTGCCACCAGTACATTTAATGTAGTTTTGTGCTATTATTAATAATAATTATTATTAATCACTATATAGCTGGCACTTACCTGAATGGATAGTGACCATGCAATGTATAATAATGGTTAACTAGAAAATTGGTTGAGTCTCTAGTACTCTTATAAGTTCACTCAAATGTTTCCCAAAGAGCTTCACCCTTTATGAAAATTTAATGTAATGTTTATTAATTTAAGTAGTCATCAATGAATAAGTCAAATGGAGTGTTTCATATGAAGTCAAAAGCATCACTTTTATACACATATTACAGAATATTTATGCAGTAACACTTGACTAACTAGAATTTATTGTAGTTGTATTTGAATTTTTAGAAACAAGATCTATTATGGAGTCTTTTCATACACAAATGCCAATATCAACAGTTACATTTTAAATAATCTTCTAATTTCAAAGCAGCAAAAAGCTGGTATTTTGATCATGCAAAGATCAGCAAGTGGATAAATTAGCTCTATTATGATACATCATACATAAAAGCCTGAATTTTACAAATGTCAAACCCCCAAATTACATAGTACTACAAAGTCATGCCACTGTTTTACACTAATTCTACTAAAATAATAAAGTTACATATAGTATCAGAAAATTTCTTACACTATTGGCAGGGCACTCATCCTCCTGATGGGGGACTCCTATGTATTTTTGGAGAGCTTTCCCAGACTTATTTCCAATTTGTGCACTTAATGAAAGGCACAAGACGTTTTACTTTAGAAGTTCTTCATGTTTACATCAAATGGATTGGCCACCCTCAAAAAGATCAGTACTCTGGTTTCTTGATATCAATGTTAAACTTTCAAAAATACAACCTTATCCTATCCAATCCTTCTTGATAATTGAGTGTTCTCTCACTGTCACAATTTTAAGTACAAGAGCTTTTGTGCTTGTGTCTCAAAACTATCAGTTTGACCCTTAATATAAGATAACTGGGTCATTCAAAAAACATACTGAACCACAACCATATGGCTTCAGGAAAATGTTCTGGTTTTGCTCCATCGAAGTGATAGCTAATGTTCATGATATTTCCAAACAATGTGGTTCCTTGGGTCTTTGTATGATCATCTAAATTATCTAAATTTAAATTGAAATGATTTAAATCCAGAAGACTTGCATGTTCTTGACCTTTTAGTTCTTGTTTAGAAGGGGCCAAATTAGCTGATTTGAAGAGAATAATGTTTCTTTTTTCTCATCCATACAGTGGATCCCCTCTCTCACCATTGCTACTTAACATAGTCCTGCTAGTATTAGCCACAGCCACTAGGCAATAAAAAGAGACTAAATTGAAACAAATTAGCAAAGAGGAATCCAAACTACCCCTATTTGATGACATGGTTCTATATATAGAGGATCCAAAAGACTTCACTGAGAGTTTGGTAGAGTGGCAGGATATAAAATCAACACACAAAATTCAATAACCTTTGCATTCAACCACAATACCAGGGCCAGTGCTGTGGCAAACCAGGTAAAGCCACTTTCTGCAGTGCCGGCACCCCCTCTTGGCCCCACTTGAGACCCTGCTGTTCCATTTCTGATCCAGCTCTCTGCTATGCCCTGAAAAAGCAGTAGAAGATGGCCCAAGTCCTTGGGACCCTGCACCCATGTGGGAGACCTGGAAGAAGCTCCTGGCTCCTTCCTTTGGATCAAGGCAACTCTGGCCATTGAGGCCATCTGGGGAGTGAACCAGTGGATGGAAAACCTCTCTCTCTCTCTCTCTCTCTCTCTCTCTCTCTCTCTCTCTCTCTCTCTCTCTCCCCCTCCCTCCCTCTCTCTCCCTGCCTCTCCTCTCTGCAACTGTGACTTTCAAGCAAAATAAATAAATCTTAAAAAATAATGTTTGTGGTCAGCAAGATAACATTTCTTAAAAATACAAACACAATACCATGGATGAGAAACTACTCATAAGATTAACCTCATGCATAACAGACACAAAAAATAAATTATTGGATTGAATTTAACTAAGGATGCCAAAAATCTCTAAGAAGAAAATTACAAAATGCTAAACAAAGAGTAAGAATATATAAAATGGGAAAATCTTTCAAGATTAGAAGATTCAATATTATCAAAATTCTATATGACCAAAATAATTCTAGAGATTCAATGTGATCAGCATCAAAATATCAACAACATTCTTATATAGGAATGTTCTTTCTATACACTATTTGCATAAGGCTTTCTTCATAAAATGATGTTGTGTTTTATAAAATGCTTCTTCTGCATCTATTAAGATCATCTTTTTTATTTTGTTCATCAGTTTGTTAATGTGATATATCACATTTCTTTACTTGAGAATGTTGATTCATCCTTTCATACCAGGGATAAATCCCAATTTGTCTAGGTGAGTGATCTTTCTAATGTGTTTTGGATTAGATTGGCTAATATTTGGATGGAGATTTTTGCATCTATGTCCATCTGGAATATTGATCTATAATTCTCTTTCTCTAGAGTATTTTTTTCTGCCTTAGGAATTAAGGTAATATAGGCTTCATAGAAGGAGTCTGGGATGATTCCTGCCCTTTCACTTGTTTGAAGAACTGGAATTATCTTTTCTTTAAATAGCTGAAAGAATTCCACAGGGAGAATCTGTGGTCCAGGGCTTTACATTTTTGGGAGGGTCTTTATCACTGATTCAATCCTTGTCTAGGATGTTGCTTTGTTTAGGTTTTCTCTGTCTTCTTGACTCAATTTGGTATCTTGTATGTGTTCAGGACTCTTTCCATTTCTTCCGGGTTTCCTGATTTGCTGTCACACAGCTCTATGTAGTAATTTCTGATGATTATTTTTATTTACACAATATCTTTTGTTAATTTTTCTTTTACACCTCTGGTTTTATTGATATGGGCTTTCTCCCTCTTTTTTTGCTTCATTAGCCAATGGTATATCGATTCTGTTTGTTTTCCCAAAAAATAAGCTGTTCATTTTACTGATCTTTTGGAATTTTTGTTTCAATTTTTCTTCTCTAATTTCAATTATTTCTTTGTTCTAGGTTCTTTATATACATGGATAGAGCATTTATTTGGTACCTTTCCAATTTTTTTCATGTAGACAAAAATTTCTATAAACTTCTATCATAATACTTCTTTTGCTGTATCCCATAAGTTTTGATAATTATCATCTTCATTCATTTATAGAAATTTTTTATTTCCCTGTTGATTTCTTCTATGATGCAGTGTTCATTCAGGAGCATGTTGCTCAGTCTCCATGTGTTTCTATATGATCTGGAGATTCTTGAGTTGGGGTTTTTCAGCTTCATTCCATTCTGGTCACAGAAGGTACATGGTATGATTTCACTTTTTTTTTTAATTTGCTGAGACTTGCTTTATGGCCTAGCATATGGTCTATCCTAGATAAAGTTCCATGTAATGATGAGAAGAATATGTATTCTGCTGCTGTGGAGTAAAAAGTTCTGTTGGGGCTGGTGCTGTGGTGCAGCATGTAAAAGCCCTGGCCTGAAGCATTGGCATCCCATATGGGAGCTGGTTCTACCATGGCTGCTCCTCTTTTGATCCAGCTCTCTGTTATGGCCTGGGAAAGCAGTGGAAGATGGCCCAAGTCCTTGGGCCCCTACAACCACGTAGGGGAGCCAGAAGTTCCTGGGTCCTGGCTTCAGATAGGCATTAATCCAGCTGTTGTGGCAATCTGAGGAGTGAACTAGGGGATGGAAGACCCCTCTATATATATCTCTACCTCTCTCTGTCTTTCAAATAAAATAAAACTTTGACATTGTATCAAACTCTTTTTTCAAATGATGTTCCATAACAACATTTTAAATGACTTTATGCAATCAGTAATATAAGAGCAGACATTACTACTAAAATTAATAAGTAGACTAAAAAAAGCCATCAAGACAATAATGTATTGTTGATAAAATATCTTAGATTTCATGAAAGAGATACTTTAAAATGAGATAAAAATATCAAGAAAGCATGCATTTATCTGCATCATTAGAAAATTAACTATATGTTTTGGTGAACATGACCAGAAAAAAACCTTATTTACTGTTTGTTCTCACAGTTTTAGTTACTAAAATTCATTGCACTTACAAAAACATAAAAGTCAACCTGTAAAGTCTAATTATAGCTGTATTTGCTTCTGCACTGGTCACATGCTATTAAATAATTTTTTTTAACTTTTATTTAATGAATGTAAATTTCCAAAAAACAACTTTTGGATTATAGTGGTTTTTCTCCCATAACCACCCTCCCTCCTGTAACCATCCCATCTCCCACTCCCTCTCCCATCCCATTCTTCATCAAGATTCATTTTCAATTATCTTTATATACAAAAGATGAGTTTAGTAGATACTAAGTAAAGATTTCAACAGTTTGCACCCACACAGAAACACAAAGTATAAAGTACTGCTTGAGTACTAGTTATACCATTATTTCACATAGTACAACACATGAAGGACAGAGATCCTACATGGGGAGTAAGTGCACGGTGACTGCTGTTGTTTATTTAACAATTGACACTCTTTATTTTTTCTTTCCAAATCTTCAGAGAAATTTTATTTGCCAGTGATAGAAAAGAACACTGCACAGTGGGCCATGTTCCCAGAAAACCAGAATTAAATTACCATTAACTTCAAATCCAAAGACATGTACATGACCACAGGATATTTCCATCAACAATTAAAATTAAGTGAAGACCAGCCCAATATTTATTCTATACACCTCCCATTCACTGCAATTGAGGATATCTTGGGGATTTTTTTTTAACCAATAACTAGATTCTGTGAATATATAAGATAATCCAAAAGCAAGACAGATTTCTAATGACTGCCAAATGTCTATTTAAAAGCTATTAAGTGAAAAATGAAATGGAGGACACTCACAATAATTCTTGGACTCCTGGAGATCCTAAGACATGCTACAAAAATAGGTCTTTATTCTTAGGAAAATAGTCAGAGCTAGCTTCCTTATGCTATACATAAAATCTTAATATCAGAGGCAGTACAGATAGTACAGATAGTTTTGAACTGATCTCCAAACAAGCACAAATCCACTATGTTTAAAAGAACAGTTAATTTGAGGTTTTTGGCAAAAGACAGTACTTCACACATCTAATCCAAATCAAAGAGCCTGCAGACAGTTTTCAGTGAGATGAAAGGAATGAAATAAATATAAATTATATGGATAAATAAATGTCAGACAATTTAAATAAGCTAACGGAACTAATATTTTTAAACAAAAAAACTAGTCAGGTAACAAGCTTTTGTTTCTCAATGTCAGATTCTAAATGTTTACCAGACTACTGTTAATATCATTAAAAACCTAATCTTTGACCCAGAGTGTTGGTAATACTGATTTGCATTTGTAAAAAGATTGTTTTTCCAACTGCAGGCTTCTGGTACTCAAAGGTATTTTAATGTTACTGAAGGCAGGCTGTGGTGCTAACAGAATTTAAGTCTCAAGTACTTTTTTTAAAAAAGTGACAGACTCTAAAGTCAGTCTAATAATTTGCCCAGGTAAAAAATGCAAGAATTGGTTATAACGAGCATATTTAGTGGCATGCCCTATTGAGTGGTATGGTTACTAAGTAATAACTACACCTTAAACACCATCCCAGTCTGTTTCTTTTATGTATTGCTACTTATTCATTAACTTCATACCCACCACTGAGTTCCTATGGTCAGGTAAAAACTTTATGGTATGCACAAAAAACTGTCATGGTGGGTACTGTTCAAAGTTCTAGAGACTGGAACAATCATTTATTGTAGGATTAGCTCCCTCTCCTAAATGCATGAAGCCGTTCTACTTTTCTGTTTCTCCCCTTAAAATAAAGGCTACATGTCATGGTGATCTTTTGCCATATTTTTGATTAACTTTTGGCTACGTGAAAAAACTTGTAGTGAATTTGTCAATTTTGCTCATCTAGCTTGAAGTTAACCTAATTCTTTTCAAATATGTTATACAACGGAATGCCCCAGATTACCCCATTAATCCATTTCTCTGTTGTTCCTATTTTATGAGGAAGATGTTTTATGTTTTTTGTTAAGATTTGTTATCAGTAGAAAAGTTTGTCATGTTACACATGTTACCATGAGAGTGCAACAGCTCTTGTTTGTGAATTCTCCCTTCTTTTTAAACATCTGATTAAGTTGCAAAGGCTGAAAATCTTTCACAAAAAGCATGCTTGGGGGAATAGAGACAACACAGTTTTCTCACAAAGTAACTTTCTGAAAACTGATAAAACTAAATTTATGAACACTTTTGATTGAAAGTAGTCTGCAGAAACAAAATCTTGTGTATGTTTGGGTTAGGTAACTCAAGTTTTCTTTTTAACAATCAGAATGTTTTAAGGAAACATTTTAGATCCCAAGAAAGGGACCTGACTCTTGGATTTAGGACCCTTTCCTTGACAATATGTACAAAATTTCTTTAACTTGCCATGTGTCCATTCTTTGAAGCTGTCAAAGCCAAGAACCCATAAACAAATCACAAATAGCAATAACCTACATTAATTAACATCCCCCCTTTAACATGTTGACATTTTTACTAAAGGATTATTTTTGCATTTCCATTTCTTATATCCCATGACATTCCATATAAATTGCATTATTGCTTTATAGGCCACACAACATTCAAAAGTATGTTTATATGCATTGCCTGTTTTCCTTGATGTCTGTTAACAGTTTGATACTCATTTTACTACAGAAATTTAAGGTTGAAAATACCTGTATTTCTTGCCAGAACTTAATTGTTCACATCACCAATCACTACATGCATATTTAGCTCTGATTATATTGCTCAAAAACTGCACCCATTATCAGAACAGTGCAAATGATATTTAATTTTAAAAGTAATTATAATGGCTTGAATTCAAAGTTATTCAAATGAACACTGTCAAGTAATTTCACTTGAGTGTATACATATTTCATCATCAATGTTTACATTACCCTTCTTTACGTATAACCATCAATTCTTCACAATTTCTTTACATCACTTTTCTTTCCCAAGTCCCCAAACTGAGAATGCCAAATAGTCTTGGAAGTCCACAGCTTCGTATTTTAATGTTTTCTTAAGAACACATTTGTGAACTCACAAAAGTGTTCATCTTTCAACTTTGAAAATGCAGTTTTTAGTTTGTCAAACAATCCTGTTCTAAAATCCCAACAAATAAATATGAGAATTAACTTAAACACCTTGACAGTGTCCCTTAAAAATGGTACGACAGTAAAGTGCCCATAGGCATGGCAATGACCTCTTGGATGGGATCATTTAACTCCTTGGAACTGGAAAATACCAGTACCAAGGATTACACTGAGATTCAATTTTACTGAAGGCTACATTTAGTTTACCCACTTTCCACAACCTAGCATATTCATTATGGTAGAATGAAATGTAAATGTTTTGTGTAGCCCTCAATCTCACACTAAGATTTGAGAGAGATGTACTTTTAAAAAGCATGGGGTAATAATATATAAAATCAGTGGCAGAAAGTTTCATTAAGTACCAAGAACTAATTTTGTCACCCCATACTCATTTTGTAGGTAAGTTTCAACAACCGGCAAGGCACATTTACATATATTCCAATGAATACTTATTGACAAATTTTTAAATTACACTCTATGTCCCAGCTATCCCAGTAACTGACATACAACATACCAAAATGGTTTATTAAGATAACAAAAAACAATTAATGTAAAACATACAGGCTATTGGCAACCACTCTTCTAAAATTATGTAAGTACAAATAAACATACTGAAATGTGTGCAGTTCTAAATTTTTAAACCAGAAGATTTCTACACTAACACACATTTATATTAATACACATAAAAAATAAAAACTTTATTACTAAAATAAGTTACACTCACCTCCAGCTTACAGTATAAAACAATTTTATTTGCAGGAATGTAAAATGATTGTTTGCCATGAGCATTTTGAACATATGACATGTCTAATTTTCTTGTTAAATTTGCATTTACTGGGGAACTGGTGTGTATAAAACCTTAATTAAGTATAAGCTCTGACCTTCATCATGGTGCCTATTGGGATTGTGTGATATAACTGCAGTATCCCTTTCGGGAAGGGGAGAAGGGATTTATTTACACAAAGTCCTAATTAAACTATAATTTTACTTTTGACTTTAAGCTATCAACTTAGGACTTGGCAAAAAAATTTTTGAGGGTGATTCAATAGAGGATGCTTCACCACTGAATACTCACTGTCATCAAGGTGCTTTAGAAAATTAAAAACATAGCACAAATGATTGTACTCTACTCTATAAGTTACCATGACCTGCATAGGAAATGGAAAGCTGATTCACATTTTTACAGTGATCAGCAGTAAGAAATGCACTAATGAAACATACCTTTTACCTAAAAAGCGAAACTACAGCCATATACTAATTTCTATGATTTATGAAAAAACTTCAAAATATCCAAATGTCAGGCTTTGCTGTACAATTGTCAGTTTTAGTCTGACTTTTTATAAAGGGACACTGCAGTATTTAGTACAAGTTCAAATGTACTTTTTTTGAACATCTGATGTCTTACAAAAGTAACATCTTGCTAAACTATTATACATCCAAATAACTACACTATCTGAAGAAGCAAGGCTGCTTTTTAAGCCACAAAATATGACAAAAGCAAGGCCTGTTATGATGGTCATGAGGAAGTCTTACAAGCCTCTGAAACTAAAGGCAACTAAGAATGTTACATTTGGTATATTAAAATCTTACCCTCATATCATATTTAACAAGCCTTGCTTTTATCTACAAAGATTTTTCTATGTACAGTACAGCCAGGGTATAGTTCAATCCTCTGCTACTGAGGTAGTTAACCAACCCTTTAAAAAAGATTCTGAAAAGAACCACTATCTGGAATGCCTGACTAACCAGCCCTGATGATTACACCTGAAGCTGCATATCTGAACACAATTCAAAAGTGATTATTACTATAAAATGATATAGACAATCATGATTAACCTTGGTGAGCAGAAATAAAATTTAAGGATACCAATAGTGGAATTCATCTATACCACTTCAATAAAATTTAAATACACAAATTCAAGATAATATTTCAGAATACCACTGCTGGGATCCTTAATTTTAAAAAAAAACAGGGGAAAATCTACTTAGAGCAGATGTTTTAAAGAGAAGAACTTTATTCTTTAATAAGATATCATGATAGAAGTTATGAAGGATTTCTGTTGGAACACATTTGGAAAATAGAGTAGCTTTAGTTTAATAACTTGCACCATAGAGAAAATTGTTAAAGAAATTCATATCAAAGTCCAAGTATTAGTTCAATGTCCTGTATTTGATTCCATGATCTTCATAGGGAGGTCTTCTGCAATAGGATATGCTCCTATACAGCCGAGATATTTAAGGTTGCTTGATTTCCTTACCATTACTCCACTGCAAGCTTCTGGTGTAATCCCACATAGCAAGTCAGTCTTCATTGTAACAGGTCAGGACCGGCCTCGACCCCTTTTCCCTGACCGCAGCCTCTTTGTTGTTGGGCACCTCCTCTCACACCACCAATGCCTCTTGCTTATCCAGGACCTCCTCTCTGTGAATAACCAGCTCTAGCATGGGGAGGAGCAGTCCCATGACCTCTGGATGGAGCACCACCCCTTGCTCCTCTACCACCCCTTCCTCTAGCTCCAACTTGAAAATCTTCATAACCATAGTATGGATCTTCATATCCACCATGATAGTTATGGTAATCATAGCCAAAATAATCATAATAATCTTGACATCCATAATAATCTGGAGGATACCCATAAACACTTCTACCTCCATGCCTTCGACCTCTTGTTGGAGGGGGCATATGAGTTGGACCATAATAGTAGTAATCATCATACGTCTGATTCTTTGCTGCTTGCCTCTGAGCTTTTCTTTCTTTCCTTTTCTGATCTGGTGGCTTAGCAAAAACAATTTCAATGTTTTCTCCCTCCAAGTCTTTGCCATTCATTCTTCCATAGCCTTAACAGCACCATCTCGTTCATCAAAATGAATGAATGCATAATCTTTCAGTTTCTTTATTCGCTCTATTTTATTCTAAAATCTCTTCTGTTACAGTATTGGCAAGGTTACATACAAAAAGTACCTTCACCTTTGCCATAACTCAGGATCAGGATCTTCTATAGGATCAGCCCATTCAACAGTTCCAACATTTTTCCAGACCTTGACTTTACCACTCATTAGCCTACACCTTGCCTGGGCAGCTGTTTTGTGATCTTCATATTCAAAAAAAGCAAAAGCCTCTGTTTTTTTTTTTTTCTTGTCATCTGGTTGGTGGTATAAAATGACGCCTGTAAGACCCGCTGTTACTTTGCTAAATTCTTCAAGAATCTGTTCCTTGGTTTTACTCTTAGGAATAGAGCCCACAAAAAGCCTATTGTTGGCAACCAAGATGCAGACACCAATATGTTTTCCAGAACGAATTTCATGATTATTATACAGTTTAAAAGCCTCCCGAGCTGCTTTTTTTTTGTACAAAAAGTGACAAATGCATAACCTCTATTGAGACCAGTGAGTGGATCCATCATAAGACAAAGATCCCAAATAGGTCCAGCTTTCTCAAATAAAGGAACAAGCTCATCCTCAAATAGATCTCTTGGGATCTTCCCCACAAATAACTCAGTGCCAACAGAAGGCTGCTGACCTGAATAAATGGAATCTGGAGGCAGTCCCCCATACTTCCTCTGTCCAGTGGTCACATCAAGTGTGTAGCCTGTTCTTCCCAAGAATGCTTTAATTTTTACCTTATCTGGTCCTTTACTAGAGTCCGCTACTTTGGTCCCCTGTTTTTCTCTCTGCCTTTAAGTCTTCATGACTCCACATAAAAAGGCACTTTTGTTCTGAACATGAGAGAGATCACTGTCATTAAACTGCTGAAAAATTGCCAATGCACCGTCTTCATTGAATTCTTTCAAAGCTTCAATAGCTCTTTCATCTAAATCACTATGTGCAACTAGCCCTCCCCTTTGGGCTGTGGCCAAGGAATCCTGTCCCAGGGGATCCGGTTGCGTGCTCACTGCTCCCTGTGTCCCTGCGAGTGGAGCTGTTGTAAAATGGCTGCCAAAGTTCACACCGCTGGCAGCAAACCTGATCCAGTTACACTCGCCTCTGAGAGTGCTCCCTGTGCGCACGCGTGCCCCCGCATGATCCCCCCCTTCCCTCCCCTCCCTTGTGCATCTGCTTCTCTCACTCACTCCCTCAGCCCCTGCCCTCCACCTGCTCCTCCTTCTCCCCTATCACCACCACCACCACCAGCAGCAGCCGCCGCCGCCTCTGCCTCTGGCCGCCTTCTCCTCTTGGCCTTTCTTCTTCCCTCTGTGTTCCTTCCCTCTGCCCCCACTCACATCCACGGTGCCTCAGGCAGGAGTGGCAGCCTTGCCCCTTCTCGCTGACTCCTGGCATGCTTGCTCACTCCCTCCCTCTCTTGCTCTCTCTGCCCTGTCCCCCAGTCCCTGCCAAGTCTGCTCCTCTCTTTCTCTCTCCCCCAGTTGACACTCACTGGAGGCTCTTGTCATGAGCTGCCAAGGCTATGGATGCCGCTTGAGTTCACCAACTCTGATCTTATTTACACAAGGCCATAGCCAAAGTGGAAGCTCTCTCCTCCCTTCAGAGAAAGGTACCTCCTTCTTTGATGGCCCATTCTTTCCTCTGGGATCTCACTGACAGAGATCTTTCATTTAGGCCATTTTTTTTTTTTTGCCAGAGTGTCTTGGCTTTCCATGCCTGAAACACTCTCATGGGCTTATTAGACAGATCTGAATGCCTTAAGGGCTGATTCTGAGGCCAGAGTGCTGGTTAGGACATCTAAAATTCTATAAGTCTGCTGTGTATCCAACTTCCCATGTTGTATAATTTTCTCATTTTAATTCTATCAGTTAATATTAGCAGACACTAGTCTTGTTTATGTGATCCCTTTGACACTTAATTCTCTCATTATGATCAATTATGAACTGAAAATGATCTCTTTGACTAGTGAGATGGCATTGGTATACGCCACCTCGATGGGATTGAATTGGAATCCCCTGGCACGTTTCTAACTGTACAGTTTGGCACATGCTCAATCGGACTTACCCCAAATAAAATAAATCTTTAAAAAAAATAAGTTCTGTAGATATCAGCTAGGTACATTTGGTCCAGAGTTTTGATTAGCTCTTGTTTCTTTACTGATTTTTTGTATAGTTGATATGTCCATTGAAGAAAGTGGGGTGTTGTTGATGTCCTCCCTTACTATTGTGTTAAATTGATTGTCTCTGGCTGGCACCGTGGCTCACTAGGCTAATCCTCTGCCTTGCGGCACCAGCACACTGGGTTCTACTCCCGGTCAGGGCGCCGGATTTTGTCTCAGTTGCCCCTCTGCCAGGCCAGCTCTCTGCTGTGGCCAGGGAGTGCAGTGGAGGATGTCCCAAGTGCTTGGGCCCTGCACCCCATGAGACACCAGGAGAAGCACCTGGCTCCTGGCTTCAGATCAGCATGGTGTGCTGGCCACAGCGTGCCGGCCACAGCGGCCATTGGAGAGTGAACCAATGGCAAAAGGAAGACTTTTCTCTCTGTCTCTCTCACTGTCCACTCTGCCTGTCAAAAAAATAGTCTCCCTTTAGATTCATTAATATTAATAATTTAATATCCAGATACCCTTTACTACTGAATTCTACAAAATATTTAAGAACTAACTCAAACACCTTTTAAATCATATACAAAAATATGAATAGGATGTGAATCTGCCAAACCTCTTACAGATCACTCTGATACCAAAACAGAACAGGACACAATATAAAAGCAAAGCTACAAATCAATGCACTTGTTGAAAATAGATGCAGATGTTATCAACCAAAGCCTAGAAACCCAAATCCAACACATCTACAAGATAGTTTATCAGATCAAATGTCATTTATCTAAGAGATGCATAGGTGATTCAACCTTCACAAATAAAAATCACCATAAACCATGCCAATAGAATGTACAAGAAATATAAGCATCTAAATATATGAGGAAAAGCACTTTGCAAAGTTCAAGAATGCTTCAAGCTAATGGCCCATCAAAAATTTAATATAAGAGCTGGCCCCAAAATTATAAAGGCTACCTTTTGGCATCTCGTCAAAATCATACTGAATGGGTAAATGCTGAAATCATTTCCTCTCTGTCGCTCCCCCTCTTCATGGAGGAACGACACAGGACCCTGTGCTGTTCTTTTGTCTGCTTGGCCCTCCCTGGGTTTGCTGCTGGTTTTTCCCGGGTTGGCTACCGGGGTTGGCTTCCCCCTGCCACTTTTCCCACTTCCGTGGGGGAGTGGCACACTGCTGGCCGGCTCTCTTGGGGGCTGCACAGGTGTTCCTCTTAGATGTTCCTGGTGCATGTTGTCTCTCTCCTCCTTCATAGTCCTCTCCACCAATCCCAACTCTGCTACCCACATGCCGAGTACGCTGCTCTCCTCCAATCAGGAGCAGGTCCTACAGTTTATTGGATGAACTGGAGGCAGTTGTGTAGAAGCTGTTTCCTCCTCTCCCAGCACGATATTGTGGGAGAGCAGATGCATAGAATAAGTCTTAATTCCAGTAACTTAGTCTAGTCCTTGTTGCTCCCAGTTGCTCCCCACACCTCTCAGGTCTGGAACAAAACATTATTAGTTTCAACACTGTTATTAGTTTCAACATGTTATTCTGTATATTAGAAATATTAAGAGGATCAAATAGGGAGGAGAAAGAAAGGCCACAAAATTGGAATGGAGAAACTCAAAATATTCTTGTTAGCAGATGATGTTATTGTATATAGAAAAATCTAAACCCTGCACAAAAATGTTCTTGGAACTGATAATTCAGTTCAGTAAAGGTGCATTTTACAAAAACAATACGAAAAAGACAGTTGTTTTTTCAAGTAGTAGTAATGAACTCAGTGGAAGCAAAATCATGAATAATCACCATTCATAACAGCTACAGTCAGATATTTTGTAATAAATTTTACCCAAAAAAGTGAAAGATCACTACAATAAAAATTATAAAATATCAGTGAAAGACACAAAAATGGAAAGATATTCTTAACTGAAAACAAAAATTCTACTGCACAAATATCTAAAGCAATGGCTTAGACATAGAAAAATACTACAAAATGATATAAATTGAAATGTTTAACTGTATTTCATTCATAAATGATACTTTGAGTTTTAAAGATTTTAAACAATTGACTTGAAAGGTGGAGTTAAAGAGTGAGGAAGATAAAAGATCTTCCACCTGCTGTTTTACTCTACAAATAACTCTGGTGGCTGATGGTTGAGCAGTGACAAAAACAGAAGCCTGTAACTCAATCCAGTTCTCCCACATGGGTGACAGGGGCTCAAGTACTTGGGCCATCATCCACTTCTCTTCCAGGTGCATTAGCAGGGGGTTGGATTGGAAGTACAGCAACCCAGATTTGAACTGACACTATGAATGGAATGTCAGGATTGTAAGCATGGTTTACTCTGCTGTATTACAATGCTGGTCCTGACAGTTGTGTTTTTTTTAAGCAATGGGATAACACAATTAGATATACATTTTAAAAACATATATGAACAGCTACAAGTCTGAGCAAGGATTTGGGAGGCAGAGTGGCAAAGAACACATTTCAAAGGTCACCTCAGTATTCCTGGTGATATAGAGCATACATTTGACCTTGGATAAAGACACAGAAGCAGAATCAACAAAAATGGCTGAGAATGCCATTCACACTGAGAAGAACACAGAATACATTGGGAAGTATCTTAACTCCTTGTATGAGAGTTATAATACACAATTCTCATTCAATTTTAATATAAAGCAAATTTCTGAAATGGCCAGCACTAATGTATCAGTGTTCCATGTGCAGTGCTAAGCAATGTGCGTATATATTTTATAACTCTAGCATATATAAAAAGTGGCCTTATATTCATTCAGTGTTCTTACCTTCACAAAGCATTTCAAGTGGTTCAAGTATCAACATAGAAATTTTAAGTAAGACCACTCATAATAGTCTGGGGTGTTTCAGATGACAGTGAGGTCACCATGGCCATTTGTAACAATCATTTTGTTGTCCTTTAACAACAGTTATACCATATACTTAAATGATAATTATTTTATATGAGCAAAGCCATATGAATTTCTTCAAAGAATGATTTATTGTAAAATGATGCTTTATGAAATTTTCAAAGCTATTATCTTTGATGACAAGGTTATTTTCCACTGTACCTTTCATGATTTATTTTTATCTGTATTTTTTTAAAAAACAGCTATTTCTTTACTTTATCTAATTGAAAGGCAGAGCAAAAACAGAACTAAAAGAAAGGAACAGAGATCTTCCATCTGCTAGTTCACTCCTCAAATTACCACAACTGTCAGGGTTGTAAAAAGCCATAGCCAGGAGCAAGGATCCAAGATCCAGGGCTCAGATATGTCTCCTTGTGGGTGGCAGTAGCACAAACTGTTGAGGCATCATCTTGAGCTTTAATGTATTGTTTAACCAGGGAGCTGGGTTGGGGTGGAGGTGCCAGGACTGCAATCAGCACTCCAATACCAATGTGTGCATTTTAAATGGTGTCTTTTTTTTAACTTTTATTTAATGAATATAAATTTCCAAAGTACAGCTTATGGGTTACAATGGCTCCCCCCCATAACTTCCCTCCCACCGGCATACCTCCTCTTTCCCTCTCCCTCCCCCCTTCCATTCACATCAAGATTCATTTTCAATTCTCTTTATATACAGATCAGTTTAGCATATATTAAGTAAAGATTTCAACAGTTTGCACCCACATAGAAACACAAAGTGAAAAATACTGTTTGAGTACTAGTGTCTTACACCACTGTGTGAAACTTACCCCTGGCTTATATTCCCTGCAATGTACCATTTTACCTTTTTAACATTTTGGGCTTAGGGAAGTAATTGGCCTTATTTTATAAATGCATAATATATTACCTCACCTAATTTTGCTGTGTGGATTAAAATTATTTTAACACATCACACGTATTGCTTGTGTAGTAAATCATGAAAAAAGACAAAACCATAGATCGCTAGGATCTTATGCAGAGAAACACATAAGAATTATTTTCCAAATAGATTTAAGTACCCATAAAACTTGTTCTCAGGCTGGCGCTGTGGCATGGTGGGTTAAAGCCCTGGCCTGAAGTTCCAGCATCCCATACAGGCACCAATTCTAGTCATGGCTGCTCCACTTCCAATCCAGCTCTCTGCTATGGCCTGGGAAAGCAGTAGAAGACGACCCAGGTCCTTGGGCCCCTGCACCCATGTTGGGGACCCAGAAGAAGCTCCTGGCTGCTGGCTTCAGATCAGCTCAGCTCTGGCCATTGTGGTCATTTGTGGAGTGAACCAATGGATTGAAAACCTCTCTCTCTTTCTCTGGCTCTACCTCTCTCTCCTCTAACTCTGCCTTTCAAATAAATAAAATATATCTAAAAAAAACTTGTTCTAATTGAATACGTTAAACATATTCAAGGTTGTGCATTTGGTATAGTGGCTAAGATACTACTTAGGACATTTGCACCTAATGCTGGAGTGTCTGGATTCAATTCCTGGGTCTGCTTCCAAGTCCAGCTTCATGCTAACATGTACAATGAAAGACATAGTGTGGTCCAAAGACTTGAATTCCTGCCATTCATGGTGGGAACCTTGAATGAGTTCCTGCCTTCTGGCTTTAACTTGGATCATCCCTGTCTGTTGTGGGCATCTGGAAAGTAAATAAGTGGGCAGAAGATGTAGATCTCTCTGTATGTCTCTCTGGTTTTCAACTACAAATACACAAACTTTAATAATAACTAAAAAGTTATACTTGGCTCCTTACTTTGCATCAAACTCTACATGTATCCTGTTTTTCCTTTGGCTATGACTATTGTAAAGCTTGGTCTAAATTTGATTGTGTGTTGTATTGTAATAAATTATTTTGTCCCTTAATGTTATTATTTCTGTTTGGAGCTTATTCCCCGTTGTATAAAATTCTTCTATTTAAAATATGTGTAATTTTTATCAATAGAAGAAACAACTTACAGATGCAGAGAATCTTTGTAAGAGATAGTTTTGGTTAGGTTGAACTTCTCAAATTTCTATTTTTGTCTCATCCCTCTTGAAACTTTATCAAAAAAAGAAACTTTATCCAAAAATTGAAGTCTTGGGCCATAAATTGTAAGTCCTAAATAACAGAACTTGAATCATTTCTATCTGGATGCATTTTCAATTATGCATGCTATATGCATGCTTATATTTGTGAAATCTGTATTTTGTTTGCAAAAAAATAAATAAAGAAAATTGTAATGCCCTCATTTTTCTGTCCTAAACTTGGTTCACATGAAGTCTAGATATGTCAGGGTCTCATTTTGTCTGTACATGATAAAGCTTTGTCTCCCCAGGAGAGAGATTATACTCTTTGCTGTAATGAAAACTCTAAGTCCTGTTGTTTTAATTCCTACTCCCATATTTCCTCTAATAGAAGAGGGAAAAGGTTCTGGGGCTAAATTCTGGGATCCATCATCATATCTGTCTCCTTACACAGCTTAAAATGGGGCCCAGAATGAGCGTCATGGGAAGAGGAGCCAAGGAAAGAGGGGTTTAAAAATATGGAAAGGCTGAACTTACTGCACCTCCTGATTTATGTACAAAATTGAAAAAAGCAAAAATGTAAAAAAAATGTAGAAAACGTCCTTATTCTGCTTAAACAGATGACATCTATTATGCATCTACCTCAGGAAGTCCCAATGTTTCAGGGAGATGTTGTCTTAGTAAGCTTCCTTTATAAGTATTGAAGTCAGAAACTTCAAGAAAGAAATGAAGCCACTTCAAAAAAACCCACTTAGTCTGACAAAATATTTAGATCAATTCTTGCAACCCAGCTACTATACCTGGGTTGCAGTGATGCCTTTAATGAACATATTATCTGCAAGAGAGAAAAATGGGATGATCGGGAGGGAGGGTATGAAAATTTGGGAAAGAGAAGACATTGCTGGACTGGGAATCTCCTCAGCTAAGGACAACATCCCAAAGATCATTAATGTGATAATTCCCCAGAGTAAAATTGTAAGGCGTAAGGGAGGTAATGATTAAAAAAAATTAAAAAATCAACCTTGAGATCACAAAATGCATCAAAGACATTTGAACTTCAACATCAAAAGAAAGAGAAAAATCCCTCTGCATTCTTACAAAGGCTTAGAGATCAAATAAGAAAATATGATGGGCTCAGCCCTGAGAGTCAGCTGAGACAATGGTTTTTAAATTAGATATGTCAAAATTAAAGTTGGCCACATAGAGACAAACAGAAGCTCAAAAAATCTTTGTGTGAAGGAAGGTGGATTAAAAAGTAGCATATGGAAAAATTCATATCCACAGTGGAAAAAATAATACACAAAATGTTAAAAACAAGGCCTTCTCAAAGAGACATGAAAGCTCACTGGGGCCAGCAAACTACAAAGAGGGAAGTAGTGACTCCAAAGCCAGTGAAAGCTATTAGAGCCACGGCATTTTACCACTGTGGAAAGCCAGGGCATTTCCAAAAATGTTCAGAGTTAGAAAAATGAAGATAATTCACCTCTTGATCTTTGATGAGGACTGGGGTGGTGGTGGTCAGTGATTCCTTTTTGAGAGGTTCTTCCTGGAGTACTTAATATATCTAGAGTTGGAAGGGGAGGATTAAATATTCCTTGTGGATTCCAGGTCAGCCTAGTTCTCCCTTGCTTGCCAAACATAGGATATAAAATTATACAAAGAAAAACTAAAAATGTCTGGGGTAAATAAGGATGACTTTCAGGTCCTATTTTTTTTTAGTTTTAATAATTTTTATAATAGTGAACAGATTTCATGTAATCTTATGTACAGATTCAGGAGCATACTGATAATTCCCACCATAATATCCACCCTACCCAAGCTCCCACTCTCTCTCCTCCATTCTTTCTTATTCTTTTTTTAATTTTTACTATGACATACATTCCATTTATTTTAAAATCATAAGCTTAACCCCCCACTAAATATTCAATAAATGTAAAAAGAAAAAATGTTGCTTTTGAAAGAAAAAGTTAAATTAGGTACAGAAGAAATGTGAAGTTCTTTCCTATGTATTCCAGAGGTGGGAACCAATCTCCTCAGCAAGTCTAATTATTAAAATTAGGACAGATACTCACAGTAAATAATGGGCAGCTATGAGTCCTAAAATTTCCAGAGAGAACAACAACAACATCATATTGACTCTTCAGTATGGGCAAAAGAGGGAAGTAGAGGAAGGTTAAAATTATGCCTCTAAAAATTAAGCTGAAACAGCTTTACTAGTAAAGAAATCTGATGTGTTTTATAGATTATTACAGGAATTAAGAGCTATCTACTAAATTGCACAGGCTTGTCACACTGTGGTTTAGAATTCTTATACCATTCTCAGTAAAATTCCCCATGACCACACAAGTTCTAGTGATGCTGACTTAAAATGTGATTTCTAGATCTGCCCACTAGACACAGAAAGCAGAAACCACTTTGCCTATCAGTGGAAAATCCAAATGGGGGAAGAAAGCAAACTAGGTGGACTGCATTGCTTCAATGATTGACTGAAACACCCAAATTTTTTGGTCAAAGCCCTGGCCTGAAGAGCCAATGTCCCATATGGGCGCTGGTTCTAGTCCCAGCTGCTCCTCTTCTAATCCAGCTCTCTACTATGGCCTGGGAAAGTGGTAGAAGATGGCCCAAGTGCTTTGGCCCCTGCACCCACATGGAGATTCAGATGAAGCTCCCAGCTCCTGACTTCGGATTGGTGCAGCTCTGGCTGTTGCAGCCATCTGGGGATTTAACCAGCGGATGGAAGACCTCTCTCTGTTTCTACCTCTCTCTGTAACTCTATCTTTTAAAAAAAATCTAAACCAAAGAGATAAATATAATTGACTAATTCCAGAATTTAAAATAGGAGGTCATTCTTTTGGAAAAGATTAATTTAACAATCAATGCTGTACAAACCTAGCTGAATTTTATAAAAGGTGGGAGCCTGTAAAACAATACCTGACCATAACTGTTAAGGTATTGTAGAGTATGAAAGCAGATATGAGAGATGGTCCTTTACATGAGGGGATGTGGCTCTCTGAGGATAGTTAAACTTGAGTCATGAGGGAAAATATAATGATTATGCGATTATGGATGGTAATAGTCATTCAATATGTGAAAATGACAGATTACCTATAAACCTGTCTGCTCAGACCTCTGAGTTGTATATCCTCAATCACACTCTAAAGCTTCTTGAGGGCCAAGAGGGGATGTTTACATAGACTCCAGGAATGCTTATGAAGTGGTACAAATTTTTGGAAAAATCTGGACAGAAGGGGTCTTATAAATGGAAATGGAAATGAAAATTGAAAATAACTGTTTCAGAAGATTTTCACAGATATTCAAGTCTCTTGCTTCCCACTGAAATACCTAATTATCATGTAAATTGTCATCAAAAATTAAAGTCACATATATATGTGTGTGTGTATAAAGTTCTTAACATACTTATTAGAATATAGCAATAACTCAACAAATTCTTTCTAAATGAATAAATTAGACCTTGTACTGATCTGATGTACCAAACTAGTACTTATATTTTTTCCAGTTGTATGAATTATTCATGTTCTTCATAAGATATCAGAATAATACCTGAAAGTGTAAAAAATTATCTGGAATTTCACTACCATGAGAAACTCTTATTTGTTGGTATCTCCTTTAATACTGACTGCAGAGCATAACACAGGTGAGCCCAGTCAGTGGTGTTAAATTTCAGCACTGCCACATATTCAGATTGCCCAAGTGATAATAGAATTCCCAGGTCTTATTTTTCTCATCTGTAGAGTGGAGATAACAATGGAACCAATGTCAAATAGTTATTATGGGATTAAATGAGTGAATATTTACAAAACAGCTAAAGTAATTTTTGAAATGTTATATGCATTACATAAATAATGTAATAAATCTTATGAAAATTTGTGCACTCTTCACTCATCTGAATGCTCACTCCAGTGTTAACCAATGTTAGCATCTATTGTGGGTCCTTATGTGTTTTTTTCTTTATCCATATAATCACTTATGGTTGCTGGTTATTATTATTATAGAACCATGATCATATACACACTAATCCAGAGAACATTTATTTTATTAGTTTTAGAGCCTGTTCTGTCAGTTAATTGCTTTCTTTTTTTAACTTTTATTTAATAAATATAAATTTCCGAAGTACAGTTTTTGGATTATAGTGGCTCACCCCCCAAAAAACTTCCCTCCCACCCACAACCCTCCCATCTCCTGCTCCCTCTCCAATTCCATTCATATCAAGATTCATTTTCAATTAACTATATATACAGATCAAAGTTAATTGCTTTGAACAAGTGACTACTTTATTCCAAGGAAGAAAAATAAATCATTTTATTGAGCCATACCTGACTAAAGGCCATTTTCTTGGTTTGTCAGAAATTTCTGAAAATTAAAATAGCATATCAGGAAGACAGAGGAGAAACAAAACTGACTAATTATGCTCCCAAACTTGAGGGAACTTTAGGGGCTGAGCTACAGATTTGACACATGCAGTGGAGGCTTCATTTTGAGATAAGTAACTATCTGAAATCACCCAGCAGTTGATAAATGACCTAATTTAATTTTCCTGTAGAAGAATGGCTGCTGATTTGTCTACCTGTTCTATAGTTATGTCACTGCATGTATTACAATCAGTGGAGTAAGCATGAAACTATTCGTTAATAATGAAAATCACTTCTCTGAAGAGCCCTGACTTACCCCATCTTACTAGCCCACCTGGCACATTACCTGGGTTTCACCACTTCATGAGTGGTTAATGTGAGCCACGAATCAATAAATCAATTAAGAATCATTACTGGGATTCCAGACAACAGGGACCAGGATCAATAATTTTTATTTAGTGAAAATAAATGCAGTTGTGAACCCAATATTTAAAACCTATAGAGATAGACAACGGGGATATACATTAAAAGCCATTGCACTCTTTCTAGCCACAGCCACTGTAGACATTCAAGGAGCAAACCAGTGGATAGAAGTGCACTTTCTCTCTCTGTCTTTCTATCTCTACCTCTCTCAAATAAATAAAAATAATTTTTAAAAATAAAAACTCAAGGTCAAGGCCTGATGCCAGCCATTAAGTCCATTCCTTAAGAACCAAGGTCCTGGGAGTGTGGCCAGGTTAACCCAGTGGAGTGGTTGGAAAGTACATTTCTCTTTGGCCCATCTTGCACATGGATGAATTCCTAATGAAGCAAATATATTCTGAGTTTTGACTGAAATAAACTCCCTGGCCTTGGGACTATGTAAAAATCTATGCTGACTTGAAACAGACTTTTCTTTCACTAAGCACAGAGCATCAAAGCCATGGGGCCAGAATCATGTGAAAGTGAGGTTTCTCTGCATGTTAGGCTGGTTTGTTCTTCTCAGTGTGATAGCTTTTTCATCATTCAGCAAATATTTAATGAGCACCAGCTCTGTTTCACAAACTTGACTTTATAACCTTGATTGAGGCTTGTTTATAGTACAGGTTTTATGGTATTAGGATAGGCTAGATGGAAAGAACAAATATCACCAGATGTGTGGCTGAATGCCACAATGAAAGTCTATTTTTTAGTATGTAACTGTCAAATAGGTATTCAAGTTAGGGCAAAGATCTTGAAAAAGAAATCTAGGCTCCTTGCACCTGAGTCATTCCCATGCACTAGTTCACTGCCCAAATGCCTATAGTGATGTCAGCAGCCAAAAATGCAATCCATGTCTCCCAAGAGTATCAGAAATTCAACTACATGATCCATTGTGGGTTGCCTCCCAGGATGTGCATTAGCAAAATGCTAGAATCAGGAGACAAAGCTGTCATTTGAATCTACGTACTCAGTATGGAATGAGTGTATTCTAACTTGATTCTTAATCACTAGGTCAAATACCCACACTCAAACATTTTAATGGCTACAAATATTTCTTTAAATAGTGTCACAATTTCATTAAAATGTTTACTATATGCTTTGCTGTATGAAGCATCTTTTCACATTTGATAGGAGAGAGAAGGGGGGAGAGAGAGAGAGAGAGAATATCTTCCATCCACTGGTTTACACCCCAAATGCCTGCAATAGATGGGACAAAGATGGACGTCAGGAGCCTGGAAACCCATCTGGATCTCTCATGCTGGCAGACAGGAACCAAGTATTTGATCCATTATTTGCTGACCCCTGGGATGAGCATTAACAGGAAGGTGGAACAGAAGCAGGGACAAGACACAAAACCTAGGCACTCAGACATCGGATGTGGACATCTCAAGTGATGGCTTAATCCTCTGTGCCACAATGTCTGACCCTAACTTTATCTTTGAATTCCATTTTCAATAAAATTTTTGATGTACACATAATGTAATTTATTGGTCTACACTCTAGTGACAATAAAACACTTTATGTAGAGTATTCATGCAGGCTCCTTCTGACATTTATGGTTCATGATTATTGATTATTTATCATATATATATCATATAATTTCCTTATACATATTTTCAAAAAATAGTTTTTGTTTGTTAACAGTTAATTATGTTTCAGAAATATTCAAAGAATATGAGATAACCTGGTACATTTACTGTCAGTTCTCACCAATCTTTTAAGTAGTCAAGTATTTCCATCTGACATCATTTTCCTCTTCTGGAAGAAACTTTTGAACATTTCCTGGAGTGCAGCTCTGATGGAGATTAGTTATTTAGGTTTGTATTATGTCTCAAACTGTTTCTGTTTTGCATTTGTCTTGAAAATAATGTTTGTATGATTTATTTATTTTAAATGCAGAGCTACATACAGAGAGGAATGGAGGGAGGAGAAAGAGAGAGAGAGAGAAAATCTTTCAGCTGCTGGCTCAGTCCCCAAATGTACCTGGATAGATTAACTTGGGATTGTGTTTTTTGGTTAAAAGTTTTCTCAGTTAACATACCAGGGGACTCCAATTTAATCCCATCAAGGTGGCATGTACCAATGCCATCTCACTAGTCCAAGTGATTAATTTCAGTTCACAATTGATCATAATGAAAGGACTAAGAGTCAAAGGGAGCACATAAGCAAGTCTAGTACCTGCTAACACTAACCGATAGAATAAATAAAGGGGAGAGTGATCCAACATGGGAAGTGAGATACTCAGCAGACTCATAGAATGGCAGATGTCCTAAATAGCACTCTGGCCTCAGAATCAGCCCTAAAGGCATTCGGATCTGGCTGAAAAGCCCATGAGAGTATTTCAGGCATGGAAAGCCAAGACACTCTGGCAAAAGATCTCTGTGAGTGAGATCTCAGTGGAAAGAATAGGTCTTCAAAGAAGGAGGTACCTTTCTCTGAAGGGAGGAGAGAACCTCCACTTTGACTATGACCTTGTCTAAACAAGATAAGAATCGGAGAACTCAGAAGGCTTCCATAGCCTTGGAAACTCATGACTGGAGCATAGGGAGATTACTGATGCCACAAACAAGAGTGTCAATTTGTAAAGTCAACAACAGAAGTCACTGTGCACTTACTCCTCATGTAGGATCTCTGTCCTTAATGTGCTGTGCATTGAGATTTAATGCTATAACGAGTACTCAAACAATATATTTCACTTTGTGTTTCTATGGGGGTGCAAACTGTTGAAATCTTTACTTAATGCATACTAAACTGATCCTCTGTAAAAAAAAAAAAAAAAAAAAAAAAAGAAAGAAAAGAAACTATCAACTCCCAACTTGACTCTCACTGGGATTAAACATGACAATAGGTCTGATCTGATTTCATCATCATTAAAAAAAATAATCTATTATTTTTCACTTTATGTTTCTGTGTGGGAGCAAACTGTTGAAATCCTTACTTAATGTATACTAAGCTGATCTTCTGTATATTAAGATAATCGAAAATGAATCTTGATGTGAATGGAAGGGGAGAGGGAGTAGGAAAGGGGAGGGTTGTGGGTGGGAGGGACGGTATGGGGGGGAAGCCATAGTAATCCATTATTCGTACTTTGGAAACGTATATTCATTAAATAAAAGTTAAAAAAAAAGTTTTCTCAGTTACTATTTAAAACTAACTATACCTTTTTCTTAAATTTAAATAGGTATTCAAAATTCATTTCAAATAATTGAATACGTCCAAAGGAATCCTGAATATGAAGAATGACAGGAAAGCACTGTGTTACTGTAAGAGGTATTAGAACATTGAATATTTAAACATTTTAAAAAAAAGTATTAGAGAGAGAGACAGAAAGTTGACAGTGAGGGCTCTTCTATTTTCTCATTCATTTCCCCAAATACCAGCAACAACTGAGACACAGCCAGGACAAAACTGCCATGGTCCAGCCATGGCAGGTCCAAGGGCTCCCGAAGGAGGGGGGTGCCAGTGAAGAGACAAGACAAGGAGATGAGATTTAGTTAGCAAGGGGAGACATCATACTGCTGTTCCATCTCACAACTTTACCTTATACTCTTTTTACACATATTTTTCATTAAGCCTTCTTCCTCCTAAGCCTCTATTCTTTCAGAGAAAGAGCACATCACAAGTGATTGTCTATGCATAACCTTTCTCTATTAATCATGTTTTGTTTCATTTTCCTTTCATGGCCTCATCATAACCTTCCCATTAATCTTTCCTCTATGCATAGTGGATGCCTCAGCTATATGAAACTTGCTTATCTTATCTAAAGTTGCTAGACAAAAAGTCTAAGATTTTTAAGGTTAATGGATTTATTTTAAAATGTTTCTTACAGGATGTGGGGAGCAACTTGGACTAGACTAAGTTACTGGAATTAAGACTTATTCTATGCATCTGCTCTCCCACAATATGGCACTGAGAAGGGAGAAACAGCTTCTACACAGCTGCCTCCAGTTCAACCAATAAACTGTAGGACTTACTCCTGATTGGAGGAGAGCAGTGTACTCGGCATGTGGGTAGCAGAGTTGGGATTGGTGGAAGAGGACTATAAAGGAGGAGAGAGACAACATGCACCAGGAACATCTAAGGGGAACATCTATCTGAAGGAACACCTGTGCTGCCCCCGAGAGAGCCGGCCGGCGGTGTGCCACTCCCCAACGGAAGTGGGGAAAGTGGCCAGGGGGAACCGCCCTTCCACGGAGGTGGAAGGGATGGTAGCCAACCCGGGAAGAACCAGCAGCAAACCCGGGGAGGGCCGAGCAGACAGAAGAACAACGCAGTGTCCTGTGTCGTTCCTCCAAGAAGACGGGGAGCGACAACAGGACCTATTGCATTGCCTAATGTTAAAAGTTCCTTGTTCCTTTATTCTATATTTCCAAGCAGGGGCATAACATCTAACCTTTGTAAGAATGTCAGTACTTGTACATCAGTCCACTTGCCATAGTATTAACTATGTACTTACCAGTTTCATCATACACTCCTGTGTAAGGCAAGGGAGGGTCTGTGGGAACAAGCACCTGCATGCTCTTTCTATTTTCTCATAAAACTCATTATACATGTTCCTAATAACATTTTTCTCTATACAGTTTTTAGGACATTCCCCTCTCATTTCTCTAGTCACCTCCTGTATTCATTTTTTTACAAGAAACAATTTTGCTTAGCATTGATATTCATGATCCCCACACCCAAACCCAATAACTACATCATTCAGACTATTAAACACAGCAGAGAATGGCTTCAGTTTAGTCATTGACTTCTTGCTTTGCAGAGTTTCCCCTCTTCCAGCTGAAACTTTGTTACACAGCATGGATGACAATGCCTTCACCACAAAACTAGGAGCCTAAACTGAATACCAGAAAACTATTAGTACTATATTTGACATGGGCAATGTCAGTAGCCTCCTAACATGTATTCCAAGCAGGTTGTTCTAGGGCAGACAGCAGGGAATGGAAGTGTTTGCAGGGAGGAGGTGGCTGGGGTTGCAAGGCAGAGGTGGTGATGTGAGGGTCCTCTCAAATCTAGAGCCAGAACCCCATGCAGGATGTTAGACAAGATCTGCTGGGCCTCCTGGTTCAGTGAAGTGAGCCAACCTGTTCTGGTGGGGACAGATGGCACCTGCAGAACCAGAGGATTTGATCTCTGCTGGGAGTTCAGGGTGGACAGTGGTGCAGGTGCAGCAGGAACAAATGTTGGGAATTCAGGGATGCATGAAACCCTGTAGAACCACCTGAGTGAGTTCCATTTCCTTCCTTGTGGGGAGTGGAAAGTCTCAGTATCTCAGGTGGGCCTGCAGCTCCCCCTGGAGGCTCTGCCCCAATGACTCCAGCCCTCTGCTCCTGCACTGGTGCCAGCATGTGACAGGGGGCTCAGGTGGTGAGCATGGAAAAATGCTTCATGCAGCAGGAGACACCATGTGGGGATGGGTTTGGCTGCCTGGCCTGCAAGCTGACCTGGTCTCTTCTGGTCTTCCCCATGTTCCAAACATACCAGGCCAGAACAGCCACACCCTGAAGGCAGCTGGACACAGGGTGCCTGGGTGCCTGACTATACCAAGTCACCCCTTAGGTAGAGAGCTGCTATGCACTGTAGTTCTCCCATCCACTTAGGGCCTTGTCTAACCTCACATGGGAATCATGTGTGCCCAGGCTGAGCATGGTACTGTCTCCCTGGGACCACCATCACAAATGGTCTGACCTCACTGGTGATGATAGGCAGCATGGCTGTCATGGACACACACCTGGTGGAACAGAACCAGAGGCAGTCAAGATCAGCAAGTGCAACTCTGTGCTGGGTGGGTGACTTGAACTTCCTCCTGGCACTGAGCTAGGTGGCCCTGAGGGCACCACGATGCACAGAGCCAAGCATGGCTATGCCGTGATGCTGTGGTTTCTGTACATCTTCATGCTGGAGATCAGGTTCTGGCTCACCTTCCAGAACTACAAGTCCACATAGGGCAGGGTGGCCTGGCTGACACAGGTGAGCAAGGGCCTGCTTCTGCTGCCATTCTGCATGCCCAGCCTCTTCCTGCTGCTTGTGGCTTAAAATACCAGTTTAAAAACTACTAGTGGTGAAGACAAACTGCTAAATCATACTCTTCTTAAAGCACCAGGGAAACAGTTTGTACCCCTGCATTGGGGTTGCATAGCTGAAATGTGGAGCTGTACTAGAAGTGAGAATGACCCAGCTCAGTCTCTGCAAGGCATAGCCGCATTCTTTTGTAGCTCAGTAATCAGAAGGAACTGAACAAGAGAATGCACAGTCACAAAAGGCTGAAAATACTGGGAATTATAATAGAAAAATAAATAATGTATGGCCATTTTTATTTTGTAATAATTCATTTGTTAAATTTATATACAATTCTGATAATGTTGTTAAGTGAATGTAATTGTACTGCAGAAATTTAAAAGCTTAACATCAAAGTTTTTTTTTTTATTTTTAAATCTTTGCTGCAGAGATGGCTGGCTTTGTGGTGCAGTGGGTTAAGTCAACTCCTGTGATATAGGCATCATGTATGTGCTTTTTTTTTTTAGAGTCCTGGCTCCCCTACTTCTACTCAAACTCTCTGGTAATATGTATGGGAGAGTAGCAGAGGATGGCCCCAGTCCTCAGGCCCCTGCATCCACATGGAACACTCAGAAGAAGCTCCAGGCTCCTGGCTTCAGGCTGGCCTAGCCCTGGCTGATGTGACCATTTGAAGAGTACACCTGCTGATGGAAGATCTCTCTCTCTGAAATTCTGAATTTCAAATAAATAGAGAAATCTTTTTTTTAAAGAAATCCTTGCTCAAAGTGATGTTCACTCCAAATGTGCTACAGCATATTTAGTCACCATATTACAAATTTTTCAATAAAGATAGGGGTAAATACTGTGTGTGCTTCAGAATCATAAAATCTCAATCTTCAAGTGTGGTCACAAACACACATATTTATATTGCATACTTTTTACAAAATTACTAATTTCTCTAGTGTAATTTAGATTACAATAACTTTTTAGTCATACCTCTATATTGTCAACATATTCAAGGAGTGACAGGCCCTTATTAGATGCTTGCACAGAGCTGCTTTGACTCAAGTGCATCAACCTATCTTTAAATATGAAAAAGAAACATCATAATTTGGAATTTGAAACCATTAAAATATTAAGTTATTCTCTCTCTGTAAGATTCTGTTGAAAGTACATATTTGACAGTGTTAATGAAAAAGGTTAATTCCATTGTGGGTGTGGGAGAGACAACAGACCCAAGATTCATGTAGAAGTTTACCATGCATTTCCTATCATTTTATGTTGGGTGTGCTTGGAGGGCTAAATTTGAATTTTTATTTCACACATATAGAGATGAAGAGGGGTGGAGTTAAGGAGTTATAATCCTGTAAGTTCATCAGAGAAGCTACATTCAACCTGACCCCTAACTGTTCATGCCACCCTCATTTTCAAAATTAAATTAGTCGCTTAAAATATCCCTAAGAAATTGTTGCATCTGTTCAAAGTCTCAGTTTTTTTTTCAGTCCCAGTGGATAATATGAAAGGAATTACATTTAAATTTCTCATAAAATTATTTGAATAAAATCTCATGACTCTTCAAAAAGGAATATGTGGTTTATATGGTAACGAGAAAGGTTTAACATTATTTACCCCAGTGTGGATAAAGTTGTTCTCTACATCCTAATTTGAAAGTTATACATTGAAATAACTTGTTTTTGTATTATCCATTTTAATATATGCTATTTATATGCTTACTGTCTTTTGCCATCATATGTATATATATACATATATACATATACACATATATGTATACATATAAACACACGTACATATCTGGGGATACTTCAAAATATCTATGCAAAAATAGAAAAATGGAATTAAAAGAAGTTGGGGGCAGATCTTGTGGCTCACCACAAAGGACACCTGCAACCCATATTAGAGTGCTGGCTCATGTCCTGACTGCTTCACTTCTGATCCATCTCCCTGTTAATGAATCCTGGGATGCTGAAAATAATGCCAAGTATCTGTGCTCTTGTGTCCCTAGTTGGAGAACAAGATAATGTTCATGGCTTCCCTGGCCTGGACAACCCCTGGTTGTTGAAGATAATTGTGAAAGAACTAGATGATGAAAGATCTCTTTCTTCCTCTCTTTTCTTTACAAGTAGTTGAAAATGAAGAAAACTTTTTTAAAAGTTTATTTTTATGCAAAATACATTTTAAGTCCATTCACAGTTTATATCAATAGGTGCCTACATCAAGAAATTGGAAAGGCACCAAATAGATGAGCTTTCAATTCACCTCAAGGATCTAGAAAACCTACAGCAAACCAGACCCAAATCTAGTAGGAGAAGAGAAATAATTAAAATCAGAGAAGAAATCAACAGGATTGAATCAAAAAAAAAAAAAAAACATTACAAAAAATCAGCCAAACGAGGAGCTGGTTTTTTGAAAGAATAAACAAAATTGACACCCCATTGGCCCAACTAACTAAAAAAAGAAGAGAAAACACCCAAATCAATACAATCAGAGATGAAAAAGGAAATGTAACAACTGACACCACAGAAATAAAAAGAATCATCAGAAATTACTACAAGGACTTGTATGCCAGCAAACAGGGAAACCTATCAGAAATGGATACATTCTTGGACACTGTAACATACCTAAATTGAACCAGGAAGACATCGAAAACCTAAACAGACCCATAACTGAGACAGAAATTGAAACAGTAATAAAGGCCCTCCCAACAAAGAAAAGCCCAGGACCAGATGGATTCACTGCTGAATTCTACAAGACATTTAAAGAAGAACGAACTCCAATTCTTCTCAAACTATTCAGAACAATCGAAGAAGAGGGAATCCTCCCAAATTCTTTCTATGAAGCCAGCATCACCTTAATTCCTAAGCTGGAAAAAGATGCAGCACTGAAAGAGAATTACAGACCAATATCCCTGATGAACATGGATGCAAAAATCCTCAATAAAATTCTTGCCAATAGAATGCAACAACACATCAGAAAGATCATCCACCCAGACCAAGTGGGATTTATCCCTGGTATGCAGGGATGGTTTAATGTGCGCAAGACAATCAATGTGAGACACCACATTAAGAGACTGCAGAAGAAAAACCATATGATTCTCTCAATAGATGCCGAGAAAGCATTTGATAAAATACAACACCCATTCATGATTAAAACTCTAAGCAAACTGGGTTTGGAAGGAACATTCCTCAATACAATCAAAGCAATCTATGAAAAACCCCCAGCCAACATCCTATTGAATGGGGAATAGTTGGAAGCATTTCCACTGAGATCTGAGACACAGGGATGTCCACTCTCACCACTGCTATTCAATATAGTTCTGGAGGTTCTAGCCAGAGCTATTAGGCAAGAAAAAGAAATTAAAGGGATACAAATTGGGAAGGAAGAACTCAAACTATCCCTCTTTGCAGATGACATGCTTCTTTATTTCGGGGACCCAAAGAACTCTACTAAGAGACTATTGGAACTCATAGAAGAGTTTGGCAAAGTAGCAGGGTATAAAAGCAATGCACAAAAATCAACAGCCTTTGTATACACAGGCAATGCCATGGCTGAGGAAGAACTTCTAAGATCAATCCCATTCACAATAGCTACAAAAACAATCAAATACCTTGCAATAAACTTAACCAAGGACACTAAAGATCTCTACGATGAAAATTACAAAACCTTAAAGAAAGAAATAGAAGAGGATACCAAGAAATGGAAAAATCTTCCATGTTCATGGATTGGAAGAATCAATATCATAAAAATGTCCATTCTCCCAAAAGCAATTTATAGAGTCAATAAAATACCAATCAAGATACCGAAGACCTTCTTCTCAGATCTGGAAAAAATGGTGCTGAAATTTATATGGAGGCACAAGAGACCTCGAATAGCTAAAGCAATCTTGTACAACAAAAACAAAGCCGGAGGCATCACAATACCAGATTTCAGGACATACTACAGGGCAGTTGCAATCAAAACAGCATGGTACTGGTACAGAAATAGATGGATAGACCAATGGAACAGAATTGAAACACCAGAAATCAACCCAAACATCTAAAGCCAACATATTTGATCAATGGTCTAAAACCAATCCCTGGAGTAAGGACAGTCTATTCAATAAATGGTGCTGGGAAAATTGGATTTCCACGTGCAGAATCATGAAGCAAGACCCCTACCTTACAACTTACACAAAAATCCACTCAACATGGATTAAAGACCTAAATCTACGACCTGACACCATCAAGTTACTAGAGAACATTGGAGAAACCCTTCAAGATATTGGCACAGGCAAAGAGTTTCTGGAAAAGGCTCGGGAGGCACAGGCAGTCAAAGCCAAAATCAACTATTGGGATTGCATCAAATTGAGAAGTTTCTGTACTGCAAAAGAAACAGTCAGGAGAGTGAAGAGACAACCGACAGAATGGGAAAACATATTTGCAAACTATGCAACAGATAAAGGGTTAATAACCAGAATCTACAAAGAGATCAAGAAACTCCACAAAAACAAAACCAAGAACCCACTTAAGAGATGGGCCAAGGACCTCAATAGACATTTTTCAAAAGAGGAAATCCAAATGGCCAACAGGCACATGGAAAAATGTTCAAGGTCATTAGCAATCAGGGAAATGCAAATCAAAACCACAATGAGGTTTCACCTCACCCCGGTTAGAATGGCTCACATTCAGAAATCTACCAACAACAGATGCTGGCGAGGATGTAGGGAAAAAGAGACACTAACCCACTGTTGGTGGGAATGTAAACTGGTCAAGCCACTATGGAAGTCAGTCTGGAGATTCCTCAGAAACCTGAATATAACCCTACCGTTCAACCCAGCCATCCCACTCCTTGGAATTTACCCAAAGGAATTTAAATTGGCAAACAAAAAAGCGGTCTGCACCCTAATGTTTATTGCAGCTCAATTCACAATAGCTAAGACCTGGAACCAACCTAAATGCCCATGAATGGTAGACTGGATAAAGAAATTATGGGATATGTACTCTTTAGAATACTATATCGCAGTAAGAAACAACGAAATCCAGTCATTTGCAACAACATGGAGGAATCTGGAACACATCATGCTGAGTGAAATAAGCCAGTCCCAAAGGGACAAATACCATATGTTCTCCCTGATCGGTGATAACTGACTGAACACCAAAAAGGAAACCTGTTGAAGTGAAATGGACACTATGGGAAACGGTGACTTGATCAGCATAGCCCTGACTGTTAATGAACAACTTAATACATTATCCCTCTTAGTAGTTTTTTTGTCTGTTCTACTCAATATGACTGGTTTAATTCTGTAATTAATACACAGTTATTCTGAAGTGTTAAAATTTAACTGAAATGTGATCCCTGTTAAACATAAGAGTAGGAATAAGAGAAGGAAGAGATGTATAATTTGGGACATGCTCAAGCTGACTTGCCCCAAATGGTAGAGTTAGAAACATACCAGGGGATTCCAATTCAATCCCATCAAGTGGCATGTACCAATGCCATCTCACTAGTCCAAGTGATCAATTTCAGTTCACAATTGATCATAATGAAAGGACTAAGAGTCAAAGGGAGCACATAAACAAGTCTAGTACCTGCTAATACTAACTGATAGAATAAATAAGGGGAGAGTGATCCAACATGGGAAGTGAGATACTCAGCAGACTCATAGAATGGCAGATGTCCTAAATAGCACTCTGGCCTCAGAATCAGCCCTAAAGACATTCGGATCTGGCTGAAAAGCCCATGAGTGTGTTTCAGGCATGGAAAGCCAAGACACTCTGGCAAAAAGATCTCTGTGAGTGAGATCTCAGTGGAAAGAATAGGTCTTCAAAGAAGGAGGTACCTTTCTTTGAAGGGAGGAGAGAACCTCCACTTTGACTATGACCTTGTCTAAACAAGATAAGAATCGGAGAACTCAGAAGGCTTCCATAGCCTTGGAAACTCATGACTGGAGCATAGGGAGATTACTGATGCCATCGACAGGAGTGTCAATTGGTAAAGTCAACAACAGGAGTCACTGTGCACTTACTCCTCATGTAGAATCTCTGTCCTTAATGTGCTGTGCATTGAGATTTAATGCTATAACGAGTACTCAAACAATATATTTCGCTTTGTGTTTCTATGGGGGTGCAAACTGTTGAAATCTTTACTTAATGCATACTAAATGATCCTCTGTAAAAAAAAATAAGAAGAAATTATCAACTCCCAACTTGACTCTCACTGGGATTAAACATGACAATAGGTCTGATCTGATTTCATCATCATTAAAAAAAATAATCTATTATTTTTCACTTTATGTTTCTGTGTGGGAGCAAACTGTTGAAATCCTTACTTAATGTATACTAAGCTGATCTTCTGTATATTAAGATAATCGAAAATGAATCTTGATGTGAATGGAAGGGGAGAGGGAGTAGGAAAGGGGAGGGTTGTGGGTGGGAGGGACGGTATCGGGGGGAAGCCATTGCAATCCATAAATCATATTTTGGAAATTTATATTCATTAAATAAAATTTAAAAAAAGAATTAACACTCAAAATACACAGTCATACAAACTACAATATTAATACTAAATAACTAAATATCCAATTTGCAAATGAACAAGACACAGACATTGCACATTAATTATCAGGGAAAGGAAAATTAAAACAATAATGGTTTTGTGCTCACATTAAAGACCGCACAAAAAATAAAGTTTATTTTTATGCAGAATACATTTTAAGTCCATTCACAGTTAATTATATGAATTTTCCATTTTTTTAAGATCACTGTATTATATATACATGCACACATATTTATCCAAATCTTGGCCATTTTTCAAATGAATATTATGCTTCCTGTTCAGTAATATGTCATTCAGACATTTAAATGAAATGTTCATACTCCTATGAATAGAAATAGAAATTCATAATGTTACTAAATTGATTAAATAAATGCCATTAAACTAAATTTGAAATCATGCATTATGAGATGTGTGATATATTTCATTTATTAGCTGCTGTTATTCATGGATGATTAAGCTAAGTTTTTTAATCTATCTTTTTTTAAAAAGATTTTATTATATTTTTTATATTTGAAAGGTAGAATTGCAGACAGGGAGAGAGATGGAAAGTTCTTCCTTCTGTTGGTTCATTCCCAAAATGGCTGCAATGGCCAAAGCTGCACAATCTGAAGCCAGGAGCCAGGAGCTTCTTGCTGGTCTCCAACATGGGTGCAGGGCCCAAGGACTTGGGCCATCTTCTACTGTTTTCCCTGGCCATAGCAGAGAGCTGGATTGGAAGTGGAACTGCCGGGACTAGAACTGGTGCCCATATGGGATGCTGGCACCACAGGCAGAGGATTAACCTACTGTGCCATGGTGCTGACCCCTCTTTAATCTATCTTTCATTGGCATGGTAAAACTAATGATCTAAATTTTTATTGCAATAAAATGATTAAAATTATATGCTAGTAAATATATTTCAAATAACATCGATGAGATTAACATGTTGGTGAGATTAGAGTTGAAGCAAATATTAATTAATTAATAATATAATGATAAATAAATACAATGGAAACTTTGACTTCTAAGGTTTTCCTTTACTACTAAATTTACGTTTAGATAATAATATTTTTTTTTTCAAATATCGATCCTGAGGAGGATGAAATACAGAGTTTGGTTGGTAGTTGATTTGCCTAAGAATACATTGTTGGTTCTCTTCAATTTTAAAGCAGTTATCTATTATGCATTTCTATTTAGAATTCTATGAAACAATTTCAAAATAGAATTTCTTCTGCCTAAATGTATCAAAAATAATGAAAACTTTGGCAATTTTATGGAAAAAAAAACTATAAAAATTAGGACACTATAGCCCAGTAAAAATGCTTCATTAAAATATTTTGAAAACTCTTAGGTACGTGAAAACTTATCAATTATTTGGAATGTAAAAGTAGAGAATAATCAATGTAAGGAAAATAGCATAATGGTGAGGAAAAAATCTCCCATGCTAAGGCTTTGAGAAGCTCATACAATAATCCTCCAGGGTTTTGAAGGGTGGGTTCCTTTCAAAGAATAAAGGGAATGACTTAAAAATGTTTCTACATTAACACACAAAACACAAAAAGCAATCTAAAAGATCTGGAGAGAATTTGATACACTAATTCTCCACATCAGCACCCAAAGACATCCATGGTTTTTATTTGACTTGCCCATAATTTCTTTTTTTTCTTTTTTTAAAAGATTTATTTATTTGAAAGAGTTACACAGAGAGAGAAGGAGAGGAAGAAAGAGAGAGAGGGGGAGATCTTCCATCTGCTGGTTCACTCCTCAATTGGCAACAATGGCCGAGCTGTGCCAATCTGAAGCCAGGAACTTCTTCTAAGTATCCTACGCAGTTGCAGGGGTCCAAAGACTCAGGCCATCTTCTATTCCTTTCCCAGACCATATCAGAGAGCTGGATTGGAAATGAAGCTGCCCATATAGGATGCCGGCACTGTAGGCAGTGGCTTTAAGCCACAGCACCCACCCTACCCATCATTTCTTTTAAGATTTAATTAACTGATTTGAAAAACAGGGTGATACAGAGAAAGAAATAGAAATAGATCTTTCATTCTCAGGTTCACTCCCCAAATGGCTCTGGAGCCAGGAGCCTGGAACTCCATCCAGGTCTCTCATTTGGGTGGTAAGGGCCCAAATACTTGGGCCATCTTTTTCTGCTTTACAAAGCACATAAGGAAGGAATTAGATTGGAATCAATGCATCTTGAATTTAATTTGTACTTGTATGGGATGCCAGCAGGCACCAGCCCACAACTATTTTTTTATTGTACTATTTGGACACTAATATTCTCTCTCTAAACAAAAACACATTATGTCCTAGGTCTATGCCCCAGTGTTTTCCCCCATTATATTTATGAAAATAAAGAACTACATTATTTCCATGTTTTCCTGTAAAATTCCAGAATTTTAATAATTGGTGCATGAAAATAAAGTCAATGGATGGCATGTTGTGCTTCATGAATTTCCTAAAATTTTGTATAGGTGCACATGTTCTATTGTCAAGAAAATTTACTCATGCAGCTTTAAATCATTGAAGAGAGCCCAAAGCACAATATTTTTCATTTCTACTTTATTAAATTCGATTTCTGTAGAATATCAATTAAACATTTTTGCATTAACTAAAAGCTTAATTTTTACCCTATTATTCTCAATTTTAACCTATCAAAGGATATATGGAAGTACTTAATTAGGGCTTGTAAAATGTTTGACTAATTAAAATTCCATGAAATAATTTTATGGATTTGGAGGTTGGGGCATTTAAAGATTATATTAATTACTTCACCTCATTCAGGCAGTATGTATAAATTGAGAGATGCAACATTTGTCTGGAATCTGCAAATGAGATTATTTAAAATTTCAAAACAGTAAAAAACTCATATGAGGGCACTGCCTTGAGGCATAGTGGATAAAGCTTCTCTCTGGAACACCAGTATCCTATAGAGATGTCTGTTAGAGTCCTGGCTGTTTGACTTTCAATCTAACTTCCTGCTAATGGCCTGGGGAAAGCAGCAGATGGCCCAAGTGTTTGGGCCTCTACCACCCATATGATAGACCTGAAAGCAGTTTCCAGCTCCTGGCTTTTTCTTGGCCCAGTGCTGGTCATCGAGGCCATCTCGGGGAGAGGACCAGCAGATGAAAGATTCTCTCTCTCTCTCTCTCCCTCCTTCTCTATCTCTGTCTCTCCACACTCCTCTTTCCTTCTGTAATTCTTTCAAATACATAAATAAATCTTAAAAACAAAATTAAAAAATGTGAAACTAGCAAAACACCCATGATATTGCTACAAAAGAAGGAGATTCTTTGGGCTCTACTTGTTCATCTGCCTGACTTTTTTCTTTAAACTCTCCAGAGCTTCATGATAACACATATAATGTATTGTAACTTGTAATTTAAAGTGGTAAATCAACTCTCCAAAGGAGGGGGATACTTTAACATATGACAATATAATTACTCCAACCAAGGCTGATTTGCAAATCTTTGATGTCATAGGACAGAGAATGTAGAAAAATTAACATAGTGAGGTAAATCCACAGGGTGCTAATTGTCTCTAGTGCCATGTTCAGGATTTATAATCTCATGCATAGATAGGTAGAAAGATAGATATAGATAGATAGATCTATTGACTGATCATTTGTGTGACAGCAAGCACTCTCACTTACTTGTTTACTCCCCAAATATGTGAAAAGCTGGGAGCCAAGAATTCAATCCAGGTATTACAAAAGCATGACCCCATTACTTGAGCCATCACTGTTGCCTATGAGGATCTGCATTAACAAGGAGCTGAATCCAGGCTCCTGTCTTCAGTCTGTCACAGCTCTGACTGTTGCAGCCATTTAGGGAAATGGATGAATAGTGAATCAGTGAATGGAATTTTATATCTCTACTTTTCCTTCTCTCTCTCTGTAACTCCAATTTTCAAAGAAATTAGCAAGTATTAATAGAAATACAGTATTCACTTGCAGCTTTTCTTCCACCATGACTATTCCCAGTGTGTTCACTGCCTAAATTAGAAGAACACGTTTTTGACATAATCTTCACTTTACGCTCATTATAATACAAGATATGTTAAAAAAACACAATTCTGGAAACTCAAGTATAATGATGTGGGACAGAATCCATTGAGATTTCCTTTATCTTTTCTTTCACTAATCAGTGTTGTTTGTGAGTAACAGATGAGGGGAACCATGGGGATTTGTGCCAGATTACCCAAGGATAATTCTTCTTGGACAAGGGATCTCACAACAGCATTCTTGTAGTGAAAGAGAATCGCCATATCAGTAATCAACTAAGATTATTTCATATTTCTTATATTAAAATATAGCTATTAAACAGTACAAACATATTTAATCATTTTGTTTAATAGCAGCACTAAAGAGATCTAGTATCATGTTTTTTCAACAAATACTTAGAAAAAACAGCTGCTTCAATAATGACTTATGATTACTGGAAAAAAACTTCTAGGGAAAGAATATTACTGACAACCATCAAGAAATTGTATTGCGGTGGGAGCCCACAGTTTGGGACACCAGTGGCAGACTCAACACACCAGCGCTGGAACACGAGGTGAGCCGAACCTCAATAGCCCGAGACACTGGCAGGCAAGCGGAGAGAGGAGACTAAAGGGAACGACCAACAGGGGGGAAGTTCACCAGGCTAACTGGAAGAGAGAGAGAGAGAAAAAAAAAGGTGACTGGTATGGACACGGGTTTCTCTCTCTCCGCTTACCTCTCAAGGGCGAACAAGACAAAGAGCAGGCGCAATCTTGGACATACGTCATAAGCAGAGTGACCTCAGGTCTGCACCGGCCCTGAGCCTTGCAGAAAAAAACTGACTCTGGGTGGGGTGAATTAACAGGAGATTAGGACCTAGTAAATTTGTGGTGCTACTGAACTGAGACTGTGAAAAAAGAGACAGTGGGGGAGAGAACTCACAGAATTCACGTGAGCACTCTCCAGAGATGCTACAATTCCGTAACTTTGGCAACACAGTGGGAGACTGAAGGAGACTTTGAGCTCACTCTGAGGGCCGAACAGATTCCCTGTGTGGTCCCTGGGAAAGAACATCCGATCTCTGGCTCCTGTGGGTATATCATTTGCTTGCTAACTACCTCCAACTTCATTCAGCTGTGTGAAATTACTTCCCTTTTGAATCAAAAAAAAGAAAAGAGAGAGAGAGAGAGAGAGACAGAGAGATTTATCATGCCTAACTTGGGAGTGTCACCTTTGGCACACCAGAGCTCTCAGGCCACACCCATCTCAAGCCCTAAGGCTTCATCAAAAACAGATAGTCCACTTGATCTAGAGTCATAGTATAACAAGAAAAAGCACCACAGTGAAGAAACCAAATATCTCCAATATGCCAAATAACAAAAACCGAGGTAATAAAAACAAGGAAGTCACCATGACGCCCTCAAATGAAAAAGACACCACAATTCAAGATTATGAAGATGATGACATAGAAGAAACCCAAGAAGCAGATCTCCAAAAATTGATAAGAACATTAAGAAGTTCTCAAAAACAAATTCTTGAACTACAGAAATCCTTAATGGACAAGATAGAAAATCTCTCTCATGAAAATGAAATATTAAGGAGGAATCAAAATGAAATGAAACAACTAGTACAACAGGAAACTATGATAGTGACTGAAGTGAAGAATCCAATAGATCAAATGAGAAACACAATAGAGAGCCTTACAAACAGAATGGGTGAAGCAGAAGAGAGAATTTTGGACTTAGAAGACAGAGAACAGGAAAGGATACAGTCAGACCAAAGAAAAGAAGAGGAAATTAGAAATCTAAAACATATTGTCGGGAATCTGCAGGATACTATTAAAAAACCCAACATTCGGGTTCTAGGAGTTCCTGAAGGCATGGAGAGGGAGAAAGGATTAGAAGGCCTTTTTAGTGAGATATTAGCAGAAAATTTCCCGGTTTGGAGAAGGACAGAGACATTCTAGTACAGGAAGCTCACAGAACCCCTAATAAACATGACCAAAAGAGATCCTCACCACGACACGTTGTAATTAAACTGTCCACAGTGAAACATAAAGAAAAGATCCTAAAATGTGCAAGAGAGAAATGTCAGATTACTCTCAGAGGATCTCCAATCAGACTCACAGCTGACTTCTCATCAGAAACCCTACAAGCTAGGAGGGAATGGCGAGATATAGCCCAGGTACTAAGAGAGAAAAACTGCCAGCCCAGAATATTATATCCTGCAAAGCTATCATTTGTGAATGAAGGTGAAATAAAGACTTTTCGTAGCAAACAGAAATTGAAAGAATTTGTTGCCACTCATCCAGCCCTGCAACAGATGCTTAAAGATGTGTTGCACACAGAAACACAGAAACGCGGTCATCAACATGAAAGAAGGTAAAGGAAGGAAACCTCACAGCAAAAGATCCCAGGGAATTCAAAGCATATATTAGAACTAATCTTTGGCAAATGGCAGGGCAAAGTTACCACTTTTCATTAGTCACATTGAACGTGAATGGCCTGAACTGTCCAGTTAAAAGACACAGATTGGCTGATTGTGTTAAGGAACAAAACCCATCTATTTGCTGCTTACAAGAAACACATCTTTCCAACAAAGATCCATACAGACTGAAAGTGAAAGGCTGGAAAAAGATATACCATGCCAACAGAAATGAAAAAAGAGCGGGCGTAGCCATCTTAATATCAAACAACATAAACTTTACCATAAAAACTGTTAAGAGAGACAAAGAGGGGCACTACATAATGATTAAGGGATCAATTCAACAGGAAGATATAACAATTATCAATGTATATGCACCTAACTACAGGGCACCAGTTTATCTAAAAGATTTGTTAACGGACTTAAAGGAGACTTAGACCCCAATACAATAGTACTGGGGGACTTCAATACTCCACTCTCAGAAATAGACAGATCAATAGGACAGAAGATCAACAAGGATACAGTAGATTTCAACGACACTATAGCCCAAATGGATCTAACAGATATATACAGAACTTTCAATCCTACAGCTAAAGATTTTACATTCTTCTCAGCAGTACATGGAACCTTCTCTAGGATTGACCACATACTAGGCCATAAAGCAAGTCTCAGCAAATTCAAAAGAACTAGAATCATACCATGCAGCTTCTCAGACCATAAAGGAATGAAGTTGGAAATCAGCAACTCAGGAATCCCTAGAGCATACGCAAACACATGGAGATTGAACAACATGCTCCTGAATGAACAATGGGTCATAGAAGAAATCAAAAGAGAAATCAAAAATTTTCTGGAAGTAAATGAGGATAACAGCACAACGTACGAAAACTTATGGGATGCAGCAAAAGCAGTGTTAAGAGGAAAGTTTATATCAATAGGTGCCTACATCAAGAAATTGGAAAGGCACCAAATAGATGAGCTTTCAATTCACCTCAAGGATCTAGAAAACCTACAGCAAACCAGACCCAAATCTAGTAGGAGAAGAGAAATAATTAAAATCAGAGAAGAAATCAACAGGATTGAATCCAAAAAAACATTCCAAAAAATCAGCCAAACGAGGAGCTGGTTTTTTGAAAGAATAAACAAAATTGACACCCCATTGGCCCAACTAACTAAAAAAGAAGAGAAAAGACCCAAAATAATACAATCAGAGATGAAAAAGGAAACGTAACAACAGACACCACAGAAATAAAAAGAATCATCAGAAATTACTACAAGGACTTGTATGCCAGCAAACAGGGAAACCTATCAGAAATGGATACATTCCTGGACACATGCAACCTACCTAAATTGAACCAGGAAGACATCGAAAACCTAAACAGACCCATAACTGAGACAGAAATTGAAACAGTAATAAAGGCCCTCCCAACAAAGAAAAGCCCAGGACCAGATGGATTCACTGCTGAATTCTACAAGACATTTAAAGAAGAACGAACTCCAATTCTTCTCAAACTATTCAGAACAATCGAAGAAGAGGGAATCCTCCCAAATTCTTTCTATGAAGCCAGCATCACCTTAATTCCTAAGCCGGAAAAAGATGCAGCACTGAAAGAGAATTACAGACCAATATCCCTGATGAACATAGATGCAAAAATCCTCAATAAAATTCTTGCCAATAGAATGCAACAACACATCAGAAAGATCATCCACCCAGACCAGGTGGGATTTATCCCTGGTATGCAGGGATGGTTTAATGTGCGCAAGACAATCAATGTGAGACACCACATTAACAGACTGCAGAAGAAAAACCATATGATTCTCTCAATAGATGCCGAGAAAGCATTTGATAAAATACAACACCCATTCATGATTAAAACTCTAAGCAAACTGGGTTTGGAAGGAACATTCCTCAATACAATCAAAGCAATCTATGAAAAACCCCCAGCCAACATCCTATTGAATGGGGAATAGTTGGTAGTATTTCCACTGAGATCTGGGACCAGACAGGGATGCCCACTCTCACCACTGCTATCCAATATAGTTCTGGAAGTTCTAGCCAGAGCTATTAGGCAAGAAAAAGAAATTAAAGGGATACAAATTGGGAAGGAAGAACTCAAACTATCCCTCTTTGCAGATGACATGCTTCTTTATTTAGGGGACCCAAAGAACTCTACTAAGAGACTATTGGAACTCATAGAAGAGTTTGGCAAAGTAGCAGGGTATAAAAGCAATGCACAAAAATCAACAGCCTTTGTATACACAGGCAATGCCATGGCTGAGGAAGAACTTCTAAGATCAATCCCATTCACAATAGCTACAAAAACAATCAAATACCTTGCAATAAACTTAACCAAGGACGCTAAAGATCTCTACGATGAAAATTACAAAACCTTAAAGAAAGAAATAGAAGAGGATACCAAGAAATGGAAAAATCTTCCATGCTCATGGATTGGAAGAATCAACATCATCAAAATGTCCATTCTCCCAAAAGCAATTTATAGAGTCAATAAAATACCAATCAAGATACCGAAGACCTTCTTCTCAGATCTGGAAAAAATGGTGCTGAAATTTATATGGAGGCACAAGAGACCTCGAATAGCTAAAGCAATCTTGTACAACAAAAACAAAGCCGGAGGCATCACAATACCAGATTTCAGGACATACTACAGGGCAGTTGCAATCAAAACAGCATGGTACTGGTACAGAAACAGATGGATAGACCAATGGAACAGAATTGAAACACCAGAAATCAACCCAAACATCTACAGCCAACTTATATTTGATCAAGAATCTAAAACTAATTCCTGCAGCAAGGACAGTCTATTCAATAAATGGTGCTGGGAAAATTGGATTTCCACGTGCAGAATCATGAAGCAAGACCCCTACCTTACACCTTACACAAAAATCCACTCAACATGGATTAAAGACCTAAATCTACGACCTGACACCATCAAGTTACTAGAGAACATTGGAGAAACCCTTCAAGATATTGGCACAGGCAAAGAATTTCTGGAAAAGACCCGGGAGGCACAGGCAGTCAAAGCCAAAAGCAACTATTGGGATTGCATCAAATTGAGAAGTTTCTGTACTGCAAAAGAAACAGTCAGGAGAGTGAAGAGACAACCGACAGAATGGGAAAACATATTTGCAAACTACGCAACAGATAAAGGGTTAATAACCAGAATCTACAAAGAGATCAAGAAACTCCACAAAAACAAAACCAAGAACCCACTTAAGAGATGGGCCAAGGACCTCAATAGACATTTTTCAAAAGAGGAAATCCAAATGGCCAACAGGCACATGGAAAAATGTTCAAGGTCATTAGCAATCAGGGAAATGCAAATCAAAACCACAATGAGGTTTCACCTCACCCTGGTTAGAATGGCTCACATGCTGACATCTACCAACAACAGATGCTCGTGAGGATGTGGGGAAAAAGGGCCACTAACCCACTGTTGGTGGGAATGCAAACTGGTCAAGCCACTATGGAAGTCAGTCTGGAGATTCCTCAGAAACCTGAAGATAACCCTACCGTTTGACCCAGCCATCCCACTCCTTGGAATTTACCCAAAGGAATTTAAATTGGCAAACAAAAAAGCGGTCTGCACCCTAATGTTTATTGCAGCTCAATTCACAATAGCCAAGACCTGGAACCAACCTAAATGCCCATCAACGGTAGACTGGATAAAGAAATTATGGGATATGTACTCTTTAGAATACTATATCGCAGTAAGAAACAACGAAATCCAGTCATTTGCAACAAAATGGAGGAATCTGGAACACATCATGCTGAGTGAAATAAGCCAGTCCCAAAGGGACAAATACCATATGTTCTCCCTGATCGGTGACAACTGACTGGACACCAAAAAGGAAACCTGTTGAAGTGAAATGGACACTCTGGGAAACGGTGACTTGATCAGCATAGCCCTGACTGTTAATGAACAACTTAATACATTATCCCTCTTAGTAGTTTTTTTGTCTGTTCTACTTAATATGACTGCTTTAATTCTGTAATTAATACACAGTTATTCTGAAGTGTTAAAATTTAACTGAAATGTGATCCCTGTTAAACATAAGAGTAGGAATAAGAGAAGGAAGAGATGTATAATTTGGGACATGCTCAAGCTGACTTGCCCCAAATGGTAGAGTTAGAAACATACCAGGGGACTCCAATTTAATCCCATCAAGGTGGCATGTACCAATGCCATCTCACCAGTCCAAGTGATCAATTTCAGTTCACAATTGATCATAATGAAAGGACTAAGAGTCAAAGGGAGCACATAAACAAGTCTAGTACCTGCTAATACTAACTGATAGAATAAATAAAGGGGAGAGTGATCCAACATGGGAAGCGAGATACTCAGCAGACTCATAGAATGGCAGATGTCCTAAACAGCACTCTGGCCTCAGAATCAGTTCTAAAGGCATTCAGATCTGTCTAATAAGCCCATGAGAGTGTTTCAGGCATGGAAAACAAAGACACTCTGGAAAAAAAAAATACCCTAAATGAAAGATCTCTGTGAGTGAGATCCCAGTGGAAAGAACAGGTCTTCAAAGAAGGAGGTACCTTTCTCTGAAGGGAGGATAGAACCTCCACTTTGAATATGACCTTGTCTAAACAAGATAAGAGTCGGTGAACTCAAACTCATGACTGGTGCATAGGGAGATTACTGATGCCATAAACAGGACTGTCAATTTGTAAAGTCAACAACAGGAGTCACTGTGCACTTACTCTTCATGTAGGATCTCTGTCCTTAATGTGCTGTGCATTGAGACTTAATGCTATAATGAGTACTCAAACAGTATATTTCGCTTTGTGTTTCTATGGGGGTGCAAACTGTTGAAATCTTTACTTAATGTATACTAAATTGATCTTCTGTAAAAAAAAAATAGAAGAAATTATTAATTCCCAACTTGACTCTCGCTGGGATTAAACATGACAATAGGTCTGATCTGATTTCATCATCATTTAAAAAATCATCTATTATTTTTCACTTTATGTTTGTGTGGGAGCTGTTGAAATCTTTACTTAATGTATGCTAAACTGATCTTCTGTATATAAAGAGAATCAAAAATGAATCCTCATGTGAATTGAAGGGGAGAGGGAGTGGGAAAGGGGAGGGATGCGGGTGGGAGAGATGTTATGGGGGGGAAGGCATTGTAATCCATAAGCCGTATTTTGGAAATTTATATTCATTAAATAAAAGTTAAAACAAAAGAAATTGTATTGCATGATTGCATATATATTGATATTATAATAACATATTTAAATAGGTAACAAAATAGAAATCATTCACTTCTAAGATTAACAAAACTTATTCATAAGATCTTGTCTGAAAATGTGGTTTGGTTAAAATATAACTTTTTGAGAATGAAAGCAAGTTATTTATTCCATTTCTATTGCAATAAAATACATGTAACATAAAAGTTACTCTACTATCCGATTTTACTTGCACATTTCATGGGTTAAAAATACACTAATAGGGGCTAGCTTTGTGGCAAAGGATGTTAAACTGTCCCCTCATTACTGGCATCCCCTAAAAGCACAGATTGGGTCTCAGTTGCTCTGCTCCAGATTCAGCTCCCTGGTAATTCTCCTGGATAAAGAGTAGATGAACCAAGTACTTGGGGCCCTTCTCTTGTGTGTGAAACCAAGAAGCAGTTCCAGGCTCCTAGCTTGGGTCTGAACCATTCCCAAACATTTTGTCAATTTTAGGAGTAAATAAGTAGATGGAAGATGAATTTCCTTGGACCCTCTTCTCTCTCTGTTATTCTGCCTTTTAAATAAGTTTTGATTTATTATAAAGATATAAATAAATATATTCATAACATACAACTATAACCACTTCTACATTATAAAAATACATATTTAAAGGAATTGTAGAGGGCTAGAATTGTGATGCAGCAGGTTAGGTCATCATTTGCAATGCTGGAATTCCTTATCAAATTGAGAGTTTCAGTCCTGAGTTCTCAGCTTCCAAACCAGCCCCCTGATAATGCACATGGGAAAGTAGTAGATAATGGCCCAAGCACTTTGGGCTGTGCCACGCATGTGAGAAACTAGGATGGAGTTCCTGCCTCCTAGCTTTGGGTTGACACAAGGCTGGTTGTTGCAACCATTTGGAGGTGTGATTCAGCAGAAGGAAAATAAATCTCTCTCTCTCTTTCTCTCTCTCTCTGTAGGTGTGTGTTTGTTTCACCATGTCTTCCAAATTAATGAATGAATCCTTTAAAAATTAAGGAATTGCAAGCAAATTTAGCAAGAAGTCTTAAAACTCAATCATAAAGCAAATTCTCTAATTAAAAAATGCATGCATAAACACATTAATGTATAAAATATACAGGTAATAAATAAGCACATAGAACATCTTTAATATTAGAAAATTAAGAGAAAAAAGGAGCACATTGAACATTAAAGAAAAATACACTTAAACAGCAACAAGATAGATTGCGTCATGTATTTTGATAATTACCCTTAAACAAAAAATAAACATGAGAATACAAATAATACAAATGCTTTCCCAGAATACAGAATAGCAGGAAATCTCATTCACTACTGGTGAGAATGATTAGTAGAATATACACTTAACAGACATCGTGACATGCTCCTAGGAAGACGATCATAACATCACCACTCCATGCAGCACATAGGTTTCTATGTGTTTTCCCAGCTAGTATGAATCTTATACTGACATAAAATATAACATAAAAATATACAAAGTAGCTTTATTCACAACTAAATCTTGTATGAGACCAAGTTGCCATTCAGTAGTAGCAGAAGAAATGAAGACAAATGAGAAACTTGGAGTACAGGCCCTGGTCATGGAGATACAAGAGAAAACCATGGGTTTCAGTCATAGGGGTTTAAGAGACACATGGGAGATAATGAATGACATGTGAATGACAAGTGAATGACAAGCAGGCATCTGAGGGAACACACCTCAGCCAAAGGTCAGAGAGTTATCCAAAAAGAGCCATGAGCTGCAAGCACAGAGAATAAAGTCACTCTAGACTAGTGATGTAGACATATGAGGAGAGTCACAGCTACATGAAGATAGGCTGAAGAACAGGAAGACTGACAAATGATGCAGGCATGGGAGAAATACTCAAAGAAAGATGTGCTGTAGACAAAATGATGGAACTGCAGACACCAGAGACTTTTGAGAGCTGTCATGGATGACAGAGACTTAACAAATGACAACATGTAAGAGCAAACGTGGGTTACAATTGTTTGAGATGGTGACACTGTGGAGAACATATGAGTTTCCGGCACCAGAATGGAGACATAAGAAGCCTGGTGTGGCTGCAGCCACACAGGGTTGGATCCACTGATACAGGCAGAGCCTGCAAGACAGGATTTGAAATACATCAGGGAATAAAGGAGAGGCAGATCAATCAGTGTTTAGAGAAAATTTTATTTTCAAGTGAATGTCAGAATACTGAAAACCAGTGCTTTCAGTTCCCAAGAAATTAAAAATAAAAATAAAATAAAATAAATTTGGAAAAAATAGAAGATACCAATGAAATGCTGACAATACAAAAGTACCAAAGGAACAGGCAAATAAGGACAAAACATCTTAAATATTAAAATTAATCAGTTAATAACCATTTTCAGGATTTAAAACAGAATCATTCTTTATGAGCTCATAGAACTTACAAAAATACTAACAGGATTTTATGACACCCTTAGGAGTGAAAATTGAACTACAGAGACAAAAATTCAGTACATTTTGAAAGCTAACTTTCCAATACACTAAAATATCATAAATTTTTAAGAAGCCATACTATATAATCTATAGAAGTTGAACCAAGTTTTGAAAAATTTGAAAAAAATCTTTGAAAAAAAGTTTAAGACCTAGACTTAAGGAATGTTTCATATTTTCAAGGAATTAAAAAAAAACACATTTCCCACACTTGCCCCAACTGAACATAAATGAAACACTTCAAAATTTCTTTTGTGAAGCCACATATCATTCAGTTTGGTGCAGGATATAAAATAAAAATGAAATTAAATAGCACCTGTTTCATAAGGAGATACAAATATCTTAATCAAAATATTATTATATAGAAGGGAGGCAAGATGGCAGAATAGGAAGGGAGCACACTGATAGTCTGGGGAGAGACAGTTTAATAAAAGTGGAGATACTGCAGGCTCAAGGAAGAGTAGGGGAAGAAACAGCAGAAGAAACTCTTCCAGAACATGTAATTCACAGTGGTCCTGCGTGGAGAGCATGGGAGTCCACAGTTTGGGACACCAGCGGCAGACTCAACACACCAGTGCTGGAACGCGAGGTGAGCCGAACCACAATAGCCCGAGACACCGAGACACTGGCAGGCAAGCGGAGAGAGGAGACTAAAGGGAACGACCCCCAGTGGGGGAAAAGTTCACCAGGCTAACTGGAAGAGAGAGAGAGAGAGAGAGAGAGAGAGAGAGAGAGAAGGGTGACTGGTATGGACACGGGTTTCTCTCTCTCTGCTCACATCTCAAGGGCGAGCAAGACAAAGAGCAGGCACCATCTTGGACATACATCATAAGCAGAGCGACCTCAGGTCTGCACCGGCCCTGAGCAGAGCAGAAAAACCTGACTCTGGGCGGGGTGAATTAACAGGAGATTAGGACCTAGTAAATCTGTGGTGCTACTGAACTGAGACTGTAAAAAAAGAGACGGTGGGGGAGAAAACTCACGGAATTCACGTGAGTACTCTCCAGAGACACTACAATTCTGTAACTTTGGCAACCCAATGGGAGACTGAAGGAGAATTTGAGCCCACTTGGAGGGCAGAACAGATTCCCTGCATGGTCCTTGGGAAAGAGCTTCCGATCTCTGGCTCCTGTGGGTATATCATTTGCCTGCTAACTACCTCCAACTTTGTTCAGCTGTGTGGAATTACTTCCCTTTTGAATCAAAAAAAGAAAGAGAGAGAGAGAGAGATATGCCATGCCTAACCTGGGAGTGTCACCTTTGGCACACCAAACAGAGCTCTCAGGCCACACCCATCTCAAGCCTCTAAGGCTCCATCAAAAACAGATAGTCCACTTAATTTAGAGTCATAGTATAACAAGAAAAAGCACCACAGTGAAGAAACCAAATATCTCCAATATGCCAAATAACAAAAACCGAGGTAATAAAAACAAGGAAGTCACCATGACGCCCTCAAATGAAAAAAAAAAAACCCAAATTCAAGATTATGAAGATGATGACATACAAGAAACGCAAGAAGCATATCACAAAAATTGATAAGAACATTAAGAAGTTCTCAAAAACAGATTCTTGAACTACAGAAATCCTTAATGGACAAGATAGAACATCTCTCTCGTGAAAATGAAATATTAAGGAGGAATCAAAATGAAACAAAACAACTAGTACAACAGGAAACAGTGATAGTGACTGAAGTGAAGAATTCAATAGATCAAATGAAAAACACAATAGAGAGCCTTACAAACAGAATGGGTGAAGCAGAAGAGAAAATATCGGACTTAGAAGACAGAGAACAGGAAAGGATACAGTCAGACCAAAGAAAAGAAGAGGAAATTAGAAATCTAAAACATATTGTTGGGAATCTGCAGGATACTATTAAAAAACCCAACATTCGGGTTCTAGGAGTTCCTGAAGGCATGGAGAGGGAGAAAGGATTAGAAGGCCTTTTTAGTGAGATATTAGCAGAAAATTTCCCAGGTTTGGAGAAGGACAGAGACATTCTAGTACAGGAAGCTCACAGAACCCCTAATAAACACGACCAAAAGAGATCCTCACCACGACACGTTGTAATTAAACTCTCCACAGTGAAACCTAAAGAAAAGATCCTAAAATGTGAAAGAGAGAAACGTCAGATTACTCTCAGAGGATCTCCAATCAGACTCACAGCTGACTTCTCATCAGAAACCCTACAAGCTAGGAGGGAATGGCGAGATATAGCCCAGGTACTAAGAGAGAAAAACTGCCAGCCCAGAATATTATATCCTGCAAAGCTATCATTTGTGAATGAAGGTGAAATAAAGACTTTTCGTAGCAAACAGAAATTGAAAGAATTTGTTGCCACTCATCCAGCCCTGCAACAGATGCTTAAAGATGTGTTGCACACAGAAACACAGAAACGCGGTCATCAACATGAAAGAAGGTAAAGGAAGGAAACCTCACAGCAAAAGATCCCAGGGAATTCAAAGCATATATTAGAACTAATCTTTGGCAAATGGCAGGGCAAAGTTACCACTTTTCATTAGTCACATTGAACGTGAATGGCCTGAACTGTCCAGTTAAAAGACACAGATTGGCTGATTGTGTTAAGGAACAAAACCCATCTATTTGCTGCTTACAAGAAACACATCTTTCCAACAAAGATCCATACAGACTGAAAGTGAAAGGCTGGAAAAAGATATACCATGCCAACAGAAATGAAAAAAGAGCGGGCGTAGCCATCTTAATATCAAACAACATAAACTTTACCATAAAAACTGTTAAGAGAGACAAAGAGGGGCACTACATAATGATTAAGGGATCAATTCAACAGGAAGATATAACAATTATCAATGTATATGCACCTAACTACAGGGCACCAGTTTATCTAAAAGATTTGTTAACGGACTTAAAGGAGACTTAGACCCCAATACAATAGTACTGGGGGACTTCAATACTCCACTCTCAGAAATAGACAGATCAATAGGACAGAAGATCAACAAGGATACAGTAGATTTGAACGACACTATAGCCCAAATGGATCTAACAGATATATACAGAACTTTCAATCCTACAGCTAAAGATTTTACATTCTTCTCAGCAGTACATGGAACCTTCTCTAGGATTGACCACATACTAGGCCATAAAGCAAGTCTCAGCAAATTCAAAAGAACTAGAATCATACCATGAAGCTTCTCAGACCATAAAGGAATGAAGTTGGAAATCAGCAACTCAGGAATCCCTAGAGCATACGCAAACACATGGAGATTGAACAACATGCTCCTGAATGAACAATGGGTCATAGAAGAAATTAAAAGAGAAATCAAAAATTTTCTGGAAGTAAATAAGGATAACAGCACAACATACGAAAACTTATGGGATGCAGCAAAAGCAGTGTTAAGAGGAAAGTTTATATCAATAGGTGCCTACATCAAGAAATTGGAAAGGCACCAAATAGATGAGCTTTCAATTCACCTCAAGGATCTAGAAAACCTACAGCAAACCAGACCCAAATCTAGTAGGAGAAGAGAAATAATTAAAATCAGAGAAGAAATCAACAGGATTGAATCAAAAAAAAATTACAAAAAATCAGCCAAACGAGGAGCTGGTTTTTTGAAAGAATAAACAAAATTGACACCACATTGGCCCAACTAACTAAAAAAAGAAGAGAAAAGACCCAAATCAATAAAATCAGAGATGAAAAAGGAAACGTAACAACAGACACCACAGAAATAAAAAGAATCATCAGAAATTACTACAAGGACTTGTATGCCAGCAAACAGGGAAACCTATCAGAAATGGATACATTCCTGGACACATGCAACCTACCTAAATTGAACCAGGAAGACATCGAAAACCTAAACAGACCCATAACTGAGACAGAAATTGAAACAGTAATAAAGGCCCTCCCAACAAAGAAAAGCCCAGGACCAGATGGATTCACTGCTGAATTCTACAAGACATTTAAAGAAGAACGAACTCCAATTCTTCTCAAACTATTCAGAACAATCGAAGAAGAGGGAATCCTCCCAAATTCTTTCTATGAAGCCAGCATCACCTTAATTCCTAAGCCGGAAAAAGATGCAGCACTGAAAGAGAATTACAGACCAATATCCCTGATGAACATAGATGCAAAAATCCTCAATAAAATTCTCGCCAATAGAATGCAACAACACATCAGAAAGATCATCCACCCAGACCAAGTGGGATTTATCCCTGGTATGCAGGGATGGTTTAATGTGCGCAAGACAATCAATGTGAGACACCACATTAAGAGACTGCAGAAGAAAAACCATATGATTCTCTCAATAGATGCCGAGAAAGCATTTGATAAAATACAACACCCTTTCATGATGAAAACTCTAAGCAAACTGGGTTTGGAAGGAACATTCCTCAATATAATCAAAGCAATCTATGAAAAACCCCCAGCCAACATCCTATTGAATGGGGAATAGTTGGTAGCATTTCCACTGAGATCTGGTACCAGACAGGGATGTCCACTCTCACCACTGCTATTCAATATAGTTCTGGAGGTTCTAGCCAGAGCTATTAGGCAAGAAAAAGAAATTAAAGGGATACAAATTGGGAAGGAAGAACTCAAAATATCCCACTTTGCAAATGATATGATTCTTTACTTAGGGGACCCAAAGAACTCTACTAAGAGACTATTGGAACTCATAGAAGAGTTTGGCAAAGTAGCAGGGTATAAAATCAATGCACAAAAATCAACAGCCTTTGTATACACAGGCAATGCCATGGCTGAGGAAGAACTTCTAAGATCAATCCCATTCACAATAGCTACAAAAACAATCAAATACCTTGTAATCTTCTTAACCAAGGACGTTAAAGATCTCTACGATGAAAATTACAAAACCTTAAAGAAAGAAATAGAAGAGGATACCAAGAAATGGAAAAATCTTCCATGCTCATGGATTTGGAAGAATCAACATCATCAAATGTCCATTCTCCCAAAAGCAATTTATAGAGTCAATAAAATACCAATCAAGATACCAAAGACCTTCTTCTCAGATCTGGAAAAAATGGTGCTGAAATTTATATAGAGGCACAAGAGACCTCGAATAGCTAACGCAATCTTGTACAACAAAAACAAAGCCGGAAGAATCACAATACCAGATGTCAGGACATACTACAGGGCAGTTGTAATCAAAACAGCATGGTACTGGTACAGAAACAGATGGATAGACCAATGGAACAGAATTGAAACACCAGAAATCAATCCAAACATCTACAGCCAACTCATATTTGATCAAGGATCCAAAACCAGTCCCTGGAGTAAAAACAGTCTATTCAATAAATGGTGCTGGGAAAATTGGATTTCCACGTGCAGAATCATGAAGCAAGACCCCTACCTTTCACCTTACACAAAAATCCACTCAACATGGATTTAAGACTTAAATCTACGACCTCACACCATCAAATTACTAGAGAGGATTTGAAAAACCCTGCAAGATATAGGTACTGGCAATTATTTCTTGGAAAACACCACAGAAGCACAGGCAGTCAAAGCCAAAATTAATATTTGGGATTGCATCAAATTGAGAAGTTTCTGTACTACAAAAGAAACAGTCAGGAAAGTGAAGAGACAACCTACAGAATGGGAAAAATATTTGCAAACTATGCAACTGATAAGGGGTTGATAACCAGAATCTACAAAGAGATCAAGAAACTCCACAAAAACAAAACCAACCCCCACTTAAGAGATGGGCCAAGGACCTCAATAGACATTTTACAAAAGAGGAAATCTAATGGCCAACAGGCACATGAAAAAATGTTCAAGGTCATTAGCAATCAGGGAAATGCAAATGAAAACCACAATGAGGTTCCACCTCACCCCAGTTAGAATGGCTCACATTCAGAAATCTACCAACAATAGATGCTGGCAAGGATGTGGGGAAAAAGGGACACTAACCCACTGTTGGTGGGAATGCAAACTGGTCAAGCCACTATGGAAGTCAGTCTGGAGATTCCTCAGAAACCTGAAGATAACCCTACCATTCAACCCAGCCATCCCACTCCTTGGAATTTACCCAAAGGAAATTAAATTGGCAAACACAAAAGCTGTCTGCACATTAATGTTTATTGCAGCTCAATTCACAATAGCTAAGACCTGGAGCCAACCCAAAAGCCCATCATCAGTAGACTGGATAAAGAAATTATGGGACATGTACTTTATAAAATCCTATAAGGCAGTCAAAAACAATGAAACCCAGTCATTTGCAATAAGGTGGAGGAATTTGGAAAACATCAAGTGGAGTGAATTAAGCCAGTCCCAAAGGGAGAAATATCATATGTTCTCCCTGATTAGTGACAACTAACTGAGCACCAAAGGGGAAACTTGTTGAAGTGAAATGGACACTATGAGAAACAGTGACTTGATCAGCTCTTGTCCTGACGGTTGATGTACAATGTAGTACATTATCCATTTTAGTATTTTTTTTTGTTCTAGTACCATTGGTTGAACTTGTAATTAACACACAATTATTCTTAGGTGTTTAAATTTTAACTGAAAAGTGATCCCTGTTAGGAATTTGGAAAACATTATGTTGAGTGAAATAAGCCAATCCCAAAGGGACAAATACCACTTGTTCTCCTTGATAGGTGACTACTAACTGAGCACCAAAAAGGAAACATGTTAAAGTGAAATGAACAGTATGAGAAATGGTGCCTTGATCAGCCCTCACCCTGACTGTTGATGAACAGCTTAATATGTTATTCCTCTTAGTATTTTTGTTTGTTTGTTCTACTTAATACTTTTGGTTGAATACTGTAATCAATACACAATTCTTCTAAAGTGTTGAAATTAACTGAAAAGTGATCGCTGTTAAATATAAGAGTGGGAATAAGAGAGGGAAGAGATGTGCAATTCGGGACATGCTCAAGCTGACTTACCTCAAATGGTAGAGTTAGAAACATACCAGGGGATTCGAATTCAATCCCATCGAGGTGGCATGTACCAATGCCATCTCACTAGTCCCAGTGATCAATTTCAGTTCACAATTGATTGTAATGATAGGACTAAGAACCAAAGGGATCACATAAACAAGACTAGTGTCTGCAAATACTAGCTGATAGAATCAAAAAGGGAGAGAATGATCCAACATGGGAAGCAAGATACACAGCAGACCCATAGAATGGCATATGTTCTAAACAGCACTCTCACCTCAGAATCAGCCCTTAAGGCATGCGGATCCAGCTGAAATGCCGATGAGAGTATTTCAGGCATTGAAACCAAGACACTCTGGGGGAAAAAAAAAAACCTAAATGAAAGATCTCTGTGAGTGAGATCCCAGTGGAAAGAATGGGTCATCAAAGAAGGAGGTACCTTTCTCTGAAGGGAGGAGAGAACTTCCACTTTGATCATGGCCTTGTCTAAATATGATCAGAGTCAGTGATCTCAGGGGGCTTCCATAGCCTTGGCAGCCCATGACAAGAGCCTAGGGTGATTACTGATGCCATAAACAAGAGTGTCAATTTGTTAAGTCAACAACAGGAGTCACTGTGCACTTACTCCTCATGTAGGATCTTTGTCCTTAGTGTGCTGTACATTGAGATTTAATGCTGTAACTAGTTCTCAAACAGTATTTTTCACTTTATGTTTCTGTGTGGGAGCAAACTGTTGAAATATTTACTTAATGTATGCTAAACTGATCTTCTGTATATAAAGAGAATCGAAAATGAATCTTGATGTGAATGGAAGGTGAGAGGGAGTGGATAAGGGGAGGGTTGTTGGTTGGAGGGACGTTATTGGGGGGAGGCCATTGTAATCCATATTCTGTACTTTGGAAATTTATATTCATTAAATAAAAGTTAAAAAAATTATATAAATTAAGTCATATATGAAAATCTAATGGATCAATAAGAAACAAAACTGATACACTAAAAGTGCAACAATATTTAACATCCTCAAACACCCTTGTAGATGAAGAATACAAGGAGTTACATTATCATTTAGATTACAAAGCATGTATAAAACTCAGTATCAGTATCTAGTAATAAAAAAAGTAAAATGTTAGCAAGATAGTTAAAAAATACAGAGATGTGCTTAGATCAAGAATGTCTTATAGGAATGTACAACAAACAACTAAATACAATATCACTGAAGGCTTTTTCCTTGGGGATCCACAAAGACAAGGCTGCCTCCTCTCATTATCTCTCTTTGATACTACACTGAGGCTGCATTCAGAGAACTAAAATAACAAAAAAGAAATATAAAGTATAAGAATCAACTTTTTAGCAGTGGGGCCTCTGCACCCATGTGGGAGACCTGGAAGAAGCTCCTGGCTCCTGGCTTCAGATTATTGCAGCTCTGACATTTGTGGCTATCTGGTGAGTGAACCAAAGGATGGAAAACCTCTCTCCCTCTTCCTCTCCCTCTCTCTCTCTCTCTCTGCTTCTCTGTATCTCTGTCTTTCAAATTAATAAATATTTAAAAATTAAATTGATTACTAAATACCAGCAAGAAACAAAGAGAAAATATTATATATGACAGGAAGATTAGGAAACATTTATCAATGAATAAAAATAATTTAAATTATGTAACATATTTAAGCAATCATCAAAATCAATATATAAAAATGAATGACTAGACAAAAAATGATCTGAGAATATGAAGAAAAATGAATTACAGGAATTAATAAACAGTGAATAAATGGTGACTAGCCTGAAGCAGATTATTGTACAATCCCACTCATGGAGGCTCCCTGTAGGAACACAGAGTTGAAGCATTTGCATCTGCCTGGAATGTCAGGGAGCCAGAAGACCATGCTACAGAGCTGAGTCCAGGATTCTCCCTTCACAACACCCTCATCTCAAAAACCCTAAGTCCTTGCCCATCCTACACTGCCCAAACATGCTGTGCTATGGAAGATGCTGATTGGCTACAGCTTTGTGACATCATAGGTGCCCAAGTGCTTTTCAAATTGTCTAATTAAGCATGCCAGGGGCAGTATGTCACATTCATATCCAGCATCTGCTGCTGAGAAGCTGCGGTTGGGTCAGGCTCTGCCAGTCTGTGAACAGGAAGTCAGAAGCCTTGGAAAGTCAGAAATGGTGAGTACAGGAAGCCTAGTGTCCTGAGAAGGGGTAGGTGGTGCTGGTGGATTTGCTAGAACTAGCTGTTGGGAGACTGGATCATTTCAGTGTTAAACTCTGGAATCTGTGCACCCCAGTCCAACACTGGGACATATCTTCCCTCTGTCTCCTGTAACCTGTGGAGTGAGAGCTGGGCCAGCCTCCAGGACTCCAGGCAGCCTGTCCCATTAATGCAGAGACTACACTTTAGACCCAAAGCTCTTGACAGCACTGTGCAATTGTCCCTGATGCTACAGCATAGAGCCCCTAGTATAATACTGTATAGCAACAACAAGGGTAGAATTTATGGTCTTGTTTCTGATGCTGAGAAAGTGTCCCACCTGGTAAAATGTTCACAACACCAAGTATGGTGTTGGCTACAGTATATTCATGTGTGTTCTGTATCACATTGAGACAGTTCACTTCCATGCAAAGCTTTTATGAATGTCAGATTTTATCAAGTGTGTTTCCGCATTTTTCATATGAATGAGTCTTAAATTTTAGTGTATGTTTAGAAATGTAATATTAATATAAACTGCTTTACAACAAATTCAATTAAAATGTTTCTTGTCTGAAGGGAGCAGCTGCAAGTGACAGATGGTTAAGGCTAGTTGATCATATATAACTATTATTGACAAGACACTGAAAATGTTAATGGTAAGCAAACTGCCATTTTAAAACATCAGAGAGGGACTGTGACATTCTGCTGTTATTGGATTCAAATAGTAATTGCTATAGATAGTATTTAGAATATCTATTGGTGTGCTCTTTACAGTGATCCTCATGAAGAAATCCCTTATTACAGGAAATTTCGATGTTCCTCCCTCTACGACTTACTGTCAAATATGTCTCAAATTATTTTTTCTGGAGAGATGTATCTATGTTAGTTATTGGTGATGTTGATGAGTTAATATGCAAGCTATATAATCTTCTCAAACTTCTGAAAGCCTTCATAATCATTTTCTGAGCCACATGAATTCATACCTCTAAGCTAATGCATCAGATACTCAACAGGAACAATTAGCCTCTCCAGGCTCAGAATTCTTTGTTTTTAAGAATTATTTATTTCAAAGTCAGAGGTACACAGAGGAAGAGATCGAGAGAAAGAGAATCTTCCATCTGCTGATTCATTCCCCAAATGGCCACAAAAGCCAGGCTGGACCAGCCCAAATCCAGTTGCCAGGAGCTTCCTCCTGGTCTTCCTCATTGTTCCAGGGGCTCAAGCTTATTGGCCTTCTTCCTCTGCTTTACCAACAGAGAGATGGATTGGAAGTGCAGCCACCAGGTTTTGAACTGGCACATGTATGTGATGTCAGCATTTCAGACAGAGGCTTAACCTACTACACCACAATGCGTAGGCCTTTATTTAAAGAGAGAGAGAGAGAGAGAGAGAGAGAGAGAGAGAGAGAGAGAGATGTTCTCATCTCAAAAACTGCATTAGCAAATTGAATATAATTGAAAACAAGTGTTAGCTCTTAGTAAAAGCTTCCACTAAACTATTCACTGGATCTACTGTGAAACTGGCATTAATGTAGACCTGGATGATTACAGGACTTACAAAACTGGTTATCAGTGTAACAAATAGGATGTACCTTATGACATAAAATATGTGGAAGTGAAGTTCCAAAAACTCTTAATGGATTATTTGTGGTGTCTGTTAGATGCAGAAATTATTAAATTATTTGACCATGAGGCTATTTTTCTGGCTGAAAATTTAATTTTCAGCACTTACAAATGGGTGGAAATAGATTTTCAGATACTTATCCTAAAATTACAATAGCCAACATCAGTGAATGGAAGTTTCTTTACAAGTTTTATGACTAAATGTAAGGTATTTAAAATATACCTACCTTAAAAACCCTCAAATCCAATGAAATGTAATAAATATAACAATGACTTTTTTTGGGGAAAAGGATAGGATGATAATGTTTTATAGTTAAAATGTTTTCCAGTGGCTGGTATTGTGGTGTAGTGTGCAAAGGCTCTGCCTGTGATGCCAGCATGTCACAGGGGCACTGGTTCATGTCTCAACTGCTCCACTTCTAGGCCAGGTTTCTGCTAATGTCTTGGGCAAAGGAGTGAGGGATGAACCAAGAGTTTGAGTCCCTGCTATTCACATGGGAAACCGCATGAAGTTCCTTCCTTCTGACTTTGTCTTGGCCCAGCCTTGGATGTTGTGGCCATCTGGGGAGTCAATAATAGATGGAAGGCATCCCTCTGTGTCTCCCTCTCTCTCTTTAACTCTGGTTTTCAAATAAATGAATGAATCATAAAATAATTTTCCAAATGAATCACTTCTGATGGTTTGTAGTATACAAAGATATAATTTGTGTCATCAATAATATAAACTTTAAAGACAATAATATTAATTATTATAAATTAATTCTACAAAGAATAAAATTTTTGTATGCATATACACTTAATGTAGTATCAATTTAACATGAGTCATTGTAACTTTAGAACAATATGCATGATCCCCATAATAACCACAGAGCCATTTTTATATATAAGAGGAAATGCGAAAGTAATCAGGATGAGTCACTACAAAAAAATCAGTTAAACATAAAGGAAGCCAATGATGTAGGAAACATTAAAAAAGAAAATATAAGACCTAGCCGGTGCCACAGCTCACTAGGCTAATCCTCTGCCTAGCGGTGCCAGCACACCAGGTTCTAGTCCCAATAGATGCACCAGATTCTGTCCCGGTTGCCCTTCTTCCAGGCCAGCTCTCTGCTGTGGCCAGGGAGTGCAGTGGAGGATGGCCCAAGTGCTTGGGCCCTGCACCCCATGGGAGACCAGGATAAGCACCTGGCTCCTGCCATCGGATCAGTGCGGTGTGCCAGCCACAGTGCACTTGCCAGGCCACGGCAGCCATTGGGGGCTGAACCAAAGGCAAACCTTTCTCTCTGTCTCTCTCTCACTGTCCACTCTGCCTGTCAAAAAAAAAAAAAAAGAAAAAAGAAAAAGAAAATGGAAAATAGAAGACCTAAAGACAACACAGAACATGGCAAAACTATGTACTTTGTTGCCAAAATTAATTCATCAGTGCATGAATAAAATTTCCCAATGAGAAATACATTTTAAAATTTTATTTAAGGTATGTATTTCATATACACAGATTTAGTAACATGATGATACTTCTCACCCTATCCTCCCTATGGCCCATGCTCCCACATTTTTTTCTCCTTTCTCCCCTATTTTCACTCTTAATTTTTACAAAGATCTTTTTTCAGCTTACTTTATACTAATTACATTAACCCTGCACTAAGAAAGCAGTTCAAAAAATAGCATGAATAATAAAAAACACTGTTCCTCAACAGGAAAGACAAGGACAATAATCATTGAATCCCAAAATGTCAATTTCACTCCAATACATTACATTTCAGTATTTTATTAGTTACCACAGATCAGGGAAAAATTATTTATGCATATACACTTAAGTCAGAATCAACTTGATATGAATCATTACTACTTTAGAACATTTATAACCTCCATAGACAAAATGATAATATAATCCCACAGAGACATTTGAGAAGGTGTTCAGAATGTGTCAAAAAGTAACCATAAAGGAAGCCAACAAAGGCCAGCGCTGCAGCTCACTTGGCTAATCCTCTGCCTGTGACGCTGGCACCCCAGGTTCTAGTCCCATTTGGGGTGTCTGATTCTGTCCCGGTTGCTCCTCTTCCAGCCCAGCTCTCTGCTGTGGCCTGGGAAGGCATTGGATGGCCCAAGTCCTTGTGCCCTGCACCTGCATGGGAGACGAGGAGGAAGCACCTGGCTCCTGGCTTCGGATAGGTGAGTGCACTTGCCGTGGTGGCCATTTTGGGGGGTGAACCAATGGAAGGAGACTTTTCTCTCTGTCTCTCTCTCACTGTCTAACTCTGCCTATAAAAAAAAAGGAAGCCAACAAAAGTGGGAGTAACAGAAAAAGAAAATATAAGACCTAGAGACAACACAGAACACCATGGGAAAACTAAGTAATCTAGTCCATAATTAATATTTCCCAATGAGAACATAGAATATGGATAATATTTCCCAATGAAAATCAGAGATAGCTTGAATGGATAAAAACCAACAGAGGTTAAACTATTTAGTGTCTATAAGAGATTCAAATCAGATATAAACAGGTTCTTATTTTGAAACTGAAAGGATGGGGCCGGCGCCGCGGCTCACTAGGCTAATCCTCCGCCTAGTGGCGCCGGCACACCGGGTTCTAGTCCCGGTCGGGGCGCCGGATTCTGTCCCAGTTGCCCCTCTTCCAGGCCAGCCCTCTGCTGTGGCCAGGGAGTGCAGTGGAGGATGGCCCAGGTGCTTGGGCCCTGCACCCCATGGAAGACCAGGAAAAGCACCTGGCTCCTGGCTCCTGCCATTGGATCAGCGCGGTGTGCCGGCTGCAGCGCACCGGCCGCAGCGGCCATTGGAGGGTGAACCAACGGCAAAGGAAGACCTTTCTCTCTCTCTCTCTCTCACTGTCCACTCTGCCTGTCAAAAAAAAAAAAAAAGAAACTGAAAGGATGGAGAAAAGTTATTTCATGAAAATGGCAATCAAAAGAGAGAAGAGGCTGTATCGCTATAAATAAGTAGAATTATGACAAAAATACTACAAGACACAAAGAAAGATAAAACATGACAAACTAGTGACTCCTTAAATAACTATAACTATTATAAGGCACATTCACAAATATTTCCATGCCTAAAAATTTCTAAAAGCACAGTCTATCAACAGTATGTTATGGGGGAGGCAAGATGATGGAATAGTAGCAGGTAGGTCTGCTCTAGGTTCCATGAAATTGGTGAAAAAAAAGTTGCAGGGACAACTGCAGTGGGAGGTGATGTGAAAGTACTGGAAATGGTCTGGACTTGAGTGGAAGATGCAGGCATGCAGCATGGAGCACACAACATGAACACAACAAAGAACCCAGCAGCCCACACTGGCTAGCAAGTTGAGGTAAGACTGCACTGGCCTGTTCCACTGTTGATATGGCTGGAGGGCAGCCTAGTAGACAGCACCATGTTTGAGTCTGGCCCAGAACCCTCAGGAGATCTAGATAGATTACTGCTCAAATGGGGAGTGGGGGAAGCAATGCATCTCTGTCTCCATTTCTTTCTCCTCCACACCAATGCCCTGTGGCTAACTGTGAAAAGGTTGTGCCATTTCAGACATAAACAGTAGCAGCTGCTCCAGCTCTTCTGTGTACACACAGAAGCTAGAAGGAACTGTCAGCAGGGGCAAATAGAGTAGTTTGAGAGCACTGCTGGGGTCTGCCCCCATACAGACACTGGGACAACAACCATCCACTCTGTTCACCATGCAATGGGCATGGAATGGGAGCTAGCACCACAGAAGAAAAGTGCCACCCATGGGAACTCTTGTACCTGCCCAGTATAATTGTGAAGAGTAGGGCTGTGGCTGGTGGGTAATGTGAACTCTTGTGATATATGGATTTTTACCAGGGGGAAAATGTGCATTTGGCACTGACTCTGAGTCTAGCTGGGGGAACTGAATTTGATCTGACTGGACAAAACACAAACGCGTAGCAGCTCTGGGAACCACTCATTCTCTCTGTGAACAGAACAGATTAGTGGGGCAGAGTGGACTGTCTTGCATCACTTGACTGTAGGAGCCCTGGATGCTGATACTGTGAAAACATGGTGAAGGTGTTGAGTGGTGGCAGGGTGTAGCTGGGGTTCTGAATGAGCTCTGATTGCAGAACCAAACTCTCAGAACTCCTTGTTTGCCAAGATAGTACATTGCAGCTAGAACTATGCCCACCGGGAGGGCCACACAGATCATTCACAAAGATGAGTGTTCAACACACTCAGGACTAACACCAGGACACTGTTCAGCTTGAAGAAGAGGAGGTGATGGAGTGATCACACCAACAGATGTGACCACCCCCCACTTCTGTTAATCAGAGAACTGCTACCTCCAACTTGGGTGTTACCCTGGATACTTGCTCCACCCTGGAGGACTGACTAAAGCTCTTAGGACACACCAACCATACATTTCTCAGTATTCACTGAAAGCATAGACATTCTGCTAATCCATAGAGGTACAGCTCTAACATAAAAGTCATCAGAGGGAAAAAATAAACAACTCCACTAATGCCTAAAAATAAATGGAAAAATTAAAAAAAAAAAGAATATGATCCCCCCAAAGGAACACACCAACATTTAAATGTGAAGATGAAGAGACTGATGGAATGCCTGAAATGGAATTCAAAAAAATTAATCCTAGGATTACTCAAAAGCAATTAGAAGCAAATTGACAAATTAAAAAAGAAAACAATACATGACATCAATAAAAAATTTCCCATGAAATTAAGATATGAAGAAAATGAAATACTAGAAATTAAGAACTCAATAGGTCAAATAAAAATGCAATGACAATCCTTAACAGCAGACTCAGTGAGGAAGAAGAAAGAATATCCAAATTAGAAAGTGAATCTTGGGAAATCCTACAGTCAGAACAACAACAACAACAACAACAAAAAACACAAGAAGAATATAGAAAACTTAAAACCAATGTCAGAGATTTATGGAATGCTATTGAATGACCCAACATATGGATCTCAGGAGTTCAAGAAGCTGTGGAAAAAGATGATGGACTCACAGGCCTATTTGGTGAAATTAAAGAAAACTTTCCCAGTTAGGAGAAAGAAAAGGACACCCAATAGTGGAAGCACATAGAACTCTTAACAGACATGACCAGAAAAGATCTTCACCAAGACACATATGCAGTCAAACTCTCTACAGTAAAACACAAAGAAAAGATCATAAAACTTGTGCAAAAGAAATACCAGATTACTTTCAGAGGAGCTCTAATTACACTCATGGCTGACTTCTCATAAGAAATCTTATAGGCTAGAAGGGAATGGTGAGATATACTATCAGTCTTAAAAGAAGAAAACTGTCAACCCAGAATAATGTACCATGCAAAACTATCATTTATAAATGAAGGTGAAATAAATTCTTTCCATAACAAACAGAAATTGAAAGAATTTGTCACCATGTCTCCAGCCTTAAAAAGATACTTAAGGAGGTGCTACACACAGAAACACAGAAAAATAGCCATCATTATGAAAGAATGAGAAGGCAGAAAATCCTCCAGATGTACAAAAGAACCAAAGTAAAACAGTAATATTTACAGAAAAATGTCAATGCCAAGTTGTTACTTATCAATAGCCATCTTGAATGTAAATGACCTCAACTCTCCAATTAAATCATATAGACTGGCTGAATGGATTAAACAAGACCCCTCTATTTTCTGCTTACAAGAAACACATCTCCCCAATGAATAAACAGGAATATTGAAAGTGAAAGTATGGGAAAAACATTCCATACTAACAGAATCTAAAAAAGGAGTTTTTGTTGCTATCCTAATATCAGATAAAATAGACTTTATCATAAAAACTGTTAAAAGAGACAAAGAAGGACACTATGTAATGATTAAGGGATCAACTCAACAGGAAGCTATGACTACAAGAAATGCATATGCACCTAATTACTAATTACTGGGTGTTTCTTTTCTTTTTCTCCCTGCCTTGTTTCTTTTTTTTAAAGATTTATTTATTTGAAAGTCAGAGTTACACAGAAAGAGGAGAGACAGACACAGAGAGAGGACTTCCATCTGATGGTTCACTTCCCAAATGGCTTCAACAGCCGGAGCTGCACTGATCTGAAGCCTGGAAGAAGTCAGGAGCTTCTTCTGGGTCTCCCACAGGGGTATAGGGGCCCAAGGATTTGGGCAATCTTATAACTGCTTCCCCAGGCCACAGCAGAGAGCTTGATTGGAAGTGGAGCAGCTGGGCCTTGAACTGGCACTCAGATGGGATGCTGGCACTGCAGGCCACGGCATTTACATGCTGAGCCAGTTTCAGCAAATTCAAAACAGTACCACACATCTTGGACCACAATGAAATGAAGTTGGAAATCAACTCAAAAATCTCTAGAATATATGCAAACACATGAAGGCTTAACAACATGCACCAGAAAGCACAGTGGGTTGTAGAAGAAATTAAAAGATAAATTTAAAAAATTGTGGAAACAAATGAAGATGACAATATATCATACCAAAACATATAGGGCACAGCAAAAGCAGTAATGAGAGAAGGTTATAGCAACTGGCGCCTACATGAAGAATTTGGAGAGATACCAAATAATTGAGCTATCAACACATTTAAGGACCTAAAAAACAAAAACAAACCAAACTCAATATGATTAGGAGTAAAGAAATAATTAAAATTAGAGAAGAAATAAAATTTAAACAGAAAAATATAAAAAAATCCATGAAATGATGAGCTGCTTTTTGAAAAAATAAATAACACTGATACACTATTAGCACAACAAACCAAGAAAAGGAGGGAAAGGACATAAATCAATGGAATTAGAGATGAAAAAATAAATGTAAGAATACCATGGAAAAAGAATTAACAGGATTTAAGGCAAAGAACTGTATGTCAACAAAATGGGAAACCTGGGAGAAATGGATAGATTCCTAGATACATACAATCTCTTCCAAAATTGAATCATGAAGACAGAAAACAAAAAAGACCAATAACCAAGACAGAAATTGAATCAGTAATAAAGACACTCCCAAAAAAGAGAAGCCTAGGACCAGATGGCATCTCTGCTGAATTCTACCAGATATTTAAAGAACTAATTCCATTTCTTCTCAAGCTATTCAAAACAATTGAAAGTATTGAAACCTCCCAAACTACCTCTGTGAAGCCTGCATCACCTTAATTCTGAAGCCAGAAAAAAGATCCAACAGAGAAAGAGAACTATAAACCAAAATCTTTGATCAACACAGATACAGAAATCTTCAACAAAACATTAACCAATCGAATCCAACAACATACCAGCAAGATCATTCACCTGGACCAAGTGGTATTTACCCCTTGTATTCAGGGTAGGCTTAAGATACATAAATTAATAAATGTGATACATCACATTAACAAACTGAAGAATAGATGCAGAGAAAGCATCTGATATGATACAACACCAATTCATGTTGAAAACCTTAAGCAAATTGGATATATAAGGATATTTCCTCATGCAATCAAAGCAATCTATGGCAAACTCACAGCTAGAATACTATGGAATGGAGAAAAGCTGGAAGCAGTCCACCTATGATCCAAAACCAGACAAGAATGCCCATTCTCCTCACTGCTATTTAATAGAGTTCTAGAAGTCTTAGCCAGAGCCATTAGGCAAGAAAAATAAATCTAAGGGTTACAAATTGGAACAGAAGAAATCAAACTACATTTATTCCAAAAGGATCCCAAAAACACCACTGAGAGAATGCTGGACTCATAAAATAGTTTCATAAAGTGGCAAGATATAAAACCAACACAGAAAAATAAATAGTCTTTGTATACACTGACAAGGTAATGGCTGAGAAAGATCAGTTCCATCCACAATAGTACCAAAATAATCAAATATCTTGGAGTAAATTTAACCAAGGACGTCAAAGATATCTAAGATGAAAATTACAAAATGCCAAACAAAGAAATAGAAAAAGACATAAATGGAAAAATTATCCATGTTCATGGATTGAAAGAATCAATATAATCAAAATGCCCATATTAGTAAAAGTAATTTGAAGATTCAATGTATTTCTAGTGAAAATATTAAAGACGTTCCTCACCTATCCAGAAAAAAATGATGCTAAAATTCATATGGAAACAAGAGACCCTGAATACCTAAAACAATCTTATGTAATAAGAACAAAGGCAGATGCATCACAATACCTGATTTCAGGACATACTACAAGGAAGTTATAATCAAAACAGCCTGGTACTGGCCGAAAAATAGATTGGTAGACCAATGAAACAGAATAGAAATTCCAGAAGTGAATCCATGCATACAACCAATTTATCTTTGATCATGAAGCTAAAATCTATCACGGGAGAACTGAGTCTCTTTAACAAATGGCTCTGGGGAAACTAGATCTCCATGTGCAGAAGTATGAGATTAGACCCCTACTCACACTTCACACAAAAATCCACTCAAAAATGTATCAAAGACAAAAATCTATGACCTGATACCATGAAATCTTCAAAGAACAATGGGGAAACTAGGCAAGATTTTGGCATAGGAAAAGAGTTCTTTGAGAAAACTCCAGAAGCACAGGCAATTAAATCAAAATAAGACAAATGGGATTACATAGAGCTGAGAATCTTCTTCACTGTAAAAGAACCAATCAGCATAAGTAAGAGGTAATGGACAGAATGGAAGAAATTATTTGCAAACTACAAAACTGATACAGGGTTAACATCCAGAATCTATAAAGAGTTCAAGAAACTCAACAACAACAGCAACAATAACAACAAACTAAGTTAAGAAATGGGAAAAGTAGTTGAACAGGCATTTTTCAAGAAAGGAAATTCAAGTAGCCAACAGACACTTAGAAAATGTTCAGGGTCACTAACTATTAAGGAAATGCAAATCAAAACCACAATGAGGTTTTGCCTCACACCAGTTAGAACAGTCCACATACAGAAATCAACAAACAATAAATTCTGAAGAGCATGTAGGTAAAATGGTACCCTGGTACACTGTTGGTGGAAATGTAAACTGGTACAACCACCATGGAAGACAGAGATCTCAGAGATCTGAATATAGACCTACCATACAGTGTAGCCATCAGACCATCATGCTCCTGGGAATTTACACAAAACAGAAGAAAAGAGATGAGTTATCTGAACCTCCATGTTTATTACAACACATTGACAATAGCTAAGACAGAATCAATGCTGATGCCCATCAACTGATGACTGGCTAAAGAAATTTTGTTATAGTTACACTATGCAATTCTACTCAGCTGAGAAAAAGATGAAATCCTGTCTTTTATAATGAGATGGTCACAACTGAAAACCATTATCCTAAGTGAAATAAGACAATTCTGAGATGACAGATACCATATGTGTTCCCGGACCTGGGATAACTAACATAGTATCTGAAATATAATGTAATGGAGTGAAATAGATATCTTGAGATTTAAAAAAAAGTTATAAAAACTTTAAATCAAATTATAATTAGTGAGAAAATTAATAAGAGATAGACATGAATTAATAATGAAACCCCAGAATGGAGATAAAGCTGAGGACGAATGCATTCATGGTGAATTTTAAAAAATACAAAATATTTTTTTTTAACTTTTATTTAATGAATATAAATTTCCAAAATACGGCTTATGGATTACAATGGCTTCCCCCACATACCGTCCCTCCCACCCACTACCCTCCCCTTTCCCACTCCCTCTCCCCTTCCATTCACATCAAGATTCATTTTTGATTATCTTAATATAAAGAAGATCAGCTTAGTATATACATTAAATAAGGATTTCAACAGTTTGCTCCCACACAGAAACATAAAGTGAAAAATAATAGATGATTTTTTTTAAATGATGATGAAATCAGATCAGACCTATTGTCATGTTTAATCCCAGTGAGAGTCAAGTTGGGAGTTGATAATTTCTCTTTTTTTTTTTTTTTTTTTCAGAGGATCAGTTTAGTATACATTAAGTAAAGATTTCAACAGTTTGCACCCCCATAGAAACACAAAGTGAACTATACTGTTTGAGTACTCGTTATAGCAATAAACCTCAATACACAGCGCATTAAGGACAGAGATCCTACATGAGGAGTAAGTGCACAGTGACTCCTGTTGTTGACTTTACCAATTGACACTCCTGTCTATGGCATCAGTAGTCTCACTATGCTCCAGTCATGAGTTTCCAAGGCTATGGAAGCCCTCTGAGTTCTCCGATTCTTATCTTGTTTAGACAAGGTCATAGTCTAAGTGGAGGTTCTCTCCTCCCTTCAGAGAAAGGCACCTCCTTCTTTGAAGACCTGTTCTTTCCACTGGGATCTCACTCGCAGAGATCTTTTGCCAGAGTATCTTGGCTTTCCATGCCTGAAATACTCTCATGGGCTTTTCAGCCAGATCCGAATGCCTTTAGTGCTGATTCAAAGGCCAGAGTGCTATTTAGGACATCTGCCATTCTATGAGTCTGCTGAGTATCTCACTTCCCATGTTGGATCACTCTCCCCTTTATTTATTCCATCGGTTAGTGTTAGCAGGTACTAGACTTGTTTATGTGCTCCCTTTGACTCTTAGTCCTTTCATTATGATCAATTGTGAACTGAAATTGATCACTTGGACTAGTGAGATGGCATTGGTGCATGCCACCTTGATGGGATTGAATTGGAGTCCCCTGGTATGTTTTTAACTGTACCATTTGGGGCAAGTCAGCTTGAGCATGTCCCAAATTATACATCTCTTCCCTCTCTTATTCCCACTCTTATGTTTAACAGGGATCACATTTCAGTTAAATTTTAACACTTCAGAATAACTGTGTATTAATTACAGAATTAAACCAGTCATATTGAGTAGAACAGACAAAAAAACTACTAAGAGGGATAATGTATTAAGTTGTTCATTAACAGTCAGGGCTATGCTGATCAAGTCACCGTTTCCCATAGTGTCCATTTCACTTCAACAGGTTTCCTTTTTGGTGTTCAGTCAGTTGTCACCGATCAGGGAGAACATATGGTATTTGTCCCTTTGGGACTGGCTTATTTCACTCAGCATGATGTGTTCCAGATTCCTCCATTTTGTTGCAAATGACTGGATTTCGTTGTTTCTTACTGCGGTATAGTATTCTAAAGAGTACATATCCCATAATTTCTTTATCCAGTCTACCGTTGATGGGCATTTAGGTTGGTTCCAGGTCTTAGCTATTGTGAATTGAGCTGCAATAAACATTAAGGGGCAGACCACTTTTTTGTTTGCCAATTTAAATTCCTTTTTGTAAATTCCAAGGAGTGGGATGGCTGGGTCGAATGGTAGGGTTATCTTCAGGTTTCTGAGGAATCTCCAGACTGACTTCCATAGTGGCTTGACCAGTTTACATTCCCACCAACAGTGGGTTAGTGTCCCTTTTTCCCTACATCCTCGCCAGCATCTGTTGTTGGTAGATTTCTGAATGTGAGCCATTCTAACCGGGGTGAGGTGAAACCTCATTGTGGTTTTGATTTGCATTTCCCTGATTGCTAATGACCTTGAACTTTTTTCCATGTGCCTGTTGGCCATTTGGATTTCCTCTTTTGAAAAATGTCTATTGAGGTCCTTGGCCCATCTCTTAAGTGGGTTCTTGGTTTTGTTTTTGTGGAGTTTCTTGATCTCTTTGTAGATTCTGGTTATTAACCCTTTATCTGTTGCATAGTTTGCAAATATGTTTTCCCATTCTGTCGGTTGTCTCTTCACTCTCCTGACTGTTTCTTTTGCAGTACAGAAACTTCTCAATTTGATGCAAAACAATACCAAAATAAAAGCAACTGCTTGTTTAAAAGATTTTACAGAAATGATTTTCTCTTAGAAAGCAAGGTTAGTTCAACTTATGAAAATGAATCATTGTCATTATGCCACATTATCATAATGAAGGGAAAAATATGACCATTTAAACTGATACAGAAAAAGTCACAACACCTGTTCATGATAAAGAGATTCAAAAAATTAGTACTAGAAAACTATCTCAACACAATAAATAATTAAAGAAAAAACAAAGTTACCATTAATTTTTTCTCAATGAACAGGTATAAGGTAAAATGTACACTTTCACCATTTGTAATCTACATGGCCCAGGAGACTTAATTAGACTAATTAGGCAAGAATGAAAACACATTCAAACTGAGAATTAAGATATCTTTATCTAAATATGCATGAGAACACATATTTGTATAGAGAAGCATTTCTGTTTATTAATCTGAATTATAACACAGATAACTTGAAATTCTTCAAGTCATCCAATTACTATACAAGCTGAAAGTTAGAAGTGATTAACATATGAATTGGAGTGTGCAGAGTGCTTTGGAGCCTATGTGGATGGTATAGAAAGACCTGGGTATAGGTTGTGGTGATATCCTCATGGGCTGTGAAGAGACACATCACCTGGCAGTGTGGATGTTGTTCTGGGTGGAGGAGTGTGGTGGCATGGAAGAAATCTGAATCTTCATGGGCAGTCTTCAAAGTTAGATGTGTGAGACCAATCCCCTGGACTTGCTCTCCAAGTAGGGCCATATCTGGGAGATGGTGCTCAAGGATCTGCATGCCTTGAGACCCTCTTAATGGGCTGCAGGGACCCATCAGATACTGAGGATACAATTTATGGAAGGAATGATTAAGATTATGGTCCATGTCACCATCAGGTGGAGTTTCTCTGCTTACCAACATTGGACTGGTTGGCCCCATGGTGGGAGGAATGGTCAGTCTCTAAGATCTGATATCTGAATTGTTGATTTGTTGATTTAGGAATTCTTCCACCATGAAGTTGATTGGACCTAAAGGATAAAACTCAAGAAAAGGAGGTGTATGGGCTGGAATTGTGGTTTAGTATGCTAAGTCTCTGCCTGTGGTGAGGGCATCACATATGCGTTCCAGTTTGAGGCCTGCCTGACCCATTTCCAATCCAGCTCTCTGCTAATGGCCTGGGAAACCAGTGTAACATGGCCCAAGTACCACCTGCACCCATATCGGAGACCTAGAAGAAAGTCCATGCTCCTAAATTTTGGCCCAGCTCTGGCTGTTGCAGGCATTTCAAGAGTGAACAAGTAGATAGAAAACAATTCTCTCTGCCTCCCTCACTCTCTGTAATTTTGACTCCCAAGTAAATATAAATCTTAAAAAAGAAGAGGAGGTGTCCATATAAAGATGTGCACATGGATGGAATGGGGAAGATTAAGTGTCTTAGAAAATATGGAATATATCCTTGGTAAACCAGATGGCACCAAATTCTGTTCTGATATGGGTGTAACTTCCTGCATTGGAGTTTATGCTGACATAAGCATCAGCAAGGGCTACTCACTGTCTGGGTTTGGAATAAGGAGCTGTGACATTCCATACCAATATAGACATAATCTACAGTAACTCTCTTCCTTAAGGCCCTACTGAGATATGATGCTTCCTTTGTTTTTCTTTTTTTCTTTTAATTTTGGCTAAATCACCAGTTTTGTACTTATAATATATATTCCAGATTGATGACTTAGTGGCTTAGGTATTCTTAAGGAAATAAAAATGAAGTACATAATTTCTACAAGGGCTATATTAGTAGCTTAAGCTTGTAGAAATTGTAGTTTTTTGTTCAGAAAAGAAGTTGTATATTTTTCAATCAAAATTATGGAGAGAAAAACCGAGCTATATCTTTTGTAGGTTGCTCTGCTATAGAGCTCAGTATTATTGTGACATAGTGGGCTCTTTGTTCCATTTTTTTTCCTTACTTTCATAAATTTTCCAAGGCATTTCTTACAAATACTCACTGTATTTATTTTGGATATTTCCATGTACTTCACAATTGTATTTCTCACTATTGTATTATATATTCCTTAATATATATTTTAATATCTCTGATCATTCTGTCACATAAAGTTCCTTCAACACATGTAAGAATGCAAGTTGTGAATGGACAAGGCCACCTAAAATTCCTTTATGCAGAATTTCTCTTGACAAAAATTATTTATAAAAGTACAGGTTGGAGGGGATTCAAAGATGGTTGAATAGGGAAGAGAGGTGCTGATTCTGACAAGAGGAAGTACTAGAAAAAATAGAATGTAAATTCTCAGGGGAGAGTTGGAGAGAAGCTTGCAGTGGAAATTTTACAGAAAGAATAGGAATGCTGTGGAGCAGCATGGAGAGTGCAGATACACAGCAGCAAGTGTCACACTACATGTGAATCCCACAATCCTCAAGGAGACAAAAGGTTCTAATATCAAGGTGAGGGCACACTGTGGCAACCTGTACCACTAGTGATATGGCATGAGGGAGAACCTCTCAGACTACACTGAGTTTGAATCCATCTGGAACCCGAGGGAGAGGGAGGATAAGCACCTCATCCAGTGAAGGAAAAGCACATTTCTTTCTCCTCATCCCCACACAAGGGTGCTCGCAACAGGGAGAAGGTACCATCTTGATACCAGCAGAAGCTGCGTTGGCTCTCCTGTGCATGACTGGGGGAGATTCCTAGAAGAAAAATGCTGTGTTCTCCACTGACTTTGAGTCTGGTTGGAAGGGTTGAGAGGGAGCTGTGCTCCTATTTAGGATTTAGAGGCGCCCCCAACCTCTCAACATATCACAGGCTCTGGGGCTCAAACTGCCAAGGCAGATCACCCCTAAGCAGCTGGCTCTGGAAACAACTCTGCTTTCTACATGGATGAGGCAGGCTCATGGGGCATAGGGTATCCTCTTCACCCCATGACTGTTGGAAATATGTGAATGCAAGACATGGCATGGGACCTAACTGGGTTTCTGGGCAATCACTGTGACTGGCATCAGAAGCTCAGATCTCCCTAACTGCCTGAGATAGGTCACTACAGAGGGTCCCATGCTCACTCTGAGGACTGCACAGATCCTGTTTTGCAGTTCATGCTTCAGCATGGGTGAGGTTTATACCCATCATGGGCTGATCCTGAGCATTGATCAACATGGAAGAGAGGAGTGAGGGTGTGATTATGGCAACAGGCATGATCGTACCCTCAATCCTACTGACAATACATATTCACCAGGCCCAACATGGGTGTCGCCTTGGATTCTTGTCCCACACTTGAGCCCTGACCAGAGCTGACTTGCCTTATCAAGCACCTCTGTATTCAGTGAGGGAGCAATCACTCCACTCAGCCACAGAGGCACAGGTTGAAGATAAAACATACCACTGAAAAGAGTTTAGAAGGATACTAATCACATTTTTCAAATACGAATGTACATCCTCCTCCAAATAGTTGCTGTTCATACTTGTATCTAAAGTATCACAAGTTGATTCCTTTGACTGAGGTCAGGTGCCATGCTGAAAAATGCAGAGAGTACCTCACAAAATGGTACTGGGAATGAAGGGAATGAAAACACAATACAAACAGAAATTAGAGACATCTATACTCACCTAAAATGACATGTAGTCTTCAGAACCAAAAACAAATGTATTAAAACGGCCTTACTATAAGGCACATTATATTTCCTAAAGCACAAGAACATTTCAATAATAAAAAATTGATACAACTTTTAATATGCAAAGAAGAGAATGATGTTTTCAAAAATATTGTATTTATTTTCTTAAGTAATACTTGACCATTTGTTGGCTGTGATAAAAAGATTCCTTAAAAATCTGAAAGAGAACAAGAAAAACACTGCCATAATTAAATTACCAGATTGGCGTCATTGGATCTTTGCCACTAACAACAAGAATGCTATCGAAAATAACTAAACTTAATTCTGAGGAATTCCGTATTGTAAAATTAAATCTCTGAGTATGTGATACTTCACTATCAATGAAAGGATTTTTATTGAAGATCAAATTTTCAATTCAATCATCTGCAAAAAATGAATGTTTTAAAATTGAAAATATGGTGCTGGCTCTGTGGCACAGCAGTTATAGCCATGGCCTGTGGTGCTGGCATCCCATGTGGGTACCAATTTGAACCTCAGCTGTTCTACTTCCTGGCTCACTGATGGTGTGACTGGGAAAGCAGCAGCAGATAGCCCAAGTATTTGGGCCACTGCAGCCATATGGGAAACCTGGAAGAAGCTCCAGGCTCTTGTTTCAGATTGGCCCAGCTCCAACCACTGTGGCCATTTTGAATGTGAACCTTAAAGTGGAAAACACCTCTCTCTCTCTCTCTCTCTCTCTCTCTCTCTCTCTCTCTCTCTCCCCTCCATTAACCCCCTTCACTATCTCTCTGTCTCTGCATTTCTGTAACTCTGCCTTTCAAAGAAATAAATGTCTTTAAAAATGGAATTGTGTCTTTCAATCTTAAACTATACAGAGGAAAATGAATAAAGCACAATGTAAATAAAGGAAATAATACGAATCATATAAACCAATGAAACAGAAAACAGAAACATGATATAGAAAAATGAATGATCGCCTGGGCAAGATGGCGGAATAGGAAGGGAGCACACTGATAGTCTGGGGAGAGATAGTTTAATAAAAGTGGAGATACTGCAGGTTCAAGGAAGAGTAGGGGAGGAAACAGCAGAAGAAACTCTTCCAGAACACGTGATTCACAGCGGACCTGCATGGAGAGCCTGGGAGCACACAGTTCGGGACACCAGCAGCAGACTCAACACAACAGCACTGGAACGCGAGGTGAGCTGAACCTCAATAGCCTGAGACACCGGCAGGCAAGCGGAGAGAGGAGACTAGAGGGAACTGCCCCCTGGGGTGGGGGAAGTTCACCAGGCTAACTGGAAGAGAGAGAGAGAGAGAAAAAAAAGGTGACTGGTACGGACACAGGTTTCTCTCTCTCCGCTTACCTCTCAAGGGCGAGCAAGACAAAGAGCAGGCGCAATCTTGGACATACGTCATAAGCAGAGTGACCTCAGGTCTGCATTGGCCCTGAGCCTAGCAGAAAAACCTGACTCTGGGCGGGGCGAATTAACAGGAGATTAGGACCTAGTAAATTTGTGGTGCTACTGAACTGAGACTGTGAAAAAAGAGACGGTGGGGGAGAAAACTCACGGAATTCACGTGAGCACTCTCCAGAGATGCTACAATTCCGTAACTTTGGCAACACAGTGGGAGAATGAAGGAGACTTTGAGCCCACTTAGGGCCGAACAGATTCCCTGTGTGGTCCTTGGGAAAGAGCTTCCAGTCTCTGGCTCCTGTGGGTATATTATTTGCCTGCGAACTACCTTCAACTTCATTCAGCTGTGTGAAATTATTCCCTTTTGAATCAAAAAAAGAAAGAGAGAGAGAGATTTATCACGCCTAACCTGGGAGTGTCACTTTTGGCACACCAAACAGAGCTCTCAGACCACACCCATCTCAAGCCTCTAAGGCTCCATCAAAAACAGATAGTCCACTTAATCTAGAGTCATAGTATAACAAGAAAAAGCACCACAGTGAAGAAACCAAATATCTCCAATATGCCCAATAACAAATGCAAAAACCGAGGTAATAAAAACAAGGAAGTCACCATGACGCCCTCAAATGAAAAAGACACCACAATTCAAGATTATGAAGATGATGACATAGAAGAAACGCAAGAAGCAGATCTCAAAAAATTGATAAGAACATTAAGAAGTTCTCAAAAACAAATTCTTGAACTACAGAAATCCTTAATGAAAGATAGAAAATCTCAACGTGAAAATGAAATATTAAGGAGGAATCAAAATGAAATGAAACAACTAGTACAACAGGAAACTGTGATAGTGATTGAAGTGAAGAATCCAATAGATCAAATGAAAAACACAGCAGAGAGCCTTACAAACAGAATGGGTGAAGCAGAAGAGAGAATATCGGACTTAGAAGACAGAGAACAGGAAAGGATACAGTCAGACCAAAGAAAAGAAGAGGAAATTAGAAATCTAAAACATATTGTCGGAAATCTGCAGAATACTATTAAAAAAACCAACATTTGGGTTCTAGGAGTTCCTGAAGGGATGGAGAGGGAGAAAGGATTAGAAGGCCTTTTTAGTGAGATATTAGCAGAAAATTTCCCAGGTTTGGAGAAGGACAGAGACATTCTAGTACAGGAAGCTCACAGAACCCCTAATAAACACGACCAAAAGAGATCCTCACCACGACACGTTGTAATTAAACTGTCCACAGTGAAACATAAAGAAAAGATCCTAAAATGTGCAAGAGAGAAACGTCAGATTACTCTCAGAGGGTCTCCAATCAGACTCAAGCTGACTTCTCATCAGAAACCCTACAAGCTAGTAGGGAATGGCGAAATATAGCCCAGGTACTAAGAGAGAAAAACTGCCAGCCCAGAATATTATATCCTGCAAAGCTATCATTTGTGAATGAAGGTGAAATAAAGACTTTTCATAGCAAACAGAAATTGAAAGAATTTGTTGCCACTCATCCAGCCCTGCAAAAGATGCTTAAAGATGTGTTACACACAGAAACACAGAAACACAGTCATCAATATGAAAGAAGGTAAAGGAAGGAAACCTGACAGCAAAAGATCACAGGGAATTCAAAGCATATATTAGAACTTATCTTTGGCAAATGGCAGGGCAAAGTTACCACTTTTCATTAGTCACATTGAACGTGAATGGACTGAACTGTCCAGTTAAAAGACACAGATTGGCTGATTGGGTTAAGGAACAAAACCCATCTATTTGCTGCTTACAAGAAACACATCTTTCCATCAAAGATCCATACAGACTGAAAGTGAAAGGCTGGAAAAAGATATACCATGCCAACAGAAATGAAAAAAGAGCGGGCGTAGCCATCTTAATATCGGACAACATAAACTTTACCACAAAAACTGCTAAGAGAGACAAAGAGGGGCACTATATAATGATTAAGGGATCAATACAACAAGAAGATATAACAATTATCAATGTATATGCACCTAACTACAGGGCACCAGTTTATCTAAAAGATTTGTTAATGGACTTAAAGGGAGACTTAGACCCCAATACAATAGTACTGGGGGACTTCAATACTCCACTCTCAGAAATAGACAGATCAATAGGACAGAAGATCAACAAGGATACAGTAGATTTAAACGACACTATAGCCCAAATGGATCTAACAGATATATACAGAACTTTCAATCCTACAGCTAAAGATTTTACATTCTTCTCAGCAGTACATGGAACCTTCTCTAGGATTGACCACATACTAGGCCATAAAGCAAGTCTCAGCAAATTCAAAAGAATTAGAATCATACCATGCAGCTTCTCAGACCATAAAGGAATGAAGTTGGAAATCAGCAACTCAGGAATCCCTAGAGCATACGCAAACACATGGAGATTGAACAACATGCTCCTGAATGAACAATGGGTCATAGAAGAAATTAAAAGAGAAATCAAAAATTTTCTGGAAGTAAAAGAGGATAACTGCACAACATACCAAAACTTATGGGACGCAGCAAAAGCAGTGTTAAGAGGAAAGCTTATATCAATATGTGCCTACATCAAGAAATTGGAAAGGCACCAAATAGATGAGCTTTCAATTCACCTCAAGGATCTAGAAAACCTACAGCAAACCAGACCCAAATCTAGTAGGAGAAGAGAAATAATTAAAATCAGAGAAGAAATCAACAGGATTGAATCCAAAAAAACATTCCAAAAAATCAGCCAAACGAGGAGCTGGTTTTTTGAAAGAATAAACAAAATTGACACCCCATTGGCCCAACTAACTAAAAAAAGAAGAGAAAAGACCCAAATCAATAAAATCAGAGATGAAAAAGGAAACATAACAACAGACACCACAGAAATAAAAAGAATCATCAGAAATTACTACAAGGACTTGTATGCCAGCAAACAGGGAAACCTATCAGAAATGGATAGATTCCTGGACACATGTAACCTGCCTAAATTGAACCAGGAAGACATCAAACACCTAAACAGACCCATAACTGAGACAGAAATTGAAACAGTAATAAAGGCCCTCCCAACAAAGAAAAGCCCAGGACCAGATGGATTCACTGCTGAATTCTACCAGACATTTAAAGAAGAACTGACTGCAATTTTTCTCAAAGTATTCAGAACAATTGAAGAAGAGGGAATCTTCCCAAATTCTTTCTATGAAGCCAGCATCACCTTAATTCCTAAGCCTGAAAAAGATGCAGCACTGAAAGAGAATTACAGACCAATATCCCTGATGAACATAGATGCAAAAATCCTCAATAAAATTCTCGCCAATAGAATGCAACAACACATCAGAAAGATCATCCACCCAGACCAGGTGGGATTTATCCCTGGTATGCAGGGATGGTTTAATGTGCGCAAGACAATCAATGTGAGACACCACATTAACAGACTGCAGAAGAAAAACCATATGATTCTCTCAATAGATGCCGAGAAAGCATTTGATAAAATACAACACCCATTCATGATTAAAACTCTAAGCAAACTGGGTTTGGAAGGAACATTCCTCAATACAATCAAAGCAATCTATGAAAAACCCCCAGCCAACATCCTATTGAATGGGGAATAGTTGGTAGCATTTCCACTGAGATCTGGGACCAGACAGGGATGCTCACTCTCACCACTGCTATTCAATATAGTTCTGGAAGTTCTAGCCAGAGCTATTAGGCAAGAAAAAGAAATTAAAGGGATACAAATGGGGAAGGAAGAACTCAAACTATCCCTTTTTGCAGATGACATGATTCTTTATTTAGGGGACCCAAAGAACTCTACTAAGAGACTATTGGAACTCATAGAAGAGTTTGGCAAAGTAGCAGGGTATAAAATCAATGCACAAAAATCAACAGCCTTTGTATACACAGGCAATGCCACAGCTGAGGAAGAACTTCTAAGATCAATCCCATTCACAATAGCTACAAAAACAATCAAATACCTTGTAATCTTCTTAACCAAGGACGTTAAAGATCTCTACGATGAAAATTACAAAACCTTAAAGAAAGAAATAGAAAGGATACCAAGAAATGGAAAAATCTTCCATACCCATGGATTTGGAAGAATCAACATCATCAAATGTCAATTCTCCCAAAAGCAATTTATAGATTCAATGCAATACCAATCAAGATACCGAAGACCTTCTTCTCAGATCTGGAAAAATTGGTGCTGAAATTTATATGGAGACACAAGAGACCTCGAATAGCTAAAGCAATCTTGTACAACAAAAACAAAGCCGGAGGCATCACAATACCAGATTTCAGGACATACTACAGGGCAGTTGTAATCAAAACAGCGTGGTACTGGTACAGAAACAGATGGATAGACCAATGGAACAGAATTGAAACACCAGAAATCAACCCAAACATCTACAGCCAACTTATATTTGATCAAGGATCTAAAACTAATTCCTGCAGCAAGGACAGTCTATTCAATAAATGGTGCTGGGAAAATTGGATTTCCACGTGCAGAATCATGAAGCAAGACCCCTACCTTACACCTTACACAAAAATCCACTCAACATGGATTAAAGACCTAAATCTATGACCTGACACCATCAAGTTACTAGAGAACATTGGAGAAACCCTTCAAGATATTGGCACAGGCAAAGAATTTCTGGAAAAGACCCGGGAGGCACAGGCAGTCAAAGCCAAAAGCAACTATTGGGATTGCATCAAATTGAGAAGTTTCTGTACTGCAAAAGAAACAGTCAGGAGAGTGAAGAGACAACCGACAGAATGGGAAAACATATTTGCAAACTACGCAACAGATAAAGGGTTAATAACCAGAATCTACAAAGAGATCAAGAAACTCCACAAAAACAAAACCAAGAACCCACTTAAGAGATGGGCCAAGGACCTCAATAGACATTTTTCAAAAGAGGAAATCCAAATGGCCAACAGGCACATGGAAAAATGTTCAAGGTCATTAGCAATCAGGGAAATGCAAATCAAAACCACAATGAGGTTTCACCTCACCCTGGTTAGAATGGCTCACATGCTGACATCTACCAACAACAGATGCTCGTGAGGATGTGGGGAAAAAGGGCCACTAACCCACTGTTGGTGGGAATGCAAACTGGTCAAGCCACTATGGAAGTCAGTCTGGAGATTCCTCAGAAACCTGAAGATAACCCTACCGTTCGACCCAGCCATCCCACTCCTTGGAATTTACCCAAAGGAATTTAAATTGGCAAACAAAAAAGCGGTCTGCAGCCTAATGTTTATTGCAGCTCAATTCACAATAGCTAAGACCTGGAACCAACCTAAATGCCCATCAACGGTAGACTGGATAAAGAAATTATGGGATATGTACTCTTTAGAATACTATACTGCAGTAAGAAACAACGAAATCCAGTCATTTGCAACAACATGGAGGAATCTGGAACACATCATGCTGAGTGAAATAAGCCAGTCCCAAAGGGACAAATACCATATGTTCTCCCTGATCGGTGACAACTGACTGAACACCAAAAAGGAAACCTGTTGAAGTGAAATGGACACTATGGGAAACGGTGACTTGATCAGCATAGCCCTGACTGTTAATGAACAACTTAATACATTATCCCTCTTAGTAGTTTTTTTGTCTGTTCTACTCAATATGACTGGTTTAATTCTGTAATTAATACACAGTTATTCTGAAGTGTTGAAATTTAACTGAAATGTGATCCCTGTTAAACATAAGAGTAGGAATAAGAGAGGGAAGAGATGTACAATTTGGGACATGCTCAAGCTGACTTGCCCCAAATGGTAGAGTTAGATACATACCAGGGGACTCCAATTCAATCCCATCAAGGTGGCATGTACCAATGCCATCTCACCAGTCCAAGTGATCAATTTCAGTTCACAATTGATCATAATGAAAGGACTAAGAGTCAAAGGGAGCACATAAACATGTCTAGTACCTGCTAATACTAACTGATATAATAAATAAAAGGGAGAGTGATCCAGCATGGGAAGCGAGATACTCAGCAGACTCATAGAATGGTGAATGTCCTAAACAGCACTCTGGCCTCAGAATCAGCCCTAAAGGCATTCGGATCTGGCTGAAAAGCCCATGAGAGTATTTCAGGCATGGAAAACAAAGACACTCTGGAAAAAAAAAAAAACCTAAATGAAAGATCTCTGCGAGTGAGATCCCAGTGGAAAGAACAGGTCTTCAAAGAAGGAGGTACCTTTCTCTTAAGGGAGGAGAGAACCTCCACTTTGAATATGACCTTGTCTAAACAAGATAAGAGTTTGTGAACTCAAAAGGCTTCCATAGCCTTGGAAACTCATGACTGGAACATAGTGAGATTACTGATGCCATAAACAGGAGTGTCAATTGGTAAAGTCAACAACAGGAGTCACTGTGCACTTACTCCTCATGTAGGATCTCTGTCCTTAATGTGCTGTGCATTGAGACTTAATGCTATAATGAGTACTCAAACAGTATATTTTGCTTTGTGTTTCTATGGGGGTGCAAACTGTTGAAATCTTTACTTAATGTATACTAAACTGATCTTCTGTTAAAAAAAAATAAGAAGAAATTATCAACTCCCAACTTGACTCTCACTGGGATTAAACATGACAATAGGTCTGATCTGATTTCATCATCATTTAAAAAATCATCTATTATTTTTCACTTTATGTTTGTGTGGGAGCAAACTGTTGAAATCTTTACTTAATGTATGCTAAACTGATCTTCTGTATATAAAGAGAATCAAAAATGAATCCTCATGTGAATGGAAGGGGAGAGGTAGTGGGAAAGGGGAGGGATGCAGGTCGGAGAGACGATATTGGGGGGAAGCCATTGTAATCCATAAATCGTACTTTGGAAATTTATATTCATTAAATAAAAGTTAAAAAAAAGAAAAATGAATGCTATGAAAATATGCTTTAAAGGTGATCAGTAAATTGCATCACAGTACAACAACACTTGTGAGGAGAATAGATAATTGACATAATTTAACAATAACAGGAAGTGAAAGAGATAACATCCATATAATGGGTAGATGAATAATATAAGGAAATATGATTACACATTTCTGCAAAAAATGAGAATTTACATGAGATAGATAAACTGAAGGCTGCCCAGGGACAAATGGTTCTCAGGATTAGTTGATTCTTTCTGATGGTAAAGGACTGGCTTGTGAATGCAGCTTTCTAGGCAAACTTCACAATTCATCACACAGCACCAACTGCCTTCTGTATAAGCTTTTCACATTTTAGTCTGGCATTCCTCTGCTAAATCACTCCAAAGAAAAGTGACAGAAAATCAGAGATACCCAGCTACTACACTCTAGACTTACATGGAACTAAGTCAAAGAAGCTAATCCTAAGCCTCTTTACCCTACTTACCCTTGGCATTCTCATTGATTCTCATTAAAAGCACAATAAAAACTATTTCTTGTAAAATTTTATTGAATTATACACTTTTATATGTCACAATGCAATATTTCTATGCACAAACACAGTGAGAACTGATCAAAGAAAGTAATCAACCTCTCTACCGCTCCACCACTTTCATTTAGTACCTTAGTCCTCTCCTTCAGTTCCTTATAAAACATACACCAAAATTTTTGCATGAAGACATAGAAAATTTGGATAGACCAATAAAAAAGGTTGAGATTGAGAAGTAAAGCCTTGTTACAAAACTAAGCTCAGAAATTGGTGGCTTCAATCATGCATTCTATCAAACTTTCAAGGATAAACTAACATCAATTCTTCTTAAACTATTCAAAACAATGGATAGGGAGAGAATCATTCAAAGCTTACTCTATGAGGCTGAACTTACCTTAAAGATAAAACCAAAGAAGGATACAATATTAAAGAGAACTAGGAACCATTATCCCTGATGAATGTAGCTGCAAATACATTTAAGAAAATGCAAGCAAACTGAATTCAATGACACATCCACACTGACCAAATAGAATTTATACCAGGGATTCAGGGCTGTTATAGCATACCCAGATCAATAAATGTGATACATAACGTCAATAATGTAAGGATTAAATCCATACAAGTTCTTCAGTAAATGCCAAAAAAGCATTTGATAAAATATAATATCCTTTTATGATAAAAGTCATAAAAATTGGGTTTAGAAGGAATGTACCTCAACACAATAAAGGAAATATATGTCAAGCCCACAGCCAATATCATATAGAATGGGGAAAAACTGGAACAATTTGGACAAAGATCTGCAGCTAGATAAGGCCCTCCACTGTCACCACTTTTATGCAATATAGTTCTGGAAGTTTTATTTAGAGCCATAAGGCAAGAAAAAAAAAACAAAAAGGATAAAAATTGGAAAGGTGGAAATTAAAGTATCACTATAGTTGATATGATTCTTAATATTGGGAAACAAAAAGACCCCCCCCACCAGACTATTAGAACTTATATGAGAATTCAGCAGTTTCAGGATGCAGATGCAAAGTGAACACACAAAAATCCATATCACTCATACATATCAACAATTATCTGGCTGAAGAAGGACTTATAAGAACACTTCCATTCACAAAAGTTACCAAATATTAAATAATGAAATAAATTTAACAAAAGATGTGAAAGAACTCTACAATGAAAATTGTAAAACATTAATGAAAGAAACAGAAGGTATAACAATGAAAAAAATCAATGGTTCAAGTATTGTAGGAATTAGTATTATTCCAAATGGCCACATTATTCCCTGAATTTACAGATTCAGTGCAATGCCCATCAAAATTTCAAGGACATTCCTTACAGAAAAAAAAAACTTAAAATTTATATAGAAATGTAAATGACAGTAAGTGGCCAAAGTTGTTTAAACAATAAAAATAAAGCTATACGCATCAAATATCAGATTTCAACACACTGCAGGACAATTATTATTTAAAAAGTATGGCACTGTGTGAAAATAGACATGTAACCTAAAGGGACAGAACATACAAAGCAGAAATAGCTGCACATCTACATCAATTAATACTAAACAAATGTGCTAAAAAATTTCAGGTATTGGGAAAATTGAATCTATGCATGTAGAAGTTTGAAATGAAGCCACTACATTATAATCTATACAAAAAATTCCTTTAAATGAATCAAGGATCTAACCTGAAGATCCAAAACCATCAAACTATTAGAGGAAAGCATAGCAAAAATGTTGCAACATTGGCCTAAGCAAAGATTTTTTTTTTTTGTATAGCATCCCAGAAGCACAGGGAATAAAGAAAAAAATAGAGAAATGGGATTATACCAAGCTTAAGATGCTTCTGCACTCCAAAGGAAAAAAAATGAAGAGAAAAATGACAGAATAGAAAAAATATTGGCAAACTATGCATCTGATAAATGATTCATATCCAGAACATATAAGGAGCTCAAGAAATCAACAAGACAATATGCATAAGAAACAAATGATATCCACGGATATTTTTCAAAAGAAATACAAATGACCAACAGACATATGCAAAAACACTTAGTGTCACTAGCCTTCAGGGAAATGCAAATAAAAACCACAATTAGATATCAACCTACCCCAGTTAGAATGGCTATAAAGCCAAAATCAAAATGTAAAAAATACTGACAATATTGTTGAGAAAAGAATACCTTAATATACTATTGGTGGGAAAATGAATAACTGTTATGGAAAACAGTATAGAAATAAATAAAAACTCAAGGTGGATTTACTTTATGATTCAATTGTCTGATGCAGGGGGATATATCCAAAGAAATAAAATCAATGTATAAAAACTGCTTATGGCAGCAAAATGCACAATAGAAATAATATGGAGTGAGATTAGTTGTCCATAAACTGAAGGTTGGACAAGAAAATATTATATAGCCTTTCCTCCTTTCTCTTCACCCTGGTCTCTTGCCAGTAGGGTGCTGGCTGTAGCCCTGTGCCTTCTGGGCACATGGCCTTCGGGCCAACCCGTGCTATGCTTCCTGGCCTGGATGCTCTTCCATGTGGCTGGTTCTGGTACTTGGACCTAAAAAGAGCCTGTAAAAACTGTGTAGCTCTGCATGCATTTCTATGGATTTACTTCTAAGGGTACAGTTTAAAACTTGCTATGGGATCTCAAATACCCTCAGACTAGATGGTAATGGTAACATCTTAAATTTTAAAGTGATTATATAGGTGACATTGATTATTAAAAGTGATCATGTCAATAATATTATGTGTTAACTAATAATAATAATAAAATTTTAAAAAATGGAAATACTCCAACATGGGAAGGAGTCTGTACAGCAGACTGTACAGAGTGGCAAATGCCTTAAGTAGCACTCAGTGACCTCAAATCAGCTCTAAAGGCATTGTGGTCTGGCTAAAAAGGCCCACAACAGCATTTCAGACATAGAAAGCCAGGTCCCTGTGCAAAAAGTGTCCCTATGTGGAGAACCTCCCTGGGTGAGACCCCAGTGGAAACGAATGGCCATTAAAGAAGAATGTACTTTTCTCTGGAGGGAGGAGAGAACTTACACTTTGCTTATGGCTTTTCCTGAATACTGATGGAGTTTGTGGAATTCAAAAGGCTTCCAGGGCCTAGGCAGTTCATGTCAAGAGCCTCAGGTGATCACTGACATCACACATGAGAGTGTTAATTGTTAAATTAACAAGAGTCACTGTGTACTAACTTCCCATGCAGGGCCTCTGTTCTCAAAGAGCTACAGTATTAACATTAATGGTAAAATTTGATCCCTAAGATTTACTTTATTTGCATGTGTTAAGTTCTAGTTATTTCTAAGTGTCAAACTCCATTGCCTGTATTCTTAGGTATTTCTCCAAAGTTTATTAAGTGCCTCAAATGTAAAATCTTGGATACATGTCTCTCTTTGAAATTCCTATCTCATATGTTTAAACATAGGGTCAGATATTTAAAGGCAGCCAAGGAGATTTCTGGGAATAACAAAATTCTGTGGAATTTGGATTCCAAGCTTTTGTACATAGCTTTATTTTTTTATTTTTTATTTATTTATTTTTGACAGGCAGAGATATACAGTGAAAGAGAGAGACAGAGAGGAAGGTCTTCCTTCCATTGGTTCACCCCCCAAATGGCCGCTGCAGCCAGCAAGCAGGGCCAATCCGAAGCCAGGAGCTAGGGTCCCCTCCTGGTCTCCCATGCAGGTGCAGGGCCCAAGCACCTAGGCCATCCTCCACTGCCTTCCTGGGCCACAGCAGAGAGCTGGACTGGAAGAGGAGCAACTGGGACAGAATCCAGTGCCCCAACTGGGATTAGAATCTGGTGTACCGGTGCCACAGGCAGAGGATTAGCCTAGTGATCCATGGCGCTGGCCTCTATATAGCTTTAAAGACACCCTGATGCAGACTCTGTACTGAAAGGTAGCTGCCAGTTATTCCAGATAACTAAGGAGGTTCTAACTAAAGCTCCTGTATTGAGAATTGCAGATGACAGGATTCTATACAATTTGGATTCCAAGCTTTTGTATATAGCTTTAAAGAGGCCCTGATGCAGACTCTGTATGGAAAAGGGTAGCTACAAAAGTTATTGATTCCAGTATTTGGATTCTAAGCCTTGTGTTTCCTTAAAGCCCCTGACACAGACACACTGCTGGACAGGGGAGCTACAGAAGGTGTTCCAAAGAATCAAGGAGTTTTTGACAAAAACTCCAACATTAGAAATTCCTGAGCAAGCCATTCATAAGAAGACCTCTTCAGATCAGAAACAGCTTAAATTAAAGGGACCTTACCAGGTGCTATTGAGCATGACTACCTCTATGAAATTAGGATTAACTTCTACCTCTTAAGTCTTCACAGGTGAATGTGAAAGACATGCCTAATTATTCCTATTAGCCAATCAGAAACCTTAGTACCTCTTCAAAGCAAAAAGGATATGTAAAGTTTTGCCTTTGTCACATCCAGACTGCTGCACCTTAAGGCAAACATGCTTTACCTGCCTTTCTTGATTATATCTGGGAACTGTTATTGAGGATAAAGCTACCTAATGAGTTCTATATAATTCTCCATACTCAAGCTAAAAGGGTTTATAATCTACATAAGGGTAGCCTATAACTAACCACTATCTGGAAATCTGTAAGATATGTTGTTTTCATCTTAAGGGGCACCCCACTTATAATTGGATTTGTTCCAGTTTTGCTTATAGGAATTAACAAACTTAAATGTTTCAGAACGTGACTTCAGGAAGTAACTGACCATGCAGGGGACACAGATGTTGGCAATGACCGAGACTGCTCCATCTCACAAGACAAATTTGCTAGATAGACAGAGACTTCCAGACCCTGGATAGGCAAGGCTTGCACTACACCCCTCATAAGCAGGAAGCAGTTACAAAAGAGATGATTCTACATCCTTCAACTTCCCTTAGGATTAAGGGATGGAGTCTCTGAGGGGGGAATGAAGTAGACAGACATACAGATTAAAATTGATTAGGTTTGAGGGGCCGGCGTCATGGCTCACTTGGTTAATCCTCCGCCTGCAGCACCAGCATCCCATATGGGCACCAGGCTCTAGTTCTGGTTGCTCCTCTTCCAGTCCAGCTCTCTGCTGTGGCTCGGGAAGGCAGTAGAGGATGGCCCAAGTGCTTGGGCCCCTGAACCTGCATGGGAGACCAGGAAGAAGCACCTGGCTCCTGGCTTTGAATCGGTGTAGCTCCAATCCTAGCAGCCATTTGGAGGATAAACCAATGGACAGAAGACCTTTCTGTTTCCCTCCCTCACTGTCTAACTCTATCTGTCAAATAAATAAATTTTAAAAATTTATTAGGTTTGAGAGCTGGAACATCACACCTTCACCATGCCCCTTTGTGACCTCATATCCCTACCTTGCCACACCTGAGTGCCCACTGGCCAATCAGGTTAATGAACCACTCCCCTTTGAAAGTGGATCAAAAGCCTGGGACAGGGTATGTCTGGCCCTTTCATCCTTTCTCTTCACCCTAGCCTCTTGCCAGTAGGGGGCTGGCTGTAGGCCTGTGCCTTCAGGGCATGTGGCTTTGTGCCACCCATCCCATGCTTCCTGACTTGGATGCTCCTCCATATGGATGGTTCCTGGTACCTGGTATGAACCCAGATCTATCTCCCTCCTATAGATAAAGCCCTCACTTTCCTATGCATCGTTCGTACTGAATCAAAGCTTAAAATGTAAAAAGAATAAAATATTATATATATATATATATATATATATATGTGCATATACATGATGGAATATGACAGGCACAAAACAATGAATTCCTGGCATTTGCATCAAAATGGATGTAACTGGAGATTATTATGCTTCTGTTATTTGTGGACATTAATATAGAAAGAGTATAAAAATTGCATGGATATATTATTTTTATATAGATATAAATAGTTCTTTACAGAATTAAGCCATATTCCCATATGTGAATATACCACATTTTCCCATGTTATGATTATTGCAATAAATCTATTTTGTGATATAATTGATTTGTTTTCAAAAAAGTAAACATCAACTTTATTATTATGAGCTGTAGTCATCCCAGTGTACTGTGCAACATTAAAATTTATTAATTCTATGTTTTGACACCTTATCAAACCTTTCTCTACCCTGACACCATAATGCCAACGCTTCAGTACTTATTATTCCAATTTCAGATATACTTTTACTAAACTTTCACATAACAGTGATAAAATGTTGTATTCAACTTTCTGTTGTGAAATATTGGCTGATTTCACCTAATAGCCTCCAGTTGGATCCCTTTTTTGGGTGATGGTAGAATTTCATTCTTTTTATTCTTTTTATATTCTGTTGCCTCTATGTACTGAATTTTCTTCACCTATTTATGAATCAATTGACACCTACATTGATTCCACACCTCATTACTGTGAATAAGGCCAGGCATGAGAGCACAAGTTCTCTTTGATGTATTAATTTCACTTAATTCAAACGTATGACTAGATATGGAATAGCTGCATCATTAGTCAGTTTTTTTTTTTTTAATTTTGGGGGTAACATCCACACTGGTCTCCAAAATAGCTGTACTAAAGTTCATTCTCATTAACAATTTATAAGGGCTCCTTTTTCTATACACCCTCATGAGCATTTACTTATGGCCTGAGAATAGTCACTCCAACTGTTGTTTTAATTTGCATAATTGGTTCCTAAAATTATAGAACTCCTAAACAGACCAATAACCAAGAGGGAGTTTAAACAACCTCCTAACAAAGGAAAGCCTAGTACCAGATGGCTTTACTGCTGAACTCTATCAAATTTTTAAAGAGGAACTAACTTCAATTCTCAAACCATTCAAAACATTTGCAAGGGAAGCAATCCTGCCAAACTACATCTATAAGGCCAGCATCACCTAAAGTCCTAAAGCAGAAAAGGATAGAAGAAAGATACTCATAGATGAATATTCCTGATCAACAGATATAAAGACCCAAACAAAATAACAGTTAATTTAATCCAATGACACGTCAGAAAGATCATTCACCGGGCAAGTTGAATTTATCTCTGGTTTGCAAGAATGGTTCATCATATAGAAATAAATATATATGACACACCACATTATTCATATGATTATCTCAATGAATGCTAAGAAATCAGTTGATTAAATACATCATCTAATGATAAAAGTCTTTATTCTTTAACACAGTCAAGGCAAAATATTACAAACCCACACCAAGCCTTATGTGGAGAAGTATGAAGTATTTCCACTAAGATCCAGAACCAGACATGGATGTCCATGCTCAACACTGGTATTCAACATAGTTTCCAAAGATTTATGCAGAGCCATTAGGTAGGAACAGGAAATTAAAGGGATACCAAATGGAAAGGAGAAAGTAAAATTATCCTTGTTTGCAGATGACATGTTCCTATATATAGTGAAACCAAAGGACTCCACCAAGAGACTATTGCAACTCATAACAGTGTTTGGTAAAGCTGCAAAAAATAAATTCTATACACAAAAATAAATAACATTTGTATGCACAGAAAATGTCATGACAGAGAATAAATTCGTAAGATCAGTATCATTTTCAATATTTACTAAAAATTTAAATCCCTTAAATAAACTTAACCCAGAATGTGAAAAATCTGTATAATGAAAATTACAAAACATTAAAAAAAGAAATAGATATTTTTCACTTTATGTTTCTGTGTGGGAGCAAACTGTTGAAATACTTACTTAAGGTATACTAAGCTGATCTTCTGTATATTAAGATAATTGAAAATGAATCTTGATGTGAATGGAAGGGGAGAGGGAGTGGGAAAGGGGAGGGTTGTGGGTGGGAGGGACGGTATGGGGGGGAAGCCATTGTAACACATGAGTTGTACTTTGGAAATTTATATTCATTAAATAAAAGATAAAAAAAAAAGAAATAGAAGACACACAACAAAATAGAAAACTTTTCCATGTCTGTGTATTGGAAGAATTAATACAATCAAAATACCCATATTACCCAAAGCAATTCACAAATTCAGCATAATCCCTATCAAAATATCAGCCATATTATTCTCATGTCTAGAAAAAATTTATACTAAAATTAATATGAAAACAAGAGATCTATGACAGCTAAAGCACTAGTAAAGAAATAAAACAAAACTGAGGGTATCACAATATTGGATTTCAAGACACACTATACAGGGAAGTTATAATCAAAACAACCTGGTACTGGCACAACAGACATGACAACCTACAGAACAGAATAGAAAGTCCAGAAACTAACCCACACATCTACAACCAACTAATCTTTTACAAATGAGCTAAAATCAATCCCTGGTGAAATGAGAGTCTTCAACAAATTATGTTAAAAAATTATATCCACACTTACAGAAGCATGAAACAATATGCCTACATTTCATCTTATATAACAATCAACTCAACGTGGACTAAAGGTCTAAATCTATGTCCTGATATAATCAAATTACATCCCACTCTCTTCAACTTGTCCCTTCACAAATGCCTAAAAATTCAACAATGATTTAGATATGACACCAAACACAGGTGACAAAAATGAAAATAAGGAAATAGGACTGTAAAAAACAAACAAAAAAACTACATGCTAAAGGAAAAGATAAAAACATAAACCAAATAATGGGAGAAAATTTTGGCAAACAGTATGATAAGGGAATAATACATAAGACACACAGAAATCAAAAGCAAATATAATAAAAACTGATAAATGACCTAATTAGTTTGGACAAATGATCTGACCAGTTGTTCCAGTGAAGATATGCAAACAGCCAACAGGTATCTGAAAAGGGGCTCAGCATGGATCATCAAGACTAAAATGGTTATCATTTCACATATGTAAAAATAGATATTATCAAAAAGTATGAAAAAAGGTAACAAGTATTGAACCAGGTGTGAAGAAATGGGAACATACAAATTGGTTGTAGGAATGTAAATTGGTACATCCACCATGAAAAACACTATGGAGATGCCTCTAAAAATGGAACAAATGACAAAACAATCTCATTAATTTATGTGCATCCATAAGAAATAAAATCACTATCTCAAAGGTAAACATGTTCATGGAAGCATTATTTATAAGAACAAGATATTGAAATAACCACATTGTCAACAGATCAAAAGATAGAGCATGACACTCACACAATGGAATCACATTCAACCTTAAAAAATAAATCCTGACGTTTTGTCACAACATGGATCCCCAAGTTAGAATGTGGACATTAGGCTGCTTGACATAACACAGAGAAAAATAAATGCTACTCATTTGTGGAATCTAAGAAAGTCAATCATAAGCACACAATATAATAAGGGTTGTGAGGGGCTAAGGGTGAAAGAAACTGGAAGATGTTAGATGAATGACACATTTGCAGTTAGGAGATAAATTAACATTGAGATGTATAATAGAGCACAGTAATGATATGAATACAGTATTAGATACAACAGGTTGACATCTGAAATATCTTTTAAAAACTATGTAAGGTGATGGTTAGTTAATTGTTCTAGTCATTTTATAATATAAATGGATAAGGGGACACCAAAAGGTTTTTGATAAAGGGCTTAAAATATAATGTGAATATTCCATAAGCTTTTAAAAGTTCCCCACAAAGCAAAACAACAAGTTGCAGGCCTTGCATGTATACAAATTTTTTCTGTCAATTATACTTACATAATCTTTAAAAAATCACCCTCTATCAAAATGAAAAATGAAAAAAAAAAAAAACTAACAGGAATGCAGGCTTATATCTTTGAGGTGAGAAGATAATCACGAAACATAAATAGATTTTAAAACAGATAAATATGTGACCAGCTAAAATTTGTATTTTGAAAGTTCAGAGACAGATGACAGCCTGTCCATGTAATGAGCAGGGCTAAGATGACATCCAAACATCAACGTACAGTGTCCTCCTGCCCCCCCCCACAACCTGTACAAAAACCTGAGTCAAATAAAACTGCTTTGTTTTTAATTTATCTAGTCTAGGACACTGTTATTGTGAGCAGAAAGCGGAGGCAAGATTCTTAGCATGAGCTATGCTGAGGCCCTGCTTCTCACAAAATCAGAAAACAAGGGAATGAAGTCAGTCTTGGAAAAAATAACGGAGCACTCCATGAAGGACAACTCCTCCCCTGCATGAACCCCACACACAGGGTCTGGGTTCTCCCTGGTGTCCATCGCGTGCTCACTGCACAATCTGGGAGGCCGGGGATGCCACCAACACTGGTTCTCAGAAACTGGTCCAGCCGACAACTGGCTGTGAGGAGACAGGACTCCAGGAGTCCCAGCTGCCAGCCCAACCCCAACACCGCAGACCAGAGTGGGCCGAGGGAAGGGCCGTGCCAGCAGGGAGATGCAGCCCACAGATTCCCAGAGAGGACCCTGGGGAGGCTCGCCTCAGACCAGCCTTCTCCACAACTTTCCCCAACTCCTCCTTCCCCACATCTGCATGCCAGGACTCTCACACTCACCATGACAGCTTCCGAGGGGAGAGCTGTCCTGACGCTGAGTTACACCAGAATTCAGTAAACACCTGAGGCCCCGCCCTGGACCTCTCTCCACTGTGACGCTGGAAGACTATTATGGAGTCAAGATCTCGCGTGATTACGTAGCATTCATGCCCCATGCCTGATTGGACAGCGTGGATATCCTTGAGCGTGCACAACGTTACCAAAGTCGCATCAATCAGCATCCTCCACAGTGCTGACAAACAACTTCAGATTTTGCGGGAAGGAATAATAAGAGGTGAGTCCTGTGTTCAGTTCTGAAATTGTGTCCTGCCACGGGGGTTTTCACCTCCCTGGCCCACCACCTGCTGGGCCCACTCCTGCCTCCAAGGTCTTTCCTGCAAGGATCCTACCTGGGCTCACAGTAACCTGCTTCAGATCAGTAGCAATTTAAAGGCTGTTTATTAGCTCCTGAGTACTTTTCAGTTCTTTCTTTTTTTTATATTGCTTTAAAGAACATTTAGAGACAGATAATTTAATCCTTTTGTTTCCATTTCTCTTGCAGATTTTTTTCTAGTCTGTCTATTGTCCTTTAGTATTATTTTTATTTGTTTCATACTGATTCTTTGTAATGACTGGATTTTATGATCTTTCTAGTAATCTCATTTATCAGTTATTTTTTAAGATTTTCATCAATTATCTGTATATAAGCATAATCCAAAATATTCACGTTGTATTACATAGGAATTGAGCTTTACAATTTGTTTGTTTTTTGCTGCTTACTTCCCTGACCACTCTTGCAGTAGAAAGTTGGAGAGGGAAAGTGCAGGCATTGTCTAAGTTTACTTCCAGGGAAAATACTTTCAATGATCCTGTATTAGCTGTGTAGTTTTTTATAGGTTCCTTGTGCTCTTGATCATATAAGGAGATCACTGACTTTTCTCTTGTTTTCCTAGCAGTTTTATTCTGTACTAGATGCTGAACTTTATCCAATGCTTTTCAACACATAATCTACATGATCGTATGATTTCCCTTTACTGTTTGCTTCCTGGATGCCTGGTCTGGAAATCGTAACTACTATTGCATTTTTCATTACTTCTTGCTTGCTATGGATATGTTATGTTTTTATTAAGTGAGTTCATTTATTATATTGATATTTTGCTTAAGATACTTGTAGCTGTGTTTATTGAAGGGGTACTTTAAACAAAGTAAGTTCTGGTCCATTTGCATCATCTTTAATGTAATGTTGATTTTCCAAAAGAAATTTTAAAAAAAGTTTTTTATCTGCTTATTTCCATTTTGAGTATGTATGGGAAATGTAGATTTGCAACTTCCTCTCAAACGGTATTTTTCACTTTATGTTTCTGTGTGGGAGCAAACTGTTGAAATCTTTACTTAATGTATGCTAAACTGATCTTCTGTATATAAAGAGAATCAAAAATGAATCGATTTGAATGGAAGGGGAGAGGGAGTGGGAAAGGGGAGGGTTGTGGGTGGGAAGGACGTTATTGGGGGGAAGCCATTGTAATCCATAAGCTGTACTTTGGAAATTTATATTCATTAAATAAAAGTTAAAAAAAAAAGAAAGTCTGGGGTATTCTTTAAATCTGTATCTGAAATTTAGATTTGTGAGACTTTTTTCATTATTGGTTTGTTGGAATTTTTTAAATGTGATTCAACTTACTTGGTTTATATGAGTTTTTCTAATTTGTATTTTGTTTTGGAAACTGATTTTCAAAATACAATGAATTTTGAAGTCTGTAGTCATATTTTTACCTCTAAGGTTTTCACAGCTTTCTCCTTATATCTTAGAAAATGATTACTAGCTCTAGAAAATAATGATCTTGTTTAACGTATGAAGACATTTGTTTGTGTTACTGTTCCATTTGTTTCCTTAAATGCTTTTTCTAATGGTTTGTTAACATTGCTAACATTTTTCTTAAAAAAAAACATTATATCCTTGTTTATTTGTGGTACTTTATATGGTATTTCATAGATATATGTCATTATCTTTTTCTCTTGCTTTTATTAAATATTCTTTCAATATTTTTGATTCTTGACAAAGAAGATGTAATCTTTGATTTTCAGTGTTTTAACATCATCATTTAAAGCTGTACATTATCTCTAGGCATTGATTTATCTGCATTCTCTTATTCCCTCTTATGTTGCCAAACCCTGTATATTCAGGCCCTATCTGTCTCCCAGTGTTTTGACCCCCATGGTACTGCAGCCGTCACAGGCTAAATGTGTCTCAATGTCTGCAACCCATATGTTCTGATTGGTAACAGAATCATTGCACTCCTTTTCTTTACTCTTGTGTGCCTAGTAATCTCAGCACATCAACTACTATTTCCATGTCTGGAAAAGAGCTGAGCCCTCAAAACCTATCACATCCTCATAGAGCCATGTATCTCCTGATTTCATTTAGTGAAGCAACTAAAATTTCCCAGACATCTTAGGTAGACATTCCATTATTTACTATTGACAATATCTGAATCATCTGATCTGTTCTGATCATCAGTTTTTATTTTTTTCTTTATGAGGATATTAGTTAATTGCCAAATTGTATTGATACTAATGAGATTCATATAACTGATTTTTCTATTTACTGGAGTGTCCTGAATGGCAAAACTCTACCCTCACAGAGCATATATGAAGATGGTTTTACATATTATATATGTAAAAATAGTTGTTTTTAAAGTGCTCTGGAGAAAAAATAAAATAATGGATAGGTCCTAATGCAGGGGGCAAAGATTACTTTAGCTATAACACTTTGAAAAACTCAACTATGGGCAATTATTTGAGTTTAAAACATAATGACAGGGGCCAGCGCTATGACGTAACAGGTACGGCCACTGCAGGCAGTGCTGGCATCCCATATGGGCATCAATTCAAGTCCCAGCTATTCCACTTCTGATCCAGCTCTCTGCTATGGCCTGAAAAATCAATGGAAGATGGCCCAAGTCTTTGGGCCCCTTCACCTACATGGGAAACCTGGAAGAAGCTCCTGGTACCTGGCTTTGATCTGTGCAGCAATGGCCATTGTGGCCATCTGGGGAGTGAACCAGCAGATGGAAGACCTCTTTCTCTATTTCTGCCTCTCCTTCTCTCTTTGTGTAACCCTGACTTTCAAATCAATAAATAAATATTTTAAAAAACATAATGATAGAGAGTAACTTTCAGTAAGGAAGCTAGAAAGATTGCTTTAAGTTGAAGCAAAAACATATTTAATGATCTTTATGAGAGAAAGAAAAATATGGAAGTATTGAACTGGAAGATGAAGAAAAAAGTGAATTATGGTGATTATAGTCAATGCAAAGTAATTTATTCTCCAAAATTACTGAGAAAACAGATTGAAAATGTTCTACCTCTGAAAAATGTGCAAGTTTATATGTATGATAATTCACTTTATTAAGCCATTACACAATACATACATATTTCAAAATGATATGTATAATGATACTGCAAAGAAGTTCACATAAGGTGGAATTAAATGATTTAGATTAAGAAAAACTTAAAATAGATTTATAGATAGGGATAATACAAATTTTCAATGTGTTTTTAAAGATCCTTTATATGGATTACAAATTTTCTTGCACAAAAATGAACTTGTCTTTGAATTTCATTCACCTCAAATATTTTGAAATACTCATTGTATGTAATATGTGACTATATACTGTATATGTTTTAGTTTTTATTTATTTTTTCAAGTGAATAAATAAAAATGAGAAGTTACTGGTGAACTTGAAGAATAGAGATCGTTTTTTTGTCTCTGGTGTTTTAAGAGACAACATATCCTGTAGACACTGGACAGTAAAAGGATAAGAGTAATTGGTAAGACCACATTAGGGCCGGCGCCATGGATCAATAGGCTAATCTTCCACCTGCAGCACTGGCACACTGGGGTTCTAGTCCTGTTTGGGGTGCCAGATTCTCTCCTGTTTTTGGTTAGTTGGTCCAGTGTTGTGTCAATTTTGCTTATTTTTTCAAAAAAACAGCGCTTTGTTTTGCTGCTCTTTGTTATTTTTTGGATTAAATTTTGTTGGTTCGTTCTCTAATTTTAATTATTTCTTTTCTCCTATTAAGTTTGGGTTTGGTTTGTGTAGAGTTTCTAGATCCCTGTTATTGACTGGTAGCTCATTTATTTGCTGCCTTTCCAATTTCTTGATGTAGGCACCTATTGCTATAAGCATTTATCTTTTTTAAACTTTTATTTAGTAAATATCAATTTCCAAAGTACAGTTTATGGATTACAGTGCCCCCCACTGCTTTTGCTGTATCCCATAAGTTTTGATATGTTGTGTAGTTATCTTCATTTGCTTCTAGAAAGTTTTGATTTCTCTTTTGATTTCTTCAGTGACCCCCTCTTCATTCAGGAGCATATTGTTCAGTCTCCACATGTTTGCATATGCTCTAGAGATTCCTGAGTTGCTGATTTCCAGATTCATTCCATTGTGGTCTGAGAAGATGCATGGTATGATTTTGATTGTTTTTAATTTGCCAAGACTTGCTTTATGGCCTAGTATGTGGTTAATCCTAGAGGAAGTTCCAAGCACTGCTGAAAAGAATGTATATTCAGCAACTGCAGGGTGAAAAGTCCTGTAGATATCAGTTAAGTCCATTTGGTCTAGTGTTGATTAAATCTGTTGTTTCCTTTGTTGATTTTCTGTCAGGTTGATCTTTCCATTGCTGAAATTGGAGTATTGAAGTCCTCCAATACTATTGTATTGGAGTCTAAGTCTCCTTTTAACACCCTTAACATACCTTTTAAATAGCCTTGTGCCCTGTAATTAGCTGCATATACATTTATAATAGTTACATCTTCCTGTTGAATTGATCCCTTAATCATTATATAGTGCCCCTCTTTGTCTCTCTTAACAGTTTTTGTGTTAAAGTTTATTTTGTCTGATATTAAGATGGCTATGCCAGCTCTTTTTTGATTTCTGTTGGCATGGAATATTTTTTCCAATCTTTCACTTTGTCTGCATACACCTATACTATACTTAGGTTCTCTAATGGATCTCATTGTGCCCTGCTCACTAATGCTCTCTCCCTGGATTCCTAAATGCTACCTCAGCAGCCTTGTCATTCCTCATGTAAATTTGACCACTTTACTGACCTCACAGTATAGACGCCAGCCATCATCACCCACTTGCTCTTGTCCACACATCCACAAACTTCACTTGTTGGGTAGGGATTTTTCAGGGAATTTACAACACTGTAGTTGTAAACAGATTGCAATCCTGGGTGGATCTAATATGTGCTGGCAGGATATTTGACATCTGCATCCAAGAAAAAGGACTGTGCACACTCATCATCCAGCACACAAATTTATCATCAGCAAATCACCTCTGTCTCTTATCTAAAAGCCCATAGAAACATAAAGAGACCAGAGAGAAGCTGTGTCTGGCATGGTGGACAAGGATAGCAAGAATCTCAAAACTCCAATCTTGCACCATGAACAGCTATAACCATCACAGCAAGCAGTCAAGTGAACTTATACCCACCTTCATTAGTATTCTTTGTATCAGGTGCACTACCAGATATCCAAGAGCTGAAGCTGCTCTACACAAGACCACAAGCCAGATTCACAACAATCTTTTTTTTTAACAGGCAGAGTGGACAGTGAGAAGAGAGAGACAGAGAGAAAGGTCTTCCTTTGGCATTGGTTCACCCTCCAATGGCTGCCGTGGCTGGCATGCTACGGCTGGCGCACCATGCTGATCCGATGGCAGAAGCCAGGTGCTTTTCCTGGTCTCCCATGGGGTGCAGGGCCCAAGCACTTGGGCCATCCTCCACTGCACTCCCTGGTCACAGAAGAGAGCTGGCCTGGAAGAGGGGCAACCGGGACAGAATCCGGCACCCTGACCGGGACTAGAACCTGGTATGCTGGTGTCGCAAGGCAGAGGATTAGCCTAGTGAGCCACGGTGCTGGCATAGATTCACAATCTTGACAGGATATGAAAGGCCTGGGTTATGTCTGATGCGCAATACAAGCTTTTTGTACCATTTGCCTCCACTGTCAGTTGATGTGACTAGTATTGTATATGCACCCAACTACATGGCTCCTGGCTATTTAAAAATATGTTAATGTATCTAAAGGGAGACATCGACTCCAGTAGAGTAGTAATGGGGAACTTCAACACCCAAATTTCATCCAAAGATCAAACTAGACAGGATATCAACAAAGAAATAACAGAGCTAATTGACACTATGGACAAAATGGACCTAACTGATATCTACATAACGTTTCACCACATAGTTGCAGAATACACATTCTTCTCACTAATGTATGGAACTTTCTTTAAGAAAGAACATAGGTTACGCCATGAAACAAGTCTCAGCAAATTCAAAATATGCAAAATCATATCATGCATCTTCTGTGACCACCATACAATGAAACTAGAAATCAGTAACTCAGGAATCTCTAATCACTTGCAAAAATATGGAGACTGAACAATATGCTCCTGAATTAGCAGTGGATCATACAAGGAATTAAAAAATAAATCAAAATTTTCTGGGAACAAATGAAGACAACAGTGCATCATATCAAAACTTAAGGAATACTCAACAGCACTGTTAATGAGGACGTTTATAGCAATCAGTGCCTACATGAAGAAATTGGAAATGTACCAAATAAGTGAGGTATCATTTCATCTCAAGGGTCTAGAAAAACAATAAGCAAACAAAAATTAATAGAAAAAATAATTATTATGATTATAGAATGATTAAACAAAATGGAAATCCTCCCCCAAAATAAAAAAAAAAAGATCACTGAAATGAAAAACTGTTTTTTTGAAAAAATAAAGAAAAGTGATACACCATTGACACAAATAACAAAAAATGAGGGAGAAGACCCAATTCAATAAAATCACAAATGAAAAAGTAAATGTAACAACAGATACCACAGAAATAAAAAAGGATTATCATGAATTACTACAAAGAGCTGTATGCCAACATATTGGGAAAACTAGAAGAAATGGATGGATTCCTAGAGACATGCAGTCCACAAAAATTGAGTCAGGAAGACATAAAGACATAAAAAACCTAGAGAGACAAATAACCAAGATGGAAATTAAGCCAGTAAGAAAAACCTTCTAAATAAAGAAAAGTCTAGGACAGGACAGCCTCACTGCTAAATTCTACCAAACATTTAAAGAACTAATTATAATTCTGATCAAGCTATCCAAAAAGAATTGAAGGGAAGGAATACTCCTAAACTCCTTCTGTGAATCCTGCATCACCTTAATTCCTAAACCAGAAAAAGGATGTAACAGAGAAAGAGAACTATAGACCAATATTCACGATGAAAATAGATGAAAAAAATCCTCAACAGAATATTAGCTAACCAAATCCAACAACAACGTCAGAAAAAAAAAAAATTAACCAGAACCAAATGGGATTTACCCTGGTATATAGGGATGGTTCTACATTTGCAAATCAAACAGTAATACATCATATTAACAAGTGGAAGAACAAAACCCATATGGTTATCTCAATAGAAGTAGAGAAAGCATTTGACAAAATAGAATATCCTTTCATGATGACATCATTAATTAAATTGGGTATAGGAGGAAAATTCCTCAAACAAGACAATTTATGACAGACTCATGGCAAGCATCTTCTTCAGTGGACAAAAGTGAGAAGCATTCTCCCTAAGATCCAGGACCAGACAAGGATGGCCACTCTCACCACTAATATTTAATATAGTCCTGGAATTTTTAGCCAGTTCATTAAGCAAGAAAATGAAATCAAAGGTATACAAATTGGAAAGGTAGTACCAAAAGCAATTTACAGATTCAATACAATGCCAATCAAAATACCAATGACATTCTTCACTCATCTTGCAAAAATGATGAAACTCCTATGGAAACACATGAGACCCCAAATAGCTAAAGCAATCTTACACAACAAAACATCAGAACCATCAAGACATACTACAGGGCAACAATAATCAAAGCAGCCTGGTACTGGCATAAAAACATATGATACCAATGGAACAGAATAGGAACTAAAGAAAACATCCATGCATCTACAATCAACTTATCTTTGATGTAGGAGCTGAATCAATCCCTGGAACAAGGACAGTCATTTCAATCAATGGTGCTGGGAGAACTGGTTCTTTGCATGCAGAAATATGAAGCTAGACCCCTACTTTACACCTTACATAAAACTGAGCTTAAAATGGACCACATAATTCAATCTACAAACTGATGCAATCAAATTATTAGAGAATATTGGGGAAACTCTGCAACACATTGGCATAGGAAAAGACTTCTTGGAAAAGACCTCAGAAACACAGGCAATCAAAGCCATAATTGACAAATGGGATTACATCAATCTGAGAAGCATCCGTATTACAAAAGGAATAATCAGCAAAGTGAAGAGACAACCTACTGCATATGAAAAAATGTTGGCAAAACATGCAACTGATAAAGGGTGGACATTCAGAATCTATGAAGTACTTAAGAAATTCAACAACAAAACAAACAATCCAGTTAAAAATTGGAAAAGGACTACTACAGACATTTTAAAGAGAGGAAATTCAAATGGCCAGCAAATCCTTGAAACAAAGCTTTGTATCACTAGCCATCAGACAAATGCAAATCAAAGTCACAATGAGGTTTCTTACTCCAGTTAAAATGGCTCTCATGCAGATATCAACAAACAACAAATGCTAGTGAGGATGTGGGGAAAAGGTACTCTATTCCACTCTTATGGGATGTGAACTGCTCTAGCCACTGTGAAAGACAGTATGGAGATACCTCAGAAATCCAAATATAGACCTACCATTATCCAGCCATCTTACTCATGAGAATTTACCCAAACTACAAGAAATCAGCATATGAAGGAGTTATCTCTACCCCATGTGCATTGCAGCACAATTTACAATAGCTTAGACCAGCAATCAACTCAGATGTCCATCAGTTTTTAATTAGAAAAAGAAACTATGCTATATATACACTATGCAGTATCCTGTCTTTTGCAACAAGATGGGCACTATCAGAAACCGTTTTACTAAGTGAAATAAGCCAGTCCCTAAAGGACAGATATCATATGTTTTCCTTGATCTGAGGTAACTAATAGAATACCTTAAATGCAATGTAGTGAAATAGACATTTTGAGATTTGATGATTTTACAGCCTCTGTCTCTTCCTTTAAGGAATGGTGTTTTTTGTTTCTCCTCTTCATACTATTTGTTGAATTCTTTTGTTTAGTGTAGGGTTAACTATATGATTTTTAAGTAAATTGAACATAGATCTTGGTAAAAATTAGGAGTGGGAGTGTGAGAAGGAGGAGGAGGAAGGTCTTGGGTATGGGCGGGAAATAGGGTGGGGGAAAGTATCACTATGTTCCTAAATCTGTATATAGGAAATACATGAGATTTGTATAACAAGCAAAATTTTAAAAATAAAGACATTTCATTTCCATTGGGGATATCTATCTATCTATCTATCTATCTATCTATCTATCTATCTATCTATCTATCTATCTATCTTTTTAGATCTATCTATATCTCCATCTCCAATAGTGGCACTGCTGGAACATACAGTAGTTCTTTCAGTTTATTGGGAATATTAATGCTTTTTGGGGATATACTTAATTACATTGCCATCCATTGTCTTTGCCTTTTAGGTAACAGGCAATATATTTAGAATTAAATAATAACTTATTGTAGCTTTCATTTGCATTTTCCTGGTGATTACTTATGTTCATTAACCTGTTATTCATTTCTACACTTCCTTTGAGAGATGTATGTTTAAATGTGTTGTTCATTTATAAATTGTATTATTTGTTTGTTTGCTATTAAACTGAGTTTCTCATATGTATTAGTTATTAACACATTTTCATATATATTGAATATAAATATTTTCTCCCATTTTTAAAATTTATCTTTTTATTTTTATAAATTGTTGCTTCATTTCTTAAAATTTCATTTGTTATAGAAGTTTCATGTATTTTATATATAAAATTTTAATAACATAGTAATACACCCACCCTACCCTCCTTCCTGCCCATGCTCCAACCATTCTTCCGCTTCACTCTCCCATTCCCACTCTCAATTTTTACTAAGATATATTTTCCATTTACTTAATGATCATAAAGTTAACCCTACATTAAGTGAAGGAGTTCAACAAATGGTATGAAGAAAAAAGATGCTGTACCTCAGCAGAAGAGACAAGGCTGTAAACAATCATCAAATCTCAAAATGTCCATTTCACTATAACATGTTATATTTTAGATACACTATTAGTTTAGCACTGATCAGGGGAAATATATGATATCTGTCATTTTGGGTGTGGATTATTTCACTTATTATTTTTAAGTGAAATTTTAAGCCAAGTGCAGAAAGACAAGCATTGTGCGATTTCACTCATGTGGAATCTAAACAGTTGATCTAATGTAAATTAGGTATATAATGATGGTTACTAGAGTCTGGGGAGAGTAGGGGGGAAGTGTAGGATGGAGAAAAAATGATGAACAGATACTAAGCCATAGCTAGATAGGAAAAAGAATTTCTGATGTTCTATTGTACAGTTGATTGACTATAGATAATGAGAATGTATTATACATTATTCTAAAATAAACTGGGTGAAGGGCTTTTCAGTATTTTATCCATAAAGAAATGATGTTTGAGGAGGCAGATATATTAGCCCTGATTATACATTAAATTATAAATGTATACAGATATCAAGTCATAACATGATATTCCATAAATACGTATAAATTTTTGTGCTCATTCACAAGAAATTTTAAAAGTACTACAGAGGAAGAAGGAAGGAGAGGGAGAGAGAAGTGCAGGGGAAGAGGGGAGAAGGGAAAAAGGAGAGGGAGGGGAGAATCAGGGGAGGGGAAAAGGAAAGTGATGGAGGAGGGCCAGGTGGAAGGAATTAAAGAAGGCAAGCAAAGCCAAATATTAAGATTAAAAAGGCCTGCACCGCGGCTCACTAGGCTAATCCTCCACCTTGCGGCGCTGGCACACCGGGTTCTAGTCCCGGTCAGGGCACCGGATTCTGTCCCCCTTGCCCCTCTTCCAGGCCAGCTCTCTGCTGGGAGTGCAGTGGAGGATGGCCCAAGTCCTTGGGCCCTGCACCCCATGGGAGACCAGGATAAGTACCTGGCTCCTGCCATCAGAGCAGCTTGTGTGCTGCCTGCAGTGCGCTGGACGCAGCAGCCATTGGAGGGTGAACCATGGGAAAGGAAGACCTGTCTCTCTGTCTCTCTCTCACTGTCCACTCTGCCTGTCAAAAAAAAAAAAGATTAAAAAGAAATGTTGAACAAGAAAATATTTTTACCAGCTTTGCGCAAACAAAATGGAAATATATAAATTCATGCAAATAGAGATAAAATATTAAAATACAGCTATTCTTTTCAACATTCATTGATTCATTAATTCATTTATTAATTTTATTAAATTATACAATTTGTATTACTTATGCCAAAAATTGGGAGAGAGTAAAAAAGACACTGTTATTTCAAACCAGATAATGTCACTGAGAATATTACATTTCTTTTTTTAAAGATTTATTTTATTTATTTGAAAGGTAGAGTTACAGACAGAGAAAAGGAGAGAGAGAATGAGAGATCTTTCACCCACTGGTTCACTACTCAAATGATTGCAATGACTAGGCCTGGGTCACTCTGAAGCCAGGAGATTCATCTGAGTCTTCCATGTGGATGCAAGGGCCCAAGGACTTTGGCCATCTTCTGCTGCTATCCCAGGTGCAATATCAGAGAGCTGAATCAAGAGAGAAGCAGTCAGGGCTCAAACTAGTGAGACTACAAAGCAACAGCTTTTCCTGCTAAGCCACAATGCTGTCCCTCTTGATATCTTCAAAATCATCTTTACTATATTTTCAGTAGCAGGTAAACAATTGATTGTTTTGAAATAAACTGTCACTACACTGGTTGGTTGCTTGCAAAAAATAAAAGAAAAATTTCTCTTAATAAAGATAGGATCATTCAGAACCTCAAATTATGTCTCATTGTTTTCATACAGAGTATCTAACATACAACTTAAATTTAATAGACATGCTGGGAAGAAAGATATATGAACAGAATGACTGGAGATCTAGATATTGGAGTTATCCAGACTAGAATAGAGATAACTGACACATATTCAAGATTCATGATAAGACAGTTTTCACAGAGAAATAAAAATTAGTATAAAAATCACATAGAAATACTTTAACACAAAAATAGAAAAACTAAAATAAGAAGTCAGTGAATGAAATTAATAACAGCTTAGAAAAAACTAAAGTGAAAGTTAGAGAAGTGGAATATTTGCTGGCCTTCAGAATTCATGGAGGATTGGCTCCAATGCCACTCACAGATATCCAAATCCATGGATTCCTAAATCTCTTATATAAAATGGCATAGTATTTATACATAACATAGTCACATCTTCTGGCACACCTTAAATCATCTGGATTTACTTAAGTACTTACTAAAATGTAAATGCTATGAAAATAATTATTGTATTATTGAAGGAATAATGACAAGAAATCTTTGAATGTACAGTTAAATCTATACATGTAGATTTCTTTTTTTTTTTGAAAAATTTTTATTTTAATTTTTTTTTACTTTTCCAAATGCAATTTTTAGGTATATTCACTTAGGTGTTTAAGTGAATACATAAAAGACTCAGAGGGGGAAGTTACCAGTACTATGGCAGGGTAAAGGGTACAAATTCCTCTTTTTCCCCTGGCTTCCACTTTGCAAGAGGGAACACCTAACAGAATCCAGTCCAGGATATCACTATACTAGTCCTGTGCTTTGAAAAAATATCTGGCTACATATGATTCTGAATACATCAAATGCTGCTCTTGCCCTTAAGACTTCTAACAGTAGTTATGAATTATCCTGAAAAAACGTTAAGGTAAAAGCCAGAATATATCATGTCTTCCCAGATTTTTTGAAGCAGATTGTCAAATTCTTCAGCTTAAAAAAAAGTCTGAAAAAGACTGCTGCTATATTGTTCAAAGAATTGCATTACTGCATTCCTATAAAATGGACTTGGCCTATGTAGCTCATTCCATAAACACATTTAATATAAAACTTTTTGTATTTTTAGCAAGGATAAGTAATAGCAAAGAGCTTTTATTCCATTGTCCTCTGGTATTTTAGTTTATCTGTATTGAATATTTTTCTAACAAACATTTTGAAAAGTTTATTATCATTTTCTCTTTGATTACATACCAGTTACTTAACTATGTGGTTTTAAAAGATAATCTGCTTTAAATTCTCAGTCAATACTAAAAAAAGTATACAGCTTATCCTAATTGTTAACATTTACAAAACTTATAGTTCATTCAAATAAAAAATAATGCTCTTTTTGTAAATAGTGCATACAAAGCACAAGAGCTTCTTAGTATATTTAATGAAGCCAACACCTTAGCATCAACAGAAACATCTTTTTATCTTAAACTAAATTTTCAAGCAGCATGCCATTTAATTCATACTGAACTAAATTTCCAAAACAATATGATTTTTGCTTAATGATTTGCATAATTTAATCTTGATAGGTACTTCAGGAAACATATAGTTTTACTGTCATAATTTTGATGAGAAGACAAAAATAATATAGATACCGCTGGAGGATTAACAGGACAAATAATAGAGATATTACTGGAGGGCAAATCCATTGACCCAAAAGGAATTCTTAACAGAAGTTCAATACTTTTACTAAGCTCAGTAGGAGAAATGACCAAAAAAGATGTTTGTAAAAACCTAAGCCCACAAAAATGTATCAGAAGTCAATAATGTTACAGATTTTCCTACAATTACAAAAATCAGAAAAGAAGAAAGGTGTTTCTGATTTAGAATTATTTTCTAAGAACATTGGATTCATTCTCAGAAATGTGTTCTAGCCATTTGATCAGAAAGCTCCAGCTTCAATGTTCATACTTGTTTTCTAATGGGGAGCAAAGTCTAGAAGTAGATTAAAGTCTGATAAAAATGGATGGTGATCTTCAAGTACAGGCCATTTGGACTTTGTAATGAAGTCATAGTTATGATGGGTCACTAAGTCTCAGGCTCATTTCCTATCAGAAGTAAAAAGTAAAAGAAGTCTGGTTTATTTCCTCTACCTTCTTAATAGTAACTAACATTTTACAAATCAAGCACCTTATAATGTGACATAAAATCCTTTAATTCTGAAACAATATCTTAAGTCTCAATTTTTGAAATAAAAAAAATCAGATAATCAATGAAGTTTTTTTTTTTTTTTTTTTTTTTGACAGGCAGAGTGGACAGTGAGAGAGACAGAGAGAAAGGTCTTCCTTTGCCGTTGGATCACCCTCCAATGGCCGCCGCTGCAGCCGGCGCACCGCGCTGATCCGATGGCAGGAGCCAGGATCCAGGTGCTTTTCCTGGTCTCCCATGGGGTGCAGGGCCCAAGCACCTGGGCCATCCTCCACTGCACTCCCTGGCCATAGCAGAGAGCTGGCCTGGAAGAGGGGCAACCGGGACAGAATCCGGCGCCCCAACCGGGACTAGAACCCGGTGTGCCGGCGCCGCAAGGTGGAGGATTAACCTATTGAGCCACGGCGCCGGCTATCAATGAAGTTTTTAAGTAATAAACTGTGCTACCCACATTATTTAGGTGAAAACTGGCCCATGAATTTAGGCCAAGTTTTTGATGGAAGATATTTCTTCTTTGATTCATAAACCATAAAAATTTTAATATGTAATAAGAATCTTTGTTACTTATAACATTCTGTATATTGGATCAAAAGTGTGTTATGTTTTAAGTAACAACTTGCAATCAACTCATATTCTGCATATCCAAATGGTGCCTTCATATGGGAGCCTTTCATCCATGTACAGCATCGATACTTTAATAAAGCATGAATTTACTTTGCTTGAGGATTAAGTCTCATTCTCCATGGTTAATGCAGGATTGTTCATACCAGCTTTGCCTCTTCCAAGGTTTATGTTGTTTTCTGTCCAAGACTGAGAGTCAATAAGAAGGTGGCTCTGGGATTCTCTCTATGGCTTTGCAGGAAACTGATGGTTTTCAGGATTTTTAGCTGTTGAATTCAGCCCTGCAGGGTAGATGGTTGTTCAGGATCCTGGTTAACAAGTCAGCACTCAGACTTGAGAAAATGGTTACCAACCAGTACTTCTCATCACCAAAAACTTATCTCATTATTTTTTACTGAGACCTGACTTGAATCCATTTTTATCAGTTCCATGTTGAAATACTGGAGTCCTCACTGTGCACTTACTCCTCATGTAGGATCTCTGTCCTTAGTGTGCTGTACATTGAGATTTAATGCTATAACTAGTACTCAGTATTTTTCACTTTATGTTTCTGTGTGGGAGTAAACTGTTGAAATCTTTACTTAATGTATGCTAAACTGATCTTCTGTATATAAAGAGAATCAAAAATGAATCTTGATGTGAATGGGAGAAGGAGTGGGAAAGGGGAGGGTTGTGGGTGGGAAGGAAGTTATGGGGGGAAGCCATTGTAATCCATAAGCTGTACTTTGGAAATTTATATTCATTAAATAAAAGTTAAAAATAAAAAAAAAATTAAAAAAGAAATACTGGACTCCTGGATGCCTCTAATGTAAATTTGTTTTTGCTGATTAGCCAACAGTGATAGCCAAACAGAGAAGATGAGCTGACAGAAAACTAGCTGCAGCAAAGAATTGAAACCTCATATGGAACTTGGCTTGAGTATTTGGTAGACCACTTATCCAAAATTTGACAAAATACTGTAAGTCTGTAGCAGCCATTAAAATACAGTACATCAGAGAACAAGCCATGAAAAGAAGGAAGAATTTATAATCTGAAATTCCCACACAATTTTTCACCCATGGGCAATGATGATCCATCTTCAAAATACATTTATTGCAGATGGAACAGGGATGGCAGTGATCTGGTTTTATAAGTTGGCATCTGTCACAGTAGCGGATGGCTCCAGTCATGGCCGTGGTATAAATGGGAAGATCCCTGGCTGCTCACCTAAGAATTTCCTGCTGGGGTTGTCCTCTTGGCTCTCTCTCCAACAATTCTTTCTCTGCATAAAAGAGATGACATTCTTTTGAAGGATCCATTGGTAATGTAAAGATAGTTTTCCAGTAGGACCAAACATCATGAAAAGTAGGTGATAAGATATCAAGTACACAACTTGTTCACCAATGTTTTCCATGGAAATTAGTCAGAGCTGGATGGCGAAGGCATAGTATGACCAGCCCAACAGGAAGCTGATAAACTCTGCTGGGATCCAGGACAGCACCCACCGGCACCACCACCTGATGCTGAGTGGGCCTGAGAGCACCATCTTCCAGCCGCATCCACCTGCCCAGCTCTGGCCTTGGGGTGGGCTGGCCGCACCTGGCGCTCCTGGGGGTGGAAGCTGGTTGCACTGCAGCTACTGCCGCTGCCGTGGCACTAAGTCCCCAGCCTGCAGACTGGAGCCAGCGCTGTGGACTCCTGGCTCCTCAGCCTGGCAGAGGTGGCAGCTGCAGGAGGAGGCAGCTCTACATGTAGATTTAAAAATGCCTCTTCTTTCTGTTTTTTTTTTTTTTGTTTTTGTTGTTCAACACATGCACGCATAATCTCTGTTTATAGAAAGCCAAATCAAAGTGAGAGTAAAATATCCAGTCTTAAAATGGGTAGAAAATAAAAGATGAAAAATGACAATGATGCAGGAATTAAATAAGTCACAGAGAAACTGCTGACATATTTGAATTGTAGGCCCAAGTGGAAAGGATTAAAAAGGAGAAACAACAAAGAGAAACAATGTTGGAGAAGAAAATCACTGAAAATTTTGCAAATCTTTCAAAAGTCAACAATCACCAAGTCATAGATCCATTAAATGCTGCAAAACATTTTCTTTCTTTTCTTCTTCTTCTTCTTCTTCTTCTTTTTTTTTTTTTTTTTGACAGGCAGAGTGGACAGTGACAGAGAGAGACAGAGAGAAAGGTCTTCCTTTTCCGTTGGTTCACCCCACAATGGCTGCCATGGCCAGTGTACCGCGCTGATCCGAAGGCAGGAGCCAGGTGCTTCTCCTGGTTTCCCATGGGGTGCAGGGCCCAAAGACTTGGGCCATCCTCCACTGCACTCCTGGGCCATAGCAGAGAGCTGGCCTTGAAGAGGGGCAACTGGGACAGCATCCAGCACCCCAACCAGGACTGGAACCCAGTGTGCCGGTGCCGCAAGGCAGAGGATTAGCCTATTCAGCTGCGGCGCCAGCCACTGCAAACCATTTTCAAGGTAAACCATACTTAGCCACTTCGTAGCTTCACTTTTTGAAACTAAAGACAAACAAGACAGCAAAATATATAATCTCCAAAGGATCCAATGTGAGACAATAGCTGACTTATCCATGTCTGGCTTCACTGTATTAGTTGAGGAATCTGAATTTTGTACTGCTGTCAGTATATGTGTATCATCAGTGTTCATTGACACCTATAAACATCATGTGAAAGTGTATTTATATATATATATAAGTATATATGCAATTTCAAATTAAAATTGAAATGTTACTCAAATATTGAAGCAAACATTCTGACTGGAGAAAAATGATCTCAGAAGAACAATAGGAAAGAAATTAATGAATCTTGACTTGAACCTTTTTTATGATCGTGTGTATTCCATAGTTTTGTTTTTTTTTTTGTCTTCTATAGTTTCTATCCCTTATAATAAAGAAAAGGTAAGGAACAAGAGATGCTAAACAGGTAAAAATGCTGAGTTTAACTGAGCAAGCCTGAGAATCTAAAAGCATTGTCCTGATGTCTTCACTAATCAGTAGAAGTGATAACTAGACAGAAGCCTTAGAATTCTCTCCTTAGCTCATCTCTGTGTGAGATTACCACAGTAAATTACAGAATTATGCTTTGCCCATAATATAAATTGTATCAAAAATTAAAAAGTGGTTTTTGTTCCAGAGAACAAAACTAGGCAGACTATTCATATCAATCATCTCCAGGAGTGGAAGAGTGGGAGAGGGCCTAGGTGGAGGAAGAGGCTCCCACAGAGTAGGGAGGGATTGCATTTCACACACAAGCAATTATGCAAACCCGCACCCACCATGCCAAGAAAAAGAGAAAAGGACACTGAACAGGAGAGCAGGGGACCTGCTGGAGGACTCCCTAAAGTTTCAAAGAGGCAGAAGACCTCAAAGTGGAAAAGGCCACAGCCACCATACAGGGGAGTGGCCTGTCCCCATAGAGGTGGAGAACAGCACCCCCTCCAACACAGGCCCCTGGTATGCCTCAGGATCCAGGATCCAGCATGGGATGCCTCAGAAGGAAGAGAAGTGGGAGGAAGGCTTCCAAGGAAAAGATTGAGCCCCCCAGCATCAGAGATCATAAGAGACTGTAGCCACCAATATTTCAAGAGGGGCCTCCTCCACATTCCTGCCACTGGCTGGGTGTTACTGGGGATTTTGGCCATAGCCTGCAAACTGGGAACCTGCTCTCCTCCCCCACTCATTTTCCTCACTCCAAGTCCAGCCCCTGAAGATTGATCTGGGCTAGGTAGTCCATCTGGCCCTTCCTTGCAGGTCCCCCCACACTTGAGATCAGTCAGGGCCATATTTACGCTCTGGATGAGATCACTCCTCAGTGTGCCATCTTAATTAGAGCTGTTTCCCAGGGCTTCTGTTTGGACTTGGGCCAGCTCCTTCCACCTCATGACATCCCTCTCGCCTCCCCCCAGTCATTCTGGAACACTGGGTTTTGGTCAGGAATAGGGAGTGAAATGGACAGAGCATAAACAGGGTGTGCTGCTGAGGCCTTGGAGAAGCAATCCTCAAATGGGGGTGAGTGCATTTTGTTGAGTTCCCGTTTCCTCCTCCCACACCTATTTTACCAGTGACCTAAATCCAGGGAAAATAGGAGAGCTTATGTGGGATGGGTGCCCTTCCATAAATCTTTGATGACTGATAACATCCATCCCTCCTTTTGCTGAGCCCAGGACTTCGGAGTGTTGTAATGTATATGGGAGTTGGAGGCAAGATGGCAGAATAGGAAGGGAGCACACTGATAGTCTGGGGAGAGATAGTTTAATAAAAGTGGAGATACTGCAGGTTCAAGGAAGAGTAGGGGAGGAAACAGCAGAAGAAACTCTTCCAGAATGCATGATTCACAGCGGACCTGCGTGGAGAGCGTGGGAGCCCACAGTTCAGGACACCAGCGGCAGACTCAACACACCAGTGCTGGAATGCGAGGTGAGCCAAACCTCAATAGCCTGAGACACCGGCAAGCAAGCGGAGAGAGGAGACTAGAGGGAATGACCCCTGGGTGGGGGGGAGTTCACCAGGCTAACTGGAAGAGAGAGAGAGAGAGAAAAGAAAAAGGTGACTTGGCCGGCGCCACAGCTCACTAGGCTAATCCTCCGCCTAGTGGCGCCGGCACAACGGGTTCTAGAACCAGTCGGGGAGCCAGATTCTGTCCCAGATGCCCCTCTTCCAGGCCAGCCCTCTGCTGTGGCCAGGAAGTGCAGTGGAGGATGGCCCAGGTGCTTGGGCCCTGCACCCCATGGGAGACCAGGATAAGCACCTGGCTCCTGGCTCCTGCCATCGGATCAGTGCGGTGCGCCGGCCACAGCGCGCTGGCCGTGGCGGCCATTGGAGGGTGAACCAACGGCAAAGGAAGACCTTTCTCTCTGTCTCTCTCTCTCACTGTCCACTCTGCCTGTCAAAAAAAAAAAAAAAGAAAAGAAAAAGGTGACTGGTACGGACACGGGTTTCTCTCTCTCCGCTCACCTCTCAAGGGTGAGCAAGACAAAGTGCAGGTGCCATCTTGGACATACGTCATAAGCAGAGCGACCTCAGGTCTGCACCGGCCCTGAGCCTAGCAGAAAAACCTGACTGTGGCAGGGGCGAATTAACAGCAGATTAGGACCTAGTAAATTTGTGGTGCTACTGAACTGAGACTGTGAAAAAAGAGATGATGGGGGAGAGAACTCAGAATTTACATGAGCACTCTCCAGAGATGCTACAATTCTGTAACTTTGGCAACCCAATGGGAGACTGAAGGAGAATCTGAGCCCACTCTGAGGGCCGAACAGATTCCCTGTTTGTTCCTTGGGAAAGAACTTCTGATCTCTGGCTCCTGTGGGTATATCATTTGCCTGCTAACTACATCCAACTTCATTCAGCTGTGTGGAATTACTTCCCTTTTGAATCAAAAAAAGAAAGAGAGAGAGAGAGAGAGAGAGAGAGATCTACCACGCCTAACCTGAGGGTGTCATCTTTGGCACACCAAACAGAGCTCTCAGGCCACACCCATCTCAAGCCCTAAGGCTCCATCAAAAACAGATAGTCCACTTAATCTAGAGTCATAGTATAACAAGAAAAAGCACCACAGTGAAGAAACCAAATATCTCCAATATGCCAAATAACAAACGCAAAAACCAAGGTAATAAAAACAAGGAAGTCACCATGACGCCCTCAAATGAAAAAGACACCACAATTCAAGATTATGAAGATGATGAGATAGAAGAAATGCAAGAAGCAGATCTCCAAAAATTGATAAGAACATTAAGAAGTTCTCAAAAACAAATTCTTGAACTACAGAAATCCTTAATGGACAAGATAGAAAATCCCTCTCATGAAAATGAAATATTAAGGAGGAATCAAAATGAAATGAAACAACTAGTACAACAGGAAACTGTGATAGTGACTGAAGTGAAGAATCCAATAGATCAAATGAAAAACACAGCAGAGAGCCTTACAAACAGAATGGGTGAAGCAGAAGAGAGAATTTTGGACTTAGAAGACAGAGAACAGGAAAGGATACAGTCAGACCAAAGAAAAGAAGAGGAAATTAGAAATCTAAAACATATTGTCGGGAATCTGCAGGGTACTATTAAAAAACCCAACATTCGGGTTCTAGGAGTTCCTGAAGGCATGGAGAGGGAGAAAGGATTAGAAGGCCTTTTTAGTGAGATATTAGCAGAAAATTTCCCAGGTTTGGAGAAGGACAGAGACATTCTAGTACAGGAAGCTCACAGAACCCCTAATAAACACGACCAAAAGAGATCCTCACCACGACACGTTGTAATTAAACTCTCCACAGTGAAACATAAAGAAAAGATCCTAAAATGTGCAAGAGAGAAACGTCAGATTACTCTCAGAGGATCTCCAATCAGACTCACAGCTGACTTCTCATCAGAAACTCTACAAGCTAGGAGGGAATGGCAAGATATAGCCCAGGTACTAAGAGAGAACAACTGCCAGCCCAGAATATTATATCCTGCAAAGCTATCATTTGTGAATGAAGGTGAAATAAAGACTTTTCATAGCAAATAGAAATTGAAAGAATTTGTCGCCACTCGTCCAGCCCTGCAACAGATGCTAAAGATGTGTTGATCACAGAAACACAGAAACATGGTCATCAATATGAAAGAAGGTAAAGGAAGGAAACCTGACAGCAAAAGATCACAGGGAATTCAAAGCATATATTAGAACTAATCTTTGGCAAATGGCAGGGCAAAGTAACCACTTTTCATTAGTCACATTGAACGTGAATGGACTGAACTGTCCAGTTAAAAGACACAGATTGGCTGATTGGGTAAAGGAACAAAACCTATCTATTTGCTGCTTACAAGAAACACATCTTTCCAACAAAGATCCATACAGACTGAAAGTGAAAGGCTGGAAAAAGATATACCATGCCAACAGAAATGAAAAAAGAGCGGGCGTGGCCATCTTAATATCAAACAACATAAACTTTACCACAAAAACTGTTAAGAGAGACAAAGAGGGGCACTATATAATGATTAAGGGATCAATTCAACAGGAAGACATAACAATTATTAATGTATATGCACCTAACTACAGGGCACCAGTTTATCTAAAAGATTTGTTAACGGACTTAAAGAGAGACTTAGACCCCAATACAATAGTACTGGGGGACTTCACTACTCCACTCTCAGAAATAGACAGATCAATAGGACAGAAGATCAACAAGGATACAGTAGATTTGAACGACACTATAGCACAAATGGATCTAACAGATATATACAGAACTTTCAATCCTACAGCTAAAGATTTTACATTCTTCTCAGCAGTACATGAAATCTTCTCTAGGATTGATCACATACTAGGCCATAAAGCAAGTCTCAGCAAATTCAAAAGAACTAGAATCATACCATGCAGCTTCTCAGACCATAAAGGAATGAAGTTGGAAATCAGCAACTCAGGAATCCCTAGAGCATATGCAAACACATGGAGATTGAACAACATGCTCCTGAATGAACAATGGGTCATAGAAGAAATCAAAAGAGAAATCAAAAATTTTCTGGAAGTAAATGAGGATAACAGCACAACATACCAAAACCTATGGGGCGCAGCAAAAGCAGTGTTAAGAGGAAAGCTTATATCAATAGGTGCCTACATCAAGAAATTGGAAAGGCACCAAATAGATGAGCTTTCAATTCACCTCAAGGATCTAGAAAACCTACAGCAAACCAGACCCATATCTAGTAGGAGAAGAGAAATAATTAAAATCAGAGAAGAAATCAACAGGATCGAATCAAAAATAACATTCCAAAAAATCAGCAACAACACATCAGAAAGATCATCCACCCAGACCAAGTGGGATTTATCCCTGGTATGCAGGGATGGTTTAATGTGCGCAAAACAATCAATGTGATTCACCACATTAACAGACTGCAGAAGAAAAACCATATGATTATCTCAATTGATGCAGAGAAAGCATTTGATAAAATACAACACCCGTTCATGATGAAAACTCTAAGCAAACTGGGTTTGGAAGGAACATTCCTCAATACAATCAAAGCAATCTATGAAAAACCCCCAGCCAACATCCTATTGAATGGGGAAAAGTTGGACGCATTTCCACTGAGATCTGGTACCAGACAGGGATGCCCACTCTCACCACTGCTATCCAATATAGTTCTGGAAGTTCTAGCCAGAGCTATTAGGCAAGAAAAAGAAATTAAAGGGATACAAATTGGGAAGGAAGAACTCAAACTATCCCTCTTTGCCGATGACATGATTCTTTATTTAGGGGACCCAAAGAACTCTACTAAGAGACTGTTGGAACTCATAAAAGAGTTTGGCAAAGTAGCAGGGTATAAAATCAATGCACAAAAATCAACAGCCTTTGTATACACAGACAATGCCATGGCTGAGGAAGAACTTCTAAGATCAATCCCATTCACAATAGCTACAAAAACAATCAAATACCTTGCAATAAACTTAACAAAGGACGCTAAAGATCTCTACAATGAGAATTACAAAACCTTAAAGAAAGAAATAGAAAGGATACCAAGAAATGGAAAAATCTTCCATGCTCATGGATTGGAAGAATCAATATCATCAAAATGTCCATTCTCCCAAAAGTAATTTATAGATTCAATGCAATACCAATCAAGATACCAAAGACCTTCTTCTCAGATCTGGAAAAATTGGTGCTGAAATTTATATGGAGGCACAAGAGAACTCGAATAGCTAAAGCAATCTTGTACAACAAAAACAAAGCCGGAGGCATCAGAATACCAGATTTCGGGACATACTACAGGACACTTGTAATCAAAACAGCATGGTACTGGTACAGAAACAGATGGATAGACCAATGGAACAGAATTGAAACACCAGAAATCAATCCAAACATCTACAGCCAACTTATATTTGATCAAGGATCTAAAACTAATAACTGGAGCAAGGACAGTCTATTCAATAAATGGTGCTGGGAAAATTGGATTTCCACATGCAGAATCATGAAGCAAGACCCCTACCTTACACCTTACACAAAAATCCACTCAACATGGATTAAAGACATAAATCTATGACCTGACACCATCAAGTTACTAGAGAACATTGGAGAAACCCTTCAAGATATTGGCACAGGCAAAGAGTTTCTGGAAAAGGCTCGGGAGGCACAGGCAGTCAAAGCCAAAATCAACTATTGGGATTGCATCAAATTGAGAAGTTTCTGTACTGCAAAAGAAACAGTCAGGAGAGTGAAGAGACAACCGACAGAATGGGAAAAAATATTTGCAAACTACCCAACAGATAAAGGGTTAATAACCAGAATCTACAAAGAGATCAAGAAACTCCACAAAAACAAAACCAAGAACCCACTTAAGAGATGGGCCAAGGACCTCAATAGACATTTTTCAAAAGAGGAAATCCAAATGGCCAACAGGCATATGAAAAAATGTTCAAGGTCATTAGCAATCAGGGAAATGCAAATCAAAACCACAATGAGGTTTCACCTCACCTCGGTTAGAATGGCTCACATACAGAAATCTACCAACAACAGATGCTGGCGAGGATGTAGGGAAAAAGGGACACTAACCCACTGTTGGTGGGAATGCAAACTGGTCAAGCCACTATGGAAGTCAGTCTGGAGATTCCTCAGAAATCTGAAGACAACCTTACCGTTCGACCCAGCCATCCCACTCCTTGGAATTTACCCAAAGGAATTTAAATTGGCAAACAAAAAAGCGGTCTGCAGCCTAATGTTTATTGCAGCTCAATTCACAATAGCTAAGACCTGGAACCAACCTAAATGCCCATCAACGGTAGACTGGATAAAGAAATTATGGGATATGTACTCTTTAGAATACTATACCGCAGTAAGAAACAACGAAATCCAGTCATTTGCAACAAAATGGAGGAATCTGGAACACATCATGCTGAGTGAAATAAGCCAGTCCCAAAGGGACAAATACCATATGTGTGCCCTGATCGGTGACAACTGACTGGACACCAAAAAGGAAACCTGTTGAAGTGAAATGGACACTATGGGAAACGGTGACTTGATCAGCATAGCCCTGACTGTTAATGAACATCTTAATACATTATCCCTCTTAGTAGTTTTCTTGTCTGTTCTACTCAATGTGACTGGTTTAATTCTGTAATTAATACACAGTTATTCTGAAGTGTTGAAATTTAACTGAAATATGATCCCTGTTAAACATAAGAGTAGGAATAAGAGAGGGAAGAGATGTACAATTTGGGACATGCTCAAGCTGACTTGCCCCAAATGGTAGAGTTAGAAACATACCAGGGGACTCCAATTTAATCCCATCAAGGTGGCATGTACCAATGCCATCTCACCAGTCCAAGTGATCAATTTCAGTTCACAATTGATCATAATGAAAGGACTAAGAGTCAAAGGGAGCACATAAACAAGTCTAGTACCTGCTAATACTAACTGATAGAATAAATAAAGGGGAGAGTTATCCAACATGGGAAGTGAGATACTCAGCAGACTCATAGAATGGCGGATGTCCTAAACAGCACTCTGGCCACAGAATCAGTCCTAAAGGCATTCGGATCTGGCTGAAAAGCCCATGAGAGTATTTCAGGCATGGAAAGCCAAGACACTCTGGCAAAAAAAAAAAAAAAAAAACTAAACCCTAAATGAAAGATCTCTGCGAGTGAGATCCCAGTGGGAAGAACAGGTCTTCAAAGAAGGAGGTACCTTTCTCTGAAGGGAGGAGAGAACCTCCACTTTGACTATGACCGTGTCTAAACAAGATAAGAGTCGGTGAACTCAAAAGGAAGGCTTCCATAGCCTTGGAAACTGATGACTGGTGCATAGGGGGATTACTGATGCCATAGACAGGAGTGTCAATTGGTAAAGTCAACAACAGGAGTCACTGTGCACTTACTCCTCATGTAGGATCTCTGTCCTTAATGTGCTGTACATTGAGACTTAATGCTATAATGAGTACTCAAACAGTATATTTCACTTTGTGTTTCTATGGGGGTGCAAACTGTTGAAATCTTTACTTAATGTATGCTAAACTGATCTTCTGTAAAAAAAAAAAAAAAGAAGAAATTATTAATTCCCAACTTGACTTTCGCTGGGATTAAACATGACCATAGGTCTGATCTGATTTCATCATCATTTAAAAAATCATCTATTATTTTTCACTTTATGTTTCTGTGTGGGAGCTAACTGTTTAAATCTTTACTTAATGTATGCTAAACTGATCTTCTGTATATAAAGAGAATCGAAAATGAATCCTCATGTGAATGGAAGGGGAGAGGGAGTGGGAAAGGGGAGGGATGCGGGTGGGAGAGATGTTATGGGGGGGAAGCCATTGTAATCCATAAGCCGTACTTTGGAAATTTATATTCATTAAATAAAAGTTTAAAAAAAATGTATATGGCAGTTGTAATTAATTTTATCACATTTGGGACTTCCAAGTTGTTTGGGCGAACGAACTGAGATCTGAAGAGTTGGTTTCAACAATTTGGGGGATGTTGAGCATCTGTCTCCCTTTAAGTCTCTGGGATCAGAAATGAGATTCCCTGGGGAGTCTCCTAGCTGATTTTCCCTCCCCACAGTGCTCAAGACCTGCTTGTGTCAAGTATCACAAGAGTAACACACTCCAGCCTTAAACAATAATAAAAAAGAAAGAAATAGAAAAATTTGTTTATCAATAGTAGATGTTAGCTACAGGAAGCCAGAGCTTTCATTACCTCAATTTTATTGCTCAAAATGTAGATATTTTCTCACATGTCTGGCTAATCTGAAATGATGGGAAAGATAACAGAATATTTAGAAATGTTCTTGGCATTTGGTAACTAAATTCAATGTTCCATTAAAAAAAGTATTATTCTGACAAAAACAGTCTTTTGAGAATAAGTAGTAAGTTCTATTTACCAAAATAAAGCCTACCCCATGTGATGGATACCTGGCACTAAATACCAAAATCAGAACAAGCCCATAAACCACATTTCTCCAGATGAAGGACCCCAAAGCAATCCAATACAGACTTTAAATTTTATTAATTCAGTTCTCTCCCCAGATGATTGACATGGCCAGGGCTAGGCCAGGCTGAATCCAGGAACCAGGAAATTCATCTGGGTCTTTCACCTGGATACAGGGGCCTAAGGACTTGGGCTATCTTCTGCTGTTTTCCCAAGAACATTAGTAGGGAGCTGGGATTCTGGCACTGCTGGCAGTGGCTTAACTCATTTTGCCACTATTGGAGATGAAGATAGGTGATAGATAGATAAATAGATAGATAGATAGATAGATAGATAGATAGATAGATAGATAGATAGATAGATATCCCCAATGGAAATGAAATAAGTCTTTATTTTTTAAATTGTGCTTGTTATACAAACCTCATGTATTTCCTATATACAGATTTAGGAACATAGTGATACTTTCCCCCACCCTATTTCCTGCCCATACCCCAAACCTTCCTCCTCCTCCTTCTCACACTCCCACTCCTAATTTTTACCAAGATCTATGTTCAATTTACTTAAAAATCATATAGTTAACCCTACACTAAACAAAAGAATTCAACAAATAGTATGAAGAGGAAAAACAAAAAACACTGTTCCTTAATGGAAGAGACAGAGGCTGTAAAATCATCAAATCTCAAAATGTCTATTTCACTACATTGCATTTAAGGTATTCTATTAGTTACCTCAGATCAAGGAAAACATATGATATCTGTCCTTTAGGGACTGGCTTATTTCACTTAGTAAAATGGTATCTGATAGTGCCCATCTTGTTGCAAAAGACAGGATACTGCATAGTGTATATATAGCATAGTTTCTTTTTCTAATCAAAAACTGATGGACATCTGAGATGATTGCTGGTCTTAGCTATTGTAAATTGTGCTGCAATGCACATGGGGTAGAGATAACTCCTTCATATGCTGATTTCTTGTAGTTTGGGTAAATTCTCATGAGTAAGATGGCTGGATAATGGTAGGTCTATATTTGGATTTCTGAGGTATCTCCATACTGTCTTTCACAGTGGCTAGAGCAGTTCACATCCCATAAGAGTGGAATAGAGTACCTTTTCCCCACATCCTCACTAGCATTTGTTGTTTGTTGATATCCACATGAGAGCCATTTTAACTGGAGTGAGAGGAAACCTCATTGTGATTTGATTTGCATTTGTCTGATGGCTAGTGATACAAAGCTTTGTTTCAAGGATTTGCTGGCCATTTGAATTTCCTCTCTTTAAAACGTCTGTACTAGTCATTTTTCCATTTTTAACTGGATTGTTTGTTTTGTTGTTGAATTTCTTAAGTACTTCATAGATTCTGATTGTTCACCCTTTATCAGTTGCATGTTTTGCCAATATTTTTTCATGTGCAGTAGGTTGTCTCTTCACTTTGCTGATTATTCCTTTGCAATACAGAGGCTTCTCAGATAGATGAAATCCCATTTGTTAATTGTTGCTTTGATTGCCTGTGTTTCTGAGTTCTTTTCCAAGAAGTCTTTTCTTATGCCAATGCCTTGCAGAGTTTCCCCAATATTCTCTAATAATTTGATTGCATCAGTTTGTAGATTGAATTATGTGGTCCATTTTAAGCTCAGTTTTATGTAAGGTGTAAAGTAGGGGTCTAGCTTCATATTTCTGCATGCAAAGAACCAGTTCTCCCAGCACCATTGATTGAAATGACTGTCCTTGTTCCAGGGATTGATTCAGCTCCTACATCAAAGATAAGTTGATTGTAGATGCATGGATACTTTCTTTAGTTTCTATTCTGTTCCATTGGTATCATATATTTTTATGCCAGTACCAGACTGTTTTGATTATTGCTGCCCTGCAGTATGTCTTGATGGTTCTGATTTTTTGTTGTGTAAGATTGCTTTAGCTATTTGGGGTCTCATGTGTTTCCATAGGAGTTTCATCATTTTTGCAAGATGAGTGAAGAATGTCATTGGTATTTTGATTGGCATTGTATTGAATCTGTAAATTGCTTTTGGTACTACCTTTCCAATTTGTATACCTTTGATTTCATTTTCTTGCTTAATGAACTGGCTAAAAATTCCAGGACTATATTAAATATTAGTGGTGAGAGTGGCCATCCTTGTCTGGTCCTGGATCTTAGGGAGAATGCTTCTCACTTTGTGCACTCAAGAAGATGCTTGCCATGGATTTGTCATAAATTGTCTTGTTTGAGGAATTTTCCTCCTATACCCAATTTAATTAATGATGTCATCATGAAAGGATATTCTATTTTGTCAAATGCTTTCTCTACTTCTATTGAGATAACCATATGGGTTTTGTTCTTCCATTTTTTAATATGATGTATCACTTTGTTTGATTTGCAAATGTAGAACCATCTCTGTATACCAGGGTAAATCCCATTTGGTTCTGGTTAATGTTTTTTTTTTTTTTTCTGATGTTGTTGTTGGATTTGGTTAGCTAATATTCTGTTGAGGATTTTTTCATCTATTTTCATCGTGAATATTGGTCTATAGTTCTCTTTCTCTGTTACATCCTTTTTCTGGTTTAGGAATTAAGGTGATGCAGGATTCACAGAAGGAGTTTAGGAGTATTCCTTCCCTTTCAATTCTTTTTGAATAGCTTGAGCAGAATTATAATTAGTTCTTTAAATGTTTGGTAGAATTTAGCAGTGAGGCTGTCCTGTCCTAGACTTTTCTTTGTTTAGAAGGTTTTTCTTACTGGCTTAATTTCCATCTTGGTTATTTGTCTCTCTAGGTTTTTTATGTCTTTATGTCTTCCTGACTCAATTTTTGTGGACTGCATGTCTCTAGGAATCCATACATTTCTTCTAGTTTTCCCAATATGTTGGCATACAGCTCTTTGTAGTAATTCATGATAATCCTTTTTTATTTCTGTGGTATCTGTTGTTACATTTACTTTTTCATTTGTGATTTTATTGAATTGGGTCTTCTCCCTCATTTTTTGTTATTTGTGTCAATGGTGTATCACTTTTCTTTATTTTTTCAAAAAACCAGTTTTTCATTTCAGTGATCTTTTTTTTTTTATTTTGGGGGAGGATTTCCATTTTGTTTAATCATTCTATAATCATAATAATTATTTTTTCTATTAATTTTTGTTTGCTTATTGTTTTTCTAGACCCTTGAGATGAAATGATACCTCACTTATTTGGTACATTTCCAATTTCTTCATGTAGGCACTGATTGCTATAAACGTCCTCATTAACAGTGCTGTTGAGTATTCCTTAAGTTTTGATATGATGCACTGTTGTCTTCATTTGTTCCCAGAAAATTTTGATTTATTTTTTAATTCCTTGTATGATCCACTGCTAATTCAGGAGCATATTGTTCAGTCTCCATATTTTTGCAAGTGATTAGAGATTCCTGAGTTACTGATTTCTAGTTTCATTGTATGGTGGTCACAGAAGATGCATGATATGATTTTGCATATTTTGAATTTGCTGAGACTTGTTTCATGGCGTAACCTATGTTCTTTCTTAAAGAAAGTTCCATACATTAGTGAGAAGAATGTGTATTCTGCAACTATGTGGTGAAACGTTATGTAGATATCAGTTAGGTCCATTTTGTCCATAGTGTCAATTAGCTCTGTTATTTCTTTGTTGATATCCTGTCTAGTTTGATCTTTGGATGAAATTTGGGTGTTGAAGTTCCCCATTACTACTCTACTGGAGTCGATGTCTCCCTTTAGATACATTAACATATTTTTAAATAGCCAGGAGCCATGTAGTTGGGTGCATATACAATACTAGTCACATCAACTGACAGTGGAGGCAAATGGTACAAAAAGCTTGTATTGCGCATCAGACATAACCCAGGCCTTTCATATCCTGTCAAGATTGTGAATCTATGCCAGCACCGTGGCTCACTAGGCTAATCCTCTGCCTTGCGACACCAGCATACCAGGTTCTAGTCCCGGTCAGGGTGCCGGATTCTGTCCCGGTTGCCCCTCTTCCAGGCCAGCTCTCTTCTGTGACCAGGGAGTGCAGTGGAGGATGGCCCAAGTGCTTGGGCCCTGCACCCCATGGGAGACCAGGAAAAGCACCTGGCTTCTGCCATCGGATCAGCATGGTGCGCCAGCCGTAGCATGCCAGCCACGGCAGCCATTGGAGGGTGAACCAATGCCAAAGGAAGACCTTTCTCTCTGTCTCTCTCTTCTCACTGTCCACTCTGCCTGTTAAAAAAAAAGATTGTTGTGAATCTGGCTTGTGGTCTTGTGTAGAGCAGCTTCAGCTCTTGGATATCTGGTAGTGCACCTGATACAAAGAATACTAATGAAGGTGGGTATAAGTTCACTTGACTGCTTGCTGTGATGGTTATAGCTGTTCATGGTGCAAGATTGGAGTTTTGAGATTCTTGCTATCCTTGTCCACCATGCCAGACACAGCTTCTCTCTGGTCTCTTTATGTTTCTATGGGCTTTTAGATAAGAGACAGAGGTGATTTGCTGATGATAAATTTGTGTGCTGGATGATGAGTGTGCACAGTCCTTTTTCTTGGATGCAGATGTCAAATATCCTGCCAGCACATATTAGATCCACCCAGGATTGCAATCTGTTTACAACTACAGTGTTGTAAATTCCCTGAAAAATCCCTACCCAACAAGTGAAGTTTGTGGATGTGTGGACAAGAGCAAGTGGGTGATGATGGCTGGCATCTATACTGTGAGGTCAGTAAAGTGGTCAAATTTACATGAGGAATGACAAGGCTGCTGAGGTAGCATTTAGGAATCCAGGGAGAGAGCATTAGTGAGCAGGGCACAATGAGATCCATTAGAGAACCTAAGTATAGTATAGGTGTATGCAAAGTGAAAGATTGGAAAAAATATTCCATGCCAACAGAAATCAAAAAAGAGCTGGCATAGCCATCTTAATATCAGACAAAATAAACTTTAACACAAAAACTGTTAAGAGAGACAAAGAGGGGCACTATATAATGATTAAGGGATCAATTCAACAGGAAGATGTAACTATTATAAATGTATATGCAGCTAATTACAGGGCACAAGGCTATTTAAAAGGTATGTTAAGGGTGTTAAAAGGAGACTTAGACTCCAATACAATAGTATTGGAGGACTTCAATACTCCAATTTCAGCAATGGAAAGATCAACCTGACAGAAAATCAACAAAGGAAACAACAGATTTAATCAACACTAGACCAAATGGACTTAACTGATATCTACAGGACTTTTCACCCTACAGTTGCTGAATATACATTCTTTTCAGCAGTGCTTGGAACTTCCTCTAGGATTAACCACATACTAGGCCATAAAGCAAGTCTTGGCAAATCAAAAACAATCAAAATCATACCATGCATCTTCTCAGACCACAATGGAATGAATCTGGAAATCAGCAACTCTCTAGAGCATATGCAAACATGTGGAGACTGAACAATATGCTCCTGAATGAAGAGGGGGTCACTGAAGAAATCAAAAGAGAAATCAAAACTTTCTAGAAGCAAATGAAGATAACTACACAACATATCAAAACTTATGGGATACAGCAAAAGCAGTGGGGGGCACTGTAATCCATAAACTGTACTTTGGAAATTGATATTTACTAAATAAAAGTTTAAAAAAGATAAATGCTTATAGCAATAGGTGCCTACATCAAGAAATTGGAAAGGCAGCAAATAAATGAGCTACCAGTCAATAACAGGGATCTAGAAACTCTACACAAACCAAACCCAAACTTAATAGGAGAAAAGAAATAATTAAAATTAGAGAACGAACCAACAAAATTTAATCCAAAAAATAACAAAGAGCAGCAAAACAAAGCGCTGTTTTTTTGAAAAAATAAGCAAAATTGACACAACACTGGACCAACTAACCAAAAACAGGAGAGAGAAAACCAAAATCATTAAAATTGGAGATTTGAAAGGGAATGTAACAACAGACACCACAGAACTAAAGAGTCATCAGAAATAACTACAAAGAGTTGTATGCCAACAAACTGGAAAATCTAGCAGAAATGGATAGATTCCTGGACACATACAACCTACCTAAATTGAACCAGGAAGACATAGAAAACCTAAACAGACCCATAACCAAGACAGAAACTGGATCAGTAATAAAGGCCCTCCCAACAAAGAAAGCCCAGGACTGGATGGATTCACTGCTGAATTCTACCAGACACTTAAAGAACTAACTCCCATTATTCTTAAGCTATTCAAAACAATTGAAAGAGAGGGAACCCTCCCAAATGATTTCTACGAGGCCAGCATTACCTGAAAAAGAGGCAGCAGAGAAAGAAAATTAAAGACCAATTTACCTCATGAACATAGACACAAAAAACATCAATAAAATTCTAGCCAATAGAATTCAACAAAACATCAGAAAGATAATCCACCCTGACCAAGTGGGATTTATCCCTGGTATGAAAGGATGGTTTAACATTTGCATTTCAATCAAAGTGATACACCACATTAACAAAGTGCAGAAGAAAAAACATAAGATTATCTCAATAGATGCAGAAAAAGCATTCAGTAAAATACAACACCCTTTCATGATGAAAACTCTAAGCAAATTATGTGTAGAAAGAACACTCCTCAACACAATCAAGGTGATTCATGACAAATCCATGGCCAGCATCATATTGAATTGGAAAAAGTTGGAAGCATTTCCACTGAGATCTGGTACCAGACAGGGATTCCCACTCTAACCATTGCTATTCAATATAATACTGGAAGTTTTAGCCAGAGCTATTGTACAATAAAAAGAAATCAAAGGGATACAAATTGGGAAGGAAGAAGCCAAACTATCCCTCTTTGCAGATGATATGATTCTTTATTTAGGGCATCCTAAGAACTCTACTAAGAGACTATTGGAATTATAGAACAGCTTGGTAAAGTAGCAGGATACAAAGTCAATAACAAAAATCAACCACCCTTATATATACAGACAATGCCATGGCTGAGAAAGGACTTCTAAGATCAATCCCATTCACAATAGCTACAAAAAAGTACCTTGGAATAAACTTAACAAAGGATGTCAAAGATCTCTACGATGAGAATTACAAAACTTTAAAGAAAGAAATTGAAGAAGATACCAAAAAAATGAAAAAAATCTTTCATGTTCATGGATTGGAAGAATCAATATAATCTAAATGTCCATTCTTCCAAAAGCAATTTACAGATTCAATGTGATAACAATCAAAATACCAAGGATATTCTTCACAAATCTGGAAAAAATGATGCTGAAATTCATATAGATCCACAGGAGACATCAAATAGATAAAGCAATCTTAGACAACAAAATCAGAGCCGGACCCATAACAAAACCAGATTTAAAGACATACTGCAGGGCAGTTATCGAAAGTGCATGGTACTGGCACAGAAACAGATGAACAGACCAACAGAATAGCATATAAACACCATAAATCAATTCAAATAGTTATAACAAACTTATATTTGATCAAGAGCCTAAAACCAATTCCTGGAGCAAGGGCAGTCTATTCAACAAATGGTGCTGGGAAAACTGGATTTCCATATGCAGAAGTATGAAGAAAGAAGCCTACCTTGCACCTTTCAAAAAATCCACTCAACATAAAGATCTAAATCTATGACCTGACATGATCAAATTATTAGAGAACATTGGAGAAACCTTGCAAGATACTGACACTGGCAGAGTTCTTGGGAAAGAATGCAGAGGCACTGGCAGCCAAAACAAAAATTAACAACTGGGATTCCATCAAATTGAGAAGTTTCTGTGCTGCACAATAAAGAGTCAGGAAAGTGAAGAGGCAACTGACAGAATGGGAGAAAATATTTGCAAATTATGCAACTGATAAATGATTAATAACCAGAATCTACAAAGAGATCAAGAGACTCCACAACAAACAAACAACCCACTTAAGGGATGGGCCAAGGACCTAACAGACATTTTTCAAAAGAAGAAATTCAAACAGTCAACAGACACATGAAAAAGTGTTCAGGATCACTAGGCATCAGGGAATGCAAATCAAAACCAAAATGAGATTTCACTTCACCCTGATTAGAATGGCTTTTATACAGAAATCAACAACAGATGCTGGTCAGGATGTGGGGGAAAAGGCACACTACTCCACTTTTAGTGGGAATGCAAACTTGTAAAACCACTATGGATGACAGTTTGGAGATACCTCAGAAATCTGAATATAGCCCTACCATATGACCCAGCTATCCCACTCCTCACTATTTACCCAAGCGAAATTAAATTGGCAAATAAAAGAACTATCTGCACCTCAATGTTTATTGCAGCTCAGTTCACAATAGCTAAGATAGGGAATCAACCTAAATGGCCATCAACAAAAGACTGGATAAAGAAATTATGGGATATGTACTCTATAGAATACTACATAGACATAAAAAATGAAATCCAGTCATTTGCAACAAAATGGAGGAATCTGGAAAACATCATGCTGTGTGAAATAAGCCAGTCCCAAAGGTACAAATAGTATATGTTTTCCCTGATCTGTGACAACTAACTGAGCCTCTAAAAGGAAACCTGTAGAAGTGAAACTGACATTATGAGAAGCAATGACTTATTGATCACTGCAAAGAATATGGAATTTGCTATTTTAATCCAGTCAATTAATGTAAAGCAAATCATTCTGAAGAATATTACAGTATCCACAATTTCTGCAACATATGCCTTACAATACTAAGTATAAAATTCAAAATCACTATACTTGGGGGAAAAATGAAAATTTGACTTATACTCAAGGGAAAAAAAAAACTAGAAAGAAACTTAAGTTAGGTGTTGAAAGTAGTAGGCCAGATACCTTAACAATTTCCAAGTATCTTTCAGTATTTACAAATCACATAAAGTAAGATAAAGACTGATAAACTATTTAAATTCTATAGAAGTAACAGTTATTACAGTGAAAATCTATTTGTAGGAAAGGGATAAAATAGCATAATGGAAGTTTAATCCCCAAAGTAAAAGTTGCCATCATAAAGAATACCGCAACACCAATTTTAAAAGACTTCTATTTCTTTCTCTTACCATGTGATGTTATCTGCTTCTTTCTACTTCTACTTCTACTTCTACTTCTTTCTCTTACCATGTGATGTCTCTCTTACCATGTGATATAGGAAAATGGTCCTTTCTAGATTGGCCTCTTGACTTTATACCTTCTGGCTCCCAGACTAAAAGAAATAACTGTTTTTTGAGGCAGGTCTTCTGGCACAGCAGGTTATGTCATCACTGGTGAAGCTCTCACCTCATAGAGTCTGATATGAGTCCTGGCTACTCAACTTTCCATTCAGCTTCCTGCTAAAGCATGTAAGAAGGCAATGTATAATTGCCCAAGTACTTGGGTTCCTGACAGAAATGCAGAGACTCAGATGGATGTTCTGCCTCCTGGCATCGACCTTGCCTGGTCCTGGCTGTTGTAGCTCCTATTGTGAGTGAAACCGGTGAGAGAATCTCCCTCTTTCTCTCTCTCTCTCTCTCTCTCTCTCTCTCTCTCTCTTTTATTAACAGAAAGAGAAAGTATATCCATTTTGAAAAAGTATTTTAAAGTAAATACATTTTAGCAAAAATGTTTCTTTCTAAATAACCTACTATGTGACATTCTTATAAAAATTAACTTAGATGGACATAGATCAAACAACATTTTTTATTTAAAGACTTTATGTATTCATTTGAGAGGTAGAGTTACAGTCACTTTCCAGATGGCTCAGCCAGAGATAAGTCAATCAGAAGCCAGGAGTTCCCTCCAGGTCTCCCACATGGGTACAGAGAACCACTTGGGCTAACTTATGCTGCCTCCCCAGGCCATAAGCAGAGAGCTGGATTGGAAGAGGAGCAGCTGGGACACAAACTGGTACCAATGTGGAATGCTGGCACCACAAAGGCTTAGCCCACCATCTCACAGTGTCAGCCCCCAAAAACCTTTTTTTTAATTAATGAAAGAGCCTAGACAAATATGCAAAGTTTTAGAAGTCCAGGAACTATATAGAAATTAATCTAACATTTAAAAAGAATTTTAAAAATGTTCTCTTTGGTTAAAAAAACCAAGTCTAGAAATACACAATTTTATAACCTTTATGCATTGTGGGTTTTTTTTTTTATTTATTTAACAGGTAGATACATAAATAGTGAGAGACAGAGAGAATGGTCTTCCTTTTGCCATTGGTTCACCCCATAAATGGCCACTACAGCCGGCACTGTGCTGATCCAAAGCCAGGAGCTAGGTGCTTCTTCCTGGTCTCCCATGAGGGTGCAGGGGCCCAAGCACTTGGACCATCTTCCACTGCCCTCCCGGGCCACAGCAGAGAGCTGCACTGGAAGAGAAGCAACTGGGACTAGAACCCAGAACTCATATAGGATGTCAGTGCCACAGGCAGAGGATTAACCAAATGAGCCACAACTAATATCATGGGGGCCGGCGCTGTGGTGCAGCAGGTTAAAGCCCTGGCCTGAAGCACTGGCATCCCATATAGGTGTTGGTTCTATTCCTGGTTGCTCCTCTTCTGATACAGCTCTCTGCTATGGCAGTACAAGATGGCCCAAGTCCTTGGGTCCATGCACCCATGTGGAGACTTAGAAGAAGCTCCTGGCTCCTGGCTTCAGACTGGTGCAGTTATGATGTTGTGACCATCTGGAGAGTGACAGAGAGACCCCTCTCTCTATCTCTACCTCTCTCTGTAAATTTTTCAAAGAAATAAATCTTTTAATAAAAAAAGCTAATGCTATGGTTAAGAAGCAATTTTATTTTCAGGATGAATGTTTAAACAAATTTCAGTATACCATAGAAAGAAACATCATTTTATTACTTAAATCTACACTACAGAAAAAAAAAATACTTGGGTGGTATTAACTACTTTTCTATTACTACAGATATACTGCACAGAAATCCACATACTGAAAATTCTATAGAATTTAGGCATTTAGCAACCTGAGTATTTTTGCCCACAACTGCACTGTAAAAATGGATATAACACATATTCATTGTACTATACCTTCCTAGTAATTATCCCAAATAACACACCTCCCAACACACAAGCCTTCAAATAATCTTCATCATGATCCTTGACATTACCATTTTTCTTGCTTTGCCCAATTTGAAATCAGTAAATATGACATTGACACACTTTGAAAAGTACTTGCTTATTGGAGTTTACCTTACCTTATGAAAAAGTCTGGGAATTGTTTATTGGAGATACAGGGTTTGGGCAAGATCCAGAGCAAACCACCAGATTGAGAGGGTTGTATATTGTGATGCAGGTTAGACTACTGCTTGGGACATATAACATCCCATAAGCAAATTTGTGGTTTTCATCCTGGTTATTCCATACTTAAAATAAAACACCCTGCTGTTGTACCTGGGAGGCAGCAGATGATGGATAAGTACTTGGGTTCCTGTTACCCTCAAAAGAGATGCAGGTAAGATTATTGCCTTCTGGCTTCAGCCTGACATAGCCCTGGCTGTTAGGATAATTAGAGAGTGAATCAAGCAGCAGATGCACAGTCTCTCTCTCCCCCTCTTCCTTTGTCCCTACCTCCTCTCCCCTTTCTCTGATGCTCTGCCTTTTAAAAAAATAATTGCAAAGAAAACCACAACATAATTTTTTTGATTTGTTATATATCAAATGCTGATATACTCTTGGTGAGTAGGGAGGAATTTAATTGCATGCCAAATACAATCAAGAGAATTTCACACAGACATGTTCATGAGCATGATTCATGCCAACCCTGTCAGCAAGGCTGCTGCCACACAAACTACCTGGATAACATAACAATGCATTGAGGGGTCAGTGCTGTGGATCAGTGGGTTAACACCCTGGCCTGAAGCACCGGCATCCCCTATGGGTGCCAGTTTGAGACCTGGCTGCTCCACTTCCAGTCCAGCTCTCTGCTATGGCTTGGGAAAGCAGTGGAGGATTGTGGGGAGCAACCCTGACTAGACTAAGTTACTGGAATTAAGACTTATTCTATGCATCTGCTCTCCCACAATATGGCACTGGGAGAGGAGGAAACAGCTTCTACACAGCTGCCTCCAGTTCAACCAATAAACAGCAGGACCTGCTTCTGATTGGAGGAGAGCAGCGTACTCGGCATGTGGGTAGCAGAGTTGGGATTGGTGGAAGAGGACTATAAAGGAGGAGAGAGACAACATGCACCAGGAGCATCTAAGAGGAACACCTGCGCAGCCCCTGAGAGAGCCGGCCGGCAGTGTGCCACTCTCCCGTGGAAGTGGGGAAAGTGGCAGGGGGAACCGCCCTTCCACAGAGGTAGAAGGGACGGTAGCCAACCCGGGAAGAACCAGCAGCAAACCCAGGGAGGGCCGAGCAGATGAAAGAACAGTGCAGGGTCCTGTGTCATTCCTCCACGAAGATGGGGAGCAACAGAGGATGGCCCAAGTGCTTGGGCCCCTGTGCCTGGGAGACCCAGAAGAAGCTCATGGCTCCTGCCTTCAGATTGGCACAGCTTGGGCCATTGCGGCCAATTGGGGAGTGAACCATCGGATGGAAGACCTCTCTCTCTGCTTCTCCTTTGACTTTCAAATAAATAAATCAAGCTTAAAAAAAAGAATTTTTTTTTACTATATTTGGGCATTGTATTGCATTTTTATTTATATTTTGCAAAGTAATTATCAGCAATAGTCTGATTTACTCTCATTTTAAATAATTAGAAATGGACTAACACTAAATCTCTGCAACATTACAATTGTCAAAAAATGGATAACTGACATTAAATGAGAAAAACTTGCATTATAAATATATTTGATTCACACAATCCATAAAAAAATATGGGGAAGTATGGTCATATAAAGACACTTGGTCTCTTCGACTAAAATAATTAGTGTTCCATCCTTGGGTCATATTCCAGAGTTGAGAAAACTATTCTAGTGCTTATACTGAAACAAAAAGTATGCGCAAACACAAAAGTTTTAATCTCCATTAGTGACATAATTAAGAGCTTCTGAAATCCATCTGTCCATCTAAATATCTAACAAATCTTCACTTACTGTTCTAAGGAATGGATCTGAACTTTTCCCTCTACTTGCTGGTTTATGTTACAAACTAGGCAAAAAGGTCAACAGAGGGTTTCATAAAACTCTCAAATGAGGACAGCTAGAATTGAGATGGTCTTGAGTGAAGTAGGACAGGGTACTGACTCTTGGCCCACAGCCTATCCCTGACTTTCTTTATGCCTCACCTATGGTTTGCCCTGTTGAAATTCCCAAGCCTTCTCTGATCCTGCCATTGCCCCTCAGTGACTATTGTGCAAAAGCAGGAACTTCAGTCTTGGATTTATAGCCTAGGTACCCTCACCTCAGGACACAGAAGAAATTGCATGCTTAAAAAATGGGTCTCTATGGCATATTCCTTGAAATAAAATGAACTTTCAGGTATCAAAGAACTAGCTTAGCAACATAGAGTACTGGTTTCTCATACCCATTCCCATGAATTGTTCCCTTGGTCATCACACACCTCTGTCAATGGGGGCTGTTCCTACTGGGGTTGAATATTTGGATTCAATGAGGAATCCTGATATGAATAAAAGTGGGAAGACCATACTCAAAAATAGATGGATAATCTTAAACAAATTCTTTATCTGTTTCTTAAGTATAGATATCATATGATAATTGTAGTTCATGATTTTGAGTGCCAAGTCATAAGAGCAGTTCTAATAAGTAATTTGTACTGGATGAATGGGAATAAAGAGTCCTTGTAGTATAAAGGGAGAGACAAATAGAAAAGAGATTGGGTAATTAAGATTCCACCACAAGGATTATGAAATGAGGTTAATCTTTTTTTTTAAAGATTTATTTGAAAGGGAAATAAGGAGAGAGGCAGGAGAGACTGACAAAGAGATAGATGGATCTTCTTTCTTGTAGCTCACTCCCCAAGTGTCTGCAATAGCCAGGGTGGGGCCAGGAGTCAGGACCAGGCAGTTCTATCTGGGTCTCCTATATGGCTGGTAGGGATCCAAGTTCTTGGGCCATGTTCCACTGCTTTCCCAAACACACTCACAGGAATGTGGATCAGAAGCAGAGTAGCTAGGACTCAAAATGGCATGCCAATATAGGGTGCCAGCATTGCAAGCACTGTCCTAACCCACTACACCACAATGTCAGTCCCAAATGTTAGTCTTCTAAGATTCATCTCTAGTAAATTATATATTCACATGTTTCTGGTGTCTGACCATGTTTTGTTTCATGTTAATTCATTTCTTAATTTTATTCTCAGAAAAGATATACAGAAAAGATTAATGTCATCTTTTAACCAATATACCTTGGTCCTGAATCAATCACTGTTCTTTATCTAGTTAATATGCTGTCATCACTTGGTCTTACATTTATATTCATATTTATATTTATATGTAAATATAAAGTCACATTTTACATGCATTGGAATTTGAGACACTAAAATATATATTACATGAAAAGTTTGAAGTAATACAATATATTCTAAGTCATATAATTTTCTTAAATAGCATAATTGAGATATAAATGCAACTTACCATGAGATTCACCAGTTAAGAGTATCTATACAATTCACTGTTTTCATTTAGTTGTAATCATCACTATCAACAATCTTAGAATATTTTTATCTCCTTAAAGTGTTGAAGTTGAGCATAGTGTTTAATACACTGCTTGGGTCAGCACATCCCAGACAGCCTGGGTTTGAGTCCCAGCTCCATCCTGATTCAGCTCCAGCTTCCTGCTAATGCTCACCCTAGGTCTGTATCACCCAGAAGGTAGAGGCTCAAGTAGTTGGGACACCTAGCTACATTGGTGACCAAAATTGAGTGCCTAGCTTCCAATTTATAACTGTTTAAAAAATAATTTATTTGAAATTCAGAGAGAGTGACAGTGATTTTTCCATCTGGTGGTTTATTCCCCCATGTCCCCAAATGCCTACAGCAGCCAAAGTTGGCCCAAGGCAAAATTAGGGCTGAGGAATTCCATGCAGGTCTCATCTCCCAAACTGGTGTGGGCCAACATGTGTTGCCTTCCAGGCCTAATAGTCAGAAGCTGGATTAGAAGCAAAGTAGCTGGGATCTGAACTGACCCTCTGAAAAGGGAAGTGAGCATCCCAATTAACACTTAATTCTCAGTGTTATCATGCCTGTCTTACCAGCTCCCAATTTTAACTTAGCTCAGCCTTATTTGTTTTGAATGGAGAATGACCCAGCAGATGGAAGCTTTCTTTCATTGCTATTTGTCCTTGCTTATAAAATAAAAAATTAATAAAAAGAAGGCTGTCTTCTCAATATCCCCAATACTTTCAACCCAAAGTCACTGCAGATGTACTGTTTCTATGGATGTGCCTACAGTGGACATTTCATGTTGTGGGAGATTAGACCCAAGCGTCCTAATGCCCAATACAGAGTCTCCATTATTCAAGTGTGGTCTGGGCCCTATCTCTCAGCTACACTCACCCAGTGCATAGTTCTGGCAGCAGGCAACTGAGGACAGGAAAAAAATGAGGATGTCATCCCAAGCTGGCAGCTAGCAGTAGAGAGGGCCATGTGTTCTCAGTTGCACTTAGGAGTGGAGTTTCCATTGCACTGAGTCATGATAGGGAAGGTAGGAAACAGGTCTGGATCCATAAGCACTAAGTCTCTCTGCTCTTAACAAATCTGTCTTCAGTAAATATTTCTTTACTTGCTGTGTCTTTGGGATCATTTATAGGGATGTTATAAGAATTTTCCTTTTTTTTTTTTTAATAAAATTTGTCAGGGCTGGCATTGTGGCACAGTAGGTTGAGCCACCACTTGAACTACTCAGCATCTGCATTAGAAACCCAGTTCCAGTCCTCGCTACTATGAATCTGATCTCATTTCCTGATAATGCATCTGGAATGACAGCAAACTATTGTCCAAATGCTTCTGCCCCAGCCACATATATGGGAAACCAAAAGGAATTTGGGGCTACTGGCTTTGGCCTTGCTATGCCTGGATCCTTGGGCCATTGATGGAGTAAACTCCCCCTGCCTTTGTCACTCTGCCTTTCAAATTAATAAGTAATGTATCTTTTTAAAACTTTTTTATAAAACCTACTAAAATGAAGGCACACATATACTCACACTGTCATGCCAAAATTCTGTCTAGGAAACATACAATCTTAATGCTTACATGCTTTATCAATTATATTTCTAACTGCCAAACAGTAATGACACATTAGCCATAAAAATTAAACTAAATCAAATATCTCTAATAAATTACTGATGTGATCATTTATGTGCTTTGGAGGCTTTGAAGATTTTAGGAAGACCTATGTCATTATAATATAAATTTCATTTTAAATCCTGCAATGGTCACCCCAGTGTTCACTGAACTGGCAATATCAGTGCCTGTGTTGAAAAAAACACACTCAATGATAAATCTGTAAATTTCTTAAATACTATAAGTGGTATTCAAAGAGCAGAAAAGCCCACCATAATTCATGATTTAATTAAGTAGATAAAACTGAAAAAATATGAAACAACAATGAAAAAGGTACTACAGTGGTATTGGATTTATGCTTTTGGTAATGTAGCTTGCCAGTGTGTCCCTATAATGAAAAGTTTAAGTTTTGAGTAATTATAATTTAAAATTTTGAACATGTTAAGAAAACATCCCTCTGTTTGCTGTTTATGTTTTAGAAATTAGATATTGGATAACACACTTATTAAGTTTTATCATTTTCTATTTTTCATCATGTTATAATGTTACTGTGTAATTTTTAATAAGATTTCTTTATTTACTTGAAAGGCAGAGATGCAGAGAGAAGGCGAAGGAGGGAAGGAAGGGGAGGGAGAAAGGAAGAAAGGGAGAGGGAGGGGGAGATAGAGAGAGATGGAACATCCATCCATTAGCTCACTCCCCAAATGTCAGCAACAGCTGTGGCTACACTAGTCTGAAGCTAGGAGCCAGGAGCTTCTTCTAGGTCTCCCACATGGGTGTAGGGTCCCAAGTACTTGGGCTATCTTCTGCTGCTTTCCCAGGTGCATCAGCAGGGCGCTGGATCAGAAGTTGAGCAGCCAGGACTTGAACCCACACATATATGGGGTTCTGGCACTGCTTTCAGAGGCTCAAACTTCTATTCCACACTGTTGGCCCCACTGTGTCATTATATGGATTACTATATTTACTTTACCTCCACGCAACCATTAAACATCTTCACAATAATGTATCTATATGTACACAGGGGTTTGTGCACATGTGTGTCCATTCATGCACCAATATTTACATCAGTATTGAAAATAATACTGTGAGAAACATTAACACATTTCAGAAACTAAGTCTTTCTTGGAGACAGCTGCTTACAGGGCAAACCCCTGGGCCCTTTTAAGTACTACAGGCTGATCTGTATCTCTCTAAAATTTATATCATGAAATGCTGACAACCAATGTATCTCTCTAAAATTCATATCATGAAATGCTGACAACCAATGTGACACTATTTGGAGACAGGACTTTAAGCAAATAATTGACATCAAATGATATCATAAGCATGAAGCCCTGATCCAAACTAATCAATGTTCTGATAAGAAGGGCTGCACATATACAGAAGAAATACCATCTAAGGGTGCAACAAGATGGTGGCTATGTGATAACCAAAGAGAGGTCTCAGGAGCAACCAAACCCATTATCTTCTTGCTCTCAAATATATAATCTCTAGAACTATGAGAAATATATTGCTGTGATTCAAGCCACATATTTGACAGTATTATGTTATGGCCACCCAAGCAAAGCAATGCACTTTTTATCTCTGCCTATATTTCCTACAGCCACCTATAGCCCCCACAATTATCAGACAAATACAGAAATTAAAAGCCATGGCTGAGGGCCAGCACTGTGGGACAGTGGGCTAAGGCTCCATCTGCAGCACCAGCATCTCATATTGACACTGATTTGTCACCTGGCTGCTCCACTTCCAATCCAGCTCTCTGTTTATGGCCTAGAAAAGCAGTGAAAGATGGCTCAAGCCCTGAGCTACTGCACCGATGAGGGAGACCTGGAGGAAGCTCCTGGCTCCTGGCTCCTGGTTTTGGATCAGACCACCTTCCAGCCCTTGGGGCCATTTAGGGAGTAAAGCAGTAGATGAAGACCTTTCTCTCTCTCTTTCCCTATCTGTCTATAACTGCCTCCCAAATAAATAAATAAAAATTTTTAAAAAAGAGATAATTGATATCACAGAAATATAATAGGTCACTGGGACTATTAACAGCAACTAATACACCAACAGGTGTCAGCTCTACCTGGTATGCCACAGTGTCACCCTATTTTGCAGACATTTAAGGAGTGAACCAGCATATGGTAGATCACTCTGTATTTCTGCCTTTAATGAATTAAATAAATGAATAAAAATTTTTAAAATATAAAATAAAATTACAAAAAGTATTTAAAAACAAGAATCAGCATGGGCATTTGGTGCAGCAGCTAAACACACACCAATTTTGATAACCATGTCCCATATCAGAGTGCCAGCTTTGAGTTCAGCAACCCCACTTGTGATCAATTTCCTGTGAATGCACCCCCTGGGAGGCAGTAGGTGATGGCTCAAGTTATTGGCTCCCTGCCATACATGTGGGAGACCAGGATGGACTTCCTGGCTCCTGTGTTCAATCTGGCTGAGTTGCAGCTGTTGTAGGTTTTTTTTTTTTTTTTGAGAGGGTGAAACAGCCAATGGGAGATCTCCCTCCCTCTAGCTTTCAAACAAACAAAAATCAATAAATAAGACTTAAAAAAAAAAAAACAGAGAAAACAATTGCAACCATATTACATACTAACCCACTTTCATGGATAATCACTTTAAATGTGCATTATCTTGTTAGGGTCTAAAAAAAAAAACACCACCACCCGAGGAATGACTCCAAGAGACTTTTTCTCTCATGCAACCAGCGAAGGGTTAAATTTATTGATCCAACATGTTGGGGCCCTCTGACAAGGACAGAGGAGCAGTGAGGAACTACAGCATAGGGTTTATAAAGGCAAAAACCACAAAATCGGGAGGAGGGAGAGAATACACGGTTGCTAAGCGGTTGCTAAAATCTTACAATCAGCAATTATGATTTTAAGACATAGACAAATCACATCTTCATTATTAGCCCAGGTAACCCAGGTGCAACCTTTCTACTTTTAAGCTTGAGCAATCATGCTAGGGGGTTTTTGTGCTCTGCCAAGGGTGGTGTAGTGCACTGCTATTGTCCAACTATTTGAGATCATAGTTTCAGACCAGAGTCTCACGGTGGGGGAGTGCTTTCCCAGAATGCAGTCTCAAGTGCTCCAAAATGGAGTCCCTACTGTCAAGGTGCTACTTTACTCTGTCTTATTTTCACAGCTGCACCAGGAAGGTTTAAACCTGTAAGCTTAAGCTTAACTTTTTACACCCGCACACATACAATTTTGACTCTTCATTCCCCACTCCTTGTTGTGAGGATCTCTAATCTTAGAGATTATTCGTTTTTGTCTCTGTTAATGTGACATATTGTTGTCTTACAACCATGAGTTTAACATTTTTAACTTGTTCCCGCACGAGGGTGATGAGTCTATTTAACACACAAGGTTCTATGGTTACAATTAGGAGTAGAACAATTAAGGGTCCTGTTAGGGCTGACAGTGGAGTAGTAAGCCACGGGGACCGGCCGAACCATGACTCAAACCATCCCTGTTGAGTTTCCCTTTCCCGTTGCCATTTTTTCAGTCATTTTTTGAGTTTGGCCATGGAGTTTCTAACCACTCCAGTTTAGTCAGCATAAAAACAACATTTTTTTTTTTTTAGGGCCGTGTATAACCCACCCCCATGAAAATGAGATTTAACCCCCGCCTGTTCTGTAATACTGAAATGCAGATACTGGGCTACATCTGGGAGATTGTGGAAGATTTGTCAGGCAGAAGGGGCGGGGATCTCTACCTGGCAGGTTATCAGGTAGAAGGGGGCAGGGCAGGATGCAAAGGCCAGGCTGCCCATGAAACATTGTCAGGATGACTGAGATGTAGATGCATATGCTGGACACATTAGGCCTTTATGTCACACACACATAAGCTCATAACTGACATTCTGCCTAATATTTTTCCCTCAAGAGGTAATACCCAAAATTTTTCTTTGGGATTATGGATGGAGTTCCGTCTTCTGTAACTTCTTTGAAGCTGGCATGTGGGCGTTGACGGGGATTTGGGTATTTCCTCTTGCTACCTGTCTTATGGTGTGCAACAGTGGCCTTGGAAAGACTGTGTTGCTCGGTCCAGAGGGCTGCTCAAGTCGTCCAGAGGAATGGGCTGGAAGTCTTGCCTGATGACCATTTGGAGTTCAACAGCTTTTAGTCTGTTAGAGACAAAATGAACAAGGGCATTAAAAACACATGGTGCAAAGAGAAGCATCAAGATTGCAGAATTTAGTGGGCCAAGGAGAGGAAATAGCCAGGATTTTCATGATCAGATGTCAGGCCAGAAATCCCAGCCCTGCTTGGCCTGGTCCTGGAGCTGTTTGGCTTTTTCCAGGAAAAGTACAAATTTGGGTTTGTGCCTGTCCAGTTTGATTGACCCAGAGACAATTTTTTTTTTTATATTTAGTAGCCAGTTTTGCTAGGAAGTTAAGCCAATGTAAAAGACTAGAGTCTCAGGCTGGGAAAAGGACAGACTAATGAATTATTTACATTTAACCATTTATATTATGGATTATTGTGCACCCCCCCTCAAGAGATAGGCCCTTTAAGTCCTCAGTGAGGACCTGTCCAAATTGGTGTAGGGCTATTTGAGTTAGCTGTTACTGAAATCCCTGTTTTTAGGAACTGGCAGGGAGGGCTTTCTAAGCTTAATGTTATTGGATAGACTTTTAAGGCCTGGCTGGGTGTGTGAGGCCCAGACCTATCCATGGGGTGCTGGAAGAGAATTGAAAGAGATGCAAATCTCCTTTAAGGGAGGCACCCTGTTGACTTGCATTACATGGCTGGACTAGGAGGAGAGCTAAATAGGAGGCAGATAGAAATAGGCAACTTGTGTTTCACTGACCCTAGGCCATCCCCTCAATAGCAGTGGCTGGAGCTGGAAGCTGGGCAGAGGCTGGGCAGAGCCAAAGGCTTTTTAGCTCAGGGCCACAGGGTCTGTAGTTCTGAACAAGGAGTCCTTCGACACCCAGGGCAGTTTCGTGTCCAGTGGCCGTGCTCTTGGCAGGGCTGACAGAAGGCATTTGCTGTCACGACAGCTGCTTGCCCAGTGCCCTGGCTCCTTATATCAGCAACAGGTGCCATTTGGGGTGCACTGGCCTTGCTGGGTCTCCTTGATGGCAATCACCGTGTAAAGCAGCCATTGATTGGTCTGTTGCCTATCCTCTGCTGCTAGCTTGCTCCTCGTTTTTCTGGTTTTTAATAAAGTAGACCAAGGAGGCAGCCTCTATGATGTCAGTCAAGCGGGTGCTCAACCCAATCCTGATTTTTGGAGATTTTTTTAATATCAGGGTGAGCTAGAAAAACTATGGTCATGGGCAAATTCTGACACTTAGTATTTTCCTGTGAGTTAAGACTGTGTCCATGAGGAGAACTATGGCCTTTTAGGTAAGATCAACTGTGGTGACCTGCTTGCATACTTTGAGGTCATCAGTGTAACTTTTTACACTGAAAAATTGATCTAGTTGTCATATTATTTTATAGTTTAACCTTTTTTTTTATGTTGTTTGGGACCCTATACTGTGGCCAGGCATTATTACAGAAAAGGTCAGTCATCCCTTACATAAGGTCTGGGGATCAAACCGTACATTACAGTGGAGAGTCCTGTAGAACAGTAGTAACTTCCCTTCTGGAAGAGAAAAGAGGAGAAGTGAGGCAGCGAGTTGGGTCTCTAGCCTGACTTTTTGGGCTTTTAGATTTAACTGGCAGTTTAACCAGTGTTTACTGTGTAGCCTGACTTAGAGGAGAAATTGTGGCAGAGGTCTCTGCCATTCTTTGGCTTCCAGGTATTTACCGTATAGCCTGTGGACACTAGAGCTTTCTTGGGTTTTTGGAACCCAGTTTTCTAGCATCTGTTGCATAAACATAACTTAACAGAGACAGTAGAGTACACAATGGATTAACATGAATTTTATGTCTCTTGTTGTCGAATAAACCAGAAATAAAAAAAAAAAACCTTGTATATAAGAGTTTACATAATTTAGGATTATTTAACAGAGTTAAAAAAAGAGCTTACAGGACCTAACTCTAGAAATGGCAGAGTAACCGAATAAGCAGAAACTGTTAAAATAGACATTACAGTTTTTGCAAAAACAGATTCCAAGATTTATGATTTAGACCATTTTTAGATATTTACTAACATTAGTACATATTTAAAAAAACATTGTTATAACAGAAGATCAGACTTTAACTTTAGGTTAGTGTAATTTTGGCATTAGCACTTAACTCTGTAAACAATATTTTAAAATTGTAAACATTTTAAAACTTTTTATGACTTGTTAACACCTTTTGAAACTTTATACCCGTAGTTACTTTTACATAGCCTAGAATTGTCATGTATGGACAACCTATGAGAATACATGTTAACAAACTAAAACAGTTTTTTTTTATCAAATTTGAGATGTTAAAAGTATATATAATATATTTTTTCAAGTTCTACTTAGCACTGATGCCAAGATGACTTAAGACACTGAGTTATTAATGAATACCACACCATTATCTGAAATAAAAGTTAAAATTACATTTTCATGTTTTTAAGTAGCATGAGGATAACACCTCCTGGACAGCAAACACTAGTGCATGTTTACAACTTTGAAAAGATCTTCCTCATTAAGAGAAACAAGTTTTAAGCATATCAAAGACATGTAAAACTGAGCAAGCAAGCCACTGAGCAAAGGGTGTTTGCATTACCTCAATTTTCTGAAGCAATCTGCATTGGCTTACTTTAGTTAACAACATAAAGGCTTGTATACACAGAATTTACTCTTATTTTTATAAGACCACTTTAGCTGGAAAGCAAAAACATAAATACAGCATAGGTCTGACACCATTTATAACATTTTAATATATTTTATATAATCTGAATTGACCCAAGCAGCTGTTACTTTAACAAATTTAGAGTCTCATTTTTTGAGAGTTCCAGGGATCCAGCTGGAAGCCCAAAGTTGGAAGACTCGGTTTAGAATTTAAGCTGTCAGAGAGTCAAACCATTTAGCCAAAATTAGTACATTTCTGATCAGTTGGGTAATCACTCAGACATTAAAAACAGATAAACAATGTAAACAACTTTGCATTGTAGTTTTCCCAATTAAGACTCTAATGGCAATAGAAAAATGCGAAACCTTCAAGACAGGTGAATGCTCTCAGATGAATAACCCATTGTTTAGGTTTTTATTAGGTACAAAGAGAAAAACTAATCAGTTTGGAAAGGGTTAATGGCTTAAGGTTCTGGCTCCCTTAGGTAAGGCCAGCAGTGGTATTGAATTGGAAATTCCTCCAGGAGAGGAGAGAAAAAGCAGCCCTGGCATGGGGGCTCTGCCTAGAGATATTTGGCTATGCCTGCCTGGGTGCCGCAGGCCACATGGACTAGAATAGAGTGCAGAGAAAGGCTGTGTTCCCCCATTTACAGGGAAGACTGCACACACCAGGGCCTGGCAGGACTAACCGTGGGGTTGGGTAGGTGTGCCATTTTACTAAGAGTGTTGGGAACCTCCTATAATTTAACCAAAGCCAGATCAATTAGGACTACTGGAGACACTCAGTCAATTACAACAGATAGTTAACTTTAGCTCTTTTCCAGATTTAGTCCTCAGGCAATCAAAGCTTAGCAACAGTAATAGTTCACAAAAAAACTTTAAGACACACCAGAGCTACCATAAGCTGCAAAGATGGAAAACTTTCTACCAGGTTGGAAAGGATTAACAGGTAACAGGTAACAGCTTTTCCCTAGGTGGAGAGACTTGTGGAATTTCCCTCTCCCTTTCTCCTGGCCAGTGGTATAGGAATGGAGATGAGGAGAGCAAAAGAGTGGGGGAGGGAGCCCCCCAGGAGGAGGAGGAAGGCAGAAAGCAATGAAGCTCCTCATGTCTGGGGGCTGAGTGGGGTTTAAAATCTCCTATCACTCAAGGTTACCCACTACCTAGTTGTCTGAGTTTACCTGGAGGGCCAATATTAGCCTCAACCGAAGCTAAGCCCTGCTCGCGTAGCAGTAGGCAGCGTGACCAGGTGTCCCTCCAAGAGAGAGACCTGGTCCTCGGGTCGCAGTCTGGCAGCCGGGAAGCCAAAGCGAGCTCAGGGGGTCTCCAGGCTCTCAGCCACTGCCCTTCCTAATTTCCCTCCCATTCCTTACAATCCCTCTGGAGTTTTGGCCTTAGCTAAACCGTGGCCGGGGGGACTCCACGTTCTCAGAGAGCTGTGGGGTGCCGGACACTCAACGGTCACTTCCACAGATCCGGTCCCGCTTGAGGGAAGGAGTACTGACCTTCGATGTCTTCTTAAAATCCCCGTCTGGGTGCCCATGACGGCCAGGCTGGAGAACGGCCTCTTTCACTCAGCTAATGAGTGGTAAATGGAATGAGCCCTCCGGGGGCCAATCCACTCCGAGAGCAGGTCATTTAGAGACACAGGAAGACTGCCACTTTACCTTTTTGACTGACAAAGAAAGGTTATGTACCTAGTGGCTTACCTCCGACCAATGATTCAAAGTTAGAGACAAAGGTGTAGACACGGTCTGGCCCATGTTAGCAAACAACACAATGTACACAAACAAACAGCGTAGAGAAGCAGCACACAAGGACCACACAAAGTGTCTACCAAACAGGAGCCATCACGGCGTCCCATACAAATATAGAAGACTAATGAGCTCGATCAAATACCAAAGTTTCGGCAGTACAAACAAAATGTGAGTCTCTGCAGTCTATTTCCCTACTGCAGGCAACCCACCAAACAGGAAACACTGGGCGTGCCCAGTTTTCCCTTTCTCCTGGGGTGTCCCCCGGGATGTGGTCTGTGGCTCTGGAGCACGTCTGCCCACCACAGTCAGGTGGAGCTCTCGCTCGAGCCCGACAACCACGCTGCCGATTACAAACAAATAACAAACCTTACCAAACAACAAATCAAAGTGTACATGTTTAATCAAAACAATAGGCGCCGTACTCACCCCAAGAGATATCCACTGGAGGCGTCCACAGGCAGCAGTCAGGTCTTGGTGGGACCTCCAAATGTTAGGGTCTAAAAAAAAAAAAACCCACTGCCCGAGGAACGACTCCAAGAGACTTTTTCTCTCATGCAACCAGCGAAGGGTTAAATTTATTGATCCAACATGTTGGGGCCCTCTGACAAGGACAGAGGAGCAGTGAGGAACTACAGCATAGGGTTTATAAAGGCAAAAACCACAAAATCAGGAGGAGGGAGAGAATACATGGTTGCTAAGCAGTTGCTAAAATCTTACAATCAGCAATTATGCTTTTAAGACATAGACAAATCACATCTTCATTATTAGCCCAGGTAACCCAGGTGCAACCTTTCTACTTTTAAGCTTGAGCAATCATGCTAGGGGGTTTTTGTGCTCTGCCAAGGGTGGTGTAGTGCACTGCTATTGTCCAACTATTTGAGATCATAGTTTCAGACCAGAGTCTCACGGTGGGGGAGTGCTTTCCCAGAATGCAGTCTCAAGTGCTCCAAAATGGAGTCCCTACTGTCAAGGTGCTACTTTACTCTGTCTTATTTTCACAGCTGCACCAGGAAGGTTTAAACCTGTAAGCTTAAGCTTAACTTTTTATACCCGCACACATACAATTTTAATTCTTCAATCTAAATACACTAAAGATAGAGATTGACATGGAAAAATAAAACCAAGGCCAAACTTTGTGCTGTCTATAGGAAATCATTTAAATATACAGACACATGAAGGGGATTTGAAGTCATCTTGGCCAATCACATTTGGTTTGCATAGTCGGAATACATTCAAGAGGTCTGTTGTGCAACATGGTGAGAATAGTTAATAAAAATGTGTCCTACTATAGGAAAATAAACGAGAGTTTAGACTTTTAAGTAATCTTATCATGAAAAATAGGTATATAATGTAGTGGATATGATAATTGCCTTGCTTTGTTCATTTAAATTACATAAATATTTCCAAATTCCATTCTTATCAACTTAAGACAAATACATACACAACTGCTTAAAAATAAAAATATGCAGAAAATAGTCCATTATAATACAAATCCAATGAAATGTAGAAAAACAGCATTCATTTCAGACTAATCAGAATTTAGGTCAGACTACTAGAAGGGTTACACAGTGAGACAACTGGCAGTTCTCCAAGAAGACATTACAAGGCTTCCTACCAGTACCCCTAAATAGAGCATTAAGATACCTAAGAGAAAACATATAACTCCAAGCAAAACTACAAATTCACCATTTGTAATCAGTACAAATAGATCAACAGTATAAGTACCCAACCAGGGGTCATTAGTAACTAAGAATATGGTTCCAAACAGAAATGTCAGTTAACACTAGGTGAGTAAATAAATAAGGTAAATCTAAGTGTTGGGAAATCAAAAACTAAGTAAGTGCATATGCATGAGAAGTTAGATACTTAATCCTCGTACTCCACTAAGACTTCCTATAGAAGTATAATTTATTCACAATCTATAGCCTAACAACATTTTCATGTTATTTTAAAAAATTACTGTGGAGTAACACATGAAAAAAAATTAAGTAAAATATTATCACAAATAGCACAAAATAAACCAAGAAAAACTCACTGTTGAGAGTAATAGATTTTATGCCATGAAAAACATTAAGAAGAACCTGGACTCATTTACCAGTGGGGGCTGTTAGGAAACTGGCAGTTTTAGCCAGGTGGCTGCATGGCCCAGCTACCTGAGCCAGGCTCCACCCCCATCCTAATGGGATTCGCTGCTCTGGATTCCCTGCCCGCCCTCAGGCAGTTTCAAAAGGGCCTGTTCCTGAACATGTGCTCTCTTGGTCCTTCTCTCCTGTGCTCTCTTGGCCTCTCTTGGCTTCTCTCCTCTCGTCTCTCTTCTCCCTCCTCTCCACCTCTCTCTCTTTCTCTCTCTTTTTCCTTCACTGCCCCTTCACTCTGGTCTGTTGGGTGTTCCCAAATAAACCCTTTCCCTTACTCTGGTGTTCGGTGTGTTTTGTGATGGCTAACATTAATATATAACAGGGGCAGAGGTAGGAGAGATCAAGAAGACCCCTGGGGCCGACAATGCAGCACAGCAGATAAAGCTGCCGCCTGCATTGCCAGCATCCCATATAGGTGTCGGCTCTAGTCCCAGCTGCTCCACTTCCCATCCTGCTCTCTGCTATGTCCTGGGAAAGTGGGAGATGCTCAAGTTCTTGGGTCCCTGCACCCCCATGGGAGACCAGGAAGAACCTCCTAGACCCTGGCTTCAGATCAGCACAGCTCTGGCCATTGTGGCCATCTGGGTAGTGAACCAGAAGATGGAAGACCTCTCTCTCTCTCTCTCTCTCTCTGCCTCTGCCTCTCTGTAACTCTGCTTTTCAAATAAATAAATAAATCTTTTTTTCTTTTCTTTTTTTTTTTTCTGACAGACAGAGTGGACAGTGAGAGAAAGAGAGAGAAAGGTCTTCCTTTGCCGTTGGTTCACCCTCCAATGGCCACTGCCGCCGGTGCACCACGTTGATCCAAAGCCAGGAGCCAGGGGCTTTTCCTGGTCTCCCATGGGGTGCAGGGCCCAAGCACTTGGGCCATCCTCCACTGCACTCCCGGGCCACAGCAGAGAGCTGGCCTGGAAGAGGGGCAACCAGGACAGAATCCGGTGCCCCAACTGGGACTAGAACCTGGTGTGCTGGCGCCACAAGGTGGAGGATTAGCCTAGTGAGCCATGATTTGCTTTTATGGGAACCTGGTAACCCACTTGATTGTGTTGATCCTATACCCAATAATTTTGTCTAATTCACCTATCAGTTCATATTTGGTTTTGGCTAGTGTTTGATTTTCTCTACATATCCTAGTATCATTAACATACATTAAGAGTTGTATTTCTTAAAAGCTGACCCTATACTCACATTTCTTTTTGTTTGTTTAATTTTCCTAATTATGCATCCAGGACAGTGTTGAAGAAAGAGAGGAGAAAACTTTGTCCAAGATTATTTCCAGGGAAAGATCATTTAGTGCTCTGTGTTAATTATGCTGTTTATTATTACTTCTCTGTAGCTTGTCTTAATTACAATTGGGGAATTGCTATTATTTTTTCTATTCTTTTTATGGTTATAAGCTGTTTCATGAAAAGCTTTTCAACATTTAATCTCAATGATCATGTGATTTACTTATGTTTTTTCTTATACATAAATTATTTACTTGGTTTATTTTGCAATGTTAATCATCTTTGCATGATCTAATGTATCCTGCTTGTTATTGATCTCTTCTGTTTTCATATTTTGCTTAAAATACCTGTGTCTCTTATTAAAGATGTATGTTAAGTTCCTTTAACCTAATCCATGTCACTAATGTAAAGCAATGAATTCAAAAGAAATTCAAATATATTCTCTGTCTATTGCCACTTTGGATGAATCTGGGAAAATGAGGAACAACCTTCCTTGAATGTCTAGAATTTTCTAAGTCTGAGTCTGAAATTTTGCTTGTGAAATTTTTAAATTCCTTGATTTGATTTTTCAAATACTGATTAGTCTTTTTTAACTTATATGGAAGTTCTCTGTGTTACACAATATCTCTTTCATGGTATATTGATTTACAAAATATGGTGACTTTTCATATCTCTAAAAAATTTTTACTCCTAACTATTTCTCACAATCCTTACTATCTTGTTAATGTTTATAAATGGAGGGGGTAGCTGAGGGGCTTTGTGGCATAATGAATAAAGCTGCACCAGGGATGCCAGCATCCCATAAAGGCACCAATTTAAGTCCCGCATGCTTCATTTCTGATGTAGCACCCCACTAAGTGGCCTGGTAAAGTATCTGAATATGGTCCAAGTGTTTGAACCCCTGCAACCCACACAGGAGACCCAGATGAAGCTCCTGGCTCCTCACTCCTGGCTTCTGCCTCCTCAGCCACTGTAGCCATTTGGAGAGTGAACCAGGAGATGTAAGATTCTCTCTCTCTCTCTCTCTCTCTCTCTCTCTCTCTCTCTCTCTCTCTCCCTCTGTGTGTGTGTGTGTGTGTGTTCATGTGGTTGTGAATAACTATTTTTTGACAGGCAGTTAGTGAGAGAGACAGAAAGAAAGGTCTTCCTTTTTCTTTTGGTTCAACTCCCAAATGGCCGCTACAGCCAGCGTGCTGCGCTGATCCAAAGCCAGGAGCCAGGTGCTTCCTCCTGGTCTCCCATGTGGGTACAGGGCCCAAGCACTTGGGCCATCCTTCACTGCCTTCCCAAGCCAAAGCAGAGAGCTGGACTGGAAGAGGAGCAACTGGAACAGAATCTAGCACCCTAACCGGGACTAGAACCCAGGGTGGCAGCGCCGCAGGCAGAGGATTAGCCAAGTGAGCTGTGGCACTGGCTCATAACTTTTTTTTTTTTTTTACTCTGCTGCCTCTCTTGTAATTCTTTCAAATAAATAAATCTTTAAGAAGAAAATTTTTGAAGATGATGCTATTTGTATTCCTGAAGCTGGTTATTTGTATGGTATTTCTCTTTTCTTTCCTTAATGACTTATACTAGTTTTTATTAATTTTAATATATTTTAGAAACCCTTTTTCCTTATTTCTATTGTGCATTTTTCTACAGGTATTGCATTGATGCCTGCCTGCTTTTACTTGCCTCTATTTTGTGGTTTATTCTATAGTTAATTTTATTTCTTAAGAAAGAAACTACAGGGGCCTGGCATTGTGGCATAGTGGGTAAAGCTGCCACCTGCAACCGCAGCATTCCATATTGGTGCCAGTTTGAGTCCAGGCTGCTGTATTTGCAGTCCAGCTTCCTGTTAATGGTCTGGAAAAGACAGCAAGAGATTGCCAAAATGCTTGCCCCCTACACTTATGTGGGGAATCCAGAAGAAGCACCTTGCTCCTGGCTTCAGACTGGCCCAGCTCTGGCCATTAAAACCATTTGGGGAGTGAACCAGTGGATCGATGGAAGATTCTCTCTCTCTCTCTCTCTCTCAGATAAATAAACAAATCAGTTTTAAAAAGGGAAGCCATAATTACTGGTTCTCAATCACTTGAGGCTCTAAATTTTCTCTAAGCAGGTCTCCAACTACTGTGACAATTTATATTGCATCTCCTGAATTTTTTTGCTGTGTTTCCAAATCCTGTAATAATATGCCCTGTCTGCCTCCTAATATTTCCAGTTCCATGTGTCTGCTCACCTTGCATATTTAATCCTGTTCCTAAAGCCCATATGTTATTTGCAATTTCAACATCTCCTTTATCTGGGACCCTTGTTCATTTTGATAGTTTTGTCATTTAAAAAGTGTCATCCAAGCCACCTCTCTAAATCTTCTACTCCTTGTGTCTGCAGCTTGTACCAGCTGTGAGAGTGCTCATCCCTTTTATGTACAGCACATCTCTCTGCAAGTCTCCTGCTGGGCCTGCACACCATGCCAGTCCTCATGGGTCCCCAGCCACTCTGTATGTAGCCCTAATTTTCCCTAATGCTGACCTCCCTTTTCCATACAACCTGTCAGGATTTGTGTGTCTCCAGTCTTTCTCTGTATAGAATGACCTTTCTCCTGCCCTGCAGTGACTTCGTCCCTTTACTCCCAGTTCATGGAAGCCTTTGGGTACCACTCTGACCTTTGCTTACAACTACAGCTTCCTTCAGTTGTCTGCATGCTACTTACCTGAAGCCAATGTCTTCCTTTTGTCTTTGGAACCCCTGTGACTCCAGCCCATGCCTTTTTTCTTGTGTCCCCATGTCCAGTGTCCATGCCCCATATTTCCTAATCCCATGTGCCTTCAAGAGCCTCCACCTACTGGGACAGCTTGGCTCTCTGTTTATCTACTAAAGAACATTGTGATTTCATTCAGGTTTTAGGCAGTATGAGTAAAGCAGCTGTATGTTTTTATCCTAGATTGTGGGTTTAAGCTTTCAAGTTAGCTGGGTAAATATATCAGGACATCTTTCCTGCACTGTATGATGATGCTATCATAGGCTTTGTAATAACTTATCCAGATATCTTGTGAAGGATTTAGCCATTTTGACCAGTAATGAATAATATTTTTGAATACTCTACATCCTAGTAAACAATTGGCACCATCATGATTGTTTATTAAGACCGTTTTATAATTATGTAGTGTTTCTACCTCATTGGCATTTAATTTGCATTAATTTTATGGAATATTCATTCTTTTATCTCACAATCCCCTAAAGTTCAATATATTGTATGTTTTTATTTCTAATCTGTATATATCCTATGTAAATATAACTCAATTTATCTAGGTTAAGTTGGAGGATTTATCACCTTATTAAATGTCACAAGCTTCATGAAATTGGCAGGTAATTCTGGTGGATATATATTTTCCAAGTATTACCTCCCATTGTGGTGCTTATCTTCTGCTATTTAAATATATGTTAGAGAACATCTTTAGTTAACACAGCTCACATTATATATTTTTATGGATCATGCATTCAATGCTGTATGTAAAACCTCTCATATAAATAAATTTATGTCATGTTTAAAAGATAGAATAAGGCCAGCGCCACAGCTCAATAGGCTAATCCTCCACCTGCGGTGCTGGCACACCAGGTTCTAGTTCTGGTCTGGGCGCTGGATTCTGTCCTAGTTGCCCCTCTTCCAGGCCAGCTCTCTGCTGTGGCCCAGGAGTGCAGTGGAGGATGGCCCAAGTGCTTGGGCCCTGCACCCCATGGGAGACCAGGAAAAGCACCTGGCTCCAGCCTTCGGATCAGCACAGTGCGCTGGCCGCAGCACGCCGGCCGCAGCAGCCATTGGAGGGTGAACCAACAGCAAAGGAAGACCTTTATCTCTGTCTCTCTCTCACTGTCCACTCTGCCTGTCAAAAAAAAAAAAAAAGGTAGGATAAAACAGTGTAGCTACATTATGATTATACCTGTGTAAAAACACTTGGATAGGAAAAGGTGTCCAAACTGTAATAACAGATTTTATCAAGCTAGAAGACTCATGGGTGATATTTTTTCCTTTATTCTAAATAAAATGTTGTTCATTTTGGAGAAAGGGAATTCTGAAAAGCATTAACATGAACAATAACCCTGTGATTCCATCATCCACGAAAATCACTGCCAATTCTGAAGTAGGTTCTGCTTTGTTTCTGGATTTCCCCATATAGCCTATTCTTCAATTGATTGTATGGTGTTGATGCACCATACTCTGCATATTTTATATTATAGCTTGCTGGCAATTTTTCATTGGAAAAGAAATGACAGAGTCATGTCCTTACTCAAATTTGAAAACCCCTCCAGGGACTGGCTTTGTGGCCTATGAAGGAAAGCCATAGCCTGCAATGCTCATATCCCATATGGACTCCAGTTCTCCAGGCTGCTCCTCTTCCAATCCAGCATTCCACTAATGGCCTGGGGGACGCACATTAAATCTGTGTGGGTGCAAACTGTTGAAATCTTTACTTATCATATACTAAGTTGATCTTCTGTATATAAAGATAATTGAAAATGAATCTTGATGAAGAATGGGATGAGAGAGGGAGTGCAAGATGGGATGGTTGTGGTGGGAGGGAGGTTATGGGGGGGAACAGCTGCTATAATCCAAAAGTTGTACTTTGGAAATTTATATTTATTAAATAAAAGTTAAAAAAAATAAAAATACAAAAAAAGTCCTATGTGTTTAGCCCTGCCACCCACATGGGAAACCTGGAAGAAACTCCTGGCTCCTAACTTCATCCAGAGAGTTGGCATAGAGGTGGATAGAAGTCAGGAGAAGACTGAAGCAAAAGGGAGCATTGTGGCCCTCCCTCCACCCCAGGTCATCTGGGGGAATCTTAAAGCTGTGAACTCTATCAGCAGGATTCCTGACCTCAGTGCTCCCCTCCAGGGCAAATGAAATTTGTCTCAGGCCTTAGTCTTACACAAGGGTGGGCTCCCAGAACAGGAGGCACAGCTAGGCATAGAGGGGCACCCTCCCCTACTTAACTCTCCTAATCTGAGCTCTGGGTTGAGGCAGTGCAGGGTGATGCTGAAGCCAAGGATTATGTGCTAACTGCAGAAGAGGGAACCTGAGGGGCCCAGTGGCAGTCAGAGGCCTTCCTAGTCCAGAGCTGACCAGAGCTGACCACAGAAAGGAATGGGGATGGAAGACTGAGACTTTCAAGGCATATGTTCAGAAAGGCATGGGTTGGCCCTGAAATGTTGTAGATGGCAAGGAGGAAAGAGAGAATCTGACAGCTAGGAGGAGGAAAGCAGCAGGCTGATGAGATCTTTCCCAGCAGTTCAGGCGCAGGCTTGTGAGTGTGGAGGGTGAGTAGTGACAGTGTCCTGAGTGTGCCTGGGGCATAAAGGAGACAAGAGATGGGCAGCGGGCTGGTGGAGCAAAGGTGGGTGCATGAGTCAGGAAAGAGGGAATGGACGATGGGAGAACAACAGGGTGATGCATCTTTGGCCCTCATGTCACCTATTGCTACTGTCTGGATGCCCACAATTTTCTCCTTTCCTTAAAGAGAGACCAGATTCAGTGGCACCAGTTGCCTGGAGTCTACTACATCTTGCGGGGCAGGTGATGGATGTGGGTGGGTGGGTCCTGTGGGTACAAGCTCTCCTTGCTGGGGAACCAGCAGAACCCTGGAGCCAGGCTGCAGCCACCTGGGGTCCACAGGAACCCCCGATTTCTGAGCGACCTGGCCACCTCGACTCCAAGCTGCACAGCCAGCTAGGTGTGGCCCTCTACAGTGCCCAGTGGTTCTGGTCTCGCACTGCCCCCAAGGCACAATGCTGCCAGCTGGAGTTGAGGACCATAAGGATAGGGGAGCTTGGGAATAATATCACCAGAGGGATCCTAGGCCCTGTGCTGCCAGCGCAGGTAAATCTACTGGCAGCACCAGTATCCCATATTCCCTACTAATTCCATAACTGCGTTCTCTGCTAATGAGCCTGGGAAAGCAGTGGAAGATGGCCCAAGTGCTTGGGCCTCTGCACCCCCATTGAAGACCATCAAGATATTTTGGAGCTCCTGGCTTCAGCCTGGCCCAGCCAGTAGATGGAAGGTCTCTGTTTCTGCTTCTCCTTCTCTTTGTAACTATGCCTTTCAAATAAATACATAAATCTTTTTTTAAAAAGTTAAAATTATCAATTTATTTTTCAAAGATGAGTGATCTTAAAACTCTTAAAACTCTATATCTGGTCTATAGTTCTTGATCAAAGCATCCTGGTTAAATGAGTGACAATGTTTTCAATGATGTGGAGTCTTATTTTGATGGAATGTTTTAAACTTCAGATGATTGTGTTTTTTTTTTTTCATATCCAAAATTCTAATTCTGGCCATTTCTCTCATTTCAGGGGTAAACCAGTGGATAGAAGTTATCTCCCTCTCTGTGTGTCTCTCCTCTCTGTGTAACTCTGCCTTTCAAATAAATAAATCTTTTAAAAAAATGGAAGGTTCTGCCATATAGGGAAGGACCCTGTGTGAGAGATTTAGAAATATTCAGGATGGGATTATTCAGTAAGGACTAGTTGATTCTATCACTGGGATTATTTGATTCCATAACCCAGAAGTATTGCCAGGCCTGTTCTTCCTCAATTGGGAGATCAAACAGGAATGGCTTGTTATCTCCCCTTATTTGTTGGAAATGAGCAGAAATGCCTGTCTTATTGCCATTATTTTTTCCCTTTATTCTGTGATAGGTGAAACCCATGGCTTTCTGATAATACTGTATGGTATAAAAACTGTTTATGTTTTGATCCCCAGACCTTAAAGAAGGAATGAGCCATCATTTTCTGTAGTATTCCTTGGCTGCAGTAAATTTGAGGGAAAAAAACACAGCTAGATAATTGGAACATAAATTGTAATACCATTTTATAGCTAGAACTATTGTGTCATATGTGTGGTAAATAGATATCCCTTATGTAGAGGCCTTTATGGCAGTGTAACCAACTACTACTGAGAACCCACTGTAAGGCAACGCCTGCCAATCTATTGCTGGTCCCTTCTGGAGCATCGTTCCAGCAAAGGGGCCTTCCACTAGCTGTGGTAACCCCTTACTGCCCATAGTCTTCTTTTTAAGATTGATTTATTTATTTGGAAGGCAGAGTTAGAGAGAGAGAGAGAGGCCTTCCATTTGCTTGTTCAGTCCCCAGATGGCCACAACAGCCAAATTTGAGCTAATCTCAAGCCAGGAGACTAGAGCTTTTTCTGGGTCTCCCATGTGGGTGCAAGGGCCCAAGTACTTGGACCATCTTTATTGCTTTCCCAGGCAATTAGCAGACATCTAGTTTATAGGGGAGAAGCTGGGACTTGAAATGGTGCCCATATGGAATGCTGATGCTGCAGAGAAAGACAAACCTACTATGCCATGGTGCCAGCCCCTCATAGAATCTTTGGAAAGGGAGAATCCAACCTCCAGAGAGGACCATCAGTTGACAGAGGCCGGCATACCCTTGGGTGCCACTGGGCAAGGAAGGTGGGTATGCTCATGGAGATAAGATGAAGAGGATGGAGCAACTGGGGATGATATGGCACATTGCAGGAAGCTTGGATTGTGCATAAAGACATAGCCCAGACCTCATACATCTTGTCCAGATTGAGAGTCTGGTCTGTGATGTGATGCAGATCTTGGTGCTGAGACAGCCCAGGTGGTGCAGAGAACATCAATGAAAGTGGCTAGGAGCTCAATTTTTTGTTGTTTGCTGTTATTTGTGTAGCTGCTCATGGAGATGACTAGAGTTCAGGATTCCTAGTGTCCCCCTTCCTTGATGCATGCAGCTTCTGTCTGGACCCATGTGTAATCCCTGGTTCATTAGATAAGAAATGGAGGTAATTTGGCTGTCAAAATTGTGTGCTGAATGGTGAGTAGGATAGTTTTTGTCTTGGATGCAGATCTCAAATATCCTCCAATATCTATGATATCCAGTGTCACTACTAGCAACTGCAGCATGGTCTACACCATGTACATTTCCTCACCCAGCAAGCCAAGCTAGTAGATGTGTAGACAAGATCAAGTGGGTAATGATAGCAAATGTGCCACTCCCATGAGCTCAATGCTGTCAGCAAATTAGTACTAGGAACAGTATGCTGTTATAGCAGCATCTGGCATCAAGAGAAGGAGCAGACCTTGTAGTTTTCAATGGAATCCATTAGAGAACGTGGGAGTAGTGGCTGGGTTTATAGTTATAGGCATACTGATGGACAGAGGGTGTCAGCTCCCATTGCCATCAAACCAGCCCCAAGTTTCTCAACAATGAACAGTCCTTTTGCACTGAGTCTATTTCTTTATGATGCTATTTTTTTGAGTTTAGCTTTCTCAGCTTTTTCTAGCTTTTTTTTTAAAAATGGGAAGTCTGCCTTATTGATTTTATGTATTTTTTCTTCATAAAATAGAGCTTTTTAGATCTAGTAATTTCCATCTACCACTCTTTCAATCATGAGTTCCTGTATAATGTGTGTTCATTTTCAATCATTTCCTAATATTTTATAATTTCCCTTGAGGTTTTTTTTTTTCCACTCCATTATTTACTTTTTTCCCCACAATGTACTGCTTATTTTCCACTTATATTACAACTTCTCAAGTATCCTTATGGTTTTGACTTTTAGAATTTATTAAAAAAATTGAAGGAGAGAGAGAGAGAGAGAGAGAGACAGAGAGAGAGAGGGAGAGAGATAGAGAGACAGAGAGAGGGAGAAAGAGAGAGAGAGAGAGATTGCACAGCTTCCTAGATGCTCACAACTGTTGGAGTTCATCCAGGCAAAATGGAGCCAGAAATTCGGTGTAAGTCTTCCACATGGGTGACAATGATGCAATTACTTCAGCCATCACCTGCTTCCTACCAGGATGCATATTAAAAGGAAGCTGAAATGAAAGCAGAGCCAAGACTTGAACTTAGGTGCTCTGATTTTGATTTGGATATAACACACATCTTTTTTTAAAAAAATATTTATTTAAATTTATTTGATAGAGTTACAGAGAGAGGTAGAGACAGAGAGAGAGGTCTTCCATCCGCCGGTTCACTCCCCAGATGGCCGCAATGGCTGGGGCTGCACTGATCTGAAGCCAGAAGCCAGGAGCTTCTTCCAGCTCTCCTACATGGGTGCAGGGGCCCAAGGACTTGGGCCATCTTCTACTGCTTTCCCAGGCCATAGCAGAGAGCTGGATCAGAAGAGAAGTAGCTGGGACTAGAACCAGTGCCCATATGGGATGCTGGCACTTCAGGCCAGGGCTTTAACCCTTGTGCCACAGCGCTAGCCCCAAAACACATTATCTTAACCACTAGACCGAATACTCCTAATTGTGGTCAGAGAACATATCTTAAATGATTTCAGTTCGTCAAGGTTTATTCAGGTCATTTTATGATGTAGCAAACTGTTTTCTGTGGAAAATGTTGCCTGCACACTGAATGAAAGCCATATTCTCTTGATTAGTGTGGAATATACCAATTAATTTTGTTGTTTTATCATATTCAAATATTCCATATCCTTTTCAATCTGTTTCATAGTTTTGCCATCCATTTCTAAAAGAAGGATACTAGCAAATCCAAATGCTATTGTTGAAGACTCTGCTTATCCCTTTATCTCATTTTCCTAAAATGTTGAGCATTTCTGTAGGAGAAATATATATCTATATTTGTTATATTATTTAAATTGTTTGACATTTCTATTACTAAAAGATGCCCCACTTTATCTTTAGTAACACTGTTTGTTTTAAAATGTTTCTGTCTATTATTGAGGTGGCCAGCCACTATAAATCTCCCTCTGTTACATTTTGGTATATCTTTGTTTCATCATTTAAATTTTCAGCTCTTTTTATATGTTAAATTTTTCTTCTTCTGTATACAATATATTATTTGATAGCATTTATTTGAAGTCCACATGACAACTTTTGACTTTGGAATATTTCTTTATTTAAAAAGCGTAGTGACAGAAAAATGAAGAAGAGAAAGAGAGAGATACTTTTCATTTACTGTTTTAGTTTTCAAATATCCAAAAATTTTAGGGCTAGGCCATGCTGAAGCCAGAATCCAGGAACCACTTTCAGGTCTCCCAAAGGGAGATAGCCTTCAAACCATATTGGCCATCATACATTGCCTCCCAGGCACCTTAACATGAAGATGAATCAAAAGTGTAGAGCAACAGAAACTCAAACCATGCTCTATTTGAGATGCAGGCATCACAAACAGTGGCTTAACCCCAAAATTCCCACCCCAATCTTCACTTTTTAAAAACATTTTATTTTTAACTGACATACACATATTTGTAGGTAAGTACATTATTTTTTGATAAGCAAGATTATTTGTAAATCCAGTCAGCATACCTAAATGATCTAAAACTTCAAAAGAAAAATAAGTTTTAAAATCACTTAGAAAGCTATCTTTAGAAAAGTGATTTTCCTTAGACAATAACCAGACATAATCTAACCAGACACCAGCATAATTGGCAAAAGTTCCATAAACTGGAGGTGTGCTGTTTGCTGCTGCTCCACAGCAGGCTTACGCTAAGAGTTGCACTATAAACTCTGAAAGAAAAAAAGAACACCTGCATTTTTTTCTCTTGGTAGAAGAGAAAATAAATCTCAGTTATGGGATCAACCACAACACAATAAAAACCTGCATGAACTAGATCAAAATATTAATAACAGAATTCTGGTATGAATAACTTGTATGTTATTCTAGGACACTTACAAGTGGAATCCTCCTGTTACTGTTTTCATTACCAGCTGGAGGGTTAGTTGACTTATGGTAGAATGAGGACTTATGCAAGGTATATTGCACAAAGCATTTTACTACAATGAAGACAAGTGCAGTCTAGTTAGAAAACCAGATGTAAGTGGTATATGTCTATGACAAGACTCTCCACCACTTGTGGATGTAGAAGATTAATTTAAAATGTTGACACTACAATATATAAGTGCACATAGTGTATTCTATAGCTGCCAGTTTCACTTTTTTTTAAGAGAACTGTAAGATACACTGTGGTTGAGACTTGGATCTTCACCCTTGTAAAAGTTCATGTTCTATCACCATGATACATGGTCAGACTTAATAGCCCCAGTCACTAAATATTTGGATCAAGGTATAACCAGTTTTCTTGCAAATATAATTTTTAATCAATGCTATAACATTAATAGCTACAGTACAAGTCATTAATACACAGCAACATGCATCAAGAAAGCAAGAAATATCACCCATCTCTTCTGCATTTTAGGAATGTAACTCCTGAGCATTAGGGCTCACATCATTGAGATCTGTGAACATTTTTCATATTCATACTGAAAGATGTAATGTCATTTTACAGTGCAATATATTGTAAGAAATATATGCAATACATTATAAAAAATTCTTACAAAAAGGTCACAAGTTAAACCAAAGTATTTTACAGAATCCACTATAGAATCCCACAAAAACTGCCTTCACTACACCTTTCTCTCCCCACATACAGTGAATGAACTGGGTGATTCTGAATGTGATGATGACTCTCAGTGTGAATGCATACAAATTAGTATCTTCCAAGAAATCCACTAAGTGTGACTCACTAGCCTCCTGAAGTGCACCGATGACTGCATTCTGAAACTTCAAATCGGTCTCGAGAACTGGGCGATCTCCCTCATCAACCTTTGATAGTCAGCTTCCAGATGAAAGGCTTGGTTGATTTCTGCTAATGATGAATCTGCAAAAGTGACAGGATCTGGGCCTGTATGTAATGAGGCTTATTTGCTCTACCAGTAGAGGGAGCACTTTTCCTGGCATCTTTAGTGGCCATCTGTTTATAGAGGGGAGAGGCTTTCCCTACATAAGACAGGTGCACCTACATAAGACATGTGCAGCTGGCTTACTTTGGGCTATTTTCTTTTACCTAACACTGTAGTCTGAGGTTGCTTCTCCAACTGTTGCACCAGTTTTGCTTCCCAGGGAACATCTGCAGTTCCCAAGCAAAGAAGTAATGCTCTCTCAAGGAACAAATTGCTCTGTGCTCAAATGTGATATTTTTTATTGTTTTGTTCTGTTTTGCCTTTTTATGAGTAATTTATTGTTACATTGGATTCTCAAATAATGACATTTACATGGTAACTAATACAACACAATTCCTATTCATTGTCATTTATAGACACAATTCAAAGAATGCAATACTTCCCTGCATTCTTCCTCCCATTCCTTTTCTTTTTTCCTTTATTTCTTTTGGAATTTTTGATATTCCATTTTCCTTTTTTAAGATTTATTTTATTTATTTGAAAGACAAGTTACAGAGAGAGGTAGAGACAGAGAGAGAGAGGTCTTTCATCTGCTGGTTCACTCCCCAAATGGCCACAATGGCTGGAGATGCACCAATCCAAACCCAGGAGCTTCTTCCAGGTCTCTCCCAAGGGTGCAGGGGCCCAAAGAGGCCATCCTACATGGCTATCCCAGGCCACAGCAGAGAGTGGGATCAGAATTGGTGCCCACATAGGATGCCAGCGCTTCAAGCCAGGGCTTTAACCCACTGCTCCACTTTACAAAATAAAGAGTTCAACAAATAAAAAATAAAAACAGCATAGCTCATCAGGAATATATACAAAGGCTATAAATAAAAATCAAATAAAATGATGTCCATTTCAATTATATACAGTAAATATTAAAATAATCACAGATCATTGCAACTGTAGTACATCATTCTTAACCATTGGTTTGTCTAAGATATAAAGGTTGACAAAATTATATTTGCAGTGATATTGATACAGGAGTGTCTTTTTTTTGTTTTTTATTTTTAAATTTTAGCCACCACCAACCTAGAACTGCTTCCTTTTAAAGTTTGGGTCTCATCGGTGCTGTGGCTCACTAGGCTAATCCTCCACCTGCAACGCCGGTACTCCAGGTTCCAGTCCTGGTTGGGGCGCCGGTTCTGTCCCGGTTGCTCCTCTTCTAGTCCAGCTCTCTGCTGTGGCCCAGGAAGGCAGTGGAGGATGGCCCAAGTCCTTGGGCCCTGCACCTGCATGGGAGACCAGGAGGAAGCACCTGGCTCCTGGCTTCAGATCGGCGCAGCGGCTGTAGCAGCCATTTGGGGGATGAATCAATGGGAAGAAGTCCATTCTCTCTGTCTCTCTCTCTCACTGTCTAACTCTGCCTGTCAAAAAAAAAAAAAAAAAGTTTGGGTCTCTGCTGACAGATTTCAGATTCAAAAGGGTTCCATAACCTTGGCAGCTAATGTTAAGAACCTCGGGTGATCACTGATATCATACATGAGTGTTAACTATTAAATTAGCAACAGGAGTCACTGTATACTTACTTCCCATGCAGGACTTCTGTCCTCAATGAGTTGTATTAAGAGAATTAACTATACAACTTGTTCTCAGCTTTTTGTGTGTGTGCAAATTATTGAAATCTTTACTTAGTACAGAGCTAGTCTTCTGTGTATAAAGTTAATTGAAAATTAATCTTAATTGAGAATGGGACTGGCAATGGGAGAGGGAGGAGTAGTTGGAGTGGAGTAGGGGTGGGAAGGTGGGTATGGTGGGAAGAATCACTATATTCCTAAAGTTGTAGTTTTGAAATTTGTACCCATTAAATAAAAGGTTTCTTTGGGAAAAACAAAAGTTTGGGTCCCTGGTTTGCAAACTGAGGCATGCATCCAGACCAAAAATAATATAATCGACAGTCAGAAGAATGGTGTGAAGATGTATTTGGATAGCTTTTTCCTAGGATTTATTATATAATTTATTTGAAAAGCAGAGTTACAGCAAAGGAAGGAGGGAGGGTTCTCTCCTCAAATGGATGCAATGGTCACCATTGGACCTGGCCAAAGCTGTGAGCCTGGGAATACTTCCAGGTCTCTCATTTGGTGGCACTGTCCCAAGCACTTGGGCCATCCCCTGCTACCCACTCAGGCACATCAGCAGAGAGCTGGACCTGAAATGGAGTGGCCAGGACTTGGACCTGGACTCATGGAATGCCAATGTTGCATTCATTGATTTAACCAGCTGGGCCCAAATTCCAGGCCTTGAATTGCTTTTGTCATTTCATGCTGGGAGGTGACCACTGCCAGAGAGGATGGCAGTGTTTTCTGTCTAAGGCTACATGTCAGGAACAGGATAAGGAAACTCTCCAACATCAAGTAACAAAAGCTAAACAAGGGGCCCGGTATTGTGGTTCAGTTGGTTAAGCCACCACTATGTGAGTGTTTTTTTTCTTTCTAGTTTTAAGAACAAGGCAAAATTGGACTGCATGGGAAAGCAGTGGGAATATTCATCCCTTTGTTAATTTTTTTTTATCACAAATTGCGACATTTGAAGCCTTTGAATTTCCTTGTATTTCACCATCTTACTCATTTTAATTTGGCCTGTGGATTTCCACTTTATCTAGCCAAATTTTAACTTCCAAAAACTTAGTTTACTTTTAATTTGTTACTTATTCTGTTAGAGTCACTCTGCTTCCTATGGAATAATTGAGTTCATTTGACCATGGAAAATTGAAGCATTGTTATAATTAAAATCAAGTATAATAAGTGAATACCTTATTTTTCTTCTCTTCTTTTTGTAATTTCCCCAAGATCATATGTTGTATTTTGTTTAAATTTAGGGCTATCCATAGCTACAATTGTAATTTGGGCCACACTATGGATTTCACCCATGAAATTTTGAAAATAGGTGCATATTGGAAGCTGTGAAAGTTAATTTTAATAAAGACTTATTTATTTTAAAGGCAGAGTTAGAGAGAGAGAGAGGGATGGAGCAAGGGAAGGAGGAAGAGAGAGAGACAGAGACAGAAAAAATCTTCCATCTGCTACTTCATTGCTCAAATGGCTGCAATGGCCCAGGTTGGGCCAGGCTGAAGCCAGGAACCACGAGCTTCATCTGGATCTCCCAAATGAATCCAGAGGCCCAAGATGTTGAGCCACCCTCTATTGCTTTCTCAGGCACATTACCAGGGAGCTGGATTGGAAGTGGAGCAGCCAAGAGTTGAATCAGCATCCATATGGGATGATTGCATCATGGGCTCTGGCTTAACCCATTAAACCACAATGCTGGTCTCAAAAGTTAATTTAGACCCTGTTCCATGGAAACACCATAGTTCATCAGTGTCCTTTTAAATCTGCTTATTATATCATTAAGCATTATAATTTCTCCTTGGATCAAAGTATGGGCTTTTTAAAAACACACACATATACACAAGAATAATTTATTCATTTTTGTATTTCTTTCCCTTTCTCTGATATCTAGATTTTAATGGACATATTTCTAGGGTTCTATTTTTTATTCATCTTATTTCTCTCTTTTTCTCACTTAGGCATTTGGGCACCTAAAATCACAGTTTTTGATTTTCATATTTCTTTGAATTTTTTTTTTTTTTGTGGAGCTTGTGGGTGGGTGCAATTTAAGCTGGTAGGGATTGGGTATATTACTTTGCCAAAGTCACCATGACACATTACAACAAATGGGATGGTTTAAATCACCAGAGATTGTTTCTCGCAGTCCTGCACATTGGAAGTTCAAGATCAAGGTGTCTGCAGGCTTGGTGACTTCTGCGACCTCACTCCCTGGCTTCCAGTCAGCCAGCAACTTACTGTGTGTTCACATGGTATTTCCTCTGTCCATATGAATCCCTGCTGGCTCTCCTTATAAGATCAGGTGTACATCTGGATTAGGGCCTCACACTTGATATCATTTTCCTTCTGTTACATCTTTAAAGGTCCTGTCTCTAAAAACAATCCCATTGGGGGTTAAGGCTGCAAGATACTCACTTTTGGGAGAATCAGTTCAGCCCATTACAGTGAGAGGTCCCAGTGCTCTGCCTCAAGGAAGCCAGGTCTCAGGAGGGCTTAGTGTTTGAAATGAGGGTTAGGATTCCTCATAATATTATTTTCTACGCTACCTCTCAAATGCACACACACACTTACAAACTCCTGTGTATGCATACAAAAAATATAAATGTCTAAATGTTGTATTCAGGTAAAATCAACTTAGTAACCAATAAAATTGAATATTAGAAAATATTAAAATGGATAAGAAATAGTAAAATGAGAACACAAGTAGGTATATAAGAGTATATATGATTCTGTCATTCATCGTTCCCAAAACACATGTATCATAGTATGAGAAACAAAACTAAAACTATTCTTTACAGGAATACAGACCAGTTTCCAAGAGGGATGTTGTCCTAATTATTTTATAAACTTTGAATTAATGTTAATCTGTTTGAAACTATGATTATATGACAAATAGGGAATATAAGTTCTGAGAGCATATCAATCTATTATTATAGCAACAGGTTTAATACTTCCTTTGATCTTCGAGCAATATCTACTAAAGTAACTGCAGAGTGGTTCATTATGGATTTTTCAATTCCTTGCCAGTGTTATTTTAAAGATTTATTTTATTTATTTGAAAGAATTACAGAGAGGTAGAGGTAGAGAGAGAGGTCTTCCATCTGCTAGTTCACTCTCCAGATGGCCACAATGGCCAGAGCTGCGCCAATCTAAAGCCAGGAGCCAGGAGCATCTTCCCAGCCTCCCACGTGGGTGCAGGGGCCCAAGGACTTGGGCCATCTTCTACTGCTTTCGCAGGCTGTCCCGTCCCGCGAGACAGCAACTGGGGCCGAGCACCTAGAAGGAGAAATGAAAGGGACAGGAGACACAAAGATGGCAGCAAGACAGGTGCTGATCAAGCTGCGACTTTATTTTTCAACCACACACTTATATATCATCGAGGCAGGGTATCAGGCGGGGGAAGGAGGGGGGGCTTATCTTGTAGCTGCAATGCTAGTGCAAGTAGGGGAAAGGTTACAAGGCCTTAAGGCACAAGGTCACACAAGGTTGCGTTATCAGTACTATCTGGTCTGGCCTGTCTAGCCCTGTCTCTCCACTAAGAGGTCACATGCTGCGTGGTCCCCGACATATCCCCCTTTCTTATCAATTAAACAGAAATGGCTACCGGTTAGGCCAAGCATGATGAGCGAGCAGTGCCTGTCTTAGGAATAGACCCGGGGCTCCATCACTTCTTACCCGTCATTGGATATCCTTGCCAGTCCCCAAGGACTCCTGTCTTAGGTGGGTGAGGTTCTGGGAAGGTGCCCGTCATTGGCTTACTGCTCGTTTTATTGATAGGCCTGGGGCCCTTCCTGGGCTCCCAACTGGGGCAGCAGCAGACTGAAGGGGAGAGTCAGTTGTTGGAGGGACCGTGACCTCACTGGCCAGACTTCACTGGCCAGAGAGAGAGATAACGTTTTCCATGGGATCTTCCATGGCCAGACTTTGGTAATGTATTTGAATTGGTCTGGCTGCTAAATTATCTACTTGTTGTCTGATAAAGGTCATCAGCCTATTGAGGAGACAAGGACCTATAGATAGCACAACAAGCAACCCAACAATGGGGCCTAAAAGTGGCAGCAAATAGGGAAGCAGTCCATTCCATCCAGTCCAAAAGGGATTTTCAGCCATGGCACGTCGACGATGCTCCAGATCTTCTTGAAGTGTCTTGATTTTATCACGAACAATGCCGGACTTGTTAGCGTAAAAACAGCATTTTTCCTGTAAAGCCAAGCAAATACCTCCCCGTTCAGCAGTAAGCAAGTCTAAGCCTCTACGATTTTGTAGAACCACTTCCGCTAGGGAATCAATTTGATCTTGAAGGTCCTGAATGGTGGTGGATAGGGTCTGCACATCATTAATAAGTTGTTGGGACAATTCTCTATATTTGTGGACCGCGATTCCTAGTCCTGTGGATCCTGTAACCATAGCTGAGGAAATTCCCAATGTGGCTAATAAAGGAATAAATTGAATAGCTCGTTTTTGTCTCCCTGCGATATAATCAAGGGAGGGGATAGGAACAGGGGTATCTCCATTGATAATCTCTGTATCAGGAAAAAGTATAGCATGCATGCAATTACCGGTCCAATTTGTTGGTAAAATGGTATAAGCTAAATTATCCCTACATACAAAAACGGTGGAATTAGGGGCATAAAGAGGGTAGTTTACTGTTACATTATTTGTACAGAAAGGAGCAAGGCCTACATCGATATCGAAGGGATTGTTGTTGGGAGGTTTATAAAGGCAAGTGATATTTTCCGTTGGGACAGGAAGAACAGGAAAGGGCTGCATAGGGGGGTGGCCCAAGAAGCTATTGAACTCAAGGGTATTATTAAGCGGTAGAAAAATGGCAAGAGGAAGGGGGGGTCCCTGGCGTAAACAGAGCCAGCAGTCTCTTGCAAGGTTTGGGGCAGAGAGATTAAGCAGTTTATGGGTGTTGGTAAGGATATCGATGGTATTGACATCCAAGTCTTTATTTCCTCTGGAATGAACTTTAGCCAGGGGGTGGTATTGGAGGGAAGGGTAAAGGTTTTCAAATACGGTTTCGAGTACCTTTTGTGTTTTTAATTTAGTAAGGGTATCCTGAGGGCCTCCACCATCAGACACTCCCACAGGGGCAATAGGGTACCAGCAGGCTACTTGTCCCTTAGTGGGGCAGGAGGGGGAGCTGAAGTGTGAAGAGGATAACTCTCCTCCGAAACGTTCCCTCATAATCTCCTGATATAACAGCAAACAGTAAATGCTGATTTCCCTTGTTACAGGTTTGATACTGTGTATAACAGGAGGAGTGCACGGAGTAATGGATAGTTTTATTGCACTCTGATGGGCACTGATCCCCAGTGCGGTAAGAGTCTAGCTTAGGTTTGGGAACACAGAACCATCGGGAACCGGGACGGTCAGATAAGCAGTTTTATCTCCGCAGTCTTGTGTAAAATGCGGCTTTTGAGCACGGCCACGGGTTCGTGGGAAGGATACTATTATGCCCCCTGAGCAGGTACAAGGGTGATGCTGTTGAAGGTGTTTTTGAATGCCCTGAGGGTTGTCAAGTCCTGCAAAGACTGGTGGAGCCCAATGGATGGTGTAGATTGCCATCATCAGGAGAGCAAGGCTGAGGGCCATTGTATTAGGGCCCTTTGGAGGGGTTAATCAGTGAGCCCTCAGGAAACGTAGCAGGGGAGGAGAGAATAGAGAGAAGATAAGATACTCAAATAGCAACAATGGCAACAATTCCAGCAATAATAAGGAGTCCTGTAATGAGTCCCAGTAGCGTCCAGCCGGGTCTTTTCATTCCTGTGGGTATAAAGAAAAGGCGTTCTCAGGGCCAAGTACAGGCTCTGGAACAACATCATTATTTGTAGGAATTGGTGGATTAACTTGTTTAATTAATCTTTCAGGTAGCCATCTTGGTGCCGATTGTTTTTGGTCCAGGATGCAGGCTGAGCCACGTCCCCAAATGAGTACTGGATCTGGTCCGTGCCAGCTACTGGTGAGGGGGTCTTGCCACATTACCATAGGCGGAGCTGTATCAGGGGAAGGGTGCCAATGACGGTCCGCAGCTGAATGATTCTTATTATCCAAGGTCAGGAAGTTTATCACAAAGAGCGCATGATTCAATCGGTCGCGGGGAGAGGCAAAAGACAAGGAAGTGGCTTCAAGCCGAGTGAGCCAAGTTTTTAGTGTTTGATGGGCTCTTTCAACAATTCCCTGTCCCTGTGGATTGTAGGGAATTCCTGTAATGTGGTTAATATGGAGAGCCTCACAAAATTGTTTAAACTTAGTGCTGACATAAGCAGGACCATTGTCTGTCTTAATCTTAACAGGTTTTCCCAGTACAGAAAGAGCTGTGATAAGGTGCGAGATAACATCCTTAGCAGCTTCTCCTGTGTGGGGGGAGGCAAAGACAAAGCCACTATAGGTGTCTATAGAGACATGGAGATACTTTAGTTTGCCAAATTTTGGGAAGTGTGTGACATCCATTTGCCACAGTTGATTAGGGAGAAGACCACACGGATTGACTCCCAAATGTGGTACAGGTTGGCTTGTAACACATGAGGGGCATTTTTTGACTATTTCATGAGCCTGTTCTCGTGAAATTTTACAAAACAAATGGAGAGATTGAGCATTTAAGTGATGCAACCTATGCAAGTTTTGAGCTTCCTGTACTGATCCCACAATTATGGGGAAGGTAAGCCTTGTAGCACCATCTGTCTGGGCATTACCTTCTGAGTTCTGAGCTTTCTGCACTGATCCCACAGTTGTGGGGAAGGTAAGCCTTGTAGCAGCATCTGTCTGGGCATTACCTTCTGAGTTCTGAGCTTTCTGCACCGATCCCACAGTTGTGGGGAAGGAAAGCCTTGTAGCAGCATCTGCCTGGGCATTACCTTCTGAGAGTGATCCTGGTAGGCTTGTGTGTGCCCTAATATGTCCCAAATAGAAGGGCTGTTGTCTTTCTCGTATTAGCTTTTGAATTTGTATAAACAAGGGCATAGCGTTGGAAGTTGTTTTAAGAAAAGGAGAAGTCTCAAGCAACGGAATGGAGTGAGCTACATATGCACTATCAGTATAAATATTTACAGCCTGACTGGAAAACTGTGTAAAGACTTGAAGTATGGCATACAGCTCAACCAACTGGGCCGACTGATAAGATGTTTTAAAAACGTGGCAATGGTTATCTGCCACGAAGGCAGCCATTCCATTGGAGGACCCATCTGTAAACACCATAACAGCCTTTGGAATGGGGTTACTTTTTGTATTTTTTGGGAAAATAAAGGAATAGGATTGGGCAAACTGTAACACGGGGTCATCAGGGAGGTGATTGTCAATGACTCCCATAAATCCTGACATGGCTATTCCCCAGTCATCAGAAGTTTGAAGAAGGAACTGGGTCTGTTCTTGGGTATATGGCACTACTACAACATCGGGGTCTTTTCCAAAATATTGGCGGGAAAGGAAACGAGCCTTGATGATTATTGAAGCAACCTGAGACAAATATACTGCAATTACCTTAGATGAGGAAATGGGGAGATGAACCCAGAAAAGAGGTTGACCCTTTTTATTGGGCATGAGGGATTTTTGCCAAAAAACTCCAGTGGGCATATGTGGTGTGGCTAAAACTACAAAAAGCAGGGGGAGAGTATAAGAAATCTGTGAAACAACCTGTTGGCTGATGGCTTGCGCTACTTGGTTTAATGCGTCTCCCGCAGCAGGGGTGAGCTCGTGGGGGGAAGAGGGATCTGGGTTTCCTCGCAGAATGTCATTGAGGGGCAAAAGGACATTATTAGATATTTTTAAATAGGGCCTGAGCCATTGAATATCTCCTAGAAGTTTTTGAAAATCATTAAGGGTATGGAGGCAATCCACGTGGAACTGGATGCGGGGCACAAAAACCAAATCCTGTTGTAATTTTAAACCTAAATAGGTAAAGGGGTCTTGTAACTGGACCTTAACAGGAGCAATTTGTAAACCAAGGGCAAGAAAGGCTTTAGAAAGTGCTGTAAAGCAATCTTGTAGGTCTGACTTGTTTTGAGCCGCCAGTAAAATGTCATCCATATAATGTAGAATATAAATGTGCGGCCAGTGTAAATGAACCGGGTCCACTGCCTGTGCTACAAACTTTTGACAAAGGGTGGGGCTATTGGCCATTCCCTGGGGCAAGACTTTCCAATGAAATCTTTGCATCGGTCCCTGGAAATTAACATGGGGGAGGCTAAAGGCAAAATAAGGACGGTCATCAGGGTGTAGAGGAATAGTGAAAAAGCAGTCTTTGAGATCTATAATTATTTTGTAATAACCATTTGGGATGGCCACGGGGGTTGGGATGCCAGGTTGGAGGGCACCCATGGGTGCCATGACCTTATTAACGGCACGCAAATCCTGTAAAAGGCGCCATTTACCAGATTTTTTCTTTATGACAAAAATGGGCGTATTCCAGGGAGAATTGGAAGGCTCTAGGTGTCCAGCCACGAGCTGCTCCTGTACAAGCGCTGTAGCGGCATTTAGCTTTTCTTGAGTAAGCGGCCACTGATCCACCCAAACAGGAGTTTGAGTATTCCATGTGATTTTATCTGCATGGGGTACAGGAAGGCCAGTGGCCGTTACTAAAAATCCGAATATCCGAGCCCATGTCTATCTGTTTTAGAGGGGGCTGTAATAGGTTGAGTTATGCCCTGTCTCATTTTTCCAAGTCCTGTGCCAGGCACATAATCCATGCGCAGCATTTGTTGTGTGACCACAGCATTAGGGCTGCACAGGATAACTTCCATTTGGGAGAGAATGTCACGTCCCCACAGGTTAATAGGAAGGCCTGGTAATACAAAAGGAGTCACAGTGCCCTGATTGCCTTCCTTATCTTTCCAGCGTAATACCCTTGAGCTGACTTGGGGGTTATTGGACTGGCCTATACCTCACAAATCGGTGAGAGATGCGGTCAGCGGCCAATGGGCAGGCCAATGATCTTGAGATATGACCGTGGCATCTGCCCCTGTATCCAAAATGCCCTTGAAATCCTTTCCTTCAATAGTAAGGGTTAACACAGGCCTATTTTTTGTAATTGGCTGGACCCAATAAGCATCCGAGGAGCCCAAAGGGGTAATGCCTCGGGGCCTGGAAGAAATTGAGGATGTACTTCCAGTAATTAAAGGAAGAAGAACCAGTTGTGCTAGATGGGTGCCCTGTGGAACGGCAGCTACTCCACTGATAGTGGCTGCTAGGATTTTTATTTCCCCGGTGAAGTCATCATCAATAATACTGGGAAAAACTTGAATGCCTTTAAGGGTGGCTGATGCTCGGCCAAGAATAAAAGCACAGGTACCCGAAGGCAAGGGGCCCCACACCCCTGTAGGGATAATTTGTGGGCCCTGGGTGGAATCTAATATTGTATCGGAGGTGGCACAGAGGTCAAGTCCTGCACTACCTGGGGTTGCTTGTTGGAGAGAAGCAATTGTTGAGGTATTTGCTGAGCCTGAGGCTGGGAAGGGACAAACCGTACTGCCCCAGGGTTTGTCCTTTGAGAAACTGGGGCCAGGGGCTGGCCCCTCTGGGAGTTTCCTGGCACACTAGGAGGGAGGGGTTGGCCTGAAGGATTAGTCTTTGACCTGCATTCATTTGCCCAGTGATAACCCCTATGACATCGGGGGCATGGGGTGGAGGGGAGCGGCCTACCTGAAGGAGATGGAGCCGCGCCTTGGGCCATGGGCCTGTTTGATAAGGCAGTTGGACATTCGCGGGCAAAATGTCCAGGCTGTTTACAGGCGTAGCAAGTGGAGGTCCCCTTGGAGGGATTTTGGGTCAGTTTGAGTGCGGCCCCAATTGCCAAGCCCATGGCATGGGCCGATCCCACACCAGCGCAGAGCCTCACATAGTCTGAAAGATCACCCTTATGTTTATGAGGCCGAAGAATATCTTTACAAGCTGGGTTGGCATTTTCAAAGGCGAGGTGTGTAACAAATGCACTTCCATTTTCTCCTGGGCCAACTAGTCTCTCAGCTGCAACATTAAGGCGCGAGACAAAATCACTATAAGGCTCGTTGGGCCCCTGCTGAATCTTAGCCAAAGAGGTAGTGACTGCTCCCCTTTGAGGAAGCTTTCTCCAAGCCCCTAGTCCGGCAGTTTTAATTTGCCCCAGAAGTCCATCAGGGAACTGGGCTTGTGAATTGTTGGAATTATACGGGACATCTCCCAAAAGTTTTTTGAGGGTCCAATTTTTAGATGAAGCTTTAGCAAAATTTTGTTGGGCTATTTCTTTACAAATTTGAACATAATCAGCCCTCCACAGGACATAGTCACCTCCGCTGAGAGCAGCTCTGGCGAGGAAGTCCCAATCATTAGGTGTAAGCCACCGGGCACTCTGGCTTTCCAATAAGGCCTGAGTATACGGGGCAGTGGGACCATACTGGGTGCAAGCAGTTTTAAGTTTTTCAATAAATCTGAGACTAAGTTTTTTTTATAGGGTGGCGGCTGTCCATTACCAGGTCCTTGATTGGGAACCTGATCTTCCTCCTCCGACCCAGGTTCCTCACTATCTTCCTCAGAATGGTGGGGCGAATTCTCTTCAGCCTCATTTTCCCCATCAGCGGCAGGCTCAGAATGACCTCCAGCTTGCCTCCTGGTTACAGGGAAAGCTAGAAGGGGTTGGGTTTTGGACCTGACTTTACCTTGTTTAGGTTTTGTAAGGGGCTGCTCTAAGGCAAGGTTGCAGAGCTCCTCGTCAAGGTATTTTATTTCCTTAAGGAGCTGGATGTGCTCTCGTCTCTGTTGAAGTGACTGTCGCAAGGCCGACAAGTCAGGCACAGGAGGGTTAAAGTCATAGAGAGCCGGGGCACAAATGGGAAGGTGCGGGTGAGTATTGTATGGCGGGGGATTTTTAACATTTTGGGGCCAATTGGAATTATGATAGTGCACGACCTCTTCCTCTGGGACATGTTCCTCATCTGATTCTAATTTGTCTCGGATGGCAGGATATAGTCGGCTCGCTTCGTTGGTAGGGGCTAAAGTGGGCTCTTTAATTTTATTGTTGGGGTCATCATCAGTGGAGGGTATATCTAGAATGACAGATGGGCATTTAGATGCAGGTCGGGAGGATTGCTGTAACGTCTCCTCACCATCCCTTACTAGGGCATCAATAGTCTTATCTAGGTGACGGGTTTTTAGAATGTCATTAATCAGGTTCCAATATGAAAAAATCGTAATAGGCACTTTTGCAGGGCCAAAGGTCTCATGAAAATCCTTTAAACAACTTCCAACTCTTTCCCACTTGATCTCGTCAATTGTTCCTTCCTTGGGGAACCAGGGACACAATCTTTCTACATACTCAAAAAATGCCTTTAGATCCTTATTTTTAACCCGAACTCCTCGTGTCTTGAGGGCCTCCCTGAGACCCGAAATGAATATTTCCCATGATGATAATGCCTGTCCCATGGCTGTCACTTACCTTGCGCCATCTTCACTCCGCAGCATCGACCGATGCTAATGATCTCGGGTGGGCAGTTCCGAGCCGGTTGCACAATCACTTGGATCCAAGTTTTCCTCCTGGAAGGCGGCGTTCCTCCAATCTTACAGGCACTCAAACCCCAAGGGCCGCACTCGAGCCCCACGTTGGGTGCCAGTTGTCCCGTCCCGCGGGACAGCAACTGGGGCCGAGCACCTAGAAGGAGAAATGAAAGGGACAGGAGACACAAAGATGGCAGCAAGACAGGTGCCGATCAAGCTGCGACTTTATTTTTCAACCACACACTTATATATCATCGAGGCAGGGTATCGGGCGGGGGAAGGAGGGGGGGCTTATCTTGTAGCTGCAATGCTAGTGCAAGTAGGGGAAAGGTTACAAGGCCTTAAGGCACAAGGTCACACAAGGTTGCATTATCAGTACTATCTGGTCTGGCCTGTCTAGCCCTGTCTCTCCACTAAGAGGTCACATGCTGCGTGGTCCCCGACAGTAGGCCACAGCAGAGAGCTGGATTGGAAGAGGAGCAGACAGGACTATAACTGACGTTCATATGGGATGCCCATGCTTCAGGCTAGGGCTTTAACCCATTGCACCACAGTGCCAACCCCCTTGCCAGTTTTACATAATAACATTTTAAAAATCATGGATAGATTTTTTTAAAGATTTATTTATTTACTTTTAAGATAGAGTTCCAGAGAAGCAAAGGCAGAGAGAGAAAAAGAGAGAGAGATCATCCTTCCACTGTTTCACTCCCCAAATGGTCACCATTGCTATGCTGAGCCAATCCAAAACCAGGAGCCTAGACCTTCTTCTGGATCTCCCATGTGGGTACAAGGACCCATGCACTTTGACTGTCTTCTATTGCTTTTCCAGGTGCATTAGCAGAAAGCTGGATTGGAAGTGGAGCAGCCAGTACTCAAACCGGTGCCCATATGGGAGGCTGGCACTGCAGGCATGTGCTTTTAATTCTTGTACTTATTTTACAAATTTGGTGAAGTAGATATGATTATTACTAAACCTGTGAGAAAATGTTAAATTGGCATATTTGTCACATTAGTTTGTTCAAAGCCAACAAAGTGCATCAGTAATAATGTGCTAAATTCACAGAATATTGACAACTTATTGAGTTAATTTTTAGTGGCTAATGGATAATTACTGTGTGGTAATTACAAACATAATTCAAAAGTAATGAGCACTCATGTATTAAAATTGAATGGGGAGCAGTGCTGTTGCATGGCAGATGATGCCACCACCTGCTATGCCAGCATCCCATATGGGTGCTGGTTTGAGACTCGGCTGCTCCCCTTTGACCCAGCTCTCTGCTATGGCCTGGGGGCAGGCAGTGGAGGATGGTCCAAATCCTTGGGCCCATGCACCCACATGGGAGATCCAGAGGAAGCTCCTGGCTCCTGGCTTCGGATTGGCTCAGCTCCAGCCATTGTGGCCACTTGGGGAGTGGGCCAGCAGATGGAAGACCTCTCTCTCTCTCTCTCTCTCTCTCTCTCTCTCTCTCTCCCTCTCCTTCTCTTTCTGTGTAACTTTTTCAAATAAGTAAATAAATCTTAAAAAAATGAATTGGGGGCCTTCATGTCCGAGAGGTGTCATGCCTGCCTCATGCTATGCCTGAAAACAGAAGCAAGTCTACGCATGTCATGGATGCACACTCCTGGAGGCAGAATATGTAACTTCTAAAAGTGAAAGACCAACAGCCAGCAACACAATCCAAGTCTCCTACGTGCATGGCAGGAACCCAATTACCTGGGCTATGACCACTGCCTCCCAGGGTCTGCATTAGCTGCAAGCTAGAGTCTGGCGCTGGAGCTGGGCTTCAAACCTAGGCGCTCAGGTGTGGGACAGAGGTGTCTTAACTATTAGACCAAATGCCTGCTCTGAGGCTCTTTATTTAACTTTCTTCAAGCAGAAGCCACATGGTGTAATGGGAAAAACAGCCTTGGAATCTAACAAAGCTGATTCCTGGATCCCACTTCTGTGTGACCTTGGGCAAGTTGCTTTCCTTCTATGAATTTCCTTCTCAATGGACACCTTGCAACCCAGTGTCTAGGAGTGCACCTAACACAACCCGAGTCGGCTTAAAGGACAAGCAGCCATGATTAGGAGTCAGCCACTCCATGACCCTCTCGAGGCCAGTGCCCTCTCTCAGCAGGTGTGTGCACAGCCTGCGCTGCCCCCTCTTCTCTGGGCTCATGAGTCTGCCCGCTGGGTGTCCTCTCACAGACCACAGAGGGTGGTGGCAGTGGGATGGCCTCTTGGTGTCCCTTGCATATTTCGACACAGAACCGGCCCAGGGGGAGGAGAGACCGAAGGGACCCGTCACCGAGGGCTCGGCCGAGGCTGGGTCCCGCAGAGTGCAGGAGATCCAAGGAGCAGGCCAAACATGTGCGTGGCCACTGCCCCCTCGGTGCTGCCCTGGGCCCTCACTCCCCCTCCTCGACCCTCACGTGCCCGACCCCCACCCTGGTCACCACAGGGCAGTGGTGTCTGTGCAGAGCACGCAAAGGAAGTGGTGCCCGCATGCACTGCACTGATCCACAAGCTGGGCCCGGCTGCCCAGGATGGTGAGGCGGCACCCTGGAAGGCTGCTGATCTAGCGCAACCAGAGTGGAGATCCTCGTCCCCACGCAGGCCGTACACCCTCAGCATGTGTGCGATGAGGCACTGAAGCAGCCGCTGGCGCTGCGGGGCCATCCCCAAGGATGAGAAAGCAACCTGGATGAATGCGTTGGTGCCGGCATGCTTGATTAGAGGGGCGGCAGGTGCATGGTGCAGAAACATTCTCTGCCGCTCTCTCTGCTCCCTGGTCTTGGGCTAGGCAGTCCAGCCCCCAACTCTCCTACTCGACCACCGCTGCCTCCACCCTGGGCAATGACAGCAGCGGGCCTGGGGGAGGGGCCGGAGCAAGCAGGACAGGCAGAACAATGGGCCCTGCAGGAAGATGGAGAGCCTGCTGTGCTGCAGCCTCACCAGCGCCAGGACTGGAGGAAGCACGAGCTTGTGTGCCAGGGCAGTGGGGGTGACTCTGGCTGCCCAGGCAGGCCTGCACCACCCACTGCTTTGCCGCTGACTTGGGCTGGTGGGGACAGAGCAAGCGGGACCAGCAGTACTGTGAGCCCTGTGGGAAGATGGAGAACCTGCTCTACTGAGGCCACACCAGCGCCAGGACTGGAAGAAGCAGGAGTTTCTGTGCCAGGGTAGCGAGGGGACCCCTGGCCACGGGGCAGGCCTGCACCAGCAGCCTGGCCTTTCCCACCACACCGGGCACAGGGCCGGTGGTGCCAGAGCCCAGGAATCCAGGAAAGGAGCTGCGCGTCTGTACAGCATCTCCACCACCGTCAGGGATTCAGGCCGGCAGCCAGAGATGCTGCAAAGGCAAAGGCCAAGTCCATGGCCCACCCTGCCATAGCCAGGAACCCTGCCTCCAGGGCCCAGTGGTGGCAGAGGCAGAGCCAGGGAAGGAGGAACTGCTGACCCACCCATCACTGTATCAGGAGAAGGAGAACCTGTACCCCCCTAGCAACACACCCTGCGAGGCACTGAGCCATAGCTTCGGTCTGCAGCCCAAAGGGCAGAGAAAGCCAGTTCCGTGCTGCCTTGCATGAACAAGCATGGCATCTGGGTAGTGGATGACAAGATAGGCGACAAGATGCGCGCCCTGCACTGCACAGGCAAGTTCACGGACAGCCAGCTGTGAAACCGCTGGGCTGCTGATGAGCAGCATGGACGACCTGATCCACCACTGTAACAAGAAGCTGGGCAACTACAAAATGATTGGCCAGACAAAAGCCATGGTTATTATCCAGGCAATGGAACAGGTTATGTGTGGTATGTTGATAATCCAAATGGAAATGGGAGATGTGTGACTTGTATATATTAATAAAGACTGGGGTGCCAAGGTAAGTGGAGGTGTACTTAGAATTTTTCCAGAAAGCAAGCCCAGTTTGCTGACATTGAACCCAAATTTGATAGACTGCTGAAACTTCTATATTAAGTAACAATGGTGAGAGTGGGGATCTTTGTATGGTTCTGGATCTTAGGGGGAATGCTTATAGCATTTCCCCATTCAGTAGGATGCTGGCTGTGGGTTTGTCATAAATTGACTTGATTGTGTTGAAGAATGTTGCTTCTATACCCAATTTGTTTAAAGTTTTAATCACAAAAGGATGTTGTATTTTATCAAATGCTTTCTCTTCATCCATTGAGATAACCATATGGTTTTTGTTTTTCAGTTTGTTAATATGATGTATCACATTTATTCATTTGAGAATGTTGAAACATCTCTACATATAAAAGATAAACCCCAGTTGGTCTGGGTGAATGATCTTTATGATGTGTTGCTCAATTAGCTAATATTTTGTTGGTGATTTTTGCATCTATGTTCAGCAGCGATATTAGTCTATAGTTTTCTTTCTCTGTTGTTTCTTTTTCTGGTTTAGGAATTAAGATTTGCTGTCTTCATAGTCATTTGGGAGGTTTTTGTTTCTTTCAGTTGTTTTGAATAGCTTGAAAAGAATGGAATTAATTCTTCTTTAAATATCTTGTAGAATTGAGTAGTGAAACCATCCAGTCCTGGGATTTTCTTTATTGGGAGAGTTTAATTACTGATTCAGTTTCTGTCTTGGTTATTGGCCTCTTAGATTTTCTGTCTTCATACTCAATTATGTTAGATTGCATGTGTACAGAAGTCTATGCATTTCTTCAGGGTTTCACAATTTATTGGCATGTAGCTCTTTGTAGTATTTCCCGATGATTCTTTTTATTTCTATGGTATCTATTGTTACATTTCCTTTTTCATTTCTGTTTTATTCATGTGGATATTTCCCTTCATTATTCTTAGTTGGGTCAATGGCGTATCAATTTTATGTATTTTTTTTTCAAAAAATCAGTTCCTCATTTCACTGATATTTTGTATTTTTGTTTCAATTTTGTGTATTTCTTCTCTAATACTAAGTATTTTTCCTTCTACTAATTTGGGGTTTGGTTCATTTTTTTCTAGGACCTTGAGATGCATTGACAGCTCACTTATTTGGTGTCTTTCAATTTCTTATGTAGGTACCCATTGCTATAAATGTCCCTCTCAGCACTTCCTTTATTGTATCCCATAAGTTTTGATATGATGTATTGTACTGTTTCTTTCCAGAAATATTTAGATTTCTTCTATGACCTACTGTTCATTCAGGAGCATGTTGTTCAGTCTCCATTTGTCTACATATGTCCTAGAAATTCTTGAATTGTTGATTTCCAGGTTTATTCCACTGTGGCCAGAGAAGATGCAGGGTAGGATTTCAGTATGATGTAGCATATGGTCTATGCTAGAGAAAGTTCCATGCACTGGTGAGAAGAATGTGTGTTCTGCTACTGTGAGATGAAAAGCTCTGTAGCTATCTTTTAGGTCCATTTGGTCTACAATGTTGATTAACTTTGTTGTATCCTTGCTGATTTTTTGTCTGGTGATCTGTCCATTGCTAAAAGTGGAGTATTGATGTCCCCCATTACTATTGAATTGGAATCTATATCTCTATTTAGATCCCTTAACATTTCCTTTAAATATCCAGATGCCCTATAATTTGGTGCATATAAACTTATGATAATGACATCTCCTTGTTGAATTGATGCTTTAATTATTACACATGCCCTTCTTTGTCTCTTTTTATAGTTTTTGTTGAAAAGTTTATTTTGTCTGATACCTGCAGAGCTACACCAGCCCTTTTTTGGTTTCCATTAGCACGGAATAACTTTTTCCATCCATCCTTTCTATTTCAGTCTACATGTATCTTTGTGGTAAGATGTGTTTCTTATAGGCAGCAAATAGATAGGTCTTGTTTTTCAATCCATCTGGCCAGTCTGTATCTTGTAACTGGAGAGTTGAGGCCATTTACATTCAAGGTGACTATTGATAAGCAACAAATTAGCCCTGCCATTTTCCATAAATATTCTTATTGTTTATTTTGGATTTCCTTTGTACTTTTACTAATTTTTATGTCTTCACTTTCTTGTCATATTGATGACCCTGTATCTGTGTGCAGCACATCCTTAAGCATCCTTTATAAAGCTGGACAAGTGGTGTCAAATTTTTTCAATTTCTGTTTAACGGGGAAGGTCTTTACTTCACCTTCATTCATAAAAATTATTTGCATTGAGGAAGAAAATAAAAATCAATGTGACCTCAAAAAAATATTGATGTGTTGTTGCATTTCTTTTATGGGGAGTGTCAAGCTGTGTTCCTTATTCTTGTTTCTTGAATTGAATTTCTGCATATATTTTCAGGCATTTGTGGCTATACTTGTTGGTTTTTTCCTCTGATGGGTTTTATCTTTGAAGTATGCTTTGTGGCTTAGTGCAATGCTTGCACTTTCAGTGAATGCCCAGGGGTGTGTGCTGGGGGTGACCAGGGAGCTGTGGTCAATGTCCTAGCATGGTGCAAGTACCCAGGGTAAGTCCCATCTTGGGTGAGGTAGATCTCTTGTTAACAGAAGGGAGTGAATGATCACCTCTGTTGGTGTGCTCACAGCCTCATCTACTCTCCTCCAAGTTGATCAATGCTCAGGTGTTAGCCCCCAGTGGGCACAACACTGGTCTGAACTCACATATGAACCACAGAAATGATCTGCACAGCCCTTACTCCAAGCACGGGTCCCACTGCAGTGACCTGGCCCAGGTCACCACGTAGGTCTGAGTGTGTGGAGCCCCACACAGTGATTTCTCAGAGGCCCAGATACATGCTGTACCCTCTCATTTGCAGCCAGTGTCTTCACAGCCTCAGCACACAAGGAACCTGTAGTTGCAGTGAGTCTGTTCCACCCCCCCAACCTGTCTTGTCCACAGAGAGGCAGACTTTTCCCTGAATCCACTGTCTGTTGGAGTTCAGGATAAGTGGCTTGAGCTCCAGAGCTTGTGGTATGTTAGGAGGCTTGGAGTTAATCACAGTCTCAAGTGGGTGTCCAGCTCCCTGTCAATTGTTACAGCCAGGCTCAAAGAAGGTGGGGACCTTGGAATTTTTCTTCTGCTAGAATCTCTGGATCACATGTGTACAGACGAGCCACTTGCCAACTGTTCCCATCTCCTTGCCACTGCCGTGAGTTTGGGCACTAATTTATTTTTGAGATAGTAAAAATGTTCTAAACCTGGCATTCATTATGATTGCACATTTCTTAAATCTCCTGAACTTTACACTTTCAATGATGAATAATATGGCAAGCTAATTATACTCATATATAATATACATTTTAGGACATTTATGACCTAATAATTTGTAAGCAGGCATATTTAATTATTTCATTTTTTGTGTGTGATACTAACACTAATATTTCAGATCCCACGCTACATAAAATATGACTTCCTTTATGTATAATACATTATAGATAGATAGATATAGATAGATGTATATGGCTATAAATGCATGAAAAATATCTGCATCATGTAAACAATTAATAATGATGATTAATGCAGGGGCAGGTCTTCAATAGATTGTTGATGAAGGTGATGTTAATCCCATATGTTTCTAAAGAATGTATTTAAGTAATAGAGAGCTCAACAAGTTTAGGCCGGCGCCGCGGCTCACTAGGCTAATCCTCCGCCTAGCGGCGCCGGCACACCGGGTTCTAGTCCCGGTCGGGGTGCCGGATTCTGTCCCGGTTGCCCCTCTTCCAGGCCAGCTCTCTGCTGTGGCCAGGGAGTGCAGTGGAGGATGGCCCAGGTGCTTGGGCCCTGCACCCCATGGGAGACCAGGAGAAGTACCTGGCTCCTGCCTTCAGATCAGCACGGTGCGCCGGCCGCAGCGCGCTGGCCGCGGCGGCCATTGGAGGGTGAACCAACGGCAAGGGAAGACCTTTCTCTCTGTCTCTCTCTCTCACTGTCCACTCTGCCTGTCAAAAAAAAAAAAAGTTCAGACACCTGAGGTGCATAACTATGTCTCTTCATTAGTAATTAGTAATCCCTTCATCCTAAGGGAATCCTTAGTTAGTGAATTCTATCTCTTGTCATTGTGCCCTTTATTTTTTGCTATAGGGACTATATCATTCATTCTTCTGCATTCAGTACAAATTAATTTTTAGTACTCCTCTTACTGACTAGGTACTCAAAATCAAGAACTCCAGTCATTACGTGGAAGGTGTGACTATGATACAGAGAGAGGAAGTGAATTGCAAAATGATCAGTCAATAGTTGAGTGTGGCCTTTCCACTTTCTCTGTTCAATGCAGATTGGAATCCACATCTCAAGTTGTAGGATGTCCTGCTGACAATGACAAGTGATCACTATTACAGGAACAATAATTCTGTGAGCAAATATTAGGACATATTACTCCATGATGGCATTCTATTTTTTTTTTATCTCTGCAATCCATTTTCTATTTAAATAAGTGTGACCCTAAGACCTAAGCATTTAGGGTATCCAAAATTTGATTCTTTTGTCTGAGGTGGAGGTACTTAAGGTGGAAATCTCAAAGCTTAAGTCTCTTAATTTGCAGAATGAAGTAACTGATAGGAAGTTGCAGCATCTAAAATGATACAAGAATCTGAAGAGTACATTTCATACCCCTACCCATAGAGAAAATAAGTAATGGCTGTGAACCAAGGATTATCATCTCCATTACATTACCACTGAAGTTCTTTTCAACTGTATCACAGCATCCATGCCCATTCTCCAATAGGACAGGAGCAGAAGTAGCAGAATGAGCTCCATGAAACTCTTATATTCACCTCTTTGCCTTGTTGTGGCAAAATCCAGCAGATAGATAACAATGTTTTGGTCAAGTTCTTTAAAAATATTAGTTTTGTTAGATATGTGGAGACGAAAGCATGTGGACAGATGGTCAGCTGGATTTCAGACACTTCTGGATAAGCCAATATCAGAGTCAGCTTTTGAATTTGCACAATAATTGTTGAATGCATTTGCCTCATTTCCCAGGCATATTATGGAAATGAATGGACTAGACTAATGTCTCAACTGTGGGAAATTACCCATTGATAATTCACAAATTATTTCAGAAGATGAGATCAATCATCATTTTAAAAATTGAGAAAAGAGCTCCCAAAATAATGACATTTCTTCTTTAAGTGTTTTAAATTACAATAGAATCCCTGGTGTGAGGTACAGTGGGTTAAGCTGTGGCCTGCAATGTTGGCATCCCATCTGGGCATATTTGAGTCTTGGTTACTCTTCCAATCCAGTTCCTGGATAATGTGCCTGGGAAAGCAATGGATGGTGGCCCAAGCTGAACCACCCTGGCAATTGCAGCCATTTCCACTATGAACCACTGGATGGAAGATTTTGTTCTCTCTCTCTCTCTCCCCTCCCCCTAAGTCCCCCTTTTTCTCTCTCTGCCTTTAAAATAAATAAAATAAACCTATGAAAATAATTAAAATAGAATGTGATATTTTTCCTACTTAAATATCTGTAATGAGAAGACATGGGTTCTATAACCACCATACAATTACTGGAACCAAAGAAGATGACAAAATTAGTGACCATTACCAAACACTTCTCACATTTGAATTTCTCAATTAATAGAATGTGAATTTGTCAAATTAAGAATTTAATAAGAAATCAGAATTTCACAGGGGTGTCATATGTATAGAGATGAGTTCTCATGTATACCCTCTCTTCTCAAAGAATCTATCTATACAAAGAATATATGGTTAACCCTTCTTGTTTCCTAATGGAGGGTTGAAAAATCCTGTGGAAAATGTAGCCATACCTTTCCATGATATTATCAATATAGAACCATGGAAGGGGGAGGAGGCAAGATGGCAGAATAGGAAGGAGCACACTGATAGTCCGGGGAGAGACAGTTTAATAAAAGTGGAGATACTGCAGGTTCAAGGAAGAGTAGGGGAAGAAACAGCAGAAGAAACTCTACTGGAACGAGTGATTCACAGTGGACCTGCGTGGAGTGCATGGGAGCCCACAGTTCGGGACACCAGCGGCAGACTCAACACACCAGCACTGGAATGCGAGGTGAGCCGAACCTCAATAGACCGAGACACCGTCAGGCAAGTGGAGAGAGGAGACTAGAGGGAATGACCCCGGGGGGAAAAGTTCACCAGGCTAACTAGAAGAGAGAGAGAGAGAGAGAAAGTCACTGATACAGACACGGGTTTCTCTCTCTCCGCTCACCTCTCAAAGGCGAGCAAGACAAAGAGCAGGTGCCATCTTGGACATACGTCATAAGCAGAGCGACCTCAGGTCTGCACTGGCCCTGAGCCTAGCAGAAAAACCTGACTGTGGCAGGGGCAAATTAACAGATTAGGACAAGTAAATTTGTGGTGCTACTGAACAGAGACCGTGAAAAAAGAGATGGTGGGGGAGAGAACTCACGGAATTCACGTGAGTATTCTCCAGAGATGCTACAATTCCGTAACTTTGGCAACCCAGTGGGAGACTGAAGGAGAATTTGAGCCCACTCTGAGGGCAGAACAGATTCCCTGTGTGGTCCTTGGGAAAGAGCTTCTGATCTCTGGCTCCTGTGGGTATATCATTTGCCTGATAACTACCTCCAACTTCATTCAGCTGTGTGGAATTACTTCCCTTTTGAATCAAAAAAAGAAAGAGAGAGAGAGAGAGATCTACCAAGCCTAACCTGGGAGTGTCACCTTTGGCACACCAAACAGAGCTCTCAGGCCACACCCATCTCAAGCCTCTAAGGCTCCATCAAAAACAGACAGTCCACTTAATCTAGAGTCATAGTATAACAAGAAAAAGCACCACAGTGAAGAAACCAAATATCTCCAATATGCCAAATAACAAATGCAAAAACCGAGGTAATAAAAACAAGGAAGTCACTATGATGACCCCAAATGAAAAAAAAACACCCCAATTCAAGATTATGAAGATGATGAGATAGAAGAAATGCTAGAAGCAGATCTCAAAAAATTGATAAGAACATTAAGAAGTTCACAAAAACAAATTCTTAAACTACAGAAATTCTTAATGGACAAGATAGAAAATCTCTCTCGTGAAAATGAAATATTAAGGAGGAATCAAAATGAAATGAAACAACTAGTACAACAGGAAACTGTGATAGTGATGAGAAATCATAACGAAGTGAAGAATTCAATAGATCAAATGAAAAACAGAATAGAGAGCCTTACAAACAGAATGGGTGAAGCAGAAGAGAGAATATCAGACTTAGAAGACAGAGAACAGGAAAGGATACAGTCAGACCAAAGAAAAGAAGAGGAAATTAGAAATCTAAAACATATTGTCGGGAATCTTCAGGATACTATTAAAAAACCCAACATTCGGGTTCTAGGAGTTCCTGAAGGCATGGAGAGGGAGAAAGGATTAGAAGGCCTTTTAGTGAGATATTAGCAGAAAATTTCCCAGGTTTGGAGGACAGAGAAATCCTAGTACAGGAAGCTCACAGAACCCCTAATAAACACGACCAAAAGAGATCCTCACCACAACACATTGTAATTAAACTCTCCACAGTGAAACATAAAGAAAAGATCCTAAAATGTGCAAGAGAGAAATGTCAGATTACTCTCAGAGGATCTCCAATCAGACTCACAGCTGACTTCTCATCAGAAACCCTACAAGCTAGAAAGGAATGGCGAGATATAGCCCAGGTACTAAGAGAGAAAAACTGCCAGCCCAGAATATTATATCCTGCAAAGCTATCATTTGTGAATGAAGGTGAAATAAAGACTTTTCATAGCAAACAGAAATTGAAAGAATTTGTTGCAACTCATGCAGCCCTGCAAAAGATGCTTAAAGATGTGTTACACACAGAAACACAGAAACAAGGTCATCAATATGATAGAAGATAAAGGAAGGAAACCAAGGAAGGAAACCTCACAGCAAAAGATCACAGGGAATTCAAAGCATATATTAGAACTTATCTTTGGCAAATGGTAGGGCAAAGTTACCACTTATCATTAGTCACATTGAATGTTAATTGCCTGAACTGTCCAGTTAAAAGACACCGATTGGCTGATTGTGTTAAGGAACAAAACCCATCTATTTGCTGCTTACAAGAAACACATCTTTCCACAAAGATCCATACAGACTGAAAGTGAAAGGCTGGAAAAAGATATACCATGCCAACAGAAAAGAAAAAAGAGCGGGCATAGCCATCTTAATATCGGACAACATAAACTTTACCACAAAAACTGTTAAGAGAGACAAAGAGGGACACTCTATAATGATTAAGGGATCAATTCAACAGGAAGACATAACAATTATCAATGTATATACACCTAACTACAGGGCACTGGTTTATCTAAAATGTTTGTTAAGGGACTTAAAGGGAGACTTAGACCCCAATACCATAGTACGGGGGACTTCAATACTCCACTCTCAGAAATAGATCAATAGGACAGAAGATCAACAAGGATACAGTAGATTTAAATGACACTATAGCCCCAATGTATCTAACAGATATATACAGAACTTTCAATCCTACAGCTAAAGATTTTACATTCTTCTCAGCAGTACATGGAACCTTCTCTAGGATTGACCACATACTAGGAACATAAAGCAAATCTCAGCAAATTCAAAAGAATTAGAATCATACCATGCAGCTTCTCAGACCAAAAGGAATGAAGTTGGAAATTAGCAACTCAGGAATCCCTAGAGCATACGCAAACACATGGAGATTGAACAACATGCTCCTGAATGAACAATGGGTCATAGAAGAAATTAAAAGAGAAATCAAAAATTTTCTGGAAGTAAATGAGGATAACAGCACAACATACCAAAACTTATGGGACACAACAAAAGCAGTGTTAAGAGGAAAGTTTATATCAATAGGTGCCTACATCAAGAAATTGGAAAGGCACCAAATAGATGAGCTTTCAATTCACCTCAAGGATCTAGAAAACCTACAGCAAACCAGACCCAAATCTAGTAGGAGAAGAGAAATAATTAAAATCAGAGAAGAAATCAACAGGATTGAATCAAAAAAACGTTCCAAAAAATCAGCCAAATGAGGAGCTGGTGTTTTGAAAAAATAAACAAAATTGACACCCCATTGGCCCAACTAACCAAAAAAAGAAGAGAAAAGACCCAAATCAATAAAATCAGAGATGAAAAAGGAAATGTAACAACAGACACCGCAGAAATAAAAAGAATCATCAGAAATTACTACTAGGACTTGTATGCCAGCAAACAGGGAAACCTATCAGAAATGGATAGATTCCTGGACACATGCAACCTACCTAAATTGAACCAGGAAGACATCGAAAACCTAAACAGACCCATAACTGAGACAGAAATTGAAACAGTAATAAAGGCCCTCCCAACAAAGAAAAGCCCAGGACCAGATGGATTCACTGCTGAATTCTACCAGACATTTAAAGAAGAACTGACTCCAATTCTTCTCAAACTATTCAGAACAATCGAAAAAGAGGGAGTCCTCCCAAATTCTTTCTATGAAGCCAGCATCACCTTAATTCCTAAGCCGGAAAAAGATGCAGCATTCAAAGAAAATTACACACCAATATCCCTGATGAACATAGATGCAAAAATCCTCAATAAAATTCTGGCCAAGAGAATGCAACAACACATCAGAAAGATCATCCACCCAGACCAAGTGGGATTTATCTCTGGTATGCAGGGATGGTTTAATGTGCGCAAAACAATCAATGTGATTCACCACATTAACAGACTGCAGAAGAAAAACCATATGATTATCTCAATAGATGCCGAGAAAGCATTTGATAAAATACAACACCCTTTCATGATGAAAACTCTAAGGAAACTGGGTTTGGAAGGAACATTCCTCAATATAATCAAAGCAATCTATGAAAAACCCACAGCCAACATCCTATTGAATGGGTTAAAGTTGGAAGCATTTCCACTGAGATCTGGGACCAGACAGGGATGCCCACTCTCACCACTGCTATTCAATATAGTTCTGGAAGTTCTAGCCAGAGCTATTAGGCAAGAAAAAGAAATTAAAGGGATACAAATTGGGAAGGAAGAACTCAAGCTATCCCTCTTTGCAGATGATATGATTCTTTATTTAGGGGACCCAAAGAACTCTACTAAGAGACTATTGGAACTCATAGAAGAGTTTGGCAAAGTGGCAGGGTATAAAATCAATGCACAAAAATCAACAGCCTTTGTATACACAGGCAATGCCACAGCTGAGGAAGAACTTCTAAGATCAATCCCATTCACAATAGCTACAAAAACCATCAAATACCTTGGAATAAACTTAACAAAGGACGCTAAAGATCTCTACGATGAAAATTACAAAACCTTAAAGAAAGAAATAGAAAGGATACCAAGAAATGGAAAAATCTTCCATGCTCATGGATTGGAAGAATCAATATCATCAAAATGTCCATTCTCCCAAAAGCAATTTATACATTCAATGCTATTCCAATGAAGATACTGAAGACCTTCTTCTCAGATCTGGAAAAAATGATGCTGAAATTTATATGGAGACACAGAAGACTTCGAATAGCTAAAGCAATCTTGTACAACAAAAACAAAGCCGGAGGCATCACAATACCAGATTTCAGGACATACTACAGGGCAGTTGTAATCAAAACAGCATGGTACTGGTACAGAAACATATGGATAGACCAATGGAACAGAATTGAAACACCAGAAATCAATTCAAACATCAACAGACAACTCACATTTGATCAAGGATCCAACACCAATCCCTGGGGTAAGGACAGTCTATTCAATAAATGGTGCTGGGAAAATTGGATTTCCACGTGCAGATTCATGAAGTAAGACCCCTACCTTTCACCTTACACAAAAATTCACTCAACATAGATTCAAGACTTAAATCTTCGACCTGACACCATCAAATTATTAGAGAGCATTGGAAAAACCCTGCAACATATAGGTGCCGGCAACGACTTTTTGGAAAACACCCCAGAAGCACAGGCAGTCAAAGCCAAAATTAACATTTGGGATTGCATCAAATTGAGAAGTTTCTGTACTTCAAAAGAAACAGTCAAGAAAGTAAAGAGACAACCGACAGAATGGGAAAATATATTTGCAAACTACGCAACTGATAAAGGGCTGATAACCAGAATCTACAAAGAAATCAAGAAACTCCACAACAACAAAACAAACAACCCATGTAAGAGATGGGCCAAGGACCTCAATAGACATTTTACAAAAGAGGAAATCCAAATGGCCAACAGGCACATGAAAAAATGTTCAAGATCACTAGCAATCAGGGAAATGCAAATCAAAACCACAATGAGGTTTCACCTCACCCCAGTTAGAATGGCTCACATGGAGAAATCTACCAACAACAGATGCTGGTGAGGATGTGGGGAAAAAGGGACACTAACCCACTGTTGGTGGGAATGCAAATTGGTTAAGCCACTATGGAAGTCAGTTTGGAGATTCCTCAGAAACCTGAATATAACCCTACCATTCAACCCAGCCATCCCACTCCTTGGAATTTACCCAAAGGAAATTAAATTGGCAAACAAACAAGCTGTCTGTACATTAATGTTTATTGCAGCTCAATTCACAATAGCTAAGACCTGGAACCAACCTAAATGCCCATGAATGTTAGACTGGATAAAGAAATTATGGGACATGTACTCTATAGAATACTATACAGCAGTCAAAAGCAATGAAACCCGGTCATTTGCAACAAGATGGAGGAATTTGGAAAACATTATGCTGAGTGAATTAAGCCAGTCCCAAAGGGACAAATGTCATATGTTCTCCCTGATCAGTGACAACTAACTGAGCACCAAAGGGGAAACTTGTTGAAGTGAAATGGACACTATGAGAAACAGTGACTTGATCAGCTCTTGTCCTGACGGTTGATGTACAATGTAATACTTTATCCATTTTAGTATTTTTTTTATTCTAGTAATATTGGTTGAACTCTGTAATTAACACACAATTATTCTTAGGTGTTTAAATTTTAACTGAAAAGTGATCCCCATTAGGAATTTGGAAAACATTATGTTGAGTGAAATAAGCCAATCCCAAAGGGACAAATACCACTTGTTCTCCTTGATAGGTGACAACTAACTGAGCACCAAAAAGGAAACATGTTAAAGTGAAATGAACAGTATGAGAAACGGTGCCTTGATCAGCCCTCACCCTGACTGTTGATGAACAGCTTAATATGTTATTCCTCTTAGTATTTTTGTTTGTTTGTTCTACTTAATACTTTTGGTTGAATACTGTAATCAATACACAATTTTTCTTAAGTGCTGAAACTTAACTGAAAAGTGATTGCTGTTAAATATAAGAGTGGAAATAAGAGAGGGAAGAGATGTGCAATTCGGGACATGCTCAAGCTGACTTACCTCAAACGGTAGAGTTAGAAACATACCAGGGGATTCGAATTCAATCCCATCGAGGTGGCATGTACCAATGCCATCTCACTAGTCCCAGTGATCAATTTCTGTTCACAATTGAACATGATGATAAGACTAAGAACCAAAGGGATCACATTAACAAGAATAGTGTCTGCAAATACTAGCTGATAGAATCAAAAAGGGAGAGAACGATCCAACATGGGAAGTGAGATACACAGCAGACCCATAGAATGGCAAATGTTCTAAACAGCACTCTCACCTCAGAATCAGCCCTTAAGGCATGTGGATCTGGCTGAAATGCCCATGAGAGTATTTCAGGCATGGAAAGCCAAGACACTCTGGGGCGGGGGAACCTAAATGAAAGATCTCCACGAGTGAGATCCCAGTGGAAAGAATGGGTCATCAAAGAAGGAGGTACCTTTCTCTGAAGGGAGAAGAGAACTTCCACTTTGACCATGGCCTTGTCTAAATATGATCAGAGTCAGTGAATTCAGCGGGCTTCCATAGCCTTGGCAGCTCATGACAAGAGCCTAGGGTGATTACTGATGCCATAAACAAGAGTGTCAATTTGTTAAGTCAACAACAGGAGTCATTGTGCACTTACTCCTCATGTAGGATCTTTGTCCTTAGTGTGCTGTATGTACATTGAGATTTAATGCTATAACTAGTACTCAAACAGTATTTTTCACTTTATGTTTCTGTGTGGGAGCAAACTGTTGAACTGTTGAAATCTTTACTTAATGTATGCTAAACTGATCTTCTGTATATAAAGAGAATCGAAAATGAATCTTGATGTGAATGGAAGGGGAGAAGGAGTGGGAAAGGGGAGGGTTTCAGGTAGGAGGGACGTTATGGGGGGGAAGCCATTGTAATCCATATTCTGTACCTTGGAAATTTATATTAATTAAATAAAAGTTAAAAAATAAAAAAAAAAGGTTGTGCCATTCCACACATAAACAGTAGCAGCTGTTCCAGCTCTTCTGTGCACACACAGAAGCTAGAAGGAACTGTCAGCAGGGGCAAATAGAACAGTTTGAGAGCACTGCTGGGATCTGCCCCCATACAGACACTGGGACAACAACCATCCACTGTGCTCATCCTGCAATGGGTGTGGAATGGGAGCCAGCACCACAGAAGGAAAGTGCCACCCATAGGAACTCTTGTACCTGCCCAGTACAATTGTGAAGAGTAGGGCTGTGGCTGGTGGGTAATGTGAACTCTTGTGATATATGGATTTTTACCATGGGGAAAATTAGCATTCAGCACTGACTCTGAGTTTCATAAAACCAACACAGAAAAATGAATAGTCTTTGTATACACAGACAAGGTAATGGTTGAGAAAGATCAGTTCCATTCACAATAGTTCCAAAATAATCAAATATCTTGGAGTAAATTTAACCAAGGATGTCAAAGATATCTAAGGTAAAAATTACAAAATGCCAAAGAAATAGAAAAAGACATAATAAATTGAAAAATTATCCATGTTCATGGATTGAAAGAATCAATATAATCAAAATGCCCATATTAGTAAAAGGAATTTGAAGATTCAATGTATTTCTAATGAAAATATTAAAGACATTCTTCACCTGTCCAGAACAAAATGATGCTAAAATTCATATGGAAACAAAAGAGACCCTGAATACCTAAAACAATCTTATGTAATAAGAACAAAGGCAGATGCATCACAATACCTGATTTCAAGACATACTACAAGGAAGTTATAATCAAAACAGCCTGGTACTGGACAAAAAATAGACTGGTAGACCAATGAAACAGAATAGAAATTCCAGGAGTGAATCCATGCATACAACTGATTTATCTTTGTTCAAGAAGCTAAAATCTACCACTGGAGAAATGAGTCTCTTTAACAAATGGCTCTGGGGAAACTAGATCTCCATGTGCAGAAGTATGAGATTAGACTCCTACTCACACTTCACACAAAAATCCACTCAAAAATGTATCAAAGACAAAAATCTATGGCCTGATACCATGAAATCTTTAAAGAACAATGGGGAAACTAGGCAAGATTTTGGCATAGGAAAAGAGTTCTTCGAGAAAACTCCAGAAGCACAGGCAATCAAATCAAAATAAGACAAATGGGATTACATAGAGCTGAGAATCTTCTTCACTGTAAAAGAACCAGTCAGCATAAGTAAGAGGTAATGGACAGAATGGAAGAAATTATTTGCAAACTACAAAACTGATACAGGGTTAACATCCAGAATCTATAAAGAGTTCAAGAAACTCAACAACAACAGCAACAATAACAGCAAACCAAGTTAAGAAATGGGAAAAGTAGTTGAACAGACATTTTTTAAGAAAGGAAATTCAAGTGGCGAACAGACACTTAGAAAATGTTCAGGGTCACTAACCATTAGGGAAATGCAAATAAAAACAACAATGAGGTTTCATCTCATGCCAGTTAGAACAGCCCACATACAGAAATCAACAAATGCTGAAGAGCATGTAGGTAAAATAGTACCCTGGTACACTGTTGGTGGAAATGTAAACTGGTGCAACCACCATGGAAGACAGAGATCTCAGAGATCTGAATATAGACCTACCATACAGTGTAGCCATCACACCATCACTCTCCTGGGAATTTACACAAAACAAAAGAAAACAGTAGATGAGTTACCTGAACCTCCATGTTTATTACAACACAATTGACAATAGCTAAGACAGAATCAATGCTGATGCCCATCAACTGATGACTGGCTAAAGAAATTTTGTTATAGTTACACTATGCAATACTACTCAGCTGAGAAAAAGATGAAATCCTGTCTTTTGTAATGATATGGTCACAACTGAAAGCCATTATACTGAGTGAGATAAGACAATACTGAGATGATAGATACCGTATGTGTTCCTGGATCTGGGATAACTAACATAGTATCTAAAATATAATGTAATGGAGTGAAATAGATATCTTGAGATTTTAAAAAGTTATAAAAATTTTAAATCGAATTATAATTAATGAGAAAACTAAGAAGAGATAGACATGAATTAATAATGAAACCCCAGAATGGTGATAAAGCTGAGTACGAATGCATTCATGGATGAATTAAAAAAAATACAAAATAATTAATAACAATTCTTTCCAAACAGAAAATTAAGGAAGGAAAGATTTCTATTTTATTTTAAGAGGAAAACAATACCCTAATAAGAATGGCAGGCAAAGCTGCTACAAAAAGAGGGAGCCCAAGCTGGTGCTGCGGCTCAATAGGCTAATCCTCTGCCTGTGGCGCTGGCACCCCAGGTTCTAGTCCTGGTCTGGGTGCCAAATTCTGCCCCAGTTGTTCCTCTTCCAGTTCAGCTCTCCTCTGTGGCCTGGGAGTGCAGTGGAGGATGGCCCAAGTCCTTGGGCCCTGCACCCGCATGAGAGACCAGGAGAAGCACCTGGCTCCTGGCTTTGCATCAGCATGGTGTACCAGCCGCAGTGTGCCGGCTGCAGCGGCCATTGGGGGGTGAACCAACAGAAAAAGAAGACCTTTCTCTGTGTCTCTCTCTCTCTCACTGTACATTCTGCCTGTCAAAAAAAAAAAGAAAAAGAAAAAGAGGTATCCCAAAAATTCATACCTATTATGCATTTTGATACAATAAATCTGTACAAAACAATTCCAAAATAAATGCAACTGCTTGTTTAAAAGATTTTACACAATAGATTTATTCTTAGAAAGCAAGGTTAGTTGAACTTATGAAAATGAATCATTGTCATAATGCCACATTATCATAATGAAGGGGAAAATATGACCATTTAAACTGATACAGAAAAAAAAAGTCACAACTCCTTATCATGATAGACTCAAAAAATTAGTACTAGATAACTATCTCAACATAATAAACAATGAAAGAAAACTTTCACCATTTGTAATCTACATAGCCCTAGGAGACTTAATGAGACTAATTAGGCAAGAATGAAAACACATTCAAACTGAGAAGGAAGATATCTTTATGTATATATGCATGAGCACATACATTTGTATAGAGAAGCATTCCTGTTTATTAATCTGAATTATAACACAGATAACTTGAAATTCTTCAATAATCATCCAATTACTATACAAGCTGAAAGTTAGAAGTGATTAACATGTGCATTGGAGTGTGCAGAGTGCTTTGGAGCCTATGTGGATGGTATAGGCAGACCTGGGCATAGGTAGTGGTGATATCCTCATGGGCTGTGAAGAGACACATCACCTGGGAGTGTGGACATTGTTCTGGGTACAGGGGTTTGGTGGCATGGAAGAAATCTGAATCTTCATGGGCAGTCTTCAAAGTTAGATGTGTGAGACCAATCCCTGGACTTGCTCTCCAAGTAGGGCCATATCTGGGAGATGGTGCTCAAGGATCTGCATGCCTTGAGACCCTCTTAATGGGCTGCAGGGACCCATCAGATACTGAGGATACAATTTATGGAAGGAATGATTAAGATTATGGTCCATGTCACCATCAGGTGGAGTTTCTCTGCTTACCAACATTGGGCTGATTGGCCCCATAATGGGAGGAATGGTCAGTCTCTAAGATCTGATATCTGAATTGTTGATTTAGGAATTCTTCCATCATGAAGTTAATTGGACCTAAAGGATCAAACTCAAGAAAAGGAGGTGCATGGGCTGGAATTGTGGTTTAGTATGCTAAGTCTCTACCTGTGGTGTGGGCATCACCTATGGGTTCCAGTTTGAGGCCTGCCTGCCCCATTTCCTATCCAGCTCTCTGCTAATGGCCTGGGAAACCAGTGTAAGATGGCCCAAGTACCACCTGCACCCATGTCAGAGACCTAGAAGAAAGTCCATGCTCCTGGATTATGATTGGCCCAGCTCTGGCTGTTGCAGGCATTTCAAGAGTGAACAAGTAGATAGAAAACAATTCTCTCTGCCTCTCTCACTCTCTGTAATTCTGACTCTCAAATAAATAAATAAATCTTAAAAAAGAAGAGGAAGTATCCATATAAAGATGTGCACATGGATGGAATGGGGATGATTAAGTGTCTTAGAAAATATGGTATATATCCTTGGTAAACCAGATGACACCAAATTCTGTTCTGATGTGGGTCTAACTTCCTGCATCAGATTTTATACTGACAGAAGCATCAGCAGGGGCTACTCACTGTCTGGGTTTGGATTCCATACCAATATAGACATAATCTACAGAGTTCTCTTCTTTAAAGCCCTACCGAGATAAGATGCTTTCCTTTTTTTTTCTTTTGATTTTGGCTAAATCACCAGATTTGTGCTTATAATGTACATTCTAGATTGATGATTTAGTGGCGTAGGTATTCTTAAGGAAATAAAAATGAACTACATAATTTCTACAAGGGCTATATTAGTAGCTTAAACTTGTAGAAATTGTACTTTTTGTTCAGAAAATAAGTTGTATGTTTTTCAATCAAAATTATGGAGAGAAAAACTGAGCTATATCTTTTGTAGTTTGCTCTGCTATAGAGATAAATATTATTGTGACATAGTGGGTTCTGTATTTGCCCCAATTTTTTTCTTACTTTCATAAATTTTCCAAGGCATTTCTTACAACTACTCACTGTATTTATTTTGGTTATTTCCATATACTTCACAATTGTATTTCTCACTATTGTATTATACATTCCTTAACATATATTTTAAATATCTCTGATCATTCTGTCATATAAAGTTTCTTCAACACATGTAAGAATGCAAGTTGTGAATGGACAAGGCCACCTAAAATTCCTTTATGCAGAATTTTTCTTGACAAAAATTATTTATAAAAGTACAAGTTGGAGGGGATTCAAAGATGGTTGAATAGGGAAGAGAGGTGCTGATTCTGACAAGAGGAAGTACTAGAAAAAAATAGAAAGTAAATTCTCAGGGGAGAGTTGGAGAGAAGCTTGCAGGGAAATTCTACAGAAAGAATAGGAATGCTGTGGAGCAGCATGGAGAGTGCAGATACACAGCAGCAAGTGTCACACTACACCTGAATCTCACAATCCTCAAGGAGACAAAGGATTCTAATATCAAGGTGAGGGCACACAGTGGCAGCCTGTACCACTGATGATATGGCATGAGGGAGAACCTCTCAGACTACACTGAGTTTGAATCCATCTGGAGCCCAAGGGAGAGGGAGGATAAGCACCTCATCCAGTGAAGGAAAAGCACATTTCTTTCTCCTCATCCACAAACAAGGGTGCTCACAACAGGGAGAAGGTATCATCTTGACACCAGCAGAAGCTGCGGTGGCTCTCCTGTGCGTGACTGGGGGAGATTCCTAGAAGAAAAATGCTGTGTTCTCCACTGACTTTGAGTCTGGTTGGAAGGGTTGAGAGGGAGCTGTGCTCCTATTTAGGATTTAGAGGCACCCCCAACCTCTCAACATATCACAGGCTCTGGGGCTCAAACTGCCAAGGCAGATCACCCCTAAGCAGCTGGCTCTGAAAACAACTATGCTTTCTACATGGATGAGGCAGGCTCATGGGGCAGAGGGTATCCTCTTCACCCCATGACTGTTGGAAATCTGTGACTGCAAGATAGGGCATGGGGCCTAACTGGGTTTCTGGGCAATCACTGTGTCTGTCATCAGAAGCTCAGATCACCCTAACTGCCTGAGATAGGTCACTACAGAGGGTCCTATGCTCACCCTGAGGACTGCACAGATCCTGTTTTGCAGTTCATGCTTCAGCATGGGTGAGGTTTATACCCATCATGGGCTGATCCTGAGCATTGATCAACATGGAAGAGAGGAGTGAGGTTGTGATTATAGCAACAGGTATGATCCTACCCTCAACCATCTGACTATACATATTCACCAGGCCCAATGTGGGTGTCACCCCAGATTCTTGTCCCACACTTGAGCCCTGACCAGAGCTGACTTGCCTTATGAAGCAACTCTGTATTCAGTGAGGGAGCAATCACTCCACTCAGCCACAGAGGCACAGGTTGAAGATAAAACATTCCACTGAAAAGAGTTAAGAAGAATACTAATCACATTTTTTAAATATGAATGTAAATCCTCCTCCAAATAGTTGCTGTTCATGCTTGTATCTAAAGTATCACAAGTTGATTCCTTTGATTGAGGTCAGGTGCCATGCTGAAAAATGCAGAGAGTACCTCACAAAATGGTACTGGGAATGAAGGGAATGAAAGCACAATACCAACAGAAATTAGAGACATATATACTCACCTAAAATGACATGTAGTCTTCAGAACCAAAACCAAATGTATTGAAATGACCTTACTATAAGGCACATTATATTTCCTAAAGCATAAGAACATTTCCATAATAAAAAATTGATGCAACTTTTAATATGCAAAGAAGAGAATGATGTTTTCAAAAATATTGTATTTACTTCCTTAAGTAAAACTTGACCATTTGGTGGCTGTGATAAAAAGATTCCTTAAAAATCTGAAAGAGAACAAGAAAAACACTGCCATAATTAAATTACCAGACTGGCATCATTGGATCTTTGCCACTAACAACAAGAATGCTATCAAAAAAAAAAAAAAAAAACTAAACTTAATTCTGAGGAATTCCGTATTGTAAAATTAAATCTCTGAGCATGTGATACTTTACTATCAGTGAAAGGATTTTTATTGAAGATCAAATTTTCAATTCAATCATCTGTAAAAAATGAATGTTTTAAAATTGAAAATATGGTGCTGGCTCTGTGGCACAGCAGTTAAAGCCATGGTCTGTGGTGCTGGCATCCCATGTGGGTACCAATTTGAATCTCCGCTGTGCTACTTCCTGGCTCACTGATGGTGTGCCTGGGAAACCAGCAGCAGATAGCCCAAGTATTTGGACCACTGCAGCCATGTGGGAAACCTGGAAGAAGCTCCAGGCTCTTGTTTCAGATTGGCCCAGCTCCAACCACTGTGGCCATTTTGAATGTGAACCTAAAAGTGGAAAACACCTCTCCCTCTCTCTGTCTCTCTCTTTCTATTTCTCTCTCTCTCTCTCTCTTCTTCCTTCACTCTCTCTCTGCCTTTGCATTTCTATAACTCTGCCTTTCAAAGAAATAAATGTTTTTAAAAATGGAATTGTGTCCTTAAATCTTAAACTATACAGAATAAAACAAGTGAAGCACAATGTAAATAGAAGGAAAAAATACGATTCATATAAACCAATGAAACAGAAAACAGAAGCATGGCATAGAAAAATGAATGATATGAAAATATACTTTAAAGATGATCAATACAGTACAGCACACTTGAGAATAGACAATTGACAATTTAACAATAACAGGAAGTGAAAGAGATAGCATCAATAAAATGGTTAGATGAATAATATAAAGTAATATGATAACACATTTCTGCAAAAATGAGAATTTACATGAGATAGATAAACTGAAGGCTGCCCAGGGACAAACTGTTCTCAGGGTTAGTTGATTCTTTGAGATGGTAAAGGACTGGCTTGTGAATGCAGATTTCTAGGCAAACTCCACAATTCATCACACAGCACCAACTGCCTTTTTTTGTATAAGGTTTTCACATTTTAATCTGGCATTCTTCTGCTAAATCACTCCAAAGCCAAGTGACAGAAAATCAGAGATACCCAGCTACTACACTCTAGACTTCCAAAGAAGCTAATCCCAAGCCTCTTTACCCTATTTAACCTGGGCATTCTCATTGATTCTCATTAAAAGCACAATAAAAACTATTCATTTTAAAATTTTATTGAATTGTACACTTTTTTTTTTTTTGACAGGCAGAGCTGATAGTGAGGGAGAGAGAATCAGAGAGAAAGGTCTTCCTTCTGCCATTGCTTCACCCTCCAATGGCTTCCCCAGCCAGCGCATCATGCTGATCTGAAGGCAGGAGCCAGGTGCTTCTCCTGGTCTCCCATGCGGGTGCAGGGCCCAAGCACTTGGGCCATCCTCCACTGTACTCCTGGGCCGTAGCAGAGAGCTGCCCTGGAAGAGGGGCAACTGGGACAGAATCCAGAGCCCCGACTGGGACTAGAACCCGGTGTGCCAGCACCGCAGGTGGAGGATTAGCCTGTTGAGCCACAGCACCAGCCAAATTATACACTTTTATAGGTCACAATTAAATATTTCAATGCATAAACACAGTGAGAACTGATTGAAGAAAGCAATCAACCTCTCTACCTCTCCACCACATTTATTTAGTAACTTAGTCCTCTCCTTCATTTCCTTATGAAACATACACCAAAATTTATGCATGAAGACATAGAAAATTTGGATAGACCAATAAGCAAGGTTGAAATTGAAATGTAAAGCCTTCCTACAAAACTAAGCTCAGAAATTGGTGGCTTCGTTGATGCATTCTACCAAACTTTCAAGGATAAACTAACATTAATTCTTCTTAAAATATTCAAAACAATGGATAGGGAGGGAACCACTCAAAACTTACTCTATGAGGCTGAAATTAACTTAAAGATAAAACCAAACAAGGGTACAATACAAAAGAGAACTAGGAACCATTATCCTTGATGAATGTAGCTGCAAAAACATTTGAGAAAATAAAAGCAAACTGAATTCAATGACACATCCACACTGACCAAATTAATTTATACCAGGGATTCAGGGCTGTTATAGCATACCCAGATCAATAAATATGATACATAACATCAATAAAATAAGGATTAAATCCATACAAGTTCTTCAGTAGATGCAGAAAACGCATTTGATAAAATACAATATCCTTTTTATGATAAAAGTCATAAAAATTGGGTATAGAAGGAATGTACCTCAACAAAATAAAGGAAATATATGTCAAGCCCACAGCAAATATCATATAGAATGGGGAAAAACTGGAAGAATTTGGACTAAGATCTGCAACTAGACAAGGATCTCCACTATCACCACTTTTATTCAATATGGTTCTGAAAGTTTTATTTAGAGCTATAATGCAAGAAAAAAGAAACAAAAAGGATAAAGTTGGAAAGGTGGAAATTAAAGTAACACTATAGTTTATATGATTCTTTATATTGGGAAACAAAAAGACACCACCAACAGACTATTAGGACTTATATGAGAATTCAGCAGTTTCAGGATGCAACGTGAACACACAAAGATCCATATAACTCATACTTATCAACAATTATCTTGCTGAAGAAGGACTTATAAGAACTCTTCCATTCACAAAAGCTACCAAAAATTAAATAATGGAATATTTTAACAAAGTATGTAAAAGATTTCTACCATGAAAATTAAAAAACATTAATGAAAGAAACAGAAGGTACAAACAATGAAAAAAGAATCAATGCTTCAAATATTGTAAGAATTACAATAATTATTCCAAATGTCATTATCTCCTAAATTTACAGATTCAGTACAATCCCCATCAAAATTTCAAGGACATTTGTTACAGAAAAAAATCTTAAAATTTATACAGAAATGTAAATGTCATTAAATGGCCAAATCTGTCTTAAACAATAAAAATAATGCTATAGGCATCAAATAGATTACAATACACACTGCAGGATGATTAATATTTAAAAAGCATGGCACTGCATAAAAATAGACATGTAACCCAAAGGAACAGAATATAAAAAGCAGAAATAGCTGTACATCTACAATCAATTAATATGTGATAAATGTGCTAAAAAGATTCAAATATTGTGAAAATTGGATTTATACAAGCAGAAGTTTGAAATGTGACCACTACATTATACTCTATGCAAAAAATGCCTTTAAATGAATCAAGAATCTAATATTAGGATATAAAACTATCAAATTATTAGAACAAAGCATAGGGGAAATGTTGCAGTACATTGGTCTAAATAAAGATTTTTTTATATATAACATTCCAGAAGCACAGGCAATAAAGAAAAAAATAGAAAAATGGGATTATATCAAGCTTAAGATGCTTCTGCGCTGCAAAGAAAAAAACATGAAAAGAAAAATGAGAGTGAAAGAATCAGCAAACTATGTATCTGATAAATGATTAATATCCAGAACATATAAAGTAGCTCAAGAAATCAACAAGACAATATGGTTAAAAAGTGGACAAAGGATATCAATGTATATTTTTCAAAAGAAACACAAATGACCAACAGACACATGCAAAAATATTTAATATCACGAACCTTCAGGAAAATGCAAATAAAAACCTCAGTTGTATATCAATCTACCCCAGTTAGAATGGCTACAATGCCAAGATCAAAATGTTAAAAATACTGAAAACATTGTAGAGGAAAGAATGCACTAATATACTATTGGTGGGAAAAAGAATTACTGTAACTGTTATAGAAAACAGTATAGATTTTGTATCTGTGTGGGTGCAAACTGTTGAAATCTTTACTTAGTATATGCTAAGGTGATCTTCTGTATATAAAGATAATCAAAATGAATCATTTTTTTTTGACAGGCAGAGTGGACAGTGAGAGATAGAGAGAAAGATCTTCCTTTTTGACACTGGTTCACCCCACAATGGCCGCTGCGGCAGGTGCACCATGCTGATCTGAAGCCAGGAGCCAGGTGCTTCTCCTGGTCTCCCATGCAGGTGCAGGGCCAAAGCACTTGGGCCATCCTCCACTGCACTCCCGGGTCATAGCAGAGAGCTGGACTGGAAGAGGGGCAACCAGGACTAAAACCCAGGGTGCCAGTGCCAGAGGTGGAGGATTAGCCTGTTGAGCCACAGTGCTGGTGAAAATTAATCTTGATGAAGAATGGGATGGGTGAGGGAGTGGGAGATGCGATGGTTGTGGGTGGAGGGAGGTTAAGGGGGGGAACGTTGCTATAATCCAAAAGTTGTACTTTGGAAATTTATATTTATTAAATAAAAGTTAAAAAATAAGAGAAAGAAGAAAAAAAAACAGTATAGAGGGACATAAAAACTCAAGGTGGATTTACTTTATGATCCAATTATTTGACACAGTGGGATATATTCAAAGAAATAAAATCAACGTATAAAACCTGTTTATGGCAGCCAAATGCACAATAGAAATGATATGGAATGAGATTAGTTGTCCATAAACTGCAGGTTGGATATAGACTATATATATATATATATATATATATATATATATATATATATATATATATATATATATATATACACACACACACACACACACACACACATATGTGACGGAATATGACAGCCACAAAACAATGAAATCCTGGCATTTACATCAAAATAGATGCAACTGGAGATTATTATGCTTCTGTTATTTGTGGACATTAATATAGAAAAATATAAAAATTGCATGGATATATTATTTTTATATAGATATAATTCTTTATTGAATTATGCCATGTATATGAGAATATACCATTATTCCCATGCTATGATTATTGCAATAAATCCATTTTGTGATATTAATGGATTTGTTTTCAAAAAAGTAAACATCAACTTTATTATTATAAGCTATAGTTATCCTACTGTACTATGGAATATTAAAATTTATTAATTCTGTGTTTTGACACTCCTTATCCAACCTTTCTTTACCCTGACCCCATAATGCCTAGTCTTCAGTAGTTATTATTACAATTTCAGATCTTTTTTTATTAAACTTTCATATAAGTGTGATAACATATTGTTTTCAACTTTCTTTTGGGAAATATTGGCTGATTTCACTTAATATAATAATTTCCAGTTGGATCCATATTTGGGTAATGTTAGAATTTCATTCTATCCATGGCTCAAAAATATTCTGTTGTCTCTATGTATTGAATTTTCTTCTCCTATTCATGAATCAATTGACATCTACATTGATTCCATACCTCATTACTGTGTATAAAGCCAGGCATGAGAGCACAGGTTCTCTTTTATGTGTTAATTTCATTTCATTCAAACATATGACTAGATGTGGGATAGCTGCATTATAAATCAGATCTTTTTTTTAAAATTTTGTGGGGAACATCTATACTGGTCTCCACAGTGGCTGTAGTGAAGTTCATTCTCATTAACAAATTGTAAGTGCTCCTGTTTCTATGCATCCTCACAAGCATTTACTTATTGCCTGAGAATAGTCACTCTGTTTTAATTGGCATAATTGGTTCCTGAAGGTATAGAACTCTTAAACAGACCAATAACCTAACCAACAGGGAGTTTAACTCAGAAATAAACAACCTCCAGATAAAGGAAAGCCCAGCACCAGGTGGCTTCACTGCTGAATTCTAGCAAATTTGTAAAGAGGAACTAATTCCAATTCTCAAACTATTCAAAATATTTGAAAAGGAAGTAATCCTCCCTAACTACATCTATGAGGCCAGCATCACCTAAATTCCTAAAGCAGAAAAAGATATAAGAAAGATACTCATAGATGAATATTCCTGATGAACAGATATAAAGACCCCAACAAAATAACAGTTAACTGAATCCAATGACACTCCAGAAAGATCCTTCACTGGACAAGTTGAATTTATCTCTGGTATGCAAGAATGGTTCAACATACGGAAATAAATAAATATTACACATAACATTAACAAATGGAACAATAAAATTCATAAGATTATCTTAATAGATGCTGAGAAATCATTTGATAAAATATATCATCTAATGATAAAAGTCTTTATTCTTCAACACCATCAAGACAATATATTACAAACTCATAGCAAGCCTTATACTGAATGTGGAGAAGTTTGCAGCTTTTCCACTAAGATCCAGAACCAGCCATGGATGTCCACTCTCATCATTAGTATTCAATATAGTTTTCAAAGATTTATTCAGATCCATTAGGTAAGAAAAAGAAATTAAAGGAAAGGAGAAAGTAGAATAATTATCCTTATTTGCAGATGGCATGTCCCTATATATAGTGAAACCAAAAGACTCCACCAAGAGACTATTGGAACTCATAACAGTGTTTGGTAAAGTTGCAGAAAATAAAATCAACACACAAAAATTAATAACATTTTTATACAAAGAAAATTCCATGGCTGAAAATGAACTTGTAAGATCAGTATCATTCCCAATATTTACTAAAAATTTTAATACCTTGAATAAATTTAACCCAGGATGTGAAAAATCTCTATAATAAAAATTAAAAACATTAAAAAAAGAAATAGAAGACAACACACAAAAAAATGGAAGACTCTTGCATGTCTGTGGATTGGATTGGAAGAATTAATATATTGAAATACCCATCTACAACTAATCTTTCAAAAATGAGCTAAAATTAATCTCTTGTAAAAAAAGAGTCTTTTGAACAAATTATGTCAGAAAATTATATCTACGCATACAGAAGCATGAAAATTATATCTACGCATACAGAAGAAAGACCCCTACATTACATCTCATACAACAATCAACTAAAAATCTATGTCCTAATCTAAATCTATGTCTATCTAAATCTATGTCCTGATACAATCAAATTACTAGAAGAAGACATTAAGGAAATTGCAAGGCATTGGCATTGGAAATGTGTTTTTGGAAAAGACCACAGATTTACAGGTAATAGAAGCAAATACACAAATGGAATTAACTTAAGCTAAAAGGACGCTAGACTGCATAGGAAACACTCAGCAAAGTGAAGAGGTAATTAATGGAATTGGTTAAATTATTTCCAAATTATGAAATAAAGGATTAATATCCAGAATGTATTAAGAGTTCAAGAAGCTGAACATAAACAAAACAAACAATCCAGTTAATAAATAGGCAAAGGACATGAACAAACATTTTTCAAAGGATGAAATTCAAATGGACAACAATAAAAAAGTTCTCAGAATCACTAGCCACCAGGGAAATGCAAATATATAACACAATGAGAGGCCAGACTGTCCTTGTACCATGTGAACATATCTCCTGCAGCATCGTTGTGAGCAGCAATTTGAGTCCCAGTTGTTCCACTTCTGATCCAGCTTCTTGCTAATTCACCTTAGAAAGTTGTGGAAGATGGCCCATGTCCTTGGGCCCCTATACCATGTGGGAGATCCAAATGAAGCCCCTAGCTCATGCTTTTGATCTGGCCCAGAACTGATCATTACAGCTGCTTGGGAAGTGAACTAGTAGATGGAACATTCTCTCTCTGCCTGTGCCTCTCTTTCTCTGTAATTCTTTCAAATAAATAAATAAAGCTTAAAAAATTACAGTGAGGTTTCACCACATTCCAGTTAGAATACCTATCATCCAAAAATAAATAAGTAAATAGATAGATAAATAAATAAATAGATATTGGTGAGGATGAGGGATAAAAGGCACCCTAGTACACTTTTGCTATGACATAAAGTAGTACAACCATTTTTGGTGACAGTACCATAATTTCTCTGTAATCTGACAATATAGTCACCATATGACCCAGACAACCCACCCCTGGGATGTACCCACAAGATATAAAATTGGCATATGAAAGAGTGATCTGTACCCCCATGTTTATTGCAACACAATTCACAATAGCTAAGATGTGAAATCATCCCAGATGGCAATCAACTGATGACTTGATAAAGAAAATGTGATACACACACACACTATGGAATAGTACTCAGCCTGAAAATAATGAATTCCTGCCTTTTGTAATAAAACAAACGGACCTGGAAGCCATTATGATTAATAAAATAAGTCAGTCCCCCAAAATGACAAATATCCTATATTTCCCTGATTTGTAGTAACTATGATACAGAGTACAAAACTGTACATTATATGAATGAAATTGACATTTTGAGATTTAACTATTGTTTATAACCCTTGTCTATACTATTGAGGAATAGTGTGTTTTTTTTTTTTTTGTACTTACTACTTGTTGAATTGTTTGCTCAGTGGAAGGCTAAGTAACATAAACTGAAAGTATGTCAATGTAACTATGAAAAGAAAAAATAAGAAAAGAAGGCTGTAGAGAGGTTGGTAGCATGGGTAGGAGAGAGGCTAGGGCAGGATGTATCACAATTCTCCTAAATCTGTATATAAGAAACATCAAATTTGTTCACCTTATGTAAATAATTGAAAATAAAAATAATAAAAATGATCTCATTGATTTATAGATTCAAATGATTCCTTATAATACTCTAATAGTTATATTTAAAAATAAAATTAAAAAAAAAACCAGAAAATCCATATGGAATGACAAAGGATCCAAATGCCCAACATATTCTCAAAAATAATATTAATGATGGAAGTCTCACAATCCCTTAATTCAAAAGGAAAAGTAATCAAAAATTGTGGAAGTAGCATGAACACAGATGAAAAGATCAAAGTAATGGAATAGAGAAGCTAAGGGTGGGCATTTGGTCTCTCAGTAAAAATGCTGTTTAAGATGCCTGCATCCCTGCCAGTGCTGTGGCTCAATAGGCTAATCCTCTGCCTGCGACGCCAGCATACAGGGTTCTAGTCCCAGTTAGATCGCCAGATTCTGTCCTGATTGCTCCTCTTCCAGTCCAGCTCTCTGCTATGACCCGAGAATGCAGTGGAGGATGGCCCAAGTCCTTGGGCCCTGCACCCTCATGGGAGACCAGGAGGAAGCACCTGGCTCCTGGCTTTGGATCAGTGTGGTGCGCTGGCTGCAGCAGCGTGCCAGTCACAGCAGCCATTGCGGGGTGAACCAACGGAAAAAGGAAGACCTTTCTCTCTGTCTCTCTCTCACTGTCCACTCTGCCTGTCAAAAAACTTTTAAAAAAAAATAAAAAAAAGATGTCCACATCTCATACTACAGTATTTGGATTCAATTCTGGCTCCTGACTCACGTTTCCTGTCAATGTTAAATATGACAAGTCATGATGTGACAAATAATTGGGTCTCTGCTACTTACCTAGGAGGCTAGGATTATAAGTATGGCTTCTGGTTCTGGTTCCAGTTACAGTGTGCAGATCTGGACATTACAGACATCTGGCAAGTGAACCAGCAGTTAGGAGCTGTGTCCATCTCTGCCACTCAAATTAACATACTACTACTAATAATGATAAGCATTAATATATAATAAGCTATGTTAATAAATGAAAGTAAAGGTTAATTAATCTCATTAATCAAGAAAAAATTGACTGAATTCACCTTATCATTAAAACCATAAACAAACTATGAATTGAAGAGCATTTCCACAAGAAAGGCACATATAGGAAATCTATAGCAGACTTCAATAAATGGGAATAAGGCACAGATACTGTTAACACTTCTATTCATCAGTTGAGTAGAGGATTCTGCCAAAGAAATCACATAAAGAAAAAAGAAAAACTACAAGGGACAATTTATTGCCTCAGCAGTTTCTCTCCCAGCTATGCCACTAAAATATTCAAAATCCACATGCACACAATGGCTCACAGCAGCAATATTCATGAAAGCCAAATGCAAAAGCAACACAAATACTGAAGTATAAGAAAATATGTTATGAAGTACATCTTTCATAATGGTATGCTATTTGGCAATCAAAATTAATTATGAAATGACTACAGATCTAGTGAAATGCACAAGAAAAAAGAAATCAAAAGTAAAACCCCAAATACTGTAAGACTCTATGATTCCAATTTTAGGACACATCCAAAAAAGTTCATTCTCTGAAAAGAGACTTTAAATTAGTGCCTCTCTGTTGCTGATGGTGAATGAGGATTTATTGTGAATAATACTGATTATTTGGAATTAACAAAATGTGCTTATATTAGACTGTGGTAATCATTATGTAATTCCCAAAATTTTAGAAAGCATGGAATATTCACTTAAAACATGGGGCAGTTAGGTCTAGGCAGATAGCATCCTGAGTTTGGTCTTCACAGAATAAAGTGAAAATGAACAAATATGAGGGAGTTGGAGCTGGCACTGTGGCACAGCAGGTTAAAGCCCTGGCCTGAAGTGGCAGCATCCCCTATGGGCGCTGGTTCTAGTCCCAGCTGCTCTACTTCCTATCCAGCTCTCTGCTGTGGCCTGGGATAGCAGTAGAAGATGGCTCAAATCCTGTGCCTCTGCACCTGAGTGGGAGACCTGGAAGAAGCTCCTTGCTCCTGGTTTGAATTGGCACAGCCCCAGCTGTTGCAGCCATCTGGGGAATGAACCAGCAGATGGAAGGCCTCTCTCTCTCTCTCTCTCTCTGCCTCTCTATGTAGCTCTCTTTCAAATAAATAAAATAAATCTTAAAAAAAACAAATATGAAAGAGTTTCACATGCTCTGTAGAACGTGAAATTAAAACACCCTCAATTTGGTTAAAAATATATAAAACTATAATATGAGGGAACTTACAATTCATGGACAATGTTTTTGTGTGAAAGAACTACGCATATGATTCTAGAAATTCTTACACCTTTTAATTCCTCATTTATTGCTTGAGATTGTTCAATTGCTCTAATTCAAATTAATTCCACTTATGCTTGAGAAATATCTCATTTTTCTTATGTGAAACAATGTAAAAGATGCATTAATCACCAATTTAAGGAAATTTTTGATTCCTAACCAAACCATGTACCATGACAAAATATCAATTCAGTTATTTCCAGATTGTCTCTCTTAATAAACTGCTTGCAAACATCATAATTTTAGCTGTGATACTAATTTAAATATTTTAACACTCCTTAATTTTAAACACTGAGTGAGATGCTTTTTGATTTTTTTTTGTCTATAGTTATACATATATATAGGCTACAATGTGAAATTTTAATCACTGAAAACAGTGGCTACTGATCAAATCAGAGTAAGCAACATTCTCCCTTCTCTGGAATCGCACTTCATGATCAAGCCTTGGAACACTGTTGTTCTGTTTGCTTATAAAGTATAGAATACTTTACAGTGTACTACAGTCACCCCAGCATTCTATGTAAGACTAGAAATTAACAGCCATAATCTAACTCAGATTTGGTGTCAATTATCTAAATAGCTTTTACATACCACATTTCAAGACACACTACACGGTGGTTATAATCAAAATATTCTGGTACTTATACAAAAACAGATGTATAGACTAAGGGAACACAATAGGCATGCCAGAAGTCAATCCAAACATCTATAACCAACTTAAATTTGACAAAGGAACTAAAATCAATCCCTGGATCAAATACAGTCTCTTCAACAAATGCTGCTTAGAAAACTGGATTTCCACATGCAAAAGTATGAAGCAGGACCCTCATCTTGCACCTTATACAAAAATCCACTTAAAATGGATTAAAACCTAAATCTATGACCTGATAACATCAACTTATTAGAGAATATTGGGGAAACTCTGCAAGACATTGGCATAAACAAAGACTTCTTGAAAAAAAAAAAAAAACAGAGGCACAAGCAATCAAAGCAAAAATTCATAAGTGGGATTTCATCAAGTTGAAAAGTTCCTGTACTGCAAAAGAAACATCAGGAAACTGATGAGACAACTAACAGAATGGGAGAGATTATTTGCAAGCTATGCAATGGAAAAAGGATTAATAACTAGACTATATAAAGAGATCAAGAAACTTAACAACAACAAAACAAACAATCCAGTGAAGAAATGAGCAAAAGACTTACCCAGACATTTTCTAAAGAGGAAATGCAAATGGCCAACAGACACAGGAAAAAAAATGCTCAATCACTAATCATTAGAGAAATGCAAATCAAAACCACCAGGAGGTTTCACCTCACCCCTGTTAGAACGCCTTTCATACAGAAATCAACAAACAACAAATGCTGGCAAGGATGTGGGAAAAAAGGTACCCTAATCTGCTGTTGCTGGGAATGTAAACTGGCACAGCCACTATGAAAAACAGAATGAAGATACCTCAGAAATCTAAATATAGGTCTACCACATGACCCAGTTATTCTACTTCTTGGAAGGTACCCAAGGAAAATGAAACCATCATATGAAAGAATTATCTGCACACCCATGTTCATTGCAGCTCAATTCACAATAACTGATACATTGAATCATCCCAAATGCCCATCAACTGAAGACTGGGAAAATAAATTATGGGATATGTACACTATGGAATACTACATAGTGCTAAAAATGAAACCTAGTCATTTCCAACAAAATTGAAGAATCTGGAAAACATTATACTTAGTGTAATGAGCCAGTCCCCAAAAGACAAATATCACATATTCTCCCCAACCTGTGATAACTAGTAGAGCACCTAAAAGCTGATCTGTAGAAGTGAAATTGACACTTCGAGAAGCAGTGACTTGAACAGCTCTTGTCTTGATAGTGGAAGAGCATTTTTTATACTATTTTTTGAACTCTTGTATATAAAGTCAATTGAAAATAGATCTCAGTAAAAAGAGTGGAAATAAGAGAGGGAGAAGGAAGAGTAGTTTGGAAGTATGGGTGAGAGGATGGGTATGATGGGAAGGATCACCATATACTTAAAGTTGTAATTATGAAGTGTATGAAGTTTCTGGCTGTAAAGCTTTATAGCTCCGCATACATTCCTACAGTCTTACTTCTAAGGGTACAGGTTAAAAACTTTCCATGAGGTCCCATATCCCTTAAGCTGGGGGTAAAAATACCATCTTAAGTGCTAAAGTTATCATATGAATAGGATTGAGGTTCTGGTAATAATAATAGAAATTAAAAGAAGTGAATGCTCCAACATGGGAAGCATTCCACACAGCAGACTCACAAAATAACAATCACTTTAAATAGCACTATGACCTCAGAATCAGCCCTTAAGGTATTCTAGTCTGGCTGAAATACTCATGAGAGCATTTCAGGAATGGACAGCCAAGATATTGTGGCAATAAATGTCTTACATGAAGGAACTCGGTGGGTGAAACCTCAGAGGAAAGAAGTGGTCATCAAAGAATGAGGGAGGAGAGAACTTCCACTTTGTTTATGGCTTTGTCTAAATACTGATGGAGTTTGTGGGTTCAAAATGCTTCCATAGCCTAGGCAGCTCACGCCAAGAACTTTGGGTGATCACTGATGTCATACATAAGAGTGTTAATTGTTAAATTAACCAAAAGATTCATTGTGCATTAACTTACCATGCAGGAACTCTGTCCTCAAAGAGTTCTATTTTTTTTTTTTTTTTAGTATTCTCAAGATCATTTATTTTTCAAAATTGCTCTGTTGGTTTAAGTCCAATCAAAACCACAATCCACTTTCTTTTGTAGAAATGTTTTAGTTGGTTCTAAGAACCAGGTACAGACAAAGAAACTTCAGGGGGAAAAGATGGCATATTTATACCTCTTCACTTATATCTTTATGCCTGGAAATAAAGTTTCAATATTCAAGACAGGATGACTTATAAAATATATATAAATATCAGCACATTGATCAATGGATGCAATGCACATGCACTAAGTTGATTGTTTTATAATCATAGATAATGTACTGAAGAATTTTCAACAATTTTCTGTTGGAAAAAGTCATTGTCCATGTTAAACAAAAAGAAACATGGAATCTATGCCTGTACATACATAAAATAATTGATTATTCATAATACTAGAAATGAAACATGAAATTCTAGAACTTCAAAGAATATATTAGAAAACATATTTTTATCTTTTGGTTATTCACAGAATCCTTTTTTTAATAATAAAAATATAATTCTTTTTTCTTTGTTGTGTTAACTTTTCACATTTCTTCTTTCTCATTTTTATATAATGTCAATATATGTTAAATATGTATTATATATAAAATATATAATTTTGTATAATTATAATGAGAACAGATTTCATGTATTTCAAGATACAATTCTAAGAACACTTTTCCTCTCTCCCTTCCTCAATCCCCTTCCTTCCTTTGCTTACTTTTTCCCTTTACTTTTTGCAATAACATAATTTTCTTCATAATCACAAACTTGAAGTATCACTAACCATAATGTTCAACAGTTAAAAAGTAGAAAGACCACTGTTCCACAGGAATACAAAGACTATAAGCAATAATCAAATCATTAGATATCGGTTTCATTCTTATACATTTTTGTATTTTATATTAACTATCAAATATCAGAAAAAACGTGATACTTGTGTTTTTGGAACTGGTTTATTTCACTAAGCATATTGGTCTCCAGTTGCATCTATTTTGTTGAGAAAGGCAGGATTTCTTTCTTTTTTATGGCTGAGCACATTTTCTTCATCAATTGATGGACATCTGGGGTGTTTTCATAGGTTTGCTATTCTGAATTAAACTACTATAACATAGGAAAGATTACTATTTCATATGATAATTTCATTTCCATTGGGTAAATTACCAGGAGTAGAATAGCTGTTTCATATGGTAGGTCTATTTGCAGATTTCTGAAGAATCTCCAGACCTTTCTCTGAAGGGAGGAGAGAACCTCCACTTTGACTATGACCTTGTCTAAACAAGATAAGAGTTGGAGAACTCAGAGGGCTTCCATAGCCTTGGAAACTCATGACTGGAGCATAGGGAGATTACTGATGCCATAGGCAGGAGTGTCAATTGGTAAAGTCAACAACAGGAGTCACTGTGCACTTACTCCTCATGTAGGATCTCTGTCCTTAATGTGCTGTGCATTGAGATTTAATGCTATAACGAGTACTCAAACAATATATTTCACTTTGTGTTGCTATGTGGGTGCAAACTGTTGAAATCTTTACTTAATGCATACTAAACTGATCCTCTGTAAAAAAAAAAAAAAGAAGAAATTATCAACTCCCAACTTGACTCTCACTGGGATTAAACATGACAATAGGTCTGATCTGATTTCATCATCATTTAAAAAAAATCATCTATTATTTTTCACTTTATGTATCTGTGTGGGAGCAAACTGTTGAAATCCTTACTTAATGTATACTAAGCTGATCTTCTGTATATTAAGATAATCGAAAATGAATCTTGATGTGAATGGAAGGGGAGAGGGAGTGGGAAAGGGGAGGGTTGTGGGTGGGAGGGACGGTATCGGGGGGAAGCCATTGTAATCCATAAATCGTACTTTGGAAATTTATATTCATTAAATAAAAGTTAAAAAAAAAGAAAAGAAAAAAAAATTTTAATGAATAGTAAAAGCTGACTAGGCTGTAGAGGAAAAGAGTTCTATTATAAACATGTCAAAGTGCTCCCAAAAGGCATATCATTCTTGGGTGCTTCTTAAAAATTAAGGTTCTAACAAAAAAGTGAAATTAACTTGTAGATGCAATGATTTTGAACAGCCTTTGTCTTGACTGTTGAGGAACAGTTTTTTTATTGATGTCCAAATTGTTGAACTCTTTGATTACTATAGAGTTGGTTTTCTGTGTATAACGTTAGTCAATAATAGGTCTTCATGGTGAATGGAACTGGGGATGGGAAAGGGAGGAGGAGGAGTGAGAGAGTGGGTGTTAGGGCAGGTATGGTGGAAGAATAGCTATGTTACTTAACTTGTACTTATGAAATGCATAAAGTTTGCATTCCTCAAATAAAAGGTTTCATTGAGGGGGGTGAAATTAATTAGTCTTAAAAAAGAGACACTCAAAAACAAAGACAGAAAAAATACTTTCTTCAACTTGTCACTTCACAAATGCTTAAAAATTCAACAATGATTTAGATATAACACCAAACACAGGTGACAAAAATGAAAATAAGGAAATAGGACTGTAAAGAACAACAACAAAAAACTATATGCTAAAGGAAAAGATAAAAACAGAAAGCAAAGAAGGGGAGAAAATATTAGCAAACAGTATGATTAAAGAAAGAATACATAAGACATACAGAAATCAATAGAAAATATAATAAAAACTGATAAATGACCTAATCAGTTTGCACAAATGATCTGATCTGTTTTTCCAGTGAAGACACACAAACAGCTAATAGGGCTCAGTATGGATCATCAAGACTAAAATGGTTATCATCTCATATACGTAAAAATGGATATTATCAAAAAGTACAAAAAAAGGTAACAAGTATTGAACCAGGTGTGGAGAAATGGGAACATATAAATTGGTTGTAGGAATGTAAATTGGTACATCCACCATGAAAAACACTATGGAGATGCCTCTAAAAAATGGAACAAATGACAAAACAATCTCATTAATTTATGTGCATCCATAAGAAATAAAATCACTATCTCAAAGGTACACCTGCACATCCATGTTCATGGAAGCATTATTTACAAGAATAAAATATTGAAATAACCACATTGTCAGCAGATCAAAAGATAGAGCATGATACTCACAAAAAAAATAAATGCTACTCATTTGTGGAATCTAAGAGAGTCAATCATAAGCACAGAATATAACGAGGGTTGCGAAGGGCTAAGGGTGAAAGAAACTGGAAGATGCTAGTTGAATGACACATTTGCAGTTAGGAGATAAATTAACATTGAGTTGTATAATAGAGCACAGTAATGATATGAATACAGTATTAGATACAACAGGTTAACATCTGAAATATCTTTTAAAAACTATGTAAGGTGATAGATATGCTAGTTAATTATCCTAATCACTTCACAATATATATGTATAAGGGGACACTAAAAGGTTTCTGATAAAGGGCTTAAAATATAATGTGATTATTCCATAAGTTTGTAAAAGTCCCCCACATTGCAAAACATGTTGCAGGCCTTGAATGTATACTAATTTTGTCTGTCAATTATACTTAAATAATCTTTAAAAAATTACGCTATCAAACTAAAAATTAAAAAAAATTAACTTAGGAATCCGGGTTTATATCTTCGAGGTGGAAAGATAATCAAGGAACATAAACAGTTTTTAAAACAGTCAGAAACATGACCAGCTAAAATTTGTATTTTGAAAGTTCAGAGACAGATGACAGCCTGCCAATATAAGATGGCTCAGATAACATCCATATATCAATATACAGTGTCCTCCTGCCCTCCTATAACCTGTACAAAATCCTGAGTCAAATAAAACTTTGTTTTTAATTTACCTAGTCTAGGACACTGTTATTGTCAACAGAAAGCAGGGGCAAGATTCCGAAAGAGCTGTGCTGAGACCCTGCTTCTGACATAATCAGAAAACAAGGGGAACGAGGTCAGCCCTGAAAAAAGTAAGCGAGGACTCCATGAAGAACAACACCTCCCCTGCATGAACCCCACACACAGGGTCTGGGTTCTCCCTGGTGTCCATCGCGTGCTCACCACACAATCTGGGAGGCCGGGGGACGCCACCAACACTGGTTCTCAGAAACTGGTCCAGCCAACAACTGGCTGTGAGGAGACAGGACTCCAGGAGTCCCAGCTGCCAGCCCAGCCCCGACACCGCAGACCAGAGTGGGCCGAGGGAAGGGCCGTGCCAGCAGGGAGATGCGGCCCACAGATTCCCAGAGAGGACCCTGGGGAGGCCCACCTCAGACCAGCCTTCTCCACAACTTTCCCCAACTCCTCCTTCCCCACATCTGCATGCCAGGACTCTCACACTCACCATGACAGCTTCCGAGGGGAGCGCTGTCCTGACGCTGAGTTACACCGGAATTCAGTAAACACCAGAGGCCCCGCCCTGGACCTCTCTCTGCTGTGACGCTGGAAGACTATTATGGAGTCAAGATCTCACGTGATTACGTAGCATTCACGCCCCACGCCTGATTGGACAGCGTGGATATCCGTGAGCGTGCACAACGTTACCAAAGTCGCATCAATCAGCATCCTCCACAGTGCTGACAAACAACTTCAGATGTTGCAGGAAGGAATAATAAGAGGTGAGTCCTGTGTTCCATTCTGAAATTGTGTCCTGCCGCCAGGGGGGTTTTCACCTCCCTGGTCCACCACCTGCTGGCCCACTCCTGCCTCCAGGGTCTTTCCTGCGAGGATCCTACCTGGGCTCACAGCAACCTGCTTCAGATTAGTAACAATTTAAAGGCTGTTAGGCCAGCGCCTTGGCTCACTAGGCTAATCCTCCACCTTGCGGCGCTGGCACACCGGGTTCTGTCCCGGTGGCCCCTCTTCCAGGCCTGCTCTCTGCTGAGGCCCGGGAGTGCAGTGGAGGGTGGCCCAAGTGCTTGGGCCCTGCACCCACATGGGAGACCAGGAGAAGCACCTGGCTCCTGGCTTCGGATCAGCGCAGCGCACGGGCCACAGCGACCATTGCGGAGTGAACCAACGGCAAAGGAAGACCTTTCTCTCTGTCTCTCTCACTGTCCACTCTGCCTGTCAAAAAGAAAGAAGAAGAAGAAGAAGAAGAAAAAAAAAAAACAATTTAAAGGCTGTTTATTAGCTCCTGAGCATTTTTCATCGTATGTGTGACGCACTTTACAGTTGTTTTTATATTGCTTTAAAGAACGTTTAGAGACAGGTAATTTAATCCTTTTATTTCCATTTCTCTTGCAGATTTTTTCTAGTCTGCCTATTGTCCTTTAGTATTATTTTTATTTGTTTCATACTGATTCTTAGTAATGACTGGATTTTATGATCTTTCTAGTAATCTCATTTATCAGTTTTTTTAAAGATTTTCATCAATTATCTGTATATAAGCATAATCCGACGCATTCACATTGTATTACATAGGAATTGAGCTTTACAACTTGTTTGTTTTTTGCTGCTTATTTCCCTGACCACTCTTGCAGTAGAAAGTTGGAGAGAGAAAGTGCAGGCATTGTCTAAGTTTACTTCCAGGGAAAATACTTTCAATGATCCTGTATTAGCTGTGTAGTTTTTTATAGGTTCCTTGTGCTCTTGATCATATAAGGAGATCACTGACTTTTCTCTTGTTCTCCTAGCAGTTTTATTTTGTACTAGATGCTGAACTTTATCCAATGCTTTTCAACACATAATCTACATGATCGTGTGATTTCCCTTTACTGTTTACTTCCTGGATGCCTGGTCTGAAAATCGTAACCACTATTGCATTTTTCATTACTACTTGTTTGCTATGGATATGTTATGTTTTTATGAAGTGAGTTCATTTATTATATTGATATGTTGTTTAAGATACTTGTAGCTGTGTTTATTGAAGGGGTACTTTAAAAAAAGTAAGTTCTGGTCCATTTGCATCATCTTTAATGTAATGTTGGTTTTCCAAAAGAAATTTAAAAAATTTTTCTCTTCTTATTTCCACTTTGAGTATGTATGGGAAATGTAGATTTGCATTTTCCTCTTTCAAACTCTGAGGTATTCTTTAAATCTGTATCTTAAATCTAGATTTGTGAGACTTTTTTCATTATTGATTTGTTGGAATTTTTAAAATGTGATTCAACTTACTTGGTTTATATGAGTTTTTTCTAATTTGTATTTTTGTTTTGGAAACTGATTTTCAAAATACAATGAATTTTGAACTCTGTAGTCATATTTTTACCCCTAAAGCTTTAACTGCTTTCTCCTTATATCTTGGAAAAGGCTTATAATCTCTAGAAAATAATGATCTTGTTTAACTTATGGAGACAGTTGTTTGTGTTACTGTTCCATTTGTTTCCTTAAATGCTTTTTTAATGGTTTGTTAACATTGTTAACATTTTTATTAAAAAAATTATATCCTTGTTTTTTGTGCTACTTTATATGGTATTTCATAGATATCTGTCATTATCTTTTTCTCTTGCTTTTATTAAATATTCTCTCAATATTTTTGATTCTTGACAAAGAAGATGTAATCTTTGATTTTCAGTGTTTTATTTTAACATCATAATTTAAAGCTGTACATTATCTCCAGGCACTGATTTATCTGCATTCTCTTTATTCTCTCTTGTGTTTCCAAACCCAGTATATGCAGGCCCTGTCTGTCTATCAGTGTTTCGACCCCCATGGGCCTGCAGCCATCACAGGCTAAATGTGTCTCAATGTCTGCAACCATATGTTCTGATTGGTAACAGATTCATTGCACTCCTTTTCTTTACTGTTGTATGCCTAGTAATCTCAGCACATCAACTACCATTTCCATGTCTGGAAAAGAACTATGAGCCCTCAAAACCTATCACATCCTCATAGAGCCATGTCTCTCCTGATTTCTTTTAGAGAAACAACTAAAATTTCCCAGACATCTAAGGTAGACATTCCCTTATTTACTACTGACAACATCTGAATCATCTGATCTGTACTCATCATCAGTTTTTATTTTTTTCTTTATGGGGATGTTATTTAATTGCCAAATTTTATTGATGCTAATGAGATTCATATAACTGATTTTTCTATTTACTGGAGTGTCCTGAATGGCAAAACTCCACCCTCACAGAGCATATATGAAGATTGTTTTACAAATTATATATGTAAAAATAGTTAAGTTTTTAAAGTGCTCTGGAGAAAAAAAATAATTGATAGGTCCTACTGTAGAGGACAAAGATTACTTCAGCACTAACACTTTGAAAAACTCAACTATGGGCAATTATTTGAGTTTAACACATAATGACAGGGGCTGGCACTATGACATAACAGGTACAGCCACTTCCTGCTGTGCTGGCATCTCATAAGGGCATCAGTTCGAGTCCCAGCTGTTCCACTTCTGATCCAGCTCTCTTCTATGGCCTGAAAAATCTGTAGAAGATGGCCCAAGTCTTGGGGCCCCTGCACCTACATGGGAGACCTGGAAGAAGCTCCTGGACCTGGCTTTGATCTGTGCAGCAATGGCCATTGTGGCTATCTGGGGAGTGAGGCAGCAGATGGAAGACCTCTTTCTCTATTTCTGCCTCTCCTTCTCTCTTTGTGTAACCCTGACTTTCAAACAAATAAATAAATATTTTATAAAACATAATGACAGAGAGTAACTTTCAGTACGAAAGGTAGAAAGATTGCCTTTAAGTTGAAGCAAAAACATATTTAATGATCTTTATGAGGGAAAGAAAAATATGGAAGTATTGACCTGGAAGCTAAAGACAAAAGTGAATTCCTGTGATTATAGTCAATGCAAAGTAATTTAATCTTCAAAATTACTGAGAAAATAGATTGAAAATGTTCTACCTCTGAAAAATGTGCAAGTTTATATGTATGATAATTCTCTTTATTAAGCCATTACACAATACATACATATTTCAAAACAATATGTATAATGATACTGTAAAATTTCACATAAAGTGGAATTAAATGATTTATATTAAGAAAAATAAAATAGATTTATAGATAGGTATAATGCAAATTTTCAATGTGTTTTTTAAGATCCTTTATATGAATGGATTACAAATTTTCTTGCACAAAAGTACACTTGTCTTTGAATTTCATCCTCCTCAAATATTTTGAAATACTCATTGTATGTAATATGTGACTATATACTGTATATATTTTAGCTTTTATTAAGATCACTAGCCATCAGGGAAATGCAAATCAAAACCACAATGAGGTTTCACCTCACCCCAGTCAGAATGGCTCACATTCAGAAATCTACCAACAATAGATGCTGGCGAGGATGTGGGGAAAAAGGGACACTAACCCACTGTTGGTGAGAATGCAAACTTGTTAAGCCACTATGGAAGTAAATCAGGATATTCCTCAGAAACCTGAATATAACCCTACCATTCAACCCAGCCATCCCACTCCTTGGAATTTACCCAAAGGAAATGAAATTGGCAAACAAAAAAGCTGTCTGCACCTCAATGTTTATTGCTGCTCAATTCACAATAGCTAAGACCTGGAACCAACCCAAATGCCCCTCAACAGTAGACTGGATAAAGAAATTATGGGACATGTACTCTATGGAATACTATACAGCAGTCAAAAACAATGAAACCCGGTCATTTGCAACAAGATGGAGGAATCTTCAACATGGGAAGTGAGATACACAGCTGACTCATAGAATGGCAGATGTCCTAAACAGCACTCTGGCCTCAGAATCAGCCCTTAAGGCATGTGGATCTGACTGAAAAGACCATAAGAGTATTTCAGGCATGAAAAGCCAAGACACTCTGTCAAAAAAAAAAAAATGACCTAAATGAAAGATCTCCGTGAGTGAGATCCCAGTGGAAAGAACAGGTCATCAAAGAAGGAGGTACCTTTCTCTGAAGGGAGGAGAAAACTTCCACTCTGACTACGACCTTGTTGAAATCTGATCAGAGTCGGTGAACTCAAAAGGCTTCCATAGCCTTGGCAACTCATGACAAGAGCCTAGGGAGATTACTGGTGCCATACACAAGAGTGTCAACTTGTTAAGTCAACAACAGGAGACACTGTGCACTTACTCCTCATGTAGGATCTCTGTCCTTAATGTGCTGTACATTGTGAATTAATGCTATAACTAGTACTCAAACAGTATTTTTCACTTTGTGTTGCTATGTGGGTGCAAACTGTTGAAATCTTAATATATGGTAAACTGATCTGTATATAAAGAGAATTGAAAATGAATCTTGTGGAGAGGGAGCAGGAAAGGGGAGGGTTGTGGGTGGGAGGGAAGTTAAGGGGGAGGGAAGCCATTGTACTCCATAAGCTGTACTTTGGAAATTTATATTCATTAAATAAAAGTTAAAAAAAAAGTTCCCAGCTGGGCACCTTCTGGATCAGTTTGTTAAGATGCTTGTTTGGGAAGAAATGAATGTTGATCATAAGACAGCCTGTGCTGGCCTGAGGGGGGCTCATAAATCCCCAGAGGCAGTTAAAATGAAGGTTGAGTCTTCAGGTGTGGAGGCAACCCCTAAAGGCCTAGCACTGCCTCAACCCACCGAGCCTCCAATTCTGCCCAAGTGGCCACCCCTTTATGGTTATTCCCCTCTCTTAGATTCCCTGTCACCATCTTGTAAACAGTGTGCTTACCCAACCCCGTGGCCAGTCCTGCTAGGCCCTGGTGTGCACAGTCTTCCCTGTAAATGGGTGACCATGGCCTTTCTCTGCACTCTCTTCCAGTCAACATGGCCTGACGCACCCATGCAGGCATGGCCAGATATCTCTAGGGAGAGTACTCCCTAGGGCTGTTTTTTTTCTCTCCATTGACAACCCTAATCTCTCCTCACTGGGAGGGAAAGTGCCTCTGGCTACTACTGGCCTTACCTAAACCTCTGCCTTCCACATGTGTGGCCCCAACTTCACTATCTCAGCTCACTATACATCCCCCTCCTGCCTAGGAATTCAGACTTTATCTTAGAACCAGGCCTGGTCCAAAGTCTACTCTCCTTGTCTTAATGGCTGTCTCCATGATTTCCAATTGGTCTTTTGTCCCTCTCTTGTTCAGTTTTACCATAAGAATAGCAAGGGTGTGGTAATCCCATCCTTGGGCTCCCTGCTTATTGAGAAACAAATTAGGTATCCCAACTTTCTGATGGCTCTTTTGTTTTATCTTGAGCAAGGCAGACAGGAAAATCAAGAGTGGGAACTGTGACAGCTGCCTAAACCTTTGTTTCAAAAGCAGCCCCACATGGCTGATAGACTATGATGTCATGGGGCCTGAGATATTCTTTAAAAAAAAAAAAAGAGGGAGGGCAACTAATTTTTCTTTGAATCTAGGATGTTCACTAGCCTTAAAAATATTGCTTTGTGACTTGCTGAACTTATTTTGCAATTTATTTTAACAGGTTTCTGGGTAATCAATGCTCAATGAAACAACAATGGGTAATTAGTACTTGTGTTAGATAAATGCAATTTTAATTTTGACAGATGATATTATATCAGCACGCTAAGTCATTTAGGTGTAACTGCTAATTTAAATTGCATAAAGGCAGATGAGATAAATGCATCCAAATGTAAACTTTTATATACTCAGCATGTTATGAAAATAGTTCAACACTCTTTAAAATAACTCAGGTCAAAATTTGTGTTACCTTATTTAAAAATGTTATGTTAATTTGGAGATTCTTAGCAAGTTATTTCAAAATGTAAATCAAGGATATTGGCAGATGGAAAACATCACAAGTATACTAATCTATTTCTCTTTGACATAAACTTAAAATCTGATCCTCTGTTAAAGTAATGTTAATCTATTATGTTCTCTCCATTCCTCTTTGACATAGAATTAAAATTTGATTCTCTGTTAAAGCAATGAGTTAAAGTAATATATTATGTTGTCTTAATGCCTGTTAAATTCTAATTGTTTGAAAACAGCTGAGTTTTTATTAAGAGCTATGGCTTATTTAAATATGTGCTTATTTCCAAACATTTAAATAATCACCTTGTAACAATGATCAAGCTTGGTCTATATTATGTCTATTTGCCTGTTTTTAACATTTAAGTGATTACCTTAAATCTAATCAGATCTAGCCCACAGCCTTGGTTAAATTTTTGGCTAAGCGGTTTGACTGTCTAACAGTTTTAAATTCTAAAATGAGTCTTCCAACTTTGGGGCTTCCCATAGGATCCCTGGAATACTCAAAGGATGAGACTCTAAATGTGTTAAAGTACAACTGTTTGAGTCAATTCAGATTATGCAAAGTGTATTAAAATGCTGTAAATGATGTCAGACCTATGTTGTACTCATGTTTTTGCTTTCCAGATAAAGTGGTCTTATGTAAATGAGAAAATGGAAAAACCCACTAAAGGGATGCTGGCAAGGACCAGACCCACTGATAAGGGCTGGTAGTGGATTTGGTTGTGTCTTCCCTCAGGGGAATTCCAATCCCTTATGGGTACGTGTGAGAAAACTTAAATACCCCCCCTTTGCCAAAGAATGTCACCCAGGAGGACACCCTCCTGAGGAGTGATTTTTCTTTTATAGGGATAAAAAGACCATATTGAACTCCCTGCCTTATTGTGACTGTGTCGCTCCCCGTCTTCGTGGAGGAACAACACAGGACCCTGCGCTGTTCTTTCGTCTGCTCGGCCCTCCCCGGGTTTGCTGCTGGTTCTTCCCGGGTTGGCTACCATCCCTTCCACCTCCGTGGAAGGGCAGTTCCCCTTAGCCACTTTCCCCACTTCCGCGGGGGAGCGGCACACCACCGGCCGGCTCTCTCGGGGGCTGCACAGGTGTTCCTTCAGATAGATGTTCCTCTTAGATGTTCCTGGTGCATGTTGTCTCTCTCCTCCTTTATAGTCCTCTTCCACCAATCCCAACTCTCCTACCCACATGCCGAGTACGCTGCTCTCCTCCAATCAGGAGCAAGATCAGCTCCTGCAGCTCAGTCAATCAAATTGGCGAGAGGCAGCTGCGTAGAAGCTGCTACTCCCTTCTCAGCACCATATTGTGGGAGAGCAGATGCATAGAATAAGTCTTAATTCCAGTAACTTAGTCTAGTCCGAGTTACTCCCCACAGACTGGATCATCATGGTACATCAGGAGTGCTGCTTTTATGCTAATTGTTCCAGCATCATCAGGGAAAAGATCAAGACCCTCCAAGAAGAACTTGAAGCTCTAGTTACCTGTGATCTGGCCTTTGGGGATGGCTTCCTTATCTCCTCCCCCTTGTGGACCCTTTGTCTCCATTGTCCTTGTAAATTTGTCTAAGATTGCATTGCTGTGGTCCAGTTAATGGTGGTCAGACAACAATATGCTGCTCTTTAAGTGCCAGATTGGGAACTCTATACATCTGCCCACGGCCACTGCCAAGATGTAGAGATATAATACATCATACACTGAGTTGCTGAGGTGGTAGCCAATGACAGGTAAGATCCTCGGGACAGCCCTTAACAGCTGGAGTATAGTCAAAGGCAGGTAAGGTCCCCAGAGGGGGACAACCTAAGACAGACATGCTCCCTAAAGGGCTGATCCCAGTCAGAGGGGACAACCTAAGACAGGCACACTCTCTGCTCAGTTCCTCTTTTTCTCTCTTTTATATAAAACAAAAAAGGGAATCTGTGGAGAAATTAGTTCCAGGAGGCAATTCAAAGACGGCACCTGCAGGGAAATTAGCACCAAAGGGGAAACCTGTTGAAATGGACAATATGAGAAACAGTGACTTGATCAGCCCTTGTCCTGACTGTTGTTGTACAATGTAATTCTTTATCCCTATTAGTATCTTTTGTTCTAGTACTATTGGTTGAACTCTGTAATTAACACACAATTATTCTTAGGTGTTTAAATTTAACTGAAAACTAATCTCCGTTAAATATAAGAGTGTGAATAAGAGAGGGAGGAGATGTACAATTTGGGACATGCTCAAGCTGACTTGCCCCAAATGGTGGAGTTAGAAACGTGCCAGGGGATTCCGATACAGTCCCATCAGTGGCATGTACCAATGCCATCTCACTAGTCCAAGTGATCAATTTCAGTTCACAATTGATCACACTGATAGGTAGGTCTAAGAATCAAAGAGATCACACAAATAAGACTAGTGTCTGCTAGTACTAACTGATAGAATCAAAAGGGAGAGAACGATCCAACATGGGAAGCGATTTACACAGCAGACTCATAGAATGGTGGATGTCCTAAACAGCACTCTGGCCTCAGAATCAGCCCTTTAAGGCATTCTGATCTGGCCAAAGAGCCCATAAGAGTATTTTAGGCATGGAAAGCCAAGACACTCTGGGGAAAAAAAAAGAACACCTAAATGAAAGATCTCCGTGAGTGAGATCCCAGTGGAAAGAACGGGGCCATCAAATAAGGAGGTACCTTTCTCAGAAGGAAGGAGAGAACTTTCACTTTGGTTATGACCCTGTCAGAATAAGATCAAAGTTAGCAATCCCAAAAGGCTTCCATAGCCTTGGCAACTCATGACTAGAGCCTAGGGAGATTACTGACGCCATAAACAAGAGTGTCAAATTGTTAAGTCAACAACAGGAGTCACTGTGTACTTACTCCTCATGTGGGATCTGTCCTTAATGTGTTGTCCAATGTGAAGTAATGCTATAACTAGTACTGAAATAGTATTTTACACTTTAGGTTCTGTGTGGGTGCAAACTGATGAAATCTTTACTTAATATATGCTAAACTGATCTTCTGTATATAAAGATAATTGAAAATGAATTTTGATGTGCATGGAATGGGAGAGAGAGCGGAAGATGCAAGAGGTGCAAGTGGGAGGGAAGTTATGGTTGGGGGAAAGCCATTGTAATCCATAAACTGTACTTTAGAAATTTGTATTTACTAAATAAAAGTCAAAAAAAATCAAAAATTCAACAAATAAGTGTATTTCTTATCATAAATTATCTCCTATAATAGTTCCTCAATAATCTTGTAGCCCAAGAGAAAGAAATAGCTTACTTTATTTTTTATTTAATTTCAATTGAAATTAAGTATTCTAATATTTAGTAACTAATCCATTAGCCTTCCATTTCATTACATGTGTTTATCTAATATGCATAGCATTGTGAGAAAGTGGCCTGCTGCTTCTGCAATGATTGACCTCCCTTTCAGATAGATTTATAACATTATATAACTTCAAATATTGTTAGCAAAATCTTAAATATAGCACATTTATATGATTTAGTATTATAATGGCAAATAAACTAAATGTTAACTAAAATTACAACCTACTGTGTTACAAATCACCTCATGCTCAGGAAAAAAAATCAATTCTAAGATAACATATATGTTTACAATTTCAGGGATACTGAAATATGACCTACAAGTGATGTAAAAAATAACTTGCTAATTGTTATACATGGAAGATAGGATGAGACAAATTGATGTTTGACATTGTCAACTACTTTAAGGATGGATATACTCAAGAGGTTATCATCTCTTTTACATTGGCAAAAGCACTTTTTGTTGCAGTTAATTTTGAATCCTCAACAGCTGGGACACTAACCCACTGTTGGTGGGAATGCAAACTGGCTAAGCCACTATGGAAGTCAGTCTGGAGATTCCTCAGAAACCTGAAGATAACCCTACCATTCAACCCAGCCATCCCACTCCTTGGAATTTACCCAAAGGAAATGAAATTGGCAAACAAAAATGCTGTCTGCACCTTAATGTTTATTGCTGCTCAATTCACAATAGCTAAGACTTGGAATCAACCTAAAGTAGACTGGATAAAAAATTATGGGATATGTACTCTATAGAATTAATGTCCATGACCACATATAATAAGAGCTATATTCATCCAGGTATCAGTTTTATTTATGTGAAGACATATATCTGTATCTGAATATATTTTGATCATTAAATATTAAACTACTATCTATACTAATAAACAGTCTATTATCTATACTAATAAAATGTTAGTCTGTAAAGAAAATGTTTTCTCTAAAAGTTGAACATTTGGGAACAACTGTGAATATGAGTGTCAAAACTGTCAAACCAGATATGTAATATTCAAATAAAATATTTTGAAAAAGTATAAAATGTAGAATATATGCAAATTACTCATTAATCACTTTCAAGTATTTTCTATTTAAATATTTCAAAATGAAACCATATCATATCTGATTTGAAATTTTGTTGAGTCAACCAAATTCTAGTTTAGTTTACTGCATGGTACTATAACTTGCTTTCAGATAAGAGACTACACAAATGCAAGCTTAAATATGCCAGTTATATATAAACAGTAAGCCTGTATAGAGAGTTCATGTCTAAAATTATATTTTTAACTTTTATTTAATGAACATAAATTTCCAAAGTACAGCTTATGGAGTACAATGGCTTCCCTCCCCCTTAACTTCCCTCCCACCCACAACCCTCCCCTTTCCTGCTCCCTCTCCCCTTCCATTCACATCAAGATTCATTTTCAATTCTCTTTATATACAGAAGATCAGTTTAGCATATATTAAGTAAAGATTTCAACAGTTTGCACCCACATAGCAACACAAAGTGAAAAAATACTGTTTGAGTACTAGTTATAACATTAATTCACAATGTACAGCATATTAAGGACAGAGATCTTACATGAGGAGTAAGTGCACAGTGACTCCTGTTGTTGACTGAACAAATTGACACTCTTGTTTATGGCATCAGTAATCACCCTAGGCTCTTGTCATGAGTTGCCAAGGCTATGGAAGCCTTTTGAGTTCACCGACTCTGATCAGATTTCAACAAGGTCGTAGTCAGAGTGGAAGTTTTCTCCTCCCTTCAGAGAAAGGTACCTCCTTCTTTGATGACCTGTTCTTTCCACTGGGATCTCACTCACAGAGATCTTTCATTTAGGTCATTTTTTTTTTTTTGACAGAGTGTCTTGGCTTTTCATGCCTGAAATACTCTCATGGGCTTTTCAGCCAGATCCACATGCCTCAAGGGCTGATTCTAAGAGGGATAACCTATTAAGTTGTTCATCAACAGTCAGGGCAAGGGTTGATCAAGTCACCATTTCTCATAGTGTTCATTTCATTTTAACAGGTTTCCTTTTTGTGCTCGGTTAGTTGTCACTGATCAGGGAGAACATATGATATTTGTCCCTTTAGGACTGGCTTATTTCACTCAGCATAATGTTTTCCACATTCCTCCATTTTGTTGCAAATGACCAGATTTCATTGTTTTTGACTGCTGTATAGCATTCTATAGAGTACATATCCCATAATTTTTTATCCAGTCTACTTTAGGTTGATTCCAAGTCTTAGCTATTGTGAATTGAGCAGCAATAAACATTAAGGTGCAGACAGCTTTTTTGTTTGCCAATTTAATTTCCTTTGGGTAAATTCCAAGGAGTGGGATGGCTGGGTTGAATGGTAGGGTTATCTTCAGGTTTCTGAGGAATCTCCAGACTGACTTCCATAGTGGCTTGACCAGTTTGCATTCCCACCAACAGTGGGTTAGTGTCCCATCTGTTGTTGGTAGATTTCTGAATGTAAGCCCTTCTAACCGGGGTGTGGTGGAAACTCATTGTAGTTTTGAGTTGTATTTTCCTGATTGCTAGTGACCTTGAACATTTTTTCATGTGTCTGTTGGCCATTTGGATTTCCTCTTTTGAAAAATGTCCATTGAGGTCCTTGGCCCATCTCTTAAGTGGGTTGTTTGTTGTGTTGTTGTGGAGTTTCTTGATCTCTTTGTAGATTCTGGTTATTAATCTTTTTTCTGTAGCATAGCTTGCAAATATTTTCCCATTCTGTCAGTTTTCTCTTCACTCTCCTGACTGTTTCTTTTGAAGTACAGAAACTTCTCAATTTGATGCAATCCCAAATGTTAATTTTGGCTTTGACTGCCTGCACTTCCAGGGTATTTTCCAGGAAGTCTTTGTCAGTGCCAATATCTTGCACAAAAATCCACTGAATGTAGATTAAAGATCTAAATCTACAACCCAACACCATCAAATTATTAGAGAACATTCCTGAAACCCTAAAATTATTTTTAAAGTATATAAGTGTATAATGTAGAAAACTACATGTAAATCAATGATTATTATGCTATAGCCAATAATTATGATTTGTTTAATTCTTTGAATTGAAAGAATAAAATATAAAATGAACAAAAAACATAGATCATACTTAACCACATGAAAAATAGAGTAAATCTTCATTTAGCGAATCTTTACTTACAGATGAACACCAAAGGACAAAACTCCTGAATTTGCACCCATTCAGCTTTTTCCACTTGACAGGTACAGAGTGCAGAGCAGAAAAGTGACATTCAGGTATTTTCTGAACAAGAGAAACATTATTAAAATCATATTTTTCATAAAAAAATGCATACTAGTGGCCAGCTTTTCCACTGATAGACCACAAGTAATCTTACTATGGTAGCGCAGCTAATTGGCCCCTTGCATCAACTTGCAGCAACCAAAGACAGAGTAATGTCCATTGGATAAAGAGCAAAGACCAGATAAAGAGCAGTTACACACTTTTCTCCATTAGGATCTAGAAATTAGTTTTCAACACACAAAAATAAATATCTCTTTCAAGAACCTAATTTACCTTTTACACATAGTAATGAATGATTTCTTTCTCAGTTGCCCACCATTTATCACCGTAGTGTAAAGTTTTTCTCATCCCCATTTCTGGCTCTTCCCTTGCATTGCCCATTTTGTATTGATACATTTTATTCTTCTTAAAGATTACCTTAAAACTTTCAATTTCAAAATTCCCGAATCTGGCTCTCTCTCTCCTTTATAATTGATTAGATGTTGAGTGGTTTGGTGGCTAATTTCTCAACTGCCTAATTTCATATGTGCCTTCCATTTTACTCCTAACTATTGGTAATTTGCATTATGCTTAATTTATCCTGTGAAAAATAACACACACATGCACACACATGCACACACACACACAACATTGAAGGTAAGGTTAAATGGCTAAAATAAGTTGCCTTGTCAACACTGCAACTTTTTGTTCATATAGGTTTTATATAAAATAGTCATCTTATTGTTTTAAAAGGGAAATTTATGTATTTCGGTACATAAATCTTGAAAAGTGGAAGAATAATTCTCAATTGATAAAAAACATTCAGGCCAAAGGTATAAGCAAGCCCATCCTCAATTAATATGGCAATTTGATAATCCTTAGCAGCTGCCACTTGGGAACAATTATGACTGTTCACATCAAAATTCAAATATAATATTATATGTGAACCAGAATTGAATGATTGTCAAATGCCCATCCAATTTTCTCAACTGAATCTACAGAGTAATCCGCCTCTTGCCCAGTGAATTTTAATTTTACATTGTATTTATAAACTTTTATTCATAGTAAGGCTGTTCATTTTAAATAATGATTTAATTAATTGATGAGATCCCATGAGACAGAGAGAGTCCTCACATCCCTTAGGTCTCTCCCCAGATTTCTATAACAGCTTCAGGCTAGGGCCAACTGAAATGCTGAATCAAGGTGGCATGAACCAAACCATATGAATCTCCAAGACTTTCTCGCAGGGTTGCATGACAAGGAAGCTGGACTCACAGGCTGAATCCAGTCTGAAACTCAGATACTCTGACATGGGATGTGGGCATTGTTGCTCCCCCTCTTCATGGAGGAATGACACTAAACCCTGCCTAGGCTTCATATCTGAGTCATGGCACCATTATGTCGCTCCCCCCTTCATGCCTTCATGGAGGAATGACACAGGACCCTGCACTGTTCTTTTGTCTGCTTGGCCCTCCCCAGGTTTGCTGCTGGTTCTTCCCGGGTTGGCTGCCGTCCCTCCACCTCCGTGGAGGGGCGGGCCCCCTGCCACTTTCCCCACTTCCGCAGGGGAGTGGCACACCACCGGCTGGCTCTCTTGGGGGCTGCACAGGTGTTCCTTCAGATAGATGTTCCTGGTGCATGTTGTCTCTCTCCTCCTTTATAGTCCTCTTCCACCAATCCCAACTCTGCTACCCACACACCGAGTACGCTGCTCTCCTCCAATCAGAATCAGCTCCTGCTGCTTATTGGTTGAACTGGAGGCAGCTGCGTAGAAGCTGTTTCCTCCTCTCCCAGCGCCATATTGTGGGAGAGCAGATGCATAGAATAAGTCTTAATTCCAGTAACAGTCTAGTCCGAGTTGCTCCCAGTTGCTCCCCACAGGGCATCTTAACTGCTAAGACAAAATCTGCCCCAATATAGACCAATCATTCTGTTTTTCTCCTATATTTTTACCTTATTATGTAGAGGGAATGAGCACCCTTTAACTATATGTGTATAATTTTTGTCAGTATTAGTTTTAATAAAGTCTGTACTTTATCAATGGTATAAATAACTACAAATTGAAATATTTGAATTAACTTGATTGATTGGCTGTATTTATTGTCATTACTTATAAAAACAAATATCAAAATAGGCAATGTAGGGAATATTAAACAAAAATTCTAATATACAAGAAACCATGATATATCATATATCAGATATGAAAATTTACCATAAATAATTTAAGTATACTGTAATATGATGGTATCAGGTTACAGATTTACATCCTTGATTTATAGTGAATTAATTTTTGTATAAGATGTAAAAGAAAAGTCTTGATTTTAAGGGATTCTTAAACAGCAAAACAAAGCTGGAGGCATCACCACATCAGATTTCAAGAACACCACATGGCTGTTATAATCAAAACAGCCTACTACTAGCACAGCACAAAAATATACATGAAGACCAATTAAACAGAATAGAAATCCCAAAAATTAGTACATGCATCCATAATGAATTTTTGATGAATGAGCTAAAATCACTGTCTGTAGAAAGGACATCCTTCTCAACAAAAAAGGTTGGGAAAATTGGATATTTTCACACCGATAATGAAACAAGGTCTTTCTTTGCTATTTGGGATCATTCATGTTTCCATATCAATTTTAACATTGCTTTTATCTAGATCTGAGGAGGATGGTATTTTGATTGGAATAACTTTGATCGCTTTTCATAGTATGGACATTGTGATTATATTGATTTTTCCAAACCACAAAAATGTACTACTTTTTGTGTGTTTTACTCAATTTATTTACTTAATGTTTTGTAAATTTTATTTTAAATATCATTCACATCCTTCGTCAACTTATTTTAAGACATTGAAGAGTTTCAGTTAGTGTTATTTCTAAGCCACGGCATTGTTTGTATATACAAATACTATTTGTTTGTGTTGATTTTTATAAGTTGCAACTTTGACAAACTCTCTTGTGAGTTCCAAGACTTTCTTAATGAAGTCTTTTGGTTCCCATAAATATAAGATGATGTCATCTGCAAACAGATAATTTGAGTTTCTTCTTTCTAATTTGTACCATTTTAAATTTCTTTTTCTTGCCGAATGACTCTTGATAAATCTTTGAGAACTGTATTGAATAGCAATGATGAAAGTGTGCTTATTTCTACTTCAACATCTTAGTGTAAACGCTTCCCAATTTTTCCTTATTCAATATGATGCTGCCTGTGAGTTTTTCACATATTGACTTGATTATGTCTTTCTATACTGATTTTGCTTAATGTTTTTATCATGACAGAATGTTTTCTCTGTATTTATTGAGATAATCTTTTGGATTTCACTCATCAATTTGTTAATGTTATGTATAACGTTTATTAGTTGCATATGGTGCACCATCTCTGCATTCCTGAGATAAATCCCACCGGGTCTTGGTGTAATCTTTTTGGTGTGTTATTGGATTTCTTTAGCTAGTACCTTGTTTAGGATCCTTGCATCAATGTTCTTCGGGAATATCAGTTTGTAGTTCTCTTTGTTTTATCTTTTTTAGGGATTTAGTATAAAGGTGATACTGGCTTCGTAAAAGGGGTTAAACATAAATCACACGCTTTCAACTATTTTGAATAGTTCTAGAAACATTGAAATTGTTTAATTAAAAGTTTATTAGAATTCAGCTACGAAGCCATTAAATCTTTCACTTTTTTGGGGGGAATGTCTTTATTAGTGGTTCAATTTCCATCTTGGCTATTGGTCTATTTAGAATTTCAATGTCATCATACTCAATTTTGGGATAGCTTATGTGTCCATAAATCTATCCATTTCTTATATATTTTCTGATTTGTTGGCATAAATCTAAATAAAATAATTTCTAATGATTCTTTTCACTTCAGTGGCATTAGTTGTAACATCTGCCTTTCCATCTCTGATTTTATTAATTTGGGTCTTCTCTTTTTTGGTGATTTAGGCTAACTGTTAATCAACTTTACTGTTGTTTTAAAAAGTCAGCTCTTCATTTCACTGCTCTTTTGTATCTTTTTTGACTTCAATTTTATATATTTCTTCTCTAATTTTTATTATTTCTTAATATGGGTTTGGTTTATTCTTGTTCATCTAGGTCTTGGAGATGTATTGCCAATTTCATGATGTAGGCACTAGTTGCTATTTAATCTTTCTTCATAACATGGTTTTTGCCATATCCCATAAACGTTGATATGATGTGCTGACATCTTTGTTTAGTTCATGGAATTTTTTTATTTCCTTTTGAGTTCTATGATACAATGTTCAGTTAGAACCATGTTGTTCAGACTCCATGTTTTTGTATATTTTCTAGAATTTTTGTGTTATTAATTGTTGCAGTTGATTTCTCAACAATGTTGCAGTGGATTCGTTTCTGAGAGGAGTGTGGTGGGGGCAAGAGGTGTGGAGTCACCACACAGACTCCAGGAGTCAGGTGAAAGCAGGCCTGAGGCAAGCAGCCTGCAAACTAGTTTATTTGAGTTAGTACAACAGCTTATATAGCAAAGACCAGCCAATCTAGTCAAGGGGCAGTCTATGCCCCAACCAATCACAGCCTGTTGCCAGGCAGTTTCCAAAGCCATCCAATCACAGCCTGTTGCCAGTCAGGCTCTTGTCACCAGGTAGTTTCTGAAACCATCCAATCATGGCCTGCCATCAGTCAGGCCCTGTTGTCATGTGGTTTCCTCTGTTGTCATGTGGTTTCCAAAGCCATCCAATCATGGCCTGTTGCCAGGCAGTTTCTGTTGTCAGTGGCCATCTTGGCATGACCTTTTCACCTCATTCTATCACAATTAATTACCAGCTTATTTCAACTGTGGTCAGAAAATATATATAAAATGATTTTTTAATCTGTTGAAAATTTTTCCCAAACATGTGGTCTATTCCAGATAATGTCCCATGCCCTGATTGTGTATTCTTCTTCTGTGAAATGGATTCTTCTGTAGATATGAATTAGATCCATTTGGAGCAATGTGTAGATTAACCTGATTGCTTTCTTGGTTATATTGTCTGGTGATGTGTCTATTGACGAAAGTGGGGTATTGAAATCACTAATTATGATTGCTTTGGAATATATGTCTCCCTTTAGATCCATTAATTTTTATTTTAACTAACTGGGGGGTCTAATATTTTGTTCATATACATTTACTATAGTCAAATCTTCCAGTTGAATTGATCCCTTAATCATTACATAATAATCTTCTTTGTCTATTTTAACAGATTTGTCTTAAAGTATATTATGTCTAATATTCAGATAGGTATGGGGCCAGCACTGTGGCACTGAGAGTTAAAGGCCTGGCCTGCAGGGCTGGTATCTCATTTAGGTACCATTTGGAGCACTGGCTCCTCCATTTCTGATCCAGCTCCCTGATACTGTGTCTGGGAAAGAAGCAGAATATGACCCAAGTCCTTGGGACCCTACACCCATATGGGAGATCTGGAAGAAGCTCTTGGATCCTGGCTTTTCCTGGCCCAACTCTGGTCATTGTGGCCATTTGGGGAGTGAACCATTGGATGGAAGATCCCTCTATCTCTCTCTCTACCTCTCTCTGTAACTCCACCTTTCAAATTAATAAAATAACTCCTAAAACATAGGTATGCCTCATTTTGATTCCCATTTGCATGTACTAACTTTTTCAATCCTTTCACTTTTGATCTATTTTTCTCTTTTGTGAGATGTTTTTCTTGTAGACAGCATATAAATTGGACTTGCTTTTTAATCCATTCAGCCACTCTGTAACATTAAATTGGAGTGTTTAGTCTACTTACATGCTTTGTCATTGTTACTAAGTAATGTCTTAGTCTTGACATTTTTCCATAAATATTCCTATTGTTTCTTTTGGATCACCTTTGGACTATTAAATTTTGCCTTTCCATTCTTTCAGGAAGCTGATCATCTTTCTTTGTTTTTCCTGTGTAATAAATACTTAAGTATCACTTGTGAGGCTGGACAAATGGTGGCAAATTTCTAGTTTTTTTAATAAGATGCTTATTTTATCTTCTTGTATAAATAAGAACTCAATGCAGTGTTTTGGGCTTGTGAGGTTTTAATTTGGGTAAGATGTAGACTATATCTCTCCATCTCTCCTAACCTGTTGGTTTTCTGATGAGAGTCTTATTATCAATCTAATTGGAGATCTGTTACAAGATAGCTGATACTTCCCTTGTACATTTTAGGATGTTTTCTTTGTGTTTTTACATTTGAAAATTTTAATATAATGTGTCATGGTAAAGATCTTCTCTGAATGTGACTCTTTGCAGTTCCATGTGTTCTTGTACTTGGATATCCATATATTTAACAAAATTAGGAAAATTTCCTGTTATTCTATCACCAAATAAGTTCTAAAAGTCATTCTGCTATTCCACTCCTACAGGAATGCATAGGACCAGTATATTTTGTCTTTAATGGTATCCTGTAGATCCTGGGGCATTTTTTTTATTTTTTCTAAATTTTAAAATGTCCTTTCTTTTTATCAATTTCAAAACCTTTTTCTTCCAGCTCAGACATTGTTTATTCTACCTTACTGAGTCTGTTTTTCAAGTTTTCCACTGTTTCTTTTTACTTATTAAATTTTTTATTCATAATATTTCAGTTTGATTTTTCTTTAATTTTTTTCTTAGCCTTATTTCTTACCCATATCATTCACAGGTTTCTTTAACTTTTGTGATTCCTTCTGTGTGTTTCTGAGGAGCCTTACATTTTTAAACTTCCTCTTCAGGCATTTCATCAATCTCATCTGCACAGTCTAACACTGAAATATTATTGTGTTCCTTTTGCAGTCATATTGTCTCCCCCTCATGTTCCTTGTATTTTTATACTTATTTTCATGTGTATGTAGAAAACACTTGTTGATATCTCCTCTAAAGTCTCTGTACTTAGGAACCTGCCCCTAGGTATGGTGGGATGCCTGTATCTTCCAACAAATCCAGAGGTGTGTACTAGCTGGGGTCAAGTGTTCTGGAAAACATTTATAGGTGGGCCCAAAGCCTAGGGTAAAGACTATGAGCAAAGACTTCTATGTGAATCAGGCTCACATCTTCATGCTGGTGCAACAATCTCTTGTCACAGTCACCTGTGGGATTGTTTCTCTGCAGTGTCTCAGACACCTCCATCAAAATAATGGAGAATCAGAGAAGTCAAGACAATATCTGTGGCTGGCACTGTGGCCTAGTAGTCATAGTCTGCAGTTCTGTAATTCCATAAGAGCACCAGTTTGAGTAGTTTTTGCTCCACTTCCAATTCAGCTCCCTGTTAATTTTCCATGGGAAAGAAGCACAAGATGACCCAAAATCTTGGGCCCCTGAACCCAAGTAGGAGACCCACAGGAAGCTCCTAGCCACAGCTGTGAGCTGCTATAGGAAATCCAATGTCTCATTTTTCTAGTTATTGGACTTTGTGAGCTTTACTTGACTCATCAGCTGACCTGAAATCCTGAAGATTCTAGCTATCTCAGTTCCACAGTGTGTCTCTGTAGTCAGGCCTTAATTGTTTACTAAACAACCTTTGTGATAATATAGACTTAAGGACTTTATTGGTGTCCACTTGTCACTGACCATGCCTGTGCCTAGACATGCTCAATAGAGGTGCTTGTTCACCTCTCTGTATCAAATTTTTCAGAAACTTTACCTTTTCCACACTTTCCAAGGTAAAATGATGTGATTCATTTTATACCCAATTTCCTTAGGGTGAAGGATGTGTATTTTATCAAAAGCTTTCTCTGTATCTATTGAGATAATCATATGGTTTATGTAGTTCAATTTGTTAATGTGATGCATCACATTTATTGACTTAGGAATGTTGAACCATCCCTGAATACCAGGGATGAATGATCTTTCTAATGTGTTGTTAGATTTGATTCACTAGTATTTTGTTGAGGATATTTGTGTCTATGTTCATCAGGGAAATTGGTCTATAATTCCCTTTCTGTATAAATGAAAAGCTTTTATTTGTTTACTTGAAAGTTGGTGTTACAGAAAGAAAGAAAGAAAGTGAGGTCTTGCATTCCCTGATTCACTCCCCACATTGGCTGTAATGGCCACAGCTGCACTGATCCGAAGCCAGGGGACAGGATATTCTTCTGGTTCTCCCATGCAGTTGCAGAGGCCCAAGGACTTGGACCATCTTCTACTCCTTTCCCAGGCCACAGAAGAGAGCTAGGTCAGAAGTGGAGCAGACTGAACTCAAACCAGCGCCAAAGTGGGAAGCCGGCACTGCAGATGGCAGTTTACCCAATACACCATGGTACCAGCCCCTATAATTATTTTTCTCTATTGCAACTTTTTTTCTTGTTTAGGAACTAAGGTGAAATTGGCTTCAGTGAAGAAGTTAGGGAGGAATCCCTCTATTTCAGTTATTTTGAATAGCTTGAGAAGAATTTGAATTCATTCTTTAATTGTTAGATACAATTCAGAAGTGAGGCTGTCCTTTCTGGACTTTCTTTATTGGGAGGGTTTTTATTATTGATTCACTCTCCATTTAGCTTATTGATCTGTTTAGGGGGTAAGAAGATTACTGGTTCTAAATTTGAAATGAATGATGTTTTTATACTTTACACCAGGAATCAAAGTAGAAAATATGCTACTGCATTTATCCACATTGATAGGATTAACAAGAATGTCATATATTCACATTACTAAATAAACACTATGGGCAATTAATGGAAATAATATTTAATTAAATCAATACTATGCTGCAAAATATTTCTAAACAACATGAAAACAATTGGTATAAAAGTAATGACACTTGAACTAATGTGGTTTAGTGGGTAAGGCTGCTGCCTGTGATGCTGGAATTTTTGTGGGCACTAGTTTGAGTCTTGACTGTGCACTTTCATTTAGCTACATGGTAATGAGCCTGGGAAAACAGCTAAAGATGAGCCAAGTACTTGGGCCACTGAACACATGTGGAAGGCCCAGTAAAAGCTACTGGGCTTTATTTGAGCCCAGTCCTGGCCATTGCAACCATTTGGGGAGTGAACCAGAAAATGGAGGACCTCTCTCTTGCTCATTCTCTCTTTCTCATTTTTTCTCTCTCTCTGTCTTTCCCTCTCTGTAAGTATACTTTTCAAAGAAAGAAAAATAATTTTAAAACATTTAAAAAAAGAGATAAGTCATTGGAGCATAAGCATTTGCCATAGTTGTTAAGATTCCTTTTTGAATTTCTGCATCTCATATCAGGGTGCCTTCTTTCAAGTTTAAGCTCTGGTCTTGAGTTCAGCTTTCTGACACCTTGGGAAGCAGCAGGTGAAAGAGCCCTAAAATAAAAATTTCCAAACTTGTCTAAATAAATAACAGGAAACAAAAAATGAAACACAATTTCCTTGTCTGTGGATTGGTTGAATTAATACCATCATAATGAAAATACTACTGACAGCAGTTTATAGATTCAATGTGATCCTAGAAAAAAAAATGGTGCTAAATTTCAAATATAAACAAAAGAGATCCAGAATAGATAACACAATCTTATCCAAAAAGAAAATAAAGACAGAGGCATCATAACACCAGATTTTAAGACACCCTACAGGGCAGTTATATTCAAAAGAGCCTGCTGCTGGCAATAAAATATATTTGCAGACCAATGGAACTGAATATAACTCCCAGAAATCAATTCACAAATCTGTAGACAACTACTCTTTGATAAGGGCTAAAATCAATCCCTGAAGAAAGGACAGTCTAGAACCAATGCTGTTGAGGAAATTTAACCTCCACCTTCAGAAATATGAAAAATGACTTGTACCTAGACCTTAAGCAAAAATCAACTCAAAATGGATCAAGAATATAAATCTATGACCTGATACCATCAAATAACTAGAGGAGAATTCTGGGGAAACTTTGCAAAGCATTGGAATATAAAATTAATTATTGTAAAAGACATCAGAAGCACAGAGAAATCAAAGCAAAAACAGACAAATGGGATTACATCAAGCTAAGGCTCACTGCAAAGGAAACATTTAACAAATTGAAGAGTCAATTGATAGTATGGGATAACATATTTGGAAACTATGAAATTGCTAAGGATTAATGCCCAGAATCTATAAAGAGTTCAAGAAACTCAACAAAAAACAATCACGTACGTATTCAAGGGATTTGAACAAGCATTTCTTTACAAAGAAAATTCCATTGGTCAAAAGATACAGAAAACAATGTTCAAGATCAGTAACCAACAGGGAAATACAAAGAAAAACCCCAATGAGGCTTAACTTCACCCCAGTTAGAATGTCTCTCATACAACAATGAAAAAAAAAATGGTGGTAAGGATGTGAGGAAAAGAATCTGTAAACCACTGTTCAAGGGAATGTGGACTAGAACAGCCATTGTGGAAAATGCTGTGAAAATTCTGCAGAAAACTGAAAGTAGATCTACTAAATGATCTGGCCTGCCTACTCCTGAGCATTTACCCCCCAAAAATGAAAACAGCACATGAAAGAATTATCTCTACCTCTAAGTTTATTGCAGCTTAATTCACAATAGCTAAGATATGGAGTCAACCCAGATGCTCATCAATTCATGACTAGAGAGAGAAAATGTGGTGCGTATACACTATGGACTATTATTCAGTCTTAAAAAGAATGTAACCCTATCTTAACAAAATGAATGCTACTAGAAAACAGTATGCATAGTTAAATAACCCAGTCCTTAATAGACAAATACCATAGGTTTTATTCTAATCTGTGGTAACTAAGAGAGTACAAAAATATGCAATGCATAATTATTTGCATTTCAAATTCCACAAAATTATTTTGTGCATAAACTGCTGAAAGATAACACTTTAACATCTAAATGAACTTAATTATTATTTTTAAATACAGTGGAAATATGTAATTGTTATATTGACATTTGTTCTATTTCATTGAAATTCTGAATGACTAATTGGAAAAAAAACTGTGTATGGGTGAGATGGTCAATTGTACATTCAACTATTGATATCTGCTGCCTATATTCCCACTAAAGTAGGGGCTTTTTTTATTCATTAAACTACTTATTGTGTGACATATTTTCTGTAATGTAAATTTAAAATATGTTATCTCAAAAACTAGTAAGAAGAAAATGAAAGGTAGAAGGAAGGAATGTTGGAGAGAGTGGGGGGGGTGGGAACTAGAGAATATACTTATCTTCTTAGGTTTGTAACTACAAATCATCTTGAATATTAAAATTACTAAAGTAAATGTAAAAAAACCTAAGTATATAAAATGTAAAATATATTCAAAATATACAAAAATGAGAAATACAAATTGACACTACCAAGGAAAAACAAGACAAAAATGAGTTAAAAAAATCACATAATCATGAAGGAAAAATAAATGTTCAACTTAACTGATATGAAGCAAATTTAAAGTAGTCATAAAGTAATTAAAACTACTATTAAATAATTTCTATCAATTTGTTAGATGCGTGCTTTAAAATGGTTTAAAAATACAGTATGTGCAGCACAACTGACAGATTCAGGCATAATTTTTTTAAATTTATATCCCACCTAACAGATAATATATGGTATCACTCATTCTGTGTCTGATTTATTACACTAAACATTTGTCCTCCAATTCCAATCATTTTCCTGCATTTGTTGGATTTTCATCCTTTTGTCTTACATTAACATTTTATTTGTGTGTGCTTTGTGTGTGTGATGTGTGTATACAAATATCTTTAGCCCTTCATTTGATTAGTTGATTCTACATTTTTGCATTATGAACAGTGATGCTATTCACATGGTAGAGCAGGTATATTTAAGCCAATATTTTTGTGTCTATTCTGCATATATCCAGGAGTGAAATTATTGGATCATATGGCAAATCTATTTTTAGATTTTTAAAGGAATCTCCATACTATTTTTTACAGGGACTGCACTAATTTACATGTTCACAAACAGTGTGTAAATGTATCCCTTTCTCCACATCCTCACAGGCGTGTTACACTCTCTCTTGAATAACAGCCATTCTGACAGGAGTAAAATGAAAACTCACTACAGGTTTGATTTGAATTTCCCTGATGGCTAGTGGCATTTAGCATTTTTTTCATTTAATTTTTGTGGATATTGAACCAGTTAAATATATGAAAATATCCAATGCAGGCTACTTACATAGAAAGGGATAAAAAAGAGAAAGTTATGAAAAATAGTGATAAAACATCTAAGAAACCATTTTTTGTGAGAAACAGAAGAAACTTTATTGTGGAGAGTGAGGCTAAATATAAAAGAGGCAACTGGCAGAATACAAAAATGATAAACAATACATCTGATGAAGTATTCATATCTAAAAAATATAAAGACTTCAAGAAACTCAACAACAATCAAGTTAAGAAATGGACATGGTACTCTATTCATTACCTTTGATCAGGGAAAACATGAAATCTGCCTTTTTGGACTGGCTTAATTCAGTAAGCATAATGGTTTCCAGTTGCAACCATCTTGTTGCAAAAGATAGGATTTCATTTTTTTTTGAAAGCTGTGTTTATTGAAATGTAATAGACATTTTGAGAATCAGTACTGATTTATAGTCCTAGGCTCTTTCATTGAGGAACGGTATTTTGTTTTACTTTGTTTTCTCTTCATACTACTTGTTGAGCTCTTTTACTGAGGGTAGCTTTAACTATATGAGTATTAAGTGTACTAAAAAAGATCATTGTAAAAATTAAGAGTGGGAATTCAAGAGGGAAGGAGAGAAAGGATTAGAGCATGAGTGGGAGGGAAGGTGTGGTATGTCCACTATGTTTCTTTAATGGTATAAAGAAATTTATGAAACATATGAAACTTGTAACTTAAATTAAATATACTTTTAATAAAAAATAAATGGGCAAGGGACATGAACAAGTATTTTTCAAAGGATGAAATACAAATGGTTGACAGACAAATGAAAAATGTTCTGAATCATGAATCATTAGTGCAATACAAATAAAACCACAATGAGAGATCAGCTCACCCAATTATAATGACTATCACCTAACAATAAAAATCACAAATGCCTGCACAGATGTGTAGAAAAGAGTACCATAGTACACTTTTGGTGGGAATATAAACTAGTGCAACCATTATGGAAGACAAAAATGTAGATTCCTCAGAAATCTGGAAACCAACCCAATGGTAGAACAACCATCACATTCCTGGGAATTTGCCCAAAGGAAATGAAGTCATCATATGAAAGAGTTATTTGTATCCCCATGTTTATAGCAGCTCATTTCACAGTAACTAAGATATTGATACATTGTAGATGTCCATGGATGACCGGATAAAGAAAAGGTAGTATTTATACACAGTGGAATACTATTCAGCCATGAAAGAGAAATAAATCATGTATTTTGCAACAAATGGATACAACTGGAGACTGTAATGCTTAGTGAAATAATCCAATCCCCAAATGACGAATAATATATATGCTTTCTCTGAAATACACTAGTTAACACAGAATACAAAAAAAACATAAGAATGAAACTGATGTATTTTGATGTGAACATTGCTTACAGAACTTGTGTATATTCCTAAGGAACACTGATATTTCTACTGAGTAACTTGTTGAAGATCGTGGTTAGTGGTACATTAAGCCTGTGATCATAAAGACAATTTTTCACAAATTAGAGGAAAATAGAAAGGAAGGAAGGAGGGGAGACTGAGGGAAGGGGGAAAGCGAATATGGCTATATTCTTAGAAATGTGTGTGTGGCATCAGTAGTCACCCTAGGTTCTTGTCATGAGTTGCCAAGGCTATGGAAGCCTTTTGAGTTCACTGACTTTGATCTTATTTAGACAAGATCATAGTCAAAGTGGAAGTTCTTCCTTCAGAGAAAGATAACTCCTTATTTGATGGCCCATTCTTTCTACTGGGATCTCACTCGCAGAGATCTTTCATTTAAGTTTTTTTTTTTTTTTCCAGAGTGTCTTGGCTTTCCATGCCATAAACTGATGCCATAAATAAGAATGTCAATTTGTTAAGTCAACAATAGGAGTCACTGTGCACTTACTCCTCATGTAAGCTCTCTGTCCTTAATGTGTTGTTCAATGTGAATTAATGCTATAACTAGTACTCAAACAGTATTTTACACTTTATGTTCTCTGTGGGTGCAAACTGATGAAATCTTTACTTAATATATACTAAATTGATTTTCTGTATATAAAGAGAAATGAAAATGAATCTTGATGCAAATGGAATGGGAGAGGGAGTGGGAGTTGGGAGGGTTGTGGGTGGGAAGGAAGTTATAGGGGGGGGAAAGCCATTGTAATCCGTAAACTGTACTTTGGAAATTTATATTTACTAAATAAAATTTAAAAATATTTTAACAATAAATAAATAAATAAAATTCATGCATAAAAAAGAAATGTATCTATGAAATACTTTACATGTTTTATTTTTTATTAATAAAAGTAAAATCTAAAATTAAAAATAAAGCTCCAATGTCACATTTCATTTACATATTCACCGGCTGTATCTCTTTATTAAGAACAATAAATTCACATCTCTTTTGAACACAAATTTTAATTGATAAATGTATAAATTAACCACAACACAAATGAAGGAGAAAGATAAAAAATACAAAAAAAAATTGAGTCAGGGCTATTCATGGCATTTGCCCATTTCTTAACTGGATTGTTAATTTTGTTTTATTGAATTTCCTTAGGTCTTTATAAATTCTGGATATTAATTCTTTTTTTTAAGATTTATTTATTTGAAAATCAGAGTTACACAGAGAGAGGAGAGGTAGAGAAAGAGAAGTCTTCCATCCACTGGTTCACTCCCCAGATGGCTGCAATGGCTGGAGCTGCACTGATCTGAAGCCAGGAGCCAGGAGCTTCCCCCGGGTCTTCCACATGGGTGCAGGTGCCCAAGGACTTGGCCCATCCTCCATTGCTCTCCCAGGCCTTAGCAGAGAGCTGGATCAGGAGAGGAGCAACCAGGACTAGAACCGGTGCCCATATGGGATGCGGCGCTTCAGGGCAGGGCATTAACCTGCTACACCACAGCACCAGCCCCTGGATATTAATTCTTTACCATTGAGTAGTTTGAAAATCTTTTCTTTCATTCTGCCAGTTGCATCTTCACTTTTTTTGTGGAAACAAAGAGGTGTTTTTCAAAGAATGAAATACTGTCATCAATCACATGAACAACAACAAAAAAGATGCTCAGGATGCCTAGACATGAGGCAAGCAAATAAAAACCACAGTGTATCACCTCACATCAAAATGAATATCATCCAAAAAACAATTTCTGGTGAAGATATGTAAAACAATTACCCTAATACACTATTAGGGGAATGTAAACTAGTACAACTTTATGGAAGGCAGTATGGAGATTTTTCAGATTATAAAGCAAGTTCAAAGCATTTTTAAATTTTGAAGTGTTTTGAATAATTTTAATTTTAATTATTGATAGTTTTTTAACAGATTCAATATAATTTGTAGATACAATTTTAAGATGTGATGCTACCCCTTCCTCCATCCCTCCACTTCTCTCTCACCCTCTTTTATCCTCCTTTTTTGTCTTTTTTAGTTTTACTATTTGAGACAACATATTTAAAATAAATTACAGTAAAAAGGGTTAATACTTCGCCCAGGAAGAAGTTTAAGAAGTAAAAATCAATAAGACCCTCGTGTAGTAAGAATATATACAAAAGCTATAAACAGTAACTGAGTGGAAAAATGATAATGAATCAACCCGGATGCCTATTGTCTGATGAATGGATAAAGAAAATATGGTATAGATACACTATGGAATATTACTCAGCCATATAAAAGAATGAAGTCTTGTTTTTCACAACAAAATGAATGCAACTAGAAACAATTACATTTAGTGAAGTAGGCAAGTACCAAAAACAAATATCTTGTTTTGTATGTTCTGTAGTAACTAATAGAGTACAAAAAATGCAATGAGTGTTAGCAAAAGTGGCATTTTGAGAATTGGTTATTGTTCATAGCACTTCTCTCTACTGTTGTGAAACTGTGTTTTTCTCTTGCTTTTTCTTGAGTTCTTTGCTTAGAGGATGGCTCATTTATTATAAATAAACTGAAAGTATGTCATTATAAACACAAAAAGAATAATAAAGGGAAAGTATGAGTATGGGCATGAGGGCGGATAGTTTGGGAAATATCACTGGGCTTCCAAATCTGTATATATGAAATACATGAAATTTGTTCACCTTATATAAATAAAATGTTAAGAAATAAATTAAAGAAAAAGAAAACCTAAAAATATTTAAATAACAGACAGTGCATTTAAATGTATTTAGAACAAAAAGGGCACGATTAGAAGTAACTTAGATTTTTGATAAATTTTGGATATATGTTTTTATTTTATGTGTTTAATTTTTTCTTTAAATATTTTCCTGTTATAAATAGAAAAAAGTGATCTATAACATTAGCTACATATCCTGATTTGCCTTGAGAATGACAGAAGAATAAAATGACTTTTGGAATCATGAGCAACATTGGTTCTATTTCTTGGTTGCCTTAGCATATTTATTTTGTAATAATTCCTGGAACTTTATGTAAATAGTGTGTTTCATTAGGTAGTTTATACATCAATAAGCAATTTACGCATTACATATTTGCACAAAAATTTTAACCACTCTCTCAGAATAACTATCATTATTTGTTCATGTGAAAGCTGAGCAGGGCTTTGGGGGACTGTTTGACACTTCCCTATGCATGCATCTTGAAGTTAGAAAGGACTTAAAATGTGCTGTTTGTCAGATGTTGATGCTAAGGCCTGAGAAGGATAATAGAGTTGATCAAACTTTCCACCAAATGCAGTTTTGAGCTGCAGAAAACTTATTTGGGACTGTGCTTCAAAATTAAGGCATAATTTTTTCTAATGATGATATTAGTGCCTGAATACAATTACATTTGTTTTATGGTAAATGAGCCGGCAAGGAATCTGAGATAAAGCATAACATGACACTCTATATGATGTTTCTAAATACTAAGAGCTAAAACATCTTTGAAAACATGCCCTAGACTCTTCTATAGCTTTCTGAAGTTTAAGGCACAGTGATTTTTCATGGCCTATAATCATTGTAGGAAAAACTAGTCTTCAAGTTAGTTTCTAAATTTTACATCCTTTGTGGCATTTTCCTCTTCTTGGTCAAAAATAATGACTCCTGCTCAGAAGTTTACAGAAAATTTGCTTGAAATATAATATATCTTTGACTTGTTCTGATATGCCCACATAGTAATAATTTTGTAATAGTATAAAGAGCATTCAGTTAAGGTCACTTGTGTGATGTGGTGTTGGAGTGTTCAGTGGAATATTCACAATCCAGACACTGGGAAAAAAGTGGGGGTGTGTCTTCTATGAATTTAGTAGTGTTTGTGTGGGTAGTCTCCAGTCACTTGGTATGTGTTTCTCAGGATCTAGTATGTTTTCTGGTTGTTCTGGAATGACATCCAGGATGCTCGCATGACCGACTATGTCTACCCAACCAACAACATGAGGAGGATGAAAGACCAGCATGCACAGTGCCATGTGAAATTGGTTCTATCGCACCATGGCAAGAAACTCTGACAGGTCTTCAAAGGACGTGGTCTCCTGATTTACACACTCTGTGTAAAATCCTCTGAGTTGAGCAGGGGCTTCCTTCTGCAGAATAGTGCTGGGGTGGTCATGAGAAATAAAATTTCTCAAATCTTGTTGTGAAAATAAACTTATTCAGGAAAATAAATTTAATAGAGTTTATTTATTTAAGCATTTATGAGATTCATGAATCAGACAAAACTTAAAACCAGAAGACATTCAGAGAACTCCATTTAGCAGGTTGAATATGGATGCAAAATAAAGATATTACTTGAGGGGGGCGGAGCCAAGATGGCGGAATAGTGAGGGCGCGTACCGATAGTCCGGGAAAATTTAGTTTAATAAAAGGGGAGTTACGGTAGCCGCAGAAAATAGAACCAAAAAAAAAAAAATTGCAGGGGAACCCCTTCTGGATGGAGCAGCCGTGAATCGGAGGACCTACTGGGAGAACAAGGTCGCCCACCGCGCGGAAGCCAAGTCGCGGGACCCAGCCGCAGAAGCCCCAGGGTCTGCGCAACAGTGCTCCAAGGGGAGTGCATGCCACACAGACAACAGTGGGGAGACTTGGGATGCTCAGGGCTCCGAGTCCACACATCGGCGCTGGAAGGGGAGGTGAGCTCAATAACCCGAGACATTGGTGGGGAAACGGGGGTCAGAATCTAGAGGGGGGCCGGAAAGTGCAGCAAACTCACTACCGGAAAGAAGGAAAAAAAAAAGCTTCGGGGTTTCTCTTCCCCCTAACCTTGCAAAGGTTACAAGGCTGCAAGGCTTGAAGAATGACCAAGAGACAAAGAGCAAGCCTCCTCTTTGGATTTACATATCAATGGGGGAGAGTTAAGGAACTGAGTCACTACAATTCAGTAGCCTAGGCAACCCAGTGGGAGTCCAGAGGAGCCAAAGACTGGAAGCTAAATACCATCAATTCTGCACAGCCCTGCCCTGTGGTGTTACTTACTCCCTGAATAAATAAAATAAATAAATAAACAAAAAGAGAGAGATTTACCACGCATAACCTGAGGGTGTCACCTTTGCACACCCTTAACCAGGAAGAACCAGGCAGAGCTCTCAGGCCACACCCATCTCAAGCCTCCAAGGCTCCTCCAACAGCAGGCAGTCCACTTAACACGGACACAGTATAAAAAAAAGAAAAAGAAAAAAAATGCACAGTGACGCAAGAAGAATTAACTATGCCGAGTAACAAAAACAGAAATAGAGGGAGCAAGATCAACGATGACACTATGATGCCTCCAAATAAGCAAAACACCCCAAGCCAAGAGTATGAAGATGATGAGATAGAAGAAATGCAAGATACAGATTTCAAAAAATTTATGATAAGAACACTTAGAAGTTTTCAAAAGCAAATCCTTGAACTACAGAAATCCTTAATGGACAAGATTGAAAATCTCTCTCTTGAAAATGAAATTTTAAGGAAGAGTCAAAATGAAATGCAGAAACTAGTAGAACAGGAAAGTGTGATAGTGAAGAGAAATCAAAATGAAATGAAGAGCTCAATAGATCAAATGACAAACACATTAGAAAGCCTTAAAAAACAGAATGGGTGAAGCAGAAGAGAGAATATCGGACTTAGAAGATAGAGCACAGGAAAACATACAGTCAAACCAAAGAAAAGAAGAGGAAATTAGAAACCTAAAAAATATTGTTGGGAATCTACAGGATACTATTAAAAAAAACCAACATTCGAGTTCTAGGAGTTCCTGAAGGCATGGAGAGAGAGAAAGGATTGGAAAGCCTTTTTAGTGAATACTAGCAGAGAACTTTCCAGGTTTGGAGAAGGACAGAGATATCCTAGTACAGGAAGCTCATAGAACCCCCAATAAACATGACCAAAAGAGATCCTCACCACGACACGTGGTAATTAAACTTACCACAGTGAAACATAAAGAAAAGATCCTAAAATGTGCAAGAGAGAAACGTCAGATTACTCTCAGAGGATCTCCAATCAGACTCACAGCAGACTTCTCATCAGAAACCCTACAAGCTAGGAGGGAATGGCGAGACATAGCCCAGGTGCTAAGAGAGAAAAATTGCCAGCCCAGAATATTATATCCTGCCAAGCTCTCATTTGTGAATGAAGGTGAAATAAAGACCTTTCATAGCAAACAGAAATTGAAAGACTTTGTGGCCACTCGTCCGGCCCTGCAAAAGATACTTAAAGATGTGCTACACTCAGAAACACAGAAACACGGCCATCAATATGAATGAAGGGAAAGGAAGAACACCTACCAGTAAAAGAGCATGGGAAGCTCAAAGCATATACTAGAAAATATTTCCGGGAAAATGGCAGGGCAAAGTCACTACGTATCAATTGTCACATTGAACATTAATGGTCTGAATTCTTCAGTTAAAAGACACCGTTTGGCTGACTGGCTCACAGAACACAACCCAACTATTTGTTGCCTACAAGAAACACATCTCTCTAACAAAGAGGCATGCAGACTGAAAGTGAAAGGTTGGAAAAAGATATTCCATGCCAACAGAAACCAAAAAAAAGCAGGTGTAGCCATATTAATATCAGACAAAATAAACTTTAAGACAAAAACTGTTAAGAGAGACAAAGAGGGACACTATATAATGATTAAGGGTTCAATTCAACAGGAAGATGTAACTATTATAAATGTATATGCACCTAATTACAGGGCACCGGTCTATTTAAAAGATATGTTAAGGCACTTAAAGGGAGATTTAGATTCCAATACAATAGTACTGGGGGACTTCAATACTCCACTCTCAGAAATAGACAGATCAATAGGACAGAAGATCAACAAGGAAACAGCAGATTTAATTGACACTATTGCCCAAATGGATCTAACAGATATCTACAGAACTTTCAACCCTACATCTACAGACTTCACATTCTTCTCAGCAGTGCATGGAACCTTCTCTAGGATTGATCACATACTAGGCCATAAAGCAAGTCTCAGCAAATTTAAAAGAATTAGAATCATACCATGCAGCTTCTCAAACCATAAAGGAATGAAGCTGGAAATTAGCAACTCAGGAAACCCCAGAAAGTATGCAAACACATGGAGACTGAACAACATGCTCCTGAATGAACACTGGGTCATTCAAGAAATCAAAAGAGAAATTAAAAACTTTCTGGAAGTAAATGAAGACAACAACACAACATATCAAAACTTATGGGATACAGCAAAAGCAGTATTGAGAGGCAAATTTATAGCAATAGGTGCCTATATCAAGAAATTGGAAAGGCACCAAATAAATGAGCTTTCAGCGCACCTCAAGGACCTAGAAAAACTGAAGCAAACCAGACCCAAATCTAGTAGGAGAAGAGAAATAATTAAAATCAGAGAAGAAATCAACAGGATTGAATCAAAAAAAAAATTACAAAAAATCAGCCAAGCGAGAAGCTGGTTTTTTGAAAAAATAAACAAAATTGACACCCCATTGGCCCAACTAACTAAAAAAAGAAGAGAAAAGACCCAAATCAATAAAATCAGAGATGAAAAAGGAAACGTAACAACAGACACCACAGAAATAAAAAGAATCATCAGAAATTACTACAAGGACCTGTATGCCAGCAAACAGGAAAACCTATCAGAAATGGATAGATTCCTGGACACATGCAATCTACCAAAATTGAACCATGAAGACATCGAAAACCTAAATAGACCCATAACTGAAACAGAAATTGAAACAGTAATAAAGGCCCTCCCAACAAAGAAAAGCCCAGGACCAGATGGATTCACTGCTGAATTCTACCAGACATTTAAAGAAGAACTGACTCCAATTCTTCTCAAACTATTCAGAACAATCGAAGAAGAGGGAATCCTCCCAAATTCTTTCTATGAAGCCAGCATAACCTTAATCCCTAAGCCAGAGAAAGATGCAGCACTGAAGGAAAATTGCAGACCAATATCCCTGATGAACATAGATGCAAAAATCCTCAATAAAATTCTGGCCAATAGAATACAACAACACATCAGGATAATCATCCACCCAGACCAAGTGGGATTCATCGCTGGTATGCAGGGATGGTTCAACATTCGCAAATCAATCAATGCGATTCACCACATTAACAGACTGCAGAAGAAAAACCATATGGTTATCTCAATTGATGCAGAGAAAGCATTTGATAAAATTCAACATCCTTTCATGATGAAAACTCTAAGCAAATTGGGTATAGAAGGAACATTCCTCAATATAATCAAAGCAATTTATAAAAAACCCACAGCCAGCATCCTATTGAATGGGGAAAAGTTGGAAGCATTTCCACTGAGATCTGGGACCAGGCAGGGATGCCCACTCTCACCACTGCTATTTAACATAGTTCTGGAAGTTTTAGCCAGAGCCATCAGACAAGAAAAAGAAATCAAAGGAATACAAATCAAGAAGGAAGAAGTCAAACTATCCCTCTTTGCAGACGATATGATTCTGTACTTAGAGGATCCAAAGAACTCTACTAAGAGACTATTGGAACTCATAGAGGAGTTTGGCAAAGTGGCAGGATATAAAATCAATGCACAAAAATCAACAGCCTTTGTATACACAGACAATGCCATGGCTGAGGAAGAACTGCTAAGATCAATCCCATTCACAATAGCTACAAAAACAATCAAATACCTTGGAATAAACTTAACCAAGGATGTTAAAGATCTCTACGATGAAAATTACAAAACCTTAAAGAAAGAAATAGAAGAGGATACCAAAAAATGGAAAAATCTTCCATGCTCATGGATTGGAAGAATCAACATCATCAAAATGTCCATTCTCCCAAAAGCAATTTATAGATTCAATGCAATACCAATGAAGATACCAAAGACATTCTTCGCAGATCTAGAAAAAATGATGCTGAAATTCATATGGAGGCACAAGAGACCTCGAATAGCTAAAGCAATCTTGTACAACAAAAACAAAGCTGGAGGCATCACCATACCAGACTTCAGGACATACTACAGGGCAGTTGTAATCAAAACAGCATGGTACTGGTACAAAAATAGATGGATAGACCAATGGAACAGAATTGAAACACCAGAAATCAACCCAAACATCTACAGCCAACTTATATTTGATCAAGGATCTAAAACTAATAACTGGAGCAAGGACAGTCTATTCAATAAATGGTGCTGGGAAAACTGGATTTCCACGTGCAGAAGCATGAAGCAAGACCCCTACCTTACACCTTACACAAAAATCCACTCAACGTGGATTAAAGACCTAAATCTACGTCCTGACACCATTAAGTTATTAGAGAACATTGGAGAAACCCTTCAAGATATTGGCACAGGCAAAGAATTTCTGGAAAAGACCCGGGAGGCACAGGCAGTCAAAGCCAAAATCAACTATTGGGATTGCATCAAATTGAGAAGTTTCTGTACTGCAAAAGAAACAGTCAGGAGAGTGAAGAGACAACCGACAGAATGGGAAAAAATATTTGCAAACTACCCAACAGATAAAGGGTTAATAACCAGAATCTACAAAGAGATCAAGAAACTCCACAAAAACAAAACCAACAACCCACTTAAGAGATGGGCCAAGGACTTCAATAGACATTTTTTAAAAGAGGAAATCCAAATGGCCAACAGGCACATGAAAAAATGTTCAAGGTCATTAGCAATCAGGGAAATGCAAATCAAAAGCACAATGAGGTTTCACCTCACCCCGGTTAGAATGGCTCACATACAGAAATCTACCAACAACAGATGCTGGCGAGGATGTGGGGAAAAAGGGACACTGACCCACTGTTGGTGGGAATGCAAACTGGTCAAGCCACTATGGAAATCAGTCTGGAGATTTTCAGAAACCTGAAGATAACCCTACCATTCGACCCAGCCATTCCACTCCTTGGAATTTACCCAAAGGAGTTTAAATTGATAAACAAAAAAGCGGTCTGCACCCTAATGTTTATTGCAGCACAATTCACAATAGCCAAGACCTGGAACCAACCTAAATGCCCATCAGTGGTAGACTGGATAAAGAAATTATGGGATATGTATTCTTTAGAATACTATACTGCAGTAAGAAACAACGAAATCCAGTCATTTGCAACAAAATGGAGGAATCTGGAACACATCATGCTGAGTGAAGTAAGCCAGTCCCAAAGGGACAAATACCATATGTTCTCCCTGATCAGTGACAACTGACTGAACACCAAAAAGGAAACCTCCTGAAGTGAAATGGACACTATGAGAAATGGTGACTTGATCAGCATAGCCCTGACTGCTAATGGACAACTTAATACATTATCCCTCATAGTATTTTTTTTTTGTCTGTTCTACTTAATATGACTGGTTTAATTCTGTAATTATCACACAGTTATTCTTAAGTGTTGAAAATTAACTGAAATGTGATCCCTGTTAAACATAAAAGTGGGAATAAGAGAGGGAAGAGATGTATAATTTGGGGCATGCTCAAGCTGACTTGCCCCAATTGGTAGAGTTGGAAACATACCAGGGGATTCCAATTCAATCCCATCAAGGTGGCATGTGCCAATGCCATCTCACTAGTCCAAGTGATCAATTTCAGTTCACAATTGATCATAATGAAAGGACTAAGAGTCAAAGGGAGCACATAAACAAGTCTAGTATCTGCTAACACTAACCGATAGAATAAATAAAGGGGAGAGTGATCCAACATGGGAAGTGAGATACTCAGCAGACTCATAGAATGGCGGATGTCCTAAATAGCACTCTGGCCTCAGAATCAGCCCTAAAGGCACTCAGATCTGGCTGAAAATCTCATGAGAGTATTTCAGGCATGGAAAGCCAAGACACTCTGGCAAAAAGATCTCTGTGAGTGAGATCCCAGTGGAAAGAACAGGTCTTCAAAGAGGGAGGTGCCTTTCTCTGAAGGGAGGAGAGAACCTCCACTTTGACTATGACCTTGTCTAAACAAGATAAGAGTCGTAGAACTCAAGGGGCTTCCATAGCCTTGGAAACTCATGACTGGTGCATAGGGAGATTACTGATGCCATAAACAGGAGTGTCAATTGGTAAAGTCAACAACAGGAGTCACTGTGCACTTACTCCTCATGTAGGATCTCTGTCCTTAATGTGCTGTACACTGAGGCTTAATGCTATAACGAGTACTCAAACAGTATATTTCACTTTGTGTTTCTATGAGGGTGCAAACGATTGAAATCTTTACTTAATGTACACTAAACTGATCTTCTGTAAAAAAAAAAAAAAAAGAAATTATCAATTCCCAACTTGACTCTCACTGGGATTAAACATGACAATAGGTCTGATCTGATTTCATCATCATTTAAAAAAAATCATCTATTATTTTTCACTTTATGTTTCTGTGTGGGAACCAACTGTTGAAATCCTTACTTACGGTATACTAAGCTGATCTTCTGTATATTAAGATAATCGAAAATGAATCTTGATGTGAATGGAAGGGGAGAGGGAGTGGGAAAGGGGAGGGTTGTGGGTGGGAGGGAGGCATGCGGGGGAAAGCCATTGTAACCCATGAGTCGTACTTTGGAAATTTATATTCATTAAATAAAAGATAAAAAAAAAGATATTACTTGAGGGTCCAGTGTGGTGGTGCACTAGGTTAATCCTCTGTCAAGCCGGCATCCCATATGGGTGCCAGGTTCTAGTCCCAGGTTGCTCCTCTTCCCATCCAGCTCTCTGCTGTGGCCTAGGAAAGCAGTGGAGGATGGCCCAAGTGCTTGGGCCTCTGCACCCACACGGGAGACAGGGGGGAAGCACCTGGCTCCTGGCTTCAGATCAGAGTAGCTCCTACCATTGCAACCATTTGGGGCGTGAACCAATGGAAGGAAGACCTTTCTCTCTGTCTCTCTCATTGTCTGTAACTCTACCTGTCAAATAAATAAAAATCTTTAAAAAAAGATATTACTTGATAAGAGGCAATAAGGCTTTGGCTTATGTGTATGTGATCCAGTGGAAAGTCCCAATTTTGAGCTTAGGTTTTGTTTCACTGTTAATGTTAGACTTTAGATTGTCTATAGAGGTGCCCAGGGTGCTAGAACTTTCTCAACCTAACGACCTCTACTTCTTCTCAATTTGTTTGCTTAGTAGAGGGCTGAACTTGTGTTTATAAAGTAAATTGAAAGTATGTCATTATAAAAATCAAAAGACAACTAATAAAGGAAACACAAGGGAAAGTGGCAGTGAGTAAGGATAGAGGGAAGGGAAATGAAAATGGAAAGTGACATTACGTTCTGTTTTTTATTTTTTCATTTTTTGGCAGGAAGAGTTAGAGAAAGAGACAGAGAGAAAGGTCTTCCTTTTCCATTGCTTCACCCCCCCCCAATTGGCTGTGTGGCCAGCGAACAGCGCCGGTCCAAAGCAAGGAGCTAGGTGTCCCCTCCCGGTCTCTCATGCAGGCACAGGGCCCAAGCATTTGGGCTATCCTCCATTGGCTTCCTCGGCCACAGTAGAGAGCTGGACTGGAAGAGGAGCAACCGGGACAGAATCTGGTGCCCCAAACAGAACTAGAACCTGGGGTGCCGGCATCACAGGCAGAGGATTAGCCAAGTGAGCCATGGTGCCAGCCTGCATTTTTTCATTTTGACTCTTGTTGAAGTAATTGGTACCAGATTTTTCTGCCCACCATAAACAGTAAGAGCACAGAAAAATGAGACCAAGGCATACAGATACTGGGCAACAGCAGTGTTGGGCCATAATCCTTGAGCAAGAAAACAAGAGACCCCTATAAAAGAGGACCCATTTCTGTTAGAAGAAGGCAGCTCAGGAGGATGGAAACTAAGGTGGTTCTTCTGGGCTGAGTAGACCTTGTGTTGTCAGAGGCTGAAGCAGGTGTGATTTGGGAGACGTGGATCAGGAAGAAGGAAGCTATCCAGAGAAAGATCTACATAAATCTGCATAAGGGTCTCTGCATTAGTGGATATTAAGGTGTGTGTGAGTCAGGTGAAACTAGGAAGCCCAAGATAAAACCATTCCCCAAACTGGGAGGTTTCCAAGTTTCCAACAATGAAAACTATACTTAGTTTAAAAGTAGAAACATATGTATGAAACATATATATGTATTTTATAGATAAATATATTTGTGTACACACATATATATGTTTCTTTCATATATATGATGAAATGCTTTTTCAGGTATACAAATAGGAAAAAATTATCTGCTACAAATTACACAATAATTTGAACAAAATTTTATTGTACAAATATTTATTGTAAATTGAAGGAAATTTGTGCCAAATGGAAATCCAGATCCACAAAAAAGAAATAAAGAGCCCAGAAATGGTAAATACATAGATAAATATAAAATTTTTTCCTCTTATTTTTAAAATTCTTTCAATACACATTTATCCATTTAATGTAACAATAGTAACAATGAGTTTTGGAATTAATAAAATACATATGGGGCAGGCCTTTGTCATAGCGATTAAGATACCACTTGAGACAGCTGCATCCCTTATGGGAGGGCCTGGATTGGAGTCCCAGCTCCACTCCTGATTGCAGTTTCCTGCTGGTGCAAACTCTGGGAGGCAGCAGGTGATGGCTCAAATAGTTGAATCTCTGTCACCTATAGAGGTGGCTTGGATTGATTTGCCATCTTCTGGCCTGGGCCAGCTCTGGGTATTGTCATCATCCAGCATCTGTGGAGTGACCTAGCCTATAGAATGTCTGTCTCCTTGTATCCCTCCCCTTCCTTCCCCTCCCCTCCCCTCCCCTCCCCTCCCCTTCCCTTCCCTCCTCTCCCTCTGCTCCAATCCACTCTCCTCCCCTTCCCTCCCCTCCTTTCCCTCCCCTTCTCTCCCCTCCTTTCCCTCCCCTCCCTTCCCTCCCCTCCCTTCCCCTCCCTTCCTCTCCCTTCCCCTCCCTTCCCCTTTCCTTCTCTCTCTCTGTCTCTCCCTCCCTTTAACATAATGGCTTGAATCCTACTTTGATTTCTGATTCCAGTTTCCACCTGGTGTTCACATTTGGGTAACAACAACTGATGACTCAAATTGATGGGTCCTTGCCACCAACGTGGGAGATCTGGATTTCAGTCCAGTTACCACTTTGGAATTAGCCCAATCATGAGCAATTTTGGTATTTGAGGGAGAAGCCTGCTGATGGGAGATGTCTCTCTCTCTCCCTCTCTCTCCCTCACACACACACTCTTTCTGATTTTCTTGCTCTCACTCTAGCTCTCACCCTCATCCCCATTCCTGCATGCCCATAAATAAATAAAAATGCTTAACAAATAGACTGAGATAAGGTAAATGTGGTTATATTAATGCATAGAAAATCATATTTTAGAAAGAATAAAGGGCTAAAGCACATAAACAAATAGCTAGGACAAAACATATCCTCAGTGAATAAATAAACTCAATTAGCTGAATCAAGAAAGAAAACATAGTAAGCAAGAACAAAAACAACAAACATACAGTACAATAAAACACTGAAAGTCTTACTGGTGATTACGTTAACTATAAAGGCTGTAAACATTCCAATTAACTCAGTTTTCATACTGAAGAAAAAAAGCCACTCCAACTATATGCTAAAGAAGTTAAATTTCTAAAATAAATGAAAATTAAGTTAAATATCAGTACACAGACAAATTAAAAAAAGAATACCTTGCAAACACTAATCTTAGTAAGCTAGACTGACTATATTGATAAGAAGCAACATAGATTTCAGGACATAGATTATTGCTAGGGATAAAAAATAACATTTCATAATGACAAAAAGACTAATTGACAAGGAATATATAATTATATATCTACAAAATGACAGAGATTCAAAATTTGTACATATAAAAACGGCTGACTGAGGTAAGAAAAAATTGTGTACAAAAATGATAGCTGAATGCTTCAGTTTGCATTTACAGTGTTATAAAAAAAGAAATACTACCTACTAACTGGGTGAAAACATTTGCAAATCACGTGTCTCAAAAAGTACATGTATCTAGTATGTATGTGTGTGTATATAGATACTAGATATACATATACACACTATATACACCATATATATATATATATATATATATATATATATATATATATATGAGTATATATACATACTCAACTCATTTGTAGGAAAATAGGAAGTCCAATTAGAAATGGATAAAGACATGATAAAGACATACATTTCATAAAGGGGTAGGTATATACATATAGGAAGTAAGTACATGAAAAATAAACAAATACAAATTAAGGACAGAATGAGATATTGCCACAATCTATTGTACTGACTAAAGTTTATGCTGATGATATAAAGTGGTACCAAGGATTTGGAGTGACAAGACCTCTCTCAAATTACAGGTTGGAATGTAATCTGGAATATCAGCTCTTGAAAAAAATCATCTGCGGCTCACTAGGCTAATCCTCCACCTTGTGGCGCCAGCACACGGGGTTCTAGTCCTGGTCAGGGTGCCAGATTCTGTCCTGGTTGCCCCTTTTCCAGGCCAGGTCTCTGCTGTGGCCAGGGAGTGCAGTGGAGGATGGCCCAAGTCCTTGGGCCCTGCACCCACATGGGAGACCAGGATAAGTACCTGGCTCCTGCCATTGGATCAGTGTGGTTTGCCCGCTGCAGCGCACTGGCCACGGCGGCCATTGGAGGGTGAACCAATGGCAAAAGGAAGACCTTTCTCTCTGTCTCTCTCTCTCTCTCTGTCCACTCTGTCTGTAAAAAAAAATCATGGCTGTGTTTTATAAACACACATCACCATATGAGTATAATTTAAAAGTTGCGTTCCCAGCTATTTATCTTAGGGGAATAAAAACTTAACATTCACACAAAGAATCTGAATCTGAATATACATAACAGCTTTATTAACACTCAAATAAAACTGAAAAACCTAAATGTTTTCAATGAGCAAATAGATAAACTATGGTGCTTCTGTTCAGTGAAATTATTACTCAACCAAAATGTACAACATAAATGGATTTTTGGAACATTATGCTAGGTGAAAGAAGCTAGACACAGAATCTACATATCTTTTTTTAAAAAAAATATTCTATAAATGCAGAAAGCATATTTGTAGTTTCCTAGTGTTGAAGTTGGGAATGGGATGAACTGCAAATGGGCATGAAAGGAATTTGTGAGTGGAAGAAGTGGATTATGGTGGGGCTGGCACTGTGGCTTAGTGGGTAAAGCCATTGCCTGCAGTGCTGGCATCCCATATGGGTGCTGGTTTGTGTCCCAGCTGCTCCACTTCAGATCCAGCTCTCTGGTATGTCATGGCAAAGCAATAGAAGATTGACCAATCTTTGTGCCCCTGCACCCACATGGGAGACTTGGAGGAATCTCCTGGCTCCTGGCTCCAGATATGCACAGCTCCAGCCATTGCAGCCATCTGGAGAGTGAACCAGTAGATGGAAGACCTCTCTTTCTTTCTCTAACTCTCTCTGTAACTCTGTCTTTCAAATAAAAAAAAACTGTATGTATAAAATACATGAAATTATTTCCCTTTATATAAATTTTTAAAAAGAACATATAAAAGTAAAATATGAATACTATGTGAGTAGCCACAAACCTCAGACAACATCTCTTTTATAGTTGTTACAAAAGGAAAATTTAGTGTTTTACAAACCTTAATATAAAGTTTCCATGTAAAATACATTATAAGGGAGTCTTGAGAAATAATTCAAAATTAATTTTGTTGTATTTCTATCTTTGTGGTAAATGTCAACATTTTAAAATTTGTACTTGTTATGTGTGTTTGTTTTTCAAATTAGTATTCTTTGTTTTATTTAATTTTATACTTGCATATTTATATTTTAAACAAACATTTGTTTATATTCTATACATTTGAAACCTCATACACCTGTATAAGCCCCCACCCCATTTTTTTACTGGTTCTACTTTCACACAACATTTTGATATTTTTTCTCATTAATTCCATCCTTTTATTTTGACTTTAGAATATAAATTAAAAATTATTTTGTCTTGATTATTAACTTGATTCATTTCTACATATAGTAGAATCCAAATTGTATTTCTTTCTGTATTTGACTTATTTCAACTTCTATAACATTTCATAGTTCTATTAATGTAATGAACAACAGAGCTTCTTTATCTAAAGGCCATGTGGCATTAACTTTTATCGATATACAATATTTTTATTCACTCTATTATTAATGGACACATGAGTTCATCTTTTGGATGTTGTTAATAATTCTACAATAAACATAAAATATTTATTTCAATACCTAGTATATATACCCCAAAATTGGATTACTGGATCATGTGACACTATGGTTTGAATTTGGTCTGAGAATGCCCCTGAGGGTTCATGAGGTGGATGTTTTGTCCAAGGGGGCAATAGTGCCATGTTGAATATTTTTCAGATGGATTCTGGTATTAGCATATTGGGGAGCACTACTATTGCAAAGATTCATGCCTGTGTCCTAGAATGAGTTAATTCTCACAAGACGATACCATTATAAAGTAAAGTGACCCACAGGCATAGCCTCTTCTCCACATGACCACTTCCTTTCCCTTTTTTCTGCCAACCTGCAATATAGTTATGGGAGCTCTCATAATGGGGTAACTTGGTGATGCTTTGAAACTAAGAAAGAAAAATGCATGCAAATTGCTTTCAGAGAATAGAATGCATGTAACTTTCTTAGGCAGAGATTAGTGCATGTTGCTACACAGTAACTGCTGTCATTACTGATTAACATAGTACTTTCATTCAATGGCTTGGCATATATGACAGCTTTCCTAATCTGTGAATGGTAGGTGGTAGAGAATTAGCAATGAAGCAAATAGACACATATCTATGCATTCAGGGAGTTCTCACTTTAGTTTATGAGTGAGGAAGACAAACAGTTTATAAATAAATACAAAAATATATGGTATACTTGATAATAACATCTGCTACAGAAAATATAAACAGACTTAATAGGTTTTAGTAAATCACTGCTGCTTGAGCAGTCTTATTTCCTCTGTTACCCCTTCTCAAACTTTCTCACCATCTTCATGTCCTCTTCCAATGTGACTAATAATGTACCTTTCTCTGAAGGGAGGAGAAAACTTCCACTCTGACTACGACCTTGTCTAAATAAGATCAAAGACAGTGAACTCAAAAGGCTTCCATAGCCTTGGCAACTCATGACTAGAGCCTAGGGAGATTACTGATGCCATAAACAAGAGTGTCAATTCATTAAGTCAACAAAAGGAGTCACTGTGCACTTACTCCTCATGTGGGTTCTCTGTCCTTAATGTGTTGTTCAATGTGAATTAATGCTATAACTAGTACTCAAATGATATTTTACACTTTATGCTCTGTGTGGGTGCAAACTGATTAAATCTTTACTTAATATATACTAAATTGATCTTCTGTATATAAAGATAATTGAAAATGAATCTTGATGCAAATAGAATGGGAGAGGGAGTGGGAGATGGAAGGGTTGCAGGTGGGAGGGAAGTTATAGGGGGGAAGCCATTGTAATCCATAAACTGTACTTTGGAAATTTGTATTTACTAAATAAAAGTTAAAAATAAAATATTAAAAAATAAATAATGTCTAAATAATTTTAATACTTGAGGTGATTTTATCCCCAACTATAATCTCAGGGATGATAAGATCTGAGAAGCAAGTCTATTTGGGCTTCTTGAGCTACTGAAAACAAATTCACAAAGTAAAGTTTTTGCTTGCAATGATTCTATGAAATGGCAAAACTGTGTAGATACCCCCATGCAGCCTGAAAAATGTGTCACATACACATTGGAGATATTAATAAAAAAGGATAGAGACTACCACAGGTTGTCAAGGGGAATGAGGTTGGGATGAGGAAAGGAAAGATGTTTATTGAAGGATGCAAAGTTCAACTGAGTATAAAAGAAAACATTTTAATGAGTTATTCCACTGCAAGTTGACCACCATTGGTAATATATTGTATATTTTTATAGTCAGTTTTATAGCCTGGCAGGTTAAGCCTCTACTGGAAACACTGACATCCTATATGGGTGCCAGTTCAAGTCCCAGCTACTCCACTTCCAACCCAGATCTTTGCTAATGCCCTGGGAAAATAGTGGAAGATGCCACAAGTGTTTGGGGCCCTGTACACAGGTGGGTGACCCAAAAGAAGCTCCAGGCTCCAGGCTTCAGACTGGCCCAGCCACAACTGTTTCCATTTGGGGAGTGAACAAATGGATGGAAGATTCTCTGTCTCTCCTCCCTCCCTCCTTTCTTTTCTCCCTCTTTCCCTCCCTCCCTCAGTCCCTTTCTCTGTAATGCTTTCTCAAATAAAGAAAAATAAATGTGAAAATAATGTACAATGTATTTCTCATTTGCTAAAATGATTGATATTTAAGGTAAGGCATTTGGTATGGTAGTTAAGATCCTGGTTGAGATAACTGCATCTCATATCAAAGTGCCTGGGTTAGAGTATGCCTGACACCTGTAATGAGTTCCTGGATCACAGCTTCATCCAGCTTCAGCCCCAGCCATTGTGTATATTTGGGGAGTGAAGAAGGAAGTAAAACCTCTGTAACTTTCTCTGTCTCTCAGATACATACATGCATTCATACATACACACATGCATGCAGACATACATTTTTAGAGAAACACATTTTATGTAAAATTAGTAAATTGGATAGTGAGGGATGTGGTAATCATCTTGACTGCATTTTTATATAATGCACCTATGAGTCAAAACATCACATCATACTCCATAAATACACAATTATTATTTGTCAATTAAAATGAAATTAAAAAATAAAATGTTAATAGTGAAAAGCCCCTGGATAGCCTTACATATTAAGGTAAATCATGAGATACATACCCTATCATCCTTGAAGTCCAGAAAGTATATAACATTAAATGGAATATTCTTAAAATGGACATTTAGAACATACATTAATTTCATGACATTGAATAGGAAAAGTTTTTCTCAGTAAATGTAAAAATAATGACTATAAAGACGAGATTAGTGTTGGATTTCAATCAAGGTAACATTCCCCACTTGTTTCCCACTATATCAGTCTTAGTTTTCCTGTGATCAAGGACAACTGCACCAGGACAAGTGAGAACAAGTATAAAGGAAGGAGGAGAGCCAACAGCTCTATTCAGTGAACCTGATGGTGAAGACCTCACTGATCTGGTTCCTCAGTATTCTTCATCTCTGGGATGATGGGTGGGCCTTACACAGAGCAGATGGATAACTGTTCCAGAGTAGATAGAAGAGGATACATAAAGGCCCACCAGAATGTACACAAGACTCAGAGTTTTATCCACATGCATATCTACTTGTTGAGAAGAAAAATGTCACAACATCAAAATCAGATGGTACTGGATTCATAAATGGGACCACAGATGTAACAGTTCTGCTTAGCTTAAAGGTTCACATATGGATAAGTCATAGCAAAGGGATAGCTGTTAGGTTTCAGAGAAACAGAAAGTTTATTAGTTGATAAAATCTAGTTCCTCTACTTCAGAGTGTGTAAAGCCCTGTGAGTAAAGTTGACAGAGGAGACTGGTGGTTAAGTGACAGGGCACTGGAGGTCCACATGTGTATAAGTTATCCGGGGGATAGTGCAGACCATGACCTTCTGTGTATGTGAAATGCAGGTATCCTTTCTGTCCTCCAGAAATGCACTTAGCCTGGAGTAGAGTTAAATAGAGGAAATTTAGCCTGAATTCTGCTACCAATGCAGATTCCCTGACTCCCACATGTGTTCCCTGGGGAAAAAAATCACTATTCCTCAGAATTTATCAGGCACAATTTCCTGATTTACAGGTGCTTTACTATTTTGCCGAGAACCTGAAACCACAGGAGAACTTATGGGGATGCCACCAGGTGGCTTCTGGAGCAATGGGGATAGCTTGACAAATCAGAGGTTGCTTGTACTTGTTCTGAAGTAAAGACTACTGTTTTACTTTTATTGGTTGACAATGACTGAGAGCATACAACGTGCCCAGGCAGGCCTGCCTTGGAGAAATGAGTCCACAGGTGAGAAGAGTGAAACCCAGCTGCTCTCCTCTGCTCTCTCCAGAAACCAGGAAAGTTCATTTATCCCTGAGGTGGCTCCTATTTTTCATGATGCCAAGTCTCAGGCTGTCTTGCTTCCACAAATGAAATGACAGTTATGGGCCTGAAGGGAGATGAGCTGATGCCATACTTTCCCTATAAAAACACCTTAGGGATTCATCTAATAATGGATTCATATCAGGGACTCAGCTGGGTGAGTGTCTTTCTGTTTCATGTACAGAGTGATCTCCAAGAGCAACTGGGTTCTGAGGTAAAAAAGAATTCTTTCCTATGATATATTAGCAGAATTCTCTGCTCATGATATCACTCTTAGATATTACTCCACAATTAATGCAACAAATATTTCTAGACATGAAATGATAAACTTTGTGAATTGTGTAAGGCCATACAAAATAGGTTTGCAAAATTATATTTGTGATTTATGATGCACTTGAATTGGATTTGTACTTGATTTCCTCATTATATTTCTCAATTTAACTTGTGATTTTTATCTCAATTAAATTTGATCTAGTAAGGCACTTGATCTAGTACCTTGAATATAGTGTACTATATTCTAGTACTAATATCTAGTACTCTTGGAAGAAAGGGAGGATGTAATCATGATATTGTTGTGAATATAGTGGAATAAAATGACAGGGATTCTCCACTTGTGGCTGTACAGGTATTGACCCTTCAAGAAATCTGACTGACAAAATGCCACTGTTGATATGTTCAAAAATTGCAGTGTTAGGTCTTAAAGTCTTTATTTTAAAACTTTGCATTCATGCCTTATGGGGGATAATATTCAGGTGTCCTGGCACCACCTGGCCCTGATCAGGGAACTGGGAGCCCAGGATGTATTTGTCATTTTTTTTCTAAATTCGCCTTTTGACAGGGTTGCAATGGCTATCACCTCCTTAGAAAAATGATGCACTGAGAAGCATGTTATTAGCTCTAAAAACCATAGATTTATCCCTTCCTGGTGTCTATTTGACTCTGATACTTTAATAAACACAATTTTAGGGAGCAATTTTAGGTGTATCCAAATCCACAGCATAAGATTCTTATTATATTTTCCTGATAAAGTTTCTGTCTTCTACTTCTGTGGTGACACTATAAAACCCATGCTTTTTCTCAGGGTCCTGGGAGTTCCATGTGTCAGATTATGACTGTGCTTCTCATCAACACTGTGCTTTCACATGAATTTGCTTTAAATTCAGTTTCCAAAGAATGGGTGACACATTGCAGTCACTCATTGAAATTGGATGCTTTCCCTATTTATTCTTCTGGGATTGGGGGATTTTATAAAAATTCCTTTTATTGAGCTAATCATGGTGGAAAAGATGTTTATCCACCTGAATCTACCAACTGACTTATTTCCATCATTGAATCTATCAATCTACTTCCACATATCAATTCATCTAAAATTCTCATAATCATTTTAATGTTGTAAATGATGGCATAGTTCTTTAAATGCTGATCAATAAGTATGGTAAAATTATAATGGAAATAACATGGGAGATTAACATAATAACAACATAGTATATTCTGTCATATATTCTCATTTTCCTAAATCTACATAAAATGCAAACATCATTGTGCATTCATTCATAAAACAATACTCTATTTTAGCACTAATATACCAATTCACTAACAGTTGATACTACAAAAGAGGTGACAAAAGAGGCTTTATCAAAATTATTTTTCTTGAGGAAACCATTTAGTGCAGTTCTCTCCTCCCTTCAGAGAAAGGTACCTCCTTCTTTGAAGACCTGTTCTTTCCACTGGGATCTCACTCAGAGAGATCTTTTGCCAGAGTGTCTTGGCTTTCCATGCCTGAAATACTCTCATGGGATTTTCAGCCAGATCCGAATTCCTATAGGGCTAATTCTGAGGCCAGAGTGCTATTTAGGACATCTGCCATTCTATGAGTCTGCTGAGTATCTCACTTCCCATGTTGGATCACTCTCCCCTTTATTTATTCTATTGGTTAGTGTTAGCAGGTACTAGACTTCTTTATGTGCTCCAATTGACTCTTAGTCCTTTCATTATGCTCAATTGTGAACTGAAATTGATCTCTTGGACTAGTGAGATGGCATTGGTACATGCCACCTTGATGGGATTGAATTGGAATCCCCTGGTATGTTTCTAACTCTACCATTTAGGGCAAGTCAGCTTGAGCATGTCCCAAATTATACATCTCTTCCCTCTCTTATTCCCACTCTTATGTTTAACAGGGATCACATTTCAGTTAATTTTCAACACTTAAGAATAACTGTGTATTAATTACAGAATTAAACCAGTCATATTAAGTAGAACAGACAAAAAAAATACTAAGAGGGATAATGTATTAATTTGTTCATTAACAGTCAGGGCTATGCTGATCGAGTCACCATTTCCCATAGTGTCCATTTCACTTCAATAGGTTTCCTTTTAGGTGTTCAGTCAGTTGTCACCGATCAGGGAGAACATATGGTATTTGTCCCTTTGGGACTGGCTTATTTCACTCAGCATGATGTGTTCCAGATTCCTCCATTTTGTTGCAACTGACTGGATTTCGTTGTTTCTTACTGTGGTATAGTATTTTAAAGAGTACACATCCCATAATTTCTTTCTCCAGTCTACCGTTGATGGGCATTTAGGTCGGTTCCAGGTCTTAGCTATTGTGAATTGAGCTGCAATAAACATTAGGGTGCAGACCGCCTTTTTGTTTGCCAATTTAGATTCCTTTGGGTAAATTCCAAGGAGTGGGATGGCTGGGTTGAATGGTAGGGTTATATTCAGGATTCAGAGGAATCTCCAGACTGACTTCCATAGTGGCTTGACCAGTTTGCATTCCCACCAACAGTGGGTTTTTCCCCACATCCTCACCAGCATCTGTTGTTGGTAGATTTCTGCATGTGAGCCATTCTAACCGGGATGAGGTGAAACCTCATTGTGGTTTTGATTTGCATTTCCCTGATTGCTAGTGACCTTGAACATTTTTTCATGTGTCTATTGGCCATTTGGATTTCCTCTTTTGAAAAATGTCTATTGAGGTCCTTGGCCCATCTCTTTAAGTGGGTTGTTGGTTTTGTTTTTGTGGAGTTTCTTGATCTCTTTGTAGATTCTGGTTATTAACCCTTTATCTGTTGCATAGTTTGCAAATATTTTTTCCCATTCTGTCGGTTGTCTCTTCACTCTCCTGACTGTTTCTTTTGCAGTACAGAAACTTCTCAATTTGATGCAATCCCAATAGTTGATTTTGGCTTTGACTGTCTGTGCCTCCCGGGTCTTTTCCAGAAATTCTTTGCCTGTGCCAATATCTTGAAGGGTTACTCTAGTAACTTGATGGTGTCAGGTCATAGATTTAGGTCTTTAATCCATGTTGAGTGGATTTTTGTGTAAGGTGTAAGGTAGGGGTCTTGCTTCATGATTCTGCACGTGGAAATCCAGTTTTCCCAGCACCATTTATTGAATAGACTGTCCTTGCTCCAGGAATTAATTTTAGATCCTTGATCAAATATAAGTTGGCTGTAGATGTTTGGGTTGATTTCTGGTGTTTCAATTCTGTTCCATTGGTCTATCCTTCTATTTCTGTACCAGTACCATGCTGTTTTGATTACAACTGCCCTGTAGTATGTCCTGAAATCTGGTATTGTGATGCCTCCGGCTTTGTTTTTGTTGTACAAGATTGCTTTAGCTATTCGAGGTCTCTTGTGCCTCCATATAAATTTCAGCACCATTTTTTCCAGATCTGAGAAGAAGGTCTTTGGTATCTTGATTGGTATTGCATTGAATTTATAAATTGCTTTTGGGAGAATGGACATTTTTATGATATTGATTCTTCCAATCCATGAGCATGGAAGATTTTTCCATTTTTTGGTATCCTCTTCTATTTCTTTCTTTAAGGTTTTGTAATTTTCATCGTAGAGATCTTTAGTGTCCTTGGTTAAGTTTATTCCAAGGTATTTGATTGTTTTTGTAGCTATTGTGAATGGGATTGATCTTAGAAGTTCTTCCTCAGCCATGGCATTGCCTGTGTATACAAAGGCTGTTGATTTTTGTGCATTGATTTTATACCCTCTACTTTTCCAAACTCTTTTATGAGTTCCAACAGTCTCTTAGTAGAGTTCTTTGGGTCCCCTAAATAAAGAATCATGTCATCTGCAAAGAGGGATAGTTTGAGTTCTTCCTTCCCAATTTGTATCCCTTTAATTTCTTTTTCTTGCCTAATAGCTCTGGTTAGAACCTCCAGAACTATATTGAATAGCAGTGGTGAGAGTGGGCATCCCTGTCTGGTCCCAGATCTCAGTGGAAATGCTTCCAACTTTTCCCCATTCAATAGGATGCTGGCTGTGGGTTTTTCATAGATTGCTTTGATTATATTGAGGAATGTTCCTTCCATACCCAGTTTGCTTAGAGTTTTCATCATGAATGGGTGTTGTATTTTATCAAATGCTTTCTCGGCATCTATTGAGATAAGCATATGGTTTTTCTTCTGCAGTCTGTTAATGTAGTGTATCACATTGATTGTTTTACGCACATTAAACCATCCCTGCATACCAGGGATAAATCCCACTTGGTCTGAGTGGATGATTTTTCTGATGTGTTGTTGCATTCTCTTGGCCAGAATTTTATTGAGGATTTTTGCATCTATGTTCATCAGGGATATTGGTCTATAATTCTCTTTCAGTGCTGCATCTTTTTCCGGTTTAGGAATTAAGGTGATGCTGGCTTCATAGAAAGAATTTGGGAGGGCTCCCTCTTTTTCGATTGTTCTGAATAGTTTGAGAAGAATTGGAGTTAGTTCTTCTTTAAATGTCTGGTAGAATTCAGCAGTGAATCCATCTGGTCTTGGGCTTTTCTTTGTTGGGAGGGCCTTTATTACTGTTTCAATTTCTGTCTCAGTTATGGGTCTGTTTAGGTTTCCGATGTCTTCCTGGTTCAATTTAGGTAGATTGCATGTGTTCAGGAATCTATCCATTTCTGATAGGTTTCCCTGTTTGCTGGCATACAAGTCCTTGTAGTAATTTCTGATGATTCTTTTTATTTCTGTGGTGTCTGTTGTTACGTTTCCTTTTTCATCTCTGATTTTATTGATTTGGGTCTTTTCTCTTCTTTTTTTAGTTAGTTGGGCCAATGGGGTGTCAATTTTGTTTATTTTTTCAAAACACCAGCTCCTCGTTTGGCTGATTTTTTGGAATGTTTTTCTTCATTCAATCCTGTTGATTTCTTCTCTGATTTTAATTATTTCTCTTCTCCTACTAGATTTGGGTCTGGTTTGCTTCAGTTTTTCTAGGTCCTTGAGGTGCGCTGAAAGCTCATTTATTTGGTGCCTTTCCAATTTCTTGATATAGGCACCTATTGCTATAAATTTGCCTCTCAATACTGCTTTTGCTGCGTCCCATAAGTTTTCGTATGTTGTGCTGTTATCCTCATTTACTTCCAGAAAATTTTTGATTTCTCTTTTAATTTCTTCTATGACCCATTGTTCATTCAGGAGCATGTTGTTCAATCTCCATGTGTTTGCGTATGCTCTAGGGATTCCTGAGTTGCTGATTTCCAACTTCATTCCTTTATGGTCTGAGAAGCTGCATGGTATGATTCTAGTTCTTTTGAATTTGCTGAGACTTGCTTTATGGCCTAGTATGTGATCAATCCTAGAGAAGGTTCCACGTACTGCTGAGAAGAATGTAAAATCTTTAGCTGTAGGATTGAAAGTTCTGTATATATCTGTTAGATCCATTTGTGCTATAGTGTCGTTCAAATCTACTGTATCCTTGTTGATCTTCTGTCCTATTGATCTGTCTATTTCTGAGAGTGGAGTATTGAAGTCCCCCAGTACCATTGTATTGGGGTCTAAGTCTCCCTTTAAGTCCGTTAACAAATCTTTTAGATAAACTGGTGCCCTGTAGTTAGGTGCATATACATTGATAATTGTTATATCTTCCTGTGGAATTGATCCCTTAATCATTATAGAGTGTCCCTCTTTGTCTCTCCTAACAGTTTTTGTGGTAAAGTTTGTGTTGTTTGATATTAAGATGGCTACGCCCGCCATTTTTTCATTTCTGTTGGCATGGTATATCTTTTTTCAGCCTTTCACTTCAGTCTGTATGGATCTTTGTTGGAAAGATGTATTTCTTGTAAGCAGCAAATAGATGGGTTTTGTTCCTTAACCCAATCAGCCAATCGGTGTCTTTTAACTGGACAGTTCAGGCCATTAACGTTCAATGTGACTATTGATAAGTCATAACTTTGCCCTGCCATTTGCCAAAGATAAGTTCTAATATATGCTTTGAATTCCCTGTGATCTTTTGCTGCCAGGTTTCCTTCCTTTACCTTCTTTCATATTGATGACCGTGTTTCTGTGTTTCTGTGTGTCTGTATGCAACACATCTTTAAGCATCATTTGCAGGGCTGGATGAGTGCAACAAATTCTTTCAATTTCTGTTTGCTATGAAAAGTCTTTATTTCACCTTCATTCACAAATGATAGCTTTGCAGGATATAATATTCTGGGCTGGCAGTTTTTCTCTCTTAGTACCTGGGCTATGTCTCGCCATTCCCTCCTAGCTTGTAGGGTTTCTGATGAGAAGTCAGCTGTGAGTCTGATTGGAGATCCTCTGAGAGTAATCTGACGTTTCTCTCTTGCACATTTTAGGATCTTTTCTTTATGTTTCACTGTGGAGAGTTTAATTACCACGTGTCGTGGTGAGGATCTCTTTTGGTCATGTTTATTAGGGGTTCTATGAGCTTCCTGTACTAGGATTTCTCTGTCCTCCAAACCTGGGAAATTTTCTGCTAATATCTCACTAAAAGGCCTTCTAATCCTTTCTCCCTCTCCATGCCTTCAGGAACTCCTAGAACCCGAATGTTGGGTTTTTTAATAGTATCCTGAAGATTCCCGACAATATGTTTTAGATTTCTAATTTCCTCTTCTTTTCTTTGGTCTGACTGTATCCTTTCCTGTTCTCTGTCTTCTAAGTCTGATATTCTCTCTTCTGCTTCACCCATTCTGTTTGTAAGGCTCTCTATTGTGTTTTTCATTTGATCTATTGAATTCTTCACTTCATTATGATTTCTCATTACTATCACAGTTTCCTGTTGTACTAGTTGTTTCATTTCATTTTGATTCCTCCTTAATATTTCATTTTCACGAGAGAGATGTTCTACCTTGTCCATTAAGGATTTCTGTAGTTCAAGAATTTGTTTTTGTGAACTTCTTAATGTTCTTATCAATTTTTTGAGATCTGCTTCTTGCATCTTCTATCTCATCATCTTCATAATCTTGAATTTGGGTTTTTTTGCATTTGGGGGCATCATGGTGACTACCTTTTTTTTTATTACCTCGGTTTTTGCGTTTGTTATTTGGCATATTGGAGATATTTGGTTTCTTCACTGTGGTGCTTTTTCTTGTTATACTATGACTCTAGATTAAGTGGACTGTCTGTTTTTGATGGAGCCTTAGAGGCTTGAGATGGGTGTGGCCTGAGAGCTCTGTTTGGTGTGCCAAAGGTGACACTCCCAGGTTAGGCTTGGTAGATCTCTCTCTCTCTCTCTTTCTTTTTTTGATTCAAAAGGGAAGTAATTCCACACAGCTGAATGAAGTTGGAGGTAGTTATCAGGCAAATGATATACCCACAGGAGCCAGAGATCAGAAGCTCTTTCCCAAGGACCACACAGGGAATCTGTTCTGCCCTCAGAGTGGGCTCAAATTCTCCTTCAGTCTCCCACTGGGTTGCCAAAGTTACGGAATTGTAGTGTCTCTGTAGAGTACTCACATGAATTCCATGAGTTCTCTCCCCCACCATCTCTTTTTTCACAGTCTCAGTTGAGTAGTGCTGCAAATTTACTAGATCCTAATCTCCTGTTAATTCACCCCACCCAGAGTCAGGTTTTTCTGCTAGGCTCAGGGCCGGTGCAGACCTGAAGTCGCTCTGTTTATGACGTATGTCCAAGATGGCGCCTGCTCTTTGTCTTGCTCACCTTTGAGAGGTGAGTGGAGAGAGAGATTTCACACTCGCATTGTCCCAGAAAAGCTTTGTAGAAATCATGCTTTTCTCCAGTGCTTATATGGTGATCTTCTTATCTAGCCATTTAAGTTGGTCTGAGTACCTTCAAAGCATGAGGGATTTCCCAAGGACCTCCCCCCGAAAAGAGCCACCCACACTGTCCTGCTGTTGGTGAGTTTCTTTGTGATCATGTATACTGTGTGGATATCATAATGTCATCCTTCTCAACCATATTGTGGAAATATGATCCAGTTGTTCTGCATGCCCAGAAACTTGTGGGAAATATCTATACCACTGTCAGTCCTTGGTGCTTATTAGGGCTAATAAATGAATAGTTGGAATTCTTCAAAACATGAGTGATATGACATCAATTTTAACATGTTGATAAAACACACCTGAAAACATAAATTCTATCAAGTACAATATTTAAAAGTCCAGAATTTTAATTCTAATTTAAATATGCAAAATTTGTATTTTTAACTTGTATCTAAGTATTTTAAAGATGTATATATTTATTGGAAAGGCAGAGCTACAAAAGACAGAGACAAAGACATAGAGAGAGGTCTTCCATCTGCTGGTTCAATCCCCGGATGGCAGCAAAGGCCTGAGCTGGGGCAATCCAAAGCTGGAGCCAGGAGCTTTTTCAATGTCTCCCACAGGAGTGTAGGGGCCCAAGGACTTGGGTCATCTTCTACTGCTTTCTTATATCATACCAGAGAGCTGGATCAGAAGTGTAGCAGTCAGGAATTGAACTAACACACATATGAAATGCTGGTACTGCAGGTAACAGCTTTACCTGCTATGCCACATCACCAGCCTCTAAATGTTTTTTCTCTTGGACACTGCCTCTGTTAGTTCAATGTTCTGCATGTATTGAAGTTTCTTCATCTTGTTCTTTCTTAATTTAATGCAAGAGAACATTTGCATTTCTTCTTGTGGTGTGCTCTATGAAACTATGTTTGGTACCGAATCCCTAGATCTACTTAGAAATTAATCCAAGTTTACCTTTGTTTGTTGAAGGCAGTTACTCTATGATGTCTTAATATTTATATCTGTTCTGACACTATATTAAAAGTGTGGACCTTGCTCTTGTATTTGTATATCATCACCCTTCTTTTATCACTTGTCTTTTTTTTCCTCTATGATGTCACAAAGTATAGATATTACTGAAGCATTTTTTGTTAAATTTTCACTTTTGACCCACTAAACTTCTGAATCACAGGTTTGTATTTGTGATCAATTTTGGAAATTTATGCCATAAAAATTCTAATAATACTGTCCTTTATTTCTTTTCCTTAGTCCAGAGAAACAGCTAGTAGTTTAATTCTTTCTCAGTCTAAGCTTTTTATATGTAGGTTTATATTTTAAATTCCATTCATTTACTCTTTACTGTGTTTGAATGTACTCACTGTGCTTAATAATATAGTTCAATAGTCTTCAGCTCAGCTCATGTTTAACATGGTTCACATTAAGTAGATTCACTACCTATTCAGTTATGTACTTGCTGTTTCCAAAATATACCTTTTTATGCATATAGTATCCTGTTGTTTTCATTTTCATTTTCCTATGGCCATTGTATTCACTTACAGTGTAACAATACGATGCCTATGTCTGAAGCTTACATGATATGGAATTTTATTTTGGTTGGTTAGTTCTTGTGTAAAAAATAATATAAAAATTGATTCTCATATAAGTGATAATTCACTTTGAAATGTTTGCAGTTAGTTATTTTTCAGTCCTTTTGCCCCCTCCAAACTGAGCAACCCAAATATATTAGTCATTTTTTTAAATAGCTCTTATATGAAATGAGAACTTGCTTCTTTAATTTCTTCTCTAAACCATTTTCTTGGTTTAATTTTAAGTTTGTAGCCTTCAAATTTTCCTTCCACATTATTGGGAATTTAAGGGAATCTAATAACATTTCAGGATTTTGACTTTCTGTATTATAAATTATTAGAATATATAACAAATTTTCCAAAAATCACAGTTATCACTATTATACAAAGTAACATTTCAGATAGATTTCCTGTACTAAACAACCATATTTCATGAGAAATCATTTTTTTTATTTTTGTTTGCAACATATTCCTCATATTCTTCTTGATCAATGTACTAGAGCATGATAATATGTAGAAAACAATTATTTTAATATCATACAAATATTTTCATGTTTTTTCACAAACTTATGAAGCATTGCATTTCTTTGCCATTAATAGTCCCTATATACAAGTTCAGAATTACAGTTTTATGATAGCATTAAATGACTATTTGTAGGAATATTTATCTGATTCAGGATTATTCACTCCTCTTCATTAACACTCCCATGAATCTAAAAAAATCATTTTTAAATTTCTGTCTAAATTGTGGGCTAACTTAAATGATCTTAATGAAATGAACATGTAGGTATCTATCATTTGATATTATTACACTTCACTTGATAATTTCTATTGTCATTACAATGCCCCCAAAATATAATCTGGTTGATTTCTGCTGTGAAGGATGCAATGACAATTTTATACCTAAAATTTATACCTACTTAAGCACTTAACTATGGTTTCTGAACTGGAAATATTATCCTTTGTTTCCTGGTCAAAATGTTCCCATTTATTTCTATGCTTAATTAAAAAACTTTTACATAAATTACTGAACTATATATGTGTTCATATACTTCATTCTTTGTTGTTTACATATTGATATTGATTGCTTTTAATGAATCAATGAAAACTGAAGAATCCTCTGTTGATTTCTCTCTGTTAATATAATGGAAAATGTATATATTTTTCCTATTTAAAGGATTTTTGTGTTACTAATTTGGAGCTTTTAACTATTAAGCTCATAAATACCTAATGGTTTATAATATTTCCTAACATTGTCTATAGTGATTAACACTTTAGATTCATCAAATTATTTTTGTTCATAGCAACTTCAAACAAAACTTTATTTTATATTCATTCTTATTATATATATACTACTATGTATATATATTTAACAATTAGTTCAATATACTTATTTAACATATATTTATATATGCAGTCCATCATAATTAATTATTGATAAAAAACTGCCATATAGTTAATCTGACCTGTTTTATAAATTTCAAAGACAAAAGGGAGCATCACCAGCTTCCTTTAGATTAAGTAATCTATCTGTATCACACACTAAGTGTGACTATGCAGTACTAAAGTTATATTCATTTTGCATCTTACATCCTACAAGAGAAGAAAATTTGAGTCCTTCATTCTTTGAGCTAAAATTTTCTCCCATATTAAAATTCCAATTGTTTTCCATGCCAAGTACCCATAAAACCTACTTATATGGATTACTACAAAAATTTTATTAAGAGGTAGATACTATTAGTGGAAACTCATGAAACTGATTACGTAACTTGACTTGCAAAATCATCTTGAAAAGATTTGTGGAAATGCATATGATAAAAAATGAAAACCTAGTTTTTCATCAAAATACACTTTCTTTTATTTCCAATATCACAAATTTTTCAATCACTTTTGTATAACAAGAAGTAAACTCTGAAGTCATTAAAAAGTAAAAATAAAATATTTATTTAAAAATCCTCCCATGTACAAAAGCCCATGGCTCCATTGCTAAATATGTGTCTATTAATAGAGATGTAACAATACAAAGTCTTAACATTGTATTCTCTTCAACATGGCTTTATAAATATTGTTTTGTGCATCTGCCTTTAAATCACATATAAAAAATAATTAACCTCCAAAAGGAATGAGTAATGGCTGTTATAGTTGTCTATTTTGTTATCAAAATCTGTGATTTTATTAATTCATATCAGTTTTAGTTACTGCATTGTGTCCTTCATTTCAGCCTGACAAACTCACTTGCTCACTATAGGATTGTTCTATTAACACAACCACTTCAATTTTATCTCACCATGTTTTAATTTTGTCTGATATAGAACTCATATCTGACAGTTGTAGTCATTTTCCTTCCAGTGATTTAAATGTGCCTTCCCACTTACCTCTGACTGCCATTTTTGTCAGAGGAAATCAGCTGTTAGTCACTTTAAAGATCATTTTTGTATCAAAAATCATTTGCCTCTTATTCCTTTTGAGATTATTTGCTCATATTTTGTCAGTAATTTGAAAAGGAATATATCTCAGTGTGCTTTTGCAGCCCATCCTCTTGAGTTCACTCTAGATCTCACATCTGTAAATCAATGTATTTTGTCATATTTGGATATTTCAGCAATAATTTTCCAAATATTCTGTATCCCTATCCTCACTCCTAGTGGGCATCCCATGACGGCAATTTTAGGACAATCAATGATGTGCTGCAAATGTCTTGGGATCCATTTACTTTTTTCATTTATGTGTCTTCTACTCAGAAGACAAAGCTTCATTTTTCTTAGAAGACACTGATTCATTTGCCTCTTCAAGCATGTTACTGAACTTGTTTTGTAATTTTTGGTTCAGCTATTTCTTAATCTCCTCAATTTCCTTTTGCCTCCTTCTTCATGATTTTATGTTTTAAGAATATTTTTATCAATTTATTTTATAACTTTTTATTAAGAAGTAACAATTGTTCAGGTTTGTGGGGCAAAGTATAAAATCCATCAGTATTAACTAGGTAGCTTTTCTTATCAATTTTTTGTGTTTGGAGCCTTCCAGATTCTCTCTTTGTAACCCAGCCATCCCACCTGTGGGTTTATATGCAATGACATATAGAAGAGATCCCTGCAGTCCCACATTCACTGCAGAATTATCTTTTTGTTCACATTCCTTGCTGTATATCTTACCTATGTTTTCCTTAATTCCTTGTCAATGTTTCCTTTAAGCCCCTGGGCATTTGTAGGACATTTACTCAATGCTAAATAATTACAATTCATTGATTTTTGTAGAATGTCGAGCAGTTGGGGCTTGTCTGATATATTTTTGGCAAGAATACCACAGAACTTGTATATCCTCAGTATAGAATGTTAGGGGACCAGGTGTCCAAATCTCACATTACTGGTTGACTCTGAGCAATTGGTTCAGGTGGTGTCTGCCAGGTTTCCCTAAAGTTACTATTTCCCCCCACTGTAATTAGTGAGTATCTTGTGGTGAGAAACTTTGATAGACAAAAAATCTATTTCTTTTCATCATAATTTTATCCATTAATTTATAGAATCCACAGATGATTCTTGCTTACACATAAATATTATGGCCTGTGGTATTAACCAGTTAGTGATTTTCTATTTCCATAATTCCTTCTATATTTATTCATTGAAATTTTACTATAAGGAAAACATATTCCTACCCCCTCATTTATTTACTTGTTCAATTATTCATTTATGTATGCATGGGCTCATGGACACCTATGAGTTAATAATCTGTTACTACCATTTTTCAATATGTTGCCCATACTGTCCCAAAGTTGGCTTCTTATGAGGATTTGACATACTTAAATAATTTTTCAAGCAGTTGTTTACTTTATGATCTTTAAAATCTTTTTATTTTAAAGATACCATATGGGACACCTGTATCCCTTATCAGAGTGCCTGGGTTCTAGTCCCAACTCTGCTCCCGAGTCTAGCTTTCTGCTAATTCATAACCGTGGTGCAAGAGGTACTGGCTCAAGTTGTTGAGTCCCTGCCACCCACATGGGGGACCTGGATTGAGATCCTAGATCTTGATTTCAGTCTGTCATCCCTGCCATTGCAGGCTTTTGAGGAAGTGAATCTGTGAGTGAGAACTTATCTCTTTGTCATCTCTGCCTACCAAATAGATAAATAATCTTTTAAAAGTTCATGAAAAGTTCCTATTAAGGAGAAACTATGTGTGTATTTTTCCATGAATTTTTTTTGGAATATGTGTGTCCTCACATATTATTTCACAGGTCTGTCCACTAGAAGGTCCAGGACCAATGTCACCTGCTAGCAAGGGCATATCTAGTACCCTGGGCTTGTCAGTACTCTCCTCCCATGAAAGGGATCAGAGCTCTTTGGAGAAATGGCAGGGCTGTGGTAGGGAGGTGCAAGATGAGTTTGGAGCATGTTGAACCAGTGCCTATATGGGATGCCAGCCCTGCAGGCAGCAGCTTTACCTGCTACACCACAGCACCAGCCCCTTAAGTGGTATCTTAACTGCTATGCTTAACCATTGTGTCCACCATACTATTATTGGCCACATTTTACAAATTAGGACAAAGTTATAATTATGGGAAATAAATTCATATGTCCTACTGTATAGTAAGGTGCAAGGATGATGGACTATATATTTCAAAAGAACTATCAGAGGGTCTGGCACTGTGACGTACATGGGAAAAGCCGCTGCCTGCAATTTCAGCATCCCATATGGGTGCCAGTCAGAGACCCAGCTGCTCCCCTTCTGATCCAGCTCTCTGCTATAGCCTGAGAAAACAGTGGAAGATGGCCCAAGTGCTCGGGCCCATGCACCCTCATGGGAGACTTAAAGGAAACTTCTGGCTCCTGGCTTTATCTGCATAGCTCCAGTCATTGTGGCCATTTGGGGAGTGAACCAGTAGATAGCAAAACCTCTCTCTCTCTTTCTCTCTCTCTCTTGCTCTGCCTTTCAAAGAAATAAATACTTTTTTTAAAAAAAAGAGCTATCAGAAAGAAATGATAATGGTTTGAAGAGATGGACATGCATTCTGTGATTTGAAGATGACTATATATATGTGTGTGTGTGTGTATATATATATATATATATATATATACATCAAACATCACATAGTTCTTTATAAATATGTATCATGTTCATGTGTAAATTTAAAGAATACAAATTCGGTAAATGAGGCACAAAGAAGGTAAGCAATTATTCCAAAAATCAGAGTGCACATGTAGTGGAAGGGGGAAATCAAAATACAGACAGCCATACTGCAATTCCTAAGGAGTGGAAGTAACTTCTTCACATACACATGTCAGCAGAAAGCCACCAGCCTGAGAGTCCAGTATGGACCTTGTCTTGGGAATAAACAGCAGTCCTAGTAATAGCCACAAAGGAAGCATCATGTACGCATTGCCTGCCTGGACATTAAGTAGCCACTGGAGCTCCGAAAGTCCTGTGAGGGAGACATTACTGCCCTCAGATTAGACATCGGGGAATCAAAGATCAAGGAGCCAAGATTATGAAGATGATGAGATAGAAGAAATGCAAGATACGGATTTCAAAAAATTTATGATAAGAACATCTAGAAGTTTTCAAAAGCAAATCCTTGAACTACAGAAATCCTTAATGGACAAGATTGAAAATCTCTCTCTTGAAAATGAAATTTTAAGGAAGAGTCAAAATGAAACTCATAAACTAGTAGAACAGGAAAGTGTGATAGTGAAGAGAAATCAAAATGAAATGAAGAGCTCAATAGATCAAATGACAAACACATTAGAAAGCCTTAAAAACAGAATGGGTGAAGCAGAAGAGAGAATATCGGACTTAGAAGATAGAGCACAGGAAAACATACAGTCAAACCAAAGAAAAGAAGAGGAAATTAGAAACCTAAAAAATATTGTTGGGAATCTACAGGATACTATTAAAAAAACCAACATTCGAGTTCTAGGAGTTCCTGAAGGCATGGACAAAGAGAAAGGATTGGAAGGCCTTTTTAGTGAGATACTAGCAGAGAACTTTCCAGGTTTGGAGAAGGACAGAGACATCCTAGTACAGGAAGCTCATAGAACTCCCAATAAACATGACCAAAAGAGATCCTCACCACGACACGTGGTAATTAAACTCTCCACAGTGAAACATAAAGAAAAGATCCTAAAATGTGCAAGAGAGAAACGTCAGATTACTCTCAGAGGATCTCCAATCAGACTCACAGCAGACTTCTCATCAGAAACCCTACAAGCTAGGAGGGAATGGCGAGACATAGCCCAGGTGCTAAGAGAGAAAAATTGCCAGCCCAGAATATTATATCCTGCCAAGCTCTCATTTGTGAATGAAGGTGAAATAAAGACCTTTCATAGCAAACAGAAATTGAAAGACTTTGTGGCCACTCGTCCGGCCCTGCAAAAGATACTTAAAGATGTGCTACACTCAGAAACACAGAAACACGGCCATCAATATGAAAGAAGGGAAAGGAAGAACACCTACCAGTAAAAGAGCATGGGAAGCTCAAAGCATATACTAGAAAATATTTCCGGGAAAATGGCAGGGCAAAGTCACTATGTATCAATTGTCACATTGAACATTAATGGTCTGAATTCTTCAGTTAAAAGACACCGTTTGGCTGACTGGCTCACAGAACACAACCCAACTATTTGTTGCCCACAAGAAACACATCTCTCTAACAAAGAGGCATGCAGACTGAAAGTGAAAGGTTGGAGAAAGATATTCCATGCCAACAGAAACCAAAAAAAAGCAGGTGTAGCCATATTAATATCAGACAAAATAAACTTTAAGACAAAAACTGTTAAGAGAGACAAAGAGGGACACTATATAATGATTAAGGGTTCAATTCAACAGGAAGATGTAACTATTATAAATGTATATGCACCTAATTACAGGGCACCGGTCTATTTAAAAGATATGTTAAGGCACTTAAAGGGAGATTTAGATTCCAATACAATAGTACTGGGGGACTTCAATACTCCACTCTCAGAAATAGACAGATCAATAGGACAGAAGATCAACAAGGAAACAGCAGATTTAATTGACACTATTGCCCAAATGGATCTAACAGATATCTACAGAACTTTCAACCCTACATCTACAGACTTCACATTCTTCTCAGCAGTGCATGGAACCTTCTCTAGGATTGATCACATACTAGGCCATAAAGCAAGTCTCAGCAAATTTAAAAGAATTAGAATCATACCATGCAGCTTCTCAAACCATAAAGGAATGAAGCTGGAAATTAGCAACTCAGGAAACCCCAGAAAGTATGCAAACACATGGAGACTGAACAACATGCTCCTGAATGAACACTGGGTCATAAAAGAAATCAAAAGAGAAATCAAAAAATTTCTGGAAGTAAATGAAGACAACAATACAACATATCAAAACTTATGGGATACAGCAAAAGCAGTATTGAGAGGCAAATTTATAGCAATAGGTGCCTATATCAAGAAATTGGAAAGGCACCAAATAAATGAGCTTTCAGCGCACCTCAAGGACCTAGAAAAACTGCAGCAAACCAAACCCAAATCTAGTAGGAGAAGAGAAATAATTAAAACCAGAGAAGAAATTAACAGGATTGAATCCAAAAAAAAAAATTAAAAAATTAGCCAAACGAGGAGCTGGTTTTTTGAAAAAATAAACAAAATTGACACCCCATTGGCCCAACTAACTAAAAAAAGAAGAGAAAAGACCCAAATCAATAAAATCAGAGATGAAAAAGGAAACGTAACAACAGACACCACAGAAATAAAAAGAATCATCAGAAATTACTACAAGGACCTGTATGACAGCAAACAGGAAAACCTATCAGAAATGGATAGATTCCTGAACACATGCAATCTACCTAAATTGAACCAGGAAGACATTGAAAACCTAAATAGACCCATAGCTGAGACAGAAATTGAAACAGTAATAAAGGCCCTCCCAACAAAGAAAAGCCCAGGACCAGATGGATTCACTGCTGAATTCTACCAGACATTTAAAGAAGAACTAACTCCTATTCTTCTCAAACTATTCAGAACAATCGAAGAAGAGGGAATCCTCCCAAATTCTTTCTATGAAGCCAGCATCACCTTAATGCCTAAGTGAGAGAAAGATGCAGCACTGAAAGAAAATTACAGACCAATATCCCTGATGAACATAGACGCAAAAATCCTCAATAAAATTCTGGCCAATAGAGTACAACACATCAGGAAAATCATCCACCCAGACCAAGTGGGATTCATCCCTGGTATGCAGGGATGGTTCAACATTCGCAAATCAATCAATGTGATTCACCACATTAACAGACTGCAGAAGAAAAACCATATGGTTATCTCAATTGATGCAGAGAAAGCATTTGATAAAATTCAACATCCTTTCATGATGAAAACTCTAAGCAAATTGGGTATAGAAGGAACATTCCTCAATATAATCAAAGCAATTTATAAAAAACCCACAGCCAGCATCCTATTGAATGGGGAAAAGTTGGAAGCATTTCCACTGAAATCTGGCACCAGGCAGGGATGCCCACTCTCACCACTGCTATTTAACATAGTTCTGGAAGTTTTAGCTAGAGGCATCAGACAAGGAAAAGAAATCAAAGGAATACAGGCCGGCGCCGCGGCTCACTAGGCTAATCCTCTGCCTAGCGGCACCGGCACACCGGGTTCTAGTCCCGGTCAGGGCGCCGGATTCTGTCCCGGTTGCCCCTCTTCCAGGCCAGCCCTCTGCTGTGGCCAGGGAGTGCAGTGGAGGATGGCCCAGGTGCTTGGGCCCTGCACCCCATGGGAGACCAGGAAAAGCACCTGGCTCCTGGCTCCTGCCATAGGATCAGCATGGTGCGCCGGCCGCAGCACGCCGGCCGCGGCGGCCATTGGAGGGTGAACCAACGGCAAAGGAAGACCTTTCTCTCTGTCTCTCTCTCTCACTGTCCACTCTGCCTGTCAAAAAATAAATAAATAAATAAATAAATAAAGAAAGAAAGAAAGAAAAAAGAAATCAAAGGAATACAAATCAAGAAGGAAGAAGTCAAACTATCCCTCTTTGCAGACGATATGATTCTGTACTTAGAGGATCCAAAGAACTCTACTAAGAGACTGTTGGAACTCATAAAAGAGTTTGGAAAAGTAGAGGGTATAAAATCAATGCACAAAAATCAACAGCCTTTGTATACACAGACAATGACATGGCTGAGGAAGAACTGCTAAGATCAATCCCATTCACAATAGCTATAAAAACAATCAAATACCTTGGAATAAACTTAACCAAGGACGCTAAAGATCTCTACGATGAAAATTACAAAATCTTAAAGAAAGAAATACAAGAGGAAACCGAGAAATGGAAAAATCTTCCATGCTCATGGATTGGAAGAATCAACATCATCAAAATGTCCATTCTCCCAAAAGCAATTTACAGATTCAATGCAATCCCAATCAAGATACCAAAGACCTTCTTCTCAGATCTAGAAAAAATGATGCTGAAATTCATATGGAGGCACAAGAGACCTCGAATAGCTAAAGCAATCTTGTACAACAAAAACAAAGCCGGAGGCATCACAATACCAGATTTCAGGACATACTACAGGGCAGTTGTAATCAAAACAGCATGGTACTGGTACAGAAACAGATGGATAGACCAATGGAACAGAATTGAAACACCAGAAATCAACCCAAACATCTACAGCCAACTTATATTTGATCAAGGATCTAAAACTAATTCCTGGAGCAAGGACAGTCTATTCAATAAATGGTGCTGGGAAAACTGGATTTCCATGTGCAGAAGCATGAAGCAAGACCCCTTTTTTACACCTTACACAAAAATTCACTCAACGTGGATTAAAGACCTAAATCTACGTACTGACACCATTACGTTATTAGAGAACATTGGAGAAACCCTTCAAGATATTGGCACAGGCAAAGAATTTCTGGAAAAGACCCCGGAGGCACAGGCAGTCAAAGCCAAAATCAACTATTGGGATTGCATCAAATTGAGAAGTTTCTGTACTGCAAAAGAAACAGTCAGGAGAGTGAAGAGACAACCGACAGAATGGGAAAAAATATTTGCAAACTATGCAACAGATAAAGGGTTAATAACCAGAATCTACAAAGAGATCAAGAAACTCCACAACATCACAACCAACAACCCACTTAAGAGATGGGCCAAGGACCTCAATAGATATTTTTTAAAAGAGGAAATCCAAATGGCCAACAGGCACATGAAAAAATGTTCAAGATCACTAGCAATCAGGGAAATGCAAATCAAAACCACAATGAGGTTTCACCTCACCCCGGTTAGAATGGCTCACATTCAGAAATCCACCAACAACAGATGCTGGCGAGGATGTGGGGAAAAAGGGACACTGACCCACTGTTGGTGGGAATGCAAACTGGTCAAGCCACTATGGAAATCAGTCTGGAGATTCCTCAGAAACCTGAATATAACGCTACCGTTCGACCCAGCCATCCCACTCCTTGGAATTTACCCAAAGGAGTTTAAATTGACAAACAAAAAAGCGGTCTGCACCCTAATGTTTATTGCAGCACAATTCACAATAGCCAAGACCTTGAACCAACCTAAATGCCCATCAACGGTAGACTGGAGAAAGAAATTATGGGATATGTATTCTTTAGAATACTATACTGCAGTAAGAAACAACGAAATGCAGTCATTTGCAACAAAATGGAGGAATCTGGAACACATCATGCTGAGTGAAATAAGCCAGTCCCAAAGGGACAAATACCATATGTTCTCCCTGATCAGTGACAACTGACTGAACACAAAAAAGGAAACCTATTGAAGTGAAATGGACACTATGGGAAATGGTGACTTGATCAGCATAGCCCTGACTGTTAATGAACAACTTAATACATTATCCCTCATAGTATTTTTTTGTCTGTTCTACTTAATATGACTGGTTTAATTCTGTAATTATCACACAGTTATTCTTAAGTGTTGAAAATTAACTGAAATGTGATCCCTGTTAAACATAAGAGTGGGAATAAGAGAGGGAAGAGATGTATAATTTGGGGCATGCTCGGGCTGACTTGCCCCAATTGGTAGAGTTGGAAACATACCAGGGGATTCCAGTTCAATCCCATCAAGGTGGCATGTGCCAATGCCATCTCACTAGTCCAAGTGATCAATTTCAGTTCACAATTGATCATAATGAAAGGACTAAGAGTCAAAGGGAGCACATAAACAAGTCTAGTATCTGCTAACACTAACCGATAGAATAAAGGGGAGAGTGATCCAACATGGGAAGTGAGATACTCAGCAGACTCATAGAATGGCAGATGTCCTAAATAGCACTCTGGCCTCAGAATCAGCCCTAAAGGCACTCAGATCTGGCTGAAAATCTCATGAGAGTATTTCAGGCATGGAAAGTCAAGACACTCTGGCAAAAAGATCTCTGTGAGTGAGATCCCAGTGGAAAGAACAGGTCTTCAAAGAGGGAGGTGCCTTTCTCTGAAGGGAGGAGAGAACCTCCACTTTGACTATGACCTTGTCTAAACAAGATAAGAGTCAGAGAACTCAAGGGGCTTCCATAGCCTTGGAAACTCATGACTGGTGCATAGCGATATTACTGATGCCACAAACAGGAGTGTCAATTTGTAAAGTCAACAACAGGAGTCACTGTGCACTTACTCCTCATGTAGGATCTCTGTCCTTAATGTGCTGTACACTGAGGCTTAATGCTATAACGAGTACTCAAACAGTATATTTCACTTTGTGTTTCTATGGGGGTGCAAACAATTGAAATCTTTACTTAATGTACACTAAACTGATCTTCTGTAAAAAAAAAAAAAAAAAAAGAAATTATCAATTCCCAACTTGACTCTCACTGGGATTAAACATGACAATAGGTCTGATCTGATTTCATCATCATTTAAAAAAAATCATCTATTATTTTTCACTTTATGTTTCTGTGTGGGAGCAAACTGTTGAAATCCTTACTTAAGGTATACTAAGCTGGTCTTCTGTATATTAAGATAATCGAAAATGAATCTTGATGTGAATGGAAGGGGAGAGGGAGTGGGAAAGGGGAGGGTTGTGGGTGGGAGGGACGGTATGGGGGGGGGAAGCCATTGTAACCCATGAGTCGTACTTTGGAAATTTATATTCATTAAATAAAAGATTAAAAAAAAGTAAAAAAAAAGGCATTTGCATTTTAGCTTTAGACTTAGATATATAGTTCCTTTTGAGTAAATATTTGTGTGTGGTATGAGGAATACTTTTGCATATGTATAATAAGTTGTTCCAGCATAATTTGCTGGAATGACTATCCACTTCCTATCTTATTGTCTTGACAGCCTTTTCCAAATCAATTGATCATGTGTGTAACGTCAAACAGTTCATTTCAGGATTCTCAATTCTATTCAATTTATACAGAAAAATACATATATTCTCATTGATTTTATATGTATTTCTGTATATGTAAATTTATATATTTATAATATTTAAATAATATAAACTATATAATTCATATTATACATTTATATAATATATAATCAATATATCATATATCATATTATTTATTATATACAATATAAATTATATATAAATATATAATATATATGTAAATGATATATAAATTATATATTATAAAATACATATGATATATAAATATAAATATATATATCCTGCAAAGTAATACCCTTTCTTGATTGCTATAGCTTTGCTGTTAATTTTGAAACTTGGGAACTATAAGATCTCCATTTTTTTTCTTTCACTCTGGGTGCTTTGAATTAAATATGAGTTTTAAACTAAAAAAAAAAAAGAAATTAAATAGTTGATGTGAAGGGGTTACATGCATAATTTAAAGGCAATAAAATTTTTAAAGCATTCACCATCTCTTTTCTTCACCTAATGATTATCAGATTCACTGTCTTCAAGTTAATCGATACCTTCTTGGAATTCCCAGAACTATCATAGTAACTTCAACTTGAATATCTAAAAGCCAACCTCCAAACTTTAAGAAAATTCCCAAGAGCATAGTAATATGAAACAAGTTATTAATTTTCTTCATCAATAATAGCCTAAAAGCTGTAAATTATGAAAAAGGGTGAATAAAAAGTATGCGTATTACAGAAACAATGCCAAAGACACCAGCACTTCATATACAAGCAATCTGTGCGAGTTCTTGTCCAATACTTCCAGCTACTTTCAACTGATGGTTCACTACAGTCACCACAAACATAAGTATACATATATCCCCTTTGTTTCTATATATACCTTTGTTTTATATACGTGTTATATATATATATATATATATATATATATACACACACACACACATATATAAATATATAGTTTCTAAGTCTCTAAGGAGGATACAGAGCAAAGGAAGAATTTGTACCTTTAGTGTATAGCAGAAACAGTATGCTTCCCAACATAAAGAAATTTGAAATTAGTGTGCTCATATTGCTTTTTGAGAGAAAAATATATTTTAACACATTTACTCTTGGGTAACCAAGGAAGCAAGATTGAAAGCATCGCTATAAGTAAAGAAAAGGTAAATTATCACAACACAGTCACAAAGGAAGCCATGATGAAACATCCTCATCATCATCAAACCTTAAAAATTCCACCAGATAAGCTGAACATCATACACTAGGACCAAATTCATCCTGCTGTTGGAATGGCTATTAGCTTATTTGAGCACAAAACTCTTATACACTAAAATCAAAACATCTCAAATTTTTCTCTAATTTCAAACTTGCCAGCACCTGTCTGATGGACTAAGTGGGTTCCTATGGTGATAGATCAGGTGTTCATGAACATCGAGTCTGCAAAGACATTTCTCATTTTAATTTAATTCACAGAAATTCTGATATATATATGTATATACCTGATATATACATACATATATGTGTGTGTGTATGTGTGTGTGTGTGTGTGTGTATATATATATGGCAATGCTCACGTCTGTGCCTCTTTAGGTAAGGTCAGATAAAGAGTAAGTAAAGCATCATTTCATTGTTGCCTGAATCTGGACCTTGTTTTGGCAAACTACTGATCTCACCATTCACCTATGTTTCAAAATTCAAAAATGTCTACCTTGCTGGGTTATGGTGTATTAAACAGGATTATGTACAAAACAAGGCTTTTCTGGTGCATTTTATATATGATGCAAATAGCATTACATCTCCTTCTCTACTTCAAAATTCATAAAACAATCATCTTAAGGGACACTCTGGTGATACTTTCCCATCAATCAGAAAAATGTAATGTTCCAAGCTAAAGCTCATAATATTCCAATAGGCTATTATTTTAAAATTATAGAATCTATTATTTATTTAATTTGTTCATAAAAGCTATAATAAAATAGTTTCACTCATAAAAAATAAACCATAGTAACAAGTGTTTAACCATTGGTCTTAAAAAATAAATTTATTTATTTATTTGAAAGGCAGAGTTACAGAGAAGTAGAGGCAACAGCAGGGAGAGAGAGAGAGTGAGGTATTCCATCTGCTGGTTCACTCCCCAAAATGACAGCAATGGTCAAAGCTTGGCTGATCTGACTCCAGGAGCCAGCAGCTTCTTCCAGGTCTCTCATGAAATTGCAGGGGCCCAAGCACTTGGGCCAACTTCTATTTTCCCAGGCCATAGCAGAGAGCTGGATTTGAAATGGAGCAGCTGGGTCTTGAAATAGCACCCATATAGTAAAATGGCACTGCAGGCTGCAGCTTAACCTGCTATGCCGCAACAGTGGATCCTAACCATTGCTCCTTTTGGGGAACTACACACTGTGTGTTGATATATTTTTGAGAGTTTTTTTTAAAAATTGATCTCAATACCAATAATAAAAAAGTGCACAAAAATATTTATTATGAATTATATGTAACTGTATAAGTGTTAAACAGTGCCATCTTCAATTTTTGCAAAGATAACCATGATTTTAATCTATAGAAATTCAGTAAATGGAGTTTTAGGTTAGTGATCTTGTCCTTTTCCCAACAAATGTATTGTCATTTTATCTAATTTGTGACCTTCTATTAAACTATTCCTCCCTCTTATAACAGTTGTATGGATCAGAATGAAACATCTTTAAATTTCAGCACTAAACATGACATACTTTAATTTAAACATTTATTTTTCAAATTTTTATGAATATAATAGAACATATCTCATGTATTTCATAGGTACAAATCCAAGAAGATAACCATAAAGCTCTTGCTCACTATCTGCCTCCGTCAGTCCCCTTCTATCCTTCCTTTCTTGCTTTCTTTAAGTTTTGCAAATACATAATTTCACTCTACTCTATAATCACAGGTTTAATGTGCCACTAACAATAATATTCAATATGTGAGAATATAAATTCCATAGTTCCACAGTATTATAAACAGGGGCTAAAATAGCTTCATTCATAATTATGTATATATATATATATATATATATATATATATATATATATATATATATATATTCGTGTTCTGCATTAACTATTACAAATCAGAGAAACCATGGCATTTTGGGTTGGACTAGCTTATTTTTTGGGGGGACTAGCTTATTTCAGTAATAACAATGGTTTCCAGTTGCATCCATTTTGTTACAAAGACAAGGGTTCATCTGGTTCGTCATTTTTCAAGGCTGAGTAGTTTTCCAAAATCTGTGTGTGTGTGTGTGTGTGTGTGTGTGTGTGTGTGTGTGTGTGTGTGTTCTATTCATCATTTGATGGACATCTGGGTTTATAGCCTAACTATTTTGAGTTGAGCTGCAATAAACATAGGGGAATACAGAAAATTATTTCATAAGTCAGTTTCATTTCCATTTGGTAAATTCCTAGGAGTGGCATGGCTTAGTTATGTGGTAAATGTGTTTTCATATTTCTGAGGATTCTCCACACTGTCTCCATAATGGTTGTACTGGTATACATTATCACCAAATATGGATTAGGGTAACTTTTACTCCACATCCTCACCTGTATTTATTATTTCTTTGAATTTGGTATGACAGCCAATCTAACTGGGGCAAGGTGAAACCTGATTTTGGTTTTTATTTGCATTTCCCTGATGGCTATAGATCCTGAACATGTTTTCATGTCTGATGGTCATTTGTATTCCATCATTTGAAAAATGCCTGTATGTGTCACTTGCCCATTTCTTAATTGGAGTGTTTGTTTTGTTGTTGAGTTCCATGAGCTCTTTGTGGATCTAGAATATTAATCTTTTTATAAGATTTATGGTTTGCAAATGTTTTCATCCATTCAGTCAGTTACATCTTTACTTTGATGAGTGTTTGCCTTATAGTGGAGACACTTATTGCCTTCATATCTATTTCTGGTTTACTTGCCTGTGCAAGAAGTCTGCCTAAACCAATGTATTGCAGACTTTGTCTGTTTTCCTCAGGTAATTTGATGGCATCAGGTTGTAGATTTAGATCTTTATCCACTGTAAGTTGATTTTTGTAGAAAGTGTAAGTTTTTTTTTCGTATTTTGCACATGTAGAATCAATTTCTCCAATATTATTTATTGAAGAGAATCTCATTTATCCAGATATTCATCTTAGTTAATTGTCAAAGATTGGTTGTAATGGCATGAAATAATTTCTGGGTCTCCAATTCAATTCCCTTGACCTACCTTTCTATTTTTGTGCCAATAGTAGAAAGTTGTGATTATGCCTGCCCTACAGCATGTCCAGAAATCTGTGATATACCTAGCTTTGTTTTTTCATGTTGTTTAAAATGTCCTCCATTATTACTGGAGTCTATGTTTCCCTGTAGATCCATTAATATTAATTTTAAATTACCAGGCACCTGCCACTGGGTGCTGATACGTTCACTCAAATCACATCTTTCTGCTGAGTCAATTCCTTAATCATTACATAATAATAGAATGTCTATTTTCTCTGATATTAGGATCGCTATTCCTGCTTGTTTTTGCTTCGCATTGAATGGAATATCATTTCCATCCTTATTCTTTCATTCTGTTTCTTTCTTTGTTGATGAAGTTTGATTTTTATGCAGAAAATAGATGAGTCTTCTTTTTTTTTTTCCATTCATCCAGTCTGCACCTTTTAATTGGAGTAATTAGGCCATTTAAATTTAGGCTTTCATTTATACATAATGACCTGACCTGGCATTTTCCATAAGTTTTCTTATTGTTTGCTTTGGAATTACTTTTTTTACTTTTTCTAAGAAAATTCTGAGTTCACGTTCTTTCATAATGATGATTATCTTTCTCTGTGTGTAGTACACCTGTAAGTATCATTTGTAATAGTGGATGATGGTGGCCGGCGCCGCGGCTCACTAGGCTAATCTTCCGCCTAGCGGCGCCGGCACACCGGGTTCTAGTCCCGGTTGGGGCGCCGGATTCTGTCCCGGTTGCCCCTCTTCCAGGCCAGCCCTCTGCTGTGGCCCAGGGAGTGCAGTGGAGGATGGCCCAGGTGCTTGGGCCCTGCACCCCATGGGAGACCAGGAAAAGCACCTGGCTCCTGGCTCCTGCCATCGATCAGCGCGGTGCGCCGGCCGCAGCGCGCCAGCCGTGGCGGCCATTGGAGGGTGAACCAACGGCAAAGGAAGACCTTTCTCTCTGTCTCTCTCTCTCACTGTCCACTCTGCCTGTCAAAAAAAAAAAATAAAAAAAAAAATAGTGGATGATGGTGACAAATTCTTTCAATTTTGGTTTCCTTTGGAACATTTATTTCATCTTTATATATAAATTAAAGGTTTTCTGAGTCTACTATGCTAGGCTGACAGTTTTTTTTTTCTTTCCATTCACTCATAGTTTGTAGAGTTTTTAATGAGAAATTAGCCTCAGTGGAATTGGATATCTTTGAAGGTAATCTGACATTTCTCTCATGCATATTTTAGAATCTTTAGATTTTACTTTTTTCTTTTTTTTTTAAATTCATTTGACAGAGTAAGACAGTGAGAGATAGAGAGACAGAGAGAAAGGTCTTCCTTCTTTGGGTTCACCCCCAAAATGGCTGTCATGGCTGGTGCTGCGCCAAACCAAAGCCAGGAGCCAGGTGCTTCTTCCAGGTCTCCCATGTGGGTGCAGGGGCCCAAGCACTTGGGCCATGCTCCACTGGCTTCCCAAGCCACAGCAGAGAGCTGGACTGGAAGAGGAGCAACCAGGACTAGAACCTGGCACCCATATAAGATGCCAGTGCCACAGTTAGAGGATTAACCAAGTGAACCATGGTGCTGGCCCCTAGGTTTAACTTTTAAACATTTCACTATGATGTATCATGGTTAAAATCTTTTCTGATCTTGTCTATTCAGAGTTTTATGTGCTTTCTGTACTTGTGTGTCCCTAGCTTTGTGCAAATTATGGAAAATTTCTGTTATTAATTAAATACATCTTAGAAATCTATTCTATTTCCACATCTTCAGAAACTCCTAATGCACATATATTTGGTCAATTGATAGTATCACCTAAATTGTGAACACTATTTTCAGTTTTTCTATTTTTCTTCTTTTTTTCCTTGGTCTGAGATACTTCCAAATATTTGTCTTCTAGCTCAGATATTCTGTATTCTTTGTTCTGCCTCAACAAGTCTGCTGTTAATGATATCTATGTATTTTTATTTCATCTATTGAATCATTCATTTCTGAAATTCACTATGTCATGTTCACTATGTCAATGTTCACTATGTCATGCATGGATGTCTTTAAGTCATATATTTGCTTTTCTTTGATTTTGAGTAATCTTACAATCATTTTTTTTAATTTCCTTTCATGCATTTTAACATTCCCTTCATCTTTACATTCTAATATTGAAGTGTTTTATTCCTTTTGTGAAGTCATATTTCTTTATTTGCTGACACATCTTGTATTTCTATGTTTATATTTAAGCATTGTGGGAGCGCTTTTTTCCATCTGGTGGCATCTGTCATTGAAATATGCATCTGTGTCTTAGTAGAGTATCAGCTTCTGCAGTGGATATACAGATACATGGGCTGCATGGGAGCTGGGCGATCAGTGATCAGTGCTTGAACATGGGGTGAGAATGCAAGTTGGGTTTGATAGAATTCCTCTGCTGTCAGCAGGGGGTGGTGTGATCCCCTCAGCTGGTATGATAGCCTCACCTTCACTCTGCTTATGTGACTGATGACCAAGATGAACCCACAGTTGGTACATACCTTTCCCATGCATATATATGAACCACACAAAGGATCTGTGCAGTCCTCGGTGAGCACAGATCCCTCTTCAATGACACACCCCAAGCACACAGGGAGCTCTGAGTCTCTTAATCCAGATTCAATGATTGCTCATAGATGTAGCTACACATCATGCCCTATCATGAAGTCACAGAATTTCCACAGTCATAGAACACAGGCCTCCCACTCTCACAGGGAACAAGAATTCTACTCAGCCTCCATGAGTGTGGTCATCCATGCAGAAAGCTAAGGTGTTCCCAGAATCAGCTGTCTGTCAGCGCTTCACTATTGCAGTTTGTGTCTCAGTGTCCATGATGTAATGAAGGGAGAGGAGTGCCTTATGGGACTAAGTTGAAGCTCCACCCCATGCCAACCCTGCAGGCCAGACTTAAAATCATTGGGGACTGTAGATTTATCGCTGTGATAAAATCCCTAGTCACCCCACCTACCCACCCTGGCAAACCAGGTGAGACAAGACTGCAGGGCCTGTACCATTGTTGATACTGTGAGAGGGAAAGCTTCATGATATGTGCCTTTTTGAGTTTAGCAAGGATCCCTCAGAACAGCAGGGCAACTTCTCACGCAGAATGCAAGAGGAAAGGAAAAAAGTAGAGTGTCTCTGTATCTACCTCTTCCCTCCTGCAACAGTGACCTGCAGTCAGTTGTGGAAGGGCTAGCACCACTTTTGGACTTCAGGACATGGTGTCTGCCCCAGATTGTGTGTGCACACCCAGCAATTATTGAAGTCACCCTCACCCAATCAGCAAGGTCACTCACAGGAGTGAAATAAAGACCTTCCATAATAAATGGAAATTAAAAGAATTTGTCACCACACATCCAGCTTTTCAAAAGATGCTGAGGGACTTGCCACATATGGAAATACAGAATGAAATCCACCATCATGACAGAATGTGAAGACAGATAATCCCCCACTAAAGTACAAAAGAAACCCAAAGTGTTTGATAGAAATATTGGTGAAAAATGGCATGGTCAAGTGGTTACTTAGTTACCTTGAGAGGCTTGTGGTGTGGCACAGCAGGTTAAAGCCCCAGCCTGCAACACCAGCATTCCATATGGGAGCCAGTCCATGTCCCAGCTGCTCCACTTGTGATCCAGATCTCTGCAATAGCCTGGGAAAGCAGTAGAAAATGGCCTGAGTCCTTGGGCCCTTGCACTTGCATGGGAAACCTGGAAGAAACTCCTGGCCCCTGGCTTTGGATAACCTCATCTCTGGGAATTTCAGTCATTAGGGGGAGAACCAGCAGATGGAAAACCTTTCTGTCTTTCTCTATATATCTACCTCTCTCTCTAACTCTGTCTTCCAAATAAATAAAATAAACCTTTAAAAATAATTACCTTGAATGTAAATGACCTCAACTCTTCAGTTAAAAGATACTGACTGTCTAAATGGATTAAAAACAGACCCATATATTTGCTAATTAAAAGAAACACAACTCAGAAAGATACACATAGACTGCAATTGAAAAGATGAAAAAAAAGATATTTCATGTGAACAGAAAAAAGGCAGGTGTAGCTATTCTAATATCAGACAAAATAGACTTTAACAAAAAAACTATTAAAAGAGACAAAGAAGTATACTATGCAATGATTAAGGCATCAATACAACAGCAAGATGTGATTATAATTAATGTATATGTACCCAATTACAGGATGCCTGGCTATTTAAAAAAATCTATTAATGGATTTAAAGGAAGATATAGACCGCAATACAATAGTAACAGGCACTTCAGTATCCCACTTTCATCAATAGGCAGATCAACTAGAACAAAAATTAACAAAGAAACAACAGAGCTAATTGACATCATAGACCAAATGGACCTAACTGATAACTATAGAGCTTTTCACCCTAGAGTTGCAGAATATATAGTCTTCTCTGCAGTGCACAGAACTTTCTTTAGGATAGACCCATATACTAGGCCATAAAACAAGTCTCAACAAGTTTAAATAAATCAAAATCATACCATGCACCTTCACTGGTCACAATGGATTGAATCTTGAAAAAAAAACTCAAGAATGTCAAGAACATATGCAAACACATGAAGAATGATTAAAATGCTCCTAAATGAACAGTGGATTATAAAAGAAATAAAAAGAGAAATTAAAAAATTTCTGGAAATGATTCAAGATGACAATGCCTCATATCAAAATATATGAAATACAACAGAAATAGTGTTAAGAGGGAAATTTATAGTGATATGTGCCTACATCAAGCAATTGGAAAGTAACAAAATAGATGAGCTGTCAATGCATCTCAATGACCTAGAAAAAAGAAAAACAACAAGCCAAACCCCAAATTAGTAGGAGAAAGGAAACAACTAAAATTAAGGAAGAAATACAATTGAAACCAAAATACAATATAAAATATCAATGAAATGAAGAGCTGGTTTTTTTGAAAAAATAAAATTAACACATCAATGGTGCAACTAACAAAAAATAAAAAGGAAGAAGATGCAAATCAACAAAATCAGAGATGAAAAAGTATATATAACAACACATAAATAAAAAGAAGCACCAGGAAATACTACAAAGAGCTGTATGCTAATAGAATAGGACACCTAGGAGAAATGGCATATACAACCTACCTAAATTGAGCCATGAAGACATAAATCATCTAAACAGACTAATTATCAAAACAGAGATCGAATCAGTAATAAAGACCATTCCAACAAAGAGAAGCCCAGGTCCTGAAGGCTTCATGGCAGAATTCTACCAGACATTTAAAGAACGAACTCCCATTCTTAGCAAGCTATTCAAAACAATTGAAAGGGTGGTAATCCTCCCAAAATCCTTCTATGAAGCCTGCATCAACTTAATTCCTAAGCCAGAAAAAGATATGACAGAGAAAGAGAAGTATAGACTAATATTCCTGATGAATGTAGACATAAAAATGCTCAGCTCTGGCTGTTGTAGCCATCTGGAGAGTGAACAGTAGATGGAAAGTATCTCTCAATCTCTCTCTCTCTCTCTCTGCCTCTCTCTCTTGCTCTGCCTCTCCTTCTCACACTGTATAACACTGTATTTCAAATAAATAGATAAATCTTTAAAAAGGAGGGGGCTCAGCATTGCTCATCAAGACTACACTGGTTATCACCTCACATATGTAAAAATGGATATTATCAAAAAAAAAGAAAAAAATAAGTTTTGGACAAGAGAAAAGGGAACACATAAATTGGAGGAATGTAACTTAGTACATCCACTATGGAAAACACTATGGAGGTGCCTCTAAAAATGGAATGAATGACAAAACAATCCCTCTAATGGATGTGTATACAAAAGAAATAAAATCACTATATCTAGGATACACCTGCACATCCATGTTCATGTAAACTTTATTCACAAGTATAAGATATGGAAATAACCACATTATCTATCAGCAGATGAAAAGAGAGAAGAAGACACATACACAAGATGGAATCAAATTCAACCTTAAAAAAGAAATTCTGATGTTTTGTCACAACATGAATCCCAAAGTATGAATGTGGACCTTATGCTGTTTAACATAACACAGAGAAAATAAATGTCACTTATTTGTGGAATCTAAGAAAGTCAATAATAAGCACAGAATATATTGTGGATTTCCAGGGGCTAAGGATGAAGTGATTGGTTCAGCTCGGGTTGTTGTGGCCAATTGAGGATTGAGCCTGTGGATGGAAGACCTCTCTCTTTCTCTCTACCTTTCCTTCTCGCTCCATATAACTCTGACTTTCAAATAAATAAATAAATCATTAAAATAATTATGGGAAAAGTAGAGGGAGGAGAAAGAAAGGCAGGAGTTTGGATGGGAGGGAGGTAGGGGGAGAAGAAGCATCATGTTCCCAAATCCGTATATATTAAATTCATAAAGTTGTATTCCTTAAACAAAAATAAATAATTAAATAACCTAGTCATGCACATGTGAGCTGTAGATGCTTTTACTTGCCTTATTAAGATGGCACTTTCTTCTGCTAGTCACCAGTCACCTTTGTGGGGGAATAGAGAGAAATCAGTGTGCTCTTCAGTCACAGAGTAAGGTGGGAAAACTGTCCCTTACTGTCCCACCAGGCTTGACTCAACATCAAAGTTGTCCACATGGTTCTCCCTCAGGTAATATCACAGGTGACACAGGATGTCACAGATGGAGCTCACCCAACTCCAAGAAGATGATCTCTCTTCCAGATCCAGCTGTGGGAGTCCCCTGTGGTGTCCCCACTCACTGCTATGTACTTGTACTGTCCATGCTGCTCCAGAGTCTTCCTACTTTCTATAGAATTTCTACTGTAAACTTCTCTTAAACTCTGTCCTGGAAATGCAGTTACTTCACCTTCTTTATCTTTTCTTCCTGTGGTCAAAATCAGCACATCTTATCCCTATTCAGCCATCTTGGACCTCCTGTTCTGCCGTATTAAGTTCAGAAGTAATCTCAAATGTATTACACCTGAAAATCTTCAATGAATAAGGCATGAATTTGTGTCAGGCACTGTGGCTGGCAAATGGTACTTATCTCATTGAATTTTCACTAACACTCTATATGTTTCCATTATCCGAATTTCTGATGAAGATGATAAAGATTAGAAAGTGTCATTATATTGCCTGGAAGCACTCAAGATGTTATGAAGAAAACTAAAATTTGAATATAGGTATATCTGATATTGAAGTCCAGATGCTTAGCCAATTATATTTTGTTCATATGGTTAATGGGTTTTCATCTTATTGGGGTTCATTTTGAAGATTTCCAAAGTGATTATCTACTTGCTACCTACATATTAACTTTCTACATTCTCACAATACTGCAATTAAAATAAATCCAACTGTAGAGTAAATGAAATGAGTCTATATGAGTCAATTATTAATTAGCAACTATTAGCATGAGAAAGAAAAGAGGTATTCAAACTATAGTTTAAAATTTTAAATTAATTAATGAATGAATGATTCATGGGGATGTGGTTTAGGTTTTGCATTTTATACATAATTTTAAAAGAAATTTTAACTACATGTTTATCTATAATACAGGTAGTGGTAGAATGTTATTGTTTTAATATTCTGCTTTTGTGTAGACTAATATAACCATTGTGGGGAGCAATTCGGACTAGACTAAGTTACTGGAATTAAGACTTATTCTATGCATCTGCTCTCCCACAATATGGCACTGGGAGAGGAGTAAACAGCTTCTACACAGCTGCCTCTCACCAACTTGACAAGCTGCAGGAGCTGCTCCTGATTGGAGGAGAGCAGCGTACTCGGCATGTGGGTAGCAGAGTTGGGATTGGTGGAAGAGGACTATAAAGGAGAAGAGACAACATGCACCAGGAACATCTATCTGAAGGAACACCTGAGCAGCCCCTGAGAGAGCCTGCCGGTGGTGTGCTGCTCCCCCGCGGAAGTGGGGAAAGTGGCAGGGGGAACCGCCCTTCCACGGAGGAGGAAGGGACAGTAGCCAACCCGGGAAGAACCAGCAGCAAACCCGGGAACGGCCGAGCAGACAAAAGAACACGCAGGGTCTTGTGTCGTTCCTCCGTGAAGAGGGGGAGCGACAAACCATTTTAATGCAAGCATGAAAAATAGAAAAGTCAAAAGTAATCATTAGGGGCCAGAGCTGTTTCACAGTGGGTTACAGTCCCAGCCTGCAGTTCTGGCATCCCTTATGGGCACCAATTCAAGTCCTAGCTGCTCCACTTCCAATCCAACTCCCTGCTAATTTTTCTGGGAAATAAGTGGATGATTTTGGAATTTTCCTATTGGAGGAGAGGGATCAGGTAAGGAAGTAAATGTGACATCACTACCTTAGTGATAGAGTGAAAAGTCACCATTCAGCTAACTTGGTCACAGACAATTTTTTTATTTAATGAACATAAATTTCCAAAGTACAGATTATGGATTACAGTAGCTTCCCCCCCCATAACTTCCCTCCCACCCACAACATTCCCCTCTCCCACTCCCTCTCCCCTTCCATTCACATCAAGATTAATTTTCAATTATCTTTATATACAGAAGATCAATTTAGCATATATTAAGATTTCCAGTTTGCACCCACACAGAAACACAAAGTGTAAAATACTATTTGAGTACTAGTTATAGCATTAATTAAACACTTAAGAGTAATTGTGTATTTTTTTATTTTCCCTCCCACTCACACCCCTCCCATCTCCCACTCCCTCTCCCATTCCATTCACATCAAGATTCATTTTCAATTATCTTTATATACAGAAGATCGATTTAGTATGTATTAAGTAAAGATTTCATCAGTTTGCACTCACACAGAAACACAAAGTGTAAAATACTGTTTCAGTACTAGTTATAGCATTACTTCACATTGGACAACACAGTAAGGACAGATCCCACATGAGAAGTAAGTACACAGTGACTGCTGTTGTTGACTTAACAATTTGACACTCTTGTTTATGGCATCAGTAATCACCCTAGGCTTTAGTCATGAGTTGCCAAGGTTATGGAAGCCTTTCAAGTTCACCGACTTCGATCTTATTTAGACAGGGTCATAGTCAAAGTGGAAGTTCTCTCCTCCCTTCAGAGTCCATACTTACAGAGGTTATGGGCTCAGGAGGCCATGGGTTCAGAGCTATCTTTAGATATTAGTTTAGGCCACCATCCCTCTCATGCTAGTTTCCATCTTGTAGTGGGATGACATAGCTGACAGGAGGAGCTATGCTAGAAATGAGAATGAGCCAGCTCAGTCTCATGAAGACAGAGTCATGTCATGCCACAGCGGAGTGAGCAGAAGGGCTGAAGAAGTGAATTTACAGTTCAGATAAGGTGAAAATACAGAGAACTATAATGAGAAACAAAATAAGCTCATCTTTTGTTACTTTGTAATTATTCATTTGTTAAACTTATATACAGATCTGATGTCATTACTAAATGTGACTTCATTTTTTAAAAAATTATTAAAATTTTAATGAAAATCCAAGCTGAATTTAATGTTCACACCAAATAAACTTAAGAAATCCCAGTGTCTTATACAGTGTCTCAATACAAATAAAGCAGAAATACTGTGTGCCTTTATAGTCATAAAACATCAATCTTTAACTCAAAACACAAGAATTTATATTACAATTTATAAAATTACTAATTTATTTAATTCATATTTGAATTGCATTTTTTGTAAATACCTCTTTATATGTCTATATTTTAAGTATATAAAATGATATTCTAGCATACATTTTGATAGTCATTTATCTGAATAGAAGTTAGTTATAACATTATTTCTACCATTATGATTAAATATTGCATTATGAAATGTTAGTGTATTTTCTATTCTTTGAGAGAACTCTAATGAATTTTCTAATTAATTATCAAAGCAGGTTGGTCTTTCAAAAAGATGTATATTTGGCAAGAAAATATTGTAGTATCTTTTTACCCAGAATGCCATCATTCAAAATTGCACTAAAAACATTTCAACTCCATTTCTTCACGGAGACCTATAAAGCACTTGAGAGAATATTTTAAACAAATCTTAATTCATCTGCTTCATTTCATCTTCACTGTTTTTCAAAGAAAGTTCCTGTCATTGTGTTATTCTCAATAGGCTTGCTGTTTTCTAAATGCTGACAGGAAACATTTATCTAATTTGTAGGTCTTCAATATCAAGTTTTGTAATGAAATGTCTCTTTCCTACCTCCTACCTTTCTTACTGGACAGTTTTTTAAACAGTTTCCCTAAATGATTTTTCTTATCTTGATGTCCCATATTAGAAATTTTCTCTAAATTTAATGATTCCAGATGAAAACTAAACTTATTTTTCTGACTTTTGAAAGAGTTGTAAGGAGCAGCTGCCAAAACATTCTATTTCGAGCTCTATAATGTACTTCAGGCTTTGAATCAAACTTTTTTACAGACTGAAATTACAACATTTGAGAAGCCAACATACTCTTACTATAATTTATACCCTCTGTTACCATCCTAAGCTTATTCATTTCTGCATTGAGACTTTGGTAAAAATTCCTTTTCTTTTTCATTCAGTAATTAGATTATCCACTTTGTTTCCTAGATCAGAAAAAAATAGATTTAAAATCAGAAAGTAGGCCGGCGCCGCGGCTCACTAGGCTAATCCTCCGCCTAGCGGCGCCGGCACACCGGGTTCTAGTCCCGGTCGGGGCGCCGGATTCTGTCCCGGTGGCCCCTCTTCCAGGCCAGCCCTCTGCTGTGGCCAGGGAGTGCAGTGGAGGATGGCCCAAGTGCTTGGGCCCTGCACCCCATGGGAGACCAGGAAAAGCACCTGGCTCCTGGCTCCTGCCATCGGATCAGCGCGGTGCGCCGGCCGCAGCGCGCCGGCCGCGGTGACCATTGGAGGGTGAACCAACAGCAAAAGGAAGACCTTTCTCTCTGTCTCTCTCTCTCACTGTCCACTCTGCCTGTCAAAAAAAAAAAAAATCAGAAAGTACTATAAAATTTTCCTTTCCACATATAAAATACATATATATGCTAGGAGGTTTTTCTTTTATTTTCCTACATAATATATTATCAACACTGCAATCACAATAGTTGTGTTCAATAAAATGATAATTAAATAAAATCCATTCCCATTATTACATAGGGTACTGTACAAGACAGATCTTCTCTCAGTACAGTCTGTACAATTTCAGAGCACAAAAACTAATCAGAAATATCAACAAATATTTATTAATCAGAGTAGCATTAAAATACAAAAAAGAGACCAACATATTTGAAAAAATTGACTGAATACAAATAAGTCATTTTTAAAATACTGTTTTTGAAGCTTCCTTGAAGAGTTTTTAAATTTATTCTATATTCCTAAATATCTATGTTTGTTATGTTTTACATGATCTATAACATAAAACTGTAGTTTTTATTTGGTTGTTCCTATAAACAAAAATTATATAAATTGAAATAGTACAAACATGCACTGACTTCTGTTGCTAAGTTTGCAACTGGTAATGCATATGGCCGGTTTCTAAAGTCATGAAAACACAATTTTGCTGCAGCTATTAAGTTCGCAAAGAAACTGTCTAGGATGTCTACTTCAGTGATCAGCCTTTAAGGCATTCAGATCTGGCTGAGGAGCCCATGGGAGTATTTTGGGCATGGGAAGCCAAGACACTCTGGCAAAAACAAAACGTACAAACAAAAACTAGATGAAGGATCTCTGCTTGTGAGATCCCAGTGGAAAGAACGGGCCATCGAAGAAGGGGGTGCCTTTCTCTGAGGGGAGGAGAGAACTTCCACTTTGACTATGACCTTGTCTAAATATGATCAGAGTCGGTGAACTCAGGGGGCTTCCATAGCCTTGGCAACTCATGACAAGAGCCTAGGGTGATTGCTGACACCATAAACAAGAGTGTCAATTTGTTGGGTCAACAACAGGAGTCACTGTGCACTTACTCCTCATGTAGGATCTCTGTCTTTAATGTGTTGTTCATTGTGCTTTAATGCTATGACTAGTACTCAAACAGTATTTTGCACTTTATGTTCTGTGTGGGTGCAAACTGTTGAGAGCTTTACTTAATAGATACTGAATTGATCTTCTGTATATAAAGATAATTGAAAATGAACCAATGTGAATGGAAGGGGAGAGGGAGTTGGAGAGGGGAGGATTGCAGGTGGGAGGGAAGTTATGGGGGTAGAAAAAGCTATTGTAATCCATAAGCTGTACTTTGGAAATTTATATTCATTAAATAAAAATTTAAAAAAACTACAAAAAAAAAGAGGCAGAGAATTTAGGGAAATTTACTAGGTACAAGGCTTTCAACCTCCTGAAGTTCCAGATCTGAATCTTTCTCGAAATGTTGCCAGCTGGCACCTAGGGCCCACCCATTTTGAAAGCAAGGAGGGCCATCGCTCAGAAGCAAGGACCCAACATAGGCACTGATTATTGGTGGCCACTGTTCTTCCGTGCGCATGTGCAGTGACTGACCTCTGCAGGTGCGCATGCACTTCCGTTTAACTTCATTGCTTGGCTACAGTCGCTGTGAGTTAAGACTGTGGGAAGAGGAAGCCTGTGTGCTGTGACGTGGAGGCCAGGGCTTGCTCCTCTCCTGGGCTTGCCTCAGGATTCCCATGCTGGGAAAAGCTGCTAGAAGGATCAGCCGTGAAGGAGGTCTTACCTCCCCATTGAAGAGGGTGCGTTTCTCTTGAGCTCCTCGGCTGGGTGAGAGATGGCGAATGGGATAAAATAACAGCCCAGGTACCTCTTCCCGACAAGGATAAGGCTGCCAGCGTGAGTGAGGAAGTCTGAGGGCAGCAGCTCCGCTGCTCAGGAACAGTGGCCGAGGCTGCCCTCCTGTGACCAGGAACACTGGGCGCCCAGCTCCCACAGGCCTTCCTCCCCTGAGAGGGAGAAGCACCCAGGCCACCTTTCAGAGCAGCAGAAGCAAAGCCTAAACCTCAGTCTGTGTCCAAGTTAATCATAATCCCCTCTATAGTACGCTTCACTGGCAGGTGATAAGTGATTTAACAAAATTGATTGTTTCCGTAGTTTATTTTTAATGTACACTTTTCATTTTATACACTGATGCATTATGGGGAATTCATGTGGAGAGAAATAACTTATGCTTCAGACTAAAGTGTCCACAACTTAGGCTCCAGGACTTGTTTCTGAGTAAAGATTCAGGGACAAACAGACAAAAATTAAAATGTTTAAATAAAATTAAAAATTAAAAACGTGAAAATAAAATTTAAAATGGGTAGGGTAAAGTTAAAAATTAAAATGGGTAAAATATTCTCTTATATAGAATATCTGTGTTTGTAATGCAAATTGTAATTTGATTTTTTCCTAGTGATAGTTTCTGTGTAACTTAAAGGGTAATAATATTATACAATGGGGATTAAACTGGAAACCGAATGAATAATATTAAGGGACAAAGAAAATCACGCCACTCATACTAACTCAATATATAATCAAATTTACATTAAGCTTTCTGTCAAAGCAAAAGGAAAAAGAAAGTTACTCATTGTGTTTGATAGAAATAAACCAAGTTTAATATTTTAAAATTCATTTTCTATTCATAAGGCAGAGAAAGAGAGACCAAAATATATCATCCACCCACTTGTGCACTACCCAAATGCCTGCAACATCCGGTTATGAACTAGGCCAATGTCAGAACCCAAGAGCTCAATCTGAGTCCCCCACAGCAGTGGCAGGGATTCAAGTACTTGGACCACAATCTGTCATTCAGGAAACAGAAAACACAAGTGGACCCAGGACTTGAACCCAGGTGCTCCAATATGGGATACAAGAATACCAAATGGTGTCTTAGCCACTAAGCCAAATGCCTACCCTTAAAGATATTTTCAATTCAAACAAGCTTTTATGGGTACTGAAAACTATTTAAAATATTTAATTTCATTGCAGGACATCCCATGAAATGATTATTATTAAGCAGTATGAATTTGTTAAATTCACTTTAATTACAATAACAAAATTCTATGACTTGCATAACATATTTTGTACCTTATAAAGGATGGCCAACTGACTACCCTAGACAAACACATTATAAAGTCAAAGTGATATATTGCAAGAGAGTAAGGTAGGGGTGAGTGTGGCACAGTGAAGTAAGCCACTACTTGTGATTCCCACAATAGTAATTGAGTGCTGACGTGTGTCCTGGCAACCTTTCTTCCAATCCAACTTTCGGCCAGCACACCCTGAAAAGCAGTAGGTGATGGATCATTTGGGTTTCTGCCTACCCACATGAGTCCCAGATGGAGCTTCTAGCTCATGGGTCCTTGTTCCTGGCTGTAGTTTGTCCAGCCCTGACAGTTCTGGTAATTTAGAGAGTATAACAGCAGCAAGATTTTTCTATTTCTTTTCTCTTTCTTGCTCTGCTTTTCAAGTAGATGGAAAAAAAAAAAAACAAGTATTTTGTTTTCAAAACAACAAAAATACATATTTAAAATATAAAAGGAAAGATGAAAAAAATTGTCTTGCAAATGGATTTAGTGTGAAAGTGTGATTAAAACATCACTTGACAATCAATAGGTTCTATTAACAAGTACTTACGACTTTCCCCATAAAAATAATTAGTATTTCTATACATTTAAGAATATGGTACAAGTATTTTTAAAATTACAACTAATATAATCTTTACAGATGGCCAGGCTATCACTCAGTCACCTGAAACAACATGAGAGGATTTTGAGTGGCCTTATTCTAAAACTTCAATATTGCTAATTGAACAATGTGGAATTCATTGTAAACATAAGACCAGTGCAAGAATATAAGAAATTTTTATGGGGCCAGCACTGTGGCACACTAGTTTAATCCTCTGCCTGTGGTGCTGGCATACCATATGGGCACTGGGTTCTAGTCCCAGTTGCTCCAATTCCAGTCCAGCTCCCTGCTGTGGCCTGGGATAGCAGTGGAGGATGGCCCAAATGCTTGGGTCTCTGCACCTGCATGGGGGAATGGGAGGAAGCACCTGGCTCCTGGCTTAGGATCAGTGCAAATCTGGCCATTGCAGCCATTTGGGGAGTGAATCAATGGAAGGAAGACCTTTCTCTCTCTCTCTCTCTCTCTCTCTCTCTCTCTCTCTCTCACTGTAAATCTACCTGTCAAATAAATAAAGGAATTTTTTAAAAAATACTTAAAAAATAAATTTTTATATATGCTGTAATTCTAAGAATATCCACATACACTGCTTAGCACTGCACATCAAGCACTGATATGTCATAGTGCTGTCTAGCTCAGAAATATCCTTTATATTTAAATTGAATAAAAATGTTGTATAAGGTAACTCTCAGCCAAGGAGTTAATATAATTCCCAGGGTACTTTCCTCAGTGAGAGTGTCATTCCTAGTCTTTGTTGATTCTGCTTCTCCCTTGTCTTTACCTAAGTTCGGGTTACTACTATGTACCCGAGGATTACTGCAGTAATCTTTGAACTGTGTTCCTTTCAACCCTGCCTCCTAAAACCTTGTTCAGACTTTCAGATATTCTTTTATATTTTCAAAAATTTAGACCTAATGATGTTACCCCCTGGGTTAGAAACCAACTATGAGGGCCAGCATGTGGCTCAGTAGACTAAGCTACTGCTTGTGATGTTGACACTTCATACGAGAGTGCCTGTTTAGGTCACCATTATTCTGCTTCCAACACAGCTCCCTGCTTATGTACCTGAAAAGGCAGAGAATGATGGACCAAGTAGTTGGGCCCCTGCCATCCATGCAGGACACTCAGATGGATCCCCAAGCTAATGGCTTTTGACGATCTCAGCCCTGACAATTGAGGTTCTTTGGGGAATGAACAAGCAGACTGATGATCATTTTGTTATCTCTACCTCGCTTTGTCATTCTACCTTCCAAAAAATAAAATTAAAAAGCTTTAAAAAACCTGTCATTGCTATAATATATGTAACTAGGAATATATCACTTTATTTCATATTTTAAAATTTGTTACCATGCACTTATTCATAGTAATTTTATGATTCTTTTATTTCTGTGGTATCAGCTAAAATATATGCTTCTATACTTGTAATTTTATGATTTTTCTCTATTTTTTAACTTTTATTTAATGAAAATAAATTTCCAAAACACAGTTTATGGATTACAATTGCTTCCCCCCCATAGTTTCACTCCTACTCACACCCCTCCCATCTCCTGCTCCCTCTTCCATTCCATTCCTTCCTTCCATTCCATTCACATTCCTTTTCAATTATCTTTATATACAGAAGATCAATTTAGTATGTATTAAGTAAAGTTTTCATCAGTTTGCACTCACACAGAAACACAAAGTGTAAAATACTGTTTCAATACTAGTTATAGCATTACTTCACATTGGACAACACATTATGGACAGATCCCACATGAGGAGTAAGTACACAGTGACTGCTGTTGTTGACTTAACAATTTGACACTCTTGTTAATGGTGTCAGTAATCTCCCTAGGCTCTAGTCATGATGCCAAGGCTATGGAAGCCTTTCCATTCACCGACTTCGATCTTATTTAGACAGGGTCATAGTCAAAGTGGACGTTCTCTCCTCCCTTAAGAGAAAGGTACCTCCTTCTTTGATGGCCCCATTCTTTCCACTGGGATCTCACTCACAGAGATCTTTAACTTAGGTGGTCTTCTTCTTCTTCCTCCTCCTCCTCCTCTTCTTCTTCTTCTTCTTCTTCTTCTTCTTCTTCTTCTTCTTCTCCTTCTCCTTCTCCTCCTCCTCCTCCTCCTCCTCCTCCTCCTCCTCCTCCTCCTCCTCCTCTTCCCCCTCCTCCTCCTTCTCCTTCTTCTTCTTCTTCTTTTTTTTTTTGCCAGGGTGTCTTGGCTTTCCATGCCTAAAATACTCTCATGGGCTCTTCAGCCAGATCCGAATGCCTTAAGTGCTGATTCTGAGGCCAGAGTGCTGTTTAAGACATCTGACATTCTATGAGTCTGCTGTGTATCCCACTTGCCATGATGGATCATTCTCTCCCTTTTTTATTCTATCAGCTAGTATTAGCAGACAGTAGTCTTGTTTGTGTGATCGCTTTGAGTCTTAGACCTATCAATGTGATCAATTGTGAACTGAAATTGATCACTTGGACTAGTGAGATGGCATTGGTACATGCCACCTTGATGAGATTGTATTGGAATCCCCTGGCACATTTCTAACTCCACCATTTGGGGCAAGTCTTATTGAGCATGTCCCAAATTGTACATCTCCCCCGTCTGTTATTCTCACTCTTATATTTAACAGGGATCACTTTTCAGTTAAAATTTAAACACCTAAGAATAATTGTGTGTTAATTACAGAGTTCAACATATAGTACTGGAACAACAACAAAATACCAAAAGGTATAAAGTATTAAATTGTACATCAACAGTCTGGACAAGGGCTGATCAAGTCACTGTTTCTCATAGTGTCCATTTCACTTCAACAAGTTTCCCCTTTGGTGCTCAGTTAGTTGTCGCCGATCAGGAAGAACATATGAAATTTGTCCCTTTGGGATTGGCTTAATTCACTCAGCATAATGTTTTCCAGATTCATCCATTTTGTTTCAAATGACCAGATTTCATTGTTTTTGACTGCTGAATATATAGTATTCTATAGAGTACCTGTCCCATAATTTCTTTATCCAGTCTACTGTTGAGGGGCATTTGGGTTGGTTCCAGGTCTTAGCTATTGTGAATTGAGCAGCAATAAACATTAATATGCAGACTGCTTGTTTGTTTGCTAATTTAATTTCCTTTGGGTAAATTCTAAGCAGTGGGATGGCTGGGTTGTATGGTAGGGTTATATTCAGGTTTCTGAGGAATCTCCAGTTTGACTTCCATAGTGGCTTAACCAGTTTGCATTCCCACCAACAGTGGGTTAGTGTCCCTTTTTCCCCATATCCTCGCCAACATCTATTGTTGGTAGATTTCTGAATGTGAGCCATTCTGACTGGGGTCAGGTGAAACCTCAATGTGGTTTTGATTTGCATTTCCTTGATGGCTAGTGATCTTGAACATTTTTTCATGTGCCTGTTGGCCATTTGGATTTCCTCTTTTGAAAAATATCTATTGAGGTCCTTGGACCATCTCTTAAGTGGGTTGTTGGTTTTGTTGTTGTGGAGTTTCTTGATTTCTTTGTAGATTCTGGTTATTAACCCTTTATCTGTTGGGTAGTTTGCAAATATTTTTCCCATTCTGTCGGTTGCCTTTTCACTTTCCTGTTTCTTTTGCAGTACAGAAACTTCTCAATTTGATGCAATCCAAATGTTAATTTAGGCTTTGACTGCTTGTGCTTCTGGGTTCTTTTCCAAGAAGTCTTTGCCTGTGCCGATATCTTGCAGGGTTGCTCTGATGTTCTCTAATAATTTGATGGTGTCAGGTCATAGATTTAACTCTTTAATCTATGTTGAGTGAATTTTTGTGTAAGGTGAAAAGTAGGGGTCTTGCTTCATGCTTCTGTACATGGAAATCCAATTTTCCCAGCACCATTTATTGAATAGACTGTCCTTATTCCAGGGATAGGTTTTGGACCTTGATCAAATATAAGTTGGCTGTAGATGTTTGGATTGATTTCTGGTGTTTCAATTCTGTTCCATTGGTCTATCCATCTGTTTCTGTACCAGTACCATGTTGTTTTGATAACAACTGTCCTGCAGTATGTCCTGAAATTTGGTATTGTGATGCCTCCGGCTTTGTTTTTGTTGTACAAAATTGATTTAGCTATTCGAGGTCTCCTGTGTCTCCATGTGAATTTCAGCATCATTTTTTCCAGATCTGAGAAGAATGTCTTTGGTATTTTGATTGGGATTGCATTGAATCTGTAAATTGCTTTTGGGAGAATGGACATTTTGTTGATATTGATTCTTCCAATCCATGAGCATGGGAGATTTTTCCATTTCTTGGTATCCTCTTCTATTTCTTTCTTTAAGGTTTTGTAATTATCATCGTAGAGATCTTTATGTCCTCGGTTAAGTTTATTCCAAGGTATTTGATTGTTTTTGTAGCTATTGTGAATGGGATTGATCTTAGAAGTTCTTCCTCAGCCATGGCATTTCTTGTGTATACAATGGCTATTGATTTTTGTTCATTGATTTTATATCCTGCTACTTTGCCAAACTCTTCTATGAGTTCCAATAGCCTCTTAGTAGAGTTCTTGGGATCCCCTAAATAATCATATCATCTGCAAAGAAGGATTGTTTGAGCTCTTCCTTCCCAATTTGTATACCTTTAATTTCTTTTTCTTGCCTAATAGCTCTGACTAGAACTTCCAGAACTATATTGAATAGCAGTGGTGAGAGTGGGCATCCTTTTCTGGTACCAGATCTCAGTGGAAATTCTTCCAACTTTTCCCCATTCAATAGGATGTTGGCCGTGGGTTTTTCTTAAATTGCTTTGCTTGTATTGAGGAATGTTCCTTCCAAACCCAGTTTGCTTAGAGTTTTCATCATGAAAGGGTGTTGTATTTTATCAAATGCTTTCTCAGCATCTATTGAGATAAGCATATGGTTTTTCTTCTGCAGTCTGTTAATGTGGTGTATCACATTGATTATTTTGTGAACATTGAACCATCCCTGCATATCAGGGATAAATCCCACTTGGTTTGGTGGATGATCTTTCAGATGTGTTGTTGTATTCTATTGGCCAGAATTTTATTGAGGATTTTTACACCTATGTTCATCAGGGATATTGGTCTGTAATTCTCTTTCAATGCTGCATCTTTTTCCGGCTTAGGAATTAAGGTGATGCTGGCTGCACAGAAAGAATTTGGGAGGATTCCCTCTTTTTTGATTGTTCTGAATAGTTTGAGAAGAATTGGAGTCAGTTCTTCTTTAAATGTCTGGTAGAATTCAGGAGTGAATCCATCTGGTCCTGGGCTTTTCTTTGTTGGGAGGGCCTTTATTACTGTTTCAATTTCTGTCTCAGTTATGGATCTGTTTAGGTTTTCTATGTCTTCCTTTTACTTCTGTGGTATCAGCTATAATATCTCTTTCCATACTTGTAATTTTATGATTTTTCTCTATTATGGTTATCTATCTAAAACTTGTGTATTAAGTTTATCTTCTTTAAAAACCAGATTTTGATTTTATATTTTATACAGTGTTTTTCTAGTTTCAATCTTATTTATCTCTATTCTGACTTTTATTACATCTCACCTCACCTCTCTATTGGCTCTTTCTTGTTTTACTAAGTTCCAGGGATGCATGCTGCAGTCATTTATTTGCAGTCATTTCTAACTCTTTAATGTAAGCACTTATTGTTACAAACTTTCCTCTTAGTTTTGTCTTGGCGGCATCCCACAGGATTTGATATGATGTGTTTTCATTGCTATTTATTTCAAGAGCATTTTATCTCTTTTTAAATTCATTCAAGGACTCTGGCCATTCAGTAGCATGCTGTTTAATTTGTAAATATTCTACTGTTCTTATTGATTTCTAGTTTTATTCCTTTGTGGTCTGAGAAGCTACATGGAATTATTTCACTCTTTTGAATTTTAGTGAGACTTGATTTGATTCTTAAAATATGAACTGATAGTAAAACAAAAATATCCTCCCTGTAGTGATGTAAAAAATGTGCATGCTGCAGCTGGTGGCTGAAACTACACCCAGTTACTTCTGTAACTACATCTGTAACTGATCCATTTGCTCAGTATGGTTAAATTCTGATATATCTTTATTGAATTTCTGTCTGGTTTATCTCTCCATTGATAACAGTGTGGCATTGAAGTTGCCCACTGTTACCCTCTTGGGACTTAAACCTTTTTATCAGTATAAAATGTGCTTCTCAGTCTCTTTCTATAGTTTGTGACAATGTAAGTTTTTGGTTTGATATGTTATTTTTATTTAATATGCTATTTTGATTTAACATGGGTATTGCTATTCTCACTCGCTTTTGGTTTCCATTTGCTTGGTCTATCAAATTCCAGGCTTTCACTTTTAGTTTATCTGTTTCTTTACTTGTGAAGTTAGTTTCATGTAGTCAGTGTAGAGTTGGGTCTTTTTAATTTTAATCCATTCATCCAACCAGTATGTATTTGACTGGAGAATTGAATCCATTTACATTCAAGTTTAGTATGTTCTGAAAAGAACTACCACCTGCCATTAAGCTGATTGGTTGCTGATGGTATCAGCACTGTTGGTGATTTTGGTAATGTTATGTGTCTTTATCGTTTACTTCTCATATAGGCCTCCCTTCAGAATTTTTTATAAGTCTCATCTAGTGGTGTAGAATTCTCTGTTATTGTATGTCTATGAAATAGTTTGTTTTGCATCCATTTCTAAAGGATAGTTTTGCTGGATATAATATTCATGGTTCAGTGTTTTTGGTTTCTTTTCAAATATTGAATATATCACCCCAATCTCTTCTGGCCTCTATGGTTTCTATTGAAAAACTTGCTTCTTTTCCTTTATATTAAACATGACAAACACGACACTGTCTGTTACTGTATTTGGAATTCTCTCATTTTCCTTTATGTTTCATAGTTTGATTAAAGTGTGTTCTGGATTTTTTTTTTTTTTTTTTTTTTGCAGTGGGGTGGACTACATTGGGTCTTTTAGCTGCTTGAATCTAGATGACCATGTAAGTCTTAGGAAGAATTCAAGTAATTTTTTTCAGTAAGTAAATATTGCTTTATTGCTTTTGCTGTATTTTCCAATGAATATGCCTCTTTTAAAATAAGACACAGGAACATCTGTATAATTTTAAAGCCCCTATTGGTTGAAAAATTTTTTTACTGTAGGACTGGAGAGATTTAGAAAATCACATGATCATTTTGCCCAAGCATAATTCCTGACACATCTTTCAGTTTGACAATGCAATATGTACAATGGCACAATTAAAGAGTTACCGAACCCAATGTGTTCATCATGATACCATCACAACTGCAATATTTGCATTATAATAATACTGCTGAACTACAGAAACATGAATCAACTATACACATATTTAACAGGTCCTCAGATATTAACTATATAAAATCTAGTATTGTGTTCTGTTTCATTAAAGGTAAGATATTTGGCATTTCAGTGTTTCTTGCATATTTATGTGGTTAATCACAGAAGGCTGGTGTTATACAATTATCAGGACCATGTGAAGGTTCTGCTGATTATACACCTGAATCCTACCATCCTGATCCATATAGCAGTGTCTGAATATATCCATCAACCATCTCAGGACAATGCAGCATTGGATGAAGTCACAATGCTATCTGACCCTGCCAATGTCTGGTTAATCATTCAACTGAGAATGTCATGGGACATGTCAGAGAGCCTATAGCCCAAGCCTCAAGTGCTTCTTTGTGGTGCTTGTTGTTGATCATCCAGAGGTATTTATGATGTACTGCCAAACACTGGTGAACTCCCTACAATTCCATGACAGTGCTCTTCTCTGTCAAACATGGATATGAACAACCTGTCTCCACTCTTTTTTTTACTACATTTAGTCAAAACTGGAGAAGTCAGAAACATATTTTTTAAGTTTTTTAAAAATATCTCATTTGTTTGAAAATCAGAGAAATAGAGTAAGTGGAAAGAAGAGGGAGATGTAGAGGACAGGAGAGAGGAGAAAGAGAGAGCACAAGTGAGCACACATTTCCATCTACTGGTTTACTGGCCAAGTTGCTGCAATGGCTTGGGTTGCACCAGAATGAAGCCAGAAGCCTGGAAATCCATCCATATCTCCAACATTGATGAAGGGCCCCTAATATTGGGCCATATTTGGCTGTTTTCCTAAGTACATTCTCAGAGAGCTGGATCAGAAGTAGAGCAGCTGAAACTCAAACCATTATTCATAGGGGATGCTAACACCATGGTGCTGGCCCTGACTCCTGCCATTCTCCTGAGCAACAGCCATTGTGGCCATGCCAGGCAGCCTTACCACAGTGGGAATCGGTTCTTACCCTTTCAACATCTATTTTCCAAATTATGTTTAGTGGGGATAAATCTGATGAGCCACAAAGCCTGCCAGCAATGGACTTTTTTTCCTTTCATTTGAAAGGCTCTTTATATTGATAATATTACAATAACAAGCAATGTCTCTCCTCCGTAATCCCATTTAAATTTCTCCTTGAGATTCCAGAAGTATCATCATTGCTATTGCCCTTGCTAATGGAACAACTAAATGATCTGAAAGCAAAAAATACATTGTTCTATTGGCAACATATCACTGTGACATCTTTTTTTTTTTTTTGACAGGCAGAGTGGACAGTGAGAGAGAGAGAGACAGAGAGAAAGGTCTTCCTTTGCCGTTGGTTCACCCTCCAATGGCCGCCGCTGCAGCCGGCGCACCGCGCTGATCCGATGGCAGGAGCCAGGAGCCAGGTGCTTTTTCCTGGTCTCCCATGGGGTGCAGGGCCCAAGCACTTGGGCCATCCTCCACTGCACTCCAGGGCCACAGCAGAGGGCTGGCCTGGAAGAGGGGCAACCGGGACAGAATTCGGCACCCCGACCGGGACTAGAACCCGGTGTGCCGGCGCCGCTAGGCAGAGGATTAGCCTAGTGAGCCGCGGCGCCGGCCGTGACATCTTAATTAAACATAATTTCTAAAATATGCTAACATGGCCAATATATCTTAACAATATTAACAAAGTGATTTGCTCAGTTATATTTTCAGTGATAGACTCCACTATAAGATTTTAGTGCTGTGGGGAGAGCGCTGGGGCATGGAGTGTAAAGCCTCCTTCTGCAGTGCTGGTATCCCATATGGGCACCAGTTCAAGTCCTGATTGTTCTGTTTCTGAACCAGCTCTCTGCTATGGCCTGGGAAAGCAGTGGGAGATGGCCCCAGTCCTTGTACCCCTGTACCCATTTGAGAGATCTGGAAGAGAATCCTGATTCCTGGATTTGGATTGGCACAGACCTGGCCATCGTGGCCATCTAGGGAGTGAACCATTGGATGAAAGACCTCCCTCCCTCCTTCTCTCTCTCTCTCTCTGCCTTTACCTCTCTATAACTTTGCCTTTCAAATAAAGAAATCTTTAAAATAAATAAATAAATATTTTAAAGTGATGAAATTGTTGTCATGGAGTAGTGTATACAATGGATTTGCTTTTCTACATTCTTTGCATAATATTACTAAAGCTTATGATAAAATTGTGAATAGGACATTAATGTCTATGTCACACTAAGCCATATAAATACAATATTGTTCCTTTGTTGTTTTTTTTTTTTTTTGACAGGCAAAGTGAACAGTGAGAGAGAGAGAGACAGAGAGAAAGGTCTTCCTTTTGCCTTTGGTTCACCCTCCAATGGCCGCTGCGGCCGGCGCGCTGCAGCCGGCACACCATGCTGATCCTATGGCTGGAGCCAGGAGCCAGGTGCTTTTCCTGGTCTCCCATGGGGTGCAGGGCCCAAGCACCTGGGCCATCCTCCACTGCACTCCCTGGTCACAGCAGAGGGCTGGCCTGGAAGAGGGGCAACCGGGACAGAATCCGGCACCCCAACTGGGACTAGAACCCGGTGTGCTGGTGCCACTAGGCGGAGGATTAGCCTAGTGAGCCGCGGCGCCGGCCCAATATTGTTCCTTTGTGAGTCATGGTATTTAGACAAATTACATTAAACTGTATAAAAATATCTTACAGTTTTTTAAATTACAAGGCAACAATGACACAGCAATTTAGATAGCTACTCAATTTGGTGTCATGTGCTTATACAGAATTTCATAGTATATATGTGTTTTATATGCATATGTTTCTGTGTGTGAACTTTTATGTTCAAAATATGGTGCCTTATATAATAATAGGATGCTTTATATGTATTTTTTCTCCTAGATAAATTAATGAAAGGTCTGCAAAGTGAATTGTTGAAGGAATTGTTATCAGAAAAATAACCTGATTTTTAAAATAGTGTTTAAGTATTACATATGAATTTCTAAAGAAAATATTCATCTGTAGTTTATTTTTCAAGTCACAGACATTGAATTTTTCATCTCTCTTCACTCCTACTCCTTGGTTATTTTCCCCTAGAGGATAAGTCTGGAGAAATAGAAATGGAGGTGAAGTGGAATTTTTCATGATCTCAGATACATTGGTACTTACCCACATAAGACTTACAGAAAACTTCCAAAGAACATGCATTTCATTGTATGTATGTGTATTAGACAGTAAATGCAAGCAACCAACTCAAGTTCCCTCTGTCAAAATACAGAATGTCAGAGGACATTTTCCAGACTGAAATCATTCACTATTACCTTCTTTGCAGTGGCACCACATAAGTAAACCTATCACCAAGAATTGTATAATAACCTAGAAGTGATGCACTCCCAATTGAGTAAACTCATAAACTGAAAAAAATTCAAAAAATAAGCAACCATCTTTATTGTTTATAATTCACATTTCAATCATGCCTATTTTATACTTTTTAATAATTTTATTGTATATTTTCTTGAATGCTTGAAACAACAGTTGAAATAAAATTTGTTGTCTTATTTTTATCAGTTGGGACCATAACTTGTGGATAAGGTCCTAACTGGCTGCTCCCTAAACTTTACCATTGGCTGAAATGCCTGATTAATGCTGCAGGCCCTAAAATCTGATGACATGATGCATTTAGTGCCAGGTTTCCCAACACAGCTGCTTTGCTGCGTGGCTGAAAACCGAACAAGTCTCTGGCAGCTAACTCCATCAGAATTAAGGAATTAGACCACTAGAACCTTCTCTGTTCCCACCTCTCTGTTATTACTTATGCTTTTTTTGCTAGAACTTTGTCTAGGTGATAAAAACAATGGGAAAATAGAAAGTGATAAACAAAATTTCCCTATATCATCCTACTTTGATGGTTACTCCTCTCAACAACCTTCAAATACATCAAACCTCCTCCTTACTGCATTTCCTAGTGCTTCTACCATTGAAATACAACCAACCATACTATATTACTCTATTTACATTCTGAAAATTGATGAGGTTTACTTCCAGTATTTTTTAACCAAATGGATGTTGATATTGTAAGATAATGTGTCAAGCTCCAAGGATTAGTTTCAAATATAATATGAATCCTTCCCTCTCCCTGCTCTCTTGTTTACTGCAAAAGATGCACTTCAATCATTAGCACAAATAAACTTTTCAACCAGTCCAAGCTTGAACTTCCAGTGTCCTGTTGGCCTCTGACATACTCACAGCATAGGGCCTCCATGGGGAGAAAGGCACCCTGCCAGTAACTCATAGATGCACTCTGCAAGCTCATGGAAGCAGCATATACTTGCACTGTAATGATGTAATGATATTCCTGTTATGACAACCAGCATGTGTTGAAGAACATATGTGGTTCATTTTATATTGTGTTCAGAACACATGATGGCATAGGAATTTGTCTCAAATATGATAATATAATAAAACTAACATTAAATAATTATTTGAAATATATGGCTCAGTGATTCTTCTACACTCTCAACCCCCAACAGACTGAAGAAATTATTTCTCTGCAAAAAAGTGGTAAAGGAATTATTCCTTTGAATTTATTATATAATTTTAAATTATGATTTCCTGTGTCTTAACTTAGCAAATAGTGAATAAAGCCTATAATATTCAAAGCAGGCTTTTGACATCTTTGATATAAATCTGCTAGCACAAGAGAAATTCCTTAAGAAAGGTTTTAGTTAGCTTCTGAAAGAGTTAGAAATATTAACCAGTTTTCCATTCAATTTTTAATCATTATTTATTGATTGCTCACTATCCAGATATAAGGGTAAGTGAAAAGCATATGGTGATGAATAATAATGGTAAATAATTGATAATTATTAATACCTTCAGTCTACACCAAGTTTTTGGTGGCAGTCATAATTGAATGCAGAACCAAATATAGGAAATAAAAAAAAATAAGTGTCACTGTTTTTGCGTATTTAAAGAGTGCATGTAGAGGTTCAAGCATCATTTAAAGGGTCATATAGATGGATTATATTTTTCTGTATTTCTATTCTGTTTTTATTTTTTGTGCTTAGTTGGAAATTGCATAGAATTAATGAATTCTGAGACAAGAAACCAAGCCATTCTTATATTTCTTGAACTTATTGTTCTGGTGAATATTTCATTTTAGTGTTTATTTTTTTAAAAATAATTATTTATTTGAAGGAGTTACAGGGAGAGAGGGAAAAAAGAAGAGGGAGAGAGACAGAGAGAGACAGAAAGACAGATCAAGACATTGAAAGATATCTTCTATGCATTGATTCACTCCCCAGATGGCTATTGCCAGCTATGGTCCAGGACAAAGCTAGGAGCCAGGACCTTCTTCCAGCTCTGCCACATGGAGAGCAGGGACAAAACACTTGGGCCATCTTCTGCTGATCTTCCCAGGCCATTAGTGGGGAGTTAGATTGGATGTTGAGTAAGCTGGTTCAAGAACTGGTTCCCATATGGAATGCTGGCAAATCAGGCAGCAGCCTTACCCATGACATCATAATGCCAGCCCTTCTCTTCACCACTTTGTATTTTAAATAATTATAAATCTAATAAATCAATCTTCTGTATATAAAGATAATTGAAAATGAATCTTGATGTGAATGGAATGAGAGAGGGAGTGGGAGATGGGAGGGGTGTGGGTGGGAGGGAAGTTATGGGGGGAAAAGTCATTGTAATCCATAAACTGTACTTTGGAAATTTATATTTACTAAATAAAAGTTAAATATATATATATAAATAAAAGATATATATATATATAAAAGATATATATATATATATATATATATATATATATATATATATATAAGACTTCTCCTGGAAATGTGTTTTTAAAATGTCATGATAATGCCACCCTTCTCATGTATATTCTGATATACATATATATAAAGTCAAATAACATAAAATACCCTGGCTTGCTATAAATACATCTACTTCTCTATCACAACTGTCTATGTCTGATATGCTTTAAATAGGGCTTTATAAAGCTACAATTTTTTGTAATATTCTATTATGATCTTCCTTAGAAATATTAGAAATGAGAATTTAAACTAAATGTCTTTCATCATATGTGTCTCATGAAAATTACCAACAAAAATTCCTCTATGGATTTCTCATGTTTCTCTTCCTTCTGTTTGTTCACCCCCCAAATCTGAAACCAGGAGCCAGGTGCTTCCTCCTGGTCTCCCATGCTGCGGTGCTGGCCAATATATATTTGTTTTTTAATTCACCAAAACATGAAATAAGTCTCAAAAATAATATCACAAAAAGCGCTTACGTAAACTACTTTCAAGTTTTCAGTTTTTGCTCAAAGTATTTCTAAATCTTGAAACCTTTTCAAAAGTGTACAGAATAATATTAGGATTTTCAGATTTAAATAGAATTTTCAACTTACAATATTATGACTTCTCAAACATTTGCAGCTTCATAGAAATTTAATGTACAGTTTAGAGAATTCTATTACTCTGTGTTTCACAGCAACTAGTAAGAACTGTTGGCAAGGGCAACCACAGCACTTTCAGTAAATTGGTGGTTACTGTCTCCACCTTGTCATCGGGTAAACACCAGCTCCTCCATGCTCAGCCTGCAATAGGCTTGGAGGAGAATCTATTGCAACCAAAGGGAAATGTTGCCAGTTGGGACACTTGTACACACCCAGCACAACTGTGAAAGGAGTGGGGCTGTGGCTGGCAGGTATTGCACATGCATGTCACCCAAGGATTTTGCCAGAGGGAAACATTCACATTCTCCACTTTCAGTCTGGCTGAGAGACTCCATCTGCCAGGGTAGAATACATGGGCTGTGGCTCCAGGAACTCCTCAGTTACTGTGTGGGCAGAACAGGCTAGTGGGGCAGAGTGTACCCTCTGGCAGTCCTTGAACATGGGAACCCTGGGTGCTGAGACTGTGAAAGCACTGTGACTGCCTGGGAGGAGGCAAGGTGTAGCCTGGGTCTGCGCAAGCTCTGGATGCAGAGTCACACTCTCAGAACTCTTTGGTTGCCAGGGCAGAACTCTGTAGCAGGAATCATGCTCATAGAGAGGACTATGCAGATCATTTGTGTGGTTCATCCAGAAGTGCAGATGAGTGTTGAAGACACTGGGGACAAACACCTGGGCATTACTCAGCTTGGAGGAAAGGAGGTGACAGGCTGATCACACCAACATGTGACCATCTTCTGCGCTAGAGATCTTTTCTAGGATGAAAGCATAGCTGTACTCTGTGCTCAACCACTATGATGAGATGAAGGGACTGTATCAGATTTGGAAGAATTTGGAAGGTTGTGTCCCTTAGGTGAGACCATTAGCAGTTAGAGCTGGGCCAGGAGAATTGGAAAAGGAGGCATTTGGCAAGGCCTTTACTTGTGTGGCAAACTTCATTGATTATTTAATAGACCATGGATAAGCAGGTTAATTAGCAAGATTTTAATTAACAAGTTCCAGGATTCTTTTCCAACTTCCCGATGGGAACTGATCTCTTCCTATGTATTCCCAGAGGCTTTCTAACCTGCTTAAATGAACCACACCAGATGAATTGAAATTCAATCTCCTATTATAACTGGAAAAACAGCAAGAAAATGCAGAAACACAGTGCTACTCCTTATTATAACAGCAAATATTCTTTGAGCTCCTTCTTGGTGTCAGCATTCTGGGTGCCCTGAAGGTAATTATTTATTTATTCTTTAAAACAGCTTTAGGAGTCAGATGCTATGTATCTCCATTTACAATTGAGGAAACAAAGCTACAGGGTTGTTAAGCAAAGCTCCCTTCATCTCACAAGCAAGGAGAGATATATATCTCCTCTGAAAACTTAATTATGTATATATGATAAAATAAATATGTATATAAGTATATACATCTATATAATATATATACACACCTATATAATATTTTCCAAAAAAATTTGCATGCTTTCTTATCATACTGTCATTTAAAAAGTCAGTGTAAATCAGTGTATTTACTTTCTTTTTCTTTTGGAACAGTAAAAACACCCAAAGATTATTTTTAATTAACTTAGCACTAAGTTCTTAAAATTAGCTGAGAATTTGGAAATTCCAACTTGGTTATCACTGAGTTGTCATGATTCATAGCATTGCATTTCATGAAATTACAGCCTTTGAAAGATCTCCATTATCATTCCATTAGTTGAATACAATTGTATAGATATCCTTTAAATTTCATTTAATAATTTTAATTTAATTAATGTATTTGAGATACAAAGACAGAGCGATCGTCCACCTACTGGTTCACTTTTCAAATTCCCACAAGACCCAGGCTGAAGTCAGGAGGTTGACACTCAATCCAGGTGGCAGGGACTCAGGGGCTGGAGACATCACAGGGATCCCTAGGTGTGCATTAACAGGAAGATGGAGTAGGGAGAGGAGTTATACTCCAACACAGGTATTCTGATCAGGGATTTAGACATCTCAGGTGTCATCTTAACCACTGTACTGAGGGCCTCCACCTTCTTTTCTTTTTTTAACTTCTGTTTCTTTCATGGCTACATTGATGCCTAGGAAACAGCATACCCTCAATGTTACTTACTTTAAATTTTGCTTTTAGATAAATTTATCTGGACTGTATTCCCAAAGTGTATTCATGACAACAAATGAATTTTTCACATATTGATCTTTAAAAGTTCATGAGAAAGAAAAAGAAAAGAAGTGGAAAGAAGAAAAAATTAAGAGGGAGTCAGCTACAATCAAATTTACAGTTATCACTGTAAAAGGCTACTTAAGTTTCTTTTGCAAAAAAGAATGTTAACATGTAGAAATACAGATTTTGAAGCATATGCACCCACAAGGGAGTGGCAAATAGCTGCTTTTGACATTACATGGATCCTTGTCAACTCTATCAAGTTATAATTAAATAGCTAGCTAGTATTTATTAAACCCCAAATATGTAAACTGAAGAGGTTATATCTTCTACATTAAACAAAATGATCTCTCTTAGACAAACAAGATAGTCTGCTGAAGAAGTTTCCTCTGAATTTTTAAAAAAGATTTATTTATTTATTTGAAAGAGTTACAGAGAGGCAGAGGCAGAGAGAGAGAGGTCTTCCATCTGCTGGTTCACTGCCCAGATGGCCACAATGGCTGGAGATGTGCCGATCCTAAGCAAGGAGCGAAGGGCTTCTTTCAGCTCTCCCACATGGGTGCAGGGTCTCAAAGACTTGGGTCATCTTCTACTGCTTTCCCAGGCCATAGCAGAGAGCTGGATCAGAAGTGGAGCAGCCAGGACTTGAACTGGTGCCCATATAGGATGCTGGCACTGCAGGTGGCAACCTTACCTGCCAGGCCACAGTGCTTTATTTATTGAAAGTACCTCTTTTGGAGATGTCCAAAGGTCTCTCAAAATGGCCATAGCAATTTTAAGTTGTCCCTGGTGAAACTGTGCCAGAGGATAGATGCACACATTACTGTGGTGGTGGGAAACATGAAGGAAGCAGGTGCTTAGGGTGGAAAACATGTGTTGCTAGCCTGAAAAAGCCCCATGGGAAGTCAAAAATCTGTAAAAATGGTGAACTTTCTATCTTCACAGTTCAACCAAAGGGAAAACATCTGGCCAGGAGTAAGCCAAAGCCCTCTGAGTCTGGGTAGATTAAGTGGAAGAAAGAGGTCTCAGGGACACAAGGACAGTATTCAGAAGTCAGGACACTGGTCTTAGTAGACCTTATAAACTTATCTATCCCCTGGAGGTAGCTCAGGAAGAAGGTTATTGAACCCATTCCTATCCAAGCCCAACAGATTTTTCCTCTTATAAACAAACATAAAAACATTAGATGAGCAGAAAAACCATAGGAATATGTGTTAGAGTGTTAAAAATCCATTTCTCCAAGAAGCAAACAAATCTGATCAGATCAGTGAAATACCTTCCTAGAAAATCAAACCCAGACTGATGGGCTTTAGTGAAATATCAGAATTCAGTTCCAAGCTACTAGTAGGGAGCTGGATCAGAAGTGGAACAATCAGGACTCAAAATGGCACCCAAATGATAGCTGGTGACAAAACCACTAAGCCACAATGATGGCCCCATTAATGCAAATCTTCATGTCAACTAATGAAAAAAATCATTTTATTATCCAGTTTCCCTTGGACAAACACAATCACTGCTAATCCCATACTACATGAGTTAGGGATGCTACAGCCATTTCACATATGAATAAATAGGTTTCAGCAGCTCACTGCTAGCACTTAAAGAGTTATAATTCAAATACTACTCTTCTAAGCCCAACTCACATTGTTCTCCCTTCTATCCAAGGATGTTGTATCAGAAGATCACAAAGGAATGTGTTAAATGTGCTAAATCATGTACTATGGACATTTAGACAACAAATACATCGGAGAAGGGAGTTAGAGAAATTGTTTTTAGGTACAAGATTCCCTGGCTTGCTTCCTGAAAATGCAGGAACACCCACTCTGTCTCTCAAATAGGTTTTAAGAACAAATAAGACAAAAAGTAGGGGGAAGGCAACATTTGGGTGTACAGTTAAAATACTGTTCTTAACCTAATCACAATAAAATCTCAAAGCATATTCTATTTAAATTTATATAGATTAAAAAATTCACAGGTTTAAAAAGTAACCTCAAATAATAATAATTATTGCCAAGAGAATCCTGAAAGGGGAAAAAAAAGGTGGGAGTTTTCTAACTTTAACAAATTTGAAAATACTGTCCATTTAAAATTTTAATATTTTATTTCCTTTCATGTAATTTTAATTGCAGAGAGTGACAGAGACAGAGAGTCAGATCATCCTGTCACTGGCCCATTCCCAAAGTGACAGCAACAACTGGGAATGGGCCAGGAAAAATAGGAGCCTAGACTTGATCCAAGCACCGAGGCAGTCCTATGTGGGATGTGGACATCCCACGTGGTATCCTAACCAGTGTTCCAAACACTCACACAGACATCCTTCATACTTCAGAGATGAGTGAGTTAAGGTGCACTGATAATCTGGGTGTCACCTTTTCTGGGGCAGGCTGAGCAGGCTGCACCACCTGAGCATGTGCTCAGGCTGTCCATGGGCCACTTGCCCTGTGCTCTGCTTTCCTGGCCAGTGGCCTTGGGTACCAAGAGCCAGGTCCAAGATGAGTGGATTTCTCACTAGGAGAGCAGTGCTGGCTCTTCTGCTGTCTGCCCTGATGAACTACAGTGCCACCAAAATAGCTTTCCTGAAGCTGGAGCCTACCTACACGGTGCTTGCTCCCTAGCAGCAAAGCCCCGGGGTGCCTGCTCAGGAGGCTGCTGTGGCCCTGGCTTCTACCACCAGTAGTCATTGAGGCCCAGACCTGGCTCCTGGTGCTTGCACAAACTGCACATCAGCGAGTGCATGACTGACAGTACCAGCAGCACTCGACCAGGCACAACTGGCAGGGTTGCATATCCGTGCACTGCGTGCCCTGCAGCCTCTACCAGCTGTTCTCCAACAGTAATGCAGAGGAACTGGGCTGGATGTGCAGCTTTTCTGATGGCTCTGTCTTGCACATCAGGTACATCTAGGGATACTCAGGCTACAACTTGAGCCCAGGACAATCCTCCAAGAAGAACCTCCAAGCAGACATAGCATGGCAGGCTCTGTGAACTGGGTCGGGTCCTGAGAACTTTATCCAGTGTGGGTGTCTATCTACTGGGACTGTGCCCATGGTAGACTTGGCCTGGTGGTACCAGCGCACAGCAGTCATCCTCTGTTCCCCTCTAGTGTTCAGTCTACAGCAGGCTTTTCCAGATTCCAGAAACACTTCCTGCTTCTATGCATTCCCCAGCACTGACAAGCTATCTGAAGTCTCTCCCTTGTGGGTCAGTCACAGTGGGGAGGAGGAGGTCATCAGCTTCTTTCATAGCCTGGCCATGTAGGGGTTTTGTCCCCGAGCTGTGGAGTCCCTCTGGAGTATCAGACATGTAATACACATAAAATTGCTGCATTACTTGTATTGACTGGGGCAAAGGATTTGGAGATTGTTTGGTTTGATTTCTGTTTCCTCAAACTTAAAAATACTGTAAATGCCTCGGATCATTCTACAACTGGATTGTAATTGATTGATGACTTATGGACTGTTGCTTAGATGGGGCACAGTGGTTGGTGATGGAATAAAATGTTCATAGATTAGAAGAAAAAAAAAAAGAGAAGCAGACCGCTTAATAGAACACAATGTATGTAAAAGCCAGAAACAAAAAAGGCGTACTTAGATATTTCAGGTTAAAAGTGGCAGCTGGCGCCGCGGCTCACTAGGCTAATCCTCCACCTAGCAGCGCCGGCACACCGGGTTCTAGTCCTGGTCGGGGCGCCGGATTCTGTCCCGGTTGCCCCTCTTCCAGGCCAGCCCTCTGCTGTGACCAGGGAGTGCAGTGGGGGATGGCCCAGGTGCTTGGGCCCTGCACCCCATGGGAGACCAGGAGAAGCACCTGGCTCCTGGCTCCTGCCATCAGATCAGCGCGGTGCGCCGGCCACAGCACGCCGGCCGTGGCGGCCATTGGAGGGTGAACCAACGGCAAAGGAAGACCTTTCTCTCTGTCTCTCTCACTGTCCACTCTGCCTGTCAAAAAAAAAAAAAGTGGCATTGTAACATACCATCAAAACATGAAGTGTTTGGGATAAGTGAACAGCCACTTTACAAAAATTTGTAAACACCACATGATGCTCCAAATTCAAGTGTGGATTCACTAAAGTTTCAGTTAAGGGAAACAATAGCAAAAACTCAAATGGGAAAAATGAGAGGAGTAAGAGGCACAAAGAACGGTGGTTTCATTACTTCTGGAAAATCTGTGTTGATTTCTTGTCCCAAGTTCACACTTGTTGACACATATGGTCACAGTTTCTGAAATCATGCAAAATGATTTTGTTTTACCATCTGTTAAAGTCCCATTGAAACCAACTAGGACTCAAAGGGACGTGGAGGGGGAATAAAGAGAAATAAGGGGATTTAGAGAGAAGGATTTTAAAAGTTTACTTAGATGAGACCTTCGGCATCCTGAAATTGCACTCCACTGTAGTCCTGGTCCAGTGCAGACTGCTTTCCCACAGGCACGAGTGTTACTTTCCTACAATGACCTCAACACTCAGTCAAATCCCACTGACATTTGCAAGCAACAAAATCCATCTTGTTTGAGAGATAGAAACCTTGCAAGTGCACATGGAGCACCCACTGCCTCCAAACTTCTGTGCGCATGCTCAGCCATTGACCGCTAGAGAGCGCATATGCACCTGTGTTCTGGAGCATTGCTTGGTTACAGAGATTGTGCACTCAGAGGTTGGAAACGCCCTGTTGGGAGGTCGACTGGAAACCAGTCGTTCATCTACAGGGTTATTCTTAGGCTTGAGGGGTGGTGAGAGTGGCCAGAAGTCTCGGCAATGAAGGTTTTACCTTCCCATTTCAGAAGGGCGAGTTTCTCTTCAGCTCCTCCATCAGGTGTGAAAATGACAAATAGGATTATTTTATTTTTTATTTTATTTATTTATTTATTTGACAGGCAGAGTGGACAGTGAGAGAGACAGAGAGAAAGGTCTTCCTTTTGCCGTTGGTTCACCCTCCAATGGCCACCGTGGCTGGTGCACAGCGGCCGGCACATCGCGCTGATCTGAAGCCAGGAGCCAGGTGCTTCTCCTGGTCTCCCATGGGGTGCAGGGCCCAAGCACTTGGGCCACCCTTCACTGCACTCCCTGGCCACAGCAGAGAGCTTGCCTGGAAGAGGGGCAACCGGGACAAGAACCTGGTGTGCCGGCACCGGAGGCGGAGGATTAGCCTATTGAACCAGGGCGCCGGCCAACAAATAGGATTAAATCACTGGTTACCACAACGGTGCCAAGGCTGGTGAAGCAGACCAAGGGCAGTCGCTCCTGTTTGCTTGGTGAAAGTGGTGTAGCGGCTGGAGACAAGAACAGGCAACAGGGACTACAAATTTGGGTGTGAGGGGTGGGCCACTGAAGGCTGGGGCTGATCAGAGTGATTGCTTTCTGGGACTCGCAAGCTGCAGGGCCTGCAGTAACCTGGGATGCTGGGCTTCTTGCCCTCTGCAGCTCCTCAGCACCTAATTGACTTTTTTCCTCAGGATCACTTTGGCTATCCTATGACTATGGTTCTATATGAATTTTAGCACTGTTTCTTCTAATTAATTCTTCTAATTCTAATATTGTTATTTTGATAGGGATTGCATTGAACCTGTAAATTGCTTTGGAGACTATGGACTTTTAATGATATTAATTCTTCCAATTCATTTTGTGATTTTGATTATTTCTTTCATCAATAATTCATATTTTCCATTGTGTAACTCTTTCAATTATTTAAATTTATTCCTGAGTATATAATTCTTGTAGCTATTATGAATATGATTTCTTTCTTTATTTTTCTTTCATTAAGATCATTACTGGTGTATAAATATACTTTTCCTTTCATATGTTGATTTTGTGTCTTATCCCTTTATAAAAGTTTATACAAAACTTTTCCTTATGCTTAAATGCTATTAGAAAAACTATAGTGGGTAGATCCAAATATGATATCCATTTCTTTCTGATACTATTCCTAGAAAGACTTATTTTATAGTTTTTGTTCTTGTTTTCTCAGTTATTTATTTGAATTGAGAGAGAGAGAGGGAGATCTCATTTCTATCTGCTGGCTAACTCCCCAGATGCCTCCAACAGCTGAGTTTGAGTCACATTGAAGTCAAAACCTCAAACTCTATCCAGGTCTCCCAGATGGATGGCAGGAACTCGAGTACTTAAATGATTACCTACTTCATTGCCAGTTACATTATCAAGAAGCTGGGTTGGAAACAGAATTTCTAGGACTCAAAATGACACTCTGAGATGGGAAGTAGTTGTCTCTAGTGGTGGATTAACCTGCTGCACCATAATGCCTGCCCGTACTTATCCTTCTTTAACTGCTTCAAACATCTGTAATTCTTTCTTGCTATTGCTTTTAGTTGTTGAATATTCATGAGCATGTATTTAATTCATGAATGCGTATGTGTTTAACATGAACAGTACACATTTTTTCATGAATGATTAACTACATTTTATAGACATGATATTTGCATTAAGATTAGGAGAAGAGGGAGATAATCACCTGGGAATTCTGAGAACTGTCCATTGCTACTTACATCTTTCAGCATAATTTTTACTGATGTTAAAACATGAAACATACTTCTTTCATTTTTTAAAAGATTATTTTAGATTGGTGAGATAAAGGAAGAGAGATGTCCCATCTAACAGTTATTTCACAAACTGACTTCATTGGCCAATGCTGTCCCAGGATACAGCCAGGGGCCAATAGACCAGTCTTGGTCTGCCATATGTGCAGCAAGGAATCAGCCACCTCAGAATCACCTGCTCACTTCCAGAGAGCACAATAACAAGAATTTGCCATCAGGAGCCCCTTGCAGGAATCAAATCCAGGTTTTCTGATTTGGGATGAAGCCATTCTAACTGGTTTCTTAACTATTGGCCAGATGCCCACAAATATGATTCTTAGACTTGACTTATTCATCTCCATATATGGCCATAGGACTTTCTTAAATTTATAATGATCAATCTATGATTAGTAATGTAATTATGTGCTAACTGTATTGCTTCTGCATAGTAAAATTTTACTAATATGCAAGATTCATTTATTTAAGTCAGTGTAGTATAGCATAAAATGTTTCGTAAGGCTTAGAGTGAAATCATCATTTGGGGTTCTAAAACTAAGTGTATCTAAAACCCAAAGATTGGGACTGGCACTGTGACCACCAATGCCAACAGCCCATGTGGGCACTGTTTCATGTCCCAGCTACTCCACTTCCAATCCATGTCCCTGCCTATGGCCCAGGAAAGCAACAGAAAATGGCTGTGTTTAAGCTCCTCTTACCCATGTTTGAAACTGGAAGAAGTTCCTTACTCCTGGCTTCAGGCCTGGCTTACCTGTGGCTATTGTGACCATCTAGAGAGTGAACCAGCTGGTGAAAGATCTTTCTCTCTAAAGCTCCCTCCATCACTGTATCTCTGACTTTCAAAGAAATAAAATCTAATTAAAAACCCAAAGATTGTTTCAATTCATCATATGGCCAAATATTATTTTATATTATAAATGGATGTAAATATGTATGTAAATGTCTTGATGAGAATTAAAGAAAAATATGTTGAATTGTATTTTTTACAGCTTGGAACTGAGACATAATAATATGATTCTATTTGGGTTGTCAAGTATACATCTATAGGAAATAATTCAGGATGAAGAAAAGTATAGGAATTATAATTATATGGGATAATAGCAATAAAGGTTTGATCTAATAGTGTTTTAATCAGCAGAAGTGATTTTTTAAAAAAGTATGACTGTCTTTGTGGTATCAATGTTTTTATAAATACATGTATAAATTAATGATTTACTTTACAGTTAGTTACACATTTGGAAAGAAATATGGAAGAGCAGATTTCTTAGACTTAAGGAGTTGCTACCTTTCCTCATCCTGAATTGCTGCTTATAGATGTGTACATGACAACCCAAATAGAATCATAATATTGTGTCTCAGGTACTATGTTTCCACTGAGATGGTACACAGGTTCATTGACCAGTGTATCCCAGAGCATATCCCTCTGCTCATATAGGCCAAATGTTATGACTTGTGTTTCTGACCAAGAAAAAGGCCATCCCACTGCCTGCTGCTGTGTTACATGAAGACACATCCAGGTCATGCAAAGCTGGTTACTGGCATGGGCTGCAAGGGGAGAACTGGAAAAGGCACCACAAGCTAAGAGATTGTGTATTTCTTCAGGGTCTTCCTTTGAAGTTGGGAACATTCACATCTTTTGAAAGGGCAGGGGGGAGGGGAACCCTGAGACCATCTCATGCTGGCTGCTTACATTATTTTTTCTTCAAGTCCTATTCCTAGAAGTCTGGATTTAAACTTGAGCATGACTGTGAACTAAGGCAGTGTAGCTGAGTCTCATGTAGTTCTGCCTCCTTCTTGTACCAGGGCCCTGCCTGGAATGTGTGCAAGAAGGAAGGCAGATAGCACTTGGTCCTGGGGACATTTGTTTAGTCCTGGGAGATCCAGAGGGAAAGCACATTTTCCCACCCAAGTGAGCTTTCATTTGGATTGTAAGCCTGAGTCATATTCAAGTCAAAGGAGAAAAATCAGGTTTGAGGGTTCTGATCTTTTTATATTCTGTCATATCCTCCGGCATCAAAGTCAGAAAGTCTACTGAAGTTGATATAGTTAAGGATCAATACATAGGAAGTAGACTGTATTACCTAGAGGTGAATGAAAGAGTGTGTGTGTGTGTGAGAGAGAGAGGGAGAGAGAGAGAGAGAGGTGAAAAAAGAGAATGAAAACAAGGAGGAAAGAAAATAAGATTAAAGAAAAAAATTTATAAAGTAATGATGAAGAGAAAAAAAAAAACAAGTTTAGAGGATATGAAAGAATGAGAAAATAGAAAAAAAATAAAAGGAAAAGAGGGGAAAGGAACACAGAAAGTAAAGAACAACAACAACAAAAAAATAAAAAATAATAACAATAGATAAAAAAGGAGAAAGAACATTTTAAAGCATTTTTTCTATCCATGCCAATAATGTTCCTCTTCAAATCTGACCTTTTCTTCTTAAACTTCCTTCCATTGGGTTCAACTGCTTCTTCCATTTTTATTCATCTAGTGAGAACACTAAAAAAATTTCTTTTCTGTATAATTACAAAGAGGAGTAGCAGAATCAGAAAGAAGAAACTTGGGATTATACCTAATTTCTGCCACTTATTGTATCCAGATAAACCATTATGGGCTTTAAATTTCGGATGCTTAATTTGAACAACCACTTGAATCATATGTTAAATGCAGATGGAAATAATGAATGCTCTCTGTCACTCTTTCAAATAAATAAATATGTTTTTAAAAACTTAGAGAAGGTAAGATAAAAGCATGGAGGAAGATAAGCCCTGCAAGAAAGAGAACAAAATAACTTAAGTGCTTAAATTGACATAAAAAAAAACTCACCAAAATTGTTGACTACTACACTACACATGTATAATGGAAGACTTCAGATGCAAGAAGAAAAAACAACCACCAAAAGCTAAGTTCATTTATTGATCACTGAAAGGAATAGAGTTTGGAATCTGAATCCAGCTAATTAATTGCCTTGTAAAATATAAATCATTTTTCTAAGGAGTTCAACAGTATCCACTGTTCCTGAACATATGATTTACAGCACCCAGGACAAAATTCAGAAACACTATATATGTGAAAAAAGAAAATCTCAGTCACGATCAAGGGGAAAAGTTATTAAAAGGAGAAACTCAAGTTAATTCAAATGCTGCAATTAGCAGGCAAGATGGTTAAAAGCCTCTAAATATCTTCTAGTATTTAAAAGATTATATAAAAGTACTTGAAAAAATTATAGGGCTTACTAGGAGAAAAGTAAACAAAAAAGAAAAATAACTAAATTCTAGAGGTGTAAAATATAGTTACTAAAATGAAAATCTACTGAAGCTAAACAATAGGTTGGAAAAGGCCAAAAGACACTTGGAACTTGAAATATGGTATGGCTATAATATGTCCCATAAAAAGACATCTTGGATTGACCACTGCATTTATGGAGTTTCTGGAACTGGGATCTGTATTTCTAAAAGAACACATCAGCTTATGGCAGAATACTCACCTATTAAAATGTAATCACTGAAAAAATAAGAATAAAATTGTAAAAAATGTAATCGCTGAAAGTACAGTACATGGTGTATCTGCCCTGTTCCTGGTCTGAGGATCCAATGACAGACTGACTTCCTCCATAGGCCCAGGCTGGGAATCACAACTCCATGTCAAATACTGCCCACCTGAGACACTGTTGTTTCTACCCCTAAAAGTGGAGAACACATGTTCCACTCAGCAGGGCTCCCTATGGCCAGCTGGGTCCATCTTTCTTCCTGACACCAAATTTCAAAGATACAGAATCCACTCAGAGCCTGTGCAGCAGGATCAGAGAGCTACAAGAGCCCAGAATTTCTGAGATGAAAGCAGAACAGTCCATGCTCAGATCCAATCAGAGAAGGCCCTTCCCATGGTTCTGTGCTACAAATGTCATGGAGGGTGAAACTACACAAGCTTCTGTACATCTCCATTAGGAAACAAGTAGAAGGATTTGCATAGCTCATGTATTCAGCCCTGCTGCCTGGAGACCAGCTATGATGCATCAGAGTTGGTCCTCATCCATGTGCCAGTCATAGGGAATTCTGATGATTAATTCTTGGCTTGTGAAACTCACATTTGAAGGAATGGTGGGGTGTCAGTATTGAGGTACAGCAGGTAAAGCTGCTGCCTTTGATGCTGGCATTCCAAGTCCTGGATGCTCCATTTTCGATCCAGCTCCCTGCTAATGGTCTGGGAAAAACAGAAGATGACCCAAGTGTTTGAACCTCTGTACCCATGTTGGAGACCCATATGAAGCACCTGGCTTCAGCCTGGCCCAGCCCTGGCCATTGCTGCCATCTGGGGGTTGAGCCAGCAGATAAAGATCTCCTGGGGCTGGCACTGTGGCGTAGCAGATAAAGCCACAACTTGCAGTGCCATCATCCCAGTTTAAGTCCCAGTTTAAGTCCCAGCTGCTCCACTTTTGATCCAGCTCTCTGCTATAGCCTGGGAAAGTAGTAGAAGATGGCCCAAGTCCTTGGACCCCTGCAACCATGTGGGAGACCTGGAAGAACCTCCTGGCTCCTAGCATGGATTGATGCAGCTCCAGCCATTGTGGCCATCTGGAGAGTGAACCAGTGGATGGAAGACCTCTCACTCTCTCTCCCTCTGCCTCTCTGTAACTCTTCCTTTCAAACAAATAAGTAAATCTTTTAAAAATGCTCTTTCTGTAACTCTTTCAAATAAAAAAATACATCTGTAAAAATAAAGAAAAAAGAAATGGGGGTGGGTGAAGAGGGAAAAGAAACAAGCAAGCAAGCAAAACAAGCAATTGAGAAATTCAAATACAGGTAGAGTATTTGTTGATAACTGTCATTCTGTTTTATTTTCATTTTTAGTTCTGATAATTATATTGTACATATAGAACACACATCTAATTATTACTGATGCTTAAAGCATGAGGAAAATCACAATGACTCTATTTTACTTTAATATCCTCAAACAAAAAACTAATATTGCTATAGCAACTCATGTCTAATCCTTTAATAAGATGCTTGCTCTCATCTACTAAAAGAATGCCTGAACCATGCATGGATCTTGTTCCCCCATTGGGAAAATATTCTACTGCATATATTGGAATGGCATACCAAGTCTTAACGTGGGTTCATCCTAAATTCATTGTACAAATGCAAAACTTCCAATGTCTGGTATTTACTTACCTAGGAACTCCTGAAATCCATTTGTGTACCCAGTGACTGTCCATTTAAACTTCTTTTTTTTTTTTTTTTTTGACAGGCAGAGTGGACAGTGAGAGAGAGAGACAGAGAGAGAAAGGTCTTCCTTTTGCCGTTGGTTCACCCTCCAATGGCCGCCGCTGCAGCCGGCGCACCGTGCTGATCCAATGGCAGGAGCCAGGATCCAGGTGCTTTTCCTGGTCTCCCATGGGGTGCAGGGCCCAAGCACCTGAGCCATCCTCCACTGCACTCCCTGGCCATAGCAGAGAGCTGGCCTGGAAGAGGGGCAACTGGGACAGAATCCAGTGCCCCGACCGGGACTAGAACCCGGTGTGCCGGCGCCGCAAGGTGGAGGATTAGCCTATTGAGGCACGGCGCCGGCCTGTCCATTTAAACTTCTAACAAATCCTCACTTATTGTCCTGAAAGCTAGACTTCAGTTTTCCCTCCATTTGTTGATTTTTGCCACAAATCCAGCAAGGTCAACACAAGTGTTTCATGAAGATATGACTGCAATCACTACTCCTCTACAAATGATAAGCATTGGTCAGTGTTGGTATGGGCTTGAGTGGGGATGTGATAGGGATATGGGCATTGGGCCCCAACCCACGTCTAGTTTTCTCTATGTCTAAGATACAATTTTCCCTGTGCTATTTCCTGTGTCTTCTCTGATCCTGACATTGTCCTTCAGTGAGTTTATTCTGCTAATCAAAGAATCCCAGTCTCAAATGTCCAAACCTAGGTATCTCCATCTCAGAACACAATTGTACCCTGAACACAAAGGTCTCAATTCACATTCCTTGAAATAGAAAATAAATGTGCAGGGATTAAGGAACTAGCTTGGCACCATGGAATAGTTGATCCTTTTGTTTTTTCTTAGGAGTCATTGCTCCTATACTGGTGGTCACATACTTACACTAGCAGGCGTTATTCATAGTAGGGTTAGAGATGTGGATTCCATGAGGATTGCTGTAAAAGTGGGAACACAATACTCACTTACGGTTAGCCGACTTTAAGTAACCACTTCTCTCTTAGCTCCATGTAATACTTGGTGATCATAAGTTACTCTAATGTTTGATTTTTTAAAAATTTATTTTCTTTACTTGAAATAGAGAGTTATAAAGAGAGGTATATCTAGAGAGAGAGAGAGAGAGGTCTTCCATCTGCTGGCTCACTCCCCAGATGGCCACAATGGCTGGAGCTGTGCTGACCTGAAGCCAGGAGTCAGGAGCTTCTTCTGGGTCTCCCATGCAGGTGTAAGGGCCCAAGGGCTTGGGCCATCTTCTACTGCTATCCCAGGCCATAGCAGAGAGCTGGATTGGAAGAGGAGCAGCTGGGACTAGAACTTGTGCTCATATGGGATGCCAGCACTTCAGGCCAGGGCTTTAGCCCATAGCGCCAGCCACTCTAATGTTTGATTTTTTTAAAAAAATATTTATTTGAAAGGCAAAGTCACAGAGAAAGGTGGAGAGAGAGAGAGAGAGAGAGAGAGAGAGAGAGAGAGAGAGAGAGAGTAAGAATTAATATCATCCCTCTGCTGGTTCACTCACCAAATGGCCACAATGGCCAGGGCTAGGAGCTCCCACATGGTTGCAAAGGTCCAAGTACATGGGCCATTTTCCACTACTGTCCCAGTCACATAAGCACAGATTTGGAGCAGAATAGGAGCAGCCAAGACTCAAATCAGCACCCATATGGGATGCTGGCATCACAGGCAGCAAATTAACCAGCTACACCACAGCTCTGGTCCCTCTAATATTTAAGTTGTACTGAATGCAGAATTAACTGTCCCTGTGGTAAAGATAAAGGGGATAATAAACAGAGAGTGGGACTAATTTAGGATCCAAGCAGCACTAAGACATGAGGTCATTCTTTTCTGGTTCATCACTAACAATATTATTAGTCATGTCCACGTTGAATCTGAACATGCTTGTAATTTTTTTAAGATTTATTTATTTGAAAGGCAGAGTAATTGGTGGGAGGAGGTGGAAATAGGTAGAGAGATGCTCCATCTCCTGGTTCAGTCCTCAAATAGCTGCAATGGTTGATGCTGGGCCAGGCTGAAGTCAGTAGTCTGGAACACCATCCAGGTCTCCAACATGGGTGGTAGGATCCCAAGTACTTGGGCCATCTTCTGCTGTTTTCCCAGGCACATTAATGAGAAGCTGCATTGGAAGTGGAGCAGCTGGAACTCAAACTGGTGCTCATATAGGATGCTGGCATCACAGGTGGCAACCCAAACTATTGTGCTACAATGCTGTCCGACTATGTTTTGTTTATATTAATTTATTTTATAAATATATTCGTAAAGGATATACGGGTAACATTAACATCACCTTTCCTAAGAATCCCAACCTGAATCAATCAATGTTAATTACCCCATTTCTACAGTGTTATCAATTTCTCGTGCATTTCTATCCATATCTACTTATAAAGATGCTATGTTGCCTACAGAAGGGTTTTGCATTTTATGTGGATTTAAATTTGAAGCACTAAAATTATAAATATTATAAAAATTGAATTATTTCTTTTAAAAATGTCAGAAATCAAATAATGTAATTGAGATATGAACCTAATTCATCCACTAAGAGTATACAAGTCTTATTTTATAATTATAAGTAAACATCACCACCATTCAATTATAGGACATTTTCATTAGCCTAAAAAGAGTTGAGGGTGTGTGTTTGGCTAAGTTATTAAAATACTGCTAGAGACACCCATATCTCACAATGCCTGGGCTTAACTGCCTGATTCAATTTCAGTTCCCTGCTAATGCACACCCTGGGAGACTGCCACCCAGAAAGCAATAGTTCAAGTAGGTGAGAGCCTTTGATCCATGCTGGAGACCAGAATAGAGCTAATTTTAGTTGTCTCTAAATTAATGAATTTACAGGGCCTGTGCTGTGGTGTGGTGGGTAAAGCTGCCATCTGCAGTGCCGGCATCACATATTGGGCGCCAGTTTGAGACCTGGCTGCTTCACTTCCAATCCAGCTCTCTGCTATGGCCTGAGAAAGCAGTAGAGGATGGTCCAAGTTCTTGGGCCCCTGCACTTGTACCCACGTGGGAGATCTGGAAGAAGCTCCTGGCTCCTGGCTTCAGATCAGCCTAGCTTCAGACACTGCAGCCATTTGGGGAGTGAACCAGTGGTTGGAAGATCTCTCTCTGTCTCTCTCTGCCTCTGCCTCTCTGTAACTCTGCCTTTCAAATAAATAAATTGATCTTTAAAAAATTAACTAATTAATTTACTTATTTGAAAAACAAAGAGATAGTGAGTGAGATCATTCATCTGCCAGTTTACTCATCCAAATGCCTACAACAGACTGGCCAAAGCCAGAAATTCATCTGATTCTCCCCTGTGAGGGGCAGGAACCCAAGTACATGGGTCATCATCTGTTGCTTCCCACATGTATCAGCAGGAAGAAGGATCAAAAGGAATATCCAGGAACGGATTCAGCACTCTGAAAGGGGATGTGACCACCCAAATTGATAGTTTAACTTGCTGTACTGCAATGACTGTCCTGATGCTCCCAGCTTTGACATAGTTCAGTTTTAGCTGTTTGATGAGTGAACCAACTGATGGGAGTACTTGGTCTTGCTCTTTTTTTTTTTTTTTTTTTTTTTTTGACAGGAAGAGTGGACAGTGAGAGAAAGAGACAGAGAAAGGTCTTCCTTTGCCATTGGTTCACCCTCCAATGGCCACCATGGCTGGCACGCTGTGGCCAGCGCACCGCGCTGATCCAATGGCAGGAGCCAGGTGCTTTTCCTGGTCTCCCATGGGGCGCAGGGCCCAAGGACTTGGGCCATCCTCCACTGCACTCTCTGGCCACAGCAGAGACCTGGCCTGGAAGAGGGGCAACTAGGACAGAATCTGGCACCCGGACTGGGGCTAGAACCTGGTGTGCCGGTGCCACAGGGGGAGGATTAGCCTAGTGAGCCGCGGCTCCAGCTTACTCTCATTCTTGCTCTCTCCTCTTTCTCCTTTTGCTTCTCAAATAAATAAATAACAAGTAAAATAAATGTAGTACTTTTTTTCTATCTCCTCCCTATCCTCAATTCTCCCAAACCAAAGCCAACACAAATGTGCTGTTCCATAGATGTACTTACTGTGTACATCACATGTAATGGAAGACAGGATCCAAGTGTTCTCATGCCCAATACAAGGCATTTTCTTCAATACGTATTGCTTTACTCATTGTATGTCTTATGTTGTGCCCAGATGGTTAGATCCCTGCAGAGACCCCCAGAGAGTCGATCACACTGAGCTGCAAAAGCAAGGTTTATTCAGGAGTACAAGCCACGACAGGGACCCCATCCAACCAACCAGCACAGAGGAGGAAGGAGTGAGGCCCCGGTCTTTGTTTGGGAGAGTTTTTAAAGGAAAAAAGGGCTACATCAGCAGGAAAAAAGAGTGACATACAGCATGGAAGCTTTGGGTACAGGGCGTTACAGCGGGGGCTTATAGCACGGAAGCTTTGGGCACAGGGAGTTACTTTGTTCAGCAATCTCTACTGTGCTGTCTTGGTCTACCAAGCTAGCTGTCCCTGGTAAGCTTTGATGTCTCCGGAATGCCTGAATGCCTGCTTTTACAAGGACTTGGGTCTGCTATGGGAAATGGAGGCTGCTTTTTTTATTGTTTAAAAATGGAGTCACTTTGGCTCTTCAGTGTGTCTTTTGGAACATTTCCAGAGATTTTACTAGGAAAGTTTCTTGTTTGGGTTTTAAATAATTTTCATCAATTTTAATAACATAAGGGTACATACAACTACTCGCTTTCATTTCCGAATTTTCTCTGGGAATCAACTTTAATGTTTGTATGCTTCATGAATTCTTAATTCTGTTGGCAACTGTCACATATTAATGACAAATTAGCTAAAAAGAATTAAATTCAATGGACTGTGAGTCTCTTACAAATGACTCATGTAATTATGTGTTTTGAAGGCCATTCAGATGTTTATTATCCATGCCATTATAATGTAAAATTTTTATTTTAAATCCCAAAATAGGCATTGCCTTGTTAACCATGGGTTAAACAACTGCCTGTGACACCAGCATCCCATATGAGTGCCAGTTTAAGATCAGGCTGATCCACTTCTGATTCACCTTCATGCTAATGTGCCTGAGAAAGCAACAGAAGATGCCCCAAGTACTTTGGCCCCTGATTTCCATGTGGGAGACCAAGATGGAGCTCCTGGGTTTTGGTTTCTGCCTGTCCATTGTGGCTATTTGGGGAGTGAATCAGTGGATAGAGATTTATCTTGCTGTCTCTCCCTGTCTCTGTATAACTCTGCCTTTCAAACAAATAAAGAAAATCTTAAAAAATGCATTGTATACTATAGTAATGTATAATCAAAAATTATTTAAATAAAATGTTAAAAATTGGAAGCATTTGTATACACTAACAATGAACTATCTAAAAAAGAAATGAGGAAACAATCCCAGATATAGTATCATTAAAAACAGGAGCCAGTGTCCTCCAGCACTCTTAGGGATTAATAAAACATACAATCTTAACAATCTTAATAAAACATACAATCTTAACAAAAATGTCAAGGTGGTCTTTCTCCTTAGATGTTCTCTTTTTAAATGATTTATCTACTTATTTGAAAGGCAGACTTACAGAAAGAGGGAGAAAGCATACTTTCCATCCACTCATTTATTTCTCAAATGGCCACAACAGCTGGGGCTGGCTTGGTCCTTCCATGTGGGGTATAGGAGCCCAAGCACTGAGGCCATCTTCTCTTGCTTTCCCAGGCACACTGGAAGTAGCTAGATTGGAAGTGGAACAGCCAGAACTCATATTGGATGCCAGTGTCTCAGCAGTAGCTTAACTTGCTGTACCACAATGAAGGCCACTCATTTATTTTATGTGTGGTTTCTTTCTTTCTTTCTTTCTTTCTTTCTTTCTTTCTTTCTTTCTTTCTTTCTTTCTTTCTTTTTTTTTTTTTTTTTGAAAGATACACTTATTTCTTTGACAGGCCTTATGTTATTAAAATTGATGAAAATTATTTAAAACCAAAGCAATAAGCTATCCTAGAGAGAGAAGGAGAGACAGAAAAAGAGAGAGGTCATCCACCCACTGGTTCATCCCCCAAATGGCTGCAACAGCAAGGGCTGGGCCAAGTTAAAGCAAGCAGCTTCATCTGGGTCTCCATATGAGAGCCAGATCCCAAGTACTTGGACCATCTTCTACTGCTTTTACTGCTTTCTCAGGCATATTAGCAAGATCTGGATTAGGAGTGGAAGAATCAGGGTTCAAACTGGTGTATGATATTACAATATGTAATATTGGCATGGCAGGTAGTGGCCTGACCTGCTATCCCACAATGCCAGCTCCCCCCTTGGATTTTCTAATCAGTCCTTACATGACTGACAACTAAGTAGTCAGGTGTTCTGAAAATGCCAGTAATGTAAAACTAACCTTTAAGCCAGATGGAAGGATCTTTACACTGTTTAACTCATTGTTAATACAGTTGTCAAATTACTGGCAGGATGTTCAACTCTGCATCTGTGGCTCACAGTTAAAACACAGAATGGGGGTGGGATTTAGCCTAGCAATACAGAAGCCTGTGTTCTTCACTGGAGTACCTGGGTTCAATTTCTGGATACAGATATGGCCCATGACTCCAGCTTCCTCCTAATGCAGATCCTAAGAAGCCATGGTGATGGCTCAAGTGGTTAAGCTCATGAAACCCACATGGAAAATATGGATTTAATTTCCAGCTCCCAATGTTGTCTTGCCCCTAACATGGCAGTTGTGAGCATCTGGGGAGTAATTCTGTGGATAGGAAGTCTCTGTAAGTCTCTCAAACAAATAAACAGAAAAGGAATTAATTCCAGAAAAAGAGAAACATAATCTTAGATGTCAGATCACATAAAGCAGGTTTTTTTAAGATTTATTCATTCACTTGAAAGGTAGACTTAGAGAGAGAAAGAGAGAGGGAGAAAGAAATCTATTTGCTGGTTCACTCTCCAAATGGCCTCAACAGTCAAAGCTGGGCCAGTCAAATGCCAGGATCCAGGAAATTCTTCTGGTCTCCCATGCGGATGTAGGGGCCCATGGACTTGGGACATATTTCAATTCTTTCCCAGGCACATTAGCAGAGAACTGGATTGGCAGCAGAGCAGCTGGGACTCAAACTGGTGCCCCTAAGGGATGCCAGTGTCACAGGCAGTGGCTTTACCTGCCTGCAATGCCAGATCTTATAACCCCATGAGCATCAATCCAATTCTTGGCTGCTCCACTTCTGGTCCTATTCTCTGCTAATGACCTGGGAAAGCAACAGAGGATAGGCCAAGTGGTTGGGCCCCAGCATCCACATGGGGTAACCAGAAGAAGCCCCTAGACATTGCAGTCATTTGGGGGTGAACCAGCAAATGGAATGCCTCTCTTTCTCACTCTAATTCTGCCTTTCAAATATATTAAATAAACCTTAAAATAGTGAGAAGAGAGGAGTAGGCATAGCATAATTACCTGAAATGTCCTCATCCCATATTAGAGTATCTGTTTGAGTCCAGGTTCTACTCCCAATTCCAGCTTCCTGCTAATACACACTCTGTGAGAAGCAAGAGATGGCTCAAATACTTTGATCCCTGTCTACTCTAAGATCAAGGCATTGGCCAGGCCCAGCCCAAACTATTGCAGGCATTTGGGGAGTGACCCAGCAGATGGTGCATCTCTCTATCTCTCTATGCTTCAAATATGATAAATAATGAAACAGAAATGTGTTTTAAAAATAAAAATAAAGGCAGAAATTATTTTAAAAACAAAAACTGTAGTGGGTGTTTGGTATGTTAGTTAAGATGCCCATTTGTGATGATCACAACCTATATTGAAGTTCCTGGATTTAGTTTGGTTACATGGTTTCTGATTCAACTTTCTGTTAATGCACATCCTAGAAGGCACCAGGTAATGGCTCAAATACTTGGGTTATTCCATACAGGTAGGAGTTTCTGTCTCCTGACTTTACTGGCCTAGCCATGACTGTTGGAGTGATATGGGGGGTGAAATAGCATATGGAAGATCTTTCTCTGTCTTTCATATAAACAAAAAATAAGATTTTAGGAAAATAAGAACTAGAACAAAAATAATTATGGGAAATATTAATCCAACTATATCAATAACCTTAAATGTATATTATCTAAATGTATCAAAAAATACAGTAGCAGGTGCCAGCACTGTGGCACAGTGGTTAAGTCAATGCCAACATCCCCTTTGGGCAGTGGTTCAAGTCCAGCTGTTCTACTTCCAATCCAGTTCCCTGCTAATGCACCTGGAAAAGCAGAAAAATATGAAACCAGGTACTTGTGTTTCCTGTACCCACAATGAGAGACTGAGAGGAAGCTTCTGGCTCCTGGTTTCATCCTGGCCCAGCCCTGGCCATTATGGCCATTTGAGGAGTGGACCAGCAGATGAAGATCTCTTTCTCTCTATCTTTGCCTCTCTCTGTAAACTCTACCTTTAAAATAAATACATCTTTAAAAAAGTAACAAGAAAATTAAAAGTACAACATTATGTTGTCTACAAAAATATTAAATATAGAGGGAATTTGAGATCACATTGGTCAAAGGAGAATGAATTTCATTTGTGTAAGAGGAATATGTTCAAGAGATCTGATGTACAATACAATGACAATAATTAATAACAATGTACTCTATTATGGAAATTAACTAAGAGATTAGAATTTAAGTGTTTTCACCATAAGAAATATAGGTATGTGGGGCTAGCATTTTGGCATAGTGGGTTAAGCCACCATCTGCCATACTGACATTCCATGAGGACTGGTTCAGGTCCTAGTTGCTTCACTTCTGATCTGGTTCCTTGCTAATTCACCTGGGAAGGCAGCGAAGATGACCCAAGTCCCTGAGCCCCTGCCACTCATGTGGGAGACCCAGATGGAGTTCCAGTCTGCTGGCTTTGGCCTGGTCTAGCCCTGTCCATGTGGCCTTTGGGGAGTTAACCAACAGAAGAAAGATTTCTCTCTCTGCCTCCTCTGCTTCTTTCTCTCTCTGTAACTTTGCCTTTTAAATAAATAATAAACCTTTAAAAATAGGTATGTGATAATATACATATAATTAGCTTAATGTATCTGTTCTACAATGTATAAGTATTTCCAAACTTCATTTTATATGGTAAACTTATGTTTGTCAACTTAAGTTATATAAATATGTATTTTAAAAGGTAAGCATAGGTGCTGGCATGGTGGCATCATGGGTAAAGCCACCACCTGCGATGTCAGTATCTGATATGGGTGCCAGTTCATGTCCCGGCTACTCCACTTCCAATCCAGCTCTCTGCTAATGGACTAGAAAAAGCAGAGGAGGATGGCCCAAGTGCTTAGGCCATGCCACCTGCATAGGAGACCTCAAAGAAGTTCCTGTCTTGGACCTAACCATTCCCAGGCATTGTAGCCATCTGGAGAGTGAATCAGCATATGGAAAATCTCTCTCTCTCTCTCTCTCTCTCTCTCTCTCTCTCTCTCTCTCAATCTTTAAAAAAAGATATAAGCATAAAGATACAAATTTAAATACATACAGAAATATAGACCATTATAACACCAGTCCAAACGAACTTGGAATATCTATATCCATTTCAGACAAATCAGGATTTAGACCAGAAAAAATTTGCAAAGGTTGCATAAGATACAGCAGGCAGTTGTCTAAAAAGGAATTACAATGCTTCATAACTATACATGTAGCAGAGCATCATACTAATTAAGGCAAAAACTTACAGAATTGCAAAGCAAAATATTGACACACCATTGTTAAACATATAAACACAACAGTACACATAACAAGCAAGTGATTCCTATTATTTAGTGTAATCATTCAGAGACGCTAGTTAACACAAGATGGGAAAATCAATAATTAAGTCCACTCTAAGTTTTGGCAAATTGTAAAACAAATAAATACATATATGAAAAGTTATATATTAATCTATCAACACTTCCTACTAAATTTGAACTTATTCACCATGTACGAAACAACAAAATTTTCCCAAAGCTTTACCATGCATTAGTTCTTCAAGAATTAAAAAAAAAAAACACTGTCATCAACATCAAATATAAACTTAAAACAAGCCAAATGCCATAAAATACAGAAGCGATGAGAGAATTTGGTGAACCACAGCCTCAAACAGCAGCATGCTGCATGTGAAAAATTTTGAGGGAAGCAGCATTACTTTAGTATCAATAGGTTAACATGAAATTGGACAGTTCACAAAAGGCAGAGGAGCTGGTGTCATGGCATAGCAGGTAAAGCCACCACCTGCAGTGTCAGCATCCCATATGGGCACTGGTTTGAGTCCGGCTGCTCCACTTTCAATCCAGCTCTCTGCTATGGCCTGGGAAAGCAGTAGAAGATGGCCCAAGGTCTTGGCCCCTGCACCTGTGTGGGAGACCCAGAAGAAGCTCTTGGCTCTTGGCTTTGGACTGGCTCAGCTCCAGCCATTGCAGCCAACTGGGGAATGAACCAGTGAATGGAAGACCTCTCTCTCTCTCTCTGCCTCTCCTCTCTCTGTGTACCTCTGACCTTCAAATAAATAAATAAAATCTTTAAAAAAAGGTAGAAACTGACAATAAGCTACAAAGAACATCCCGAAGAATCAAGATTTGATCATCTACGGGTGGAGAAATAGAAAGGATCAGGAAGACACCTAAACTGACCAAGGCCAATTTATCCTGGGGACAACACTATGGATGTTTATATGTTCTTGAAACTTGGCAGAAAAGAAAGATGTCAAGCATTCTCTTTCCCTGGGGCTGGCGCTGTGACATAGTAGGTAAAACCCCTTACTGCAGTACTAGTGTCCCATATGGACACTCAATTTCCAGTCCAGCTCTCTAATTCACCTGGAAATCAGCATAAGATGGCCCAAATGCTTGGGTCCCTGCTCCCATGTGGGATGCCCAGAAGTTTCTGGCTCCTGGCTATGGACTGACACAGCACTAGCCTTTCTAGCCATTGGGGTATGAGCCAAGTAGATGGGAGATTTCTCTGTCTCTGCCTCTCTCTCTGTAACTTTGCATTTCAAATAAATAAATAAATACATAAAAAAATCTTTAAAAAATTCTCTTTCCCTTTTCATGCCTTATTGAATAAACTCAGGTTCCATGCAAGAACATAAAAATCTAACACTCAAATCATGGTACATAATTCCTAAATAATTGGGCAAAGTGTAATTAGATTGCAGCAAGCTTCTACAAAGCACATAAAGGAGAATGGCTCTGAGAAGCAGCCTGCTTAATCCACAGTTCACAAAGGAACCCAAATGCAGAAGCTTAAACAGGTTTCCAAGCCTTGACAATCACTCTGACTGTGGAGATGTGAAGCTTATGTCAGCTGGAGAATGAATGAAACATTAACAACCAGAAAATGTAACTCTGGAGGCTGCACACTTTCAGTAATGCGGAATCATCCAAAACTAGAGTAGCAGCTCAACACTCACCCAAAATGAGTTTAAGGTTCTGACCCAGGGTGTCTTTGACATTAGTTTTAACATCAAACATGAGATGTTTGTTGAACACTAACCAATTCTCCAATACCTATTAATTGCCAAACAATTCAGTTGTACCACCATCTAGAGTCAGCAGAGGCCTCAAGGCTAAGTGCTTGGTGCCACAACAGTCCTCCCGCAGATGCCAGTGGAAAAGCCAGTGTTTGCTTTTTCTGGTTACTGGTCTCCATTGTGATGTTATCTAGGGATCCTTCCCAGTCACCTCATTAGCATAAACAGCTACTATCTTAAAAGTATGTGTCATGCAGAATCAAAACCACCCCCTTCAGATCAGAGCACAGCTCCACCTGCTGTTGTGGTCATCCGAGGGGTGAACTAGTGGATGGAAGACCTCTCTCTCTATTTCTCTGCCATTCCTTCTCTCTTTGTGTAACTCTGACTTTCAAATAAGTAAATAATTTTTTTTTAAAAAAAGCCACCCCTATCACTCAGGAAATTTCCAGTGTCTCTGGATCTGGATGTCTGTGCCAGAAAGTTAAGGCAAGTCCAAACAAATATTTTATTATACCAGGAACTGAAATAAACTCTTTAAATTCACAAATTTTTCTCATCCAACAGAATCTGATCTTCCTATTCTCCATTTATACAAACCATGCTCTGATAAGATCAACTCTGTAAATGTAAAATCAAACTGCTGTGCATCCAAAGTCCATTTGCTTTCTAGGTTTCACATCACTTAGCTATGATGGTTTTCTTCTGCTTTTGTCAAAGTTTTATTTTTTCCCTTCACAAAGCTGAGAGAATACAGAGTGCATGAATTACTTCTATCTTGTCTCTTGAATATGAGCCTTTAAATTAGCTGACAGTGTCTCTGAGGAATAGGAACCACAGTAAGGAGGAAAAAGTTTTACTTTCCCAAGGTGTAAGCTATCTAGGTGGAGGGTATACAGCAGAGGCCCCAGTCTCAGGGACCCAGCTACTCCCATGACAAGTTCTTCCTCCTGCTGTTCTCCAAGTAGACTGACACAGAAGCTGCTATGCACGCCACACTCCTAGGGGCTTTGATCACTGGGGGCATCTCGGGTCATTACCAACAGATGGTTTTAAAACCCAGACAATGGCAGAGTAGAGGGTTTATTGAGAAGACATCACTTTAAATTTTCCAAGGAAAGCCTCAACTCTATGTCATGCTGATAAGACATCAGCACGTAGATAGAGAAATGGAGAGGTGCCCAGATTTTTTAAAAATTTATTTATTTTAATTTGAATGGCAGAGAAAGACAGATTTTCCATCTACTGGTTCACTCCTCCAAATGCCTGAAATGGCCAGACTAGACCAGAGTGAAGACAGGGGACTGAAACCAAATCTACAGTTTGCCTGTGAGCAGCAAAGATCCAAGAACTTGAGCCATCATCACCTACAGTCAGAGAATGAATTAGCAGGAAACTGGATTTGAACCATGGGAAGACCTCAGACACTCTGATATGGGATGTGGCTATCCCAAGCAGCCTCTTAATCAAACATCTGCTCAAATGTCCACTCCAGGACTTCATATATATATATATACATATATATACACACACACACATATATATATATATAATTTACACATTATATATACACATACATTATACATATTATACATAACATAATGTATGTGTATAATATACACATTATACACATTATATATATGTGTGTATATATATATATTACACTGGAGTTTCTACTTTTTCTCCTAGTAAATACAAACAGAAAATAAACCTTTCAAAGACTTATTGATTATTCTATAGAAAAAATCAATTAAAATACAGAAGCTTAAGCTTAATTAAATATATCAAGGGGAAAATATTTTGTAGTGTTGAAATTTCAGTAGGGAACTTGGCATTTGGCAAGGTGGGGAAGAGAGATGAACATTTAGGGATTTACTGCCAGGCTTTACAGTATGGCTTAACATGGTTTATCCCATCTGAAACCCACAGAAAAATAAATGCAATTATGAGCTATCAATGAGTGGTACCAGGTGGGACTTTATAAAAAGTGTTTAATGGGTTTTCAACAGGGTGTCTACTATAGAAGCCTTTTTACATTGGCCTCTCCCCTACTGGCCACATGGTCTCTGAGCCACCTCAGGGCTCTGTCAATAAGAAGGTCATCATCAGATGCTGCCCCTCCAAATTAGACCAAAACCGTAAGACGAATAAAACTGTTTTCTGTAACTTGCGCAGTCTGTGATACTGTGTTACTAGCAACAGAAAGTGGGCCCAGATTCCTAGAAGAGCTATGCTGGGAGGACCAGGTTGTAGGCTTGAGATCCTGATTCCCCCAACTCTGTCCCTCAGAAAGGAGGGACAGAGGATCCCAGAGATCATGGTTCCTCCTCACAGGAACACCACACATGCATTCTGAATTCTCCCTGAGGACAGTTCCGTCCTCCCCACACAAATTGAGGGGACCCCAAGCAGCATGGAAGGAGCTCTAGGTCTGAGCTGAAGTCTCTGAGTGCCGAGTGAGACAAAATGGCCAGTGTCCAGGCTGTAGGCTGAGCTCACAGCCTGCAGGCCAAGTGGAATGGCCCCACACACTCACCCTTTCCCAGCTTCCAAGGCCTCCCCCTGCACTTCTGAGGACTGCAGTTGTGCGAGATGTTCACAGAACGACAAGCCTCACCCACCTGGGGCCTTTCTCAGCAGCAGAGTTGGAAAGCCCAGTATAACCGAGCCAGCAAAGAAGATCACCATGGTTATGCAGTGTTGTCCCGGTGCACTGAATAGACAGTTCTCACAGCCAGTAAGCGCACATGACATCAGAGGAGATGCAACCAATCAGAATCACCCTTGGCATGGGGGCAGTCACTGGGGTCATGCAGAGTGAGGACAGTGAGGGATGAAGCCTGGACTAGAGTCTGAAGCCATCTCACCCTCCTATGGCCTTACTCTTCAGACAGCAGGGGGCTGGGTCACCTCCCGGTGACCCCACGCACTGGGGTCCTGTAAACTGCAACAACAAAGTGCTCATGAGTTGCAACTTACAAATGTCTATTGGATCCAGGGCCTTTCTTTGTCTTCATAGTCTTGTTCTATTCTGCCCTTAGGTCACTTGAATATATATTAAGAATATTTAAAGATATTACATTTGTTTCATTTCCCTTAAGAATTTCTTTCCTGGTCTGTATTTGGTCACTTACAATTGCTTCCTGTTTGTTTCTTGCTGGCACATAATGACCCACCTGATTGCATATATTGCTTGCTAATCCAGTAATTTTGCTTAATTCACTTATCAGTTTGGATTTACTTTTGGACTATTTTGGATTATCTTTGTAGATAATAGTGTCATCTTCATATATTGACAATTTAGCTTCTTAAAAATTTTTCCTTATATCTAACATTTTCTTTATGTTTTATTTTCCTGACCACATCTCCACTACATTTGTTGAGGAGAGACTGTGAGAGGCTCTCTAGCCCATGGAAAAGGTTTCAATGTTCTTTGTTTATTGTGCTGTTAGTTTTTTGTTTTAAAGAAGATTTTATTTATTTATTTTACAGATAGAGTTACAGAGAGAGAGAGAGAAAGGCTTTCCTTCCACTGGTTCACTCCCCAGGTGGCTGCAATGGCCGGAACTGTACTGATCTGAAGCCGGGAGCCAAGTGCTTCTTCCTGGTCTACCATGCAAGTGCAGGGGAAAGCAATTGGGCCATCTTCTACTGCTTTTCTAGGCCACAGCAGAGAGCTGGATTGGAAGAGGAGTAGCCAGGACTAGAACTGGTGCCCATATGGGATGCTGGCACCACAGAGGATTAACCTACTGTGCCACAGAGCCAGCCCCAAGACAGTCTTTTTTTAAAGATTTATTTATTTATTTGAAAGGCAGAGTTACAAAGAGAAAGAGGCAGATGCAGAGAGAGAGAAGAAGAGAGAGAGAGACAGAGAGAGAGGTCTTCCATCAGCTTGTTCACTCCCCAAATGGCAGTAACAGCCAGAGCTGTGCTGATCTGATCTGAAACCAGGAGCCAGGAGCTTCCTCCAGGTCTCCCATGTGGGTGCAGGGGCCCAAGCACTTCAGCCATCTTCTACTGTTTTCCCAGGACATAGAAGAGATCTAGATCAGAAGTAGAGTAGCCAGGACTTGAACAGGCACCCATATGGGATCCTGACACTATGCCACAGTCTACCCTCTGTTTCTTTCTATGTTTCTTATTTTAATTATAAGAATGAACCCAAAATGACTGATTTTGCCTTTGATTCCAACATATTTACTGAAGCATATAAATTTTCTCCAAGAACTGATTTATATGGAATCCCAGGTATTCCTACCTTTGCTTCTACATCCTATACCTGCAGACCCCATCTGCCTCCCAATGGCCCCAACCCCATGTGCCTGTAACTATGCCAGACTCTGTGTGTCTCTAATCATGATCCTGAAACCAGTATATTCTCTGAAGTATACCATTTTATGTGACTGTGAACCCTGTCAGTCCTTTAGCTTTTGTCATTGAAGAATCTTTGTCTGTCATCCAGCCCAGCTCTTAGAAGACTCTTTCAATTGTGCCTGCAGCATGTGCTGGCTGAATGAGTCTGCCACTTACAAGAATGACTGCTTCCCTTGTCCATATAGCCCACTTCAGGACTTCAGTGTCTCTAACCTTTCTGACCTACAGGATGACTTTTTTTTTTGTCCTGCAGTCTCTTCATTCCCTGTGTCTCAGCTCATATGAGCATTTGGTGACATATGTCCTTTGTCTGAGAGAGCATGCATTCCTTCGGTGGCTCTGTGCCATTTATCTGTGTCCACTTTATGTTTCTTCCTTTTCTATTGGTCCCCATGCCAAGTGGCTGCACATTAAGGATCTTCTGCCTCACAAGTCTTTACCTAGTGTGACAATTTGATTATCTGTTAACCTACTGAAAGAATCTTTATGTCTTAAAAGTTAGGTCTTGGTAAATAAAGCCATTGGGTTATATGTGGGCATAAGTTTGTTTTCATGAGAATTGGATAAATAAATAGGGACATGGTTGCTGCATTGTATGTTGATACTATTGTAGCCTTTATGAGAGCATGTCAAGATATCTTGTAAAGCACCACTATATATTCTCACCTGCCATGAATAAGACTTTCTGGTGTTTTGTATACTTGTAAAGCATAGTCATTGTCATTGATGTTTTATATTGTTAACACCCTTATAGGTGTGTACTTCCTCTGTTTTATTGATATGTGAATTTTCATTCACTTAATGTATAGTTCATGCTTTCTCATTATAATTCCCTAATGGTCAGCATATTTTTTTTTTTATTCAGATTTTACTAAAGTTTTATCTTTCACAATAAGAGCAAATTTCAGGTGATTTAGAACATTTGTTAAGTTGGGTTCCCAAATCACTTTTTATTGTTTCCATATAGAACTTGATAACTTCAAATTTCCATGCCTCTGTATAATTTGAAAATCCATTTTTAATTTATCAAGTGTAAGTTTATGGATAAAACTACTAACACTTTGAGTGGATCTTCACTGACAAATGAATCATGAATCTTCACAGACTCATTTTTCATGGAGAAATATGGTATTGTAGCATTTCACTGGAGTTCTATAAACTGTTAATGTGAGAAGAGAACACAAAACTGCAGTGACATGTAAATAAATACTCAGGGATCACCTCACTCAGTAGCTGTAGTAGACTCATATCTATGCTATAACCTCACACTGAGGGCCACACAACCTCATGAAAAGCAAAATTACAAGTTACTGTATATTATATACAATCTTTCAAAATTCAGCTAAATTCTTGTACTAAATCTGCCATGTCAAGAGTTTTCTATACCAGATTATATCCATCCTTGAGATTGTACCTCAGAACAGTTTTTCCCCATTTTGATTAGCATTGGGTTTATTCACATAGGATGTGTTCCTGTGTGCCCTTTTACCCTGTAATGTGCACAACAGACATTTCAATACTTTCAAAGTTTCCCAATGCTAGCATAGCAGATTACATAGCAATTGCTCTCTTCTCCCTCTTTCAGTGGAAGGACTTTGAGCTGCTAGTCTCCTGTGAAGAAGACTTTCAGAGATTTATATAAAGCATTTTTGAATGATGCAACAAAATTTCAGCCCTTTCATTCCAAGAGGGTAGAGCTGATTTCTGTGATCTCCTCTAGCAATTTGCTCTTTGTAGCACTCCCTCTCTGTCACCAGGCCTTTGATAGTCTTCTGAAATAGACTTATAAATCTCTTTTTTTAAAAAATGATTTATTTATTTATTTGAAAGTCAGAGTTACACACAGAGAGATAAGGAGAGGCAGAGAGAGAGAGAAAGAGAGAGAGAGTGAGTTAGAGAGAGAAAGGTCTTCCATCTGCTGGCTCACTCCCTAATTGGCCACAACAGCTGGAGCTGCATGGATCTGAAACCGGGAGCCAGGAACTTCTTCCAGGTCTCCCACACAGGTGCAGGGGCCCAAGGACTTGGGCCATCTTCTATTGCTTTCCCTGGCCACATCAGAGAGCTGGATCAGAAATGGGTAGCTGGATTTGAACCAGCACCCATATGGGATGCTGGCATTGCAAGCATCAGCTTTGCCCGCTAAACCACAGTGCCTGCCCCGGCTTTTTAATCTTTTAGTTCAAGCTCTTCATTTCCTTATGTAATTGTCCCAAGCCATGCTGATCTTCCTGGTTCTTTCTTCACCATCTCACTGATCATCAGCAGTCTCTGTACTGAGACTCTTTCCTTTTCAATAGACATGTCCTCCTATGCTCTATCACTACAATTAATCTACCTGTCAATGGTTGTTCTGAACTTTGGATCATTTATAAATTTGGTAATACATGGATTATATCACAACAGAGTAACTTTTCTTTGAGGTTATAAGTTATACACAATTTTTTACATTTGTAGTATTCAAACTACAGTCAGTACTAAATGTGACTTGATAAACAAATTTTGACTGCTTCTTATGATATGCAGTCTGTATTTTGCGCTATTATTAAGAGTCACATTTAGAAATTAACCCTAAAATATGTTGAATTTCAAGTCTTTTATTTGTGTTCAAGGGGGCAGAGCTGTTTAATTTCTTGGAATTTATTATCATAGAACAAAAAGGCTTCCTTATGATACCACAATATTTCAAAATGAAGAATTTTTAAAGATGTTATTTATTTATTTGAGAGGTAGAGTTACAGATAGAGATAGGAAGACACAGGGATAAAGGTTTTCCGTCCATTGGTTCATTCCTCAAACAGCCACTATGGCTGGAGCTGGGCTGATCTGAAGCCAGGAGCCAGGAGTTTTTTGGGGGTTTCCCATACAAGTGCAGAGGCCCAAGTGCTTGGGCCACTTTCCACTGCTTTTCTTTGCCATAGCAAAGAGCTGGATCAAAAGAGGGGCAGGACATGAACCTGCACCAATATAGGATACCAGCACCACAGGCAGAGATTTAGTTTACTGCAAAACATCAATGGACCCCATAGGCAGAATTCTAAACTCCTGAGTCTCATAGAAAAAAAATGATAGCAATTTGAAAAAGAAACAATTTTCAACTTTCTTTGGAAAAAAATTGACTTCATATAACATGAGACTTTGGAAAAAGCTAATCTACAGCTGGACATGAGAGTGAAAAGATTATTTTTAAAAAGAGCATTATGCTTAAGATTGAAATGTGTTATGATTAACATTTACTTCTTTAGCAATTATTTTACAATGGACTTATAGCATGTGATATAAATCAGTCTCAACAGAATATTCTCTGGGACATTTGCTGAAGATTTATATATATTATTTATATTTATATATATTATTTATATATATTTATATATATATATATAGAAGAAACATAAAGTGGACACATATATATATATATATATATATAAAGCTAGTATTCTGGGAGTGCTAGGTGGTATTCTGCTAGACAAGATTTATCAGAGGGGATCTTGTCTAAGAGGAGATTGCTGTCAAATGTGCATGTCCAGAACTGTACCAGGCTGAAGCCAGAAGTGAAGAATGCAATCCATGTCTCACACTTAGGCATAAGACTTACTTGAGACATTTCCACTGCCTCCCAGAGTCTGCAAGTATGAATAAGCCTTGTTCAAAGTAGAGACAAATGAGACTGTCCATTTCTTTTGTCTTCATGAGATTTAGAGGACAATCTATGAGAAAGCTGGAGGGCCAGTGCCACAGCTCACTAGGCTAATCCTCTGCCTTGCAGCACTGGCACACCAGGTTCTAGTCCTGGTCGGGGCACTGGATTCTGTCCCGGTTGCCCCTCTTCCAGGCCAGCTCTCTGCTGTGGCCAGGGAGTGCAGTGGAGGATAGCCTAAGTGCTTGGGCCCTGCACCCCATGGGAGACCAGGATAAGTACTTGGCTCCTGCCATCGGATCAGCATGGTGCGCCGGCTGCAGCACACCAGCTGCGGTGGCCATTGGAGGGTGAACCAATGGCAAAGAAAGACCTTTCTCTCTCTGTCTCTCTCTCTCACTGTCCACTCTGCCTGTCAAAAAAAAAAAAGCTGGAAATCAGTGCTCAAGAGTGGTTCCAGTTTGCTGCATCTATTCACTTATTTCTAATATGTATATTTGATGTGAAAGTGACCAATCCAGCTCTCTGCTATGGCCTGGGATAGCAGAACATGACCCAGGTCCTTGGGCCCCTGCACCCACATGGGAGACCAAGAAGAAGCACCTGGATCCTGGCTTCAGATTGGCACAGCTCCAGCCATTGTGGCCATTTGGGAGTGAACCAACAGAAGGAAGACCTTTCTCTCTGACTCTCCCTCTCACTGTCTGTAACTCTACCTTTCAAATAAATAAATAAAATCTTTAAAAGAAAGTGACTTTTCACATTTTTATCAACTGTTTAAATTGAAGAGTTTATTTTCTTACTGTTGATTAAGTTTTTGATAAATTTTAAATACAATTCCTCTACTGTTTCCTCACATGGCACTTGTCTTCCACTATTTGAACTGTATCTTTTCAAATATTCATTCATTCATTTATTCATTCATTCATTTGAAAGGGATAGCAACACACATGGAGAGAGAGTGAGAGTGATAGCGCAAGAGAGAGAGAGAAAAGAGGAAAGAGGAGAGATAGGGAAATATCTTCCATCTGCTGGTTCACTCCCCAATGCCCACAATAACTAGGTCTGGGCCAAGCATAAGCCAGGAGCCAGGAAGTTTATTCTGGTCTCCTACATGGGTAGCAGCAACCCAAGAATTTGGGGCAATTTCTTCTGACTTCTCAGGCACATTTCAAGGAGGCTAAATGGTGATCATTGAGACTATAAATGTTGGCTTTTATTTCTGAGGCAGGCATTCTGAGTATGCACTGTCATGATGTCTGCAACTCTGAAGTGGTTCACAGAAAATGCACACATAAATAGATGAAGCAAAACCCACAAAACTGTAGCAAGTATTGAACTTAGTGAAGGTGCATGGGTGCTCATTGTGTTTTCCTTACTTTAAAAAAATTTAGGGTGTACAACTTCATACATTTCATATATACAAATTTGGGAGCACAGTGATTCCCTTCACCCTATCCTCCCTCCTGCCCATACTCCCACCCTTCTTCCTCCCTCTACTATTTCTATTCTTATTTTTTTGTTGAAAAGGTATCTCTGTTACAGTGCAACATTTTATAAGAAATACATGTCTACAAAGAAGTGAAACAATATAGATGTGCCTTACATCAACAGATACTCTTCTTACTCTGAAAATAATTGACCCACTGTAAATGATATGAATCAGTCAAAAATATGTTTAACAGAGTCCTACAGGGCACCTATATAAGACAACACTCAATGTAGATATATTTGACACTGTCCAAGTGAGGATATTAATTTTTGAAGAACATTAGACACAACTTGAGGTCTTTTATTCCATGAACGATTGAGGTAGGAGTCTCCATGTATCGCCATTTTCACAGATACATCTTAAGTCAAATGAAAGTTCCCAAAAAGACAGAAATCTCCAAAACTGAACCATCAGACTATGTACCAAGTCTTTCTTTCTTTAGATGAACAAGGTTAGGAATTCTACGTGCATCAAAAGATTTACTAAAGATAATACAAGTAGTAATATAGTTTGTAGACATGTTTGTAAATAATACCACAAATTTCAATTAGGATTTTATGTGTTAAAAAGCTTTGAAAGTGTTTAAAAATAAATAGCACAAACATTCATGATAAAACAAATAGTACTGTGCCTGTTGAAATGTGTTTCCATGTCTATTATAAAAGAAACAACTGCTGTTTCTTGCTGTCAATCAGCAACTTCTCACCTTTTTTTTAGTGTCATATTTTTAGGTAACCATGGCCAGTTTAATTCTAATAAAATAACCTTAGGATGTGAACTTAAACTATTTTTTCCATTTCCTTAACCCAAAGAATGATCATATGAAGCATACATCATATATACTCATTTTTGTATATTATGAAAAAGGTGAAAATAAATGAAGATTCAGATTAAATGAACTGCTTTTAATAAGTTATAAGTTTAACATTTTAATATGTTATATGTCTTAAAGTAAACATTATTAAAAGTAAATTTTAATTAATTAAAAACAAAATAGTAAAGCCACTGCTAAAATTAAAAAAAAATAAAAGAATGAAGAAAAACCACATCATGATGTAGAAAAATCTACTTGATTTGCATCATTTGGTATCATTAAGTAGAAGAATATTTAATCAGACAAGTTTCATAACAGACCTCTTCATGGTCAAAAATGCTTTCTATTAAATATTAACATGTAATGAAGGATACAGAAACTCAGGAGGTCAGACTCCAAAGAAGCATCCACACTTCCAGAGTGTGTGGTTGACCAGAAAAGTGCTTAGTCAGCTGTAATTTAAGAAGTAAGAGAACCAATAGATCTTTGCCTATTCCAGATAAAAAGACTATTACAAAGTTCAGATTTACATCTGGCTGTAAAAAACTAAGATTCAGAAAGACCATAAAAGTTTTATTTTAACCACATATTTACAAAAAAAAAAAAAGCAATTCATACATGAAAACTGGGTTTCCCTTGGCTTTAATACATCAAAAGGACATAATCTAATCTAACTCATGCAACACTTTCAAAGGTACAATGCATTGGAAATATATTTGCCATTGTAGTGGACATTTCTACAAAGCAAATGCCTATGGGTGCTTCTGAACTTGCAAAAAAAAAAAAAAATCAGGCACCACAGTTCTCGAAGATGGCTGTGTTTCATACATGGTGGAAACAATGAAGACAGCCTTCAGGAGTCTCAATACCCATTGCAACATGATTTCCTCTCCCTCAGTTTGCTTGCTGACTTCCGGTCACTTGATTAGAAGGCCTATTTTTTCATTGCTTCTTTGCTAACTGCTGTTGGTACTTTGTAGGCTATACATTTTAAACTTATGTAAAGAACATTAAAAGCTACTTCATGAAATTTAATTTTGTGCTGAATATTCTTCAAAGAACTTTATAAATAATATTTTAAATGATTCTTCAAATTCACTTTTTGTTATATCATATTGTTGCTTTCTCCAACTTTATTCACAAATGATCTAGTTCCAGGTAAATTTCAGAGGTATCCAAGCACTGGCACTCTTCTAATAAAGCCAACCACCACAGGAAAAGCCCCTGAACAAGAGAAAGAATCCATAAGTTTTGAAAAACACACCTACCAAAGGCCAACTGATGAGGACTACAAATACACCACCCAGGAAAAATCCAGTGGCTTTCATTTTATGTGTTTGAAAGAAGAATCTGAATATTCTTTCTAAACCAATTACAAAAACCAAGCCAGCCACAAACAAAATGTTTCAATAGGAAGTAACACTTTGTCAAAAAAAGAACCATTCCAATGAACAGGAAAAACACTCCAAATCCTGTAATCCCATTCCAATTTTCTGGGTGTCTGTTAAGGAGATCATGGCTGTGGTAGTAAGGGCAGCAGTGGCAGCAGCTCGGAATGCCAATGGTGGGAAGCTGAGTCAGGAGAAATGAACCCATTTTTATTTGTAATCTCAGATTCAAATGGACACTCAACACTGGTGAGTATTACACTATACTTCCCAAGGACATTGGTTTCTCCACTATCCATGTTACTTTTCCAAACCCTTTTCCTCCTCAAATTTGTATCAACCCTGACTGTCCCTTACTGTCTACTGATGACCTGGCTCATACTTCATTGAGCAAGTATAATGAATGAGTTGGGAACTCTAATATTCCTACCATGCAAGACACCTTCCCCACATATAAATTCTACCTTCTCTCTCCTCTTTCAACAGATGATGTGTTCCTAATTCTATAGGCTTCTCACTTGGGTTTTGGATGACACCCTCAACTACTTCTGCAAAAAATTCCCCTCTCTATTAAGTATTTATGCAGAAAAGAAGGAAGGAAAGAAGGAAAAAAAGGGAGGAAGGGAGGGAGGAAAAAGGAGAGGGGGAGGAGGGAGGGAAGAGAAAAAGATGTTTCCTTGATCACACCTCCTTTAGAGTTACAACTTCAATTCTCTCCTTTCTTTCCCTAAAGTGCTTTCTACAGTCATTCTTTCATTCCCTCACTTTTTATCCTCTCATCAGTCTGCTCTAACTGGACTTTATCCTCATCATTTCATAGAAGCTGTGCTAAGCAATATCGCCAACAACTTCAATCTTGTCTAAGTCAATGTCACTTCCCTGCCTTTATCTTAAACTCGCAACAGCATTCAGCTGTTTTGCTACATTCGTCTCCTTGGACCATTTTCTTTCTTTTTCTTTTTTTTTAAGATTTTTTTTTATTTACCTGAAAGGCAGAGTTACAGAGAGGCAGAGGCAGTGAAAGAGAGAGAAAGAGAGAGAGAGAGAGAGAGAGAGAGAGAGAGAGAGAGAGAGAATCTTCCATCCACTGATTTACTTCCCAAATGGCCACAACACCCAGAGCTATGCAAATCTGAAGCCAGGAGCCAGGAGCTTCTTCTGGGTCTCACACACAGGCGCAGGGGACCAAGGAGCTGGGCCACCTTCTACTGCTTTCCCAGGACATGACAGGGAGCTTGATTGAAAAAAGAGCAGCCGGGACTAGAAGTGATGCCCATATGGGATGCTGGCACTGCAGGAGGTGGCTTTAGCCAATATCCCATGGCGCCAGCCCTGAAACATTTTCATTCTCTTATTGTACCACATTATCTCAGCATTCCCCTCCTCATTCTCCTCTTCCTTATTATTTTTTGTTATTCTTCTTGCTTAACTAATTGTGCATGCACAGTTAGTTCACAACATTAGATACAACTTTTTAAAAAAGATTTATTTATTTGAAAGGTAATGTTACACATAGAGAGAGGGACAGACAGAAAGGTCTTCTAGCCACCGGTTCACTCCCAAATGGCTGAGTGCTGGAGCTGTGCCCATCTGAAACCAGGAGCCAGGAGCTTCTTCTGGGCCTCCCATGCGGGTGCAGGGGCTCAAGGACTTGGGCCATCTTCTACCGCTTCCCCAGGCAGTAGCAGAGTGCTGCATTGGAAGCGGAGCAACCGGGACTTGAACCAGTTCCCATATGGGATGTCAGCACTGCAAACAGCGGCTTTACTCACTAGGACACAGTGATGCCTGACTTACCAATCATTTTAAGGCTGCAGGAGTAGGGAGGGGGTGGTGGTTTCTGAAGAATTCACAAATGCAGCTCATTCAAGTAAAGTGCTCCCACCCCACCGCACCACTATATACGTTGTTTTTGTTAATTAAAGGTTCTGGTGAGTTCTAAGCTGGCCAGCAGTGACAGGAGGCGAGCTTGTCTCTTTGCACTGCTAGACTCCAAAGACCTCAGTACGCCCAAGTTCGGAGCTCACTGCGCCTCACTCACCCTTCCTCGTCACCAGGACGCCAGCTCCCAGTGCTGCCAGGAGGCGATGATTAGCCCCACGGGCCCAGGAGCACAGATGTCCACCCAGAGCCCACCCAAAAGCAGGCCCACCTCAGGTGTCACCTTCAGACAGTCACTGTCTCCTGCTGCTGAAGACTACCCGGCCCCGTGTTGCAGGGTTCCTGGTTCTCCTGCCCACTAAGGAGGGAAGCAGAGGCACAGCTGTGCTTTCCGGAAATCTGCTCAGCTAGGGGGCAGAGATTCCCCAGGCTGGGGGAAAGGAGAGCCTGAGCCTGCCTGCGCCATAACTCTGTGGCCTGGAAAAATTCATCGCCTTCTGCAGGCCTGCAGGTTGTGGCATCTCGCCAGATGGCGCTCTAAGCGGTAGCTCAGATGTCAACAGCTCCCTGGCTTCCAGCCAGTTCGCGGGCTTCAGTGCCCAGCACCGGCTCAGGCTCTGCCCCTGCCATAGGCCTTCAGCCAATCATCTCTCTAGAAGGGCGGGGCTGGCCCCGAGAGACCCGCCTCCATGCCAGCGGGCTGTAAAGGCTGCAGCCCGCTGAGGGCTGCGGGTTAGTAGTCTGTGTGTGCGGGGACTGGTACCGCATGACACCAAGAGTGTGGAAAAGCTGGAGAAGATGAACTGGTCCTCGTGAGTACATGCGGCTTGCTACACACGCGGCACTTTGGGATATCCTGTAACCTGAATGTCTGCAGAAAAGCCAAGTGCACAATACAAATTTACTCTGGGAAATTGTATCTATGAGGGCTGTGCTCGCTTTGTGAGTGTGGACACTCGGGGAGGGCTTGCAAGGAGGCAGGTGGAGCGGCCTTGTGTGTGGCTGAGAACCGTTTCGTCCCAGGAACCCTGGCCACGCTGTGCTCTTGATCATCCTGTGCTGCTGCTGGGGGGGAGGGGGTGGGCAGGACATCGTTTACCTTTATTTTAAAATCAAGATTGATATATTGAGGGTCCTTGTCTATTTAGATAAGAATTCTAAATATTGGGTTTCTGTAAATGAGAAAACATGGTACAGTCTAGCATTTAGAGTGTGAGAGAAATACACAGGAAGGTGAGGGATTTACCAAGAGGAAGGGGGTCAGAAATTGAAAGCGGCTGTGGCACACCAGGCTTTTCCAGGGAGTAGACCAGAGGCTGCAAAGGAGAGAGAGCATGTGGGCAGGAGAGCAGCGGCGGGGCAAGCCAGGAGGCTCCAGAGGCAGCCAGAAGGCCCCACACCAAGAGACGTGGGGTGAACAAGGGCCATGTACAAGCCTTCACAGTCCAGAGCCACGGGGAGAGGAAAAACTGCAGGTGGGAATGACCACAAAACCACGTGGTGTGGGCAGACAGTGGAGGGGCTGCTAAAAAGCTGTGTGCCTGAAGGCTTGTGAGGGCAAAGGCAGGCCAGAGGGCTCCATGCTTTCTATGCACTCCCCAAAGGGGCGTAATTAGTTGTCTGCTTGGCAAGTTGGGAATACAGGTGGAATACATAGGGGTTGGGGCCATAGTTTTCCAGCTCATGAATCTGATTAACTTAATCTTGTATGCCTGCTCATATCAGGGGATGTGCTTTTGCTGGCTGAAGACTTCCTTTTGAGTCCTTTCTCACTTTTTCATGATAAAGCCGTTCTCACACAGTCATGACTGTGGAACAAATCATAGTTCTGCAGTGTCTTCCTCAAAGGAGTGTTGTGGGTCAGAGGGGTGCGAGGCTGGGGCCAGTCGTCACTCATCACTCCCTATGCATGGTCTCTGGTGCATCCAGGACCGAAGGTGCAAAGCAATTAACCTTGCAAAGAAACTGCCACTGTTTGTGGGCCAAAAATAGCATCTTTTTTTTTTAAGGTTTTTTGAAAGTCAGAGTTACAGAGAGGGAGAGGCAGAACAAGGGAAGTCTTCCAACCTCTGGTTCACTCCCCTAAATGGCCACAAGGACCAGGGGCTGGGTGAGGCTGAGACAGGAGTTTCTTCTGTATCTTGGACTAGGGCTTAAGGGTCCAAGGACTTGGGGCATCCGCCACTGCTTTCCCAGCTGCATTAGCAGGGAACTGAATTGAAAGTGGAGCAGCCTAGATTCAAACCATTGCCAATATGGGGTGGGTGCCTTAATTCATGGTGCCAGGTCCCATCATCTGCTGTTTGGACTGTACAATATATTAAGATATCTTTGTGATGGGGATGGTGCTGTGGTGTAACAGGTAAAGCCACTCCCTGCAGTGGTGCATTCCCATATGGTGTGGGTTCAAGTCCTGGCTGCTCCTCTTCCAATCCAGCTCTCTGCTATGGCCTGGGAAAGCAGTAGTAGATGGCCCAAGTCCTTGGGTCCCTGTACCCATGTAGGAAACCTGGAAGAAGCTCCTTACTTCGAATCAGCACAGCTCCACCTATTGCAGCCAATTGGGGAGTGAACCAGTGGATGGAAGATCTCTCCCTCTCTCTTTTCCTCTCCTCTCTCTGTGTACTTCTGACTTTCAAATAAACAAATACATCTTTAAAAAATGATATCTTTGTGATTTTAAGGTAATTCTGACCTTTACTCTTAACATTAGTAGTTACAGTCTGAGGAACTGAGGAAACTTCAGTAATTCAATGCTGAGCTTAAATATTAGGTCGATAAGATTGCTACTTGTTTTTGTCTCATTTGGTTTGTCTGTAGCTACTAGACAGCTTTATTGGATAAAAGTATATTCAGCTGTAGTTGTGCTTTCAAACCTGTCTGCTTAGTGATTTTTTTTTTAAGATTAAAAGATTGGAAGACATGATTGAGTTATTTCTTGCAAAAATTCTTCCATTCCTGGGAAGCCCAAAACCAGCAAGAAAAGCAAACAATAAACTTTCATTAATTAAATTGAGAATCCTGTGCTCACAAACCTGAACAGCTGAGCTGGAAAGGGGACCTGATATGTGCCCTCTTAACTGCAGAACTTCTCTTGCAGGCCTCCCCCAGAGGAAGCACTGCTGTGGTCAGAAGGATTCGAGGAGCTGCAGGCCAGCAAATGTGAGTAAACCTTGAATTTGATTTACTGAAAATATTGCGAGAGTCTAGAAAGGTTGTGTCCCCACAACAAATGAGCAGCTCACAAGAGGAGAAATAGACTCAACAGTCACAGGAGCCTAGAACAACTTTTTAACCCCTTATTTCTTAGCATATTGACTCCAAGTGGGGAAGACAAATTAGCCTTAAACAGCACAGTGGCTGTGTTCTTGGTTGAGCTTGAGTCTGCTTTTCCATTGCATATGTTTACAAGATGCTTAGTTCCGAGAGAATTTGTCATTCCCCTGTGGACTTTTTTTTTTTTTTTTTGCATCAACAGCAAACATAAGTATTTGTCTTTGTACTTAAGCATTTTGCCTACTGGCATCTTTGTCTTTAAGATTTGTTAAAATTTTATGTAAGTTATGTAACTTTCATGTATTTCATATGTATAGGTTTTGGAACATCATGATACTTCCCACTCTATCCTCCCTCCCACCCATTCTCCAATTCTTCTTCCTTCGCCATTCCCTTTCTTAATTTTTTACAAAAAGCTAATTTCAGTTTATTTAATGATCATTCAGTTAATCCTACACTAAGTAAAGGAGTTCAACAAATAGTACGAAAAAAAAAAAAAAACTGTTCCTCAATGAAAGAGACATGCTGTAAGTAATTATTGATTCTCAAAATGTTCACTTCACTCCAATGCATTACATTTCAGGTACTCTATAAGTTACCTCAGATCAGGGAAAACATAGTATCTGTGTTTTTAAGACTGACTTATTTGACTAAGTATAATGGTTTCTGGTTGCATCCATTTTGTTGCAAAAGACATATTTTTTACAGGTTATTAGTAATCCATAGTGTGTGTATATATATATATATATATATCTCATATATATATCTCATAATTTCTTTATCCAGTCACCAGTTGATGGAGAACTTGATTGATTCCATATCTTAGCTCTTGTGAATTGTGCTGCAGTGAACATGGTAGAACAGATAAGTTTTTCATAGGCTGATTTCTTTTTGTTTGGGTAAATTCTAGAAGTGGGATGGTGTATCATATGATTGGTATATATTCAGATTTCTGAGGTATCTCCATATTTTCTTCCATAGTGGTTGTACCAGCTTACATTCTCACCAGCTGTGGAATAGGGCACCTTTCTCACCACATCCTTCCCAACATTTGTTGTTTAATTTCTGTATGAGAGCCTGTTGAGGTGAAATATCACTGTGGTTTTGATTTGCATTTCCCTGATGGTTAGTGATCCTGAGCATGTTTTCAAATGTCTGTTGGAACCATTTGAATTTCCTCTCTGGACAAATGCCTGAAAAGTCCTTTGCTCATTTCTTAACTGGATTTTTTTGTTGTTATTGAATTTCTTGAGCACTTTATAGATTCTGGATATTAACCCTTTATTAGTTGCATATTTCTTCCCATTCTGTCAGTTGCCCCCTTCACTTTGCTGAGTGTTTCTTTTGCAGTGTGGAAGCTTCTCAGATTAATATAATCTCACTTGTCAATATTTATTTGATTGCCTGTGTTTCTGGGATCTTTCCAAGAATCTTTATCTGTGTCAATGTCAAGCAGAGTTTCCCCAATATTCTCTAAGAATTTGACGGTATTGGGTCATAGCTTCAGGTCTTTGACCCATTTTGAGTGGATTTTTGGGTAAGGTATAAAGTAGGGGTCTAGTTTAATACTCTACATGTGGAGATCCAGATTATCCAGCACATTTTTTAAGAGACTGTCTTTGTTCTAGGTTTTCATTGTAGCTCTGTTGTCAAAGATAAGTTGGTTGTAGGTGTGTGGATTGACTTTTGGAGTTTATGTTCTGTTCCATTGGTCTACACGTCTGTTTTTGTGCCAATATCAGGCTGTTTTGATTATAACTGACCTGTAGCATGACTTGAAATCAGGTATTGTGATGCCTCCAGCTTAGTTTTTGTTGTATAATATCTCTTTAGCTATTCAAGGTCTCCTGTGTTATTATGGAATTATTTTTATGGAATCACTTTTTATTTTATGGAATCATTTTTTTTATTTTTATGGAATCATTTTTTCTAGAGCTGAGAAGAATCTTACTGGTAATTTGATTGGCATGGCATTGAATCTGTGAACTGCTTTTGGTAGCACAGGTGTTTTGATGATGTTTTCTTCTAATCCATGAAAATGGAAGACTTTTCCATTTTACTTATTCTACTTATTTCTTTAATGTTTTGTAATTTTCATATTAATGCTTTCACTGCCTTGGTTAAATTTATTCCAAGGTATTTTTTTGTAAGCATTGTAAATAGGATTGATCTTAAAAGTTATTCCTCAGCCATGACATTGTCTGCTCACTGACCTTTAGGGCCCTTGATATGCTAGCTCCACTGCATGCAGTGCAGTTTTAGTTCTTTCTCACCACTCACAAATCATTGCAGTGGCCACTCTCTCGGGGCAGCATCCTTGATCTATTGAGACGGATTCCCTTTCAGATGTTCTCACAGCACCGTGTTCTCTGGAGTCACATGTTCCCATTAACTTCCATGATCATTTGATAATTTGATGTCTGTACCCACTAGACTGTGGCTGCCAGGACTTGTACTTTTTCCTGCCCACTGCTGCATCATACCACTGAGCATGGTACCTGCTACAATGGAAGCAGTGCAAATCACTGTTGAATGTATGAGTGTTTAATGATCTTGCAGACAGACTTTGGTCAAGCAAGCAATATCTACTAATGCACAGAGAAATAAGGACAAGATTTTAAGAGCCCCATGGACTCAATTGTCTGAGAATATCTGCAAGACATCTTCCTTTTGTTAAAAAAAAAAAAAACACTCATGCTCGTCACATTATGACTTCTGGGCTTTCATGGAATGAGAAGTCAGATGATAACAACAGAAACAAGAGTTTGGACTTTCAGGGCTGCTAAAAGCATATTTTCTCACGTAGTATTTCCCAGTGTTCTCTAGTATGGAACAAGCTGAAATAGATTTAATATGAGAAACCACATAACCCTGCAAGTATACACTACATAATGTTCCTGTCAATTTCTTCATTTTGGTAATGTTTTGTCACTCTGTTTGAAACAGAAATGTTTTAACATAGAGTAATTTCATACAGGCACTCTGAAAAAACAAATAGAACAGTTTATGTTATCTGTCATGACATCACTTGAAACAATCCCCAAAATTTTCACTGGAGCATATCTCTTGTACAGGTGCTGTTATTCAACCACAGTATTTTACTATTCATGGTTCAAATTTCTATCACTGTGTTGGAGAGAAGAGAAACAGTAGTGAATTTCTGGGACATGACAGGTATCATAGATGGAAGTGTACAATATATATTTGGGTGGTGTGGGACAGGGAGGTGCCTACCCTGTGCCAGGTGTCACAGTATTTCTAACTTTGTTTTCCAATGTAAGCCCAAAATTGCAGCTAAAGGAGTTAGCCTGATGTTATAGAGCATCCCTGCCATTGAATCAGTAAGCTTTGACATGTACAGATTCCTCAATTCTGGCTTAGATGCTTTTTGACAGCATAAGAAAGTAATTTACTACATGGTGACTACATTTTTTTTTCCTTTTTTTTTAAAAAAAGATTTTATCCATTTATTTAAGAGGTAGAGTTACAGACAGTGAGAGGAAGAGCCAGAGAGAAAGGTCCTCCATCTGCTGGTTCACTCTCCAAATGGCCACAACAGCCAGAGCTGAGCCGATCTGATCCAGAAGCCAGAAGCCAGGAGCATCTTCTGGGTCTCGCAGGGCCCAAGCACTTGGGCCATATTCCACTGCTCTCTCATGCCATAGCAGTGAGCTGGATTGGAAGAGGAGCATCCAGGACTAGAACCTGTGCCCATATGGGATGTTGGCACCACAGGCAGAGAATTAATCCACTGTGCAGCAGTGCTGGCCCAACCACACAAATTTAACCTGATTTTTAACATCTTAGTTAAGGTGAAGTTTGCAGTCATTCAAGGTGACTGTAACAACTCAAAAGAGCCTCTTCTTGGCCTTACAGATAAAAAGAGGAATCACCTGGAGTAAGAAATGCACTGTAATCTGAGGAAATGGCATTAAGCAAAGGTCTGATTTTTGGCTCATAATCCATCATGACCAGACCATACAATATTTGGAGATAACCCATCTCAATGCAAGTTTACAAAAATAATTCATGGAACTATTTTTATAACATGTAATTATATAATGTAATATTAAATTATAATTATTATGTCTTGCAAGATAGTCAGGACCCATTGCTCACTGATGATATCATTAATTTATTGATTGGCTGAATGATGCACGGACTCTTTAAGATTTATTTGAAAGAAAGAGTTATACAGAGGTGGGGCAGAGAGAGATCCTCCATCTGCTGGTGCACTCAATGGCTGGAGCTGGGCTCAATTTGAAACCAAGAGCCTAGAGTTTCTTCCAGGTAACTGTAGTAGAGAGATGTATTGGAAGCGGACAGCTGGGACTGGAGTCAGAGCACATATTGGATGCTGGAACTGCAGGTGGCAGCTTTACATGCTATGCCACAGTGCCAACCCCCAAAAACTCTTAACTGAAACTGCATGCCCTTGGGGCCAGTACTGTGCAGTAGCTGGTTAAGCCACCACCTGCAGCACTGGCATCCCATATGAGCACAAGTTCGTGTCCTAGCTACCCCACTTCCAATCTAGCTTCCTGCCAATATCCCTAGGAAAACAGTAGACGATGACCCAAGTGCTTGGGCCCCTGCACCCACATAGGAAACCTTGAAGCTTCTGGCTCCTGGCTTTGGCTTGGCCCAATCCCAGCCAGTGTGGTTATTTGAAGTGAACCAGCAGATAGAACACCTCTCTCTCCCTCTCCCTTTCTGTCTCTCTTTCTCCTCTCTCTGTATTTCTGCATTTCAAATATATAATCCAATCAAAAATGTATTCTCTGGCTGCTGCCGCAGCTCACTAGGCTAATCCTCCACTTTGCGGCGCCGGCACACTGGGTTCTAGTCCCGGTCGGGACGCTGGATTCTGTCCCGGTTGCTCCTCTTCCAGGCCAGCTCTCTGCTGTGGCCAGGGAGTGCAGTGGAGGATGGCCTAAGTGCTTGGGCCCTGCACCCCATGGGAGACCAGGGTAAGTACCTGGCTCCTGCATTGGATCAGCGTGGTGCGCCGGCCACAGTGCGCCAGCTATGGCGGCCATTGGAGGGTGAACCAACGGCAAAGGAAGACCTTTCTCCCTGTCTCTCTCTCTTTCACTGTCCACTCTGCCTGTCTGAAAAAAAAATGTATTCTCAAAATGTAACTGCCGGTGCTGTGGCATAGCAAGAAAAGCCACCATCTGCAGTGCTGGCATCCCATATGGGCACCAGTTTGAGACCCAGCTGCTCTGCTTCTGATCCAGCTCTCTGCTATGGCCTGAGAAAGCAGTAGAAGATGGCCCAAGTCCTTGGGCCCCTGCTCCAAAGGAAGGAGACCTGGAAGAAGCTCCTGGCTCCTGGATTTGGATCAGCCCAGTTCTGGCCATTGTGGCCATTTTTGGGAGTGAACCATTGGATAGAAGTCCTTTATTGTTCTCTGTCTCTCTTAATCTGCCTCTCAGTAACTTTGCCTTTCATATAACAAAATGAATCTTTTAAAAAACGTGTAACTGAAAACAAATCATGTAAATATTCTAGGTGGGACTGAACAAAAATATCCTCAGGCCAAAAGCTATTTTCTCCAGAAGAGCCATTGAAACAGTAGCATTGATTTTGTTCTGCTTGTTTACGCTCCAATGTGAATTTGTTCTTTCCCCTTCATATATTCACCACCTCATCAAGGCTTCATTTGTGTCATGCCAGTTTTACTTCCTAGTATTTGTGTATTCCCTTGAATTAGATTCTCTTCCAATATGCCTCAAATATGGAGTCAGATTTATTTTTTTTAAGATTTATTTATTTATTTGAAGGTCAGAGTTCACAGAGAAAAAAGGCAGAAAGAGGGAGAGAGAGAGAGAGAGAGGCCTTCCATCTGCTGGTTCACTCCCCAGTTGGCTGCAATGGCTGGAGCTGAGCCTATCTGAAGCCAGGAGCCAGAAGCTTCTTCCAGGTCTCACACACAGGTGCAGGGGCCCAAACACTTGAGCCATTTCCTACTGCTTTCCCAGGCCATAGCAAAAAGCTGTATTGGAAGTGGAGCAACTAGAACTCAAACTGGTGCCCATTTGGGATTCCAGCACTGCAGGTGGTAGCTTTCCCCACTACACCCCAGCATCAGCCCCAGATTTCTTTCCATAAACACCATTTTACCATATATTGTTCTCTATTAAAATATTTTTGAATTACCTTAGAGCACTGGATTTAAGTTAATGAATAAGATTCTGATGATACAGAATTAACTTTCTGGTTAACCAGGTGACCATCACCCCTCAGTTACTTCACTCTAAGGGAGTTGGCTGGATCCCTAAAAACACTTCCAGCTCCAAAATCCTGTCTGGCTTTGGATGTTCCTTAAAGTCTGTCCCTACCCTGACAACTTTATTTTTTCCCCAAAAGTATCTAATATAAAAACATAGCTTCAATGTTTTTGCTGTTTATTCTAATTGGGAGGGCAGCAAATACTGCTATAAAAGCCATTAGGATTTTACTCTTGATGACCTTCTGTCTGGATTGTTCCCCTTTCCCTTAATCTTCCCTTATCTGATCCATTCTTCAAGATCCAGCTCATCTTCTTAAGGCACAATAGTTCATTAATCTCTGGCCTAAGCTCGCATGCAAAATATACTCGTTGACTGCCTACTCAAACAAGGCCCTACTGACACCCAGAGGAATAAAAGAAATTCCTACCCATGTGGAATGTACAATCTTGTGGGTTCAAATGTCAAGAACAAGTTACCAAATAAAGCAACAAGGTAGTTCTAGATTATGACAAATGCTTGCAAGAAAAACAAACTAAGTGATGAGGCAAATGGGAGACTTGATTGCCTGGGAAGGCACATTCTATATGCTCCATGAATTTGTATTGACTGAATAAACTACAGGCTCTGCCTTTTAATAACAAATCCTCTTTGAATAGGATAAATGTGAAAGTTATTTTAGCTAGGTCACAACTTTCTCTTAGTTCCAAAACAATTTTTGCCTATAAAAACAATATAACCAAAATATAATATGTGATATTTTAAAATTAGGAGTCATTGGTTTATTTACTTTTTAGAATTTATATATGTAATGGGAACAGATTTGATGTATTTCATATATACAATCTTATGAACATAGTGATACATCTCATCCTCCCTTTCTTCCCTATCTCCCTCTTCCTTATTCCAAATGGTCACATCTGCCAGGGCTGAGCTGGGTTGAAGGACACTAGGAGAAAATAGCTTCATCTGGGTCTCCCACATGGGTGCAAGGACCCAGGGACTTGGGCCATATTCTGCTGCTTTCCAAGACACATTAGGGAGGTGGATTGGAAGTAGAGCAGCTGGGACCCAAACCGTTGACCATATGAGATGTCAGTACCATCCACAGCAACTTAACCCACTATGCCATAATGTTGACCCCTTTTCTTCATTTGAGTGGTTACAGTTGCATTAGAGTTTTCATTTTGTTGCCTGTAATTCATTGCTATTTTATACAAATACTACTGAATTTGCTTGTTTATCTTGAACTCTAAGACCTCAATGGATTTATTGGTTTCAGGATTTTATTTTTGTTGATTCTTGAATTTGTTTTGCTTTATGAAGACAATCATTTCTTTTGCAAATACAGGCAGCTGAATGTATAATTGTCATCTTAAACCCTGTCAGATAATTCTAACATCTCTGCTTTCTCATTGTTGGGATCTACTTATTGGGTTCATGCAAGTTGAGATTTGCCTGGTTCTCGGTATGACAAGTGCTTTTCTGAGTCTGAGTGAGTAATTATGATGAGAACCTACATCCTATTTAGCCAAACATGCTGCAGCTGGTTTGGGATGTGCTTTTTCTATAGAAGTGGTCCTGCTTTGTTCTCAGATTGGAGGTAAGTCCAGGTTCTGTGCTGGCTTATGTTGACACCCAACAAGGAGAGACAACCCCAGACAGATCTGTCTTGTGAGGGTGCTCCTTTCCTGATCATTTGGTTTAGGAAATAGAGCCTTAGTTGGGGCATTTTTTGTCTTTCTCCTGGCATTTCTGGGTTACCAGTTGTTGGGGCCCAAGTGTGACATATATTAGGCAAAAGGACAAGCTAGAGAACTTTCCACCATCTCATCTCATTCCTTGGGTCTAGTCTCTGGTTGTTTGTCCTACATCTCTCTATATTTCATCTTTTTTTCTTTTTAAAGATTTATTTTTTAATTTGAAAAATGGTTACAGAAAGAGGAAGAGAGAGATCTTCCATCCATTCGGTCACTCTCCAAATGGCCACAACACTCAGGGATGGGCCAGACTGAAGCCAGGAGATGGAAGCATCTTCAGAGTCTCCCTTGTATGTGGTGGGGACTCAAGCATTTTAGCCATCCTCTGCTGCTCTCCCAGGCACATTGGTAGGGAACTGGATAAGAAGCAGCTGAAACACCAACTAGTTTCCAGATGGGATGCTGGCATTGCAGAAGGCAGCTTAACCCACTATAACACAATGCCGGCTCCTACATTTCAGACTTTCTATGTTTGTTTCCTCCACAATGTACAAACGTTTTAGTTATATTCAAAGGGAAGAAATAGTGAAAAGTGTGTGTATTCTATCTCCAAGGAAGTGAACATCTTCTCTACCATTTTTTTTTTCTTTTTAATATTTTGATTACCATATTTCAACAAATTGGTTTCTTTTTCAATCCTGCATTTTTGTTTATGTGTTTCAGCATATCTGAATCATCAGATAGTCATAGTAGCCTATGGCTCAGGACTACTATCTAAGAGAAAAAAATTTAAAGAAGATCCAAAGGAAGCAACACATAATTATATCCAAGAGTAAATGATTGGTTCAGCCCTTTCTTTAGAGCACACATTAGCTCTTCTAATTTCCAACCTCAGCAAGGCAACTTGGAGAAGGGAAACTATAACCAGAGACAGGGTGGTGGCTTTTTGTAAAGATTCATTTATTCATTTGGAAGGCATAAGTACAGAGACAAAAGGAGACAGAGAGAGATAGGAGAGAGAGAGAAGAGAGATCTTCCATCCACTTGGTCACTCCCCAAAAGGCCGCAATGACCAGGGCTAGGCTAGGCTGAGGCCAGGAGATTTTTCCAGGTCTCCCACATGAGTGCAGGAACTCAGGGAATGGCACCATCCTCTGTTGCCTCCCAGGCTCATTAACAGGAAGTTGGATTGGCAGTGGAGCAGTCAAGACTCAAACCAGTGCCCATATGGAACGCCAGCACAGCAGGCCATGCCTTAACCCACTATGCTGGAGTGCTGGACCCCCAGAGTTATCCCTTTAAGAGGGATGGGAGCTGTCCATCACAATTCAAGGCTGTTGCCCAGAGGACCCCAGTCCTCAGACCTTCCTTCAACTCCAGAACATACCACCCATCACTTTGGTTGAAAAGGAAAGTTAGCCCTTCAGCTCATCGTTTGTGTATGGGCTTGCAGTTGTCCAGCATAGCTCTGTGTCAATGTGCTCCACTGGAAATCTCTGCAATGGCCCAGGAAGGCAAGCCTTGCACTCCACAAGGATGTGGGTCTTTGTCACCTTGATATAAAGTGGTGAGGCAGAAGGAAAAATCCACCCACTGCCATGTTACATTCCAGTTTACATCTATACTTTCACAGGCTGTGAATTCCTCAACAAATATAGACTTGACCTTAATTTTCTTTTCATGCCCAATGTTAAGCACAATAAGAAGCACAAGTTTGATGACCAATAGAGTTCTGTAAATGAACAAATGTAGAATCTATCCCATGGAGAAATGGTATATATTAGGACTTACCAAAGATTATCTGCATATTTCTATTTTGATTAGGAAAATATTCTTGGATTACTAAAACACTGTTAATCACTTCCTGGCTTTCATTACCAATTTTTTCTAATTTATCCATGAATACTAACCTAAGCTTAGGCAACAAAACGTATGCACACTTTCCCCATTTCACACACTAGCTGGCAAAGATGACATGCATGCTGCTACCTCCCTACTGCTCTAATGAATGACATGAGGCTTCCAAGTCAAATAATAACAATGCTACTCCCCTGCTCCACTTCTCAACTCAACCCTGAGTCAAGGAAGTACATCCTGGAACAGTGTGCATAGTAGCATACTAAAACAAGATTGATTTAGTCATCCTGCAATGACTGATTTTAGAAACAGAAAAAAGACAGAAATCTTAATCAGTCACATCAATCTTTAACCCATGTAACCCTCATCAACAGCAAACTCTTCCTGAAAACAATTAACAGTACTTTTTTAAAAAATTACCTATGTGTTCACTAGTTACTAATTAGAATTAAAATAATGAAATGAGTATTACCCAGAGATTGAAATGAAATAACTAAGAATTGGGAAATAGTTCATAGCACCAGGTATGCCAGCTTGGAACAAAGACATTCCATATCTCCTCTCAGTGCAGGGCTTGCAGGATAGCCTATAGACAGTCATATAAGATAAAACTGCACTTGTCTTCCTCCAGCCTGTGGCAAAGAAGGTCCACAGTGAATCAGATAGCTGATTCTGTCAGTGAGGCTGCTGATGACAATAATGAATGAGTAACCCGCTGTAATGCATCATCAAAGATTCAGGAACCACTGAGGAACTAAGAGATTGAGGTCTCAGAGGTGATACTGTCTGCACAACCCAGACAGACAAGGAAAGAGAATGTTTAAAGACAGATAGATTGGCCGGCGCCACGGCTCACTAGGCTAATCCTCCGCCTAGCGGCGCCGGCACACCGGGTTCTAGTCCTGGTCGGGGCGCCGGATTCTGTCCCGGTTGCCCCTCTTCCAGGCCAGCCCTCTGCTGTGGCCAGGGAGTGCAGTGGAGGATGGCCCAGGTGCTTGGGCCCTGCACCCCATGGGAGACCAGGAAAAGCACCTGGCTCCTGGCTCCTGCCATCGGATCAGCGCGGTGCGCCAGCCGCAGCGTGCCGGCCGCGGCGGCCATTGGAGGGTGAACCAACAGCAAAGGAAGACCTTTCTCTCTGTCTCTCTCTCACTGTCCACTCTGCCTGTCAAAAAAAAATAAATAAAAAAAAGACAGATAGATTAATATCAGTGCTTAAATAAAAGTATTTGTGAGCTCAATGAAAATAAAACAACTTTTAAATACAAAGACTTGAAAATACAAAAATATTTAGATAAATTATAAATGTAATGTGTACAAACCATGACTGTTGTAACTGATAAAAATTTAAAACAGTCCTGCTTTGCTGTAGCATTAGCAAAGCTACATAAAATTGATAGCTGTAGTATCAAATTAAGTTGCCCAGAGAGATTAAACTTCTCAATGGATTGATTGCATTCCTAACCAGACTGTGTGTGTGTGTGTGTGTGTGTGTGTGTGTGTGTGTGTATGTGACTGGAGGTGGGTGGCAAGGTGATTAACCACATTTTAAATAACTAAAGATATAAACTTGGATTTACAATTATATTGGTACCTTAAAAACCCAGAAAATAGATAGAGATGCCAAGTAAACCTCAAAGGGTGAGAGTCAGTGACCAGTGCTCCTTTTCCTCCATACAATTTAGGAGAATTCTGGGTTGCATAATAATCTCTTTACTATATAACAAATGCCTTTATCTTTCACCAAATTGTTATACTTTCCAATTTGAATTTCTCCTTCTGATTATGTTCAATTTGCAGTGGATAATATTTTTGTTTTACAAATTTAGTTATTTATTCGAAGGCAGAGTTACAGCAAGAGAGAGTGAGAAGGAAGAGATCTTTCATCCTCTGGTTTACTTCTCATATATCTACAGCATTGCAGAGTGGGCCAGCCCAAAGGCAGGAGGCTGAACAGTGGATAATCTCATTAGTCATTAATTTAAAATAGAAAGGTTTATTGACATATGCTATGATAAAATCCAATAAAAGAAAAAAAAGCAATAAATATTGCTACCTATAATTTTAGTTAGTCTATAAATATTGTATAACTACAATATATAATATATACTTTTGTACAATATTACAATATACAATACCAGGGATATACTATCAGAAATGAAGCTACTGATACTCAATTATTATAAACAAAAAAATTGGTAGCTATACTGATTCTGAACAATAATAGAGTGATTCTATTTTTAAATTTAAACATTTTCATGAACTCAAATGATTCTTTGTAGCTCCTAATAAGCCTGGCAGTCCTATGTTGTTTAGCACTTCATCTTCAGTGCCAGCTTGATATTACACTGCTAACAATGCAGTAGAATTGAAAATGTGTCACAGTCATGTGAACCTTACCTTAAGATAGGAATGTGTAGAATAAATTCTTTAAATAGAAAGATGGCCTTCTTATGTTACAAGGGAGAAAGAATTAGAGAGATAAAATTACTTGCCGATGTCTCTTAACTGTTTTGGGGCAGAAATGAGATGATTTCTAAGATTCTGACCCCTTCCCTTTATACTACTGCCTCAACTAGATGAGCCTATAATTTTAAGGACATCAAACTTAGGCACAATGAATTCACATGGATTTTTTAAGGTTGCGTGACAAAGAAGTATCAAAGTGAAATGTAAAAATCATTGTCCGCATCTTTCTCTCTTCCCAATCCATTATGTAAGTTTGATTTACAATTATTCATTATTCAAATATCATTTACAACCAAGAATTATTTTTGCTGAATTTAACAATGAAACTGCTTTTAGCCATTAAGTCAGTCATTTTATTGGAAGACATAGACATGGGTTTTTTGTTTTGTTTTGTGTTTTAATTTGAGAGGTAAAAAAACAGGAAGAGAAGGGGTATTCACCCTCTTGTTCACTGCTCAAATACCCACAATGTCCAGAGGTGGTCGAGGAGCAGGGGATCCAATCATTTGAGCCATCACACTGTTGCCTCCCAGAGGCTGGAACTGGAAATCACACCCATTAACTCCAGTGTGTGACACAAGCATCTTAACCACAAGGCTAAATGCTGTATTCCAGACATGTTTTTTTCATCAGTAATTTGAAAATGAAAGTTAAGTCAGACCTGAAATCTGAGATTTTGGAGTCCTCAGGCATGTATAGGCAAGGTTATGCATGAGAGTTATTTAGGTGCTCAAGAGTCTGTAACTTAGAGAACAGAAGAGTCCAAACATCTGTGACAGGATATCAACATTTGGGAGATGTGTTGTGCTCCATTAAGAGACTGAGAAAGACAAGTCAACAGATAGCAGTAGCACCAAGGGAGAATGCTATTCTAGAAGCTAAGGAGAAACATATTGAAAAATAAATTTATTTTTTAAGGATTTACTTATTTGAAATGCAGAGTGAGGGAGAGAGATCCATCTCCCATCTGCTGGCTTACTCCCCAAATGGTCACATTGGCTGGGGTTGGGTCAGGCCAAACCTAGGAGCTGGAACTCCATCCAGGTTTCCCATGTGGATGGCAGGGACTCAATGACTTGGATCATCTGCTTCTTTCCAGATGCATTAGCAGGAAGCTGGATGGGAAATGTAGCACCCGAGACTCAAGAGGGTGCTCATATGGGATGCCAGCATCACTGGTGAGAGAGTAACCTGCTGTATCACAGTACCAGTGGGTAGAGCAATTCAAAATGCCAGAGAAACATAAAATATCAAAAAAATGTCAAATAAACTTCAAGTGATGGCATTATGGTGCAGTGGGTTAAACTCCCACTTGGGATGCCTACAACACATATCAGAATGCCTGGGACTGAACTCTGCTTCTGCTTCTGACCCAGCTTCCTATTAATGTGCATGGGTGGCACCAGATGATGGCCCAAGTACTTAGGTCTCTAACACCCTTGTGGGAGATCTGAATGGAATTCCTGGCTCCTTGCTTCAGCCTGGCCCAACCCCACCTGTTCTGGGCATTTGGTGAGTGAATCATCAGATTAACCCCCCCAACCCCTGGTTGCATGCGCACTCTCTCTCTCCCTTTTCTTCCCTCTCCCCCTCCCCTTCCTTTCCTTCCTCCTTGCTTTTCTTTATCTCCCTCCCTGTCACTCTGCCTTTCAAATAAATAAGCCTTTTTTTTAAAAAAAATAAGTTAACAGGCCATTGGATTTATGATATCCATAATCATCTGACTAAAGATTTTGTATTTTATTCTTAATGAAATATGAATATTTCTTTTTGTTTTCTTAACCACTTTTGTACAGGAGAGTAACAACATAAAAACTGTTCTCCAAGAAGTTTGATCTAATCACTTCACATAGGATAGACTGAAATAAGAAGAAATTGCAAGACAGAATACAGTTGTGCAGATAAAAAAATGAAAATCAAACTAGAATGATATCATTGGGGACAAAATGAGGAAGGAAATACAATCAGTGTTTTGCAAGAAATGCAAATATATATTATTTATAGAAAATAGAAAAAAATGAGAGGTTTTCAAAAACTTGTGCAGAATTGAATTAAAAGACCTTTTCTTTGTGCAACCAATTTTGAAATCCATACATGTAACAGTCTTCAAAAACTTCATGGAAAATGCATATTATGCAAAAATGGTACATGAATATCAAAAAAAAATTTAAAGTCTATTTGAATGGTGATTATACTGAGGGTTGGGAGGGAGAAGATACAGATATTCCATTTAATGTTTCACTCCCAAAATGGCCAGAATAGCCAGGTCGTCAGGATGAAGCTGCGGATCAGAATTCCATCTGAGTGTCCCACATGAGTGGTAATGGCTCTAGCAGTTGAAACTTCTTCCTCTGCCTTCTCAGGTACACTAACAGGAAGCTGGATTAGAAGTGGAGCAGCTGGGACTCCAACCGTACTCTGATGTGGAATGCCAGCATCACATGCTTAACCTACTGCAATTAATGGTAAAACTTGTCTTCAAACAGTACTTTATACTTTGTGTGTTTATGTAGGTGCAAACAGTTGAAGTCTTAGTATAGAGTTGACCTTTTGTATATAAAGATAATTAAAAATGAATCTTAATGAAGAATGTGATGGGAGAGGGAGTAGGAGGTGGGACAGTTTGGGAGTGGGAAGGTGGGATTGGGGTTAAGAATTGTTATATTATAGAAGTTGTACCTATGAAATTTATTTATTTAAAGCTTTCTAAAAAACTCTATTAACTTCCAACTGGGAAATCAATAATTAAGTCAAGGTGGAGTTAGCCAAAGTTAGTTCAAAGACAGCTACAGAGAGAGGGAGAGAGAGAGAGAGAGGTCTTCCATTCTTCTGGTTCACTCCCCAAATGACTGCAACAACCAGAGCTGAGCTCATCTGAAGTCAGGAGCCAGGAGCTTCTTCTGGGTCTCCCATGTGGGTGCAGGGGACCAAGGAGTTGGACCATCTTCTACTGCTTTCTCAGGACATAGCAGAGAACTGGATCAGAAGAGGAGTAGCTGAGACTGGAACTGGCACCCATGTGGGATGCCAGCACTGCAGGCTGGGGCTTTAATGCACTGCAGCACAGCGCTGGCCCCAGAGTTAGTCATTTAAACAGGCATGTAGTCAAATCAGTAATGGCAACTTCTTCATTTCCAAACACAGAAATTATTTTAAATGGCTTTAGAGATGTACTTATCTAATACTGTGGGTGAGACCCCAGTAGTCAAAATTTGTAATGACCACAGGCCAGCACTCCCTGAGGCAGCATGGAGACTGCAGGAGAAGAATGCAAAACACCTGAACCAGTCAGCCCTAGATAAAAGTGTGTGTGCAGCTAATGCAGGACTCACAATCTTTAGATGACAGATGCATGTTTCACAACCAGAAAGAAAAGAAAACTACCTGAGAAGAAGCAGAGAGATAGGAACAGGCACAGAACCTGGGGATTCTAGGGTGTAGCTTCTTTGGCCCTCTATGGTTACCTTCCCTTAGCACACAGGCAGAGCCTGAAGCCTTATGCTACCCATACCCTCACCCCCCTTAAAGAAAAAGTCAGGGGGCTGGCACTGTGGCATAGCAGGCTAACTCTCCATCTGTGGCACCAGCATTGCATATGGGTGCCAGTCCAAGTCCCAGCTTCTCCTCTTCCTATGTGGCTCTCTGCTATAGCCTGGGAAAACAGTGGAAGATGGCCCAAGTGCTTGGGCCCCAGCACCCACATGAGAGGTCTGAGTGAAGCTCCTGGTTCCTGGCTATGGATGGGAACAGCTCCAGCCATTGCAGCCATTTGGGGAGTGAACCAGCAGATGGAAGATCTCCTTCTCTGTCTCTCCCTCTTTCTCTCTGTGGCTCTACCTCTCAAAAAATGAATAAAATCTTAAAAAAAAGAAGTTGGAGGGGCCCATGGAGAAGTGGTACATCCAGGATGGGTCCTTGGAGAAGAGCAAGCACAGAGCTCACCCAGAAGTGCCTGGGGACAGTGTTTCCACTACTACATTTTAATGGGGACATCAGCCACCAGACCACCCTCCCCCACCACACACATACATATACACCCACACCCACACACACCCACACACACCCACACACACTGCCGAGGCTTCATTGGTGAATTCTTCCAGACACCAAGGATTGAGCCGGTAGAGCTGCAGCTGAGAGAACAGGTCCCACTCACAGATGGGGACAGGCCACCCCCCACCAAACACAGGTCATGTCAGAAGCCTCTGACCAGCTGGGAGCTTTCTTCCCAACCTCATGGCCTGGGAGGGATGCACTGAGAAGATGACTTTGTAGCAAACCTAGGAGTTTGACTTGAGATAGTGGACAGTACATTGTGCTCCCCAAGTCTAACATAGTCATGGGCAATGTTAATAGAGGTGTTGCATGCTGAGGGAAGTGACAGGCATGCTCTGCTGCAGACCTGTGACATAGGAGCAGGGACTCCAGGCCAGGGAAGGGAGTCCCTGAGGTTCCCAGCCTTTCCTCTCTCCTCAGTGACCACTGTCCAGGCCACCTCTTCTCTGTGGCCACAGACAGTTTTGAAAGCAGTATCCTGGGGCAGGGGCATTTAGTCATTACTGAAGGCTACTGCAAGGGCAGGGAGGGAAGGGGGCAGAGCATATCTCTGAGTGTTTAGTCCAGAGGGAGCATTCCTCCTAAAACATTATAGAACTGTCTGCTACAAGCAGCCCCACCATGTACCCATGGCCTTGATGGCCATTTGTCTGTTAATGTCTCATTCAGAATATACTTCTAGCCATTGCTATTGAACAAGGGATGGTTGGTGAGAAAATTATTCCCAGACTTTTTAAAGATTTATTTATTTGAAAGGCAGAGTGACAGAGAACAAGGAGAGATCGTCCATTTACTGGGACATTCCCCAAATGTCTGCAAAGCCGGGGCTCAGCCAAATTGAGGGTAGGAACTCCATGCTGGTCTTGCACATGAGTGGTAGGAACCCACATACTTAGTCCATCACCTGTTGCTTCCCTGGTGGATTAAGCTCCCCATGGGCGAGTCCAAGTTGAGGGACCAGCACAGTCAGTCCTAGCAGGATCCACCCATTCCACCTCCCCCTTCGCAGACACTGGGCCCTAAGCTCTCTACATTTCCTGCTTCTCAAGTCTCCAGCTCCCTCTTTGCAGAGGGGAGAAAGCTGAGCCACCACAGGGACACTTTGCCCAGTGCAGCCCAGAAGAGATTGTGACATGAGAATCTCATGAGAGTACGTGGTTGCCTCTCCCCCAAGGCTGCCTGGTTGGACAGTTTGCAAAGCAGGTAGGCATGGATGATGTCATAAAGCAGTAGCCAATCAGAAGGCTCCCTGGCATAGTGGGCGTGGCTGGGCTGTTGCCAGGTGAGGGGAGTGAGGAGCTGGGTTGGGGTCTGAAGCTGCCTCCTCTACTGCCAGATTCCCCAGTGGCGGGGTCACCTCCATGTTCCTGCACAGCCCTGGTGATCTGAAGCCACACTCAGGTGAGAGAGAATTTCCTGACCTACTGGCACTTCATTGACATCTGGGTCTTTGCTTTCTCCATGTTGTGGAGTCATTTCTCTGTTTTGTCCTTTGTGTGTGTGCATGTGTGTTTAATATGCATTTGAATAATGTTGAAGATATTACATAATTTAAATTCCTCTTGTAGATACGTGTTTGCTAGTTTGCCTTTTGTCCTTTAATGTTTTCTGTTTCTTGCTGTGACTTATAATGATTGTCTACCTGGTAGCATTGCTAAATTCACTTACCAGTTGTGTTTGGCTTGGGGTTAGAGTGCATTCTCTCTCCATATAATGGTGTCATCCATGTATATTGAGTTTTATTGCTTGAAAGTTGATATTTAAACTTTATGTTTCTTTTTTGTTGATTTCCTGACCACTCCTCCAGTACAGAGTTGAAGGGATGCGGAGAGAAGACAGTCACATCCGTCTCTTCCCAGGATAAAGCTTTCACTGGCCCTGTATTAAGTAGTGTGCTGTACTCCATTTTAGACTATCTTGATCACATGAAGGAAGTCTGTGTTTTCCTGTTCTGCTACAAGTAGATTTATTTTCTGGTCAGATATTGAATTTTATTCAATGCTTTTTAGTATTTAAGTGGTCCTGTAATTTCTCATATTTTTCACCTTTCTGGATGATTGATAGGGTTTGTTTGAGAATGCTAAAAATCTTCAGTTTTTAGTGTAGCTCATTTGTTCTTGATTTGGTATGCTTTCCTATATGATTGAACTCATAGAATCATATTTTTCTTACATATATGTACCTCAGTTTATGAAAGACATGCTTTTTGATTTCATTTTCATTGTATACCCTGGTCTATTTTTCATCATATGTGTAACACTAGCTTCCCAAAACAGATTCAAAAACATTCTGTGTATGTCCACTTGGAGCAAGTCAGGGAAATTCAGTGGTTTTCTATCTATCTATCTATTTATTTATTTATTTTTCTCTTAGAAGTGTATAATGTTCCACAAGTCTGGACCCAGATTTTTCCTTGTGGAACATTTTTCTTGATCAGTTGGTTTGGATTTCCAAAAATTGGTTCAACTTATTAAATTATATAGGAATTTTTCTATTTCATCTTATATGTATTTTTTTGACAGGTAGAGTGGACAGTGAGAGAGAGAGACAGAGAGAGAAAGGTCTTCCTTTGCCATTGGTTCACCCTCCAATGGCTGCCATGGCTGGCGTGCTGCAGCCAGTGCACCGTGCTGATCCAAAGGCAGGAGCCAGGTGCTTCTCCTGGTCTCCCATGGGGTGCAGGGCCCAAGCACTTGGGCCATCCTCCACTGCACTCCCTGGCCACAGCAGAGAGCTGGCCTTGAAGAGGGGCAACTGGGACAGAATCCAGCACCCCAACCGGGACTAGAACCCAGTATGCCGGCGCCGCTAGGCAGAGGATTAGCCTATTGAGCCGCAGCGCCGGTCTTTATATTTGTTTTTGAAAATTGGATTTCAATATATAGCAGATTTTTAACTCTGGAGTCAATTTTTAAATAATTTTCTAGTTATTTAAGGTAAATAAATGTCATGTATTTCATAAATACAGATTTAGGAGCATAGTACTACTTCCCACCCTACCCTCCCTCCCACTCATGCTGCCATCCTCCCTCCTGCTTCCTGTCATATGAGGAATCCCCATACTGTTTTCCACAACAGCTTTCCTAGTTTACATTCCCACCAACAATGTATTAGGGTACTCCCCCCCCCCATCTCCACCAGCATTCATTGTTTTTTGGTTGCTATATGAAGCTGTTCTAACTGGGGTGAGGTAAAAACCTCAATGTGACTTTTATTTTCAGTTTCCTGATAGCTAGTGATCATAATCATTTTTTCATGTGTCTGTTGGCCATTTGAATTTCATCTTTTGAAAAAAAATCTGTTCATGTGTCGCTCCCCTGCTCGCAGAGGAACGACACCGGACCAGACGCTGTTTTCTTTCCTGGGTCCTTCCCGGGTTTGCTGCCACTCCCCCGCTTTCATGGAGGAGCGGCACCGGCGAGCTCTCCAACCAACTCTCTCAGGGGGGCTCGCATGTTGTCTCTCTCTCTTTTATAGTCCTCTCTCACCAATCCATGCTCTGCTACCCACGTGCTGAGCATGCCGATCAGGAATCAGCTAATTGACAAAGCAGCTGTGTAAGATTTGTTTACTCCCTCAGAGCACCATATGGTGGGAGATCAGATGCATAGAGTTAGTCTTAATAGTCTCAGTGGTCTAGTCTAGTCTCGGTAGTCTCAGTACTCATTTTGCCATGATGCAGGAGACAGGCCTTGCTCCCCACGTTCAAGTCCTTTGAAGCATTTCTTTTTTTTTTTTTTATTTTTGACAGGCAGAGCGGAAAGTGAAAGAGAGGGAGACAGAGAGAAAGGTCTTTCTTTACCATTGGTTCACCCTCCAATGGCCACTGCAGCCGGTGCACCACGCTGATCCAAAGCCAGGAGCCAGGTGCTTCTCCTGGTCTCCCATGTGGGTGCAAGGCCCAAGGACTTGGGCCATCCTCCACTGTACTCCAGGGCCACAGCAGAGAGGTGGACTGGAAGAGGAGCAACCAGGACAGAATCCAGCACCCTGACTGGGACTAGAACCCAGTGTGCCAGCGCCACAGGTGGAGGATTAGCATATTAAGCCATGGCACCAGCCTTGAACCATTTCTTAAGTGGATTGCTTGTTTTGCTGTTGTTGAGTTTCTTTTTCAGTTACATAGTTTGGGAATATTTTCTCCCATTCTGTTAGTTGCCTCTTTGGAGTCAAACTTTTACTCATAAGAATTTCACAAAACCTTAATATCTTGGTGAGTTCTATAAGCCCTGTAAAGAATAGCACTGTTTCAATATCTTAAACTCAGCTACTGGCTTATCAATTTTGTTAATAATTTAAAAAATGCTTTTCTTTGCTTAAATGTCTGTGGTACTTTTGTGAAACCAGCATTTTATTGATGTTTGCTATTAGCCTTTTCCTAACTTTATTTAAATATTCTTCATGCATTTTCTTTTTTAATTCTTACGAAGGAAGCTGGGATGATTTGTTTGTTCTGTCCTAACATATTCACTTAAGGATGCAGATTTTCTCTCAGCACTGATTTTTCTGCAATCCTTTAATTTTCTTACATGTTTCCAAACCCTGTGTGTGCAGGTCCTGTCTGCCCCAGTATCTCCATCCCCATGTGCCTGCAGCCATATCAGGCTTCATGTCTCTCCATTCCTATGTTTGAAACCCATGTATGTTCTCCAGTGTCTATCTCTCATTTAACTGTGACCCCTGTTCACCCTTGGGGTGTTGTCATTTATAACATCTCTGACATTCATGTCAGCTTTCAACATTCCCTATTCCTTGTGCCTGCAGCACGTGCCAGCTGCATGAGTCTCCATCCCCTGTGTCTCCAGCACATTTTCCTGAGTGTCTCCCTGCATCATGTCAATCATCATGTCCTCCAGCCCCTCTTACATGAAGCCAAGATCTTCCCTCAACTGTCTGCTTCCCTTCCCCAGAGTGATCTTTCTACTACCCTGCAGTAACTTCACTGCCTGTGCTTCCAGCTCATGGCAACCTTTATATACCTCTCTGCTCTTTGATTGAACCCACTGTCATACTTAGGTTTCTAGAATGCCTCTGACTGCAGCCAGGTGTTTCTCTATGTCCCCATGCCCAATCCCCATACCCTATGCACCTCCTATTTCTGCATCTCCTGTTTTCCTCCCATGGTCTATCTGCATGTTGAATATGTGGTTATCTAACTACTGAAGAACAAATTGATTCTATATGAGTTTTATCCATTATGAATAAAGTTGCTATATATATATATATATATATATATATATATATATATATATTCGCATCAGTTTTTATCTACTCTTGTTTTAAATATATTGGAACCTGTGTGCTGTATGATATGGTTATACTATGGTTGGGTTTCTAATAACACATCAAGATGTCTGGTAAAATTTCTGTCCCACTATGCATTCTCACCAGTAATGAATAAGATATACTGCTATTCTGTATTCTGGCAAAAATTTGTGTTTTCATGTTAATTTTTAAGCCCCCAGCACGGCGTCTGTGGCCTCGCGAGGGTCTCTCACTTTCTCCACCCCGCCATGGCTGCGCCAAGGCCCTGAGCCACATCCACCCTGTGCAGGTGGCCAAGCTGGCCCGGCTGAGCTCAGAGTCCCTGGGAGCCCCTGCTGCTCTCCGAGCACTGGGGGAGGGGCAGATATTGGGCCTCTGACCTGGGAGATGGAGGGGTCTCACTTGGGCAGGCCACTCATTTATTCATTCATTCATTCACTCACTCACCCGCCCCAGGGCCCAGCCCAGCCCCCATCTGCGCAGTGTCCAGGACGGGGGTGAGGAGGTGCCCGTGGCCCCGGGACACACTCCATAGTTTGCAGCAGACTGGCTGGCTTCTCGGAGCCTCAGATGTGGGCACAGTGTGCGGCGGCCGAGAGCCAGGAGATGGAGCACCCCAACCCCCACCCCAGCGTCAGCACACAGCAGGGGAGGCGATGGGTGGCACTCTGATGGGCCTGGAGGGCCCCTGTCTGCCTAAACTCTGCCATGGCTCCCTAGGGCCATGCCCACCTATGCACAGCTCCATCCCGCCCCAGGGCCTTTGCCCAGCCATGCCCTAGGCCCCCAGACCTTCCACCAGTGCCCCCTCCTCAGCACCGGCCCCATGCCAACGAGCCCCCGGCCTGGCTGCCAGTTCACTGCAGAGCCTCCCGGGGTCTGACCATGGCTGCCCCCGTGTGCCCGGCCCACAGTTCTGGCCTGGGCAGTGGCCTGGCGGCGGGCAGAAGAGACCAAGGCTGGCGGCAGCCAGTGCCTGTCCTGGCCCGCGAACCCTCGCTCTCGCCTTCTCCGTGGGACCCCTCCACAGAAGGGACAAAGCCACGGAAGCAGCTCTCAGGGTCACGCAGCCACCTGCAGTTCCAATTTTCCCACCTGGACCCCGGCCAGCCCCGTGTAGATGCTGCTCCTGTAGATGCCATGGTCCCGCTGGGCTCGGATGCCTCCTGAGATGGGGACCTCAGCCCTGCACCGCGAGGCTGGCGCGGCCCTGGCGGGCACGTGGCCCCCTCCCAGGTGCCAGGGTGGCCACACGACCCTGCTGTGCTGGGGGTCTGTTGGCAGGGTGATGCAGCTCTGGGCTCCTGCCGAGGGCTGGGGAGGGGTGAGCACACAGGTGCCCCCAGGCCGCACCTCTGCAAGAACCCCACACACACACTGACATGTGCCCAGGGCTCACTGGGGGGGGGTGTAACCCCCCTGAACGGGAACCTGGGCCTCTGCTGTGGGCCCCCCGCTCTGCTCCAGCTGCACAGGCCTCTTGGATCCGTGCTGCCCTAGGGCCTTTGCCCAGGCCCTGCTCTCAGCTCCTTTTCTTTGCCCATTTTGCCAGCTGCTGGGTTTTGGCTCTGCAGCTGCCCAGGCCCACGTGGGCCCCTGCCCCCCACTGCCCCTACTTGCCCTTCTCTTGAGCACCAGAGACAGGGCTGGGATACAGAAGGCACATGATAAATGCTGGCCAAGGGGAGACCCAGAGCTGAAGCCGACCCTGGAACTCGGGACCGGGGACCCCCACCCCGCCCAGCAGCTGCAGGGGACAGGGCCCCGGGAGCCACGGCCATGAGACCCAGGCCGCTTCCCAGAGGGGGACGAGACCTGGTCCCCGGCCGCAGGCTCTGAGCCCCCGGAGGATGGCCTGGGCCTCTCCCGGCCCCCAGCCCAGCCCCAAGGCCCCCAGCCCCACCTGGAATCTCTCCCTCCCCCACGGCGGGGTCACAGCCCCAAGGGCTGCGGCCTGCCCCCCTAGAAGCTTCCAGAAGGGCGCCCAAGCTTAGTGGAGCTGCCCCAGCCCTGCCCTATGTGGCCGCCCCAGGCCCTGCCTGGAGCCCCCCCAGGGGCCGCCTGCCTTCAGACCCCCCCACCCTGGGGCCACCAGGGCCTGGCCAAGCCAGCCGCATGGCCCTGGGGCCATGATGCTGGCCCACGTGGGCCCGGCGCCCACTCACCATCCACCACATCTTGGTTGTCATGTCCTAGTACAGCTGCCACTTCACCGCGGCCTCGTCAGCCTTGCTGGGTCCCTGGGCACCCGGCACCTCCATGCTGGCACAGGGCGCGGGCTACCCTACCCCACCCTGCCACAGGCTCAGCGCGCGCAGCCCCCATGGCCTGGGACCCTCGGAGCTGGAGGGGGAGAGGGAGAGAGAAATGGAAGTGGCGGCTGCGAAGGGAGCTCGGCGAGTGGCTACCCAAGGCACCGGGGTGCAGGGGCAGCAGCAGCTCTGACTGGGAGCAGACCCCCACCCCCGTGAGGAGCGGCTGCTCCCATCCCCGCCTCCCGCTCACCAGCTCCTGTGCTGGGCCTGGCAAGCACAGGGCTCGCGGAGCAGCTGGACCCCTCCCACCACCTCCCAAGCCCCCTTCCTGGAGGCTGAGGGCTGGGGCTGCAGCTGGGGGAGGGGGCGCCCTCCGTGCAGGTAGGAGGGTCCAGGGCCCCGGCTGAGGGCGCTGGGGCGGCTGTGTACGCATGGGGTGCCAAGGGTCCCCCCGGCCTGCAGGGCAGGACCTCAGGGGACCCCGGGGGCTCTGGGGCGGCCACGGGGCTCTGGGCAGGAGGGCGCCCCCTGCTCCAGTGCCCTCCCCCTGTCGCATCTCCCTCAGGACAGGTACCTCCTCCCTCGGGCCCGGGGACTCCCATAGGAGCTCCAGAGTCCACCCAGAGGCCCAGGAGGCAGTGGAGGCCAGGGAGGGAGGAGGCGCCCGGCCTGCACGCGGCCCCGCGAGGAAAAGCCGCGGGCTTGGCGCTGGTACCTGGGACGCCGGGACGCGGCGCCTGCGGGACTCCTTGCAGAGTCCTGGCCTCCAGCAGTCATTTGCCTCAGAGCCTGGTGGTGGCTGCGCACGATGACCCCAGGGCTTTGCGGGCCCAGGGAGGCAGGGCCGGGGCGGGAAGCGGATGCGGTGGGTGGGAGAGGAAGGGGAGAAAGGTGGAGGCCGAGGCCGACCCCTCTCACCTGCCCCACCCAACCCGCGGAGGCAGTGGTTCCCCGGCCAGGTCGGGCAGGGCGAGGACCCTTGCCCAGGGCTTAGCCTGGGCCGCATGTTCCCCTGGGAGACCGCGAGTGTCTCCTGGCGGGGGAGGAGGGCGGCCCCCACTCCGCAGCCTGACGCCCTTGAGGGATGGAATCCACGAACCGGGGAGGAGACCCCAGGCCACGCTCAGGGCCCAGGGTTTCAACAGCGCCTGGACCAAACGCTGGCCCAGAGCAGAGCGCAGGGCGAGCAGAGGTTTGATTAAAGAGGCAATGACTTGGGACGCCTGCTGGGCCGCATCCCACGTAGTTCCCGGTTCCAGTCCCGGCTGCTCCATTTCCGGTCCAGCTCTGCTGTGGCCTGGGAGAGCAGTGTAGGATGGCCTGGGTCCTTGGGCCCCTGTGCCTGTGTGGGAGACCAGATGGAGCTCCTGGCTCCTGATCGGCACGGCCATCTGGGGAATGACCTGGCGGATGGAGGACCTCTCTCTCTGTCTCTGTCTCTCTTTGTCATTCTCTCTCTCTCAATTCCCACTTTCAAATCAATCTCTCTTTAAAAAGTCAGATTATGGCCAACAATTCCCAGTCACAGACCCCAGAAGCTGTGGAAACGCGGATGGTAGAGGCCAGAAACTTCTGGGGGCTGGGGGGGGGAAGAGGGCTGTCCTAGGACCCCAGGCCCCTTCCAACCAGGGCACCACCCGGACTGGGAGCCCGCAGGGAGGTTGGGGGTGATCGCGGCTGGACAGGACAGGGCGGGGGCGGGATGGGGGTAGGTGTATAGCGGGGGCAGGGGGCTCCTCCCCACCCCACAGCTGGCAGAGGGCTTCTCCTGGGAGGGCAGCGCAGGTGGCTTTGTGAGGAGCTGGCTCCCTTGGCACTCAGGTGGGCGTGGGGCTGGAGCTGATGTGGCCAGGGCCCAGCCACCGGCCTCTCTCTCCCTGGCTCAGGATGCTCTGGATGGCGGCCCCCAGTGACCACAGCCCCTCAGCCAGCTCTGCTCAGCCTCAGCCGGGGCATGGACATAGGGCCCTTTAAGGAAATGCTGCTGAGGCAGCTAGAAGTCAAACTGGCATTCATTATGATGTTGGCATTATGGGTGGTGGCTTAACCTGCTACACCATGATGATGGCCTTTTATCCTGCCCTCTTGCTAGGTGGCAGACATTGTGGTTCTGCCAGGCACACTTACACAGTGGGAACTCAGTTCTCTTCACTTACACTGTCAACATCTATTTCCCAAAGTATCCTTAGCAGGGATTAACCTGAAGCATCATAAAGTCTAATGACAAAGGATATATTTTTTATTTAAAAATGTTATTTTGATAGGGCCGGCGCCGCGGCTCACTAGGCTAATCCTCCGCCTAGTGGCGCCGGCACACCAGGTTCTAGTCCCGGTTGGGGCGCCGGATTCTGTCCCAGTTGCCCCTCTTCCAGGCCAGCTCTCTGCTGTGGCCAGGGAGTGCAGTGGAGGATGGCCCAGGTGCTTGGGCCCTGCACCCCATGGGAGACCAGGAAAAGCACCTGGCTCCTGGCTCCTGCCATCGGATCAGCGTGGTGCACCGGCCGCAGCGCACCGGCCGCGGCGGCCATTGGAGGGTGAACCAACGGCAAAGGAAAACCTTTCTCTCTGTCTCTCTCACTGTCCACTCTGCCTGACAAAAAAAAAAAAGTTATTTTGATAATATATTAACAAGTAATGACTCCCCTATGTAATCCCACTTAGATTTCTCCTTTTCTCCTCAGATTCTAGAATTTTCAGAGTAGCTATTAGTTTTGCTGATGGAATGACTGAAATGATCTGAAAGGAAAACAATACAGTGTTCTATTGGAGCAACATCATTGTGACATCTTTTTTAAAAGACTTATTTATTTATTCAAAAATCAGAGATGCAAGGAGAGGGGAGGCGGAGAGGGAGAGAGAGGTCTTCCATCCACTGATCTATTCCCCAATTGGCTGTAATGGATTGGAGCTGCACTGATCCGAAGCCAGGAGCCAGGAGCTTCTTCCAGGTCTCTCGTGTGTGTGCAGGGGCCCAAGGACTTGGGCCATCCACTACTGCTTTTGTGTCACTTGAACACTCTCTACATCCACCACTTTATCACATATATGGCTTTGCTAGAACTTTCTCTACTGGATGACAATGATGCAGGGGAGAAAATGAGAAAGTGATAAGCAAAAATTTCCCTTTACCATTACAACTCTGATAGGCACTGCTGCCCTGCAGCATCCAAACTGATCTAGTGTCCCACTTTCTGTATTTCCTAAGGTTCCTAGCATTAAATAAAACCAACCACACTGTTTTACTGTTTAGATTCTGAAAATTGATGATGGTAACTGCCAGTATTTTTTTAATCAATTATTTGTTTATACTATGATTTATTGGGTCCAACAATTAGTTTAAAATTTAGTGAACCCCTGCTCTCTTTTCTTTGCTCCTCCATCATCCTGGGAAATAAATACAAAAGTGTGTCTTTAAGTCATTTGCAAAGATTCCTTTTTCATCCAATCCAAACTTGAACCTCCAGTGTACAGCTGGAGTCTGCCATACTCATAGTATATGTTCACAATTTGGAAGGAAGAAATTCATCCTACCAGCACCTCACAGGTGCACTCTGCATGCTCAAGGTGACAGCATATAGTTGCTCTGTGGTGATGTGATGCTATTCAGCACTATCAAAATTTCTTGAAAAGCATACACAGGAAATTTTCTCATTGTGTTGGGGACACATAATGACATAGGGATTTGCCTCACTTATGATAAATTTTTGTTAACTAATATTTGAAATGACAAACTCAGTGTTTCCTCTATAATCTCATTCCCAATACACTGGAGAAGTGAGTCTTCTGTGAATATTTGCAAGGAAACTATGTGCTTGTATTAATTATATCACTTTCAGTTATGAAATTTTCTGCTCAATCATTTATACCAAATAGAGAATAAAGTCTGAGATTTGTATAGCAGCATTTTGACATATTTGATAAAATTGTACTTGGACAATAGAATTCCTCAAGAAGCATTTTTGAAAGGTTTTAATGGTATTTTGAAAGACTTAGAAATACTTAACTAGTCCTGTCAATTGTTTTTCTTTTTTTAAAGGCAGAGTGGACAGTGAGAGAGACAGAGAGAAAGGTCTTCCTTTGCCGTTGGTTCACCCTCAATGGCCGCCGCAGCCAGCACACTGTGACTGGCGCACCGCACTGATCCGAAGGCAGTAGCCAGGTGCCTCGGCTTCAATGGGGTGCAGGGCCCAAGCACTTGAACCACCCTCCACTTCACTCCTGGGCCACAGCAGAGAGCTGGCTTGGAAGAGGGGCAACTGGGACAGAATCCGGCACTCTGACCGGGAGTAGAACCCAGTGTGCCCATGCCACAAGGTGGAGGATTAGCCTAGTAAGCCATGTTGCTGGCCCTGTCAATTGTTTTATCATCATTCATTGAATGCTCTCTGCCTAGACATAAGGGTAATTGCCAAATCATACCATTGAAAAAACTTTTGCTGTATTTATTTTGTACTTTTTTATTATGATTAGCTGAAAGTTGCATATAATTAGCCGATTTCTGAGTCAAGAAACCAAGCCATTCATACATTTCTTGATGCCCCTCTTCCAGTCCAGCTCTCTGCTGTGGCCCAGGAGTGCAGTGGAGAATGGCCCAAGTCCTTGGGCCCTGCACCCTCATGGGAGACCAGGAGAAGCACCTGGCTCCAGGCTTCGGAGTTGAACCAACAGTAAAGGAAGACCTTTCTCTCTGTCTCTTGCTCACTGTCCACTCTGCCTGTAAAAATAAATAAATAAGTAAGTAAATTTACAATATTTCTCCTGGACATTTCTTTTTTAAAATATCAAGGTGAAACCTTGCTTCCCATTTACATTCTTATATCAGTATTTAGAAATGAATAAAATATAAAATATAATTACTCTTCTATTACAATTGAAGCACATGATAAAGGGTGGACAGCATGCTTTCCCATAAAACCCTCTCTTGGATTTTCTTCTTTTACCTTGATCTCATTGAGTTGACTGCTGAAGAACTTGACTTTTGCTTATGTTTTTGCTTTGTTCCCTGGCTACAAACTGTAACATAGTGGTTTCAGTTAAGCTTTTGATAATGTCATCAAATCAAAAGCTGTCATTGATGTGTGACTTAGTTAAGTCATGTTTCCATCTCTAATTTCCATCTCTGCTGATGTTGGTCACTCAGATGCCTTATCTGTTTGACCCTAGGGGCTCCAGGCTTTCATAGGGCTCCTGTTCTTCCAGGCATAAGGAGTCAGTAAGTTACATCTTTCATAATCCTTTGAGATACTATGGTTTACTGTATAACGTCTGGAGGGCAATACCTTAAAAATCTATCATTCACTTGGGAGATGCCTTTAACTTGCTGTGGTTTCAGTAGTTATCTGTGGCTGTTGAAGTCAGATGTTATTTTATACTTCCTTTGAATTATGTTTGATTTTATAAAGCAATATGTAAAGGATACTGTGCTATCAAAGAAAATCCATCAAACTACATCTATTCCAAAAGGATCCCAAAAACACCACTGAGAGAATGCTGGACTCATAAAATAGTTTCATAAAGTGGCAAGATATAAAACCAACACAGAAAAATAGTCATTGTATACACTGACAAGGTAATGGCTGAGAAAGATCAGTTCCATTCACAATAGTTCCAAAATAATCAAATATCTTGGAGTAAATTTAACCAAGGATGTCAAAGATATCTAAGATGAAAATTACAAAATGCCAAACAAAGAAATAGAAAAAGACATAAATGGAAAAATTATCCATGTTTATGGATTGAAAGAATCAATATAATCAAAATGCCCATATTAGTAAAAGTATTTTGAAGATTCAATGTATTTCTAGTGAAAATATTAAAGACATTCCTCACCTATCCAGAAAAAAATGATGCTAAAATTCATATGGAAACAAAAGAGACCCTGAATACCTAAAACAATCTTATGTAATAAGAACAAAGGCAGAGGCATCACAATACCTGATTTCAAGACATACTACAAGGAAGTTACAATCAAAACAGCCTGGTACTGGCTGAAAAATAGACTGGTAGACCAATGAAACAGAATAGAAATTCCAGAAGTGAATCCATGCATACAACCAATTTATCTTTGATCATGAAGCTAAAATATACCACTGGAGAACTGAGTCTCTTTAACAAATGGCTCTGGGGAAACTAGATCTCCATGTGCTGAAGTATGAGATTAGACTCCTACTCACACTTCACACAAAAATCCACTCAAAAATGTATCAAAGACAAAAATCTATGACCTGATACCATGAAATCTTCAAAGAACAATGGGGAAACTAGGCAAGATTTTGGCATAGGAAAAGGGTTCTTGGAAAAGACTCCAGAAGCACAGGCAATTAAATCCAAATAAGACAAATGGGATTACATAGAGCTGAGAATCTTCTTCACTGTAAAAGAACCAGTCAGCATAAGTAAGAGGTAATGGACAGAATGGAAGAAATTATTTGCAAACTACAAAACTGATACAGGGTTAACATCCAGAATCTATAAAGAGTTCAAGAAACTCAACAACAACAGCAACAACAACAACAAACTAAGTTAAGAAATGGGAAAAGTAGTTGAACAGGCATTTTTCAAGAAAGGAAATTCAAGTGGCCAACAGACACTTAGAAAATGTTCAGGGTCACTAACTATTAGGGAAATGCAAATCAAAACCACACTGAGGTTTTGCCTCACTCCAGTTAGAACAGTCCACATACAGAAATCAACAAACAATAAATTCTGAAGAGCATGTTGGTAAAATGGTACCCTGGTACACTGTTGGTGGAAATGTAAACTGGTGCAACCATGATGGAAGACACAGATCTCAGAGATCTGAATATAGACCTACCATACAATTTATTCATCAGACCATCACACTCCTGGGAATCTACACAAAACAAAACAGTAGATGAGTTACCTGAACCTCCATGTTTATTACAACACAATTGACAATAGCTAAGACAGAATCAATGCTGATGCCCATCAACTGATGACTGGCTAAAGAAATTTTGTTATAGTTACACTATGCAATTCTACTCAGCTGAGAAAAAGATGAAATCCTGTCTTTTATAACGAGATGGTCACAACTGAAAACCATTATCCTGAGTGAAATAAGACAATCCTGAGATGACAGATACCATATGTGTTCCTGGACCTGGGATAACTAACATAGTATCTGAAATATAATGTAATGGAGTGAAATAGATATCTTGAGATTTAAAAAAAGTTATAAAAACTTTAAATCAAATTATAATTAATGAGAAAATTAATAAGAGATAGATATGAATGAATAATGAAACTCCAGAATGCAGATAAAGCTGAGGACAAATGCATTCATGGATGAATTTTAAAAAAATACAAAATAATTAATAACAATTCTTTCCAAACATAGAAAATTAAGGAAGGAAACATTTCTAATTTATTATAGGAATAAAACAATACCCTAATAAGAATGGCAGGCAAAGCTGCTAGAAAAAGAGGGAGCCCAAGCCAGTGATGCAGCTCAATAGGCTAATCCTCAGCCTGCGGCACAGGCACCCCAGGTTCTAGTCCTGGTCGGGGCACCAGATTCTGTCCTGGTTACTCCTCTTCCAGTCCAGCTCTCTGCTGTGGCCCAGGAGTGCAGTGGAGGATGGCCCAAGTCCTCGGGCCATGCACCCACATGGGAGACCAGGAGAAGCACCTGGCTCCTGGCTTCAGATTGGCATGGTGCACCAGCCGCAGTGTGCCGGCCGCAGCAGCCATTGGGCATTGAACCAATGGAAAAGGAAGACCTTTCTCTCTGTCTCTCTCTCTCTCACTATCCACTCTGCCTGTCAAAAAAAAAAAAAAGAAAAACAAAAAGAGGGTTCCCAAAAATTAATACCTATTATGAATTTTGATACAAAACATCTGTACAAAACAATACCAAAATAAATGCAACTGCTTGTTTAAAATATTTTACAGAAAGGATTTATTCTTAGAAAGCAAGGTTAGTTCAACTTATGAAAATGAATCATTGTCATAATGCCACATTATCAGAATGAAGGGGAAAATATGACCATTTAAACTGATACAGAAAAAAAAGTCACAACACCTTTTCATGATAAAGAGACTCAAAAAATTAGTACTAGAAAACTATCTCAACACAATAAATAATGAAAGAAAAAACAAAGTTACCATTAACTTTCTCAATGAACAGGTACAAGGTAAAATGTACACTTTCACCATTTGTAATCTACATGGCCCTAGGAGATTAATGAGACTAATTAGGCAAGAATGAAAACACATTCAAACTGAGAAGGAAGATATCTTTATCTATATATGCATGAGAACATATATTTGTATAGAGAAGCATTCCTGTTTATTAATCTGAATTATAACACAGATAACTTGAAATTCTTCAATAATCACTCAATTACTATAGAAGCTGAAAGTTAGAAATGATTAACATGTGCATTGGAGTGTGCAGAGTGCTTTGGAGCCTATGTGGATGGTATAGAAAGACCTGGGCAGAGTAGTGGTGATATCCTCATGGGCTGTGAAGAGACACATCACCTGGGAGTGTGCATGTTGTTCTGGGTGGAGGAGTGTGGTGGCATAGAAGAAATCTGAATCTTCATGGGCAGTCTTCAAAGTTAGGTGTGTGAGACCAATCCCCTGGACTTGCTCTACAAGTGGGGCATATCTGGGAGATGGTGCTCAAGGATCTGCATGCCTTGAGATCCTCTTAATGGGCTCCAGGGACCCATCAGATACTGAGGATACAATTTATGGAAGGAATGATTAAGATTATGGTCCATGTCACCATCAGGTGGAGTTTCTCTGCTTACCAACATTGGGCTGGTTGGCCCCATGGTGGGAGGAATGGTCAGTCTCTAAGATCTGATATCTGAATTGTTGATTTAGGAATTCTTCCATCATGAAGTTAATTGGACCTAAAGGATCAAACTCAAGAAAAGGAGGTGCATGGGCTGGAATTTTGGTTTAGTATGCTAAGTCTCTGCCTGTGGTGTGGGCATCACCTATGGGTTCCAGTTTGAGGCCTGCCTGCCCCATTTCCAATCCAGCTCTCTGCTAATGGCCTGGGAAACCAGTGTAAGATGGCCCAAGTACCACCTGCACCCATGTCGGAGACCTAGAAGAAAGTCCATGCTCCTGGATTATGATTGGCCCAGCTCTGGCTGTTGCAGGCATTTCAAGAGTGAACAAGTAGGTAGAAAACAAATCTCTCTGCCTCCCTCACTCTCTGTAATTTTGACTCCCAAGTAAGTATAAATCTTAAAAAAGAAGAGGAGCTGGCCAGCGCCGTGGCTCACTAGGCTAATCCTCCGCCTAGCGGCGCCGGCACACCGGGTTCTAGTCCTGGTTGGGGCGCCGGATTCTGTCCCGGTTGCCCCTCTTCCAGGCCAGCTCTCTGCTGTGGCCAGGGAGTGCAGTGGAGGATGGCCCAGGTGCTTGGGCCCTGCACCCCATGGGAGACCAGGAAAAGCACCTGGCTCCTGGCTCCTGCCATCGGATCAGCGCGGTGCGCTGGCAGCAGCGCGCCGGCCGCGGCGGCCATTGGAGGGTGAACCAACGGCAAAAGGAAGACCTTTCTCTCTGTCTCTCTCTCTCACTGTCCATTCTGCCTGTAAAAAAAAAGAAAAAGAAAAAGAAAAAAGAAGAGGAGCTGTCCATATAAAGATGTACAGATGGATGGAATGGGGATGATTAAGTGTCTTAGAAAATACGGAATATATCCTTGATAAACCAGATGACACCAAATTCTGTTCTGATATGGGTGTAACTTCCTGCATTGGAGTTTATGCTGACAGAAGCATCAGCAAGGGCTACTCATTGTCTGGGATTGGAATAAGGAGCTGTGACATTCCACACCATTATAGACATAATCTACAGTAGCTCTCTTCCTTAAGGCCCTACCGAAATAGGATGCTTCCTTTGTTTTTCTTTTTCTTTTGATTTTGGTTAAATCACCAGTTTTGTGCTTATAATATATATTCCAGATTGATGATTTAGTGGCGTAGGTATTCTTAAGGAAATAAAAATGAACTACATAATTTCTACAAGGGCTATATTAGTAGCTTAAGCTTGTAGAAAATGTAGTTTTTGTTCAGAAAAGAAGTTGTATACTTTCAATCAAAATCATGGAGAGAAAAACCAAGCTATATCTTTTGTAGGTTGCTCTGCTATAGAGCTCAGTATTATTGTGACATAGTGGGCTCTGTCTTTGCTCCAATTTTTTTTCTTAGTTTCATAAATTTTCCAAGGCATTTCTTACAACTACTCACTGTATTTATTTTGGATATTTCCATGCACTTCGCAATTTTCTTTCTCCCTACTGTATTATACATTCCTTAATATATATTGTAATATCTCTGATCATTCTGTCATATAAAGTTTCTTCAACACATGTAAGAATGCAAGTTGTGAATAGACAAAGCCACCTAAAATTGCTTTATGCAGAATTTCTCTTGACAAAAATTGTTTATAAAAGTACAAGTTGGAGGGGATTCAAAGATGGTTGACTAGGAAAGAGAGGTGCTGATTCTGACAAGAGGAAGTACTAGAAAAAAATAGAAAGTAAATTCTCAGGGGAGAGTTGGAGAGAAGCTTGCAGTGGAAATTTTACAGAAAGAATAGGAATGCTGTGGAGCAGCATGGAGAGTGCAGATACACAGCAGCAAGTGTCACACTACATGTGAATCCCACAATCCTCAAGGAGACAAAAGGTTCTAATATCAAGGTGAGGGCACACTGTGGCAACCTGTACCACTGGTGATATGGCATGAGGGAGAACCTCTCAGACTACACTGAGTTTGAATCCATCTGGAACCCGAGGGAGAGGGAGGATAAGCACCTCATCCAGTGAAGGAAAAGCACATTTCTTTCTCCTCATCCCCACACAAGGGTGCTCGCAACAGGGAGAAGGTACCATCTTGACACCAGCAGAAGCTGCGGTGGCTGTCCTGTGTGTGACTGGGGGAGATTCCTAGAAGAAAAATACTGTGTTCTCCACGACTTTGAGTCTGGTTGGAAGGGCTGAGAGGGAGCTGTGCTCCTATTTAGGATTTAGAGGCGCCCCCAACCTCTCAACATATCACAGGCTCTGGGGCTCAAATTGCCAAGGCAGATCACCCCTAAGCAGCTGGCTCTGAAAACAACTCTGCTTTCTACATGGATGAGGCAGGCTCATGGGGCATAGGGTATCTTCTTCACTCCATGACTGTTGGAAATCTGTGACTGCAAGATATGGCATGGGGCCTAACTGGGTTTCTGGGCAATCACTGTGTCTGGCATCAGAATCTCAGATCACCCTAACTGCCTGAGATAGGTCAGTACAGAGGGTCCCATGCTCACTCTGAGGACTGCACAGATCCTGTTTTGCAGTTCATGCTTCAGCATGGGTGAGGTTTATGCCCATCATGGGCTGATCCTGAGCATTGATCAACATGGAAGAGAGGAGTGAGGGTGTGATATGGCAACAGGCATGATCCTACCCTCAACCATACTGACTATACATATTCACCAGGCACAACATGGGTGTCGCCTTGGATTCTTGTCCCACACTTGAGCCCTGACCAGAGCTGACTTGCCTTATCAAGCACCTCTGTATTCAGTGAGGGAGCAATCACTCCACTCAGCCACAGAGGCACAGGTTGAAGATAAAACATACCACTGAAAAGAGTTTAGAAGGATACTAATCACATTTTTCAAATACGAATGTACATCCTCCTCCAAATAGTTGCTGTTCATACTTGTATCTAAAGTATCACAAGTTGATTCCTTTTACTGAGGTCAGGTGCCATGCTAAAAAATGCAGAGAGTACCTTGGAAAATGGTACTGGGAATGAAGGGAATGAAAGCACATACAAACAGAAATTAGAGACATCTATACTCACCTAAAATGACATGTAGTCTTCAGAACCAAAACCAAATGTATTAAAACGGCCTTACTATAAGGCACATTATATTTCCTAAAGCACAAGAACATTTCCATAATAAAAAATTGATACAACCTTTAATATGCAAAGAAGAGAATGATGTTTTCAAAAATATTGTATTTATTTTCTTAAGTAAAACTTGACCATTTGGTGGCTGTGATAAAAAGATTCCTTAAAAATCTGAAAGAGAACAAGAAAAACACTGCCATAATTAAATTACCAGACTGGCATCATTGGATCTTTGACACTAACAACAAGAATGCTATCGAAAATAACTAAACTTAATTCTGAGGAATTCCATATTGTAAAATTAAATCTCTGAGCATGTGATACTTTAACATCAATGAAAGGATTTTTATTGAAGATCAAATTTTCAATTCAATCATCTGCAAAAAATGAATGTTGTAAAATTGAAAATATGGTGCTGGCTCTATGGCACAGCAGTTAAAGCCATGGCCTGTGGTGCTGGCATCCCATGTGGGTACCAATTTGAACCTCATCTGTTCTACTTCCTGGCTCACTGATGGTGTGCCTGGGAAAGCAGCAGCAGATAGCCCAAGTATTTGGGCCACTGCAGCCATGTGGGAAACCTGGAAGAAGCTCCAGGCTCTTGTTTCAGATTGGCCCAGCTCCAAACACTGTGGCCATTTTGAATGTGAACCTAAAAGTGGAAAACACCTCTCTCTCTCTCTCTCTTTCTATCTCTTTCTCTCTCCCCCCTTCCATTTTCCCCCTTCACTCCCTCTCTGCCTTTGCATTTCTGTAACTCTGCCTTTCAAAGAAATAAATGTCTTTAAAAATAGAATTGTGTCTTTCAATCTTAAACTATACAGAGAAAAATGAATAAAGCACAATGTAAATAAAAGGAAATAATACGAATCATATAAACCAATGAAACAGAAAACAGAAACATGATATAGAAAAATGAATGATATGAAAATATGCTTTAAAGATGATCAATAAATTGCATCACAGTACAGCAACACTTGTGAGGAGAATAGATAATTGACATAATTTAACAATATTAGGAATTGAAAGAGATAACATCCATATAATGGGTAGATGAATAATATAAGGTAATATGATAACACATTTCTGCAAAAAATGAGAATTTACATGAGATAGATAAACTGAAAACTGCCCAGGGACAAATGGTTCTCAGGATTAGTTGATTCTTTGTGATGGTAAAAGACTGGCTTGTGAATGCAGCTTTCTAGGCAAACTTCACAATTCATTGCACAGCACCAACTGCCTTCTGTATAAGCTTTTCACATTTTAGTCTGGCATTCCTCTGCTCAATCACTCCAAAGCCAAGTGACAGAAAATCAGAGATACCCAGCTACTGCATTCTAGACTTATATGGAACTAAGTCAAAGAAGCTAATCCTAAGCCTCTTTACCCTACTTACCCTTGGCATTCTCATTGATTCTCATTAAAAGCACAATAAAAACTATTTCTTGTAAAATTTTATTGAATTATACACTTTTACATGTCACAATGCAATATTTCTATGCACAAACACAGTGAGAACTGATCAAAGAAAGCAATCAACCTCTACTGCTCCACCACTTTCATTTAGTACCTTAGTCCTCTCCTTCAGTTCCTTATGAAACATACACCAAAATTTATGCATGAAGATATAGAAAATTTGGATAGACCAATAAAAAAGGTTGAGATTGAGTAGTAAAGCCTTGCTACAAAACTAAGCTCAGAAATTGGTGGCTTCATTCATGCATTCTCTCAAACTTTCAAGGGTAAACTAACATCAATTCTTCTTAAACTATTCAAAACAATGGATAGGGAGAAAACCATTCAAAACTTACTCTATGAGGCTGAATGAACTTACCTTAAAGATAAAACCAAACAAGAATACAATATGAAAGAGAACTAGGAACCATTATCCCTGATAAATGTAGCTGCAAAAACATTTAAGAAAATGCAAGCAAACTGAATTCAATGACACATCCACACTGACCAAACAGAATTTATACCAGGGATTCAGGGCTGTTATAGCATACCCAGATCAATAAATGTGATACATAACATCAATAATATAAGGATTAAATCCATACAAGTTCTTCAGTAAATACCGAAAAAGCATTTCATAAAATGCAATATCCTTTTATGATAAGTCATAAAAATTGGGTTTAGAAGGAATGTACCTCAACACAATAAAGGAAATATATGTCAAGCCCACAGCCAATATCATATAGAATGGGGAAAAACTGGAACAATTTGGACAAAGATCTGCAACTAGACAAGGCTCTCCACTGTCACCACTTTTATGCAATATAGTTCTGGAAGTTTTATTTAGAGCCACAGGCAAGAAAAAAGAAACAAAAAGGATAAAAATTGGAAAGGTGGAAATTAAAGTATCACTATAGTTGACATGATTCTGTATATTGGGAAACAAAAAGACACCCCCCCCCAACCAGACTATTAGAACTTATATGAGAATTCAGCAGTTTCAGGATGCAGATGCAAAGTGAACACACAAAAATCCATATCACTCATACATATCAACAATTATCTGGCTGAAGGACTTATAAGAAATCTTCCATTCACAAAAGCTACCAAATATTAAATAATGAAATAAATTTAACAAAGGATGTGAAAGAACTCTACAATGAAAATTGTAAAACATTAATGAAAGAAACAGAAGGTATAACAATGAAAAAATCAATGGTTCAAGTATTGTAGCAATTAATATTATTCCAAATGGCCACATTATTCCCTGAATTTACAGATTCAGTGCAATGCCCATCAAAATTTCAAGGACATTCCTTACAGAAAAAAAAATCTTGAAATTTATACAGAAATGTAAATGACAGTAAGTGGCCAAAGTTGTTTAAACAATAAAAATAAAGCTATAGGCGTCAAATATCAGATTTCAACACACTGCAGGACAATTATTATTTAAAATGTATGGCACTGTGTGAAAATAGACATGTAACCTAAAGGGACAGACTATACAAGGCAAAAATAGCTGCACATCTACAATCAATTAATACTAGACAAATGTGCTAAAATTTTTCAGGTATTGGGGAAATTGCATCTATGCATGCAGAAGTTTGAAATGAAGCCAGTACATTATAATATATACAAAAATTTACTTTAAATGAATCAAGGATCTAACCTTAAGATCCAAAACCATCAAACTATTAGAGGAAAGCATAGCAAAAATGTTGCAACATTGGCCTAAGCAAAGATTTTTTTTTGTAAAGCATCCCAGAAGCACAGGGAATAAAGAAAAAAATAGAGAAATGGGATTATATCAAGCTTAAGATGCTTCTGCACTCCAAAGGAAAAAAAATGAAGAGAAAAATGACAGAATAGAAAAAAATATTAGCAAACTATGCATCTGATAAATGATTCATATCCAGAACATATAAGGAGCTCAAGAAATCAACAAGACAATATGCATAAGAAACAAAGGATATCCACGGTTATTTTACAAAAGAAATACAAATGAGCAACAGACATATGAAAAAATACTTAGTGTCACTAGCCTTCAGGGAAATGCAAATAAAAACCACAATTAGATATCAACCTACCCCAGTTAGAATGGCTATAATGCCAAAATCAAAATTAAAAAATACTGACAATGTTGTTGAGAAAAGAATACCTTAATATACTATTGGTGGGAAAATGAATAACTGTTATGGAAAACAGTATAGAGATAAATAAAAACTCAAGGTGGATTTACTTTATGATTCAATTGTCTGATGCAGGGGGATATATCCAAAGAAATAAAATCAATGTATAAAAACTGTTTATGGCAGCAAAATGCACAATAGAAATAATATGGAGTGAGATTAGTTGTCCATAAACTGAAGGTTGGATAAGAAAATATTATATAGCCTTTCCTCCTTTCTCTTCACCCTCATCTCTTGCCAGTAGGGTGCTGGCTGTAGCCCTGCACCTTCTGGGCACATTGCCTTCGGACCAACCAGTGCTATGCTTCCTGGCCTGGGTGCTCTTCCATGTGGCTGGTTCCTGGTACTTGGACCTAAAAAGAGCCTGTAAAAACTGTGTAGCTCTGCATGCATTCCTATGGCCTTACTTCTTTTTTTTTTTTTTTTTTTTTTTGACAGGCAGAGTGGACAGTGAGAGAGAGAGAGAGAGAAAGGTCTTCCTTTGCCATTGGTTCACCCTCCAATGGCCGCTGCGGCCAGCACGCTGTGGCTGGCACCCTGACTGGACTAGAACCCGGTGTGCTGGCACTGCAAGGCAGAGGATTAGCCTAGTGAGCTGCGGTGCCGGCCTGGACTTACTTCTAAGGGTACAGTTTATAACTTGCTATGGGATCACAAATACCCTTGGACTAGATGGTAATGGTAACATCTTAAATTTTAAAGTGATTATATAGGTGACATTGATTATTAAAAGTGATCATGTCAATAATATTTTGTGTTAACTACTACTACTAATAATATTTTTAAAAATGGAAATACTCCAACATGGGAAGGAGTCTGTACAGCAGACTGTACAGAGTGGCAAACACCTTAAGTAGCACTCAGTGACCTCAAAATCAGCTCTAAAGGTATTCTGGTCTGGCTAAAAAGGCCCACAAGAGCATTTCAGGCATAGAAAGCCAGGTCCCTTGTGCAAAAAGTGTCCCTACTTGGAGAACCTCCCTGGGTGAGACGCCAGTGGAAACGAATGGCCATTAAAGAAGAATGTAGGTTTCTCTGGAGGGAGGAGAGAACTTCCACTTTGCTTATGGCTTTTCCTGAATATTGATGGAGTTTGTGGGACTCAAAAGGCTTCCATGGCCTAGGCAGTTCATGTCAAGAGCCTCAGGTGATCACTGACATCACACATGAGAGTGTTAATTGTTAAATTAACAAGAGTCACTGTGTACTAACTTCCCATGCAGGACCTCTGTTCTCAAAGAGCTACAGTATTAACATCAATGGTAAAATTTGATCCCTAAGATTTACTTTATTTGCATGTGTTAAGTTCTAGTTATTTCTAAGTGTCAAACTCCATTGCCTGTATTCTTAGGTATTTCTCCAAAGTTTATTAAATGCCTCAAATGTAAAATCTTGGATACATGTCTCTCTCTGAAATTCCTATCTCGTATGTTTAAACATAGGGTCAGATATTTAAAGGCAGCCAAGGAGATTTCTGGGAATAACAAAATTCTGTGGAATTTGGATTCCAAGCTTTTGTATATAGCTTTATTATTTATTTATTTATTTATTTATTTATTTTTGACAGGCAGAGTTATACAGTGAAAGAGAGAGACAGAGAGGAAGGTCTTCCTTCCATTGGTTCACCCCCCCAAATGGCCGCTGTGGCCAGCGAGCAGGGCCAATCCGAAGCCAGGAGCTAGGGTCCCCTCCTAGTCTCCCATGCAGGTGCAGGGCCCAAGCACCTAGGCCATCCTCCACTGCCTTCCTGGGCCACAGCAGAGAGCTGGACTGGAAGAGGAGCAACTGGGACAGAATCCAGTGCCCCAACTGGGATTAGAATCTGATGTACCGGTGCCACAGGCAGAGGATTAGCCTAGTGATCCATGGCGCTGGCCTCTATGTAGCTTTAAAGACACCCTGATGCAGACTCTGTACTGAAAGGTAGCTGCCAAAGTTATTCCAGATAACTAAGGAGGTTCTAACTAAAGCTCCTGTATTGAGAATTGCAGATGACAGGATTCTATACAGTTTGGATTCCAAGCTTTTGTATATAGCTTTAAAGAGGCCCTGAGGCAGACTCTGTACTGAAAAGGGTAGCTACAAAAGTTATTGATTGCAGTATTTGGATTCTAAGCCTTGTGTTTCCTTAAAGCCCCTGACACAGACACACTGCTGGACAGGGGAGCTACAGAAGGTGTTCCAAAGAATCAAGGAGTTTTTGACAAAAACTCCAACATTAGAAATTCCTGAGCAAGCCATTCATAAGAAGACCTCTTCAGATGAGAAACGGCTTAAATTAAAGGGACCTTACCAGGTGCTATTGAGCATGACTACCTCTATGAAATTAGGATTAACTTCTACCTCTTAAGTCTTCACAGGTGAATGTGAAAGACATGCCTAATTATTCCTATTAGCCAATCAGAAACCTTAGTACCTCTTCAAAGCAAAAAGGATATGTAAAGTTTTGCCTTTGTCACATCCAGACTGCTGCACCTTAAGGCAAACATGCTTTACCTGCCTTTCTTGATTATATCTGGGAACTGTTATTGAGGATAAAGCTACCTAATGAGTTCTATATAATTCTCCATACTCAAGCTAAAAGGGTTTATAATCTACATAAGGGTAGCCTATAACTAACCACTATCTGGAAATCTATAAGATATGTTGTTTTCATCTTAAGGGGCACCCCACTTATAATTGGATTTGTTCCAGTTTTGCTTATAGGAATTAACAAACTTAAATGTTTCAGAACGTGACTTCAGGAAGTAACTGACCATGCAGGGGACACAGATGTTGGCAATGACCGAGACTGCTCCATCTCACAAGACAAATTTGCTAGATAGACAGAGACTTCCAGACCCTGGATAGGCAATGCTTGCACTACACCCCTCATAAGCAGGAAGCAGTTACAAAAGAGATGATTCTACATCCTTCAACTTCCCTTAGGATTAAGGGATGGAGTCTCTGAGGGGGGAATGAAGTAGACAGACATACAGATTAAAATTGATTAGGTTTGAGGGGCCGGCGCCATGGCTCACTTGGTTAATCCTCCGCCTGCAGCACCAGCATCCCATATGGGCACCAGGCTCTAGTTCTGGTTGCTCCTCTTCCAGTCCAGCTCTCTGCTGTGGCTCGGGAAGGCAGTAGAGGATGGCCCAAGTGCTTGGGCCCCTGAACCTGCATGGGAGACCAGGAAGAAGCACCTGGCTCCTGGCTTTGAATCGGTGTAGCTCCAATCCTAGCAGCCATTTGGAGGATGAACCAATGGACAGAAGACCTTTCTGTTTCCCTCCCTCACTGTCTAACTCTATCTGTCAAATAAATAAATTTTAAAAATTTATTAGGTTTGAGAGCTGGAACATCACGCCTTCACCATGCCCCTTTGTGACCTCATATCCCTACCTTGCCACACCTGAGTGCCCACTGGCCAATCAGGTTAATGAACCACTCCCCTTTGAAAGTGGATCAAAAGCCTGGGACAGGGTATGTCTGGCCCTTTCATCCTTTCTCTTCACCATAGCCTCTTGCCAGTAGGGGGCTGGCTGTAGGCTGTGCCTTCAGGGCACGTGGCTTTGTGCCACCCATCCCATGCTTCCTGACTTGGATGCTCCTCCATATGGATGGTTCCTGGTACCTGGTATGAACCCAGATCTATCTCCCTCCTATAGATAAAGCCCTCACTTTCCTATGCATCGTTCGTACTGAATCAAAGCTTAAACTGTAAAAAGAATAAAATATTATATATATATATGCATATACATGATGGAATATGACAGGCACAAAACAATGAATTCCAGGCATTTGCATCAAAATGGATGCAACTGGAGATTATTATGCTTCTGTTATTTGTGGACATTAATATAGAAAGAGTATAAAAATTGCATGGATATATTATTTTTATATAAATAGTTCTTTACAGAATTAAGCCATAATCCCATATGGGAATATACCACATTTTCCCATGTTATGATTATTGCAATAAATCTATTTTGTGATATAATTGATTTGTTTTCAAAAAAGTAAACATCAACTTTATTATTATGAGCTGTAGTCATCCCAGTGTACTGTGCAACATTAAAATTTATTAATTCTATGTTTTGACACCTTATCAAACCTTTCTCTACCCTGACACCATAATGCCAAGGCTTCAGTACTTATTATTCCAATTTCAGATATACTTTTACTAAACTTTCACGTAACAGTGATAAAATGTTGTATTCAACTTTCTGTTGTGAAATATTGGCTGATTTCACCTAATAGCCTCCAGTTGGATCCCTTTTTTGGGTGATGGTAGAATTTCATTCTTTTTATTCTTTTTATATTCTGTTGCCTCTATGTACTGAATTTTCTTCACCTATTTATGAATCAATTGACACCTACATTGATTCCACACCTCATTACTGTGAATAAGGCCAGGCATGAGAGCACAAGTTCTCTTTGATGTATTAATTTCACTTAATTCAAACGTATGACTAGATATGGAATAGCTGCATCATTAGTCAGTTTTTTTTTTAATTTTGGGGGGAACATCCACACTGGTCTCCAAAATAGCTGTACTAAAGTTCATTCTCATTAACAATTTATAAGGGCTCCTTTTTCTATACATCCTCATGAGCATTTACTTATGGCCTCAGAATAGTCGCTCCAACTGTTTTAATTTGCATAATTGGTTCCTAAAGGTCTAGAACTCCTAAACAGACCAATAACCAAGAGGGAGTTTAATTCAGTAATAAACAACCTCCTAACAAAGGAAAGCCTAGTACCAGATGGCTTTACTGCTAAACTCTATCAAATTTTTAAAGAGGAATTAACTCCAATTCTCAAACCATTCAAAACATTTGCAAGGGAAGCAATCCTGCCAAACTACATCTATGAGGCCAGCATCACCTAAAGTCCTAAAGCAGAAAAGGATAGAAGAAAGATACTCACAGATGAATATCCCTGATCAACAGATATAAAGACCCAAACAAAATAACAGTTAATTGAATCCAATGACACCTCAGAAAGATCATTCACTGGACAAGTTGAATTTATCTCTGGTTTGCAAGAATGGTTCATCATATAGAAATAAATAAATATGACACACCACACTATTCATATGATTATTTCAATAAATGCTAAAAAATCAGTTGATAAAATACATCATCTGGTGATAGAAGTCTTTATTCTTTAACACAGTCAAGGCAAAATATTACAAACCCACATCAAGCCTTATGTGGAGAAGTATGAAGCATTTCCACTAAGATCCAGAACCAGACATGGATGTCCACTCTCAACATTGGTATTCAACATAGTTTCCAAAGATTTATGCAGAGCCATTAAGTAGGAACAGGAAATTAAAGGGATACCAAATGGACAGGAGAAAGTAAAATTTTCCTTGTTTGCAGATGACATGTTCCTATATATAGTGAAACCAAAGGACTCCACCAAGAGACTATTGCAACTCATAACAGTGTTTGGTAAAGTTGCAAAAAATAAATTCTACACACAAAAATAAATAACATTTGTATACATAGAAAATGTCATGACAGAGAATAAATTTGTAAGATCAGTATCATTCTCAATATTTTCTAAAAATTTAAATCCCTTGGATAAACTTAAACCAGAATGTGAAAAATCTGTATAATGAAAATTACAAAACATTTAAAAAAGAAATAGAAGAAGACGCACAACAAAATAGAAAACTCTTCCATGTCTGTGTATTGGAAGAATTAATACAATCAAAATACCCATATTACCCAAAGCAATTTACAAATTCAGCATAATCCCTATCAAAATATCAGCCATATTATTCTCATGTCTAGAAAAAAATTATGCTAAAATTAATATGAAAACAAGAGATCTATGATAGCTAAAGCACTAGTAAAGAAATAAAACAAAACTGAGGGCATGACAATATTGGATTTCAAGACACACTATACAGGGAAGTTATAATCAAAACAACCTTGTACTGGCACAACAGACATGACAACCTACAGAACAGAATAGAAAGTCCAGAAACTAACCCACACATCTACAACCAACTAATCTTTTACAAATGAGCTAAAATCAATCCCTGGTGAAATGAGAGTCTACAACAACTTATGTTGAAAAATTATATCCACACTTACAGAAGCATGAAACAAGACGCCTACATTTCATCTTATATAACAATCAACTCAAAATGGACTAAACTTCTAAATCTATGTCCTGATATAATCAAATTATAATTCCACTCTCTTCAACTTGTCACTTCACAAATGCCTAAAAATTCAACAATGATTTAGATATGACACCAAACGCAGGTGACAAAAATGAAAATAAGGAAATAGGACTATAAAAAAAACAAACCAAAAAACTACATGCTAAAGGAAAAGATAAAAACATAAAGCAAATAATGGGAGAAAATATTGGCAAAGAGTATGATTAAATAAAGAATACATAAGACATACAGAAATCAAAAGCAAATATAATAAAAACTGATAAATGACCTAAACAGTTTGGACAAATGATCTGACCAGTTGTTCCAGTGAAGATATGCAAACAGCCAACAGGTACTTGAAAAGGGGCTCAGCACGGATTATCAAGACTAAAATGGTTATCATTTAACATATGTAAAAATGGATATTATCAAAAAGTATGAAAAAAGGTAACAAGTATTACACCAGGTGTGGAGAAATGGGAACATATAAATTGGTTGTAGGAATGTAAATTGGTACATCCACCATGAAAAACACTATGGAAATGCCTCTAAAAATGGAACAAATGACAAAACAATCTCATTAATTTATGTGCATCCAAAAGAAATAAAATCACTATTTCAAAGGTACACCTGCACATCCATGTTCATGGAAGCATTATTTACAAGAATAAGATATTGAAATAACCACATTGTCTGTCAACAGATCAAAAGATAGAGCATGATACTCACACAATGGAAACACATTCAACCTTAAAAAATAAATCCTGACGTTTTGTCACAACATGGATCCCAAAGTTAGAATGTGAACATTAGGCTGCTTGACATAACACAGAGTAAAATAAATGCTACTCATTTGTGGAATCTAAGAAAGTCAATCATAAGCACAGAATATAATAAGGTTTGCGAGGGGCTAAGGGTGAAAGAAACTGGAAGATGTTAGATGAATGACACATTTGCAGTTAGGAGATAAATTAACATCGAGATGTATAATAGAGCACAGTAATGATATGAATACAGTATTAGATACAACAGGTTAACATCTGAAATATCTTTTAAAAACTATGTAAGGTGATGGTTAGTTAATTGTTCTAGTCATTTCATAATATAAATGGATAAGGGGACACCAAAAGGTTTTTGATAAAGGGCTTAAAATATAATGTGAATATTCCATAAGCTTTTAAAAGTTCCCCACATGGCAAAACAACAAGTTGCAGGCCTTGCATGTATACAAATTTTGTTTGTCAATTATACTTACATAATCTTTAAAAAATCACCCTCTATCAAAATGAAAAATGAAAAAAAAAAAACTAACTTAGGAATGCAGGCTTATATCTTTGAGGTGAGAAGATAATCACGAAACATAAATAGATTTTAAAACAGATAAATATGTGACCAGCTAAAATTTGTATTTTGAAAGTTCAGAGACAGATGACCGCCTGTCCATGTAATGAGCAGGGCTAAGATGACATCCAAACATCAATGTACAGTGTCCTTCTGCCCCCCCCACAACCTGTACAAAAACCTGAGTCAAATAAAACTGCTTTGTTTTTAATTTTTCTAGTCTAGGACACTGTTATTGTGAGCAGAAAGCGGAGGCAAGATTCTTAGCATGAGCTATGCTGAGGCCCTGCTTCTCACAAAATCAGAAAACAAGGGAATGAAGTCAGTCTTGGAAAAAATAACAGAGCACTCCATGAAGGACAACTCCTCCCCTGCATGAACCCCACACACAGGGTCTGGGTTCTCCCTGGTGTCCATCGCGTGCTCACCGCACAATCTGGGAGGTCGGGGATGCCACCAACACTGGTTCTCAGAAACTGGTCCAGCCGACAACTGGCTGTGAGGAGACAGGACTCCAGGAGTCCCAGCTGCCAGCCCAGCCCCGACACCGCAGACCAGAGTGGGCCGAGGGAAGGGCCGTGCCAGCAGGGAGATGCGGCCCACAGATTCCCAGAGAGGACCCTGGGGAGGCCCGCCTCAGACCAGCCTTCTCCACAACTTTCCCCAACTCCTCCTTCCCCACATCTGCATGCCGGGACTCTCACACTCACCATGACAGCTTCCGAGGGGAGCGCTGTCCTGACGCTGAGTTACACCAGAATTCACTAAACACCAGAGGCCCTGCCTTGGACCTCTCTCTGCTGTGACGCTGGAAGACTATTATGGAGTCAAGATCTCGCGTGATTACGTAGCATTCACGCCCCACACCTGATTGGACAGTGTGGATATCCTTGAGCGTGCACAACGTTACCAAAGTCGCATCAATCAGCATCCTCCACAGTGCTGACAAACAACTTCAGATGTTGCAGGAAGGAATAATAAGAGGTGAGCCCTGTGTTCCGTTCTGAAATTGTGTCCTGCCACGGGGGTTTTCACCTCCCTGGTACACCACCTGCTGGGCCCACTCCTGCCTCCAGGGTCTTTCCTGGGAGGAACCTACCTGGGCTCACAATAACCTGCTTCAGATCAGTAACAATTTAAAGGCTGTTTATTAGCTCCTGAGTACTTTTCAGTTGTTCTGTTTTTCATATTGCTTTAAAGAACATTTAGAGACAGATAATTTAATCTGTCTGTTGGTTTCCATTTCTCTTGCAGATTTTTTCTAGTCTGCCTATTGTCCTTTAGTATTATTTTTATTTGTTTCATACTAATTCTTAGTAATCACTGGATTTTATGATCTTTCTAGTAATCTCATCAGTTATTTTTTTAAGATTTTCATCAATTATCTGTATATAAGCATAATCCAAAATATTCACGTTGCATTACATAGGAATTGATCTCTACAACTTATGCTTGATTTTTGCTGCTTACTTCCCTGACCACTCTTGCAGCAGAAAGTTGGAGAGAGAAAGTGCAGGCATTGTCTAAGTTTACTTCCAGGGAAAATACTTTCAATGATCCTGTATTAGCTGTGTAGTTTTTTATAGGTTCCTTTTGCTCTTGATCATATAAGGAGATCACTGACTTTTCTCTTGTTCTCCTAGCAGTTTTATTTTGTACTAGATGCTGAACTTTATCCAATGCTTTTCAACACGTAATCTACATGCTTGTGTGATTTCCCTTTACTGTTTGCTTCCTGGATGCCTGGTCTGGAAATCGTAACCACTATTGCATTTTTCATTACTTCTTGCTTGCTATGGATATGTTATGTTTTTATGAAGTGAGTTCATTTATTATATTGATATGTTGCTTAAGATACTTGTAGCTGTGTTTATTGAAGGGGTACTTTAAAAAAAGTAAGTTCTGGTCCATTTGCATCATCTTTAATGTAATGTTGATTTTCCAAAAGAAATTTTTAAATTTTTTTTCTCTGCTTATTTCCACTTTGAGTATGTATGGGAAATGTAGATTTGCATCTTCCTCTTTGAAATTCTGGGGTATTCTTTAAATCTGTATCTGAAATTTAGATTTGTGAGACTTTTTTCATTATTGGTTTGTTGGAATTTTTAAAATGTGATTCAACTTACTTGGTTTATATGAGTTTTTCTAATTTGTATTTTGTTTTGGAAACTGATTTTCAAAATACAATGAATTTTGAACTCTGTAGTCACATTTTTACCTCTAAGGTTTTCACAGCTTTCTCCTTATATCTTAGGAAATGCTTATTATCTCTAGAAAATAATTATCTTGTTTAACATATGAAGACATTTGTTTGTGTTATTGTTCCATTTGTTTCCTTAAATGCTTTTTCTAATGGTTTGCTAACATTGCTAACATTTTTCTTAAAAAAATTATATCCTTGTTTATTTGTAGTACTTTATATGGTATTTCATAGATGTCTGTCGTTATCTTTTTCTCTTGCTTTTATTAAATATTCTTTCAATATTTTTGATTCTTGACAAAGAAGATGTAATCTTCGATTTTCAGTGTTTTAACATCATAATTTAAAGCTGTACATTATCTCCAGGCATTGATTTATCTGCATTCTCTTATTCCCTCTTGTGTTTCCAAACCCTGTATATTCAGGCCCTGTCTGTCTCCCAGTGCTTTGACCCCCATGGGACTGCAGCCATCACAGGCTAAATGTGTCTCAATGTCTGCAACCCATATGTTCTGATTGGTAACAGATTCATTGCACTCCTTTTCTTTACTCTTGTGTGCCTAGTAATCTCAGCACATCAACTACTATTTCCATGTCTGGAAAAGAGCTGAGCCCTCAAAACCTATCACATCCTCATAGAGCCATGTTTCTCCTGATTTCATTTAGTGAAGCAACTAAAATTTCCCAGACATCTTAGGTAGACATTCTGTTATTTACTATTGACAATATCTGAATCATCTGATCTGTTCTGATCATCAGTTTTTATTTTTTTCTTTATGAGGATGTTAGTTTATTGCCAAATTGTATTGATGCTAATGAGATTCATATACCTGATTTTTCTATTTACTGGAGTGTCCTGAATGGCAGAACTCCACCCTCACAGAGCATATATGAAGATGGTTTTACAAATTATATATGTAAAAACAGTTAAGTTTTTAAAGTGCTCTGGAGAAAAAATAAAATAATGGATAGGTCCTAATGCAGGGGGCAAAGATTATTTTAGCTGTAACACATTGAAAAACTCAACTATGGGCAATTATTTGAGCTTAAAACGTAATGACAGGGTCCAGTGATATGACCTAACAGGTGCGGCCACTGCAGGCAGTGCCAGCATCCCATATGGGCATCAGTTCAAGTCCCAGCTATTCCACTTCTGATCCAGCTCTCTGCTATGGCCTGAAAAATCAGTCGAGATGGCCCAAGTCTTTGGGCCCCTTCACCTACATGGGAGACTTGGAAGAAGCTCCTGGTACCTGGCTTTGATCTGTGCAGCAATGGCCATTGTGGCCATCTGGGGAGTGAACCAGCAGATGGAAGACCTCTTTCTCTATTTCTGCCTCTCCTTCTCTCTTTGTGTAACCCTGACTTTCAAATCAATAAATATTTTAAAAAACATAATGATAGAGAGTAACTTTCAGTAAGGAAGCTAGGAAGATTGCCTTTAAGTTGAAGCAAAAACATATTTAATGATCTTTATGAGGGAAAGAAAAATATGGAAGTATTTACCTGGAAGATGAAGAAAGAAGTGAATTATGGTGATTATAGTCAATGCAAAGTAATTTATTCTCCAAAATTACTGAGAAAATAGATTGAAAATGTTCTACCTCTGAAAAATGTGCAAGTTTATATGTATGATAATTCTCTTTATTAAGCCATTACACAATACATACATATTTCAAAACAATATGTATAATGATACTGCAAAGAAGTTCACATAAGGTGGGATTTGTCGCTCCCCCTCTTCGTGGAGGAATGACACTAAACCCTGCCTAGGCTTCATATTGAAGTCACAGCACAATTATGTCGCTCCCCGTCTTCGTGGAGGAACGACACAGGACCCTGCGCTGTTCTTTCGTCTGCTCAGCCTTTCCCGGGTTTGCTGCTGGTTCTTCCCGGGTTGGCTGCCATCCCTTCCACCTCCGTGGAAGGGCGGTTCCCCCTGCCACTTTCCCCACTTCCACGGGGGAGCGGCACACCGCTGGCCGGCTCTCTTGGGGGCTGCACAGGTGTTCCTTCAGATAGATGTTGCCCAGTGCATGTTGTCTCTCTCCTCCTTTATAGTCCTCTTCCACCAATCCCAACTCTGCTACCCACACGCTGAGTACGCTGCTCTCCTGCAATCAGGAGCAGGATCAGCTCCTGCAGGTTATTGGTCGAACTGGAGGCAGCTGCGTAGAAGCTGTTTCCTCCTCTCCCAGTGCCATATTGTGGGAGAGCAGATGCATAGAATAAGTCAATTCCAGTAACAGTCTAGTCCGAGTTGCTCCCCACAGATCCCCCTTTCTTTTTATTTTTGGCGTTGATACGCGCCTGTCTTCGGTGCCCCATGGCACACACTCTGCTCTGCTTGCTAGAGTTGCCCACAGGTGCTTACAAGCCATACCAATCAGGCAAACCGAATCCAGGTCCTCTTCACCATGTTGTGAGGAGGTTTTTAGGCGCTGATGCGTGCCTGAGTTCAGTGCCCTGCAGCGCATGCTCTGCTCTGCTAGAACTGCCTGCAGGTGCTTACAAGCCCTATCAATCAGGCAAACCGAATCCAAGCCCTCTCATTGCCGTCTTGTGGGGAGACTTATTGGTGTTGATAACGTGCCTGTCTTCAGTGACCTGCAGCGGTTAAGCTGCTAGCCACCAGCAGGTGCTTATCGTCTTACTAATCAGGCAGACCGAATCCAAGCTCTCTCATTGCCATGTTGTGGGGAGGCCTTATTTTTCTCTATTTCTCTACCTCCGGGCATTCCTATCTCTCCTATTTTACTTCTATCTGGCAGCATTCCTATTTCTCTCATTTTACTTCTAAACTTGTTTCTCTTATCCGTGCGGCTTCCCGGCACCCACCCCAAGTCTGCTTCTCGGCGCCTCACCCGCGGCTGCTTCCAGGCTCTGCGCAGCTTCCCGGTGCCCACCCTAAGGCAGCTTCCCGGCTCTGCGCGGCTTACCGGCTTCTATTCACGTGATCCGCGGTCTCCACGCCCTTCGCGCCCGCACCACAGCCTTCGCGCCAGCCCCGCGTTCCCTATCTATTCACGCCCCGTGCTCTCTCTGCACGTGGCGGCTTCTGCGAATCACACAGCCCAGCTCACGTTTCTGCCACCGGCATTCAATCCAAGTACCCCGGGCTAACCTGACGAATTCAACCCAGCTCACGTCTGTGCCCTTCGGCTTGGCTTCCCGTCCTTTGCTCCCTGGGCTAATCTGATGGATTCCAACCTGGTGGCCCACATCTCTGCCTCTGGTTCCAGATTTTTGCCTTTTGCTCCCCGGGCTGACTTGAAGAATCCCAAGATAGCTTACATCTCCACTTCAGCCTGCACTCGCGGCTTCATCCTCCCTAACATATTTTTCTTTACCTGGTATGTTTCCTAACTTTTCTTACAACAATATTCCCCTCTCACTTCTCCTGGCTTCTCCCCACAGTCCGTATCCGAGTCTATGCCTAGGCTTTCGATAGCTTCTTCCGGCACCTTTTCCGTCTGGCTTTCCCCTAGGCTCTTTGCAAGTCTCTCTCTCCAGTATTTTCCCACTTCTTCCTGTTTCTTCCCTCCTAGGTTTTCTATCCGAGTCATGGCACCATTATGTCGCTCCCCCTCTTCGTGGAGGAACAACACTAAACCCTGCCTAGGTTTCCTATCCGAGTCACAGCACCATTATGTCGCTCCCCATCTTCATGGAGGAACGACACTAAACCCTGCCTAGGCTTCATATCCGAGTCACGGCACCATTATGTCGCTCCCCCTCTTCATGGAGGAATGACACTAAACCCTGCCTAGGCTTCATATCCGAGTCACGGCACCATTATGTCGCTCCCCGTCTTCATGGAGGAACGACACAGGACCCTGCGCTGTTTTTTCGTCTGCTCGGCCCTTCCCGGGTTTGCTGCTGGTTCTTCCCGGGTTGGCTACCGTCCCTTCCACCTCTGTGGAAGGGCGGTTCCCCCTGCCATTTTCCCCACTTCCACGGGGGAGCGGCACACCGCCGGCCGGCTCTCTTGGGGGCTGCACAGGTGTTCCTTCAGATAGATGTTGCCCAGTGCATGTTGTCTCTCTCCTCCTTTATAGTCCTCTTCCACCAATCCCAACTCTGCTACCCACACGCCGAGTATGCTGCTCTCCTCCAATCAGGAGCAGGTCCTGCTGTTTATTGGTTGAACTGGAGGCAGCTGTGTAGAAGCTGTTTCCTCCTCTCCCAGCGCCATATTGTGGGAGAGCAGATACATAGAATAAGTCTTAATTCCAGTAACAGTCTAGTCCGAGTTGCTCCCCACAGGATTAAATGATTTATATTAAGAAAAACTTAAAATAGATTTATAGATATGTATAATACAAATTTTCAATGTGTTTTTAAAGATCCTTTATGTGGATTTCAAATTTTCTTGCACAAAAATAAACTTGTCTTTGAATTTCATTCACCTCAAATATTTTGAAATACTCATTGTATGTAATACGTGACTATATACTGTATATGTTTTAGCTTTTATTTATTTTTTCAAGTGAATAAATAAAAAATGAGAAGTTACTGATGAATTTCAAGCATAGAGATCATTTTTATGTCTCTGGTGTTTTAAGAGACAACATATCCTGTAGACACTGGACAGTAAAAGGATAAGAGTAATTAGTAAGACCACATTAGGCCAGCGCCACGGCTCACTAGGCTAATCCTCTGCCTTGCGGCACTGGCACACTGGGTTCTAGTCCCAGTCGGGGCACCGGATTCTGTCCCGGTTGCCCCTCTTCCAGGCCAGCTCTCTGCTGTGGCCAGGCAGTGCAGTGGAGGATGGCCCAAGTGCTTGGGCCCTGCACCCCATGGGAGATCAGGAGAACCACCTGGCTCCTGCCATCGGATCAGTGTGGTGCTCCAGCTGCAGCGCGCTGACCACGGCAGCCATTGGAGGGTTAACCAATGGCAAAAGGAAGACCTTTCTCTCTGTCTCTCTCTCTCTCACTGTCCACTCTGCCTGTCAAAAAAAAAAAAAGATATAGGGTTTCAATGATAAAATAAATGGCATTCAAATATTATACTGCTTTACATATGAGAATTTTATAATACCATGTTTTTGACTTTTTTCCTCTTCACCTTTATCTTATTTTCTTGTATACCTAACTTTATTTCATAAACCACATGCTACACCATATTTTACATACTAAATTATGCTTTTTACAGAACAGCACGATTTAATTTAAAGAACACATTGTTTGAATGTAATTTCATGATTGCTACCAAAGTTATGGTATATAAAGTTTATATAACTAACATCATGATCCATTTTAATAAGATTATTTATTTATTTGAAATGCAGAGTTACAGAGAGGCAGAGGCAGAGGGAGAGAGAAAGAGAGAGAGAGAGAGAGAGAGAGAGAGAGAGAGAGGTTTCATCTGCTGGTTCACTCACCAGATGGCTTCAATGGCTGGAGCTGTGCCAAACTGAAGCCAGGAGCCAAGAGCTTTTTCTGAGTCACCCATGTGGGCGCAGGGGCACAAAGACTTGGGCAATCTTCTACTGCTTTGCCATGACATAGCAGAGAGCTGGATCTGAAGTGGAGCAGCCGGGACACAAACCAGCACCCATATGGGATGCCAGCACTGCAGGCAATGGCTTTACCCACTAAGCCACAGTGCCAGCCCCACCATAATCCATTTCTTCTACTCACAAATTCCTTTCATGCCCATTTGCAGTTCATCCCATTCCCAACTTCAACACTAGGAAACTACAAATATGCTTTCTGCATTTATAGAATATATTTTTTTAAGAAAGACATGTAGATTCTGTGTCTAGCTTCTTTCACCTAGCATAATGTTCTGAAAATCCATTTATGTTGTACATTTTGTTTGAGTAATAATTTCACTGAGCAGATGCACCATAGTTTATCTATTTGCTCATTGAAAACATTTAGGTTTTTCAGTTTTATTTGAAAGTTAATAAAGCTGTTATGTATATTCAGATTCAGATTCTTTGTGTGAATGTTAAGTTTTCATTCCCCTAAGATAAAGAGCTGGGAATGCAACTTTTAAATTATACTCATATGGTAATGTGTGTTTATAAAACACAGCCATGATTTTTTTTTTTACAGGCAGAGTGGACACACACAGAGAGAGAGAGAGAGAGAGAGAGAGACAGAGAGAAGGGTCTTCCTTTTGCCATTGGTTCACCCTCCAATGGCCGTCGCGGCCAGTGCGCTGCAGCCAGCGAACCACGCTGATCGGATGGCAGGATACAGGTGCTTATCCTGGTCTCCCATGAGGGTGCAGGGCCCAAGCACTTGGGCCATCCTCCACTGCACTCCCTGGCCACAGCAGAGACCTGGCCTGGAAGAGGGACAACCAGGACAGAATCTGGCACTCCGACCAGGACTAGAACCCCGTGTGCCAGCACCACAAGGTGGAGGATTAGCCTAGTGAGCCACGGATGATTTTTTCAAGAGCTGATATTCCAGCTTACATTCTAACCTGAAATTTGAGAGAGGTCTTGTCACTCCAAATCCTTGCTACCACTTTATACCATTAGCATAAACTTTAGTCAGTACAATAGATTGTGGCAGTATCTCATTCTGTCCTTAATTTGTATTTCCACAAAGGCTAATGAACTTGTTTATTTTTCATGTACTTACTTCCTATATGTATATACCTACCCCTTTATGAAATGTATGTCTTTATCATGTCTTTATCCATTTCTTTTTTTTTTTTTTTTGACAGGCAGAGTGGACAGTGAGAGAGAGAGACAGAGAGAAAGGTCTTCCTTTTTGCCGTTGGTTCACCCTCCAATGGCCACCGTGGCCGGCGCGCTGCGGCCGGCGCACCGCGCTGATCCGATGGCAGGAGCCAGGAGCCAGGTGCTTTTCCTGGTCTCCCATGGGGTGCAGGGCCCAAGCACCTGGGCCATCCTCCACTGCACTCCCTGGCCACAGCAGAGGGCTGGCCTGGAAGAGGGGCAACCGGGACAGAATCCGGCGCCCCGACCGGGACTAGAACCCAGTGTGCCGGCGCTGCTAGGTGGAGGATTAGCCTAGTGAGCCACGGTGCCGGCCGTCTTTATCCATTTCTAATTGGACTTCCTATTTTCCTACAAATGAGTTGAGTATGTATATATACTCATATATATATAAGGTGTATATAGTGTGTATATGTATATCTAGTATCTATATACACACACATACGTACTAGATACCTGTACTTTTTGAGACATGTGATTTGCAAATGTTTTCACCCAGTTAGTAGGTAGTATTTCTTTTTTGTAACACTGTAAATGCATACTGAAACATTCAGCTATTGTTTTTGTACACAATTTTTCTTACCTCAGTCAGCCGTTTTTATATGTACAAATTTTGAATCTCTGTCATTTTGTAGATATATAATTATATATTCCTTGTCAATTGGTCTTTTTATCATTATGAAATGTTATTTTTTATCCCTAGCAATATGCTATGTCCTGAAATCTATGTTGCTTCTTATCAATATAGTCAGTCTAGCTTACTAAGATTAGTGTTTGCAAGGTATTCTTTTTTTTTTTAATTTGTCTGTGTACTGATATTTAATTTAATTTTCATTTATTTTAGAAATTTAACTTCTTTAGCATATAGTTGGAGTGGCTTTTCTTCTTCTGTATGAAAACTGAGTTAACTGGAATGTTTACAGCCTTTATAGTTAACGTAATCACCAGTAAGACTTTCAGTGTTTGATTGTACTGTATATTTGTTGTTTTTGTTCTTGCTTACTAAATTTTCTTTCTTGATTCAGGTAATTGAGTTTATTTATTCACTGAGGATATGTTTGTCTAGCTATTTGCTTATGTCCTTTAGCCCTTTATTCTTTTTAAAATATGATTTTCTATGCATTAATATAACCACATTTACCTTATCTCAGTCTATTTGTTAAGCAGTTTTATTTATTTATGGGCATGCAGGGATGGAGATGAGGGTGAGAGCTAGAGTGAGAGCAAGAAAATCAGAAAGAGTGTGTGTGTGAGGGAGAGAGAGGGAGAGAGAGAGAGAGATATCTCCCATCAGCAGGCTTCTCTCTCAAATACCAAAAATGCTCATGATTTGGCTAATTCCAAAGTGGTAACTGGACTGAAATCCAGATCTCCCATATTGGTGGCAACGACCCATCAATTTGAGTCATCAGTTGTTGCTGCCCAAATGTGTACACCAGGTGGAAACTGGAATCAGAAACGAAAGTAGGATTCAAACCATTATGTTAAAGGGAGGGAGAGAGAGAGAGAAAGAAGGAAAGGGGAATGGAGGAGAAGGGAGGGGATGGGAGGGGAGGGGAGGGAAGGGGAGGGGAGGGAAAGGAGGGGAGAGAAGGGCAGGAGAGGGGAGTGGAGCAGAGGGAGAGGAGGGAAGGGAAGGGAAGGGGAGAGGAGGGGAGGGATACAAGGAGACAGACATTCTATAGGCTAGGTCACTCCACAGATGCTGGATGATGACAATACCCAGAGCTGGTCCAGGCCAGAAGATGGCAAATCAATCCAAGCCACCTCTATGGGTGACAGAGATTCAACTATTTGAGCCATCACCTGCTGCCTCCCAGAGTTTGCACCAGCAGGAAACTGCAATCAAGAGTGGAGCTGGGACTCCAATCCAGGCCCTCCCATAAGGGATGCAGCTGTCTCAAGTGGTATCTTAATCTCTGTGACAAAGGCCTGCCCCATATGTATTTTATTAATTCCAAAACTCATTGTTACTATTGTTACATTAAATGGATAAATGTGTATTGAAAGAATTTTAAAAATAAGAGAAACACATTTTATATTTACCTATGTATTTACCATTTCTGGGCTCTTTATTTCTTTTTTGTGGATCTGGATTTCCATTTGGCACAAATTTCCTTCAATTTACAATAAATATTTGTACAATAAAATTTTGTTCAAATTATTGTGTAATTTGTAGCAGATAATTTTTTTCATATTTGTATACCTGAAAAAGCATTTCATCATATATATGAAAGAAACATATATATGTGTGTGTGTACACAAATATATTTATCTATAAAATGCATATATATGTTGCATACATATGTTTATACTTTTAAATTAAATATAGATGTTATGGTGAGAATTCAGTCTCATTGTTGGAACTTGGAAACCTCCCAGTTTGGGGAATGGTTTTATCTTGGGCTTCCTAGTTTCACCTGACTCACACACACCTTAATATCCACTAATGCAGAGACCCTTATGCAGATTTATGTAGACCTTTCTCTGGGTAGCTTCCTTCTTCCTGATCCATGTTTCCCAAATCACACCTGCTTCAGCCTCTGACAACACAAGGTCTACTCAGCCCAGAAGAGCCACCTGTTTCCATCCTCCTGAACTACCTTCTTCTAACAGAAATGGGTCCTCTTTTATAGGGGTCTCTTGTTTTCTTGCTCAAGGATTATGGCCCAACATTGCTGTTGCCCAATACCTGTATGCACTGGTCTCATTTTTCTGTGCTCTTACTGTTTATGGTGGGAAGAAAAATCTGGTACCAGTTACTTCAACAAGGCTCAAAATGAAAAAAGGCAGGCCGGCACCATGGCTCACTTGGCTAATCCTCCGCCTGTGGTGCTGGCACCCCAAGTTCTAGTCACAGTTGGGGCTCCAGGTACTAGTCCCAATTGCTCCTCTTCCAGTCCAGCTCTCTGCTGCAGTCCGGGAGAGCAGTGGAGCATGGCCCAAGTACTTGGGTCCCTGCACCTGCATGGGAGACCGGGAGGAAGTACCTGCTCCTGGCTTCGAATAGGTGCAGTACCAGCCATTGCAGCCATTAGGGAAGTGAACCAACGGAAGGAAGACCTTTCTGTCTTTCTCTCACTGTCTATAACTCTCTGTCTCTCTTTCTTACTCTGCCTGTAAAAAATTTTAAAAAAGAAAAAAAGCTAATATTTTTTATTATTTCATTGCAGTTAGTGCTCTTGCAATCTTTCTTGGGTATAGATTGGTGAATTTAGAAATTAAATATATTTAATAATTATAACTTTCTCATTGGTGGTAAACTCTGTCTCTCTTCAGTACAAACAATAAAAAGAGTCAAAATCATTATCAATCCTTTTCTGGTTTAATTATTTATTTATGACTACATTTTTTCAGAAGAATATTTATGGCATGTCATTAAATTAACTGAATAACAACTGAATGGAAAATTTTCACAAATCTTTGGAGAAGAGAATAAATTTCTGTTGTTTTTCAACATAAATGATAACTTTGTTTTCACATAGCACTCCTGTTTTACACATTTATTAGAAAATACTTGGGTGTTCTTTGCCCCTCAGCAGGTTAACGTGCTTCTTGGTATGTTCACATCCCATATTGGATTACCTGGGATCTGCTGCCCAGATAGATTTTGGATTGTGCTGCTCAAATAGATTTTGACGTGCTGTCCATATTGATACTGGATTGCCTTGGATCTGCTGCCCATATAGATATTGGATTGCCTGGGATCTGCTGCCCACATAGATTCCTGCTGATGCACCTTAGAGGCAGAGATTATGGTCCAAGTGCTTGGGTCCCTTTCACCCACCAGGAAGATCTTAATGGAGTTCCTCACTTTTGGCTTATATTTGAGACAGCCTTGGTTATTGTAAACATTTGGGGAATGAACCAGCAGATGGGGGTTTATCTCTATCTTGCTCTCTCTCTCCTTTTCAAATACAAAATAATAATAATAAAAGACTTTATAAAGATTTTAAAAATCCCTACTTTTAGAATTCATTGTTGAAAATGACCAATATGAGAAGGTAAGTGTTATTTTAATTCCTTTGAAGGTAATGATTATTTGAGGTTATTCTAGTATACATATAGAATTTTTCCCCATTCTTAAATTAGAGTGTGTTTCTAATATATGTCTTCATGTATTCTACTCATTAAATTGACTTAGAATATAGTGAACTCTTCCAAATTACAATATCACTTTATAAGATCTATACATATGTACCATATCACATTTCAATATTTGGGGATAATTACTGCATTAACTCATGCTGCTAAGTGTATTTGGATGCAGTCCACTTTTCTTAATAGATCTAGGCATTTATACTTCTAACAAATATATATCTGATAAAAATGGTTAAGCTTTGGCGAACTCAAAAGGCTTCCATAGCCTAGGCAACTCATGACAAGAGCCTAGGGTGATTACTGATGCCATAAACAAGAGTGTCAATTGGTTAAGTCAACAACAGGAGTCACTGTGCACTTATTCCTCATGTAGGATCTCTGTCCTTAATGTGCTGAACATTGTGATTTAATGCTATAACTAGTACTCAAACAGTATTTTTCACTTTGTGTTTCTGTGTGGGTGCAAACTGTTGAAATCTTTATTTAATATATACTAAATTGATCTTCTGTATGTAAAGATAATTGAAAATGAATCTTAATGTGAATGGAATGGAAGAGGGAGCAGGAGTTGGGAGGGTTGTGTGTGGGAGGGAAGTTATGGGGGGAAAAAGCCACTGTAATCCATAAGCTGTACTTTGGAAATTTATATTTGTTAAATAAAAGTTAAAAAAAAAAAAACTAGTGATGTAGCCACAAAAACAATGATTAAGTTTGTACAAATATTCATCTTAATGCAAGCTATATATGTGTGTTCATGTAAAACCAAGAACAGAGACATCATGGGAGCAGGTGCTATCCAAATTATTCAATTGACAAACTTGTCAAAACATAATTAAGCAATAATACTGTGGCATATTTTTTAATATCATATTTTGGATAGGGTTGGTGCTTCATTTAATTTGCAATTCGGTCTTTTCTGACAAATTGAATGAGTTCAATTTGGCAGTAGATGAACAAAATTGCTTTGAACAGAATTACCAAAATCATATGAACCATAAAATTAATTTTAGTTTAGCAGAGTTTGATACCAAGATATCAGACATTTATAATGACATTTTTAATATCTGAAAATATTAATTTACATTTAAAGCATTTATTTATTTATTTTTGACAGGCAGAGTGGACAGTGAGAGAGAGACAGAGAGAAAGGCCTTCCTTTTCCATTGGTTCACCCCCCAGTGGCCACTGCTGCCAGCATGCTGTGGCCAGCGCACTGCACTGATCCAAAGCCAGAAGCCAGGTGCTTCTCCTGGACTCCCATGTGGGTGAAGGGCCCAAGCACTTGGGCCATCCTCCACTGCACTCCCAGGCCACAGCAGAGAGCTGGCCTGGAAGAGGGACAACTGGGACAGAATCTGGTGTTCTGACCAGGACTAGAACCCAGTGTGCCAGCACCGCAGGCAGAAGATTAGCCTATTGAGCCACAGCACTGGCCATTAAAGCATTTTATTTTATTTTATGTATTTTTTTTGACAGGCAGAGTGGACAGTGAGAGAGAGAGAGACAGAGAGAAAGGTCTTCCCTTGCTGTTGGTTCACCCTCCAATGGCCGCCGCGGTCGACACACTACAGCCGGCACACTGTGCTGATCTGAATACAGGAGCCAGGTGCTTATCCTGGTCTCCCATGTGGGTGCAGGGCCCAAGCACTTGGGCCATCTTCCACTGCACTCCCGGGCCATAGCAGAGAGCTGGCCTGGAAGAGGGGCAACCAGGACAGAATCTAGCACCCTGACCAGGACTAGAACCCAGTGTGCTGGTGCTGCAAGGTGGAGGATTAGCCTATTGAGCCGTGGCGCCGGCCCATTAAAGCATTTTAGATAAATAATAGATTGAATTTATTTGAAAGTCAGAGTAAGAAAGAGAGAGAGAAAGAGATAGGGAGAGAGAAAGAGGTCCTCTATCCATTGGTGTATGCCCAAATGGACTCAGTGGCCTGATCTAAGCCAGGCCAATGCAAAATGCATGGAGCTTCATCCAGGTCTCCCATATGATTGGCAGGGACCCAAGCACATAGGTCATATCCCATTGTTTCCACAGCCACATTTTCAGGAAGCTGGATCAGAAGTGGAGCCGGTGGCCTCAAACTGGCAGTCATGGGATGTCAACATCAGGTGCCTTGGCTTTATCTGCTGAACCACAGCACTGGCCCCAAACTGCAAGTAATGTTTTTGAAAATTAAACTCTGGAAATTATTAAGAATCTATTCATACTGTCTATTATTCTCTTTCACTCTGCCTTTCAAATAAATAAATAAAATTTATTCATCACAATGAGATGAGCTATCACTTGCAAATTCCAGCTGCTCCACTTTCATTCCAGCTCCCTTTTAAGGTACCTTGAAAAGCAGTGGAAGATTATTCAAGTACTTGGGCGACTGCCACCCTGTGGGTGACTCATATTATCCAGTTCCTGACTCCTGAATTCCACCTAAAAAACACCAGTGTTACAGCCATTTGAGAGTGAACCAATGGTTGGAAGATCAATTCCCCCCCCTCATTCCCTCTCCATCTTTGCCATACTACTTTTCAATAAATAGTGATTCATGTTAAAAAGAATATGTTATTTGTGATGGCATTGTGGTCCAGCTAGTTAATCTACTACTTGCCATGCAAGCATCCCATATCAGAGTGCCAGTTTGAGTGCTGGTTGCTCCACTTCTGATCAGGTTTCTTGCTAATTCATCTGGGAACATGAAGATGACCCAAGTATTTGAGCCCATGCCACATGTGTGTGGGAAACCAAGCTTGAGTTTTTGCCTCCTGGCTTCAGGGTTTGGCCTGGCTATTGCATCCATTTCAATTGTGAATCATTGGATGGAAGATATCTTTCCTCTCTCTTTCTCTCTTTCTCTCTCTCTCCCTCCTCTCTCTCTCCTCTCTCATTATAATTTTTAAATTATGTTAAAAATTAATATCAATTTTTGTAAAAATCATGACTCTATTGAAAACTATCCACGATCTAATTATGGGTGCTGTCACTGTGGTGTAGTGGGTAAAGCTGCAGCCTGCAATTGCAGCATCCCATGTGGGCACCAGTTTGAGTCCTGGCTGCTCTGCTTCCAATCCAGCTCTCTGCTATGGCCTGGGAAAGCAGTAGAAGATGTCCCGAGTCTTTGGACACCTGGACCCATGCGAGAGACCTGGAAGATCTTGGCTCCTGGTTTTTGATTGGCAGAGCTTCAGCTGTTGTGGCCAATTGGGGAGTGAAGGTGGTGGAAGGCCTCTTTCTTTCTCTCTGCCTCTCTTTCTCTCTTTGTGTAACTCTGACTTTCAAATAAATAAGTAAATCTTTAAAAATGATCTAATTATGAATATCTATGACTACTAAATTATTTGTATTTATTATTTACTTCTAAGTAAACATAATGCACTCTTAATGACTAACATGCGTCCAGACCTGTGGCTTAATAGGTAAAACTGCGGCCTGCAGTGCTAGCATCCCATATGGGCACTGGTTCAAATCCTGGCTGATCCACCTCTGATCCAGCTCTCTGTTGTGTCCTTGAAATCAGTAGAATATGGCCCAAATCCTTGGGCCCCTACATACAAGTTGAAACATGGAAGTGGCTCGTGGATTCTAGCTTTGAATTTGTGCAGTTCTGGGCATTGTGGCCATCTGGAGAGTGAACCAGCAGATGGAAGACTCTCTCTCTCTCTCTCTCTCTCTCTCTCTCTCTCTCTCTCTCTCTCTCTTTCTTTCTCTCCCCCTCTCTGTAACTCTACCTTTCAAATAAATAAATATCTTTTTTAAAAAGACTAACATATCTGTTGTTGTATATAATATATGATCCAATAATCCCATAATATATGCATACTACCTATAAGTAAAGGTGCCATAACCAATAAATAAGAAGTTCTAATTGTTCAGCATTATGCACAGCTGTAAATTCCAGTAGCATAGCAGTAGCTTTAATAAAGCTTTAACAGGCCAGTGCTGTGGCTCACTAGGCTAATCCTCTGCCTGTGGTGCCAGCACTCTGGGTTCTAGTCCCAGTTGGGACACCAGATTCTGTCCCCTCTTCCAGTCCAGCTCTCTGCTGTCACCTGGGAAGGCACTGGAGGATGGCCCATGTGCTTGGGCCCTACACCTGTATGGGAGACCAGGAGGAGGCTCCTGGCTCCTGGCTTCAGATCAGCAAAGCGCACCAGCAATAGCAGCCATTTGGGGGATGAACCAACAGATGGAAGACCTTTCTCTCTTACTAACTCTGCCTGTCCAAAAAAAAAAAAAAAAAGAAAGAAAGAAAGAAAAAAAGAAAAAATTTGCAAAATGGTGGAGAAACATTCATACAGTAAACAAAAATACACTTATTTCTAAAGGTGTAGGTTTTGAATATTTAGAACAGGAAAGCTAAGTATCCCATTGCCAGATTAAGGCATATTGTGGACAGAATTGAGCTCATTTTCCATCCCAATACAACAAAGGATTTGGGGTTATAAGGAAAAAGAAGTTCACACATGCAGAAATTTTAAGAAAAACAATGATAAAAGGTGAATTAGTGTCATCTAAAATACATAAGAAATGACAGTATTCCACCAATCTCTGAATATTTTAACTATAATTTTAACTATAACTTTTCTTTACACTTATATAGCACAGTAGTTATTCCATTTTCCATAAAAGTGAAAAGGAAATATCTAAAAAATAAAGAAATTGATGAAATAACTTTATAAAATATATTAATGTTATTTGCACACACAGAGACACAGAAAATAAGCACGTTTAAATCTTATAAAGGTCATGATAGTAAAGAATCTAGTGTACTGCATACAAGATCCAGGATTTACTTACAATGCCAATTCAATTTACATATGAAATAATTTTACACAGTAAGAATATTTTACCTGCGTAACACATAGCTTTAGCTTCCCGAACTACTCTAATGTTTTTCTTACTTACCCAGAGTCTCAGCAAATATAGGAACATTTCTGTGGAATTGTTTGCTTTCTGAGTTTTCAAAGAGCAAGGAATTAATGAATGTAGACAGTTGTACAGTAAAGACCAAGAATATCCAAGGGAGGTCAGAAAAGTCAACTTAGCAAGTGAAAATATTACTAATATGCATCCTGGATTCTCTATCCCTTAATACGTCTTTCATGATAAAAAAGAGATCAGAGTGTTCCTGATGTAGCAATGAAGTAGAACAAATATAAAATTAAAAAAAGAAAACTCAAGTCAGAGTAAGAGATTTTCACTATTGTTCTAGTACAAATGATAAAAAAATATCCAAACTGATGGAATACATAATTACATTTTTTAGAAATCAGAAAAGAGAAAGAATATTTAAAATCTACTGTGATACTTCACAGAAGACATGGAAAATCATGACCTCAACTAGCATAGTAACAGAATAAAAGCTGGAGGAAATATTACCAACAGAGTTGAGATGAATCAGTACTGAAAAATTTGAAAGAATTTGAATGTAAGGAATGCACACACAATTAACTGAAATAGTGGAGAGAGAAAAGTCTGATGAAAGGAAAAACATGATTTGTTAAGATAAAAGACCTAAATCTATGTCCTGACACCATTAAGTTATTAGAGAACATTGGAGAAACCCTTCAAGATATTGGCACAGGCAAAGAATTTCTGGAAAAGACCCGGGAGGCACAGACAGTCAAAGCCAAAATCAACTATTGGGATTGCATCAAATTGAGAAGTTTCTGTACTGCAAAAGAAACAGTCAGGAGAGTGAAGAGACAACCGACAGAATGGGAAAAAATATTTGCAAACTATGCAACAGATAAAGGGTTAATAACCAGAATCTACAAAGAGATCAAGAAACTCCACAAAAACAAAACCAACAACCCACTTAAGAGATGGGCCAAGGACTTCAATAGACATTTTTCAAAAGAGGAAATCCAAATGGCCAACAGGCACATGAAAAAATGTTCAAGGTCACTAGCAATCAGGGAAATGCAAATCAAAACCACAATGAGGTTTCACCTCACCCCGGTTAGAATGGCTCACATTCAGAAATCCACCAACAACAGATGCTGGCGAGGATGTGGGGAAAAAGGGACACTAACCCACTGTTGGTGGGAATGCAAACTAGTCAAGCCACTATGGAAGTCAGTCTGGAGATTCCTCAGAAACCTGAAGATAACCTTACCGTTCGACCCAGCCATCCCACTCCTTGGAATTTACCCAAAGGAGTTTAAACTGATAAACAAAAAAGCGGTCTGCAGCCTAATGTTTATTGCAGCACAATTCACAATAGCCAAGACCTGGAACCAACCTAAATGCCCATCAACGGTAGACTGGATAAAGAAATTATGGGATATGTATTCTTTAGAGTACTATACCGCAGTAAGAAACAACGAAATCCAGTCATTTGCAACAAAATAGAGGAATCTGGAACACATCATGCTGAGTGAAGTAAGCCAGTCCCAAAGGGACAAATACCATATGTTCTCCCTGATCGGTGACAACTGACTGAACACCAAAAAGGAAACCTCCTGAAGTGAAATGGACACTATGAGAAATGGTGACTTGATCAGCATAGCCCTGACTGCTAATGGACAACTTAATACATTATCCCTCATAGTATTTTTTTTTGTCTGCTCTACTTAATATGACTGGTTTAATTCTGTAATTATCACACAGTTATTCTTAAGTGTTGAAAATTAACTGAAATGTGATCCCTGTTAAACATAAGAGTGGGAATAAGAGAGGGAAGAGATGTATAATTTGGGGCATGCTCGGGCTGACTTGCCCCAATTGGTAGAGTTGGAAACATACCAGGGGATTCCAATTGAATCCCTTCAAGGTGGCATGTGCCAATGCCATCTCACTACTCCAAGTGATCAATTTCAGTTCACAATTGATCATAATGAAAGGACTAAGAGTCAAAGGGAGCACATAAGCAAGTCTAGTACCTGCTAACACCAACCGATAGAATAAATAAAGGGGAGAGTGATCCAACATGGGAAGTGAGATACTCAGCAGACTCATAGAATGGCAGATGTCCTAAATAGCACTCTGGCCTCAGAATCAGCCCTAAAGGCACTCGGATCTGGCTGAAAAGCCCATGAGAGTATTTCAGGCATGGAAAGCCAAGACACTCTGGCAAAAAGATCTCTGTGAGTGAGATCCCAGTGGAAAGAACAGGTCTTCAAAGAGGGAGGTGCCTTTCTCTGAAGGGAGGAGAGAACCTCCACTTTGACTATGACCGTGTCTAAACAAGATAAGAGTCGGAGAACTCAAGGGGCTTCCATAGCCTTGGAAACTCATAACTGGTGCATAGGGAGATTACTGATGCCATAAACAGGAGTGTCAATTGGTAAAGTCAACAACAGGAGTCACTGTGCACTTACTCCTCATGTAGGATCTCTGTCCTTAACGTGCTGTACACTGAGGCTTAATGCTATAATGAGTACTCAAACAGTATATTTCACTTTGTGTTTCTATGGGGGTGCAAACGACTGAAATCTTTACTTAATGTACACTAAACTGATCTTCTGTAAAAAAAAAAAAAAAAAAGAAAAAAGAAAGAAATTATCAATTCCCAACTTGACTCTCACTGGGATTAAACATGACAATAGGTCTGATCTGATTTCATCATCATTTAAAAAAAATCATCTATTATTTTTCACTTTATGTTTCTGTGTGGGAGCAAACTGTTGAAATACTTACTTAAGGTATACTAAGCTGATCTTCTGTATATTAAGATAATTGAAAATGAATCTTGATGTGAATGGAAGGGGAGAGGGAGTGGGAAAGGGGAGGGTTGTTGGTGGGAGGGACGGTATGGGGGGAAGCCATTGTAACACATGAGTCGTACTTTGGAAATTTATATTCATTAAATAAAAGATAAAAAAAAACAAAAACAAAAACAAAACAAAACAAAAAGATATATTAATGAAATAATTACATATAAACTTAAGTAAACAATAGAAAATAGATAGTTAGAATCAAAGTTATAGCTAAGATCAGTGAGAGGGTGACAACATTGTACCTTTATATTCTGACCTTTGAAATTCCCATAAATTTGCCATTCTTATTATTCAAGGTTTCATGACGTTTCAATACAAACTAATATATTTCCAATCTAAGTTTTATATATTGTCACATATTTCTGAAATTAGGATGTGCTTAAAAATGATGACATGGTATAATAGAAAATGTTTACAATCTTTGTATTTGAGAAATTGTGTATTTTTTTTAATTGTTCATTTATTTTTTTTATTTATTTATTTAATGAATATAAGTTTCCAAAGTACGGATAATGGATTACAATGGCTTCCCCCCCATACCGTCCTTCCAACCCACAACCCTCCCCTTTCCCACTCCCTCTCCCCTTCCATTCACATCAAGATTCATTTTCGATTATCTTAATATACAGAAGATCAGCTTAGTATACATTAAGTAAGGATTTCAACAGTTTGCTCCCACACAGAAACATAAAGTGAAAAATAATAGATGATTTTTTTAAATGATGATGAAATCAGATCAGACCTATTGTCATGTTTAATCCCAGTGAGAGTCAAGTTGGGAGTTGATAGTTTCTTTTCTTTTTTTTTTTTTTTTTTTTTTTTTTTTACAGAGGATCAGTTTAGTATGCATTAAGTAAAGATTTCAACAGTTTGCACCCCCATAGAAACACAAAGTGAAATATACTGTTTGAGTACTCGTTATAGCATTAAATTTCAATGCACAGCACATTAAGGACAGAGATCCTACATGAGGAGTAAGTGCACAGTGACTCCTGTTGTTGACTTTACCAATTGACACTCCTGTCTATGGCATCAGTAATCTCCCTATGCTCCAGTCATGAGTTTCCAAGGCTATGGAAGCCCTCTGAGTTCTCCGATTCTTATCTTGTTTAGACAAGGTCATAGTCAAAGTGGAGGTTCTCTCCTCCCTTCAGAGAAAGGTACCTCCTTCTTTGAAGACCTGTTCTTTCCACTGAGATCTCACCATCACAGAGATCTTTTGCCAGAGTGTCTTGGCTTTCCATGCCTGAAATACTCTCATGGGCTTTTCAGCCAGATCCGAATGCCTTTAGGGCTGATTCTGAGGCCAGAGTGCTATTTAGGACATCTGCCATTCTATGAGTCTGCTGAGTATCTCACTTCCCATGTTGGATCACTCTCCCCTTTATTTATTCTATCGGTTAGTGTTAGCAGGTACTAGACTTGCTTATGTGCTCCCTTTGACTCTTAGTCCTTTCATTATGATCAATTGTGAACTGAAATTGATCACTTGGAGTAGTGAGATGGCATTGGTACATGCCACCTTGATGGGATTAAATTGGAGTACCCTGGTATGTTTCTAACTCTACCATTTCGGGCAAGTCAGCTTGAGCATGTCCCAAATTATACATCTCTTCCCTCTCTTATTCCTACTCTTGTGTTTAACAGGGATCACATTTCAGTTAAATTTCAACACTTAAGAATAACTGTGTATTAATTACAGAATTAAACCAGTCATATTAAGTAGAACAGACAAAAAACTACTAAGAGGGATAATGTATTAAGTTGTTCATTAACAGTCAGGGCTATGCTGATCAAGTCACCGTTTCCCATAGTGTCCATTCCACTTCAACAGGTTTCCTTTTTGGTGTTCAGTCAGTTGTCACCAATCAGGGAGAACATATGGTATTTGTCCCTTTGGGACTGGCTTACTTCACTCAGCATGATGTGTTCCAGATTCCTCCATTTTGTTGCAAATGACTGGATTTCGTTGTTTCTTACTGCGGTATAGTATTCTAAAGAGTACATATCCCATAATTTCTTTATCCAGTCTACCGTTGATGGGCATTTAGGTTGGTTCCAGGTCTTAGCTATTGTGAATTGAGCTGCAATAAACATTAGGCTGCAGACCGCTTTTTTGTTTATCAGTTTAAATTCCTTTGGGTAAATTCCAAGGAGTGGGATGGCTGGGTCGAACGGTAAGGTTATCTTCAGGTTTCTGAGGGATCTCCAGACTGACTTCCATAGTGGCTTGACCAGCTTGCATTCTCACCAACAGAGGGTTAGTGTCCCTTTTTCCCCACATCCTCGCCAGCATCTGTTGTTGGTGGATTTCTGAATGTGAGCCATTCTAACCGGGGTGAGGTGGAACCTCAATGTGGTTTTGATTTGCATTTCCCTGATTGCTAGTGACCTTGAACATTTTTTCATGTGCCTGTTGGCCATTTGGATTTCCTCTTTTGAAAAATGTCTATTGAAGTCCTTGGCCCATCTCCTAATTGGGTTGTTGGTTTTGTTTTTGTGGAGTTTCTTGATCTCCTTGTAGATTCTGGTTATTAACCCTTTATCTGTTGCATAGTTTGCAAATATTTTTTCCCATTCTGTCGGTTGTCTCTTCACTCTCCTGACTGTTTCTTTTGCACTACAGAAACTTCTCAATTTGATGCAATCCCAATAGTTAATTTTGGCTTTGACTGCCTGTGCCTCCCGGGTCTTTTCCAGAAATTCTTTGCCTGTGCCAATATCTTGAAGGGTTTCTCCAATGTTCTCTAGTAACTTGATGGTGTCAGGTCGTAGATTTAGGTCTTTAATCCATGTTGAGTGGATTTTTGTGTAAGGTGTAAGGTAGGGGTCTTGCTTCATGATTCTGCATGTGGAAATCCAATTTTCCCAGCACCATTTATTGAATAGACTGTCCTTGCTCCAGGAATTAGTTTTAGATCCTTGATCGAATATAAGTTGGCTGTAGATGTTTGGGTTGATTTCTGGTATTTCAATTCTGTTCCATTGGTCTATCCATCTGTTTCTGTACCAGTACCATGCTGTTTTGATTACAACTGCACTGTAGTATGTCCTGAAATCTGGTATTGTGATGCCTCCGGCTTTGTTTTTGTTGTACAAGATTGCTTTAGCTATTCGAGGTCTCTTGTGCCTCCATATAAATTTCAGCACCAATTTTTCCAGATCTGAGAAGAAGGTCTTTGGTATCTTGATTGGTATTGCATTGAATTTATAAATTACTTTTGGGAGAATGGACATTTTGATGATATTGATTCTTCCAATCCATGAGCATGGAATATTTTTCCATTTTTTGGTATCCTCTTCTATTTCTTTCTTTAAGGTTTTGTAATTTTCATCGTAGAGATCTTTAATGTCCTTGGTTAAGTTTATTCCAAGGTATTTGATTGTTTTTGTAGCTATTGTGAATGGGATTGATCTTAGAAGTTCTTCCTCAGCCATGGCATTGTCTGTGTATACAAAAGCTGTTGATTTTTGTGCATTGATTTTATACCCTGCTACTTTGCCAAACTCTTCTATGAGTTCCAATAGTCTCTTAGTAGAGTTCTTTGGGTCCCCTAAATAAAGAATCATGTCATCTGCAAAGAGGGAGAGTTTGAGTTCTTCCTTCCCAATTTGTATCCCTTTAATTTCTTTTTCTTGCCTAATAGCTCTGGCTAGAACCTCCAGAACTATATTGAATAGCAGTGGTGAGAGTGGACATCCCTGTCTGGTCCCAGATCTCAGTGGAAATGCTTCCAACTTTTCCCCATTCAATAGGATGTTGGCTATGGGTTTTTCATAGATTGCTTTGATTGTATTGAGGAATGTTCCTTCCAAACCCAGTTTGCTTAGAGTTTTCATCATGAACGGGTGTTGTATTTTATCAAATGCTTTCTCGGCATCTATTGAGAGAATCATATGGTTTTTCTTCTGCATTCTGTTAATGTGGTGTCTCACATTGATTGTCTTGTGCACATTAAACCATCCCTGCACACCAGGGATAAATCCCACTTGGTCTGGGTGGATGATCTTTCTGATGTGTTGTTGCATTCTATTGGCGAGAATTTTATTGAGGATTTTTGCATCTATGTTCATCAGGGATATTGGTCTGTAATTCTCTTTCAGTCCTGCATCTTTCTCTGGCTTAGGAATTAAGGTGATGCTGGCTTCATAGAAAGAATTTGGGAGGATTCCCTCTTCTTCGATTGTTCTGAATAGTTTGAGAAGAATTGGAGTTAGTTCTTCTTTAAACGTCTGGTAGAATTCAGCAGTGAATCCATCTGGTCCTGGGCTTTTCTTTGTTGGGAGGGCCTTTATTACTGTTTCAATTTCTGTCTCAGTTATGGGTCTGTTTAGGTTTTTGATGTCTTCCTGGTTCAATTTAGGCAGGTTGCATGTGTCCAGGAATCTATCCATTTCTGATAGGTTTCCCTGTTTGCTGGCATACAAGTCCTTGTAGTAATTTCTGATGATTCTTTTTATTTCTGTGGTGTCTGTTGTTACCTTTCCTTTTTCATCTCTGATTGTATTATTTTGGGTCTTTTCTCTTCTTTTTTAGTTAGTTGGGCCAATGGGGTGTCAATTTTGTTTATTTTTTCAAAACACCAGCTCCTGGTTTGGCTGATTTTTTGGAATGTTTTTCTTGATTCAATCCTGTTGATTTCTTCTCTGATTTTAATTATTTCTCTTCTCCTACTAGATTTGGGTCTGGTTTGCTGTAGGTTTTCTAGATCCTTGAGGTGAATAGAAAGCTCATCTATTTGGTGCCTTTCCAATTTCTTGATGTAGGCTTCTATTGATATAAACTTTCCTCTTAACACTGCTTTTGCTGCGTCCCATAAATTTTGGTATGTTGTGCTGTTATCCTCTTTTACTTCCAGAAAGTTTTTGATTTCTCTTTTGATTTCTTCTATGACCCATTGTTCATTCAGGAGCATGTTGTTCAATCTCCATGTGTTTGCATATGCTCTAGGGATTCCTGAGTTGTTCATTTCCAACTTCATTCCTTTATGGTCTGAGAAGCTGCATGGTATGATTCTAATTCTTTTGAATTTGCTGAGACTTGCTTTATGGCCTAGTATGTGGTCAATCCTAGAGAAGGTTCCATGTACTGCTGAGAAAATGTAAAATCTTTAGCTGTAGGATTGAAAGTTCTGTATATATCTGTTAGATCCATTTGGGCTATAGTGTCGTTTTAATCTACTGTATCCTTGTTGATCTTCTGTCCTATTGATCTGTCTATTTCTGAGTGTGGAGTATTGAAGTCTCCCAGTACTATTGTATTGGGGTCTAAGTCTCCCTTTAAGTCCATTAACAAATCTTTTAGATAAACCGGTGCCCTGTAGTTAGGTGCATATACATTGATAATTGTTATATCTTCCTGTTGAATTGATCCCTTAATCATTATGTAGTGTCCCTCTTTGTCTCTCTTAACGGTTTTTGTAGTAAAGTTTATGGTGTCTGATATTAAGATGGCTTCGCCTGCTCTTTTTTCATTTCTGTTGGCATGGTATATCTTTTTCCAGCCTTTCACTTTCAGTCTGTATGGATCTTTGTTGGAAAGATGTGTTTCTTGTAAGCAGCAAATAGATGGGTTTTGTTCCTTAACCCAATCAGCCAATCGGTGTCTTTTAACTGGACAGTTCAGGCCATTCACGTTCAATGTGACTAATGAAAAGTGGTAACTTTGCCCTGCCATTTGCCAAAGATAAGTTCTAATATATGCTTTGAATTCCCTGTGATCTTTTGCTGTCAGGTTTCCTTCCTTTACCTTCTTTCATATTGATGACCGTGTTTCTTTGTTTCTGTGTGTAACACATCTTTAAGCATCTTTTGCAGGGCTGGACGAGTGGCAACAAATTCTTTCAATTTCTGTTTGTTATGAAAAGTCTTTATTTCACCTTCATTCACAAATGATAGCTTTGCAGGATATAATATTCTGGGCTGGCAGTTGTTCTCTCTTAGTACCTGGGCTATATCTCGCCATTCCCTCCTAGCTTGTAGAGTTTCTGATGAGAAGTCAGCTGTGAGTCTGATTGGAGTTCCTCTGAGAGTAATCTGACGTTTCTCTCTTGCACACTTTAGGATCTTTTCTTTATGTATCACTGTGGAGAGTTTAATTACAACGTGTCATGGTGAGGATCTCTTTTGGTCGTGTTTATTAGGGGTTCTGTGAGCTTCCTGTACTAGGATGTCTCTGTCCTTCTCCAAACCTGGGAAATTTTCTGCTAATATCTCACTAAAAAGGCCTTCTAATCCTTTCTCCCTCTCCATGCCTTCAGGAACTCCTAGAACCCAAATGTTGGGTTTTTTAATAGTATCCTGAAGATTCCCGACAATATGTTTTAGATTCCTAATTTCCTCGTCTTTTCTTTGGTCTGATTGTTTCCTTTCCTGTTCTCTGTCTTCTAAGTCTGATATTCTCTCTTCTGCTTCTCCCATTCTGTTTGTAAGGCTCTCTATTGTGTTTTTCATTTGATCTATTGAATTCTTCACTTCAGTCACTATCCCAGTTTCCTGTTGTACTAGTTGTTGCGTTTCATTTTGATTCCTCCTTAATATTTCATTTTCACGAGAGAGATTTTCTATCTTGTCCATTAAGGATTTCTGTAGTTCAAGAATTTGTTTTTGAGAACTTCTTAATGTTCTTATCAATTTTTTGAGATCTGCTTCTTGCATTTCTTCTATGTCATCATCCTCATAATCTTGAATTGGGGTGTCTTTTTCATTTGAGGGCTTCATGGTGACTTCCTTGTTTTTATTACCTCGGTTTTTGCGTTTGTTATTTGGCATATTGGAGATATTTGGTTTCTTCACTGTGGTGCTTTTTCTTGTTATACTATGACTCTAGATTAAGTGGACTATCTGTTTTTGATGGAGCCTTAGGGCTTGAGATGGGTGTGGCCTGAGAGCTCTGTTTGGTGTGCCAAAGGTGACACTCCCAGGTTGGGCATGGTAAACCTCTCTCTCTCTCTCTCTTTTTTTTTTTTTTGATTCAAAAGGGAAGTTATTCTGCACAGCTGAACGAAGTTGGAGGTAGTTAGGCAAATGATATACCCACAGGAGCCAGAGATCGGAAGCTCTTTCCCAAGGACCACACAGGGAATCTGTTCGGCCCTCGGAGTGGGCTCAAATTCTCCTTCAGTCTCCCACTGGGTTGCCAAAGTTACGGAATTGTAGCGTCTCTGGAGAGTGCTCACGTGAATTCCGTGAGTTCTCTCCCCCACCGTCTCTTTTTTCACAGTCTCAGTTCAGTAGCACCACAAATTTACTAGGTCCTAATCTCCTGTTAATTTGCCCCACCCAGAGTCAGGTTTTTCTGCTAGGCTCAGGGCCGGTGCAGACCTGAGGTCGCTCTGCTTATGACGTATGTCCAAGATGGCGCCTGCTCTTTGTCTTGCTCGCCCTTGAGAGGTGAGCGGAGAGAGAGAAACCCGTGTCCATACCAGTCACCTTTTTTTTTTCCCCCTCTCTCTCTCTTCCAGTTAGCTTGGTGAAGTCCCCCCCCGGGGGTCGTTCCCTCTAGTCTCCTCTCTCCGCTTGCCTGCCGGTGTCTCGGGTTATTGAGGTTCGGCTCACCTTGCGTTCCAGCGCTGGTGTGTTGAGTCTGCCACTGGTGTCCCGAACTGTGGGCTCCCACGCTCTCCACGCAGGTCTGCTCCCCTTCCAGTGCCGATATGTGGACTCGGAGCCCTGGACGTCCCAAGTCTCCCCGCTGCTGCACTCCCCTTTGAGCACTTGCGCGCAGACCCTGCAGCTTGCACAGCTCAGTCCCCGAGAAATTGTGTATTTTACCATAATGCCATCATAAAGTTGATAAGATCATCTTGGATAATCCTGAAAATACTAATATTTCAGTTCACAATGTATTTTTCAGTTAATGTCACTTCATATATTTCTTTCAAAAATGTATAAGGAGAGTATGAACTAACACAAGAATATGACAAATAAAATCTTTTCTAGAAAGAATGAAAACAAGCATTATCATATTACTTTATAACATTATACCTAGGAAAATGCTCCAATTAATGATATTTTAAGAGAAATTCATGGTTATTTTCCAAATGTTGGAATGGCATTGGCTTTAATAAATAGGAAATGCATCGAAACATGTCTACATCATAAATAAAAAAAAAACTGAAAAGTAATCTATTAAAATGCTTTGGCTGGGTCTGTTGCTGTGGCATAGCGAGTAAAGTTGCCAGCTGCCATGCCAGCATTCTGTACAGGTGCTGTATCAATTCCTGGCTGCTCCACTTCTGAGCCAGCTCTCTGCTATGGCCTTGGAAAGCTGTAGAAGATGGCTCAAGTCCTTGGGCCCCTCCACCCATATGGGAGACTTGCAAGAAGCTCCTGACACCTGGCTTCAGATCAATATAGCTCTGACCATTGTGGCCAATTGAGGACAGAACCAGCAGATGTAAGAGCTCTCTCTCTTTCTGCCTCTCCTTCTCTGTTTAATTCTGACTTTCAAATAAATAAATAAATCTTTAAAAAACAGAATAAATAAAATGTCTTGGCTATCTGAAATTATCAAATGGCCAAAATGAGATCATTTAAGTCTAGAAGTCTACCAGAAAGTCTTATTTTTTTACAGTTTCCTATTATTAGAGAAATACATTTCAAACTAGTAAGTAGAAGGAAAACTCAAATCTTCACAAAGACACACATACACACACACAAACACACAGGCATTTTTTAACTTAAAATTTGTTATCTAAGAATACTTTTAAAAATGCTTTGGAAGTTTTTTTTTTAGTTTAAAAGTAAACTTAATTGATTCTAAATGTTATTAATGTCCATAAAAAAATGCCCCTGAGTAAAGGTCATAAATGATAACTAGAAAGAAAGGAAAAAAATAAAAATGATGGAAGGAATGGGAGGAATGGATTAAGGTGAAACCAAAAAAATTAACTAGAAAATGCAATTTTGAAAAGGTGCAAGAGATGGAATCACTGGAAATGACTATCTAAATTTTCTTTGAAAAATCATTTCCCCTATAAAATCAATAAGAATACTCTCAAAAGTTTCAATGTATACCTTTCCAGGAATCTGGAAATTACTTAAAGGCTTTCAATAACTAAGGGAATTGTTACTCAAGAAGAGTGGGAGAATTTTGTTGAAAGTAGTGAGATTTGGGGCAATGGATACTTTCCTATTCAGATCTCCCTCTCCCCTCCTGCTTGGTAGTAAAAAATTTGCCTTCACTTATCCAAACATCAAAACTCCTAAATTCCAAAGTCTGAAACTTGTGTGCTCATCACAAGAGGAAAATCCCACACTAGATCTCTTGTGAAGAGTTATGGTCAAAATGCAGGCACATTACAAATATTGTATAAAATTACATTCAGGCTATGAATTTCATGTTTAGACTTGAGCCCCATCTCCATGACTTCTAATTATGAAATCTATAACTATTTCAACATCTAAAAATTGCAAAGTCCAAAATAATTTATTTTCAGATCTTTCACCTGAGGGATACTGAACTTCTATTAAAAGCCAGCAAGTACATATTCACAGTGAAAATGAGCAGCTGTGCAGACACCAGAGGAAACAGGACAGTTGTGCAGCAATGTTAACATAGAACTTCAATTATTTAACCAGCCTTCCTCTTCTCTGGAAACCCCAGTAGGAGGGCCTGTCAATATTTGACCTAAATCAATTTGTTGAGAATTAGAGGCAGCAATACTTTCAACACTGAAGCTACCAGAAATGATAACATTTGGAGAAAATGTGCAGTGGACAAAAACAAATTTGAAAAGAAAAGCTGAAGAATGTGAAGTTGGTAGGGAGTGCATTTTTGTGCCCACACCAAACTCATATTTTGAATATGATATCTAATATCAAGGGTGAATGAGACATAAGAGTGAGTACACAATCCAATAGGCAAAGGCTACTCAATTAATTCACTGGTTCCAAATATGTAAGGGACATTCTGTCTAATTATTAGTTGACCACTAAGCTAACCAAGCAGAAACTTCAGTGGTCATACATAAAAACAGGCTATAGAATTAGTTCTGAAAAGTCATTAGTCATTAACCAAATAGTAATCCCCTCATATACACACACAAACTAGCATTTGAGATCATCTGAATCCTCATTTTTATTATATCAATGTCCAGTTTTGAACAGAAATATTATACAAGAAACAGAGATGGGAGAATATAATGAAAGATGCAAGTATGTCCCCCGCACAGGAAAACATCAGCCAATGGAAACTATCCCTGAGGAATTCAAGGTAGACTTACTAGACAAAGAGTTTAAATCACTTATTTAAACCATTCACAAAGAACAAAAGAAACATTATCTAAAGATAATAAAGTATGAGGTCAATGTCTCCATGCTGCTCAGAATATCAATGAAGATAGAAACTAAAGGGCATTTCAGGTTACCCAATCTATGGAAAAATGAAAAATGAATAAATAAAAATGAACAAATCCAAGGGGATGTTTGGAAACTAATCAAGTATATCATGATACACATGCATTTCCCAGAAAGGAAAAGTGACAGAAATAGAAAGTTTGAGGAGCCAGCATTGTGGCATAGTGGATAACAATGCAACCCGCAGTGCTGGCATCCCATATGGGTGCCAGTTCGAGTCCTGGTTGCTCTACTTCTTATCTAGCTTTCTGCTATAACCTGGGAAAGCAGTAGAAGATGCCCAAGTCCTTGGGGCCCAGCACTCACATGGGAAACCCAGAAAAAGCTCCTGGTTCTTGGCTCAGATCAGCCCAGGTTCAGACATTGCAGCCATTTGGGGAATAAACCAGCAGAAGGAAGATTCTCTCTCTCTCTCTCTCTCTCTGTCTCTCTCTCTTTGTCTCTCTGCCTTTGCCTCTCTGTAACTCTGCCCTTCAAAGAAATAAATAAATCTTTAAGAAATTAATATCATATGTTCTCCCTGATTGGTGAAAACTAACTGAGCACCAAAAAGGAAACCTGTTAAAGTGAAATGAACACTATGAGAAATGGTGACTTGATCAGCCCTTGCCCTGACCGTTGATGAACAACTTAATAAGTTATCCCTCTTAGTTTTTTTTGTTTGTTTGTTCTACTTAATACTTTTGGTTGAATACTGCAATCAATACACAGCTATTCTTTTTTTTTTTTTTTTTGACAGGCAGAGTGGACAGTGAGAGAGAGAGACAGAGAGAAAGGTCTTCCTTTTGCCGTTGGTTCACCCTCCAATGGCCGCCGCGGCCAGCGCGCTGCGGCCGGCGCACCGCGCTGATCCGATGGCAGGAGCCAGGAGCCAGGTGCTTTTCCTGGTCTCCCATGGGGTGCAGGGCCCAAGCACCTGGGCCATCCTCCACTGCACTCCCTGGCCACAGCAGAGAGCTGGCCTGGAAGAGGGGCAACCGGGACAGAATCTGGCGCCCCGACCGGGACTAGAACCTGGTGTGCCGGCGCCGCTAGGCGGAGGATTAGCCTAGTGAGCCGCGGCGCCGGCCCAATACACAGCTATTCTTAAGTGTTGAAACTTCACTGAAAAATGATCACTGTTAAATATAAGAGTGGGAATAAGAGAGGGAAGAGATGTGCAATTTGGGACATGATCAAGCTGACTTACCTCAAACGGTAGAGTTAGAAACATACCAGGGGATTCCAATACAATCCCATCAAGGTGGCATGTACCAATGCCATCTCACTAGTCCCAGTGATCAATTTCTGTACACAATTGATCATAATGATAGGACTAAGAGCCAAAGGGAGCACAAAACAAGACTAGTGTCTGCAAATACTGACAGAATCAAAAAGGGAGAGAACGAGCCAACATGGGAAGCAGGATACACAGCAGACTCATAGAATGGCAGATGTCCTAAACAGCACTCTGGCCTCAGAATCAGCCCTTAAGGCATGTGGATCTGGCTGAAAAGCCCATGAGAGTATTTCAGGCATGGAATGCCAAAACACTCTGGGAAAAAAAAGAAAAAAAAAGACCTAAATGAAAGATCTCTGCGAGTGAGATCCCAGTGGAAAGAACAGGTCATCAAAGAAGGAGGTACCTTTCTCTGAAGGGAGGACAGAACTTCCACTTTGACTATGACCTTGTCTAAATATGATCAGAGTCGGTGAACTCAGGGGGCTTCCATAGTCTAGGTGACTCATGACAAGAGCCTAGGGTGATTACTGACGCCATAAACAAGAGTGTCAATGGGTTAAGTCAACAACAGGAGTCACTGTGCACTTACTCCTCATGTAGGATCTCTGTCCTTAATATGCTGTACATTGTGATTTAATGCTATAACTAGTACTCAAACAGTATTTTTCACTTTTTGTTTCTATGTGGGTGCGAACTGTTAAAATCTTTACTTAATGTATGCTAAACTGATCTTCTGTATATAAAGAGAATTGAAAATGAATCTTGATGTGAATGGAAGGGTAGAGGGAGCAGGAAAGGGGAGGGTTGTGAGTGGGAGGGAAGTTATGGGTGGAAGCCATTGTACTCCATAAACTGTACTTTGGAAATTTATATTCATTAAATAAAAGTTAAAAAAAGAAATTAATGAATAAAGAAATTCATAGATTTAATAAGATTGAGGGAATTTGTCATCAGTAAATCTATCTTACAAGAATTGCTAAAAGTACTTCAAGGTAAAATGAAGGGGTATTTGATGATAGCAAATATTAACACAAAGACATAAAATGTACCACTAATAGCACAATGTAGAAAAACAAACTGTAATAATATATTTTCATTGTAACTCTTTTTTCCACCTTCCTAAAAGATAACATGTCTGTGTTGAAAAATGAAACATTAACTCCAATTATTTGCAAACTTTTCAAAAATAGATGGGAAACACTCCACTCATTCAGTGAGGCCAGCATTATCCTCATACTAAAATCAAAAAATACACTCAGGAAAACCAAGACAATATTCCCTATTTTTATAGATGAGTAATCCTCAGCAAAAATGTGAACAAACAATTCAGTAACACCTAAAAAGATACTTTATATATAACCAAATGGAATATCTTTTGAATTAAAGGAAAATTAAACAAATGAAAATCATTCAATGTAATATACAAAAAAATAGAAAAAGAACAATAAAGGATATAAACATCTCAATAAACAAAAAACAATTTGACAAAACCCCACACTTCTTCATTATAAGAGCACCCAAAACTAGGAAAAGGATTTTTTTTTTTGGCAGGCAGTTAGACAGTGAGAGAGACAGAGAGAAAGGTCTTCATTCCATTGGTTCACCCCCAAAATGGCCGCTATTGCTGGTGCACTTCCTCCTGGTGCTTCCTCCTGGTCTCCCATGTGGGTGCAGGGCCCAAGCACTTGGGCCATCCTCCACTGCCTTCTTGGGCCACATCAGAGAGCTGGACTGGAAGAGGAGCAACCGGGACAGAACTGGCACCCCAAGTGAGACTAGAACCCAGAGTACCAGCACCGCAGGTGGAGGATTAGCCTAGTGAGCCATGGTGCCAGCCTAGGAAAAGGATTTTATTAGCCTATTATGCTATAGTACAAGTGTCTCTACTTTTTAGAGGATTATTATATTGAATTACATTTGTTTGTTACTCCGCTACATTGTAAAGTTCTTTAAAAATATTTATTTATTTCTATTTTTTGGTCCCTGATATATGGCTTTGGCTAAAATAAAACTAATGGTTAAATGAATATGACCGAACATGCAGTAACATATCAACAAATAAAGATATGCAAAAATTAAAACACAGCGTTTTGCCTGTCAGAGTGTATAAATGCATCTGCCATAAATCTTGGTACATTCTTACTATATTTCTTTTACTTATGATATTTTGTAATAAGGAGGGGAAATAGGCAAGAAAGAACTTATGAAGAGTAGTTGCCAAAACTTCCTTGTCACTTCACCTAACTCAGTTATAGAAGTAGTGGGAAATGGACCTGGTAAATCTAATCTGAATCATTAAATGTAATTCTTAAAGAGTTAACTTTTACATGAGTGATAAGAACATTTTTCTGTACCTTCACTGTTAGTAATCGTCTGTATTATCTATTCTAAATCAAGCCTCTGTTTAAACCTCATTTTCAGTAGTGCCATTGTTCATACTCACGGTGATTTTATGATTAATCCATTGCATATGAAATAGCATAATATACATTAATTTAATATGTATTAAATGTTATTAAAATATTTGATCATCTTCATCAGTACAGAATTAATCTAAAATGTCATAATGTACTGAGATTTTCAGTGGAAATCTAAATAAATGGAACCTTAATGGGATAAAATGGTTAAACAATAAAATACTATTGTACTCTAATTTACATTATCGATCTGAGAAATATTGAAAAGGAAATTTAATCAAATATATATGAATAAAATTTATAAAACACAATCTGAGGTCAGGTATATTTACTTTTAAAATATTACATGAAAGAGCAACAAAGAAAAATACTACCATCCCATTTTAGCAACAATTTTGACTCCTAAATATTGGTATTTTTCATCATCCTTAATCACAAACTTCAATCCATGAAAACCTGAGTGATAGCATCAAGCTCTAATTTCTGAAAAACATAAAATATACTCAACAGCCCAAGTAGTTTCTATCGACTATAACTCTAACCATGAGTTTCTCAGCCTACTATGAAAATATTCTGAAAGAAAAAAAAAAAACTTCAATGAAATAAGAATAATGGAACCATTATCAGATAACATAAAATGTCCTTACAAAGTCTAACACAAAGAACACATTAAAAGAAAATTTCTTTCCATCCACTGGTTTCATGTCACATTGCATAGAAATGAGCTGCAAGAAAAATGTTCAGGTGAACCAAGAGCAATTTCTTTAAATAACTAACAAGTAGAAAACTTTGTTCTACTGTTTGGCTTAACTAGACTTTCTGCCAGTTTCTTGAATTTCTTAATTAAATTTGTTTGTATACATAAAATAAAGAACTTCAGCTCCTTCCACCATAGGGGAAGTTTTAAAAGTCTAGCAATTAGGATAATATCTGTGAAGGTAATGTAATACAACTAAGTAATCATAATTCTTTTCATTTTCATTTATTATCCCAGGTGAGGTGTTAATAATGTAACAGTATATAGCATCACAAGTAAAGGTCTTTAGATGTAAAATTATTCTGTGCTAAGTACAGACTACACACTTCTGCAATTTTTCCCCATCACTGTTTATTTATAAAGTATAAATGTCTAAACATGATTTTAATACCAATACATTTAGAACAGTATGTTTAACATTGACAAAAATTTACACTAAATGAAAGGATCATAATGTTGAAATACATAATTTTTGAGATTAATGTTATTTTCCACTATCAAGACAGAATTCAAGGAAGAAAAATTTAAAATTATTCTCTTCATTAAAAAGTAATTGGAAGAATTAAAACCCTCTAATGGCTTATGAGCAGTTAAGATTTTGGAGTCATTCAACATCTTAGCTGTGAAACATTTTCAGAATTAATAAGAAAAAGTGAGGGCAGTTAACTACATATTTTGCTTTATGGGGAAAAAGAATACATTTGACACATACGGGCCCAGATCTGGAGATAAAAGTTTTTCAATCCTACCATTTGTTCTGATTTATCTTAAGTTTATTAGCAGTTTTCTTGGCAATAACTTTAACTTTTTTCATTTTCAAATATAACTCCATCTAACCTATCATGAAGAAATAAAAATTAATAATTTGTGAATATATTCTCCTATGAAAATAAACCAATATCAAAAATTCAACAAATAAGCATATTTCTCATCATAAATTATCTCCTACAACAGTTCCTCAATAATCTTGTAGCCCAAAAGAAATAGCTTACTTTATTTTTTATTTAATTGCAATTGAAATTAAGTATTCTAATATTTAGTAACTCATCCATTAGCCTTCCATTTCATTACATGTGTTTATCTGATATGCATAGCATTGTGAGAAAGTGGCCTGCTGCTTCTCCAATGACTGACCTCCCTTTCAGATAGATTAATAACATGATATAAATTCAAATGGTCTTAGAAAAATCTTAAATATAGCAAATTTATGTGATTTGGTGTTATAAGGGCAAGTATCCTAAATGTTAACTAAAATTACAACCTACTATGTTACAAATCACCTCTTACTCAGGAAAGAAAAATCAATTCTAAGATAACATATACGTTTACAATTTCATGGATACTGAAATATGACTTAACAGTGATGCCAAAAATAACTTTATATTAACATATATATATATAACATTATACAGGGAAGATAGGATGAGGCAAATTGATGTTTGACGTTTTCAACTACTTTAAGGATGGATATACTCAAGAGGTTTTCATCTCTTTTACATTGGCAAAAACACTTTTTGTTGCAGTTAATTTTGAATCCTCAATCACTTTAAAAGATAATCTCTAGAATTAATGTTCATGACCACTTATAATAAGAACTGTATTCATCACAAGAGACAAAGAAGGACACTATGTAATGGTCAAAGGATCAATACAACAGAAAGAGGTGACTATAATTAATTTATATGCATCGAATTACAATGAATAATGTATATGCACCCAATTATGATGAAAAGTTTAAGTCAATTGGTTATAGAAGGAACATTCCTCACCACAATCAAAGCAATCTAAGACAAACCAACAGCCAACCTTTTACTGAATGGAGAATAATTGGAAGCATTCCCATTTAGATCCAGAAATAAAGAGGCCCACACTTATTGCTATTTAAAATAGACCTGAAAGTTTTAACTAGAGCCATCAGGTAAGTAAAAAGAAATCAAAGGGCTACAAATAGAGAAGGAAAATGTCAAACTCTCCCTATTTGCTGATGGTATGATTCTATATATAGTAAACCCAAAAGAGCTTGTGAAGAGATGATTGGAACTCATAAACAAGTTTGGTAAAGTAGCATATAAAATCAACACACAAAATCAAGAGCCTTGGGGCTGGTGCTGTGGCACAATAGGTTAATCATCTGCCTGTGGTGCTGGCATCCCATATGGGTGCCAGTTCAAGTCCCACTGCTCCTCTTCCAATCCAGCTCTCTGCTGTGGCCTGGGAAAGCAGTAGAAGATGGCCCAAGTCCTTGGGCCCCTGTACCCACGTGGGAGACCTGGAAGAAGCACCTGGCTCCTGGCTTCAAATTGGCTCAGCTCTAGGCATTGAGGTCATTTGGGGAGTTAAACAATGGAAGGAAGACCTTTCTTTCTTTGTCTCTCCCTCTCACTGTCTGTATGCAACTCTATCTCTTAAAATAAATAAAATCTTAAAAAAAAAAATCAAGAGCTGGCCAGCGCCGTGACTTAATAGGCTAATCCTCCACCTGTGGCACTGGCACACTGGGTTCTAGTTTCATTCAGGGTGCTGGATTCTGTGTAGGCTGCTCCTCTTCCAGCCCAGCTCTCATCTGTGGCCCGGGATGCAGTGGAGGATGGCCCAGGTCATTGGGCCCTGCACTCGCATGGGAGACTAGGAGAAGCACCTGGCTCCTGGCTTTGGATCAGCGTGGTGCACTGGCCACAGTGCTCTGGTTGCAGCAGCCATTGGGGGGTGAACCAATGGAAAAGGAAGGCCTTTCTCTCTCTCTCTCACTGTCCACTCTGCCTGTTAAAAAAAAAAAAAAAAAGAGCCTTTGTATGTGATTGCATGAGAAGGCCATGCCAAGATGGCCACTGGTAAGTGAGTGTCAGTTACTCAGGAATGGCTTTGAAACCCACCTGTCAAACAGAGCCTGCCTGGCAACAGGCTGTGATTGGTTGGGGCATAGACAGCCCCTTGACCAGATTGGCTGGTCTCAGCTATATAAGCAACTATAGCAACTGAAATAAAGGAGTCCACAGGCTGCTTGCCTCAAGCCTGCTTTCACCTGACTCCCCAGGGTATGTGTGGTGACTCTACACCTCTTGCCTCCACCACACTCCTCCTCTCAGAAACGAATCCACTGCAATATCGTTGAGAAATCAACTGCAACATTTGTATACATAGACAATGCTATAAGTTAGAAAGAACTTCTAAGTTCAATCCCTTTCACAGTAGCTACAAAAAAAAAAAAAAAAAAAAACACCTTGGAATAAATTTAACCAAGGGTGCCAATGATCTCTGTGATGAAAATTACAAAAAAATTAAAGAAAGAAATAGAAGACATAAAAAGTGGAAACATCTTCCATGTTCATGGATGGAAGCATCAACCTTGTCAATATGTTCATACTACTGCAAGCAGTTTATAAATTCAATGTGATTTTCAACCAGACTACCAGTAACATTCTCAGATCTAGAAAAATGATGGTAACATTCATACGGAAACACAAAAAATCCCAAATAGCTAAAGTAATATACAACAAAAAACAAAGTGGGAGGAATCACAATACCAGACCTCAAAACATACTACAGGGCAGGTATAATCAAAACAGCCTGACAATGGCACAAAAACAGCCATGTAGACCAATGGAGCAGAACACAAACCCCAGAAATAAATCCATACATCTACAACCAACTTATCTTTGACAAAGAAGCAAACATCAACTCCTGAAGCCAAGACAGTCTTTTCAACATATGGTGTTGGGAAAACTCAATTTCCACATGCAGAAGTATGAAACGAAACCTTATGTCTTACACAAAAATCCACTCAAAATGGATCAGAGACCTAAATCTATAAGGTGATACCATCAAATTACTAGAGAACTTTGGGGAAATGCTGCAAGGTATTGGCATAGGGAAAGGTTTCTTAGAAAGGCCCCCAGAAGCACAGGCAATCAAAGCCAAAATTAACATGTGGGTTACATCAAACTGAGAAGCGTCTGCACTGCAAAAGAAGCACTCGATAAAAAAAAAAAAGACACAACCAACAGAATGGGAGAAAATATTTGCAAACAAAGCAATTGACAAAGGATTAACTTCCCAAATCTATAGAGAGCTCAAGAAACTCAACAATAACAAAATAAATAATCCGATTAAGAAATGGGCAAATGAACTAAAGAATTTTTGAATTTCAAGAGAGGAAATTCAAATGGCTAATAGACAAATGAAAAATGTTCAGGCTTGCTAGCCATCAGGGAAATGCAAATCAAAACCAGATATGGTTTCACCTCACTCTTGTTAGAATAACTAGCATGTAGAAATCAACAAACAACAAATGCTGGCAAGAATGTGGGGAAAAGTGTCCCTTAATCCATTGTTGGTGGGAATGAAAACCAGTACTGCCACTTTGGAAGACAGCATGGAGATAGCTCAGAAAGATGAATATAGACCTACCATATGACCTATTCACCCTACTCCTGGGAATTTATCCAAAGGAAATTAAATCATATGAAAGAGTTCTCTGTACACTCATATTCATTTCAGCTAAATTTTAAGTAGCTAAGATAGAGAATAAACCCAGATGTCCATCAACTCAAGACTGGATAAAGAATTATGGTATACATACATTATGGAATACTACACAGTGGTAAAAAAATAATAAAATCTTGTCATTTGAAACAAAATGGATGCAACTGGAAACCATTATACTTAGTGAAATAAGCCAATCACAAAAGGACAAATACCATATGGTCTTTCTAATCTATGTTAACTAACAGAATACTTAAAATGTTTTCTATTGGAGTGAAACTGACACTTTGAGAAATGATAATTTTGAACAGTGTGTGCCTTGACTACTGGGGAACAAGCTTTTTTGGTTTTGTTCTTTACTTCTTTCTTCATACTAAACAGTGAACTTTCTACTTAGTATAGGGACAGTCTTATGAGTATAAAAATTAACTGAAAATTGATTTCTGTAAAAAATTAAAATGGCTGGTGCTTGGTGTAGCAAGTAAGCCACCACCTGCAGTGCCATTCCATATGGGTACTGGTTTGAATCTCAGAAGTTCCACTTCCAATCCAGCTCTCTGCTATGGCCTTGGAGAGCAGTAGAGGATGGCTCAATTCCTTGGTCCCCTGCACCCATGTGGGAGACCTGGAATAAGCTCCTGCTCCTTGCTTGTTGCTTCAGATTTATGTAGCTCTAACTTTTGCATCCATCTGGAGGGTGAACAAGCAGATGGAAAGTCTCTCTCTCTCTCTCTCTCTCTCTCTGCCTTTGCCTCTCTGTAACTCTGCGTTTCAAATAAATAAATAAATCTTTTGAAAATAATAACGGCATTGGGGCTGGCAATGTGGTGTAGTGAGTAAAGCCTCCACCTGCTGTGCCAGCATCCCATATGGGCACTGCTTTGAATCCCAGCTGCTCCACTTCCAATCCAGTTATCTTCTATGGCCTTGTAATGCAGTATAAGATGGCCTGAGTCATTTGGCCCCTGCACCCACATGGAAAGACCTGGAGGAAGCTCCTAGCTCTGGGCTTCAATTGGCACAGCTGTAGCCATTGCAGCCAACTGGGGAGTGAATCAGTGGATGGTAGACCTCTCTTTCTGCCTTTCCTTCTCTCTGTGTGTAACTCTTTCAAATAAATAAATACATCTTTTAAAAAAAGGGCTCAGCACTGTTCATCAAGACTACAATTCTTATTACCTCACAATTGTAAAAATGGATATTATCAAAAGAAAAAAGGGGCTGGTGCTGTGGCTCACTTGGTTAATCCTCCACCTGTGGTGCCAGCATCCCACATGGGGGTTGGGTTCTAGTCCCAGTTGCTTCTCTTTCAGTCCAGCTCTCTGCTGTGGCCTGGGAGGTCAGTGGAGGATGGCTCAAGTGCTTGGGCCCCTGCACCCACATGGGATTCTAAGAAGAAGCACAAAATGGCTCCTAGCTTTGGATCAGCACAGAGCTGGGCATGGTGACCATTTGGGGAGTGAACCAATGGAAGGAAGACCTTTCTCTCTGTCTCTCTCTCTTGCTGTCTCTACCTCTACCTGTCAAATAAATAAAATAAAAAGAATAAGAAGAAAGATAACAAGTATTGAACCAGATGTGGAGAAAATGGAACGCATAAATTGTAGGTATGTAAACTGGTACATCCACTATGGAAAACATTATTGAGGTGCTTCTAAAAATGGAACAAATGACAAAGCAATCCCACTAATGGATTTGTATCCAAAAGAAATAAAATCACTATCTCAAAGATACATCTGTACATCCATGTTCATGTAAACATTGTTCACAGAACAAAATACGGAAATAACTGCATTGTCTGTCAACACATGAAAAGAGAAAAAGTGATACACACAAAAAAATGGGATGACATTCAACCTTAAAAAAGAAATTCTGACATTTTGTCACAACATGGATCCTAAAGTATGAATGTGGACATTGGGCTTCTTGACATAACACAGAAAAATATAAATGCCACTTATTTGTGGAATCCATGAAACTCAATCATAAGCACAGACTATATTACAGGTTGCCAGGGGCTAAGAGTGAAAGGATGGTGCAGATCTAACTGTTGCAACCAACTGGGGAGTGAACCCATAGATGGAAGACCTCTCTCTCTCTCTGCCTCTCCTTCCCTCTATGTATAACTCTGACATTCCAATAAATAAATTTTTAAAAAATTATAATGGGAAAGGAAGAGGGGGGAGGCAGAAAGGTGGGAGTATGGGTGGGAGGGAGGTGGGAGGAAGAACATCACATTCCCAAATCTGTATATATTAAATGCATGAAGTTGTATTCCTTAAATAAAAATAAATAAATAAGTAAATAAAACCTAATCATGCACATGTGAGCTGCAGCAGCCTTATTCACGTTAATAAGATGGCACTTTCTTCCTGCTAGTCACCAGTCACCCTTGTGGGGGAGTGGGAGGAAATCAGTGTGCTCTCCTGTCACAGGGTAAGGTGGGAAAACTGCCCCTCACTATCTCACCAGGCCTGACTCAACGTCAATGCTGTCCACATGGTTCTCCCTCAGCAAAATCACCAGTGACACAGGATGTCACAGATAGAGCTCACCTAGCTCCAAGAAGATGTTGTCTCCTCCAGATCCAGCTGCAAGAGTCTCCCCATGGTGTCCCCACCCACTGTTATGCATTTGTACTGTCCATGCTCCACAGAGTCTTCCTACTTTCCATAGGATTTCCACTGCAAACTTCTCTTAAACTCTGTCCTGGAAATGCAGTTACTTCACCCTGTGGTCAAAATCAGCACATCTTATCTCTATTCAGCCATCTTGGACCTCCCATTCTGCTGTATTAAGTTCAGAAGTAATCTCAAATGGATTACACCTAAAAATCTTCAGTGAATGAGCCATGAATTTGTGTCAGGCACTGAGATTGGTAAATGTTACTTAACATTACTCAACATCATTGAATTTTCACTAACACTCTATATGTTTCTGTTATCCTGATTTTTGAAACAGATGATGAAGATTAGAAAGTGACATGATATTGTCTGGAAGCACTCAAGATGTCATTAACAGAACTGGAATTTGAATATAGGTATATCTGCTATTGAAGTCCAGATACTTGGACAATAATGTTTTGTTCATATGGTTAATGGGTTTTCATTTTATCTAGGTACACTTTGAAGATTTCCAAAGAGATTATCTACTTGCTACCTACATATTAACTTGCTACATACTTATAATGCTGCAATTAAAATAAATCCAACTTTAGAGTAAATTAAATGAGTCTATATGAGTCAATTCTTAGGTAGGAAGTATTAGCATGGGAAAGAATACAGGTATTCAGAATATAGTTTAAAAGTTTAAATTAATTGATGAATGAATGATTCATGGGGATATGGTTTAGGTTTTGAATTTTATACATAATTTTAAAAGAAATTTTAGCTACTTGCTTATCTATAATACAGGTAGTGGTAGAATGCTATTTTTTAAATATTCTTCTTTTATATAAGAGTAAAATACCATTTTAATGAAAACATGGGAGACAGAAAAGTCAAAAAGAACCATTAGGGGCCAGTGCTGTTGAGTGGGTTAAAGCCCCGGCCTGCAGTGCTGGCATCACTTAAGGGCACCAATTCAAGTCCTAGCTGCTCCACTTCTAATCCAACTCCCTGCTAATGTGCTTGGGAAATCAATGGAGGATTCTTGGGGGTTTTCCTATTAGAGGAGATGGATCAGGTAAAGGGAGTAAAGGTGTTATCATTTCCTTAGTGATAGAACACAATAGAACTTAGAACCCTGGTGACCAGGCAGCCACATTTCAAGTGATAGTCACCATTCAGCTAACTTGGTCAGAGACAATTTTAACAATAAGATATTCTCATGCTCAGCAGTACTTACAGTGGTTGTGGGCTGAGGAGGCCATGGGTTCTGATCTGTCTTTAGATATTAGTTTAGGTCACCATCCCTCTCATGCCAGTTTCCATCTTGCAGTAGGATGACACAGCTGACAGGAGGAGCTATGCTAGAAATAAGAATGAGCCAGCTCAGTCACATGAAGACAGAGTCATGTCATGCCACAGCAGAGTGAGCAGAGGGGACTGAAGAAGTGAATTTACAGTTATGATAGTGTGAAAATACAGGGAATTATAATGGGAAACAAACTATGCTCTTCTTTGTTACATTGTAACTTTTCATTTGTTAAACTTATATACAGATCTGATATTATTAAACATGTAACTTCATTTTGAAAAAAATATTAAAAATTTAATAAAAATTTTTGCTGAAGGTGATGTTCATCCCAAATAAACTTAAGAAATGTCAGTGTATTATATAATGTCTCAATAAAGATAAAACAAAATATTATGTGCCATTATAGTAATAAAATGTCAATCTTCAAACTCAAAAGATAATTATGATTTATAAAGTTACAGTTAATGTTCATATTTCAATTATAATTTTTATGAATATCTTATACTTCTACATATTTTAGTCTATAAAATTATTTTCTAACATACATTTTGAGTTAGTCACTTATCTGAATAGAAGTTAGTTATAACATTATTTCTACCATTATGATTAAGTATTATATTATGAAACATTAGTGCATTTTCTATACTTTGCAAGAACTTTAGTAATTATCTAATGAATTATCAAGGCAGGTTGTCTTTCAAAAACATTTTTTTTGGCAAGAAAATGCTGTAGTATCTTTTTACCCAGAATGCCAACATCCAAAATTGTCCTAAAAGGTTTAAACTCCATTTCTTTGTGGAGACCTATTAAGCACTTGAGAGAATATTTTAAACAAATCTTAATTCCTCTGCTTCATTTCATCTTTGGTGTTTTTCAAAGAAATTTCCTTTCATTTGTGTTTATTCTCAATAGGCTTGCTGCTTTCTAAATGGTGATGGGAAACATTTTCAAACTGCACTTATCTATTTTGTAAGTCTTCAATATCAAATTTTGTATCAAAATGTCTCTTTTCTACCTCCTACATTTCTTACTGAACAATTTTTTAAAACAGTTTCCTTAACTGATTTTTCTTACCTGTATGCCCCATATTACAATTTTTTCCTAAATTGAATGGTATTCTAGATGAAAACTTAGCTTATTTTTCTGACTTGTGAAAGAGTTGAAAGGAGGAGCTACCTAAAACATTCTGTTTCTAGCTCTATAATATACTAAGGTTTTGAATCAAACTATTTTTCCAGATTGAAATTGCAACATTTGAGAAGCAACATAGTCTTACTAAAATTTATACCCTCTGTTACCATTTAGAAAACAGTTTATTTAACTGTATGTTTTTCTTTGGTGATTCCTATATATAAAAAAATAATAAAAATTGAAATAACACAAATATGCACTGATTTCTGTTTCTAAAATCGTAATTGGTAACATATATGGCCAGTGTCTAAAGTCATGAAAACACAGTTTTGCTGCAGCTATTAAATTCCCAAAGAAACTGCCTAGGACAGAGTGACATATACTTCAGTGATAAAGAGAGGCACAGAGAATTTAGGGAAACTTATTAGGCACAAGGTCTTCAGCCTCCTGAAGTTCCAGATCTGAATTTTTACTTCTGGAAATGTTGCCTGCTCTCACCAGGGCCCACCCATTTTGGAAGCAAGGAAGGCCATCGCTCAGAAGCGAGGACCCAACATAGGCACTGACTATTGGAGGCCGTTGGTCTTCCGTGCGCATCCACAGTGACTGCCCTCTGCAGGTGTGCATCTACTTCCGTTTAACCTCGTTGCTTGGCTACAGTCACTGTGAGTTAATTCTGTGGGAACAGGAAGCCTGTGTGCTGGGATGTTGAGGCCAGGGCTTGCTCCTCTCTTGGGCTTGCCTCAGGATTCCCATGCTGGGAAAAGCCGCTAGAAGGATCAGCCGTGAAGGAGGTCTTACCTCCCCATTGAAGAGGGTGCGTGTCTCTTGAGCTCCTCCGCTGGGTGAGAGATGGCGAACGGGATAAAATCACAGCCCAGCTACCTCTTCCCGACAAGGATAAGGCTGCCAGCATGAGTGAGGAAGTCTGAGGGCAGCAGCTCCGCTGCTCAGGAACAGTGGCCGAGGCCGCCCTCCTGTGACCAGGAACACTGGGCGCCCAGCTCCCGCAGGCCCTCCTCCCCTGAGAGGGAGAAGCACCCTGGCTGCCTTTCAGAGCAGCAGAAGCAAAGCCTACACCTCAGTCTGTGTCCAAGTTAATCATAATCCCTTGTATAGACTTCACTGACAGGTGAGAAGTGATTGAATAAAATTGATTGTTTCCCTTAGTTTAATTACATGTTTCATTTTATACGCTGTATACATTACAGGGAATTCATGTGGAGAGAAATAACTTACGGTTTAGACTAAAGTATCCACAACTCAGGGTCCAGAACTTGTTTCTGAGTAAAGATTCAAGGAAGAACAGACAAAAATTGAAAGGAACAAATAAAATTAAGAAGCTAAAATGTGAAAATAAAATACAAAAAGGGTATGGTAAAATTAAAAATTAGAATGGTTAAAATACTATCTGTTTAAATAGAATATCTGCATTTGAAAATCAATTTGTAATTTAATGTTTTTCCTAGTGATAGTTTCTAGGTAACTCAAAGTGCAATAATGTTATACAATGGGGATTAAACTAGAAAGAGAGATATTCAGGGACAAAGAAAATTATGCCACTCATACTAACTGAACATATGATTGAATTTAGATTCAGCTTTCTGATTGTCAAAGCAAAAGGAAAAACATAAAGTTATTCATAATGTTTGATAGAAAGAAATAAAAGTTTGATATTTTTAAAATTCATTTTTTATTTGAAAGGCAGAGAAAGAGAGACTGAGATATCTCGTCTACCCATTAATACACTTTCCAAATGCCTGCAACATCCAGTTATGAACTAAGACAAAGCCAGAAGCCAGGAACTCAGTCTGAGTCCCCCACAGCAGTGGCAGGGATTCAAGTACTTGGACCACAATCTGTCATTCAGGAAACAGAAAACAGAAGTGGACCCCAGGATTTGAACCCAGGTGCTCTAATATGGGATAGAATTATACCAAGTGGTGTCTTAGCCACTAAGCCAAATGCCCACCCTTAAAGATATTTTCAATAAAGACAAGCATCTCTGGGTACTGAAAACTATTTGTAAAATATTTAGTTTCATTGCAGGACATCCCATGAAATGATTATTATTAAGCAGTATAAATTTGCTAAATTTATTTTAGTCCTCACAACAAATTCTATGACTTGCATAACATATTATGTGTCTTATAAAGGATGGCCAACTGGCTTCTCTCAACCAAGTGATATAATGCAAGAGAGTAAGGTAGGGGCTAGTGTGGCACAGTGGATTAAGCCACCACTTGGGATTCCCACATTAGTATTGGAGTGCTGATTCATGTCCTGGCAACCCAACTTCCAATCCATCTTTCTGCCAAAGCACCCTGTGAAGCCACAGATGATGGACCAATTGGGCTTCTTCCTACCACATGGGAGTCACAGATGGAGTTCCTAGCTCAATCGTCCTTCTCCTGATTGTGGTTTGTCCAACCTTGAAATGTGTGCTAATTTACGGAGTATATCAGCAGAAAAAAGATGTCTCTATTTCTTTTCTCTGTCTTGCTCTGCTTTTCAAGTAGATGAAAATAAACAGTCTTTTTTCAAAAACAAAAATATAAATTTGAAATAGAAAAGGAAAAGTGAAAAATCTTTTGTATTGCAAAGGGATTTAGTTTGAAAGAGTGATTAAGACATTATCATTTGACAAGAAATTGGCTCTATTAACAGGTACTCCTGGCTTTCCTCATAAAAAAGAATTAGTTCTTCTGTACTTTTAAGAATACAGTACTAGAATTTTTAAAAGTTACAACTAGAATAATTTTTACAGATGTCTATGCTATCACTCAGTCACCTGAAGCAACCTGAGAGGATTGAGTGGCCTTATTCTAAAATTTCTGTATTGCTATTTTTGAAATATTCATTTTTTTGTTTGAAAGACAGAGTTACAGAGAAAGATAGAGTGAGAGAGAGAGACAGAAGTCTTTCATCTGCTGGTTCACTCCCCAGTTGACTGCAATGGCCAGAGCTGAGCTGATTTGAAGCCAGGAACCAGAAGCTTCTTCTGGGTCTTCCACGTGAGTGGGAGCAGGGGACCAAGAACCTGGGCCACTTTCTACTGCTTTCCCAGGCCATAGCAGAGAGCTGGATTGGAAGTGGAGCAGCCAGGACATGAACTGGCACCCATATGGGATATTGGTGCTGCAGGCCGCAGCTTTAACCCACTGCGCCCCAGTGCTGGCCCCCTATATTGCTTAATGAACAACTTGAAATTAATTGTAAACATAATTCCAATGCATGAATATATGACATTTTTACATATCCTGTAATTCTAAGAATATCTTCATACACTGCTTAGCACTGCTTATCAAGCACTAATATGTTACAGTGCTATCTCAGAAATATACCTTAAAATTAAATTGAATTGAAAATATTATTTACTGTAACTCTCAACCCAGGAGTTACTAGAATTCCCAGGGTACTATTCTCAGTAAGGGTGACATTCCTAGTCTTTTTGTTGATTTGACTCTCTCCTATATCTTTACCCAAGTTCAGGTTACTACTACGTACCCCTAGGATTACTGCAGTAATCTTTGAACTGTGTTCCCTGCAACCCTGCCTCCTGAAACCTTGTTCAGACTTTTGGATATTCTCTGATATTTTCCCAAAAAGTTTAGACCTGATATGTTACCCCCTGGGTTAAAATCCGACCATGAAGGCCAGCATGTGGCTAGGCAGATTAAGCTACTGTTGTGATGCTGACACTTCATACTAGAGTGCCTGTTCAGGTCACCATTATTCTGCTTCCAACACAGCCCCCTGCTTATGTGCCTGAAAAGGCAGAGAATGATGGGCCAAGTAGCTGGACCCCTGCCAACCATGTGGGAATCAACTCAGAGGGAATCCCAGGCTAATGGCTTTTGCCCATCTCAGCTCTGTCCATTGAGGTCCTTTGGGGAATGAACAAGTGAATAGATTGATCTCTTTGTTGCTTCTCCCTCACTCTGTCATTCCACCTTCCAAAAAATGTTAAAAAGTTTTAAATTTAAAAAAATTTGTTTTTGATATAATATATAGAACTAGGAATTTATCCCTTTATTTAAGATTTAGCATGCATTTATTCAATATGGTTCTTTCTATTTCTGTGATATCAGCTATAATATCTCCTTCTCTATATACAATTTTATTTTATTTTATCTATTTCTATTTGTTAATGTATATAAAATTTTATGTATTAGGTTTATCTTCTTTAAAAATAAGAGTTTTTGGTTTTGTTGATCTTTTATAATATTTTTCTAGTTTCAATTTTTTTTCATAGCCACATCTTGTTTATTCTGTTTCACAGTTTTTTTTTTTTTTTAACAAAGAGAGAAGCATAGCCATGGGGACATAAAATTTTAAATGAACTAATACTAAAATTGAGCAGGAGGAGGTGACATTCTTGCCCAGTAAACTTAGGCCAGGGCAAGGTCATGAAGAAAGAAATTGTAGGCCAGGGCAAGGTCATGAAGAAAGAAATTGTGACCCCTGAACCATCTGAAGGTGTGGAGAGGAGCTGCAAATCCTGCAACCCCATGCCCCACTTCCCCTTCTCAGCCCTGCCCTTCACAAGGTGGGAGACCTACCACCACTCAGAGCTTTGGCTTCTCCACTTACCCAGTGGTATCAGCACAGGTAGTTCAAGTGAGGCATCAACTGGTCAGTCAAAAATTGTTCTTTAAAAATGTGCTGTTACTACACAAAGGCTGGGGACTGCCCTGCCACTGTATCCAGCCCCTCCCTAAAGCAATATTTACTGAATGAACCAAGATCCTCTTCCCAAAGAGAGCTCCAACCACTCCCAGAGGGACTCATTGACCCTGAGTCAGGTTTTGCCACAGCCTTGTGGGAGAGGCACAGGTGTCTCAGTCCACTTCTCCTGAGCACTCAGTCCAGGCTGTGTTCATGGGAAGCAAGCAATGGGGCTGTTCCAGGCCAGGGAAAGGTTGGCCGGTTCCCAAATCACAAAGTGCAGGAACACTCTGCTAAACTGCTAAACTAAAAACTTTTATGATATCTCATCTCACTTTTGCATTGGCTTTTTCTTTTTTTTCACTAAGTTCAAGAGATGTATGATTCAGTCACTTATTTCTGGTCTTTACCAGTTTTTAATATAAGTACTTATTGTTACAAACTTTCTTCTTAGCATCACCTTGATGGTATCCCACAGGATTTGATAGGATGCATTTTAATTGTCATTTATTTCAAGAGCATTTTTTATTTTTTTAATTCATTCAGTGACTGGCTATTCAATAGCATGCTGTTTAATTTGTAAATATTCTATTGTTCTTGTTGATTTCTAGTTTTATTCCTTTGTGGTCTGAGAAGCTATATGGGATTATTTCATTCTTTTGAACTTTAGTGAGATTTTATTTGAGGCCTAAAATGTGAAATGATAGTAAAATAAAAATCCTCCATGTGTTGATGAGAAAATGTGCTTTCTGCAGCTGTCAGATGAAACTACACCCAGTTACTTCTGTAACTACATCTGTAGCTGATCCATTTGCTTATTATGGTTCAACTCTGATATATCTTTATTGAATTTATGTCTGGTTTATCTATCTACTGATAACAGTGTGGCATTGAAGTTTCCCACTATTCCTGTATTGGAGTCCATCTCTCCTTTTAGGTCAAATAATAGTTACTGTATATCTGTTGGTGGTGTTGTGCTAGGTGAATAGATATCAATGATTGCTATACCCTCTTGGGACTTAAACCTTTTAATCAGTATGAAATATCCTTCTTAGTCTCTTTCTATAGTTTGTGACAATATAATTTTTTGGTTTGATATGTTATTTTGATTTAATATGCTATTTTTATTTAATATGAATATTGCTACTCTCACTTATTTTTGGTTTCCATTTGCCTGGTGTATCAATTTCCAGGCTTTCACTTTTAGTCCATCTGTTTCTTTACTTGTGAAGTTAGTTTCATGTAGTCAGTGTAGAGTTGGGTCTTTTTAATTTTAATCCATTCAGCTAAACAGAATGTATTTGAATGGAAAATTTAATCCATTTACATTCAAGTTTAGTATGTTTTGATAAGATCTACTACCTGCCATTAAGCTGATTGGTTGCTGATGGTATCAGCACTGTTGGTGAATTTGGTAGTGTTATGTGTCTTTATTGTTTATTTCTAATATAGGCCTTCCTTCCGAATTTCTTATAAGCCTGTCTAGTGGTGTAGAATTCTCTGTTATTATATGCCTGTGAAATAGGTTTTTTTTTTTTTTCCTCCATTTCTAAAGGATATCTTTGCTGGATATAATATTCATGGTTCAGTGTTTTTGGTTTGTTTTTCTTTTCAAATATTGAATATATCGCCCCAATCTCTTCTGGCCTCTATGATTTCTACTGACAAACTTGCTTCTTTTCCTTTATATTAAACATGACAAAGATGACACTGTCTGTTACTGTATCTGGAATTCTCTCCTTTTCCTTTATGTTTCATAGTTTGACTAAAGTGTGTTCTGGATATGGATATATATATATATATATATATATATATATATATATATTTTGCAGTGGGGTAGACTGCATTGCATCTTTTAGCTGCCTGAATCTAGATGACCATGTAAGTCTTAGGAAGAATTCAAGTAATTTTTCACTTAGTAAATATTGCTTCATTGCGGGCCAGAGCCACAGCTCAATAGGCTAATCCTCTGCCTGCTGCGCTGGCACTCTGGGTTCTAGTCCCGGTCAGGGTGCCAGATTCTGTCCCAGTTGCTCCTCTTCCAGTCCAGCTCCCTGCTGTGGCCCGGGAGTGCAGTGGAGGATGGCCCAAGTGCTTGAGCCCTGCACCTGCATGGTAGACCAGGAGAAGCACCTGGCTCCTGGCTTTGGATCAGTGCAGTGCGCCAGCCACAACAGCCATTTTGGGGGTGAACCAACAGAAAAGAAAGACCCTTCTCTTTCTCTCTCACTGTCCACTCTGCCTGTCAAAAATATTGTTTTATTGTTTATACTGTATTTTTTAATTTTTTATTTATTTTTATTTTTTGACAGGCAGAGTGGACAGTGACAGAGAGACAGAGAGAAAGGTCTTCCTTTTGCCATTGGTTCACCCTCCAATGCCTGCCACAGCCAGTGCGCTGCGGCTGGCGCACCACGCTGATCCAAAGGCAGGAGCCAGGTGCTTCTCCTGGTCTCCCATAGGGTGCAGGGCTCAAGCACTTGGGCCATCCTCCACTGCACTCCCGGGCCACAGCAGAGAGCTGGCCTGGAAGAGGGGCAACTGGGACAGAATCCGGCACCCCGACCTGGACTAGAACCCGGTGTGCTGGTGCTGCAAGGCAGAGGATTAGCCTATTAACCCACGGCACTGGCCCCATTGCTTATACTGTATGTGCCAATGAATATGTCTCTTTTAAAATAAGGCACAGGAAAATAATTCCATGCAAATTCTGTATTATTTTAAAGTCCATATTGGTTGAAAATTTTATTTTCACTGTAGAATTGGAGATATTTAGAAAATTTCATGATCATTTTGTCCAAGCATAATGCAGTTTGAAGATGTGATATGTGCAATGACACAATTAAAGAGTTACCAGACCCAATGTATTCATCATCATACCTTAATGTTACCATACCATACCAACATCATACCATAATGTTAAAACTACAAAACATAAATCAATTATCCACACATTTAAGACAAGTCCTAAGATATAAACTATATAAAATCTAAGGTTGACGCTGTGGTCTAGGGGGTAAAGCCACCACCTGCAGTGCAGGCATCCCATACGGTCAATGGCTCGATTCCTGGTTGCTCCACTTCCAATCCAGCTCTCTGCTGTGGCCTGGGAAAGCCGTAGAAGATGGCTCAAGCCCTTTTGCCCCTGCACCCACTTGTGAGACTTGGAAGGAGCTCCTTGCTCCAGGCTTCAGATCGGTGCAGCTCAGGCTGTTGTGGACAACTGGGGAGTGAACGAGCAGATAGAAGATCTCTCTGTCTGCCTCTCTCTCTCTCTGCCTCTGCCTCTGTTTCTCCCTCTGTGTAACTGCAACTTTCAAATCAATAAATAAATCTTTTAAAAATCTGTATGAAATCTAGTGCCTCTATTCTGTTTCATTAAAGGTAAGATATTTGGAATTTCAGCATTTATTCAAAAATTTATACAGAGAGAAAGAGAGGCAGAGAGAGAGAGAGAGAGAGAGAGAGGTGTAGAGGTCTTCCATCCATTGGTCCCCTCCCCAAATGGCCACAAAGGTTGGAAGTGCACCAATCTGAAGCCAGGAGCTAGGAGCTAGGAGCCAGGAGCTTCTCCCAGATCTCCCACATAAGTGCAGGGGCCCAAGGCCTTGGACCATCTTCTACAGTTTTCCCAGGCCATAGCAGAGAACTGGCTTGGAAGTGGAGCTGCTGGGACTTGAAGTGGCACCCATATCAGATGCCTGCACTGCAGGTGGTGGTTTTACCTGCTAAGCCACAGCACTGGCCCCAGCATTTCAGTGTTTCTTGCATAGTTGTGTTCCTATTCACAAAAGGGTGGTGTTATACTATTCTGAAGACAATAGGAAGGTACTGTTGATAAGACACCTGAATCCTGCTATCCTGATCCATATAGCAGTGTCTGAGTACACCCATCAATGATTGCAGAACAATGCAGCCCTGTATGATGTTGCAATGGTATCCGCCCCTGTCCTGGTTAATCATTCAAATGATGTCATGGGACAAGTGAGAGAGCCTATAGCCCAAACCTAAAGTACTTCCTTGTGGTTGTTGTTGATCATCCTGAGGTGTTTGTGGTATACTTCCACACACTGGTGAACTCCCTAAAATTTCATGCCAGTGCTCTTCTCTGTCAAACAACAACCTGTCTCCACTCTCATTTGTTTTATTAAATTTAGTCAAAACTGGAGAACTCAGAGGAATTATTTTTACAAATATCTATTTATTTGAAAATCAGAAAAACTGATCAATTGGAAAAAAGAAGGATATGGAGAGAGGGAGAGGGACAGAGATTGAGAAAGGGGGTTGGGGGAAGTGAGCCTTCACTTCCATCTACTCGTTTCCTGCCCAAATTGCCACAATGGCCTGGTTCTGACATCAGAACGAGGCCAGACACCTGGAAATTCATCCATGTCTCTAACATTGGGCCATCTTCTGCTGACTTCCTAAGTACTTTGTCAGAGAGCAGAATCAGAAGTGGATCAGCTGAGAGTCAAACCACCAGTCAGGGGATGCTTACATCATTGGAGGCAGCTTAACCTGCTGCACCATGGTGCTGCCCCTGTCTCCTGCCATTCTGTTGAGCAACAGCCACCGTTGCTATGCCAGGTGGCCTTACCACAGTGGGAATCAGTTCTCATCCTGTCAACATCTGTTTTCCAAATTATATTTAGTGTAGATAAATCTGATGAACTACAAAATCTGCCAGCAATGGACTTTTTCTCTTTTAATAAACTCTTTATATTGATAATATTATATTAACAAGCAATGTCTCTCCTGTGTAATCATATTTAAATTTCTCCTTGAGATTCCAGAAGTATCATTATTACTATCACCTTTGTTAATGAATCTACTGAATGATCTGAAACAACAAATGCATTGTTCTCTTGGCAACACATCACTGTGACATCCAAATTAAACATAATTTTGAAAATATATATAGTGCCAATATGGTCAATATGGCTTAACAATATTGACAACGTAATTTGCTCAATTATATTTTCAATGTAAGATTCCATGGTAAGATTTTAGTGTTGAGGGTCCAGCACTGTGGAATAGTGGGTAAAGCCACCACTTTCAGTGCTGGCATCCCATATGGGCACCAGTTTGAGTCCTGGCCACTCCATTTCTGAACCAGCTCTCTGCTATGGCCTGGGAAACCAATGAAAATTGGCCCAAGTCCTTGGGCCCCTGAACCCACATGGGAGACCTGGAAGAAGATCCTGACTTTTGGCTTTGGATTGGCACAGATCCAGCCATTGTGGCCATCTGGGAAGTGAAGCAGTGGATAGAGGACCTTCCTCTCTCTCTCTCTCTCTGGCTCTGCATATCTGTAACTCTGTCTTTCAAATAACTAAATCTATATTTAAAATAAATAATAAATTTTAATGTTAAGAATATTTTTTCACAGAATAGTGTACAATGAATATGCTTTCATACATTCTTTGTGTAATTGTACTGAAGTTTATGATAAAATTATGAATAGGTCATTAATGTCTATGTCACATTAAGCCATGTAAATACAATATTGTTCCTTTGTGAGATGTGTTATTTAGACAGATTACATTGAACTGTATGAAAAAATATCTTATATTTTTTAATCACCAGGCAACAATGACACAGCATTTTAAATTATTACTTAATTTGGTGTCATGTGCTTATACAAAATTTCATAGTATATATGTATATCTATATGCATATGTTTCTGTGTGCGAATTTTAGTGTTCATAATATGGTGCCTTATATAATAGTAGGATAATTTGTAAGTATTTTTTTTCTTCTGGATAACTTAATGAAAGGTCTACAAAGTGATTTCAAGAAGGAATTATTATCAGAAACAGAACCTAATTTTTAAAATACTGTTTCAAGCATTACAAGTGAATTTTCTAAAGAAAACATTCATGTGTAGTTTATTTTCCTAGTCTCAGAAATTGAAGTTTTCCTCTTCACTCCACTACTCCTTGTTTACTTTCCCTTAGAGAATAAGTCTAGAGAAATAGAAATAGAGGTGAAGTGGGATTTTTCAGGATCTCAGATATGTTGGTATTTATCCACATGATACTTACAGAACACTTCCAAAATAAAGAACATTCATTTCATTGTATGTATGTGCTTTAGACACTAAATGCAGACAACCAACTCAAGTTCCTTCTGTCAAAATATAAAAGGTCAGAGGACACTTACTAGGCTGAAAGCCCCACTATTACCTTCTTTGCAGTGGCACCACATGTGTAAACGTATCACCAGAGAATTCTGTAATAACCTAGCAGCCAGAATTTGTTGAAGAACATATGTGGTTCATTTTATTATTGTGTTCAGAACACACAATGATGTAAGAATTTTCCTCCAATATGATAAAACTAATGTTAAATAATTATTTGAAACAATATGGCAAGTGATCCCCCTATACTCTCCTACCCCAATACACTGAAGAAGTTATTTCTCTGCAAAAACTTATAAAGGAATTATTCCTGTGGATTTATTATATAATATTCTTTTTTACATATTTATTTATTTACTTGAAAATCAGAGTTACACGGAGAGAGAAGGAGAGGCAGAGAGAAACAGGTCTTCCATCTGCTGGTTCACTCCCCAAATGACTGCAATGGCCAGAGCTAAGCTGATCTGAAGCCAGGAGCCAGGAGCTTCTTCCAGGTCTCCCACACAGATGCAGGGGCTCAAGGACTTGGGCCATCTTCTACTGCTTTCCCAAGCCATAGCAGAGAGCTGGATTGGAAGTGGAGCAGCCAGGACTGGAACCGGCACCCATATGGGTGGCCTTACCTACTATGCCACAGCACTGACCTCGATAAAGTTTTTCATTTATTGTTAACTGCATCTTAACTTAGCGAATAGTAAATAAACATGCAAAGCAAAATTTTGATATCTTTGATATGAGTCTGCTAGGACAAGAGAAATTCCTTAAGAAATTCCTTAGGAAAGGTGAGCTTCTGAGAGAGTTAGAAATATTAACCAGTTTTCCATTCAGTTGTTTCATAATTATCTGCTGAATGCTCACTATCCAGATAAAACAGTAAGTGTAAAGCATTTGGTGATGAATAATAATGTTGAATAATTGATACTTCTTAATAGCTTCCATCTACACTAAATTTTTTGGTGGTAGTCATAATAATAATTGTCACTGGGTTTTAGTATATTATAAGAGAGTACATGTAAGACACTTCAAGCATCGTTTAAAGAGTCATAAAGATGGATTAGATTTTTTCTGTATTTCTATTGTGTTTTTCATTTTTGTGATTAGTTGGAAGTCGCATAGAAATAGCTAAATTCTGGGTCAGGAAACTAAGCCATTCTTGTATTACTTGACTTTATTATTCTGGTGGATGTTCCATTTTAGTGTTTATATAAAAGTGAATATTTATTTGAAGGGGTTACAGAGAGAGAGAAAGTGAGAGGGAGAGATAAAGAGAGAGAGAGAGAGAGAGAGAGAGAGAGAGAGAGAGAGAGAGATCAAGGCAATGAAAGCTATCTTCCACCCTTTGGTTCACTCCCCAGATGGCCATTGCCAGCCATGGGCCAGGCCAAAGCTGGGAGCCAGGAACTTCTTCCAGCTCTGCCACATGGAGAGCAGGGGCAAAGCACTTGGGCCACCTTCTTCTGATCTTCCCAGGTCATTAACCTGGAGCTAGATTGGAAGTTGGTCAGCTGGTTCAAGAACTGGTGCCCATATGGAATGTTGGCATCTCAGGCAGAAGCTTTACCCATGACACCAAAATGCTAGACCTTCATTTCACCATTTTGTATTTTAAATAATTCTAAATCTATAAAACTTCTCCTGGAAATGTGTTTTTAAAATGTCATGAAAACACCACCCTTCTCCTGTATATTCTGATATACATATATATAAAGTCAAGTAACATAAAATACACTGCTTTGCTATAAATACATCTACCTCTCTATAATAATTTTCTGTCTGATATGCTTTCAAATGGCTTTATAAAGCTAAAATTATTGAAATAGTCTATTATGATTTTCTTTATAATTATTACAAATGAAAATCCATATGTGTCTCATGACATTTACCATTACATATTCCTCTATAAATTCTTCATGTTTCTCTCTCTCTTGAAATTAATTTGGTGAAGAAATCATTGCCAGAAGGACCTAAAATTAAAGCCCAGTAAATAACAAAAGACACTTTATCTACATTTTATATATCTATCTATCTCCATAGAATGATTTAAGGTGAGACTGAAAAATTTGTGGCACTTAGAGCAGAACTGAAGTGATATTTTGAGGTTACACTGAGGTATTATGCAATAAATAGGAACTAATTGCTTCAACTTCACATTTAGGGAATTCAATACCATTGTTCCCTTAGAAGAAAATTATGAGATTATATTTATATATTTGCTTTTTAATTCACCATGACATAAAATAAGTTTCAAAAATAATATCACAAGGGCCAGCACTGTGGCTCACTTTGTTAATCCTTTGCCTGTGGCACCGACACCCCATATGGGCACCAGTTCTAGTCCCAGCTGCTTCTCTTCCAGTCCAACTCTCTGCTGTGTCCTGGTAAGGCAATGGAGGATAGCCCAAGTGTTTGGGCCCCTGCACCCACATGGGAGACCGGGAGGAAGTACATGGCTCCTGGCTTTGGATTGGTGCAGTTCTGACTGTAGCGGCCATTTAGGGGGTGAACCAATGGAAGAAAGACTTTTCTCTCTGTCTTCCTCTCTCACTGTGTATTACTCTACCTGTCAAATAAAAAAATAATATCACAGAAAGTGCTTACTTAAACTACTTTCAACTTTTAAATTTTTGCTCAAAATATTTTTAAATTTTGAAACTTTTAAAAATGTATTAAATAATATTAATATTTTCAGATTTAAATACCTTTTTCTAATACAGTATTATGATTTTTCAAACATTTGTGACTTTATAGAAATTTAATATGCAGTTTAATGAATTCTATTACTCTTTGTTTCATATGTAAGTCTTTTTTTTTTTTTTTTGACAGGCAGAGTGGACAGTGAGAGAGAGACAGAGAGAAAGGTCTTCCTTTGCTGTTGGTTCACCTTCCAATGCCTGCCGCAGCTGGCTTGCTGCGTCCAGCACACCATGCTGATCCGATGGCAGGAGGCAGGTGCTCATCCTGGTCTCCCATGGAGTGCAGGACCCAAGGACTTGAGCCATCTTCCACTGCACTCCCAGGCCACAGCAGAGAGGGGCAACTGGGACAGAATCTGGCACCCTGACTGGGACTAGAACCTGGTGTGCAGGCACCACAAGGCGGAGGATTAGCCTACTGAGCCCCGGCACCGGCCTCATGTGTAAGTATTTATTCAAGTATGTCCCAGGTAGTTCAATTCTTCCCCCTACATGGGACACCTGGACCCTTGGCTTGGCCTGGCCCAGACCTGGCTGTTTTGGTCATTTAGAGAGTGAACCAATGGCTACAAATGCTCTGTCTTCCTATCTCTCTCAGTCTCTACCTCTCTGTTGCTCTTTTGAATAAATAAAAATTAATAAATCTTAAAAATTGTGAGGACAATTCCTGAGCAAGCATCCATAAGTAACAAAACTAGCTTTTAACTACTTAGAAGAAATCCTAAAATTTACTTTGTTATAAATTTTTAATCCTTAAGGGTACTTGCTTCAAGAATAACATAGCCACTCAGATACAAGAAGTGTAGAGACATAAAGCACAAATCTATTGGGTTGTAGTTACATAAAACAAATGCAATGCCCATGGGACTGGTTGTGGGAGGCAAAGATAAGGGGATATCAAGAGGATCTGAAATGTTTCAAATGAAGTGTCTCATGCAAACCAGTCCCAAGTCTAGCACTTAAAAATATGTAACATCTCAGTAGGCTCTCAGCAAACTTCACCAAAAATGCAATTCAATTTGAAACAGCCAAATAAACATAATTTTGACAGGAATACTCATTACTACATTGAAATTCTTATTTACTTGTTCCTTTCATAAAATTATAAATAAGGGCAGTCATTGTGGTGCCACACCTAGGACTCAGAAATCCCATATAAGAGTGCCAGTCTGAGTACTGATTACTCTGCTTCTGATACAGCTCTCTGCTAATGTATCTGGGGAGCAGTAGATTTGGAAACACTTTAGAATTCCAAAGTGACAGTTGTTCAAGTCTCCAAAATCTTGGAGACATCACTCATGGCTGACTGCTAGGTACTGAAGCAAACTTTTTTATTTTTTAAATTGAGATAAAATAGACTGATCACTTTATGTTAAAAGAAACTGCTTAATAAAAACTAATCTTTTTTGCTACTTATTTCACAAAAATATTTTTTCATTTTTTTAACTTTTATTTAATAAATATAAATTTCCAAAGTAGAACTTTTGGAGTATAGAGGCTTTTTCCCCCCATAATCAAGCTCCCACCCACAACCAACCCCTCTCCCACTCCCTCTTCCACCCCTTGCTTCATCAAGATTCATTTTCAATTATCTTTATATACAGAAGATCAATTTAATATATACTAAGTAAAGATTTCAACAGTTTGCACACAAAAAATAATTTTTAAATTTTCTTATAAAAAGAGAATCAAGCAAGTATCTTCTGATTCCAGTCACTCAGAAAATTAAGCTATTTCTTTCAAATTCATTACTAGTAAAGAATGTTTTGAAATTAGGGAAAACATATTTTTACAGGACTTGAAATTTTTACATAGCATGATACAATTTCTCATTTTATTATTTCTCAAATTTAAAAGAAATTCTCACACATGGGTGCTTTTTTTCAGATATCAAGTACCACCAGCAAGATTCTTCAGTAGACTTTTTTGTCAGAGAGGAAACCACACCATCACTTATACATTTTCCTCTACTCATCTTTTTAAGCATAAAAATGGCTGAGAATCAGCAGTTATGATTAGTTTTGTAAAATAATAATTTGAATTTTTATTCTTTTTGCTCAGCATTTTATATAATCGAGTTTATTTCAAATAAAAATAAGTCAACTTCACCAACAAAAATGAATAAAACTTACTCAACTGGCAATTAGTTGCATATTCCCAAGTTAGTTTTAACCTGAAAGTTATAAGCTGCTGTCTGTATTTTTATGTTTTATTTGCAATGGCTGGAATAGAGAATATTCTATTTGCATAAGAAAAGAATTTTCGATGTGAGACACAGAGTCGTGATAAACAAGGTAATGAGGTGCAATGAGGTAGTGCTCCATCAGAATGAATGGACCTCTCTTCAGATGAATCTGAGAGGGAGTGCCCAGTCATTCAGAGTTGGCTAAGCAAGATAAGAAACTTTAATGAAGAGAATACACTTGACAGCCCAGATAGGCATCTCAGCAAAGAGTTAATATCAGTTTGCAGATTAGGGCTTCTGTAGGTATGAGGTCCAATTTATCTTGCCTTTTCTCCCATCCCCTTTTCTTGGACAAAATGTTTCTTGAGTATGAAATAGTAGAATGTCGGGGCTGGCACTGGCATCCCATATAGGCACTGGGTTCTAGTCCCAGTTGCTCCTCTTCCAGTCCAGCTCTCTGCTGTGGCCCGGGAGGGCAGTGGAGGATGGCCCAAGTGCTTGGGTGCCTGCACTGTAATGAGAAACCAGGAAGAAGCACTTGGTTCCTGGCTTTGGATCGGCATAGCTCTGGCCAAGGCAGCCATTTGGGGAGTGAACCAATGGAAGGAAGACCTTTCTCTCTGTTTCTTTCTCTCTCTCACTGTCTATAACTACCTGTCAAATAATAACAAAAAAAAAAAAAAAAAAACTTCAAAAAATTTTAAATAGAAGAAACAGTAGAATTTCCTCCCAAGGTTTACTCAATGTTATCAGGGCAGCCTGTTAATGCCAGATTCTCCTGGGTCTTGCTCATAAGTAAGAATGGAACCACTTATGAAGTTATGGGCAGAATATGAGGCTGCTTCTGAGGCCTGCCTATGAGAATGCTACATTCAGTAGAATGCAGATCCATCCCCAGCTGTTAATTGGTATCAGCAGATAGGTCATAGGAAGCCTGGATTTCTGTGGAGCCTAATAGGCCTGGAAAAGGGAAAGAAGGATGGGTACACAGGAGAAATTGGGAAAAGATCCAAGATGATGGCACAAGTGAGAGTGTTGTGAGGTCCCTTCCCAGCCATGCTGCTGTAGATCAATGTGATGTGGGTAGGGCCTGAGTTGCAATGTGACACGAACTCTGCTCCCTGACTGGTGTGAGGGGCCCACAAACAGATGGTTGGAGAGGGTTCTGTGTTTGTGTCTCCCCAAGCTGTACGAGGCCAGGCTGATGGCTGCACTTGTCAGAGGAACAAAGTCCTGGACACCAGGTGCCCAATACCCCATGAACCTTAACTGAGCTGAGGTCATTTCTTTTTAGCAATAGTAATGAAGACTTTTCAAGACATAAGGGGAGGGGGAAAATATACACATATCAATGATGCTTCATGTTTTTGGTTGGTGTTTTCTTAAAATAATTATGGACTTGGATTCAGTAATTTCTAACTTTTAAAGTGGGTGGACACCAATGGGTCTTGAGTCATTAGTGGACTTGAATGTAAATTGTGGGCATGAGGGGTCAGTGCCCATACGGAAAGAGATGGAAGGGGATGATCAGGAGGCACATGGGTTGCAAGCAGGCTGTGACTCTGCAGGGACTCTGTTGGCTATCCTGACCCATTTCAAAGGTGGAGAAATTAGGTCTGATCATGTTGTTGGCTTGTCTAATCAGGCCTCAGGACTTTCTGGCTCTACTTGATCCTTGTCTTCATGGGAGCTTGGGCACCCAGCAGACAACCATGCATTCCTGACTAGGAACCCTGAGAAGAAGGATGCTGAAGGCCACTTCCAGATTATTCACCACTGTCCAGTTTAGGATTACAACAGACACTTTCTGCTCCCAGGAGGCATGGTAGGAGCTGTCAGGTTGACATTCAATGGCACGGGGGATGCCTGCACGTGGTGTACTGGGCTCACATTTAGCATTGAAGTTCAAAACTTTAAGTGACATTCCATTACTCTTGCAGAGAATTTCCAATCCTTCACAAAGTCCAGAAACTCTGCACCTCCTGGTCACCCTGGCTTGTCAGTAGATCTTTCTCAGGGGCCTCTAAACACTGCACCTAACCCTGCCTGGCTCACACCCAACCCCCAGACCACTGTAGGGCCATCTATGCTCAGGCTACCCCTCTTGGACTTTCCAGTCCAGAGTTGTCCCCTGCAGGTTTCTACTGTTCCTCGCCTTCAGGTTGCTGCACTGCTCATCTTGTATAAATTCAGTGAACACCAGACTTCAGTGTTGGAGGGAGGCACTAGCAGATTAGAAATGCCACCTGGGTGATTTGTTCACATTGCCCCAGCCATCTTTTCTGCTTGAAAGAAGGGTAGAAGATGCTTTGTAAATGTTAGCCATCTTTTCTCTCTGAGATTAAAAAGCATCCCTACTGATGGATCCTGCCGGTGGCTTGGTACCTGAAAAAAATAGCATCCAGATGTGAGAGATTCTTTCTAAATTTGAGAAATAGAACAATGAGAACTTGTTTCACATTAAGTCAAAATTCAGATCCTTCAAAAATGGTTTTTCTCCATTGCAAAACATTATTTTCTGGTAATGGATTTGGGAAAATTGGCTTAATTTTTGCATGGCTGAAATTGGAAAATGTTTGCTTGAGTCTATTTTTAATGAGAAAACATAAAATTTATGAAATAAGAAGAAAAATAACATTCATTTTATTATGTATTTTCCTTTCATATGAAGTGTTTTTTTATTTTACTTCAATTTGAACAAATAAAAGACTGTTGCCCACATGATGGTCATGCTTTAGTATAAAGAAATCAGCCATGAATAATGTCTTCAAGATTTTGGAGATTTGAACTGCTGTCACTTTGGAATTTTAAAGTGTTCCTAAATCCACTGTTTCCCAGCTACATTAGCAGAGAGCTGTCTCAGAAGCAAAACAGACAGAACTCAAACTGGCATTGCTATATGGGATGTCTGAGTCCCAAGTGCTGCATCACAATATTTGACCCTGCTTATTACTTTATAAAAGACACATGTAATTAGGAATGTCACAGTAATAGTGTATATTCCAGCAAAAATACAACTTTATTTATTGTTTGGAATTACATTAAATCTTTGGTAGGTTTTTCTTGGGATTGACTTGTATGACACACCTGATTTTTGAAATATTTCAGATCCTCTTTGGTTCCCCTTTTCTTTTCATCTTGAACCATTGTATCAGTGAGCATTACAGGCATTCCACTGTTAACTTAGTTGCACAATGGCAAAATAGTGACAAGGAGGTGTGCTCTACACTAGGCAAAGTTAGAAGAAAAAAAAAGAGAGAAAGTACTCTCAGGAGAAAGCTGCAGAAAAACTGCAGTGGGAAGTCCTGCAAAAGCAGTGGAAATGGCCTGGACCTGAGTGGAAGACAGCAACAGGCATGAACATGAAAAAGGACCCAGAGTCCACTCTGGTGAGCAAAGTGCAGTCAAACTGCATGGGCCTGCACAATTGTTAATACAGATGGAGGGAAAGCTAGTGGACTGCACTGTCTTTGAGTCCAACTGGGAAACTTCATGGGAGCAAGGCAACTGCTCACCTTGAGGGGAGGAATAAAAAAGTGATGCATCTCTCTCTTCCCTTTTCTCCACTCCATAGCAGTGCCCTGCGGCTAGCTGTGGGAAGGCTGATGCCATTTTGGACATAAGCAGGTAGCAGCTGCTCCAGCTCTTCTGTGCACACCCAGCAACTAGCAAGAATTGTCGGCAGCTTCATAGAAATTTAATGTACAGTTTAGTGAATTCTATTACTCTGTGTTTCACAGCAACTAGTAAGAACTGTTGGCAAGGGCAACCACAGCACTTTAAGTAAATTGGTGGTTACTGTCTCCACCTTGTCATCAGGTAAACACCAGCTCCTCCATGCTCAACCTGCAATAGGCTTGGAGGAGAATCTATTGCAACCAAAGGGAAATGTTGCCAGTTGGGACACTTGTACACACCCAGCACAACTGTGAAAGGAGTGGGGCTGTGGCTGGCAGGTATTGCACATGCATGTCACCCAAGGATTTTGCCAGAGGGAAACATTCACATTCTCCACTTTCAGTCTGGCTGAGAGACTCCATCTGCCAGCGTAGAATACATGGGCTGTGGCTCCAGGAACTCCTCAGTTACTGTGTGGGCAGAACAGGCTAGTGGGGCAGAGTGTACCCTCTGGCAGTCCTTGGACATGGGAGCCCTGGGTGCTGAGACTGTGAAAGCACTGTGACTGCCTGGGAGGAGGCAAGGTGTAGCCTGGGTCTGGGCAAGCTCTGGATGCAGAGTCACACTCTCAGAACTCTTTGGTTGCCAGAGCAGATCCCTGTAGCAGGAATCATGCTCACAGAGAGGACTATGCAGATCATTTGTGTGGTTCATCCAGAAGTGCAGATGAGTGTTGAAGACACTGGGGACAAACACCTGAGCATTACTCAGCTTGGAGGAAAGGAGGTGAGAGGCTGATCACACCAACAAATGTGACCACCCTCCCTCCACTTCTGTTAATAAGAGGAGAGTTACCAAACCCAACTTGATTGTTACTCTGGATACTCACCCCACTCTAGAGCACTGAACAGAGGTCCCTGGAAACATCCGTCATACACCTCTTGGTATTCACTGAAAGTACAGACAATGCACATAGGCATAGCTCAAAGATACAACTCATCAGAGGAAACAAAAAAGAGCAATTACCTCCACAAGAGCCTAAAAATAAATGTAGAAAATTAGGAAATGAGAATAAGGAAGACATCATGGCCCTTCAGAGGAACACAACAAATTTTCAATATTAGAATGTGAAGGTCAAGAAATGGATGAAATGATGAAAACAGAATTCAAAAAATTAGTCATAGGATTACTCAAAAGTAGTCAGAAGCAAATCCACAAACTAAAGAATACCATATGTGACATGAATGAAAATTTTTCACATGAAATTGAGATTTTAAAGAGAAATCAAAATGAAATATTAGAAATGAAGAATTCAATAGATTAAATAAAAATGCAATAGAAAGGTTAACAGATTTGGAGAGGAAAAAGAAAGACTATCCAAGTTAGAAGACAAATCTTTGGAAATAATTCAGTCATACCAAAACAAATGAAATTAAAAAGTATAAAAACACTGTTTGAGATGTATGGATACTATCAAATAATCCATATATATGAATTAGGAGGTCCTGAAGGTGTGGAAAGAGAGAATAGAGGTGCCTGCTTTGTGGCATAGCAGATAAAGCTGCCACCTGCAGGGCCAGCATCACATATGGTTACTGGTTCAAGTCCCATTTGCTCCACTTCTGGCCCAGCTCCCTGCTAAAGCCTGGGAAAGCAGTAGAAGATGGTCAAAGTCCTTGGGCCCCTGCACTGGTATGGGAATCCTGGAAGAATCTCTTGGCTCCTGGCTTCAGATCAGATCACTTCAGCTCCAACCATTGTAGCCAGTTAGGGAGTGAACCAGCAGATGGAAGACCTCTCTCTCTCTCTCTCCCTCTCCCTCTCCCTCTCCCTTTCCCTCTCCCTCTCCCTCTCCTCTCTCTGTGTAACTCTGACTTTCAAATAAATAAATCTTTTAAAAAAAGAATGACTCTCATACAGAAATCATAAAACAACAAATGCCTGTGAGGATGTGGGGGAAATGGTACACTAATCCACTCTTGGAGGGAATGTAAATTGGTGCAGCCACTGTGGAAGACAGTGTGGAGATACCTCAAAAGCTGTATATAGACCTAGCATATGAACCAGCCATCCCACTTTTGAGAATTTACCCAAAGTAAATGAATCAGTGTATTAAAGAGTTATCTGTACCTTCATGTTCATTGCAGCTCAATGTACAATAGCTAAGATATGAAATCAACCCAGATGTCCATCAACCGAATACTGGATTAAGAAATTATGCTATACACACACACACACACACACACACACACACACACACACACACACAGTATGGAATATCATGCATTGCTAAAAAATGAAAACCTGTAATTTGAAGCAAAATGGTTGCAACTTGAAACCATTATACTTAGTGAAATAAGCCAGTCCAAAAAGACAAATACCATATATTCTCTCTGATCTGTGCTAACTAGTATAGTACCTAAAAAGTAATCTATAGGAGTGAAATTGGCACTTTATCATGCAATGATTTTGAATAGTCCTAACTTGACTATTGAGGAACAATCCTTTTTGTTTCTTTTCTGCTTCTTATGTTTTTTCTTCACACTATTGTTGATCCTTCTACTTAGTCTAGTAAATCTTATGAGTATAAAGTTAATTGAAAAGAGGTCTCTGTAAAAAATAAAAATGGGAGTGGTAGAGGGAGGAGGAAGAAGGATGGGAATATAGGTGGGAGGGAGGTGGGGTTATAATTATCATTAAGTTGCTAAATTTGTACATATTAATGGCATGAAATTTACATCCCTTAAATCATATTAAAATAGGGCTATTAACATAATTTAATAAGACTAACAACAACAAAGCATGAAAAAATAGTTATTAATTTTTCTTTGAAAGGTGGAGCAGAGGGAAGGAGTGACCAAATGATACAGGGAGAGGGAGGTAGAGAAAAAGAGCAGTTTTATGTATTGCTTCACTCCTCGGATGGCCAAAATCCAGGTCCAGTATAGGCCAATGCCAGGACCCAGTAATTCCATCCAGGTCATCTCTTGAGCCAGCTTCATCTGCCTTCCCAGGTTCATAAACAGGAACATAGGTCAGAATCAGAGCAACATTGTTCTTGAATTGGCTCTTTATATAAGATGCCAATATTGCAAATTGTCACGTAACCAGCTGTTCCATAATTGCTGAAAGTTAATGGAAAATAAACTTAAATATTTACATATTTTTGTGAAATTCATTTTTTAGATTCTTATACAGAAGGGTTACTCAAAAAGTTCATGTAACATTTTTATTGTTGGGTGTGGGTCTTTGGTCTCTCCATTAAGATAGCAGTTGTGAAGCCAGCATCACATTGATCTGCCTAGATTTGAGTCTTTTCTTGTCCTGATTCATGCTGCCTACAAATGTGCATCCTGGTAGGCAAAATGTGATGACTTAAGTAGTGAGATGTCTGCCCTCCCTGTGGGAGAACCTGGGCTACCATATCATCTCACAGCATTGTCTTGGCCCAGCCTTAGCCTTTGAGAGTAGTTGAGGAGTGAGCTAGTATATGGGAAATCTTCCTCTCTTCAATTCGTATCAAAAATAGTCTTTATAAAAAATCAGACTTGGGCCAGCGCCGCAGCTCACTAGGCTAATCCTCCGCCTTGAGGCGCCGGCACAATGGGTTCTAGTTCCAGTCAGGCCAGTGGATTCTGTCCTGGTTGCCCCTCTTCCAGGCCAGCTCTCTGCTGTGGCCAGGGAGTGCAGTGGAGGATGGCCCAAGTCCTTGGGCCCTGCACCCCATGGGAGACTGTGGGCAGCCACAGGCAGTTGCTCCCTTTGTTTACACTTAAACATATGGATGGAGACTTCCAGGCACAGACAATTAGACTAAGGAGATTCTGCGAAGAGGCAGGAAGAACCTTATCTCACTGCTAAACCTCTCACAAGAGATGATATAGATAATTAGTCACACCTGAAACCTGCATTTATCACCTAAGTGTTTTATTGTACCCTTGTAATCAATAATTAAGAACCTTTTTGGGAACTCTTTGTAACTTTAAAAGCCTTTTTGATATGTAAATCTTTTGTGCTCCTTCTTGTAAACAACTGGTCATGTTTAAATAGTACTGGATTTGTTGAATAAATGAGCCTTGATCAGGACTTGTCTTGGCTCCATTCTTTGCATCCTTGTCCCTGCATTCCCACTCTCTGTTTCAGGAAACCTCGTTCTTTGTGCTGCAGGCCAGGCCAGCACAGGAGACCAGGATAAGTACCTGGCTCCTGCCATTGGAACAGCGCGGTACACCAGCCACAGCGCGCCGGACGCGGTGGCCATTGGAGGGTGAACCAGCAGCAAAGTAAGACCTTTTTCTATCTCTCTCACTGTCCACTCTGCCTGTCAAAAAAATTAAAAATTAAAAAATAAATAAATAAATAAAAAATCAGACTTGAGGACTGGTATAAGGCATTGCTTGGCACACCGGCATTCCATATAGGAATATAGGCTACTCTTTACTGACCATTACCTGGGAAGGCAGTAGATTATGTCCTAAGTGCTTGTGATCCTATCATCCATGTGGGTGACCAAAATAGAGTTTCTGTCTCCTGGTATAAGCATAGGAAAGATAAAGTGATATTTGAATTCTGACAAATGATGAACTGTTTGGAATAAGTGAAAAGCTATTTTTAAAATTTTTAATTGTTACAAAATACTCCAAATAAATTGTGGTTCAATTAAAGATGAAATTGGTAGTAAAATGTAAAAAAAAAAATCAGAAAACAATTATAAGGCTGGGATAAATATTGGACATCTGCATAAATGTGCTTTTATGTCTTCTGGAAAGTGTGAAACCCTTTTGCCTCCTAGGTTTACTCTCGATGACACATACAGCCACACTTTCTAAAATCACAAAAGTAGTCATTTGTGGTTGCTAGCTAAGCTCCGATGGAAACCAGATGTGGTCTAGAGGGATCAGGAAATTTAGAAAGACCTTTTGAGGAAATTGTCTTTGGTGCAATGCCTTTAAGCATCCTGAAGTTTCCTGCTACTTGAGTCCCAATGCATTACAAAGACTGCTTCTCCACAAATGAGTTTTTCTTTTACTAACAGACATCAAAAATCAGCCAAGTCCCACTTAGGCTCAGAGTGAGTGCAACCTCAAGATTTGTGAGCCCTGGATTGTGCATATGTTCCCTGAGCCACCTGGCACCTGGGCCTTAGTGTTCATGCACCAAGCCTGCAGCTGTGAGAGGTGCGCCCATGTACTAGTGTTTAGTGACATTGTTCTGCTGCAGTTGTACTAAATGTAGAGCCTGGAAAGTGTGGAGCTGCCCTGTGGCCACCTTGTGGGTACACCATTTGGCATGTCTAGATCGCTAGGATTGGGATCCAGAGGCAGTGAAAAGCAGGTAGGTTGTTGTGGTGTCTGTGAGGACACAGCCTCAGTGATGAGGGAGCTCCTTACCTTCATGAGTGAGGAGGGAGTCACTCTTGACCAGGTGCCCAGGTCATTCTTCTGAGGAGCAAACCCAGAACCAGAACCTTGGCTATTCCCATGGACTCCTAATTCCCACTGAAAGATGTTTATTTAGCATTTGAGAGGGACTGTACCAACAAAACTTTTATGGAATTTTCCTTTTAATATATACATTTAAAAAGCCATATTGTTGTGCAATTTTAGAGAAGCACATGATCCAAAAACCACTTCCTATAATATGTCAACTTCTGGGCTAAAAATTATTTCAGTAAGGACCAAATTGTGGCAAAGAAAGTAAAGCCAGTTCATGTACAGCTGCTCCATTTCTAAACCTGTCTCTGCTAACAGCCTGGAAAAAGCAGGGGAAGAGGGCCTAAGTGCTGAGGCCCTGTCTCCTAAATGGGAAACCTGGAAGAAGCTCCTCTTTTCTGGCTTTGGCCTGGCTCAGCCTTAGCCATTGCAGTTGTTTGGAGAGTGAACCAGGGGATGAAAGGCATTCACATTCATTTTCTTTCTCTTCTCTCTCTCTCTCCCTCCCTCTCTCTGTAACTCCAAACTCTTCAAATAAAAATAAATAAATAAGTCTTTAAAAACATTCTTTCAGTAAATCCCAGTATCCATGTTATATCAGTGTACACACTCACTTGATGTGTGCATTTTTGAAGAGGGGGCACTGCAGTGAGAAGATGCCCCTGTGTTTATGGATAAGGAGGCTTATTTTTGTCAAAATGTTAGTACTTTATGTTTATTGCCTTTACCAAAACCACAAGGTTTTTTGTTTTTTTTTTTTTTTTTTTTTTTTTTTTTGAGAGGCAGAGTGGACAGTGAGAGAGAGAGAGAGACAGAGAGAAAGGTCTTCCTTTTTGCTGTTGATTCACCCTCCAATGGCTGCCATGGCTGGCGTGCTGTGGCCGGCACACCATGCTGATCCGATGGCAGGAGCCAGGTACTTATCTTGGTCTCCCATAGGGTGCAGGGCCCAAGCACTTGGGCCATCCTCCACTGCACTCCCGGGCCACAGCAGAGAGCTGGCCTGGAAGAGGGGCAACCAGGACAGAATCCGGTGCCCTGACCAGGACTAGAACCCTGTGTGCCAGCACCTCAAGGCGGAGGATTAGCCTAGTGAGCCATGGCACCGGCCAACCACAAGGTTTTCAAATTTTAGAGTTACAAATGCTCTTCTACTGTTGTGATGATGTTTGTAATTTATTTTTAAAAAGTCTTGTCTTTCTAGATATGACAAGGTATTGATTTCCACAAATTAATCATTTATTCAAAATTGGAAAGAAATGAATGAAAGAACAGAAAATCCAGAAACACTCAAATACAGGTAAGCATTTAGAATTTAATTTCCCAGTGGCCGGCACTGTGGCATAATGGGTAAGCCTGTTGCCTGCAGTGCTGGCATCCCATGTGGGTGCCAGTTCAGATCCTGGCTGCTCCACTTCTTATCCAGCTCTCTGCTATGGACTGGGAAAGCAGAAGATAGCCCAGATCCTTGGGCCCTTGCACCCTAGTGGGAGACCCAATAGAAGTGCCTGGCTCCTGAGTTCAGATTGGTGTAGCTCGGCTGTTGTGGCCAACTGGGGAGTGAACCAGAGATGAAAGATCTCTCTCTCTCTCTCTCTCTCTCTCTCTCTCTCTCTCTCTCTCCTTCTCTGTATAACTCTGACCTTCAAATAAATAAATAAATCTTTTAAAAAATTCATTTTCCAATTAGTTCCATATAGTTTCCAATAGTTCCATATTGTTGCCCTGTTAACTTAGAGGAATTAGCTTTAGGTTTTATGACCCTATAACTTTTATGATTTTGTGACTATTTTTAAATTTGCATTATTTGAAAGAAGTTAAACATCTTTTCATTTGATTATTGTTTATATCCCTTTCTTACAGGACTGTAGTTTTTTAGCATTTTATGTGTTGCTCTCTTTAATTATTAAACCTTTGAAAATAGTATAAATTACAATATTACCTCAAAAACATAATGAAATATTGAGTTAAAAATAAATAAAGAAAAAACAAAAGTAAACTTGTGATGGAATAAAGATTCTTAATTTAAATATACAAAACTCAAAAGTATGAAAGGAAAACCAAGTCATAAATGACATTTTTATGTCAACAAAGACTAAAGAAAGTATTCTGAAGTTTCATTTCTCAAAATGAAATTGAATCCCCTAAAGTTGCAGTTGCAGCAGATTAAGCTGCTGACTGAGATGCTGACATTCCCTATGAGCTCTGGTTCGAATCCTGGCTGCTCCACTTTTGATCCAGCTGCCTGCTAATCCATTTAGGAAAGGAGCAGAAGATGGTCCAAGTGCTTGGGCCTCTGCCATCCATGTGGGAGACCAAATGCAGTTCTTGGATTCTGGGTTTGGCTCAGGCCATTGGGGTCAATAGAAGAATGGAAGATCCATGTGTGTGTGTGTGTGTGTGTGTGTGTGTCTGTGTGTATGTGTCTGCATTGCCTGCTCCAGTGTCTTCCCATTCCTGACTGATGTTCTTACAGTTATCCCAGGAAACACCCCATCACAAGACTCTGCCCCACTCTGGCTGAAGAGCCCCTTTGCATGAGTCAATCAGCTCACAGGCTGTGGGTCATGACTGCTGTGTGGGCACTGAGCACATACTTGACTGAGGGTAGAGGGGTCTGCCTGTGAGCTCTCTCTGAGACTGGAGGGAGTGGTGGTCTTTCTCCTCCACTCCCACCCCACAAGAGAGGAGCTGGGATATGGCTTCCTTCCTGGGCAAAGTCAGCTTTGGGATCCTGTGGGCTCTTCCTCAGGAAGAGCAAGTATGAATGGCCTTTCAATGTGTGGGGCAACACCACGGTGGCCAGCCTACCTTGTCCCCCTGTGACCATGCTTGCCTGGCTATCAGGAACCTAGTAGGGATGCAGCTGGGGCAACTTGTGCAGACTCCACCACCAGCAGTGACCCAGTGTCCTGTGAAGGACCTCTGGGTAGGTAGGCATAGGAGGGTGCTGGCTCAACCAATCATGGCATTGCAATCATGCATGTCACCTCTCTGATCCTCAGTCTCCTCTTCTGGCTCACAAAGGACAACCCTTGCCCTAGGAATTGATGGGACAGCAGGAGGTGGGAACTCAGTGAGGACAGCGTGGAGAGTGGCACCTGAAGCCTCAACCCATGACTCCCATGGAAAGCCATTCATCTTCCCTTTGTCATGCCTTCCAGTAAATCCAGGAATGCTGAACTGCTTCCTATAGGCCCAGAGGACCCTTGCTCCAGTTTGGACTGTGACCGAGGACCCGCCTTGTACCTATCCATGGGACCAACAGCATAAAGATGGACAGCTAGCCCTGTACCTTGTTGTAGGCTGCCAGAAAGATACCAGGCCCAGCGAGCTGCCTGTGCAGGTAAGCAGGATTCCCTGGGTGGGTGAAATGCCAGACTCCAGAGGGCTGCTGCACAGTATCAGAGCTACAAGTGAGCCCCTCTGTGTTCAGTTCAGCACAGCTGGGGACACCAGTATCCCTACCCACCAGCTGAACATTAAGTTGTCCACTCCTTTGAGCTCACTGAAGGGTTCCTATGGGAGCCACTGGAGGCATGGGGTGGGACAGCCACCAGAAGCCAGGATCCTTGAGTGAGTTCCTAGTAGCCAAGATCTGGGCCCAGAAGAAGCCTAGTAAGAAACCTGGGCTGAGGATGAGGGTGTCACCAGTCCCTTAATTCCTGAGGATGGGACCTTTCCCACCAGCAGTGCACCTCAGCCCGGGATTTTCTGAGTGAATCAGGGAAAAAGGGAGGATGCAGGGGTGGTGTAGACAGCAGATGGAAAGAAGAAATTTCCAGCTGTGATTGAAGCCAAAGGAGGCCCAGATGGGCAAGAAGGGGCCCTTGAGGGTTTCCAGGCCAGACTGTGGAGCCAGTGGGCACTAAAATGGCCTGTTGCTGCAAGCAGGAGCCCAGGGACCCCCAAGGGACTCCATACTCTGGGGCTCTGAGTGGTAGGGAACCCTCTGTTTGGCCAAGGGTACCACTGGGAGGCAGAGCTGAGTGGAGCTGCCATGACTGAGCACTCGACTGTTATGGCTAACATTAAGAGTCATGACTGTCTAAACAGGTCAGTCAACTGAGCCCCAGGGCTGGGGCTCTTTGCAGTGGTGGGAAGGGACTTGACTGGGAAGTGTGAGCAGGCCCTGGAAATGTGTTAGTGAGGGTTAGGACACGGAGGGCTTGTGCAGGAATGGAGATGGGAGCATTGCATGTAAGCAACAGGACTTGGAAAGGCCTGTGCCTTTTGGACAGAATATTGAGGAAGCAGGGACGGCAAGAAAGAGTTGGGGAGGCAAAGGAGGACTCGATCCTAGAGCCTGATTCCAGTCTGGGATGGTGGACAGGGTCTCCTGGGTTTCCCGGCTCAGTGGACTGGGCAGACCTGTCTCCCCATGGAAAGATGGCACCCTCGGACCAGTGGATTGGGCCTTCATCTGCAGCCCAGAGAGGAGTATCAGTGAGAATGCAGCAGGATCAAACTTGGGCTTAGGGGGTTTGTGCAGCTTAGTGGAACCATCTCCTTTACATTTCCTTCCAGCTAGTGGTGGTAAGATCTAGGTGCCTCAGGTCATCCTACGTCGCCCCCTGGTGGTTTTGCTCCAGTGGATCTTGCTCTCTGCTCTTGTACTGATTCGAGTGTGTGATGATCCTCACGCACCAGTCATGGAAACATGCAGGAGAAACCTGGGGATGGGAGTTGGCTGCCTGGCCCACAGGCTGACCGGGTCTCTTCTGGTCTTCCCTAGGTCCCAAGCTCACCAACCCAGAATAGTGCCCTCCAGGCAACTGGACATGCTCAGCACCTATCCTTCCCATGCCATCTCCGTGGGCTTAGTGCTCCACATGCCATTGCTCTCCCTCCCACCCAGAGCCTTCTCCATCCTAGTGTGGGGGCTGTGCATGTCCAGGCCAGGATCCTGTTGCCAATCACAGTGCTGCTGATCTCTGACAGGCATACTGGGTGTCTGATCTCACTGGTGATCATGGGCAGCGTGGCCGTTGTGGAGGTGTACTTAGTAGAGCAGAACCAGGGGTCTTCAAGATTGGAGAGTGCTGCCCCTGCTGGTGGGTGACTTGGGCTTCCCTCTGGTGCTGCACTACATGACTGCATGGGTGGGCGCTGAGGTGTACACTGCCAAGCACCTATACCACAATTCTCTGGGTCCTGTACCTATTCATATTGGAAGTGATGATCTGCTTCATCTGCTGTAACTACAAGATAGCACGGAGCAGGGCAGTAAAGTTCACTCATAGGTGTGCAATGATGCTGCTGCTGCCGGTGTGCATCCTCAGCCTCGTTCTGCTGCTTGCAGTGTAAGGTACCAGTTTAAAGGATCCTTGGGAGGGAAACTGACTGCTAAACCACACTCTTCTTAGAGCACCAGGGAAACAGCGTGTCCCTTTATAATGAATTGACATAGCTGAAATGGGAAAATACTGGGGACTATAATAGAAAACAAACTAAAACTAATTATGCTCATTATTATTATTTTGTAATCGTTCATCAAGTTTATATTGTGAAATATAACCAGTATCAACTCTAAATTCTTACATATTCTTTGGTGTTTCTGGATTTCCTGTCATGTTCCATTCATTTGTCTTTTCAACTGTCAGTAATGATTGTTTTGTGAAAATTAGCAGCCTACTTTCATATCTTTAATAAAACGTTTTTAAAGCATTCCCAACAAGTATTGTAACAAGAGTGAATGAAAGCATGGTAACTCAAACTTTTAAAGCCCTGCCATCATTATTTTGCTTTGTAAAATGAATAAACATATAAAGAGCTCACATTGTGAGAATAGATAATTGCTTATTGACACAGAACCACCTTCGCTGTCCATGCTCCCATCTAAGGCCTCTCATTAAAGAATGCATATACATAAATGTTCACTGATATGAAACAGATACTGGATTTTACCAAAAGAATTATTGTCTCAGAAGTTCATATATGATGGAAATTATTTATCTCGGGATGCATTTTTCTGCAGTGTGTACAGTATATGCAGTAGAATGAGTACATTAAAATAAGCCATTCCACAGATGTAATTGTGTTAGTTAAATCACTTACCCTCGTCAGGAAGGTGTTCTATAATGGGATCACAGGTAGCTCGGAAACCAGCTGAGGTTTTGGTTTTGTTTCAGCTGCTCAGAGAGGCAGCCTAGGCGCTGTTTCTCCCTCTCAGGTGCTGAGAAGCCTGCGGGGTTGGGAGCCCAGGGTTCCGGGTTACAGGAGGGGCTGGCCACAGTTGGTGCTGAGCTCACACTTCTCCCCATCCACCAAGGTTTGTAAGGGGTTCTGGTCTCTATAGTTCCCGCCACTTCTGAGCATCAGGAGCAGCTGCTCTCAAGCATCTTCACCCTCGTTGGCAGCTTTGTGCAGCTTCCCAAGAGCCTTTGGTGGGAAGCAGTACCGAAAACCTGATTTAATCTCATCCGCCATTCTCAACAACCGACAGAGGACATCAACATCCATAGACACTCCCCCTTCTTACATGGGAAGGTAAGACTTTCACGTCCTAGACTACTGCTGATCTTCCCAGACGGAGAAACCTAAGGTTAGCCCTGTAGATGAGCCACCAGTTTCGCCTCCATGTCCCAACAGAAAAGCTCAGCGCTTCCTGAATCTTGGCTCACAATGATTGTTGCCAAGCAACGCCGGTAAACGCATGCCCAATCACAGCCTCTAGGAGGCCAAACGCTGCGCATGCGCATGGAATCCCAGTCGCCAAGAATGATCAGCGCTGATTTGCAGGTCCCTCAGCCTCTGTTGCATTGTTTCGTTTTCAAATGTGGGAGGTTTCTGGCTGACTGTTGGGAACGGTTTTGTGAAAGAAAGATTCCTATCTGGAACTTTAAAACGCTGAAGGTTTTGTCCAGAGTAAACTCACCAAAAATCTCTGTAAATTGCCTTAGTCCTTACTTCCACAGTCTTCTGGATTCTAGCCATTTTCCACGGGAATTTATAAAATCATAGTGTTTTCATAATTTTTAGTAACTGTTGCCCTATGTATCACTGATGGCAAACTTAGGAGGAGAAATCAGGACACATTGTCCAGGAGACAAGAAAATGTGTTTTTGCAGGCCACCTACTCCTCTCATTTGGCCCAGCTGGTCTTAACATTTTCTGTATTTTTTTGTAATTTTCTCCAAGTGAAACTTTATTGATCCATTGTTTATTTTGAAGTATGATATAATATGTATGAATCTCTTAAAATGATGTTTCATTTTCCTAAACAGTTCATATTTTTGCAGTAGGGCTTGAATGAAAAATGATCAAATCCACTAGTGGGAAGGGGATGGAATTTTATGTGGAAGTTAAGTACATTTTGTTTGGATTGGTTTTTGCCATTTCGTCCTCTCTTGAGCCAGTGGCATCTTTCTGGAAATTCATAAGTATTTTCTCTGCATGATGTCAGAGAAGTGTGAGCTGGGGGAGGAAGACAGATCTGGGAGTGGGGGGCCTGAAACTGATATATATTAATTTGGTCCATAGCCAACAACTGTGGGGAGCAACTCGGACTAGACTAAATTACTGGAATTAAGACTTATTCTGTGCATCTGCTCTCCCACAATATGGCGCTGGGAGAGGAGTAAACAACTTCTACACAGCTGCGTCTCACCAACTTGACAAGCTGCAGGAGCTGATCCTGCTCCTGATTGGAGGAGAGCAGCGTGCTCGGTGTGTGGGTAGCAGAGTTGGGATTGGTGGAAGAGGACTATAAAGGAGGAGAGACAAGGAACATCCAGATAACATCTGAGCAGCCCCCGAGAGAGCCGGCCGGCGGTGTGCCACTCCCCCACGGAAGTGGGGAAAGTGGCAGGGGGAGCCGCCCCTCCATGGAGGTGGAGGGGTTGCCAGCCAACCCAAGAAGGACCAGCAGCAAACCCGGGAAGGGCCGAGCAGACAGAAGAACAGCGCAGGGTCTAGTGTCATTCCTCCACAAAGAGGGGGAGCGACAACAACTTTTAGACTTAAAGGGAAAGGAAGTTGCTGAGACTGAAAGCTGCAGAAATATCCACGTTAACCCAAGAGGAATGCCCCATGGTTGTTCCCATGTTGATCAGTGACCAGGCACCTCAGACATTCACAAGTTCATGCACCCCAGCAGCCAGCCCAGACATCTTCTTCTAGGGCATGAGCACACTGTGTCCCAGCCAGCAGTGTGACATACTGTGTACTCGTTTCCCCTCTGGCACTGATGAGGTGGGACCAGGAAGGATCCCAGCAGCCATTAACATCTTCTACTTCCCTGCAGTAAGGCCCATTGGTGACTGGACCTTGCTCCTACAAATTTCTGCCAGTTATGCTAAGTTAAAGTGTGTTGGTGAAGAGTTGACCTTGGGCTCTTGGTAGTGCTGGCTTCCTAGACAGTGACATGCTGAGAGCTTACAAATGAGGTGTCTGTTCTTGGCCAGGTCTGGGTTGTTGTTGCTCATGTACTCTTCACTCTTCCAATACATCCCACAGGGAACACATGTCTTGAATCCAGCATGACCACTGCCTAACAGAGGGTTGTCAAAATCAGGAGTTTCCTCAGCATCAGTTGGCCTAGTCCATGGGCACAAGAATAACCAACCCATAGCCTAGGAGTTATGTTTACAAGCTGAATGTCTAGAAGCACAGTTCTGGTTAGCTGAGGTCCTTGGGCAACTTCCACTGTTTCACTCCCCAAGCAGTTGCAATGTCCAGGGCTGGGCCAGACCAAAGCCAGGAGCCAGGAGCTTCTTCTATGTCTCCTATGTTGGTACAAGGGCCCAACTATTTGGGGCATCTTCTGCTGCTTTGTCAAGCACATTAACAGGGGCCTTGATGGGAATTGGGGCAACTGACACTCAAACTAGTGCTCATATGGGATGCTGGTTTTACAAGTAGTGGCCTCATGTGGTTGTCTAACCCAGCTCTGTGTATACTTTTCCTCTGCACTCTGTTAAACAAATGAAGCAGCAGGTGTGCACCTGATATTTGAGTACAGACCCTGCCACTTTCTTCCTGTCTGTGTGACTTTGGGAACATCATTGATTTTCCAGGTCCTCAGGGTTTTCATTGGCAAATCAGGGCCAATGGGGATGAGCCTGGGGACACAAGTGTTAGAAGCCCAAGATGTGCTGTCTACAGACTAAACCTTCAAGAAATAAAAGCTGCATTCTGTTCAATGGTCAGTCCAACATTGGTGACATATTCTGGATGGAGGAGGCAAAAGGTGAGAGGACTCCACAGTCAGATGCAGAGTCAGGGAGCCCTTCAGATAGAGATGAAGATTTGTACACAAGGCTTAAGCTGGCATGGCATGGGTGATATGGGATGGAGAGCAAGATGTGGGAAGCCAATATGGTCATCTAGGGCCAAGTTTAGGCTTGGAGGCTGAATACCCAGTAACTGTACTTAGGAGGATCCTCCTAACCCCTAGCTCTGTTCCTCCCTGGCACTTCAGTTTCAGTTCAGTCACAGTGTCTCCTACTCTATGACGTCTTGTATTTCTTGTTGATGCATGGGACCAGGAGTGGGGAAAAGTGCATTGTGGGGGTGTTTGTGAGTTCATAGCTCCAAGAAGCTCAATTTTTGCCCATTTTCCCCTCACACTCAGGTGGGAGGCCACTCTTTGTGGGAACTCTCTGAGGTAGGTAAAGATAGGGGACATGCAGGGCTGAAATGCAGTAACATGAATGAATGGGCAAGCCATGCAACCTGGAATGAGGCCACTCCCATTCATGGATAGAAGCATGTGTCTTTCTGTTTCTGGCTTATTTCACTTAACATGATGTCCTCCAGTTCTATTCATTTGCTGCAAGTAAGATTTCATTCTTTTTAGGGTGGAATGGAGCGTTTTGGGGGAAGTGCTTAGGTTTTATATGTAAAAATCATATAATGGATATTTTGAGCTTCTATTTTCCATTTTGGATGACCTTTATTTCTTTCTCTTCTTTAAGTGCTCTTGCTAACACTTCCAATAACATATTGAATAAGAGAGGTGAAATAAACCATCTTTGTTCTATAAAGTATATTTTCTTCTATAGCTTATTTATTGAAAGTTTTTATCATGGAGGTTTTTGATTCTTAACTAATGCTTTTGTTTTTTTGACAGGCGGAGTAGACAGAGAGAGAGAGAGACAGAGAGAAAGGTCTTCCTTTTGCCATTGGTTCACCCTCCAATGGCTGCCATGGCTGGCGCGCTGTGGCCAGTGCACCATGCTGATCTGAAGGCAGGAGCCAGGTACTTATCCTGGTCTCCCATGGGGTGCAAGGCCCAAGCACTTGGGCCATCCTCCACTGCAGTCCCAGGCCACAGCGGAGAGCTGGCCTGGAAGAGGGGCAACCGGGACAGAATCCGGCGCCCTGACCAGGACTAGAACCTGGTGTGCCGGCACCACAAGGTGGAGGATTAGCCTAGTGAGCCACGGCACCGGCCTTAACTAATGCTTTTTATATATCTAATGATATATGTTGCAATTGATTTCTCAACAATGTTGCAGTGGATTCATTTCTGAGAGGAGGAGCGTGGTGGGGGCAAGAGGTGCAGAGTCACCATACAGACCCCGGGAGTCAGGTGAAAGCAGGCCTGAGGCGAGCAGCCCACAGAGTCGTTTATTTGAGTTAGTACAACAGCTTATATAGCCAAGACCAGCCAATCCAGTCAAGGGGTGGTCTATGCCCCAACCAATCACACCCTGTTGCCAGGCAGTTTCCAAAGCCGTCCAATCACATCCTATTTCCAGTCAGGCTCTTGTAGCAAGGCAGTTTCTGAAAGCATCCAATTATGGCCTGCCATCAGTCAGGCTCTGTTGTCAGGTGGCTTCCTCTGTTGTCAGGTGGTTTCCTCTATTGTCATGTGGTTTCTGAAGCCATCCAATCACGGCCGGTTGCCAGGCAGTTTCTGTTGTCAGTGGCCATCTTGGCATGACCTTTTCAACTTAGCGGCCATCTTTTTTTTGACAGGCAGAGTGGACAGTGAGAGAGAGAGAGAGAGAGAGAGAGAAAGGTCTTCCTTCTGCCTTTGGTTCACCCCCAATGGCCACTGTGGCCGGCGCATCACACTGATCTGAAGCCAGGAGCCAGGTGCTTCTCCTGATCTCCCATAGGGTGCAGGGCCCAAGCACCTGGGCCATCCTCCACTGCACTCCCAGGCCACAGCAGAGAGCTGGCCTGGAAGAGGGGCAACCAGGACAGAATCCGGCACCCTGACCGGGACTAGAACCCGGTGTGCTGGTGCTGCAAGGCAGAGGATTAGCCTATTGAGCCACAGCACTGGCCTAGCTGCCATCTTGATATGACCTTTTCACTTCATTCCACCACAGATATAATCATATGGCTTTTTTTGTTCTTCATTCATTTTGGTGTCATCTATTACATTTGTTGTCTTGTGAATGTTGAGATATCCTTGCATCCATGGAATGAATCTCACCTGTACATGATGTATTTTCTTTTGATGTAATGTTGGTTTTGGCTTGCTAATATTTTTGAAAATTTTTGCATCTATGGTCATCAGAGATATCAGTCTGTAGTTTTCTTTTTGTGTTGTATCCTTCTTTTGTTTTGGTTTCATAGTAATACTGGTGTTATAAAAACAGTTTGACAGTTCTATTCTTTTCAATATTTTGGAATTGTTAGAACATATTTGAGTAATTTCCTCTTTTTTTAAAAAAAAATGATTCATTTGCAAGTGAGAGAGAGAGAGAGAAAATCTTCATTCAACCAGTTTACTCTCAAGATGACCACAGTGGCTGGGGATAGGCTACACTGAAACCAGGAGCCAGGAGTTTCATCTGGGTCTCCCAGGTTGGGGGTAGAAGCCCAATTACTTGGGCCATGTTCCCCTGCTTTTCTCAGGTCATTACCAAGGAGATGGATTGGAAGTGGAACACGAACCAACACCATAAGGGATGCTGGCATCACAGACAGTGGTTTTACCCACTGCACGCAACACTGCTCCCAGATTTATTTCCTCTTTTTTTTTCCTCTTTTTGTAGAATTCAGCTGTAAAACCATCAGGTCCTGGACTTTGCGTTGTTAGGAAAAAATGTTGTTACTGCTTAGATTTAGGTATCATTGCTTATTACAGGTCTGTGTAAATTTTCTGTATCTTCTTGAATTAAAGTTATTAGGTTGCTTTTATCCAGTCATTTATCCACTTCCTAAGCTTTTCCAATTAGTTAGCATATAGCTTCTTATGATCCATTGCACTTTATCAGTTGCATTTCTTGCTACATTGTTCCTTCTCACAATATATATTTCCCCTGTCTTTTATACAAGTTTTGATTCAAAATCTATTTTAATACAGTTTATTTTTGGCTTCCATTTGTGTGGAATATCTTTTTCCAGCCATTCACTTTCAGTTTATGTGTATTTTTAATCTGTGAAGTGAATTTATCATAGGCAGCATATAGTTGGTAGAGTTGGAAACATACTAGGGGATTCCAATTCAATCCCATCAAGGTGGCATGTGCCAATGCCATCTCACTATTCCAAGTGATCAATTTCAGTTCACAATTGATCATAATGAAAGGACTAAGAGTCAAAGGGAGCACATAAACAAGTCTAGTATCTGCTAACACTAACCGATAGAATAAATAAAGGGGAGAGTGATCCAACATGGGAAGTGAGATACTCAGCAGACTCATAGAATGGCAGATGTCCTAAATAGCACTCTGGCCTCAGAATCAGCCCTAAAGGCACTCGGATCTGGCTGAAAAGCCCATGAGAGTATTTCAGGCATGGAAAGCCAAGACACTCTGGCAAAAGATCTCTGTGAGTGAGATCCCAGTGGAAAGAACAGGTCTTCAAAGAGGGAGGTGCCTTTCTCTGAAGGGAGGAGAGAACCTCCACTTTGACTATGACCTTGTCTAAACAAGATAAGAGTCGGAGAACTCAAGGGGCTTCCATAGCCTTGGAAACTCATGACTGGTGCATAGGGAGATTACTGACGCCATAAACAGGAGTGTCAATTTGTAAAGTCAACAACAGGAGTCACTGTGCACTTACTCCTCATGTAGGATCTCTGTCCTTAATGTGCTGTACACTGAGGCTTAATGCTATAACGAGTACTCAAACAGTATATTTCACTTTGTGTTTCTATGGGGGTGCAAACTGTTGAAATCTTTACTTAATGTACACTAAACTGATCTTCTGTTAAAAAAAAAAAAAAAGAAAAGAAACTATCCATTCCCAACTTGACTCTCACTGGGATTAAACATGACAATAGGTCTGATCTGATTTCATCATCATTTAAAAAAAAATCATCTATTATTTTTCACTTTATGTTTCTGTGTGGGAACAAACTGTTGAAATCCTTACTTAAGGTATACTAAGCTGATCTTCTGTATACTAAGATAATCGAAAATGAATCTTGATGTGAATGGAAGGGGAGAGGGAGTGGGAAAGGGGAGGGTGGTGGGTGGGAGGGACGGTATGGGGGGGAAAGCCATTGTAACCCATGAGACGTACTTTGGAAATTTATATTCATTAAAGAAAAGATAAAAAAAAAAAAATAAAAAAAAAAAAAATAAAAATCAATCCAGTCAACCTGTATCTTTCACTACAGAACTTATTTTACTTACATTCAAGATTAATATTGATAGATAAGAACTTAGTGCTGTCATTTTCTTGATTGGTTACTGATTCTATCAATTCTGTTATTGAAGTTTGTACCACTATGTGCTTTCAATATGGTTACTTTAATGTAGAACTCCTTTCAGAATTACACTATAACCTGTAAGGTTAGGATGGTTAGGAATTCTCTCAGATTTGGCTTGTCTGGAAATACTTTATTTCTCTCTCACTTTGAAAAGATAGTTTTTCTGTAAAAACCGTTCTTGGTTGGAAGGTTTTTCTTTCAAGACCTTAAATACATTGCCCTGCATGTCAGTCTTTAGCCCCCTGAGGTTGTGACTTATGGAAGATCTGCAGAGCTTTGGTGGCTGTGGGGTTTTCCTGATTTCATCATTGGGCAAACAGACCAGGAGGAGGAGTTGCCAAGGCCTGGCCAGCTGGAGATGCCTATTCTTCCACCTCTGACCACATGCAGACAAAACACAAGTGGAAATAAGGAGACTCTCAGGGTTTCAGATGTTTCCCTTCTTTGTTCCTCATTGCACTATTCTGAGAACAACCCCTGGAAACATCTGTTTTCCTGTGCCTGGACCTTTATTATTTGAGAGGATTCTTCTGACTGTACAGACCTAAGAGACAGTGTCCTCAGAGGACCACTGATAAAGATCAACCAAATTGGGAGGGGGCACAATAATCAGTTCTCAACATGTGTTTGGAAGTAATGAGTATCCTTGTGTAAAAGTGTTATTGTGGTTTCATATGTTAGGGAAACTCAAATACAGGTACTGCAGGCTTTCTCAGGGTCTGCAGAGAAGCTGTGTCAGTCCAGTAAGACTCTTGTGTGCAGGGCTTCCTGAGGATATTGGGGACCAATGGACACCATATCCATGAAGCATCCTTTTCTGGCTCCCAGGCCTGGTGCTCTGGATTCATGGTCAGAGTAAGAATTTTTGGAGCCAGGATGGCCTGTGGAGGTGTTGCCCAAGTTTCTTATTCTGTCACTGGGAAAAGCTAGTCCTTATGTGAGGAAGGAATTTCTTGATGGAGACTGCAAGTCATCCTGGGTTCAGAGACCCTGGCCACCATCTTCCCTCCTATGTGGGCTTCATGATGCACCCACATCTTTCTTGGCACTAGTATGTTCCAAATTCCTTGATATGTGCAGTGACTGCATTTTCTTTCCACTGGGATCTTCTGCAAGGAGTTTGGGAGAGTGCTTGGAAGATGGGCTGCTTAGAGTCCCCATCTAGGTCTAGGTGTCTGATGTGGCCTCTGGCTTCAGGCATAGTCTACTTGGACCCTCAGTAGAAAGTGATGATGTTTGTACATTCCCTGTGGAACACTTTGTAGGCCTGTGAGGCAAGAGTCATGCTTATCTGATAGTGACAACAGTGATGGTAGCTCTATGAGCCCAAAGACAAGACCCATCTCTGGCCTCTAAGCCTCCCTTCATGGACTGAGAACTTTGGCATGGAAGAAACCAATGATGGGAGTTCCATCATCCTGAGAGCAAGGTGTCCCTGTCATGAGTGACCATGCTTGCTGAGATGCAGCTCAGGGCTAGTAAGGAGAGGCCAGTGTGGGGGGAAGCTGCTAGAGTTTTTCTGTGTGACCCTATACAGACCACTTGGACATACATGAGATTTCACTGCTAGATACTTCTGAAAAGCCCTAGTATCATGTGTTTTCTGTGTAGCTGTGGTGGGGAAGGTATAGGACCTTAGTTTGAGTTCCTAGGAGGCCAAGTCTGAGACTTAGGTCCAGGGAGACTCAGTGAGCCCTGGTCCCAGGAATCAGAAGGAAAGGAGCAGAAGATAAGGAAGTCCCTCTAAGGAAGGAAGAAAGGCTGAGGCTGCTTTCTTTGGCCCTGAAGCTTGATCCACTGCCACCTCTAGGACAGGAATGGATTTGCTTACTGGAAGGATGGAAGCATGGACTGTTCACCTACTAGGCCCCTCCCCCAGTGAGATGAGCTGGTCCTGGAGGCATGGATTCTGCACTTCTGGCTGTGGGAACTTGGCCAGAGCAGTTTCCCATGCACCTGGAGATAGGCATGAGGCTATCAGTGTAGATGAGGGTGAGGTCACCGAGCTCTTGGTACTTCTCACCAAGAAGTCACATTGTCAGATGTAGGCCCTGGGATACCAAAAGGGCAGCAAGGGTTCTGCCACAAGCTGTCCATTTGCCTGTGTCAAGGGCATGTTGAAACCCTTGGGAAGAGAGCAAACCTTCAACTCCATCGTGTGGCTCCCACTCAGGTCCTCTACAGTGGGCTCTTTATTATGTAATATGGTCATGGTCATGGTCATGGTCATGATAGCGTGGGGCCATGGAACATGCAGATGAGATACGACCAGTTTTGAAAAACATGAGCAGATGTAGCCTAGATCACTATAACCCATCTTCCTGGGTAGGAAGCTTGCTGTGGCCTTAGAACATTCCTAAGAGGGGAGTGAATAATGATTTAATCATTGCCTTAGACGCATGATGTCTTTTTGGGTTACTGAAATATTAAGTAAGAAAATCTTGCTGGATTTTCTTCCATAGAAATTGAATTAGCAACATGATTTTTTAAAATGCGTTCATGACAATGTTCATTCAAACCTTGAAAATGAGCCCTGCCAAAACTTCCAAAATGGTTCCTAAAATCCAAGCATTTTCATACTTGAAGAACACCTCCAGACACACACATATGCACTCCCACGATGCTCAGAATGTGTGTTTGTGAAATGCTCCCCAGCTCCAGGAAGCAGTGGTGCAGAGGACAGTGTCTGAGAAATATGATGAATTCCTTGTGTTTCTCTGTGGCCAGCAGAGTACTATAATCCACAGTCCTTATAAAGTTGGCACTTGTTATCAGTCTGTTACAGGTGCTACTTTCCAGCTGAGGGAGCCTGGGACCCTGTTTATTGATGTTTGATTTCAGATAATTCAAGAGGAATGCCTGTCCCTTTCTGTCATCCAGGAGTTTCTATAAGAGTTCTGGGGTCAAGTGTCTCTCTATGTTCTGTGGAAAGGGTAGGGGGGCATGACCACCTGCTAAGCGTTAGGATTGGGGCAGTAATTTGGGGAACCCTGCTATTTGGGCACTAAGTTGGGGCTAAGCAAGGTTCTGGGCAGGTGTAGTTATCAGAAGCCAAGGTTCTGGCAGGAAGGGACAGGCAGTGGTGGACAGCAAGAAAAGGTGCATAGTCCAGAGTCCAGTTGGTGAAAGTCCTGGTGCCAGATCCATGGGCAGGACTCCAGGTTTTCTCTCAGCACCTCATCCACCCTATGTTGCACTTGTGGCTGTGGCCAAATAGGGGCCAACAAACATGTGCACCATAGTTTCCAACAGAACAAATATGAGGAAGAGTATTGATTCCAAAAACCTGAATGGGGATTAAAATAAAGAAAAGGTTCAGAAAGAAAGAACAAGTCCTGTCTCAGTTCAGCTCTTTAAGGACAGTACGGTTAGAGATAAGTGAGGATCTAGTCAGCAGTGAAAACGGTCCATGCCTGGGGCCTCTAATCACCCACACCTCCACAAGGGAGGGTTTGAACCTGGTGACCCACTACTTCTATGTCATAGTTGATTGCAGGAGAAATGCCATGATTCAGGGGAACCAAACAGATCAATCCTGAGAATTTGGGATCAGATCCATGGGTCAATTGACTGATGGCACTGACACTGAGGTATCCATGTTTGAACATTTGAGGTCGGGGAGGAAAGATTTTAAGGAGGGGTAAAACTAAAGAATCAGAGGACCAGAGATGCAGAGGTGGGAACTACACAGTCCTGAGTGTCATGGGGGATGGAGAATGTCAAGGACTCATCCCACCACCTTTGGTCCCTTGGACTATACCTGCACTTCCTGGCCAAAGTTCTTCAGTTCCTCAATATAATCCCTATAACGCTGACTAAATTCACATTTGTGAGATTTATTGAATGAGCATCAATTATTGCCAATCCAGTGATTCTTGGAGAACCCATGCTTTCATGTTCATGGCAGGATGGAGCCTGTAGAAGGAAGTCTGGGTACAAGGGGCTCTTGGGGTGAGTAGCAGCAGACATATAGAGACATTTTGAGTTTGAAACAAGTAAGAGGATAAGAGGAACTTGTGCCCTGTGCTTTCTAAGGGAGTTAGTGAATTCCAAAGTCAAGGGTCCATCTCTGTCTCAATGTAAGGGAAATTTTCCGTGTGATTTACTGCCACAGTATGGTGGCATTGGGCAAAGGAAGTAGCTTGCTTCTACAGAAGGTAGACCACTTCAAGGTGTTTCATAGCATGTGGGTATAGAGTAATGGTGTGCACTGCATAAACAAAAACTTTCTTCCCCTTAGGGAGGACTCTATCCCAGGGCAGGAACATCCCCAAGCCATGACTAAGAAGACTACCATGACCATGAAGGACATCTTCATCTGCAGGTGGTGATGAGACAGGGACAGCATGAGCTATGATGGTGCATATGAGCTGCTTTCAGAATCATATGGATCCCTCCAGCCCACAGAGCAGGCAAGTGAGGCCTCTGAACCAGATGGAGCCAATGGGGCTGAACAGGACAAGGAGGAGACAGAAAAATCTCCAGGGAGAGGAAAGGAAATTTGGGAATAAGTAGAGATAACAAAAGATATTTTAAAAAGATTTATTTATTTGAAAAGCAGAGTAAAAAGAGGGCACATTCAGGGAGAGAGGGAGATCATCCATTTGTTGGTTCACACCTCAAAATAGCCTAGGCTGGGCCAGGTCAAAGCCAGGAGGCAAGAGCTCCATCTGGGTGGTCTCCCACATGAGTGGTAGGAACCAAAGTACTTGGTTCATTATCCATTGCCTTCCAGAGCACATTAGCATAAAGGTGGATGGGAAGTGTTGATGCCAGAACTGGAATCTGCCCTGCCAAGTGGTAGCTTAAGCTATAGCCCCACAATCCCCACACCTTAAAAGTATTTTACAGGTACTGAAATTGTGGCATAGTGTCTTAAGCCATTGCCTGTTAAACTGGCACTCCATATGGATGCTGGTTCAAGCCCTGGCTGCTCCACTTCCAATCCAGATTTCTGGTGATGCTGCTAGTAATTGGGGAATTGCACCAAGTAGGAGATATGGAAGTAGCCCCTTGCTCCTGGCTTCAGCTTGGCCCAGCCCTGGCCATTGTGGCCATTTGGTGAGTGAACCAGTGGATAGAAGAACTCTCTCACTCTCTATGTGTGTCTCTGTAACTCTTCACATAAATAAAATAAATATTTAAAAATAGAGTGTCCTACAGACATTTTGCAGAGACAAGCAGAATAATCTTTCACCTCTCTGTGAAAATTCTAGTATAATTTCTGGACTGTGCTTTTGAAATTTTACTTCTCTAGGGAAAAGTGTCTTTGGGGAAGTAGGGACCATTGGATTGGGAATGTAGGGACCATTGGAATGGGAGATGTTTCAAAATGAGGGTGTGAGAGGCCCTAAGAGGTACATAGACTGTACTGCTTACACATCATGTTCATTTCTTTTCTTTGGCCCTGGGACCACCTCTCTGACCAGGGGCCCTGTGCCCTCCAAGGGCTGCCTTAACAAACTCAGGATACACTCCTTCTTCCCAGACATCTAAGGGAGAACTGAAACCACAGGAGTGTCCCTGAACTGCTCCCTGAAAACCTGACCCAGAACCACCCCTCGGGATCAGTGTCCACATGACCCATACCTGCTAACTGGAAATAAAGAAGGCCAGTAGGTTCCTTGAGCCTGGATTTAGCTGATTCATGACATGGTCAGGCCTTTGGACTTAGATGGCAGGGCCTCATAGGATATCAGATTATCAGGCCTTGTTCCCACTCCCGTTCCTTAGACCTAGCAGCTATTATGCATGAGATTAAATTAGAGGCAGTGAGAAGATAGATTCAATGTGAAGTCATTAGGAAAGAGGCTATTATTTTGGTTCTTTCTGGAAATCCTTTGTCCTCTTCTTGTTAGCAAACAAGAAACTCATACTGCTCAATAATGGAGCAATGGATCACAAACAAGGGTGCTAATACTTAAATGAATTTGCATGTGAGAATTTAATGGGTAAAAAATGAAATAATTCCCATTTGAAAAAATTTACCTTCATTGTTAGATCCTATGAAACAAGGATTGTGTCAGAAAATTAAGGTTGGATAGTTACTTTCCCTCCATCATAGGGACTTTTAAATCTGGTTGAACAGGAATGCTAATCAAGAGCTTAAAATGAAAATATCCCCTATCTACCAACCCCCAAGTCTCTGGGACCAGGGAACCAAAAATTACATGACCCTTATTATTTGTTCCATGAAAGAATGTGTGGAAAAGTGAGTGGGAGGAGACCAGTATCCAGAGGCAGCCACTGGAGAGGTCCACATGGCAAGGTTCCAAGGCTCCCCACCAATAGTCGGCACCTACCTGCCATCCATGAGGGTGTTCCACCTGGAGGTGGCTCCTCCAGCCTCAGTCTGGCATTCAGAAGACATCAGCCACAGCTGACACTGACTGCAGTCTCACCACAGAGACCATCACATGGCAGTCCCTAGCCAAGATGCTCCCATGGAGACTGTGAGGGGATAAAAAATGTTATTACTGGTCAAGTTTTAGGGTGTTGTGTTACACAGCACTGGACTGGGATGGCTGTTGAGTAGGCAACTCCTACATCATCTGCCGATGTTCCCCAATTCAACATATTTGCTTTTCTTGTGGGATGCCCTCCTCTTGTGCATGCCCTGTAGAGAGTGATGCACCTCTAGGGAAAGATGGCCTGAGTGATATGTGTCACTCAAAGATGTTGGTCCCAGAGTCCCCAGAATCTATCCTGCTTACCTCCTTTGTGCCCCCCTCACTCTATGAGAAACCAGCTGAACTGTTGTGATCTGCTCTGTGACAAAGCTTTAGTGGTCCACTGCAGACCAAGGCCTTTTGTCAGAAGCTAGCTATGCAGTGAAGCTTGTGGTCCCTAACTGTATAAGGAATCTGGCCAATAACCATGTGGCTGAGCCTGACAGTAGAGTGGATTATCCCTCAGTGCAATCTTGAATTGATCATAGCTCCAAAAGGTACCTGGCTTCCAGGCTTAAGAAAAATCCTGAACCAGAGCTCACATTGGATTCCTGCTTAGAACAACAGTATCCTACCTGAAACCCCCACAAACTACATGGAACCCCAACATCATGCCTGAATGAAGCAGTTGGGACCCCTAGTCCTCCTCTGTCTAGGTTCTGAGGGTCTGTTTCCCACAAAATGTTTGTTTCATCATATGAAGGAATGATTTAATCCTTGTCTATCATTCAGCCCAATTTTCTGCTGCAGTAAAACATTTCAGCAACTGCCAATTCCCATATAGATAAAACAGAGGAAAAAGAGAGAAGGTCCACAGTCTCATTCAGTGTCTTGGAAATCAAGCATACTGGAACTGTTTCTTAAAGAGAGAATGCTCCATATTCTGCTAAGAGGTTTTTCTTGACTTGTTAACATTTTTGTCACCCCACCAACAGGCCTGACTATAAATGATTCATTTTCCAGTTTAGTGGTTTTACTTAATCTTTCCTTTGCTTCCTTCCCCACAACTGTGTGTTTGAGGGAGTGAGGGAGGGATGGAGGGAGGGAGAGAGAGAGAGAGAGGGAGAAAGAGACAGAGACAGAGACAGAGAGGAATTTGCTCCTGGTTGAAGCTCCAAAATTTTCTCAATAAACCAAAAGGAAACTTCATTCTGTTCCAGCAATGGGGTACCTTCCTGCACCAAATTATATATGATTTGATTCCCAAATATTTGCATTAGCAATTAATAAAGAGGAACAGCAGTGGCCAAGGGTTTGTCTTTTGGGGGAGACTCCTAACTGTGGGGTTTGCCAACCCTAGTGGGTGCCTGTGCTTTATCAAGACTTCCCCCCTACCTCCATCCCAGTGTCCACCCCTGTCCTGCAGCCCAGCTGATGCTACCTAGAACACACATGCATCAGTGTGATGGAGTCCATTACTCAGACAGCAAACCAAAGGGACACAATCCTAATGGCCCTTGGCTAATCTCTTAGGATGTGGTAGCTCTTTTAAATAATTCACTTCTGGTTCAATTTAAATTATTTTTGAAGTCAGAATAAGCAGCTTGAACTGGTTAGCCTGGTGTTCCTCTAAGCCTATGCCACCTCTCAGTGTGGGAGTGAATCTGTTTCAACCAACAGTAACCAAAGGAAAGGATAGGAGATGAATCTCCTGCATTTTCAGTTTCCCTCTCCCATGAAAATTCAGTCCTGCAGGTGAGCTATGGTCAGCACAGTTGAGGCCCAAGTGTATTGGCTGTCATGCCTGATATACAGCATCTATTTTATGGGTAGTGACTCAAAGGAAGATATCTCCAGTCTCTTGGCCACACTCAGTAAGAATATAGCCTTTCTCAGTTGGAACTGGACAGGTTGATAAATGAATGTCCTGAGATACAGCAAGACTTGTATGGGAGGTGGGGGAAAAGCAGCCAGAGTGAAGCTTCTGTGAGATGAGCCAGAGCTTGGGAGGAGGTAAAGTTGTAGCCTACATGCCTCAGACTCTCGCTGTCCACCCTTTTGTAGGTTTTTTTGAAAGCATGTTTCTTCATGTGTTTTATGCTTTTAGAGCAGTTTGTGGAGACTTTGTCTAATTTTTAAGTTGTTTTTATTGCCAGATTTTCTGTTTCACTGGAGCGTGATCCAGGGGCTGCTAGTGATGTCATCCCAGAGGTAGAGACTGCATTTGTTCATTCAGTGGTGCAGCTGTCTGTACATCATGACCTGACCTCCTAGGTGGTAAGTTTCAAGCCATGCAGTACAGTGCCATTGCATGTATTATTTTATGAACCCAGAATAGGAACATTTTGGTTTTCAAATGAGCTAGTTCTATCTAAGCTCTATATCTATCCATCCATCCATCCATCCATCTATGCTGTATCTATCCATCCTTCTTCCTATGTACCTACCTATCTATCCTCTATCTTTCATTGTTCAGAAATGCAGGTTTCTTGTTTAGCTTGCTTTTGGTTTTATGGTTTGGAGAAAGACCTGACTTGTGCAATTCCTGCCTTTTGGAATTTAAGAAAAGTTACATATTTGTATACAAAGGTGCAGTAAGTGTTTGAAATCTTTCACTAATATCTTGAGAAAAGGGCATTCTCTGTTTTGGGGGCACAGGATCCAGTTGCACCTGTTAATTTCTTCCCTTTCGTTGTTTCTATCCTTTGGGTCTATGAGAGACAATTCCCAACAGGAAGTGCTAGGAACAGGAAGTGCTAGAAGAGAAACCACAGAACTGATTTGGAGGCAACATTGTAGAGCAATTGTATCTGGTTTGTGGGGATTTCCCTAGAACTTACCCATGCAGACCAGAATTTGCTTCCTAAAGTATTTTTTCTTAAGAGGGACCTTGGCTGTTTTCCAGTTCTTCTTGCTGTTCAAGTAAGGAAAATTATTTGCCCAAGATCACATGGATTGGACTATGATAAGGTTCAGAAAAATTAAGACACCCCATTATTGAAAAATAATCTGGGCTTGACCAAAGTTACTCCATTTTTTGGACCAAGCCCCATGTTGTGGGCTTTGGCTTAGGTTCCAGAAAGTGCTTTTGTCTGGGTCTGTTCCAGGAAATATTTTTCTCACCTCAAACTTGGATCTCTATTAACTGCTGCTTTCTGCTTCTGTAAACATGCTTGCTGCTTTCTTAAGATAATAACTAAAGAAATTGTATAAAACAGTTTAAAATATTCAGACATTGAGCGACTGTTACTTCTCACTCTGTAAAATGCTTACAGCTGGATTGGATAAGAAAATGGAGGATAAGATTTGGAGCAACATGATTGGATAGCAGGACCTGTGGTTAGGCCCTGGAAATAAGCCAAATAGCATGTGAGTTGAAAACTTAAAAACCCTTGCCCTCCTCACTGTAGCATGGGAGTCTCCAAGGTTCCAATGGGATCTATCATTGCCAGACATGGCTTTTAATACAGATTCTTCTTTTTTATCTTTGTGTGAGCATGATCTCTCTCACTTTCCATTACAACAGCACCCAATGAATCAAGGAAGAGCATGAAGTCCCGGTTGTGGCCCTGCTTTAGGTGTGTTAGAATTTGTGTTTGTCTCCCATGCTGTCTCTGTGACAGTGCCGTTGAAATGAGGTGGACATACATTCATTTGTAGAGACATTATTGTTTGCAAGGCACCTCCAAGGTCTCACCTAATTTGATCTTCCCAGTTGATTGCCATTAAAGGGATCCTGTGGATGAAGCATCCAAGGCTCTGAAATTGGTGGTTCTGTCATCCCTGGACTTTTGCCTCCTGAGTCCATGTGTCTCTTCAGAGGACTTAGGGGTTCAGGCCCTCATTTGCCCAGTGCCAGTGTTCCCATTCTCATTTCCTGAGTTTCTCTTTTGGGGCACACTTGTACCACCCTGCAAGGCTTTTCCTTCCTATATTGGAACAGTGTTCCAGATAGTTGTCTGGGTGTTGTGATTGAAACTGAGAAGCCTAGAAAGTCAAGTCATGATTTTATATGTCACTCTGCTCTGCCCCTTCCATAGCATGTTATAAACAACTGGGTGTTCACATGAAGCTGTTCTTTGCTTTTCCTTTGGGAAATCTTGGTCCAGTCACCACCATCAGTGTCCTTCCTGTGTGTGAGCCTGTAAGCTCCCTTCTCCCTGGAAATGCTACTTGGCCAGACTCTCAGGGTCTCCTCTGGGTGAAGTGACCCCACTGAAATGGTTTCCAGACCTGTCAGGGATTCAGAGAAGCAGGAACAGAGAGAGAGAGAGAGAGAGAGAGAGAGAGAGAGAGAGAGATCTTCCATCTGTTGGATCACTCTCTCAAATGCCTGACATAGTTGGTGCTGGGCTAGGCTTAAGGGGCCAGGAACACCACACTGGTTTCTCATTTGGTTGGCAGGGACCCAATCACTTGAGAAATCACTGTTGCCTTCTAGGATATTCATTATCAGGAAGCTGGGTTCAGAAGCATAGCTGAGACTTGAACTCAAACACTATGACATGGGTATAGATATCCTCAATGACATTTTAACTGCTGTGCCAAATGTCCATTCACTTTTGTTTTCAATGTTTCTTCCAATGTTTATTACTTGATGTCTTTTAAATTTTGCACCCTGGGCCTGTGCCTTGATGGAAACCCAATGCTCCCAGACCATGCAGTTCTAGAACCCATTGCAGATGGTGCTTGGTTGCTGGGGTAAGCCACTAGAGTTTAGAGGTTCCAAAAGAATGGTTTAGGGAATCAATGAGGCTTGTGTATGCTGGGGACAGGCTGGCTACATGACAGGGAAATCGACAATGAGATGTCCCTGTCTGAATGTTAATTTCCCTGTGTCCTGCCACTATCTATTTTGAGAAGTTCTTGGCCATTGATAAAACATAGTTTACAGATTCAAAAGGCTTCAGTAGCCTAGGCATCTCATGTCAAGAGCCTTGGGTGATCACTGATGGCATACATAAGAGTGTTAATTGTTGGGATCAGTGCTGTGGTGTAGTGGGTATAGCCACTGCCTGCAGTAACAGCATCTCATATGGGTGCTGGGTTAGGTCCCGGCTACTCCATTTCCAATCCAGCTCTCTACTATGGCCTGGGAATGCAAAAGAAGATGGCCAAAGTTCATGAGCCCCTGCACCAGTGTGGGAGACCCAGAAGAAGTGCCTGGCTCCTGGATTTGGATCAGTGCAACTCCAGCTGTTGTGGCCAATTAGGGAGTGAACCAGCAGATGGAAGACCTCTTTATCTCTCTGCCTCTCCTTCTCTCTGTGTAACTGACTTTAAAATAAATAAAATAAACATAAAAATAAAATTTAAAAAGTATTAATTGTTAAAATTAACAAAAGGATTAGCTGTGTACTAATTTCCCATGCAGGACCTCTATCTTCAAAGAGTTACAATATTAGAGTTAATGGTAAACCTTGTTCTCAAAGATTTACTTCCTTTAATGCGTTAAGTAAAGATTATTCTTATATCTCTTAAGTTTTAGTTATGTGTAAACCCTTCTAAGAGATGTGTTATCTTCCTTACATGTTTCCTTAAAGTTAATTTTGTTGCTCAACCATGGACTTTTCAATCCATATCTCCCTATAATATTCCTATCTTGTATGTTTTAAAGTCAAGTGGAGAATACAGGATGGTTCAAGAGCTCAGGGCAGTTAACAAAGCAGTTACTTCAATTCATTTTCTTGTGCCAAATCCTAATAGAATACTGACACAAATACCTGAAAGGATCTCATGGTATACAGCTTTAAACCTAAAGGATGCTTTTTTCTGCATCCTGTTAAGTTCAGAATCTGTTTTTATTTGCCTTTGAATGGACTGACCTAGTTTCCAGTATAATTCAGCAATATGCATGGACTGTCCTCCTCCAAGGTTTCTGGGACAGCCTGCACTTGTCTGGTAATGTACTTGCAAAAGAACTCAGAGAATTATAGCTAAAATAGAGCAATCTTACAATATGTAGATGATAGTCTCATCTACAGTCCCTCCAATGAGGACTGAAATGAAAACACCATCCAGGTTTTAAATTTCCTACCTAAGCAAGTAAATACATTTTCCCCAACAAAAGCTCAAGTTTCTAAACAAGAGGAAAATTGAAGGGCTGGTGCTGTGGTGTAGCAGGTAAAGCTGCCACCTGCAGTGCCAAATAATGATTTATTCATCAATTCAACAGGAAGATGTAACTATTATAAACTTATATCAACACTATAGACCAAATGGATCTGACAGATATCTACAGAGCTTTCATCCTACAATTACAGAATACATATTCATCTCAGCAGTGCGTGGAACTTTCTCTAGGACTGACCACATACTAGGCCATAGAGCAAGTCTCAGCAAATTCAAATAATCAAAATCATACCATGCATCTTCTCAAAACACAATGGAATGAAGCTGAAAATCAGCAACTCAGGAATCCCCAGAGCATATGCAAACACATGGAGACTGAACAACATGCTCCTGAATGAACAGTGGGCCATAGAAGAAAATAAAAAGAGAAATCAAAACTTTCTGGAAGTAAATGAGGATAACAACACAACATATCAAAACTTATGGGATAAAGCAAAAGCAGGGTTAAGAGGAAAGTTTGTAGCAATAGGTGCCTACATCAAGAAATTATAAAGGTGCCATATAAATTAGCTCAATGCATCTCAATGATATAGAAAACTAGAGCACACAGCAAATCAAACAGAAAACTAGTAGGAAAAGAGAAATAATTAAAATTAAACAAGAAATAAACAAATTGAATCCAAAATCCATTACAAAGGATCAGCAAAAAGAAGAGCTATTTTTTAAAATTTTTTTGACAGGCAGAGTGGAGAGTGAGAGAGAAAGATGTAGAGAAAGGTCTTCCTTTTTTTGCTGTTGGTTCACCCTCCAATGGCTGCCACTGCCAGCACGCTGCAGCTGGCGCACCACGCTGATCCAATGGCAGGAGCCAGGTACTTATCCTGGTCTCCCATGGGGTGCAGGGCCCGAGGACTTGGGCCATCCTCCATTGCACTCCCGGGCCACAGAAGAGAGCTGGCCTAAAAGAGGGGAAACTGGGACAGAATCCGGTGCCCCAACCAGGACTAGAACCCATTGTGCTGGTGCCGCAAGGCAGAGGATTAGCCTATTGAGCCACAGCACTGGCCATGAAGAGCTATGTTTTTTGAAAATATAAATAAAATTGACACACCATTCGTCCAACTAACCAAAAAAAGGAGAAGACCAAAGTCAATAAAATTAGCGATGAAAAAGAGAATGCAACAACAGACACCACAGAAATAAAAAGAATCATCAGAAATAACTACAAAGAGCTGTATACTAACAAACTGGGAAATCTATCAGAAATGGATAGATTCCTGGACACATACATCCTATAAATTGAACTATGAAAACAGAAAATCTAAACAGACTCATAAACAAGTCAGAAATTGAATCAGTAATAAAGGACCTCCCAATAAAGGAAAGTCCAGGACTGGATGGATTTGCTGCTGGATTCTACCAGAAATTAAAGAACTAACTCCAGTTCTTCACAAACTATTCACAACAATTGAAAGAGAAGGAATACATCGAAATTCTTTCTAAAAAGCAGCATCTCCTTAATTCCTAAACCTGAAAAAGCTGCAGCAAAGGATTACAGACCAATTTCTATGATGAACATAGAAGCAAAAATCATCAATAAAATTCTGGTCAATAGACTGCAACAACACATCAGAAATGTTATCCACCTAGACCAAGGGGGATTTATCCCTGGTATGCAGGGATTGTTAAATATTTCAAATCAATCTACATTAACAAACTGCAGAAGAATAACCATTATGATTATCTCAATAGATGCAGAGAAAGCATTTGATGAAATAAAACACTCTTTTGTGATGAAAACTCTAATCAGATTGGTGTCGAAGGAACATACCTCAACACAATCAAGCATCATATTGAGTGGGGAAGAGCTGGAAGCATTTCCAGTGAAATCTGGTATCAGACAAGAATCCCCACTGTCACCATTGCTATTCAATATAGTACTGGAAGTTTTAGCCAGAGCCATTAGACAAGAAAAAGAAATTAAAGGGATACAAATTGGGAAGAAAGAAGTAAAGCTATCCTCTTTGTGGATGATATGATTATTTAGGGGATCCAAAGTACTCCACTAAGAGACTATCAGAACTCATAGAAGAGCTTGGCAAAGTAGCAGGATATAAAATCAATGAACAAAGATCAGCAATCTTTGTATACACAGACAATGCGATGGAAGAAAAAGAGCTTCTAAGATCAATTGCATTCATAATAGCAACAAAAAATATCGAATACCCTGCAATAAACTTAACCAAGGATGTCAAAGATCTCTATGATGAGAATTACAAAACTTTAAAGAAAGAAATAGAAGAGGATACCAAAAAATGGAAAAATATTCCATGCTAATGGATTGGAGGAATCAATATCATTAAAATGTCCATTCTCCCAAAAGCAATTTATAGGTTGAATGCATTACCAATCAAAATACCAAAGACATTCTTCTCAGATAGGAAAAAATGGTGCTGAAATCAATATGGAGGCACAGGAGACCTCAAATTGCTAAAGAAATCTTGTACAACAAAAACAAAGATGGAGTCATCACAATACCAGATTTCGGGACATACTACAGGACACTTGTAATCAAAACAGCATGGTACTGGTACAGAAACAGATGGATAGACCAATGGAACAGAATAGAAACACCAGAAATCAACCCAAACATCTACAGCCAACTTATATTTGATCAAGGATCTAAAACTAATTCCTGGAGCAAGGACAGTCTATTCAATAAATTGTGCTGGGAAAATTGGGTTTCCACGTGCAGAATCATGAAGTAAGACCCCTACCTTACACCTTACACAAAAATCCACTCAACATGGATTAAAGACCTAAATCTATGACCTGACACCATCAAGTTACTAGAGAACATTGGAGAAACCCTTCAAGATATTGGCATAGGCAAAGAATTTCTGGAAAAGACCCACGAGGCACAGGCAGTCAAAGCCAAAATCAACTATTGGGATTGCATCAAATTGAGAAGTTTCTGTACTGCAAAAGAAACAGTCAGGAGAGTGAAGAGACAACCGACAGAATGGGAAAAAATATTTGCAAACTATGCAACAGATAAAGGGTTAATAACCAGAATCTACAAAGAGATCAAGGAACTCCACAACAACAAAACAAACAACCCACTTAAGAGATGGGCCAATGACCTAAATAGACATTTTTCAAAAGGGGAAATCCAAACGGCCAATAGATACATGAAAAAATGTTCAGGATCACTAGCCATCAGGGAAATGCAAATTAAAACCACAATGAGGTTTCACTTCATGCCAGTTAGAATGGCTTACATACAGAAATCAACTAACATTAGATGCTGGTGAGGATGTGAGGAAAAAGACACACTAATCCACTGTTGGTGGGAATGTAAACTGGACAAGCCACTATGAATGACAGTTTGGAGATTCCTCAGAAACCTGAATATAGCCCTACCACATGACCCAGCCATCCCAATCCTTGGCATTTATCCAAGGGAAATTAAATTGGCAAATAAAAGAGCTGTCTGCACCTCATTGTTTATTGCAGCTCAATTCACAATAGCTAAGACCTGGAATCAACCTAAATGCCCATCAACAGAAAACTGGATAAAGAAATTATGGGATAAGCACTCTATCAACTACTACACAGCAGTAAAAAAAAATGAAATCTGGTCATTTGCAACAAAATGGAGGAATCTGGAACACATCATGCTGAGTGAAATAAGCCAGTCCCAAAGGGACAAATATCATATGCTCTCTGGATCTGTGACAAGTAACTGAGCACCTAAAGGAAACCTGTAGAAGTAAAACTGACACTATGAAAAACAATGACTTGATCAGTCCTGTGATGACTGTATTTTCTTTTTCTACTTAATCCCATTGGTTTAACTCTTTGCAATGGTTATTCTTAGGTGTTTAAAGTTAACTGAAAATTGATCCCCATTAACAATAAGAGCAGGAGTAAGAGAGGGAAGTGATGTACAGTTTGGCACATGCTCACTTATCCCTAACAGTATAGCTAGAAACATCCCATTAAGTTGGCATGTACCAATGTCATCTTTCTAGTTAAAGTGATCAGTTTAAGTTCATAATTGACCATAAAGATAGGATTAAGTATCAAAGGGATCACATAAATAAGACCAGTGTCCGCTAATAATAATTGATATAATTAAAAAGGAGAGAACTGCCCAAAATGGGATAAACAGCAGACTCATAGAATGGCAAATGCCCTAAACCGCACTCTGGCCTTAGAATCAGCCCTTAAGGCATTTGGATCTGGCTATAAATCCCATGAGAGTATCTCAGGCATGGAAAGCCAAGATACTGTGGCAAAAATGACCTAAATGAAATATCTCAGTGAGTGAGATCCCAGCAGAAAGAATGGGCCATCACAGATGGAAGTACCTTTCTCCAAAGGGAGGAGAGGACTTCCACTTTAATTATGGCCTTTTCTAAATAAGATCAGAATTTGTGAACTCAAGAGGCTTCCATAGCCTTGGTAGCTCATGACAAGAGCCTCGGGTGATTACTGATGTCATAAATAAGAGTGTCAATTTTTAAGTGAACAACTGGAGTCACTGTGCACTTACTCCGCATGTAGTATCTGTGTTCTTAATGCGTTGTACTATGCATATTAATGGTAAAACTAGTATTCAAAGAGTACTCTATACTTTGTGTGTGTGGGTGCAATCTGTTGATATCTTAGTATATACTAAGTTGATCTTCTGTATATAAAGATAACTATAAATGAATAAATTGGATAAGAGAGGAAGTAGGAGATGGGATGGTTTGTGGGTGGAAGGGTGGTTGTGGGCTGGAACTGCTATAATGCGAAAGTTCTACTTTCAAAATTTGTATTTATTAAATGAAAGTTTTCTTAAAAAAAGAAAACCCTCCTCATTATAGGAGTTCATGAAAAAGTGTAGTTAAAATGTTTTCAATGTACTTTGAAACAGAGGCAGTCTAAGAAAAGGGATACTTCAAGGCTCCCCACCAAAAAATACATTTTAAATACTAATATACCTTGATAATTCATTAGAATTATCTGAAAGAACATAAATGGTGTCAAATTTTTAAAATATAAGGTAGTTGGGACTGGCACTGTGGCTTACATGGCAAAACCTCTGCCTGTGGCACTGGCATCCCATGTGGGTGCTGAGTTCTAGTCCCGGTTGCTCCTCTTCCAGGCCAGCTCTCTGCTGTGGCCCAGGAGGGCAGTGGAGAATGGTCCAAGTGCTTGGGCCCCTGCACCCGCATGGGAGACCAGGAAGAAGCACCTGGCTCCTGGCTTCGGATCAGTGCAGCGCTGGCTGTAGTGGCCATTTGGGGAGTGAACCAATGGAAGGAAGACCTTTCTCTCTGTCTCTCTTTCTCACTGTCTGTAACTCTACCTGTCTAATAAATAAAAAAATTTAAAATATAAAGTAGTTAATAATGGGGCCAGCGCTGTGGTGTAGCGGGTAAAGCCACCACCTGTGGTTCCAGCATCCCTAATGGGCACTGGTTGGAATCCTAGATGCTCCACTTCTGATCCAGCTCTCTGCTATGGCCTGAGAAAGCAGTGGAGAATGGCCCATGTCCTTGGGCCCCTGCACCCACATTGGAGACCTGGAGGAGTCTCCTGGCTCCTGGCTTAGGATTGGCCCAACTGTAGCCATTGTTGCCAATTGGGGGGTGAACCAATTGATGGAAGACCTCTCTTTCTTTTTCTGCCTCTCCTATGTGTAACTCTTTCAAGTAAATAAATAAATATTTTTAAATATAGTTAATCATAATAATATGAATAATTTATAATTGACTACTGTTCACAGGAATAACTACTGCAAAAGTTTCCAAAAGACATTTACTTTATTTTCTAAAGCATGAAGACATAAAGAGGTATACCTAAAAAGTTATTTTAAATGCAAATATGCACTAGAGAAATTGGTAATTCTGTAAATAGTGTAATATAAATATACATACTTGGATTTATGCTAGAAGTTTGAGTTTTATGACTATGAGGGGCACATAGTATTTAAATTGCACTTATTGTAACATTATATAAAACACTGACTAAATATTCTTCAGTGTTTGGAGTGAATGTCATCTTAAGCAAGGATTGCCTAAAAATTCATAATAATCAACATCCCTATATACCTTTACACTTGATAATAATAATATCAAAATTGAATATAAATTTAATGAATAAATGATTACAAAATGACATAAATAATGAGCATAGTTTTAGTTTGTTTTCCATTATAGTTCCTGCTATCCCCAACTGTTCATAATTGCAAATTCTCTTTTTCAATTCCCCACTGATTAGTCAGCTGTGGAAGAAAGTGACTCTGTCTTCCTGGGGCTGAGCTGGCTCATTCTCACTTCCAGCAGATCTTCACCTGTCAGCTAGGCCACCAACTACTTGGGGACAATTTGTTTCTCTAGTGCTCTAAGTGGAGAGTGATTTAGCAGTCTCCATCTCTAGAATTTTTTAAAAATTAATTGTTTATTTGAGAGGCAGATTTAAAGGGACAGGGAGAGATAGAGACAAAGGTCTGAGTTACACAGAGAGAGAAGGAGAGCAGAGAGAAAGAGAGAGGGAGAGAGAGAGAGAGAGAGAGAGAGAGAGAGGAGAAAGGTCTTCCATACACTGGTTCACTCCCTGATTGCAATGTCCAGAGCTGAGCCGATTTGAAGCCAGGAGCCAGGATCTTCCACTGCTTTCCCAGGCCATAGCAGAGAGCTTGATCAGAAGTGGAGCATCTGGGACCTGAACTGGAGTCCATATGGGATGCCAGCACTGCAGGCGGCGCTTTTACCCGTTATACCACAGTACCAGCCCTGATAATTCATTTCAAACACATGATTTTTGCCTCAGCAAATGTGCTTGAGCAAATGTGCGATTTTTGCCTTAGGGAATGCGCCTCAGCAGCATGCAGTTTCAGAAGCAGCAGGTCTCAGGTGGCTCTTGCCTCAGAATCATGTAGTTTCTGAAGCCTGAAAAAGATCCTCCATTCAATCTCTCTTCCCTCAGTGCATGTGGCTTGGGAAGGCTAAGCAAAAATGCAAACTGTATTATATTTTCTGTTCCCCACTTTGGTACCTTTAGGGGAGCATAAGCTAAGATAGACTGTTTCCATTAATAGAATTTGGGTCAAAATGTGGGAGGAAAGGGGACCTGTTTGTGAGTGTTTGCCAGTGTTTCTATGCTTCCAAGTTTTCTGTGATGTGTTTGTAAAGATTATTTATGGGGGCGAGCACTGTGATACAGTGAGTTAAAGCCCTAGCCTGAAGCGCCAGCATCCCATGTGTGCACCAGTTCTAGCGCCAGCTGCTCCTCTTCCAATCCAGCTCTCTGCTGTGGCCTGGGAAAGCAGTGCACCCACAAGGGAGACCTGGAGGAAACTCTTGGCTCCTGGTTTTGGATCAGCACAGCTCCAGCCATTTCAGCCATCTAGCGAGTGAACCAATGGATGGAAGACCTCTCTCTTTCTGTTTGTCTCTACCTCCCTCTGTGACTTTGTCTTTGAAAGATATAAATCTTAAAAAAAGATAATTTATGTATTTGGGGAAGTTAAAATTTAAGCCTTTAGTCTTAAGGGATGATTTTTTTTTCATGCTAAATTTAGAGTTTTATTTCAGTAATTAATATATAAAAAATACAAATATTTACTTACAAATATAAAGACATCTTCCAGGAGAAACATTTAAAATAGTATAAAATTGTTGCCTCCAAGATATGAGAATCTAGGATGCTTCTTTTGGTTGTTCTTATTATCTTCTTTTTCCCCTGAAACCTTTTATTTAAGGTACAAACTTCATGCACTTCATAAATACAAATTTAGGAATATAGTGATTCTTCCCACCCTATCCTCCCTCTCACCCTCATCCCATCTTCCTCCTCCATCTCCTATTGCCACTCCTAGTTTTTTACTGGTGGCAGAAACATTAGAATTCTATTTCTCACCTTTCAGGAGACCAGATGTCCAAGATCAAGAGACCAGCAGATGCCTCCTTTAGCTTGCTGATACATGGTTGCCTTCTGCCATATTCCTGTGCCCTCAGATAGTCTTGGCTTGCATGAGGGAGATCCTAGCATCTTCCTGGTCTTTTGAGCACACCAGTTCTATTGGCATGGAGACTCAGCCTTTGAACTCAATTAACCTTGATGACATATTAAGGGCTCGTCACCACAAAGAGTTGCACTGAGGGCTAAGTATTTAAATGCATGAATTTGGTGTGTGTGTGTATGGCGAGGTAGTGAAACAATTCACCCACACAAATCTAGTTGTTTAAAAATCTGTCCGATTCATACATTCATATATGTTGCTTATAGCCAATGTCTATTGTGATTTATCACTGAACTGAACTGTAGTTGGTTATTAGAATATTATTTATTTATTATTTATTTATTTATTTTTGACTGTGTATCATCATTTTATTTTTTTTAGATTTTTTTTATTTAGTAAATATAAATTTCCAAAATACAGTTAATGGATTACAATGGCTTCCTCCCCATAATTTCCCTCCCACTCACACCCCTCCCATCTCCCGCTCTCTCTCTCATTCCATTCACATCAAGATTCATTTTCAATTATCTTTATATACAGAAGATCGATTTAGTATATATTAAGTAAAGATTTCATCAGTTTGCACCCACACAGAAACCCAAAGTGTAAAATACTGTTTCAGTACTAGTTATAGCATTACTTCACATTGGACAACACACTAAGGACAGATCCCACATGAGAAATAAGTACACAGTGACTACTGTTGTTGACTTAACAATTTGACACTCTTGTTTATGGCGTCAGTAATCTCCCTAGGCTCTAGTCATGAGTTGCCAAGGCTATGGAAGCCTTTTGGGTTTGCCAACTTCAATCTTATTACGACAAGGTCATAGTCAAAGTGGAAGTTCTCTCCTCCCTTCAGAGAAAGGTACCTCCCTCTTTGATGGCCCCGTTCTTTCCACTGGGATCTCACTCGCAGAGATCTTCCATTTAGGTCTTCTTTTTTTTTTTTTTTTCCAAGGTGTCTTGGCTTTCCATGCCTAAAATACTCTCATGGACTCTTCAGCCTTATCCGAATGCCTTAAGGTTTGATTCTGAGGCCAGAGTGCTGTTTAGGACATCTGCCATTCTATGAGTCTGCTTTGTATCCCGCCTCCCATGATGGATCGTTCTCTCCCTTTTTGATTCTGTCAGTTAGTATTAGCAGACACTAGTCTTGTTTGTGTGATCCCTTTGACTCTTAGACCTATCAGCATGATTAATTGTGTACAGAAATTGATCACTTAGACTAGTGAGATGGCATTGGTACATGCCACCTTGATGGGATTGTATCGGGATCCCCTGGCATGATTTTAACTCCACCATTTGGGGCAAGTCCGATTGAGCATGTCCCAAATTGTACATCTCCTCCCTCTCTTGTTCCCACTCTTATATTTAACAGGGATCACTTTTCAGTTAAAATTTAAACACCTAAGAATAATTGTGTGTTAATCACAGAGTTCAACCAATAGTACTAGAACAAAACAAAGTGAAAATACTAAAATGGATAAAGTATTACATTGTACATCAACTGTCAGGACAAGGGCTGATCAAGTCACTGTTTCTCATAGTGTCCATTTCACTTCAACAGGTTTCCCCTTTGGTGCTCAGTTAGTTGTCACCGATCAGGGAGAACATATGATATTTGTCCCTTTAGGACTGGCTTAATTCACTCAGCATAATGTTTTCCAGATTCCTCCATCTTGTTGCAAATGACTGGATTTTGTTGTTTTTGACTGCTGTATAGTATTCTATAGAGTACATGTCCCATAATTTCTTTATGCAGTCTACTGTTGGTGGGCATTTGGGTTGGTTGCAGGTCTTAGCTATTGTGAATTGAGCTGCAATAAACATTAATGTGCAGACAGCTTTTTTGTTTGCCAATTTAATTTCCTTTGGGTAAATTCCAAGGAGTGGGATGGCTGGGTTGAATGGTAGGGTATACCCAGGTTTCTGAGGAATCTCTAGACTGACTTCCATAGTGGCTTGTCCAGTTTGCATTCCTACCAACAGTGGGTTAGTGTCCCTTTTTCCCCACATCCTCGCCAGCATGTATGGTTGGTAGATTTCTGAATGTGAGCCATTCTAACCGGAGTGAGGTGAAACCTCATTGTGGTTTTGATTTGCATTTCCCTGATTGCTAGTGACCTTGAACATTTTTTCATGTGCCTGTTGGCCATATGGATTTCCTGTTTTGAAAAATGTCTATTGAGGTCCTTATCCCATCTCTTAGTGGGTTGTTTGTTTTGATGTTGTGGAGTTTCTTGATCTCCTTGTAGATTCTGGTTATCAACCCGTTATCTGTTGCATAGTTTGCGAATATTTTTCCCATTCTGTCGGTTGCCTCTTCACATTCCTGACTGTTTCTTTTGAAGTACAGAAGCTTCTCAATTTGATGCAATCCCAGATATTAATTTTGGCTTTGACTGCCTGTGCTTCTGGGGTATTTTCCAAGAAGTCTTTGCCAGTACCTATATCTTGCAGAGTTTCTCCAATGCTGTCTAATAATTTGATGGTGTCGGGTCGTAGATTTAAGCCTTTAATCCATGTTGAGTGAATTTTTGTGTAAGGTGAAAGGTAGGGGTTTTGCTTCATGATTCTGCACATGGAAATCCAATTTTCTTAGGGGATGATTTTATGGTTATTGGTTATTGCTTTGCCTCAGGGTTTTGGTTTTAAGATCTGGCATGCTATAGTGACTCTTCTATGGCTGGTTTTGTGTGGCACAAACTGGAAAGGACAGATTCTGTTGCCTAGTAACCACAATAGTCTCAGTAAATGGGGGTTCAAACATGGTGGAGGGTCTACCTCCTATGGTGGAAGGTGGGGCTTCCACTCTAATATGTCAGTTTCCACCAAAAACACATAGTTGCCTGGAGGGCAGACTCTATGAGGACTTCTGCCCTTACCAGAATATGGGCAACATATCTCATGCACAGAATGGTGCCTTCTGCCTTTTGCATGTTACTTGCCTGGTTTGCAGTGCAATGTATTTTATTTTAGTTTGGTATTTTGGATTTGTGCCACTGTGTTATATTACCCTCTGAGAGTGAATCTCCAACTTTGGCAATGTTCGCTGTAACCATCTGAGAGTGAATCTCAGATGTCAGGGTGTTCTCTGTTTTCCTGGGATTTTATGTCCCAGTCATGGTGGTGCTCTTCTTGGATGGAGTTTCACAAACCAGAAGATATTCTCAGTTTTCTTCTGGAATGGCATTTCCCAGACCAGGTGGTATTCTCTATGACCTTCTTGGACAGCATTTCCCAAATCAAGTGGCATTTTTTTAGTATGTTACTCTGGGTTTATGCTGGTTGTTGCAAATAACCTATGCATGCTTGGTAAAATAATGGACCCTATTTTTGATACAACAATGGTTCTCTAATGTGTCAAAATAATAGCTAATGTAATGTATCCAAGTCATATGTTATCCAAAACTATGCTGATGGAGAGCCATGTCTACTTTGTCTTTTCAGGTCCTACAAAGACTATTCAGCTGTATAGTTTTGTATAAATTTCTAGGGACTCATTTTGAAGGGTACAGTTATAACTTGCTATGGAATCCCAAATTTCCAGGAGATGCATGGTAAAAGTAGGTAAAATTAGATTAAAGAGGAGAGAATCTTTCAACATGCTAAGCAACCCATACAGCAGACTCACAGAATGAAAATCACTGTAAGTATGACTCAGTGTCCTCAGAATCAGTCCATAAGGAATTCTGGTCTGATCAAAAAGCACACAAGAGCATTTGAGGTATTGGAAGTCAGGATATTAGTACAGAGTGTCCCCCCAAAAAGGACTATTTTTTGCTCAGGTCTTAGTGGAGAAAAATGGACATAAAAAAGACTGTACTTTCTCTGAAAGGAAGGGTGAACTTCCACTTTGCTCATGGCCTTGTCTAAAGATTGATGAAGTTTGCAAATTTAAGAGGCTCCTGCAGCTTAGGCATCTCATGTGAAGACCCATGAGTGATTACTGACATCATATGTAAGAATCTTAATTGTTAAAAACATGAGTCATTTATAGTCTTTTTAAAAATTTATTCATTTATTAGAAAGTCAGAGTTGCACACACAGAGAGAAGGAGAGGCCGAGAGAAAGAGAGAGGTCTTCCATCCACTGGTTCACTCCCCAATTGACTGCAACAGCTGGAACTGTTATGATCTGAAGCCAGGAGCCAGAAATTTTTTGGGTTTCCATGCAGATACAGGGGCTCAAAGACTTGGGCCATCTTCTACTGCTTTCCCAGGCCATAGCAGAGAGCTGGATTGGAATTGGAGCATCCGGGTCTTTAACCCGTGCCCATATAGGATGCAGGTACTGCAGGTCACAACTTTACCCACTATACCACAGTGCTGGCCTCTGTTCTATTATTAGTTTTTAACAGTGATTCTTTTCATCTTTCTACTTTGGTTATCGAAGAGTAACTGTGTTGATTTTTATTTTTTTTTTGTCCTCTCAAAAAGCAATCTGAACACAATTATTTCAAATTTCTTTGTGTTGGGAAGTATACTGTTTTCTTTTATACACTAATTATATAAATTATTGTATTTATTAGTCCTTTCCTTAGAGGTTTAGAAAGAATAAGTAGTGAGAATGTGTATAAATGGCATATGTATGCTTATGTTTGTGGCAACTGCAGAGAATGAGCAGTTGAAGGTATCTGAGGGATTGGACAAGAACTCACACAGGTTGCTTGTAAAGCAAGTGATAGGGTTTGATGAGTAAAGAAAATCATTATCTTGTTTCATATTACTATACTCAAAGAATTTCTTAATGTTTGAGGTTGGCTTTTAGCTATTCAAGTTTAAGTTGCCATGATGGTTCTGGAAATCCCAAAAAGGTACAAATTAACTTGAAGACAATAATGTGATGACAATAAGTTGCAGAAAAGAGTGAATGATTTAAATGTTTCATTGCATTTAATATCTTCACATGACCCCTAAACATGATCTCTTAGATTCCATATATGCCTATACATGTATATTTATTCATAAACTTTCAGGTACTCCTTTTGCCACACACTCACTCATGCACACTCACTTATGGGTATTATAATTAAAAATAATAAAATATCTTCTAGAAGTTAATCTTTAAGGAAAAAGTAAAATTTAACATTTACAGAATTCATAAGAATATCTATAAAATTTATAAATAAATTGCAAACATTCTAAATATAACTTTCTGCAGGCCAATGATTTTTAACTTGCTGATGTGAAAATATATAACTTCAGCTTTTTGGAAGAGTGAGCATATGTAATGATGCCTCAAGAACTCTTGCAGAGCTTCCACCTTTCCAGGCAAACAAAAAAAATCATCATTTATATCTTATCAACATCCCAGAGGTTATTCTTTTTGTTAAAATTTTTAAATTTTATGTAAGTTAGACAAGTTTCATGTTTTTCATATATGCATATTTAGAAAAAATGATACTTCTCACCCTACCCTCCCTCTAGCCCATGCTCCACCACTTCCTCCTCCACCCTTGCATATCCCACTCTTAATTTTTACAAAGGTTGATTTTCAATTTACTTAATGATCATATAGTAAATCCTACACTTAGTAAAAGAGTTCAATGGTTTGAAGGAAAAAAAAAAGCATTGTTCCTCAATAGAAGAGACAGTGCTGTAGCAATCATTGAATCATGAAATGTCTATTTCACTCCAATATATCATATTTCAGGTACTCTGCTAGTTACCTCAGATCAGGGGAAACGTGTTATCTGTCTTTTTGGGACTGGCTTATTTCACTAAGTATAATGGTTTCCATTTGCATCCATCTTACTGGAAAAGACAGGATCTCATTTATTTTTACAGCTGAGTCATATGGCATTGTGTGTATATATCGTAATTTCTTTATCCACTCAACAGTTTATAAACATCTTGTTTTGATTCCATATCTTAGCTATTGTGAATTGTGCTGCATGAACATGGAGGTAGATAACAATTTCATATGCTGGTTTCATTTCTTTGAGTAAATTCCAAGTGGAAGGATGGCTGAACCATTATGGTAGGTCTATATACAGATATCTGAGGTATCTCCATATTGTCTTTCACTGTTGTTGTGCCAGTTTACATTCCCACCAACAGTGGGCCAGGGTACTTTCTCTCCACATCTTCACCAGTATTTGTTGTTTGATTTCTGTATGAGGGCCATTCTAATTGTAGCAAAGTGAAACCTCATTGTGGTATTGATTTGGTATTGATTTGCATCTCTTTCATGATTAGAGATCTTGAGCATTTTCTCAAATGTCTGTTGCCTATTTGAATCTCCTTTCTTCAAAAATGCCTGTTCAAGCTCTTTGCCCATTTCTTAACTGGGTTTTTTGTTTTACTGTTGTGGAATTTCTTGAGCTCTCCAAAGATCCTTTATCAGCTGTGTAGTATGCAAATATTTCCCCCATTGTGTTTGTTCCTCTTCACTTTGCTGTTTCTTTTGTAGAGAAGAAGCTTCTAGGTTTGATACAATCCCATTTGTCAATTTTGGCTTTTATTGCTTGTGCTTCTGGGGTCTTTCTTTTCCAAGAAGTATTTATCTATCTCAAGGTCTTGCAAAGTTTCCCCAATGTTCTCTAGTAATTTGATGGTATCGGTTTGTAGATTTAGTTATTTGATCCTTTTTGAGTGGATTTTTGTGTAAGGTGTAAGGTATGGGTCAAATTTCATATTTCTGCACATGGGGATTTAGTTTCCCCAGCACCTTTGCTAAAGAGACTGTCATTCTTTTAGGGATTTATTTTTGCCTCCTTTGTCAAAGATCAGTTGGTTGTGATTGCATGGTTTGATTTCTGAAATTTCTATTGTATTCCATTGTCTGTTTTTGTGCATCAGACTGTTCTGATATTAATTGCCCTGTAGTATGTCATGGAATCAGGTATTGTGATGCCTCCTGCTTTGCTTTTCTTGTATATGATAGCTTTAGTTATTTGGGATCTCTTATGTTTTCATATGAATTTTAGCACCATTTTTTCTAGGTCTGAGAAGAATGTCACTGGAATTTTGATTGAGACTGTATTGAATCTGTAATTTGCTTTCAGAAGTATGGACATTTGATGATGTTGCTTCTCCCAAGTCATGAACATGAAAGTTTTTTTTCATTTTTAAATGTTGTTTTTTTTTTATTTCTTTCTTTAGTGCTTTTGTAATTTTCATCATAGAGAACTTGGACTTCTTTTTTAAATTTATCCCAAGATATTTAATTATTTTTGGAGCCAATGTGAATGGGACTGATCTTTAAAGTTCTTTCTCAGCTGTGGCGTTGTCTGTGTATACAAAGGCTATTGATTTTTCTGTGCTCATTTTGTATTCTGACACTTTACCAAACTCTTTTATGAGTTCAAATAGTCTCTTAGTAGAGTCTTAAAGATTCCTTATATATAGGATTATGTCATCTGAAAATAGGGATAGTTTGATTCCTTCTTTTCCAATTTATATCCTTTTGATTGCTTTTTCTTGCCTAATGGCCCTGGCTAAACCTTCCAGGACTATATTAACTAGCAATGATGAGAGTAGGCGTCCTTGTCTGGATCTGAATCTTAGAGGGAATGCATTCAGCTTTACACCATTCAGTAGGATGCTGACCATTGGTTTGTCATAAATTGCCTTGATAATGTTGAGGAACATTCCTCCTATACCCAATTTGTTTAAGGTTTTTCTCAGGAAAGGATGTTGTATTTTATTAAATGCTTTTCTGCATCTATTGAGATAATCATATTGGTTTTGTTCTTCAGTTTGTTCATGTAATATATCACAATTATTGATTTGTGAATGTTGAACCATTCCTAAATACTAAAAATAAATCCCACTTGATCCAGGTGAATTATATGCCTGACGTTTTGCTGGATTCGAGTAGCTAATATTTTGTTGAGGAGTTTTACACCTATGTTCATGAGGGATATTTGTTTATAGTTCTCTTTATTGTATCATTTTTCTGACTTAGAAAGTAAATGATTAACATTTCATTTAAGGAGTTTGGGAGGATTTCCTCCCTTTCAATTTTTCTGAGTAGCTTGAGAAGAATACTGTTAGTTCTTTAAATGTCTGGTAGAATTCAGAAGTGATGCCATTAGGTCCTGGGCTTTTCTTTGTTGGAAAGGTCTTACTTACTGATTCATTCTCTGTTGGTTATCAATCTGTTTAGATATTCTATGCCTTCATGACTAAATTTTGGTAGATTATATGTGTCTAGGAATCTCTCCGTTTTTTCTAGCTTTCCAATTTTTTGTTCTAGTAATTCCTCATGATTCTTTTTGTTTCTGTGGTGTCTGTTATATTTCTATTTTCATCTCTAAATTTATTGAATTGTGTCTTCTTCCCCCTTTTTTTGTTAGTTGGCCCAATGATGTACCAATTTGCTTATTTGCAGAAAATAAGCTCTTCATTTCAGTGATCTTTTGTGTTGTTTTTTGCTTTGAGTTTTATTTCTTCTCTAATTTTAATTATGTATTTCTTCCTACTAATTTGAGGTTTGGTTTGTTGTTTTTTTTTTTAGGTCCTTGATATATATTAATAGCTCCTCTATTTGGTACCTTTTCAATTTATTCATTAGGCAACAATTGCTATAAACTTTCCTCTTAACACTGCTTTTATTGTATCCCATAAATGTTGATATGATGTATTGTCACCTTCATTTGTTCCCAGAAAATTTTTGATTTCACTTTTGATTTAGTCTATGAACCACTGTTCTTTCAGGAACATGTTTTCAGTCCCATGTGTTTGCATATGATCTAGAGATTTCCAAGTTGTTGATGTCCAGCTTCATTGCATTGTGGCTAAAGAAGATGTATGTTGTGTTTCAACATTTTTTTTTAATTTGTTGAGACTTACTTTATGGACTTAGTATATGGTCTAGCCTAGAGAAAGTTCCATGTACTGATGAGAAAGATGTGCATTCTTCAACTGTAGGGTGAAATGTTCTCTACATATCTGTTAGGTCCTTTTGGTCCATAGACTCTATTACCTATGTGTAATGCCTGCACTATGTTTCTGTACTGATTTTTGTCTATTTGATCTATTGATAAATGTTGGATATTGATACCCCCCTTACTATTGTATTATAGTCTATGCATCCCTTTATATCCATTAACATTTCTTTTAAATAGATAAGCACCTTATAATTAGTTGTGTATACATTTATTTTAGTCACATCTTCCTGTTGAATTGATTCCTTAATCATTATATAAAGCCCTTCTTCATCTGTTACAATTTTTTGTGTTAAAATCTATTTTGTCTGATATTAGGATGAAAACACCTGACTTTTTTTTACTTTCCATTGGCATGGAAAAATTTTTTCCAGTATTTTACTTTCAGTTGGTATGTATCTTTGGTAGTGAGATGTTTTTCTTATAGGTAGCAAATAGACGGTCATATATTTTAATCCATTCAACCAGCCTGTTTTTTTTAACTGGAGAGTTGAGGCCATTTGCATTCAATGTGGCTAAAAACTTGGCTCTGCCATTTTCCAGTAAATATTCCTAGTGCTTACTTTGGATTTCTTTTGTATGTTTACTGGAGGATTATCAAACTTTACATTCTTTCATATTGATGGCTATCTTTCTGTGTTTCTGTGCATAACACATCCCTAAGCAGTTTATGTAAAGCTGGATGAGAAGTGACAAATTCTTTCAATTTATGTTTGTTATGAAAGGTGTTTATTTCATCTTCACTCATAAATGACTACATTGCAGGCTACAGTATTCTGGGTTGACAGTTTTTTTTTTCTCTTAAGATTTGGGATATATGCTGCCATTCTCTCCTAGCTTGTGTTTCTGATAAGAAGTCAGCTGTGAGTCTAACTGGATCCTCTGAAAGTAATCTGGATTTCTTTCATGCACATTTTATGGTCTTTATGGTGAATATCTTTTCTGGTAATATCTGTTAGGAGATCTATATACTTCTTCTACATGAGTGTTCCTTTCTTTCTCCAAATTAGCAAAGTTTTCTCTAATTATTTTACTAAATGGGGCTTCTAATCCATTCTCTCTTTCTACACTTTCAAGAACTCTAATACCTGTATGTTGTGTTATTTGATAGTATCCCATAAATCTCCAACACTGTTTTTAAGTTTTCTAATTTCTTCTTTTTCTTCTTCTTTGATCTAATTGAATGATTTCCAAAGTTTTGTTTTCTAGGACAATATTCCTTTTTCCATGCCAAATCTCTGTTATGGCTTTCCACCACATATTTTATTTGGTCTATTGAATTTTTCATTTCTAATATTTCATTGTGATTTCTCTTTAACATATCAGTTTCATAGGAAAATTTTCATTCATACCATGTATGGTTTTCTTAAGTTTGTGGATTTGCTTCTGGTTGCTTAAGAATAACCTATGTTTACTTTTTAATTCTATTTCCAGAAATTCATCACTCTCTTCATCCAAACATTTAAATATTGAAACATAGTTGTGTTCTCACAGGGTCTTCTTTATTATTGTTTCTTGAATTTCTTCATTTGTATTTAGTTAAATACAATGAATAAATTTGTGGAGTTTTTTTTTCTTTTCATGGTAGTTTTTTTTCTTTGAGCTATGAATCTATGACTTAATGTAATGCCTGCACTTTTAGTAAATACCCAGAGGTATATGGTTGGTATGGCCACGGAGCTCTGGTCAGTGCTTAGGTGTGGGGTACTTTTCCAGAGTAACACACAGGTGATTATAGTAGATCTCAATGCCTGGGTGTGTTCTGAACCATTATAAACCCCACAAGTGTTCTGCACAGTCTTCACTGTGAGCACAGTTTCTGCTGCAAAGACCTGTTATTAGTAACCAAGGAAATCCAGGCATGTGGAACTGCAACCAGTGATTGCCCACAGGCCCCACTATACCCTGTACCTTTTCATGTATCCACCAAGTCTCTACAGTCTCAGTACTAAAGGCCCCAACAGACTCCGAGTGCACAGGTTTCTCTGCCCTACCAAGCTGTCCAGTCAATAGAGTTGCAAATGTTCCCTGAGACAGTTCTGCCTAGGTGTCTTGCTCCTGGGAGTCTGTGGGTGCTTCATTGTCCTCTGAGGTTGACCACCTACCTCCCTGTCAGGCTCAAAGTCAGTGGGGACTGCCTAGTAGTCTCTTTGCTAGAGTCACTGGATCACATGCATACATAAGAGTCACTGGCCAAATGTTGCTATCTCCTTACCATTACTGCCAGTACTTCAAAAAACAGGGAGTCCTGCTCAGCCAGTTGCTGTGCATGTGCACAAATTTTTCTGCAGCTCCTGCCCTAATCAAAAATGATGCTCGCTCCTTCTCATCCAAGCAGCAGGAGCTTTCATGGGGAAGTTGAAGTGAATTAAATATGCCCCTTCTCCTACCACTGGGTCTGTGGACAACCTGTAGCAACTGCTAGCCTCCAGAGCTCCAGTCCAGACTCACACTGTGTCTCCCTCTGGCTATATCACCATGGGTTGCTTCAGCCCAGCCTCGCCTCTGTCTCCAAGCTGCCTCCTGCTCCAGCTCTTGGCTGCTTCAGTCGTGCTTGTGATGGTGTTCTTACTGCATGTCTGCACCTTCCACACAGGTCCATGACATTCCTTCTCCTGTTGTAGGATTTCCAGTGCAGTTTTCTTTCCTATTCTATCCTGAGAGTGTACTCCCTATCCTTTTTCTTCCTGTTCATCTGTAGCCTATCACAGTGTGTTATTCCCAAATTCACCATCTTGGAATCTCACTATAGTTATTCTTATCACAGAAGAGTGAGAATGAGTGAGTTGTAAGAAGAGTCGATTCTGTAATATCACCCACAAACCTCACTCAATTTGGAATTTGGCTTAGAGACTACTAGAATGAAGCCAGTGGGGATTCATAGCAGAGACAGTGCTCCTCAGAGAAGCAGATTAAGTCAGAGTTGTGATGTTGGAGGGTATTTGAAATCTTCAGAATTATTTTGATCAATGCGAAACCTAAAGCAACTTTCACTCCTCGGAGATTGAAATGCTAAGGCAAAAGGGTAAGTCATAGTGTGTGTACTTTTGTGTTCTATAACACCTATGGAGTTTCTGGCTAAAAATGAACAAGTATTTCTGATATGAATTTGAGCCAATAAAATCATATATTTAAAACACAGTTTGGAAAAATTTGATAAATTATTCATGAAAATATGCATGGCTACTTTTTTTAATCTCTCAAAAGTGTTCCATCCTCCCCATGCCAACCCACAGGCATGTGAAATTTCCTTTAACATTTCCATGCTTTTTCTTAAGTATGGAAATCAATGTCAAAACCAAAACTGTCTGTATGACTTCTTCCTCAGCATTTCCAGTTGATTATTCATTGAGCGCTGAGGAGGAATGTGAAATAAATAAGACCAAATAGCAGTGCTTACTTCCAGATGACTTTCCATTATATAGTCATTCATGTTCTTACAATTATTTTGGTTGTTTATCTTGCATTGTATGTTCATAAATTGTAATTTTAAATATAATTAGAAATCAGTGACATAACTCAAAGAATGATTTATTACTCTCAGGAAGTACTGAGGGCAAGCAGTCTTAAAGTAAAGCACCATATTTTTATAGGTTTGAATTAAAAACTCTTAATATGTAAAACACATCTAGACTATAAGATTAGAGATCAGATTATCCATTATCATTTACAGCCAGTTGGATCTGTAAAAGAAAGAAATTACAAAATAAGTCTGACATGATACAAAGCAATTTCACACCAGATGTTTATCTAGATTTTAAAATTAACTTAACCCCATTTTTTTTTAGTCAACAAGTATCCTAGGCCAACAGTACCTGTTCAACAGTCTAATACTTGAGGTTGTCTCTAAGACAAATAAGTGTGTTCAGGCCACTGTCAGACATCTTCCAACTTCATCCTGAGAGTAGATAGCTGAGGTGGTCTACTATTGAGTATATACAGTATTATAGTCTATACATTATACACCACAATGGAGACAGAAGAAATCCTGTCACTGTTGATGATTTAATCCATGGAGAACCTACAAAGAGAAGAAAGGAAACAAAGTACAAATCCATTCTCTAAGTACTTCAGATGAAGGAAGCTGACTAAGATAGACTCAGGGGCATCTTCCTGTGTTCTACATATTAAACTAGTCACTTAACAGCAAGCATTGATGTTGACTTTTCTTTAGACCTAATTTTTTCCTGGGATATATTTTTTACCATCTACCTTTGGGTTAACACAGAAGTTTGTAAGTTTGAAGATTGTAAAAGATGACCTATTTTATCTATGAGCACAGCAAAATATTTACCATCAAACTACAGTACAAGATAGTTTTTGAACACCCATGGTTGTTTTTAACAAGAAAATTAACAGGAAACAGAGGGAAATATCTCAAACTTTGTGGCAAACAAAGGGAGATCAAGGATCAAAGGAGAGAGAAATACATAGGAAAGTAGGGCCCTCATTCATAAGGGTGATAGGTGCTGAGTGTCTTAGTGCAAGAACATTTCAGCTCTCTTATAGAGTTGTGAAAAAGTGAAGAGACCAAAGGGGAACTGATGCCATCCATCATCCTTTTACATTAAATAGGACTCCCACACTAATTCACAACCTTGAAAGTGCAAATGATATAATACTGGCAGCCAATGTGAATGTAGGCAGGTGTATCATAATTCCAAAGACTTTAGGAAGAATTCACTCAATGTCATAAGTTATAAGAAAAAACAATCAATGCCTACCAATCAGCACCATAACTCGTCACTACTGGAAAGAATGCCCTCCCCTATGTGCACTAACAAGATGTAGAAACATGATTCTCAGCTGGGTAAGTTTGACTTCCCAGAATTCTGTAAACTGTCCGGACACATTTCCAGCTGTCACATAAGGGGCTTCACTGCCTTCCAGTGGATAGCTGTCATCCTCCTAAAAACAGTACTGGCCTGTGCCCCAACTAACTATTAAGCAGCTCAAAATGAGTATGGTGCCCAAGTAGAGCATTTTGGCATAGGAAAAGGGTCTATATTTCCCCCTCTTTCAAACTCTTCACCTTTTAAACCACTTTTCCAATAGTTTGAGATATTGGGATATTTTTGCATCATGAGCAGTTTTTCATAGAAGAGTAGGCACAGTAGGCAGAATTTTAAGGTGGCCTCTGATTTATGCACACTGTGTTATGCCCTGCATTTCCCTCACCCTTAGATTAGCACTGAGTCTAGATGATTAAGGATGGCAAAGCTGATATACAGACACTCCTATTGTTATGGCCTTTGACATGAGGAACCACTTGAAAGACTTGAGGGAAATTCCCTTGCTGGACTGTGTACTGCAGTATGAGTGGGAAGTACAAATATACCCTAGGAACTGAGGTTAGATGACAAGTGACACAGAGAAGCTGGATCTCTCAGTCATGTGGCATAAGGAAATAAATAATGCTGATTATAAGTATGTATTCATGAGCAGATAAATCTGATCCTGCAGATGACAACCAATGCATGTAGAAATTTGATGGTGTCTTCAATCATGACTGTAGCCCTTTCTTGGCAAGGGGGTCTTTCCTTGTCTCCTGGGCTTCCTACTCTACCATGACTGTTTCTGCCTGCTTTTCTAGATGATTCATTCCACAGTCCTTCTCTATCAGATCCTCCATGTCCCTGGATATTTCCTGTAAGCATGATCAGTCCGTAAGTTAAACTAATACAACTAAGAATCCTGTCACAGTGACTTCAGCAAGGTGTTTCAATACTAACATATCTAACATGTTGAACCTGCCTAACTTCTTAAGATAAAGCTTTCCAAAATTATATGGTCAGAATCTTATATTTTCCTGTATATCTTATTTCACTTATACCAAGTGTTTCTTTAAGTATTTTTGCGTCTTACTCATTAATGTGATTCAGATTAGAAATATATTTTTATTCATGCGCATGATTTTTACATTCTGTGTCTCAGCAGTGTGAGAAGAGGGAGACAACTTTACACAAGAGAAGGAAATGAAGAACTGTGATTTATATGCTGTCCAATCTGATCATAGTGACTTCAGTCCACCAGATTGAAACCTTAAGGACTCAGTGTGACACATTTAACCAAAATCCTCTGCCATAAAAATCTTAGAAGCAAACTCATAAAAGCTTACTTCAAAGAGAGGTTGTGAGGAAGAAATGCTAAATTAGGAACTTGCCTTATACATGTGGCTCCTAATTCATTTATTCAAGCCTATTCAGTCACTGCAAGAATAAAAAAGGCACTGAGTGCTAATACTCCTGTGAGTTGTCTGTGTGAAGTGTATATTTTATTGGAGTAGTGACAGAACAACAGAACAGTAGGCTCCAAATAGTCATTGATAGACAAAATTGGGACAGGAGGGCATGGTGGTCACACTGACTACGATGTCATCAGTGTGACAGACTGGTAAGGGTCTTAGAAGTTGAGGGGATGGGAGAGAAGAAATGCAATAAGAAACACAATGGTGAGCCACATTAGAAGCAGAGACAGGTGTGATGACTCTTTAGTGGCCCTCTCAAGACTCTGAAGTTCAAGTGGTAAGTAATGATTTATTCCAGAGCTAGAAAGGAAGTCTTGGGTCATATTCTCTGTATTATTGATTCTGGAGGACACTGTAGTAATTCTAGCCATGTAGTCACCATTCTAGCAGACAATAGAAAGCCCCTGCCTCAACTGTCACCACATGATATTTCTCATCATCAAGAAAGACTTGAAACCTGAGGATGTAAGGAAACATCCACCCTCATGAGCATTCATCCTGCAGTGTTTGGCACTCACACAATACCTGTTCCAGTCCTCATGCAGGAGCAGTGATGGGGGTGGATGGCTATTGATCACATCACCAAGTCACAGGGTTAGGGGAAGAGGAGTTACAGGATTTGATCTGTGTCTGAGGTATCCCAGTACCCATCTGCCCAGACTCTGTATCTATGAACGGTGCTGCCTTCTGTGGACATCTGTCTCCTTGGGATCTTTCCACAATTTCATCACTTTCTATTTTCTAAAATGTGCTGTCTGACTGGGCTCCTGTGTCTACAGTATGCTTTCTCATCACTTTCTGGACCAGTCTCCTAGTGGAGGGAGCACATGGAGACAACTCAATTATGGCCATGAAAAGTTGAGTGCAATTGCCAGGCTACATTGTGAATACTTTTCCTGAACCTTAAGGAAGAGACTTCAATCAAGTTCTTCACAATCATGCAGGAAGCCTCTAGGGGTAAATGTCAATCAATAACCCTGGGCAAGTTCTAGGAACAGAAATAAAATTTTCCTATTCCTGAGTCCCAAAACCATTGAGATTCAACAATTATGATTAAGTCCTGACAGTGAACCTGGTCCTATTTCCAAAATTTCACAAGTGAGATTTGATGTTCTGATTATAGAAATAGACTAAACTATGATCAGAGTGTTGGTAAGTGACTGCTCACCTGCCACGTAGTATCAGCCAAGTGACTTGATCTTTCTATGCCTTGCATTCTCTATAAAAAAGGGCAACGATTCCTGATGCCCAAAACTGTTTTTGAGTATAAAGAGTTCCAGATACAGACACTCCTCAGCTAGTGTCTGACAAGCCCTAAACCCTCAATAATACTTAGATATCAGGATTTGGAATGTTACACCTTGTGATGATTTAATTGATGTTTTCTCATTCCCTGTTCACCTCTAGTATCCACAAAGTAAGGGGTCTTTTTAGATTACTTCTCATTCTCAAGACAGAGACTGAAATGTAGAAGACCTCCAGACTGAAGAAAGGAATGATCAACCAAGAACACAATTTTTTTACTCAATTCTGTCATCTTATCACGTGGATACTAGTCAGGCAGTAAAAAGCACTGAGTTCTGGCCTCACTTCTACCACAAAGGTAAGTCATTGTCTCCAGATGAGTGTTACTGTGGCTATGACAGCCTGTGAAACTTACATACACAGAGGCCTTATCTCCTAAACACAGGCCTTGTACACAGGCCTCTCACAAACACAGGATAGCACATCACACAGGCCTCTCTCTCTCTCTCTCAGAAAAAATATCTGGCAATCTGTCTCAAGGGTGTCCTACATGCATAAGTGTAAGGAATAGATCTCACTCCTCCCTTACTCGAGTACCAAGAACACACCAGAAATCATTGAGTATTAAGAATTGGACATGAGAAGTTCATAGTAATGTGGGAGAAGATGTTATGGAAATAACCTCTGTGATCCAAAACAATGAATGCAGTGATATGCTCTTATGAGGTTCTATATGGATTTATAGAAACAACTATCAATCCCACCTGTACATGCTCAGGGAAGACTTATCCTAAGAGGTGAAATCATATTGAAATATTCTAAAGCATTACTTTTTCCAAATCTTAAACTGTCTAAGGAAAGAGCAAGGTGAGCTTTGCAGATCTAAAGTCTTGTGATGCTGAGAGTTCGGAAATCATGTAAAATAGACAATCAGAAAGAATCTAGTCTCAGAACAACCAGGACACACTGCATCCCAAGGACCCAGATGAGAAAGACATAAATATATTAAGACATGCAGTATTTCAAATAATCCACTTAAAATCATGTCGTATAGATGCAGGAGTGCCTGCTATTCTGTATCTCCCTCCCATACCACTTCAGTCAGACTCTGGAAAGATGATGCTGGGATCTGTGGGACCTTGGAAACCCTACTAGGTCATAGAGGTCACTTAATAGCTCTTCAACATTAGAGGCCCCCAGACCTAACTGTCAGCAGTGGCTTTTGAACATGAATCATTGAGGTTCCACAGACATAGCAAGATGGCTCAAGTGCATTACCTTTTGCATAAGTTCAAACAGATCCTGGGCACCTGCTGCTTCTCAATTTCTGTTTGAGAATATCATGTTGCAGAGTGTGAGAATCACTTAGATTAGACATGGGTTAGGGTAAAACATTCACCAGTAAAAATGAGGAGACTAACACTTTGCCACACTTGCTTTCTCTCAAGAAAAAGAGATCTCCCCTTTATGCTTCTCCTCCTGTCCCCATTCTCAGCATCTTTTCTCTGTGTCTCAGTGCTCTGACACTCTCCATATTAATTGTTTCTCTCTTTTAACTCATAGCAGCTTCTACCTCCAAATTACAACTTGGCATGGTCTTTCCACACCCCCCCCTGCCAGTGCCCACATCCATTTATAACATCTCTCATTTGCATAATTTAATTTCTTTCCTGGACAGCTACTAGATTACTAAGTTTCCAAATTCCATGAGGTAAATCAATTATTGGATGGTCTTGGGTCAAGGGTACAGAGCCTATTAGTTGGTTTATTTTATTTATTCGTTTTGCTTTACTTCATTATTTACCATGTTGTATGCACTACACTTTACTTCTTGCCCCTTCCTAATTATTTTTCTTGCAACAATTGTTCTCAGGGAATCTCACTCAGTCTAACATCTTTAAAGGACATTTGAAAGCTGATGACATCTTAATGTCTACCTACAGCCCAAACACCATCTTCACTTCTCTTCTATATTTAGTATACTGTCTTATAATAATAACTTATTTACATGACTTACTAATCATGATGTCTCATTGCCAGCTCCAAACTCACCTGCCCTGACCATATTTATCTCTCTCTTTCTTTCTTTCTCTCCCTCCCTCTCTCTCTCTCACACACACATATGCACACATACACATGTATATACACAAGCACACACAGAAGTCTGCCTTCATTATACATTTGAGTAATCCTAAACTACTATTTTCTTCTCATACCGAGGCAGGAGTCAGTTAAGGGTTAATTGGGGAATCTGAGAAAAACAAATTCTCAAATTATTTTGTAGTCTTAGTGTGCTTTTCCTTTTTCCAGTCTCTACCTCCTTGCCGTTATACTTGACCTTGAGGCAGTAAAGAGATAATTGGGGAAGCTAAGGAAAAAAGTTGCAAACTTGACCTTCATATGCATGTGGTAATGTCCAGATGGCTTACATGCCAGATGATCTCAGAACCACACGGAGGGTTGCCTCTCAGCAAATAACCACCCCTATAAATATACAGACCTTGACCGCATTCAAGTGGCTTTGGTCTCAGCCTGTTGGCCAGCTCATATTTTCATAATGAGTATACTTTACTTTCCTGTAATAAACATTTGTTTCTTTACTCAGTGCTTGTGCGAGCCTCGTTCAATTTGTTGTCTGAAGTTCAAAAGAGCTTAGTCATGAACTTTCCACTCTCAACTCCAATGATACTAAATACTTAAATAAAAAATACCTACTTCTGTATTTTGAAGATCTGATCTCAAGTCCATCTACCTCTACCACCAGCATTTTTCATTCTATTCCTACATGACTCCATCTCCTGGACTGCTCAAAACCAATATTCTCAAATTGGTACTTATTTGGGGCTGGTGCTGTGGTGTAGTGAGTAAAGATACTGCCTGGAGTGTCAGCATCCCATATGGGCACTGGTTGTAGTCCTAGCTGTTCCTCTTCCAGTTCAGCTCTCTGCTATGGCCTGGGAGATCAGTAAAAGATGGCTCAAGTGCTTGGGCACCTGCACCATCATGGGAAACCCAGAAGAAGTTCTTGGCCCCTGGCTTCAGATCGGTCCAGCTCTGATGGTTGCAATCATTTGGGGAAATGAACCAGTGGATGGAAGCTTGCTCTCTCTCTGCATCTGTCTCTCTTTAATTGCCTTCAAATTTTAATTTTTTTTGACAGGCCAAGTTACACAGTGAGAGAGAGAGACAGAGAGAAAGGTCTTCCTTTTCCTTTGGTTCACCCTCCAAATGGCTGCTGCAGTGGCGCACTGTGATCCGAAGCCAGGAGCCAGGTGCTTCCTCCTGGTCTCCCATGCAGGTACAGGGCCCAAGCACCTGGGCCATCCTCCACTGCCTTCCCAGGCCACAGCAGAGAGCTAGCTGGACTGTATGAGGAGCAACTGAGACAGAATCCAGTGCCCCATCCGGGACTAGAACCCAGGGTGCCAGCACTGCAGGCAGAGTATTAGCCAAGTAAGCCACAGCACCAGCCGCAATTGCCTTTCAAATAAATAATAAATAATAATAAAATGTTTTCTTAGAAAATTGGTAGTTAGGGGCTGGCACTGTGGCATATCAGTTTAAAGCCCTGGCCTGAAGTGCCGGCATCTCATATGGGCACAAGTTCTATTCCCTGCTGCTCCTCTTCCCATCCAGCTCTCTGCTATGGCCTGGGAAAGCAGTAAAAGATGGTCCAAGTCCTTGGGTCCCTGTACCTATGTGGGAGACCCAGAAGAAGCTCCTGGCTCCTGGCTCCTGGCTTCAGATCAGCTCAGCTCCAGCTGTTGTGGCCATCTGTGGAAGACCTCTCTCTCTGTCTCTACCTCTTGCTGTAACTCTGTTTTTCAAATAAATAAAATAAATAATTTTTAAAAAATGGTACTTAATAGTTGCCTAACAATAAATCATTTATTTGATTGAATCTTATCATATTGCCACATAAATATCCTTTAACTTCTTTAGTCATAAATGTACATCCCTGATTAAAATTTTATGTTTTCCCATTCTACTCTGATTTTAATGACAACATCTCTAATCTAATTTGTATTTCCAATATGATCCTGAGTAAAGCCTTCCCTTTCCCTAGGCCTTGGTTTCATAATGTATAAAATGAACTCACTCAAATTGAGCACAGAAATGTTCAGTAGGGAGACCCATGGGTCTGTCACTCCATTGGAATGTGCTAAATTGGAATGAATGTATGGTCAAAACAACTCTGTGAAAGCCAGTTTCTAATTTGACCATTCATCACATCCATCATGAATATCTTTTTTGAAGAGATAATCTTCAAAGCACTAATATTTAAGAAAATCTCTGCCAAGTCACAGTCTATCTGATCCAGAGAGAACACAACAGAAATTTCAGTGACAACTCACAACAAGGAGTGTATACTTTGTAAAATATTTTGGTAGGATCTTCATAGAAATGTATGACTGCAGCTGCCACAAAAACTCTGATATGCAAAGGAATCTGGTTTCCACAATAGCCCTAAATTACATATCCAGACTGTCAAATTCTGAGCAAAATGAAATTAACACTTTTATAAAAGAAAATTATGTTTCAGTCAAAAAAGGCATAAACTTTCCTTATGAAAAATTTATATTTAAAAAGTTTATTTCCTTATGAAAAGTACAATTACTTTTAAAAACATTTTGTTAAATACCCTACAAATGCCCAGAGGGTTAATGAAAGCAGGAGAAAGATGTATGATTGTCTAGTTTATACTGTGCCCCACTAAACTATACAAGTGCTACCTCTTAATCAAAATGTAAAAAGTAAATTATGTAATATAAAGATTTTTAAGCATTAAATAGGGAATAAGGTATCAAGACATTGAGGAGATGATGATATAAATATGGAATTAAAAATTATGAAAAAATTTAAATAATAGTTTTGAAGAGACAGGAATCAATGAACATCAAGAGAAGGCAAATTAAGTTATCTAGATGTGTTACATGTTTTACTTATGTTATTTAGTAAAACACATAGCAAATGAAAAAATAAACAGGCAAGCTATTTGCAGTACACCATCAATTGTACTAACACATGCATCATGGGATACCCATTATGAGTGGAGAAGGAGAGGTAGAATATTTAGAAAATTATGGCTAAAAATATCCAAATATGGCAAAACACAGTTATCTGCCCATGTAAGATAATCAGTGAAGTCTAAGAGAATGGATCATAAAAATCTGCACTAAGAAACATTCTACTAGAGTTAATGTACAAATAAGAATGCACAATCCTAAAAGGAACAAAGAAGTGACTTTCGATTCACCAAACACCTTCAAAGAGGATAACAGCTGATTTTTTGTACAAAACAATATCAGTCAGAAGTTAGTGGGTGGCACATTTAAGTCACTGAAAGGGAAACAACCACAGCTATCAGATATTAATTCTGTATTAGATAATGTGACAATTGAAATTGTGTTCCTAGAATGGCCATCAATAAGTGAGAAAAGAAGTTTCTTAGGCTAAAATGAAGGACATTATGCACTAACTAAAACCCATATGAATAAATCAACATCATAGATATTGGTAACAACATAGATATATGTAACAGTCAAGCTTTTTTTCTTTATGTGTTTACTTATTTTTTCTATGTCAAAGTCCAATGCAAAAAAAAGTAATTATAAAGCCATGTTGAGGAGTACAGAATGTTTATGACCTAGTGGTATTAAAGCTGTATTAATGGACACATATTTAGTAATGGGACCCGAAGCTTTTGTATGTGGGAAGATTTTTAGTGAATATTTTATTTTTACTTTAATGACTGTCCACAGTTCATTTCTTGATATACAGGAGTAATTTGAAATGTTCACAATCCACTGGAATTAAAAAGCAAATTTATTTGATGAAACACTAATTTGAAATCCATGTGTAACTTTTTCATAATATGTGTTTTCCACAAAACATTAAAGATGACCTTCTAAGTAAACTCATTTAATTTCTTCAGTTATCATTCATAATATCTGCCTCTAAGTCACTTATTTTGTAGTAGTCCATGGAAATAGGTTTTCTGGGTACTTTGAGTTGAAAATAATTGGTATTTTAATATAGAGGAAGGAATGAATACAAAATTAAGTTATGTTTGAAGATGGTATGAACAAAATTAATTTGATGAATCAGAAGGGTTAATACTCAGAACATATAATATTAGGCACTACTATAAGCCACAAAATATTTATGGGCCTAATAGTTCAAAGCTCCAAATTAATTACACAGATTCAATAAAAAAGAAAAAAATATGCTTTCAAATATATCAAGAGAGAAAAATCAACACAGAAATCAGCCATTTTCACTGATTCATTAAAATCTATCTGTATATAAATAACAATGAATGCACTACATGCATATAAATAATGTTAAGTAATTTATTTTAAAGTTTGACTAATTAAGCATACAAAAAATGGACAACATTATGACAAGGAAGCAAATGATAAAGTTCCTTTTCGGAATTCAGATATAAGTGTTTAAATAAAAAGATATATATATTATAAAAATCTGTCATTTTTTCTCTCACAACAGAAATCCAGCATATCATAATTTCTTGGCACTCTAATGACAGTAGTAACCATCAAGTAAAATGTAGCAAGCAATTTGTACCTACATGTACATTTCATTAAGATTATTTAAGCTAGGGCCGGCGCCGTGTCTCACTTGGTTAATCCTCCACCCGCAGTGCTGGCATCCCATATGGGTGCCAGGTTCTAGTCCCAGTTGCTCCTCTTCCAGGCCAGCTCTCTGCTGTGGCCTGGAAGGGCAGTGGAGGATGGTCCAAGTGCTTGGGTCCCTGCACCCCACATGGGAGACCAGAAGGAAGCACCTGGCTCCTGGCTTTGGATCAGCATAGCTCCTGCCATTGCAGCCATTTGGGGGATTAACCAATGGAAGGAAGACCTTTCTCTCTGTCTCTGTCTCTCTCACTGTCTAACTCTATCTGTCAAATAAAAAAAAAAGAAAAAGAAATATTAACTCACAATTTAAATAGACTATCCAGAAGGATTATTTTTGTAGAGTTGTGAAAGTGCCAATGAGGAAAAATGATGATTGAAGATAAAATCCTGAATTTGGACAATTAGTTCTTGCCAGTATTAGGTTAACGCTATAGCAAAACAGTAATTGAGAACATTGTAAGGAAATGTAATAACTCATAAAAATTGTCAAAATATTGTCAGTTTTCTGGTATTAAATTAAGCTTAAATTAAATTTTAATATTAAACTAATCATATTCTACCCATTATCATTAACTTACAGTAATCTGGGGAAGAGGAGTATGTTCCAAATAAAATGAAAAAGGGATTTCTCATGAAACATGATTGTCTACTACAGAAAATCTATGTGAAACATTATCTTGTATACTGTAAATAATTGTGCTTTGGGGGAAACTGTTATATGTCCAACAACTTATAGTGCAGAAAGTTAAAATAATCAAATGCTGTAAGATTCACCAAAATGTCTAATAAAGTTGGAAGAAATATTTGAGAACCCCCCAAACTAGGAAAGCAAACCAAATAAATTTTCCATGGAAGGAACAAAACTAAGAAACAGATTCTTTATTCATAAAGGACTTATGAAGATGAGAAATCTTTTTGGGTGTTCAGATTGGAGGGGCAAAAACAATAAAAGAAAACTAACTGCAAACATTCCAAGGTGATATCTCACTATATGAGAAATAATCTTAATTTCTTTTTCACACAGAAATAACCTACCAAAATAAAATTTCACATTACATAAGCTTTAGACAGGGGGATTATCTTTAAAACATGTAATTCAATACAATGCAGATGGGAGAATCACAAAATACATGAAAATAACAAGGACCCAAATGAATAAAAAGGCATATTTGGGAAACAGCAAGTAAATTGAGTCTACTTTATATATTATGTATGTCAAACATTAGACTGAGCCAAATAAAAAACTACTGAGCATAGTTATTTTAAAAAAGATAAAATCAATAGAAGTTAAAAATATAAACCTACATATACAAAGGTTAGAATGAAAAGGAATTAAATAATCTAATTGTGTGGATTATACAAAAGAAATCAAAAAAACTAGTCTAATAATTACTTAGTGTTCAGGTATCCAAAATTGACAAGAAGACACAAATCAGTGAATTCAGAAAAGTGGTAACATCAAAGAAAAGACTTAAATGAGAAAAGGATGATAATCTGTGAAGACATGAGAAAAATCTCCATAGTTTATATGTGTGAAAGCAGAAATAACTATTAACAGATCATTGAGAAATTGTCAGTAAAACTAGAATTGGATGCTTAGTTAATATGCTTTCAACAAACAGTAATATGCAGATTACCTTCTGAAGTAAGATCTAAGGATTAGGTAGCAAAAGCTGCTTCATAGATGCCAAGTCTAAAGGAAAAAAAAATCCTACATTAAGTTTGGAAAGTTTAAGAAGTAATTTCAATACATGGAGACCATTGAACTAAGGGAGGCATTGTCAAAGCAAAAAAAAAAAAAGGTTACAAGTAAAAAGACAAGTAAAATTCTACACATTTAAATTAAAATTAAAATTCCCTAATTTTTTGAATATTTAACAGAGTTAGAATTCAGTTTTTCAGATTTGTTTCATCAACTTGTTAAAATTGTCATATCAATCACATTTTTCAGAGTACCAATTATTCTTTTATCAGAACTAAAAAATATCAAAGGACTGGCCATGGCATACACATTTCCCACAAGTCTCTGGACATCCAGGACAACTGGATCATATTTCCACAATACAGTTGAGAAAGATGACATTGTGATATCCACAGAGTACATAATCACAAAGAAACTCACCAGGAGCAGGACAGTATGAGTGGCCCTTTTTGCTGGGGAGGTTCTTGGGGTAATGCTTATGCTGTGAAGGTACTCATACCTCCTCTGATGATTAAATAAGAAAATCATCATGTATGCACTGGAGAGTAGCATGATACCTACAAAGAAGATGTTCTGGGACAATGCAAGTGTGAAAAATATTTCCATGATGATAGAATTCATTGAGGAAAGTGAGCAGTACTTATTGACATTGAGTAGTTTGGTCATGTTGGAATGAGCTACAGTGTAGATGATCATGTTACTATTGAAAGAAAGGTTGAGGGACCAAAAACAGAAGAAAGCCTGAGTAATATAATTTGTGAGTCCATGTTTAAATCTTGACATGTAGAAGGTGCTGGGGCTGATGGTGATGACTTGGATGATGCTCAAGAGGGACGTAGTACTGATGGAGAGACCCCTCATCACCCTGATCATATAGAGCAAAACCTTACATTTTAAGTCATTTAGAAAATTCAGTGACTCGAACATATCTGCAGATAAAATTTCCAGTGTTGTGAGTAGCATCATTATATGGACAAATGCCAAGTGACACGTGGTCACATCAGTGGGCTTAGGTCTATGATCTCGGTGGATTGTCAAGATGTGGAAGAGAAAGAGGAAGGTGTTGGCTAAGATTCCAATGGCAGCTTGAAAAACATACATATTTTTTAATGATAGCATAATTGGAAACTTTTTTTCATATGAACAGCATTACAGGAAACATTTTAGATACCTGTAAAACAAAAACAGATCTTATGTCAGCAGTGTTCTTTCTTCTGTCATAAAAGTTATCACAAATATGATTTTTATTTTACCCACTTATTTTTAAGGAACACCAAATATTTTGTACGGATTTTTGGTAGTAAGATTTCTGCATTCTCTGTAACAAATGAAATTTTTCACTACATCCATATTCTGAACCCTTTAAAGATTCCTATATTTGTGAATTTCAAACATTTTTGCAGCAAGATAAACTTAATTGCATTTTTCTGTAAATGTTTTTAAATACTCTACACACATATGTCTGGTGTGAAATGGCTCAATCTCATAAATGAATGGAAGAAGTAGAAAAATTCCTCTACAACCACATGACATGCATGAATTAATGAGAGGCACATAGCAGAGTTGGTAAAGTCATTGTTGAATTTGCTTCGAAGGCTTAATCAACTAGAGCAAAAGAACTATGTATCATAAATGAATAATTGTTCCATAAATGTGTATCTGGCTGGCGCCGTGGCTCACTAGGCTAATCCTCTGCCTTGCGGCACTGGCACACCGGGTTCTAGTCCCGGTCAGGGTGCTGGGTTCTGTCCTGGTTGCCCCTCTTCCAGGCCAGCTCTCTGCTATGGCCAGGGAGTGCAGTGGAGGATGGCCCAAGTGCTTGGGCCCTGCACCCCATGGGAGACCAGGAGAAGCACCTGGCTCCTGCCTTCGGATCAGCGCAGTGCACTGGCCACATCGCGCCTGCCACGGCGGCCATTGGAGGGTGAAGCAACGGCAAAAGGAAGACCTTTCTCTCTGTCTCTCTCTCTTACTGTCCACTCTGCCTGTCAAAAACAAAAACAAACAAATAAACAAACAAAAAAATGTGTATCTGTACCCATGGAACCAGAAAAAGTACCAGGACCATATTGACTAGAAGATTAACCATCTCCACATTTCAAGGATCATAATCAATTCAATTATATATTTAAGCAGTGTATGATATTGGTCCCAGTACTTCTTCCATTCATTTATGAGATTGAGCCATTTCGCACCAGACATATGTGTGTAGAGTATTTAAAAGTATTTATTTTGGTATATATACATATATGTATGTATATATGAAATTATAGTGTCCTCATACGTTATGAGATGTTTGGTGAAAGAGATAACATAATTACATGAAAGCAAGTAGATAAGGATTTCAATATTTTCTTCTCCTGCCACAGTGATATTTGGCTGATTATCCCTGCCTCATTTCTCTCATTTGGTAAATGCCCACCATGCACTGAAACAGACTTGCTCTATCAGATACTCAATTGTTATTTGTTTCTAATGAGGCTCTTGTTAACAACATACAGTCTGGGTGAGAAAAAAAAAAACATGGCTCTTGCTCTTGTGGATGAGCAATAATATATGAAATATAATCATTAAGATGATTTCTTTTTTTTAACTTTTATTTAATGAATATAAATTTCCAAAGTACGGCTTATGGATTACAATGGCTTCCCCCCCATAACGTCCCTCCCACCCGCAACCCTCCCCTTTCCCATTCCCTCTCCCCTTCCATTCACATCAAGATTCATTTTCGATTATCTTTATATACAGAAGATCAGTTTAGCATACATTAAGTAAAAATTTCAACAGTTTGCTCCCACACAGAAACATAAAGTGAAAAATAATAGATGATTTTTTAAATGATGATGAAATCAGATCAGACCTATTGTCATGTTTAATCCCAGTGAGAGTCAAGTTGGGAATTGATAATTTCTTCTTTTTTTTTTTAACAGAAGATCAGTTTACTAGACATTAAGTAAAGATTTCAACAGTTTGCACCCCCATAGAAACACAAAGTGAGATATACTGTTTGAGTACTCGTTATAGCAGTAAGCCTCAATGTACAGCACATTAAGGACAAGAGATCCTACATGAGGAGTAAGTGCACAGTGACTCCTGTTGTTGACTTTACCAATTGACACTCCTGTCTATGGCATCAGTAGTCTCCCTATGCTCCAGTCATGAGTTTCCAAGGCTATGGAAGCCCTCTGAGTTCTCCGACTCTTATCTTGTTTAGACAAGGTCATAGTCAAAGTGGAGGTTCTCTCCTCCCTTCAGAGAAAGGTACCTCCTTTTTTGACGACCTCTTCTTTCCACTGGGATCTCTTTCATCTAGGTGTGTGTTTTTTTTCTTTTCTTTTTTTTTTTTTTTTTTTGCCAGAGTGTCTTGGCTTTCCATACCTGAAATACTCTCATGGGCTTTTCAGCCAGATCCAAATGCCTTTAGGGCTGATTCTGAGGCCAGAGTGCTATTTAGGACATCCGCCATTCTATGAGTCTGCTGAGTATCTCGCTTCCATGTTGGATCACTCTCCCCTTTATTTATTCTATCGGTTAGTGTTAGCAGGTACTAGACTTGTTTATGTGCTCCCTTTGACTCTTAGTCCTTTCATTATGATCAATTGTGAACTGAAATTGATCACTTGGACTAGTGAGATGGCATTGGTACATGCCACCTTGATGGGATTAAATTGGAGTCCCCTGGTATGTTTCTAACTCTACCATTTGGGGCAAGTCAGCTTGAGCATGTCCCAAATTGTACGTCTCTTCCCTCTCTTATCCCCACTCTTATGTTTAACAGGGATCACATTTCAGTTAAATTTCTTTTTTTTTTTTTTTGACAGGCAGAGTGGACAGTGAGAGAGACAGAGAGAGAAAGGTCTTCCTTTTGCCATTGGTTCACCCTCCAATGGCTGCCGCTGCAGCCGGCGCACCATGCTGATCCGATGGCAGGAACCAGGATCCAGGTGCTTTTCCTGGTCTCCCATGGGGTGCAGGGCCCAAGCACCTGGGCCATCCTCCACTGCACTCCCTGGCCATAGCAGAAAGCTGGCCTGGAAGAGGGGCAACCGGGACAGAATCCGGCACCCCAACCGGGACTAGAACCCGGTGTGCTGGTGCCACAAGGTGGAGGATTAGCCTATTGAGCCACAGCGCCGGCCACATTTCAGTTAAATTTCAACACATAAGAATAACTGTGTATTGATAATGTATACTAAGCTGATCTTCTGTATATTTAGATAATCGAAAATGAATCTTGATGTGAATGGAAGGGGAGAGGGAGTGGGAAAGGGGAGGGTTGCGGGTGGGAGGGACAGTATTGGGGGGAAGCCATTGTAATCCATAAGTTGTACTTTGGAAATTTATATTCATTAAATAAAAGTTAAAAAAAAGAATAACTGTGTATTAATTACAGAATTAAACCAGTCATATTAAGTAGAACAGACATAAAAAACTACTAAGAGGGATAATGTATTAAGTTGTTCATTAACAATCAGGGCTATGCTGATCAAGTCACCATTTCTCATAGTGTCCATTTCACTTTTGAAAATGCACATTAATTCCTTGTATCTAACAACTGATAACTGTCTGCAACATATATGTGTACTCCAAAATATCATATTATTTGTTTGTATTTTAAAGCTAATTTTGTATCCTATTTTTATGTGAAAATCTGGCAGTTGCATCATGGAAGGATCACTGAAGGTGCAATAATATGTTGTCGACATGTAAGAAAGAGTCTGAAGATGGTCACTTACAGTTTGGTTAGGGTGTAGTCAAGGAGAATTGAGTCCTTTGTTAAACAAAGTAAATACTTAAACATATCAACATACAGCTCAGTTCTCACTGGAAGAACTGAAAATCTGAGATTACTAGGGCTGAGAGTGAAGCCTCTGAGCATTCTCAGAGACAGAAAGTGTGGGCAATGTTCACCTTCTTTATCCTGCCTTTCATCTTATATATCAAAATATTCACTTCATCTTGGATCATGGTGAGGAAAACACAATTAAATGAACCTGGACTTTTTGGCCTTCTCCCCACTAACCCTGAGAGCTGCTGTGGCTGCTACACACTCACCCAGAGCCCCACCTCCTGGAAAGCTACCACCACTGTCCTCTTCGTCCAGGTGGCATCATGCTTACCTATGGGGACCTCATCAGTGACGATGAGATGTTCTATAACATTTGCAAGATGTGCCTGGAGGTGGAGGGCAAGATGGCCAGTGGGCAGAGGGTAACATTGATGATTCCTTCCTTTGCATGAATGCCTCTTCTGAAAGTCCCTAGGGCAAAGGTACTGAAAGCACAGTAATCACTGGTGTTGATGTTGTCATGAACCATCACCTGTAGGAAATCAGAGTCACAAAAGATTCCTTCAAGAAGCATATTAAAGATTACCTGGAATCAATCAAAGGCAAAGTTGAAGAACAGAGACCAGAAAGTAAAACCTTGTATGATAGAGGGTGCACAACAAATCAAACATATCCTCGCTAATTTCAAAAACTATCAGTTCTATTTGGGTAAAAACATGAATCCACTTGGCATGGTTGCTCTGCTGGTACTACCGTGAGGATGAGATGACCCCATTTATGATTTTCTTTAAGAATGCTTTAGAAATGGAAAAATGTTAAAATTGACAACTGCTTTGGATCTATCACTTCTTATCAGAACTGGTTGCTGCTTGTATCCACACAACACCAGGATTTACAGGAAATGGGACTGATATTATCTCGAGACCTTCATTTATTTTGGCTGTGATTTACTTGGAATGAAGGCATTGTTTTTAAGGGAAAAATTTTCTTTTAGGTTGTCTAAAAATTATATGCATTTGAACTAAAAAATATAGATAAATAGACTAGGAACCAAAAGACTGATGATGAAATCTCTGGGCTTAGATTAGGCATGTACATAAAACAGAAGCAGTATGACAAAAAGATGCCATCTATATAAAATTGAGGGCTATTTGGTACACAAAGTATGTTTTAGAAATATTTACTCAAAAGGCAAAGATATGCACACACACACACACACAGAGGTAGTGAGAGAGCCAGGCATCTCCCATTCACTGGTCACTCCCAGAGATGCCCAAGAAAACTGGCCACAAATAGGAGTGAGGAACTCAATTTCAGTCACTCATTTGTGTGCCAGGAACCCAGGTACAGGTATCTGCTGCTGCCTAGTTGCACCAGAAGAAAGAGTCAGAGGGGTCAGAAGCATATATACAGGACATGAACCAACACACTGATAAGGGATGCAGATGTCCAAGCATCAGCTTAACTCACTGTACCACAATGGTTTCCTCAAGAAACATGATTTTGATAAAGCCTCTTTTCTTATCTTTATGACAATATAAATTATTAAAGTATTGTTATATTATGAGTGGTAACTTTAGGGATATTTGACAAATGAATGTACAATGATGTTATAGTCCCTGTAGACTTAAGAATATAAGTATATATGATAGAATTTACTATTTTATTATGTTAACAATGCTGTCTTCACTACAAGTTTTACCATATTTATTATCAATTTGACCTATGACATTGACAATATTAAAATAATTGAGAATTTTTGATACACCAATCATGGGGAGTAGGTTAATTGCATTCATTGATAAAATGAGTCAGTTTGCATATTCGATTAGAAAAAAAAATTTTTTCCACCATGATTAGTTTCACAAAAATAGTTTTTTAAAAATGGACAAATTCTAGAAGAATAAACAGGATAAGCACCCAATAGCATTGAATGAATGCAATGTGTTATCTACTTAGAAACTTAATTTAATGTAGATATAGCACAGAGTTGATGAGGAATATGTAATCCTAAACATTGAATTCCTAGTCTCACTGAGAAAAATTGTAAGTAACAAAAGTGTCGCCACAGAATTGGGAGACAAAAAATATAGCAGAACAAGGTAACAATTGGGGACACCCAAAAATAGTCCATGAAATTGCACTTTTTTAAAACCACCAGGATCAAGTAGACACCAGGAAAGGATAAAACTATGTTTTACAGAGGTAATAACATGTCACCCCAGTACATCACACTGTTATGGAATTCATAGCCATAGCAAACCCGCCATGTCAAATTTATAAAACAATGAAAAATGCTCTAAGTTCCCTCATCAGGCCCATGTTGGGCCCAGGGTACTGGAATATCACCCTCCCTAGGGCATGAATGCAGTTTCAAAATGAAGACTTAGAGGCCTAAGACTCTGCAATATTTGATCACATCAATAAATGTTTTCTGGCGGTCAGATTTGTTGAAGGGCAGATGCCTATGTGGCCACAAGTGTACATCCCTGCAATTTTGGTTCACTTTATTCACAATATCATGGTTGCCTCCTCTCTTTCTTCCACATTAAATACTCAAAACTACAGAGAACAGTATTCTTAGTCAAGTTAGATAATATGAATAGGAAAGTGGTAATAATTTAGCAATTTAATTGAAATTGAGGAGGGACTTTTTATACATAAAATTTTTAAAAACAAATGCAGCCTAAATCTTTTGAAGGACATCAGAAATGTTGATGGTAGGGATTATTTTTTATCATAAACACTATTCCCTTCATGTGTTAGGAATTATTTTTTTCTGATCTCTTTAAAAATTGTAATTTTTAATCAGTGTTAAAATGTTTATTTAAAAAACTAAATACTAAAAGTAAATTTATTTTAAGGATGCATTGGAACTAATTTTTTTTAATATTTTTCACCCAGACTAATAATTTTTTAAAATATTTAATATACAATAGAAAATATTTCTAGATAATTTTCTGGTAAGCAAGCAAAAGAATATGTTAGTAGCAATCACTGTAATGGATTTTTTTCATGGCCACCTGTTGAATTCATTATTGTTTAATATTAAAAATATTATTGCATGGTTTATGGGGCCATGAGGTGAAACCATCCTAAAATATTCTGAAATATCTTAAAATAGTTCAAAACTTAAGAGAACAAAATAAATATCACCAAAGCATACTGAAAATCTAGTATAGTTCCAATTCAAGTACACCAAAAATCACAAATATACTTTTCCAAACCTACTAATTTATGGCCTTAAACAATTCACAATGTTGATAATTTCAGGCCTAAAAACATCTGTTCTATTAATGGTGGAGTAACATGTAAGGTTGATAACATGAGCAGACTTATCCTAATGTTCCACTGCAAAGATGCCTGCTTTCCTATAGAACTCACCTGCTCCGGGAGCTCATTCTGTACATGAAACAGAAAGATACTCATCCAGCTAAGTCTCTGATGTTAATCCATTATGAGATGAATCCCCAAGATGTGGTTATAGGGCAGAGATGGCATCATTTCATCTCCCTCCAGGCCCATAATGTCATTTCTCTTGTGGAAGCAGGACAGCCTTGGGCTTGGAATAATTAGAAGTAGGAACAAACTCAGGGAAAAGTGAACTTTCCAGGTATCTGGAGACAGCAGAGAGCAGCTGGGTTCCATTCCTCTCACCTATGGACTCATTTCTCCAAGGCAGGCCTGCCTAGATAAGTTTTTATCTCAGTCCTTGTCCAGAGATAAAAATAAAACATGTACAAGCCACATCTGATTTCTTAAGCTATCCCCATTGCTCCAGGAGACTCCTGGTGCCATCCCCACTTGTTCTCCTGTGATGTCAAGGTCTAGTCAAGCAGTACTGCATCTGTAAATCAGGAAAATTTCCCCCCACCTCCAATCCTACACAGGAGAAGTGATTGTTTTCCCCAGCGGACATGGCCCTGAGTCAGGGAACCTGAATTAGTTGCAGAATGCAAGCTGAAGTAAGTCAAGTAGGGGGGCTGGCATGCAAGTTAAAGCCCTGGTCTGCAGTTTCATCATCCCATATGGGTGCCAGTTTGAATCCTGGCTGCTCCACATCTGATCCAGCTCTCTGCTATGGCCTGGGGAAGCAGTAGCAGATAGCCCAAGTCTTTATTTATTTATTTATTTGACAGGCAGAGTGGACAGTGAGAGAGAGAGACAGAGAGAAAGGTCTTCCTTTGCCATTCGTTCACCCTCCAATGGCTGCTGCGGCTGTTGCGCTGTGGCCGGCGCACCATGCTGATCTGAAAGCAGGAGCCAGGTGCTTCTTCCGGTCTCCCATGGGGTGCAGAGCCCAAGCACCTGGGCCATCTTCCACTGCACTCCCTGGCCACAGCAGAGAGCTGGCCTGGAAGAGGGGCAACTGGGACAGAATCCGGCACCCTGACCGAGACTAGAACCTGGTGTGCTGGCGCCGCAGGCGGAGGATTAGCATATTGAGCCATGGCACCGGCCAGATAGCCCAAGTCTTTAGAGACTTGCACCCACACTGGAAACCCAGAAGAAGCTCCTGGCTTCTGGCTTTGAATCAGTGCAGCTCCAGCCATTACCGCCATCTGGTGACTGAACCAGCAGATTATAGACCTTTCTTTCTGTCTCTCTCTGCCTCTATGTAACTCTGCCTTTCAGATAAAAAAAATAAATCTTTAAAAAACTTAATTAGAAGCTTCAGTATTTCTGAAATAAGTAAACACTGATACTTAGTAAATTTAATGTTATTTCATGAAATATTGATATTTATGTATATAAAAGGTTGATATAAAAGGTATAGTCATTTTATAACTATGAATATAGCATGGTAACTTTTCAATTTTAATATCCTACATTAACTATTTCAGATCATGTGAGGTACCATGTTTTCACAATGCAAATATTATCTCGGTTATCCTTTTGCATATGTCTTTGCTCAAAAATTCATTCATTAATGTTGGATCAGTATCTAAAGGATTAAATTTCCAAGAATTTTGTCTTTATTGTTTAACACTGTAGTTGAATACTAAGAGTTACATCTTTGTTAGTTTTTTTTAAAAACTAATAATAACTGCACATAAGAAAATTTGATCTAATATACAGTCCAGTCCAGTAAAAAATTATATCTCCTTCTTCTTAGTATGGACTGAGATTAAATTGTATCAATTTAAGTACTATAATATTTAGTCTTGCCAGCACCACAGCTCACTAGGGTAATCCTCCACCTTGTAGTGCCGGCACACCGGGTTCTAGTCCCGGTCAGGGCTCCGGATTCTGTCCCAGTTGCCCCTTTTCCAGGCCAGCTCTCTGCTGTGGCCAGGGAGTGTAGTGGAGGATGGCCCAAATACTTGGGCCCTGCACCCCATGGGAGACCAGAAGAAGCACCTGGCTCCTGCCATCGGATCAGCGCAATGCACCTGCCGCAGCATGCGGGCCGCGCGGCCATTGGAGGGTGAAGCAACGGCAAAAAGGAAGACCTTTCTCTCTGTCTCTCTCTCTCACTGTCCATTCTGCCTGTCAAAAAAAATTTAGTCTTAAAATACTCAGAATTTTTGTCTAATTACAGAAGAATTAGTTAGATTTCTTGTAAAAATTTTTATGTCACTGAATCATGGCATAAATTTTGATCATATATAATCAATAAATGAATCATAACCAAATGTCTGTATGTATACTTATTTATAATGTGATTTTTGTGGCATACCTTTTGGAATTTGTATGACTATATATGGTTTTCATTATATAGGAGGATTACTTGTCTTTTAATGACTTATTTACTTAAAAGGCTCAGTGATGGAGAGAGAAGCAAAGACATATATTATACATGCTAAAATGCCTCCAACAACCAGGTTGTGCCAGGCTGAAGCCTGGAGCCAGAGATTCCATTCAGGTTTCTCAAGAAACAATAATATAGGGATGTCACACAGACACCAGCGGGGAGAGTTGGGACGCCCAGGGCTCCGAGTCCACACATTGGCGCTGGAAGGGGAGGTGAGATCAATAACCCAAGACATTGGTGGGGAAACGGCAGTCAGAATCTAGAGGGGAGCAGAAAAGTGCACCAGACTGACTACAGGAGAGAAGGAAAAAAGGTGGGGGGTGTCTCTCTCTGACAACCTTGCAAAGGTTGCAAGGCTGCAAGGCTTGCAAGAGTTTGCAAGAGTTTGCAAGAGACAAAGAGCAGGCACCACTCTGGATTTACATAACAACAGGGGAGAGCTAAGGAACTGAGTCACTACAATTCAGTAGCCTAGGCAATCCAGTGGGAGTCCAGAGGAGAAACAGAGCCTGCACAGGCTCATTGGGTAGAAGCCAGAGATCAGAAGCTAAATACCATCAATTCTGCACAGCCTTGCAGTGCGGTATTACTTACCTCCTGAATAAATAAAATAAATAAATAAATAAATAAATAAATAAATAAATAAATAAATAAATAAATAAAAAGAGAGATTTACCACGAATAACGTGAGGGTGTCACCTTTGCACACCCGTCACCAGGAAGAACCAAGCAGAGCTCTCAGGCAACACCCATTTCAAGCCCCCAAGGCTCCTCCAACAGCAGGCAGTCCACTTAACACAGACATAGTATAAAATAAAAAAATAAAATTAAAAAAACGCACAGTGACGAAAGAAGAATTAACTATGCCAAGCAAAAAACACAGAAATCGAGGGAACAAGATAAATGATGACACTATGATGCTTCCAAATAAACAAAACACCCCAAGCCAAGAATATGAAGATGATGAGATAGAAGAAATGCAAGATACAGATTTCAAAAAATTTATGATAAGAACATTTAGAAGTTTTCAAAAGCAAATCCTTGAACTACAGAAATCCTTATTGGACAGGATTGAAAATCTCTCTCATGAAAATGAAATTTTAAGGAAGAATCAAAATGAAATGCAGAAACTAGTAGAACAGGAAAGTGTGATAATGAAGAGAAATCAAAATGAAATGAGGAGCTCAATAGATCAAATAACAAACACATTAGAGAGCCTTTAAAACAGAATGGGTGAAGCAGAAGAGAGAATATCGGACTTAGAAGATAGAGCACAGGAAAACATATAGTCAAACCAAAGAAAAGAAGAGGAAATTAGAAATCTAAGAAATATTGTTGGGAATCTACAGGATACTATTAAAAAAAACCAACATTCGAGTTCTAGGAGTTCCTGAAGGCATGGAGAAAGAGAAAGGATTAGAAGGCCTTTTTTAGTGAGATACTAGCAGAGAACTTTCCAGGTTTGGAGAAGGACAGAGACATCCTAGTACAGGAAGCACATAGAACCCCCAATAAACATGACCAAAAGAGATTCTCACCATGACACGTGGTAATTAAACTTACCACAGTGAAACATAAAGAAAAGATGCTAAAATCTGCAAGAGAGAAACATCAGATTACTCTCAGAGGATCTCCAATTAGACTCACAGCAGACTTCTCCTCAGAAACCCTACAGGCTAGGAGGGAATGGCGAGACATAGCACAGGTGCTAAGAGAGAAAAATTGCCAGCCCAGAATATTATATCCTGCCAAGCTCTCATTTGTGAATGAAGGTGAAATAAAGACCTTTCATAGCAAACATAAATTGAAAGACTTTGCAGCCACTTGTCCAGCCCTGCAAAAGATGATTAAAGATGTGTTACACTCAGAAACACAGAAACACGGTCATCAATATGAAAGAAGGTAAAGGAAGAAAACCTACCAGTAAAAGAGCATGGGAAGCTCAAAGCATATACTAGAAAATATCTCCAGGAATATAGCAGGGCAAAGTCACTACATATCAATAAACATATTAAACATTAATCGTCTTAACTCTTCAGTTAAAAGACACCAATTGGCTGATTGGCTCGCAGAACACAACCCAACTATTTGTTGCCTACAAGAAACAAAGATGCATGCAGACTGAAAGTGAAAGGCTGGAAAAAGATATTCCATGCCAACAGAAACCAAAAAAAAGCTGGTGTAGCCATATTAACATCAGACAAAATAAAATTTAATACAAAAACTGTTAAGAGAGACAAAGAGGGACACTATATACTGATTAAGGATTCAATTCAACAGGAAGATGTAACTATTATAAGTGTATATGCACCTAATTACAGGGCACCGGTTTATTTAAAAGATATGTTAACGGACTTAAAGGGAGACTTAGATTCCAATACGATAGTACTGGGGGACTTCAATGCTCCACTCTCAGAAATAGACAGATCATCCGGACAGAAGATCAACACGGAAACAGCAGATTTAATTGACACTATTGCCCAAATGGATCTAACAGATATATACAGAACTTTCAATCCTACATCTAAAGACTTCACATTCTTCTCAGCAGTGCATGGAACCTTCTCTAGGATTGATCACATACTAGGTCATAAAGCAAGTCTCAGCAAATTTAAAAGAATTAGAATCATACCATGCAGCTTCTCAGACAACAGTGGAATGAAGTTGGAAATTAGCAACTCAGGAAACCCTAGAAAGTATGCAAACACATGGAGACTGAACAACATGCTCCTGAATGAACACTGGGTCATTCATGAAATCAAAAGAGAAATCAAAAACTTTCTGGAAGTAAATGAGGATAACAACACAACATATCAAAACTTATGGGATACAGCAAAAGCAGTATTGAGAGGCAAGTTTATAGCAATAGGTGCCTATATCAAGAAATTGGAAAGGTACCAAATAAATGAGCTTTCAGTGCATCTCAAGGATCTAGAAAAACTGCAGCAAACCAAACCCAAATCTAGTAGGAGAAGAGAAATAATTAAAATCAGAGAAGAAATTAACAGGATTGAATCCAAAAAAAAAAAAAAAAAAAACACTACAAAAAATCAGCCAAGTGACAAGCTGGTTTTTTGAAAAAATAAACAAAATTGACACCCCCTTGGCCCAACTAACTAAAAAAAGAAAAGACCCAAATCAATAAAATCAGAGATGAAAAAGGAAACGTAACAACAGACACCACAGAAATAAAAAGAATCATCAGAAATTTTTTTTTTTTAATTTTTTATTTATTTTTTATTTTTTTTTAACTTTTATATAATGAATATAAATTTCCAAAGTACGATTTATGGATTACAATGGCTTCCCCCCCATACCGTCCCTCCCACCCACAACCCTCCCCTTTCCCACTCCCTCTCCCCTTCCATTCACATCAAGATTCATTTTCGATTATCTTAATATACAGAAGATCAGCTTAGTATACATTAAGTAAGGCTTTCAACAGTTTGCTCCCACACAGAAACATAAAGTTAAAAATAATAGATGATTTTTTTTAATGATGATGAAATCAGATCAGACCTATTGTCATGTTTAATCCCAGTGAGAGTCAAGTTGGGAGTTGATAGTTTCTTTTCTTTTCTTTTCTTTTTTTTTTTTTTTTTTTTTTTTACAGAGGATCAGTTTAGTATGCATTAAGTAAAGATTTCAACGGTTTGCACCCCCATAGAAACACAAAGTGAAATATATTATTTGAGTACTCATTATAGCATTAAATCTCAATGCACAGCACATTAAGGACAGAGATCCTACATGAGGAGTAAGTGCACAGTGACTCCTGTTGTTGACTTTACCAATTGACACTCCTGTCTATGGCATCAGTAATCTCCCTATGCTCCAGTCATGAGTTTCCAAGGCTATGGAAGCCCTCTGAGTTCTTCGATTCTTATCTTGTTTAGACAAGGTCATAGTCAAAGTGGAGGTTCTCTCCTCCCTTCAGAGAAAGGTACCTCCTTTTTTGAAGACCTGTTCTTTCCACTGAGATCTCACTCACAGAGATCTTTTGCCAGAGTGTCTTGGCTTTCCATGCCTGAAATACTCTCATGGGCTTTTCAGCCAGATCCGAGTGCCTTTAGGGCTGATTCTGAGGCCAGAGTGCTATTTAGGGCATCTGCCATTCTATGAGTCTGCTGAGTATCTCACTTCCCATGTTGGATCACTCTCCCCTTTATTTATTCTATCGGTTAGTGTTAGCAGGTACTAGACTTGCTTATGTGCTCCCTTTGACTCTTAGTCCTTTCATTATGATCAATTGCGAACTGAAATTGATCACTTGGACTAGTGAGATGGCATTGGTACATGCCACCTTGATGGGATTAAATTGGAATCCCCTGGTATGTTTCTAACTCTACCATTTGGGGCAAGTCAGCTTGAGCATGTCCCAAATTATATATCTCTTCCCTCTCTTATTCCTACTCTTATGTTTAACAGGGATCACAATTCAGTTAAATTTCAACACTTAAGAATAACTGTGTATTAATTACAGAATTAAATCAGTCATATTAAGTAGAACAGACAAAAAAACTACTAAGAGGGATAATGTATTAAGTTGTTCATTAACAGTCAGGGCTATGCTGATCAAGTCACCATTTCCCATAGTGTCCCTTTCACTTCAACAAGTTTCCTTTTTGGTGTTCAGTCAGTTGTCACCGATCAGGGAGAACATATGGTATTTGTCCCTTTGGGACTGGCTTATTTCACTCAGCATGATGTGTTCCAGATTCCTCCATTTTGTTGCAAATGACTGGATTTCGTTGTTTCTTACTGCAGTATAGTATTCTAAAGAGTACATATCCCATAATTTCTTTATCCAGTCTACCGTTGATGGGCATTTAGGTTGGTTCCAGGTCTTAGCTATTGTGAATTGTGCTGCAATAAACATTAGGCTGCAGATCGCTTTTTTGTTTGCCAATTTAAATTCCTTTGGGTAAATTCCAAGGAGTGGGATGGCTGGGTCGAACGGTAGGGTTATCTTCAGGTTTCTGAGGAATCTCCAGACTGATTTCCATAGTGGCTTGACCAGTTTGCATTCCCACCAACAGTGGGTTAGTGTCCCTTTTTCCCCACATCCTCGCCAGCATCTGTTGTTGGTAGATTTCTGTATGTGAGCCATTCTAACCGGGGTGAGGTGGAACCTCATTGTGGTTTTGATTTGCATTTCCCTGATTGCTAATGACCTTGAACATTTTTTCATGTGTCTGTTGGCCATTTGGATTTCCTCTTTTGAAAAATGTCTATTGAGGTCCTTGGCCCATCTCTTAATTGGGTTGTTGGTTTTGTTTTTGTGGAGTTTCTTGATCTCTTTGTAGATTCTGGTTATTAACCCTTTATCTGTTGCATAGTTTGCAAATATTTTTTCCCATTCTGACGGTTGTCTCTTCACTCTCCTGACTGTTTCTTTTGCGGTACAGAAACTTCTCAATTTGATGCAATCCCAATAGTTAATTTTGGCTTTGACTGCCTGTGCCTCCCGGGTCTTTTCCAGAAACTCTTTGCCTGTGCCAATATCTTGAAGGGTTTCTCCAATGTTCTCTAGTAACTTGATGGTGTCAGGTCGTAGATTTAGGTCTTTAATCCATGTTGAGTGGATTTTTGTGTAAGGTGTAAGGTAGGGGTCTTGCTTCATGATTCTGCACGTGGAAATCCAATTTTCCCAGCACCATTTATTGAATAGACTGTCCTTGCTCAAGGAATTAGTTTTAGATCCTTGATCAAATATAAGTTGGCTGTAGATGTTTGGGTTGATTTCTGGTATTTCAATTCTGTTCCATTGGTCTATCCTTCTGTTTCTGTACCAGTACCATGCTGTTTTGATTACAACTGCCCTGTAGTATGTCCTGAAATCTGGTATTGTGATGCCTCCGGCTTTGTTTTTGTTGTACAAGATTGCTTTAGCTATTCGAGGTCTCTTGTGCCTCCATATAAATTTCAGCACCATTTTTTCCAGATCTGAGAAGAAGGTCTTCGGTATCTTGATTGGTATTGCATTGAATCTATAAATTGCTTTTGGGAGAATGGACATTTTGATGATATTGATTCTTCCAATCCATGAGCATGGAAGATTTTTCCATTTCTTGGTATCCTCTTCTATTTCTTTCTTTAAGGTTTTGTAATTTTCATCGTAGAGATCTTTAACGTCCTTGGTTAAGTTTATTCCAAGGTATTTGATTGTTTTTGTAGCTATTGTGAATGGGATTGATCTTAGAATTTCTTCCTCAGCCATGGCATTGTCTGTGTATACAAAGGCTGTTGATTTTTGTGCATTGATTTTATACCCTGCTACTTTGCCAAACTCTTCTATGAGTTCCAATAGTCTCTTGGTAGAGTTCTTTGGGTCCCCTAAATAAAGAATCATGTCATCTGCAAAGAGGGATAGTTTGAGTTCTTCCTTCCCCATTTGTATCCCTTTAATTTCTTTTTCTTGCCTAATAGCTCTGGCTAGAACCTCCAGAACTATATTGAATAGCAGTGGTGAGAGTGGACATCCCTGTCTGGTCCCAGATCTCAGTGGAAATGCTTCCAACTTTTCCCCATTCAATAGGAGGTTGGCTGTGGGTTTTTCATAGATTGCTTTGATTGTATTGAGGAATGTTTCTTCCAAACCCAGTTTGCTTAGAGTTTTCATCATGAACGGGTGTTGTATTTTATAAAATGCTTTCTCTGCATCTATTGAGATAATCATATGGTTTTTCTTCTGCAGTCTGTTAATGTGGTGTATAACATTGATTGTCTTGCGCACATTAAACCATCCCTGCATACCAGGGATAAATCCCACTTGGTCTGGGTGGATGATCTTTCTGATGTGTTGTTGCATTCTATTGGCGAGAATTTTATTGAGGATTTTTGCATCTATGTTCATCAGGGATATTGGTCTGTAATTCTCTTTCAGTGCTGCATCTTTTCCCGGCTTAGGAATTAAGGTGATGCTGGCTTCATAGAAAGAATTTGGGAGGATTCCCTCTTCTTCAATTGTTCTGAATAGTTTGAGAAGAATTGGAGTTAGTTCTTCTTTAAATGTCTGGTAGAATTCAGCAGTGAATCCATCTGGTCCTGGGCTTTTCTTTGTTGGGAGGGCCTTTATTACTGTTTCAATTTCTGTCTCAGTTATGGGTCTGTTTAGGTTTTCGATGTCTTCCTGGTTCAATTTAGGTAGGTTGCATGTGTCCAGGAATCTATCCATTTCTGATAGGTTTCCCTGTTTGCTGGCATACAAGTCCTTGTAGTAATTTCTGATGATTCTTTTTATTTCTGTGGTGTCTGTTGTTACATTTCCTTTTTCATCTCTGATTTTATTGATTTGGGTCTTTTCTCTTCTTTTTTTAGTTAGTTGGGCCAATGGGGTGTCAATTTTGTTTATTTTTTCAAAACACCAGCTCCTGGTTTGGCTGATTTTTTGTAATGTTTTTCTTGATTCAATCCTGTTGATTTCTTCTCTGATTTTAATTATTTCTCTTCTCCTACTAGATTTGGGTCTGGTTTGCTGTAGGTTTTCTAGATCCTTGAGGTGAATAGAAAGCTCATCTATTTGGTGCCTTTCCAATTTCTTGATGTAGGCACCTATTGATATAAACTTTCCTCTTAACACTGCTTTTGCTGCGTCCCATAAGTTTTGGTATGTTGTGCTGTTATCCTCATTTACTTCCAGAAAGTTTTTGATTTCTCTTTTGATTTCTTCTATGACCCATTGTTCATTCAGGAGCATGTTGTTCAATCTCCATGTGTTTGCGTATGCTCTAGGGATTCCTGAGTTGTTCATTTCCAACTTCATTCCTTTATGGTCTGAGAAGCTGCATGGTATGATTCTAATTCTTTTGAATTTGCTGAGACTTGCTTTATGGCCTAGTGTGTGGTCAATCCTAGAGAAGGTTCCATGTACTGCTGAGAAGAATGTATAATCTTTAGCTGTAGGATTGAAAGTTCTGTATATATCTGTTAGATCCATTTGGGCTATAGTGTCGTTTAAATCTACTGTATCCTTGTTGATCTTCTGTCCTATTGATCTGTCTATTTCTGAGAGTGGAGTATTGAAGTCCCCCAGTACTATTGTATTGGGGTCTAAGTCTCCCTTTAAGTCCGTTAACAAATCTTTTAGATAAACCGGTGCCCTGTAGTTAGGTGCATATACATTGATAATTGTTATATCTTCCTGTTGAATTGATCCCTTAATCATTATGTAGTGTCCCTCTTTGTCTCTCTTAATGGTTTTTGTGGTAAAGTTTATGGAGTCTGATATTAAGATGGCTACGCCTGCTCTTTTTTCATTTCTGTTGGCATGGTATATCTTTTTCCAGCCTTTCACTTTCAGTCTGTATGGATCTTTGTTGGAAAGATGTGTTTCTTGTAGGCAGCAAATAGATGGGTTTTGTTTTTTAACCCAATCAGCCAAACGGTGTCTTTTAACTGGACAGTTCAGGCCATTCACGTTCAATGTGACTAATGATAAGTGGTAACTTTGCCCTGCCATTTGCCAAAGATAAGTTCTAATATATGCTTTGAATTCCCTGTGATCTTTTGCTGTGAGCTTTCCTTCCTTGGTTTCCTTCCTTTACCTTCTTTCATATTGATGACCGTGTTTCTTTGTTTCTGTGTGTAACACATCTTTAAGCATCTTTTGCAGGGCTGGACGAGTGGCAACAAATTCTTTCAATTTCTGTTTGTTATGAAAAGTCTTTATTTCACCTTCATTCACAAATGATAGCTTTGCAGGATATAATATTCTGGGCTGGCAGTTGTTCTCTCTTAGTACCTGGGCTATATCTTGCCATTCCCTCCTAGCTTGTAGAGTTTCTGATGAGAAGTCAGCTGTGAGTCTGATTGGAGATCCTCTGAGAGTAATCTGACGTTTATCTCTTGCACATTTTAGGATCTTTTCTTTATGTTTCACTGTGGAGAGTTTAATTACAACGTGCCGTGGTGAGGGTCTCTTTTGGTCGTGTTTATTAGGGGTTCTGTGAGCTTCCTGTACTAGGATTTCTCTGTCCTTCTCCAAACCTGGGAAATTTTCTGCTAATATCTCACTAAAAAGGCCTTCTAATCCTTTCTCCCTCTCCATGCCTTCAGGAACTCCTAGAACCCGAATGTTGGGTTTTTTAATAGTATCCTGAAGATTCCCGACAATATGTTTTAGATTCCTAATTTCCTCTTCCTTTCTTTGGTCTGACTGTATCCTTTCCTGTTCTCTGTCTTCTAAGTCCGATATTCTCTCTTCTGCTTCTCCCATTCTGTTTGTAAGGCTCTCTATTGTGTTTTTCATTTGATCTATTGAATTCTTCACTTCAGTCACTATCCCAGTTTCCTGTTGTACTAGTTGTTTCGTTTCATTTTGATTCCTCCTTAATATTTCATTTTCACGAGAGAGATTTTCTATCTTGTCCATTAAGGATTTCTGTAGTTCAAGAATTTGTTTTTGAGAACTTCTTAATGTTCTTATCAATTTTTTGAGATCTGCTTCTTGCATTTCTTCTATCTCATCATCCTCATAATCTTGAATTGGGGTGTCTTTTTCATTTGAGGGCTTCATGGTGACTTCCTTGTTTTTATTACCTTGGTTTTTGCGTTTGTTATTTGTCATATTGGAGATATTTGGTTTCTTCACTGTGGTGCTTTTTCTTGTTATACTATGACTCTAGATTAAGTGGACTATCTGTTTTTGATGGAGCCTTAGGGCTTGAGATGGGTGTGGCCTGAGAGCTCTGTTTGGTGTGCCAAAGGTGACACTCCCAGGTTAGGCGTGGTAAACCTCTCTCTCTCTCTCTCTCTCTCTCTTTTTTTTTTGATTCAACAGGGAAGTTATTCTGCACAGCTGAACAAAGTTGGAGGTAGTTAGCAGGCAAATGATATACCCACAGGAGCCAGAGATCAGAAGCTCTTTCCCAAGGACCACACAGGGAATCTGTTCGGCCCTTAGAGTGCGTTCAAATTCTCCTTCAGTCTCCCACTGGGTTGCCAAAGTTACGGAATTGTAGCGTCTCTGGAGAGTGCTCACGTGAATTCCGTGAGTTCTCTCCCCCACCGTCTCTTTTTTCACAGTCTCAGTTCAGTAGCACCATAAATTTACTAAGTCCTAATCTCCTGTTAATTCGCCCCACCCAGAGTCAGGTTTTACTGCTAGGCTCAGGGCCGGTGCAGACCTGAGGTCGCTCTGCTTATGACGTATGTCCAAGATGGCGCCTGCTCTTTGTCTTGCTCGCCCTTGAGAGGTGAGCGGAGAGAGAGAAACCCGTGTCCATACCAGTCACCTTTTTTTTTTTTTTTTTCCCTCTCTCTCTCTTCCAGTTAGCTTGGTGAAGTCCCCCCCGCCCCGGGGGTCGTTCCCTCTAGTCTCCTCTCTCCGCTTGCCTGCCGGTGTCTCGGGTTATTGAGGTTCGGCTCACCTCGCGTTCCAGCGCTGGTGTGTTGAGTCTGCCGCTGACGTCCCGAACTGTGGGCTCCCACGCTCTCCACGCAGGTCTGCTCCCCTTCCAGCGCCGATGTGTGGACTCGGAGCCCTGGACTTCCCAAGTCTCCCCGCTGTTGCACTCCCCTTCGAGCACTTGCGCGCAGCTCCGTCCCTCGGCTCGGCTTCCGCGGCTCAGTCCCGCGGCTCGGTCCTGTGGTTCGGCTTTCGCGGGCGGTGGGCGACCTTGTTCTCCCAGTAGGTCCTCCGATTCACGCCCACTGGATCCAGAAGAGTTTTGTCTGCAATATTTTCCTGGTTCTTTTTTCTGAGGCTACCGTAACTCCCCTTTTATTAAACTAAATTTTCCCGGACTATCGGTGCGCGCCCTCACTATTCCGCCATCTTGGCTCCGCCCTCCTCATTAGAAATTATTACAAGGACCTGTATGCCAGAAAACAGGAAAATCTATCAGAAATGGATAGATTCCTGGACACATGCAATCTACCTAAATTGAACCATGAAGACATAGAAAACCTAAATAGACCCATAACTGAAACAGAAATTGAAACAGTAATAATGGCCCTCCCAAAAAGAAAAGCCCAGGACCAGATGGATTCACTGCTGAATTCTACCAGGCATTTAAAGAAGAACTAATCCCATTTCTTCTCAAACTATTCAGAACAATTGAAAAAGAGGGAATCCTCCCAAATTCTTTCTATGAAGCCAGCATCACCTTAATCCCTAAGCCAGAGAAGATGCAGCACTGAAAGAAAATTATAGACCAATATCCCTGATGAACATAGACGCAAAAATCCTCAATAAAAGTCTGGCCAATAGAATACAACAACACATCAGAAAAATCATCCACTCAGACCAAGTGGGATTCATCATTGGTATGCAGGGATGGTTCAACATTCGCAAATCAATCAATGTGATTCACCACATTAACAGACTGCAAAAGAAAAACCATATGATTATCTCAATTGATGCAGAGAAAGCATTCGATAAAATACAACACCTTTCATGATGAAAACTCTAAGCAAACTGGGTTTGGAAGGAACATTCCTCAATACAATCAAAGCAATCTATGAAAAACCCACAGCCAACATCCTATTGAATGGGGAAAAGTTGGAAGCATTTCCACTGAGATCTGGCACCAGACAGGGATACCCACTCTCACCACTGCTATTTAACATAGTTCTGGAAGTTTTAGCCAGAGCCATCAGACAAGAAAAAGAAATTAAAGGAATACAAATTGAGAAGGAAGAATTCAAACTATACCTCTTTGCAGATGATATGATTCTTTACTTAGAGGATACAAAGAACTCTACTAAGAGACTATTGGAACTCATAGAAGAGTTTGGCAAAGTGGCAGGATATAAAATCAATGCACAAAAATCAACAGCCTTTGTATGCACAAGTAATGCCACGGTTGAGAAAGAACTGCTAAGATCAATCCCATTCACAATAGCTACAAAAACAATCAAATAACTTGGAATAAACTTAACTAAGGATGTTAAAGATCTCTATGATGAGAATTACAAAACCTTAAAGAAAGAAATAGAAGAGGATACCAAGAAATGGAAAAATCTTCCATGCTCATGGATTGGAAGAATCAATATCATCAAAATGTTCATTCTCCCAAAAGCAATTTATAGATTCAATGCAATACCAATCAAGATACCAAAGACCTTCTTCTCAGATCTGGAAAAATTGGTGCTGAAATTTATATGGAGGCACAAGAGACCTCGAATAGCTAAAGCAATGTTGTACAACAAAAACAAAGCTGGAGGCATCACAATACCAGATTTCAGGACATACTACAGGGCAGTTGTAATCAAAACAGCATGGTACTGGTACAGAAACAGATGGATAGACCAATGGAACAGAATTGAAAACACCAGAAATCAACCCAAACATCTACAGCCAACTTATATTTGATCAAGGATCCAAAACCAATTCCTGGAGCAAGGACAGTCTATTCAGTTAATGGTGCCGGGAAAACTGGATTTCCACATGCAGAAGCGTGAAGTAAGACCCCTACCTTACACCTTACACAAAAATCCACTCAACATGGATTAAAGACCTAAATCTATGACCTGACACCATCAAGTTATTAGAGAACATTGGAGAAACCCTTCAAGATATTGGCACAGGCAAACAGTTTCTGGGAAAGACCCGGAAGGCACAGGCAGTCAAAGCCAAAATCAACTATTGGGATTGCATCAAATTGAGAAGTTTCTGTACTGCAAAAGAAACAGTCAGGAGAGTGAAGAGACAACTGACAGAATGGGAAAAAATATTTGCAAACTATGCAACAGATACAGGGTTAATAACCAGAATCTACAAGGAGATCAAGAAACTCCACAACATCAAAACCAACAACCCACTTAAGAGATGGGCCAAGGACCTCAATAGACATTTTTTTTTAATTTTATTTAATGAATATAAATTTTAAAAGTACAATTTATGGATTACAATGGCTTCCCCCCCATACCGTCCCTCCCACCCACTACCCTCCCCTTTCCCACTCCCTCTCCCCTTCCATTCACATCAAGATTCATTTTCGATTATCTCAATATACAGAAGATCAGCTTAGTATACATTAAGTAAGGATTTCAACAGTTTGCGCCCACACAGAAACATAAAGTGAAAAATAATAGATGATTTTTTTAAATGATGATGAAATCAGATCAGACCTATTGTCATGTTTAATCCTAGTGAGAGTCAAGTTGGGAATTGGTAATTTCTTTTTTTTTACAGAGGATCAGTTTAGTATACATTAAGATTTCAACAGTTTGCACCACCATAGATACACAAAGTGAAATATATTGTTTGAGTACTTGTTATAGCATTAAATCTCAATACACAGCACATTAAGGACAGAGATCCTACATGAGGAGTAAGTGCACAGTGACTCCTGTTGTTGACTTTACCAATTGACACTCCTGTCTATGGCATCAGTAGTCTCCCTATGCTCCAGTCATGAGTTTCCAAGGCTATGGAAGCCCTCTGAGTTCTCCGATTCTTATCTTGTTTAGACAAGGTCATAGTCAAAGTGGAGGTTCTCTCCTCCCTTCAGAGAAAGGTACCTCCTTTTTTGACGACCTCTTTTTTCCACTGGGATCTCACTCGCAGAGATCTTTTGCCAGAGTGTCTTGGCTTTCCATGCCTGAAATACTCTCATGAGCTTTTCAGCCAGATCCGAATGTCTTTAGGGCTGATTCTGAGGCCAGAATGCTATTTAGGACATCTCCCATTCTATGAGTCTGCTGAGTATCTCACTTCCCATGTTGGATCACTTTCCCCTTTATTTATTCCATCGGTTAGTGTTAGGAGGTACTAGACTTCTTTATGTTCTCCCTTGGACTCTTAGTCCTTTCATTATGATCAATTGTGAACTGAAATTGATCACTTGGACTAGTGAGATGGCATTGGTACATGCCACCTTGAAGGGATTCAATTGGAATCCCCTGGTATGTTTCTAACTCTACCATTTGGGGCAGGTCAGCTTGAGCATGTCCCGAATTATACATCTCTTCCCTCTCTTATTCCCACTCTTAATGTTTAACAGGGATCACATTTCAGTTAAATTTCAACACTTAAGAATAACTGTGTATTAATTACAGAATTAAACCAGTCATATTAAGTAGAACAGACAAAAAAAACTACTAAGAGGGATAATGTATTAAGTTGTTCATTAACAGTCAGGGCTATGCTGATCAAGTCACCATTTCCCATAGTGTCCATTTCACTTCAGGAGGTTTCCTTTTTGGTGTTCAGTCAGTTGTCACCGATCAGGGAGAACATATGGTATTTGTCTCTTTGGGACTGGCTTATTTCACTCAGCATGATGTGTTCCAGATTCCTCCATTTTATTGCAAATGACTGGATTTCATTGTTTCTTACTGCGGTATAGTATTCTAAAGAGTACATATCCCATAATTTCTTTATGCAGTGTACCATTGATGGGCATGTAGGTTGGTTCCAGGTCTTAGCTATTGAATTGAGCTGCAATAAACATTAATATGCAGACCGCTTTTTTGTTTGCCCACTTAAATTCCTTTGGGTAAATTCCAAGGAGTGGGATGGCTGGGTCGAACGGTAGGGTTATATTCAGGTTTCTGAGGAATCTCTAGACTGACTTCCATAGTGGCTTGACCAGTTTGTATTCCCACCAACAGTGGGTTAGTGTCCCTTTTTCCCCACATCCTCGCCAGTATCTGTTGTTGGTAGATTTCTGTATGTGAGCCATTCTAACCGGAGTGAGGTGAAACCTCATTGTGGTTTTGATTTGCATTTCCCTGATTGCTAGTGACCTTGAACATTTTTTCATGTGCCTGTTGGCCATTGGGATTTCCTCTTTTGAAAAATGTCTATTGAGGTTCTTGGCCCATCTCTTAAGTGGGTTCTTGGTTTTGTTGTTGTGGAGTTTCTTGATCTCTTTGTAGATTCTGGTTATTAACCCTTTATCTGTTGCATAGTTTGCAAATATTTTTTCCCATTCTGTCAGTTGTCTCTTCACTCTCCTGACTGTTTCTTTTGCAGTACAGAAACTTCTCAATTTGATGCAATCCCAATAGTTGATTTTGGCTTTGACTGCCTGTGCCTTCCGGGTCTTTCCCAGAAACTGTTTGCCTGTGCCAATATCTTGAAGGGTTTCTCCAATGTTCTCTAGTAACTTGATGGTGTCAGGTCGTAGATTTAGGTCTTTAATCCATGTTGAGTGGATTTTTGTGTAAGGTGTAAGGTAGGGGTCTTGCTTCATGATTCTGCATGTGGAAATCCAATTTTCCCAGCACCATTTATTGAATAGACTGTCCTTGCTCCAGGAATTGGTTTTGGATCCTTGATCAAATATAAGTTGGCTGTAGATGTTTGGGTTGATTTCTGGTGTTTTCAATTCTGTTCCATTGGTCTATCCATCTGTTTCTGTACCAGTACCATGCTGTTTTGATTACAACTGCCCTGTAGTATGTCCTGAAATCTGGTATTGTGATGCCTCCAGCTTTGTTTTTGTTGTACAACATTGCTTTAGCTATTCGAGGTCTCTTGTGCCTCCATATAAGTTTCAGCACCAATTTTTCCAGTTCTGAGAATGTCTTCGGTATCTTGATTGGTATTGCATTGAATCTATAAATTGCTTTTGGGAGAATGGACATTTTGATGATATTGATTCTTCCAATCCATGAGCATGGAAGATTTTTCCATTTCTTGGTATCCTCTTCTATTTCTTTCTTTAAGGTTTTGTAATTCTCATCATAGAGATCTTTAACATCCTTGGTTAAGTTTATTCCAAGTTATTTGATTGTTTTTGTAGCTATTGTGAATGGGATTGATCTTAGAAGTTCTTCCTCAGCCATGGCATTGCCTGTGCATACAAAGGCTGTTGATTTTTGTGCCTTGCTTTTATACCCTGCTACTTTGCCAAAATCCTCTATGAGTTCCAATAGTCTCTTAGTAGAGTTCTTTGGGTCCCCTAAATAAAGAATCATGTCATCTGTAAAGAGGGGTAGTTTGAGTTCTTCCTTCCCAATTTGTTTCCCTTTAATTTCTTTTTCTTGTCTGATGGCTCTGGCTAGAACCTCCAGAACTATATTGAATAGCAGTGGTGAGAGTGGACATCCCTGTCTGGTACCAGATCTCAGTGGAAATGCTTCCAACTTTTCCCCATTCAATAGGATGTTGGCTGTGGGTTTTTCATAGATTGCTTTGATTGTATTGAGGAATGTTTCTTCCAAACCCAGTTTGTTTAGAGTTTTCATCATGAACGGGTGTTGTATTTTATCAAATGCTTTCTCTGCATCTATTGAGATAATCATATGGTTTTTCTTCTGCAGTCTGTTAATGTGGTGTATAACATTGATTGTCTTGCGCACATTAAACCATCCCTGCATACCAGGGATGAATCCCACTTGGTCTGGGTGGATGATCTTTCTGATGTGTTGTTGCATTCTATTGGCGAGAATTTTATTGAGGATTTTTGCGTCTATGTTCATCAGGGATATTGGTCTGTAATTCTCTTTCAGTGCTGCATCTTTTCCCGGCTTAGGAATTAAGGTGATGCTGGCTTTATAGAAAGAATTTGGGAGGATTCCCTCTTCTTCGATTGTTCTGAATAGTTTGGGAAGAATTGGAGTTAATTCTTCTTTAAATGTCTGGTAGAATTCAGCAGTGAATCCATCTGGTCCTGGGATATTCTTTGTTGGGAGGGCCTTTATTACTGTTTCAATTTCTGTCTCAGTTATGGGTCTGTTTAGGTTTTCTATGTCTTCCTGGTTCAATTTAGGTAGGTTGCATGAGTCCAGGAATCTATCCATTTCTGATAGATTTCCCTGTTTGCTGGCATACAGGTCCTTGTAGTAATTTCTGATGATTCTTTTTTTTTCTGTGGTGTCTGTTGTTACGTTTCCTTTTTCATCTCTGATTTTATTGATTTGGATCTTTTCTCTTCTTTTTTAGTTAGTTGGGCCAAGGGGGTGTCAATTTTGTTTATTTTTTCAAAAAACCAGCTCCTCGTTTGGCTGATTTTTTGTAATGTTTTTCTTCATTCAATCCTGTTGATTTCTTCTCTGATTTTAATTATTTCTCTTCTCCTACTAGATTTGGGTCTGGTTTGCTGTAGGTTTTCTAGATCCTTGAGGTGAATTGAAAGCTCATCTATTTGGTGCCTTTCCAATTTCTTGATGTAGGCACCTATTGATATAAACTTTCCTCTTAACACTGCTTTTGCTGCGTCCCATAAGTTTTGGTATGTTGTGCTGTTATCCTCATTTACTTCCAGAAAGTTTTTGATTTCTCTTTTGATTTCTTCTATGACCCATTGTTCATTCAGGAGCATGTTGTTCAATCTCCATGTGTTTGCGTATGCTCTAGGGATTCCTGAGTTGCTAATTTCCAACTTCATTCCACTGTTGTCTGAGAAGCTGCATGGTATGATTCTAATTATTTTGAATTTGCTGAGACTTGCTTTATGGCCTAGTATGTGATCAATCCTAGAGAAGGTTCCATGCACTGCTGAGAAGAATGTAAAATCTTTAGCTGTAGGATTGAAAGTTCTGTATATATCTGTTAGATCCATTTGGGCAATAGTGTCAATTAAATCTGCTGTTTCTGTGTTGATCTTCTGTCCTATTGATCTGTCTATTTCTGAGAGTGGAGTATTGAAGTCCCCCAGTACTATTGTATTGGGGTCTAAGTCTCCCTTTAAGTCCGTTAACAAATCTTTTAGATAAACCGGTGCCCTGTAGTTAGGTGTATATACATTGATAATTGTTATATCTTCCTGTTGAATTGATCCCTTAATCATGATATAGTGTCCCTCTTTGTCTCTCTTAATGGTTTTTGTGGTAAAGTTTATGTTGTCTGATATTAAGATGGCTACGCCCGCTCTTTTTTCATTTCTGTTGGCATGGTATATCTTTTCCCAGCCTTTCACTTTCATTCTGTATGGATCTTTGTTGGAAAGATGTGTTTCTTGTAAGCAGCAAATAGATGGGTTTTGTTCCTTAACCCAATCAGCCAATCGGTGTCTTTTAACTGGACAGTTCATTCCATTCACGTTCAATGTGACTAATGATAAGTGGTAACTTTGCCCTGCCATTTGCCAAAGATAAGTTCTAATATATGCTTTGAATTCCCTGTGATCTTTTGCTGTGAGCTTTCCTTCCTTGGTTTCCTTCCTTTACCTTCTTTCATATTGATGACCGTGTTTCTTTGTTTCTGTGTGTAACACATCTTTAAGCATCTTTTGCAGGGCTGGACGAGTGACAACAAATTCTTTCAATTTCTGTTTGCTATGAAAAGTCTTTATTTCACCTTCATTCACAAATGATAGCTTTGCAGGATATAATATTCTGGGCTGGCAGTTTTTCTCTCTTAGTACCTGGGCTATATCTCGCCATTCGCTCCTAGCTTGTAGAGTTTCTGATGAAAAGTCAGCTGTGAGTCTGATTGGAGATCCTCTGAGAGTAATCTGACATTTATCTCTTGCACATTTTAGGATCTTTTCTTTATGTTTCACTGTGGAGAGTTTAATTACAACGTGTCGTGATGACATTTTTCAAAAGAGGAAATCCCAATGGCCAACAGGCACATGAAAAAATGTTCAAGGTCACTAGCAATCAGGGAAATGCAAATCAAAACCACAATGAGGTTTCACCTCACTCCGGTTAGAATGGCTCACATACAGAAATCTACCAACAACAGATACTGGCGAGGATGTGGGGAAAAAGGGACACTAACCCACTGTTGGTGGGAATACAAACTGGTCAAGCCACTATGGAAGTCAGTCTAGAGATTCCTCAGAAACCTGAATATAACCCTACCGTTCGACCCAGCCATCCCACTCCTTGGAATTTACCCAAAGGAATTTAAGTGGGCAAACAAAAAAGCGGTCTGCATATTAATGTTTATTGCAGCTCAATTCAATAGCTAAGACCTGGAACCAACCTACATGCCCATCAATGGTACACTGCATAAAGAAATTATGGGATATGTACTCTTTAGAATACTATACCGCAGTAAGAAACAATGAAATCCAGTCATTTGCAATAAAATGGAGGAATCTGGAACACATCATGCTGAGTGAAATAAGCCAGTCCCAAAGAGACAAATACCATATGTTCTCCCTGATCGGTGACAACTGACTGAACACCAAAAAGGAAACCTCCTGAAGTGAAATGGACACTATGGGAAATGGTGACTTGATCAGCATAGCCCTGACTGTTAATGAACAACTTAATACATTATCCCTCTTAGTAGTTTTTTTTTGTCTGTTCTACTTAATATGACTGGTTTAATTCTGTAATTAATACACAGTTATTCTTAAGTGTTGAAATTTAACTGAAATGTGATCCCTGTTAAACATGAGAATGAGAATAAGAGAGGGAAGAGATGCACAATTTGGGACATGCTCAAGCTGACCTGCCCCAAATGGTAGAGTTAGAAACATACCAGGGGATTGCAGTTCAATCCCATCAAGGTGGCATGTACCAATGCCATCTCACTAGTCCAAATGATCAATTTCAGTTCACAATTGATCATAATGAAAGGACTAAGAGTCAAAGGGAGCACATAAACAAGTCTAGTACCTGTTAACACTAACCGATAGAATAAATAAAGAGGAGAGTGATCCAACATGGGAAGTGAGATACTCAGCAGATTCATAGAATGGGAGATGTCCTAAATAGCACTCTGGCCTCAAAATCAGCCCTAAAGGCATTTGGATCTGGCTGAAAAGCCCATGAGAGTATTTCAGGCATGAAAAGCCAAGACACTCTGGCAAAAAAAAAAAAAAAAAAAAAAAAAAAAAAAAAAAAAAAAACAAACAACCTACCCTAAATGAAAGATCTCTGTGAGTGAGATCCCAGGTGAAAGAAAGGTCTTCAAAGAAGGAGGTGCCTTTCTCTGAAGGGAGCAGAGAACCTCCACTTTGACTATGACCTTGTGTAAACAAGATAATAGTCAGAGAACTCAAAAAGCTTCCATAGCCTTGGAATCTCATGATTGTAGCATAGGGAGATTACTGATGCCATAAACAGGAGTGTCAATTGGTAAAGTCAACAACAGGAGTCACTGTGCACTTACTCCTCATGTAGGATCTTTGTCCTTAGTGTGCTGTACATTGAGGCTTAATGGTATAACTAGTACTCAAATAGTATTTTTCATTTTATGATTCTGTGTGGGAGCAAATTGTCAAAATCTTTACTTAATATATACTAAACTGATCTTCTGTAAAAAAAAGAAGAAATTATCAATACCCAACTTGACTCTCACTGGGATTAAACATGACAATAGGTCTGATCTGATTTCATCATCATTTAAAAAATCATCTATTATTTTTCACTTTATGTTTCTGTGTGGGAGCAAGCTGTTGAAATCTTTACTTAATGTATACTAAACTCATCTTCTGTATAGTAAGAGAATCGAAAATGAATCTTGATGTGAATGGAAGGTGAGAGGGAGTAGGAAAGGGGAGAGTTGCGGGTGGGAGGGACATTATGGGGGGGAAGCCATTGTAATCCATAAGCCATACTTTGCTAATTTATATTCATTAAATTAAAGTTAAAAAAAAGAAACAATAATATAAACATATGTATGCATTTTTCTTATGTACTATTAAATTATTAACATAAATTATATTGAAATTAAATATATTTTTAAAATTGTAAATTGAAACATAAAAACTATATATATTTATGTAGTACCATGAGGATTATACATTGGTTAATATTCAGATGGGATAAGCATTATAACAGTCCTCAAACATTTATAATTTTCTATTTTACTTCATTATTAGAATTTATTGATGTACAATAATTGAACATATTTATGAGATACAACGTAATATTTTGATACATGTATGAAATTTAATGATTAAATTAGGATGATTAGCATCCATTGCTTCATATTTAAGATTTTTTTGTAGTGTGAACATTCAAAAGTCTTCTAGCTATTTAGTTAATTAATGTTAACTATTGTTATTGTTAACTATTGTTACACTATTGTGTAATAGAAAACCGGAAGAATTATTTTACAATAGGGAAAAACACTTTAGAATTCAATAAAAACAAAACTTTATGAGGTTCTATTTACATATTTTTAATTTTTATTCTTTAAAGATTTATTTATTTATTGGACAGAGTTACACAGAAAGAGAAGGAGATGCAGAGAGAGGGAGAGACAGAGAGAGAGAGAGAAAGAGAGAGAGAGAGAGGTCTTCCACACACTGATTCACTCCCCGGTTGGCCACATTGGCTGGAGCTGCTCCAATCCAGCTGCTCCAATCCAAAGTCAGGAGCTAGGAACTTCCTCCTGGTTTCCCACATGAGTGCAAGGGCCCAAGGGCTTGGGCCATCTTCTACTGCTTTCCCAGGCCATAGCAGAGAGCTGGATTGGAAATGGAGCAGCTGAGACAGAAACTGGCACCATTATTGGACGCTGGCACTGCAGGCAGCAGCTTTACCCACTAAATCACAGCGCCAGCCCCAATTTTTTTTATTTTTAAGCATTTTTTGAGAAACTTAATTATTTTTGAAAATAATTAAGAACTTGGAACATCTTCTGGTTCTTTCCCAAGTGCATTAACAGGGAGCTGAATAAGAGATGGAGCAGCAGAGTCCCCAAACACTGTCCATGTGGGATGCTGGCACTGCAGGAAATAGTTTTATCCATCTGTCCATCATTCATCATTTGATAAAGAGGCTTGTTTCCATTTCTGGGATGTTGTGAAGAAATATTTATTTAATTTCCTCTAGATATATACTCAGGAGTAGGACTGCTAGGCCATATGGTACTTTACTTTTAAAGGAACTGATATACTCTTTTCAATAACAGATTTAATAAGTTACATTTTAATTAAAATATGCAAATGCCCATGAGAGTATTTCAGGCATGGAAAGCCAAGACACTCTGCGGGAAAAAAAAAATACCTAAATGAAAGATCTCCACGAGTGAGATCCCAGTGGAAAGAATGGGTCATCAAAGAAGGAGGTACTTTTCTCTGAAGGGAGGAGAGAACTTCCACTTTGACCATGGCCTTGTCTAAAAATGATCAGAGTCGGTGAACTCAGGGGGCTTCCATAGCCTTGGAAACTCATGACAAGAGCCTAGGGTGATTACTGATGCCATAAACAAGAGTGTCAATTTGTTTTTTTTTTTATTTTTTTTTATTTATTTATTTATTTTTTTTTTTTTGACGGGCAGAGTGGACAGTGAGAGAGAGACAGAGAGAGAAAGGTCTTCCTTTGCCGTTGGTTCACCCTCCAATGGCCGCCGCTGCAGCCGGCGCACCGCGCTGATCCTGGCAGGAGCCAGGAGCCAGGTGCTTTTCCTGGTCTCCCATGGGGTGCAGGGCCCAAGCACCTGGGCCATCCTCCACTGCACTCCCTGGCCATAGCAGAGAGCTGGCCTGGAAGAGGGGCGACCGGGACAGAATCCGGCGCCCCAACCGGGACTAGAACCCGGTGTGCCGGCGCCGCAAGGTGGAGGATTAGCCTATTGAGCCACGGCGCCGGCTCAAGAGTGTCAATTTGTTAAATCAACAACAGGAGTCACTGTGCACTTACTCCTCATGCAGGATCTTTGTCCTTAGTGTGCTGTACATTGAGATATAATGCTATAACTAGTACTCAAACAATATTTTTCACTTTATGTTTCTGTGTGGGAGCAAACTGTTGAAATCTTTACTTAATGTATGCTAAACTGATCTTCTGTATATAAAGAGAATCGAAAATGAATCTTGATATGAATGGAAGGGGAGAGGGAGTGGGAAAGGGGAGGGTTGCGTGTTGGAGGGACGTTATGGGGGGGAAGTCATTGTAATCAATATTCTGTACTTTGAAAATTTATATTCATTAAATAAAAGTGAAAAAAAAGAAAAAAATGCAAATATTCCATTTTCTTCACCTTGTTGCCAGCACTTACCTTTTACCTTCCTGGTAATGGCCAATATAATTAGAACAAAGTACTATCATTGTAGTTTTGATGTCCAATTCCCTAATGGTTAGCAAAGTTGAGTATTTTTGCATTCACTTGCATACACTTGCATGTATTCCTTGGAATAATTTCTGAATCAATCAACTATTCAATTTAAAATAGAATGACTTTTCCTTTCTCTATTGAAGTCCTTACATATTCTTATTATTAGCCTATTCTCAATTAAATAGTTTGTGAATATTTTCTGCCATTGTGTAGATTTTCTCCTCCATTTGTCTTTCTTTTGCTGTGTAGAAGCTTTTTAGTTTTATGAAATCCCATTTGTCTAGGGTTGTTTTTGTTTCCTGTGCTTTTTGCTCCTGATGCAAAAAAAAAAATCTTGCCCATTCCAATGTGCTGAAACATTTTCCCTATGTTTTCATCTATGAGTTACAAGCTTATTTTCTTATGTTTAGGTTTTTAGTATTTATTGAGTTGGTGTTTATATGTATAGAGACAGGCAGGCAGGATGGTGTAGTGGGTAAACAGCATCCCATAGGGGTGCTGGATCAAGACCTGGCTGGTCTACTTCTGACCTAGAAGGAGCAGTGGAAGGTGTCCCAAGTGCTGGGGCCCCTACAGTCACATTGGATACCAGAAGAAGCTCTTGGCTCTTGGCTTGGACCAGCCTTCTCTGGCCATTGTGATCATCTGAGGAGTTATCCAGTGGATGGAAGACCACTCTGCCTCTTCCTATCTCTGTAACTCTGCCTTTCAAATAAAAAATAATTTTTAAAAGACCCAGCTTCGGTCTTATGAGTATGGATACACAATTTTCCAATCCTCTTTTTAAGACCATTTTTTCCAACATGAGTTCTTAGCAACTTTGTCATAGATCAGTCTTTTGTAGCTGCATGGAATACTTGTAGGATCTCCATTATGCTTTGTAGCACACTTAGAGTAAGGCCTCTGCTTTGTTTTAGCTGGTTTGCTTTGGCTATTCAGGCTTCTGTGATACCACGCACATTATGGTTTTTTTTGAGAGGTGATATAAATGTCATTTTTTTTTTTTAGCTATTGCATTGAATTACTGAATTGCTTTAGGTAGCATGAATATTTTAAAATACATTGAACAGGTGGACTGGATATAGAAGACAGTGACAATTCAGCACATCTTCTAACCCTAATACTCTAATACCCCTTGGCTGCTGAGAGCATTGAACCATGATCCAAGGGAAATGACTTTGCATCAAATCTTATTATTGCCTAAACTTCCTTCCAGTTCAATCAGCTGCTTTGAGAGTTGTGTATTTCTCAATTTGTCACCATTTATTAGACTCCTACCATGTGTCAGGAACTTTCCAGGGTCCAGATGTTATAAAAAAATAAAAGCACACCTACCTGTGAACTCAAACACAGTGTGGAAATAAGCACAATAAAGGCTGACTACACGTGGTCAGTGTTAAAAAGAAATTGAAAGCTGAGGTGAACGCAAAAGTTGGAGTTTCATTGTGCATCCAGGAATCTTTCTTATTTCCACTCTGGGGATCCAGGTTCTACATGTCACTTTTTCCATGTTCTCTGTCATGGAGAGGCCATCAGAGACAGACTAATCTAGTATTCATTTTCAAATCTGGAAACAACTTTGGTAGAAGGGGGTGGATAAATTCAGAATTAAGGCAAAGGGACCTTTCCCTCTTCATTTCATGCTGACTTGCCAAGAGACCTTCTCTGGCCTCTCCTGACTGCTGCTGAGGGGGATGCCAACTGATTTTTCAGTACTATATTTTATGTGCTTTGCTGTGTACATTCATCTCATTCCTCCCTTTTGGTGGCACTGTAGGGCAGTTGTGAATGTACACTTAATGTGAAACTATGTTAGGTCATGGGTTCCTGAGGAAGTTGGCACTGATCCTCCAGCTATGTGCAGTCAGGCCTGCAGTAGACCCCCAGGAAATGAGTACTGCAGCTGTGCTGGGGTGGGTACTCCTTATGCTGCAGTAGTTGTGGTCACTGGAGGACAGGTGAGTTCTGTTCAAATGTCCATCAGGTCCCATGGGATCATCTTACTTCTGGAGGACTCTGTGGCACTCACAAAAACACCACACAAACCTACATATCAGTCAGGTCTGTCTCCCAGAGGACTGACCATGTGCAAGGACAGATCTCTCCTTCATCCTCACATGCTGTCATGCAGTAGTTTTTCTATGAAGCAGAAGTTGGCCAGAATTGTGAGGACCTGAACCAGACTGACACCATCTTCATTCCAGTCAAGGCTACAGAACTATCTTTGCACCAGACTGACACCATCTTCATTCCAGTCAAGGCTACAGAACTATCTTTGCCCCATCAAGCCCTAATATTCAGGTCAGCCTGAGGAGGAAGAAGATGAAGTGGCCCTTGAGGGAAACATAGGAAGGACATGGAGCACAGGAAATACAGGTTGGGACAGGGGCCCTCTGTGTCCATAGGGCCTCTGGCCATTCCTTTAGATTGCATCTACAAGGCAGTTCAAAACACCATCTTCATGAGTAGAGACAACACTGTTCTAATAATGGATAGGCTGTCCATGGGTGGGCTATCTGTGCACCCACAGTAGCCATCCCCAGAAACTGATCAAATCTGGAGTTCTGGATTGAAAATAGTGCCCTGCAAGGAGTATGAACCCTAGAGGCCAATGCACCTGGAATTGTGATGCCCTCAAGTAGTTGCCCCCTCATGAACCTGGCTCACCCATTCATTGGACAACTGTAACACCTGTTCCCACCCTCTTATTCCTATCAAACCTAGAGGCAGAGACTGGAACTTCAGAATCTCGGGCCTTTCTTTTATTCTGTATCATGTAAGACTCCACCCCCTCTGCCTAGTTCCTAATGCCTTTTCTAGGTTTCAAAGTGAGCTGCTGGGACATGTTCAGAATATCCTCTGAGTCATCACCCCATATGGTTCAGTAACCTCAAGTTCCCTGTTCTTGCACTTGTCTGGGTTGACATTGGGAAAACACAGAAGATCTCAATCTTCCAAATCAGGCTCCAATTATCTTCCCAGAACATATTAAAAACAGGTCATTTTCAGCTGAAAACCTTCCCTCCTCTGATCCATCCTGGAAAAGTCACTTGTTAGCTCCTTACCTCCATGACCACATCTCCAGCTATTCCTTAGGCCCTTCAAGATTGCTGTAGTCTGCTGAGGCCCAGTTAGCCACTGGATCTGCACTACATGTGGTCAGGTGCCCTTAGTCTTTGTTCACTGTGGAATGTTTCTGACCAGGCTGGCTCCACTAGGGACAGGGCATGTCTCTCAGGCTGAATCCTCCCTTTATGTAGAAGCAGAGCTTTCAATTATGAAGGCTCAGTGCTGTCCTACATTCAGCTCTGTCCCTGCCAGCCCTCCTCAGTTGATTTCAGGGTCATAGCCATCTCTGCCCTGAGCCTGAAGAGGCTGAATAGTGTCACTGCAGCTGAAGACAAGGTCTGTACATTCAGAAACAAGGACGTTTTTTCTGAAAATGACATCAAACTTTACATAAGTTGGGGGTGATGACAGTGCAGGATCCACTGCTTGTGTGGTGATATGCAACTGGTCAAAGCATCCTGCTTCTCATACTCCAACTGTGCCTTTCATTGGTGACCCTGCAACTAGAATGGATCCTGAATAAACAGTCAGGGAAGCTCAAGGTTTGGGGTTATTAGGGGATTCCCTCCATACTGTTTTTTCAAAGAAGTTCAGGAACTTGTGACTGCGGATTTGGCACATGATGTGTGACTCATCTTCTCTATGTAGTATCCTGGCCTATATCTACTTCTATTAGTGATGATGTCTGCTCATTTATGGGCCATGTTTTCAGAGCCAAACCTTCCTGGAGCTGCAAGGACCAGCAAAGACCCAATGCATCCCTAGAAATCCATGTCCCAACACAGATCACATTTAGGGCACACGCACATCCACTGCAATTGTGATGAGGAAAGAATGAAATGAACAAGCATATACCCATCACAGAACAGACACTCCTGAGGGATCAGATGGCATCACCAGTGTCAGCGTCCCGGAGAGGCCTGGCCACACAACTGGGACACTGTACTCAAGTCATCAAAACATGAAGAGATCAAGCTCCACTCACTTAAACTCTAAAATAATCAACTCTGCCAAAGGTGCCAGGTGCTAATAGCATGCACCAGGTCAGTAAATCAATTGGGACACACTGGTGGCCTCTGATTGCCACAGGACATAGAGGCATCATAGGATTCTATCAACTCTGTCACAATGGTGCCCTCCAGGATCAACAGAAACTAGGATCAGCCTGATTACTCCTTGAATAATTGAATCACTTGGAGGTGGGTCCCATGGTCTTTCCAATCAACCCAGATATCCATCAACTGATGACTGCATATATAACTTTGGAATACACTCAGCCATAAAAAAGAATGAAGCCCTATTTTTGCAACAAAAGGGTATGTGGCAGTTAACATAGAATACCAAAATATATATAGGAATAAAATGGTCATTTTGGGATACAATTGTCATTTTTAATCCTTGTTTGTACTCCTGTGTAATTGTGGTCTGCCTACTTTTTTCCTGCTGGATACTATAATCAGTGGAAAATTGACTCTATTACTAAAATGAATTAAAATTATGTATTTGCAAAAACTAATGAAAAGTGGGAAGGGTGGGAGAGGTATTCAGGCAGCAGGGGAGGTGTGGTTGTCTTCTTGGGACTGTAGCTATGGAGTGCAGTCTGCTCACTTTATATTAATAATGTTTTTGTTAAAGAGGCATGTTAAGAGGAAACTTATGTGGCTCTTGTGCTATAGGTTCAGGTGAGTCACTGTACTCTATCAACTGCTGCACATGGTCTATAGGTTTCTATCTCCTTAACTTTCTTATTCCACAACCGTGTTTCACACAAGTTTTAAGGCCTTTTCACTTTGAGTCAATGTCATCACATGTCCCCACATGTCTCAAGCAATTTCCTAAGATTTCTGGATTCTCTGCTTACCCCTGCAGTAACCATAACTGGGGACTCCCAGGGCTACAAATTTCTGCCACAAGTCAGGCCTCACACTGCCACTGCTGATCCAGACTATTCCCCTGCTCTGTTCCTGCCCTTCTCTCTGGTTCTGTTGGTGTTGTAACCTAGATAGACCTCTTGGGATAAAAGAAAGGTCAGTGGCCAGCTAATCACCACCTATCTGGGACCCCAAGCTGACTTAGCCCATACTGTCTCCAAGAGAAGGAACAAAGACCCTGCATTCAAAGTAGGCAAGGAGTTAAACTGAAAAACACTAGAATTTCTCCAGCGCACTTCCTGATACTCACGCAGGTAACACCGAGGATGATGCTGACAATAATTAGGCCATAGCCAGGGTGCAGGAGGCAGGAGCACCTGCAGGCCCTGAACCTCCCAGGATTGATGATATTTGGATACCCCAGTCTGGGCAACAGCAGGCACCACAGTTACTATCAGAATCTCATCTCCTCCACTCCAGTGTCAGTCTTGTTCACCTCTATTTCCCACAAGAGTAGTAGTCCCAGGCCTCAGCTCCTGCTGCATCTTTGGTGAGCTCTGTTCTCCTGTGGGCTCATGTGTGGGCTTGTGTGTGTATAGGTAAACCCATACACATGACCTCACTACAAATTTATTGTTCCACCTGGGTCTGACTATTTCAAGACGAGCACACAAAAATCCATTTCACTGCCAGTGATTGCACAAAGTTGGATATGAGTGACAGCGAGTGATCCTGTTTCCCAATCAGCCATGCCTTGGACATCATGGTGGTGTAGTTTTGGATAAGACAGTGAGCATAGCACATAGGGAAGTTCCTATGCCTGGGGGGCTAGGATCTCTGTCACCTCAGTCACCACAAGGCAGCACTGGGACCCTGTGGCATTCAGGAGTTTCCCAGTGAGGCCTCCTGTTCTCATATTACCTCCTTTGGTGGAGATGGCCAGCAGCAGTGTTGCCAGGGGAAGACTGTAAGGACAGCTGACAGGGTTGCAGTGGCATGGGAAACAGGCCAGAGGACACAGCTATTGCAAGGTCATGCCACCCTGGCTCCAGAAACAGTGAGCCCCCGTAGCTGTGTTACACAGTGCTCAGACGTGGTACCTCAGCAGTTACTGACTGGAGGCAAACAGGATGTACAAACAGGATGCCCCTGGGTGTGGGGTAGTGGTTGTGTAGGATCAAGGGCCGGGGTGGGAAGAGGGTGGCCTTGCAAAGCTGCAGGGTGTGGTACAGAGGAGGGTGAGTCCTGGGAGCTGCAGCTGGTGCTGCAGGAGCTAAGGGGCTTCCTGGACAGCTGCAGTAGTGATGATAGCAGGGGAGGCTGATGAGGGCAGGAAAGGATGATGGGAAAGACAGTGGGGGGATACAGTGGGAGGGGGAGACCCAGATGGAACCACATGGAGGGAGGCAGGGAAGCAATGGATGCAGTGAAAAGGGAGAGTAAGAAAGGAGAGGGGCTGAGCTGGAAAGGATGGACCTGGCAGAGGACGGCAGAGGGAAGATTTGAGCAGGGGAGAGAAGATCAGAGAGGGACATAGCGGGAGGCAGCACCTGGAATCCAGAGCCAGCTCAAGCAGAGAGCACAAAATTCCAGACTAGAAGCCCCTAGATTTTTAATTTGCATTCCTTGCTCTTCATATTTCTTAGAACACATAGCACTAATCATAAATAAACTGTCATTAACTTGTCTAACCCTTTATTTGTCCTCTCATTTAAGCTGTTTTTATCTTGAAATCTTTTCTTTACTTAATGTATAAAGGTCCAGTATAATTTGTTTCCCATCACAATAATAAAGAAACCATTACCATTGCTACACACCCTTGTCATAATCAGTCATTAACCTTGTCAATAACCTTGTCAATAACCAGTTATTCCCCCACTTAAAAATCTGTTACCCATATTAATAAATCTTAATAAAACCAGTTATGCTCCCATCAGTCTATTGAGTACTTATATAATAATCTTACTTGGGTAAATGAAAAAGTTACCCAGGACCACCTTTTGGGATTGCTACTTTTCCAGGTCTTCTGTGATATCTCAAGGTGTCTGTCTTCAAATAAATCTGGTCACCCTTTGCCAGTGTTTTTGGCAAGATTCTACTCATTCAATAGTATTGGAAAACCTCATGATACAATCTAAGCCCTCATTCTCTGTTTTTACTCTATATTATCTTGGTTCTTTGATGCATGTACTTAATTTCTTCAACTGTACCTATTGTTAACACCATCATTGCAATATCTCATAAAGCAAGTAAGACACTTACAAGTTCTAGTTTCTAATTTTGTGTTTTTAAGGTCTCAAATAACATCTGAGTGAACAAAAATTCTCTACTCCCAGGTGTCTCCTGTTTCCTGGCCTGACATGAAGTACAGGATATTGATTTCATGGTGGTTTCAATGTCAAAGTTGTTTGCTTTTTCATTTTTAAATAGCTGTTATTGTCATTTATTTTCTTTCTTTTCTGTCTTTGTCTTTGGGACAGTTAGATACCAGGAGGTGCCTTGTCTGCCCAATTTTTCATCACTTCATCAATCTGATCATCTTCAGTCAGAAACCTCTTGCTCCCACCATCATGACCCAGCTTGGGCAGCTGCTTGTTCTCCCTGTGTCAAAGTTGTTGGTGACCTCCAGGTGGCATGATATCTCACCTGAATTGTGTTATCACTTCAGGACAGCACCTCTGACAGGGATTCTGTGACAGTGTGTCCATGTGGGGCTGTGGTGGGGGATGAAGACAGGTTGCCATGGTGCTGTTGATAGGCTGGGAGACACAGCTAGGGTAAGTTTGCACCACCTGCACCAGAAACACTGTGAGGGCCAGGGCACAGATGTGTTGCAATTTCTCTAAGGGCATGAGTGGCTGCTGCTCTGGCAGAGGCCAACAGGACTCATGTTATCTGTGCACTCTGGGCGAGATCAGGGTAAGGACAGTGTCCCTGCAAAAACACAGAACATGAAACAGATGATGGGGCCCTGAAAGCCTCAGTTGGTCCTGAGGTGGGTGCAGCCTGTGAGGCTGACTGGGGAGATACTTATAGGGGCAGTGGGCAGATGGATGGAAAGAGGCGAATAAATGAGTAGGACAGGGTTAGGACACTGGAGGGATGGGACAATGACAAGCAATACAGAGCCAGGGAGGCTGGAGGGCTTGGAAGCCAAGAGAGCAGATGAAGAAAGGAGAGGGACCAAGCTGAAGGGGAAGGGCCTGGGAGAAGCAAGCAGAGTGGAGACATGAGTGGGAGCCAGAGAGCAAGGACACTATAGGGAAAGGGGTGGGGGAGGCAGGGCCCTGAGCCAAGCTCCAATGTGTCACCTCCCATTTTTATCCAATTTATGTTCCTCTATCTTCACATTTCAGGAGCTGCCAATGGGATCAGAGAGAGGCTTGAGATGGCTCTGCCACTGACACCAGACACTACAAGTACTATTTAAACCTGGCATTGAAGACTTCAAAACAATGTGATTAGGATGTTTGATTACCACTGAAGGGAAACCTGGATTTACTTATTTTCTCAATACATTAATAAATAGTGTGACTCTCTTTATTCATACCAAATTCAAATTTACACTTGGTAAATCCTTTTATATCATTTGTTGAATTATTTTATAGAAAAGTCTTACTGAAGTATTTTGCCTTTATACCAAAATGCATAGCTCTTTGCTAAAATCTAAAATTTACCAATCACAGACATAGCCATGTGTCAGTTTTGCTATTTTGGAAAAAGGTGAAAGACTTCTACATTCTGAAGAGAAATCAGAGTATAGTTTTGCCATTTTGAATGTAGCATAATACATAATATTCTATTTGCATTTTATGAACAGTAATAATTGTTCTGAATTGGAAACTGCTAAGGATCATCATGCTGTTGTATTATTTGAAGATCAGTGTGTTTATATAGTTGGTCTGAATATTTTTCATAAGGTGAGAATTATTCTTCCACCTAACAAGTATAATATACCCAAACAGGTAAGCTACCCTTTTAAAATAGATGAGTATTTTCTATAAAACATATCTGAACAAAAAGATGTTAAGATGTTGACAGAAAAATGTATTCTGTTTATTTAACTGTACCTTCAATGCTGTGTGTGTGTGCATGTGTGCACACACACATACACTGTTTATCACAGGAAAGATTAAGCATAATACAAATTATCAATTATTTAAAGATAGCAGGTAAATATTATTTGAAGATGGCAGGTGAATATGAAATGAGATATTTTGGAAATTAGGGACCATACTATTGTAGATTGAGCATTGAATAAATCATAAATAGAAGGAGATAGATTTGGGAATTTTGAAATTGAAAACGTAAGGTCATCTTTAAGAAAAACAAAATGTACCAGTACAAAATGGGCAAGCGCAAGGGAGGCACCCAGAAACTGCAGTGAGAAAAACTGCTTGTACCATTGCACTAAATGGTGGATAACTGGGAAAGAAATCATTCATGACTATGTCTAATAAGTACAATGGGTTCTTGAAACATATATTTTGTGTTTTGAAAGCTACTTGCTATGTCCTAAGGGAGAAAAGTGTGTAACTTCTCCTTGTCCAGTTTTTCCTTTTTTCCTTTGGTTGCTGCATACGATGGGGCCAATTAGACATGTTACTATAATAGGATTACCTGAAATCTACAAGTACAAAAAGATGTCTTCTAAGTATGTACATTTCTGTGAAAGGAGCATAATTTTAATGAGTTTTCCTGTTCCAGAAAATACTTGAATATCACGTTTATGTTGTACTCTGTAAATGTCAGGTGGAAACATGTCAGGTGGAAATCCTGACATGAGAGGAATGAATGAGAGGAAATCCAGGAGTTTTGTTCTTTGATATATTCTATAGGCAAAGATCCAGTAAAGATAGGATAGTTCTATTTAATATGTGGCTGAGTATGACTCATGCATTTTCTTTCTTATACTTTCAGTACACAGAACTGAATTAATCATAATTATTAATTGTAGATTGGTCATCACTGATTTATATGTAGCTTTTTACATTATATGCTTAAATATTAAAATATAAAGGCTCATTGCTTATATCTAACGGGCACATTTTTATCTTTGTACTTACGTAGTCTCTTATCTGATACACCAATTGCAATTTTTCATTTTGAAGTATTTTAAAGATCAAACACTTGAAGGTATTTGACAAGTAACCTGGGTATAAACTCCTTCAAATTTAATACATTTGCAATCTATTGTATTGATTGATTCATATCTGATTTGTCAGTTTTGACATTAATATTCACTGGTATTCTAAAATGTTCAAATTTATAGAAAGCATTTTTTTTCGTTTCAGACTAGTTTAGATGGTATTTTACTATATAATGATCATAATATACTCAGAAACAGAAATATGTCTTTACACACACACAAAAAACTGACACATGGAAGAATGTAGCTCTTATTAGAAGTGGTCATGAGCATTAACTCTAGAGACTGTCTAACTTCTAAAACAAATGAGGATTTGAATTTAACTGCCACAAAATGTGCTTTTGTCAGTGTAAGAGATGGTAACTTCTTGACAGATCCATCCTTGAAGTAGCAGAAAATGTCAAACATCAATTTGTCACATTCTATCTTCTCTGTGTAACAATTAGAGAGTTTTTTTTTTTGACAGGCAGAATGGACAGTGAGACAGAGAGAAAGGTCTTCCTTTTTTCCGTTGGTTCTCCTCCAAATGGCTGCCATGGCCAGCGCACTGTGACCAGTGCCCCATGCTGATCTGAAACAGGAGCCAGGTGCTTCTCCTGGTCTCCCATGTGGGTGCAAGGCCCAAGGACCTGGGCCATCCTCCACTGCACTCCTGGGCCACAGTAGAGAGCTGGACTAGGAAGAGGAGCAACCAGGAGAGAATCTGGTGCCCCCACCAGGAGTAGAACCAGTGTGCCAGCACCGCAAGGCAGAGGATTAGCCTATTGAGCCACGGCGCCAGCCCAGAAAATTATTTTTGACATCAATTATAGGTGATATTTCAGTCCTGCACATGACACTGTCACACACATGTTTCTTAGAATTGATTTTTTCTAAGTATGAGATGATTTATAATATACTAGATTTTATTTTTAATATTTAGGACACTTGCCCTTATAACACCAAGTCATATAAATTTGTTGTGTACAATTTTTCACTATAAAAATTTTAATTTTCTGTAATGTTACAAATATATTTTAAATGGAGGTCAATCATTGGAGAAGCAGCAAGCCAGATCCTCACAATGTGATGCACATCTGATAAACACATGAAATGCAGGCTAATGGATGAATTACTAAATAGCTACAGTGATTACATTCTTAGAAGATTATATATTTAGAATTGGCCATTCTGTTTTATTTTGAGGTTTGAACCTCTTTTTTTCCTAGTGAAATGCAGGTACACATAGGAGATTCTTGATTTTCCAGATATTTGAATTCTAGAATGAATGTTTGTTACAAGTGGAGTTTGAGAAAAAAACAGATTTGTTTTATTTTTTTAACTTTTATTTAGTAAATATAATTTTCCAGTTTATGGATTACAATGGCTTTCCCCCCCATAACTTCCCTCCCACCTGCACCCCTCCCATCTCCCACTCCCTCTCCCATTCCATTCATATCAAGATTCATTTTCAATTATCTTTATATACAGAAGACCAATTTAGTATATATTAAGTAAAGATTTCATCAGTTTGCACCCACACAGAACATAAAGTGTAAAATACTGTTGGAGTACTAATTATAGCATGAATTCACATTGGATGACACATTAAGGACAGAGATCCCACATGAGGATTAAGTACTCAGTGACTCCTGTTGTTGACTTAACAATTTGACACTCCTGTTTATGGCATCAGAAATCTCCCTAAATATTCTCATCATAAATTTTGAAATCCATATCTTGAATTTCTTCCATCTCATCACCTTCATAATCTTAGCTTGGGGTGTCTTTTTCATTTGGGGGTGTCATAATGTCTTCCTTGTTCTTGTTTCCTCAGTTTCTGCATTTGTTGCTTGGTATTGTGGAGATATTCTTTGGATTCTTCTTCCCTCACTGTGGTGTTTTTTTTTTTTCTCTTTATACTATGACTGTATTAAGTGGACTGTCTGCTTTTGATGGAGCCTTAGAGGCTTGAGATGGGTGTGGCCAGAGAGCTCTGTTTGGTTCCTCAGGGTTAAGGGTGTGCCAAAGGTGACATTCCCAGGTTAGGTGGGGTAAATCACTCTCTCTCTCTCTCTCTCTTTGATTCAGAAGGGAAGTAATTCTGCACAGTTGAGCAGAACTGAAGGTAGTCAGCTTCCAATCTCTTGCTCCTGTGGGTATAACATTCACCTGCTCTTTTCCAAGGACCATACTGAGAATCTGTGCTGCCCTCATTGTGGGCTCAAATTCTCCTGCAGTCTCATTGGGTTGCCAAGGCTACTGAATTGCAGCATCTCTGGAGAGTACTCACGTGAACTCCATGAGTTCTATCACCCACCATCTCTTTTTTCACAGTCTCAGTTCACTAGCTCCACACATTCACTAGGTCCTACTCTCCTGTTATTTCACACCCCCCCCACCACAGTCAGGTTTTTTTGCTTGGCTGTGGGTGGGCACAGCCCTAAGGTCGTGCAGCTTTTACATATGATCAAAATGGTGCCTGCTCTTTGTCTTGCTTGCCTTTGAGAGGTGAGCGGAGAGAGAGAAACTCATATTGATACTGGTCCCTTTTTTTCCCTCTCTCCTATAGTTAGCCTGGTGAACTTTCCCCCATGGCGCTTCAAGCCTCATTTCCTCTAGGCTCCTCCTCCTGCTTTCCTTCCAGTGTCTTGGGCTATTGAGGTTTGGCTCACCTCATGTTCCAGCACTGGTGCGTAGATTCCACCACTGTTGTCCTGAGCCATGGGCTCCCACTCCCTCCACGCAGGTCCACTATGAATCACTAGTTCCAGAAGAGTTTCCTCTGCTGTTTCTTCCCCAACTCTTCGTTGAACCTGCAGTATCTCCACTTTTATTAAACTGTCTCTTCCCGGACTATCAGTGTGCTCCCGTCCTATTCCGCCATCTTGCCCTGTTTTTCTCCTATAGATTACATTTAGTACTATATTAGTTACCAAAGATCAGAGAGACCCTATGACATTTACCTTTTGGTGACTGGCTTATTTCACTAAGTATAATGGTTTCCAGTAGTATCCATTTTATTGCAAATGAAAGGTTTTAATTTTTACCACTGTGTGGTATTCCAAAGTGTATATATCATAATTTCTTTATCCAGTCCTTAGTTGATGGACATCTGTGTCGATTCCAAATTTTAGCTATTGTAAATTGAGCTGAGGTGAACCTGCAGATACCTATCACTCTTTCATATGCTAGTTTCATTTCTTTTGGATGACTTCAAGGAGTGGGATGGCTGGGTTATATGGTAGGTCTATATTCAGCCTTCTGAGATATTTCCATATTGTCTTCCACAGTTGCTGTGCAAGTTTACAATCCCTTCAACAATGGGATCCTCTTCCCCACATCCTCGCCAGCATTTGTTGTTTAATGATTTCTGTATGAGGACCATTCTAATGGGGTGAGGTGAAACCTCATTGTGGTTTTGATTTGCATTTTCCTAATGGACATTGGGGAAATGCTACAAGATAGTGACATAGAGAAAGACTTCTTGGCAAGGAGCCCAGAAGCACAGGCAATCAAAGCCAAAATTAACAAGTGGGGTTACATCAAACTGAGAATCTTTTGCACTGCAAAAGAAACACTCAGCAATGTTAAGAGGCAACCAATATAATAGGAGAATTTATTTGCAAATTATGAAACTGACAAAGGATTAAATTCCAGAATCTATAAATAGGTAAAGTAACTAATCATACACAAAACAAACAACTTAGTCAAGAAATGGGCAACAGGCCTGACCAGATATTTTTCAGGAGAGGAAGTTTAATTGGCCAAAAGACACATTAAAAAAATGCTCAGGATCACTAGTCATCAGGGAAATGAAAATCAAAACCATAACTATTAAGTTTGACAAGTTTGTCAGCTGAGTCATTAGGATACCACCTGCTCACATTATATCTGTACTCTTAATTTTATGTGAAAACACAAGCATTACTTGCATTAAAACAGATTTGTACAAACCTAAGCATTTTAATCAAGTATATAATGCAAGCAGTACAAATTACTGGACCTGTTAAGAAAAATGGGTTGTACCAAAACAATTTAGCTTCAAATGTTAATGCATTAATTATCCCCAAATACTGAAATTGATATTATATAAATTTGAATGTGTGAGTTCCTTTATATTAGTTCTAGCAAAAGTTCAAAATATATGGGTATATAAGAATGTAATCTTTGATTTAAATTGCAATTGATACATGAAAATACCTCTTTGGAGATCCTTGAAATCTATATTGAGTGTAAATAATGTTACACAAACCTCATTTTGCACAAAAGTATGCTAAGTGCTAATGCCCAGATAAGTAAAGTGAGTTGTTCAAAGTCATGCAGGTAATTTGTGGCAGTGAAAATTATATGAAGAATCAGGTATCCTGAAATGTAGGCATCATTCTATCAATATAGTACTCCTTCTTGAGTTCAAGATTATAATTTGTGGGAAATTAATGTTGGAAAATAAATACTTGCTTTTTTGTTATGGTGCAAAATTTCTTTGTATACTTATTTATGAGTTGCATGAATTTTTTCAACATATTTTTGAGTATGTTTGCTATTTACTCAAAATATATACATAACAAGTAACTACATCTATTTCCCAGAAGAATTTTAGAAATGATTACATATATATGCTTTAAATTATTTGCTGATTTACTTGGCAATATGAAAAAGCAATGCGTATTTGAAAACCTTGAAGGGTACTATGTCACTTGCATTTTAAGATACAATGTTGTATTTTAGGTCTCTTAATGTTTTGAGTAGTGATTTTTAAAGACTCTTCCTATTTTATCAAAAATAATAAGGATTTTTCTTTTTTGGTAATCATTATATTTTCATTGAAAACAGTATATTAAATAAGAATTCTCAAGGGAATGATTTCTTTTTTTAACTATTATTTAATGAATATAAATTTTCAAAGTACAGCTTATGGATTACAATGGCTTCCCCCCAGTAACATCCCTCCCACCCGCAACCCTCCCCTTTCCCACTCCATCTCCCCTTCCATTCATATCAAGATTCATTTTTGATTCTCTTTATATACAGAAGATCAGTTTATCATATAGTAAGTAAAGATTTCAACAGTTTGCTCCCACACAGAAACATAAAGTGAAAAATACTGTTTGAGTACTAGTTATAGCATTAAATCTCAATGTACAGCACACTAAGGACAAAGATCCTACATGAGGAATAAGTGCACAGTGACTCCTGTTGTTGACTTAACAAATTGACACTCTTGTTTATGGCCTCAGTAATCAACCTAGGCTCTTGTCATGAGCTGCCCAGGCTATGGAAGCCCCCTGAGAGCACTGACTCTGATCATATTTAGACAAGGCCATGGTCAAAGTGGAAGTTCTCTCCTCCCTTCAGAGAAAGGTACCTCCTTCTTTGATGACCCGTTCTTTCCACTGGGATCTCACTTGCGGAGATCTTTCATTTAGATTTTTTTTTTTTCTTCAGAGTGTCTTGGCTTTCCATGCCTGAAATACTCTCATGGGCTTTTCAGCCAGATCTGCATGGCTTAAGGGCTGATTCTGAGGCCAGAGTGCTGTTTAGGACATCTGCCATTCTATGAGTCTGCTGTGTATCTCGCTTCTCATGTTGGATCGTTCTCTCCCTTTTTTATTCTATCAGTTAGTATTAGAAGACACCAGTCTTGTTTATGTGATCCCTTTGACTCTTAGGCCTATCATTATGATCAATTGTGAATAGAAATTGATCACCAGGACTAGTGAGATGGCATTGGTACATGCCACCTTGATGGGATTGAATTGGAATCCCCTGGTATGTTTCTAACTCTACCGTTTGAGGTAAGTCAGCTTGAGCATGTCCTGAATTGCACATCTCTTCCCTCTCTTATTCCCACTCTTATATTTAATAATTTCATAATAAATCCTAATACATTAATATATTTTAAGGTGAGAAAATAGGATTTCTTTGAAATCTCATAGAATGATAGTGAAAATTGAAGATATCTAGTGTTTCATAATTTTGTTTAAAAATTGTCAAATTGATAGTCTTTTAGGGAAGTTTTTATTTTTTAACAGATTCAATAGGTTTATAAATAGAATTCTAACAAATAATGTATACCCTTCCTGTCTCATTGCCACCTTCTTTCCTTCATTGTCTTTTTAGTTTTTGAGATAACATTTTAAATTTAAATTATGATTTAAAAAAGCTTAATACTTCAGGGAACTAGTTTAACAAGTATAAAGCAAAAAAAAAATACCTAGTTCAGTGAGAAAACAGACAATGGCTATAAACAATATTTGAAAAAAGAAATAGTAAAGATTAAATGATAAAATCACTATTTTAACTCCTTTACTAAAAGACTCAGAGAAAGTCATTATTTATGTCTGTGTGAAAATGGATGTAAAAAATGAATTATTTTTGTGTAATAAAATAGAACTTCTCTGAAGCTTTCCTGACAATCTCACAGAAAAACTTTTTAATAAATTTAAACAAAGTTTCCCCCTCCTTGTAAATTTTAGAAATCATCTACACTGTTTATACTTAATATTATTATATATAAAAATAATGAGATATTTTCTGGACAGTTACACAGGAAGGTCAGGTCATGGAACTGAGGCCCCTCATCCCACATGAGAAGACAGGAGGAAGCGAAGACCCATAAATGACAGCTCCTTACCTGCCTGAACCCCACACACAGCCCAGCTACTCTGTAGTGGCCACCCAGTCCCAACTGCACAATCAGGGGAGTCACAGCTGCCCAGGGATGACTCTGGGCCCAGAAGTCTCTGCCAGCAGCAAAAGGGCAGGACACCGGAGGTCCCAGGTGTGAGTCCAGGCCCCACCTTGTTGGTCAAAAGAGACCCAGGGAAGTGCTGTGTCACCTGTGAGATGGGGCCAAGCATTGCACAGACAGCTCTGGGAGCCTGCATCCTGCCTTAGCTCCACCTTCCCCCATTCTAGACCCCAGCCCCGCATACTCACCATTTCCTGGTCTCCTAAGTGTGTGGTTTCCTGTGCTGAAAGAGGGTCAGAGATCAGTGGACACTGGGATACCTTCTGGAGTCTCCCAGTAGCAAAGCCCCCTCCTTGGACCCTTTCTCCCCATAGGAACTGGACTACTATGGTGCCAAGATCCTGTGTAGTTATGCAGTGTTTACACCACCGGGCCTGATTAGACAGCTTGCATAGCCATCAGCACACATGAAACAAAAGACACAAGGAATCAGCATCCTAGATAGCAGTTACATAATTTTAGGCCTCTCCAGATGGGAGAAGTAACAGGGAGGGCTGTGTTTGTGTTGCAAACTGCCTCCCCTAGGGATCCACCTTACCTGCAGGGAGAGGGCCTTTCACCACTGGATCATGCCACCTGCCTCCCCATGGGTTTTCCTGCACCTGTCCTACCTAGAAGTTGTAGTAACCTGCTTAAGATGAGTTGAAGTCTAATGGTGTTTATTGGCTTCTGGGCCTTTTCATTTTCTTCATATTTCTGACTCATTTCTCTGTTGGGTCATTTGAAAATTTTTTATATCAATCTTAAGGATGTTAACAGAGGTTAAATATTCATTTTGTTGTAGATACTTGTTTTCTAGTCTGCGTCTTGTTCTTAAATATGATAGTTGTTTCTTGCTGGTACTGAGTAATTAGCAGATTTTATACATTAATCTTCCCAGTAATCTTGTTAAACTTATCAGTTGTATTTTAGATTTTATGAATTATCTCTGTATTAAAGTGTCAACCTAGATATATTATATATATGATCTATATAAACAATATATTCCTTCAAAATTTATCTTTACCCCTTATATTTTCTTTTTGCTTATTTACAGGACTACTCGTCCACTATGAAGTTGAAAACAATAGTGTTGGCGTCTTATTCTAGGCTTTCTTCCAAGGAAAAAGTTTTCAAAGCTTAAGTGTGTTATTTGTTTTAGGTTCCTTATGATCTTGATCAGATTGAAGACATTACTTTTTGTTTGTTTTGACTGATAGCAAGTTTTTTTAAATAGAAACTTAATTCTATTAAATGTATTTAAACATTCACTCAAAATGATCATGTGATTTTCTTTTTGTATTTTTCACCTAATTGTTCGGGAATCTTTTTTTTTTTTTACTTTTATTTAATGAATATAAATTTCCAAAGTACGACTTATGGATTACAATGGCATCCCCCATACCGTCCCACCCACCCACAACCCTCCCCTTTCTCACTCCCTCTCCCCTTCCATTCACATCAAGATTCATTTTCGATTATCTCAATATACAGAAGATCAGCTTAGTGTACATTAAGTAAGGATTTCAACAGGTTACTCCCACACTGAAACATAAAGTGAAAAACAATAGATGTTTTTTTAAATGATGATGAAATCAGATCAGACCTATTGTCATGTTTAATCCCAGTGAGAGTCAAGTTGGGTATTGATAATTTCTTTTTTTCTTTTTTTTTTTTTACAGAAGATCAGTTTAGTATGCATTAAGTAAAGATCTCAACAGTTTGCACCCCCATAGAAGCACGAAGTGAAATATACAGTTTGAGTACTAGTTATAGCATTAAATCTCAATGTACAGCACACTAAGGACAAAGATCCAACATGAGGAGTAAGTGCACAGTGACTCTTGTTGTTGACTTTACCAATTGACACTCCTGTCTATGACATCAGTAATCTCCCTATGCTCCAGTCATGAGTTTCCAAGGCTATGGAAGCCCTCTGAGTTCTCCGACTCTTATCTTGTTTAGACAAGGTCATAGTCAAAGTGGAGGTTCTCTCCTCCCTTCAGAGAAAGGTACTTCCTTCTTTGAAGACCTGTTCTTTCCACTGGGATCTCACTCACAGAGATCTTTTGCCAGAGTGTCTTGGCTTTCCATGCCTGAAATACTCTCATGGGCTTTTCAGCCAGATCCAAATGCCTTTAGGGCTGATTCTGAGGCAAGAGTGCTATTTAGGACATCTCCCATTCTATGAGTCTGCTGAGTATCTCACTTCCCATGTTGGATCAATCTCCCCTTTATTCTATCGGTTAGTGTTAACAGGTACTAGACTTGTTTATGTGCTCCCTTTGACTCTTAGTCCTTTCATTATGATCAATTGTGAAATGAAATTGATCACCTGGACTAGTGAGATGGCATTGGTACATGCCACCTTGATGGGATTGAATTGGAATCCCCTGGTATGTTTCTAACTCTACCATTTGGGGCAGGTCAGCTTGAGCATGTCCCAAATTATACATCTCTTCCCTCTCTTATCCCCACTCTTATGTTTAACAGGGATCACATTTCAGTTAATTTTCAACACTTAAGAATAACTGTGTGATAATTACAGAGTTAAACCAGTCATATTAAGTAGAACAGACAAAAAAAACTACTAAGAGGGATAATGTATTAAGTTGTTCATTAACAGTCAGGGCTATGCTGATCAAGTCACTGTTTCTCACTGTCCATTTCACTTCAGGAGGTTTCCTTTTTGGTGTTCAGTCAGTTGTCACCGATCAGGGAGAACATATGGTATTTGTCCCTATGGGACTGGCTTATTTCACTCAGCATGATGTGTTCCAGATTCCTCCATTTTGTTGCAAATAACTGGATTTCGTTTTTTCTAACTGCGGTATAGTATTCTAAAGAATACATATCCCATAATTTCTTTATGCAGTCTACTGTTGATGGGCATTTAGGTTGGTTCCAGGGCTTGGCTATTGTGAATTGTTCTGCGAAAAACATTAGGGTGCAGACCGCTTTTTTGTTTGCCCATTTAAACTCCTTTGGGTAAATTCCAAGGAGTGGGATGGCTGGGTCAAACAGTAGGGTTATCTTCAGGTTTCTGAGGAATCTCCAGACTGACTTCCATAGTGGCTTGACCAGTTTGCATTCCCACCAACAGTGGGTTAGTGTCCCTTTTTCCCCACATCCTCGCCAGCATCTGTTGTTGGTACATTTCTGTATGTGAGCCATTCTAACCGGGGTGAGGTGAAACCTCATTGTGGTTTTGATCTGTCTATTTCTGAGAGTGGAGTATTGAAGTCCCCCAGTACTATTGTATTGGGGTCTAAGTCTCCCTTTAAGTCCTTTAATAAATCTTTTAGATAAACTGGTGCCCTGTAGTTAGGTGCATATACATTGATAATTGTTATATCTTCTTGTTGTATTGATCCCTTAATCATGATATAGTGTCCCTCTTTGTCTCTCTTAACGGTTTTTGTGGTAAAGTTTATGTTGTCTGATATTAAGATGGCTACGCCTGCTCTTTTTTCATTTCTGTTGGCATGGTATATCTTTTTCCAGCCTTTCACTTTCAGTCTGTATGGATCTTTGTTGGAAAGATGTGTTTCTTGTAAGCAGCAAATAGATGGGTTTTGTTCCTTAACCCAATCAGCCAATCGGTGTCTTTTAACTGGACAGTTCAGGCCATTAACGTTCATTGTGACTAATGATAAGTGGTAACTTTGCCCTGCCATTTGCCAAAGATAAGTTCTAATATATGCTTTGAATTCCCTGTGATCTTTTGCTGTGAGCTTTCCTTCCTTGGTTTCCTTCCTTTACCTTCTTTCATATTGATGACCATGTTTCTGTGTTTCTGTGTGTAACACATCTTTAAGCATCTGTTGCAGGGCTGGATGAGTGGCAACAAATTCTTTCAATTTCTGTTTGCTTTGAAAAGTCTTTATTTCACTTTCATTCACAAATGATAGCTTTGCAGGATATAATATTCTGGGCTGGCAGTTTTTCTCTCTTAGTACCTGGGCTATATCTCGCCATTCCCTCCTAGCTTGTAGAGTTTCTGATGAGAAGTCAGCTGTGAGTCTGATTGGAGATCTTCTGAGAGTAATCTGACGTTTCTCTCTTGCACATTTTAGGATCTTTTCTTTATGTATCACTGTGGAGAGTTTAATTACAACGTGTCGTGGTGAGGATCTCTTTTGGTTGTGTTTATTAGGGGTTCTATGAGGTTCCTGTACTAGGATGTCTCTGTCCTTCTCCAAACCTGGGAAATTTTCTGCTAATATCTCACTAAATGGCCTTCTAATCCTTTCTCCCTCTCCAGGCCTTCAGGAACTCCTAAAACCCGAATGTTGGGTTTTTTAATAGTATCCTGAAGATTCCTGACAATATGTTTTAGATTTCTAATTTCCTCTTCTTTTCTTTGTCTGACTGTATTGTTTCATGTTCTCTGTCTTCTAAGTCCGATATTCTCTCTTCTGCTTCACCCATTCTGTTTGTAAGGCTCTCTATTGTGTTTTTCATTTGATCTATTGAATTCTTCACTTCAGTCACTATCACAGTTTCCTGTTGTACTAGTTGTTTCGTTTCATTTTGATTCCTCCTTAATATTTCATTTTCACGTGAGAGATTTTCTATCTTGTCCATTAAGGATTTCTGTAGTTCAAGAATTTGTTTTTGAGAACTTCTTAATGTTCTTATCAATTTTTTGAGATCTGCTTCTTGCATTTCTTCTATCTCATCATCTTCATAATCTTGAATTGGGGTGTCTTTTTCATGTGGGGGCGTCATGGTGACTTCCTTGTTTTTATTACCTCGGTTTTTGCATTTGTTATTTGTCATATTGGAGATATTTGGTTTCTTCACTGTGGTGCTTTTTCTTGTTATACTATGACTCTAGATTAAGTGGACTATCTGTTTTTGATGGAGCCTTAGGGCTTGAGATGGGTGTGGCTTGAGAGCTCTGTTTGGTGTGCCAAAGGTGACACTCCCAGGTTAGGCGTGGTAAATCTCTCTCTCTCTCTCTCTCTCTCTCTCTCTTTCTTGTTTTTTTTTTTTTTTTTTTGATTCAAAAGGGAAGTAATTCCGCACAGCTTAACAAAGTTGGAGGTAGTTAGCAGGCAAATGATATACCCACAGGAGCCAGAGATCAGAAGCTCTTTCCCAAGGACCACACAGGGAATCTGTTCGGCCCTCAGAGTGGGCTCAAATTCTCCTTCAGTCTCCCACTGGGTTGCCAATGTTACAGAATTTTAGTGTCTCTGGAGAGTATTCATGTGAATTCCGTGAGTTCTCTCCCCCACCATCTCTTTTTTCACAGTCTCAGTTCAGTAGCACCACAAATTTACTAGGTCCTAATCTCCTGTTAATTCGCCCCGCCCAGAGTCAGGTTTTTCTGCTAGGCTCAGGGCCGGTGCAGACCTGAGGCTGCTCTGCTTATGACATATGTCCAAGATGGCGCCTGCACTTTGTCTTGCTCGCCCTTGAGAGGTGAGCGGAGAGAGAGAAACCCGTGTCCGTACCAGTCACCTTTTTTTTTTGTCTCTCTCTCTCTTCCAGTTAGCCTGGTGAACTTCCCCCCACCGGGGGTCATTCCCTCTAGTCTCCTCTCTCCGCTTGCCAGCCGGTGTCTCGGGCTATTGAGGTTTGGCTCACCTCACGTTCCAGCGCTGGTGTGTTGAATCTGCCGCTGGTGTTCCGAACTGTGGGCTCCCATGCTCTCCACGCAGGTCTGCTGTGAATCATGCGTTCCAGAAGAGTTCTTCTGCTGTTTCCTCCCCTACTCTTCCTTGAACCTGCAGTATCTCCACTTTTATTAAACTATCTCTCCCCGGACTATCAGTGTGCTCCCTTCCTGTTTCGCCATTCTGTTTTTAAGGCTCTCTAATGTGTTTGTCATTTGATCTATTGAGCTCTTCATTTCATTTTGATTTCTCTTCACTATCACACTTTCCTGCTCTACTAGTTTCTGCATTTCATTTTGATTCTTCCTTAAAATTTCATTTTCACGAGAGAGATTCTCAATCCTGTCCAATAAGGATTTCTGTATTTTAAGGATTTGCTTTTGAAAACTTCTAAATGTTCTTATCATAAATTTTTTGAAATCCGTATCTTGCATTTCTTCTATCTCATCATCTTCATAATCTTGGCTTGGGGTGTTTTGTTTATTTGGAGGCATCATAATGTCATCGTTGATATTGTTCCCTCGATTTCTGTGTTTATTGCTTGGCATGTTTAATTCTGTTTCCCTCACTGTGAGTTTTTGTTTGTTTGTTTTTTAACTTTTATTTAATGATTTAATGAATATAAATTTCCAAATTATGACTTATGCATTACTGTTTTTTTTTTTTATTATTATACTATGTCCCTGTTAAGTGTACTGCCTGCTGATGGAGGAGCCTTGGAGGCTTGAGATGGGTGTGGCCTGAGAGCTCTGCTTGGTTCTTCAGGGTTACAGGTGTGCAAAGGTGACACCCTCAGGTTATGCGTGGTAAATCTCTCTTTATTTATTTATTCATTTATTTATTTTATTTTATTTTAATTTTTGTTCAGGAGATAAGTAATACTGCAAGGCTGAGCAGAATGGATGGTATTAGCTTCCCTGGCTTCTACCCAAAGAGTCCTGCGGACTCCCACTGGGTTTCCTAGGCTACTGCATTGTAGTCTTAACTCTCCCCTTTTATTATGTATATCCCAGCTCTTTGTCTCTTGCTTGCCTTTGCAAGGTTGGCAGAGTGGAACTTGTCTGTACCAGTATGCCCCTACCTTTTTATTTATTTATTTATTTATTTTTCCTTCTCTCCTGTAGTCTGTTGGACTTTCCCGCTTCAAAACCCGCATCCCTCTAAAACTGTCCGCCGTTTCCCTGCCAATGTCTCAGGTTACTAAGCTCACCTCCGCTTCCAGCGCCGATGTGTGGACTCAGAGCCCTAGGCATCTCTCCTCTCCCCACTGGTGTCTTTGTCACATAGACTCCCCTTTCTGCACTGGCACTCAGACTCTGCGGCTCCCGTGGTTCGGCTTCCACGTGGTGGGCAACCCTGCTCTCCCAGTAGGTCCTTTGAGTCACAGCAAATAGTTCCAGAAGAGTTTCCTCTGCAATTTTTTGCTGATCCTTTTTCTGAGGCTACCATAACTCCGCTTTTATTAAACTAAATTTTCCCGGACTATCGGTGCATGCCCTCACTATTCCACCATCTTGGCTCCGCCGGGGAATCTTCCAACTCCTGCATTTTTTATTTTCTCTTGCTTGTAATTGATCTATGGCTTTCATACATGATTTAATATATTATAATAACACTTTGCTTATGATATTCATATTTCTGTTTATAAAAGGGATGCTTTTAAAAATTCTTTCAAATCCTGATCCACTTGCATCATCATCAATGTGATATTGGTTTTCCAAGAGAAATTTAAAACATATTCTCTGCTTATTTCCAGTTTACATAGATCTGGGAAACATAAGTTTGTTCTTTCTTCCTTAAAAGTTTGGAGTATGCCTACAAAGATAGACCTGAAATTTTGATTATGTAAAATTTTCCTTCATTGGTTGGTTGGAGTTTTGAAATGTCATTCAACTTACTTTATTTATATATGACTTTTTCTATTTTATGTTATATATGTGTTTTGGGAATTTGATTTTCAAAATATGGTGGATTTTGATCTGTCTAGTCAGAATTTTGCTCTTAAGAATTTCACAGATTTCTCTTAGTATCTTGGTAAAGGCTGCAGAAGAATGATCCTTTTTTAGTTCCTGAAACTGGTTATTTGTGTGACTTTTCTCTCTGTTTCCTTAATAGCTTTTACTAATGTTTTATTAACTTAACATTTTTTAAATCATTATATCCTTGTTTATTTGCTTGTGGTAGGTTTTTTTTTGCAGCTTTTCACAAGGTTTGCTGTTATCTTCTTGCTTTAATTAAATACTGAATACAATTTATTCTACAAAGGTATTGATTTTTACACTTTAAACAAATTTTTGAAACAACTGGAAAATTTGAAAAATGTTTAGTAACAATAGCAAATTTTGTAACTATTGGTAGTTGTTTATGTATAATAATGACATTGCATTTATTTGGGAGATTGTCCATATTTTTAGATGCATAATGAAATAGCGAGGAGTGAAATGTTAAGATATCTGCAACTTACCTGCAAATGAATTCAACAAAAACTACATATGCACCTGCACACTCACTGACACACAGCAAAATATTAGAAATTGGTAATTTTAGATGTCAGGTATGCAGAGCATCACTGCATGATTTTTGTTTCTTTCTGTACACTAAAATTTTCATAATAAAATATTTGAAAACCAGATGGGAAACAGTATATATTGAACAAATATTGCTGAGAAAATTGAGTTCTTATAAAAGTATATTCCTACTTGACATCCTAGGAGAAAACAAGAAAAAAAAAGCATTTTAGGAGAAAAAAAGAAAAAGTCTCTTTTCTCAAGTTATGACAGAATTTCTTAAGGCACAGAATATAAGTCATGGGGACAGCACAGTGGCATAGCAGGTAAATCCACAGCCAGCAGTGCTGGCAACCCCTACGGGCAGTGGTTCCAGTCCTGGCTGCTTCACTTCCAATCCAGCTCTCTGCTATGGCCCTTGAAAGCAGCAGATGATGGCCCAAGTTCTTGGGCCACTGTACCCTCATGAGAGACCTGGAGGAATCTCCTGAAGCTGGCTTCAGATCTGCACAGCTCCAGCCACTGAGGCCAATTGAGGAGTGAAACAGAGGATGGAAGACCTCTCTCTCTCTATCTCTCTCTGTCTCTCCTTCTCTCTGTGTGTAACTCTACATTTCAAATAAATAAATCTTTTTTTAAAGAATATTAGTCATGAGAAAAAGAACTAAGTGAAAAACTAAGTAAAAAACTAAGAACTAAGTAAAAAAAAAAACTAAGAACTAAGTAAAAATACCAAAACAGGTAAAAGGAAAAATCAGGACAACTAGAAAATATAACCTAGACAAATTAATATCTCTAAGAATTAAAAACATCAGTGGAAAAATAGAAAAAGTTCATGAGACAGTAGCAGAGAAACTCACCCTCAGAAAACAAGTTCAACATCCCATAAACATATCCCAAGTTATATGATCTTGAAAGTTTCAATTGAAACATGACACTCCATAACACACAGATTGGCAAAGAATAGGAAAATATGGTAGTAGTTTGAGATGATTGAAATTGCTATATAATTTGGGTCAACTGGCTATTCAAATTTGACAGTTACACTAATGCAGAAAACTGGCATACTAAATCATTTAGCAATTCCAATTCCAGAAAATTCCATTCATGACAAAAAGCTATTCTTGTTGCACTATTTGTTACTGCTAATATTAGTAACCACCCCAAAGTCAATCAACAAAAATTGAGTATGTAATACAGACCTATTCATACAATAATATATGACACAGCAGTCAAAATAAAGAATATTGTATTCATAGCAACATGGAAGTTTGCAAAATGCACTTCTAACAATAAAATCAAGCTGAGAAAAGACTATCAAAGTGTCAGGGTATTCGTATTAACTGAAAAAATTGAAGAAGGAAATCCAAACTCTATACCAGCACATTAATGCTCTACTGTAAAGATAGGGTAGGCAGCTACACAGTGACTCACAAAGAACCCTCCTTACTGTTGTTTAGCCTCTATAATCCTTTCCTATATACACCAAAGTTGCCTTGTGAAGCCAACAGTCTGTCCTTAAGGTATTGTACTATTTGAATTAATGGTAAACTAGTATTCAAACAGTACTTTATACTTTGCATGTCTGTGAGGGTACAAACTGTTGAAATCTTTACTTAGTATATACTAAGTTGATGTTCTGTATATGAAGATAATTGAAAATGAATCTTAATGATGAATGGGTTAGGAGAGGGAGTAGGAGATGAGATGGTTTTTGGGTGGGAGGGTGATTATGGGGGGAAAAACGCTATAATCCAAAAGTAGTACTTTCAAAATTTATATTTATTAAATAAAAGTTTTAAAAAAGTTAAAAAAATAAATAAAAGTTAAAAAAAGAAAACATGGTAATAAAACAAAAAAAGATTTGGTTATAAAAATATGGTGGCTTCTGTCTTGGGTGCTCAGTAGCACTCCCTCTCAGACAACTTGCTACGGGATCAGCAAGCACACTCTGGTCAGGCAGTGGTGCTGATGTCCACATGATGAGTAATGGGGGGTTTCTGCCACCCACAAGTTAGAGACTAGAAGTGATGTCTGTAGACCAAGGGCCAGAGCCGGCCTTCTCAGCTATTCATCCATCCCTAACCCTCAGGAAGCTATTCATCCATCCCTGACCCTCACGTAACTGCACAGAGTGATAAACAGCTATGTTTGGGGGAAGATTGCTACACAACAATAGGTAATTAATACAAGATACTTATACCCATTTTGTAAAATTAAACAGGTGCAGCCACTTGGGAGACCTGGAAGAAGCTCCTGGCTCCCAACTTCAGATTGGCTCAGTTCTGGCCTGTTTCAACCATTTGGGGAGTGAACCAGCAGAGGGAAGACCTCTCTGTCTCTAACTCTCTCTGTATCTCTACCTCTCTCTGTAACTCCTAACAAATTAAACAGGTGCAGTAATTATGAGAACATATGCTCATTTTGGGATGAAGTATAACTTTGGGGAAGGGGATGGATGGGCTTGTGTGCTATTTTTTCAAAGAGATATTTCTTTCAAAGACAGAGACGGTGAGGGAGGGAGGGAAAGAGACAGAGAGAGGAGGGAGGGAAAGAGAGAGAGATGTATCAGAAGCAGAGAAGTTAAGGCTTGATCTGCTACTCCTATGGGATGCTGTGTTGCAAGCAAAAGTTTAACCTGCTGTGCCAGAATGCCAGCCCAGGGTAAGTCTTTAGTTATACTTACCTTTAATTTCCATGGGAAAATATTATTTTTCTTTTTACTTTTTAAAGATTTATTTACATACATGAAAGTGTTTGTGTGTGTGTGTGTGTGTGTGTGTGTGAGAGAGAGAGAGAGAGAGAGAGAGAGGGAGAGAGAGAGAGAGAACTTCTATCCAATGGTTTACTCCCCAAATGGCCAGGACTGGACCATGCTGAAGTCAGGATGCAGGAGGTTCTTCTGGATCTCCCATGAGTGAAGGAGCCCAAAAACTTGGGCTATACTTTGTGCTTTCCAGGAACATTAGCAAGGAGCTGGATCAGAAGCAGAGCAACTCTGCCTGGAACTGATGCCCATATGGAATGCTGGTGGTGCAGGTGACAGCTTTACCCATTAAGTGTTGTAAGTTCAGTGCCATTTAACTGACTTTCTTTCACTAAAATCAATGCCATTCTTATCTGCTGATACCCAAAGTCTCACAGGTAGGGCCTCCTCCAAAGCTTCATTGCCTAGGAGCCAATGACTGACCACAAAGGTAGCCAGAGGCTAACAAAAAAATGACACCCTAGAACATCCCTGATAGAATGCACACGGAGGCTTTCATCCCAGACATCTTTCCCAACTCCCTCTCCCCAGCAAGAACATAGAAGGAAAATGGAATGGTGAGGCTACATAGCAAACCAGGAAAATAGCAGTGAAAGGGAAAAAATCATCAAAATTGAAATTCAAACACAGCAAAATCAATCCAAAACACCTATGTTATCTTAAGTGAGGTCTCTCACGTGGGTGGTAGGTGCCCAACTACTGGGGCCATCTTTACACTGCTTTCCCAATCACAATAGCATGGAACTGCATCAGAAGTGGACCAATCTGGACTCAAAACTGTGCTCATTTCAGATGCTCATCCTGGAGGTAACAGCTTAACCTGCTGTGCCACAATGCTCAGCCCACCACAGCACTTTCAGACTTGGACATTTTGATTCAGGACAATGAAATCCCTTTCTTGCTCCCCATGTTTCTACTCTGCGTTCTCGTAAAGCATTCTCTGAGTATTTTCCTATCAGTCCTCTTTTAAATTCTGTCATCCTCATGGAAAAACTTGCTTTTGTTGATTTTGCATTGGTGGGGTATCTTAGTGAAGAGGTGTTAGGGAAATGTCCAAGGAGTCAAATGTAATATTTCTCTCACATTCAAACAAACAGTAGTAGCACCATGGTTGAACATACTTGGAAGAGCTCTTTGATAAGTGCCTACCATACTCCAGGCATTTCATGCCAAAATCTCTCAACAAAACAGCTGTGAAAATAGGGAAGCTCCCAGAGGGCTCAAACCTCCTCCCGTGGCCACTAGCTATGACCTGGCAAAAACAAGACTGAATTTCAATTCCCATGATCCCTAGGTTATATTCTATTAAGTGCTCTTTGGTGTACCATGTTGCCCTGATTTGAAATTTGGGATCACACTGGGAATACATAAGACAGGTCCCTCAGGGGTTCACTGTCTTCAACCACTCATGATTTTCATTTTATCTCAAAGAAAGGGCATCAATAATTATTAGATTGTCCACTTGACTTTTGTCTGCTATGGAAGAAACAAAATATTTAACAGTGATAGGACTTCAGGTACCAGTAGAACTCAGATGAAGGCCAAAAAGGAGTAATTTTTTGGTATGCTTTGTTTTAATGTGCATATTTTGATGTACTGTTTATTTTTTGTATTTAAATACCAATTTATTGATATTAAGGGATAAACCTAGGCACACTGAAATTCTAAGAGTTTACCTGAGCACTCAGTGATTTATATGTTTTGCAGCCCCAGATTACAAGTAGTTCAGGTTCAATCAAGAGGGTATTAGGGGAACCTTTAAAGAGTTCACCAAAGATAAACAAATAAAATGTTTGGTTGAAGTGGAAGGTCCCTAGTTAGAGGTTACTTGGAGGTTTCTGACTGGTAAAGTCTCTAGGCAGAGGTTGGTTGAGGGTTTCTGGTCAGTAAAGTTGAAGTTAATCTGCAGTTCTAATTGCCTAAGCTTTTCATTTTATTATTTACACGGAGATGGATTTTGCTTTGTTTATGCAGCAATTCAAGTACTAGAGACATCACAAAGATTTTTTTAGAGGTCTCTCCATTTTTTAGCATTGACACATTTTACTTTGCATGTTTTTTAACTTTTATTTAATAAATATAAATTTCAAAAATACAATTTTGGATTATAGCGGCTTGTTTACTTTAATGTAATTATATTAATGAAGTCTTTTTTCTCAGATTAAAAAGGACTGCAAACTATACTGCTGTTTGAAATACTAAAAAAAAAATCAGTGCATATTCAGATTCATGTCCTCTGGGGGAAAATAAAAGTAATATTTTCTTATTAACATCACATTATAAGATTTCAAACTTAATAGATAATAGTGAAGAAAAAGAAGCCCTCCATTCAAAGTCTTTAAGATACATAGAGTAATCATTAGACACCACTGGAATATACAGTGTGGCTCTTCACACGTGATCCAGTGTTACCTGAGTATTCTGAGTACTCACCAGAGTCATGTGGGCCATGTCTTGCAACACAGCATCAAACACCTTCTGATGCCCCTGTCCATGATAGACTTGTATGACTTGTGCTAGAATGGGTGATATATAAGGGGAGCTTGTCATGAGTAACATGGAACTACATGTCCACTCATGGTTCCCGCCTGTCATCACTGAATATCTTCTGTGGATTTGGTTAGAATGTGTGATGTATGAGGTGGTAAGGCAGTGAGTGACCAGGGAACTGCACATTCACACAGAGCTACTGTGTGTCATCACTCCATATCTGGTATTTACAGACCCATGTTGCCCCTTTATGACTAAAAGACCTTTTTATCCTCAGAACATGGAACATGACATCTGCGAGCCCAAAACTCCCACTTCCCAGATAAGGAAAATGAGTCCCAGGAAAGGGAAGTTACATCACCTGAAATTACAGCCATCTCAAGGCAGAGCTTTGTCCTTGTTCAAAGTTGCCCAAATTCTTTCATCAAGAAATCTTTCCCAGGACAGAGGGAAGACACTTCAGTATCAAGAATTAAAATGAAATATTGGACATTGCTGATGCAAATTGTATACTCCTCATTATCTCACTAATGAAAACAAGGGAGACTATTTTAATAAACATCACACATTCTCCACAATGAGTAATAAGTGGAGGCAGATACATGTGGCATTGCCATCCCTGTCCATGCCTGTCACCCTCTTCATCTGGAAAAGAAAGGAGAAAGGAGGTGAGTAGGCCTTCTGCAGACATGCCACATCTACCACCAGAGACAGATCTCCCAGAAGGCCTGGAGTCCTGTGCAACTGGGTCCGGCTTCTCAGGCCAATCCATGAGTCATATGATCAAAAATACCAATCCGTTCAGTTTTAAGAAAATGAAATGTACCAAGCTGTCAATATTCTTTTCATATGTAAAATTATTTGCAGTTTAAAACACATAGATTTAAATTAAAACTTAGTCTGTTGATAAAAGTATTATTTGTAAAAATAGTATTTATTTAATAAAATGGAGAGGGAGAGAGAGAGAGAGAGAGGGAGAGAGAGATGGTTTCCATCTGCTGGTTCACTCCCCAAATGAGTGTGACAACAGCCCTGCAAGTTTACTTTAAGTAAAATGACCCTTTTGTGAAATCAGCAGTCAATATTGATTTGTCTGAGAATGCGCTGTATGTCCTCTTTTCCTTCCTCCCTACTCTTTTTGGAGAAGGCCTGCTTAGCTGTCAGCAGAGATGTGGAGAGAGGCTTAGAGCCAGCTCACTGAGCTTTCTCACTTCCACTGTTAATGCTGATGAACCTCTGTCCAGTAGGCTTCAGCCATCAATTCCTGCTGAGCTACAGAAACCTGCTTTCTGGGCAGTCAGCATTTATTCTCTCTTCCTGTATGCACAAAACTTGGAAGGACATCCACCAGCCTTGTGATCCACATTGGCATTGGGAGGCACCCTTGAAGAATGGAAGGCAGCTTTTCTGTTTTATTTTGCCTGATACTCTTGTTAGCTTGCTCTGACATGCACAGAAGATGGTGCTAAGGTTACAAAGCAAGATTCCTGCTGACCTCCAGGGTTTCCACGATCGGGGGATTAGACACAGTTGGCAAGGGAGGCTGCAGACTTCATTATGAAGACTTCTCTTGGAGCTGAGTCACAAGGTACTGGGTTTTCCAAATCAGTGCCATCAACCGACTGAGATTGTACTCCACAAGTCAGCACCTTTACACAGAAACTGGTGAGACCTAAATTAACATCTAGGATTCTGTGCTGGGGTCATGAAGAAGTAAAACAGGACTGTCTCTTCCCACTCTGCCCAACACAAGAAGTACCAGAAATGGCCCCGTGCCCTCACTTACTGCATACACTGAGGAACACTGTATCCCAGGATGGCACCAGCACAGGCAGACGTGGTGACCTGTATGCCATCCCAAATTGCAGTTAACACCATAGGCAGCTTCTGGGTGCCTGGGAGGGTTATTTAACTGCACATGGGAAAGCAGCAAGTGCACCAGTAGGAGGCTCCATGGAACCCAACCCAGGTATGAGGGCTCTGAGGCACATGGGCATTCACTTGTTGCAGGGCATCAACCACATCAAGGTCTTCTCATCACTTGCTCTCGGGCCTCAGACTGTGTGGCCAGCAGCCTATGGAAGTGACTATGCTGAAATTGGGACTTCAAAGTTCATGGGAAATGCACAATATCTTTTAAATCCATCTTCTTATGAACTTTTTAACTAAAATATTAACATCATTGACATTAGTAGTATTGCTAAGCATTTTCTTTGATTCTTATTGATCCTCATTTTATTCTTGCCATCTTTTAATGCTTTAAAAATTTATAGCATGAAACAGTAAGAAACAGAATTGTAAACTGGTGTAGGTGAGGGTTAATGTATTATTTATCTTATAATAAATTGAATGTGAACAGTGCTGATATTTCTTTTGCTTTCCTTTTAAGCAGAATTGAATTTCACAATGAAGATACTCTTTGCAATGTTTGCATTTCCAGCAGACAACAATATAGAGTGCAAAATTAGGCACTATGACTTTGTTGGTAAACAGTGCTCAGTATCTAGGACAGAATGGATGACCAACATCTTTAACTTCCCATTGATGAAATTTCTGATTTAAAAAATTCAAAATTTACCAACCGCAGATGTGAAGCTGTATACTATTTTTTGTCATAATGTGCATACTTAAAACAAGCAAATATCATTCTGAATAATGGAATGGTAAAAAAAGAGCATGGGGTTCAAAGATTTCTTAACATACATGCACAAGGGAGCTTCAAGAAGGTTTATTAAAAGTAAAATTGTTTATTTTTTCAAAACTATTTAAATTCATACATAGTTTTTATTTTTTTCTTTTAGTTTTCTTTAATACCAATCTCTGACATTATAAAACTTCATTTTTGCTTTTTGTCCTTTGAGAATTTCTAAATATAAATTGAGTTAAAAGAATGTTCCAAAATCTGATATTTCATTAAAAGGCATTAAAATGTTTCTTAGGCATGAACATGCTAAAGACAAGAGGAGTAAAATGTTCACATAGTCAGTTTCAATGCCTTTTGGAAATTACTATTGTATGTAATCCTTGGTTCCCTGAGGGAGGAACAATTGACCTTGAATCTTGGAAATGGACAGGAGATAATGGACATAGGGAACATAAAAAGGATAAGGTTATTCCTATTTCCTATTTTTCCTTATGGTCAGCAATATGCCAAGGTCTCAGTCCTGATGCACACAGGATTCCAGGTAAGCCTGAATAGTTATTGCTTCTGCCCCACCTCCTGATGCAGATTCCTTGTTCCCCAGATTTGCATTACAGGGTAAATTAGAGAAAAGCTCTGACCCAGAATCCATTCTGCCCTTGTTTAAAGCAATGTGATAAAATGAAAAGTTGGAAGATGAAGAAACTCTGCCTCCATATATTTTCTCTGTGACTTTTACAGCTAGTAATCCTAATAAGAGCATCATCCCATAGACATGCAAACATTATGGTGGTTCTGAAAATCAGTACAGGAAAACGGCATGCATGGATCATTCACAATGACAATGCTGGAAAATATTACCAGACAAATTTGTGTACCATAGGACTATAAACAATTGGCCCAAGCAGTTCTAAACTCAGGAAAATGGCTTCATTTTAAGGCAAAGTACTCCATGATGAGTGTGGTGATTAAGCAGAGAGAAATCAGAATGGAAATATGCCTCTTACTGTTGATATGCTTCATGGTGAGGGACAATACACAGACACCCAAGCACAAATGCATGGACCCCCTCAATATTTTGATCAAGTGTTGTTGTACACACTCAGAACAGGGAGAGCCACCCCAGATCATAGTATGGGAGAACAAAAGCTTACACACTTAAAACAGAACACTGAGCTGTGAGCTGATTTTCTAGCCAGACTAAAAAGAGTGGCAGAGGGCAAGTTCAATCATATGGGCATGGCAGATGTGCTTATCCATCAGCTAGTGTTTGAAGGGTCAAATCAAGAATTCAAGGATGCAATAGCTCCAGTTAAACATGGAAACCTGGGTTCTTGGGTCTTAGCCACAGGAGATATAGGTGTACAACCTCAGCCAATACACTGCAGTTACTATGGCTACAGCTTTGACTTAAGCTTTAAGGGATAACCAAAAAGTGATCCATGTTAAAATTATGTGAAATTTGGCCTCATAAAAAGGGATTACAAGGAACATCCAGAAATGCCAAGAAATTTCTGTCCCAAGTGCAAAAAGGTATATCATTGGGAAAAAAAAAATCATGAGTGAAATTTATTAGGGATTGTAAGCCTTTAAATGGCCATGGGAGCAGCCCTCAGCCCTGTCCCCAAGAGGGTCAGAAGCCAAAAGCTCCTCAAGTGTATTGGTGATAAAATCTTGAGCTCACTGGACTCACTCCTTAGGAACAGATAATAAGCCTTTTATGAGATTAACTGTGAATGCCATGGTTTTCAATGGATTGCTTGATAGGGGGCAGACTACTGTGTGATGCTAAGTGAGGAGTGGCCTCATCACTGGCCTTCAAAGCCTGAGCCAATATTACATGGAGTAGGAGGTGACACACTCTCCAGACAGGCGGCTCAACCATTGAGTTGGGTTGACTATGATGGAAATTAAGGATTTTTTTAACCACTCATTTCAAAGAGACTTAGTACAAATTTGTGAGGAAGGGATGTACTAGCAAGTCAGGGAGCTTGGTTCACTATGGATTATCAGTTATTGTATGATGATACTACGGATCACCAGAGAAAGGGTTGCACTAGTTCATCTGTTCATATTTACCCCCAATTCTAAGGGTCACCGCCAAACATATAGCCTTTTCCTTTACAGTGGACTTCAGATACCCCCACATGGGTTGAGCAGTGGCTCTGGAATGAGAACTAAAGGCTTTTCAACATTTGGTTGAGGAACCAATTAAAATTGGGTCTTCAGCACTCTTAATAAAGTCATGACTAAGATGGGCACTTGAAGCCTGCACTCCCAGCTCCTCCTGCTATCCCTGCTCATTACCATATCATTATTTTGGAACTAAAAGATTGCTTTTGCTCTATTCCTCCCCACCCTAAAGACAAAGAGCGATTCACCTTTCCAGTGCAACAATTAAATAATAGTATCCCTACACCCTGATATTAGTGGCCAGTCTTCCCCATGGGAATGAAAAATAGTCTTAATATATGCCAGTATTATGTTAATAAGGCTACACAACCTTTCCTTTGTCTATATCCCACAGTTTTCATTATATGGATGATATATGGGTAGGACATCCAGATGAGGATTACTTAGACAAAGCCTTTTGTGACCTTCAGGGCATGCTGTATAAAAAGACTGTACATAGCACCAGAAAAAGTATAAAAAGTAGAAACCTTTACAATATTTGGGAACAATAATTACTGACACAGCTATAAGATCTATAAAAACTCATTTGGAGTTAAAGAAAACTTTAAAGTTAAATGAGCTAGAAAAGCCCTAGGACATATTAATTGGTGTAGACCATATTTTTCCATTACTACTGCTCAAATGAGTCCTTTATTTCAATTATTGGAGGCAGATTCCACTTTAATTCAATAGGAATGGCTACTCTTCATGCTCAGGAAGTACTTGAATTGATAAAGTTTTGGATAAAATGGAACTACATGGATAAAATCCAAGAAAAGGAAATACAATTACTTATAGTCCCTACCAAAAAACAACCTTTGGGAATAATAAGCCAAAATTCAGAAGCAGTCATAGAGTATACCCATCATGTACTTCCTAATTTCATCTCTGTGGGGAGCAACTGGGAGCAACTTGGACTAGACTAAGTTACTGGAATTAAGACTTATTCTATGCATCTGCTCTCCCACAATATGGCGCTGGGAGAGGAGGAAACAGCTTCTACACAGCTGCCTCCAGTTCAACCAATAAACAGCAGGACCTGCTCCTGATTGGAGGAGAGCAGTGTACTTGGCATGTGGGTAGCAGAGTTGGGATTGGTGGAAGAAGACTATAAAGGAGGAGAGAGACAACATGCACCAGGAACATCTGAAGGAACACCTGTGCAGCCCCCGAGAGAGCCAGCCGGCGGTGTGCCACTCCCCTGCGGAAGTGGGGAAAGCGGCAGGGGGAACCGCCCTTCCACGGAGGTGGAAGGGATGGCAGCCAACCCGGGAAGAACCAGCAGCAAACCCGGGGAGGGCTGAGCAGACAAAAGAACAGTGCAGGGTCCTGTGTCATTCCTCCACGAAGAGGGGGAGCGACACATCACACCTTATTTAACTATGACTATGACTTAATAAGGAAGGCAGAAAACAGTGTCAAGCTATTGCTGGGTTAGAGTACCATACCCTCACACTACATTTAAATAAACAAGAAGTAGAATATCTACATGAAAATGATCCCATAGGGCAAGCTACTCTACAAAATTTTCTGGGAAAAATAAACTCCCACTACCCATCTAGGAAGATGCTCACTCACCTTACTTGCAAGACCAATGTTATGCCTCAAATGCTGAGTAGACACGCTGTTCCCCAGGCTGATACCCTATATACAAATGGTAGTTCTACAGAGACAGTCACAATGACTTGTTATAAATCAAATCAAAAACTTTCTGTCCACAAGACTTGGCACAATATTCAGGGTTCAGCACAAACTCTGGAATTAGTGGGTATTCACAATGACTTACAAATGACTTCCCAAGAGATCAATGTCCTTACTGACCCTTTACAATCCTTATAAACTTCCTATATTAAACCAAAGAATATGCCATTGCAACTATTTTTTTACCTCTCTACAAAATTTTTTTTTTTTATCACACAATAAGCCTTTTTACATCTTCCATATGAGAGTCCACTCTGGAATTCCTGGACAGCTAGCTGAATAAATGAGGCTACAGACAAACTTACTAGAATAAATATCCAATATTTAGAACAAGAAAAACTCAATCATCTGTTGCTACATCAAGATCCAACTATGCTAAATCAATAGTTTCTACACCTTACTACTCGGCTGTGGGGAGCAACTCAGACTAGACTAAGTTACTGGAATTAAGACTTATTCTATGCATCTGCTCTCCCACAATATGGCGCTGGGAGAGGAGGAAACAGCTTCTACACAGCTGCCTCCAGTTCAACCAATAAACAGCAGGACCTGCTCCTGATTGGAGGAGAGCAGTGTACTCAGCGTGTGGGTAGCAGAGTTGGGATTGGTGGAAGAGGACTATAAAGGAGGAGAGAGACAACATGCACCAGGAACATCTAAGAGGAACACCTGAGCAGCCCCTGAGAGAGCCGGCCAGTGGTGTGCCGCTCCCCCGCGGAAGTGGGGAAAGTGGCAGGGGGAACCACCCTTCCACGGAGGTGGAAGGGACGGTAGCCAACCCGGGAAGAACCAGCAGCAAACCCGGGGAGGGCCGAGCAGACGAAAGAACAATGCAGGGTCCTGTGTCGTTCCTCCACGAAGACGGGGAGCGACATAATGGGGCCGTGACTCGGATATGAAGCCTAGGCAGGGTTTAGTGTCATTCCTCCACGAAGAGGGGGAGCGACACTTGGCAATCAAAATGTATTGTCTTGTCTTGCAACCAATACTCTCCATTCTAGCTATTAGGTATATAAATGTCTACCAACCCTAGGAGATTTAAAAAAATGCTGTTTGGCAAATGGATGTTACACATTTTCTGGAACTTGGAAAATTAAAATATGTCCATACAACTATAGATACTTATTCTAATGCCTTAATGGCCTCCACTTTGACAGGAGAAACAGCCACACACATGCAATAAGTTGTTGTATTAATATTTCTTATTTTTAGGCATTAATTTTCAGATTAAAACAGACAATGGCCCAGTATATTCAGGTCAATGGTTTCAGGACTTCTGCAGGCAGTGAAAAATTCAACATGTCACGGGCATTCCCTATAACAGTATAATTCAAGCTATCATGGAGCACCATCATCAGAGATTAAAGGCACACATATAAAAAAATCACAAGGGGGGAGCCCACTCTCAACATGCATTATTATCTAAAGCCTTACTAACTATTTTTACCTTAAATGACAAACAAGAAGCTCCTATTATGACTCATTGGACCCCATTAGCCTCTTGAAGTCCGTTACCTCAGGTACAGTGGAAGGATCTCTAAACTAATCAATGGTGTGGTCCTAGCCCATTACTAACCTGTGGCAGAGGATATCCTTGTGTCTTTCCAAAAAATGAACCCAGATCACAATGGATCCCTCTCCTACACATCCAATCACACCATACAACAGGGGATGAAGAGGCTACACATCCCCAAGACACTGAGGGAGATCAAAAGTGGGCCAGGACATGGAGAGTGCTGAAAGCACTTGTGGAACAAGCCAATAACTTAGGAAGAAGACAAAAACAGGACATTTCCAAGCCTGAAAATTTATTAATCTTTTAGTGACACCTATGGTTAGCAATGTAAATGTTCAAGGAGTACATCGGGCTTCTGTTCCTTACCCACCTGGTATGCATGTGCTAGAATGGCATCAGGTAGCACCATATTGGTGTGTAAATGATACTAAGTTATATCCAGGATCTGCATAATGGGATCATGACCCTAAAACAGAACATAAATCTCCTAAGGGAAGTGACAGAGGGACTTGTTAATTATGTTCAATTGGATTGTGACAAAAATTGGAGAGATATATGTGTGTCACTATAGCATAATGGAATAGCTCAATCTATAATCTGTCCATGATTAATCAGTACATCCCTGGATGGTGGAGTGTTGAAAATATGCAAGGGATTGTAAATTTGACAAAATGTAATTATGAATTGGCTAAAATTCATGTGGATGCTATCAATGAATCAGTGTTCACAAATCTGATTATAACTTTACTAAAGGCTTACATCAGATAAATCTGGGGACTCTTACTTTGTAGGGTGCTACCATAAATGTTCTCTGTATATTTCTTAAAATAATTTGGTGACTACTCTCTAATATTCATAAATCCCTGATGTTCACTGTGTATTATTTACAAAATAAAAAGAGTGGAGGAAATGTTAGGGAACAAGACAGCCACAGTATTGACAGGTTTGAGGCTCTGTGTCTGCACATGGCCAACAGACCCTTGAGGAAGTGAAGAGGGCAGTCCTGCCCAAGTGCCTGAAAGGCTTGGATTGAACTGGCCCAGTGCATGGAGAGGAAGAACAGGAAGGACACAGATTTGCAGATGTACTGCACATTGAGGTGCTTCGGCATCAGGTTTGGCATTGTCAGCTTAAACATGAAGTGTGTGTCTGAAAGGATAGGGCCTTCAACCTCAATGGCAGGTGCTTACTGGTCCCTTATGGTGACGTGGAGGCTCCCTCCTCCACTGGCATCCATCTATTTGATCAGGCTTGGTGGCCAGGAGCTGTCTGTGGTATTAAGTGCTTTAGCTAAGGTATCAAATGCCCTGCAATCTCACTTGCAGACTGGTCCTCTAGCTGGATTTCTGAAGTGTAACCATTGTTCAAGGATTCACTTAGGTTGACAAGGAGGTCGCTACATTTGCCAGTGTGCCTAAGCTCCCTGGATTGTTTCTGCCTTGGAGTCACTGCCAAGAGAATTGTGCCATCCTAGGCTGCTAGACATTCACAAGCATCCCTGATCCTTCTGTCTTGTGGATATCAGAGGACTTCTCAGGTCCTTCTGGATATAGATTTTCTCAGGTGAAGCAGCACAATTGCTCAGTTTCTCCCACTGCTATCAAAGGACATCTGTTTACTCTGTACAGATTCTATTTTAATGCTCATAGCCAAGCATTTTTTTTCAGCTGGCAAAACTGACAGTGATTACAGTGATGTTTGCTGATGACGAAGTCTTGGTTGCTCTAAAATTTTTTTTGCATGGTCCTTTTAAAGAAACCTTTGCAACCTTCACAACTGACAGCCACATAGTGATGGCCAGAGGCTTTGTCACCACAGATCGTACAGTACTCCACCACCTGGAGCTGCTGTAGGTCCATCCTGCCCAGAAATTGCTCCACAGAAGCAGAACCCATGACAACCTGGATCCTGCCAGGAACCAGGTTGTCTCAGGTGGTGAATATTTCCTGCTTGGTGCTGGAGGTCTCTGGAAAAGCCAGTATCACCACCCCAGTTCCTGCTCCATCTGGACCAGTGAGAATGAACTGATGTTTAGAGGATAGAGAGGCACCCACTGCTGTAACTCTCTGTGTCATCTTTCCTGTCAGCTGGTCCATCACAGTCTGAACGTGCCGAGGAGAGGCTACCAGCAGAGTTGGTGTAATGATCTGAAAGCACAGGGAGAGGCTGGCCATCCCTCAGAGATTCTGGCAGAAAGGTCTTTGTAGGTGGTAATTCAACCACTTGTGGGTCCCCACTTTGTAATGAACCAGCCCCTCCATATTTGTAGCCAAGGTGAAGCAAGATTATTAGAGAACCTCAGGATTTGGCACCAAAGTGGCCTGGAAGCAGGTCTCATGTTGGTGGTGGGCAACCCCCAAAGAGGAGGGCAGGGCAGAGTGAGACTGGGCCTCCTGAGTAGGTAGATGGCAAGAGCCTGGGGGCTAAGGGATCCCTGGACCACAGGAGAGAGGAGACACTGAATTGTATGGGGGAGGATCAGAGCTGGGGGTGCCACAGGAGTTGTGGGGAAGGAGGAAACTGTTATTGTTTTTGTCAGTGAAAGGTCAGAGTTCTTGACCCCATTGCTGTAGCCACTGCAGCCTGGGCACTGGGAGGAGGAGCACGAATGTTCTTCCTTTTCTTTGTGACAACCATGACACGCAGTTTTTCTAAAATACATATTTTCCATGATTTCTAATCATATCATCTCAGATTCATTATGCAGATATAGTATGACTTTTTTCCCAATATTAAAACATTCTTTGTGTAGCATGGTAACCTGAATTCATGAGTTAATGGTATTTATTTTTATTAGACAATGAAGTCCTATCCCATTTAATGAGCAATGCTTACTTCAACTTTCCCACATAACAGGAATGTCCTGGGAAGAAACCAAGTCAACATTCCTATTAACATTTCACTGATTTTTTTTAGATATACTTATTTAGCTGAAGGTCAGAGTTACAGGGAGAGATACAGAAAGACCCTGAAAGTGTGGGTTCACTCCTTGCAATGTCCAAGGTGGGTCAGGCCAAAACCAGGAGCTTCATCCATGTCTCCCACATGGGTGGTGGTGACCCACACACTCAGGCCATTTTCTGCTGCTTTTCCAGGCCATTACCATGGAGATGGATTAGAAACGAAGCCACCAGAACATAAACTGGCACCTATATGGGGGGCAGGAATTGCTGGTTGTAGCTTTACCCACTATGGCAAAATGAAGGCCCCTATTTCACTGAATTGCAGGAGACAATGGCCAGCTGTACCCAATGCCACCTCAGCTTACTTTTTAGTCTGGGTTCTCTTAGATTATCCTGGAATATTTCATTTTATCTGCAAAATATCCTTCAAAAGGAAGAAAGTTTTAAAGCTAAATCTTTATAGGTTCCAGGTAAACATGCTTGAGTGGAAGGCAGTGTGTTTGTGCACTATGTGTATCACATATTGTGTTGCTGCAGGGGTGTTTGCTATATAAAGTCCAGGACACCCTAATATTGTGTGGAACATAATTATACTAATATGTATGTTGTTTAACTGAAATTCAAATTCAACTAAATGTTCCATCTTTCTAACTCTGACTGCCTTACTCAAAAGACACATAAAAGCCTCTCAAATTAACTAATAAAATGACAAACTGCTATCTATGTTGTATCATTGTGGTTATTTCCTTCTTGCTACCAAGTGTGTGAGGTTGCTTGGCTATCATATAAATTTCTACTCTCAACAACCATTTAACCAACTTCCCAGGTAATTACACTGATTCTTTTCTAGTCCTATCTTTAGGCTTCACAAAATGCCTCTCATAATTCTAATTTGACTTCTACATTATTTTTAATAGAAAACTTTTATTTAATAAATATAAATTTCAAAAGCACAACTTTTGGATTATAGCAGTTCTTTCCCCCATAATCACCCTCCCACCCACAAACCATCCCATTTCCACTTCCTCTCTCATCTAATTCTTCATTAAGATTCATTTTTAATTATCTTTATATACAGAAGATCAACTCTATACCAAGTGAAGATTTCAGCAGTTTGCACCCACGCAGACACACAAAGTATAAATTACTGTTTGAAGACTAGTTTTACCATTAATTCTCATAGTAAAACACATTAAGGACAGAGTTCCTACATGGGGAGCAAGTGCAGAGTGCCTCCTGTTGTTGATTTAAGAGTGTCAATTGTTGGGCCGGTGCCGCGGCTCACTAGGCTAATCCTCTGCCTTGCGGCATCAGCACACGGGTTTCTCGTTCCATTCAGGGCACCAGATTCTGTCCCGGTTGCCCGTCTTCCAAGGCCAGCTCTCTGCTGTGGCCAGGGAGTGCAGTGGAGGATGGCCCAAGTGCTTGGGCTCTGCACCCCATGGGAGACCAGGATAAGCACCTGGTCTTATGCCACGGCGGCCATTGGAGGGTGAACCAACGGCAAAAGGAAGACCTTTCTCTCTGTCTCTCTCTCTCACTGTCCACTCTGCCTGTTAAAAAAAAAAGAGTTTCAATTGTTAAATTAACTCCTATATTACTGTAGTAACATTCTACTGCACAGAAAAACTTCCTTTGTCAGCTGAGGCTATTAGTAATTCTCAAGCTATGATTCCTAATCAAAGCAGAGGAAGGCAGGATCACTGCTTCCATAACAATGACCACAACTCGACCTTTTCTCAAATAGCCACAGCTCAAGCACCATGACTCTAAGAATAGGATGCCTTGTGTGAGGGAAGATTAGACTGTTTGTGCTCTTTGACCTAGTAATTTCATTTCAGGAATTTATGCTAAGGAAACAACAACAACAACAAAAAACAAAACACAAAAACATACGCAGATGATGTTCCTTACAGGTTTACTTGTAATAGCAATAAATCAACAAATAAATAGAAACAAAAATGGAGGCCAACATTCAAATCTCCATCAGCATAGGATTAGGTATGTCCCAGATGGTGCACCAAACAAGATTAGTTTCCTAATGGGACCTTACCCTACTGTCCAGTCTCAACAAACTATGTGATCTCAAAAAAACACCAAAGACAAAAAAGCTCTCCATGCTTCAAATCCACCAATAGATTCTAATTTTATTTTATTAATTATTTATTCATTTGAAAAAGCAAAAATTGCATTTTAATTAAAAATAAAAATATATTCATTATATATTAATAAATTATGAACAATGGGTATTTCAAAAGTTTGAGGGAAATAGAATTCAAAGCTAAATTTATTTTAGTGGAAGAAATTTTGAAATCTATGTATATATGTGCTCTTTAAAAAGTAATAGGACATGTTTATTATAAAAATCTATACATAGATTCAAGTCTTCTTCAACAAAAATAATCTCTTAATTCCATTTTGCATGAACTATTTGAAATATCATTGTCTGCATTGTTCTGAAAGATGTACACATTGTAGAATGACCAAACAGTGAATTAACACATATATCATCTTGCACATTTTTAAGAGGTAGTAGTCCTTAAATCTATTTTTTTCAACAACTTTAGAGAATACAATATATTTTTATTAACCATAGTCACCATGTTTCACATTTTATTCATGTCCCAGCTCAATCATCTTCTATCTTTTGATTATACATGCACATTTTTCTTCTGCTAATTAAGATCTTCAACTTAATTGTCTATTGAACTTAAGTGTTCTTTTCCTAGTTTTCTTAAAGTTACCCTATTATTATGCTTTAATGTTAAATATTAGCAATTAGTTATGTCTTTCAAACTACTATAGCTAAACTAACATTTAACCCTGTACTAGGACCTGTCACATTACAACATTTTATTTTTTTTTCTCCAGAGCTCTTTAAAAACATGAACTATTTTTACACAAAGTTTTATTTTGTACTACATTTTTGAAATATGAGGTCAGAGTTTTTGACATTCAGCCCACTCCAGAATGTAGAATGAATTATAGAAAATTCAGATATATGACCTTCATTTTCAATACAAGTTAGCAATTAACAGGCAGCCCCACAAAGCAAAAAACAAACTAAAACAAACAAAATAATCCAGAAAACTGAAAATCAGAGCAATTATATTTGTTATGAAAGAGTGCTTTATAGGCTGATAATGCAGAATTAGTCAGTAGTAAATACGGAAGTGTCTACCTTTGAAGGTCCGGGAAAGTTTACTTGCTTCTCTAAAAGAAAACAGGAGAGACATGGCTCAATGAGGATGTGATACATTTTGAGGGGCTACAGTCCTTTTGTAGACATGGAAAGGGTAGTTGATGGGCTGTGACTACCTGAGCATATAAGTGTAAAGAATGGGTCTCTGATGGTTGAGACACTAATTCACCAATCAGAATAGATGGACTTCAGGAACAAAAATGGAGACATGCATAGCCTGTGATGGTTGCAGGCACATGTGGGTGGAGACACTGGGAGTCAGACAGGGCATGCACATATAGGGTTTGTAGACATGAAATGTAATAAAGTGGATGCAAATAAACCATTGCTTAGAGATAATTTATAGTCTTAGATGATTATGTTAGAATAAAACACTGAAAAGCAATCATTATAGCTTCCTTGTCAAGAATTTAAAAGAAAATTAGAAGAATATTGAATAAAGGAAAGAAAAAGTAAAAGTAGACATCTATCAAATACCATTAAAAATACCACACATAAAAAAGGATCCAATGATTTTTAAAGAAAAATGCTAATAAAGTTAATAAACCATTAATAAAGGCAATTAGGGAAACACAGGGAAAAGTAACACAAATAACCAATTTCAGTAATTAATATAGAATCATCCTTTTGTAGAGGTTATAGCCCTGGCCTGAAGCACTGGCATCCCATATGGGTGCCAGTTGGAGGCCTGGCTGCTCCTCTTCTCATCGATCTCTCTGCTATGGCCTGGGAAAGCAGTAGAAAATGGGAAATGACCCAAGTTCTTTGACCACTGCACCTGCATGGGAGACCCAGAAGAAGCTCCTGGCTCCTGGCTTTGGATCTGCACAGCTCTGGCCATTGTAGCCATCTGGAGAGTGAACCAGCAGATGGAAGGCTTCTCTCTCTCTCTCTCTCCCTCCCTCTCACTCTCTCTCTCTACTTCTCTCTTTAACTTTATCTTTCAAATAAATAAATCTCTAAAAAAATACACCATGTTTTGAAAATTGAATTTCCAAAACACAAGTGTAACATAAAACAATATAGGGTGATCACTGATGCCATAAACAAGAGTGTCAATTTGTTAAGTCAACAACAGGAGTCACTGTGCACTTACTCCTCATGTAGGATCTCTGTCCTTAATGTGCTGTACATTGAGATTTAATGCTATAACTAGTACTCAAACAGTATTTTTCACTTTATGTTTCTGTGTGGGAGCAAACTGTTGAAAGCGTTACTTAATACATGCTAAATTGATCTTTTGTATATAAAAATAATTGAAAATGAATCTTGATGTGAATGGAAGGGGAGAGGGAGCAAGAGGGGGAGGGTTGCGGGTAGGAGGGAAGTTATCGGGGGGGGGGGGTCATTGTAATCCATAAGCTGTACTTTGGAAATTTATATTCATTAAATAAAAGTTTAAAAAAGCCATAAAACAGGAAAGCTTCTAAGTAAGTTGAATCACATTTTGAAAATCCCAAACAACCAACCAAGAAAAAAGTCACACAGTAAAAATTTCAGGTCCAGATTTACAGAATGCTCCAGAGTTTTAAGGTAGAAAAAAACAGATCTACATTTCCCAGACCTACCCAAAGTAAAAATAAGCAGAGAAAATTTTTAAATTTCCTTTGGAAAATCAATGTTTCTTTGATGATGAAGCAAGTGGACCAGGCTATGAAATAAAAAATAAGTTTTTTAAAAGCATCCATTCATAAACTGAGCTATAGGTATCCAAAGCAAAGTAATAATGTAACAAATTAAACCCCATAAGAAAACATCAATAGCAAGCAAGATATAATAAAAATGAAACAGTTGTTAAAGTTCTCAGACAATTCATCCAGGTAGGTAAAATTACAGGTAGAAAAACCACATCATGTAGGTTACATGTTGTAAAGCATTTAATAAGGTTCAGCATCTAGTAAAAAAATTAAAAACTGCTAGCAGAACATTGAAATAATAAAAGCTAGTGAGTTCATTACTGTGATCAAGATTGAAAGGAACTTACAAAAACAGTGCAACTAGTACAGGATCACTGGATTTTCCCCCTCCTGGGAGTAAACCTAGACCATGATACCTGTACTATCTCTCTTCAGCTTTCTATTGCAGGAGTAGTCAGGGAAATAAAACAGTAAAAAGAAGCTATAAGGTGCAAAAATCAACTTCTAAGTAACAAAATGTGACTATATTGGATGCTGCTTTAATACAGAGATGAACTATGAAGTCTAAAAACATACAAGGATAAATGAAATTACTGGAAAAATCAATATATAAATAATACATAAAATCCACTGGATTACTAAGTACAGCAAGGAATAGAAAATAATATTAAAGGACAATAGGCAGACTAGAAAAAAGTCTGCAAGAGGAATGGAAAAAAGGATGAAAGTATTCAATATATTTAAGTATTCTTAAAATTAAATTAAAAAATGAATGAAAAGAAAAATTAAAAGAAAAACAAAGGCTCAGAAGGCAATAAACAGTCTCTAAATTGTAACTGACCTGAATGAAGTAGGCTGCTGCAACCCCCAGGCAGGATCCTCTCAGGAACAGGGACCAGGGAGGCAGGAGGGGCCAGCAGGTGGCAGGACCCGGAGGTGAAAACCCCTCCTGCTGCTTGGCAGGTGATGTGAGGACTCTGTCGGAACTAAGCCGGGACCGGCCCCTACTTTTCTCCCCTGTGATCCCTGAAGATACGCGTCTGCGCTGTGGAGGGTGCTGATTGGCTCCGTTCTGTATTACGTGTGCGTGCCCTCGGCTACACAAACTGTCCAATCAGGGGCGCTTGCGTAAACAATGCACAATCACGCGGGATCTTGACGCCACAGTAGTCTTCCGGTTTTGCGGTGGAGCGAGGTCCAGGAGGAGTTTTCACGGATGGGAACCTGAGAAGGTGAGGAGCGTCCGTTCGCTGTTTTCTGATCTTCCTTCACGCAGGACGCCTGGCAGAGGTGAGTGTGCGGGACAAGGAGTGCGCGGAGGGGTAGGGGGGAGTTGGCAGAAGTTGATGTTCTGCCTGGCAGGACTCGCAGGGCTCCGGAGGTTGTCCCCAGGCCTCATGTCCCTGCTGGCACCTCACTTCCTTCGCCCCCTGCTGCTCCACGGTGTAGGCCTGGACTGGCACCTGGGACTCCGGGCTTCCTGTCGCTTCCTCACAGAGACTTGTCAGCCCGGAGCCATCTCTGGGCAGCTGTGTGGCAGCAGTCGCCCATCTTCCCCGATTGTGCAGTGGGGGTGAGCGGTCCTTTGGGAGAACCCGTGCTGGGGGTGGGAGGGTGCATGCAGGCGAGCAGCTGTCCTCTATGGGGTCCTCGGTTCCCCTTCTCATCCCAGGGCTGACCCTACTCTGACTATGTCAGAGGCAGGGTCTCATTTCGCAAACTCTGACCTCTCAGCATAGCTCTTTCTGGGAGTCTGATATCAGTGCTATAGACTAGGCAAGTTAAAATCAAAGCTGTGTGGTTCAAGGCTTTTGGTCCAGGTTTTAGTGGGGCAGGGGGACACTGTGTTTGATACTTGAATGTCATTTTATCACGCACACATTCCCTTAACAGGCTGTCATCTGTGTTTGAACTTTCAAAATAGAAACTTCGGTTACATTTATGAGTGTTTTAAAAAAGATTTCTGTTCCATGATTACCTTCCCAGTCCCAAAGATAAAGTAAAAGATTCCTAAGTTATTTTTAATTTGTATTTTAACAAGGTAATTTTTCAAGATTATTTGAGTACAATTGACAAAATTGGTTTTTACTGAAGGCGTGCAACCTGATATTTTGATACATTACTGGAATTTCAAAAGTATATGGAAAATTAAGATTATTTTTAAACCTATTTTCACAAAACATTTGGAGTCCCCATGTGCATATATATCATGAAATTATTAGGACAATCCAACTTTCATATCCATCAACTTACATCGTTCTTAAAAGAGTACTTAAGTTTTTAATAAGTTATATCTAATGCTGTATTCATCTCGTTATTGTGTTGTATATTATATCTCAAGGAGTTAATTTATCCCATAATTGTAAATGTGTATTGTTCCAGTAACATCTTTCCATTTCCTCCACTCTCAGGCTCATGGTAACCACCATTCTGTTCTGTCTTTCATTTGACTTTATTATATTCCACATATACATGAGATATGTGGTATTTATCATTCTCTGTGATATTCCAAATAGTGTAATGTCCACATCGGTACTTTTGGATCCAAATTGTGAAAAATGTCAGAATTTGCTTTTCTCCACATCTGATTCAGCATTTGACACTTTTGATTTTATTTTACTTTTTGATAATATCTTTTTAGCCTATGTGAGGTAGTAGGCATTATGGTCTTTATTAGCATTGCTGAGCCATTTTTCATATGATTGCTTGCATACGTTGATTGGAAAATCTGATCAAATACTTTGTCCATTTTTATTACAGTATTTGCTTTTGCAATATGTATGTTCTTTATATTATTACATTACTCTTACTATCATCTGCCAAGATTTTCTCCCATCTATTTCTTTTTTAATTTTTTCTGTTAGTATGCAGAATCATTCTTCAGTTTTTAAAAATATTTATTTATTTGAAAGGAGAGTTACAGAGACAGAAGCAGAGAGACAGCAAGAGACATATTCCATTTTCTGGTTCACTCCCCAGATGGCTGCAATGGCCAGAGCTGGGCTGATCTGTACCCACAAGTCAGGAGTTTCTTTTGGGTCTCCCATTTTTCTCTGCTATGCCACAGCTCTGGTGACATCTTCAGCTTTGTGTTAAACCTATAAATCTTTTATTTAAGATATAAAAACTTCATGCATTTTGTAAATACAAATTTAGGAACATAGCGATCCTTTCCATCCTGGCCTCCCTCTCACCTGCACCCCCCACCCTTCTTCCTCTTCCCCCTCCTATTCCCAACCTTATTTTTTGCTAAGATTTATCTAAGATATATTTTCTATTAACTTTAAATGCAAAAGATTAACCCTACACTAAATAAAGAGTTAAACAAATAGCGTGAAAAAAAAAAAAACCAAAACACTGTTCCTCAATAGTGGAGACAAGGGCTGTTCGACGTCATTACATCTCAAAGTGTCGCTTGCATTTCTACAGATTACCTTTGAGGCATACCACAGATCAGGGAGTTCATTTAGTATTTGTCTTTCTGAGACTGACTTCCTTCACTAAATATAATATTTTCCAAATGAAAATGAAAGTATTCCATTTTCATTTTGTTTTTTTGCAATCCTACTTCCTTATTTTTGCTTTTGTCACCTATGCGTTTTGTGTCATATCCAAATTATTGCTGAGGCTAAAGCCAATGGATTTTCTCCCAGTATTTAAGGAGCTTTAAGTTCTGAGATCTTCTGTGTAAGCCTTCAATCCATTTGGATTGATTTTCAGGCATGGTGTAATATAATGATTCACTTTCAGATTCTGGCATGTGGATGGCCAATTTGCCCCTGCCTCCAATGCTGGCCCCCAAAATGTCCAATGAGTACACTCAGTGAACCCATTGTCACTTGATCAAGCACCCCTGATGCTGTGCCTGGAGCTGGACAGTGATAAGGTAGAAACTGGCAGAGTCCAGTTTTAGCATCACTTGCTATCTCATCTCCCAGGCCCATCCTGCTGTGCTCTGCTGCTCTGCCCTGTCTGTATTGGGATACCACAGAAGGGGAGAATTCAGGGAGAGGGACATGAGAAGAGTTTGGGATGATGGGGAGAAACAGACCGTGCAGTGATGGGGTTGGGCTCATGGGGCTGTGTTCTCTCTCTGCAAGCCAGAGATGTGGAGGTAATTCAGAACTTTCCAGGAGGGATGGACATTGTGTTATAACCTTGTTTAGAATGCACATGTCCCATATTGGGGTGTCTGGGCTAAAGTTACATCTTCCACTTCCAGCTTCCTGCTAATGTGTGTTCCTGGATGGGGGGGAGTGATAGTTGAGGTAGTGAATCCTTGCCACCCACCTGAGAGACCCTGGTTGAGTTCCTGGCTTCAGCTTGGTCTGGCATGGCCATAGCTTTATTGGGCATTTGTGAAGTGAACAAATAGATGAGGGTGTTCTCTCTTCCTCTCTGTCTCTGTGCAATCTCTTTTTCTTCCACACTAATTAATTAATGAATTTGTAAAAACTGCATGGAATAATTGGTACCAAATCAGAGTTAAATTATAGGAGTAAATTCCTAGTGTTACATAGCATATTGGAGTAACTATAGTCCATAATCTTATATTTTATGAACAAATAGAATTGTGAATTGTGATTTTGAGAAGGGAATGTGTTGTTTACCCTGATTTGATCAATATGCATGGATTAAAAGCTCATACTGTATTCCATAGATATGTACAATTATTTTCAATAAAAAATTAAAAAACAACATTTTACTTAGTGTATAATGTTACAAGTTGTTGAAATATTTAAATTAGTATCACAATTAATGTGATCTTTGGAAGTAGTTTATTAATACAAATGTAATCTAGAACACATGGACTGATATTTTGTCATGTTAAGTGGAGCAATCAGGAGGCAGTATTTTATCTTAAATTAATGATTAATATTTTAAACTGTTTCATGTAAGAAAAAAATTAATTATTTCTTAAAGTGTATATGGAATTAATTAGAATTAGGGCAATATCAACAAGAAATGTGGAATTAAATGTTGGGTTAATTTTGATGCAGAAATTTCTTGAAACATATGTATAGTTCTTTCATACAAAATATTGTCCATGAATTTGAAGTCCTCTCATATTCATGCTTTCAAATATTTTTGAAATAAAATGAACATATTTTAATTTCATGTTCCACAAAATACTTGAAGCCCCCTCATATTTACTGGTTTTTAGTTTCTTCTGTGAAGCCCAAACTCATGAGCCTGTCTGTGCGGTCCTAACTGTCCCATGTTTTCAGTGTGTGTTCCATGCTTTGTACTACTTTGGGAGTCATATAATCATAAGCACAGTATAAGATAAGCCCATTTTCATTAATTCCACAAATGTTTCATATTATTTACAGTACCTCTTCATGACTATTAGTCCCAGACAGGTCTTAATCCAAATTTTGTCTCCAGACATTGACCTTTTCTGGACTGACCCATAATTGGAATCATATAGTGTTACAGTATGTGTGGTTTTGCTTTTTATTTCTTTTCTCTCTTTTTTCCCTTTTTTGAGTTTCATTACTTTTGTAGTCTGTCATTTCATAATTATTTTTGATTTCTAAATAGTATAGCATTATAAAAGATATACTACATATTGTTGTTTTTCCACATCAGTATTTGGGTTGCTTTCACATTTGGGTTTCATGAATATTGCTGAAGTGAGTATTTGGGTGCATGCGGGCTTTGTATCTTTTAGTGATGTATCTTGGAAGGAAACTGCTGAGGCAATCAATAATCCCATGTAAAACATGCTGAGAAACTGCCAAATTATTTTTCCTAGTGGTCTCACAGTTTTATTGGAAGTTTGTTTACCTATAGCTGAATCAGTCATTTTATTGAATGTGAAGTTGGATTGTCCAGAGGCTTTGATTTGCATTTTCACAATGATTAACTTTAAGCATACCTCTTTTGTAATATTAAAATGTGTTACTGAAATCACTGCTTCATTTTATTATGCTTTTTAATTATACTTTGTAATTTTAGTATAAAATCCATGGTCTTATTTTAATTCATTAGTGCTATTTTCATTCTGTGATGCTACATTGAATGTTCTCATTGATTATATTTTCAGAATGTTCATTGCTACTAAACAGAAATATGATTGATACTTGAATCTTTTATATTTTGCAACATTACTGAATTTTACTTTGAGTGGGTCTATAGTGAATTCCTTAGGATATATTTTACATACAAGATTATGTGTTAGGCATTACAAGCCAAGTTTGCTCTTTTGTTTCTAATTTGGAGAGTTGAATTTTTTATTATGAGGTCTTTAGCAGAATCCTCTAATACACTGTTGAGTAGAACTTCTAAGAGTATTTGTGGTTTGTTTTCATCTTATAGGAGTTTACTGTAGATTTCCCATAGGTGCCCTTCTTGAAGTTCTCTTCAATTCCTAGTTTGTTTAGGGTTTTAATCATAAACTGCATTAGTCAAAATTTTTCCTCTATCATAATGAGGTTATCAAATTTTGATTTCCTTTTATTAGCATAAATTATTACATTAATTTTTTATCTGTAACATTTTCTTTGTTTATATTTGAGAACTACATAGAGATAGAGCTCCTACCTTCTGGTTCACTCCCCAAATGTCTGCAGTAACCAGGTCTGGCATAGAACTGAGACCAGAGCCAGAAGCCAGAAACACAATCATGGCCTCCTATTTGGCTGGCAGGGAGCTAGTTGTACCATCACCACTGCCTCCTAGAGTCCAAATTGACAAGAAACTGGAGTCAGGAGTCAGAGCTAAACATTGAACTGTAATATGGAGTGAAGGTATCTTAGCCAGCATCTTAAATGATGGGCCAAATGCCCACACTTAACCTCTGTAGTCTGCTCCTTTGGTCTATCTGTTTTTGCAGTAATAATGCATTGTTTTGATGACTTTTGCTTTTGAATTAAGGGAATGTGAAACCTCTGATATTTATCATATTTTCAGTAATACTTTGTGTATTTGAATTGTTGACATTCCATGTGAATTTTCTGTATAGTTTTTTTTTTTAATTTCTGCTAAATGTAAGTATTGGAATGTTATAAAAATATGTTGAATTTATAGATCACTTCGGATCATATTGATTTCATTTTTAATGAAAGTTTTTCTCTTTTTAAAAAGTTGTTTGAAAGACATAGTTACATACAGTGAGAGAGATCTTCCATCCACTAGTTCACTCCCCAAATAGCTGTAACAGCTGGGGTTGAAACAGGCCAAAGCCAGTAGCTTCTTCTGGGTCTCCCAAGTGGGTGGCATGAACCCAAGGACTTGGGCCATGCTACATTGATTTTCCCAGGTGCTTTAGCAGGGAGCTAGATCAAAAGTGGAGCAGCCGGTTTTGAACCAGTTCCCATAAGAATGTCAGCAACACAGGCAGCAGCTTTACCCACTATACCGCAAAGCCAGCCCCAATACTGATTTCTTACATATATTTTATAATCCACAAACACAGGATATATTTCCATTTACTTGGGCCATCTTTAATTCCTTTCAGTAATCCTTTATAGTTTTCAGTGTTTAGATATTTTATTTCAGTGGTTAAATTTATTCCTAATTATTTTATTCCTTTTGATGCTATTGAAAATTCAGTTCTTGTTATTTCCTTTATTATTGTTAATTTTTAGTTTATAAAAAGACAGCTACTTTTACTATGCTTATTTTGTATTATGAAACTTTGTTGTATTTGATTATATTAACAATTTTACTGGAGAATCTTTAATATCCTCTACATGAATGGTCATGCAAATGAGGCTGCAGAAAGGTTCTGTTGTTTGTCCTGCAAGAGTTAGAAATCTGTCTGCTGGGCCGGCGCCGCAGCTCACTAGGCTAATCCTCTGCCTTGCGGTGCTGGCACACCGGGTTCTAGTCCCGGTCGGGGTTCCGGATTCTGTCCCGGTTGCCCCTCTTCCAGGCCAGCTCTCTGCTGTGGCCAGGGAGTGCAGTTGAGGATGGCCCAAGTACTTGGGCCCTGCACCCCATGGGAGACCAGGATAAGTACCTGGCTCCTGCCTTTGGATCAGCACGGTGCACCGGCCGCAGCGCGCCGGCCGCGGCGGCCATTGGATGGTGAACCAACATCAAAAAGGAAGACCTTTCTCTCTGTCTCTCTCTCTCACTGTCCACTCTGCCTGTCAAAAAAAAAAAAAAAAAAAAAGAACGCGGGGTATCAGCGCCACTGGCGGAGGATTAGCCAACTGAGCCATGGCGCTGCCTCCCCTCCCCCGCAAAAAAAGAAATCTGTTTGTTGGACATTGGGCTAACACTGCTAACAAAATCCACAGAATCACCCAGGGCATCACACCACCTCTGCTTCATGCATTCCCAGTTAGACACTACAGCTTCTTAAGGGATATCTTACACCCTATAATGTGTATTGTGTACTTCTAGCAGCAGTCTATAAGCATGACTGATCCTAAGGGATTATTTGAGACTCAGGTCCTCTAAACTGCATAAACAAGAGTTTTGGGAGCTGTGAAATAGTGATTCTGAGAGCACCAGGTGACTGCTGCCTGCACTTCAGGTTCTTACTGTTCCAGCCTAGCACATAAGTGATGGCCACATCTACTATCAGTTAGGAAGAGGAAGATTGCTGCCCGTACTAAGGAACTCCATACCAAGGTATGACCTTTGATAGAGATGGAAATACAAAGCCTGTTCAAAGACCCAAGACAAAGACTCAGTGAGAAAGACACACCTGGTGCACATATGTTCCTGACAGGAAGTGATCTGTAACTCAACAGACAGGGACTGGAGAGCTGATAGCCATCCTGAAAAGATGCCAAGATCATCTCGAAAGCACAGTTGATGGTGTCCTAGGTGCAGAATGCTTGTTTGGAGACTGACAAATTGCATATTGCAGCATAAATTTTCTTGCATCAAATGATGGTACACAATTGAGAAAAGAGCTGCTGAGGCATTTAGGTGTTTTTCATAGAGTTTATCTGACTGCCATCCCCATGGGACAGGAAGAAGACCAGAGTAGTCCCATTCTGCCACATTTGGGCTCAGCAGTTTATTAAAACTTTAATCAGTGTTATTCATGTTAAAGGCACTAAGACAGATATTCTATCCACTGATTCTCTCATCAAATGTTCACAATAGTTGGGACTGAGCCAGCCTGAAGTGAAGATCCCAGAACTCAGTCTGGGTGGCAGAGACCCAAGTTGTTGAGCTATCACTTGCTGCCTTCTAGAGTGTGTTTTAGCAAGAAGCTTGATTGGTAGTAGTGTGGGGTCGCAAACCTATGTGCTCAGAGGCAGGATGTGGGCCTCTAAAGATCTATCTTAAGTGTAGTTCCCAAATGCTGATTCATCTACTATTCTATGAGAACTCCCAGTGGAGGCCAAACCCACTCTCCTGGCTCTGATGATCACAGCCCCTAAAGTTCCCAGGCACAACCATCCAAGGAGTCTTCACAGCATCAGACTCCTGCTGTGCTACCTATCCAGTGTACCACCAGGTGCTGTTCTCCCTGACTTCTCTCCATCCATTATCCACAGGCTAGCACCCAATCTGGCCATCCACAACAAAGTCAGAATGCTCTCTACTGATGTGGTGGTGAGAGGGACTTCTAAGATGACTCATTTCAAGTAAATCTCATGGCTTCCTCTAGTCCTTCCTTGACATCCAGGTGGCCCATCTACCCAGATAGCCACCAGTAGCTAGCCCCTGGCACACTAGGCCTGGAACCCCACAGGCACCCCTCTGGATGACAGTCACCTGTTTACTGGCTCATGGCATAGATAATCATAGCCTTATTGGGAACTGAATCATAGGCCATTTGGTCTTCAACTCAGCCTAGCCCTGCTGGGTCATTAAGAAAAAGGCTAGCCCTTAGGATACTCTTATGGTCATCATTCTTAAGGCCATGGTTTACATTTCTGGTGTTGTTCTTTCCCACCTCTCATTTACCATTTCTGATCCTTGGCATGGATGGAATTTATGATAGTCTAACATCATTCTCCAGTATCTGGCTTTGTTATGTTTCAACTGATGGATATGTTGGGTTCACTATATCTGCCTCCTGCTTTATTTAGTTTTTAAGGGTAGCATGTAAGCAGATAATACTTTTTAAGAACATAAATCCAGTACCATCATCCCAACTTTCAAAATTGATAGCTGAATATTATCTAATACCCATTGCTTCTGATTGTCACATAGATTTTGACTTATTTATGGCTGGAAGAATGGCTAGAGGATTTCACTTGGACTTACTCTTACACTATAGGCCATGAAACCAATTCTTCCCATTACTCCGTATTTCCCTTCCAATTCTACAGCTTGAGACCAGTGAAATTAGCTATGCTGGGCTTGGGGAACCAGTAGACTCTTTGAAAACTAACCTTGGACTAGAACACTGTTTTCTACCAGCGCCCCATGCACAGCTACTCCAAAATAGGACTGTGATTCTGCTTTATACTTAGGATATACAGGTCAAAAATATTAAGGCATTTATCTCCCCTCACTGTGCAACTACCCACATAAATGTGACAGATTGTTTTAGTTAGAGACTGCAAGAATGTTAACATATATGCTTGATGTGATGTTACACATATCTGGGAACTTGTCATCTTGAGATTTGTATTTGAAAACTGGCTTATGTACAGGAACAACAGAAATTTGACTGATGGAACATGTGCTCTCACTCGTCTTATGAACTGATCTTAAAGTGTTTAGATTGCATCAGTTGAGCACTGCCCTTTTTATCTGAGAAGTCATGTTGTTTCTATGGATGCATGCTATAATAAGCATTTCCATAGCTCTCTTGATCAAGTACCCTTGGCTGCTATTTCATTCTTATTCAAAGTGAACACAGCTTGCTTCAATAGTTAAGTACTTCCACCAAGTCCCTATTATTATTGTTTTGGAATCTTAGCATTCAAATTGCTGAGTTCCCAGTGTTTATGACATTTCCCACCATCAGGAGTGACCTAGAGAGAAGATTCACCTCTGTGGTACTCAGCAATGACAGTGCCCTTCTCACCAACACACATTTTATAAGTTTCATAAATGGATTGTCTTTGGGCCTCTTGTAGAAAAATAGTCATTTTATAAGCTTTTCAATTTTAAATATACTTCTGTATTAATTTAATAACTGAAGCATAATTACTGTGAGATTTCGATTGTTTCTCTGTCACAGCAATTCAGGTATTTATACCTCACTTAACATGGATTATTTTTATTCAATTTCAGATGTCATGCTAGCATTACCATCACCATTTGGAATTCTTGATAGTCAGTAAAATCCTTTGTTTTCAATGAGTGCTCTCACTTTGAGAAATGCCCCTTTTCTAATTTTGTCCTGTACCCTCAGGACCCAACCCCATACATATTCTCCTACTCCTGATAGAACATATTGGCTATGCCCTGCAACTATTTCTTTTGAGATAGATCTATTTTTCTCTCTTAAAAAACTATACTTCTGTATCTGGGTTCATGAGGATGAAAAAGTTATTTGGTCCTTCAAAGTACTTGTAGGATTAGTAGATGTAGTAAAACCCCCAAGTGAAATCTATTTGTAGGTAGCAGACTCCTTTCTTTCACTAAGGCATATGTGATATGATTATATTACCTTCACATAAGTTCATGAAACCAGGATGACCACAATCAGTAATTTTAGAAAATCCACTGTCTGGGGACTAGTTTAGCAAGACAAAAGAGAGTATAGTTAGTTCTACTAGGCAAAGACCATTTTCCTCATGAGTAAGCAACATAACCAGTTAATTCCCCTAATGTTATGGTATCATCAAAATTATGTAAGTATATTATATGGCTTCACTGGAGTACTGTCATAATTTAATCTTTTTAAAAGTAAGCTTTCTTGCATTTCTCCCCAAATCTACATGTTTGATGAATATTATCAACATTAAAATGATAGTTGTATTAAAATGTTTTATTGACACAGTTAACAATTATAGGTTAATCAGACATGGAAACTAACTTTATGGATGAATATTATAACTGTAGCTAGCTGAATCGTCTTCTAGGACAAACATATAAACCCAACAATTAAAGGTTGATATACAGTTTTGGCCTTGTTGAATATTATAATCTATATAAAGTATTTTATGTCCTAGAAGATGAAATATAAATAACACAGCTAAAGTACTTAACAGAAATTACATTGAAAGTCAACAGTCATTGTCGTAGGTGTCTATCTTAATTTCATGGTTGTTGGTTAAGCCTTATAATTCTAGAAATTCATCTGATTCAGAAATGAAGAAATCCTGTACGTGATATGCTAAGCTGTTTATATAGTCTGCCATATTTGTACTAATACTGTAACCTGTACTGAGAAACCTCTGCTCTAAACTTTTTAACTTTTTCCCCGGAAGACTTAATATTTGATAGCAAGAGTTTTCTGTATAAAGCAGAAATGATCTTAGAATGATAAAACTGGCTGTAGTCAACATATTGTAATTATAAACATCAGAATGGAGAACTCAGTGCTTTGTTGAGGAATAATAAATCATCAAGCTATGGTGTAATTCAGTGATTTCCTGGGGGGAGAGAATATTTTGGGTACTGACAGATTTTCAAAGCTTTCAATTAATGACATAAAATGTATTATAAATAAACTCTAGGCTGGCGCTGCAGCTCACTAGGCTAATCCTCCACCTTGCAGCGCCAGCACACTGGGTTCTAGTCCCTGTCGGGGTTCTGGATTCTGTCCTGGTTGCCCCTCTTCCAGGCCAGCTCTCTGCTGTGGCCAGGGAGTGCAGTGGAGGGTGGCCCAGGTGTTTGGGCCCTGCACCCCATGGGAGACCAGGAGAAGCACCTGGCTCCTGCCATTGGATCAGCGCAGTGCGCCGGCTGCAGCGCGCTGGCCACAGCGGCCATTGGAGGGTGAACCAACGGCAAAGGAAGACCTTTCTCTGTCTCTCTCTCACTGTCCACTCTGCCTGTCAAAAAAAAAAATAAGTAAACTCAATAGACAAGACAATCAGTTTTAAATCTTATAACCATGTCACAAAGTGGGAAAATTATCTTTTACATTAGTAAGCACTAAATCACTAGAATATTTGTATCATGTGGGATACATTTATGAGTAGTAAACCATTTTTGTTTTAAAATATAAATTTATTTTATGAGAAATTATTATTAAATTTTGAATAAGCAGTTTAGAGGTAAAATATAAAATGTGTATGTGGGGGCTGGCATTGTGTAGTAGTAGTGGGTAAAGTCATTGCCTGTAATACCAACATTGCATATGGGTGCCCTTTGGAGTCCAGCTACTTCACTCCTGATCCAACTCCCTGCTACTGTGCCTGGAAAAGCTGCAGGTTATGGCACAAGTTCTTGGGCTTCTACACCCATGTGTGGGACTCAGAACAATTGCCTGACTTTGGACCGGCCCAACTTTAGCCCTTGTGGCCATTTGGGAAGTGAACCAGTGAGTGAAAGTTCTGTGTGTGTGTGTGTGTGTGTGTGTGTGTGTGTGTGGATAACTGCCTTTCAAATAAATAAATAAATCTTTTAAAATGCATTTATGTACAGTATATATATATAAATGTTTCAAAAATCCGTGGTGTTATTTGAACAGTAATAATTGAAGTTCTCTGTTTTAAAATAAATATTAATAGAAGTAAATTCATTGTTTTTTTTATGATTTCCTTGGGTGTTCTCTTTGTAATACTTCATGGGTCTTGGACATACTAGTGGGTATGTTGAAGTTTATCTTGGTATCGTTTAAAATTGTGATGGCAAGAAGAGTTTCCACTGTTTTTGTCAGAACACATCATATCAAATAGCCTATAGTCAGGAAATTCTCAGTTCAAACCTTGCAGAGACAAAAAAACTGAGATCATTTCAAGGAGGGTCCCTCTTTTTCTGGTTTGTATCAACTCTGTAAATCTAAATACTGTTTGCTATGTGCCCTGGATTGTAGAAGGAAAACAAGCAACAAAGCTTTAGCTGCTGAGAATAAATTTTGTTTCAACATTATTCTAAAGACTGTAGTTGATTGAAAGAACTCAAAGAAACAAAAATGGGACCTTATTCCTCAATGTCCTTGATATTTTTAATTCTGAAGTCAATTGAATCCAAAACATCTGGCCTCACATCCATATTGTTCACTTTGATAGTGCTGAACAAAATAGCCCTTTAAAAATCATAGAGTCAGTTGAATTTCAGAACATCTACAGGTTCCATAATGGCAGATTTGGGCCAGCATTGAAATATGAGTGATCAGGAATCTGGTTCTTTTGTTCTGCTGAGAGCACATCCAAAATTTCCCCAGAGGCTGGTGCCATGGCTCAACAGGCTAATCCTCCACCTTGTGACGCCGGCACACTGGGTTCTAGTTCTGGTTGGGGCTCCGGATTCTGTCCTGGTTGCCCCTCTTCCAGGCCAGCTCTCTGCTGTGGCCAGGGAGTGCAGTGGAGGGTGGCCCAGGTGTTTGGGCCCTGCACCCACATGGGAGACCAGGAGAAGCACCTGGCTCCTGCCTTCGGATCAGCACAGTGTGCCAGCCACGGTGGCCATTGGAGGGTGAACCAATGGCAAAGGAAGACCTTTCTCTCTGTCTCTCTCTCACTGTCCACTCTGCCTGTCAAAAAAAAAAAAAAAAGAAGAAGCCAAAATTTCCCCAGAGCAGATGGCCTATGTGAACCTGATCCATGAAGGCTTCAATGTAATTCTATTTAGGTCTCTGTGTAAGATAATAATCATGAACCCAAGGCCCTGATCACCATGAATCTGACCCGAATCCAAAAGCAAAACACAGAGCTAATTATCACTGGCTCATTTTAAAGGACTTACAATTCTGCATACGCTTGGTGCCCAGTGGCCCAGTTATAATTGGCTTTGTAGTTGAATTAAGCTTGGCTTTAAGTTATACAGTGGATAGTGTCTGTTTTCTCCCTGAAGACAAAAGCTGATATCCAGCAGAGTGTTGGCCTGGATACAGTCACCCTAAACCATAGAAGATGACAGTGTTAAGTCACATGTGAGAAATGAGGAAGCTTTCTCAGTAAGGTGGTAACAGTACCTATTGATAGATCTTAGCAGTAAAAGTTCCTGTATGGGGCCAGTGCTGTGGTGTAGTAGGCAAAGCCTTTGCCTGCAGGACTGGCATCCCATAAAGGCACCTATTCATGCCCAAGCTGTTCCTCTTCTGATCTAGCTCTCTGCTTATTGCCTGGTAAAGCAGTGAAAGATGGCTCAAGTGCTTAGGCACCTGCACCCATATGGGAAACCTAGAAAAAGGATACTGGCTCCTGGTTTCAGATCAGCTGAGCTCCAGCCTTTGTGGCCCATTTTGAGAGTGAACCAGCAGAGGACCGTCTGCCTTTCTCTCTCTCCGTCTGTAATTCTACCTATCAAAGGAATAAATAAAATCTTTTTTAAAAAGTTCATGTGTCTGTTTGGTACTTTATATATGCATTTAAAGTTCAAGTGGAAATTTATCTTAATTTAATGTGTTATTTTTCTCATATAGGATTGTTGAAAGAATAAATAGACTAAGTGTGTAGAACAACAATATATATGTGCTAGTAGAATATATGGTAATAAATTAACCCCTTCATTTTTTACATGGAAACCTTTGATCAAAGACTAGAACATTTTCTTCTGATTCTAACTGTAGGACTCTACTTTAGGGTTTCTCACTCCCAGGCCATATTGGTTTTCCTATTTCACCAGATGGTGGAGAACCCCTCCTGTGGTGGGAAAATACAACATTAGGAACAAGCAACATGCAAGAACCATCTAACACAGATGTTCAGGTATTTTGGTTCTTCTAGCTTTGATTTGGATGACCTTTGGAAATGGAGGTGACTGTTAGGATAATAGTGGCTTGATTTGGATGACCTTTGGAAATGGAGGTGACTGTTAAGATAATAGTGGCTTTTGTAACCTTTTTTTTTTAGGTTTTGATGTTGGTGTATGCTTATTGAAGGTAGTTGTTCCTTAGGTTTGAACATTTACATTAATTAGAATTTGATGACAATTTTACCCATTTACTTTTCTTCCCCTTTATCTATATCGCCCCATATTTTTCACATGTAATTCCTCTGTTGCAACCAAATGTTACATTTTCCTACTTGTTTGATGATGTATCTGCTATTCTTTTACTGGATCATTTAAATTCTAGCTTGGGGTTGGCAAACTATGGTCTGTATGTTAGATCTGACTGGCATCTATTTTATAAATAAAGTTTTATTGGAATAGAGCTATGTACACCTATTTATGTATTGCTTGGGGCTGTTTTTGGTTGATTCTAGTTTGTAATGGCAGATGTGAGAAAATACAGAAATAGAGACAGATGGGCCCACAGGACTAAAATATATACTATCTGGGCTGTATAGAAAAATTTGCTGACCCCTGTTCTAATTTTTCAATCTATTTATACTTTTGAGCACATGAGTTGGGATGTATCATCCATTCATTGCACTGGAAACTGACAAGAAATAGATGTGTTTCAATTGGGTTAAAATTTTGCAGGAAACAAATTTTGCAGGATAACCATCCAGGTCATGGAGCTGAAATAGGTATTTAGTTAAAACACATGAATTTCATGAATTTCATGAATTTGACTTTTTTGTGGGTCAAAATAATTTGAATTATGTAATTCCTTAAGGTTCAACCCAGTAATACTCCTAACATAATTTTTCTAGTCTCCCTCCTGCCATGAGAACCTGCTGTCAGTAGTAGGGACTCACTGGTCTGGAAAGCCCATTGCTTACTGTGCAAGCATTTCCTCCTACAGTTTTTTTTTTTTAATTTCCATCTCTCTTCAGGTGGTCGCAAATAATTTTTGCACTTCTGTTAAGCCCATGTTGACATATACATGGTCATCCTAGTTCTTGAACGGAACTCTAAATATCAAGTCTGTATCTGCACCTGGGGAGGAAGAAGTGGATTCAGTGTCCAGGTATCCCTAACAATATCCATTCTGCTGGTTTCCTTGACCTTGATAAGATCCCACTGGTAGGACCACTTCATGGGCAATGTACTTAGCATTCAACAGCATTCATGCTGTTGTAACAATCAGGCTAAGTAAAATAGTTTACCCAGAGCCAATAAATTTCAAAAGTCAAGTTCACTTTACAGTGAATACACTTAATTATTTTCATCAACCAATAGTCCAATTTAATCACTATAAAGATTGAAGTTTCACTTGACCATGGTGGCAGAACTTTGATCAAATCCGCATGACTTTGAGTTCCCAAATATAGAAAGCAACTTTGCAAAGATTGTAAATACAAAATATTTTAACACAGATTTCTGTGGTGGTGTTTTTTTATTTAATCAGTATAGGGAATACTTTCTATTAGATTTAAGGTCAAAGAAACAAGTAGGAGACTGTCCATGATGTAGGAGAAAGAACACTGAGTTTGGGAGTTTTGTTTCCTGGGTTCAAGACCCAACTCCACCATTTAAAAGCTGTGCTAACTCAGACATACTTCTTAATCTATAGATTGGACATTATTCAAGTGCAACTTGAGTTGACATATGCAGTCTGAGGCCCCTACAATTTTAGAAGTGCAAGGCATTCAATAATATTATTCTCATATATTTAATTGCAGAGTACAAATAGCTGATCACAGTGAGAGCTATTAATTATTATATTATTATTTCATAGTGGTTAAGTAATTAGCCACTAGATCACCAAAGATCTTGAAGATACACAGAAATAAAATCTCTCTGCTGACAATACTAATTGGTGTGGTATTCCTCAATCAGTCCTAATTTATGCCTGTAATTCCAACCTAATTACTATCAGTTATCTCTTTCATTCTTAAAATAGTTGCAGTGAAAATGATAAATTATGTGGCCACTTTAAGTAAAATGTAAGTAGAACCTGATGTTCAAAAAAAACATTATGATTAAAATCCTTTATTAGTACATACTGTTGATTTTATGTGTACTAGAAAATAAATTGTCCTGCCCTTATTATCACTTTACAGTTGCACAAAAGATGATTGAAAATGTTATTAGCCTAAGGTCAAGAGTCTGTGGGTCATAACAGGATATAGAGTTATTCTCCCAATATTGAGATATTGTTTTAGTCATTAGGCTACTTTTACTTGCCAAGTGTAATAGGGTCACTGTATTTTTTAGTCAAACTCACAGATGTTTCTTCTTTTTTCTCTTTGTTATTTGTTGCCTCTGGGATGAATAACTCTAGAAGAAACAGCCTGCTTTTGTTGCTTCCCTGAATTGGAAAGACTAACTTGAAATGAAATTGGCTGGTTTTACTCAAAATTTTATTAATTATATTTAAGATTAATGTGTTGAGGGTCCTTGCTGTATATTCATATAAGAATTCTGAATATCCAGGTTTCTGAGGAATCTCCAGACTGACTTCCATAGTGGATTAACCAGTTTGCATTCCCACCAACAGTGGGTTAGTGTCCCTTTTTCCCCACATCCTCTCCAGCATCTATTGTTGGTAGATTTCTGAATGTGAGCCAATTTGACCAAGGTGAGGTGAAACCTCATTGTGGTTTTGATTTGCATTTTCCTAATTACTAGAGATCTTGAACATTTTTTCATGTGTCTGTTGGCCATTTGGATTTTCTCTTTTGAAAAATGTCTATTGAGGTCCTTGGCCCATCTCTTAAGTGGGTTGTTTGTTTTGATCTTGTGGAGTTTCTTGATCTCTTTGTAGATTCTGGTTATTAACCCTTTATCTGTTGCATAGTTTGCAAATATATTTTCCCATTCTGTTGGGTGCCTCTTCACTTTCCTGACTGTTTCTTTTGCAGTACAGAAACTTCTCAATTTGAGGCAATCCCAAATGTTAATTTTGGCCTTGACTGCCTGTGCTTCTTGGGTGTTTTCCAAGAAGTCATTGCCGGTACCTATATCTTGCAGGGTTTCTCCAAGGCTCTCTAATAATTTGATGGTGCCAGGACATAGATTTAAGTCTTTAATCCATGTTGAGTGGATTTTTGTGTAAGATGAAAAGTAGGGGACTTGCTTTGTGATTCTGCACGTGGAAATCCAATTTTCCCAGCACCATTTATTGAACAGACTGTCCTTCCCCCAGGGATTGCTTTTGGATCCTTGATCAAATATGAGTTGGCTGTAGATGTTTGGATTGATTTCTGGTGTTTCTATTCTGTTCCATTGGTCTATCCATCTGTTTCTGTACCAGTACCATGCTGTTTTGATTACAACTGCCCTGTAGTATGTCCCAAAATCTGGTATTGTGATGCCTCCAGCTTTGTTTTTGTTGTACAACATTGCTTTAGCTATTCGAGGTCTCCTGTGTCTCCATATGAATTTCAGCACCAATTTTTCCAGATCTGAGAAGAAGGTCTTCGGTATCTTGATTGGTATTGCATTGAATCTATGAATTGCTTTTGGGAGAATGGACATTTTGATGAGATTGATTCTTCCAATCCATGAGCATGGAAGATTTTTCCATTTCTTGGTATCCTCTTCTATTTCTTTTTTTAAGGTTTTGTAATTTTCATCATAGAGATCCTTAACGTCCTTGGTTAAGTTTATTCCAAGGTATTTGATAGTTTTTGTAGCTATTGTGAATGGGATTGATCTTAGAAGTTCTTCCTCAGCCGTGGCATTGTCTGTGTATACAAAGCCTATTTATTTTTGTGCATTGATTTTATACCCTACTAATTTGCCAAACTCTTCTATGAGTTCCAATAGTCTCTTAGTAGAGTTCTTTGGGTCCCTAAGTAAAGAATCATATCATTTGCAAAGTGGGATATTTTGAGTTCTTCCTTCCCAATTTGTATCCCTTTAATTTCTTTTTCTTGCCTAATAGCTCTGGCTAGAACTTCCAGAACTATATTGAATAGCAGTGACCCTACCATTCAACCCAGCCATCCCACTCCTTGGAATTTACCCAAAGGAAATGAAATTGGCAAACAAAAAGCTGTCTGCACATTAATGTTTATTGCAGCTCAATTCACAATAGCTAAGACCTGGGACCAACCCAAATGCCCATCAACAGTAGACTGGATAAAGAAATTATGGGAATGTACTCTATAGAATTCTATACAGCAGTCAAAAAAAAAAAAAAAAAACGAAACCCAGTCATTTGCAACAAGGTGGAGGAATTTGTAATACTTTATCCATTTTAGTTTTTTTTTGTTCTTGTACCATTGGTTGAACTCTGTAATTCACACACAATTATTCTTAGGTGCTTAAATTTTAACTGAAAAGTGATCCCTGTAAGGAATCTGGAAAACATTATGCTGAGTTAAATAACCCAGTCCAAAAAGGACAAATACCATATGTTCTCCCTGATCGGTGACAACTGACTGAGCACCAAAAAGGAAACCTGTTAAAGTGAAATGAACACTATGAGAAATGGTGACTTGATCAGCCCTTGCCCTGACTGTTGATGAACAACTTAATGTTATTCCTCTTAGTATTTTTTTGTTTATTTGTTCTACTTAATACTTTTGGTTGAATACTGTAATCAATACACAGTTATTCTCAAGTGTTGAAACTCAACTGAAAAGTGATCGCTGTTAAATATAAGATTAGGAGTAAGAGAGGGAAGAGATGTGCAATTCAGGACATGCTCAAGCTGACTTACCTACATGAAAGTTCTCTGCGAGTGAGAAACCAGTGAAAAGAACTGGTCATCAAAGCAGGAGGTACCTTTCACTGAACGGAGGAGAGAAGTTCCACTTTGAATACAACCTTGTCTACATATGATCAGAGTTGGTGAACTCAAAAGGCTTCCATAGCCTTGGAAACTCATGACAAGAGCCTAAGGTGATTACTGATGCCATAAACAAGAGTATCAATTTGTTAAGTCAACAACAGGAGTCACTGTGCACTTACTCCTCATGTAGGATCTCTGTCCTTAATGTGCTGTACAATGTGATTTAATGCTATAACTAGTACTCAAACAGTATTTTTCACTTTGTGTTTCTATGTGGGTGCAAACTGTTGAAATCTTTAGTTAATGTATGCTAAACTGATCTTCTGTATATAAAGAGAATTGAAAATGAATCTTGATGTGAATGGAAGGGGGGAGGGAGTCGGAAAGGGGAGGGTTGCAGGTGGGAGGGAAGTTATGGGAGTGGGAAGCCATTGTAATCTATAAGCTGTACTTTGGAAATTCATATTCATTAAATAAAAGTTAAAAAAAAGATGGAGGAATTTGGAAAACATCATGCTGAGTAAATTAAGCCAGTCGCAAAGAGACAAATATCATATGTTTTCCCTGATCAGCGACAACTAACTGAGCAGCAAAGGGGTAATTTGTTGAAGTGTAATAGACACTATGAGAAACAGTGACTTGATCAGCTCTTGTCCTGACAGTTCATGTACAGTGTAATACTTTATCCATTTTAGTATTTTTTTTTGTTCTTGTACCATTGGTTGAACTCTGTAATTCACACACAATTATTCTTAGGTGCTTAAATTTTAACTGAAAACTGATCCCCGTTAGGAATTTGTAAAACATTATGCTGAGTGAAATAAGCCAATCCCAAAGGGACAAATACCATATTCTCTCCCTGATAGGTGACAACTAACTGAGCACCAAAAAGGAAACCTGTTAAAGTGAAATGAACATTATGAGAAATGGTGACTTGATCAAGCCTCGCCCTGACTGTTGATGAACAACTTAATGGTATCCCTCTTAGTATTTTTTTGTTTGTTCTACTTAATACTTTTGGTTGAATACTGTAATCAATACACAATTCTTCTTAAGTGCTGAAACATAACTGAAAAGTGATCGCTGTTAAATATAAGAGTGGGAATAAGAGAGGGAAGAGATGTGCAATTCGGGACATGCTCAAGCTGACTTACCTCAACGGAAGAGTTAGAAACATACCAGGGGATTGCAATTCAATCCCATCAAGGTGACATGTACCAATGCCATCTCACTAGTCCTGGTGATCAATTTCTGTTCACAATTGATCATAATGATAGGACTAAGAGCCAAAGGGATCACATAAACAAGACTAGTGTCTGCAAATACTAGCTGATAGAATCAAAAAGGGAGAGAACGATCCAACATGGGAAGTGAGATACACAGCAGACCCATAGAATGGCAGATGTCCTAAACAGCACTCTGGCCTCATAATCAGCCCTTAAGGCATTTGGATCTGGCTGAAAAGCCCATGAGAGTATTTCAGGCATGGAAAGCCAAGACACTCTGGGGAAAAAAAAAAATACTAAATGAAAGATCTCCACGAGTGAGATCCCAGTGGAAAGAACAGGTCGTCAACGAAGAAGGTACCTTTTTCTGAAGGGAGGAGAGAACTTCCACTTTGACCATGGCTTTCTAAATATGATCAGAGTCGGTGATCTCAGGAGGCTTCCACAGCCTTGGCAGACAAGAGCCTAGGTTGTTTACTGATGCCATAAACAAGAGTGTCAATTTGTTAAGTCAACAACAGGAGTCACTGTGCACTTACTCCTCATGTAGGATCTTTGTCCTTAGTGTGCTGTATATTGTGATTTAATTCTATAACTAGTACTCAAACAGTATTTTTCACTTTATGTTTCTGTGTGGGAGCAAACTGTTGAAATCTTTAGTTAATGTATGCTAAACTGATCTTCTGTATATAAAGAGAATTGAAAATGAATTATTGATGTGAATGGAAGGGGAGAGGGAGTGGGAAAGGGGAGGGTTGCATGTGGGATGGATGTTATGGGGGAGAAGCCTTTGTAATCTATAAGCTGTACTTTGGAAATTTATATTCATTAAATAAAAGTTAAAAAAAAAATAGCCAGGTATGATGTAATTGGGTTCATACATTTAATATAGTGACATCTTCCTGTTGAACTGATCTGTTAATCATTACATACTGCCCATCTTTGCCTCTTTTAACAATTTTTGAGTTAAAGTCTGTTTTGTCTGATATTAGGATGGCTTGACCCGCTCTTTTTGTTTTCTGTTAGCATGGAATAACTTTTCAGTCTCTGTGTATATATTGTTGGTGAGATGTGTTCGTTTTAAGCAGCAAATAGAGAGCTCTTGTTTTTAATCAATTCAGCCAGTCTGAATCTTTTAACTGGAGAGTTGAAGTCATTTACATTCCAGATTACTATTGATATGTAACAACCTGACCTTGCCATTTTTCCATAAATATTACTATTGTTTACTTTGTATTTATATTACTTTTTTGAAGATTTATTTATTTATTTGAAAGGCACAGTTACAGAGAGGCAGAAGCAGAGAGAGTGAGGTCTTCCATCTACTGACTCCTCGGATGGCCACAATTGCCAGAGCTGCACCAATTTGAAGCCAGGAGCCAGGACCTTTTAGCAGGTCTCCATGCAGTTGCAGGGGCCCAAGCACTTGGGCCATCTTCTCTTTTATAGCCAGCTCCTGAAAGAAGTTCTGATATTCGTGAAATACAAATAACCACTACAATTGGATCATGCCTGGTTACTGGGAACTTTTTGGTCAGGTTTGTTTCTGAAGCTGCTTTATAGCTGGATTTGGCTACTTTACATTAATTTATACAATAAGTGCCTTTTATAAAAAGATATAGTATGATGAAATAAAAATAAAAATAACTAAGAAGTACACAGGAAATGTCTTTTAAAGTTTTATATGATGTAAGAGACAAAGAACAGCACAAACCTTGGAATATCTGTAAAAATAAGAAAGCAAATAAGAATCTTTATTTAAAAATATTTTATTCTTTTCTGAGCTGCAAACCAGTTTCTGGAAAAACAAATATGCAAGGGTTTTAATAAATAATGCTATTATAATTACCTTCTGGCATCTTTTGTTATAGAAAATAAAGTTATAGCAAAGTACATATATAAGTAGAGAACCACTTTCTTGCAATGCAGCAGATATATAGAAAGACGCTCAATATCACTAACATACCAGGTAAATGCAAGTCAAATATTCAATAATATTTCACCTTCTTTTACAGTGCCTTTTGTCAAAAGGATAGGAGATGACAAGTGTAGTCAGGGATTTGGATAAATAAGAACCCATCTATATAATTAGTGGAAATGTACATGGGTACAGCCAGTATGAAGACAATATGAAAGTTCCTCAAAAAGTAAAAATAGAATAACTATACGACTCATCAATTACTCTACTGGGTGTATATGCAAAGAAATCAGTCAGTCATCACCTGGTAGAGATATCTGTGCTCCCATGTTTATTACAGCATTTTTACAGTAACCAAGAGATGAAAACACACTAAGTAACCTCTGATGGATGAAGAAATATTATAAATAAAGAAATGGAGAATCAAATATTTTATATTGGAATGCTATTGAGAGAAAATTATTTAGCCATTTGCTACAGCACAGATGAATCTGGAGTATAAACCAGATATAGAAAAAATATTTAAATTGCTTTGTGGTCTTGATTATATGTAGAATTTTTAGGATCCAAATGCTGTACATAGAAACAGTGCAGAACATTGGTTACTGGGATAGGATGGAATGATGTAGATCTTAGGGTAGAATTTGTTTTTAATCATTATTGATTTGAAAGGCAGTGACAGAAATTTATCCTTTTAGATTATTATCCAAATTCCCACAATACCTAGGGCTAGCCAAGTCAAAACAGGAGCCAGGGACTCAACCCAAGTTTCCCCTGTGGTGACAGACCTACAACTTCAGCCATCACCTGCTGCCTCCAAACATGTATTAGCATGACTCCAGAATTTAGTGCAGAGCCAGGGCTCAAACCCAGACCCTCTAATAAGGGATGTGAGCCTCTCATGTGGCATCTTAACTGCTCCACCAAATGCCTGGTCTGGGTATAAAGTTTTAATTCTGTAAGGTTAATCAGTTTAGAGATCTGGTGAACAGCATGAGAACTCTAGAGAATTATATTATAATCTCCTAGAAATAAATTCTCAGTGTTCTTACCATGTACATTAAAAATTTAATGTGAGATACACATTGATATCATATTTTGTCAACATACCACAAAACATGAATTGTAGTGTTATAAATCCATTTTACTCTGAAATATAATTTGCTTAACTTTAAGAAAGATACATATACATGAGGACCTACATGCACATAAATGCACATTCTTCTGATTCTCCCAAAAATCATTAATAGAAATTATTTGAAAATGCTACCAAGATTTTAAGAAAATCATACAGTTTTACATTAAATATTTATGTTCATTGTGTTATCAAGACTTTAAAAATATGTTAAAGTGTTGTACCTCTCTTGTAAACACTAGCAAATTATCTATTATGTGGTGATCATATAGAATGAAAATAGATAATTCAGTGTTCCAAAATAAATATAGAATGATTACATGCAGTGGAATGCATTACAGTTTTATGCTTTTAACAGTTCTCAGATTTTCATGAGAAACATGTGTGTTTTTTAATTGTAATTTTAATTTTAAGTTTTCACACATCATATAACATGTCCAAATCTTGAATATACTATTCAGTGGTAGCTATAAATAATCCAGAGTTTAGGAAATGAGTCAGTTTTCATCTATATTATGAGTGCTTTTGCAGGGCCATAAACAAAACACACTTAAAGGGAGAGGACATTTCTAAATGGAATTATCTCTACAGGCAAATGTCTTGGGAAGAAAATGTGAGAAACAGAAAATAGTAATCAGAGAAGGCCTTATAAATGTGCTGACAGTAAAACCCTTCCAACTCTAAGAGGTATATCATCAATTTATTTGGGTTTCTAAGACCTGGAGTGTTTTTAGTTCTAGTATGATGGAAGCAACACTAGTATCCCTAACTTGATGCAGGCCTATGCAGCAGCTTTGGGCTGCTTTTCTGTTGTATGTGCAGATGTGCCTATCTGAGGTTGTGCCTATGTGTCTGTGCTCCTATTTTTCTCACCTCCCCAAAAAGTTCTTAATTTTATCACCTGCTCTCAGTTGCTTGTGGGAAGTAATGTCAATAGCACCAGCTATTCTGATGACTGGGATCACAGTGTGTCAACCAATCACAGAAACCCTGTGGTCACACTTGGTGTCATCCAGGACAGGGTGAGGGACAGCAGTAGTCACTAACAAGGTGTTAGTCCTTGTTGTCCATTTATCATGAGCAATTATAAGTTCCAGAGTATTCTGCTGCCCAGTCTTCAGTGTTACATTATACAATAGCTCATTTCACACTCAATGGCTAACTCAAAGAATGCTGAGAGTACAGCAAAATGAAATAAGGGCTCAGAATATTCTAGGGGGCTGGCGCCATAGCACAATAGGATAATCCTCTGCCTGTGGCACTGGCATCTCATATGTTCACCGGTTCTAGTCCTGGCTGCTCCTCTTCCAATCCAGCTCTCTTCTATGGCCTGGAAATGCAGTAGAAGATGGCCCAAGTCTTTGGGCTCCTGCACCCACATGGGAGACCAGGAAGAAGCATCTGGTTCTTGGCTTCAGATCAGTGCAGCTCCAGCCATTGCAACCATTTGGAGAGTGAACCAATGGGAGGAAGACCTTTCTCTCTGTCTCTCCCTCTCACTGTCTGTAATTCTACCTCTCAAATAAATTAATAAAATCTTTTAAAAAATCTTAAAAAACAATATTCTATACAAAATTCCCACTGAAAAATATTAAAAATTAAATATTTATTTTTTAAATGTATATATTTTTCTGAAAAGTAGAGGCAGATTTTCCATCTAGTGGTTTATTTCCCAAATGCTCCCAACATCTGAGATTGGACCAGGCTGAACCTAGTATCCAGAGACTCCATCTGAGTCTTCAATGAGGGTGGCTAGGGGCCAAGTACTTGGGCCATAATTTGCTGCCTTCCTGAGAATATCCGGGGAGGGGGACAAGTGCCTGTGGGCCTCTCAGACACGGAAAGAATTTCTGACATAATCAGGTTGCAAATGTTGTGCAAGCAGGCTGCAAGCTGTGGCTGGAAAGCTTGTTATACCTGCTGGCATCTCCCCCATGATAACCTCCTGTTCAGTATGTGTGAGCCTGTAGTTCTAACCACAATGTCAATCCTCTACCCAGAGCTAGTACAGGAGAGGCCTGAGCCCCTAAGGGGACTCTGGCTGACTTCAGGAGACCCCCACTATCTCCTTGGGTGGCCCCAGTTCAATCAACATAGACTATGTGAAGCCCCTGTCCAATGGGCACCCCCATTGATTGACCCAATTAAAATGCAGTAATGCCATAAAAACCCTGGGCACTTCCTGAAAGCCATAGTCCTGCTCTGGCATTCCATCTGGTCTCCTGTTGGGTTAGATGCCTTACTGTTGCTTTGCAAACTAAATAAAGATTTTGCATCTTATTTGCAAATTGTTTCCCATGTTTTTATTTCTATGCTAAGCTGAGGAAAAGCACACATGGAGCTTTCTCAGGTAACCACCCTCCCCTCCATGACCCATAACACTTCCCAGGAACACTAGCCAAAGTGGATCAGAAGTAAAGCAACTGGGACTTGAACCAATGCTCTGATGTGGGATACTGGCATCCCAAGCAGTGACTTATCTCACTATACCATAATGTTGGCCTCTAAGAATATTTAAGTAAACTTGTTAAGTAAAATTATTTAAATAAAATTCTAGATTTACACTATGAGAAAATATTTAAAACATAGATTTTAATTGATTTTAACTACTAGTTTAGGAGTTACTTTTGGTCCAGATAGGATCACAAATTGATATATTTATAATAGTGTATAAATACATATATATTCTGTACAACTTCTGTTATTTGAATATTTAACCAAAAATGCACCACATAGAATCCAGATGAAAGATAAAATAGACCTATTAGCCTTAGAAATCATACATTGCATACACACAATACATATGTTATGAAATCATTTACATATCTCATCTGATGCACCTTCCTGTAAATAATCAATAATGTGAATAATATATTCTTCCTCTCTTGAGTGTGTCTTCCGGTTGGGATGCCGGATTCTGTCCCGGTTGCCCCTCTTCCAGGCCAGCTCTCTGCTGTGGCCAGGGAGTGCAGTGGAGGATGGCCCAAGTACTTGGGCCCTGCACCCCATGGGAGACCAGGAGAAGCAGCTGGCTCCTGCCTTTGGATCAGCACGGTGCGCCGGCTGCAGCGCGCTGGCCGTGGCAGCCATTGCAGGGTGAACCAATGGCAAAGGAAGACCTTTCTCTCTGTCTCTCTCTCTCACTGTCCACTCTGCCTGTCAAAAAAATAAATAAAAATTTTAAAAGAATATTGATTTATCTGGAGGCAGAGCATCAAAAATTACCCTTCCTTCCTTCCAAGGCAGAGTACCAGAAAAATCATGCATTTGGACTCAAAATGGAATCTTTAGTACTAGGAGAGCGAGAGCCATTTTGAATCTAAAAGGAAGGTCACTAGGTGCAGAAATTGAACACTAGGTGTTCTAAATCAATCAAGCCATCTTAAGAAATAAGTGCCCCACAGTAGCTGGGACTGGACCAGATCAGGACATCTTAGCAAGAAGGAGGAAGAGCCCACACTCCGATATAAGATGCTGATGTCCCAAATGGTGTTTTTTTTTTTTTTTTTTGGCAGGCAGAGTGGATAGTGAGAGAGAGAGAGAGACAGAGAGAAAGGTCTTCCTTTGCCGTTGGTTCACCCTCCAATGGCCGCCGCGGCCAGCGCACTGCAGCTGGCGCACTGCGCTGATCCGATGGTAGGAGCCAGGTACTTCTCCTGGTCTCCCATGGGGTGCAGGGCCCAAGTACTTGGGCCATCCTCCACTGCACTCCCTGGCCACAGCAGAGAGCTGGCCTGGAAGAGGGGCAACCGGGACAGAATCCGGCGCCCTGACTGGGACTAGAACCCGGTGTGCCGGCGCCACAAGGCGGAGGATTAGCCTAGTGAGCCGTGGCGCCGGACTTTTTTTTTTTTTCTTTTTTTTAAAGAGCTTCTCCAGGGAACCTGTCTTCAGGAATTTTTCTTTCATAAGATCTATTTATTAGAAAGGAAGAAAGGAAGAAAGGTTGATTTTTTTTTATTTACGTATTGGAATGAGTTATAGAGAGGCAGAGACAGAGACAGAGTCTTCCATCCCCTGGTTCACCTCCAGATGGCTGCTATGGCTTGAGCTATGCTGATCCAAAGCCAGGAGCCAGGAGCTTCTTCCAGGTCACCCACATGGGTGCAGGGGCCCAAGGACTTGGGCCATCTTCTGCTGCTTTCCCAGGCCATAGCAGAGAGCTGGATTGGCCCCAATACAGTGCAATCTTCATTTTTTTTAATTTTAAAAGATTTATTTATTTGGGGCTGGTGCTGCAGTGCAGCGGGTTAACACCCTGGCCTGAAGCACCAGCATCCCATAGGAGTGCCATCAGACAGAAGACCTCTCTCTGCCTCTCCTCTCTCTGTGTGACTCTGACTTTCAAGTAAATAAATAAATCTTTAAGAAAAATTTATTTATTTATTTATTCACTTGAAAGAGTTACACACACAGAGAGAGGAGAGGCAGAGAAAGTGAGAGAGGTCTTTTGTCTGATGGTTCACTCCCCAATGGGCTGCAATGGCTGGAACTGTGCTGATCTGAAGCCAGGAGCCAGGAGCTTCTTCTGGGTCTCCCACAGGGGGTATAGAGGCTCAAGGGCTTGGGCCATCTTCCACTGCTTTCCCAGGCCATAGCAGAGAGCTGGATTGGAAGAGGAGCAGCCAGGACTCAAACTGGTGCACATATGGGATGCTGGCGCTTCGGGCCAAGGCGTTAACCTACTGCACCGCAGCGCTGGCCCCCAGTGCAATCTTTCTTTAAAAAAAAAAATCTTAAGGGAACTCGGCTCAGCTGTGACTCCGTGATCCGCTAATATGAGATCTATTTCCGTCTCTCCTCCTCCATTTCCAATCCAGCTCCTTGCTAATTCACCTGGAAAGCCACGGGAAGATTGACCCACTACTTGGACCAGCTGGGAGAAGTGGAACAGGTGAAGCTCCCAGCACCTGCCTCCTGGATTTGCCCTGGCCACCCAGAGCCCATCCAGCAGATGGAAGATCTCTCTTCCTCTCCCAACCCTCAGCCTGTTACCCCATAACTTTTCCACATACATAAGAGTAAATTAATTTTAAAAAGAATTGGCTAACTAAATCTCTGAAAGGGGGGGGGATGAGCTGGCCCTGGGGCATAGTAGGTTAAGCATCTGCCTGCCTGTGTGTGTGGCTCCACGATCTGATATGAGATGCTGATGTCCCAAATGGTGTCTTTTTTTTTTTTTAAAGAGCTTCTCCAGGGTACCTGACTTCAGGAATTTTTCTTTTATAAGATCTATTTATTTGAAAGAAAGGAAGGAAGGAAAGATTTATTTATTTATTTAAAACAGAGTTACAGAGAGACAGAGGCAGAGAGAGACAGAGTCTTCCGTCCCCGGGTTCACTCCCCAGCTGTGCTGCTCGGAAGCCAGGAGCCAGGAGCCAGGAGCTTCTTCCCAGTCTCCCACGTGGGAGGCCATAGCAGAGAGCTGGATTGGCCCCAGTACAGTGTAATCTTAAAAAAAAAAATCTTGGGCTGGCGCCACGGCTCACTAGGCTAATCCTCTGCCTGCAGCGTTGGCACACCGGGTTCTAGTCCCAGTTGGGGCACCGGATTCTGTCCCGGTTGCTCACCTTCCAGTCCAGCTCTCCGCTGTGGCGCGGGAAGGCAGTGGAGAATGGCCCAAGTCCTTGGGCCCTGCACATATAAGGGAGACCAGGGGAAGCACCTGGCTCCTGGCTTCGGATCGCTGTGGTGCAACAGCCACAGCAGCCCTTGGCGGGTGAACCAACGGAAAAGGAAGACCTCTCTCTCTCTCTCACTGTCCACTCTGCCTGTCAAAAAAAAAAAAAATCTTAAGGGGGCTCAGCTCAGCTGTGACTCCGTGATCCGCTAATATGAGGTCTATTTCCAGTCCCTCCTCCTCCATTTCCAATCCAGCTCCTTGCTAATTCACCTGGAAAGCCACGGGAAGATTGACCCACTACTTGAACCAGCTGAGTGATGTGGAACAGATGAAGCTCCTGGCACCTGCCTCCTGGATTTGCCCTGGCCACCCAGAGCCCATCCAGCAGATGGAAGATCTCTCTTCCTCTCCCAACTCTCAGCCAGTCACCCCACAACTCTTTCACATAAATAAGAGTACATTAAATTTAAAAGAGAATTGGCCAACTAAGTCTCTGAAGGTGGGGGGGTTGGGCTGACCCTGGGGCATAGTAGGTTAAGCATCTATCTGTGACTCCAGTTTGAGATGGAAGGACTCTCTGTAACTCTGACTCTCCAGAAAAAAAAAAGATAAAAATCTTAAAAAGAATTATTATTATTATTATTATGATTATTATTAGGGGGCCTGTGCTGTGGTGTAGCAGGTAAAACTGCCACGAGCAGTGCCAGCATCCCATATGGGCTTCCATTTGAATCCCATCCCAGCTGGCTGCTCTCTGCTATGGTCTGCAAAAACAGTAAAAGGAGGCCTGAGTCCTTCTGCCTCTGCACTCCCATGGGAGACATGGAAAAAGCTCAGGCTCCTGGGTTCATATCGGTGCAACTCAGGGTGTTTCAGCCACCTGGGATGTGAACTGGTACGTGGGAGACCTCTGCCTCTCTGTAACTCTGCCTGAAAAAAATAAATATCTAAAAAAAAAAGGATTAGAAGTGAAAATTGTGATAAAATATTGACCATGTAGAGGGAGGAGATTCAGACAATGGGCATGGCATGTGACACAACATGAAAAAAATCACAGCTTGCTTCTTTTTCTTAAAGGAAGATTGCAAGGCAGAGTGAGTGGGGCAGGTGGTCATTATGCCCTTGTGAGTTATGCTTGGGATGCACACACCCCACAGAGGAGTGCTGCTTTAGGTTCTGCCTGGCTGCTCTGCTAAACATATAGTTTCTGATGAATAGATCCTGGGAGTACCTTGTCCTTTTCACACACACACACACACACACACACACACACACACACACACACACCCCTACCTCCCTACCTCCTTCCCTACCTTTCCTCTCTGTAAGTCTACATTCTAAATCAATCAAGGCAAGACATCTTAGCAGGAAGGAGGAAGAGCCCACACTGATCTGAGAAGCTGCTGTCCCAAATGCTGGATTTTTTTTTCCTTTTAAAGAGCTTCTTCAGGGTGCCTGTCATGTATCGGGGTACACCTGATATATGACAGCAGAATCTGCCTTAACCCGCTGTGTTACCACACTAGTCCTGGCATCACAACATGTATGAATGAAGCCTTTTACCACCTTTTACTACCTGTCCCTGTGCTATAGCTGAGAAACTGAACTGAGAAAACATCATATTACACAGGAGATTGCACTTACCCTGGCTGTTACATTCAGGGTTCATGTGATCAGGTGACAGAATGTGTGTGTGTGTGTGTGTGTGCGTGTGTGTGTGTGTGTGTAAAATCCCAAATCCTGATGATGAATGACAAAAACAATTGAGGTGGGGTGTTTTGTGGCATGGTTGGATTAGCGGTTGCTTGAGATGTTGGCATCTCACACCAGAGTGCCAAGTCGGGTCCTGGGTACTCTATATGCTTCTGAATCGAGCTTCCTGCTAATGGGTCTGGAAAGGCAGCAGTGGATGGCTGAAGTAGATTAATGGAAGCAGATTTCATAATATAAAGACACTGGTGAGACCAGCATTGTGGTGCAGCAGGTACAGCTGCCGCCTGTGACCCCAGCATCTCATATGGGCACCAGTTTGAGTCTTAGCCACTCCAGTTCCAATCCAACTCCCTGATAATGGCCTGGGGGGTGGTATCAGAGGCTATCCCAAGTCCTTAGGCACCTGGAAGAAGCTCCTGGTTCCTGGGTTCATCATGGCCCAGCCCTGGCCATGGTGGCCATTTGTGGGAGTGTACCAGATGTCTCACCTTCTCCCTCTCTCTCTCTCTCACTATCTCTCTCTATATCTCTATCATCTCTATCATCTCTACCTCTATCTCTATTTTTAACCTTTCACATAAGCAAGCAAATAGGCTAACACAGAAGGATCTGTGAACAGAGATGCATCTGGCAGCAGCCTTGTATGTTCTGGCCAAAGAACAACTGGTAAGTTAAACATGCCTGTGGATGGGCTCATGGTGGAATACACCAGTGTGCACCTATGCCCAGGAAGAAAAAGAAAAAAAAAATATTGGTGCCTTCCTAGTTATAGAATATTCTCTGGATAAGCTAAGATGTTCCAAGGTTGGAGCAAAAGGGCAGGGAGGAAAGCTGTGTTCCTGGCATCCCTGGCCAGTTATTTCACTCCCCTGCCCCGTGCCCTCTTCCTAGGCCAGAGTCAGGGCAGAGGTGCCCATGGGGACAGAGGTGGGGGGAGGACACACACCCTCCCAGAATGAATCTTATCCTATCCTGCCACTGTGATGACTTTGCAAGGCACAGCTGAAGAGAGAAACTGGTAGCCTGGCCTTGGGAATCTGCTTGCCACACCCACCCACCCTCAATGACTTGGAATCTGCCTCATTCAATTGGCTTCATTCAAATGCAGAAGAAACAGCCCCGAGCTTTTCTCTGTGAATGGGTTTCCTTTTCTCTTCTCCTCAGCTCCCCCACCTCGGGTCTTTGTCAGTGAATGGCCAACTTTCCCTGCTCTGCCAGAATGCTGCCTTTCTGGGGCAAAGGTCAGTCAGTCCTCTTAGCCCTGGAAACCATGACAGCGACCACAGCTGAAACCCTGACTTGAAGGCTGACATCTTTCTTTATGGCCTAGGGTGTGTTTGCTTAAGATAGAGCGTGCACATGTGTCTTTCAGAGGAGACAGAACCAGTGCAGTGGAATGCTGAGCAGATTCTCTTGCCGTTCTGGAATTCTGGTAGTCACAGGACAGAAGGCTAGCAGGGGATGATTTTGACAACAGACAGACAGACAGACACCTCTGCTGAACTGTGCTTGCTCTGGGGAGGAGGGGCAGATTATGGTCATTCACCTTTGGGTTTCACAAGCACTTCTCACTCTCCCACCTGCTTCCCGTGGAAATCCACAGTCCCCCTCTGTGAGCCCAGGGCATCAGTGAGTGACCTCATGTGCCTTCTCACCACCCTAACACAAGAGGTAGTTGGACAAATGTGAAGGAACCCCAGAGAAGATCGCCACAGAGGAAGACTTGTTATGGCACGATGAGTGGGCAGGCGAGGTGGGGTTGAGGGCCGTAGGGGGATATGGCTGTCGTTGGGCAAATAGGAAGGGTACTGTCTGACAAATACCCCAAAGTGTTTAGGCTCCTGCTGAGCATGTGGGAGATCTGGATGCAGTCTCTGACCCAGCTCCAGCCCGTGTGTGTGTGTGTGTCCCTCTCCCTCCTTATTTTAAAAATAAAAATAGGACTACAGCAACGAACGTGACCATGACGTGAGTGTACCGAAAGTCATGGAACTGTGCAGCCGAACGTGTTTCTGACGGGAGTGGATTTCACATCAGCGAGGAAGTTTTCTGGCTTTGTCGAGTGGGGATGTGAGGGATGTGAAAATCTGACAGTGCAGCCATTTGGAGCATCAGAAAAGAAGTGAATGAGGACTGTAAATGACTGTGGGTCCTGTGACAAAGAGTGAAAGGAGATTTTCAACTTGTAAAATCCACATGCCGGGGGGGGCGGCGCCGTGGCTCACTAGGCTAATCCTCCACCTGCGGCGCCGGCACACCGGGTTCTAGTCCCAGTCGGGGTGCCGGTTCTGTCTGGGTTGCTCCTCTTCCAGTCCAGCTCTCTGCTGTGGTTGCCTGGGAGTTCAGTGGCGGATGGCCCAGATCCTTGGGCCCTGCACTCCCCTGGGAGACCAGGAGGAAGCACCTGGCTCCTGGCTTCGGATCGGCACAGTGTGGCAGCCACAACGCACAGGCCGCAGCAGCCACTTGGGGGGGGTGAACCAACCGAAAAAGGAAGACCTTTCTCTCTGTCTCTCTCTCTCACTGTATAAATCTGACTGTCAAAAAAAAAAAAAAACAAAAAACCATACCCTGGCATATGCCTGCATGCTATACATCCGGGTGCCTGCTTTGAGTCTGGCTACCCACATTCTGGCTTCCCAATGATACACATCCTGGGAGGCAGCATGTGATGTCACGAGTGCCCCCCCTCCTCCACTGGGTAGCGTTTCTGGCTCCTGGCTTTGACCAGGCCCAGCCTTGGCTCTTTGTTGTGGGCATTTGTGGAGTGAACCGGTGGATACAAAGTCTACTTAGACCTCTCCCACCCAGACCGTCGTTGCTGTTACACCCTGAATTATGTGTCATTTCATGATTCCTCTTGACTTCTTGCCTGTGTTCCATTTGCTTAGTTCTCTGTTGGCCTGCTTGTTCATTCTGTAGGGAGGGGAGGTAAAGGGGTTTTGATATATGTACATCTACATTTGCCAGAGGAAGTCAGTTCTGTCCGCATCCTAAGAGAAGTTCACAAAATTCCCTAGTCTGTGGTAGTGTGGTGACACAAGATTGGTGCCGCTGCTGTATATGGTCACTCGGATGTTCCGTGTCTCACAGAGATTTTGTCAAAGGCAGCGATAGGTAGGACAGATGAGGAGCCGTGGGACAGCCGCCACTAGTATGTTCCTTCATTTTGGCAGTGTTGTGAGGGAATTTGCAAAGGTGGGCATATTGTAGAGTATGTTGTAGAGAGCTGTAGTTTGAAGAGGCGGGGAGTGAAACCAGCAGATGGAATCAATCTCTCTCTCTCTGTGTTTCTACCTCCCCCCACCCCACACACACTTTACCTTTCCAATTCAGAAATAAATAAATGAATCTTAAAACTTGAAGAAATAATGTGTGGTGGGCGTTCGGATCAACGGTTAGAGTTTTCGGCATGGGGCGCTCCCGTCTCATGCAATGGAGCATGGGTTCGATTCCTGAGTCTCCTCTGATTCAAGCTTTGTGCAGAGGCATGCCCTGGGAGGCAGCAGGTGAGGTTTCAAGTACTTGGCTCCCTGACATCCATGTGTGGGGATTGTTAGAAAGCCCCACGGTGAAAAAATAGAGTCAGACGCTATTGGGTATGAGTGACGGGAACTGTCAGGGCTGCACCCCAGAGTCTCCACTGGTGGAGAGCTAGAGTCATACTGGAGTAAAAAATCCAATCCTGGCTGGCGCCGTGGCTCAACACCGGGTTCTAGTCCCGGTCGGGGCACTGGATTCTGTCCCGGTTGCCCCTCTTCCAGGCCAGCTCTCTGCTGTGGCCAGGGAGTGCAGTGGAGGATGGCCCAAGTGCTTGGGCCCTGCACCCCATGGGAGACCAGGAGAAGCACCTGGCTCCTGCCTTTGGATCAGCGCGGTGCGCCGGCTGCAGCGCGCCGGCTGCGACGGCCATTGGAGGGTGAACCAATGGCCAAGGAAGACCTTTCTCTCTGTCTCTCTCTCTCACTGTCCACTCTGTCTGTCAAAAAAAAAAAATTTAAAAATATCCAATCCAGGTACTCCAATGGGAGAGGTGGATCATCTTATGATTACTTGAAGATAGTTGAAGATTCAATCCCACAATCGATCACTTTCTTTTCACTTTTTAATGGATTACATATTTATTGGAGAGGCAGCATTACAGAGACAGGGAAGGAGAGAAGGAGGAGGAGAATGAGAGAGAGAGAGAGAGAGAGGGAGAGAGAGAGAGAGAGATGCAAGCATTGTGGGACATCTGGTTAAGCTGGATCAGTCCTGGACCAGGTGGCAGGCACTCAAACCCATGCTGCTGTGGGATGCCAGCGTTGCAGGCAGAGACTTGAGACCAAGGAACCGCTTCCTAGGGCCCTGAGGTTGCCACTGCCTGCGATGCCAGAGTCCAACTCCCTGCTAATGTGCTTGGGAAGATAGCTAAAGATGGCCTGAGTGCTTGGGCCCCTGCACCTATATGGGAGACCTTGATGAAGTTCCAAGCTCCTGGGTTTGGCCTGGCCCAGCCCAGGCTGTTGTAGTTCCATTTGTGGGAGTGAACCAACTGTCTCTGTAACTGCCTTTTGAGTAAATCGATACAGGAGAACCTGGTTGGTGACAGACATCTTAGAGACTACCGGTTATTTTTAAGCAGGAGATTTCTGGGAATAAAGCGGATACTGTCGATAGCCCTACCTGGACTCTCTTTGGGCAGGTCTCTGTGGATGTGGAGTTGATGGGGAAGGAGGGAGGGAGGATCCAGTGTGAAATTTCTGCTTCCCTTCGTCTCCTCTTCACCGGGCCCTCCCTCACTCCGCAAGCCGAGCCGAGCCAAGCCGAGCCGAGCCGAGCCGAGTCTCTCTTGCCTGAGGCTCATGCACCACCTAGTGGCCACAGTATTGAACATGGGTTTGGTGAGGGAGAGCTAAGATGGAGTCACAACTTTCCGGGCTGGTGGGCGGTTGGGGGTGGGGGCTTGTTTGGCGTGGGCTGGGTGTGGAGCACCTTTGGACTTCCTCCTTTGGAAGCTGCTGGCATGACTTTGGGTGGGGCTGGCCCATGTGGGACTGGAGACTGGGGTCAGTTGGTCTCCCCTCCCCAAGTCTCCTGGCACCTGCCTCCTGGATTTGCCCTGGCCATCCAGAGCCCATCCAGCAGATGGAAGATCTCTCTTCCTCTCCCAACCCTCAGCCTGTTACCCCATAACTTTTCCACATACATAAGAGTAAATTAATTTTAAAAAGAATTGGCTAACTAAATCTCTGAAGGGGGGGGGATGAGCTGGCCCTGGGGCATAGTAGGTTAAGCATCTGCCTGCCTGTGTGTGTGGCTCCACGATCTGATATGAGATGCTGATGTCCCAAATGGTGTCTTTTTTTTTTTTTTAAAGAGCTTCTCCAGGGTACCTGACTTCAGGAATTTTTCTTTTATAAGATCTATTTATTTGAAAGAAAGGAAGGAAGGAAAGATTTATTTATTTATTTAAAACAGAGTTACAGAGAGACAGAGGCAGAGAGAGACAGAGTCTTCCATCCCCGGGTTCACTCCCCAGCTGTGCTGCTCGGAAGCCAGGAGCCAGGAGCCAGGAGCTTCTTCCCAGTCTCCCACATGAGAGGCCATAGCAGAGAGCTGGATTGGCCCCAGTACAGTGTAATCTTAAAAAAAAAAAAAACTTGGGCTGGCGCCACGGCTCACTAGGCTAATCCTACATTCGAATTTTCGAATGCATTCGAATTTTCTCGGCAGAACAATTGAGAATCCCGAGAAAACATACTATTTCTATTTGTTACCATGGCACTGGATGCATTTGCTGAACAGAAAGATTGTGCTTTTCTCCAAAACCACTTTGACGGTGATTTGTTGTTTCAATTACTTTTTTTTCTTTTATTTTTTCGTTGTTTCAATTTCAATGGAATTCCACAACACTTTGTCCGGAGATGTCTGGAGGAAAGCAGAAATATCCGTTGTGTTGTGGCTATCTAAATCTCAGATTTTGCTACAGCCTCTGTGTGTGTTTGTGTTTTCTGCACTTCATCTACGGACTTGAGGGTGTTGAATGCATTTTAGCATGCAACATTTAGTTTTCTGCCGACAAACGCTAATTGGTTCCACATGAAGTCAATTCCTCCACACATTCAATTTTCCCGGCTGAACAATTCAGAATCCAGAGACACCATGCCATTTCTGCTGTAAACATGGGATTGGATACACGTGCCGATCAGAAAGATTGTGCTTTTCTCCAAAACCACTTTTTTTTTTTTATTTTTATTTATTTTTTTTTTTTTTGACAGTCAGAGTGGACAGTGAGAGAGAGAGACAGAGAGAAAGGTCTTCCTTTGCCGTTGGCTCACCCTCCAATGGCCGCCGCGGCCGGCGCGCTGCGGCCGGCGCACCGCGCTGATCCGATGGCAGGAGCCAGGAGCCAGGTGCTTTTCCTGGTCTCCCATGTGGTGCAGGGCCCAAGCACCTGGGCCATCCTCCCCTGCACTCCCTGGCCACAGCAGAGGGCTGGCCTGGAAGAGGGGCAACTGGGACAGAATCCGGCGCCCCGACCGGGACTAGAACCCGGTGTGCCGGTGCCGCTAGGCGGAGGATTAGCCTAGTGAGCCGCGGCGCCGGCCTTCCAAAACCACTTTGACGGTGATTTTTTGGTTCAATTTCACCCAAATTCCACAACACCTTGTCGGGATATGCCTGGAGGAAAGCAGAAATATACGGAATGTTGTGGCTATCTCAATCCCAGATCTTGCTACAGCGTCTGTGTTTGTTTGTGTTTTCTGGGCTTTATCTACGGACTTGACAGTTTTGAATGCATTTTATATGTAACATTTGTTTTCTTCCTGCAAACGCTAATTGTTTGCACATAGATTCAATTCCTCCACACGTTCGAGTATTCTCAGCAGAACAATTCAGAATCAGAGAAAACATGCCATTTCTGTTTAGAAACATGGCATTGGATTCACTTGCCGAACAGAAAGATTGTGCTTTTCTCCAAAACCACTTTGACAGTGATGTTTTTGGTTCAGTTTCACCCGAATTCCACAAAAGTTTTTCCTGATATTCCTGGAGGAAAGCAGAAATATCCGGTGTGTTGTGGCTATCTCAATCCCAGATCTTGCTACAGCCTCTGTGTTTGTTTGTGTTTTCGGGGCTTTATCTATGGACTTTGTGGTTTTGAATGATTTCAGCATGTAACTTTTTGTTTTGTGATAGCAAACGCTAATTGGTTTCACATGGAGTCAATTCCTCCACACATTCGAGTGTTCTTGGCAGAACAATTCAGAATCCGACAAAACATGGTATTTCTGTTTGTAAACATGGCACTGGATGCACTACCCGATCAGAAAGATTGTGCTTTTCTCCAAAACTACTTTGATTTTTTGGTTCAATTTCTCCCGAATTCCAAAACACTTTCTCTGGATATGACTGGAGGAAAGCAGAAATATCCGGTGTGTTGTGGCTATCTCAATCCCACATCTTGCTACAGCCTCTGTGTTTGTGTTTTCTGTTCTTTAGCTATGGACTTGACCGTTTTGAATGCATTTTAGCATGTAACATTTTGTTTTCTGCAGGCAAACGCTAATTGGTTCCACATGGAGTCAATTCCTCCACACATTCGAGTTTTCTCGGCAGAACAATTCAGAATCCCGAGAAAACATGCCATTTCTATTTGTAAACATGGCACTGCATGCACTTCCCGAGGAGAATGATTGTGCTTTTCTCCAAAACCAGTTTGACAGTGATTTTCTGGTTCAATTTCACCCGAATTCCACAACACTTTGTCCGGATATGCCTGGAGGAAAGCAAAAATATCCAGTGTGCTGTGGCTATCTGAATCTCAGATCTTGCTACAGCCTCTGTGTGTGTTTGTGTTTTCTGGGCTTTATCTATGGACTTGAGGGTGTTGAATGCATTTTAGCATGCAATTTTTGTTTTCTGCCGGTAAACGCTAATTGGTTCCACATGGAGTCCATTCCTCCCCCCATTCGTATTTTCTCGGCAGAACCATACACAATCCGAGAAAACATGCTATTTCTTTTGTAAACATGGCACAGGATGCACTTCCTGAACAGAAAGATTGTGCTTTTCTCCAAAACCACTTTGAGGGTGATTTTTTGGTTCAATTTCACCCGAATTCCACAACACTTTGTCTGGATATGCCTGGAGGAAAGCAGAAATATCCGGAGTGTTGTGTCTATCTCAATCCCAGATCTTGCTACATCCTCTGTGTTTGTTTATGTTTTCGGGGCTTTATCTACGGACTTTGTGGTTTTTAGTGATTTCAGCATGTAAATTTTTGTTTTGTGATAGCAAACGCTAATTGGTTCCACATAGATTCAATCCCTCCACACATTTGAGTTTTCTCGGCAGAACAATTCAGAATCCCGAGAAATCATGCTATTTCTATTTATTACCATGGCACTGGATGCATTTGCTGAACAGAAAGGTTGTGCTTTTCTCCAAAACCCATTTGACAGTGTTTTTTTGGTTAAATTTCACCCGAATTCCACAACACATTGTCCGGATATGCCTGGAGGAAAGCAGAAATATCCAGTGTGTTGTGGCTATCTCAATCTCAGATCTTGCTACAGCCTCTGTGTTTGTTTGTGTTTTCTGGGTTTTATCTTCGGACTTGAGGGTGTTGAATGCATTTAAGCATTTAACATTTTGTTTTCTGCCAGCAAACGCTAATTGGTTCCACATGGAGTCAATTCCTCCACGCATTCGTGTTTTTTCGGCAGAACAATTCAGAATCACAAGAAAACTTGCTATTTCTGTTTGTAAACATGGCACTGGATGCACTTTCTGAACAGAAAGATGGTGCTTTTCTCCAAAACCACTTTGAGGGTGATTTTTTTGGTTCAATTTCACCAGAATTCCACAACACTTTCTCTGGATGATACTGGAGAAAAGCAGAAATATCGGGTGTGTTATGGCTAACGCAATCCCAGATCTTGCTACAGCCTCTGTGTTTGTTTGTGTTTTTGGGACTTTATCTATGGACTTGAGGGTGTTTAATGCATTTTAGCATGCAATATTTTGTTTTCTGCCGGTAAACGCTAATTGGTTCCATATGGAGCCAATTCCTCCACGCATTCGTGTTTTCTCGGCAGAACAATTCAGAATCCCGAGAAAACATGCTATTTCTATTTGTGAACATGGCACTGGATGCATTTCCCAAAAAGAAAGATTGTGCTTTTCTCCAAAACCACTTTGACGGTTATTTTTTGGTTCAATTTCACACGAATTCCACAACACTTTGTCCGGATATGCCTGGAGGAAAGCAGAAATATCCGGTGTGTTGTGGCTATCTCAATCCCAGATCTTGCTACAGCCTCTGTGTTTGTTTGTGTTTTCTGGGCTTTATCTACGGACTTGAGGGTGATGAATGCATTTTAGCATGTAACATTTTGTTTTCTTCCAGCAAATGCTAATTGGTTCCACATGGAGTCAATTCCTCCATGCATTCGTGTTTTTTTGGCAGAACAATTCAAAATCCCGAAAAATCATGCAATTTTATTTGTAAACACGGCACTGGATGCACTTCCCGAGGAGAATGATTGTGCTTTTCTCCAAAACCCATTTGACAGTGATTTTTTAGTTCAATTTCACCCGAATTCCACAACACTTTGTCCGTATATGCCTTGAGGAGAGTAGAAATGTCGGGTTTGCTGTGGCTATCTCAATCCCAGATCTTGCTATAGCCTCTGTGTTTGTTTATGTTGTCAGGGCTTTATCTACAGACTTTGTGGTTTTGAATGATTTCAGCATGTAAATTTTTGTTTTGCGATAGCTAACGCTAATTGTTTCCATATGGAGCCAATTCCTACACACATTAGAATTTTCTCGGCAGAAAAATTCAGAATCCTGAGAAATCATGTTATTTCTATTTGTTACCGTGGCACTGGATGCATTTGCCGAACAGAAAGATTGTGCTTTTCTCCAAAACCCATTTGACGGTGATTTTTTGGTTCAATTTCACCCGAATTCCACAACACTTTGTCCGGATATGCCTGGAGGATAGCAGAAATATCTGATGTGTTGTGGCTATCTCAATCTCAGATCTTGCTACAGCCTCTGTGTTTGTTTGTGTTTTTGGGGCTTTATCTTTGGACTTGAGGGTGTTGAATGCATTTTAGCATTTAACATTTTGTTTTCTGCCAGCAAACGCTAATTGGTTCCACATGGAGTCAATCCCTCCACACATTCGAGTTTTCTCGGCAGAACAGTTCAGAATAATGAGAAAACATGCCATTTCTGTTTATAAACATGGCATTGGATTCACTTGCCCAACAGAAAGATTGTGCTTTTCTACAAAACCACTTGAACTGTGATTTTGTGCTTCAATTTCTCCCGAATTCCACAACACTTTCTCCGGATATGCCTGGAGGAAAGCAGAAATATCCAGTGTGTTGTGCCTATTTCAATCCCAGATATTGGTACAGCTTCTGTCTTTGTGTTTTCTGGGCTTTATCTACGTACTTTGTGATTTTGAATGATTTCAGCATGTGACTCTTTGTTATATGATAGCAAACGCTAATTGCTTCTACATGGAGTCCATTCCTCCAAACATTCGAATTTTCTCGGCAGAAGATTTCAGAATCCCGAGAAAACATGCTATTTCTATTTGTTACCATGGAACTGGATGCATTTGCCGAACAGAAAGATTGTGCTTTTCCCCAAAACCACTTTAACGTTGATTTTTTGGTTCATTTTCACCCGAATTCCACAACACTTTGTCCGGATATGCCTGGAGGAAAGCAGAAATATCTGGAGTGTTGTGGCTATCTCAATCCCAGATCTTGCTACAGCCTCTGTGTTTGTTTGTGTTTTCGGGGCTTTATCTATGGACTTGAGGGTGTTGAATGCATTTTAGCATGTAACATTTTGTTTTCTGACGTTAAATGCTAATTGGTTCCACATGGAGTCAATTCCTCCACACATTTAAATTTTCTTGGCAGAACAATTCAGAATCCCGAGAAAACATGCTAATTCTGTTTCTAAACCTGGCATTGGATCCACTTACGAAACAGAAAGTTTGTGCTTTTCTCCAAAACCACTTTGACTGTGATTTTGTGGTTCAATTTCACCCGAATTCCACAAAACTTTGTCCGGATATGCCTGGAGGAAAGCAGAAATATCCAGTGTGTTGTGGCTATCTGAATCTCAGATCTTGCTACAGCCTCTGTGTTTGTTTGTGTTTTCTGGGCTTTATCTACGGACTTGAGGGTGATGAATGCATTTTAGCATGTAACATTTTGTTTTCTTCCAGCAAATGCTAATTGGTTCCACATGGAGTCAATTCCTCCATGCATTCGTGTTTTTTTGGCAGAACAATTCAAAATCCCGAAAAATCATGCAATTTTATTTGTAAACACGGCACTGGATGCACTTCCCGAGGAGAATGATTGTGCTTTTCTCCAAAACCCATTTGACAGTGATTTTTTAGTTCAATTTCACCCGAATTCCACAACACTTTGTCCGTATATGCCTTGAGGAGAGTAGAAATGTCGGGTTTGCTGTGGCTATCTCAATCCCAGATCTTGCTATAGCCTCTGTGTTTGTTTATGTTGTCAGGGCTTTATCTACAGACTTTGTGGTTTTGAATGATTTCAGCATGTAAATTTTTGTTTTGCGATAGCTAACGCTAATTGTTTCCATATGGAGCCAATTCCTACACACATTAGAATTTTCTCGGCAGAAAAATTCAGAATCCTGAGAAATCATGTTATTTCTATTTGTTACCGTGGCACTGGATGCATTTGCCGAACAGAAAGATTGTGCTTTTCTCCAAAACCCATTTGACGGTGATTTTTTGGTTCAATTTCACCCGAATTCCACAACACTTTGTCCGGATATGCCTGGAGGATAGCAGAAATATCTGATGTGTTGTGGCTATCTCAATCTCAGATCTTGCTACAGCCTCTGTGTTTGTTTGTGTTTTTGGGGCTTTATCTTTGGACTTGAGGGTGTTGAATGCATTTTAGCATTTAACATTTTGTTTTCTGCCAGCAAACGCTAATTGGTTCCACATGGAGTCAATCCCTCCACACATTCGAGTTTTCTCGGCAGAACAGTTCAGAATAATGAGAAAACATGCCATTTCTGTTTATAAACATGGCATTGGATTCACTTGCCCAACAGAAAGATTGTGCTTTTCTACAAAACCACTTGAACTGTGATTTTGTGCTTCAATTTCTCCCGAATTCCACAACACTTTCTCCGGATATGCCTGGAGGAAAGCAGAAATATCCAGTGTGTTGTGCCTATTTCAATCCCAGATATTGGTACAGCTTCTGTCTTTGTGTTTTCTGGGCTTTATCTACGTACTTTGTGATTTTGAATGATTTCAGCATGTGACTCTTTGTTATATGATAGCAAACGCTAATTGCTTCTACATGGAGTCCATTCCTCCAAACATTCGAATTTTCTCGGCAGAAGATTTCAGAATCCCGAGAAAACATGCTATTTCTATTTGTTACCATGGAACTGGATGCATTTGCCGAACAGAAAGATTGTGCTTTTCCCCAAAACCACTTTAACGTTGATTTTTTGGTTCATTTTCACCCGAATTCCACAACACTTTGTCCGGATATGCCTGGAGGAAAGCAGAAATATCTGGAGTGTTGTGGCTATCTCAATCCCAGATCTTGCTACAGCCTCTGTGTTTGTTTGTGTTTTCGGGGCTTTATCTATGGACTTGAGGGTGTTGAATGCATTTTAGCATGTAACATTTTGTTTTCTGACGTTAAATGCTAATTGGTTCCACATGGAGTCAATTCCTCCACACATTTAAATTTTCTTGGCAGAACAATTCAGAATCCCGAGAAAACATGCTAATTCTGTTTCTAAACCTGGCATTGGATCCACTTACGAAACAGAAAGTTTGTGCTTTTCTCCAAAACCACTTTGACTGTGATTTTGTGGTTCAATTTCACCCGAATTCCACAAAACTTTGTCTGGATATGCCTGGAGGAAAGCAGAAATATCCAGTGTGTTGTGGCTATCTGAATCTCAGATCTTGCTACAGCCTCTGTGTTTGTTTGTGTTTTCGGGGCTTTATCTATGGACTTGACAGTTTTGAATGCATTTTAGCATGCAATATTTGGTTTTCTGCCGACAAACGCTAATTGGTTCCACATGGAGTCAATTCCTCCCCGCATTCATGTTTTCTTGGCCTAACCATACACAATCCGAGAAAACATGCTATTTCTGTTTGTAAACATGGCACTGGATGCACTTCCCGAAGAGAAAGATTGTGCTTTTCTCCAAAACCACTTTGAGGGTGATTTTTTGGTTCAATTTCACCCGAATTCCACAACACTTTGTCTGGATATGCCTGGAGGAAAGCAGAAATATCCGGTGTGTTGTGGCTATCTCAATCCCATATCTTGCTACAGCCTCTGTGTTTGTGTTTTCTGGGCTTTAACCATGGACTTGATGGTTTTGAATGCATTTTGGCATGTAGCATTTTGTTTTCTGCCGGCAAGCGCTAATTGGTTCCACATGGCGTCAATTCCTCCACACATTCGAGTTTTCTGGGCAGAACAGTTCAGAATCACGAGAAAACATGCCATTTCTGTTTATAAACATGGCATTGGATTCACTTGCCCAACAGAAAGATTGTGCTTTTCTACAAAACCACTTTGAGGGTGATTTTTTGGTTCAATTTCATCCGAATTCCACAACACTTTGTCTGGATATGCCTGGAGGAAAGCAGAAATATCCGGTGTTGTGTCTATCTCAATCCCAGATCTTGCTACAGCCTCTGTGTTTGTTTGTGTTTTCTGGGCTTTATCTACGGACTTGAGGGTTTTGAATGCATTTTAGCATGTAACATTTTGTTTTCTGCTGGCAAACGCTAATTGTTTCCACATGGAGTCAATCCCTCCACACATTCGAGTTTTCTCATCAGAAAATTCAGAATCCCGAGAAATCATGCTACTTCTGTTTGATAATATGGCAGTGGATGCACTTCTCGAACAGAAAGATTGTGCTTTTCTCCAAAACCACTTGAACGTTGATTTTTTGGTTCAATTTCACCCGAATTCCACAACTTTTTGTCCGGATATACCTGGAGGAAAGCAGAAATATCCAGTGTGTTGTGGCTATCTCAATTCCAGATCTTGCTACAGCCTCTGTGTTTGTGTTTTCTGGGCTTTAGCTATGGACTTGACGGTTTGTATGCATTTTAGCATGTAACTGTTTGTTTTCTGCTGGAAAACACTAATTGTCCACATGGAGTCAATCCCTCCAAACATTCGAGTTTTCTTGGCAGAACAATTCAGAAAATGAGAAAACATGCTATTTCTATTTGTTACCATGCCACTGGATGCATTGGCCAAAAGAAAGATTGTGCTTTTCCCCAAAACCACTTTAACGTTGATTTTTTGGTTCAATTTCACCCGAATGCCACAACACTTTGCCCGGATATGCCTGGAGGAAAGCAGAAATATCTGGTGTGTTGTGTCTATATCAATCCCAGATATTGATACAGCCTTTGTGTTTGTTTTTTCTGGGCTTTATCTACGGACTTGAGGGTGTTGAATGCATTTTAGCATGTAACATTTTGTTTTCTGCTGGCAAACACTAATTGGTTCCACATGGAGTCAGTTCCTCCACGCATTCGAGTTTTCTCGGCAGAGCAATTCAGAATCAGAAGAAAACATGCTATTTCTGTTTGTTACCATGGCACTGGATGCATTTGCTGAACAGATTGTGCTTTTCTCCAAAACCACTTTGACGTTGATTTTTTGGTTCAATTTCACCCGAATTCCACAACACTTTGTCCGGATAACCTGGAGGAAAGCAGAAATATCCGGTGTGTTGTGTCTATCTCAATCCCAGATCTGCTACAGCCTTTGTGTTTGTTTGTGTTTTCTGGGCTTTATCTATGGACTTGAGGGTTTTGAATGCATTTTAGCATGTAACATTTTGTTTTCTGCTGGCAAACGCTAATTGTTTCCACATGGAGTCAATACCTCCACACATTCGAGTTTTCTCATCAGAAAATTCAGAATCCTGAGAAATCATGCTACTTCTTTTGATAATATGGCAGTGGATGCACTTCTCGAACAGAAAGATTGTGCTTTTCTCCAAAACCACTTGAATGTTGATTTTTTGGTTCAATTTCACCCGAATTCCACAACTTTTTGTCCGGATATACCTGGAGGAAAGCAGAAATATCCAGTGTGTTGTGGCTATCTCAATTCCAGATCTTGCTACAGCCTCTGTGTTTGTGTTTTCTGGGCTTTATCTATGGACTTGACGGTTTGTATGCATTTTAGCATGTAACTATTTGTTTTCTGCTGGAAAACACTAATTGTCCACATGGAGTCAATCCCTCCAAACATTCGAGTTTTCTTGGCAGAACAATTCGGAATCCTGAGAAAACATGCTATTTCTGTTTGTAAACATGGCAGTGGATGCAATTCCCGAACAGAAAGATTGTGGTTTTCTCCAAAACCACTTTGACGGTTATTAATTCCACCACACTTTGTCATAATAGGCCTGGAGGAAAGCAGATATATCCAGTGTGTTGTGGCTATCTCAATCCCAGATCTTGGTACAGCCTCTGTGTTTGTGTTTTCTGGGCTTTATCTATGGAGTTGAAGGTGTTGAATGCATTTTAGCATGTAACATTTTGTTTTCTGCTGTTAAATGCTAATTGGTTTCTCATGGAGTCAATTCGTCCACACATTCGAATTTTCTTGGCTGAACAATTCAGAATCCCGAGAAAACATGGTATTTATATTTGTTACCATGGCAGTGGATGCATTTGCCTAACAGAAATTGTGCTTTTCTCCAAAAACACTTAGATGGTGATTTTTTGGTTCAATTTCACCCGAATTCCACAACACTTTGTCGGGATATGCCTGGAGGAAAGCAGAAATATCCGGTGTGTTGTGGCTATCTCAATCCCAGATCTTGTTACAGCCTCTGTGTTTGTGTTTGTGGGCTTTATCTACGGACTTGACAGTTTTGAATGCATTTTAGCATGTAACATTTTGTTTTCTGCCGGCAAACGCTAATTGGTTCCCCCATGGACTCAATATCTCCACACATTTGAGTTTTCTCTGCAGAACAATTCAGAATCCAGAGAAATCATGCTATTTCTGTTTGCTAACATGACATTGGATCCACTTGCCGAAGAGAAAGATTGTGCTTTTCTCCACAAGCACTTTGACGGTGATTTCTTGGTTAAATTTCATCCGAATTCCAGCAAAATTTTCCAGATATGCCTGGATGAAAGCAGAAATATCCGGTGTATTGTGGCTATCTCATTCCCAGATCTAGCTAAGCCTCTGTGTGTGTTTGTGTTTTCTGGGTTTTACCTAAGGTCTTGACTGACGGTTTTGAATGCATTTTAGCATGTAACATTTTGTTTTCTGCCTGCAAATGCTCACTCGATCCACAGGGAATCTATTCCTCTACACATTCGAATTTTCTCGTCAGAGCAATTCAGAATCCCGAGAAAACATGCTATTTCTGTTTGTAAACATGATATTGGATCTAATTGCCGAACAGAAATATTGTGCTTTTCTCCAAAACCACTTTGACGGTGACTTTTTCATCAAATTTCACCCAAATTAGACAACACTTTCTCCGGATATGCCTAGATGAAAGCAGAAATATCCAGTGTGTTGTGGCTATCTCAATCCCAGATCTTGCTACAGCCACTTGTTTGTTTGTGTTTTCTGGGCTTTATCTATGGACTTGACAGTTTTGAATGCAGTTTAGCATGTAACTTTTTGTTTTCTGACATCAAACACTAATTGGTTCCACATGGAGTGAATTCCTCCACACTTTCGAGTTTTCTCGGCTGAACAATTCAGAATCCTGAGAAAACATGCTATTTCTGTTTGTAAACATGATATTGGATCCACTTGTGGAACAGAAAGATTGAGCTTTTCTCCAAAACCACTTTGACAGTGATTTTTTGGGTTTAATTTCACCCGAATATCACAACACATTCTCCGGATATGCCTGGAGGAAAGCAGGAATATCCGGTGTGTTGTGGCTATCTCAATCCCAGATCTTGCTACCGCCTCTGTGTTTGTTTCTGTTTTCTGGGATTTAGCTACGGACTTGACGGTTTTGAATGCATTTTAGCATGTAACTTTTTGTTTTCTGCCGACAAATGCAAACTGGTTCCGAATGGAGTCAATTCCTCCACACATTCCAGTTTTCTCAGCAGAAGAATTCAGAATCCCGAGAAAACATGCTATTTCTGTTGTAAACATGGCATTGGTGCCCATGACGAACAGAAAGATTGTGCGTTTCTCCAAACCACCTTGACAGTGATTTTTTGGATTTAATTTCACCCGAATATCACAACACATTCACTGGATATGCCTGGAGTAAAGCAGAAATATCTGGAGTGTTGTGGCTGTCTCAATCCCGGATCTTGCCTCAGCATCTGTGTTTGTGTGTGTTTTCTGGGCTTTAGCTACGGACTTGACGGTTTTGAATGCATTTTCGCATGTAACATTTTGTTTTCTGCCGGCAAACGCTAATTGGCTCCACATGGACTGAATTCCTCCACACATTCGAGTTTTCTCGGCTGAACAATTCAGAATCCAGAGAAAACATGCTATTTCTGTTTGCTAACATGACATTGCATCCACTTGCCGAACAGAAAGATTGTTCTTTTCTCCAAAACATCTTTGACGGTGATTTTTCGGTCAAATTTCACCCGAATTCCACAACACTTTGTCCAGCTATTCCTGGAGGAAAGCAGAAATATCCGGTGTGTTGTGGCTATTTCAATCCCAGATCTAGCTACAACTTCTGTGTTTGTTTGTGTTTTCTGGGCTTTATCTACGGACTTGACGGTTTTGAATGCATTTTAGCATCTAACATTTTGTTTTCTGCCTGCAAATGCTAACTGGTTCCACATGGACTCATTTCCTCCACACATTCGAGTTTTCTCTGAAGAAGAATTCAGAAGCCCAAGAAAACATGCTATTTCTGTTGTAAACATGGCATTGGATCCACTTGCCGAACAGAAAGATTGTGCTTTTCTCCTAAACCACTTTGACGTTGATTTTTTGGTGAAATTTCATCCAAAGTCATCAACACTTTGTCCAGATATGCCTGGAAGAAAGCAAAAATATCCGGTGTGTTGTGGCTGTCTCAATCCTGGATCTTGCTGCAGCCTCTGTGTTTGTTTGTGTTTTCTGGGCTTTATCTACGGACTTCACAGTTTTGAATGCATTTTAGCATGTAACATTTTGTTTTCTGCCGGCAAACGCTAATTGGTTCCCCATGGACTCAATATCTCCACACATTTGAGTTTTCTCGGCAGAACAATTCAGAATCCAGAGAAAACATGCTATTTCTGTTTGCTAACATGACATTGGATCCACTTGCCGAAGAGAAAGATTGTGCTCTTCTCCACAAGCACTTTGACGGTGATTTCTTGGTTAAATTTCATCTGAATTCCAGCAAAATTTTCCAGATATGCCTGGATGAAAGCAGAAATATCCGGTGTATTGTGGCTATCTCATTCCCAGATCTAGCTAAGCCTCTGTGTGTGTTTGTGTTTTCTGGGTTTTACCTAAGGTCTTGACTGACGGTTTTGAATGCATTTTAGCATGTAACATTTTGTTTTCTGCCTGCAAATGCTCACTCGATCCACAGGGAATCTATTCCTCTACACATTCGAATTTTCTCGTCAGAGCAATTCAGAATCCCGAGAAAACATGCTATTTCTGTTTGTAAACATGATATTGGATCTAATTGCCGAACAGAAATATTGTGCTTTTCTCCAAAACCACTTTGACGGTGACTTTTTCGTAAAATTTCACCCAAATTAGACAACACTTTCTCCGGATATGCCTAGATGAAAGCAGAAATATCCAGTGTGTTGTGGCTATCATTCCCGGATCTTGCTTCAGCCGCTTCTTTGTTTGTGTTTTCTAGGCTTTATCTACGGACTTGACAGTTTTGAATGCATTTTAGCATGTAACATATTGTTTTCTGCAGGCAAATGCTAATTGGTTCCACATGGACTGAATTCCTCCAGACATTCGAGTTTTCTCGGCTGAACAATTCAAAATCCAGAGAAAACATGCAATTTCTGTTTGTAAACATGACATTGGGTCCATTTGCTGAATAGAAAGATTGTTCTTTTCTCCTAAACCACTTTGACGGTGATTTTTTTGGTTTAATTTTACCCATTTATCACAACACATTCTCCGGATATGCCTGGAGGAAAGCAGAAATATCCGGTGTGTTGTGGCTATCTCAATCCCACATCTTGCTACAGCCTCTGTGTTTGTGTTTTCTGTTCTTTAGCTTCGAACTTGATGGTTTTGAATGCATTTTAGCATCTAACATTTTGTTTTCTGCCTGCAAATGCTAATTGGTTCCACATGGAGTCAATTCCTCCACACGTTCGAGTTTTCTCAGCAGAATAATTCAGAATCCCAAGAAAACATGCTGTTTCTCTTGCAAACATGGCATTGGATCCATTTGCTGAACAGAAATATTGTGCTTTTCTCCAAAACCACTTTGACAGTGATGTTTTTGGTTTAATTTCACCCGAAATTACAACACATACTCCGGATATGCCTGGAGGAAAGCAGAAATATCCGGTGTGCTCTGGCTATCTCACAACCAGATCTTGCTACAGCCTCTGTGTTTGTTTGTTTTTTTCTGAGCTTTATCTACGGACTTGACAGTTTTGAATGCATTTTAGCATGTAACATTTTGTTTTCTGCCTGCAAACGCTAATTGTTTCCACATGGATTCTATTCCTCCAAACATTCGAGTTTTCTCGGCAGAGTAATTCAGACTCCTAAGAAAACATGCTATTTCTCTTTGTAAACATGTCATTGGATCCACGTGCCGAACAGAAAGATTGTGTTTTGCCCCAAAAGCACTTTGAGGGTGATTTTTTGATTAAATTTCACCCGAATTCGACAACACTTTCTCTGGATATGCCTGGAGGAAAGCAGAAATATCCGGTGTGTTGTGGCTATCTCCATTCCAGATCTTGCTACAGCCTCTGTGTTTGTCTGTGTTTTCTGGGCTTTATCTATGGACTTGACTGTTTTGAATGAATTTTAGCATGTACCTTTTTGTTTTCTGCCTACAAATGCTAACTGGTTCCACATGGACACAATTCCTACACACATTCGAGTTTTCTCGGCAGAACAATTCAGAATCCAGAGAAAACATGCTATTTCTCTTGTAAACATGGCATTGGATCCACTTGCCAAAGAGAAAGATTGTGCTTTTCTCCAAAACCACTTTGACGGTGATTTTTTGGTTAAATTTCACCCAAATTCCACAAAACATTGTCCGGGTATGCCTGGATGAAAACAGAAATATCCGGTGTATTGTGGCTATCTCAATCCCAGATCTAGCTAAGTCTCTGTGTGTGTTTGTATTTTCTGGGCTTTATTTATGGATGACGATTTTGAATGCATTTTACCATGTAACATTTTGTTTTCTTCCTGCAAAAGCTAACTCGTTCCAGAGGGAGTCAATTCCTCTACACACTCGAGTTTGTACCTTTTTTTTGCCTGCAAATGCTAATTGGTTCTACAAGGAGTCTATTCCTCCAAACATTCGAGTTTTCTCGGCAGAGGAATTCAGAATCCCAAGAAACCATGCTATTTCTGTTTGTAAACATGGTATTGGATCCACTTGCCGAACAGAAAGATTATGCTTTTCTCCAAAACCACATTGACGGTGATTTTTTTAGTTTAATTTCACCCGAATATCACAACACATTCTCCGGATATGCCTGGAGGAAAGCAGAAATATCCGGTTTGTTCTGGCTATCTCAAAACCAGATCTTGCTATACCCTCTGTGTTTTTGTGTGTTTTCTGGGCTTTATCTATGGACTTACAGTTTTGAATGCATTTTAGCATGTACCTTTTTTTTTTTTTGCCTGCAAATGCTAATTGGTTCTACATGGAGTCTATTCCTCCAAACATTCGAGTTTTCTCGGCAGAGGAATTCAGAATTCTGAGAAAACATGGTATTTCCATTGTGAACATGGCATTGGATCCGCTTGCTGAACAGAAAGATTGTGCTTTTCCACAAAACCACTCTGACGGTGATTTTTTGGTTAAATTTCATCCCAAAATGGTCAACACTTTGTCTGGATATGTCTGGAGGAAAGCAGACATATCCGGTGTGTTCTGGCTATCTCACAACCAGATCTTGCTACAGCCTCTGTGTTTGTCTGTGTTTTCTGGGCTTTATCTACGGAGTTGACGGTTTTGAATGCATTTAGCATCTAACATTTTGTTTTCTGCCTGCAAATGCTAATTGGTTCCACATGGCGACACTTCCTCCACGCGTTCGACTTTTCTTGGCAGAGCAATTCAGAATCCTGGGAAAACATGCTATTTCTGTTTGAAACCATGGCATTGGATCACTTGCCGAACTGAAAAATTGTGCTTTTCTCCAATATCACTTTGACGGTGATTTTTTTAGTTTAATTTCACCCGAATATCACAACACATTCTCCGGATATGCCTGGAGGAAAGCAGGAATATCCGGTGTGTTGTGGCTATCTCAATCCCAGATCTTGCTACAGCCTCTGTGTTTGTTTGTGTTTTCTGGGCTTTATCTATGAACTTTATGGTTTTTTATGCATTTTAGAATGGTGTTTTCTACCAGAAAACGCTAATTGGTTCTACATGAAGTCTAATCCTCCATGCATTCGCGTTTTCTTGGCGAGAGCTTCAGAAAAGAGAGAAAACATTTTATTGCTGTTTCTAAACATGACAAGGGAACCACTTGCCAAAAAGAAAGATTGTGCTTTTCTCCAAAACCACTTTGACAGTTATTGTTTGTTAAATTTCCCCTGAATTCAACACCACTTTGTCCGGATATGCCTGGAGGTAAGCAGAACTATCTTGTGTGTTGTGGCTATCTCAATCCCAGATCTTGCTACAACCTCTGTGATGGTTTGTGTTTTCTAAAGAGTATCTATGGACTTTAGGGATTTGAATGCATTTTAGCATGTAACTTTTTGTTTTCTACCGGCAAAGGCTAATTGGATCCACATGGAGTCAAATCCTCCACACATTTGAGTTTTCTCGGCAGAGGAATTCAGAATCCCGAGATAAGATGCTATTTCTGTTTGTAAACATGGCATTGGATCCACTTGCTGAAAAGAAAGATTGTGCTTTTCTCCAAAACCACTTTGATGGTAACTTTTTCATTTAATTTCAACTGAATTCCACACCACTTTGTCCAGATATGCCTGGAGGAAAGCAGAAATATCTGGTGTGTTGTGGCTATCTGAATCCGCGATCTTGCTACAGCCTCTGTGTTTATTTGTGTTTTCTGAACATTATCATCGGACTATACAGTTTTGAATGCATTTTAGCCTGTAACATTTTGTTATCTACTGGTAAACCCTAAGTGGATCCACATCGAGTCAAATCCTCCACACATTCGAGTTTTCCTGGCAGAAAGCTTCAGAATCCCGAGCAAACATGATATTTGTGTTTGTAAACATGACATTTAATCCACTTGCTGAACAGAAAGATTGTGCTTTTCCCCAAAAACCACTTTGACGGTGATTTTTTGGTTAAATTTCACCTGAATCCCCCACTACGTTGTCCGGATATGCCTGGAGGAACTCAGAAATATCTGGTGTGCTGTGGCTGTCTCAATCCGCCTTCTTGCTACAGCCTCCTTGTTTGTTTGTGTTTTCTGGACATTATCAATGGACTTTATGGTTTTCAATGCATTTTAGCATGTAACTTTCATTTTTCTACTGGGAAAAGCTAATTGGTTGCACATGGAGTCAAATCCTCCACAGATTCAAGTTTTCCTGGCAAAGATGATATTTGTGTTTATAAACATGACATTGGATTGACTTGCTGGACAGAAAGATTGTGCTTTCCTCCAAAACCAATTGACAGAGATTGTGTGGTTAAATTTAACCCAAACTCCACACCAATTTTTTTGGATATGCCTGCAGGAAAGCAGAAATATTTGGTGTGTTGTGGCTATCTCAATCCCAGATCTTACTACATTTTCTGTGGTTATTTGTGTTTTCTCGACATTATCTATGGACTTTATCGTTTTGAATGCATTTTAGCATGTAACTTTTTGTTTTCTACCGGCAAATGCTAATTGTTTCAACATGGAGTGAAATCCTCCACACGTTAGAGTTTTCCTGGCAGAAAGCTTCAGAAACCTTAGCAAACATGATATTTGTGTTTGTAAATATGACATTGGATAAACTTTCCAAACAGAAAGATTTTGCTTTTCTCCAAAAGCACTTTCACAGTGATAGTTTCTAAAATTTCACCCGAATTCCACACCACTTAGTCGGGATATGTCTGGAGGAAATAGAAATATCTCGTGTGTTGTGGCTATCTAAATCTGAGATCTTGCTAGAGCCTCTGTGTTTGCTTGTGTTTTCTGTGCTTTATCTACGTACTTGATGGTTTTGAATGCATTTTAGCATGTAACTTTTTGCTTTCTATGGGCAATCGCTAATTGTTTGCACATGAAGTCAAATCCTCCACACATTCGAGTTTTCCTGGTAGCAGCTTCAGAAACCTGAGCAAACATGATATTTGTTTTTATAAAAATGACATCTATCCAGTTTCCAAAGAAAAAGATTGTACTTTTCTCCAAAAGCACTATGATGAGCATTTGGGTTGCTTCCTGGTCTTAGCTATTGTGAATTGAGCTGCAATAAACATTAATGTGCAGACTGCTTTTTTCTTTGCCAATCTCATTTCCTTTGGGTAAATTCCAAGGAGTGGGATGGCTGGGTTGAATGGTAGGGTTATATTCAGGTTTCTGAGGAATCTCCAGACTGACTTCCATAGTGGCTTAACCAGTTTGCATTCCCACCAACAGTGGGTTAGTGTCCCTTTTTCCCCACATCCTCACCAGCATCTGTTGTTGGTAGATTTCTGAATGTGAGCCATGCTAACTGGGGTGAGGTGGAACCTCATTGTGGTTTTGATTTGCATTTCCCTGATTGCTAGTGATCTTGAACATTTTTTCATGTGTCTGTTGGCCATTTGGATTTTCTCTTTTGAAAAATGTCTATTGAGGTCCTGGGCCCATCTCTTAAGTGGGTTGTTTGTTTTGATCTTGTGGAGTTTCTTGATTTCTTTGTAGATTCTGGATATCAACCTTTTATCAGTTGCATAGTTTGCAAATATATTTTCCCATTCTGTCGGTTGTCTCTTCACTTTCCTGTTTCATTTGCAGTACAGAAACTTCTCAATTTGATGCAATCCCAAATGTTAATTTTGGCCTTGACTGCCTGTGCTTCTGGGGTGTTTTCCAAGAAGTCATTGCCGGTACCTATATCTTGCAGGGTTTTTCCAATGCTCTCAAATAATTTGATGGTGTCAGGTCTTAGATTTAAGTCTTTAATCCATGTTGAGTGGATTTTTGTGTAAGGTGAAAGATAGGGGTCTTGCTTCATGATTCTGCACGTGGAAATCCAATTTTCCCAGCACAATTTATTGAAGAGACTGTTCTTACTCCAGGGATTCGTTTTGGACCCTTGATCAAATATGAATTGGCTGTAGATATTTGGATTGATTTCTGGTGTTTCTATTCTGTTCCATTGGTCTATCCATCTGTTTCTGTACCAGTACCATGCTGTTTTGATTACAACTGCCCTGCAGTATGTCCTGAAATCTGGTCTTGTGATGCCTCCAGCTTCGTTTTTGTTGTACAAGATTGCTTTAGCTATTCGAGGCTCCTGTGTCTCCAAATAAATTTCAGCATTATTCTTTCTATATCTGAGAGGAAGGTCTTCGGTATCTTGATTGGTATTGCATTGAATCTATAAATTGCTTTTGGGAGAATGGACATTTTGATGATGTTGATTCTTCCAATCCATGAGCATGGAAGGTTTTTCCATTTTTTGGTATCCTCTTCCGTATCTTTCTTTAAGGTTTTCTAATTTTCATCATAGAGATCTTTAACATCCTTGGTTAAGTTTATTCCAAGGTATTTGATTGTTTTTGTAGCTATTGTGAATGGGATTGATCTTAGAAGTTCTTCCTCAGCCATGGTATTGTCTGTGTGTACAAAGGCTGTTGATTATTCTGCATTGATTTTATAACTTGCTACTTTGCCAAACTCTTCTATGAGTTCCAATAGTCTCTTAGTAGAGTTCCTTGGGTCCCCTAAATAAAGAATCATATCATCTGCAAAGAGGGATAGTTTGAATTCTTCCTTCCCAATTTGTATCCCTTTAATTTTTTTTTCTTGCCTAACCCAAATGCCCATCAACAGTAGAATGGATAAAGAAATTATTTGACATGTACTCTATAGAATACTATACAGCAGTCAAAAACAATGAAACCCAGTCATTTGCAACAAGATGGAGGAATTTGGAAAACATCATGCTGAGTGAATTAAGCCAGTCCCAAAGGGACAAATATCATATGTTCTCCCTGATTGGTGACAACTAACTGAGCTCAAACGGGAAACTTCTTGAAGTGAAATGGACACTATGAGAAAAAGTGACTTGATTAGTTCTTGTCCTGACGGTTGATGTACAATGTAATCCTTTATCCATTTTAGTATTTTTTTTGTTCTAGTACCATTGGTTGAACTCTGTAATTAACACACAATTGTTCTTAGGTATTTAAATTTTAACTGAAAAGTCATCCCTGTTAGGAATTTGGAAAACAGTATGTTGAGTGAAATAAGCCAATCCCAAAGGGACAAATACCACTTGTTCTCCTTGATAGGTGACAACTAACTGAGCACCAAAAAGGAAACCTGTTAAAGTGAAGTGAACACTATGAGAAATGGTGACTTGATCAGCCCTCACCCTGACTGTTGATGAGCAGCTTAATATGTTATCCCTCTTTTAGTATTTTTTTTGTTTGTTCTACTTAATACTTTTGGTCGAATACTGTAATAAATACACAGTTATTCTCAAGTGTTGAAACTTAACTGAAAAGTGATCGCTGTTAAATATAAGAGTGGGAATAAGAGAGGGAAGAGATGTGCAATTCGGGACATGCTCAAGCTGACTTACCTCAAACAGTAGAGTTATAAACATACCGGGGGATTTGAATTCAATCCCATCGAAGTGGCATGTACCAATGCCATCTCACTAGTCCCAGTGATCAATTTCTGTTCACAATTGATCATAATGATAGGACTAAGAACCAAAGGGATCACATAATCAAGACTAGTGTATGCAAATATTAGCTGATAGAATCAAAAAGGGAGAGAATGATCCAACATGGGAAGTGAGATACACAGCAGACCCATAGAATGGCAAATGTCCTAATAGCACTCTGACCTCATAATCAGCGCTTAAGGCATGCGGATCCAGCTGAAATGCCCATGAGGGTATTTCAGGCATGGAAAGCCAAGACACTCTGGGGGAAAAAAAAAAAACCTAAATGAAAGATCTCCGCGAGTGAGATCCCAGTGGAAAGAATGGGTCATCAAAGAAGGAGGCACCTTTCTCTGAAGGGAGGAGAGAACTTCCACTTTGACCATGGCTTTGTCTAAAAATGATCAGAGTCAGTGAACTCAGGGGGCTTCTATAGCCTTGGCAACTCATGACAAGAGCCTAGGGTGATTACTGATGCCATAAACAAGAGTGTCAATTTGTTAAGTCAACAACAGGAGTCACTGTGCACTTACTCCTCATGTAGGATCTTTGTCCTTAGTGTGCTGTACATTGAGATCTAATGCTATAACTAGTACTCAAACAGTATTTTTCACTTTATCTTTCTGTGTGGGAGAAAACTGTTGAAATCTTTACATAATGTATGCTAAACTATCTTCTGCATATAAAGAGAATCAAAAATGAATCTTGATGTGAATGGAAGGGGAGAGGGAGTGGGAAAGGGGAGGGTTGCGGGTTGGAAGGACGTTATGGCGGGGAAGACATTGTAATCAATATGCTGTACTTTGGAAATTTATATTCATTAAATAAAAGTTAAAAAAAACACTTTGATGGTGATTTTGTGTTTACATTTCACCTGAATTCCACACCACTTTGTCCGGATATGCCTGGAGGAAAGCAGAAATATCTGGTGTGTTGTGGCTATCTCAATCCCAGATCTTGCTACAGCCTCTGTGTTTATTTGTGTTTTGTGGACATTATCTACAGACTTATGGTTTTGAATGCATTTTAGAATGTAACTTTTTTTTTTGACAGGCAGAGTGCACAGTGAGAGAGAGAGAGACAGAGTTCCTGAAGGCATGAAGAGAGTGAAAGGATTAGAAGGCCTTTTTAGTGAGATACTAGCAGAGAACTTTCCAGATTTGAAGAAGGACAGAGACATCCTAGTACAGGAAGCTCATAGAACCCCCAATAAACATGACCAAAAGAGATCCTCACCATGACACGTTGTAATTAAACTCACCACAGTGAAACATAAAGAAAAGATCCTAAAATGTGCAAGAGAGAAACATCAAATTACTTTCAGAGGATCTCCAATCAGACTCAGAGCAGACTTCTCATCAGAAACCCTACAAGCTAGAGGGAATGGTGAGACATAGCACAGGTGCTAAGAGAGAAAAATTGCCAGCCCAGAATATTATATCCTGCCAAGCTCTCATTTGTGAATGAAGGTGAAATAAAGACCTTTCATAGTAAACAGAAATTGAAAGACTTTGCCGCCAGTTGTCCGGCCCTGCAAAAGATACTTAAAGATGTGCTACACTCAGAAACACAGAAACACAGCCATCAATATGAAAGAAGGTAAAGGAAGAACACCTACCAGTAAAAGAGCATGGGAAGCTCAAAGCATATACTAGAAAATATCTCCGGGAAAATGGCAGGGCAAAGTCACTGCGTATCAATAATCACATTAAACATTAATGGTCTGAATACTTCAGTTAAAAGACACCGATTGGCTGATTGGCTCAAAGAACACAACCCAACTATTTGTTGCCTACAAGAAACAAAGATGCATGCAGACTGAAAGTGAAAGGTTGGAAAAAGATATTCCATGCCAAGAGAAACCAAAAAAAGCAGGTGTAGCCATATTAATATCAGACAAAATAAACTTTAATACAAAAACTGTTAAGAGAGACAAAGAGGGGCACTATATAATGATTAAGGGTTCAATTCAACAGGAAGATGTAACTATTATATATGTATATGCTCCTAATTACAGGGCACTGGTCTATTTAAAAGATATGTTAAGGGACGTAAAGGGAAATTAGATTCCAATACAATAGTACTGGGGGACTTCAATACTCCACTCTCAGAAATAGATAGATGATCTGGACAGAAGATCAACAAGGAAACAGCAGATTTAATCGACACTATTGCCCAAATGGATCTAACAGATATCTACAGAACTATCAATCCTACATCTAAAGACTTCACATTCTTCTCAGCAATGCATGGAACCTTCTCTAGGATTGATCACATACTAGGCCATAAAGCAAGTCTCAGCAAATTTAAAAGAGTTAGAATTATACCATGCAGCTTCTCAGACCACAGCGGAATGAAGCTGGAAATTAGCAACTCAGGAAACCCCAGAAAGTATGCAAACACATGGAGACTGAACAACATGCTCCTGAATGAACACTGGGTCATTCAAGAAATCAAAAGAGAAATCAAAAACTTTCTGGAAGTAAATGAAGATAACAACACAACATATCAAAACTTACGGGATACAGCAAAAGCAGTATTGAGAGGCATATTTATAGAATTAGGTGCCTATATCAAGAAATTGGAAAGGTACCAAATAAATGAGCTTTCAGCACATCTCAAAGACCCAGAAAATCTGCAGCAAACCAAACCCAAATATAGTAGGAGAAGAGAAATAATTAAAATCAGGGAAGAAATTAACAGGATTGAATCAAAAAAAAAAAAAACACTAAAAAAATCAGCGAAGCGAGAAGCTGGTTTTTTGAAAAAATAAACAAAATTGACACCCCATTGGCCCAACTAACTACAAAAAAGAAGAGAAAAGAACCAAATCAATAAAATCAGAGATGAAAAAGGAAACGTAACAACAGACACCACAGAAATAAAAAGAATCATCAGAAATTACTACAAGGACCTGTATGCCAGCAAACAGGAAAATCTATCAGAAATGGATAGATTCCTGGACACATGCAATCTACCTAAATTGAACCATGAAGACATAGAAAACCTAAGCAGACCCATAACTGAAACAGAAATTGAAACACTAATAAAGGCCCTCCCAACAAAGAAAAGCCCAGGACCAGATGGATTCACTGCTGAATTCTACCAGACATTTAAAGAAGAACTAATCCCATTTCTTCTCAAACTATTCAGAACAATTGAAAAAGAGGGAATCCTCCCAAATTCTTTCTATGAAGCCAGCATCACCTTAATCCCTAAGCCAGAGAAAGATGCAGCACTGAAAGAAAATTGTAGACCAATATCCCTGATGAACATAGACGCAAAAATCCTCAATAAAATTCAAGCCAATAGAGTACAACAACACATCAGGAAAATCATCCACCCAGAGCAACTGGGATTTTTCCCTGGTATGCAGGGATGGTGCAACATTCACAAATCAATCAATGTGATTCACCACATTAACAGACTGCAAAAGAAAAACCATATGATTATCTCAATAGATGCAGAGAAAGCATTTTATAAAATTCAACACCCTTTCATGATGAAAACTCTAAGCAAATTGGGTATAGAAAGAACATTCCTCAATATAATCAAAGCAATATATGAGAAAAACCCACGGCCAGCATCCTATTGAATGGGGAAAAGTTGGAAGCATTTCCACTGAGATCTGGTACCAGACAGGGATGCCCACTCTCACCACTGCTATTTAACATAGTTCTGGAAGTTCTACCCAGATCCATCAGACAAGAAAAAGAAATTAAAGGAATACAAATTGAGAAGTAAGAAGTCAAACTATCCCTCTTTGCAGATGATATGATTCTTTATTTAGGGGACCCAAAGAACTCTACTAAGAGACTACTGGAACTCTTAGAGGAGTTTGGCAAAGTGGCAGGATATAAAATCAGTGCACAAAATCAACAGCCTTTGTATATACAAGCAATGCCACGGCTGAGAAAGAACTGCTAAGATCAATCCCATTCACAATAGCTACAAAAACAATCAAATACCTTGGAATAAACTTAACCAAGGACATCAAAGATCTCTACGATGAGAATTACAAAATCTTAAACAAAGAAATAGAAGAGGATACCAAGAAATGGAAAAATCTTCCATGCTCATGGATTGGAAGAATCAACATCATCAAAATGTCCATTCTCCCAAAAGCAATTTATAAATTCAATGCAATACCAATCAAGATACCAAAGACATTCTTCTCAGATCTAGAAAAAATGATGCTGAAATTCATATGGAGGCAAAAGAGACCTCGAATAGCTAAAGCAATCTTGTACAACAAAAACAAAACCAGAGGCATCTCAATACCAGATTTCAGGACATACTACAGGGAAGTTGTAATCAAAACTGCATGGTACTGGTACAGAAACAGATGGATAGACCAATGGAACAGAATTGAAACAACAGAAATCAATCCAAACATCTACAGCCAACTTATATTTGATCAAGGATCTAAAACCAATTCCTGGAGCAAGGACAGTCTCTTCAATAAATTGTGCTGGGAAAATTGGATTTCCACGTGCAGAATCATGAAGCAAGACCCCTACCTTACACCTTACACAAAAATCCACTCAACATGGATTAAAGACCTAAATCTACGACCTGACACCATCAAGTTATTAGAGAACATTGGAGAAACCCTTCAAGATATTGGCACAGGCAAAGAGTTTCTGGAAAAGACCTGGGAGGCACAGGCAGTCAAAGCCAAAATCAACTATTGGGATTGCATCAAATTGAGAAGTTTCTGTACTGCAAAAGAAACAGTCAGGAGAGTGAAGAGACAACCGACAGAATGGGAAAAAATATTTGCAAACTATGCAACAGATAAAGGGTTAATAAACAGATTCTACAAATAGATCAAGAAACTCCAATCAAAAAAAAAAAACCCACTTAAGAGATGGGCAAAAGACCTCAATAGATATTTTTCAAAAGAGGAAATCGAAATGGCCTACAGACACATGAAAAAATGTTCAAGATCACTAGCAATCAGGGAAATGCAAATCAAAACCACAATGAGGTTTCACCTCACCCTGGTTAGAATGGCTCACATTCAGAAATCCACCAACAACAGATGCTGGTGAGGATGTGGGGAAAAAGGGACACTAACCCACTGTTGGTGGGAATGCAAACTGGTCAAGCCACTATGGAAGTCAGTCTGGAGATTCCTCAGAAACCTGAAGATAACCCTACCGTTCAACCCAGCCATCCCACTCCTTGGAATTTACCCAAAGGAATTAAAATTGGCAAACAAAAAAATGGTCTGCACCCTAATGTTTATCGCAGTACAATTTCAATAGCCAAGACCTGGAACCAACCTAAATGCCCATCAACGGTAGACTGGATAAAGAAATTATGGGATATTTACTCTTTAGAATACTATACCGCAGTAAGACAACGAAATCCAGTCAGTTGCAACAAAATGGAGGAATCTGGAACACATCATGCTGAGTGAAGTAAGCCAGTCCCAAAGGGAAAAATACCATACGTTCTCCCTGATCGGTGACAACTGACTGAACACCAAAAAGGAAACCTTTTGAAGTGAAATGGACACTATGAGAAATGGTGACTTGATCAGCATAGCCCTGACTGTTAATGAACAACTTAATACATTATCTCTCTTAGTATTTTTTTGTCTGTTCTACTTAATATGATTGGTTTAATTCTGTAATTCATACACAGTTGTTCATAAGTGTTGCAAATTAACGGAATTGTGATCCCTGTTAAACATAAGAGTGGGAATAAGAGAGGGAAGAGATGTATAATTTGGGACATGCTCAAGCTGACTTGCCCCAAATGGTAGAGTTAGAAACATACCAGGGGATTCCAATACAATCCCATCAAGGTGGCATGTACCAATGCCATCTCACTAGTCCAAGTGATCAATTTCAGTTCACAATTGATCATAATGAAAGGACTAAGAGTCAAAGGGAGCACATAAACAAGTCTAGTACCTGCTAACACTAACCGATAGAATAAATAAAGGGGAGAGTGATCCAACATGGGAAGCGAGATACTCAGCAGACTCATAGAATTGCAGATGTCCTAAATAGCACTCTGGCCTCAGAATCAGCCCTAAAGGCATTCAGATCAGGTTGAAAAGCCCATGAGAGTATTTCAGGCATGGAAAGCCAAGACACTCTGGCAAAAAAAAAAAAAAAGACCTTAATGAAAGATCTCCTCTAGTGAGATCCCAGTGGAAAGAACAGGTCTTCAAAGAAGGAGGTACCTTTCTCTGAAGGGAGGAGAGAACCTCCACTTTGACTATGACCTTGTCTAAACAAGATAAGAGTTGGAGAACTCAGAGGGCTTCCATAGCCTTGGAAACTCATGACAAGAGAATAGGGTGATTCCTGATTCCATAAACAAGAGTGTCAATTTGTTAAGTCAACAACAGGAGTCACTGTGCATTTACTCCTCATGTAAGATCTCTGTCCTTAATGTGCTGTACATTGAGATTTAATGCTATTACGAGTACTCAAGCAGTATATTTCACTTTGTGTTTCTATATGGGTGCAAACTGTTGGAATCTTTACTCAATGTATACTAAACTGATCCTCTGTAAAAAAAAAAAAAAAAAAAAAGAAATTATCAACTCCCAGCTTGACTCTCACTGGGATTAAACATGACAATAGGTCTGATCTGATTTCATCATCATTTAAAAAATCATCTATTATTTTTCACTTTATGTTTCTGTGTAGGAGTAAACTGTTGAAATCTTACATAATGTATACTAAGCTGATTTTCTGTATATTAAGAGAATCAAAAATGAATCTTGATGTGAAATATAGGGGAGAGGAAGTGGGAAAAGGGAGGGTTGCGGGTCGGAGGGACGGTATGGGGGGGAAGCCATTGTAATCCATAAGTCATACTTTGGAAATTTATATTCATTAAATAAAAGTTAAAAAAATGTGATTTTGGAGAAAAGCACTATCTTTTTCTTCAGCAGGTGGATCCAATATCATGTTTACAAACACAAATATCATGTTTGCTCGGGTTTCTGAAGCTTTCTGCCAGGAAAACTCGAATGTGTGAAGGATTTGACTCCATGTGGAACCAAATAGCGTTTGCCAGTAGAAAACAAAATGGTACATGCAAAAATGTATTCAAAACCTTCAAGTTTGTAGATTTCGTCCAAAAAACACAAACAAACACAGAGGCTGTAGCAAGATCTCAGGTGAGATAGCCACAACACACCAGATATTTCTGCTTTCCTCCAGGCATATCCGGACAAAGTGGTGTGGAATTCACGGGAAATTTAACCCAAAAATCACCGTCGTGAATGTGCTTTTGGAGAAAAGCACAATCTTTTTCTTCAGCAAGTGGATCCAACGTCATGTTTATAAACACAAATATCATGTTTGCTAGAGTTTCTGAAGCTTTCTGCCAGGAAAACTCGAATGAGTGGAGGATTTGACTCCATGTGGAACCAAATAGCATTTTCCAGTAAAGAAAATAAAAAGTTACATGCTAAAATGTATTCAAAACCATAAAGTCCATAGATAATGTCCAGAAAATACAAACAAACATAGAGGCTGTAGCAAGATCTGGGATTGAGATAGCCACAACACACCAGATATTTCTGAGTTGCTCCAGGCATACCCGGACAAAGTGTTGTGGAATTTGGGTGAAATGTAACCAAAAAATCACCATCTAAGTGGTTTTGGAGAAAAGCACAATATTTCTGTTTGGCAAGTGGATCCAATTTCATGTTTGCAAACAGAAATAGCATGTTTTCCCGGGTTCCTGAAGCTTTTTGCCAGGAAATCTTGAATGTGTGTAGGATTTGACTCCATGTGGAACCAATTCGCGTTTGCCAGTAGAAAACAGTTACAAGATAAAATGCATTCAAAACTGTAAATCTATAGATAACGTCCAGAAAACACAAACAAACACAGAGGCTGTAGCAAGATCTGAGACTGAGATAGCCACAACACACCAGATATTTCTGCTTTCCTCCAGGAATATCCGGACAAAGTTTTGTGGTATTCGGGTGAAATTTTACAAACTGTCACCATCAAAGTGGTTTTGGAGAAAAGCACAATCTTTCTCTTCGGCAAGTAGATCCAATGTCTTGTTTATAAACATAAATATCATGTTTGCTCAGGTTTCTTAAGCTTTCTGCCAGGAAAACTCGAATGAGTGGAGGATTTGACTCCATGTGGAACCAAATAGCATTTTCCAGTAAAGAAAATAAAAAGTTACATGCTAAAATGTATTCAAAACCATAAAGTCCATAGATAATGTCCAGAAAACACAAACAGGCTGTAGCAAGATCTGGGATTGAGATAGCCACAACACACCAAATATTTCTGCTTTCCTCCAGGCATATCCAAACAAACCGTCAAAGTGGTTTTTGAGAAAAGCACAATCTTTCTCTTCAGCGAGTGGATCCAAAGTCATGTTTATAAACACAAGTATCATGTTTGCTTGGGTTTCTGAAGCTTTCTGCCAGAAAAACTTGAATCTGTGGAGGATTTGACTCCATGTGGAACCATTAACATTTGCAGTAGAAAACAAAAAGTTTCATGCAAAGATGCATTCAAAATCATAACGCCCATAGATAATGTACAGAAAACACAAACAAACACAGAAGCCATAGCAAGATCTCGGATTGAGATAGCCACAACACAGCAGATATTTCTGCATTCCTGCAGGCATATCTGGAGAAAGTGTTCTATATTTGGGTGAAATTTTACAAACTATCACCATCAATGTGGTTTTGGAGAAAAGCACAATCTTTCTGTTGGGCAAGTGGATCCAATGTCATGTTTATAAACATAAATATCATGTTTGCTGAGGTTTCTGAAGCTTTCTGACAGGAAAACTTGAATGTGTGGAGGATTTGACTCCATGTGGAACCAAGTAGTGTTTGCCGGTAAAAAAAAAAAAAAAAAAAAAAAAAAAAAGTTACATGCTAAAATGCATTCAAAACCGTAAAGTCCATAGATAATGTCCAGAAAACACAAACAAACACAGAGGCTGTAGCAAGATCTGGGACTGAGATAGCCACAACACACCAGATATTTCTGAGTTGCTCCAGGCATATCCGAACAAAGTGGTGTGGAATTCAGGGGAAATAAAACAAACTGTCACTGTCAAAGTGGTTTTGGGGAAAAGCACAATCTTTCTGTAGTGCAAGTGGATCCAATGTCAATTTTATAAACACAAGTATCATGTTTGCTTGGGTTTCAGAAGCTTTCTGCCAGGAAAACTTGAATCTGTGCAGGATTTGATTCCATGTGGAAACATTAGTGTTTGCAATAGAAAACAAAAAGTTACATGCAAAGATGCATTCTAAACCATAAAGTCCATAGATAATGTCCAGAAAACACAAACCAACACAGAAGCTGTAGCAAGATCTCGGATTGAGATAGCCACTACACAGCAGATATTTCTGCTTTCCTCCAGGCATATCCGGACAAAGTGATGTGGAATTCACGTGAAATTTAACCACGAAATCACCGTCAAAACGGCTTTGGGAAAAAGCACAAACTTCTGTTTGGCAAGTGGATCCAATGTCATGTTTAAAACAAAAATATCATGTTTGCTCAGGATTCTGAAGCTTTCTGCCTAGAAAAATCGAATGTGTGGTGGATTTGACTCCATGTGGAATGAATTAGCTTTTGCCTGTAGAAAACAAACAATTACATGCTAAAATCCGGACAAAGTGTTGTGGAATTCGGTTGAAATTAAATGAAAAAATCACCATCAAAATGGATTTGGAGAAAAGCACAATCTTTCTGTTCGGCAAGTGGATCCAATGTCATGTTTATAAACACATGTATCATGTTTGCTCAGGTTTCTGAAGCTTTCGGCCAGGAAAACTCGAATGTGTGGAGGATTTGACTCCATGTGGATCCAATTAGCGATTGCTGGTAGAAAACAAAAAGGTACATGCTAAAATGCATTCAAAACCGTAAAGTCCATAGATAATGTCCAGAAAACACAAACAAACACAGAGGCTGTAGCAAGATCTGGGATTGAGATAGCGACAACCCAGCAGATATTTCTGCTTTCCTCCAGGTATATCCGGACAAAGTGGTGTGGAATTCAGGGGAAATTTAACCTAAAAATCACCGTCGTGAAAATGATTTTGGAGAAAAGCACAATCTTTCTGTAGTGCAAGTGGATCCAATGTCATGTTTAAAACACAAATATCATGTTTGCTCAGGATTCTGAAGCTTTCTGCCTAGAAAAATCGAATGTGTGGTGGATTTGACTCCATGTGGAAACAATTAGCGTTTGCTGGTAGAAAAAAAGTTCATGCAAAATGCACTCAAAACCGCAAAGTCCATAGATAATGTCTGCAAAACACAAATAAACAGAGGCTGTAGCAAGATCTCGGATTGAGATAGCCACAACACACCAGATATTTCTGCTTTACTCCAGGCATATCCGGAAAAATTGTTGTGGAATTCACATGAAATTTATGCAAGAAATAACCGTCAAAGTGGTTTTGGAGGAAAGCACAATCTTTCTCTTCGGCAATTGTATCCAATGACATGTTTAAACACAAGTTTCTTGTTTGCTTGTGTTTCTGAAGCTTTCTGCCAGAAAAACTCGAATGTATCTAGGAGTTGACTCCATGTGGAACCATTAGCGTTTGCAGTAGAAAACAAAAAGTTACATGCAAAGATGCATTCAAAACCATAAAGTCCGTAGATTATGTCCAGAAAACACAAACCAACACAGAAGCTGTAGCAAGATCTCGAATTGAGATAGCCACTACACAGCAGATATTTCTGATTCCTCCAGGCATATCCGAACAAAGTGGTGTGGAATTCAGGGGAAATTTAACAAACAATAACCGTCAACCTGGTTATGGAGAAAAGCACAATCTTTCTCTTCGGCAAGTCAATCCAATGTCATATTTACAAACACAAATATCATGTTTGCTCAGGTTTATGAAGCTTTCTGGGAGGAAACTCGAATGTGTGGAGGATTTGACTCCATGTGGATCCAATTAGCATTTGCCAGTAGAAAACAAAATTTACGGCCAACACCGCGGCTCACTACTCTATTCCTCTGCCTTGCGGCGCTGGCACACTGGGTTCTAGTCCCAGTCGGGGTGCCAGATTCTGTCCCGGTTGCCCCTCTTCCAGGCCAGCTCTCTGCTGTGGCCAGGGAGTGCTGTGGAGGATGGCCCAAGTACTTGAACCCTGCACCCCATGGGAGTCCAGGATAAGTACCTGGCTCCTGCCAATGGTTCAGCGTGGTGCGCCGGCCGCAGTGCGACAGCCACAGTGCACTGGCCGCAGCGACCATTGGAGGGTGAACCAATGGCAAAGGAAGACCTTTCTCTCTGTCTCTCTCTCACTGTGCACTCTGCCTGTCAAAAAAAAAAGTTACATTCTAAAATGCATTCAAAACCATAAGTCTGTAGATAATGTCCACAAAACACAAATAAACACAGAGGCTGTAGCAAGATCTGGGATTGAGATAACCACAACACACCAGATATTTCTGCTTTCCTCCAGGCATATCTGGACAAAGTGGTGTGGAATTCAGGTGAAATGTAAACACAAAATCACCATCAAAGTGTTTTTTTTTTAACTTTTATTTAATGAATATAAATTTCCAAAGTACAGCATATTGATTACAATGTCTTCCCCGCCATAACGTCCTTCCAACCCGCAACCCTCCCCTTTCCCACTCCCTCTCCCCTTCCATTCACATCAAGATTCATTTTTGATTCTCTTTATATACAGAAGATAGTTTAGCATACATTATGTAAAGATTTCAACAGTTTTCTCCCACACAGAAAGATAAAGTGAAAAATACTGTTTGAGTACTAGTTATAGCATTAGATCTCAATGTACAGCACACTAAGGACAAAGATCCTACATGAGGAGTAAGTGCACAGTGACTCCTGTTGTTGACTTAACAAATTGACACTCTTGTTTATGGCATCAGTAATCACCCTAGGCTCTTGTCATGAGTTGCCAAGGCTATAGAAGCCCCCTGAGTTCACTGACTCTGATCATTTTTAGACAAAGCCATGGTCAAAGTGGAAGTTCTCTCCTCCCTTCAGAGAAAGGTGCCTCCTTCTTTGATGACCCATTCTTTCCACTGGGATCTCACTCGTGGAGATCTTTCATTTAGGTTTTTTTTTTTTTCCCCCAGAGTGTCTTGGCTTTCCATGCCTGAAATACCCTCATGGGCATTTCAGCTGGATCCGCATGCCTTAAGCGCTGATTATGAGGTCAGAGTGCTATTAGGACATTTGCCATTCTATGGGTCTGCTGTGTATCTCACTTCCCATGTTGGATCATTCTCTCCCTTTTTGATTCTATCAGCTAATATTTGCATACACTAGTCTTGATTATGTGATCCCTTTGGTTCTTAGTCCTATCATTATGATCAATTGTGAACAGAAATTGATCACTGGGACTAGTGAGATGGCATTGGTACATGCCACTTCGATGGGATTGAATTCAAATCCCCCGGTATGTTTATAACTCTACTGTTTGAGGTAAGTCAGCTTGAGCATGTCCCGAATTGCACATCTCTTCCCTCTCTTATTCCCACTCTTATATTTAACAGCGATCACTTTTCAGTTAAGTTTCAACACTTGAGAATAACTGTGTATTTATTACAGTATTCGACCAAAAGTATTAAGTAGAACAAACAAAAAAAATACTAAAAGAGGGATAACATATTAAGCTGCTCATCAACAGTCAGGGTGAGGGCTGATCAAGTCACCATTTCTCATAGTGTTCACTTCACTTTAACAGGTTTCCTTTTTGGTGCTCAGTTAGTTGTCACCTATCAAGGAGAACAAGTGGTATTTGTCCCTTTGGGATTGGCTTATTTCACTCAACATACTGTTTTCCAAATTCCTAACAGGGATGACTTTTCAGTTAAAATTTAAATACCTAAGAACAATTGTGTGTTAATTACAGAGTTCAACCAATGGTACTAGAACAAAAAAAATACTAAAATGGATAAAGGATTACATTGTACATCAACCGTCAGGACAAGAACTAATCAAGTCACTTTTTCTCATAGTGTCCATTTCACTTCAAGAAGTTTCCCGTTTGAGCTCAGTTAGTTGTCACCAATCAGGGAGAACATATGATATTTGTCCCTTTGGGACTGGCTTAATTCACTCAGCATGATGTTTTCCAAATTCCTCCATCTTGTTGCAAATGACTGGGTTTCATTGTTTTTGACTGCTGTATAGTATTCTATAGAGTACATGTCAAATAATTTCTTTATCCATTCTACTGTTGATGGGCATTTGGGTTAGGCAAGAAAAAAAAATTAAAGGGATACAAATTGGGAAGGAAGAATTCAAACTATCCCTCTTTGCAGATGATATGATTCTTTATTTAGGGGACCCAAAGAACTCTACTAAGAGACTATTGGAACTCATAGAAGAGTTTGGCAAAGTAGCAAGTTATAAAATCAATGCAGAATAATCAACAGCCTTTGTACACACAGATAATACCATGGCTGAGGAAGAACTTCTAAGATCAATCCCATTCACAATAGCTACAAAAACAATCAAATACCTTGGAATAAACTTAACCAAGGATGTTAAAGATCTCTATGATGAAAATTAGAAAACCTTAAAGAAAGATACGGAAGAGGATACCAAAAAATGGAAAAACCTTCCATGCTCATGGATTGGAAGAATCAACATCATCAAAATGTCCATTCTCCCAAAAGCAATTTATAGATTCAATGCAATACCAATCAAGATACCGAAGACCTTCCTCTCAGATATAGAAAGAATAATGCTGAAATTTATTTGGAGACACAGGAGCCTCGAATAGCTAAAGCAATCTTGTACAACAAAAACGAAGCTGGAGGCATCACAAGACCAGATTTCAGGACATACTGCAGGGCAGTTGTAATCAAAACAGCATGGTACTGGTACAGAAACAGATGGATAGACCAATGGAACAGAATTGAAACACCAGAAATCAATCCAAATATCTACAGCCAATTCATATTTGATCAAGGGTCCAAAACGAATCCCTGGAGTAAGAACAGTCTCTTCAATAAATTGTGCTGGGAAAATTGGATTTCCACGTGCAGAATCATGAAGCAAGACCCCTATCTTTCACCTTACACAAAAATCCACTCAACATGGATTAAAGACTTAAATCTAAGACCTGACACCATCAAATTATTTGAGAGCATTGGAAAAACCCTGCAAGATATAGGTACCGGCAATGACTTCTTGGAAAACACCCCAGAAGCACAGGCAGTCAAGGCAAAAATTAACATTTGGGATTGCATCAAATTGAGAAGTTTCTGTACTGCAAAAGAAACAGTCAGGAAAGTGAAGAGACAACCGACAGAATGGGAAAATATATTTGCAAACTATGCAACTGATAAAAGGTTGATATCCAGAATCTAAAAAGAAATCAAAAAAACTCCACAAGATCAAAACAAACAACCCACTTAAGAGATGGGCCCAGGACCTCAATAGACATTTTTCAAAAGAGGAAATCCAAATGGCCAACAGACACATGAAAAAATGTTCAAGATCACTAGCAATCAGGGAAATGCAAATCAAAACCACAATGAGGTTCCACCTCACCCCAGTTAGCATGGCTCACATTCAGAAATCTACCAACAACAGATGCTGGTGAGGATGTGGGGAAAAAGGGACACTAACCCACTGTTGGTGGGAATGCAAACTGGTTAAGCCACTATGGAAGTCAGTCTGGAGATTCCTCAGAAACCTGAATATAACCCTACCATTCAACCCAGCCATCCCACTCCTTGGAATTTACCCAAAGGAAATGAGATTGGCAAAGAAAAAAGCAGTCTGCACATTAATGTTTATTGCAGCTCAATTCACAATAGCTAAGACCAGGAAGCAACCCAAATGCTCATCAAAGTGCTTTTGGAGAAAAGTACAATCTTTTTCTTTGGAAACTGGATAGATGTCATTTTTATAAAAACAAATATCATGTTTGCTCAGGTTTCTGAAGCTGCTACCAGGAAAACTCGAATGTGTGGAGGATTTGACTTCATGTGCAAACAATTAGCGATTGCCCATAGAAAGCAAAAAGTTACATGCTAAAATGCATTCAAAACCATCAAGTACGCAGATAAAGCACAGAAAACACAAGCAAACACAGAGGCTCTAGCAAGATCTCAGATTTAGATAGCCACAACACACGAGATATTTCTATTTCCTCCAGACATATCCCGACTAAGTGGTGTGGAATTCAGGTGAAATTTTAGAAACTATCACCGTGAAAGTGGTTTTGGAGAAATGCAAAATCTTTCTGTTTGGAAAGTTTATCCAATGTCATACTTACAAACACAAATATCATGTTTGCTAAGGTTTCTGAAGCTTTCTGCCAGGAAAACTCTAACGTGTGGAGGATTTCACTCCATGTTGAAACAATTAGCATTTGCCGGTAGAAAACAAAAAGTTACATGCTAAAATGCATTCAAAACGATAAAGTCCATAGATAATGTCGAGAAAACACAAATAACCACAGAAAATGTAGTAAGATCTGGGATTGAGATAGCCACAACACACCAAATATTTCTGCTTTCCTGCAGGCATATCCAAAAAAATTGGTGTGGAGTTTGGGTTAAATTTAACCACACAATCTCTGTCAATTGGTTTTGGAGGAAAGCACAATCTTTCTGTCCAGCAAGTCAATCCAATGTCATGTTTATAAACACAAATATCATCTTTGCCAGGAAAACTTGAATCTGTGGAGGATTTGACTCCATGCGCAACCAATTAGCTTTTGCCAGTAGAAGAATGAAAGTTACATGCTAAAATGCATTGAAAACCATAAAGTCCATTGATAATGTCCAGAAAACACAAACAAACAAGGAGGCTGTAGCAAGAAGGCGGATTGAGACAGCCACAGCACACCAGATATTTCTGAGTTCCTCCAGGCATATCCGGACAACGTAGTGGGGGATTCAGGTGAAATTTAACCAAAAAATCACCGTCAAAGTGGTTTTTGGGGAAAAGCACAATCTTTCTGTTCAGCAAGTGGATTAAATGTCATGTTTACAAACACAAATATCATGTTTGCTCGGGATTCTGAAGCTTTCTGCCAGGAAAACTCGAATGTGTGGAGGATTTGACTCGATGTGGATCCACTTAGGGTTTACCAGTAGATAACAAAATGTTACAGGCTAAAATGCATTCAAAACTGTATAGTCCGATGATAATGTTCAGAAAACACAAATAAACACAGAGGCTGTAGCAAGATCGCGGATTCAGATAGCCACAACACACCAGATATTTCTGCTTTCCTCCAGGCATATCTGGACAAAGTGGTGTGGAATTCAGTTGAAATTAAATGAAAAAGTTACCATCAAAGTGGTTTTGGAGAAAAGCACAATCTTTCTTTTCAGCAAGTGGATCCAATGCCATGTTTACAAACAGAAATAGCATCTTATCTCGGGATTCTGAATTCCTCTGCCGAGAAAACTCAAATGTGTGGAGGATTTGACTCCATGTGGATCCAATTAGCCTTTGCCGGTAGAAAACAAAAAGTTACATGCTAAAATGCATTCAAATCCCTAAAGTCCATAGATACTCTTTAGAAAACACAAACCATCACAGAGGTTGTAGCAAGATCTGGGATTGAGATAGCCACAACACACAAGATAGTTCTGCTTACCTCCAGGCATATCCGGACAAAGTGGTGTTGAATTCAGGGGAAATTTAACAAACAATAACTGTCAAAGTGGTTTTGGAGAAAAGCACAATCTTTCTTTTTGGCAAGTGGTTCCCTTGTCATGTTTAGAAACAGCAATAAAATGTTTTCTCTCTTTTCTGAAGCTCTCGCCAAGAAAACGCGAATGCATGGAGGATTAGACTTCATGTAGAACCAATTAGCGTTTTCTGCTAGAAAACAAACAGTTACATTCTAAAATGCATAAAAAACCATAAAGTTTATAGATAAAGCCAAGAAAACACAAACAAACACAGAGGCTGTAGCAAGATCTGGGATTGAGATAGCCACAACACACCGGATATTTCTGCTTTCCACCAGGCATATCTGGACAAAGTGTTGTGGAATTTGGGTGACATTTGTCCAAAAAATCACAAAGTGATTTTGGAGAAAAGCACAATTTTTCAGTTCAGCAAGTGGATCCAATGTCATGTTTGCAAACAGAAATAGCATGTTTTCCCAGGATTCTGAATTGCTCTGCCAAGAAAAGTCGAACGCGTGGAGGAAGTGATGCCATGTGGAACCAATTAGCATTTGTAGGCAGAAAACAAAATGTTACATGCTAAAATGCATTCAAAACCGTCAGGTCCGTAGATAAAGCCCAGAAAACACAAACAATCACAGAGGCTGTAGTAAGATCTGGTTGTGAGATAGCCAGAACACACCGGATATGTCTGCTTTCCTCCAGACATATCCGGACAAAGTGTTGACGATTTTGGGTGAAATTGAACCAAAAAATCACCGTCAGTGTGGTTTTCGGGAAAAGCACAATCTTTCTGTTCAGCAAGCGGATCCAATGCCATGTTTACAACGGAAATACCATGTTTTCTCGGAATTCTGAATTCCTCTGCCGAGAAAACTCGAATGTTTGGAGGAATAGACTCCATGTAGAACTAATTAGCATTTGCAGGCAAAAAAAAAAGGTACATGCTAAAATGCATTCAAAACCATCAAGTCCGTAGCTAAAGATCAGAAAACAGAAACAAACACAGAGGCTATAGCAAGATCTGGTTTTGAGATAGCCAGAACAAACCGGATATTTCTGCTTTCCTCCAGGCATATCCGGAGAATGTGTTGTGATATTCGGGTGAAATTAAACTAAAAAAATCACCGTCAATGTGGTTTTGGAGAAAAGCACAATCTTTCTGTCCGGCAAGTGGATCCAATACCATGTTTACAAACAGAAATAGCATGGTTTCTTGGGATTCTGAATTCCTCTGCCGAGAAAACTCGAATGTTTGGAGGAATAGACTCCTTGTAGAACCAATTAGCATTTGCAGGCAAAAAAAAGGTACAAACTCGAGTGTGTAGAGGAATTGACTCCCTCTGGAACGAGTTAGCTTTTGCAGGCAGAAAACAAAATGTTACATGGTAAAATGCATTCAAAATCGTCATCCATAAATAAAGCCCAGAAAACACAAACACCCACAGAGACTTAGCTAGATCTGGGATTGAGATAGCCACAATACACCGGATATTTCTGTTTTCATCCAGGCATATCCAGACAATGTTTTGGGGAATTCAGGTGAAATTTAACCAAAAAATAACAGTCAAAGTGGTTTTGGAGAAAAGCACAATCTTTCTCTTTGGCAAGTGGATCCAATGCCATGTTTACAAGAGAAATAGCATGTTTTCTCTGGATTCTGAATTGTTCTGCTGAGAAAACTCGAATGTGTGTAGGAATTGTGTGCATGTGGAACCAGTTAGCATTTGTAGGCAGAAAACAAAAAGGTACATGCTAAAATTCATTCAAAACAGTCAAGTCCATAGATAAAGCCCAGAAAACACAGACAAACACAGAGGCTGTAGCAAGATCTGGAATGGAGATAGCCACAACACACCGGATATTTCTGCTTTCCTCCAGGCATATCCAGAAAAAGTGTTGTCGGATTCCGGTGAAATTTAATCAAAAAATCACCCTCAAAGTGCTTTTGGGGCAAAACACAATCTTTCTGTTCAGCACGTGGATCCAATGACATGTTTACAAAGAGAAATAGCATGTTTTCTCAGGAGTCTGAATTACTCTGCCGTGAAAACTCAAATGTTTGGAGGAATAGAATCCATGTGGAAACAATTAGCGTTTGCAGGCTGAAAACAAAATGTTACATGCTAAAATGCATTCAAAACTGTCAAGTCCGTAGATAAAGCCCAGAAAACACAAACAAACACAGAGGCTGTAGCAAGATCTGGTTGTGAGATAGCCATAGCACACCGGATATTTTTGCTTTCCTCCAGGCATATCCGGAGTATGTGTTGTAATATTCGGGTGAAATTAAACCAAAAACATCACTGTCAAAGTGGTTTTGGAGAAAAGCACAATCTTTCTGTTCAGCAAATGGATCCAATGCCATGTTTGCAAGAGAAACAGCATGTTTTCTTGGGATTCTGAATTGTTCTGCTGAGAAAACTCGAACGTGTGGAGGAATTGACTCCATGTGGAACCAATTAGCATTTGCAGGCAGAAAACAAAAAGTTACACGCTAAAATGCATTCAAAACCATCAAGTACGTAGATAAAGCAGAAAACACAAACAAACACAGAGGCTTTAGCAAGATCTGGGATTGAGATAGCCACAACACACAGGGCATAGCAGGACAAAGTGTTGTGGAATTCGGGTGAAATTAAACCAAAAATCACCGTCAAATGGTTTTAGAGAAAAGCACAATCTTTCTGTTTGGCAAGTGGTTCCAATGTCATGTTAGCAAACAGAAATAGCATGTTTTCTCTGGATTCTGAATTGTTCTGCCGAGAAAACACAAATGTGTGGAGATATTGAGTCCATATGGAACTTATTAGCGTTTGCCAGCAGAAAACAAAATGTTACATGCTAAAATTCATTCAAAACCGTCAAGTCCGTAGATAAAGCCCAGAAAACACAAACAAACACAGAGGCTGTAGCAAGATCAGGGATAGAGATAGCCACAACACTCTGGATATTTTTGCTTTCCTCCAGGCATATCCGACAAAGTGTTGATGAATTTGGGTGAAATTTCACCAAAAAATCAACGTCAAAGTGGTTTAGGAGAAAAGCACAATCTTTCTGTTCGGCAAGTGGATCCAATGCCATGTTTACAACAGAAATAGCATGTTTTCTCAGAAATTGGAATTCCTCTGCTGAGAAAACTCGAATTTTTGCAGGAATAGACTCCATGTGGAACCAATTAGCATTTGCAGGCAGAAAACAAAGAGGTAAATGCTAAAATGCATTCAAAACCATCAAGTCCGTAGCTAAAGAACAGAAAACACAAACACAGAGGCTGTAGCAAGATGTGGGATTGAGATAGCCACAACACACCGGATATTTCTGCTTTCCTCCAGGCATATCTGGAGAATGTGTTATGATAAATGGGTAAAATTAAACCAAAAAAATCATTGTCAAAATGGTTTTGGAGAAAAGAACAATCTTTCTATTGGGCAAATGGTTCCAATGTCATGTTTACAAACAGAAATTGCATGTTTTCTCAGGATTCTGAATTGTTCAGCTGAGAAAACTCGAATGTCTGGAGGAATTCAGTCCATGTGGAACCAATTTGCGTTTGCGTGCAGAAAACAATATGTTACATGCTAAAATGCATTCAAAACTGTCAAGTCCGTAGATAAAGCCTAGAAAACACAAACAAAGAAGCGGCTGAAGCAAGATCCGGGATTGAGATAGCCACAACACACTGGATATTTCTGCTTTCATCTAGGCATATCCGGAGAAAATATTGTCTAATTTGGGTGAAATTTGACGAAAAAGTCACCGTCAAAGTGGTTTAGGAGAAAAGCACAATATTTCTGTTCGGCAATTGGATCCAATATCATGTTTACAAACAGAAATAGCATGTTTTCTCGGGATTCTGAATTGCTCTGACGAGAAAATTCGAATGTGTAGAGGAATAGATTCCCTGTGGATTGAGTTAGCATTTGCAGGCAGAAAACAAAATGTTACATGCTAAAATGCATTCAAAACCGTCAAGACCTTAGGTAAAACCCAGAAAACACAAACACACACAGAGGCTTAGCTAGATCTGGGAATGAGATAGCCACAATACACCGGATATTTCTGCTTTCATCCAGGCGTATCTGGACAATTTTGCTGGAATTCGGGTGAAATTTAACCAAGAAATCACCGTCAAAGTGGTTTTGGAGAAAAGTACAATCTTTCTCTTCGGCAAGTGGATCCAATGTCATGTTAGCAAACAGAAATAGCATGTTTTCTCTAGATTCTGAATTGTTCTGCCGAAAAAACTCAAATGTGTGGAGATATTGAGTCCATGTGGAACCAATTAGCGTTTGCCGGCAGAAAACAAAATGTTACATGCTAAAATGCATTCAAAACTGTCAAGTCCGTAGATAAAGCCCAGAAAACACAAACAAACACAGAGGCTGTAGCAAGATCCGGGATTGAGACAGCCACAACACACCAGATATTTTTGCTTTCCTCCAGGCATATCCGACAAAGTGTTGACGACTTTGGATGAAATTTCACCAAAAAATCAACGTCAAAGTGGTTTAGGAGAAAAGCACAATCTTTCTGTTCGGCAAGTGGATCCAATGCCATGTTTACAACAGAAATAGCATGTTTTCTTGGGCTTCTGAATTCTTCTTCAGAGAAAACTTGAATGTGTGGAGGAAATGAGTCCATGTGGAACCAGTTAGCATTTGCAGGCAGAAAACAAAGAGGTAAATGCTAAAATGCATTCAAAATTGTCAAGTCCGTAGATAAAGCCCAGAAAACACAAACAAACACAGAAGTTGTAGCAAGATCTGGGATTGAAATAGCCACAACACACCAGATATTTCTGCTTTCCTCCAGGAATAGCTGGACAAAGTGTTGTGGAATTCGGGTGAAATTTGACCGAAAAATCACCGTCAAAGTTGTAATGCAGAAAAGAACAATCTTTCTGTTCGGCAAGTGGATGCAATGTCATGTTAGCAAACAGAAATAGCATGTTTTCTCTGGATTCTGCATTGTTCTGCCGAGAAAACTCAAATGTGTGGAGATATTGAGTCCATGTGGAACCAATTAGCGTTTGCCGGCAGAAAACAAAATGTTACATGCTAAAATGCATTCAAAACTGTCAAGTCCGTAGATAAAGCCCAGAAAACACAAACAAATACAGATGCTGAAGCAAGATCCGGGATTGAGACAGCCACAACACTCCGGATATTTCTGCTTTACTCCAGGCATATCCAGTGAATGTGTTGTCATACTCGGGTGAAATTAAACGCAAAAAATCACTGTCAAAGTGGTTAGGAGAAACACACAAACTTTCTGTTCATCATGGGCACCAATGCCATGTTTACAACAGAAATAGCATGTTTTCTCGGGATTCTGAATTCTTCTGCCGAGAAAACTGGAATGTGTAGAGGAATTGACTCCATTCGGAACCAGTTTGCATTTGTCGGCAGAAAACAAAAAGTTACAGGCTAAAATGCTTCAAAACCATCAAGTCCGTAGCTAAAGATCAGAAAACAGAAACAAACACAGAGGCGGTAGCAAGATCTGGGATTGAGATAGCCACAACACACTGGATATTCCTGCTTTCCTCCAGGCATATCCGGAGAATGTGTTGTGATATTCGGGTGAAATTAAACCAAAAAAATCATTGTCAAAGTGGTTTTGGAGAAAAGCTCAATCTTTCTGTTCCGCAAGTGGATCCAATATCATTTCAGAAACAGAAATAGCATGTTTTCTCAGGATTCTGAATTGTTCAGCCGAGAAAACTCGAAAGTGTGGAGGAATTCACTCCATGTGGAACCAATTAGTGTTTGATGGCAGAAAACAAAAAGTTACATGCTAAAATGCATTCAAAACTGTCAAGTCCATAGATAAAGCCCAGAAAACACAAACAAACAAGCGGCTGTAGCAAGATCCGGGATTGAGATAGCCACAACACACCGGATATTTCTGCTTTCCTCCAGGCATATCTGGAGAAAATGTTGTCGAATTCAGGTGAAATTTCACCAAAAGTCACCGTCAAAGTTTTTTTGGAGAAAAGCACAATCTTTCTGTTCGTCATGGGCACCAATGCCATGTTTACAACAGAAATAGCATGTTTTCTCAGGATTCTGAATTGCTCTGCTGAGAAAACTCGAATGTGTAGAGGAATTGACTCCATGTGGAACCAGTTAGCATTTGCAGGCAGAAAACAAAATGTTAGATGCTAAAATGCATTCAAAACCGTCAAGTCCGTAGATAAAGCCCAGAAAACACAAACAAACACAGAGGCTGTAGCAAGATCTGGGATTGAGATAGCCACAGCACACCGGATATTTCTACTTTCCTTCAGGCATATCCAGAGAAAGTGTTGTCGAATTCAGGTGAAATTAAACAAAGAATCATCGTCAAAGTGTTTTTGGAGGAAAGCTCAATCTTTCTATTCAGCAAGTGGATCTAATGCCATTTTATAAACAGCAATAGCATGTTTTCTCCGGATTCTGAATTGTTCTGCTGAGAAAACTCGAATGTGTGGAGGAATGGACTCCATGTGGAACCAATTAGCATTTGCAGGCAGAAAACAAAATGTTACATGCTAAAAGGCATTCAAAACCGTCAAGTCCGTAGATCACCTCAGCCCGGTTAGAATGGATCACATGCAGAAATCTACCAACAACAGATGTTGTCGAGGATGTGGGGAAAATGGGACACTAACCCACTGTTGGTGGGAATGCAAACTGGTCAAGCCACTATGGAAGTCAGTCTGGAGATTCCTCAGAAACCTGAAGATAACCCTACCATTCAACCCAGCCATTCCACTCCTTGGAATTTACCCAAAGGAATTTAAATTGGCAAACATAAAAGCGGTCTGCACCCTAATGTTTATTGCAGCTCAATTCACAACAGCCAAGACCTGGAACCAACCTAAATGCCCATCAACAGTAGACTGCATAAAGAAATTATGGGATATGTACTCTTTAAAATACTATACTGCAGTAAGAAACAATGAAATCCAGTCATTTGCAACAAAATGGAGGAATCTGGAACACATCATGCTGAGTGAAATAAGCCAGTCCCAAAGGGACAAATACCGTATGTTCTCCCTGATCGGTGACAACTGACTGAACACCAAAAAGGAAACCTCTTGAAGTGAAATGGACACTATGGGAAACGGTGACTTGATCAGCATAGCACTGACTGTTAATGAACAACTTAATACATTGTCCCTCTTAGTAGTTTTTTTGTCTGTTCTACTTAATATGACTAGTTTAATTCTGTAATTCATACACAGTTATTATTAAGTGTTGAAAATTAACTGAAATGTGATCCCTGTTAAGCCTAAGAGTGGGAATAAGAGAGGGAAGAGATGTATAATTTGGGACATGCTCAAGCTGACTTGCCCCAAATGGTAGAGTTAGAAACATACCAGGGGATTCCAATACAATCCCATCAAGGTGGCATGTACCAATGCCATCTCACTAGTCCAAGTGATCAATTTCAGTTCACAATTGATCATAATGAAAGGACTAAGAGTCAAAGGGAGCACATAAACAAGTCTAGTACCTGCTAACACTAACCGATAGAATAAAGGGGAGAGTGATCCAACATGGGAAGCGAGATACTCAGCAGACTCATAGAATGGCAGATGTCCTAAATAGCACTCTGGCCTCAGAATCAGCCCTAAAGGCATTCCGATCTGGCTGAAAAGCCCATGAGAGTATTTCAGGCATGGAAAGCCAAGATACTCTGGCAAAAAAAAAAAGACCTTAATGAAAGATCTCCTCTAGTGAGATCCCAGTGGAAAGAACAGGTCTTCAAAGAAGGAGGTACCTTTCTCTGAATGGAGGAGAGAACTTCCACTTTGACTATGACCTTGTATAAACAAGATAAGAGTTGGAGAACTCAGAGGGCTTCCATAGCCTTGGAAACTCATGACTGGAGCATAGGGAGATTACTGATGCCATAGACAGGAGTGTCAATTGTTAAAGTCAACAACAGGAGTCACTGTGCACTTACACCTCATGTAGGATCTCTGTCCTTAATGTGCTGTACATTGAGATTTAATGCTATAACGAGTACTCAAGCAGTATATTTCACTTTGTGTTTCTATGGGAGTGCAAACTGTTGGAATCTTTACTTAATGCATACTAAACTGATCCTCTGTAAAAAAAAAAAAGAAATTATCAACTCCCAGCTTGACTCTCACTGGGATTAAACATGACAATAGGTCTGATCTGATATCATCATTTAAAAAAAATCATCTATTATTTTTCACTTTATGTTTCTGTGTGGGAGCAAACTGTTGAAATCCTTACATAATGTATACTAAGCTGATCTTCTGTATATTAAGATAATCAAAAATGGATCTTGATGTGAATGGAAGGGGAGAGGGAGTAAAAAAGGGGAGGGTTGTGGGTGGGAGGGACGGTATGGGGGGGGAAGCCATTGTAATCCATAAATCGTACTTTAGAAATTTATATTCATTAAATAAAAGTAAAAAAAAAAAAAAGCCCAGAAAACACAAACAAACACAGAGGCTGTAGCAAGATCTGGGATTGAGATAGCCACAACACACTGGATATTTCTGCTTTCCTCCAGGCATATCTGAACAAAGTGTTGTGGAATTCGTGTGAAATGGAGCCAAAAAATCACCGTCAGAGTGGTTTTGGGGAAACGCACAATCTTTCTGTTTGGCAAGTGGATCCAATGCCATGTTTACAAGCAGAAATAGTATGCTGTTTCGGGATTCTGAATTGTTCTGCTGAGAAAACTCAAATTGTAGAGGATTTGAATCCATGTGGAACCAATATCATAATGCTGCGAGAAAACAAAAAGTTACATGCTAAAATGCATTCAAAACCTTCAAGTCCGTAAATAAAGGCCAGAAAACACAAACACAGAGGCTGTACCAAGATCTGGGATTGAGATAGCCACAACACACCAGATATTTCTATTTTCCTCCAGTCATATCAAGGCAAAATTTTGTGGAATTCTGGTGAAATTGAACCAAAAAATCACCGTCAAACTGGTTTTGGAGAAAAGCACAAACTTTCTGTTTCACTAGTGGATCCAATGCCAGGTTTACAAACAGAATAAGCATGTTTTCTCAGGATTCTGAATTGTTCTGATGAGAAAAATTGAATGCGTGGACCAATTGACTCCATGTGGAACCAATTAGCATTTGACGACAGAAAACAAAATGTTACATACTAAAATGCATTCAAAACTGTCAGGTCCGGAGATAAAGCTCAGGAAACACAAACAAACACAGAGGATGTAGCATGATCTGGAATTGAGATAGCCACCACAAACCGGATATTTCTGCTTTCCTCCAGGAATATCAGAACAAAGTGTTGTGGAATTTGGGTGAAATTGAACCAAAAAATCACCATCTAAGTGTTTTTGGAGAAAACCACAATTTCTGTTAGGCAAATGCATCCAGTGCCATGGTAACAAATATAAATACCATGTTTTCTCGGGATTCTGAATTGTTCAGCCAAGAAAATTCGAATGTGTGGACGAATTGACTCCATGAGAAACCAATTAGCATTTAACAGCAGAAAACAAAATGTTACATGCTAAAATGCATTCAACACCTTCAACTCCATAGATAAAGCCCAGAAAACACAAACACAGAGGCTGTACCAAGATCTGGGATTGAGATAGCCACAACACACTGGATATTTCTGCTTTCCTCCAGGCCTATTATGACAAAGTGTGGTGGAATTAATAACCGTCAAAGTGGTTTTGGAGAAAACCACAATCTTTCTGTTCGGGAATTGCATCCACTGCCATGTTTACAAACAGAAATAGCATGTTTTCTCAGGATTCTGAATTGTTCTGACGAGAAAACTCGAATGTGTGGAGTGATTGACTGCATTTGGAGCCAATTAGCATTTGCAGGCAGAAAACTAAATGTTACATACTAAAATGCATTCAAACCCATCAAGTCCATAGATAAAGCCCAGAAAACACAAACACAGAGGCTGTACCAAGATCTGGGATTGAGATAGCCACAATACACTGGATATTTCTGCTTTCCTCCAGGTATATCCGGACAAAGTGTTGTGGAATTCGGGTGAAATTGAGCCAAAAAATCACCGTCAAAGTGGTTTTGGAGAAAAGCACAATCTTTCTGTTCGAGAAGTGCATCCACTGCCATGTTATCAAACAGAAGTAGCATGATTTCTCGGGATTCTGAATTTTCTGACGAGAAAACTTGAATGTGTGGAGGGATTGACTCCATGTGGAACCAATTAGCGTTTGCCGGCAGAAAACAAACAGTTACATGCTAAAATGCATTCAACCATCAAGTCCATAGATAAATCCCAGAAAACACAAACACAGAGGCTGTACCAAGATCTGGGATTGAGATAGCCACAACACACCGGATATTTCTGCTTTCCTCAAGGCATATCCGGACAAAGTGTGGTGGAATTCGGGTGAAATTGAACCAAAAAATCAACGTCAAACTGATTTTGGAGAAAAGCACAATCTTTCTGTCCGGCAAGTGGATCCAATGCCATGTTTACAAACAGAAATGGCATATTTTCTCAGGATTCTGAATTGTACTGCCGAGAAAACACGAATGCGTGGACGACTTGACTCCATGTGGAACCAATTAGCATTTGCCGGCAGAAAACAAAATGTTACATAATAAAATGTATTCAACACCTTCAACTCCGTAGATAAAGCTCAGAAAACACAAACAAACACAGAGGCTGTAGCAAGATCTGGGATTGATATAGACACAACACACCGGATATTTCTGCTTTCCTCCAGGCATATCCTGACAAAGTGTTGTGGAAATCGGGTGTAATTGAACCAAAAAATCAATGTCAAAGAGGTTTTGGAGAAAAGCACAATCTTTCTGTTCAGCAAATGCATCCAGTGGCATGGTAATAAATAGAAATAGCATGTTTTCTCATTTTCTGAATTGTTCTCCCAGAAAACTAGAATGTGTGGAGGGATTGACTCCATGTGGACAATTAGTGTTTTCCAGCAGAAAACAAAATGTTACATGCTAAAATGCATTCAAAACCCTCAAGTAAGTAGATAAAGCCCAGAAAACACAAACAAACACAGAGGTTGTAGCAAGATCTGGGATTGAGATAGCCACAACACACCGGATATTTCTCCTTTCCTCCAGGCATATCCAGACAAAGTGTTGTGGAATTCGGGTGAAACTGAACCACAAAATCACCGTCAAAGTGGTTTTGGAGAAAAGCACTAACTTTCTGTTCGGCAAATGCATCCAGTGGCATGGTAACTAACAGAAATAGCAGTTCCTCGGATTTCTGAATTGTTCTGCTGAGAAAACTCGAATGTGTGGAGTGATTGACTGCATTTGGAACCAATTAGCGTTTGCCAGCAGAAAATAAAATGATACACGCTAAAATGCATTCAAAACCGTCAAGTCCGTAGATGAAGCCCAGAAAACACAAACAAACACAGAGGCTGTAGCAAGATCTGCAATTGAGATAGCCACAACACACTGGATATTTCTGCTTTACTCCAGGCATATCAGGAAAAACTGTTGTGGAATTCGGGTGAAACTGAACCAAAAAATCACTGTCAAAGTGGTTTTGGAGAAAAGTACAAACTTTCTGTTTCGTAAGTGGATCCAATGCCAGGTTTTGAAACAGAATTAGCATGTTTTCTCGGGATTCTGAATTTTCTGCCAAGAAAATTTAAATGTGTGGAGGAATTGACTGCATGTGGAACCAATTAGCGTTTGCCGGCAGAAAACAAACAGTTACATGCTAAAATGCATTCAAACCATCAAGTCCATAGATAAAGCCCAGAAAACACAAACACAGAGGCTGTACCAAGATCTGGGATTGAGATAGCCACAACACACTGGATATTTCTGCTTTCCTCCAGGTATATCCGGACAAAGTGTTGTGGAATTCAGGTGAAATTGAACCACAAAATCACCGTCAAAGTGGTTTTGGAGAAAAGCACAATCTTTCTGTTCGGGAAGTGCATCCACTGCCATGTTATCAAACAGAAGTAGCATGATTTCTCGGGATTCTGAATTTTCTGACGAGAAAACTCGAATGTGTGGAGGGATTGACTCCATGTGGAACCAATTAGCATTTGCCAGCAGAAAATAAAATGTTACAAGCTAAAATGCATTCAAAACCGTCAAGTCCATAGATGAAGCCCAGAAAACACAAACAAACACAGAGGCTGTAACAAGATCTGGGATTGAGATAGCCACAACACACCGGATATTTCTGCTTTCCTCCAGGCATATCCGGACAAAGTGTTGTGGAATTCAGGTAAAATTGAACCATAAAATCACTGTCAAAGTTTTTGGAGAAAAGCACAATCTTTCTGTTTGGCAAATGCATCCAGTGCCATGGTAACAATAGAAATAGCATGTTTTCTCATTTTCTGAATTGTTCTGCCCAGAAAACTCGAATGTGTGTAGGGATTGAGTCCATGTGGAACCAATTAGTGTTTGCCAGCAGAAAACAAAGTGTTACATGCTAAAATGCATTCAAAACCATCAAGTCCGTACATAAAGCCCAGAAAACACAAACAAACACAAAGGCTGTATCAATATCTGGGATTGATATAGACACAACACACCGGATATTTCTGCTTTCCTCCAGGCATATCTGGACAAAGTGTTGTGGAATTCAGATGAAATTGAACCAAAAAATCACCGTCAAAGTTTTTGGAGAAAAGCACAATCTTTCTGTTTGGCAAATGCATCCAGTGCCATGGTAACCAATAGAAATAGCATGTTTTCTCATTTTCTGAATTGTTCTGCCCAGAAAACTCGAATGTGTGGAGGGATTGACTCCATGTGGAACCAATTAGCGTTTGCCAGCAGAAAACAAAGTGTTACATGCTAAAATGCATTCAAAACCATCAAGTCCGTACATAAAGTCCAGAAAACAAAAACAAACACAAAGGCTGTAGCAAGATGTGGGATTGAGATATACACAACACGCCGGATATTTCTGCTTTCCTCCAGGCATATCAGGACAAAATGCTGTGGAATTCGGGTGAAACTGAACCAAAAAATCACCGTCAAAGTGGTTTTGGAGAAAAGCACAAACTTTCTGTTTCATAAGTGGATCCAATGCCAGGTTTAGAAACTGAATTAGCATGTTTTCTCGGGATTCTGAATTGTTCTGCCAAGAAAACTTGAATGCATTGACAAATTGACTGCATGTGGAACCAATTGGTGTTTGCCGGCAGAAAACAAAATGTTACATGCTAAAATGCATTCAAAACCCTCAAGTCCATAGATGAAGCCCAGAAAACTCAAACAAACACAGAGGCTGTAGCAAGATCTGGGATTGAGATAGCCACAACACACCAGATATTTCTGCTTTCCTCCAGGCATATCAGGAAAAACTTATGTGGAATTCGGGTGAAACTGAATCAAAAAATCACCGTCAAAGTGGTTTTGGAGATAAGCACAATCTTTCTGTTGGGCAAGTGGATCCAATGCAATGTCACAAACAGAAGTGGCATGTTTTCTCGGGATTCTGAATTGTTCTGCCGAGAAAACTTGAATGCGTGGACGAATTGACTCCATGTGGAACCAATTAGCGTTTGCCAGCAGAAAACAAAATGTTACATGCTAAAATGCATTCAAAACCCTCAAGATCATAGATAAATCTCAGAAAACACAAACAAACACAGAGGCTGTACCAAGATCTGGGATTGAGATAGCCACAACACACTGGATATTTCTGCTTTCCTCCAGGCATATCCGGACAAAGTGTTATGGAATTCGGTTGAAATTTCACGAAAAAATCACCGTCAAAGTGGTGTTGGAGAGAAGCACAATCTTTCTGTTCGGAAAGTGCATCCAGTGCCATGTTTACAAACAGAAATTCATGTTTTCTCAGGATTCTGAATTTTCTATCGAGAAAAAATGAATGCGTGGTGGAATTCAATCCATGTGCAACCAATTAGCGTTTGCTGGCAGAAAAGAAAACTTTACATGCTAAAATGCATTCAACCATCAAGTCCGTAGATAAAGCCCAGAAAACAGAAACACAGAGGCTGTAGCAAGATCTGGGATTGAGATAGCCACAACATACCAGATATTTCTGCTTTCCTCCAGGCATATCCAGACAAAGTGTGGTGGAATTCGGGTGAAATTTCACCAAAAAATCGCCGTTAAAGTGGTTTTGGAGAAAAGCACAATCTTTCTGTTGGGAAAATGCACCCAGTGCCATGTTTACAAACAAAAGTGGCATGGTTTCTCTGGATTCTGAATTGTTCTGCTGAGAAAACATGAATGCGTGGACGAATTGGCTCCATGTGTAACCAATTAGCATTTAACTGCAGAAAACAAAATGTTACATGCTAAAATGCATTCAAAACCATCAAGTCCATAGATAAAGCCCAGAAAACACAAACACAGAGGCTGTAGCCAGATCTGGGATTGAGATAGCCACAACACACCAGATATTTCTGCTTTCCTCCAGGCATATCAGGACAAAGTGTTGTGGAATTCGGGTGAATTTAAACCAAAAAATCACCCTCAAAGTGGTTTTGGAGAAAAGCACAATCTTTCTCTTCGGGAACTGCATCCAGTGCCATGTTTACAAACAGAAATAGCATGTTTTCTCGGGATTCTGAATTGTTCCACCGAGAAAACTCGAATTAGTGGAAGAAGTGACTCCATGTGGAACCAATTAGCATTTGCGGGCAGAAAACAAAATGTTACATGCCAAAATGCATTCAACACCCTCAAGTCCATAGATAAAGCCCAGAACACAAACAAACACAGAGGCTGTAGCAAGTTCTGGGATTGAGATATACACAACACACCGGATATTTCTGCTTTCCTCCAGTATAATCTGGAGAAAGTGTTGTGGAATTCGGGTAAAATTGAAACAAAAATTACCGTCAACGTTTTTTGGAGAAAAGCACAATCTTTCTTTCGTCAAATGCATCCAGTGCCATGGTAACAAATAGAAATAGCATGTTTTCTAGGGATTCTGAATTCTTCTGCCGAGAAAATTCGAATGTGTGGAGGAATTGACTCAATATGGAACGAATTAGCATTTGCTATCACAGAACAAACAGTTATATGCTGAAATCATTCAAAACCACAATGTCCGTAGATAAAGCCTCGAAAACATGAACGAACAGAGAGGCTATAGCAAGATCTGGGACTGAGAGAGCCACAACAAACCGGATATTTCTGCTTTCCTCCAGGCATATCTGGACAAAGCGTTGTGGAATTCGGGTGAAATTTCACCAAAAATCACCGTCAAAGTTTTTGGAGAAAAGCACAATCTTTCGGATCGGCAAATGCATCCAGTACCATGTTTACAAACAGAAATAGCACGTTTTCTTCTGATTCTGAATTGCTCTGCCAAGAAAACACGAAAGAGTGGAGGAATTGACTCCATGTGGAACCAATTAGCTTTTGCCAGCAGAAAACAAAATGTTACATGCTAAAATGCATTCAACACCCTCAAGTCCATAAATAAAGCCCAGTAAACACAAACAAACACAGAGGCTGTAGCAAGATCTGAGATACAGAAAGCACAACACACCGGATATTTCTGCTTTCCTCCAGGCATATCCGGACAAAGTGTTGTGGAATTCGGGTGAAATTGAACCAAAAAACCACCGTTCAAGTGGTTGTGGAGAAAAGCACAATCTTTCTGTTCGGAAAGTGCATCCAGTGCCATGTTTACAAACAGAAATAGCAAGTTTTCTTGTGATTCTGAATTGTTCTGCCGAGAAAACATGAATATGTGGAGGAATTGACTCCATGTGGAACCAAGTAGTGTTTGCCAGCAGAAAACAAAATGTTACATGCTAAAATGCATTCAACACGCTCAAGTCCATAGATAAAGCCCAGAAAACACAAACACACAGATGATGTAGCAAGATCTGAGATTGAGATAGCCACAACACACCGGATATTTCTGCTTTCCTCCAGGCATATCCGGACAAAGTGTTGTGGAATTCGGGTGAAATTGAACTAAAAAATCACCGTTCAAGTGGTTTTGTAGAAAGCACAATCTTTCTGTTAGTAAAGTGCATCCAATGCCATGTTTATAAACAGAAATGGCATGTTTTCTCATGATTCTGAACTGTTCTGCCGAGAAAACTCGAATGTGTGGAGGAATTGACTCCATGTGGAACCAATTAGCGTTTGCCAGCAGAAAACAAAATGTTACATGCCAAAATGCATTCAAAACCATCAAGTCCATGGATAAAGCCCAGAAAACACAAACAAACACAGAGGCTGTAGCAAAATCTGAGATTGAGATAGCCACAACACTCCGGATATTTCTGCTTTCCTCCAGGCATATCCAGACAAAGTGTTGTGGAATTCGGGAGAAATTGAACCAAAAAATCACCCTCAAAGTGGTTTTGGAGAAAAGCACAATCTTTCTGCTCAGGAAGTGCATCCTGTGCCATGTTTACAAACAGAAATAGCATGTTTTCTCGGGATTCTGAATTGTTCTGCCAAGAAAACACGAATGCGGGGAGGAATTGACTCCATGTGGAACCAATTAGTATTTGTCGGCAGAAAACAAAATATTGCATGCTAAAATGCATTCAACACCCTCAAGTCCATAGATAAAGCCCAGAAAACTCAAACAAACACAGAGGCTGTAGCAAGATCTGGGATAGAGATAGCCACAACACTCCAGATATTTCTGCTTTCCTCCAGGCATATCCGGGCAAAGTGTTGTGGAATTCAGGTGAAATTGAACCAAAAAATCACTCTCAAAGTGTTTTGGAGAAAAGCACAATCTTTCTGTTCGGCAAATGCATGGTAACAAATAGAAATAGCATGTTATCTCGGGATTATGAATTGTTCTACCGAGAAAACACGAATGCGGGGATGAATTGACTGCATGTGGAACCAATTAGCGTTTGCCGGCAGAAAACAAAATGTTACATGCTAAAATGCATTAAACACCCTCAAGTCCGTAGATAAAGTCCCAAAAACACAAACAAACACAGAGGCTGTAGCAAGATCTGGGATTGAGTTAGCCATACCACACCCGATATTTCTGCTTTTCTCCAGTATTATCCGGAGAAAGTGTTGTGGAATTCGGGTGAAATTGAACCAAAAAATCACCATCAAAGTGGTTTTGGAGAAAAGCACCATCTTTCTGTTCAGAAAGTGCATCCAGTGACATGTTTACAAACAGAAATAGCAAGTTTTCTCAGAATTCTGAATTGTTCTATCGAAAACACACGAATGCGTGGAGGAATTGACTCCATGTGGAACCAATTAGCATTTGCTGGAAGAAAACAAAATGTTACATGCTTAAATGCATTCAACACCCTCAAGTCCGAAGATAAAGCCCAGAAAACTCAAACAAACACAGAGGCTGTAGCAAGATCTGAGATTGAGATAGCCACAGCACACCCGATATTTCTGCTTTCCTCCAGGCATATCCGGACAAAGTGTTGTGGAATTCAGGTGAAATTGAACCAAAAAATCACCATCAAAGTGGTTTTGGAGAAAAGCACAATCTTTCTGTTCGGCAAATGCATCCAGTGCCATGGTAACAAATAGAAATAGCATGTTATCTCGGGATTATGAATTGTTCTACCGAGAAAACATGAATGTGGGGAGGAATTGACTCCATGTGGAACCAATTAGCGTTTGCCAGTAGAAAACAGAAAGTTACATGCTAAAATGCTTTCAACACCCTCATGTCCATAGATAAAGCCCAGAAAACAGAAACACAGAGGCTGTAGCAAGATCTGGGATTGAGATAGCCACAACACTCCGGATATTCTGCTTTCCTCCAGGCATATCCAGACAAAGTGTTGTGGAATTCGGGTGAAATTGAACCAAAAAATCACCCTCAAAGTGGTTTTTGAGAAAAGCACAATCTTTCTGCTCAGGAAGTGCATCCTGTGCCATGTTTACACACAGAAATAGCACGTTTTCTTGGATTGTGTATGGTGCTGCCGAGAAAACACGAATGCGGGGAGGAATTGACTCCATGTGGAACCAATTAGTGTTTACCGGCAGAAAACAAAATATTGCATGCTTAAATGCATTCAACACCCTCAAGTCCATAGATAAAGCCCAGAAAACACAAACACACACAGAGGCTGTAGCAAGATCTGAGATTCAGATAGCCACAGCACACTGGATATTTCTGCTTTCCTCCAGGCATATCCGAACAAAGTGTTGTGGAATTTGGGTGAAATTGAACCACAAAATCACCCTCAAAGTGGTTTTGGAGAAAAGCACAATCATTCTCCTCGGGAAGTACATCCAGTGCCATGTTTATGAACAGAAATAGCATGTTTTCTCGGGATTCTGAATTGTTCTGCCAAGAAAACTCGAATGTGTGGAGGAATTGACTCCATGTGGAACCAATTAGCGTTTGCCTGCAGAAAACAAAATGTTACATGCTAAAATGCATTCAACACCCTCAAGTCCGTAGATAAAGCCCAGAAAACACAAACAAACACAGAGGTTGTACCAAGATCTGGGATTGAGATAGCCATAACGGATCACATATTTCTGCTTTCCTCCAGGCATATCCGGACAAAGTGTTGTGGAATTTGGGTGAAATTGAACCAAAAAATCACCGTCAAATGGGTTTTGGAGAAAAGCACAATCTTTCTATTCGGCAAATGCATCCAGTGCCATGGTAACAAATAGAAATAGCATGATTTCTCGGGATTCTGAATTGTTCTGCTGAGAAAATTCGAATGTGTGGAGGAATTGGCTCCATATGGAAACAATTAGCGTTAGCTATCGCAAAACAAAAATTTACATGCTGAAATCATTCAAAACCACAAAGTCCATAGATTAAGCCCTGACAACGTAAACAAACACAGAGGCTATAGCAAGATCTGGGATTGAGATAGCCACAACACACCGGATATTTCTGCTTTCCTCCAGGCATATCCGGACAAAGTGTTGTGGAATTCAGGTGAAATTGAACCAAAAAATCACCGTCATAGTGGTTTTGGAGAAAAGCACAATCTTTCTTTTCGGCAAATGCATCCAGTGCCATGGTAACAAATAGAAATAGCATGTTATCTCGGGATTATGAATTGTTCTACCGAGAAAACACGAATGCGGGGAGGAATTGACTCCATGTGGAACCAATTAGCATTTGCCAGTAGAAAACAGAAAGCTACATGCTGAAATGCTTTCAACACCTCACGTCCATAGATAAAGCCCAGAAAACAGAAACACAGAGGCTGTAGCAAGATCTGGGATTGAGATAGCCACAACACTCCGGATATTTCTGCTTTCCTCCAGGCATATCCGGGCAAAGTGTTGTGGAATTCTGGTGAAATTGAACCAAAAAATCACTCTCAAAGTGGTTTTGGAGAAAAGCACAATCTTTCTGTTCGGCAAATGCATGGTAACAAATAGAAATAGCATGTTATCTCGGGATTATGAATTGTTCTACCGAGAAAACACGAATGTGGGGATGAATTGACTGCATGTGGAACCAATTAGCGTTTGCCGGCAGAAAACAAAATGTTACATGCTAAAATGCATTAAACACCCTCAAGTCCGTAGATAAAGTCCCGAAAACACAAACAAACACAGAGGCTGTAGCAAGATCTGGGATTGAGTTAGCCATAACACACCCGATATTTCTGCTTTTCTCCAGTATTATCCGGAGAAAGTGTTGTGGAATTCGGGTGAAATTGAACCAAAAAATCACCATCAAAGTGGTTTTGGAGAAAAGCACAATCTTTCTGTTCAGCAAATGCATGGCAACAAATAGAAATAGCATGTTATCTCGGGATTATGAATTGTTCTACCGAGAAAACACGAATGCGGGGATGAATTTACTGCATGTGGAACCAATTAGCGTTTGCCGGCAGAAAACAAAATGTTACATGCTAAAATGCATTAAACACCCTCAAGTCCGTAGATAAAGTCCCAAAAACACAAACAAACACAGAGGCTGTAGCAAGATCTGGGATTGAGTTAGCCATAACACACCCGATATTTCTGCTTTTCTCCAGTATTATCCGGAGAAAGTGTTGTGGAATTCGGGTGAAATTGAACCAAAAAATCACCATCAAAGTGGTTTTGGAGAAAAGCACCATCTTTCTGTTCAGAAAGTGCATCCAGTGACATGTTTACAAACAGAAATAGCAAGTTTTCTCAGAATTCTGAATTGTTCTATCGAAAACACACGAATGCGTGGAGGAATTGACTCCATGTGGAACCAATTAGCATTTGCTGGAAGAAAACAAAATGTTACATGCTTAAATGCATTCAACACCCTCAAGTCCGAAGATAAAGCCCAGAAAACTCAAACAAACACAGAGGCTGTAGCAAGATCTGAGATTGAGATAGCCACAGCACACCCGATATTTCTGCTTTCCTCCAGGCATATCCGGACAAAGTGTTGTGGAATTCAGGTGAAATTGAACCAAAAAATCACCATCAAAGTGGTTTTGGAGAAAAGCACAATCTTTCTGTTCGGCAAATGCATCCAGTGCCATGGTAACAAATAGAAATAGCATGTTATCTCGGGATTATGAATTGTTCTACCGAGAAAACATGAATGTGGGGAGGAATTGACTCCATGTGGAACCAATTAGCGTTTGCCAGTAGAAAACAGAAAGTTACATGCTAAAATGCTTTCAACACCCTCACGTCCATAGATAAAGCCCAGAAAACAGAAACACAGAGGCTGTAGCAAGATCTGGGATTGAGATAGCCACAACACTCCGGATATTTCTGCTTTCCTCCAGGCATATCCAGACAAAGTGTTGTGGAATTCGGGTGAAATTGAACCAAAAAATCACCCTCAAAGTGGTTTTGGAGAAAAGCACAATCTTTCTGCTCAGGAAGTGCATCCTGTGCCATGTTTACACACAGAAATAGCACGTTTTCTTGGATTGTGTATGGTGCTGCCGAGAAAACACGAATGCGGGGAGGAATTGACTCCATGTGGAACCAATTAGTGTTTACCGGCAGAAAACAAAATATTGCATGCTTAAATGCATTCAACACCCTCAAGTCCATAGATAAAGCCCAGAAAACACAAACACACACAGAGGCTGTAGCAAGATCTGAGATTCAGATAGCCACAGCACACTGGATATTTCTGCTTTCCTCCAGGCATATCCGAACAAAGTGTTGTGGAATTTGGGTGAAATTGAACCACAAAATCACCCTCAAAGTGGTTTTGGAGAAAAGCACAATCATTCTCCTCGGGAAGTACATCCAGTGCCATGTTTATGAACAGAAATAGCATGTTTTCTCGGGATTCTGAATTGTTCTGCCAAGAAAACTCGAATGTGTGGAGGAATTGACTCCATGTGGAACCAATTAGCGTTTGCCTGCAGAAAACAAAATGTTACATGCTAAAATGCATTCAACACCCTCAAGTCCGTAGATAAAGCCCAGAAAACACAAACAAACACAGAGGTTGTACCAAGATCTGGGATTGAGATAGCCATAACGGATCACATATTTCTGCTTTCCTCCAGTCATATCCGGACAAAGTGTTGTGGAATTTGGGTGAAATTGAACCAAAAAATCACCGTCAAATGGGTTTTGGAGAAAAGCACAATCTTTCTATTCGGCAAATGCATCCAGTGCCATGGTAACAAATAGAAATAGCATGATTTCTCGGGATTCTGAATTGTTCTGCTGAGAAAATTCGAATGTGTGGAGGAATTGGCTCCATATGGAAACAATTAGCGTTAGCTATCGCAAAACAAAAATTTACATGCTGAAATCATTCAAAACCACAAAGTCCATAGATTAAGCCCTGACAACGTAAACAAACACAGAGGCTATAGCAAGATCTGGGATTGAGATAGCCACAACACACCGGATATTTCTGCTTTCCTGCAGGCATATCCGGACAAAGTGTTGTGGAATTCAGGTGAAATTGAACCAAAAAATCACCGTCATAGTGGTTTTGGAGAAAAGCACAATCTTTCTTTTCGGCAAATGCATCCAGTGCCATGGTAACAAATAGAAATAGCATGTTATCTCGGGATTATGAATTGTTCTACCGAGAAAACACGAATGCGGGGAGGAATTAACTCCATGTGGAACCAATTAGCATTTGCCAGTAGAAAACAGAAAGCTACATGCTGAAATGCATTCAACACCCTCAAGTCCGAAGATGAAGCCCAGAAAACACAAACAAAAACAGAGGCTGTAGCAAGATCTGAGATTGAGATAGCCACAGCACACCCGATATTTCTGCTTTCCTCCAGGCATATCCGGACAAAGTGTTGTGGAATTCAGGTGAAATTGAACCAAAAAATCACCATCAAAGTGGTTTTGGAGAAAAGCACAATCTTTCTTTTCGGCAAATGCATCCAGTGCCATGGTAACAAATAGAAATAGCATGTTATCTCGGGATTATGAATTGTTCTACCGAGAAAACACGAATGCGGGGAGGAATTGACTCCATGTGGAACCAATTAGCATTTGCCAGTAGAAAACAGAAAGTTACATGCTGAAATGCTTTCAACACCCTCACGTCCATAGATAAAGCCCAGAAAACAGAAACACAGAGGCTGTAGCAAGATCTGGGATTGAGATAGCCACAACACTCCGGATATTTCTGCTTTCCTCCAGGCATATCCAGACAAAGTGTTGTGGAATTCGGGTGAAATTGAACCAAAAAATCACCCTCAAAGTGGTTTTGGAGAAAAGCACAATCTTTCTGCTCAGGAAGTGCATCCTGTGCCATGTTTACACACAGAAATAGCACGTTTTCTTGGATTGTGTATGGTGCTGCCGAGAAAACACGAATGCGGGGAGGAATTGACTCCATGTGGAACCAATTAGCGTTTACCGGCAGAAAACAAAATATTGCATGCTTAAATGCATTCAACACCCTCAAGTCCATAGATAAAGCCCAGAAAACACAAACACACACAGAGGCTGTAGCAAGATCTGAGATTCAGATAGCCACAGCACACTGGATATTTCTGCTTTCCTCCAGGCATATCCGAACAAAGTGTTGTGGAATTTGGGTGAAATTGAACCACAAAATCACCCTCAAAGTGGTTTTGGAGAAAAGCACAATCATTCTCCTCGGGAAGTACATCCAGTGCCATGTTTACAAACAGAAATAGCATGTTTTCTCGGGATTCTGAATTGTTCTGCCAAGAAAACTCGAATGTGTGGAGGAATTGACTCCATGTGGAACCAATTAGCGTTTGCCTGCAGAAAACAAAATGTTACATGCTAAAATGCATTCAACACCCTCAAGTCCGTAGATAAAGCCCAGAAAACACAAACAAACACAGAGGTTGTACCAAGATCTGGGATTGAGATAGCCATAACGGATCACATATTTCTGCTTTCCTCCAGTCATATCCGGACAAAGTGTTGTGGAATTTGGGTGAAATTGAACCAAAAAATCACCGTCAAATGGGTTTTGGAGAAAAGCACAATCTTTCTATTTGGCAAATGCATCCAGTGCCATGGTAACAAATAGAAATAGCATGATTTCTCGGGATTCTGAATTGTTCTGCTGAGAAAATTCGAATGTGTGGAGGAATTGGCTCCATATGGAAACAATTAGCGTTAGCTATCGCAAAACAAAAATTTACATGCTGAAATCATTCAAAACCACAAAGTCCATAGATTAAGCCCTGACAACGTAAACAAACACAGAGGCTATAGCAAGATCTGGGATTGAGATAGCCACAACACACCGGATATTTCTGCTTTCCTCCAGGCATATCCGGACAAAGTGTTGTGGAATTCAGGTGAAATTGAACCAAAAAATCACCGTCATAGTGGTTTTGGAGAAAAGCACAATCTTTCTTTTCGGCAAATGCATCCAGTGCCATGGTAACAAATAGAAATAGCATGTTATCTCGGGATTATGAATTGTTCTACCGAGAAAACACGAATGCGGGGAGGAATTGACTCCATGTGGAACCAATTAGCATTTGCCAGTAGAAAACAGAAAGCTACATGCTGAAATGCTTTCAACACCCTCACGTCCGTAGATAAAGCCCAGAAAACAGAAACAAACACAGAGGCTGTAACAAGATCTGAGATTGAGATAGCCACAGCACACCCGATATTTCTGCTTTCCTCCAGGCATATCCGGACAAAGTGTTGTGGAATTCAGGTGAAAGTGAACCAAAAAATCAAAGTGGTTTTGGAGAAAAGCACAATGTTTCTGTTCGGGAAGTGCTTCCAGTGCCATGTTTACTAACAAAAATACCATGTTTTCAAGGACTCTGAATTGTTCGGCCGAGAAAACACGAATGTGTGGAGGAATTGACTCCTTGTGGATCCAATTAGCGTTTGCTATCACAAAACAAAAAGTTACATGCTGAAATCATTCAAAACCACAAAGTCCATAGTTAAAGCCCCGAAAACACAAGCAAACACAGAGGCTGTAGCAAAATCTGAGATTCAGATAGCCACAACACACTGGATATTTCTGCTTTCCTCCTGGCATATCCGGACAAAGTATTTTGGAATTCGGGTGAAATTGAATCAAAAAATCACCTTTAAAGTGGTTTTGGAGAAAAGCACAATCTTTCTGATTCAGGTGTGCATCCAGTGCCTTGTTTACAAACAGAAATAGCATATTTTCTCAGGATTCTAAATTGTTCTGCAGAGAAAACGCGAATGCATAGAGGAATTGACTTCATGTGGATCTAATCAGCATTTGCCAGCAGAAAACAAATGTTACATGTTAAAATGCATTCAACACCCCCAAGTCCGTACATAAAGCCCAGAAAACACAAACAAACACAGAGGCTGTAGCAAGATCTGAGATTCAGATAGCCACAACACACCCAATATTTCTGCTAACCTCCAGGCATATCTCGACACAGTGTTGTGGAATTCGGGTGAAATTGAACCAAATAATCAAAGTAGTTTTGGAGAAAAGCACAATCTTTCTGATCGGGTAGTGCATCCAGTGCCATGTTTACAAACAGAAATACCATGTTTTCTCGGATTCTGAATTGTTCTGCCAAGAACACTCGAATGTGTGGAGGAATTGACTCTATGTGAAACCAATTAGCGTTTGCTATCACAAAACAAAAAGTTACATGCTGAAAGCATTCAACACCCTCAAGTCCATAGATAAAGCCCCGAAAACACAAACAAACACAGAGGCTGTAGCAAGATCTGGGATTGAGATAGCCACAACACACCAGATATTTCTGCTTTCCTCCAGGCATATCAGGAAAAACTTTTGTGGAATTCGGGTGAAACTGAACCAAAAAAATCACCTTTAAAGTGGTTTTGGAGAAAAGCACAATCTTTCTGTTCGGCAAGTGAATCCAATGCCATGTTTCTAAACAGAAATGGCATGTTTTCTCTGATTCTGAATTGTTCTCTGAGAAAACTCGAACGTGTGGAGGAATTGACTTCATGTGCAAACAATTAGCGTTTGCTGGAAGAAAACAAATGTTATATATAAAATGCATTCAAAACTGTCCAGTCCATAGATAAAGCCCAGAAAACACAAACAAACACATACGCTTTTGCAAGATCTGGCATTGAGATAGCCACAACATTCCGGATATTTCTGCTTTCCTCCGGGCATATCCCGACAAGGTGTTGTGGAATTTGGGTGAAATTGAACCAAAAAATCACCGTCAAAGTGGTTTTGCAGAAAAGCACAATCTTTCTGATTGGCACGTGTATCCAATCCCATGTTTACAGCAGAAATGGCATGGTGTCTCTGGATTCTGAATTGTTCTGCCCAGAAAACTCGAATGTGTGGAGGGATTGACTCCATGTGGAACCAATTAGCGTTTGTCGGCAGAAAACTAAATGTTGCATGCTAAAATGCATTCAACACCCTCACGTCCGTAGATGAAGTGCAGAAAACACAAACACACACAGAGGCTGTAGCAAAATCTGAGATTCAGATAGCCACAACACAACGGATATTTCTGCTTTCCTCCAGGCATTTCTGGACAAAGTGTTGTGGAATTCCGTTGAAATTGAAACAACAAAAAGAAAAAAAGAAAAAAAAAGAAATTGAAACAACAAATCACCGTCAAAGTGGTTTTGGAGAAAAGCACAATCTTTCTGTTCAGCAAATGCATCCAGTGCCATGATTACAAATAGAAATAGCATGTTTTCTCGGGATTCTCAATTGTTCTGCCTAGAAAATTCGAATGCATTCAAAAATTCGAATGTAGGATTAGCCTAGTGAGCCGTGGCGCCAGCCCAAGATTTTTTTTTTTTTAAGATTACACTGTACTGGGGCCAATCCAGCTCTCTGCTATGGCCTCCCACGTGGGAGACTGGGAAGAAGCTCCTGGCTCCTGGCTCCTGGCTTCGGAGCAGCACAGCTGGGGAGTGAACCCAGGGACGGAAGACTCTGTCTCTCTCTGCCTCTGCCCTCTGTAACTCTGTTTTAAATAAATAAATAAATCTTTCCTTCCTTCCTTTCTTTCAAATAAATAGATCTTATAAAAGAAAAATTCCTGAAGTCAGGTACCCTGGAGAAGCTCTTTAAAAAAAAAAAAAAGACACCATTTGGGACATCAGCATCTCATATCAGATCGTGGAGCCACACACACAGGCAGGCAGTTGCTTAACCTACTATGCTCCAGGGCCTGCCCATCCCCCCCCCCTTTCAGAGATTTAGTTAGCCAATTCTTTTTAAAATTAATTTACTCTTATGTATGTGGAAAAGTTATGCGGTATCAGGCTGAGGGTTGGGAGAGGAAGAGAGATCTTCCATCTGCTGGATGGGCTCTGGGTGGCCAGGGCAAATCCAGGAGGCAGGTGCCGGGAGACTTGGGGAGGGGAGACCGACTGACCCCAGTCTCCAGTCCCCATGGGCCAGCCCCACCCAAAGGCATGCCAGCAGCTTCCAAAGGAGGAAGTCCAAAGGTGCTCCACACCCAGCCCACGCCAAACAAGCCCCAGCCCCAACCGCCCACCAGCCGGGAAAGTTGTGACTCCATCTTAGCTCTCCCTCACCAAACCCATGTTCAATACTGTGGCCGCTAGTTGGTGCGTGAGCCTCAGGCAAGAGAGACTCGGCTCGGCTCGGCTCGGCTTGGCTCGGCTGGGCTTGCAGAGTGAGGGAGGGCCCGGTGAAGAGGAGACGAATGGAAGCAGAAATTTCACACTGGATCCTCCCTTCCTCCCTCCTTCCCCACCAACTCCACATCCACAGAGACCTGCCCAAAGAGAGTCCAGGTAGGGCTATCGACAGTATCCGCTTTATTCCCAGAAACCTCCTGCTTAAAAATAACCGGTAGTCTCTAAGATGTCTGTCACCAACCAGGTTCTCCTGTATCGATTTACTCAAAAAGCAGTTACAGAGACAGTCGGTTCACTCCCACAAATGGAACTACAACAGCCTGGGCTGGGCCAGGCCAAACCCAGGAGCTTGGAACTTCATCAAGGTCTCCCATATAGGTGCAGGGGCCCAAGCACTCAGGCCATCTTTAGCTATCTTCTCAAGCACATTAGCAGGGAGGTGGACTCTGGCATCACAGGCAGTGGCAACCTCAGGGCCCTAGGAAGCGGTTCCTTGGTCTCAAGTCTCTGCCTGCAACGCTGGCATCCCACAGCAGCATGGGTTTGAGTGCCTGCCACCTGGTCCAGGACTGATCCAGCTTAACCAGATGTCCCACAATGCTTGCATATCTCTCTCTCTCTCTCTCTCTCTTTCTCTCTCTCTCTCTCTCTCTCTCTCTCTCTCATTCTCCTCCTCCTTCTCTCCTTCCCTGTCTCTGTAATGCTGCCTCTCCAATAAATATGTAATCCATTAAAAAGTGAAAAGAAAGTGATCGATTGTGGGATTGAATCTTCAACTATCTTCAAGTAATCATAAGATGATCCACCTCTCCCATTGGAGTACCTGGATTGGATATTTAAAAAAAAAATTTTTTTTTTGACAGACAGAGTGGACAGTGAGAGAGAGAGACAGAGAGAAAGGTCTTCCTTTGCCATTGGTTCACCCTCCAATGGCCGTTGCAGCTGGCGCGCTGCGGCCAGCGCACCGCACTTATCCAAAGGCAGGAGCCAGGTGCTTCTCCTGGTCTCCCATGGGGTGCAGGGCCCAAGCACTTGGGCCATCCTCCACTGCACTCCCTGGCCACAGCACAGAGCTGGCCTGGAAGAGGGGCAACTGGGACAGAATCCGGTGCCCCGACCGGGACTAGAACCCGGTGTTGAGCCACGGCGCCAGCCAGGATTGGATTTTTTACTCCAGTATGACTCTAGCTCCCCACCAGTGGAGATGCTGGGGTGCAGCCCTGACAGTTCCCATCACTCATACCCAATAGCGTCTGACTCTATTTTTTCACCGTGGGGCTTTCTAACAATCCCCACACATGGATGTCAGGGAGCCAAGTACTTGAAACCTCACCTGCTGCCTCCCAGGGCATGCCTCTGCACAAAGCTTGAATCAGAGGAGACTCAGGAATCGAACCCATGCTCCATTGCATGAGACGGGAGTGCCCCATGCCGAAAACTCTAACCGTTGATCCGAACGCCCACCACACATTATTTCTTCAAGTTTTAAGATTCATTTATTTATTTCTGAATTGGAAAGGTAAAGTGTGTGTGGGGTGGGGGGAGGTAGAAACACAGAGAGAGAGAGATTGATTCCATCTGCTGGTTTCACTCCCCACCTCTTCAAACTACAGCTCTCTACAACATGCTCTACAATATGCCCACCTTTGCAAATTCCCTCACAACACCGCCAAAATGAAGGAACATACTAGTGGCGGCTGTCCCACGGCTCCTCATCTGTCCTACCTATCGCTGCCTTTGACAAAATCTCTGTGAGACACGGAACATCCGAGTGACCATATACAGCAGCGGCACCAATCTTGTGTCACCACACTACCACAGACTAGGGAATTTTGTGAACTTCTCTTAGGATGCGGACAGAACTGACTTCCTCTGGCAAATGTAGATGTACATATATCAAAACCCCTTTACCTCCCCTCCCTACAGAATGAACAAGCAGGCCAACAGAGAACTAAGCAAATGGAACACAGGCAAGAAGTCAAGAGGAATCATGAAATGACACATAATTCAGGGTGTAACAGCAACGACGGTCTGGGTGGGAGAGGTCTAAGTAGACTTTGTATCCACCGGTTCACTCCACAAATGCCCACAACAAAGAGCCAAGGCTGGGCCTGGTCAAAGCCAGGAGCCAGAAACGCTACCCAGTGGAGGAGGGGGGCACTCGTGACATCACGTGCTGCCTCCCAGGATGTGTATCATCGGGAAGCCAGAATGTGGGTAGCCAGACTCAAAGCAGGCAACCGGATGTATAGCATGCATGCACATGCCAGGGTATGTTTTTTTGTTTGTTTGTTTGTTTTTTTTTTTCTTTTTTGGACAGGCAGAGTTAGACAGTGAGAGAGAGAGACAGAGAGAAAGGTCTTCCTTTTTCAGTTGGTTCACCCCCCCCCCAAGTGGCTGCTGCGTCCGGTGCGTTGCGGCTGGCACATTGTGCCGATCCGAAGCCAGGAGCCAGGTGCTTCCTCCTGGTCTCCCAGGGGAGTGCAGGGCCCAAGGATCTGGGCCATCCTCCACTGAACTCCCAGGCAACCACAGCAGAGAGCTGGACTGGAAGAGGAGCAACCCAGACAGAACCGGCACCCCGACTGGGACTAGAACCCGGTGTGCCGGCGCCGCAGGCGGAGGATTAGCCTAGTGAGCCACGGTGCCGCCCCCCCCGGCATGTGGATTTTACAAGTTGAAAATCTCCTTTCACTCTTTGTCACAGGACCCACAGTCATTTACAGTCCTCATTCACTTCTTTTCTGATGCTCCAAATGGCTGCACTGTCAGATTTTCACATCCCTCACATCCCCACTCGACAAAGCCAGAAAACTTCCTCGCTGATGTGAAATCCACTCCCGTCGGAAACACGTTCGGCTGCACAGTTCCATGACATTCGGTACACTCACATCACGGTCACGTTCGTTGCTGTAGTCCTATTTTTATTTTTAAAATAAGGAGGGAGAGGGACACACACACACACACGGGCTGGAGCTGGGTCAGAGACTGCATCCAGATCTCCCACATGCTCAGCAGGAGCCTAAACACTTTGGGGTATTTGTCAGACAGTACCCTTCCTATTTGCCCAACGACAGCCATATCCCCCTACGGCCCTCAACCCCACCTCGCCTGCCCACTCATCGTGCCATAACAAGTCTTCCTCTGTGGCGATCTTCTCTGGGGTTCCTTCACATTTGTCCAACTACCTCTTGTGTTAGGGTGGTGAGAAGGCACATGAGGTCACTCACTGATGCCCTGGGCTCACAGAGGGGGACTGTGGATTTCCACGGGAAGCAGGTGGGAGAGTGAGAAGTGCTTGTGAAACCCAAAGGTGAATGACCATAATCTGCCCCTCCTCCCCAGAGCAAGCACAGTTCAGCAGAGGTGTCTGTCTGTCTGTCTGTTGTCAAAATCATCCCCTGCTAGCCTTCTGTCCTGTGACTACCAGAATTCCAGAACGGCAAGAGAATCTGCTCAGCATTCCACTGCACTGGTTCTGTCTCCTCTGAAAGACACATGTGCACGCTCTATCTTAAGCAAACACACCCTAGGCCATAAAGAAAGATGTCAGCCTTCAAGTCAGGGTTTCAGCTGTGGTCGCTGTCATGGTTTCCAGGGCTAAGAGGACTGACTGACCTTTGCCCCAGAAAGGCAGCATTCTGGCAGAGCAGGGAAAGTTGGCCATTCACTGACAAAGACCCGAGGTGGGGGAGCTGAGGAGAAGAGAAAAGGAAACCCATTCACAGAGAAAAGCTCGGGGCTGTTTCTTCTGCATTTGAATGAAGCCAATTGAATGAGGCAGATTCCAAGTCATTGAGGGTGGGTGGGTGTGGCAAGCAGATTCCCAAGGCCAGGCTACCAGTTTCTCTCTTCAGCTGTGCCTTGCAAAGTCATCACAGTGGCAGGATAGGATAAGATTCATTCTGGGAGGGTGTGTGTCCTCCCCCCACCTCTGTCCCCATGGGCACCTCTGCCCTGACTCTGGCCTAGGAAGAGGGCACGGGGCAGGGGAGTGAAATAACTGGCCAGGGATGCCAGGAACACAGCTTTCCTCCCTGCCCTTTTGCTCCAACCTTGGAACATCTTAGCTTATCCAGAGAATATTCTATAACTAGGAAGGCACCAATATTTTTTTTTTCTTTTTCTTCCTGGGCATAGGTGCACACTGGTGTATTCCACCATGAGCCCATCCACAGGCATGTTTAACTTACCAGTTGTTCTTTGGCCAGAACATACAAGGCTGCTGCCAGATGCATCTCTGTTCACAGATCCTTCTGTGTTAGCCTATTTGCTTGCTTATGTGAAAGGTTAAAAATAGAGATAGAGGTAGAGATGATAGAGATGATAGAGATATAGAGAGAGATAGTGAGAGAGAGAGAGAGAGAGAGGGAGAAGGTGAGACATCTGGTACACTCCCACAAATGGCCACCATGGCCAGGGCTGGGCCATGATGAACCCAGGAACCAGGAGCTTCTTCCAGGTGCCTAAGGACTTGGGATAGCCTCTGATACCACCCCCCAGGCCATTATCAGGGAGTTGGATTGGAACTGGAGTGGCTAAGACTCAAACTGGTGCCCATATGAGATGCTGGGGTCACAGGCGGCAGCTGTACCTGCTGCACCACAATGCTGGTCTCACCAGTGTCTTTATATTATGAAATCTGCTTCCATTAATCTACTTCAGCCATCCACTGCTGCCTTTCCAGACCCATTAGCAGGAAGCTCGATTCAGAAGCATATAGAGTACCCAGGACCCGACTTGGCACTCTGGTGTGAGATGCCAACATCTCAAGCAACCGCTAATCCAACCATGCCACAAAACACCCCACCTCAATTGTTTTTGTCATTCATCATCAGGATTTGGGATTTTACACACACACACACACACGCACACACACACACACACACACATTCTGTCACCTGATCACATGAACCCTGAATGTAACAGCCAGGGTAAGTGCAATCTCCTGTGTAATATGATGTTTTCTCAGTTCAGTTTCTCAGCTATAGCACAGGGACAGGTAGTAAAAGGTGGTAAAAGGCTTCATTCATACATGTTGTGATGCCAGGACTAGTGTGGTAACACAGCGGGTTAAGGCAGATTCTGCTGTCATATATCAGGTGTACCCCGATACATGACAGGCACCCTGAAGAAGCTCTTTAAAAGGAAAAAAAAAATCCAGCATTTGGGACAGCAGCTTCTCAGATCAGTGTGGGCTCTTCCTCCTTCCTGCTAAGATGTCTTGCCTTGATTGATTTAGAATGTAGACTTACAGAGAGGAAAGGTAGGGAAGGAGGTAGGGAGGTAGGTGTGTGTGTGTGTGTGTGTGTGTGTGTGTGTGTGTGTGTGTGTGTGAAAAGGAGAAGGTACTCCCAGGATCTATTCATCAGAAACTATATGTTTAGCAGAGCAGCCAGGCAGAACCTAAAGCAGCACTCCTCTGTGGGGTGTGTGCATCCCAAGCATAACTCACAAGGGCATAATGACCACCTGCCCCACTCACTCTGCCTTGCAATCTTTAAGAAAAAGAAGCAAGCTGTGATTTTTTTCATGTTGTGTCACATGCCATGCCCGTTGTCTGAATCTCCTCCCTCTACATGGTCAATATTTTATCACAATTTTCACTTCTAATCCCTTTTTTTTTTTTTTAGATATTTATTTTTTTCAGGCAGAGTTACAGAGAGGCAGAGGTCTCCCACGCACCAGTTCACATCCCAGGTGGCTGAAACACCCTGAGTTGCACCGATACGAACCCAGGAGCCTGAGCTTTTTCCATGTCTCCCATGGGAGTGCAGAGGCAGAAGGACTCAGGCCTCCTTTTACTGTTTTTGCAGACCATAGCAGAGAGCAGCCAGCTGGGATGGGATTCGAATGGGAGCCCATATGGGATGCCGGCACTGCTTGTGGCAGTTTTACCTGCTACACCACAGCACAGGCCCCCTAATAATAATCATAATAATCATAATAATAATAATAATAATAATTCTTTTTAAGATTTTTATCTTTTTTTTTTTTCTGGAGAGTCAGAGTTACAGAGAGTCCTTCCATCTCAAACTGGAGTCACAGATAGATGCTTAACCTACTATGCCCCAGGGTCAGCCCAACCCCCCCACCTTCAGAGACTTAGTTGGCCAATTCTCTTTTAAATTTAATGTACTCTTATTTATGTGAAAGAGTTGTGGGGTGACTGGCTGAGAGTTGGGAGAGGAAGAGAGATCTTCCATCTGCTGGATGGGCTCTGGGTGGCCAGGGCAAATCCAGGAGGCAGGTGCCAGGAGCTTCATCTGTTCCACATCTCCCAGCTGGTCCAAGTAGTGGGTCAATCTTCCCGTGGCTTTCCAGGTGAATTAGCAAGGAGCTGGATTGGAAATGGAGGAGGAGGGACTGGAAATAGACCTCATATTAGCGGATCACGGAGTCACAGCTGAGCTGAGCCCCCTTAAGATTTTTTTTTTTTGACAGGCAGAGTGGACAGTGAGAGAGAGAGAGAGAGAGAGAGGTCTTCCTTTTCCGTTGGTTCACCCGCCAAGGGCTGCCTGGCTGTTGCACCACAGCGATCTGAAGCCAGGAGCCAGGTGCTTCCCCTGGTCTCCCTTATAGGTGCAGGGCCCAAGGACTTGGGCCATTCTCCACTGCCTTCCCAGGCCACAGCGGAGAGCTGGACTGGAAGATGAGCAACCGGGACAGAATCCGGTGCCCCAACTGGGACTAGAACCCAGTGTGCCGGCGCTGCAGGCAGAGGATTAGCCTAGTGAGCCGTGGCGCCAGCCCAAGATTTTTTTTTTTTTAAGATTACACTGTACTGGGGCCAATCCAGCTCTCTGCTATGGCCTCCCACATGGGAGACTGGGAAGAAGCTACTGGCTCCTGGCTCCTGGCTTCAAAGCAGCACAGCTGGGGAGTGAACCCGGGGACGGAAGACTCTGTCTCTCTCTGCCTCTGCCTCTCTGTAACTCTGTTTTAAATAAATAAATAAATCTTTCCTTCCTTCCTTTCTTTCAAATAAATAGATCTTATAAAAGAAAAATTCCTGAAGTCAGGTACCCTGGAGAAGCTCTTTAAAAAAAAAAAAAAGACACCATTTGGGACATCAGCATCTCATGTCAGATCGTGGAGCCACACACACAGGCAGGCAGATGCTTAACCTACTATGCCCCAGGGCCAGCTCATCCCCCCCCCCCTTTCAGAGATTTAGTTAGCCAATTCTTTTTAAAATTAATTTACTCTTATGTATGTGGAAAAGTTATGCGGTAACAGGCTGAGGGTTGGGAGAGGAAGAGAGATCTTCCATCTGCTGGATGGGCTCTGGGTGGCCAGGGCAAATCCAGGAGGCAGGTGCTGGGACCTTCATCTGTTCCACTTCTCCCAGCTGGTCCAAGTAGTGGGTCAATCTTCCCGTGGCTTTCCAGGTGAATTAGCAAGGAGCTGGATTGGAAATGGAGGAGGAGATACTGGAAATAGATCTCATATTAGTGGATCATGGAGTCACAGCTGAGCCGAGTTCCCTTAAGATTTTTTTTTTTTAAAGAAAGATTGCACTGGGGGCCAGCGCTGCGGTGCAGTAGGTTAACGCCTTGGCCCGAAGCGCCAGCATCCCATATGTGCACCAGTTTGAGTCCTGGCTGCTCCTCTTCCAATCCAGCTCTCTGCTATGGCCTGGGAAAGCAGTGGAAGATGGCCCAAGCCCTTGAGCCTCTATACTCCCTGTGGGAGACCCAGAAGAAGCTCCTGGCTCCTGGCTTCAGATCAGCACAGTTCCAGCCATTGCAGCCCATTGGGGAGTGAACCATCAGACAAAAGACCTCTCTCACTTTCTCTGCCTCTCCTCTCTCTGTGTGTGTAACTCTTTCAAGTGAATAAATAAATAAATAAATTTTTCTTAAAGATTTATTTATTTACTTGAAAGTCAGAGTCACACAGAGAGAGGAGAGGCAGAGAGAGGTCTTCTGTCTGATGGCACTCCTATGGGATGCTGGTGCTTCAGGCCAGGGTGTTAACCCGCTGCACTGCAGCACCAGCCCCAAATAAATAAATCTTTTAAAATTAAAAAAATGAAGATTGCACTGTATTGGGGCCAATCCAGCTCTCTGCTATGGCCTGGGAAAGCAGCAGAAGATGGCCCAAGTCCTTGGGCCCCTGCACCCATGTGGGTGACCTGGAAGAAGCTCCTGGCTCCTGGCTTTGGATCAGCATAGCTCCAGCCACAGCAGCCATCTGGAGGTGAAGCAGGGGATGGAAGACTCTGTCTCTGTCTCTGCCTCTCTATAACTCATTCCAATACGTAAATTAAAAAAAAAAATCAACCTTTCTTCCTTTCTTCCTTTCTAATAAATAGATCTTATGAAAGAAAAATTCCTGAAGACAGGTTCCCTGGAGAAGCTCTTTAAAAAAAAAGAAAAAAAAAAGTCCGGCGCCACGGCTCACTAGGCTAATCCTCCGCCTTGTGGCGCCGGCACACTGGGTTCTAGTCCCAGTCAGGGTGCCGGATTCTGTCCCGGTTGCCCCTCTTCCAGGCCAGCTCTCTGCTGTGGCCAGGGAGTGCAGTGGAGGATGGCCCAAGTGCTTGGGCCCTGCACCCCATGGGAGACCAGGAGAAGTACCTGGCTCCTGCCATCGGATCAGCGCAGTGCGCCAGCTGCAGTGCGCTGGCTGCGGTGGCCATTGGAGGGTGAACCAACGGCAAAGGAAGACCTTTCTCTCTGTCTCTCTCTCTCTCTCACTATCCACTCTGCCTGCCAAAAAAAAAAAAAAAAAAAAAAAAAAAAAAAAAAAAACCACCATTTGGAACATCAGCATCTTATATCGGAGTGTGGGCTCTTCCTCCTTCTTGCTAAGATGTCTTGATCTGGTCCAGTCCCAGCTACTGTGGGGCACTTATTTCTTAAGATGGCTTGATTGATTTAGAACACCTAGTGTTCAATTTCTGCACCTAGTGACCTTCCTTTTAGATTCAAAATGGCTCTCGCTCTCCTAGTACTAAAGATTCCATTTTGAGTCCAAATGCATGATTTTTCTGGTACTCTGCCTTGGAAGGAAGGAAGGGTAATTTTTGATGCTCTGCCTCCAGATAAATCAATATTCTTTTAAAATTTTTATTTATTTTTTTGACAGGCAGAGTGGACAGTGAGAGAGAGAGACAGAGAGAAAGGTCTTCCTTTGCCGTTGGTTCACCCTGCAATGGCTGCCGCGGCCAGCGCGCTGCGGCCGGCGCACCGTGCTGATCCAAAGGCAGGAGCCAGCTGCTTCTCCTGGTCTCCCATGGGGTGCAGGGCCCAAGCACCTGGGCCATCCTCCACTGCACTCCCTGGCCACAGCAGAGAGCTGGCTGGAAGAGGGGCAAACTGGACAGAATCCGGCATCCCAACCAGAAGACACACTCAAGAGAGGAAGAATATATTATTCACATTATTGATTATTTACAGGAAGGTGCATCAGATGAGATATGTAAATGATTTCATAACATATGTATTGTGTGTATGCAATGTATGATTTCTAAGGCTAATAGGTCTATTTTATCTTTCATCTGGATTCTATGTGGTGCATTTTTGGTTAAATATTCAAATAACAGAAGTTGTACAGAATATATATGTATTTATACACTATTATAAATATATCAATTTGTGATACTATCTGGACCAAAAGTAACTCCTAAACTAGTAGTTAAAATCAATTAAAATCTATGTTTTAAATATTTTCTCATAGTGTAAATCTAGAATTTTATTTAAATAATTTTACTTAACAAGTTTACTTAAATATTCTTAGAGGCCAACATTATGGTATAGTGAGATAAGTCACTGCTTGGGATGCCAGTATCCCACATCAGAGCATTGGTTCAAGTCCCAGTTGCTTTACTTCTGATCCACTTTGGCTAGTGTTCCTGGGAAGTGTTATGGGTCATGGAGGGGAGGGTGGTTACCTGAGAAAGCTCCATGTGTGCTTTTCCTCAGCTTAGCATAGAAATAAAAACATGGGAAACAATTTGCAAATAAGATGCAAAATCTTTATTTAGTTTGCAAAGCAACAGTAAGGCATCTAACCCAACAGGAGACCAGATGGAATGCCAGAGCAGGACTATGGCTTTCAGGAAGTGCCCAGGGTTTTTATGGCATTACTGCATTTTAATTGGGTCAATCAATGGGGGTGCCCATTGGACAGGGGCTTCACATAGTCTATGTTGATTGAACTGGGGCCACCCAAGGAGATAGTGGGGGTCTCCTGAAGTCAGCCAGAGTCCCCTTAGGGGCTCAGGCCTCTCCTGTACTAGCTCTGGGTAGAGGATTGACATTGTGGTTAGAACTACAGGCTCACACATACTGAACAGGAGGTTATCATGGGGGAGATGCCAGCAGGTATAACAAGCTTTCCAGCCACAGCTTGCAGCCTGCTTGCACAACATTTGCAACCTGATTATGTCAGAAATTCTTTCTGTGTCTGAGAGGCCCACAGGCACTTGTCCCCCTCCCCGGATATTCTCAGGAAGGCAGCAAATTATGGCCCAAGTACTTGGCCCCTAGCCACCCTCATTGAAGACTCAGATGGAGTCTCTGGATACTAGGTTCAGCCTGGTCCAATCTCAGATGTTGGGAGCATTTGGGAAATAAACCACTAGATGGAAAATCTGCCTCTACCTTTCAGAAAAATATATACATTTAAAAAATAAATATTTAATTTTTAATATTTTTCAGTGGGAATTTTGTATAGAATATTGTTTTTTAAGATTTTTTAAAAGATTTTATTAATTTATTTGAGAGGTAGAATTACAGACAGTGAGAGGGAGAGAGAGAAAGGTCTTCCTCCCATTGGTTCACTCTCCAAATGGTTGCAATGGCTGGAGCTGCACTGATCTGAAGCCAAGAACCAGATGCTTCTTCCTGGTCTCCCATGTGGGTGCAGGAGCCCAAAGACTTGGGCCATCTTCTACTGCATTTCCAGGCCATAGAAGAGAGCTGGATTGGAAGAGGAGCAGCCAGGACTAGAACCGGTGAACATATGAGATGCCAGTGCCACAGGCAGAGGATTATCCTATTGTGCTATGGCGCCAGCCCCCTAGAATATTCTGAGCCCTTATTTCATTTTGCTGTACTCTCAGCATTCTTTGAGTTAGCCATTGAGTGTGAAATGAGCTATTGTATAATGTAACACTGAAGACTGGGCAGCAGAATACTCTGGAACTTATAATTGCTCATGATAAATGGACAACAAGGACTAACACCTTGTTAGTGACTACTGCTGTCCCTCACCCTGTCCTGGATGACACCAAGTGTGACCACAGGGTTTCTGTGATTGGTTGACACACTGTGATCCCAGTCATCAGAATAGCTGGTGCTATTGACATTACTTCCCACAAGCAACTGAGAGCAGGTGATAAAATTAAGAACTTTTTGGGGAGGTGAGAAAAATAGGAGCACAGACACATAGGCACAACCTCAGATAGGCACATCTGCACATACAACAGAAAAGCAGCCCAAAGCTGCTGCATAGGCCTGCATCAAGTTAGGGATACTAGTGTTGCTTCCATCATACTAGAACTAAAAACACTCCAGGTCTTAGAAACCCAAATAAATTGATGATATACCTCTTAGAGTTGGAAGGGTTTTACTGTCAGCACATTTATAAGGCCTTCTCTGATTACTATTTTCTGTTTCTCACATTTTCTTCCCAAGACATTTGCCTGTAGAGATAATTCCATTTAGAAATGTCCTCTCCCTTTAAGTGTGTTTTGTTTATGGCCCTGCAAAAGCACTCATAATATAGATGAAAACTGACTCATTTCCTAAACTCTGGATTATTTATAGCTACCACTGAATAGTATATTCAAGATTTGGACATGTTATATGATGTGTGAAAACTTAAAATTAAAATTACAATTAAAAAACACACATGTTTCTCATGAAAATCTGAGAACTGTTAAAAGCATAAAACTGTAATGCATTCCACTGCATGTAATCATTCTATATTTATTTTGGAACACTGAATTATCTATTTTCATTCTATATGATCACCACATAATAGATAATTTGCTAGTGTTTACAAGAGAGGTACAACACTTTAACATATTTTTAAAGTCTTGATAACACAATGAACATAAATATTTAATGTAAAACTGTATGATTTTCTTAAAATCTTGGTAGCATTTTCAAATAATTTCTATTAATGATTTTTGGGAGAATCAGAAGAATGTGCATTTATGTGCATGTAGGTCCTCATGTATATGTATCTTTCTTAAAGTTAAGCAAATTATATTTCAGAGTAAAATGGATTTATAACACTATAATTCATGTTTTGTGGTATGTTGACAAAATATGATATCAATGTGTATCTCACATTAAATTTTTAATGTACATGGTAAGAACACTGAGAATTTATTTCTAGGAGATTATAATATAATTCTCTAGAGTTCTCATGCTGTTCACCAGATCTCTAAACTGATTAACCTTACAGAATTAAAACTTTATACCCAGACCAGGCATTTGGTGGAGCAGTTAAGATGCCACATGAGAGGCTCACATCCCTTATTAGAGGGTCTGGGTTTGAGCCCTGGCTCTGCACTAAATTCTGGAGTCATGCTAATACATGTTTGGAGGCAGCAGGTGATGGCTGAAGTTGTAGGTCTGTCACCACAGGGGAAACTTGGGTTGAGTCCCTGGCTCCTGTTTTGACTTGGCTAGCCCTAGGTATTGTGGGAATTTGGATAATAATCTAAAAGGATAAATTTCTGTCACTGCCTTTCAAATCAATAATGATTAAAAACAAATTCTACCCTAAGATCTACATCATTCCATCCTATCCCAGTAACCAATGTTCTGCACTGTTTCTATGTACAGCATTTGGATCCTAAAAATTCTACATATAATCAAGACCACAAAGCAATTTAAATATTTTTTCTATATCTGGTTTATACTCCAGATTCATCTGTGCTGTAGCAAATGGCTAAATAATTTTCTCTCAATAGCATTCCAATATAAAATATTTGATTCTCCATTTCTTTATTTATAATATTTCTTCATCCATCAGAGGTTACTTAGTGTGTTTTCATCTCTTGGTTACTGTAAAAATGCTGTAATAAACATGGGAGCACAGATATCTCTACCAGGTGATGACTGACTGATTTCTTTGCATATACACCCAGTAGAGTAATTGATGAGTCGTATAGTTATTCTATTTTTACTTTTTGAGGAACTTTCATATTGTCTTCATACTGGCTGTACCCATGTACATTTCCACTAATTATATAGATGGGTTCTTATTTATCCAAATCCCTGACTACACTTGTCATCTCCTATCCTTTTGACAAAAGGCACTGTAAAAGAAGGTGAAATATTATTGAATATTTGACTTGCATTTACCTGGTATGTTAGTGATATTGAGCGTCTTTCTATATATCTGCTGCATTGCAAGAAAGTGGTTCTCTACTTATATATGTACTTTGCTATAACTTTATTTTCTATAACAAAAGATGCCAGAAGGTAATTATAATAGCATTATTTATTAAAACCCTTGCATATTTGTTTTTCCAGAAACTGGTTTGCAGCTCAGAAAAGAATAAAATATTTTTAAATAAAGATTCTTATTTGCTTTCTTATTTTTACAGATATTCCAAGGTTTGTGCTGTTCTTTGTCTCTTACATCATATAAAACTTTAAAAGACATTTCCTGTGTACTTCTTAGTTATTTTTATTTTTATTTCATCATACTATATCTTTTTATAAAAGGCACTTATTGTATAAATTAATGTAAAGTAGCCAAATCCAGCTATAAAGCAGCTTCAGAAACAAACCTGACCAAAAAGTTCCCAGTAACCAGGCATGATCCAATTGTAGTGGTTATTTGTATTTCACGAATATCAGAACTTCTTTCAGGAGCTGGCTATAAAAGAGAAGATGGCCCAAGTGCTTGGGCCCCTGCAACTGCATGGAGACCTGCTAAAAGGTCCTGGCTCCTGGCTTCAAATTGGTGCAGCTCTGGCAATTGTGGCCATCCGAGGAGTCAGTAGATGGAAGACCTCACTCTCTCTGCTTCTGCCTCTCTGTAACTGTGCCTTTCAAATAAATAAATAAATCTTCAAAAAAGTAATATAAATACAAAGTAAACAATAGTAATATTTATGGAAAAATGGCAAGGTCAGGTTGTTACATATCAATAGTAATCTGGAATGTAAATGACTTCAACTCTCCAGTTAAAAGATTCAGACTGGCTGAATTGATTAAAAACAAGAGCTCTCTATTTGCTGCTTAAAACGAACACATCTCACCAACAATATATACACAGAGACTGAAAAGTTATTCCATGCTAACAGAAAACAAAAAGAGCGGGTCAAGCCATCCTAATATCAGACAAAACAGACTTTAACTCAAAAATTGTTAAAAGAGGCAAAGATGGGCAGTATGTAATGATTAACAGATCAGTTCAACAGGAAGATGTCACTATATTAAATGTATGAACCCAATTACATCATACCTGGCTATTTTTTTTTTAACTTTTATTTAATGAATATAAATTTCCAAAGTACAGCTTATAGATTACAAAGGCTTCTCCCCCATAACATCCATCCCACATGCAACCCTCCCCTTTCCCACTCCCTCTCCCCTTCCATTCACATCAATAATTCATTTTCAATTCTCTTTATATACAGAAGATCAGTTTAGCATACATTAACTAAAGATTTCAACAGTTTGCTCCCACACAGAAACATAAAGTGAAAAATACTGTTTGAGTACTAGTTATAGAATTAAATCACAATATACAGCACACTAAGGACAAAGATCCTACATGAGGAGTAAGTGCACAGTGACTCCTGTTGTTGACTTAACAAATTGACACTCTTGTTTATGGCATCAGTAAACAACCTAGGCTCTTGTCTGCCAAGGCTGTGGAAGCCTCCTGAGATCACCGACTCTGATCATATTTAGAAAGCCATGGTCAAAGTGGAAGTTCTCTCCTCCCTTCAGAAAAAGGTACCTTCTTCGTTGACGACCTGTTCTTTCCACTGGGATCTCACTCGTGGAGATCTTTCATTTAGTATTTTTTTTTTTCCCCAGAGTGTCTTGGCTTTCCATGCCTGAAATACTCTCATGGGCTTTTCAGCCAGATCCAAATGCCTTAAGGGCTGATTATGAGGCCAGAGTGCTGTTTAGGACATCTGCCATTCTATGGGTCTGCTGTGTATCTCACTTCCCATGTTGGATCGTTCTCTCCCTTTTTGATTCTATCAGCTAGTATTTGCAGACACTAGTCTTGTTTATGTGATCCCTTTGGCTCTTAGTCCTATCATTATGATCAATTGTGAACAGAAATTGATCACCAGGACTAGTGAGATGGCATTGGTACATGTCACCTTGATGGGATTGAATTGCAATCCCCTGGTATGTTTCTAACTCTTCCGTTGAGGTAAGTCAGCTTGAGCATGTCCCGAATTGCACATCTCTTCCCTCTCTTATTCCCACTCTTATATTTAACAGCGATCACTTTTCAGTTATGTTTCAGCACTTAAGAAGAATTGTGTATTGATTACAGTATTCAACCAAAAGTATTAAGTAGAACAAACAAAAAAATACTAAGAGGGATACCATTAAGTTGTTCATCAACAGTCAGGGCGAGGCTTGATCAAGTCACCATTTCTCATAATGTTCATTTCACTTTAACAGGTTTCCTTTTTGGTGCTCAGTTAGTTGTCACCTATCAGGGAGAGAATATGGTATTTGTCCCTTTGGGATTGGCTTATTTCACTCAGCATAATGTTTTACAAATTCCTAACGGGGATCAGTTTTCAGTTAAAATTTAAGCACCTAAGAATAATTGTGTGTGAATTACAGAGTTCAACCAATGGTACAAGAACAAAAAAAAATACTAAAATGGATAAAGTATTACACTGTACATGAACTGTCAGGACAAGAGCTGATCAAGTCACTGTTTCTCATAGTGTCTATTACACTTCAACAAATTACCCCTTTGCTGCTCAGTTAGTTGTCGCTGATCAGGGAAAACATATGATATTTGTCTCTTTGCGACTGGCTTAATTTACTCAGCATGATGTTTTCCAAATTCCTCCATCTTTTTTTTAACTTTTATTTAATGAATATGAATTTCCAAAGTACAGCTTATAGATTACAATGGCTTCCCACTCCCATAACTTCCCTCCCACCTGCAACCCTCCCCTTTCCGACTCCCTCCCCCCTTCCATTCACATCAAGATTCATTTTCAATTCTCTTTATATACAGAAGATCAGTTTAGCATACATTAACTAAAGATTTCAACAGTTTGCACCCACATAGAAACACAAAGTGAAAAATACTGTTTGAGTACTAGTTATAGCATTAAATCACATTGTACAGCACATTAAGGACAGAGATCCTACATGAGGAGTAAGTGCACAGTGACTCCTGTTGTTGACTTAACAAATTGATACTCTTGTTTATGGCATCAGTAATCACCTTAGGCTCTTGTCATGAGTTTCCAAGGCTATGGAAGCCTTTTGAGTTCACCAACTCTGATCATATGTAGACAAGGTTGTATTCAAAGTGGAACTTCTCTCCTCCGTTCAGTGAAAGGTACCTCCTGCTTTGATGACCAGTTCTTTTCACTGGTTTCTCACTCGCAGAGAACTTTCATGTAGGTAAGTCAGCTTGAGCATGTCCTGAATTGCACATCTCTTCCCTCTCTTACTCCTAATCTTATATTTAACAGCGATCACTTTTCAGTTGAGTTTCAACACTTGAGAATAACTGTGTATTGATTACAGTATTCAACCAAAAGTATTAAGTAGAACAAATAAACAAAAAAATACTAAGAGGAATAACATTAAGTTGTTCATCAACAGTCAGGGCAAGGGCTGATCAAGTCACCATTTCTCATAGTGTTCATTTCACTTTAACAGGTTTCCTTTTTGGTGCTCAGTCAGTTGTCACCGATCAGGGAGAACATATGGTATTTGTCCTTTTTGGACTGGGTTATTTAACTCAGCATAATGTTTTCCAGATTCCTTACAGGGATCACTTTTCAGTTAAAATTTAAGCACCTAAGAATAATTGTGTGTGAATTACAGAGTTCAACCAATGGTACAAGAACAAAAAAAAACTAAAATGGATAAAGTATTACAAATTCCTCCACCTTGTTGCAAATGACTGGGTTTCGTTTTTTTTTTTTTTTTTTGACTGCTGTATAGAATTCTATAGAGTACATTCCCATAATTTCTTTATCCAGTCTACTGTTGATGGGCATTTGGGTTGGTCCCAGGTCTTAGCTATTGTGAATTGAGCTGCAATAAACATTAATGTGCAGACAGCTTTTTGTTTGCCAATTTCATTTCCTTTGGGTAAATTCCAAGGAGTGGGATGGCTGGGTTGAATGGTAGGGTCACTGCTATTCAATATAGTTCTGGAAGTTCTAGCCAGAGCTATTAGGCAAGAAAAAGAAATTAAAGGGATACAAATTGGGAAGGAAGAACTCAAAATATCCCACTTTGCAAATGATATGATTCTTTACTTAGGGACCCAAAGAACTCTACTAAGAGACTATTGGAACTCATAGAAGAGTTTGGCAAATTAGTAGGGTATAAAATCAATGCACAAAAATAAATAGGCTTTGTATACACAGACAATGCCACGGCTGAGGAAGAACTTCTAAGATCAATCCCATTCACAATAGCTACAAAAACTATCAAATACCTTGGAATAAACTTAACCAAGGACGTTAAGGATCTCTATGATGAAAATTACAAAACCTTAAAAAAAGAAATAGAAGAGGATACCAAGAAATGGAAAAATCTTCCATGCTCATGGATTGGAAGAATCAATCTCATCAAAATGTCCATTCTCCCAAAAGCAATTCATAGATTCAATGCAATACCAATCAAGATACCGAAGACCTTCTTCTCAGATCTGGAAAAATTGGTGCTGAAATTCATATGGAGACACAGGAGACCTCGAATAGCTAAAGCAATGTTGTACAACAAAAACAAAGCTGGAGGCATCACAATACCAGATTTTGGGACATACTACAGGGCAGTTGTAATCAAAACAGCATGGTACTGGTACAGAAACAGATGGATAGACCAATGGAACAGAATAGAAACACCAGAAATCAATCCAAACATCTACAGCCAACTCATATTTGATCAAGGATCCAAAAGCAATCCCTGGGGGAAGGACAGTCTGTTCAATAAATGGTGCTGGGAAAATTGGATTTCCACGTGCAGAATCACAAAGCAAGTCCCCTACTTTTCATCTTACACAAAAATCCACTCAACATGGATTAAAGACTTAAATCTATGTCCTGGCACCATCAAATTATTAGAGAGCCTTGGAGAAACCCTGCAAGATATAGGTACCGGCAATGACTTCTTGGAAAACACCCAAGAAGCACAGGCAGTCAAGGCCAAAATTAACATTTGGGATTGCCTCAAATTGAGAAGTTTCTGTACTGCAAAAGAAACAGTCAGGAAAGTGAAGAGGCACCCAACAGAATGGGAAAATATATTTGCAAACTATGCAACAGATAAAGGGTTAATAACCAGAATCTACAAAGAGATCAAGAAACTCCACAAGATCAAAACAAACAACCCACTTAAGAGATGGGCCAAGGACCTCAATAGACATTTTTCAAAAGAGAAAATCCAAATGGCCAACAGACACATGAAAAAATGTTCAAGATCTCTAGTAATTAGGAAAATGCAAATCAAAACCACAATGAGGTTTCACCTCACCTTGGTCAAATTGGCTCACATTCAGAAATCTACCAACAATAGATGCTGGAGAGGATGTGGGGAAAAAGGGACACTAACCCACTGTTGGTGGGAATGCAAACTGGTTAATCCACTATGGAAGTCAGTCTGGAGATTCCTCAGAAACCTGGATATTCAGAATTCTTATATGAATATACAGCAAGGACCCTCAACACATTAATCTTAAATATAATTAATAAAATTTTGAGTAAAACCAGCCAATTTCATTTCAAGTTAGTCTTTCCAATTCAGGGAAGCAACAAAAGCAGGCTGTTTCTTCTAGAGTTATTCATCCCAGAGGCAACAAATAACAAAGAGAAAAAAGAAGAAACATCTGTGAGTTTGACTAAAAAATACAGTGACCCTATTACACTTGGCAAGTAAAAGTAGCCTAATGACTAAAACAATATCTCAATATTGGGAGAATAACTCTATATCCTGTTATGACCCACAGACTCTTGACCTTAGGCTAATAACATTTTCAATCATCTTTTGTGCAACTGTAAAGTGATAATAAGGGCAGGACAATTTATTTTCTAGTACACATAAAATCAACAGTATGTACTAATAAAGGATTTTAATCATAATGTTTTTTTTGAACATCAGGTTCTACTTACATTTTACTTAAAGTGGCCACATAATTTATCATTTTCACTGCAACTATTTTAAGAATGAAAGAGATAACTGATAGTAATTAGGTTGGAATTACAGGCATAAATTAGGACTGATTGAGGAATACCACACCAATTAGTATTGTCAGCAGAGAGATTTTATTTCTGTGTATCTTCAAGATCTTTGGTGATCTAGTGGCTAATTACTTAACCACTATGAAATAATAATATAATAATTAATAGCTCTCACTGTGATCAGCTATTTGTACTCTGCAATTAAATATATGAGAATAATATTATTGAATGCCTTGCACTTCTAAAATTGTAGGGGCCTCAGACTGCATATGTCAACTCAAGTTGCACTTGAATAATGTCCAATCTATAGATTAAGAAGTATGTCTGAGTTAGCACAGCTTTTAAATGGTGGAGTTGGGTCTTGAACCCAGGAAACAAAACTCCCAAACTCAGTGTTCTTTCTCCTACATCATGGACAGTCTCCTACTTGTTTCTTTGACCTTAAATCTAATAGAAAGTATTCCCTATACTGATTAAATAAAAAAACACCACCACAGAAATCTGTGTTAAAATATTTTGTATTTACAATCTTTGCAAAGTTGCTTTCTATATTTGGGAACTCAAAGTCATGCGGATTTGATCAAAGTTCTGCCACCATGGTCAAGTGAAACTTCAATCTTTATAGTGATTAAATTGGACTATTGGTTGATGAAAATAATTAAGTGTATTCACTGTAAAGTGAACTTGACTTTTGAAATTTATTGGCTCTGGGTAAACTATTTTACTTAGCCTGATTGTTACAACAGCATGAATGCTGTTGAATGCTAAGTACATTGCCCATGAAGTGGTCCTACCAGTGGGATCTTATCAAGGTCAAGGAAACCAGCAGAATGGATATTGTTAGGGATACCTGGACACTGAATCCACTTCTTCCTCCCCAGGTGCAGATACAGACTTGATATTTAGAGTTCCGTTCAAGAACTAGGATGACCATGTATATGTCAACATGGGCTTAACAGAAGTGCAAAAATTATTTGCGACCACCTGAAGAGAGATGGAAATTAAAAAAAAAAAACTGTAGGAGGAAATGCTTGCACAGTAAGCAATGGGCTTTCCAGACCAGTGAGTCCCTACTACTGACAGCAGGTTCTCATGGCAGGAGGGAGACTAGAAAAATTATGTTAGGAGTATTACTGGGTTGAACCTTAAGGAATTACATAATTCAAATTATTTTGACCCACAAAAAAGTCAAATTCATGAAATTCATGAAATTCATGTGTTTTAACTAAATACCTATTTCAGCTCCATGACCTGGATGGTTATCCTGCAAAATTTGTTTCCTGCAAAATTTTAACCCAATTGAAACACATCTATTTCTTGTCAGTTTCCAGTGCAATGAATGGATGATACATCCCAACTCATGTGCTCAAAAGTATAAATAGATTGAAAAATTAGAACAGGGGTCAGCAAATTTTTCTATACAGCCCAGATAGTATATATTTTAGTCCTGTGGGCCCATCTGTCTCTATTTCTGTATTTTCTCACATCTGCCATTACAAACTAGAATCAACCAAAAACAGCCCCAAGCAATACATAAATAGGTGTACATAGCTCTATTCCAATAAAACTTTATTTATAAAATAGATGCCAGTCAGATCTAACATACAGACCATAGTTTGCCAACCCCAAGCTAGAATTTAAATGATCCAGTAAAAGAATAGCAGATACATCATCAAACAAGTAGGAAAATGTAACATTTGGTTGCAACAGAGGAATTACATGTGAAAAATATGGGGCGATATAGATAAAGGGGAAGAAAAGTAAATGGGTAAAATTGTCATCAAATTCTAATTAATGTAAATGTTCAAACCTAAGGAACAACTACCTTCAATAAGCATACACCAACATCAAAACCTAAAAAAAAAAGGTTACAAAAGCCACTATTATCTTAACAGTCACCTCCATTTCCAAAGGTCATCCAAATCAAGCCACTATTATCCTAACAGTCACCTCCATTTCCAAAGGTCATCCAAATCAAAGCTAGAAGAACCAAAATACCTGAACATCTGTGTTAGATGGTTCTTGCATGTTGCTTGTTCCTAATGTTGTATTTTCCCACCACAGGAGGGGTTCTCCACCATCTGGTGAAATAGGAAAACCAATATGGCCTGGGAGTGAGAAACCCTAAAGTAGAGTCCTACAGTTAGAATCAGAAGAAAATGTTCTAGTCTTTGATCAAAGGTTTCCATGTAAAAAATGAAGGGGTTAATTTATTACCATATATTCTACTAGCACATATATATTGTTGTTCTACACACTTAGTCTATTTATTCTTTCAACAATCCTATATGAGAAAAATAACACATTAAATTAAGATAAATTTCCACTTGAACTTTAAATGCATATATAAAGTACCAAACAGACACATGAACTTTTTAAAAAAGATTTTATTTATTCCTTTGATAGGTAGAATTACAGACGGAGAGAGAGAAAGGCAGACGGTCCTCTGCTGGTTCACTCTCAAAATGGGCCACAAAGGCTGGAGCTCAGCTGATCTGAAACCAGGAGCCAGTATCCTTTTTCTAGGTTTCCCATATGGGTGCAGGTGCCTAAGCACTTGAGCCATCTTTCACTGCTTTACCAGGCAATAAGCAGAGAGCTAGATCAGAAGAGGAACAGCTTGGGCATGAATAGGTGCCTTTATGGGATGCCAGTCCTGCAGGCAAAGGCTTTGCCTACTACACCACAGCACTGGCCCCATACAGGAACTTTTACTGCTAAGATCTATCAATAGGTACTGTTACCACCTTACTGAGAAAGCTTCCTCATTTCTCACATGTGACTTAACACTGTCATCTTCTATGGTTTAGGGTGACTGTATCCAGGCCAACACTCTGCTGGATATCAGCTTTTGTCTTCAGGGAGAAAACAGACACTATCCACTGTATAACTTAAAGCCAAGCTTAATTCAACTACAAAGCCAATTATAACTGGGCCACTGGGCACCAAGCGTATGCAGAATTGTAAGTCCTTTAAAATGAGCCAGTGATAATTAGCTCTGTGTTTTGCTTTTGGATTCGGGTCAGATTCATGGTGATCAGGGCCTTGGGTTCATGATTATTATCTTACACAGAGACCTAAATAGAATTACATTGAAGCCTTCATGGATCAGGTTCACATAGGCCATCTGCTCTGGGGAAATTTTGGCTTCTTCTTTTTTTTTTTTTTTTGACAGGCAGAGTGGACAGTGAGAGAGAGACAGAGAGAAAGGTCTTCCTTTGCCATTGGTTCACCCTCCAATGGCCACCGTGGCTGGCACACTGTGCTGATCCGAAGGCAGGAGCCAGGTGCTTCTCCTGGTCTCCCATGTGGGTGCAGGGCCCAAACACCTGGGCCACCCTCCACTGCACTCCCTGGCCACAGCAGAGAGCTGGCCTGGAAGAGGGGCAACCAGGACAGAATCCGGAGCCCCAACCAGAACTAGAACCCAGTGTGCCGGCGTCACAAGGTGGAGGATTAGCCTGTTGAGCCATGGCACCAGCCTCTGGGGAAATTTTGGATGTGCTCTCAGCAGAACAAAAGAACCAGATTCCTGATCACTCATATTTCAATGCTGGCCCAAATCTGCCATTATGGAACCTGTAGATGTTCTGAAATTCAACTGACTCTATGATTTTTAAAGGGCTATTTTGTTCAGCACTATCAAAGTGAACAATATGGATGTGAGGCCAGATGTTTTGGATTCAATTGACTTCAGAATTAAAAATATCAAGGACATTGAGGAATAAGGTCCCATTTTTGTTTCTTTGAGTTCTTTCAATCAACTACAGTCTTTAGAATAATGTTGAAACAAAATTTATTCTCAGCAGCTAAAGCTTTGTTGCTTGTTTTCCTTCTACAATCCAGGGCACATAGCAAACAGTATTTAGATTTACAGAGTTGATACAAACCAGAAAAAGAGGGACCCTCCTTGAAATGATCTCAGTTTTTTTGTCTCTGCAAGGTTTGAACTGAGAATTTCCTGACTATAGGCTATTTGATATGATGTGTTCTGACAAAAACAGTGGAAACTCTTCTTGCCATCACAATTTTAAACGATACCAAGATAAACTTCAACATACCCACTAGTATGTCCAAGACCCATGAAGTATTACAAAGAGAACACCCAAGGAAATCATAAAAAAAACAATGAATTTACTTCTATTAATATTTATTTTAAAACAGAGAACTTCAATTATTACTGTTCAAATAACACCACGGATTTTTGAAACATTTATATATATATACTGTACATAAATGCATTTTAAAAGATTTATTTATTTATTTGAAAGGCAGTTATCCACACACACACACACACACACACACACACACACACAGAACTTTCACTCACTGGTTCACTTCCCAAATGGCCACAAGGGCTAAAGTTGGGCCGGTCCAAAGTCAGGCAATTGTTCTGAGTCCCACACATGGGTGTAGAAGCCCAAGAACTTGTGCCATAACCTGCAGCTTTTCCAGGCACAGTAGCAGGGAGTTGGATCAGGAGTGAAGTAGCTGGACTCCAAAGGGCACCCATATGCAATGTTGGTATTACAGGCAATGACTTTACCCACTACTACTACACAATGCCAGCCCCCACATACACATTTTATATTTTACCTCTAAACTGCTTATTCAAAATTTAATAATAATTTCTCATAAAATAAATTTATATTTTAAAACAAAAATGGTTTACTACTCATAAATGTATCCCACATGATACAAATATTCTAGTGATTTAGTGCTTACTAATGTAAAAGATAATTTTCCCACTTTGTGACATGGTTATAAGATTTAAAACTGATTGTCTTGTCTATTGAGTTTACTTATTTTTTTTTTTGACAGGCAGAGTGGACAGTGAGAGAGAGACAGAGAAAGGTCTTCCTTTGCCGTTGGTTCACCCTCCAATGGCCGCTGTGGCCAGCGCGCTGCAGCCGGCGCACTGCGCTGATCCAATGGCAGGAGCCAGGTGCTTCTCCTGGTCTCCCATGGGGTGCAGGGCCCAAACACCTGGGCCACCCTCCACTGCACTCCCTGGCCACAGCAGAGAGCTGGCCTGGAAGAGGGGCAACCAGGACAGAATCCAGAACCCCGACAGGGACTAGAACCCAGTGTGCTGGCGCTGCAAGGTGGAGGATTAGCCTAGTGAGCTGCAGCGCCAGCCTAGAGTTTATTTATAATACATTTTATGTCATTAATTGAAAGCTTTGAAAATCTGTCAGTACCCAAAATATTCTCTCCCCCCAGGAAATCACTGAATTACACCATAGCTTGATGATTTATTATTCCTCAACAAAGCACTGAGTTCTCCATTCTGATGTTTATAATTACAATATGTTGACTACAGCCAGTTTTATCATTCTAAGATCATTTCTGCTTTATACAGAAAACTCTTGCTATCAAATATTAAGTCTTCCGGGGAAAAAGTTAAAAAGTTTAGAGCAGAGGTTTCTCAGTACAGGTTACAGTATTAGTACAAATATGGCAGACTATATAAACAGCTTAGCATATCACGTACAGGATTTCTTCATTTCTGAATCAGATGAATTTCTAGAATTATAAGGCTTAACCAACAACCATGAAATTAAGATAGACACCTACGACAATGACTGTTGACTTTCAATGTAATTTCTGTTAAGTACTTTAGCTGTGTTATTTATATTTCATCTTCTAGGACATAAAATACTTTATATAGATTATAATATTCAACAAGGCCAAAACTGTATATCAACCTTTAATTGTTGGGTTTATATGTTTGTCCTAGAAGACGATTCAGCTAGCTACAGTTATAATATTCATCCATAAAGTTAGTTTCCATGTCTGATTAACCTATAATTGTTAACTGTGTCAATAAAACATTTTAATACAACTATCATTTTAATGTTGATAATATTCATCAAACATGTAGATTTGGGGAGAAATGCAAGAAAGCTTACTTTTAAAAAGATTAAATTATGACAGTACTCCAGTGAAGCCATATAATATACTTACATAATTTTGATGATACCATAACATTAGGGGAATTAACTGGTTATGTTGCTTACTCATGAGGAAAATGGTCTTTGCCTAGTAGAACTAACTATACTCTCTTTTGTCTTGCTAAACTAGTCCCCAGACAGTGGATTTTCTAAAATTACTGATTGTGGTCATCCTGGTTTCATGAACTTATGTGAAGGTAATATAATCATATCACATATGCCTTAGTGAAAGAAAGGAGTCTGCTACCTACAAATAGATTTCACTTGGGGGTTTTACTACATCTACTAATCCTACAAGTACTTTGAAGGACCAAATAACTTTTTCATCCTCATGAACCCAGATACAGAAGTATAGTTTTTTAAGAGAGAAAAATAGATCTATCTCAAAAGAAATAGTTGCAGGGCATAGCCAATATGTTCTATCAGGAGTAGGAGAATATGTATGGGGTTGGGTCCTGAGGGTACAGGACAAAATTAGAAAAGGGGCATTTCTCAAAGTGAGAGCACTCATTGAAAACAAAGGATTTTACTGACTATCAAGAATTCCAAATGGTGATGGTAATGCTAGCATGACATCTGAAATTGAATAAAAATAATCCATGTTAAGTGAGGTATAAATACCTGAATTGCTGTGACAGAGAAACAATCGAAATCTCACAGTAATTATGCTTCAGTTATTAAATTAATACAGAAGTATATTTAAAATTGAAAAGCTTATAAAATGACTATTTTTCTACAAGAGGCCCAAAGACAATCCATTTATGAAACTTATAAAATGTGTGTTGGTGAGAAGGGCACTGTCATTGCTGAGTACCACAGAGGTGAATCTTCTCTCTAGGTCACTCCTGATGGTGGGAAATGTCATAAACACTGGGAACTCAGCAATTTGAATGCTAAGATTCCAAAACAATAATAATAGGGACTTGGTGGAAGTACTTAACTATTGAAGCAAGCTGTGTTCACTTTGAATAAGAATGAAATAGCAGCCAAGGGTACTTGATCAAGAGAGCTATGGAAATGCTTATTATAGCATGCATCCATAGAAACAACATGACTTCTCAGATAAAAAGGGCAGTGCTCAACTGATGCAATCTAAACACTTTAAGATCAGTTCATAAGACGAGTGAGAGCACATGTTCCATCAGTCAAATTTCTGTTGTTCCTGTACATAAGCCAGTTTTCAAATACAAATCTCAAGATGACAAGTTCCCAGATATGTGTAACATCACATCAAGCATATATGTTAACATTCTTGCAGTCTCTAACTAAAACAATCTGTCACATTTATGTGGGTAGTTGCACAGTGAGGGGAGATAAATGCCTTAATATTTTTGACCTGTATATCCTAAGTATAAAGCAGAATCACAGTCCTATTTTGGAGTAGCTGTGCATGGGGCGCTGGTAGAAAACAGTGTTCTAGTCCAAGGTTAGTTTTCAAAGAGTCTACTGGTTCCCCAAGCCCAGCATAGCTAATTTCACTGGTCTCAAGCTGTAGAATTGGAAGGGAAATACGGAGTAATGGGAAGAATTGGTTTCATGGCCTATAGTGTAAGAGTAAGTCCAAGTGAAATCCTCTAGCCATTCTTCCAGCCATAAATAAGTCAAAATCTATGTGACAATCAGAAGCAATGGGTATTAGATAATATTCAGCTATCAATTTTGAAAGTTGGGATGATGGTACTGGATTTATGTTCTTAAAAAGTATTATCTGCTTACATGCTACCCTTAAAAACTAAATAAAGCAGGAGGCAGATATAGTGAACCCAACATATCCATCAGTTGAAACATAACAAAGCCAGATACTGGAGAATGATGTTAGACTATCATAAATTCCATCCATGCCAAGGATCAGAAATGGTAAATGAGAGGTGGGAAAGAACAACACCAGAAATGTAAACCATGGCCTTAAGAATGATGACCATAAGAGTATCCTAAGGGCTAGCCTTTTTCTTAATGACCCAGCAGGGCTAGGCTGAGTTGAAGACCAAATGGCCTATGATTCAGTTCCCAATAAGGCTATGATTATCTATGCCATGAGCCAGTAAACAGGTGACTGTCATCCAGAGGGGTGCCTGTGGGGTTCCAGGCCTAGTGTGCCAGGGGCTAGCTACTGGTGGCTATCTGGGTAGATGGGCCACCTGGATGTCAAGGAAGGACTAGAGGAAGCCATGAGATTTACTTGAAATGAGTCATCTTAGAAGTCCCTCTCACCACCACATCAGTAGAGAGCATTCTGACTTTGTTGTGGATGGCCAGATTGGGTGCTAGCCTGTGGATAATGGATGGAGAGAAGTCAGGGAGAACAGCACCTGGTGGTACACTGGATAGGTAGCACAGCAGGAGTCTGATGCTGTGAAGACTCCTTGGATGGTTGTGCCTGGGAACTTTAGGGGCTGTGATCATCAGAGCCAGGAGAGTGGGTTTGGCCTCCACTGGGAGTTCTCATAGAATAGTAGATGAATCAGCATTTGGGAACTACACTTAAGATAGATCTTTAGAGGCCCACATCCTGCCTCTGAGCACATAGGTTTGCGACCCCACACTACTACCAATCAAGCTTCTTGCTAAAACACACTCTAGAAGGCAGCAAGTGATAGCTCAACAACTTGGGTCTCTGCCACCCAGACTGAGTTCTGGGATCTTCACTTCAGGCTGGCTCAGTCCCAACTATTGTGAACATTTGATGAGAGAATCAGTGGATAGAATATCTGTCTTAGTGCCTTTAACATGAATAACACTGATTAAAGTTTTAATAAACTGCTGAGCCCAAATGTGGCAGAATGGGACTACTCTGGTCTTCTTCCTGTCCCATGGGGATGGCAGTCAGATAAACTCTATGAAAAACACCTAAATGCCTCAGCAGCTCTTTTCTCAATTGTGTACCATCATTTGATGCAAGAAAATTTATGCTGCAATATGCAATTTGTCAGTCTCCAAACAAGCATTCTGCACCTAGGACACCATCAACTGTGCTTTCGAGATGATCTTGGCATCTTTTCAGGATGGCTATCAGCTCTCCAGTCCCTGTCTGTTGAGTTACAGATCACTTCCTGTCAGGAACATATGTGCACCAGGTGTGTCTTTCTCACTGAGTCTTTGTCTTGGGTCTTTGAACAGGCTTTGTATTTCCATCTCTATCAAAGGTCATACCTTGGTATGGAGTTCCTTAGTACGGGCAGCAATCTTCCTCTTCCTAACTGATAGTAGATGTGGCCATCACTTATGTGCTAGGCTGGAACAGTAAGAACCTGAAGTGCAGGCAGCAGTCACCTGGTGCTCTCAGAATCACTATTTCACAGCTCCCAAAACTCTTGTTTATGCAGTTTAGAGGACCTGAGTCTCAAATAATCCCTTAGGATCAGTCATGCTTATAGACTGCTGCTAGAAGTACACAATACACATTATAGGGTGTAAGATATCCCTTAAGAAGCTGTAGTGTCTAACTGGGAATGCATGAAGCAGAGGTGGTGTGATGCCCTGGGTGATTCTGTGGATTTTGTTAGCAGTGTTAGCCCAATGTCCAACAAACAGATTTCTTTTTTTGCGGGGGAGGGGAGGCAGCGCCATGGCTCAGTTGGCTAATCCTCCGCCAGTGGCGCTGATACCCCGCGTTCTTTTTTTTTTTTTTTTTTTTGACAGGCAGAGTGGACAGTGAGAGAGAGAGACAGAGAGAAAGGTCTTCCTTTTTGATGTTGGTTCACCATCCAATGGCCGCCGCGGCCGGCGCGCTGCGGCCGGTGCACCGTGCTGATCCAAAGGCAGGAGCCAGGTACTTATCCTGGTCTCCCATGGGGTGCAGGGCCCAAGTACTTGGGCCATCCTCAACTGCACTCCCTGGCCACAGCAGAGAGCTGGCCTGGAAGAGGGGCAACCGGGACAGAATCCGGAACCCCGACCGGGACTAGAACCCGGTGTGCCAGCACCGCAAGGCAGAGGATTAGCCTAGTGAGCTGCGGCGCCGGCCCAGCAGACAGATTTCTAACTCTTGCAGGACAAACAACAGAACCTTTCTGCAGCCTCATTTGCATGACCATTCATGTAGAGGATATTAAAGATTCTCCAGTAAAATTGTTAATATAATCAAATACAACAAAGTTTCATAATACAAAATAAGCATAGTAAAAGTAGCTGTCTTTTTATAAACTAAAAATTAACAATAATAAAGGAAATAACAAGAACTGAATTTTCAATAGCATCAAAAGGAATAAAATAATTAGGAATAAATTTAACCACTGAAATAAAATATCTAAACACTGAAAACTATAAAGGATTACTGAAAGGAATTAAAGATGGCCCAAGTAAATGGAAATATATCCTGTGTTTGTGGATTATAAAATATATGTAAGAAATCAGTATTGGGGCTGGCTTTGCGGTATAGTGGGTAAAGCTGCTGCCTGTGTTGCTGACATTCTTATGGGAACTGGTTCAAAACCGGCTGCTCCACTTTTGATCTAGCTCCCTGCTAAAGCACCTGGGAAAATCAATGTAGCATGGCCCAAGTCCTTGGGTTCATGCCACCCACTTGGGAGACCCAGAAGAAGCTACTGGCTTTGGCCTGTTTCAACCCCAGCTGTTACAGCTATTTGGGGAGTGAACTAGTGGATGGAAGATCTCTCTCACTGTATGTAACTATGTCTTTCAAACAACTTTTTAAAAAGAGAAAAACTTTCATTAAAAATGAAATCAATATGATCCGAAGTGATCTATAAATTCAACATATTTTTATAACATTCCAATACTTACATTTAGCAGAAATTAAAAAAAAAAAACTATACAGAAAATTCACATGGAATGTCAACAATTCAAATACACAAAGTATTACTGAAAATATGATAAATATCAGAGGTTTCACATTCCCTTAATTCAAAAGCAAAAGTCATCAAAACAATGCATTATTACTGCAAAAACAGATAGACCAAAGGAGCAGACTACAGAGGTTAAGTGTGGGCATTTGGCCCATCATTTAAGATGCTGGCTAAGATACCTTCACTCCATATTACAGTTCAATGTTTAGCTCTGACTCCTGACTCCAGTTTCTTGTCAATTTGGACTCTAGGAGGCAGTGGTGATGGTACAACTAGCTCCCTGCCAGCCAAATAGGAGGCCATGATTGTGTTTCTGGCTTCTGGCTCTGGTCTCAGTTCTATGCCAGACCTGGTTACTGCAGACATTTGGGGAGTGAACCAGAAGGTAGGAGCTCTATCTCTATGTAGTTCTCAAATATAAACAAAGAAAATGTTACAGATAAAAAATTAATGTAATAATTTATGCTAATAAAAGGAAATCAAAATTTGATAACCTCATTATGATAGAGGAAAAATTTTGACTAATGCAGTTTATGATTAAAACCCTAAACAAACTAGGAATTGAAGAGAACTTCAAGAAGGGCACCTATGGGAAATCTACAGTAAACTCCTATAAGATGAAAACAAACCACAAATACTCTTAGAAGTTCTACTCAACAGTGTATTAGAGGATTCTGCTAAAGACCTCATAATAAAAAATTCAACTCTCCAAATTAGAAACAAAAGAGCAAACTTGGCTTGTAATGCCTAACACATAATCTTGTATGTAAAATATATCCTAAGGAATTCACTATAGACCCACTCAAAGTAAAATTCAGTAATGTTGCAAAATATAAAAGATTCAAGTATCAATCATATTTCTGTTTAGTAGCAATGAACATTCTGAAAATATAATCAATGAGAACATTCAATGTAGCATCACAGAATGAAAATAGCACTAATGAATTAAAATAAGACCATGGATTTTATACTAAAATTACAAAGTATAATTAAAAAGCATAATAAAATGAAGCAGTGATTTCAGTAACACATTTTAATATTACAAAAGAGGTATGCTTAAAGTTAATCATTGTGAAAATGCAAATCAAAGCCTCTGGACAATCCAACTTCACATTCAATAAAATGACTGATTCAGCTATAGGTAAACAAACTTCCAATAAAACTGTGAGACCACTAGGAAAAATAATTTGGCAGTTTCTCAGCATGTTTTACATGGGATTATTGATTGCCTCAGCAGTTTCCTTCCAAGATACATCACTAAAAGATACAAAGCCCGCATGCACCCAAATACTCACTTCAGCAATATTCATGAAACCCAAATGTGAAAGCAACCCAAATACTGATGTGGAAAAACAACAATATGTAGTATATCTTTTATAATGCTATACTATTTAGAAATCAAAAATAATTATGAAATGACAGACTACAAAAGTAATGAAACTCAAAAAAGGGAAAAAAGAGAGAAAAGAAATAAAAAGCAAAACCACACATACTGTAACACTATATGATTCCAATTATGGGTCAGTCCAGAAAAGGTCAATGTCTGGAGACAAAATTTGGATTAAGACCTGTCTGGGACTAATAGTCATGAAGAGGTACTGTAAATAATATGAAACATTTGTGGAATTAATGAAAATGGGCTTATCTTATACTGTGCTTATGATTATATGACTCCCAAAGTAGTACAAAGCATGGAACACACACTGAAAACATGGGACAGTTAGGACCGCACAGACAGGCTCATGAGTTTGGGCTTCACAGAAGAAACTAAAAACCAGTAAATATGAGGGGGCTTCAAGTATTTTGTGGAACATGAAATTAAAATATGTTCATTTTATTTCAAAAATATTTGAAAGCATGAATATGAGAGGACTTCAAATTCATGGACAATATTTTGTATGAAAGAACTATACATATGTTTCAAGAAATTTCTGCATCAAAATTAACCCAACATTTAATTCCACATTTCTTGTTGATATTGCCCTAATTCTAATTAATTCCATATACACTTTAAGAAATAATTAATTTTTTTCTTACATGAAACAGTTTAAAATATTAATCATTAATTTAAGATAAAATACTGCCTCCTGATTGCTCCACTTAACATGACAAAATATCAGTCCATGTGTTCTAGATTACATTTGTATTAATAAACTACTTCCAAAGATCACATTAATTGTGATACTAATTTAAATATTTCAACAACTTGTAACATTATACACTAAGTAAAATGTTGTTTTTTAATTTTTTATTGAAAATAATTGTACATATCTATGGAATACAGTATGAGCTTTTAATCCATGCATATTGATCAAATCAGGGTAAACAACACATTCCCTTCTCAAAATCACAATTCACAATTCTATTTGTTCATAAAATATAAGATTATGGACTATAGTTACTCCAATATGCTATGTAACACTAGGAATTTACTCCTATAATTTAACTCTGATTTGGTACCAATTATTCCATGCAGTTTTTACAAATTCATTAATTAATTAGTGTGGAAGAAAAAGAGATTGCACAGAGACAGAGAGGAAGAGAGAACACCCTCATCTATTTGTTCACTTCACAAATGCCCAATAAAGCTATGGCCATGCCAGACCAAGCTGAAGCCAGGAACTCAACCTGGGTCTCTCAGGTGGGTGGCAAGGATTCACTACCTCAACTATCACTCCCCCCCATCCAGGAACACACATTAGCAGGAAGCTGGAAGTGGAAGATGTAACTTTAGCCCAGACACCCCAATATGGGACATGTGCATTCTAAACAAGGTTATAACACAATGTCCATCCCTCCTGGAAAGTTCTGAATTACCTCCACATCTCTGGCTTGCAGAGAGAGAACACAGCCCCATGAGCCCAACCCCATCACTGCACGGTCTGTTTCTCCCCATCATCCCAAACTCTTCTCATGTCCCTCTCCCTGAATTCTCCCCTTCTGTGGTATCCCAATACAGACAGGGCAGAGCAGCAGAGCACAGCAGGATGGGCCTGGGAGATGAGATAGCAAGTGATGCTAAAACTGGACTCTGCCAGTTTCTACCTTATCACTGTCCAGCTCCAGGCACAGCATCAGGGGTGCTTGATCAAGTGACAATGGGTTCACTGAGTGTACTCATTGGACATTTTGGGGGCCAGCATTGGAGGCAGGGGCAAATTGGCCATCCACATGCCAGAATCTGAAAGTGAATCATTATATTACACCATGCCTGAAAATCAATCCAAATGGATTGAAGGCTTACACAGAAGATCTCAGAACTTAAAGCTCCTTAAATACTGGGAGAAAATCCATTGGCTTTAGCCTCAGCAATAATTTGGATATGACACAAAACGCATAGGTGACAAAAGCAAAAATAAGGAAGTAGGATTGCAAAAAAACAAAATGAAAATGGAATACTTTCATTTTCATTTGGAAAATATTATATTTAGTGAAGGAAGTCAGTCTCAGAAAGACAAATACTAAATGAACTCCCTGATCTGTGGTATGCCTCAAAGGTAATCTGTAGAAATGCAAGCGACACTTTGAGATGTAATGACGTCGAACAGCCCTTGTCTCCACTATTGAGGAACAGTGTTTTGGTTTTTTTTTTTTTCACGCTATTTGTTTAACTCTTTATTTAGTGTAGGGTTAATCTTTTGCATTTAAAGTTAATAGAAAATATATCTTAGATAAATCTTAGCAAAAAATAAGGTTGGGAATAGGAGGGGGAAGAGGAAGAAGGGTGGGGGGTGCAGGTGAGAGGGAGGCCAGGATGGAAAGGATCGCTATGTTCCTAAATTTGTATTTACAAAATGCATGAAGTTTTTATATCTTAAATAAAAGATTTATAGGTTTAACACAAAGCTGAAGATGTCACCAGAGCTGTGGCATAGCAGAGAAAAATGGGAGACCCAAAAGAAACTCCTGACTTGTGGGTACAGATCAGCCCAGCTCTGGCCATTGCAGCCATCTGGGGAGTGAACCAGAAAATGGAATATGTCTCTTGCTGTCTCTCTGCTTCTGTCTCTGTAACTCTCCTTTCAAATAAATAAATATTTTTAAAAACTGAAGAATGATTCTGCATACTAACAGAAAAAATTAAAAAAGAAATAGATGGGAGAAAATCTTGGCAGATGATAGTAAGAGTAATGTAATAATATAAAGAACATACATATTGCAAAAGCAAATACTGTAATAAAAATGGACAAAGTATTTGATCAGATTTTCCAATCAACGTATGCAAGCAATCATATGAAAAATGGCTCAGCAATGCTAATAAAGACCATAATGCCTACTACCTCACATAGGCTAAAAAGATATTATCAAAAAGTAAAATAAAATCAAAAGTGTCAAATGCTGAATCAGATGTGGAGAAAAGCAAATTCTGACATTTTTCACAATTTGGATCCAAAAGTACCGATGTGGACATTACACTATTTGGAATATCACAGAGAATGATAAATACCACATATCTCATGTATATGTGGAATATAATAAAGTCAAATGAAAGACAGAACAGAATGGTGGTTACCATGAGCCTGAGAGTGGAGGAAATGGAAAGATGTTACTGGAACAATACACATTTACAATTATGGGATAAATTAACTCCTTGAGATATAATATACAACACAATAACGAGATGAATACAGCATTAGATATAACTTATTAAAAACTTAAGTACTCTTTTAAGAACGATGTAAGTTGATGGATATGAAAGTTGGATTGTCCTAATAATTTCATGATATATATGCACATGGGGACTCCAAATGTTTTGTGAAAATAGGTTTAAAAATAATCTTAATTTTCCATATACTTTTGAAATTCCAGTAATGTATCAAAATATCAGGTTGCACGCCTTCAGTAAAAACCAATTTTGTCAATTGTACTCAAATAATCTTGAAAAATTACCTTGTTAAAATACAAATTAAAAATAACTTAGGAATCTTTTACTTTATCTTTGGGACTGGGAAGGTAATCATGGAACAGAAATCTTTTTTAAAACACTCATAAATGTAACCGAAGTTTCTATTTTGAAAGTTCAAACACAGATGACAGCCTGTTAAGGGAATGTGTGCGTGATAAAATGACATTCAAGTATCAAACACAGTGTCCCCCTGCCCCACTAAAACCTGGACCAAAAGCCTTGAACCACACAGCTTTGATTTTAACTTGCCTAGTCTATAAAACACTGATATCAGACTCCCAGAAAGAGCTATGCTGAGAGGTCAGAGTTTGCGAAATGAGACCCTGCCTCTGACATAGTCAGAGTAGGGTCAGCCCTGGGATGAGAAGGGGAACCGAGGACCCCATAGAGGACAGCTGCTCGCCTGCATGCACCCTCCCACCCCCAGCACGGGTTCTCCCAAAGGACCATTCACCCCCACTGCACAATCGGGGAAGATGGGCGACTGCTGCCACACAGCTGCCCAGAGATGGCTCCGGGCTGACAAGTCTGTGAGGAAGCGACAGGAAGCCCGGAGTCCCAGGTGCCAGTCCAGGCCTACACCGCGGAGCAGCGGGGGGCGAAGGAAGTGAGGTGCCAGCAGTGACATGAGGCCTGGGGACAACCTCCGGAGCCCTGCGAGTCCTGCCAGGCAGAACATCAACTTCTGCCAACTCCCCCCTACCCCTCCGCGCACTCCTTGTCCCGCACACTCACCTCTGCCAGGCGTCCTGCGTGAAGGAAGATCAGAAAACAGCGAACGGACGCTCCTCACCTTCTCAGGTTCCCATCCGTGAAAACTCCTCCTGGACCTCGCTCCACCGCAAAACCGGAAGACTACTGTGGCGTCAAGATCCCGCGTGATTGTGCATTGTTTACGCAAGCGCCCCTGATTGGACAGTTTGGGTAGCCGAGGGCACGCACACGTAATACAGAACGGAGCCAATCAGCACCCTCCACAGCGCAGACGCGTATCTTCAGGGGTCGCAGGGGAGAAAAGTAGGGGCCGGTCCCGGCTTAGTTCCGACAGAGTCCTCACATCACCTGCCAAGCAGCAGGAGGGGTTTTCACCTCCTGGTCCTGCCACCTGCTGGCCCCTCCTGCCTCCCTGGTCCCTGTTCCTGAGAGGATCCTGCCTGGGGGTTGCAGCAGCCTACTTCATTCAGGTCAGTTACAATTTAGAGACTGTTTATTGCCTTCTGAGCCTTTGTTTTTCTTTTAATTTTTCTTTTCATTCATTTTTTAATTTAATTTTAAGAATACTTAAATATATTGAATACTTTCATCCTTTTTTCCATTCCTCTTGCAGACTTTTTTCTAGTCTGCCTATTGTCCTTTAATATTATTTTCTATTCCTTGCTGTACTTAGTAATCCAGTGGATTTTATATATTTTATGTATTATTTATATATTGATTTTTCCAGTAATTTCATTTATCCTTGTATGTTTTTAGACTTCATAGTTCATCTCTGTATTAAAGCAGCATCCAATATAGTCACACTTTGTTACTTAGAAGTTGATTTTTGCACCTTATAGCTTCTTTTTACTGTTTTATTTCCCTGACTACTCCTGCAATAGAAAGCTGAAGAGAGATAGTACAGGTATCATGGTCTAGGTTTACTCCCAGGAGGGGGAAAATCCAGTGATCCTGTACTAGTTGCACTGTTTTTGTAAGTTCCTTTCAATCTTGAACTCACTAGCTTTTATTATTTCAATGTTCTGCTAGCAGTTTTTAATTTTTTTACTAGATGCTGAACCTTATTAAATGCTTTACAACATGTAACCTACATGATGATGTGGTTTTTCTACCTGTAATTTTACCTACCTGGATGAATTGTCTGAGAACTTTAACAACTGTTTCATTTTTATTATATCTTGCTTGCTATTGATGTTTTCTTATGGGGTTTAATTTGTTACATTATTACTTTGCTTTGGATACCTATAGCTCAGTTTATGAATGGATGCTTTTAAAAAACTTATTTTTTATTTCATAGCCTGGTCCACTTGCTTCATCATCAAAGAAACATTGATTTTCCAAAGGAAATTTAAAAATGTTCTCTGCTTATTTTTACTTTGGGTAGGTCTGGGAAATGTAGATCTGTTTTTTTCTACCTTAAAACTCTGGAGCATTCTGTAAATCTGGACCTGAAATTTTTACTGTGTGACTTTTTTCTTGGTTGGTTGTTTGGGATTTTCAAAATGTGATTCAACTTACTTAGAAGCTTTCCTGTTTTATGGCTTTTTTAAACTTTTATTTAATGAATATAAATTTCCAAAGTACAGCTTATGGATTACAATGACCCCCCCCCCGATAACTTCCCTCCTACCCGCAACCCTCCCTCTCTTGCTCCCTCTCCCCTTCCATTCACATCAAGATTCATTTTCAATTATTTTTATATACAAAAGATCAATTTAGCATGTATTAAGTAACGCTTTCAACAGTTTGCTCCCACACAGAAACATAAAGTGAAAAATACTGTTTGAGTACTAGTTATAGCATTAAATCTCAATGTACAGCACATTAAGGACAGAGATCCTACATGAGGAGTAAGTGCACAGTGACTCCTGTTGTTGACTTAACAAATTGACACTCTTGTTTATGGCATCAGTGATCACCCTATATTGTTTTATGTTACACTTGTGTTTTGGAAATTCAATTTTCAAAACATGGTGTATTTTTTTAGAGATTTATTTATTTGAAAGATAAAGTTAAAGAGAGAAGTAGAGAGAGAGAGTGAGAGGGAGGGAGAGAGAGAGAGAGAGAAGCCTTCCATCTGCTGGTTCACTCTCCAGATGGCTACAATGGCCAGAGCTGTGCAGATCCAAAGCCAGGAGCCAGGAGCTTCTTCTGGGTCTCCCATGCAGGTGCAGTGGTCAAAGAACTTGGGTCATTTCCCATTTTCTACTGCTTTCCCAGGCCATAGCAGAGAGATCGATGAGAAGAGGAGCAGCCAGGCCTCCAACTGGCACCCATATGGGATGCCAGTGCTTCAGGCCAGGGCTATAACCTCTACAAAAGGATGATTCTATATTAATTACTGAAATTGGTTATTTGTGTTACTTTTCCCTGTGTTTCCCTAATTGCCTTTATTAATGGTTTATTAACTTTATTAGCATTTTTCTTTAAAAATCATTGGATCCTTTTTTATGTGTGGTATTTTTAATGGTATTTGATAGATGTCTACTTTTACTTTTTCTTTCCTTTATTCAATATTCTTCTAATTTTCTTTTAAATTCTTGACAAGGAAGCTATAATGATTGCTTTTCAGTGTTTTATTCTAACATAATCATCTAAGACTATAAATTATCTCTAAGCAATGGTTTATTTGCATCCACTTTATTACATTTCATGTCTACAAACCCTATATGTGCATGCCCTGTCTGACTCCCAGTGTCTCCACCCACATGTGCCTGCAACCATCACAGGCTATGCATGTCTCCATTTTTGTTCCTGAAGTCCATCTATTCTGATTGGTGAATTAGTGTCTCAACCATCAGAGACCCATTCTTTACACTTATATGCTCAGGTAGTCACAGCCCATCAACTACCCTTTCCATGTCTACAAAAGGACTGTAGCCCCTCAAAATGTATCACATCCTCATTGAGCCATGTCTCTCCTGTTTTCTTTTAGAGAAGCAAGTAAACTTTCCCGGACCTTCAAAGGTAGACACTTCCGTATTTACTACTGACTAATTCTGCATTATCAGCCTATAAAGCACTCTTTCATAACAAATATAATTGCTCTGATTTTCAGTTTTCTGGATTATTTTGTTTGTTTTAGTTTGTTTTTTGCTTTGTGGGGCTGCCTGTTAATTGCTAACTTGTATTGAAAATGAAGGTCATATATCTGAATTTTCTATAATTCATTCTACATTCTGGAGTGGGCTGAATGTCAAAAACTCTGACCTCATATTTCAAAAATGTAGTACAAAATAAAACTTTGTGTAAAAATAGTTCATGTTTTTAAAGAGCTCTGGAGAAAAAAAAATAAAATGTTGTAATGTGACAGGTCCTAGTACAGGGTTAAATGTTAGTTTAGCTATAGTAGTTTGAAAGACATAACTAATTGCTAATATTTAACATTAAAGCATAATAATAGGGTAACTTTAAGAAAACTAGGAAAAGAACACTTAAGTTCAATAGACAATTAAGTTGAAGATCTTAATTAGCAGAAGAAAAATGTGCGTGTATAATCAAAAGATAGAAGATGATTGAGCTGGGACATGAATAAAATGTGAAACATGGTGACTATGGTTAATAAAAATATATTGTATTCTCTAAAGTTGTTGAAAAAAATAGATTTAAGGACTACTACCTCTTAAAAATGTGCAAGATGATATATGTGTTAATTCACTGTTTGGTCATTCTACAATGTGTACATCTTTCAGAACAATGCAGACAATGATATTTCAAATAGTTCATGCAAAATGGAATTAAGAGATTATTTTTGTTGAAGAAGACTTGAATCTATGTATAGATTTTTATAATAAACATGTCCTATTACTTTTTAAAGAGCACATATATACATAGATTTCAAAATTTCTTCCACTAAAATAAATTTAGCTTTGAATTCTATTTCCCTCAAACTTTTGAAATACCCATTGTTCATAATTTATTAATATATAATGAATATATTTTTATTTTTAATTAAAATGCAATTTTTGCTTTTTCAAATGAATAAATAATTAATAAAATAAAATTAGAATCTATTGGTGGATTTGAAGCATGGAGAGCTTTTTTGTCTTTGGTGTTTTTTTGAGATCACATAGTTTGTTGAGACTGGACAGTAGGGTAAGGTCCCATTAGGAAACTAATCTTGTTTGGTGCACCATCTGGGACATACCTAATCCTATGCTGATGGAGATTTGAATGTTGGCCTCCATTTTTGTTTCTATTTATTTGTTGATTTATTGCTATTACAAGTAAACCTGTAAGGAACATCATCTGCGTATGTTTTTGTGTTTTGTTTTTTGTTGTTGTTGTTGTTTCCTTAGCATAAATTCCTGAAATGAAATTACTAGGTCAAAGAGCACAAACAGTCTAATCTTCCCTCACACAAGGCATCCTATTCTTAGAGTCATGGTGCTTGAGCTGTGGCTATTTGAGAAAAGGTCGAGTTGTGGTCATTGTTATGGAAGCAGTGATCCTGCCTTCCTCTGCTTTGATTAGGAATCATAGCTTGAGAATTACTAATAGCCTCAGCTGACAAAGGAAGTTTTTCTGTGCAGTAGAATGTTACTACAGTAATATAGGAGTTAATTTAACAATTGAAACTCTTTTTTTTTAACAGGCAGAGTGGACAGTGAGAGAGAGAGACAGAGAGAAAGGTCTTCCTTTTGCCGTTGGTTCACCCTCCAATGGCCGCCGTGGCATAAGACCAGGTGCTTATCCTGGTCTCCCATGGGGTGCAGAGCCCAAGCACTTGGGCCATCCTCCACTGCACTCCCTGGCCACAGCAGAGAGCTGGCCTTGGAAGACGGGCAACCGGGACAGAATCTGGTGCCCTGAATGGAACGAGAAACCCGTGTGCTGATGCCGCAAGGCAGAGGATTAGCCTAGTGAGCCGCGGCACCGGCCCAACAATTGACACTCTTAAATCAACAACAGGAGGCACTCTGCACTTGCTCCCCATGTAGGAACTCTGTCCTTAATGTGTTTTACTATGAGAATTAATGGTAAAACTAGTCTTCAAACAGTAATTTATACTTTGTGTGTCTGCGTGGGTGCAAACTGCTGAAATCTTCACTTGGTATAGAGTTGATCTTCTGTATATAAAGATAATTAAAAATGAATCTTAATGAAGAATTAGATGAGAGAGGAAGTGGAAATGGGATGGTTTGTGGGTGGGAGGGTGATTATGGGGGAAAGAACTGCTATAATCCAAAAGTTGTGCTTTTGAAATTTATATTTATTAAATAAAAGTTTTCTATTAAAAATAATGTAGAAGTCAAATTAGAATTATGAGAGGCATTTTGTGAAGCCTAAAGATAGGACTAGAAAAGAATCAGTGTAATTACCTGGGAAGTTGGTTAAATGGTTGTTGAGAGTAGAAATTTATATGATAGCCAAGCAACCTCACACACTTGGTAGCAAGAAGGAAATAACCACAATGATACAACATAGATAGCAGTTTGTCATTTTATTAGTTAATTTGAGAGGCTTTTATGTGTCTTTTGAGTAAGGCAGTCAGAGTTAGAAAGATGGAACATTTAGTTGAATTTGAATTTCAGTTAAACAACATACATATTAGTATAATTATGTTCCACACAATATTAGGGTGTCTGGACTTTATATAGCAAACACCCCTGCAGCAACACAATATGTGATACACATAGTGCACAAACACACTGCCTTCCACTCAAGCATGTTTACCTGGAACCTATAAAGATTTAGCTTTAAAACTTTCTTCCTTTTGAAGGATATTTTGCAGATAAAATGAAATATTCCAGGATAATCTAAGAGAACCCAGACTAAAAAGTAAGCTGAGGTGGCATTGGGTACAGCTGGCCATTGTCTCCTGCAATTCAGTGAAATAGGGGCCTTCATTTTGCCATAGTGGGTAAAGCTACAACCAGCAATTCCTGCCCCCCATATAGGTGCCAGTTTATGTTCTGGTGGCTTCGTTTCTAATCCATCTCCATGGTAATGGCCTGGAAAAGCAGCAGAAAATGGCCTGAGTGTGTGGGTCACCACCACCCATGTGGGAGACATGGATGAAGCTCCTGGTTTTGGCCTGACCCACCTTGGACATTGCAAGGAGTGAACCCACACTTTCAGGGTCTTTCTGTATCTCTCCCTGTAACTCTGACCTTCAGCTAAATAAGTATATCTAAAAAAAATCAGTGAAATGTTAATAGGAATGTTGACTTGGTTTCTTCCCAGGACATTCCTGTTATGTGGGAAAGTTGAAGTAAGCATTGCTCATTAAATGGGATAGGACTTCATTGTCTAATAAAAATAAATACCATTAACTCATGAATTCAGGTTACCATGCTACACAAAGAATGTTTTAATATTGGGAAAAAAGTCATACTATATCTGCATAATGAATCTGAGATGATATGATTAGAAATCATGGAAAATATGTATTTTAGAAAAACTGCGTGTCATGGTTGTCACAAAGAAAAGGAAGAACATTCGTGCTCCTCCTCCCAGTGCCCAGGCTGCAGTGGCTACAGCAATGGGGTCAAGAACTCTGACCTTTCACTGACAAAAACAATAACAGTTTCCTCCTTCCCCACAACTCCTGTGGCACCCCCAGCTCTGATCCTCCCCCATACAATTCAGTGTCTCCTCTCTCCTGTGGTCCAGGGATCCCTTAGCCCCCAGGCTCTTGCCATCTACCTACTCAGGAGGCCCAGTCTCACTCTGCCCTGCCCTCCTCTTTGGGGGTTGCCCACCACCAACATGAGACCTGCTTCCAGGCCACTTTGGTGCCAAATCCTGAGGTTCTCTAATAATCTTGCTTCACCTTGGCTACAAATATGGAGGGGCTGGTTCATTACAAAGTGGGGACCCACAAGTGGTTGAATTACCACCTACAAAGACCTTTCTGCCAGAATCTCTGAGGGATGGCCAGCCTCTCCCTGTGCTTTCAGATCATTACACCAACTCTGCTGGTAGCCTCTCCTCGGCACGTTCAGACTGTGATGGACCAGCTGACAGGAAAGATGACACAGAGAGTTACAGCAGTGGGTGCCTCTCTATCCTCTAAACATCAGTTCATTCTCACTGGTCCAGATGGAGCAGGAACTGGGGTGGTGATACTGGCTTTTCCAGAGACCTCCAGCACCAAGCAGGAAATATTCACCACCTGAGACAACCTGGTTCCTGGCAGGATCCAGGTTGTCATGGGTTCTGCTTCTGTGGAGCAATTTCTGGGCAGGATGGACCTACAGCAGCTCCAGGTGGTGGAGTACTGTACGATCTGTGGTGACAAAGCCTCTGGCCATCACTATGTGGCTGTCAGTTGTGAAGGTTGCAAAGGTTTCTTTAAAAGGACCATGCAAAAAAAATTTTAGAGCAACCAAGACTTCGTCATCAGCAAACATCACTGTAATCACTGTCAGTTTTGCCAGCTGAAAAAAAATGCTTGGCTATGAGCATTAAAATAGAATCTGTACAGAGTAAACAGATGTCCTTTGATAGCAGTGGGAGAAACTGAGCAATTGTGCTGCTTCACCTGAGAAAATCTATATCCAGAAGGACCTGAGAAGTCCTCTGATATCCACAAGACAGAAGGATCAGGGATGCTTGTGAATGTCTAGCAGCCTAGGATGGCACAATTCTCTTGGCAGTGACTCCAAGGCAGAAACAATCCAGGGAGCTTAGGCACACTGGCAAATGTAGCGACCTCCTTGTCAACCTAAGTGAATCCTTGAACAATGGTTACACTTCAGAAATCCAGCTAGAGGACCAGTCTGCAAGTGAGATTGCAGGGCATTTGATACCTTAGCTAAAGCACTTAATACCACAGACAGCTCCTGGCCACCAAGCCTGATCAAATAGATGGATGCCAGTGGAGGAGGGAGCCTCCACGTCACCATAAGGGACCAGTAAGCACCTGCCATTGAGGTTGAAGGCCCTATCCTTTCAGACACACACTTCATGTTTAAGCTGACAATGCCAAACCTGATGCCGAAGCACCTCAATGTGCAGTACATCTGCAAATCTGTGTCCTTCCTGTTCTTCCTCTCCATGCACTGGGCCAGTTCAATCCAAGCCTTTCAGGCACTTGGGCAGGACTGCCCTCTTCACTTCCTCAAGGGTCTGTTGGCCATGTGCAGACACAGAGCCTCAAACCTGTCAATACTGTGGCTGTCTTGTTCCCTAACATTTCCTCCACTCTTTTTATTTTGTAAATAATACACAGTGAACATCAGGGATTTATGAATATTAGAGAGTAGTCACCAAATTATTTTAAGAAATATACAGAGAACATTTATGGTAGCACCCTACAAAGTAAGAGTCCCCAGATTTATCTGATGTAAGCCTTTAGTAAAGTTATAATCAGATTTGTGAACACTGATTCATTGATAGCATCCACATGAATTTTAGCCAATTCATAATTACATTTTGTCAAATTTACAATCCCTTGCATATTTTCAACACTCCACCATCCAGGGATGTACTGATTAATCATGGACAGATTATAGATTGAGCTATTCCATTATGCTATAGTGACACACATATATCTCTCCAATTTTTGTCACAATCCAATTGAACATAATTAACAAGTCCCTCTGTCACTTCCCTTAGGAGATTTATGTTCTGTTTTAGGGTCATGATCCCATTATGCAGATCCTGGATATAACTTAGTATCATTTACACACCAATATGGTGCTACCTGATGCCATTCTAGCACATGCATACCAGGTGGGTAAGGAACAGAAGCCCGATGTACTCCTTGAACATTTACATTGCTAACCATAGGTGTCACTAAAAGATTAATAAATTTTCAGGCTTGGAAATGTCCTGTTTTTGTCTTCTTCCTAAGTTATTGGCTTGTTCCACAAGTGCTTTCAGCACTCTCCATGTCCTGGCCCACTTTTGATCTCCCTCAGTGTCTTGGGGATGTGTAGCCTCTTCATCCCCTGTTGTATGGTGTGATTGGATGTGTAGGAGAGGGATCCATTGTGATCTGGGTTCATTTTTTGGAAAGACACAAGGATATCCTCTGCCACAGGTTAGTAATGGGCTAGGACCACACCATTGATTAGTTTAGAGATCCTTCCACTGTACCTGAGGTAACGGACTTCAAGAGGCTAATGGGGTCCAATGAGTCATAATAGGAGCTTCTTGTTTGTCATTTAAGGTAAAAATAGTTAGTAAGGCTTTAGATAATAATGCATGTTGAGAGTGGGCTCCCCCCTTGTGATTTTTTTATATGTGTGCCTTTAATCTCTGATGATGGTGCTCCATGATAGCTTGAATTATACTGTTATAGGGAATGCCCGTGACATGTTGAATTTTTCACTGCCTGCAGAAGTCCTGAAACCATTGACCTGAATATACTGGGCCATTGTCTGTTTTAATCTGAAAATTAATGCCTAAAAATAAGAAATATTAATACAACAACTTATTGCATGTGTGTGGCTGTTTCTCCTGTCAAAGTGGAGGCCATTAAGGCATTAGAATAAGTATCTATAGTTGTATGGACATATTTTAATTTTCCAAGTTCCAGAAAATGTGTAACATCCATTTGCCAAACAGCATTTTTTTAAATCTCCTAGGGTTGGTAGACATTTATATACCTAATAGCTAGAATGGAGAGTATTGGTTGCAAGACAAGACAATACATTTTGATTGCCAAGTGTCGCTCCCCCTCTTCGTGGAGGAATGACACTAAACCCTGCCTAGGCTTCATATCCGAGTCACGGCCCCATTATGTCGCTCCCCGTCTTCGTGGAGGAACGACACAGGACCCTGCATTGTTCTTTCGTCTGCTCGGCCCTCCCCGGGTTTGCTGCTGGTTCTTCCCGGGTTGGCTACCGTCCCTTCCACCTCCGTGGAAGGGTGGTTCCCCCTGCCACTTTCCCCACTTCCGCGGGGGAGCGGCACACCACTGGCCGGCTCTCTCAGGGGCTGCTCAGGTGTTCCTCTTAGATGTTCCTGGTGCATGTTGTCTCTCTCCTCCTTTATAGTCCTCTTCCACCAATCCCAACTCTGCTACCCACACGCTGAGTACACTGCTCTCCTCCAATCAGGAGCAGGTCCTGCTGTTTATTGGTTGAACTGGAGGCAGCTGTGTAGAAGCTGTTTCCTCCTCTCCCAGCGCCATATTGTGGGAGAGCAGATGCATAGAATAAGTCTTAATTCCAGTAACTTAGTCTAGTCTGAGTTGCTCCCCACAGCCGAGTAGTAAGGTGTAGAAACTATTGATTTAGCATAGTTGGATCTTGATGTAGCAACAGATGATTGAGTTTTTCTTGTTCTAAATATTGGATATTTATTCTAGTAAGTTTGTCTGTAGCCTCATTTATTCAGCTAGCTGTCCAGGAATTCCAGAGTGGACTCTCATATGGAAGATGTAAAAAGGCTTATTGTGTGATAAAAAAAAAAAATTTTGTAGAGAGGTAAAAAAATAGTTGCAATGGCATATTCTTTGGTTTAATATAGGAAGTTTATAAGGATTGTAAAGGGTCAGTAAGGACATTGATCTCTTGGGAAGTCATTTGTAAGTCATTGTGAATACCCACTAATTCCAGAGTTTGTGCTGAACCCTGAATATTGTGCCAAGTCTTGTGGACAGAAAGTTTTTGATTTGATTTATAACAAGTCATTGTGACTGTCTCTGTAGAACTACCATTTGTATATAGGGTATCAGCCTGGGGAACAGCGTGTCTACTCAGCATTTGAGGCATAACATTGGTCTTGCAAGTAAGGTGAGTGAGCATCTTCCTAGATGGGTAGTGGGAGTTTATTTTTCCCAGAAAATTTTGTAGAGTAGCTTGCCCTATGGGATCATTTTCATGTAGATATTCTACTTCTTGTTTATTTAAATGTAGTGTGAGGGTATGGTACTCTAACCCAGCAATAGCTTGACACTGTTTTCTGCCTTCCTTATTAAGTCATAGTCATAGTTAAATAAGGTGTGATGTGTCGCTCCCCCTCTTCGTGGAGGAATGACACAGGACCCTGCACTGTTCTTTTGTCTGCTCAGCCCTCCCCGGGTTTGCTGCTGGTTCTTCCCGGGTTGGCTGCCATCCCTTCCACCTCCGTGGAAGGGCGGTTCCCCCTGCCGCTTTCCCCACTTCCGCAGGGGAGTGGCACACCGCCGGCTGGCTCTCTCGGGGGCTGCACAGGTGTTCCTTCAGATGTTCCTGGTGCATGTTGTCTCTCTCCTCCTTTATAGTCTTCTTCCACCAATCCCAACTCTGCTACCCACATGCCAAGTACACTGCTCTCCTCCAATCAGGAGCAGGTCCTGCTGTTTATTGGTTGAACTGGAGGCAGCTGTGTAGAAGCTGTTTCCTCCTCTCCCAGCGCCATATTGTGGGAGAGCAGATGCATAGAATAAGTCTTAATTCCAGTAACTTAGTCTAGTCCAAGTTGCTCCCAGTTGCTCCCCACAGAGATGAAATTAGGAAGTACATGATGGGTATACTCTATGACTGCTTCTGAATTTTGGCTTATTATTCCCAAAGGTTGTTTTTTGGTAGGGACTATAAGTAATTGTATTTCCTTTTCTTGGATTTTATCCATGTAGTTCCATTTTATCCAAAACTTTATCAATTCAAGTACTTCCTGAGCATGAAGAGTAGCCATTCCTATTGAATTAAAGTGGAATCTGCCTCCAATAATTGAAATAAAGGACTCATTTGAGCAGTAGTAATGGAAAAATATGGTCTACACCAATTAATATGTCCTAGGGCTTTTCTAGCTCATTTAACTTTAAAGTTTTCTTTAACTCCAAATGAGTTTTTATAGATCTTATAGCTGTGTCAGTAATTATTGTTCCCAAATATTGTAAAGGTTTCTACTTTTTATACTTTTTCTGGTGCTATGTACAGTCTTTTTATACAGCATGCCCTGAAGGTCACAAAAGGCTTTGTCTAAGTAATCCTCATCTGGATGTCCTACCCATATATCATCCATATAATGAAAACTGTGGGATATAGACAAAGGAAAGGTTGTGTAGCCTTATTAACATAATACTGGCATATATTAAGACTATTTTTCATTCCCATGGGGAAGACTGGCCACTAATATCAGGGTGTAGGGATACTATTATTTAATTGTTGCACTGGAAAGGTGAATCGCTCTTTGTCTTTAGGGTGGGGAGGAATAGAGCAAAAGCAATCTTTTAGTTCCAAAATAATGATATGGTAATGAGCAGGGATAGCAGGAGGAGCTGGGAGTGCAGGCTTCAAGTGCCCATCTTAGTCATGACTTTATTAAGAGTGCTGAAGACCCAATTTTAATTGGTTCCTCAACCAAATGTTGAAAAGCCTTTAGTTCTCATTCCAGAGCCACTGCTCAACCCATGTGGGGGTATCTGAAGTCCACTGTAAAGGAAAAGGCTATATGTTTGGCGGTGACCCTTAGAATTGGGGGTAAATATGAACAGATGAACTAGTGCAACCCTTTCTCTGGTGATCCGTAGTATCATCATACAATAACTGATAATCCATAGTGAACCAAGCTCCCTGACTTGCTAGTACATCCCTTCCTCACAAATTTGTACTAAGTCTCTTTGAAATGAGTGGTTAAAAAAATCCTTAATTTCCATCATAGTCAACCCAACTCAATGGTTGAGCCGCCTGTCTGGAGAGTGTGTCACCTCCTACTCCATGTAATATTGGCTCAGGCTTTGAAGGCCAGTGATGAGGCCACTCCTCACTTAGCATCACACAGTAGTCTGCCCCCTATCAAGCAATCCATTGAAAACCATGGCATTCACAGTTAATCTCATAAAAGGCTTATTATCTGTTCCTAAGGAGTGAGTCCAGTGAGCTCAAGATTTTATCACCAATACACTTGAGGAGCTTTTGGCTTCTGACCCTCTTGGGGACAGGGCTGAGGGCTGCTCCCATGGCCATTTAAAGGCTTACAATCCCTAATAAATTTCACTCATGATTTTTTTTTTCCCAATGATATACCTTTTTGCACTTGGGACAGAAATTTCTTGGCATTTCTGGATGTTCCTTGTAATCCCTTTTTATGAGGCCAAATTTCACATAATTTTAACATGGATCACTTTTTGGTTATCCCTTAAAGCTTAAGTCAAAGCTGTAGCCATAGTAACTGCAGTGTATTGGCTGAGGTTGTACACCTATATCTCCTGTGGCTAAGACCCAAGAACCCAGGTTTCCATGTTTAACTGGAGCTATTGCATCCTTGAATTCTTGATTTGACCCTTCAAACACTAGCTGATGGATAAGCACATCTGCCATGCCCATATGATTGAACTTGCCCTCTGCCACTCTTTTTAGTCTGGCTAGAAAATCAGCTCACAGCTCAGTGTTCTGTTTTAAGTGTGTAAGCTTTTGTTCTCCCATACTATGATCTGGGGTGGCTCTCCCTGTTCTGAGTGTGTACAACAACACTTGATCAAAATATTGAGGGGGTCCATGCATTTGTGCTTGGGTGTCTGTGTATTGTCCCTCACCATGAAGCATATCAACAGTAAGAGGCATATTTCCATTCTGATTTCTCTCTGCTTAATCACCACACTCATCATGGAGTACTTTGCCTTAAAATGAAGCCATTTTCCTGAGTTTAGAACTGCTTGGGCCAATTGTTTATAGTCCTATGGTACACAAATTTGTCTGGTAATATTTTCCAGCATTGTCATTGTAAATGATCCATGCATGCCGTTTTCCTGTACTGATTTTCAGAACCACCATAATGTTTGCATGTCTATGGGATGATGCTCTTATTAGGATTACTAGCTGTAAAAGTCACAGAGAAAATATATGGAGGCAGAGTTTCTTCATCTTCCAACTTTTCATTTTATCACATTGCTTTAAACAAGGGCAGAATGGATTCTGGGTCAGAGCTTTTCTCTAATTTACCCTGTAATGCAAATCTGGGGAACAAGGAATCTGCATCAGGAGGTGGGGCAGAAGCAATAACTATTCAGGCTTACCTGGAATCCTGTGTGCATCAGGACTGAGACCTTGGCATATTGCTGACCATAAGGAAAAATAGGAAATAGGAATAACCTTATCCTTTTTATGTTCCCTATGTCCATTATCTCCTGTCCATTTCCAAGATTCAAGGTCAATTGTTCCTTCCTCAGGGAACCAAGGATTACATACAATAGTAATTTCCAGAAGGCATTGAAACTGACTATGTGAACATTTTACTCCTCTTGTCTTTAGCATGTTCATGCCTAAGAAACATTTTAATGCCTTTTAATGAAATATCAGATTTTGGAACATTCTTTTAACTCAATTTATATTTAGAAATTCTCAAAGGACAAAAAGCAAAAATGAAGTTTTATAATGTCAGAGATTGGTATTAAAGAAAACTAAAAGAAAAAATAAAAACTATGTATGAATTTAAATAGTTTTGAAAAAATAAACAATTTTACTTTTAATAAACCTTCTTGAAGCTCCCTTGTGCATGTATGTTAAGAAATCTTTGAACCCCATGCTCTTTTTTTACCATTCCATTATTCAGAATGATATTTGCTTGTTTTAAGTATGCACATTATGACAAAAAATAGTATACAGCTTCACATCTGCGGTTGGTAAATTTTGAATTTTTTAAATCAGAAATTTCATCAATGGGAAGTTAAAGATGTTGGTCATCCATTCTGTCCTAGATACTGAGCACTGTTTACCAACAAAGTCATAGTGCCTAATTTTGCACTCTATATTGTTGTCTGCTGGAAATGCAAACATTGCAAAGAGTATCTTCATTGTGAAATTCAATTCTGCTTAAAAGGAAAGCAAAAGAAATATCAGCACTGTTCACATTCAATTTATTATAAGATAAATAATACATTAACCCTCACCTACACCAGTTTACAATTCTGTTTCTTACTGTTTCATGCTATAAATTTTTAAAGCATTAAAAGATGGCAAGAATAAAATGAGGATCAATAAGAATCAAAGAAAATGCTTAGCAATACTACTAATGTCAATGATGTTAATATTTTAGTTAAAAAGTTCATAAGAAGATGGATTTAAAAGATATTGTGCATTTCCCATGAACTTTGAAGTCCCAATTTCAGCATAGTCACTTCCATAGGCTGCTGGCCACACAGTCTGAGGCCCGAGAGCAAGTGATGAGAAGACCTTGATGTGGTTGATGCCCTGCAACAAGTGAATGCCCATGTGCCTCAGAGCCCTCATACCTGGGTTGGGTTCCATGGAGCCTCCTACTGGTGCACTTGCTGCTTTCCCATGTGCAGTTAAATAACCCTCCCAGGCACCCAGAAGCTGCCTATGGTGTTAACTGCAATTTGGGATGGCATACAGGTCACCACGTCTGCCTGTGCTGGTGCCATCCTGGGATACAGTGTTCCTCAGTGTATGCAGTAAGTGAGGGCACGGGGCCATTTCTGGTACTTCTTGTGTTGGGCAGAGTGGGAAGAGACAGTCCTGTTTTACTTCTTCATGACCCCAGCACAGAATCCTAGATGTTAATTTAGGTCTCACCAGTTTCTGTGTAAAGGTGCTGACTTGTGGAGTACAATCTCAGTCGGTTGATGGCACTGATTTGGAAAACCCAGTACCTTGTGACTCAGCTCCAAGAGAAGTCTTCATAATGAAGTCTGCAGCCTCCCTTGCCAACTGTGTCTAATCCCCCGATCGTGGAAACCCTGGAGGTCAGCAGGAATCTTGCTTTGTAACCTTAGCACCATCTTCTGTGCATGTCAGAGCAAGCTAACAAGAGTATCAGGCAAAATAAAACAGAAAAGCTGCCTTCCATTCTTCAAGGGTGCCTCCCAATGCCAATGTGGATCACAAGGCTGGTGGATGTCCTTCCAAGTTTTGTGCATACAGGAAGAGAGAATAAATGCTGACTGCCCAGAAAGCAGGTTTCTGTAGCTCAGCAGGAATTGATGGCTGAAGCCTACTGGACAGAGGTTCATCAGCATTAACAGTGGAAGTGAGAAAGCTCAGTGAGCTGGCTCTAAGCCTCTCTCCACATCTCTGCTGACAGCTAAGCAGGCCTTCTCCAAAAAGAGTAGGGAGGAAGGAAAAGAGGACATACAGCGCATTCTCAGACAAATCAATATTGACTGCTGATTTCACAAAAGGGTCATTTTACTTAAAGTAAACTTGCAGGGCTGTTGTCACACTCATTTGGGGAGTGAACCAGCAGATGGAAACCATCTCTCTCTCCCTCTCTCTCTCTCTCTCTCTCTCTCTCTCTCTCTCTCTCTCCCTCTCCCTCTCCCTCTCCCTCTCCCTCTCCATTTTATTAAATAAATACTATTTTTATAAATAATACTTTTATCAACAGACTAAGTTTTAATTTAAATCTATGTGTTTTAAACTGCAAATAATTTTACATATGAAAAGAATATTGACAGCTTGGTACATTTCATTTTCTTAAAATTGACCTGATTGGTATTTTTGATCATATGACTCATGGATTGGCCTGAGAAGCCGGACCCAGTTGCACAGGACTCCAGGCCTTCTGGGAGATCTGTCTCTGGTGGTAGATGTGGCATGTCTGCAGAAGGCCTACTCACCTCCTTTCTCCCTTATTTTCCAGATGAAGAGGGTGGCAGATATGCACAGGCCGGGCAATGCCACATGTATCTGCCTCCACTTATTACTCATTGTGGAGAATGTGTGATGTTTATTAAAATAGTCTCCCTTGTTTTCATTAGTGAGATAATGAGGAGTATACAATTTGCATCAGCAATGTCCAATATTTCATTTTAATTCTTGATACTGAAGTGTCTTCCCTCTGTCCTGGGAAAGATTTCTTGATGAAAGAATTTGGGCAACTTTGAACAAGGACAAAGCTCTGCCTTGAGATGGCTGTAATTTCAGGTGATGTAACTTCCCTTTCCTGGGACTCATTTTCCTTATCTGGGAAGTGGGAGTTTTGGGTTCGCAGATGTCATGTTCCATGTTCTGAGGATAAAAAGGTCTTTTAGTCATAAAGGGGCAACATGGGTCTGTAAATACCAGATATGGAGTGATGACACACAGTAGCTCTGTGTGAATGTGCAGTTCCCTGGTCACTCACTGCCTTACCACCTCATACATCACACATTCTAACCAAATCCACAGAAGATATTCAGTGATGACAGGCGGGAACCATGAGTGGACATGTAGTTCCATGTTACTCATGACAAGCTCCCCTTATATATCACCCATTCTAGCACAAGTCATACAAGTCTATCATGGACAGGGGCATCAGAAGGTGTTTGATGCTGTGTTGCAAGACATGGCCCACATGACTCTGGTGAGTACTCAGAATACTCAGGTAACACTGGATCACGTGTGAAGAGCCACACTGTATATTCCAGTGGTGTCTAATGATTACTCTATGTATCTTAAAGACTTTGAATGGAGGGCTTCTTTTTCTTCACTATTATCTATTAAGTTTGAAATCTTATAATGTGATGTTAATAAGAAAATATTACTTTTATTTTCCCCCAGAGGACATGAATCTGAATATGCACTGATTTTTTTTTTTTAGTATTTCAAACAGCAGTATAGTTTGCAGTCCTTTTTAATCTGAGAAAAAAGACTTCATTAATGTAATTACATTAAAGTAAACAAGCCGCTATAATCCAAAATTGTATTTTTGAAATTTATATTTATTAAATAAAAGTTAAAAAAACATGCAAAGTAAAATGTGTCAATGCTAAAAAATGGAGAGACCTCTAAAAAAATCTTCGTGATGTCTCTAGTACTTGAATTGCTGCATAAACAAAGCAAAATCCATCTCCGTGTAAATAATAAAATGAAAAGCTTAGGCAATTAGAACTGCAGATTAACTTCAACTTTACTGACCAGAAACCCTCAACCAACCTCTGCCTAGAGACTTTACCAGTCAGAAACCTCCAAGTAACCTCTAACTAGGGACCTTCCACTTCAACCAAACATTTTATTTGTTTATCTTTGGTGAACTCTTTAAAGGTTCCCCTAATACCCTCTTGATTGAACCTGAACTACTTGTAATCTGGGGCTGCAAAACATATAAATCACTGAGTGCTCAGGTAAACTCTTAGAATTTCAGTGTGCCTAGGTTTATCCCTTAATATCAATAAATTGGTATTTAAATACAAAAAAATAAACAGTACATCAAAATATGCACATTAGAACAAAGCATACCAAAAAATTACTCCTTTTTGGCCTTCATCTGAGTTCTACTGGTACCTGAAGTCCTATCACTGTTAAATATTTTGTTTTTTCCATAGCAGACAAAAGTCAAGTGGACAATCTAATAATTATTTATGCCCTTTCTTTGAGATAAAATGAAAATCATGAGTGGTTGAAGACAATGAACCCCTGAGGGACCTGTCTTATGTATTCCCAGTGTGATCCCAAATTTCAAATCAGGGCAACATGGTACACCAAAGAGCACTTAATAGAATATAACCTAGGGATCATGGGAATTGAAATTCAGTCTTGTTTTTGCCAGGTCATAGGTAGTGGCCACGGGAGGAGGTTTGAGCCCTCTGGGAGCTTCCCTATTTTCACAGCTGTTTTGTTGAGAGATTTTGGCATGAAATGCCTGGAGTATGGTAAGCACTTATCAAAGAGCTCTTCCAAGTATGTTCAACCATGGTGCTACTACTGTTTGTTTGAATGTGAGAGAAATATTACATTTGACTCCTTGGACATTTCCCTAACACCTCTTCACTAAGATACCCCACCAATGCAAAATCAACAAAAGCAAGTTTTTCCATGAGGATGGCAGAATTTAAAAGAGGACTGATAGGAAAATACTCAGAGAATGCTTTACGAGAACGCAGAGCAGAAACATGGGGAGCAAGAAAGGGATTTCATTGTCCTGAATCAAAATGTCCAAGTCTGAAAGTGCTGTGGTGGGCTGAGCATTGTGGCACAGCAGGTTAAGCTGTTACCTCCAGGATGAGCATCTGAAATGAGCACAGTTTTGAGTCCAGATTGGTCCACTTCTGATGCAGTTCCATGCTATTGTGATTGGGAAAGCAGTATAAAGATGGCCCCAGTAGTTGGGCACCTACCACCCACGTGAGAGACCTCACTTAAGATAACATAGGTGCTTTGGATTGATTTTGCTGTGTTTGCATTTCAATTTTGATGATTTTTTCCCTTTCACTGCTATTTTCCTGGTTTGCTATGTAGCCTCACCATTCCATTTTCCTTCTATGTTCTTGCTGGGGAGAGGGAGTTAGGAAAGATGTCTGGGATGAAAGCCTCCATGTGCGTTCTATCAGGGATGTTCTAGGGTTTCATTTTTTGTTAGCCTCTGGCTACCTTTGTGGTCAGTCATTGGCTCCTAGGCAATGAAGCTTTGGAGGAGGCCCTACCTGTGAGACTTTGGGTATCAGCAGATAAGAATGGCATTGATTTTAGTGAAAGAAAGTCAGTTAAATGGCACTGAACTTACAACACTTAATGGGTAAAGCTGTCACCTGCACCACCAGCATTCCATATGGGCATCAGTTCCAGGCAGAGTTGCTCTGCTTCTGATCCAGCTCCTTGCTAATGTTCCTGGAAAGCACAAAGTATAGCCCAAGTTTTTGGGCTCCTTCACTCATGGGAGATCCAGAAGAACCTCCTGCATCCTGACTTCAGCATGGTCCAGTCCTGGCCATTTGGGGAGTAAACCATTGGATAGAAGTTCTCTCTCTCTCTCTCCCTCTCTCTCTCTCTCTCTCTCTCTCTCTCTCACACACACACACACACACACACACACACACACACACACAAACACTTTCATGTATGTAAATAAATCTTTAAAAAGTAAAAAGAAAAATAATATTTTCCCATGGAAATTAAAGGTAAGTATAACTAAAGACTTACCCTGGGCTGGCATTCTGGCACAGCAGGTTAAACTTTTGCTTGCAACACAGCATCCCATAGGAGTAGCAGATCAAGCCTTAACTTCTCTGCTTCTGATACATCTCTCTCTCTTTCCCTCCCTCCTCTCTCTGTCTCTTTCCCTCTCTCCCTCACCGTCTCTGTCTTTGAAAGAAATATCTCTTTGAAAAAATAGCACACAAGCCCATCCATCCCCTTCCCCAAAGTTATACTTCATCCCAAAATGAGCATATGTTCTCATAATTACTGCACCTGTTTAATTTGTTAGGAGTTACAGAGAGAGGTAGAGATACAGAGAGAGTTAGAGACAGAGAGGTCTTCCCTCTGCTGGTTCACTCCCCAAATGGTTGAAACAGGCCAGAACTGAGCCAATCTGAAGTTGGGAGCCAGGAGCTTCTTCCAGGTCTCCCAAGTGGCTGCACCTGTTTAATTTTACAAAATGGGTATAAGTATCTTGTATTAATTACCTATTGTTGTGTAGCAATCTTCCCCCAAACATAGCTGTTTATCACTCTGTGCAGTTACGTGAGGGTCAGGGATGGATGAATAGCTTCCTGAGGGTTAGGGATGGATGAATAGCTGAGAAGGCCGGCTCTGGCCCTTGGTCTACAGACATCACTTCTAGTCTCTAACTTGTGGGTGGCAGAAACCCCCCATTACTCATCAGGTGGACATCAGCACCACTGCCTGACCAGAGTGTGCTTGCTGATCCCATAGCAAGTTGTCTGAGAGGGAGTGCTACTGAGCACCCAAGACAGAAGCCACCATATTTTTATAACCAAATCTTTTTTTGTTTTATTACCATGTTTTCTTTTTTTAACTTTTATTTATTTTTTTAACTTTTTTAAAACTTTTATTTAATAAATATAAATTTTGAAAGTACTACTTTTGGATTATAGCGTTTTTTCCCCCCATAATCACCCTCCCACCCAAAAACCATCTCATCTCCTACTCCCTCTCCTAACCCATTCATCATTAAGATTCATTTTCAATTATCTTCATATACAGAACATCAACTTAGTATATACTAAGTAAAGATTTCAACAGTTTGTACCCTCACAGACATGCAAAGTATAAAGTACTGTTTGAATACTAGTTTACCATTAATTCAAATAGTACAATACCTTAAGGACAGACTGTTGGCTTCACAAGGCAACTTTGGTGTATATAGGAAAGGATTATAGAGGCTAAACAACAGTAAGGAGGGTTCTTTGTGAGTCACTGTGTAGCTGCCTACCCTATCTTTACAGTAGAGCATTAATGTGCTGGTATAGAGTTTGGATTTCCTTCTTCAATTTTTTCAGTTAATACGAATACCCTGACACTTTGATAGTCTTTTCTCAGCTTGATTTTATTGTTAGAAGTGCATTTTGCAAACTTCCATGTTGCTATGAATACAATATTCTTTATTTTGACTGCTGTGTCATATATTATTGTATGAATAGGTCTGTATTACATACTCAATTTTTGTTGATTGACTTTGGGGTGGTTACTAATATTAGCAGTAACAAATAGTGCAACAAGAATAGCTTTTTGTCATGAATGGAATTTTCTGGAATTGGAATTGCTAAATGATTTAGTATGCCAGTTTTCTGCATTAGTGTAACTGTCAAATTTGAATAGCCAGTTGACCCAAATTATATAGCAATTTCAATCATCTCAAACTACTACCATATTTTCCTATTCTTTGCCAATCTGTGTGTTATGGAGTGTCATGTTTCAATTGAAACTTTCAAGATCATATAACTTGGGATATGTTTATGGGATGTTGAACTTGTTTTCTGAGGGTGAGTTTCTCTGCTACTGTCTCATGAACTTTTTCTATTTTTCCACTGATGTTTTTAATTCTTAGAGATATTAATTTGTCTAGGTTATATTTTCTAGTTGTCCTGATTTTTCCTTTTACCTGTTTTGGTATTTTTACTTAGTTCTTAGTTTTTTTTTTTACTTAGTTCTTAGTTTTTTACTTAGTTTTTCACTTAGTTCTTTTTCTCATGACTAATATTCTTTAAAAAAAGATTTATTTATTTGAAATGTAGAGTTACACACAGAGAGAAGGAGAGACAGAGAGAGATAGAGAGAGAGAGGTCTTCCATCCTCTGTTTCACTCCTCAATTGGCCTCAGTGGCTGGAGCTGTGCAGATCTGAAGCCAGCTTCAGGAGATTCCTCCAGGTCTCTCATGAGGGTACAGTGGCCCAAGAACTTGGGCCATCATCTGCTGCTTTCAAGGGCCATAGCAGAGAGCTGGATTGGAAGTGAAGCAGCCAGGACTGGAACCACTGCCCGTAGGGGTTGCCAGCACTGCTGGCTGTGGATTTACCTGCTATGCCACTGTGCTGTCCCCATGACTTATATTCTGTGCCTTAAGAAATTCTGTCATAACTTGAGAAAAGAGACTTTTTCTTTTTTTCTCCTAAAATGCTTTTTTTTTTCTTGTTTTCTCCTAGGATGTCAAGTAGGAATATACTTTTATAAGAACTCAATTTTCTCAGCAATATTTGTTCAATATATACTGTTTCCCATCTGGTTTTCAAATATTTTATTATGAAAATTTTAGTGTACAGAAAGAAACAAAAATCATGCAGTGATGCTCTGCATACCTGACATCTAAAATTACCAATTTCTAATATTTTGCTGTGTGTCAGTGAGTGTGCAGGTGCATATGTAGTTTTTGTTGAATTCATTTGCAGGTAAGTTGCAGATATCTTAACATTTCACTCCTCGCTATTTCATTATGCATCTAAAAATATGGACAATCTCCCAAATAAATGCAATGTCATTATTATACATAAACAACTACCAATAGTTACAAAATTTGCTATTGTTACTAAACATTTTTCAAATTTTCCAGTTGTTTCAAAAATTTGTTTAAAGTGTAAAAATCAATACCTTTGTAGAATAAATTGTATGCAGTATTTAATTAAAGCAAGAAGATAACAGCAAACCTTGTGAAAAGCTGCAAAAAAAAACCTACCACAAGCAAATAAACAAGGATATAATGATTTAAAAAATGTTAAGTTAATAAAACATTAGTAAAAGCTATTAAGGAAACAGAGAGAAAAGTCACACAAATAACCAGTTTCAGGAACTAAAAAAGGATCATTCTTCTGCAGCCTTTACCAAGATACTAAGAGAAATCTGTGAAATTCTTAAGAGCAAAATTCTGACTAGACAGATCAAAATCCACCATATTTTGAAAATCAAATTCCCAAAACACATATATAACATAAAATAGAAAAAGTCATATATAAATAAAGTAAGTTGAATGACATTTCAAAACTCCAACCAACCAATGAAGGAAAATTTTACATAATCAAAATTTCAGGTCTATCTTTGTAGGCATACTCCAAACTTTTAAGGAAGAAAGAACAAACTTATGTTTCCCAGATCTATGTAAACTGGAAATAAGCAGAGAATATGTTTTAAATTTCTCTTGGAAAACCAATATCACATTGATGATGATGCAAGTGGATCAGGATTTGAAAGAATTTTTAAAAGCATCCCTTTTATAAACAGAAATATGAATATCATAAGCAAAGTGTTATTATAATATATTAAATCATGTATGAAAGCCATAGATCAATTACAAGCAAGAGAAAATAAAAAATGCAGGAGTTGGAAGATTCCCCGGCGGAGCCAAGATGGTGGAATAGTGAGGGCATGCACCGATAGTCCGGGAAAATTTAGTTTAATAAAAGCGGAGTTATGGTAGCCTCAGAAAAAGGATCAGCAAAAAATTGCAGAGGAAACTCTTCTGGAACTATTTGCTGTGACTCAAAGGACCTACTGGGAGAGCAGGGTTGCCCACCACGTGGAAGCCGAACCACGGGAGCCGCAGAGTCTGAGCGCCAGTGCAGAAAGGGGAGTCTATGTGACAAAGACACCAGTGGGGAGAGGAGAGATGCCTAGGGCTCTGAGTCCACACATCGGCGCTGGAAGCGGAGGTGAGCTTAGTAACCTGAGACATTGGCAGGGAAACGGCGGACAGTTTTAGAGGGATGCGGGTTTTGAAGCGGGAAAGTCCAACAGACTACAGGAGAGAAGGAAAAATAAATAAATAAATAAATAAAAAGGTAGGGGCATACTGGTACAGACAAGTTCCACTCTGCCAACCTTGCAAAGGCAAGCAAGAGACAAAGAGCTGGGATATACATAATAAAAGGGGAGAGTTAAGACTACAATGCAGTAGCCTAGGAAACCCAGTGGGAGTCCGCAGGACTCTTTGGGTAGAAGCCAGGGAAGCTAATACCATCCATTCTGCTCAGCCTTGCAGTATTACTTATCTCCTGAACAAAAATTAAAATAAAATAAAATAAATAAATGAATAAATAAATAAAGAGAGATTTACCACGCATAACCTGAGGGTGTCACCTTTGCACACCTGTAACCCTGAAGAACCAAGCAGAGCTCTCAGGCCACACCCATCTCAAGCCTCCAAGGCTCCTCCATCAGCAGGCAGTACACTTAACAGGGACATAGTATAATAATAAAAAAAAAAAACAGTAATGCATAAGTCATAATTTGGAAATTTATATTCATTAAATCATTAAATAAAAGTTAAAAAACAAACAAACAAAAACTCACAGTGAGGGAAACAGAATTAAACATGCCAAGCAATAAACACAGAAATCGAGGGAACAATATCAACGATGACATTATGATGCCTCCAAATAAACAAAACACCCCAAGCCAAGATTATGAAGATGATGAGATAGAAGAAATGCAAGATACGGATTTCAAAAAATTTATGATAAGAACATTTAGAAGTTTTCAAAAGCAAATCCTTAAAATACAGAAATCCTTATTGGACAGGATTGAGAATCTCTCTCGTGAAAATGAAATTTTAAGGAAGAATCAAAATGAAATGCAGAAACTAGTAGAGCAGGAAAGTGTGATAGTGAAGAGAAATCAAAATGAAATGAAGAGCTCAATAGATCAAATGACAAACACATTAGAGAGCCTTAAAAACAGAATGGCGAAACAGGAAGGGAGCACACTGATAGTCCGGGGAGAGATAGTTTAATAAAAGTGGAGATACTGCAGGTTCAAGGAAGAGTAGGGGAGGAAACAGCAGAAGAACTCTTCTGGAACGCATGATTCACAGCAGACCTGCGTGGAGAGCATGGGAGCCCACAGTTCGGAACACCAGCGGCAGATTCAACACACCAGCGCTGGAACGTGAGGTGAGCCAAACCTCAATAGCCCGAGACACCGGCTGGCAAGCGGAGAGAGGAGACTAGAGGGAATGACCCCCGGTGGGGGGAAGTTCACCAGGCTAACTGGAAGAGAGAGAGAGACAAAAAAAAAAGGTGACTGGTACGGACACGGGTTTCTCTCTCTCCGCTCACCTCTCAAGGGCGAGCAAGACAAAGTGCAGGCGCCATCTTGGACATATGTCATAAGCAGAGCAGCCTCAGGTCTGCACCGGCCCTGAGCCTAGCAGAAAAACCTGACTCTGGGCGGGGCGAATTAACAGGAGATTAGGACCTAGTAAATTTGTGGTGCTACTGAACTGAGACTGTGAAAAAAGAGATGGTGGGGGAGAGAACTCACGGAATTCACATGAATACTCTCCAGAGACACTAAAATTCTGTAACATTGGCAACCCAGTGGGAGACTGAAGGAGAATTTGAGCCCACTCTGAGGGCCGAACAGATTCCCTGTGTGGTCCTTGGGAAAGAGCTTCTGATCTCTGGCTCCTGTGGGTATATCATTTGCCTGCTAACTACCTCCAACTTTGTTCAGCTGTGCGGAATTACTTCCCTTTTGAATCAAAAAAAAAAAAAAACAAGAAAGAGAGAGAGAGAGAGAGAGAGAGAGATTTACCACGCCTAACCTGGGAGTGTCACCTTTGGCACACCAAACAGAGCTCTCAAGTCACACCCATCTCAAGCCCTAAGGCTCCATCAAAAACAGATAGTCCACTTAATCTAGAGTCATAGTATAACAAGAAAAAGCACCACAGTGAAGAAACCAAATATCTCCAATATGACAAATAACAAACGCAAAAACCGAGGTAATAAAAACAAGGAAGTCACCATGACGCCCCCACATGAAAAAGACACCCCAATTCAAGATTATGAAGATGATGAGATAGAAGAAATGCAAGAAGCAGATCTCAAAAAATTGATAAGAACATTAAGAAGTTCTCAAAAACAAATTCTTGAACTACAGAAATCCTTAATGGACAAGATAGAAAATCTCTCACGTGAAAATGAAATATTAAGGAGGAATCAAAATGAAACGAAACAACTAGTACAACAGGAAACTGTGATAGTGACTGAAGTGAAGAATTCAATAGATCAAATGAAAAACACAATAGAGAGCCTTACAAACAGAATGGGAGAAGCAGAAGAGAGAATATCGGACTTAGAAGACAGAGAACATGAAACAATACAGTCAGACAAAGAAAAGAAGAGGAAATTAGAAATCTAAAACATATTGTCAGGAATCTTCAGGATACTATTAAAAAACCCAACATTCGGGTTTTAGGAGTTCCTGAAGGCCTGGAGAGGGAGAAAGGATTAGAAGGCCATTTAGTGAGATATTAGCAGAAAATTTCCCAGGTTTGGAGAAGGACAGAGACATCCTAGTACAGGAACCTCATAGAACCCCTAATAAACACAACCAAAAGAGATCCTCACCACGACACGTTGTAATTAAACTCTCCACAGTGATACATAAAGAAAAGATCCTAAAATGTGCAAGAGAGAAACGTCAGATTACTCTCAGAAGATCTCCAATCAGACTCACAGCTGACTTCTCATCAGAAACTCTACAAGCTAGGAGGGAATGGCGAGATATAGCCCAGGTACTAAGAGAGAAAAACTGCCAGCCCAGAATATTATATCCTGCAAAGCTATCATTTGTGAATGAAAGTGAAATAAAGACTTTTCAAAGCAAACAGAAATTGAAAGAATTTGTTGCCACTCATCCAGCCCTGCAACAGATGCTTAAAGATGTGTTACACACAGAAACACAGAAACATGGTCATCAATATGAAAGAAGGTAAAGGAAGGAAACCAAGGAAGGAAAGCTCACAGCAAAAGATCACAGGGAATTCAAAGCATATATTAGAACTTATCTTTGGCAAATGGCAGGGCAAAGTTACCACTTATCATTAGTCACAATGAACGTTAATGGCCTGAACTGTCCAGTTAAAAGACACCGATTGGCTGATTGGGTTAAGGAACAAAACCCATCTATTTGCTGCTTACAAGAAACACATCTTTCCAACAAAGATCCATACAGACTGAAAGTGAAAGGCTGGAAAAAGATATACCATGCCAACAGAAATGAAAAAAGAGCAGGCGTAGCCATCTTAATATCAGACAACATAAACTTTACCACAAAAACCGTTAAGAGAGACAAAGAGGGACACTATATCATGATTAAGGGATCAATACAACAAGAAGATATAACAATTATCAATGTATATGCACCTAACTACAGGGCACCAGTTTATCTAAAAGATTTATTAAAGGACTTAAAGGGAGACTTAGACCCCAATACAATAGTACTGGGGGACTTCAATACTCCACTCTCAGAAATAGACAGATCAAAACCACAATGAGGTTTCACCTCACCCCGGTTAGAATGGCTCACATACAGAAATGTACCAACAACAGATGCTGGCGAGGATGTGGGGAAAAAGGGACACTAACCCACTGTTGGTGGGAATGCAAACTGGTCAAGCCACTATGGAAGTCAGTCTGGAGATTCCTCAGAAACCTGAAGATAACCCTACTGTTTGACCCAGCCATCCCACTCCTTGGAATTTACCCAAAGGAGTTTAAATGGGCAAACAAAAAAGCGGTCTGCACCCTAATGTTTTTCGCAGAACAATTCACAATAGCCAAGCCCTGGAACCAACCTAAATGCCCATCAACAGTAGACTGCATAAAGAAATTATGGGATATGTATTCTTTAGAATACTATACCGCAGTTAGAAAAAACGAAATCCAGTTATTTGCAACAAAATGGAGGAATCTGGAACACATCATGCTGAGTGAAATAAGCCAGTCCCATAGGGACAAATACCATATGTTCTCCCTGATCGGTGACAACTGACTGAACACCAAAAAGGAAACCTCCTGAAGTGAAATGGACAGTGAGAAACAGTGACTTGATCAGCATAGCCCTGACTGTTAATGAACAACTTAATACATTATCCCTCTTAGTAGTTTTTTTTGTCTGTTCTACTTAATATGACTGGTTTAACTCTGTAATTATCACACAGTTATTCTTAAGTGTTGAAAATTAACTGAAATGTGATCCCTGTTAAACATAAGAGTGGGGATAAGAGAGGGAAGAGATGTATAATTTGGGACATGCTCAAGCTGACCTGCCCCAAATGGTAGAGTTAGAAACATACCAGGGGATTCCAATTCAATCCCATCAAGGTGGCATGTACCAATGCCATCTCACTAGTCCAGGTGATCAATTTCATTTCACAATTGATCATAATGAAAGGACTAAGAGTCAAAGGGAGCACATAAACAAGTCTAGTACCTGTTAACACTAACCGATAGAATAAAGGGGAGATTGATCCAACATGGGAAGTGAGATACTCAGCAGACTCATAGAATGGGAGATGTCCTAAATAGCACTCTTGCCTCAGAATCAGCCCTAAAGGCATTTGGATCTGGCTGAAAAGCCCATGAGAGTATTTCAGGCATGGAAAGCCAAGACACTCTGGCAAAAGATCTCTGTGAGTGAGATCCCAGTGGAAAGAACAGGTCTTCAAAGAAGGAAGTACCTTTCTCTGAAGGGAGGAGAGAACCTCCACTTTGACTATGACCTTGTCTAAACAAGATAAGAGTCGGAGAACTCAGAGGGCTTCCATAGCCTTGGAAACTCATGACTGGAGCATAGGGAGATTACTGATGTCATAGACAGGAGTGTCAATTGGTAAAGTCAACAACAAGAGTCACTGTGCACTTACTCCTCATGTTGGATCTTTGTCCTTAGTGTGCTGTACATTGAGATTTAATGCTATAACTAGTACTCAAACTGTATATTTCACTTCGTGCTTCTATGGGGGTGCAAACTGTTGAGATCTTTACTTAATGCATACTAAACTGATCTTCTGTAAAAAAAAAAAAAGAAAAAAAGAAATTATCAATACCCAACTTGACTCTCACTGGGATTAAACATGACAATAGGTCTGATCTGATTTCATCATCATTTAAAAAAACATCTATTGTTTTTCACTTTATGTTTCAGTGTGGGAGTAACCTGTTGAAATCCTTACTTAATGTACACTAAGCTGATCTTCTGTATATTGAGATAATCGAAAATGAATCTTGATGTGAATGGAAGGGGAGAGGGAGTGAGAAAGGGGAGGGTTGTGGGTGGGTGGGACGGTATGGGGGATGCCATTGTAATCCATAAGTCGTACTTTGGAAATTTATATTCATTAAATAAAAGTAAAAAAAAAAAAAAGATTCCCGAACAATTAGGTGAAAAATACAAAAAGAAAATCACATGATCATTTTGAGTGAATGTTTAAATACATTTAATAGAATTAAGTTTCTATTTAAAAAAACTTGCTATCAGTCAAAACAAACAAAAAGTAATGTCTTCAATCTGATCAAGATCATAAGGAACCTAAAACAAATAACACACTTAAGCTTTGAAAACTTTTTCCTTGGAAGAAAGCCTAGAATAAGACGCCAACACTATTGTTTTCAACTTCATAGTGGACGAGTAGTCCTGTAAATAAGCAAAAAGAAAATATAAGGGGTAAAGATAAATTTTGAAGGAATATATTGTTTATATAGATCATATATATAATATATCTAGGTTGACACTTTAATACAGAGATAATTCATAAAATCTAAAATACAACTGATAAGTTTAACAAGATTACTGGGAAGATTAATGTATAAAATCTGCTAATTACTCAGTACCAGCAAGAAACAACTATCATATTTAAGAACAAGACGCAGACTAGAAAACAAGTATCTACAACAAAATGAATATTTAACCTCTGTTAACATCCTTAAGATTGATATAAAAAATTTTCAAATGACCCAACAGAGAAATGAGTCAGAAATATGAAGAAAATGAAAAGGCCCAGAAGCCAATAAACACCATTAGACTTCAACTCATCTTAAGCAGGTTACTACAACTTCTAGGTAGGACAGGTGCAGGAAAACCCATGGGGAGGCAGGTGGCATGATCCAGTGGTGAAAGGCCCTCTCCCTGCAGGTAAGGTGGATCCCTAGGGGAGGCAGTTTGCAACACAAACACAGCCCTCCCTGTTACTTCTCCCATCTGGAGAGGCCTAAAATTATGTAACTGCTATCTAGGATGCTGATTCCTTGTGTCTTTTGTTTCATGTGTGCTGATGGCTATGCAAGCTGTCTAATCAGGCCCGGTGGTGTAAACACTGCATAACTACACAGGATCTTGGCACCATAGTAGTCCAGTTCCTATGGGGAGAAAGGGTCCAAGGAGGGGGCTTTGCTACTGGGAGACTCCAGAAGGTATCCCAGTGTCCACTGATCTCTGACCCTCTTTCAGCACAGGAAACCACACACTTAGGAGACCAGGAAATGGTGAGTATGCGGGGCTGGGGTCTAGAATGGGGGAAGGTGGAGCTAAGGCAGGATGCAGGCTCCCAGAGCTGTCTGTGCAATGCTTGGCCCCATCTCACAGGTGACACAGCACTTCCCTGGGTCTCTTTTGACCAACAAGGTGGGGCCTGGACTCACACCTGGGACCTCCGGTGTCCTGCCCTTTTGCTGCTGGCAGAGACTTCTGGGCCCAGAGTCATCCCTGGGCAGCTGTGACTCCCCTGATTGTGCAGTTGGGACTGGGTGGCCACTACAGAGTAGCTGGGCTGTGTGTGGGGTTCAGGCAGGTAAGGAGCTGTCATTTATGGGTCTTCGCTTCCTCCTGTCTTCTCATGTGGGATGAGGGGCCTCAGTTCCATGACCTGACCTTCCTGTGTAACTGTCCAGAAAATATCTCATTATTTTTATATATAATAATATTAAGTATAAACAGTGTAGATGATTTCTAAAATTTACAAGGAGGGGGAAACTTTGTTTAAATTTATTAAAAAGTTTTTCTGTGAGATTGTCAGGAAAGCTTCAGAGAAGTTCTATTTTATTACACAAAAATAATTCATTTTTTACATCCATTTTCACACAGACATAAATAATGACTTTCTCTGAGTCTTTTAGTAAAGGAGTTAAAATAGTGATTTTATCATTTAATCTTTACTATTTCTTTTTTCAAATATTGTTTATAGCCATTGTCTGTTTTCTCACTGAACTAGGTATTTTTTTTTTGCTTTATACTTGTTAAACTAGTTCCCTGAAGTATTAAGCTTTTTTAAATCATAATTTAAATTTAAAATGTTATCTCAAAAACTAAAAAGACAATGAAGGAAAGAAGGTGGCAATGAGACAGGAAGGGTATACATTATTTGTTAGAATTCTATTTATAAACCTATTGAATCTGTTAAAAAATAAAAACTTCCCTAAAAGACTATCAATTTGACAATTTTTAAACAAAATTATGAAACACTAGATATCTTCAATTTTCACTATCATTCTATGAGATTTCAAAGAAATCCTATTTTCTCACCTTAAAATATATTAATGTATTAGGATTTATTATGAAATTATTAAATATAAGAGTGGGAATAAGAGAGGGAAGAGATGTGCAATTCAGGACATGCTCAAGCTGACTTACCTCAAACGGTAGAGTTAGAAACATACCAGGGGATTCCAATTCAATCCCATCAAGGTGGCATGTACCAATGCCATCTCACTAGTCCTGGTGATCAATTTCTATTCACAATTGATCATAATGATAGGCCTAAGAGTCAAAGGGATCACATAAACAAGACTGGTGTCTTCTAATACTAACTGATAGAATAAAAAAGGGAGAGAACGATCCAACATGAGAAGCGAGATACACAGCAGACTCATAGAATGGCAGATGTCCTAAACAGCACTCTGGCCTCAGAATCAGCCCTTAAGCCATGCAGATCTGGCTGAAAAGCCCATGAGAGTATTTCAGGCATGGAAAGCCAAGACACTCTGAAGAAAAAAAAAAAATCTAAATGAAAGATCTCCGCAAGTGAGATCCCAGTGGAAAGAACGGGTCATCAAAGAAGGAGGTACCTTTCTCTGAAGGGAGGAGAGAACTTCCACTTTGACCATGGCCTTGTCTAAATATGATCAGAGTCAGTGCTCTCAGGGGGCTTCCATAGCCTGGGCAGCTCATGACAAGAGCCTAGGTTGATTACTGAGGCCATAAACAAGAGTGTCAATTTGTTAAGTCAACAACAGGAGTCACTGTGCACTTATTCCTCATGTAGGATCTTTGTCCTTAGTGTGCTGTACATTGAGATTTAATGCTATAACTAGTACTCAAACAGTATTTTTCACTTTATGTTTCTGTGTGGGAGCAAACTGTTGAAATCTTTACTTACTATATGATAAACTGATCTTCTGTATATAAAGAGAATCAAAAATGAATCTTGATATGAATGGAAGGGGAGATGGAGTGGGAAAGGGGAGGGTTGCGGGTGGGAGGGATGTTACTGGGGGGAAGCCATTGTAATCCATAAGCTGTACTTTGAAAATTTATATTCATTAAATAATAGTTAAAAAAAGAAATCATTCCCTTGAGAATTCTTATTTAATATACTGTTTTCAATGAAAATATAATGATTACCAAAAAAGAAAAATCCTTATTATTTTTGATAAAATAGGAAGAGTCTTTAAAAATCACTACTCAAAACATTAAGAGACCTAAAATACCACATTGTATCTTAAAATGCAAGTGACATAGTACCCTTCAAGGTTTTCAAATACGCATTGCTTTTTCATATTGCCAAGTAAATCAGCAAATAATTTAAAGCATATATATGTAATCATTTCTAAAATTCTTCTGGGAAATAGATGTAGTTACTTGTTATGTATATATTTTGAGTAAATAGCAAACATACTCAAAAATATGTTGAAAAAATTCATGCAACTCATAAATAAGTATACAAAGAAATTTTGCACCATAACAAAAAAGCAAGTATTTATTTTCCAACATTAATTTCCCACAAATTATAATCTTGAACTCAAGAAGGAGTACTATATTGATAGAATGATGCCTACATTTCAGGATACCTGATTCTTCATATAATTTTCACTGCCACAAATTACCTGCATGACTTTGAACAACTCACTTTACTTATCTGGGCATTAGCACTTAGCATACTTTTGTGCAAAATGAGGTTTGTGTAACATTATTTACACTCAATATAGATTTCAAGGATCTCCAAAGAGGTATTTTCATGTATCAATTGCAATTTAAATCAAAGATTACATTCTTATATACCCATATATTTTGAACTTTTGCTAGAACTAATATAAAGGAACTCACACATTCAAATTTATATAATATCAATTTCAGTATTTGGGGATAATTAATGCATTAACATTTGAAGCTAAATTGTTTTGGTACAACCCATTTTTCTTAACAGGTCCAGTAATTTGTACTGCTTGCATTATATACTTGATTAAAATGCTTAGGTTTGTACAAATCTGTTTTAATGCAAGTAATGCTTGTGTTTTCACATAAAATTAAGAGTACAGATATAATGTGAGCAGGTGGTATCCTAATGACTCAGCTGACAAACTTGTCAAACTTAATAGTTATGGTTTTGATTTTCATTTCCCTGATGACTAGTGATCCTGAGCATTTTTTTTAATGTGTCTTTTGGCCAATTAAACTTCCTCTCCTGAAAAATATCTGGTCAGGCCTGTTGCCCATTTCTTGACTAAGTTGTTTGTTTTGTGTATGATTAGTTACTTTACCTATTTATAGATTCTGGAATTTAATCCTTTGTCAGTTTCATAATTTGCAAATAAATTCTCCTATTATATTGGTTGCCTCTTAACATTGCTGAGTGTTTCTTTTGCAGTGCAAAAGATTCTCAGTTTGATGTAACCCCACTTGTTAATTTTGGCTTTGATTGCCTGTGCTTCTGGGCTCCTTGCCAAGAAGTCTTTCTCTATGTCACTATCTTGTAGCATTTCCCCAATGTCCATTAGGAAAATGCAAATCAAAACCACAATGAGGTTTCACCTCACCCCATTAGAATGGTCCTCATACAGAAATCATTAAACAACAAATGCTGGCGAGGATGTGGGGAAGAGGATCCCATTGTTGAAGGGATTGTAAACTTGCACAGCAACTGTGGAAGACAATATGGAAATATCTCAGAAGGCTGAATATAGACCTACCATATAACCCAGCCATCCCACTCCTTGAAGTCATCCAAAAGAAATGAAACTAGCATATGAAAGAGTGATAGGTATCTGCAGGTTCACCTCAGCTCAATTTACAATAGCTAAAATTTGGAATCGACACAGATGTCCATCAACTAAGGACTGGATAAAGAAATTATGATATATACACTTTGGAATACCACACAGTGGTAAAAATTAAAACCTTTCATTTGCAATAAAATGGATACTACTGGAAACCATTATACTTAGTGAAATAAGCCAGTCACCAAAAGGTAAATGTCATAGGGTCTCTCTGATCTTTGGTAACTAATATAGTACTAAATGTAATCTATAGGAGAAAAACAGGGCAAGATGGCGGAATAGGACGGGAGCACACTGATAGTCCGGGAAGAGACAGTTTAATAAAAGTGGAGATACTGCAGGTTCAACGAAGAGTTGGGGAAGAAACAGCAGAGGAAACTCTTCTGGAACTAGTGATTCATAGTGGACCTGCGTGGAGGGAGTGGGAGCCCATGGCTCAGGACAACAGTGGTGGAATCTACGCACCAGTGCTGGAACATGAGGTGAGCCAAACCTCAATAGCCCAAGACACTGGAAGGAAAGCAGGAGGAGGAGCCTAGAGGAAATGAGGCTTGAAGCGCCATGGGGGAAAGTTCACCAGGCTAACTATAGGAGAGAGGGAAAAAAAGGGACCAGTATCAATATGAGTTTCTCTCTCTCCGCTCACCTCTCAAAGGCAAGCAAGACAAAGAGCAGGCACCATTTTGATCATATGTAAAAGCTGCACGACCTTAGGGCTGTGCCCACCCACAGCCAAGCAAAAAAACCTGACTGTGGTGGGGGGGGGTGTGAAATAACAGGAGAGTAGGACCTAGTGAATGTGTGGAGCTAGTGAACTGAGATTGTGAAAAAAGAGATGGTGGGTGATAGAACTCATGGAGTTCACGTGAGTACTCTCCAGAGATGCTGCAATTCAGTAGCCTTGGCAACCCAATGAGACTGCAGGAGAATTTGAGCCCACAATGAGGGCAGCACAGATTCTCAGTATGGTCCTTGGAAAAGAGCAGGTGAATGTTATACCCACAGGAGCAAGAGATTGGAAGCTGACTACCTTCAGTTCTGCTCAACTGTGCAGAATTACTTCCCTTCTGAATCAAAGAGAGAGAGAGAGAGAGAGTGATTTACCCCACCTAACCTGGGAATGTCACCTTTGGCACACCCTTAACCCTGAGGAACCAAACAGAGCTCTCTGGCCACACCCATCTCAAGCCTCTAAGGCTCCATCAAAAGCAGACAGTCCACTTAATACAGTCATAGTATAAAGAGAAAAAAAAAAAACACCACAGTGAGGGAAGAAGAATCCAAAGAATATCTCCACAATACCAAGCAACAAATGCAGAAACTGAGGAAACAAGAACAAGGAAGACATTATGACACCCCCAAATGAAAAAGACACCCCAAGCTAAGATTATGAAGGTGATGAGATGGAAGAAATTCAAGATATGGATTTCAAAATTTATGATGAGAATATTTAGGGAGATTTCTGATGCCATAAACAGGAGTGTCAAATTGTTAAGTCAACAACAGGAGTCACTGAGTACTTAATCCTCATGTGGGATCTCTGTCCTTAATGTGTCATCCAATGTGAATTCATGCTATAATTAGTACTCCAACAGTATTTTACACTTTATGTTCTGTGTGGGTGCAAACTGATGAAATCTTTACTTAATATATACTAAATTGGTCTTCTGTATATAAAGATAATTGAAAATGAATCTTGATATGAATGGAATGGGAGAGGGAGTGGGAGATGGGAGGGGTGCAGGTGGGAGGGAAGTTATGGGGGGGAAAGCCATTGTAATCCATAAACTGGAAAATTATATTTACTAAATAAAAGTTAAAAAAATAAAACAAATCTGTTTTTTTCTCAAACTCCACTTGTAACAAACATTCATTCTAGAATTCAAATATCTGGAAAATCAAGAATCTCCTATGTGTACCTGCATTTCACTAGGAAAAAAAGAGGTTCAAACCTCAAAATAAAACAGAATGGCCAATTCTAAATATATAATCTTCTAAGAATGTAATCACTGTAGCTATTTAGTAATTCATCCATTAGCCTGCATTTCATGTGTTTATCAGATGTGCATCACATTGTGAGGATCTGGCTTGCTGCTTCTCCAATGATTGACCTCCATTTAAAATATATTTGTAACATTACAGAAAATTAAAATTTTTATAGTGAAAAATTGTACACAACAAATTTATATGACTTGGTGTTATAAGGGCAAGTGTCCTAAATATTAAAAATAAAATCTAGTATATTATAAATCATCTCATACTTAGAAAAAATCAATTCTAAGAAACATGTGTGTGACAGTGTCATGTGCAGGACTGAAATATCACCTATAATTGATGTCAAAAATAATTTTCTGGGCTGGCGCCGTGGCTCAATAGGCTAATCCTCTGCCTTGCGGTGCTGGCACACTGGTTCTACTCCTGGTGGGGGCACCAGATTCTCTCCTGGTTGCTCCTCTTCCTAGTCCAGCTCTCTACTGTGGCCCAGGAGTGCAGTGGAGGATGGCCCAGGTCCTTGGGCCTTGCACCCACATGGGAGACCAGGAGAAGCACCTGGCTCCTGTTTCAGATCAGCATGGGGCACTGGTCACAGTGCGCTGGCCATGGCAGCCATTTGGAGGAGAACCAACGGAAAAAAGGAAGACCTTTCTCTCTGTCTCACTGTCCATTCTGCCTGTCAAAAAAAAAAACTCTCTAATTGTTACACAGAGAAGATAGAATGTGACAAATTGATGTTTGACATTTTCTGCTACTTCAAGGATGGATCTGTCAAGAAGTTACCATCTCTTACACTGACAAAAGCACATTTTGTGGCAGTTAAATTCAAATCCTCATTTGTTTTAGAAGTTAGACAGTCTCTAGAGTTAATGCTCATGACCACTTCTAATAAGAGCTACATTCTTCCATGTGTCAGTTTTTTGTGTGTGTGTAAAGACATATTTCTGTTTCTGAGTATATTATGATCATTATATAGTAAAATACCATCTAAACTAGTCTGAAACGAAAAAAAATGCTTTCTATAAATTTGAACATTTTAGAATACCAGTGAATATTAATGTCAAAACTGACAAATCAGATATGAATCAATCAATACAATAGATTGCAAATGTATTAAATTTGAAGGAGTTTATACCCAGGTTACTTGTCAAATACCTTCAAGTGTTTGATCTTTAAAATACTTCAAAATGAAAAATTGCAATTGGTGTATCAGATAAGAGACTACGTAAGTACAAAGATAAAAATGTGCCCGTTAGATATAAGCAATGAGCCTTTATATTTTAATATTTAAGCATATAATGTAAAAAGCTACATATAAATCAGTGATGACCAATCTACAATTAATAATTATGATTAATTCAGTTCTGTGTACTGAAAGTATAAGAAAGAAAATGCATGAGTCATACTCAGCCACATATTAAATAGAACTATCCTATCTTTACTGGATCTTTGCCTATAGAATATATCAAAGAACAAAACTCCTGGATTTCCTCTCATTCATTCCTCTCATGTCAGGATTTCCACCTGACATGTTTCCACCTGACATTTACAGAGTACAACATAAACGTGATATTCAAGTATTTTCTGGAACAGGAAAACTCATTAAAATTATGCTCCTTTCACAGAAATGTACATACTTAGAAGACATCTTTTTGTACTTGTAGATTTCAGGTAATCCTATTATAGTAACATGTCTAATTGGCCCCATCGTATGCAGCAACCAAAGGAAAAAAGGAAAAACTGGACAAGGAGAAGTTACACACTTTTCTCCCTTAGGACATAGCAAGTAGCTTTCAAAACACAAAATATATGTTTCAAGAACCCATTGTACTTATTAGACATAGTCATGAATGATTTCTTTCCCAGTTATCCACCATTTAGTGCAATGGTACAAGCAGTTTTTCTCACTGCAGTTTCTGGGTGCCTCCCTTGCGCTTGCCCATTTTGTACTGGTACATTTTGTTTTTCTTAAAGATGACCTTACGTTTTCAATTTCAAAATTCCCAAATCTATCTCCTTCTATTTATGATTTATTCAATGCTCAATCTACAATAGTATGGTCCCTAATTTCCAAAATATCTCATTTCATATTCACCTGCCATCTTCAAATAATATTTACCTGCTATCTTTAAATAATTGATAATTTGTATTATGCTTAATCTTTCCTGTGATAAACAGTGTATGTGTGTGTGCACACATGCACACACACACAGCATTGAAGGTACAGTTAAATAAACAGAATACATTTTTCTGTCAACATCTTAACATCTTTTTGTTCAGATATGTTTTATAGAAAATACTCATCTATTTTAAAAGGGTAGCTTACCTGTTTGGGTATATTATACTTGTTAGGTGGAAGAATAATTCTCACCTTATGAAAAATATTCAGACCAACTATATAAACACACTGATCTTCAAATAATACAACAGCATGATGATCCTTAGCAGTTTCCAATTCAGAACAATTATTACTGTTCATAAAATGCAAATAGAATATTATGTATTATGCTACATTCAAAATGGCAAAACTATACTCTGATTTCTCTTCAGAATGTAGAAGTCTTTCACCTTTTTCCAAAATAGCAAAACTGACACATGGCTATGTCTGTGATTGGTAAATTTTAGATTTTAGCAAAGAGCTATGCATTTTGGTATAAAGGCAAAATACTTCAGTAAGACTTTTCTATAAAATAATTCAACAAATGATATAAAAGGATTTACCAAGTGTAAATTTGAATTTGGTATGAATAAAGAGAGTCACACTATTTATTAATGTATTGAGAAAATAAGTAAATCCAGGTTTCCCTTCAGTGGTAATCAAACATCCTAATCACATTGTTTTGAAGTCTTCAATGCCAGGTTTAAATAGTACTTGTAGTGTCTGGTGTCAGTGGCAGAGCCATCTCAAGCCTCTCTCTGATCCCATTGGCAGCTCCTGAAATGTGAAGATAGAGGAACATAAATTGGATAAAAATGGGAGGTGACACATTGGAGCTTGGCTCAGGGCCCTGCCTCCCCCACCCCTTTCCCTATAGTGTCCTTGCTCTCTGGCTCCCACTCATGTCTCCACTCTGCTTGCTTCTCCCAGGCCCTTCCCCTTCAGCTTGGTCCCTCTCCTTTCTTCATCTGCTCTCTTGGCTTCCAAGCCCTCCAGCCTCCCTGGCTCTGTATTGCTTGTCATTGTCCCATCCCTCCAGTGTCCTAACCCTGTCCTACTCATTTATTCGCCTCTTTCCATCCATCTGCCCACTGCCCCTATAAGTATCTCCCCAGTCAGCCTCACAGGCTGCACCCACCTCAGGACCAACTGAGGCTTTCAGGGCCCCATCATCTGTTTCATGTTCTGTGTTTTTGCAGGGACACTGTCCTTACCCTGATCTCGCCCAGAGTGCACAGATAACATGAGTCCTGTTGGCCTCTGCCAGAGCAGCAGCCACTCATGCCCTTAGAGAAATTGCAACACATCTGTGCCCTGGCCCTCACAGTGTTTCTGGTGCAGGTGGTGCAAACTTACCCTAGCTGTGTCTCCCAGCCTATCAACAGCACCATGGCAACCTGTCTTCATCCCCCACCACAGCCCCACATGGACACACTGTCACAGAATCCCTGTCAGAGGTGCTGTCCTGAAGTGATAACACAATTCAGGTGAGATATCATGCCACCTGGAGGTCACCAACAACTTTGACACAGGGAGAACAAGCAGCTGCCCAAGCTGGGTCATGATGGTGGGAGCAAGAGGTTTCTGACTGAAGATGATCAGATTGATGAAGTGATGAAAAATTGGGCAGACAAGGCACCTCCTGGTATCTAACTGTCCCAAAGACAAAGACAGAAAAGAAAGAAAATAAATGACAATAACAGCTATTTAAAAATGAAAAAGCAAACAACTTTGACATTGAAACCACCATGAAATCAATATCCTGTACTTCATGTCAGGCCAGGAAACAGGAGACACCTGGGAGTAGAGAATTTTTGTTCACTCAGATGTTATTTGAGACCTTAAAAACACAAAATTAGAAACTAGAACTTGTAAGTGTCTTACTTGCTTTATGAGATATTGCAATGATGGTGTTAACAATAGGTACAGTTGAAGAAATTAAGTACATGCATCAAAGAACCAAGATAATATAGAGTAAAAACAGAGAATGAGGGCTTAGATTGTATCATGAGGTTTTCCAATACTATTGAATGAGTAGAATCTTGCCAAAAACACTGGCAAAGGGTGACCAGATTTATTTGAAGACAGACACCTTGAGATATCACAGAAGACCTGGAAAAGTAGCAATCCCAAAAGGTGGTCCTGGGTAACTTTTTCATTTACCCAAGTAAGATTATTATATAAGTACTCAATAGACTGATGGGAGCATAACTGGTTTTATTAAGATTTATTAATATGGGTAACAGATTTTTAAGTGGGGGAATAACTGGTTATTGACAAGGTTATTGACAAGGTTAATGACTGATTATGACAAGGGTGTGTAGCAATGGTAATGGTTTCTTTATTATTGTGATGGGAAACAAATTATACTGGACCTTTATACATTAAGTAAAGAAAAGATTTCAAGATAAAAACAGCTTAAATGAGAGGACAAATAAAGGGTTAGACAAGTTAATGACAGTTTATTTATGATTAGTGCTATGTGTTCTAAGAAATATGAAGAGCAAGGAATGCAAATTAAAAATCTAGGGGCTTCTAGTCTGGAATTTTGTGCTCTCTGCTTGAGCTGGCTCTGGATTCCAGGTGCTGCCTCCCGCTATGTCCCTCTCTGATCTTCTCTCCCCTGCTCAAATCTTCCCTCTGCCGTCCTCTGCCAGGTCCATCCTTTCCAGCTCAGCCCCTCTCCTTTCTTACTCTCCCTTTTCACTGCATCCATTGCTTCCCTGCCTCCCTCCATGTGGTTCCATCTGGGTCTCCCCCTCCCACTGTATCCCCCCACTGTCTTTCCCATCATCCTTTCCTGCCCTCATCAGCCTCCCCTGCTATCATCACTACTGCAGCTGTCCAGGAAGCCCCTTAGCTCCTGCAGCACCAGCTGCAGCTCCCAGGACTCACCCTCCTCTGTACCACACCCTGCAGCTTTGCAAGGCCACCCTCTTCCCACCCCGGCCCTTGATCCTACACAACCACTACCCCACACCCAGGGGCATCCTGTTTGTACATCCTGTTTGCCTCCAGTCAGTAACTGCTGAGGTACCACGTCTGAGCACTGTGTAACACAGCTACGGGGGCTCACTGTTTCTGGAGCCAGGGTGGCATGACCTTGCAATAGCTGTGTCCTCTGGCCTGTTTCCCATGCCACTGCAACCCTGTCAGCTGTCCTTACAGTCTTCCCCTGGCAACACTGCTGCTGGCCATCTCCACCAAAGGAGGTAATATGAGAACAGGAGGCCTCACTGGGAAACTCCTGAATGCCACAGGGTCCCAGTGCTGCCTTGTGGTGACTGAGGTGACAGAGATCCTAGCCCCCCAGGCATAGGAACTTCCCTATGTGCTATGCTCACTGTCTTATCCAAAACTACACCACCATGATGTCCAAGGCATGGCTGATTGGGAAACAGGATCACTCGCTGTCACTCATATCCAACTTTGTGCAATCACTGGCAGTGAAATGGATTTTTGTGTGCTCGTCTTGAAATAGTCAGACCCAGGTGGAACAATAAATTTGTAGTGAGGTCATGTGTATGGGTTTACCTATACACACACAAGCCCACACATGAGCCCACAGGAGAACAGAGCTCACCAAAGATGCAGCAGGAGCTGAGGCCTGGGACTACTACTCTTGTGGGAAATAGAGGTGAACAAGACTGACACTGGAGTGGAGGAGATGAGATTCTGATAGTAACTGTGGTGCCTGCTGTTGCCCAGACTGGGGTATCCAAATATCATCAATCCTGGGAGGTTCAGGGCCTGCAGGTGCTCCTGCCTCCTGCACCCTGGCTATGGCCTAATTATTGTCAGCATCATCCTCGGTGTTACCTGCGTGAGTATCAGGAAGTGCGCTGGAGAAATTCTAGTGTTTTTCAGTTTAACTCCTTGCCTACTTTGAATGCAGGGTCTTTGTTCCTTCTCTTGGAGACAGTATGGGCTAAGTCAGCTTGGGGTCCCAGATAGGTGGTGATTAGCTGGCCACTGACCTTTCTTTTATCCCAAGAGGTCTATCTAGGTTACAACACCAACAGAACCAGAGAGAAGGGCAGGAACAGAGCAGGGGAATAGTCTGGATCAGCAGTGGCAGTGTGAGGCCTGACTTGTGGCAGAAATTTGTAGCCCTGGGAGTCCCCAGTTATGGTTACTGCAGGGGTAAGCAGAGAATCCAGAAATCTTAGGAAATTGCTTGAGACATGTGGGGACATGTGATGACATTGACTCAAAGTGAAAAGGCCTTAAAACTTGTGTGAAACACGGTTGTGGAATAAGAAAGTTAAGGAGATAGAAACCTATAGACCATGTGCAGCAGTTGATAGAGTACAGTGACTCACCTGAACCTATAGCACAAGAGCCACATAAGTTTCCTCTTAACATGCCTCTTTAACAAAAACATTATTAATATAAAGTGAGCAGACTGCACTCCATAGCTACAGTCCCAAGAAGACAACCACACCTCCCCTGCTGCCTGAATACCTCTCCCACCCTTCCCACTTTTCATTAGTTTTTGCAAATACATAATTTTAATTCATTTTAGTAATAGAGTCAATTTTCCACTGATTATAGTATCCAGCAGGAAAAAAGTAGGCAGACCACAATTACACAGGAGTACAAACAAGGATTAAAAATGACAATTGTATCCCAAAATGACCATTTTATTCCTATATATATTTTGGTATTCTATGTTAACTGCCACATACCCTTTTGTTGCAAAAATAGGGCTTCATTCTTTTTTATGGCTGAGTGTATTCCAAAGTTATATATGCAGTCATCAGTTGATGGATATCTGGGTTGATTGGAAAGACCATGGGACCCACCTCCAAGTGATTCAATTATTCAAGGAGTAATCAGGCTGATCCTAGTTTCTGTTGATCCTGGAGGGCACCATTGTGACAGAGTTGATAGAATCCTATGATGCCTCTATGTCCTGTGGCAATCAGAGGCCACCAGTGTGTCCCAATTGATTTACTGACCTGGTGCATGCTATTAGCACCTGGCACCTTTGGCAGAGTTGATTATTTTAGAGTTTAAGTGAGTGGAGCTTGATCTCTTCATGTTTTGATGACTTGAGTACAGTGTCCCAGTTGTGTGGCCAGGCCTCTCCTGGACGCTGACACTGGTGATGCCATCTGATCCCTCAGGAGTGTCTGTTCTGTGATGGGTATATGCTTGTTCATTTCATTCTTTCCTCATCACAATTGCAGTGGATGTGCGTGTGCCCTAAATGTGATCTGTGTTGGGACATGGATTTCTAGGGATGCATTGGGTCTTTGCTGGTCCTTGCAGCTCCAGGAAGGTTTGGCTCTGAAAACATGGCCCATAAATGAGCAGACATCATCACTAATAGAAGTAGATATAGGCCAGGATACTACATAGAGAAGATGAGTCACACATCATGTGCCAAATCCGCAGTCACAAGTTCCTGAACTTCTTTGAAAAAACAGTATGGAGGGAATCCCCTAATAACCCCAAACCTTGAGCTTCCCTGACTGTTTATTCAGGATCCATTCTAGTTGCAGGGTCACCAATGAAAGGCACAGTTGGAGTATGAGAAGCAGGATGCTTTGACCAGTTGCATATCACCACACAAGCAGTGGATCCTGCACTGTCATCACCCCCAACTTATGTAAAGTTTGATGTCATTTTCAGAAAAAACGTCCTTGTTTCTGAATGTACAGACCTTGTCTTCAGCTGCAGTGACACTATTCAGCCTCTTCAGGCTCAGGGCAGAGATGGCTATGACCCTGAAATCAACTGAGGAGGGCTGGCAGGGACAGAGCTGAATGTAGGACAGCACTGAGCCTTCATAATTGAAAGCTCTGCTTCTACATAAAGGGAGGATTCAGCCTGAGAGACATGCCCTGTCCCTAGTGGAGCCAGCCTGGTCAGAAACATTCCACAGTGAACAAAGACTAAGGGCACCTGACCACATGTAGTGCAGATCCAGTGGCTAACTGGGCCTCAGCAGACTACAGCAATCTTGAAGGGCCTAAGGAATAGCTGGAGATGTGGTCATGGAGGTAAGGAGCTAACAAGTGACTTTTCCAGGATGGATCAGAGGAGGGAAGGTTTTCAGCTGAAAATGACCTGTTTTTAATATGTTCTGGGAAGATAATTGGAGCCTGATTTGGAAGATTGAGATCTTCTGTGTTTTCCCAATGTCAACCCAGACAAGTGCAAGAACAGGGAACTTGAGGTTACTGAACCATATGGGGTGATGACTCAGAGGATATTCTGAACATGTCCCAGCAGCTCACTTTGAAACCTAGAAAAGGCATTAGGAACTAGGCAGAGGGGGTGGAGTCTTACATGATACAGAATAAAAGAAAGGCCCGAGATTCTGAAGTTCCAGTCTCTGCCTCTAGGTTTGATAGGAATAAGAGGGTGGGAACAGGTGTTACAGTTGTCCAATGAATGGGTGAGCCAGGTTCATGAGGGGGCAACTACTTGAGGGCATCACAATTCCAGGTGCATTGGCCTCTAGGGTTCATACTCCTTGCAGGGCACTATTTTCAATCCAGAACTCCAGATTTGATCAGTTTCTGGGGATGGCTACTGTGGGTGCACAGATAGCCCACCCATGGACAGCCTATCCATTATTAGAACAGTGTTGTCTCTACTCATGAAGATGGTGTTTTGAACTGCCTTGTAGATGCAATCTAAAGGAATGGCCAGAGGCCCTATGGACACAGAGGGCCCCTGTCCCAACCTGTATTTCCTGTGCTCCATGTCCTTCCTATGTTTCCCTCAAGGGCCACTTCATCTTCTTCCTCCTCAGGCTGACCTGAATATTAGGGCTTGATGGGGCAAAGATAGTTCTGTAGCCTTGACTGGAATGAAGATGGTGTCAGTCTGGTGCAAAGATAGTTCTGTAGCCTTGACTGGAATGAAGATGGTGTCAGTCTGGTTCAGGTCCTCACAATTCTGGCCAACTTCTGCTTCATAGAAAAACTACTGCATGACAGCATGTGAGGATGAAGGAGAGATCTGTCCTTGCACATGGTCAGTCCTCTGGGAGACAGACCTGACTGATATGTAGGTTTGTGTGGTGTTTTTGTGAGTGCCACAGAGTCCTCCAGAAGTAAGATGATCCCATGGGACCTGATGGACATTTGAACAGAACTCACCTGTCCTCCAGTGACCACAACTACTGCAGCATAAGGAGTACCCACCCCAGCACAGCTGCAGTACTCATTTCCTGGGGGTCTACTGCAGGCCTGACTGCACATAGCTGGAGGATCAGTGCCAACTTCCTCAGGAACCCATGACCTAACATAGTTTCACATTAAGTGTACATTCACAACTGCCCTACAGTGCCACCAAAAGGGAGGAATGAGATGAATGTACACAGCAAAGCACATAAAATATAGTACTGAAAAATCAGTTGGCATCCCCCTCAGCAGCAGTCAGGAGAGGCCAGAGAAGGTCTCTTGGCAAGTCAGCATGAAATGAAGAGGGAAAGGTCCCTTTGCCTTAATTCTGAATTTATCCACCCCCTTCTACCAAAGTTGTTTCCAGATTTGAAAATGAATACTAGATTAGTCTGTCTCTGATGGCCTCTCCATGACAGAGAACATGGAAAAAGTGACATGTAGAACCTGGATCCCCAGAGTGGAAATAAGAAAGATTCCTGGATGCACAATGAAACTCCAACTTTTGCGTTCACCTCAGCTTTCAATTTCTTTTTAACACTGACCACGTGTAGTCAGCCTTTATTGTGCTTATTTCCACACTGTGTTTGAGTTCACAGGTAGGTGTGCTTTTATTTTTTTATAACATCTGGACCCTGGAAAGTTCCTGACACATGGTAGGAGTCTAATAAATGGTGACAAATTGAGAAATACACAACTCTCAAAGCAGCTGATTGAACTGGAAGGAAGTTTAGGCAATAATAAGATTTGATGCAAAGTCATTTCCCTTGGATCATGGTTCAATGCTCTCAGCAGCCAAGGGGTATTAGAGTATTAGGGTTAGAAGATGTGCTGAATTGTCACTGTCTTCTATATCCAGTCCACCTGTTCAATGTATTTTAAAATATTCATGCTACCTAAAGCAATTCAGTAATTCAATGCAATAGCTAAAAAAAAAAAAATGACATTTATATCACCTCTCAAAAAAAACCATAATGTGCGTGGTATCACAGAAGCCTGAATAGCCAAAGCAAACCAGCTAAAACAAAGCAGAGGCCTTACTCTAAGTGTGCTACAAAGCATAATGGAGATCCTACAAGTATTCCATGCAGCTACAAAAGACTGATCTATGACAAAGTTGCTAAGAACTCATGTTGGAAAAAATGGTCTTAAAAAGAGGATTGGAAAATTGTGTATCCATACTCAGAAGACCGAAGCTGGGTCTTTTAAAAATTATTTTTTTATTTGAAAGGCAGAGTTACAGAGATAGGAAGAGGCAGAGTGGTCTTCCATCCACTATATAACTCCTCAAATGATCACAATGGCCAGAGAAGACTGGTCCAAGCCAAGAGCCAAGAGCTTCTTCTGGTATCCAATGTGACTGTAGGGGCCCCAGCACTTGGGACACCTTCCACTGCTCCTTCTAGGTCAAAAGTAGACCAGCCAGGTCTTTTTTTTTTTTTTTTTTTGACAGGCAGAGTGGACAGTGAGAGAGAGAGACAGAGAGAAAGGTCTTTCTTTGCCGTTGGTTCACCCTCCAATGGCTGCCGCGGCCAGCACGCTGTGGCCGGCGCACCGCGCTGATCTGATGGCAGGAGCCAGGAGCCAGGTGCTTCTCCTGGTCTCCCATGGGGTGCAGGGCCCAAGCACCTGGGCCATCCTCCACTGCACTCCCTGGCCACAGCAGAGAGCTGGCCTGGAAGAGGGGCAACCGGGACAGAATCCGGTGCCCCGACCGGGACTAGAACCAGGTTTGCCGGCGTCGCTAGGCAGAGGATTAGCCTAGTGAGCCGCGGCGCCGGCCGACCAGCCAGGTCTTGATCCAGCACCCCTATGGGATGCTGTTTACCCACTACACCATCCTGCCTGCCTGTCTCTATACATATAAACACCAAATCAATAAATACTAAAAACCTAAACATAAGAAAATAAGCTTGTAACTCATAGATGAAAACATAGGGAAAATGTTTCAGCACATTGGAATGGGCAAGATTTTTTTTTTTTTGCATCAGGAGCAAAAAGCACAGGAAACAAAAACAACCCTAGACAAATGGGATTTCATAAAACTAAAAAGCTTCTACACAGCAAAAGAAAGACAAATGGAGGAAAAAATCTACACAATGGCAGAAAATATTCACAAACTATTTAATTGAGAATAGGCTAATAATAAGAATATGTAAGGACTTCAATAGAGAAAGGAAAAGTCATTCTATTTTAAATTGAATAGTTGATTGATTCAGAAATTATTCCAAGGAATACATGCAAGTGTATGCAAGTGAATGCAAAAATACTCAACTTTGCTAACCATTAGGGAATTGGACATCAAAACTACAATGATAGTACTTTGTTCTAATTATATTGGCCATTACCAGGAAGGTAAAAGGTAAGTGCTGGCAACAAGGTGAAGAAAATGGAATATTTGCATTTTTTTCTTTTTTTTCACTTTTATTTAATGAATATAAATTTTCAAAGTACAGAATATTGATTACAATGACTTCCCCCCCATAACGTCCCTCCAACACGCAACCCTCCCCTTTCCCACTCCCTCTCCCCTTCCATTCATATCAAGATTCATTTTCGATTCTCTTTATATACAGAAGATCAGTTTAGCATACATTAAGTAAAGATTTCAACAGTTTGCTCCCACACAGAAACATAAAGTGAAAAATATTGTTTGAGTACTAGTTATAGCATTATATCTCAATGTACAGCACACTAAGGACAAAGATCCTGCATGAGGAGTAAGTGCACAGTGACTCCTGTTGTTGATTTAACAAATTGACACTCTTGTTTATGGCATCAGTAATCACCCTAGGCTCTTGTCATGAGTTTCCAAGGCTATGGAAGCCCCCTGAGTTCACCGACTCTGATCATTTTTAGACAAGGCCATGGTCAAAGTGGAAGTTCTCTCCTCCCTTCAGAGAAAAGTACCTCCTTCTTTGATGACCCATTCTTTCCACTGGGATCTCACTCGTGGAGATCTTTCATTTAGGTATTTTTTTTTCCCGCAGAGTGTCTTGGCTTTCCATGCCTGAAATACTCTCATGGGCATTTGCATATTTTAATTAAAATGTAACTTATTAAATCTGTTATTGAAAAGAGTATATCAGTTCCTTTAAAAGTAAAGTACCATATGGCCTAGCAGTCCTACTCCTGAGTATATATCTAGAGGAAATTAAATAAATATTTCTTCACAACATCCCAGAAATGGAAACAAGCCTCTTTATCAAATGATGAATGATGGACAGATGGATAAAACTATTTCCTGCAGTGCCAGCATCCCACATGGACAGTGTTTGGGGACTCTGCTGCTCCATCTCTTATTCAGCTCCCTGTTAATGCACTTGGGAAAGAACCAGAAGATGTTCCAAGTTCTTAATTATTTTCAAAAATAATTAAGTTTCTCAAAAAATGCTTAAAAATAAAAAAAATTGGGGCTGGCGCTGTGATTTAGTGGGTAAAGCTGCTGCCTGCAGTGCCAGCGTCCAATAATGGTGCCAGTTTCTGTCTCAGCTGCTCCATTTCCAATCCAGCTCTCTGCTATGGCCTGGGAAAGCAGTAGAAGATGGCCCAAGCCCTTGGGCCCTTGCACTCATGTGGGAAACCAGGAGGAAGTTCCTAGCTCCTGACTTTGGATTGGAGCAGCTGGATTGGAGCAGCTCCAGCCAATGTGGCCAACCGGGGAGTGAATCAGTGTATGGAAGACCTCTCTCTCTCTCTCTTTCTCTCTCTCTCTCTGTCTCTCCCTCTCTCTGCATCTCCTTCTCTTTCTGTGTAACTCTGTCCAATAAATAAATAAATCTTTAAAGAATAAAAATTAAAAATATGTAAATAGAACCTCATAAAGTTTTGTTTTTATTGAATTCTAAAGTGTTTTTCCCTATTGTAAAATAATTCTTCCGGTTTTCTATTACACAATAGTGTAACAATAGTTAACAATAACAATAGTTAACATTAATTAACTAAATAGCTAGAAGACTTTTGAATGTTCACACTACAAAAAAATCTTAAATATGAAGCAATGGATGCTAATCATCCTAATTTAATCATTAAATTTCATACATGTATCAAAATATTACGTTGTATCTCATAAATATGTTCAATTATTGTACATCAATAAATTCTAATAATGAAGTAAAATAGAAAATTATAAATGTTTGAGGACTGTTATAATGCTTATCCCATCTGAATATTAACCAATGTATAATCCTCATGGTACTACATAAATATATATAGTTTTTATGTTTCAATTTACAATTTTAAAAATATATTTAATTTCAATATAATTTATGTTAATAATTTAATAGTACATAAGAAAAATGCATACATATGTTTATATTATTGTTTCTTTTTTTTAACTTTAATTTAATGAATATAAATTAGCAAAGTATGGCTTATGGATTACAATGGCTTCCCCCCCATAATGTCCCTCCCACCCGCAACTCTCCCCTTTCCTACTCCCTCTCACCTTCCATTCACATCAAGATTCATTTTCGATTCTCTTACTATACAGAAGATGAGTTTAGTATACATTAAGTAAAGATTTCAACAGCTTGCTCCCACACAGAAACATAAAGTGAAAAATAATAGATGATTTTTTAAATGATGATGAAATCAGATCAGACCTATTGTCATGTTTAATCCCAGTGAGAGTCAAGTTGGGAATTGATAATTTCTTCTTTTTTTTTACAGAAGATCAGTTTAGTATATATTAAGTAAAGATTTTGACAATTTGCTCCCACACAGAATCATAAAATGAAAAATACTATTTGAGTACTAGTTATACCATTAAGCCTCAATGTACAGCACACTAAGGACAGAGATCCTACATGAGGAGTAAGTGCACAGTGACTCCTGTTGTTGACTTTACCAATTGACACTCCTGTTTATGGCATCAGTAATCTCCCTATGCTACAATCATGAGATTCCAAGGCTATGGAAGCTTTTTGAGTTCTCTGACTATTATCTTGTTTACACAAGGTCATAGTCAAAGTGGAGGTTCTCTGCTCCCTTCAGAGAAAGGCACCTCCTTCTTTGAAGACCTGTTCTTTCACCTGGGATCTCACTCACAGAGATCTTTCATTTAGGGTAGGTAAGGTGGCATGTACCAATGCCATCTCACTAGTCCAAGTGATCAATTTCAGTTCACAATTGATCATAATGAAAGGACTAAGAGTCCAAGGGAGAACATAAAGAAGTCTAGTACCTCCTAACACTAACCGATGGAATAAATAAAGGGGAGAGTGATCCAACATGGGAAGTGAGATACTCAGCAGACTCATAGAATGGCAGATGTCCTAAATAGCATTCTGGCCTCAGAATCAGCCCTAAAGACATTCGGATCTGGCTGAAAAGCTCATGAGAGTATTTCAGGCATGGAAAGCCAAGACACACTGGCAAAAGATCTCTGCGAGTGAGATCCCAGTGGAAAAAAGAGGTCGTCAAAGAAGGAGGTACCTTTCTCTGAAGGGAGGAGAGAACCTCCACTTTGACTATGACCTTGTCTAAACAAGATAAGAATCGGAGAACTCAGAGGGCTTCCATAGCCTTGGAAACTCATGACTGGAGCATAGGGAGACTACTGATGCCATAGACAGGAGTGTCAATTGGTAAAGTCAACAACAGGAGTCACTGTGCACTTACTCCTCATGTAGGATCTCTGTCCTTAATGTGCTGTGTATTGAGATTTAATGCTATAACAAGTACTCAAACAATATATTTCACTTTGTGTATCTATGGTGGTGCAAACTGTTGAAATCTTAATGTATACTAAACTGATCCTCTGTAAAAAAAAAGAAATTATCAATTCCCAACTTGACTCTCACTGGGATTAAACATGACAATAGGTCTGATCTGATTTCATCATCATTTAAAAAATCATCTATTATTTTTCACTTTATGTTTCTGTGTGGGCGCAAACTGTTGAAATCCTTACTTAATGTATACTAAGCTGATCTTCTGTATATTGAGATAATCGAAAATGAATCTTGATGTGAATGGAAGGGGAGAGGGAGTGGGAAAGGGGAGGGTAGTGGGTGGGAGGGACGGTATGGGGGGGAAGCCATTGTAATCCATAAATTATACTTTGGAAATTTATATTCATTAAATAAAATTTAAACAAAAATGTCTACTGAGGTCCTTGGCCCATCTCTTAAGTGGGTTGTTTGTTTTGATGTTGTGGAGTTTCTTGATCTCCTTGTAGATTCTGGTTATTAACCCTGTATCTGCTGCATAGTTTGCAAATATTTTTTCCCATTCTGTCGGTTGTCTCTTCACTCTCCTGACTGTTTCTTTTGCAGTACAGAAACTTCTCAATTTGATGCAATTCCAATAGTTGATTTTGGCTTTGACTGCCTGTGCCTTCCGGGTCTTTCCCAGAAACTGTTTGCCTGTGCCAATATCTTGAAGGGTTTCTCCAATGTTCTCTAATAACTTGATGGTGTCAGGTCATAGATTTAGGTCTTTAATCCATGTTGAGTGGATTTTTGTGTAAGGTGTAAGGTAGGGGTCTTACTTCACGCTTCTGCATGTGGAAATCCAGTTTTCCCGGCACCATTTACTGAATAGACTGTCCTTGCTCCAGGAATTGGTTTTGGATCCTTGATCAAATATAAGTTGGCTGTAGATGTTTGGGTTGATTTCTGTTGTTTTCAATTCTGTTCCATTGGTCTATCCATCTGTTTCTGTACCAGTACCATGCTGTTTTGATTACAACTGCCCTGTAGTATGTCCTGAAATCTGGTATTGTGATGACTCCAGCTTTGTTTTTGTTGTACAACATTGCTTTAGCTATTCGAGGTCTCTTGTGCCTCCATATAAATTTCAGCACCAATTTTTCCAGATCTGAGAAGGTCTTTGGTATCTTGATTGGTATTGCATTGAATCTATAAATTGCTTTTGGGAGAATGGACATTTTGATGATATTGATTCTTCCAATCCATGAGCATGGAAGATTTTTCCATTTCTTGGTATCCTCTTCTATTTCTTTCTTTAAGGTTTTGTAATTCTCATCATAGAGATCTTTAACATCCTTAGTTAAGTTTATTCCAAGTTATTTGATTGTTTTTGTAGCTATTGTGAATGGGATTGATCTTAGCAGTTCTTTCTCAACTGTGGCATTACTTGTGCATACAAAGGCTGTTGATTTTTGTGCATTGATTTTATATCCTGCCACTTTGCCAAACTCTTCTATGAGTTCCAATAGTCTCTTAGTAGAGTTCTTTGGATCCTCTAAGTAAAGAATCATATCATCTGCAAAGAGGTATAGTTTGAATTCTTCCTTCTCAATTTGTATTCCTTTAATTTCTTTTTCTTGTCTGATGGCTCTGGCTAAAACTTCCAGAACTATGTTAAATAGCAGTGGTGAGAGTGGGTATCCCTGTCTGGTGCCAGATCTCAGTGGAAATGCTTCCAACTTTTCCCCATTCAATAGGATGTTGGCTGTGGGTTTTTCATAGATTGCTTTGATTGTATTGAGGAATGTTCCTTCCAAACCCAGTTTGCTTAGAGTTTTCATCATGAAAGGGTGTTGTATTTTATCGAATGCTTTCTCTGCATCAATTGAGATAATCATATGGTTTTTCTTTTGCAGTCTGTTAATGTGGTGAATCACATTGATTGATTTGCGAATGTTGAACCATCCCTGCATACCAATGATGAATCCCACTTGGTCTGAGTGGATGATTTTTCTGATGTGTTATTGTATTCTATTGGCCAGACTTTTATTGAGGATTTTTGCGTCTATGTTCATCAGGGATATTGGTCTATAATTTTCTTTCAGTGCTGCATCTTCTCTGGCTTAGGGATTAAGGTGATGCTGGCTTCATAGAAAGAATTTGGGAGGATTCCCTCTTTTTCAATTGTTCTGAATAGTTTGAGAAGAAATGGGATTAGTTCTTCTTTAAATGCCTGGTAGAATTCAGCAGTGAATCCATCTGGTCCTGGGCTTTTCTTTGTTGGGAGGGCCATTATTACTGTTTCAATTTCTGTTTCAGTTATGGGTCTATTTAGGTTTTCTATGTCTTCATGGTTCAATTTAGGTAGATTGCATGTGTCCAGGAATCTATCCATTTCTGATAGGTTTCCCTGTTTGCTGGCATACAGGTCCTTGTAATAATTTCTGATGATTCTTTTTATTTCTGTGGTGTCTGTTGTTACGTTTCCTTTTTCATCTCTGATTTTATTGATTTGGGTCTTTTCTTTTTTTAGTTAGTTGGGCCAAGGGGGTGTCAATTTTGTTTATTTTTTCAAAAAACCAGCTTCTCACTTGGCTGATTTTTTGTAGTGTTTTTTTTTTTTTGGATTCAATCCTGTTAATTTCTTCTCTGATTTTAATTATTTCTCTTCTCCTACTAGATTTGGGTTTGGTTTGCTGCAGTTTTTCTAGATCCTTGAGATGCACTGAAAGCTCATTTATTTGGTACCTTTCCAATTTCTTGATATAGGCACCTATTGCTATAAACTTGCCTCTCAATACTGCTTTTGCTGTATCCCATAAGTTTTGATATGTTGTGTTGTTATCCTCATTTACTTCCAGAAAGTTTTTGATTTCTCTTTTGATTTCATGAATGACCCAGTGTTCATTCAGGAGCATGTTGTTCAGTCTCCATGTGTTTGCATACTTTCTAGGGTTTCCTGAGTTGCTAATTTCCAACTTCATTCCACTGTTGTCTGAGAAGCTGCATGGTATGATTCTAATTCTTTTAAATTTGCTGAGACTTGCTTTATGACCTAGTATGTGATCAATCCTAGAGAAGGTTCCATGCACTGCTGAGAAGAATGTGAAGTCTTTAGATGTAGGATTGAAAGTTCTGTATATATCTGTTAGATCCATTTGGGCAATAGTGTCAATTAAATCCGCTGTTTCCGTGTTGATCATCTGTCCGGATGATCTGTCTATTTCTGAGAGTGGAGCATTGAAGTCCCCCAGTACTATCGTATTGGAATCTAAGTCTCCCTTTAAGTCCGTTAACATATCTTTTAAATAAACCGGTGCCCTGTAATTAGGTGCATATACACTTATAATAGTTACATCTTCCTGTTGAATTGAACCCTTAATCAGTATATAGTGTCCCTCTTTGTCTCTCTTAACAGTTTTTGTATTAAATTTTATTTTGTCTGATGTTAATATGGCTACACCAGCTTTTTTTTGGTTTCTGTTGGCATGGAATATCTTTTTCCAGCCTTTCACTTTCAGTCTGCATGCATCTTTTTTAGAGAGATGTGTTTCTTATAGGCAACAAATAGTTGGGTTGTGTTCTGTGAGCCAATCAGCCAATTGGTGTCTTTTAACTGAAGAGTTAAGACGATTAATGTTTAATATGTTTATTGATATGTAGTGACTTTGCCCTGCTATATTCCTGGAGATATTTTCTAGTATATGCTTTGAGCTTCCCATGCTCTTTTACTGGTAGGTTTTCTTCCTTTACCTTCTTTCATATTGATGACCGTGTTTCTGTGTTTCTGAGTGTAACACCTCTTTAATCATCTTTTGCAGGGCTGGACAAGTGGCTGCAAAGTCTTTCAATTTATGTTTGCTATGAAAGGTCTTTATTTCACCTTCATTCACAAATGAGAGCTTGGCAGGATATAATATTCTGGGCTGGCAATTTTTCTCTCTTAGCACCTGTGCTATGTCTCGCCATTCCCTCCTAGCCTGTAGGGTTTCTGAGGAGAAGTCAGCTGTGAGTCTAATTGGAGATCCTCTGAGAGTAATCTGATGTTTCTCTCTTGCAGATTTTAGCATCTTTTCTTTATGTTTCACTGTGGTAAGTTTAATTACCACGTGTCATGGTGAGAATCTCTTTTGGTCATGTTTATTGGGGGTTCTATGTGCTTCCTGTACTAGGATGTCTCTGTCCTTCTCCAAACCTGGAAAGTTCTCTGCTAGTGTCTCACTAAAAAAGGCCTTCTAATCCTTTCTCTTTCTCCATGCCTTCAGGAACTCCTAGAACTCGAATGTTGGTTTTTTTTAATAGTATCCTGTAGATTCCCAACAATATTTCTTAGATTTCTAATTTCCTCTTCTTTTCTTTGGTTTGACTATATGTTTTCCTGTGCTCTATCTTCTAAGTCCGATATTCTCTCTTCTGCTTCACCCATTCTGTTTTAAAGGCTCTCTAATGTGTTTGTTATTTGATCTATTGAGCTCCTCATTTCATTTTGATTTCTCTTCATTATCACACTTTCCTGTTCTACTAGTTTCTGCATTTCATTTTGATTCTTCCTTAAAATTTCATTTTCATGAGAGAGATTTTCAATCCTGTCCAATAAGGATTTCTGTAGTTCAGGGATTTGCTTTTGAAAACTTCTAAATGTTCTTATCATAAATTTTTTGAAATCTGTATCTTGCATTTCTTCTATCTCATCATCTTCATATTCTTGGCTTGGGGTGTTTTGTTTATTTGGAAGCATCATAGTGTCATCATTTATCTTGTTCCCTCGATTTCTGTGTTTGTTGCTTGGCATAGTTAATTCTTCTTTCATCACTGTGCGTTTTTTTAATTTTATTTTTTTATTTTATACTATGTCTGTGTTAAGTGGACTGCCTGCTGTTGGAGGAGCCTTGGGGGCTTGAAATGGGTGTTGCCTGAGAGATCTGCTTGGTTCTTCCTGGTGACGGGTGTGCAAAGGTGACACCCTCACGTTATTCGTGGTAAATCTCTCTTTTTATTTATTTATTTATTTATTTATTTATTTTATTTATTCAGGAGGTAAGTAATACCGCACTGCAAGGCTGTGCAGAATTGATGGTATTTAGCTTCTGATCTCTGGCTTCTACCAATGAGCCTGTGCAGGCTCTGTTTCTCCTCTGGACTCCCACTGGATTGCCTAGGCTACTGAATTGTAGTGACTCAGTTCCTTAGCTCTCCCCTGTTGTTATGTAAATCCAGAGTGGGGCCTGCTCTTTGTCTCTTGCAAACTCTTGCAAACTCTTGCAAGCCTTGCAGCCTTGCAACCTTTGCAAGGTTGTCAGAGAGAGACACCCCCCACCTTTTTTCCTTCTCTCCTGTAGTCAGTCTGGTGCACTTTTCCGCTCCCCTCTAGATTCTGACCGCCGTTTCCCCACCAATGTCTTGGGTTATTGATCTCACCTCCCCTTCCAGCACCAATGTGTGGACTCGGAGCCCTGGGTGTCCCAACTCTCCCCGCTGGTGTCTGTGTGACATCCCTATATTATTGTTTCTTGAGAAACCTGAATGGAATCTCTGGCTCCAGGCTTCAGCCTGGCACAACCTGGTTGTTGGAGGCATTTTAGCATGTATAATATATGTCTTTGCTTCTCTCTCCATCACTGAGCCTTTTAAGTAAATAAGTCATTAAAAGACAAGTAATCCTCCTATATAATGAAAACCATATATAGTCATACAAATTCCAAAAGGTATGCCACAAAAATCACATTATAAATAAGTACACATACAGACATTTGGTTATGATTCATTTATTGATTATATATGATCAAAATTTATGCCATGATTCAGTGACATAAAAATTTTTACAAGAAATCTAACTAATTCTTCTGTAATTAGACAAAAATTCTGAGTATTTTAAGACTAAATTTTTTTTGACAGGCAGAATGGACAGTGAGAGAGAGAGACAGAGAGAAAGGTCTTCCTTTTTGCCGTTGCTTCACCCTCCAATGGCCGCGCGGCCCGCATGCTGCGGCAGGTGCATTGCGCTGATCTGATGGCAGGAGCCAGGTGCTTCTTCTGGTCTCCCATGGGGTGCAGGGCCCAAGTATTTGGGCCATCCTCCACTACACTCCCTGGCCACAGCAGAGAGCTGGCCTGGAAAAGGGGCAACTGGGACAGAATCCGGAGCCCTGACCGGGACTAGAACCCGGTGTGCCGGCACTACAAGGTGGAGGATTACCCTAGTGAGCTGTGGTGCTGGCAAGACTAAATATTATAGTACTTAAATTGATACAATTTAATCTCAGTCCATACTAAGAAGAAGGAGATATAATTTTTTACTGGACTGGACTGTATATTAGATCAAATTTTCTTATGTGCAGTTATTATTAGTTTTTAAAAAAAAACTAACAAAGATGTAACTCTTAGTATTCAACTACAGTGTTAAACAATAAAGACAAAATTCTTGTAAATTTAATCCTTTAGATACTGATCCAACATTAATGAATGAATTTTTGAGCAAAGACATATGCAAAAGGATAACCGAGATAATATTTGCATTGTGAAAACATGGTACCTCACATGATCTGAAATAGTTAATGTAGGATATTAAAATTGAAAAGTTACCATGCTATATTCATAGTTATAAAATGACTATACCTTTTATATCAACCTTTTATATACATAAATATCAATATTTCATGAAATAACATTAAATTTACTAAGTATCAGTGTTTACTTATTTCAGAAATACTGAAGCTTCTAATTAAGTTTTTTAAAGATTTATTTTTTTTATCTGAAAGGCAGAGTTACATAGAGGCAGAGAGAGACAGAAAGAAAGGTCTATAATCTGCTGGTTCAGTCACCAGATGGTGGTAATGGCTGGAGCTGCACTGATTCAAAGCCAGAAGCCAGGAGCTTCTTCTGGGTTTCCAGTGTGGGTGCAAGTCTCTAAAGACTTGGGCTATCTGGCCGGTGCCATGGCTCAATATGCTAATCCTCCGCCTGCGGCGCCAGCACACCAGGTTCTAGTCTCGGTCAGGGTGCCGGATTCTGTCCCAGTTGCCCCTCTTCCAGGCCAGCTCTCTGCTGTGGCCAGGGAGTGCAGTGGAAGATGGCCCAGGTGCTTGGGCTCTGCACCCCATGGGAGACCAGAAGAAGCACCTGGCTCCTGCTTTCAGATCAGCATGGTGCGCCGGCCACAGCGCAACAGCCGCAGTGGCCATTGGAGGGTGAACGAATGGCAAAGGAAGACCTTTCTCTCTGTCTCTCTCTCTCACTGTCCACTCTGCCTGTCAAATAAATAAATAAATAAAGACTTGGGCTATCTGCTACTGCTTCCCCAGGCCATAGCAGAGAGCTGGATCAGATGTGGAGCAGCCAGGATTCAAACTGGCACCCATATGGGATGATGAAACTGCAGACCAGGGCTTTAACTTGCATGCCAGCCCCCCTACTTGACTTACTTCAGCTTGCATTCTGCAACTAATTCAGGTTCCCTGACTCAGGGCCATGTCCGCTGGGGAAAACAATCACTTCTCCTGTGTAGGATTGGAGGTGGGGGGAAATTTTCCTGATTTACAGATGCAGTACTGCTTGACTAGACCTTGACATCACAGGAGAACAAGTGGGGATGGCACCAGGAGTCTCCTGGAGCAATGGGGATAGCTTAAGAAATCAGATGTGGCTTGTACATGTTTTATTTTTATCTGTGGACAAGGACTGAGATAAAAACTTATCTAGGCAGGCCTGCCTTGGAGAAATGAGTCCACAGGTGAGAGGAATGGAACCCAGCTGCTCTCTGCTGTCTCCAGATACCTGGAAAGTTCACTTTTCCCTGAGTTTGTTCCTACTTCTAATTATTCCAAGCCCAAGGCTGTCCTGCTTCCACAAGAGAAATGACATTATGGGCCTGGAGGGAGATGAAATGATGCCATCTCTGCCCTATAACCACATCTTGGGGATTCATCTCATAATGGATTAACATCAGAGACTTAGCTGGATGAGTATCTTTCTGTTTCATGTACAGAATGAGCTCCCAGAGCAGGTGAGTTCTATAGGAAAGCAGGCATCTTTGCAGTGGAACATTAGGATAAGTCTGCTCATGTTATCAACCTTACATGTTACTCCACCATTAATAGAACAGATGTTTTTAGGCCTGAAATTATCAACATTGTGAATTGTTTAAGGCCATAAATTAGTAGGTTTGGAAAAGTATATTTGTGATTTTTGGTGTACTTGAATTGGAACTATACTAGATTTTCAGTATGCTTTGGTGATATTTATTTTGTTCTCTTAAGTTTTGAACTATTTTAAGATATTTCAGAATATTTTAGGATGGTTTCACCTCATGGCCCCATAAACCATGCAATAATATTTTTAATATTAAACAATAATGAATTCAACAGGTGGCCATGAAAAAAATCCATTACAGTGATTGCTACTAACATATTCTTTTGCTTGCTTACCAGAAAATTATCTAGAAATATTTTCTATTGTATATTAAATATTTTAAAAAATTATTAGTCTGGGTGAAAAATATTAAAAAAAATTAGTTCCAATGCATCCTTAAAATAAATTTACTTTTAGTATTTAGTTTTTTAAATAAACATTTTAACACTGATTAAAAATTACAATTTTTAAAGAGATCAGAAAAAAATAATTCCTAACACATGAAGGGAATAGTGTTTATGATAAAAAATAATCCCTACCATCAACATTTCTGATGTCCTTCAAAAGATTTAGGCTGCATTTGTTTTTAAAAATTTTATGTATAAAAAGTCCCTCCTCAATTTCAATTAAATTGCTAAATTATTACCACTTTCCTATTCATATTATCTAACTTGACTAAGAATACTGTTCTCTGTAGTTTTGAGTATTTAATGTGGAAGAAAGAGAGGAGGCAACCATGATATTGTGAATAAAGTGAACCAAAATTGCAGGGATGTACACTTGTGGCCACATAGGCATCTGCCCTTCAACAAATCTGACCGCCAGAAAACATTTATTGATGTCATCAAATATTGCAGAGTCTTAGGTCTCTAAGTCTTCATTTTGAAACTGCATTCATGCCCTAGGGAGGGTGATATTCCAGTACCCTGGGCCCAACATGGGCCTGATCAGGGAACTTAGAGCATTTTTCATTGTTTTATAAATTTGACATGGTGGGTTTGCTATGGCTATGAATTCCATAACAGTGTGATGTACTGGGGTGACATGTTATTACCTCTGTAAAACAGTTTTATCCTTTCCTGGTGTCTACTTGATCCTGGTGGTTTTAAAAAAGTGCAATTTCATGGACTATTTTTGGGTGTCCCCAATTGTTACCTTGTTCTGCTATATTTTTTGTCTCCCAATTCTGTGGCGACACTTTTGTTACTTACAATTTTTCTCAGTGAGACTAGGAATTCAATGTTTAGGATTACATATTCGTCATCAACTCTGTGCTATATCTACATTAAATTAAGTTTCTAAGTAGATGACACATTGCATTCATTCAATGCTATTGGGTGCTTATCCTGTTTATTCTTCTAGAATTTGTCCATTTTTAAAAAACTATTTTTGTGAAACTAATCATGGTGGAAAGGATTTTTTTTTCTAATCGAATATGCAAACTGACTCATTTTATCAATGAATGCAATTAACCTACTCCCCATGATTGGTGTATCAAAAATTCTCAATTATTTTAATATTGTCAATGTCATAGGTCAAATTGATAATAAATATGGTAAAACTTGTAGTGAAGACAGCATTGTTAACATAATAAAATAGTAAATTCTATCATATATACTTATATTCTTAAGTCTACAGGGACTATAACATCATTGTACATTCATTTGTCAAATATCCCTAAAGTTACCACTCATAATATAACAATACTTTAATAATTTATATTGTCATAAAGATAAGAAAAGAGGCTTTATCAAAATCATGTTTCTTGAGGAAACCATTGTGGTACAGTGAGTTAAGCTGATGCTTGGACATTTGCATCCCTTATCAGTGTGTTGGTTCATGTCCTGTATATATGCTTCTGACCCCTCTGACTCTTTCTTCTGGTGCAACTAGGCAGCAGCAGATACCTGTACCTGGGTTCCTGGCACACAAATGAGTGACTGAAATTGAGTTCCTCACTCCTATTTGTGGCCAGTTTTCTTGGGCATCTCTGGGAGTGACCAGTGAATGGGAGATGCCTGGCTCTCTCACTACCTGTGTGTGTGTGTGTGTGTGTGTGTGTGTGTGTGCGTATCTTTGCCTTTTGTGTAAATATTTTTAAAACATACTTTGTGTACCAAATAGCCCTCGATTTTATATAGTGGCATCTTTTTGTCATACTGCTTCTGTTTTATGTACGTGCCTAATCTAAGCCCAGAGATTTCATCATCAGTCTTTTGGTTCCTAGTCTATTTATCTATATTTTTAGTTCAAATGCATATAATTTTTAGACAACCCAAAAGAAAATTTTTCCCTTAAAAACAATGCCTTCATTCCAAGTAAATCACAGCCAAAATAAATGAAGGTCTCGAGATAATATCAGTCCCATTTCCTGTAAATCCTGGTGTTGTGTGGATACAAGCAGCAACCAGTTCTGATAAGCAGTGATAGATCCAAAGCAGTTGTCAATTTTGTTAACATTTTTCCATTTCTAAAGCATTCTTAAAGAAAATCATAAATGGGGTCATCTCATCCTCACGGTAGTACCAACAGAGCAACCATGCCAAGTGGATTCATGTTTTTACCCAAATAGAACTGATAGTTTTTGAAATTAGTGAGGATATGTTTGATTTGTTGTGCACTCTCTATCATACAAGGTTTTACTTTCTGGTCTCTGTTCTTCAAGTTTGCCTTTGATTGATTCCAGGTAATCTTTAATATGCTTCTTGAAGGAATCTTTTGTGACTCTGATTTCCTGCAAGTGATGGTTCATGACAACATCAACACCAGTGATTACTGTGCTTTCAGTACCTTTGCCCTAGGGACCTTCAGAAGAGGCATTCATGCAAAGGAAGGAATCATCAATGTTACCCTCTGCCCACTGGCCATCTTGCCCTCCACCTCCAGGCACATCTTGCAAATGTTATAGAACATCTCATCGTCACTGATGAGGTCCCCATAGGTAAGCATGATGCCACCTGGACGAAGAGGACAGTGGTGGTAGCTTTCCAGGAGGTGGAGCTCTGGGTGAGTGTGTAGCAGCCAGAGCAGCTCTCAGGGTTAGTGGGGAGAAGGTCAAAAAGTCCAGGTTCATTTAATTGTGTTTTCCTCACCATGATCCAAGATGAAGTGAATGTTTTGACATATAAGATGAAAGGCAGGATAAAGAAGGTGAACATTGCCCACACTTTCTGTCTCTGAGAATGCTCAGAGGTTTCACTCTCAGCCCCAGTAATCTCAGATTTTCAGTTCTTCCAGTGAGAACTGAGCTGTATGTTGATATGTTTAAGTATTTACTTTTTTTAACAAAGGACTCAATTCTCCTTGACTACACCCTAACCAAACTGTAAGTGACCATCTTCAGACTCTTTCTTACATGTCGACAACATATTATTGCACCTTCAGTGATCCTTCCATGATGCAACTGCCAGATTTTCACATAAAAATAGGATACAAAATTAGCTTTAAAATACAAACAAATAATATGATATTTTGGAGTACACATATATGTTGCAGACAGTTATCAGTTGTTAGATACAAGGAATTAATGTGCATTTTCAAAAGTGAAATGGACACTATGAGAAACGGTGACTTGATCAGCATAGCCCTGATTGTTAATGAACAACTTAATACATTATCCCTCTTAGTAGTTTTTTATGTCTGTTCTACTTAATATGACTGGTTTAATTCTGTAATTAATACACAGTTATTCTTTTTTTTAACTTTTATTTAATGAATATAAATTTTCAAAGTACGACTTATGGATTACAATGGCTTCCCCCCAATACCGTCCCTCCCACACACAACCCTCCCCTTTCCCACTCCCTCTCCCCTTCCATTCACATCAAGATTCATTTTCAATTATCTAAATATACAGAAGATCAGCTTAGTATACATTATCAATACACAGTTATTCTTAAGTGTTGAAATTTAACTGAAATGTGGCCAGCGCTGTGACTCAATAGGCTAATCCTCCACCTTGCAGCACCGGCACACCAGGTTCTAGTCCCGGTTGGGGTGCTGGATTCTGTTTCGGTTGCCCCTCTTCCAGGCCAGTTCTCTGCTATGGCCAGGGAGTGCAGTGGAGGATGGCCCAGGTGCTTGGGCCCTGCACCCCATGGGAGACCAGGAAAAGCACCTGGATCCTGGCTCCTGCCATCGGATCAGCACGGTGCGCCGGCTGCAGCGGCGGCCATTGGAGGGTGAACCAACAGCAAAAGGAAGACCTTTCTCTCTCTGTCTCTCTCTCTCACTGTCCACTCTGCCTGTCAAAAAAAAAAAAAAAGAAATTTAACTGAAATGTGATCCCTGTTAAACATAAGAGTGGGGATAAGAGAGGGAAGAGACGCACAATTTGGGACATGCTCAAGCTGACTTGCCCCAAATGGTAGAGTTAGAAACATACCAGGGGACTCCAATTTAATCCCATCAAGGTGGCATGTACCAATGCCATCTCACTAGTCCAAGTGATCAATTTCAGTTCACAATTGATCATAATGAAAGGACTAAGAGTCAAAGGGAGCACATAAACAAGTCTAGTACCTGCTAATACTAACCGATAGAATAAATAAAGGGGAGAGTGATCCAGCATGGGAAGCGAGATACTCAGCAGACTCATAGAATGGCGGATGTCCTAAATAGCACTCTGGCCTCAGAATCAGCCCTAAAGGCATTCTGATCTGGCTGAAAAGCCCATGAGAGTATTTCAGGCATGGAAAGCCAAGACACTCTGGCAAAAAAAAAAAAAAAAGAAAAAAAAACAAAACACCTAGATGAAAGAGATCCCAGTGGAAAGAAGAGGTCGTCAAAGAAGGAGGTACCTTTCTCTGAAGGGAGGAGAGAACCTCCACTTTGACTATGACCTTGTCTAAACAAGATAAGAGTCGGAGAACTCAGAGGGCTTCCATAGCCTTGGAATCTCATGATTGTAGCATAGGGAGATTACTGATGCCATAAACAGGAGTGTCAATTGGTAAAGTCAACAACAGGAGTCACTGTGCACTTACTCCTCATGTAGGATCTCTGTCCTTAATGTGCTGTACATTGAGGCTTACTGCTATAACGAGTACTCAAACAGTATATCTCACTTTGTGTTTCTATGGGAGTGCAAACTGTTGAAATCTTTACTTAATGTCTAGTAAACTGATCTTCTGTTAAAAAAAAAAGAAGAAATTATCAATTCCCAACTTGACTCTCACTGGGATTTAACATGACAATAGGTCTGATCTGATTTCATCATCATTTAAAAAATCATCTATTATTTTTCACTTTATGTTTCTGTGTGGGAGCAAACTCTTGAAATTTTTACTTAATGTATGCTAAACTGATCTTCTGTATATAAAGAGAATTGAAAATGAATCCTCATGTGAAATTTTATTTTGGTAGGTTATTTCTGTGTGAAAAAGAAATTAAGATTATTTCTCATATAGTGAGATATCACCTTGGAATGTTTGCAGTTAGTTTTCTTTTATTGTTTTTGCCCCTCCAATCTGAACACCCAAAAAGATTTCTCATCTTCATAAGTCCTTTATGAATAAAGAATCTGTTTCTTAGTTTTGTTCCTTCCATGGAAAATTTATTTGGTTTGCTTTCCTAGTTTGGGGGGTTCTCAAATATTTCTTCCAACTTTATTAGACATTTTGGTGAATCTTACAGCATTTGATTATTTTAACTTTCTGCACTATAAGTTGTTGGACATATAACAGTTTCCCCCAAAGCACAATTATTTACAGTATACAAGATAATGTTTCACATAGATTTTCTGTAGTAGACAATCATGTTTCATGAGAAATCCCTTTTTCATTTTATTTGGAACATACTCCTCTTCCCCAGATTACTGTAAGTTAATGATAATGGGTAGAATATGATTAGTTTAATATTAAAATTTAATTTAAGCTTAATTTAATACCAGAAAACTGACAATATTTTGACAATTTTTATGAGTTATTACATTTCCTTACAATGTTCTCAATTACTGTTTTGCTATAGCGTTAACCTAATACTGGCAAGAACTAATTGTCCAAATTCAGGATTTTATCTTCAATCATCATTTTTCCTCATTGGCACTTTCACAACTCTACAAAAATAATCCTTCTGGATAGTCTATTTAAATTGTGAGTTAATATTTCTTTTTCTTTTTTTTTTATTTGACAGATAGAGTTAGACAGTGAGAGAGACAGAGACAGAGAGAAAGGTCTTCCTTCCATTGGTTAATCCCCCAAATGGCTGCAATGGCAGGAGCTATGCTGATCCAAAGCCAGGAGCCAGGTGCTTCCTTCTGGTCTCCCATGTGGGGTGCAGGGACCCAAGCACTTGGACCATCCTCCACTGCCCTTCCAGGCCACAGCAGAGAGCTGGCCTGGAAGAGGAGCAACTGGGACTAGAACCTGGCACCCATATGGGATGCCAGCACTGCGGGTGGAGGATTAACCAAGTGAGACACGGCGCCGGCCCTAGCTTAAATAATCTTAATGAAATGTACATGTAGGTACAAATTGCTTGCTACATTTTACTTGATGGTTACTACTGTCATTAGAGTGCCAAGAAATTATGATATGCTGGATTTCTGTTGTGAGAGAAAAAATGACAGATTTTTATAATATATATATCTTTTTATTTAAACACTTATATCTGAATTCTGAAAAGGAACTTTATCATTTGCTTCCTTGTCATAATGTTGTCCATTTTTTGTATGCTTAATTAGTCAAACTTTAAAATAAATTACTTAACATTATTTATATGCATGTAGTACATTCATTGTTATTTATATACAGATAGATTTTAATGAATCAGTGAAAATGGCTGATTTCTGTGTTGATTTTTCTCTCTTGATATATTTGAAAGCATATTTTTTTCTTTTTTATTGAATCTGTGTAATTAATTTGGAGCTTTGAACTATTAGGCCCATAAATATTTTGTGGCTTATAGTAGTGCCTAATATTATATGTTCTGAGTATTAACCCTTCTGATTCATCAAATTAATTTTGTTCATACCATCTTCAAACATAACTTAATTTTGTATTCATTCCTTCCTCTATATTAAAATACCAATTATTTTCAACTCAAAGTACCCAGAAAACCTATTTCCATGGACTACTACAAAATAAGTGACTTAGAGGCAGATATTATGAATGATAACTGAAGAAATTAAATGAGTTTACTTAGAAGGTCATCTTTAATGTTTTGTGGAAAACACATATTATGAAAAAGTTACACATGGATTTCAAATTAGTGTTTCATCAAATAAATTTGCTTTTTAATTCCAGTGGATTGTGAACATTTCAAATTACTCCTGTATATCAAGAAATGAACTGTGGACAGTCATTAAAGTAAAAATAAAATATTCACTAAAAATCTTCCCACATACAAAAGCTTCGGGTCCCATTACTAAATATGTGTCCATTAATACAGCTTTAATACCACTAGGTCATAAACATTCTGTACTCCTCAACATGGCTTTATAATTACTTTTTTTTGCATTGGACTTTGACATAGAAAAAATAAGTAAACACATAAAGAAAAAAAGCTTGACTGTTACATATATCTATGTTGTTACCAATATCTATGATGTTGATTTATTCATATGGGTTTTAGTTAGTGCATAATGTCCTTCATTTTAGCCTAAGAAACTTCTTTTCTCACTTATTGATGGCCATTCTAGGAACACAATTTCAATTGTCACATTATCTAATACAGAATTAATATCTGATAGCTGTGGTTGTTTCCCTTTCAGTGACTTAAATGTGCCACCCACTAACTTCTGACTGATATTGTTTTGTACAAAAAATCAGCTGTTATCCTCTTTGAAGGTGTTTGGTGAATCGAAAGTCACTTCTTTGTTCCTTTTAGGATTGTGCATTCTTATTTGTACATTAACTCTAGTAGAATGTTTCTTAGTGCAGATTTTTATGATCCATTCTCTTAGACTTCACTGATTATCTTACATGGGCAGATAACTGTGTTTTGCCATATTTGGATATTTTTAGCCATAATTTTCTAAATATTCTACCTCTCCTTCTCCACTCATAATGGGTATCCCATGATGCATGTGTTAGTACAATTGATGGTGTACTGCAAATAGCTTGCCTGTTTATTTTTTCATTTGCTATGTGTTTTACTAAATAACATAAGTAAAACATGTAACACATCTAGATAACTTAATTTGCCTTCTCTTGATGTTCATTGATTCCTGTCTCTTCAAAACTATTATTTAAATTTTTTCATAATTTTTAATTCCATATTTATATCATCATCTCCTCAATGTCTTGATACCTTATTCCCTATTTAATGCTTAAAAATCTTTATATTACATAATTTACTTTTTACATTTTGATTAAGAGGTAGCACTTGTATAGTTTAGTGGGGCACAGTATAAACTAGACAATCATACATCTTTCTCCTGCTTTCATTAACCCTCTGGGCATTTGTAGGGTATTTAACAAAATGTTTTTAAAAGTAATTGTACTTTTCATAAGGAAATAAACTTTTTAAATATAAATTTTTCATAAGGAAAGTTTATGCCTTTTTTGACTGAAACATAATTTTCTTTTATAAAAGTGTTAATTTCATTTTGCTCAGAATTTGACAGTCTGGATATGTAATTTAGGGCTATTGTGGAAACCAGATTCCTTTGCATATCAGAGTTTTTGTGGCAGCTGCAGTCATACATTTCTATGAAGATCCTACCAAAATATTTTACAAAGTATACACTCCTTGTTGTGAGTTGTCACTGAAATTTCTGTTGTGTTCTCTCTGGATCAGATAGACTGTGACTTGGCAGAGATTTTCTTAAATATTAGTGCTTTGAAGATTATCTCTTCAAAAAAGATATTCATGATGGATGTGATGAATGGTCAAATTAGAAACTGGCTTTCACAGAGTTGTTTTGACCATACATTCATTCCAATTTAGCACATTCCAATGGAGTGACAGACCCATGGGTCTCCCTACTGAACATTTCTGTGCTCAATTTGAGTGAGTTCATTTTATACATTATGAAACCAAGGCCTAGGGAAAGGGAAGGCTTTACTCAGGATCATATTGGAAATACAAATTAGATTAGAGATGTTGTCATTAAAATCAGAGTAGAATGGGAAAACATAAAATTTTAATCAGGGATGTACATTTATGACTAAAGAAGTTAAAGGATATTTATGTGGCAATATGATAAGATTCAATCAAATAAATGATTTATTGTTAGGCAACTATTAAGTACCATTTTTTAAAAATTATTTATTTTATTTATTTGAAAAACAGAGTTACAGCAAGAGGTAGAGACAGAGAGAGAGGTCTTCCACAGATGGCCACAACAGCTGGAGCTGAGCTGATCTGAAGCCAGGAGCCAGGAGCCAGGAGCTTCTTCTGGGTCTCCCACATAGGTACAGGGACCCAAGGACTTGGACCATCTTTTACTGCTTTCCCAGGCCATAGCAGAGAGCTGGATGGGAAGAGGAGCAGCAGGGAATAGAACTTGTGCCCATATGAGATGCCGGCACTTCAGGCCAGGGCTTTAAACTGATATGCCACAGTGCCAGCCCCTAACTACCAATTTTCTAAGAAAACATTTTATTATTATTTATTATTTATTTGAAAGGCAATTGCGGCTGGTGCTGTGGCTTACTTGGCTAATACTCTGCCTGCGGTGCTGGCACCCTGGGTTCTAGTCCCGGATGGGGCACTGGATTCTGTCTCAGTTGCTCCTCATACAGTCCAGCTAGCTCTCTGCTGTGGCCTTGGAAGGCAGTGGAGGATGGCCCAGGTGCTTGGGCCCTGTACCTGCATGGGAGACCAGGAGGAAGCACCTGGCTCCTGGCTTCGGATCACAGTGCGCCACTGCAGCAGCCATTTGGAGGGTGAACCAAAGGAAAAGGAAGACCTTTCTCTCTGTCTCTCTCTCTCACTGTGTAACTTGGCCTGTCAAAAAAAATTAAAATTTGAAGGCAATTAAAGAGAGACAGATGCAGAGAGAGAGCAAGCTTCCATCCACTGGTTCATTTCCCCAAATGATTGCAACCATCAGAGCTGGACCGATCTGAAGCCAGGGGCCAAGAACTTCTTCTGGGTTTCCCATGATGGTGCAGGTGCCCAAGCACTTGAGCCATCTTTTACTGATCTCCCAGGCCATAGCAGAGAGCTGAACTGGAAGAGGAACAGCTAGGACTACAACCAGTGCCCATATGGGATGCTGACACTCCAGGCAGTATCTTTACTCACTACACCACAGCACCAGCCCCAAATAAGTACCAATTTGAGAATATTGGTTTTGAGCAGTCCAGGAGATGGAGTCATGTAGGAATAGAATGAAAAATGCTGGTGGTAGAGGTAGATGGACTTGAGATCAGATCTTCAAAATACAGAAGTAGGTATTTTTTATTTAAGTATTTAGTATCATTGGAGTTGAGAGTGGAAAGTTCATGACTAAGCTCTTTTGAACTTCAGACAACAAATTGAACGAGGCTCGCACAAGCACTGAGTAAAGAAACAAATGTTTATTACAGGAAAGTAAAGTATACTCATTATGAAAATATGAGCTGGCCAACAGGCTGAGACCAAAGCCACTTGAATGCGGTCAAGGTCTGTATATTTATAGGGGTGGTTATTTGCTGAGAGGCAACCCTCCGTGTGGTTCTGAGATCATCTGGCATGTAAGCCATCTGGACATTACCACATGCATATGAAGGTCAAGTTTGCAACTTTTTCCTTAGCTTCCCCAATTATCTCTTTACTGCCTCAAGGTCAAGTATAATGGCAAGGAGGTAGAGACTGGAAAAAGGAAAAGCACACTAAGACTACAAAATAATTTGAGAATTTGTTTTTCTCAGATTCCCCAATTAACCCTTAACTGACTCCTGCCTCGGTATGAGAAGAAAATAGTAGTTTAGGATTACTCAAATGTATAATGAAGGCAGACTTCTGTGTGTGCTTGTGTATATACATGTGTATGTGTGCATATGTGTGTGTGAGAGAGAGAGAGGGAGGGAGAGAAAGAAAGAAAGAGAGAGATAAATATGGTCAGGGCAGGTGAGTTTGGAGCTGGCAATTAGACATCATGATTAGTAAGTCATGTAAATAAGTTATTATTATAAGACAGTATACTAAATATAGAAGAGAAGTGAAGATGGTGTTTGGGCTGTAGGTAGACATTAAGATGTCATCAGCTTTCAAATGTCCTTTAAAGATGTTAGACTGAGTGAGATTCCCTGAGAACAATTGTTGCAAGAAAAATAATTAGGAAGGGGCAAGAAGTAAAGTGTAGTGCATACAACATGGTAAATAATGAAGTAAAGCAAAACGAATAAATAAAATAAACCAACTAATAGGCTCTGTACCCTTGACCCAAGACCATCCAATAATTGATTTACCTCATGGAATTTGGAAACTTAGTAATCTAGTAGCTGTCCAGGAAAGAAATTAAATTATGCAAATGAGAGATGTTATAAATGGATGTGGGCACTGGCAGGGGGGTGTGTGGAAAGACCATGCCAAGTTGTAATTTGGAGGTAGAAGCTGCTATGAGTTAAAAGAGAGAAACAATTAATATGGAGAGTGTCAGAGCACTGAGACACAGAGAAAAGATGCTGAGAATGGGGACAGGAGGAGAAGCATAAAGGGGAGATCTCTTTTTCTTGAGAGAAAGCAAGTGTGGCAAAGTGTTAGTCTCCTCATTTTTACTGGTGAATGTTTTACCCTAACCCATGTCTAATCTAAGTGATTCTCACACTCTGCAACATGATATTCTCAAACAGAAATTGAGAAGCAGCAGGTGCCCAGGATCTGTTTGAACTTATGCAAAAGGTAATGCACTTGAGCCATCTTGCTATGTCTGTGGAACCTCAATGATTCATGTTCAAAAGCCACTGCTGACAGTTAGGTCTGGGGGCCTCTAATGTTGAAGAGCTATTAAGTGACCTCTATGACCTAGTAGGGTTTCCAAGGTCCCACAGATCCCAGCATCATCTTTCCAGAGTCTGACTGAAGTGGTATGGGAGGGAGATACAGAATAGCAGGCACTCCTGCATCTATACGACATGATTTTAAGTGGATTATTTGAAATACTGCATGTCTTAATATATTTATGTCTTTCTCATCTGGGTCCTTGGGATGCAGTGTGTCCTGGTTGTTCTGAGACTAGATTCTTTCTGATTGTCTATTTTACATGATTTCCGAACTCTCAGCATCACAAGACTTTAGATCTGCAAAGCTCACCTTGCTCTTTCCTTAGACAGTTTAAGATTTGGAAAAAGTAATGCTTTAGAATATTTCAATATGATTTCACCTCTTAGGATAAGTCTTCCCTGAGCATGTACAGGTGGGATTGATAGTTGTTTCTATAAATCCATATAGAACCTCATAAGAGCATATCACTGCATTCATTGTTTTGGATCACAGAGGTTATTTCCATAACATCTTCTCCCACATTACTATGAACTTCTCATGTCCAATTCTTAATACTCAATGATTTCTGGTGTGTTCTTGGTACTCGAGTAAGGGAGGAGTGAGATCTATTCCTTACACTTATGCATGTAGGACACCCTTGAGACAGATTGCCAGATATTTTTTCTGAGAGAGAGAGAGAGAGGCCTGTGTGATGTGCTATCCTGTGTTTGTGAGAGGCCTGTGTACAAGGCCTGTGTTTAGGAGATAAGGCCTCTGTGTATGTAAGTTTCACAGGCTGTCATAGCCACAGTAACACTCATCTGGAGACAATGACTTACCTTTGTGGTAGAAGTGAGGCCAGAACTCAGTGCTTTTTACTGCCTGACTAGTATCCACGTGATAAGATGACAGAATTGAGTAAAAAAATTGTGTTCTTGGTTGATCATTCCTTTCTTCAGTCTGGAGGTCTTCTACATTTCAGTCTCTGTCTTGAGAATGAGAAGTAATCTAAAAAGACCCCTTACTTTGTGGATACTAGAGGTGAACAGGGAATGAGAAAACATCAATTAAATCATCACAAGGTGTAACATTCCAAATCCTGATATCTAAGTATTATTGAGGGTTTAGGGCTTGTCAGACACTAGCTGAGGAGTGTCTGTATCTGGAACTCTTTATACTCAAAAACAGTTTTGGGCATCAGGAATCGTTGCCCTTTTTTATAGAGAATGCAAGGCATAGAAAGATCAAGTCACTTGGCTGATACTACGTGGCAGGTGAGCAGTCACTTACCAACACTCTGATCATAGTTTAGTCTATTTCTATAATCAGAACATCAAATCTCACTTGTGAAATTTTGGAAATAGGACCAGGTTCACTGTCAGGACTTAATCATAATTGTTGAATCTCAATGGTTTTGGGACTCAGGAATAGGAAAATTTTATTTCTGTTCCTAGAACTTGCCCAGGGTTATTGATTGACATTTACCCCTAGAGGCTTCCTGCATGATTGTGAAGAACTTGATTGAAGTCTCTTCCTTAAGGTTCAGGAAAAGTATTCACAATGTAGCCTGGCAATTGCACTCAACTTTTCATGGCCATAATTGAGTTGTCTCCATGTGCTCCCTCCACTAGGAGACTGGTCCAGAAAGTGATGAGAAAGCATACTGTAGACACAGGAGCCCAGTCAGACAGCACATTTTAGAAAATAGAAAGTGATGAAATTGTGGAAAGATCCCAAGGAGACAGATGTCCACAGAAGGCAGCACCGTTCATAGATACAGAGTCTGGGCAGATGGGTACTGGGATACCTCAGACACAGATCAAATCCTGTAACTCCTCTTCCCCTAACCCTGTGACTTGGTGATGTGATCAATAGCCATCCACCCCCATCACTGCTCCTGCATGAGGACTGGAACAGGTATTGTGTGAGTGCCAAACACTGCAGGATGAATGCTCATGAGGGTGGATGTTTCCTTACATCCTCAGGTTTCAAGTCTTTCTTGGTGATGAGAAATATCATGTGGTGACAGTTGAGGCAGGGGCTTTCTATTGTCTGCTAGAATGGTGACTACATGGCCAGAATTACTACAGTGTCCTCCAGAATCAATAATACAGAGAATATGACCCAAGACTTCCTTTCTAGCTCTGGAATAAATCATTACTTACCACTTGAACTTCAGAGTCTTGAGAGGGCCACTAAAGAGTCATCACACCTGTCTCTGCTTCTAATGTGGCTCACCATTGTGTTTCTTATTGCATTTCTTCTCTCCCATCCCCTCAACTTCTAAGACCCTTACCAGTCTGTCACACTGATGACATCGTAGTCAGTGTGACCACCATGCCCTCCTGTCCCAATTTTGTCTATCAATGACTATTTGGAGCCTACTGTTCTGTTGTTCTGTCACTACTCCAATAAAATATACACTTCACACAGACAACTCACAGGAGTATTAGCACTCAGTGCCTTTTTTATTCTTGCAGTGACTGAATAGGCTTGAATAAATGAATTAGGAGCCACATGTATAAGGCAAGTTCCTAATTTAGCATTTCTTCCTCACAACCTCTCTTTGAAGTAAGCTTTTATGAGTTTGCTTCTAAGATTTTTATGGCAGAGGATTTTGGTTAAATGTGTCACACTGAGTCCTTAAGGTTTCAATCTGGTGGACTGAAGTCACTATGATCAGATTGGACAGCATATAAATCACAGTTCTTCATTTCCTTCTCTTGTGTAAAGTTGTCTCCCTCTTCTCACACTGCTGAGACACAGAATGTAAAAATCATGCGCATGAATAAAAATATATTTCTAATCTGAATCACATTAATGAGTAAGACGCAAAAATACTTAAAGAAACACTTGGTATAAGTGAAATAAGATATACAGGAAAATATAAGATTCTGACCATATAATTTTGGAAAGCTTTATCTTAAGAAGTTAGGCAGGTTCAACATGTTAGATATGTTAGTATTGAAACACCTTGCTGAAGTCACTGTGACAGGATTCTTAGTTGTATTAGTTTAACTTACGGACTGATCATGCTTACAGGAAATATCCAGGGACATGGAGGATCTGATAGAGAAGGACTGTGGAATGAATCATCTAGAAAAGCAGGCAGAAACAGTCATGGTAGAGTAGGAAGCCCAGGAGACAAGGAAAGACCCCCTTGCCAAGAAAGGGCTACAGTCATGATTGAAGACACCATCAAATTTCTACATGCATTGGTTGTCATCTGCAGGATCAGATTTATCTGCTCATGAATACATACTTATAATCAGCATTATTTATTTCCTTATGCCACATGACTGAGAGATCCAGCTTCTCTGTGTCACTTGTCATCTAACCTCAGTTCCTAGGGTATATTTGTACTTCCCACTCATACTGCAGTACACAGTCCAGCAAGGGAATTTCCCTCAAGTCTTTCAAGTGGTTCCTCATGTCAAAGGCCATAACAATAGGAGTGTCTGTATATCAGCTTTGCCATCCTTAATCATCTAGACTCAGTGCTAATCTAAGGGTGAGGGAAATGCAGGGCATAACACAGTGTGCATAAATCAGAGGCCACCTTAAAATTCTGCCTACTGTGCCTACTCTTCTATGAAAAACTGCTCATGATGCAAAAATATCCCAATATCTCAAACTATTGGAAAAGTGGTTTAAAAGGTGAAGAGTTTGAAAGAGGGGGAAATATAGACCCTTTTCCTATGCCAAAATGCTCTACTTGGGCACCATACTCATTTTGAGCTGCTTAATAGTTAGTTGGGGCACAGGCCAGTACTGTTTTTAGGAGGATGACAGCTATCCACTGGAAGGCAGTGAAGCCCCTTATGTGACAGCTGGAAATGTGTCCGGACAGTTTACAGAATTCTGGGAAGTCAAACTTACCCAGCTGAGAATCATGTTTCTACATCTTGTTAGTGCACATAGGGGAGGGCATTCTTTCCAGTAGTGACGAGTTATGGTGCTGATTGGTAGGCATTGATTGTTTTTTCTTATAACTTATGACATTGAGTGAATTCTTCCTAAAGTCATTGGAATTATGATACACCTGCCTACATTCACATTGGCTGCCAGTATTATATCATTTGCACTTTCAAGGTTGTGAATTAGTGTGGGAGTCCTATTTAATGTAAAAGGATGATGGATGGCATCAGTTCCCCTTTGGTCTCTTCACTTTTTCACAACTCTATAAGAGAGCTGAAATGTTCTTGCACTAAGACACTCAGCACCTATCACCCTTATGAATGAGGGCCCTACTTTCCTATGTATTTCTCTCTCCTTTGATCCTTGATCTCCCTTTGTTTGCCACAAAGTTTGAGATATTTCCCTCTGTTTCCTGTTAATTTTCTTGTTAAAAACAACCATGGGTGTTCAAAAACTATCTTGTACTGTAGTTTGATGGTAAATATTTTGCTGTGCTCATAGATAAAATAGGTCATCTTTTACAATCTTCAAACTTACAAACTTCTGTGTTAACCCAAAGGTAGATGGTAAAAAATATATCCCAGGAAAAAATTAGGTCTAAAGAAAAGTCAACATCAATGCTTGCTGTTAAGTGACTAGTTTAATATGTAGAACACAGGAAGATGCCCCTGAGTCTATCTTAGTCAGCTTCCTTCATCTGAAGTACTTAGAGAATGGATTTGTACTTTGTTTCCTTTCTTCTCTTTGTAGGTTCTCCATGGATTAAATCATCAACAGTGACAGGATTTCTTCTGTCTCCATTGTGGTGTATAATCTATAGACTATAATACTGTATATACTCAATAGTAGACCACCTCAGCTATCTACTCTCAGGATGAAGTTGGAAGATGTCTGACAGTGGCCTGAACACACTTATTTGTCTTAGAGACAACCTCAAGTATTAGACTGTTGAACAGGTACTGTTGGCCTAGGATACTTGTTGACTAAAAAAAATGGGGTTAAGTTAATTTTAAAATCTAGATAAACATCTGGTGTGAAATTGCTTTGTATCATGTCAGACTTATTTTGTAATTTCTTTCTTTTACAGATCCAACTGGCTGTAAATAATAATGGATAATCTGATCTCTAATCTTATAGTCTAGATGTGTTTTACATATTAAGAGTTTTTAATTCAAACCTATAAAAATATGGTGCTTTACTTTAAGACTGCTTGCCCTCAGTACTTCCTGAGAGTAATAAATCATTCTTTGAGTTATGTCACTGATTTCTAATTATATTTAAAATTACAATTTATGAACATACAATGCAAGATAAACAACCAAAATAATTGTAAGAACATGAATGACTATATAATGGAAAGTCATCTGGAAGTAAGCACTGCTATTTGGTCTTATTTATTTCACATTCCTCCTCAGCGCTCAATGAATAATCAACTGGAAATGCTGAGGAAGAAGTCATACAGACAGTTTTGGTTTTGACATTGATTTCCATACTTAAGAAAAAGCATGGAAATGTTAAAGGAAATTTCACATGCCTGTGGGTTGGCATGGGGAGGATGGAACACTTTTGAGAGATTAAAAAAAGTAGCCATGCATATTTTCATGAATAATTTATCAAATTTTTCCAAACTGTGTTTTAAATATATGATTTTATTGGCTCAAATTCATATCAGAAATACTTGTTCATTTTTAGCCAGAAACTCCATAGGTGTTATAGAACACAAAAGTACACACACTATGACTTACCCTTTTGCCTTAGCATTTCAATCTCCGAGGAATGAAAGTTGCTTTAGGTTTCGCATTGATCAAAATAATTCTGAAGATTTCAAATACCCTCCAACGTCACAACTCTGACTTAATCTGCTTCTCTGAGGAGCACTGTCTCTGCTTTGAATCCCCACTGGCTTCATTCTAGTAGTCTCTAAGCCAAATTCCAAATTGAGTGAGGTTTGTGGGTGATATTACAGAATCGACTCTTCTTACAACTCACTCATTCTCACTCTTCTGTGATAAGAATAACTATAGTGAGATTCCAAGATGGTGAATTTGGGAATAACACACTGTGATAGGCTACAGATAAACAGGAAGAAAAAGGATAGGGAGTACACTCTCAGGATAGAATAGGAAAGAAAACTGCACTGGAAATCCTACAACAGGAGAAGGAATGTCATGGACCTGTGTGGAAGGTGCAGACATGCAGTAAGAACACCATCACAAGCACGACTGAAGCAGCCAAGAGCTGGAGCAGGAGGCAGCTTGGAGACAGAGGCGAGGCTGGGCTGAAGCAACCCATGGTGATATAGCCAGAGGGAGACACAGTGTGAGTCTGGACTGGAGCTCTGGAGGCTAGCAGTTGCTACAGGTTGTCCACAGACCCAGTGGTAGGAGAAGGGGCATATTTAATTCACTTCAACTTCCCCATGAAAGCTCCTGCTGCTTGGATGAGAAGGAGCGAGCATCATTTTTGATTAGGGCAGGAGCTGCAGAAAAATTTGTGCACATGCACAGCAACTGGCTGAGCAGGACTCCCTGTTTTTTGAAGTACTGGCAGTAATGGTAAGGAGATAGCAACATTTGGCCAGTGACTCTTATGTATGCATGTGATCCAGTGACTCTAGCAAAGAGACTACTAGGCAGTCCCCACTGACTTTGAGCCTGACAGGGAGGTAGGTGGTCAACCTCAGAGGACAATGAAGCACCCACAGACTCCCAGGAGCAAGACACCTAGGCAGAACTGTCTCAGGGAACATTTGCAACTCTATTGACTGGACAGCTTGGTAGGGCAGAGAAACCTGTGCACTCGGAGTCTGTTGGGGCCTTTAGTACTGAGACTGTAGAGACTTGGTGGATACATGAAAAGGTACAGGGTATAGTGGGGCCTGTGGGCAATCACTGGTTGCAGTTCCACATGCCTGGATTTCCTTGGTTACTAATAACAGGTCTTTGCAGCAGAAACTGTGCTCACAGTGAAGACTGTGCAGAACACTTGTGGGGTTTATAATGGTTCAGAACACACCCAGGCATTGAGATCTACTATAATCACCTGTGTGTTACTCTGGAAAAGTACCCCACACCTAAGCACTGACCAGAGCTCCGTGGCCATACCAACCATATACCTCTGGGTATTTACTAAAAGTGCAGGCATTACATTAAGTCATAGATTCATAGCTCAAAGAAAAAAAACTACCATGAAAAGAAAAAAAAACTCCACAAATTTATTCATTGTATTTAACTAAATACAAATGAAGAAATTCAAGAAACAATAATAAAGAAGACCCTGTGAGAACACAACTATGTTTCAATATTTAAATGTTTGGATGAAGAGAGTGATGAATTTCTGGAAATAGAATTAAAAAGTAAACATAGGTTATTCTTAAGCAACCAGAAGCAAATCCACAAACTTAAGAAAACCATACATGGTATGAATGAAAATTTTCCTATGAAACTGATATGTTAAAGAGAAATCACAATGAAATATTAGAAATGAAAAATTCAATAGACCAAATAAAATATGTGGTGGAAAGCCATAACAGAGATTTGGCATGGAAAAAGGAATATTGTCCTAGAAAACAAAACTTTGGAAATCATTCAATTAGATCAAAGAAGAAGAAAAAGAAGAAATTAGAAAACTTAAAAACAGTGTTGGAGATTTATGGGATACTATCAAATAACACAACATACAGGTATTAGAGTTCTTGAAAGTGTAGAAAGAGAGAATGGATTAGAAGCCCCATTTAGTAAAATAATTAGAGAAAACTTTGCTAATTTGGAGAAAGAAAGGAACACTCATGTAGAAGAAGTATATAGATCTCCTAACAGATATTACCAGAAAAGATATTCACCATAAAGACCATAAAATGTGCATGAAAGAAATCCAGATTACTTTCAGAGGATCCAGTTAGACTCACAGCTGACTTCTTATCAGAAACACAAGCTAGGAGAGAATGGCAGCATATATCCCAAATCTTAAGAGAAAAAAAAAACTGTCAACCCAGAATACTGTAGCCTGCAATGTAGTCATTTATGAGTGAAGATGAAATAAACACCTTTCATAACAAACATAAATTGAAAGAATTTGTCACTTCTCATCCAGCTTTACATAAACTGCTTAGGGATGTGTTATGCACAGAAACACAGAAAGATAGCCATCAATATGAAAGAATGTAAAGTTTGATAATCCTCCAGTAAACATACAAAAGAAATCCAAAGTAAGCACTAGGAATATTTACTGGAAAATGGCAGAGCCAAGTTTTTAAATATCAATAGCCACATTGAATGCAAATGGCCTCAACTCTCCAGTTAAAAAAAACAGGCTGGTTGAATGGATTAAAATATATGACCGTCTATTTGCTACCTATAAGAAAAACATCTCACTACCAAAGATACATACCAACTGAAAGTAAAATACTGGAAAAAATTTTTCCATGCCAATGGAAAGTAAAAAAAAGTCAGGTGTTTTCATCCTAATATCAGACAAAATAGATTTTAACACAAAAAATTGTAACAGATGAAGAAGGGCTTTATATAATGATTAAGGAATCAATTCAACAGGAAGATGTGACTAAAATAAATGTATACACAACTAATTATAAGGTGCTTATCTATTTAAAAGAAATGTTAATGGATATAAAGGGATGCATAGACTATAATACAATAGTAAGGGGGGTATCAATATCCAACATTTATCAATAGATCAAATAGACAAAAATCAGTACAGAAACATAGTGCAGGCATTACACATAGGTAATAGAGTCTATGGACCAAAAGGACCTAACAGATATGTAGAGAACATTTCACCCTACAGTTGAAGAATGCACATCTTTCTCATCAGTACATGGAACTTTCTCTAGGCTAGACCATATACTAAGTCCATAAAGTAAGTCTCAACAAATTAAAAAAAAATGTTGAAACACAACATACATCTTCTTTAGCCACAATGCAATGAAGCTGGACATCAACAACTTGGAAATCTCTAGATCATATGCAAACACATGGGACTGAAAACATGTTCCTGAAAGAACAGTGGTTCATAGACTAAATCAAAAGTGAAATCAAAAATTTTCTGGGAACAAATGAAGGTGACAATACATCATATCAACATTTATGGGATACAATAAAAGCAGTGTTAAGAGGAAAGTTTATAGCAATTGTTGCCTAATGAATAAATTGAAAAGGTACCAAATAGAGGAGCTATTAATATATATCAAGGACCTAAAAAAAAAAAACAACAAACCAAACCTCAAATTAGTAGGAAGAAATACATAATTAAAATTAGAGAAGAAATAAAACTCAAAGCAAAAAACAACACAAAAGATCACTGAAATGAAGAGCTTATTTTCTGCAAATAAGCAAATTGGTACATCATTGGGCCAACTAACAAAAAAAGGGGGAAGAAGACACAATTCAATAAATTTAGAGATGAAAATAGAAATATAACAGACACCACAGAAACAAAAAGAATCATGAGGAATTACTAGAACAAAAAATTGGAAAGCTAGAAAAAACGGAGAGATTCCTAGACACATATAATCTACCAAAATTTAGTCATGAAGGCATAGAATATCTAAACAGATTGATAACCAACAGAGAATGAATCAGTAAGTAAGACCTTTCCAACAAAGAAAAGCCCAGGACCTAATGGCATCACTTCTGAATTCTACCAGACATTTAAAGAACTAACAGTATTCTTCTCAAGCTACTCAGAAAAATTGAAAGGGAGGAAATCCTCCCAAACTCCTTAAATGAAATGTTAATCATTTACTTTCTAAGTCAGAAAAATGATACAATAAAGAGAACTATAAACAAATATCCCTCATGAACATAGGTGTAAAACTCCTCAACAAAATATTAGCTACTCGAATCCAGCAAAACATCAGGCATATAATTCACCTGGATCAAGTGGGATTTATTTTTAGTATTTAGGAATGGTTCAACATTCACAAATCAATAATTGTGATATATTACATGAACAAACTGAAGAACAAAACCAATATGATTATCTCAATAGATGCAGAAAAGCATTTAATAAAATACAACATCCTTTCCTGAGAAAAACCTTAAACAAATTGGGTATAGGAGGAATGTTCCTCAACATTATCAAGGCAATTTATGACAAACCAATGGTCAGCATCCTACTGAATGGTGTAAAGCTGAATGCATTCCCTCTAAGATTCAGATCCAGACAAGGACGCCTACTCTCATCATTGCTAGTTAATATAGTCCTGGAAGGTTTAGCCAGGGCCATTAGGCAAGAAAAAGCAATCAAAAGGATATAAATTGGAAAAGAAGGAATCAAACTATCCCTATTTTCAGATGACATAATCCTATATATAAGGAATCTTTAAGACTCTACTAAGAGACTATTTGAACTCATAAAAGAGTTTGGTAAAGTGTCAGAATACAAAATGAGCACAGAAAAATCAATAGCCTTTGTATACACAGACAACGCCACAGCTGAGAAAGAACTTTAAAGATCAGTCCCATTCACATTGGCTCCAAAAATAATTAAATATCTTGGGATAAATTTAAAAAAGAAGTCCAAGTTCTCTATGATGAAAATTACAAAAGCACTAAAGAAAGAAATAAAAAAAAACAACATTTAAAAATGAAAAAAAACTTTCATGTTCATGACTTGGGAGAAGCAACATCATCAAATGTCCATACTTCTGAAAGCAAATTACAGATTCAATACAGTCTCAATCAAAATTCCAGTGACATTCTTCTCAGACCTAGAAAAAATGGTGCTAAAATTCATATGAAAACATAAGAGATCCCAAATAACTAAAGCTATCATATACAAGAAAAGCAAAGCAGGAGGCATCACAATACCTGATTCCATGACATACTACAGGGCAATTAATATCAGAACAGTCTGATGCACAAAAACAGACAATGGAATACAATAGAAATTTCAGAAATCAAACCATGCAATCACAACCAACTGATCTTTGACAAAGGAGGCAAAAATAAATCCCTAAAAGAATGACAGTCTCTTTAGCAAAGGTGCTGGGGAAACTAAATCCCCATGTGCAGAAATATGAAATTTGACCCATACCTTACACCTTACACAAAAATCCACTCAAAAAGGATCAAATAACTAAATCTACAAACCGATACCATCAAATTACTAGAGAACATTGGGGAAACTTTGCAAGACCTTGAGATAGATAAATACTTCTTGGAAAAGAAAGACCCCAGAAGCACAAGCAATAAAAGCCAAAATTGACAAATGGGATTGTATCAAACCTAGAAGCTTCTTCTCTACAAAAGAAACAGCAAAGTGAAGAGGAACAAACACAATGGGGGAAATATTTGCATACTACACAGCTGATAAAGGATCTTTGGAGAGCTCAAGAAATTCCACAACAGTAAAACAAAAAACCCAGTTAAGAAATGGGCAAAGAGCTTGAACAGGCATTTTTGAAGAAAGGAGATTCAAATAGGCAACAGACATTTGAGAAAATGCTCAAGATCTCTAATCATGAAAGAGATGCAAATCAATACCAAATCAATACCACAATGAGGTTTCACTTTGCTACAATTAGAATGGCCCTCATACAGAAATCAAACAACAAATACTGGTGAAGATGTGGAGAGAAAGTACCCTGGCCCACTGTTGGTGGGAATGTAAACTGGCACAACAACAGTGAAAGACAATATGGAGATACCTCAGATATCTGTATATAGACCTACCATAATGGTTCAGCCATCCTTCCACTTGGAATTTACTCAAAGAAATGAAACCAGCATATGAAATTGTTATCTACCTCCATGTTCATGCAGCACAATTCACAATAGCTAAGATATGGAATCAAAACAAGATGTTCATAAACTGTTGAGTGGATAAAGAAATTACGATATATACACACAATGCCATATGACTCAGCTGTAAAAATAAATGAGATCCTGTCTTTTCCAGTAAGATGGATGCAAATGGAAACCATTATACTTAGTGAAATAAGCCAGTCCCAAAAAGACAGATAACACGTTTCCCCTGATCTGAGGTAACTAGCAGAGTACCTGAAATATGATATATTGGAGTGAAATAAACATTTCATGATTCAATGATTGCTACAGCACTGTCTCTTCTATTGAGGAACAATGCTTTTTTTTTTCCTTCAAACCATTGAACTCTTTTACTAAGTGTAGGATTTACTATATGATCATTAAGTAAATTGAAAATCAACCTTTGTAAAAATTAAGAGTGGGATATGCAAGGGTGGAGGAGGAAGTGGTGGAGCATGGGCTAGAGGGAGGGTAGGGTGAGAAGTATCATTTTTTCTAAATATGCATATATGAAAAACATGAAACTTGTCTAACTTACATAAAATTTAAAAATTTTAACAAAAAGAATAACCTCTGGGATGTTGATAAGATATAAATGATGATTTTTTTTTTGTTTGCCTGGAAAGGTGGAAGCTCTGCAAGAGTTCTTGAGGCATCATTACATATGCTCACTCTTCCAAAAAGCTGAAGTTATATATTTTCACATCAGCAAGTTAAAAATCATTGGCCTGCAGAAAGTTATATTTAGAATGTTTGCAATTTATTTATAAATTTTATAGATATTCTTATGAATTCTGTAAATGTTAAATTTTACTTTTTCCTTAAAGATTAACTTCTAGAAGATATTTTATTATTTTTAATTATAATACCCATAAGTGAGTGTGCATGAGTGAGTGTGTGGCAAAAGGAGTACCTGAAAGTTTATGAATAAATATACATGTATAGGCATATATGGAATCTAAGAGATCATGTTTAGGGGTCATGTGAAGATATTAAATGCAATGAAACATTTAAATCATTCACTCTTTTCTGCAACTTATTGTCATCACATTATTGTCTTCAAGTTAATTTGTACCTTTTTGGGATTTCCAGAACCATCATGGCAACTTAAACTTGAATAGCTAAAAGCCAACCTCAAACATTAAGAAATTCTTTGAGTATAGTAATATGAAACAAGATAATGATTTTCTTTACTCATCAAACCCTATCACTTGCTTTACAAGCAACCTGTGTGAGTTCTTGTCCAATCCCTCAGATACCTTCAACTGCTCATTCTCTGCAGTTGCCACAAACATAAGCATACATATGCCATTTATACACATTCTCACTACTTATTCTTTCTAAACCTCTAAGGAAAGGACTAATAAATACAATAATTTATATAATTAGTGTATAAAAGAAAACAGTATACTTCCCAACACAAAGAAATTTGAAATAATTGTGTTCAGATTGCTTTTTGAGAGGACAAAAAAAAAATAAAAATCAACACAGTTACTCTTCGATAACCAAAGTAGAAAGATGAAAAGAATCACTGTTAAAAAATAATAATAGAACAGAGGCCAGCACTGTGGTATAGTGGGTAAAGTTGTGACCTGCAGTACCTGCATCCTATATGGGCACGGGTTAAAGACCCGGATGCTCCAATTCCAATCCAGCTCTCTGCTATGGCCTGGGAAAGCAGTAGAAGATGGCCCAAGTCTTTGAGCCCCTGTATCTGCATGGAAACCCAAAAAATTTCTGGCTCCTGGCTTCAGATCATAACAGTTCCAGCTGTTGCAGTCAATTGGGGAGTGAACCAGTGGATGGAAGACCTCTCTCTTTCTCTCGGCCTCTCCTTCTCTCTGTGTGTGCAACTCTGACTTTCTAATAAATGAATAAATTTTTAAAAAGACTATAAATGACTCATGTTTTTAACAATTAAGATTCTTACATATGATGTCAGTAATCACTCATGGGTCTTCACATGAGATGCCTAAGCTGCAGGAGCCTCTTAAATTTGCAAACTTCATCAATCTTTAGACAAGGCCATGAGCAAAGTGGAAGTTCACCCTTCCTTTCAGAGAAAGTACAGTCTTTTTTATGTCCATTTTTCTCCACTAAGACCTGAGCAAAAAATAGTCCTTTTTGGGGGGACACTCTGTACTAATATCCTGACTTCCAATACCTCAAATGCTCTTGTGTGCTTTTTGATCAGACCAGAATTCCTTATGGACTGATTCTGAGGACACTGAGTCATACTTACAGTGATTTTCATTCTGTGAGTCTGCTGTATGGGTTGCTTAGCATGTTGAAAGATTCTCTCCTCTTTAATCTAATTTTACCTACTTTTACCATGCATCTCCTGGAAATTTGGGATTCCATAGCAAGTTATAACTGTACCCTTCAAAATGAGTCCCTAGAAATTTATACAAAACTATACAGCTGAATAGTCTTTGTAGGACCTGAAAAGACAAAGTAGACATGGCTCTCCATCAGCATAGTTTTGGATAACATATGACTTGGATACATTACATTACCTATTATTTTGACACATTAGAGAACCATTGTTGTATCAAAAATAGGGTCCATTATTTTACCAAGCATGCATAGGTTATTTGCAACAACCAGCATAAACCCAGAGTAACATACTAAAAAAATGCCACTTGATTTGGGAAATGCTGTCCAAGAAGGTCATAGAGAATACCACCTGGTCTGGGAAATGCCATTCCAGAAGAAAACTGAGAATATCTTCTGGTTTGTGAAACTCCATCCAAGAAGAGCACCACCATGACTGGGACATAAAATCCCAGGAAAACAGAGAACACCCTGACATCTGAGATTCACTCTCAGATGGTTACAGCGAACATTGCCAAAGTTGGAGATTCACTCTCAGAGGGTAATATAACACAGTGGCACAAATCCAAAATACCAAACTAAAATAAAATACATTGCACTGCAAACCAGGCAAGTAACATGCAAAAGGCAGAAGGCACCATTCTGTGCATGAGATATGTTGCCCATATTCTGGTAAGGGCAGAAGTCCTCATAGAGTCTGCCCTCCAGGCAACTATGTGTTTTTAGTGGAAACTGACATATTAGAGTGGAAGCCCCACCTTCCACCATAGGAAGTAGACCCTCCACCATGTTTGAACCCCCATTTACTGAGACTATTGTGGTTACTAGGCAACAGAATCTGTCCTTTCCAGTTTGTGCCACACAAAACCAGCCATAGAAGAGTCACTATAGCATGCCAGATCTTAAAACCAAAACCCTGAGGCAAAGCAATAACCAATAACCATAAAATCATCCCCTAAGAAAATTGGATTTCCATGTGCAGAATCATGAAGCAAAACCCCTACCTTTCACCTTACACAAAAATTCACTCAACATGGATTAAAGGCTTAAATCTACGACCCGACACCATCAAATTATTAGACAGCATTGGAGAAACTCTGCAAGATATAGGTACTGGCAAAGACTTCTTGGAAAATACCCCAGAAGCACAGGCAGTCAAAGCCAAAATTAATATCTGGGATTGCATCAAATTGAGAAGCTTCTGTACTTCAAAAGAAACAGTCAGGAATGTGAAGAGGCAACCGACAGAATGGGAAAAATATTCGCAAACTATGCAACAGATAACGGGTTGATAACCAGAATCTACAAGGAGATCAAGAAACTCCACAACATCAAAACAAACAACCCACTAAGAGATGGGATAAGGACCTCAATAGACATTTTTCAAAACAGGAAATCCATATGGCCAACAGGCACATGAAAAAATGTTCAAGGTCACTAGCAATCAGGGAAATGCAAATCAAAACCACAATGAGGTTTCACCTCACTCCGGTTAGAATGGCTCACATTCAGAAATCTACCAACCATACATGCTGGCGAGGATGTGGGGAAAAAGGGACACTAACCCACTGTTGGTAGGAATGCAAACTGGACAAGCCACTATGGAAGTCAGTCTAGAGATTCCTCAGAAACCTGGGTATACCCTACCATTCAACCCAGCCATCCCACTCCTTGGAATTTACCCAAAGGAAATTAAATTGGCAAACAAAAAAGCTGTCTGCACATTAATGTTTATTGCAGCTCAATTCACAATAGCTAAGACCTGCAACCAACCCAAATGCCCACCAACAGTAGACTGCATAAAGAAATTATGGGACATGTACTCTATAGAATACTATACAGCAGTCAAAAACAACAAAATCCAGTCATTTGCAACAAGATGGAGGAATCTGGAAAACATTATGCTGAGTGAATTAAGCCAGTCCTAAAGGGACAAATATCATATGTTCTCCCTGATCGGTGACAACTAACTGAGCACCAAAGGGGAAACCTGTTGAAGTGAAATGGACACTATGAGAAACAGTGACTTGATCAGCCCTTGTCCTGACAGTTGATGTACAATGTAATACTTTATCCATTTTAGTATTTTCACTTTGTTTTGTTCTAGTACTATTGGTTGAACTCTGTGATTAACACACAATTATTCTTAGGTGTTTAAATTTTAACTGAAAAGTGATCCCTGTTAAATATAAGAGTGGGAATAAGAGAGGGAGGAGATGTACAATTTGGGACATGCTCAATCGGACTTGCCCCAAATGGTGGAGTTAAAATCATGCCAGGGGATCCCGATACAATCCCATCAAGGTGGCATGTACCAATGCCATCTCACTAGTCTAAGTGATCAATTTCTGTACACAATTGATCATGCTGATAGGTCTAAGAGTCAAAGGGATCACACAAACAAGACTAGTGTCTGCTAATACTAACTGACAGAATCAAAAAGGGAGAGAACGATCCATCATGGGAGGCGGGATACAAAGCAGACTCATAGAATGGCAGATGTCCTAAACAGCACTCTGGCCTCAGAATCAAACCTTAAGGCATTCGGATAAGGCTGAAGAGTCCATGAGAGTATTTTAGGCATGGAAAGCCAAGACACCTTGGAAAAAAAAAAAAAAAAAAGAAGACCTAAATGGAAGATCTCTGCGAGTGAGATCCCAGTGGAAAGAACGGGGCCATCAAAGAGGGAGGTACCTTTCTCTGAAGGGAGGAGAGAACTTCCACTTTGACTATGACCTTGTCGTAATAAGATTGAAGTTGGCAAACCCAAAAGGCTTCCATAGCCTTGGCAACTCATGACTAGAGCCTAGGGAGATTACTGACGCCATAAACAAGAGTGTCAAATTGTTAAGTCAACAACAGTAGTCACTGTGTACTTATTTCTCATGTGGGATCTGTCCTTAGTGTGTTGTCCAATGTGAAGTAATGCTATAACTAGTACTGAAACAGTATTTTACACTTTGGGTTTCTGTGTGGGTGCAAACTGATGAAATCTTTACTTAATATATACTAAATCGATCTTCTGTATATAAAGATAATTGAAAATGAATCTTGATGTGAATGGAATGAGAGAGAGAGCGGGAGATGGGAGGGGTGTGAGTGGGAGGGAAATTATGGGGAGGAAGCCATTGTAATCCATTAACTGTATTTTGGAAATTTATATTTACTAAATAAAAAAAATCTAAAAAAAATAAAATGATGATACACAGTCAAAAATAAATAAATAAATAATATTCTAATAACCAACTACAGTTCAGTTCAGTGATAAATCACAATAGACATTGGCTATAAGCAACATATATGAATGTATGAATCGGACAGATTTTTAAACAACTAGATTTGTGTGGGTGAATTGTTTCACTACCTCGCCATACACACACACACCAAATTCATGCATTTAAATACTTAGCCCTCAGTGCAACTCTTTGTGGTGACGAGCCCTTAATATGTCATCAAGGTTAATTGAGTTCAAAGGCTGAGTCTCCATGCCAATAGAACTGGTGTGCTCAAAAGACCAGGAAGATGCTAGGATCTCCCTCATGCAAGCCAAGACTATCTGAGGGCACAGGAATATGGCAGAAGGCAACCATGTATCAGCAAGCTAAAGGAGGCATCTGCTGGTCTCTTGATCTTGGACATCTGGTCTCCTGAAAGGTGAGAAATAGAATTCTAATGTTTCTGCCACCAGTAAAAAACTAGGAGTGGCAATAGGAGATGGAGGAGGAAGATGGGATGAGGGTGAGAGGGAGGATAGGGTGGGAAGAATCACTATGTTCCTAAATTTGTATTTATGAAGTGCATGAAGTTTGTACCTTAAATAAAAGGTTTCAGGGGAAAAAGAAGATAATAAGAACAACCAAAAGAAGCATCCTAGATTCTCATATCTTGGAGGCAACAATTTTATACTATTTTAAATGTTTCTCCTGGAAGATGTCTTTATATTTGTAAGTAAATATTTGTATTTTTTATATATTAATTACTGAAATAAAACTCTAAATTTAGCATGAAAAAAAAATCATCCCTTAAGACTAAAGGCTTAAATTTTAACTTCCCCAAATACATAAATTATCTTTTTTTAAGATTTATATCTTTCAAAGACAAAGTCACAGAGGGAGGTAGAGACAAACAGAAAGAGAGAGGTCTTCCATCCATTGGTTCACTCGCTAGATGGCTGAAATGGCTGGAGCTGTGCTGATCCAAAACCAGGAGCCAAGAGTTTCCTCCAGGTCTCCCTTGTGGGTGCACTGCTTTCCCAGGCCACAGCAGAGAGCTGGATTGGAAGAGGAGCAGCTGGCGCTAGAACTGGTGCACACATGGGATGCTGGCGCTTCAGGCTAGGGCTTTAACTCACTGTATCACAGTGCTCGCCCCCATAAATAATCTTTACAAACACATCACAGAAAACTTGGAAGCATAGAAACACTGGCAAACACTCACAAACAGGTCCCCTTTCCTCCCACATTTTGACCCAAATTCTATTAATGGAAACAGTCTATCTTAGCTTATGCTCCCCTAAAGGTACCAAAGTGGGGAACAGAAAATATAATACAGTTTGCATTTTTGCTTAGCCTTCCCAAGCCACATGCACTGAGGGAAGAGAGATTGAATGGAGGATCTTTTTCAGGCTTCAGAAACTACATGATTCTGAGGCAAGAGCCACCTGAGACCTGCTGCTTCTGAAACTGCATGCTGCTGAGGCGCATTCCCTAAGGCAAAAATCGCACATTTGCTCAAGCACATTTGCTGAGGCAAAAATCATGTGTTTGAAATGAATTATCAGGGCTGGTACTGTGGTATAACGGGTAAAAGCGCCGCCTGCAGTGCTGGCATCCCATATGGACTCCAGTTCAGGTCCCAGATGCTCCACTTCTGATCAAGCTCTCTGCTATGGCCTGGGAAAGCAGTGGAAGATCCTGGCTCCTGGCTTCAAATCGGCTCAGCTCTGGACATTGCAATCAGGGAGTGAACCAGTGTATGGAAGACCTTTCTCCTCTCTCTCTCTCTCTCTCTCTCTCTCTCTCTCTCCCTCTCTCTTTCTCTCTGCTCTCCTTCTCTCTCTGTGTAACTCAGACCTTTGTCTCTATCTCTCCCTGTCCCTTTAAATCTGCCTCTCAAATAAACAATTAATTTTTAAAAAATTCTAGAGATGGAGACTGCTAAATCACTCTCCACTTAGAGCACTAGAGAAACAAATTGTCCCCAAGTAGTTGGTGGCCTAGCTGACAGGTGAAGATCTGCTGGAAGTGAGAATGAGCCAGCTCAGCCCCAGGAAGACAGAGTCACTTTCTTCCACAGCTGACTAACCAGTGGGGAATTGAAAAAGAGAATTTGCAATTATGAACAGTTGGGGATAGCAGGAACTATAATGGAAAACAAACTAAAACTATGCTCATTATTTATGTCATTTTGTAATCATTTATTCATTAAATTTATATTCAATTTTGATATTATTATTATCAAGTGTAAAGGTATATAGGGATGTTGATTATTATGAATTTTTAGGCAATCCTTGCTTAAGATGACATTCACTCCAAACACTGAAGAATATTTAGTCAGTGTTTTATATAATGTTACAATAAGTGCAATTTAAATACTATGTGCCCCTCATAGTCATAAAACTCAAACTTCTAGCATAAATCCAAGTATGTATATTTATATTACACTATTTACAGAATTACCAATTTCTCTAGTGCATATTTGCATTTAAAATAACTTTTTAGGTATACCTCTTTATGTCTTCATGCTTTAGAAAATAAAGTAAATGTCTTTTGGAAACTTTTGCAGTAGTTATTCCTGTGAACAGTAGTCAATTATAAATTATTCATATTATTATGATTAACTATATTTAAAAATATTTATTTATTTACTTGAAAGAGTTACACATAGGAGAGGCAGAAAAAGAAAGAGAGGTCTTCCATCAATTGGTTCACCCCCCAATTGGCAACAATGGCTACAGTTGGGCCAATCCTAAGCCAGGAGCCAGGAGACTCCTCCAGGTCTCCAATGTGGGTGCAGGGGCCCAAGGACATGGGCCATTCTCCACTGCTTTCTCAGGCCATAGCAGAGAGCTGGATCAGAAGTGGAGCATCTAGGATTCCAACCAGTGCCCATTAGGGATGCTGGAACCACAGGTGGTGGCTTTACCCGCTACACCACAGCGCTGGCCCCATTATTAACTACTTTATATTTTAAATTTTTTTATTTATTAGACAGGTAGAGTTACAGACAGTGAGAAAGAGAGACAGAGAGAAAGGTCTTCCTTCCATTGGTTCACTCCCCAAATGGCCACTACAGCCAGCGCTGCACTGATCCGAAGCCAGGAGCCAGGTGCTTCTTCCTGGTCTCCCATGCGGGTGCAGGGGCCCAAGCACTTGGACCATTCTCCACTGCCCTCCTGGGCCACAGCAGAGAGCTGGCCTGGAAGAGGAGCAACCGGGACTAGAACTCAGCACCCACATGGGATGCCAGTGCCACAGGCAGAGGTTTTGCCATGTAAGCCACAGTGCCAGTCCCAACTACCTTATATTTTAAAAATTTGACACCATTTATGTTCTTTCAGATAATTCTAATGAATTATCAAGGTATATTAGTATTTAAAATGTATTTTTTGGTGGGGAGCCTTGAAGTATCCCTTTTCTTAGACTGCCTCTGTTTCAAAGTACATTGAAAACATTTTAACTACACTTTTTCATGAACTCCTATAATGAGGAGGGTTTTCTTTTTTTAAGAAAACTTTCATTTAATAAATACAAATTTTGAAAGTAGAACTTTCGCATTATAGCAGTTCCAGCCCACAACCACCCTTCCACCCACAAACCATCCCATCTCCTACTTCCTCTCTTATCCAATTTATTCATTTATAGTTATCTTTATATACAGAAGATCAACTTAGTATATACTAAGATATCAACAGATTGCACCCACACACACAAAGTATAGAGTACTCTTTGAATACTAGTTTTACCATTAATATGCATAGTACAACGCATTAAGAACACAGATACTACATGCGGAGTAAGTGCACAGTGACTCCAGTTGTTCACTTAAAAATTGACACTCTTATTTATGACATCAGTAATCACCCGAGGCTCTTGTCATGAGCTACCAAGGCTATGGAAGCCTCTTGAGTTCACAAATTCTGATCTTATTTAGAAAAGGCCATAATTAAAGTGGAAGTCCTCTCCTCCCTTTGGAGAAAGGTACTTCCATCTGTGATGGCCCATTCTTTCTGCTGGGATCTCACTCACTGAGATATTTCATTTAGGTCATTTTTGCCACAGTATCTTGGCTTTCCATGCCTGAGATACTCTCATGGGATTTATAGCCAGATCCAAATGCCTTAAGGGCTGCTTCTAAGGCCAGAGTGCGGTTTAGGGCATTTGCCATTCTATGAGTCTGCTGTTTATCCCATTTTGGGCAGTTCTCTCCTTTTTAATTATATCAATTATTATTAGCGGACACTGGTCTTATTTATGTGATCCCTTTGATACTTAATCCTATCTTTATGGTCAATTATGAACTTAAACTGATCACTTTAACTAGAAAGATGACATTGGTACATGCCAACTTAATGGGATGTTTCTAGCTATACTGTTAGGGATAAGTGAGCATGTGCCAAACTGTACATCACTTCCCTCTCTTACTCCTGCTCTTATTGTTAATGGGGATCAATTTTCAGTTAACTTTAAACACCTAAGAATAACCATTGCAAAGAGTTAAACCAATGGGATTAAGTAGAAAAAGAAAATACAGTCATCACAGGACTGATCAAGTCATTGTTTTTCATAGTGTCAGTTTTACTTCTACAGGTTTCCTTTAGGTGCTCAGTTACTTGTCACAGATCCAGAGAACATATGATATTTGTCCCTTTGGGACTGGCTTATTTCACTCAGCATGATGTGTTCCAGATTCCTCCATTTTGTTGCAAATGACCAGATTTCATTTTTTTTTTACTGCTGTGTAGTAGTTGATAGAGTGCTTATCCCATAATTTCTTTATCCAGTTTTCTGTTGATGGGCATTTAGGTTGATTCCAGGTCTTAGCTATTGTGAATTGAGCTGCAATAAACAATGAGGTGCAGACAGCTCTTTTATTTGCCAATTTAATTTCCCTTGGATAAATGCCAAGGATTGGGATGGCTGGGTCATGTGGTAGGGCTATATTCAGGTTTCTGAGGAATCTCCAAACTGTCATTCATAGTGGCTTGTCCAGTTTACATTCCCACCAACAGTGGATTAGTGTGTCTTTTTCCTCACATCCTCACCAGCATCTAATGTTAGTTGATTTCTGTATGTAAGCCATTCTAACTGGCATGAAGTGAAACCTCATTGTGGTTTTAATTTGCATTTCCCTGATGGCTAGTGATCCTGAACATTTTTTCATGTGTCTATTGGCCGTTTGGATTTCCCCTTTTGAAAAATGTCTATTTAGGTCATTGGCCCATCTCTTAAGTGGGTTGTTTGTTTTGTTGTTGTGGAGTTCCTTGATCTCTTTGTAGATTCTGGTTATTAACCCTTTATCTGTTGCATAGTTTGCAAATATTTTTTCCCATTCTGTCGGTTGTCTCTTCACTCTCCTGACTGTTTCTTTTGCAGTACAGAAACTTCTCAATTTGATGCAATCCCAATAGTTGATTTTGGCTTTGACTGCCTGTGCCTCGTGGGTCTTTTCCAGAAATTCTTTGCCTATGCCAATATCTTGAAGGGTTTCTCCAATGTTCTCTAGTAACTTGATGGTGTCAGGTCATAGATTTAGGTCTTTAATCCATGTTGAGTGGATTTTTGTGTAAGGTGTAAGGTAGGGGTCTTACTTCATGATTCTGCACGTGGAAACCCAATTTTCCCAGCACCATTTATTGAATAGACTGTCCTTGCTCTAGGAATTAGTTTTAGATCCTTGATCAAATATAAGTTGGCTGTAGATGTTTGGGTTGATTTCTGGTGTTTCTATTCTGTTCCATTGGTCTATCCATCTGTTTCTGTACCAGTACCATGCTGTTTTGATTACAAGTGTCCTGTAGTATGTCCCGAAATCTGGTATTGTGATGACTCCATCTTTGTTTTTGTTGTACAAGATTTCTTTAGCAATTTGAGGTCTCCTGTGCCTCCATATTGATTTCAGCACCATTTTTTCCTATCTGAGAAGAATGTCTTTGGTATTTTGATTGGTAATGCATTCAACCTATAAATGGCTTTTGGGAGAATGGACATTTTAATGATATTGATTCCTCCAATCCATTAGCATGGAATATTTTTCCATTTTTTGGTATCCTCTTCTATTTCTTTCTTTAAAGTTTTGTAATTCTCATCATAGAGATCTTTGACATCCTTGGTTAAGTTTATTGCAGGGTATTCGATATTTTTTGTTGCTATTATGAATGCAATTGATCTTAGAAGCTCTTTTTCTTCCATCGCATTGTCTGTGTATACAAAGATTGCTGATCTTTGTTCATTGATTTTATATCCTGCTACTTTGCCAAGCTCTTCTATGAGTTCTGATAGTCTCTTAGTGGAGTACTTTGGATCCCCTAAATAATCATATCATCCACAAAGAGGATAGCTTTACTTCTTTCTTCCCAATTTGTATCCCTTTAATTTCTTTTTCTTGTCTAATGGCTCTGGCTAAAACTTCCAGTACTATATTGAATAGCAATGGTGACAGTGGGGATTCTTGTCTGATACCAGATTTCACTGGAAATGCTTCCAGCTCTTCCCCACTCAATATGATGCTTGATTGTGTTGAGGTATGTTCCTTCGACACCAATCTGATTAGAGTTTTCATCACAAAAGAGTGTTTTATTTCATCAAATGCTTTCTCTGCATCTATTGAGATAATCATAATGGTTATTCTTCTGCAGTTTGTTAATGTAGATTGATTTGAAATATTTAACAATCCCTGCATACCAGGGATAAATCCCCCTTGGTCTAGGTGGATAACATTTCTGATGTGTTGTTGCAGTCTATTGACCAGAATTTTATTGATGATTTTTGCTTCTATGTTCATCATAGAAATTGGTCTGTGATCCTTTGCTGCAGCTTTTTCAGGTTTAGGAATTAAGGAGATGCTGCTTTTTAGAAAGAATTTCGATGTATTCCTTCTCTTTCAATTGTTGTGAATAGTTTGTGAAGAACTGGAGTTAGTTCTTTAATTTCTGGTAGAATCCAGCAGCAAATCCATCCAGTCCTGGACTTTCCTTTATTGGGAGGTCCTTTATTACTGATTCAATTTCTGACTTGGTTATGAGTCTGTTTAGATTTTCTGTTTTCATAGTTCAATTTATAGGATGTATGTGTCCAGGAATCTATCCATTTCTGATAGATTTCCCAGTTTGTTAGTATACAGCTCTTTGTAGTTATTTCTGATGATTCTTTTTATTTCTGTGGTGTCTGTTGTTGCATTCTCTTTTTCATCGCTAATTTTATTGACTTTGGTCTTCTCCTTTTTTTGGTTAGTTGGACGAATGGTGTGTCAATTTTATTTATATTTTCAAAAAACATAGCTCTTCATGGCCAGTGCTGTGGCTCAATAGGCTAATCCTCTGCCTTGCGGCACCAGCACAATGGGTTCTAGTCCTGGTTGGGGCACCGGATTCTGTCCCAGTTTCCCCTCTTTTAGGCCAGCTCTCTTCTGTGGCCCGGGAGTGCAATGGAGGATGGCCCAAGTCCTCGGGCCCTGCACCCCATGGGAGACCAGGATAAGTACCTGGCTCCTGCCATTGGATCAGCGTGGTGCGCCAGCTGCAGCGCGCTGGCAGTGGCAGCCATTGGAGGGTGAACCAACAGCAAAAAAAGGAAGACCTTTCTCTACATCTTTCTCTCTCACTCTCCACTCTGCCTGTCAAAAAATTTTAAAAAATAGCTCTTCTTTTTGCTGATCCTTTGTAATGGATTTTGGATTCAATTTGTTTATTTCTTGTTTAATTTTAATTATTTCTCTTTTCCTACTAGTTTTCTGTTTGATTTGCTGTGTGCTCTAGTTTTCTATATCATTGAGATGCATTGAGCTAATTTATATGGCACCTTTATAATTTCTTGATGTAGGCACCTATTGCTACAAACTTTCCTCTTAACCCTGCTTTTGCTTTATCCCATAAGTTTTGATATGTTGTGTTGTTATCCTCATTTACTTCCAGAAAGTTTTGATTTCTCTTTTTATTTTCTTCTATGGCCCACTGTTCATTCAGGAGCATGTTATTCAGTCTCCATGTGTTTGCATATGCTCTGGGGATTCCTGAGTTGCTGATTTTCAGCTTCATTCCATTGTGTTTTGAGAAGATGCATGGTATGATTTTGATTATTTGAATTTGCTGAGACTTGCTCTATGGCCTAGTATGTGGTCAGTCCTAGAGAAAGTTCCACGCACTGCTGAGATGAATATGTATTCTGTAATTGTAGGATGAAAGCTCTGTAGATATCTGTCAGATCCATTTGGTCTATAGTGTTGATATAAGTTTATAATAGTTACATCTTCCTGTTGAATTGATGAATAAATCATTATTTGGCACTGCAGGTGGCAGCTTTACCTGCTACACCACAGCACCAGCCCTTCAATTTTCCTCTTGTTTAGAAACTTGAGCTTTTGTTGGGGAAAATGTATTTACTTGCTTAGGTAGGAAATTTAAAACCTGGATGGTGTTTTCATTTCAGTCCTCATTGGAGGGACTGTAGATGAGACTATCATCTACATATTGTAAGATTGCTCTATTTTAGCTATAATTCTCTGAGTTCTTTTGCAAGTACATTACCAGACAAGTGCAGGCTGTCCCAGAAACCTTGGAGGAGGACAGTCCATGCATATTGCTGAATTATACTGGAAACTAGGTCAGTCCATTCAAAGGTAAATAAAAACAGATTCTGAACTTAACAGGATGCAGAAAAAAGCATCCTTTAGGTTTAAAGCTGTATACCATGAGATCCTTTCAGGTATTTGTGTCAGTATTCTATTAGGATTTGGCACAAGAAAATGAATTGAAGTAACTGCTTTGTTAACTGCCCTGAGCTCTTGAACCATCCTGTATTCTCCACTTGACTTTAAAACATACAAGATAGGAATATTATAGGGAGATATGGATTGAAAAGTCCATGGTTGAGCAACAAAATTAACTTTAAGGAAACATGTAAGGAAGATAACACATCTCTTAGAAGGGTTTACACATAACTAAAACTTAAGAGATATAAGAATAATCTTTACTTAACGCATTAAAGGAAGTAAATCTTTGAGAACAAGGTTTACCATTAACTCTAATATTGTAACTCTTTGAAGATAGAGGTCCTGCATGGGAAATTAGTACACAGTTAATCCTTTTGTTAATTTTAACAATTAATACTTTTTAAATTTTATTTTTATGTTTATTTTATTTATTTTAAAGTCAGTTACACAGAGAGAAGGAGAGGCAGAGAGATAAAGAGGTCTTCCATCTGCTGGTTCACTCCCTAATTGGCCACAACAGCTGGAGTTGCACTGATCCAAATCCAGGAGCCAGGCACTTCTTCTGGGTCTCCCACACTGGTGCAGGGGCTCATGAACTTTGGCCATCTTCTTTTGCATTCCCAGGCCATAGTAGAGAGCTGGATTGGAAATGGAGTAGCCGGGACCTAACCCAGCACCCATATGAGATGCTGTTACTGCAGGCAGTGGCTATACCCACTACACCACAGCACTGATCCCAACAATTAACACTCTTATGTATGCCATCAGTGATCACCCAAGGCTCTTGACATGAGATGCCTAGGCTACTGAAGCCTTTTGAATCTGTAAACTATGTTTTATCAATGGCCAAGAACTTCTCAAAATAGATAGTGGCAGGACACAGGGAAATTAACATTCAGACAGGGACATCTCATTGTCGATTTCCCTGTCATGTAGCCAGCCTGTCCCCAGCATACACAAGCCTCATTGATTCCCTAAACCATTCTTTTGGAACCTTTAAACTCTAGTGGCTTACCCCAGCAACCAAGCACCATCTGCAATGGGTTCTAGAACTGCATGGTCTGGGAGCATTGGGTTTCCATCAAGGCACAGGCCCAGGGTGCAAAATTTAAAAGACATCAAGTAATAAACATTGGAAGAAACATTGAAAACAAAAGTGAATGGACATTTGGCACAGCAGTTAAAATGTCATTGAGGATATCTATACCCATGTCATAGTGTTTGAGTTCAAGTCTCAGCTATGCTTCTGAACCCAGCTTCCTGATAATGAATATCCTAGAAGGCAACAGTGATGTCTCAAGTGATTGGGTCCCTGCCAACCAAATGAGAAACCAGTGTGGTGTTCCTGGCCCCTTAAGCCTAGCCCAGCACCAACTATGTCAGGCATTTGAGAGAGTGATCCAACAGATGGAAGATCTCTCTCTCTCTCTCTCTCTCTCTCTCTCTCTCTCTCTCTCTCTGTTCCTGCTTCTCTGAATCCCTGACAGGTCTGGAAACCATTTCAGTGGGGTCACTTCACCCAGAGGAGACCCTGAGAGTCTGGCCAAGTAGCATTTCCAGGGAGAAGGGAGCTTACAGGCTCACACACAGGAAGGACACTGATGGTGGTGACTGGACCAAGATTTCCCAAAGGAAAAGCAAAGAACAGCTTCATGTGAACACCCAGTTGTTTATAACATGCTATGGAAGGGGCAGAGCAGAGTGACATATAAAATCATGACTTGACTTTCTAGGCTTCTCAGTTTCAATCACAACACCCAGACAACTATCTGGAACACTGTTCCAATATAGGAAGGAAAAGCCTTGCAGGGTGGTACAAGTGTGCCCCAAAAGAGAAACTCAGGAAATGAGAATGGGAACACTGGCACTGGGCAAATGAGGGCCTGAACCCCTAAGTCCTCTGAAGAGACACATGGACTCAGGAGGCAAAAGTCCAGGGATGACAGAACCACCAATTTCAGAGCCTTGGATGCTTCATCCACAGGATCCCTTTAATGGCAATCAACTGGGAAGATCAAATTAGGTGAGACCTTGGAGGTGCCTTGCAAACAATAATGTCTCTACAAATGAATGTATGTCCACCTCATTTCAACGGCACTGTCACAGAGACAGCATGGGAGACAAACACAAATTCTAACACACCTAAAGCAGGGCCACAACCGGGACTTCATGCTCTTCCTTGATTCATTGGGTGCTGTTGTAATGGAAAGTGAGAGAGATCATGCTCACACAAAGATAAAAAAGAAGAATCTGTATTAAAAGCCATGTCTGGCAATGATAGATCCCATTGGAACCTTGGAGACTCCCATGCTACAGTGAGGAGGGCAAGGGTTTTTAAGTTTTCAACTCACATGCTATTTGGCTTATTTCCAGGGCCTAACCACAGGTCCTGCTATCCAATCATGTTGCTCCAAATCTTATCCTCCATTTTCTTATCCAATCCAGCTGTAAGCATTTTACAGAGTGAGAAGTAACAGTCGCTCAATGTCTGAATATTTTAAACTGTTTTATACAATTTCTTTAGTTATTATCTTAAGAAAGCAGCAAGCATGTTTACAGAAGCAGAAAGCAGCAGTTAATAGAGATCCAAGTTTGAGGTGAGAAAAATATTTCCTGGAACAGACCCAGACAAAAGCACTTTCTGGAACCTAAGCCAAAGCCCACAACATGGGGCTTGGTCCAAAAAATGGAGTAACTTTGGTCAAGCCCAGATTATTTTTCAATAATGGGGTGTCTTAATTTTTCTGAACCTTATCATAGTCCAATCCATGTGATCTTGGGCAAATAATTTTCCTTACTTGAACAGCAAGAAGAACTGGAAAACAGCCAAGGTCCCTCTTAAGAAAAAATACTTTAGGAAGCAAATTCTGGTCTGCATGGGTAAGTTCTAGGGAAATCCCCACAAACCAGATACAATTGCTCTACAATGTTGCCTCCAAATCAGTTCTGTGGTTTCTCTTCTAGCACTTCCTGTTCCTAGCACTTCCTGTTGGGAATTGTCTCTCATAGACCCAAAGGATAGAAACAACGAAAGGGAAGAAATTAACAGGTGCAACTGGATCCTGTGCCCCCAAAACAGAGAATGCCCTTTTCTCAAGATATTAGTGAAAGATTTCAAACACTTACTGCACCTTTGTATACAAATATGTAACTTTTCTTAAATTCCAAAAGGCAGGAATTGCACAAGTCAGGTCTTTCTCCAAACCATAAAACCAAAAGCAAGCTAAACAAGAAACCTGCATTTCTGAACAATGAAAGATAGAGGATAGATAGGTAGGTACATAGGAAGAAGGATGGATAGATATAGCATAGATGGATGGATGGATGGATGGATAGATATAGAGCTTAGATAGAACTAGCTCATTTGAAAACCAAAATGTTCCTATTCTGGGTTCATAAAATAATACATGCAATGGCACTGTACTGCATGGCTTGAAACTTACCACCTAGGAGGTCAGGTCATGATGTACAGACAGCTGCACCACTGAATGAACAAATGCAGTCTCTACCTCTGGGATGACATCACTAGCAGCCCCTGGATCACGCTCCAGTGAAACAGAAAATCTGGCAATAAAAACAACTTAAAAATTAGACAAAGTCTCCACAAACTGCTCTAAAAGCATAAAACACATGAAGAAACATGCTTTCAAAAAAACCTACAAAAGGGTGGACAGCGAGAGTCTGAGGCATGTAGGCTACAACTTTACCTCCTCCCAAGCTCTGGCTCATCTCACAGAAGCTTCACTCTGGCTGCTTTTCCCCCACCTCCCATACAAGTCTTGCTGTATCTCAGGACATTCATTTATCAACCTGTCCAGTTCCAACTGAGAAAGGCTATATTCTTACTGAGTGTGGCCAAGAGACTGGAGATATCTTCCTTTGAGTCACTACCCATAAAATAGATGCTGTATATCAGGCATGACAGCCAATACACTTGGGCCTCAACTGTGCTGACCATAGCTCACCTGCAGGACTGAATTTTCATGGGAGAGGGAAACTGAAAATGCAGGAGATTCATCTCCTATCCTTTCCTTTGGTTACTGTTGGTTGAAACAGATTCACTCCCACACTGAGAGGTGGCATAGGCTTAGAGGAACACCAGGCTAACCAGTTCAAGCTGCTTATTCTGACTTCAAAAATAATTTAAATTGAACCAGAAGTGAATTATTTAAAAGAGCTACCACATCCTAAGAGATTAGCCAAGGGCCATTAGGATTGTGTCCCTTTGGTTTGCTGTCTGAGTAATGGACTCCATCACACTGATGCATGTGTGTTCTAGGTAGCATCAGCTGGGCTGCAGGACAGGGGTGGACACTGGGATGGAGGTAGGGGGGAAGTCTTGATAAAGCACAGGCACCCACTAGGGTTGGCAAACCCCACAGTTAGGAGTCTCCCCCAAAAGACAAACCCTTGGCCACTGCTGTTCCTCTTTATTAATTGCTAATGCAAATATTTGGGAATCAAATCATATATAATTTGGTGCAGGAAGGTACCCCATTGCTGGAACAGAATGAAGTTTCCTTTTGGTTTATTGAGAAAATTTTGGAGCTTCAACCAGGAGCAAATTCCTCTCTGTCTCTGTCTCTGTCTCTTTCTCCCTCTCTCTCTCTCTCTCTCCCTCCCTCCATCCCTCCCTCACTCCCTCAAACACACAGTTGTGGGGAAGGAAGCAAAGGAAAGATTAAGTAAAACCACTAAACTGGAAAATGAATCATTTATAGTCAGGCCTGTTGGTGGGGTGACAAAAATGTTAACAAGTCAAGAAAAACCTCTTAGCAGAATATGGAGCATTCTCTCTTTAAGAAACAGTTCCAGTATGCTTGATTTCCAAGACACTGAATGAGACTGTGGACCTTCTCTCTTTTTCCTCTGTTTTATCTATATGGGAATTGGCAGTTGCTGAAATGTTTTACTGCAGCAGAAAATTGGGCTGAATGATAGACAAGGATTAAATCATTCCTTCATATGATGAAACAAACATTTTGTGGGAAACAGACCCTCAGAACCTAGACAGAGGAGGACTAGGGGTCCCAACTGCTTCATTCAGGCATGATGTTGGGGTTCCATGTAGTTTGTGGGGGTTTCAGGTAGGATACTGTTGTTCTAAGCAGGAATCCAATGTGAGCTCTGGTTCAGGATTTTTCTTAAGCCTGGAAGCCAGGTACCTTTTGGAGCTATGATCAATTCAAGATTGCACTGAGGGATAATCCACTCTACTGTCAGGCTCAGCCACATGGTTATTGGCCAGATTCCTTATACAGTTAGGGACCACAAGCTTCACTGCATAGCTAGCTTCTGACAAAAGGCCTTGGTCTGCAGTGGACCACTAAAGCTTTGTCACAGAGCAGATCACAACAGTTCAGCTGGTTTCTCATAGAGTGAGGGGGGCACAAAGGAGGTAAGCAGGATAGATTCTGGGGACTCTGGGACCAACATCTTTGAGTGACACATATCACTCAGGCCATCTTTCCCTAGAGGTGCATCACTCTCTACAGGGCATGCACAAGAGGAGGGCATCCCACAAGAAAAGCAAATATGTTGAATTGGGGAACATCGGCAGATGATGTAGGAGTTGCCTACTCAACAGCCATCCCAGTCCAGTGCTGTGTAACACAACACCCTAAAACTTGACCAGTAATAACATTTTTTATCCCCTCACAGTCTCCATGGGAGCATCTTGGCTAGGGACTGCCATGTGATGGTCTCTGTGGTGAGACTGCAGTCAGTGTCAGCTGTGGCTGATGTCTTCTGAATGCCAGACTGAGGCTGGAGGAGCCACCTCCAGGTGGAACACCCTCATGGATGGCAGGTAGGTGCCGACTATTGGTGGGGAGCCTTGGAACCTTGCCATGTGGACCTCTCCAGTGGCTGCCTCTGGATACTGGTCTCCTCCCACTCACTTTTCCACACATTCTTTCATGGAACAAATAATAAGGGTCATGTAATTTTTGGTTCCCTGGTCCCAGAGACTTGGGGGTTGGTAGATAGGGGATATTTTCATTTTAAGCTCTTGATTAGCATTCCTGTTCAACCAGATTTAAAAGTCCCTATGATGGAGGGAAAGTAACTATCCAACCTTAATTTTCTGACACAATCCTTGTTTCATAGGATCTAACAATGAAGGTAAATTTTTTCAAATGGGAATTATTTCATTTTTTACCCATTAAATTCTCACATGCAAATTCATTTAAGTATTAGCACCCTTGTTTGTGATCCATTGCTCCATTATTGAGCAGTATGAGTTTCTTGTTTGCTAACAAGAAGAGGACAAAGGATTTCCAGAAAGAACCAAAATAATAGCCTCTTTCCTAATGACTTCACATTGAATCTATCTTCTCACTGCCTCTAATTTAATCTCATGCATAATAGCTGCTAGGTCTAAGGAACGGGAGTGGGAACAAGGCCTGATAATCTGATATCCTATGAGGCCCTGCCATCTAAGTCCAAAGGCCTGACCATGTCATGAATCAGCTAAATCCAGGCTCAAGGAACCTACTGGCCTTCTTTATTTCCAGTTAGCAGGTATGGGTCATGTGGACACTGATCCCGAGGGGTGGTTCTGGGTCAGGTTTTCAGGGAGCAGTTCAGGGACACTCCTGTGGTTTCAGTTCTCCCTTAGATGTCTGGGAAGAAGGAGTGTATCCTGAGTTTGTTAAGGCAGCCCTTGGAGGGCACAGGGCCCCTGGTCAGAGAGGTGGTCCCAGGGCCAAAGAAAAGAAATGAACATGATGTGTAAGCAGTACAGTCTATGTACCTCTTAGGGCCTTTCACACCCTCATTTTGAAACATCTCCCACTCCAATGGTCCCTACATTCCCAATCCAATGGTCCCTACTTCCCCAAAGACACTTTTCCCTAGAGAAGTAAAATTTCAAAAGCACAGTCCAGAAATTATACTAGAATTTTCACAGAGAGGTGAAAGATTATTCTGCTTGTCTCTGCAAAATGTCTGTAGGACACTCTATTTTTAAATATTTATTTTATTTATGTGAAGAGTTACAGAGACACACATAGAGAGTGAGAGAGTTCTTCTATCCACTGGTTCACTCACCAAATGGCCACAATGGCCAGGGCTGGGCCAAGCTGAAGCCAGGAGCAAGGGGCTACTTCCATGTCTCCTACTTGGTGCAATTCCCCAATTACTAGCAGCATCACCAGAAATCTGGATTGGAAGTGGAGCAGCCAGGGCTTGAACCAGCATCCATATGGAGTGCCAGTTTAACAGGCAATGGCTTAAGACACTATGCCACAATTTCAGTACCTGTAAAATACTTTTAAGGTGTGGGGATTGTGGGGCTATAGCTTAAGCTACCACTTGGCAGGGCAGATTCCAGTTCTGGCATCAACACTTCCCATCCACCTTTATGCTAATGTGCTCTGGAAGGCAATGGATAATGAACCAAGTACTTTGGTTCCTACCACTCATGTGGGAGACCACCCAGATGGAGCTCTTGCCTCCTGGCTTTGACCTGGCCCAGCCTAGGCTATTTTGAGGTGTGAACCAACAAATGGATGATCTCCCTCTCTCCCTGAATGTGCCCTCTTTTTACTCTGCTTTTCAAATAAATAAATCTTTTTAAAATATCTTTTGTTATCTCTACTTATTCCCAAATTTCCTTTCCTCTCCCTGGAGATTTTTCTGTCTCCTCCTTGTCCTGTTCAGCCCCATTGGCTCCATCTGGTTCAGAGGCCTCACTTGCCTGCTCTGTGGGCTGGAGGGATCCATATGATTCTGAAAGCAGCTCATATGCACCATCATAGCTCATGCTGTCCCTGTCTCATCACCACCTGCAGATGAAGATGTCCTTCATGGTCATGGTAGTCTTCTTAGTCATGGCTTGGGGATGTTCCTGCCCTGGGATAGAGTCCTCCCTAAGGGGAAGAAAGTTTTTGTTTATGCAGTGCACACCATTACTCTATACCCACATGCTATGAAACACCTTGAAGTGGTCTACCTTCTGTAGAAGCAAGCTACTTCCTTTGCCCAATGCCACCATACTGTGGCAGTAAATCACACAGAAAATTTCCCTTACATTGAGACAGAGATGGACCCTTGACTTTGGAATTCACTAACTCCCTTAGAAAGCACAGGGCACAAGTTCCTCTTATCCTCTTGTTTCAAACTCAAAATGTCTCTATATGTCTGCTGCTACTCACCCCAAGAGCCCCTTGTACCCAGACTTCCTTCTACAGGCTCCATCCTGCCATGAACATGAAAGCATGGGTTCTCCAAGAATCACTGGATTGGCAATAATTGATGCTCATTCAATAAATCTCACAAATGTGAATTTAGTCAGAGTTATAGGGATTATTTTGAGGAACTGAAGAACTTTGGCCAGGAAGTGCAGGTATAGTCCAAGGGACCAAAGGTGGTGGGACGAGTCCTTGACATTCTCCATCCCCCATGACACTCAGGACTGTGTAGTTCCCACCTCTGCATCTCTGGTCCTCTGATTCTTTAGTTTTACCCCTCCTTAAAATCTTTCATCCCCGACCTCAAATGTTCAAACATGGATACCTCAGTGTCAGTGCCATCAGTCAATTGACCCATGGATCTGATCCCAAATTCTCAGGATTGATCTGTTTGGTTCCCCTGAATCATGGCATTTCTCCTGCAATCAACTATGACATAGAAGTAGTGGGTCACCAGGTTCAAACCCTCCCTTGTGGAGGTGTGGGTGATTAGAGGCCCCAGGCATGGACCGTTTTCACTGCTGACTAGATCCTCACTTATCTCTAACCCTACTGTCCTTAAAGAGCTGAACTGAGACAGGACTTGTTCTTTCTTTCTGAACCTTTTCTTTATTTTAATCCCCATTCAGGTTTTTGGAATCAATACTCTTCCTCATATTTGTTCTGTTGGAAACTATGGTGCACATGTTTGTTGGCCCCTATTTGGCCACAGCCACAAGTGCAACATAGGGTGGATGAGGTGCTGAGAGAAAACCTGGAGTCCTGCCCATGGATCTGGCACCAGGACTTTCACCAACTGGACTCTGGACTATGCACCTTTTCTTGCTGTCCACCACTGCCTGTCCCTTCCTGTCAGAACCTTGGCTTCTGATAACTACACCTGCCCAGAACCTTGCTTAGCCCCAACTTAGTGCCCAAATAGCAGGGTTCCCCAAATTACTGCCCCAATCCTAACGCTTAGCAGGTGGTCATGCCCCCCTACCCTTTCCACAGAATATAGAGAGACACTTGACCCCAGAACTCTTATAGAAACTCCTGGATGACAGAAAGGGACAGGCATTCCTCTTGAATTATCTGAAATCAAACATCAATAAACAGGGTCCCAGGCTCCCTCAGCTGGAAAGTAGCACCTGTAACAGACTGATAACAAGTGCCAACTTTATAAGGACTGTGGATTATAGTACTCTGCTGGCCACAGAGAAACACAAGGAATTCATCATATTTCTCAGACACTGTCCTCTGCACCACTGCTTCCTGGAGCTGGGGAGCATTTCACAAACACACATTCTGAGCATCGTGGGAGTGCATATGTGTGTGTCTGGAGGTGTTCTTCAAGTATGAAAATGCTTGGATTTTAGGAACCATTTTGGAAGTTTTGGCAGGGCTCATTTTCAAGGTTTGAATGAACATTGTCATGAACGCATTTTAAAAAATCATGTTGCTAATTCAATTTCTATGGAAGAAAATCCAGCAAGATTTTCTTACTTAATATTTCAGTAACCCAAAAAGACATCATGCGTCTAAGGCAATGATTAAATCATTATTCACTCCCCTCTTAGGAATGTTCTAAGGCCACAGCAAGCTTCCTACCCAGGAAGATGGGTTATAGTGATCTAGGCTACATCTGCTCATGTTTTTCAAAACTGGTCGTATCTCATCTGCATGTTCCATGGCCCCACGCTATCATGACCATGACCATGACCATGACCATATTACATAATAAAGAGCCCACTGTAGAGGACCTGAGTGGGAGCCACACGATGGAGTTGAAGGTTTGCTCTCTTCCCAAGGGTTTCAACATGCCCTTGACACAGGCAAATGGACAGCTTGTGGCAGAACCCTTGCTGCCCTTTTGGTATCCCAGGGCCTACATCTGACAATGTGACTTCTTGGTGAGAAGTACCAAGAGCTCGGTGACCTCACCCTCATCTACACTGATAGCCTCATGCCTATCTCCAGGTGCATGGGAAACTGCTCTGGCCAAGTTCCCACAGCCAGAAGTGCAGAATCCATGCCTCCAGGACCAGCTCATCTCACTGGGGGAGGGGCCTAGTAGGTGAACAGTCCATGCTTCCATCCTTCCAGTAAGCAAATCCATTCCTGTCCTAGAGGTGGCAGTGGATCAAGCTTCAGGGCCAAAGAAAGCAGCCTCAGCCTTTCTTCCTTCCTTAGAGGGACTTCCTTATCTTCTGCTCCTTTCCTTCTGATTCCTGGGACCAGGGCTCACTGAGTCTCCCTGGACCTAAGTCTCAGACTTGGCCTCCTAGGAACTCAAACTAAGGTCCTATACCTTCCCCACCACAGCTACACAGAAAACACATGATACTAGGGCTTTTCAGAAGTATCTAGCAGTGAAATCTCATGTATGTCCAAGTGGTCTGTATAGGGTCACACAGAAAAACTCTAGCAGCTTCCCCCCACACTGGCCTCTCCTTACTAGCCCTGAGCTGCATCTCAGCAAGCATGGTCACTCATGACAGGGACACCTTGCTCTCAGGATGATGGAACTCCCATCATTGGTTTCTTCCATGCCAAAGTTCTCAGTCCATGAAGGGAGGCTTAGAGGCCAGAGATGGGTCTTGTCTTTGGGCTCATAGAGCTACCATCACTGTTGTCACTATCAGATAAGCATGACTCTTGCCTCACAGGCCTACAAAGTGTTCCACAGGGAATGTACAAACATCATCACTTTCTACTGAGGGTCCAAGTAGACTATGCCTGAAGCCAGAGGCCACATCAGACACCTAGACCTAGATGGGGACTCTAAGCAGCCCATCTTCCAAGCACTCTCCCAAACTCCTTGCAGAAGATCCCAGTGGAAAGAAAATGCAGTCACTGCACATATCAAGGAATTTGGAACATACTAGTGCCAAGAAAGATGTGGGTGCATCATGAAGCCCACATAGGAGGGAAGATGGTGGCCAGGGTCTCTGAACCCAGGATGACTTGCAGTCTCCATCAAGAAATTCCTTCCTCACATAAGGACTAGCTTTTCCCAGTGACAGAATAAGAAACTTGGGCAACACCTCCACAGGCCATCCTGGCTCCAAAAATTCTTACTCTGACCATGAATCCAGAGCACCAGGCCTGGGAGCCAGAAAAGGATGCTTCATGGATATGGTGTCCATTGGTCCCCAATATCCTCAGGAAGCCCTGCACACAAGAGTCTTACTGGACTGACACAGCTTCTCTGCAGACCCTGAGAAAGCCTGCAGTACCTGTATTTGAGTTTCCCTAACATATGAAACCACAATAACACTTTTACACAAGGATACTCATTACTTCCAAACACATGTTGAGAACTGATTATTGTGCCCCCTCCCAATTTGGTTGATCTTTATCAGTGGTCCTCTGAGGACACTGTCTCTTAGGTCTGTACAGTCAGAAGAATCCTCTCAAATAATAAAGGTCCAGGCACAGGAAAACAGATGTTTCCAGGGGTTGTTCTCAGAATAGTGCAATGAGGAACAAAGAAGGGAAACATCTGAAACCCTGAGAGTCTCCTTATTTCCACTTGTGTTTTGTCTGCATGTGGTCAGAGGTGGAAGAATAGGCATCTCCAGCTGGCCAGGCCTTGGCAACTCCTCCTCCTGGTCTGTTTGCCCAATGATGAAATCAGGAAAACCCCACAGCCACCAAAGCTCTGCAGATCTTCCATAAGTCACAACCTCAGGGGGCTAAAGACTGACATGCAGGGCAATGTATTTAAGGTCTTGAAAGAAAAACCTTCCAACCAAGAACGGTTTTTACAGAAAAACTATCTTTTCAAAGTGAGAGAGAAATAAAGTATTTCCAGACAAGCCAAATCTGAGAGAATTCCTAACCATCCTAACCTTACAGGTTATAGTGTAATTCTGAAAGGAGTCCTACATTAAAGTAACCATATTGAAAGCACATAGTGGTACAAACTTCAATAACAGAGTTGATAGAATCAGTAACCAATCAAGAAAATGACAGCACTAAGTTCTTATCTATCAATATTAATCTTGAATGTAAGTAAAATAAGTTCTGTAGTGAAAGATACAGGTTGACTGGATTGATTTTTATTTTTATTTTTATTTATTTTTTTATTTTTTTATCTTTTATTTAATGAATATAAATTTCCAAAGTACGTCTCATGGGTTACAATGGCTTTCCCCCCCATACCGTCCCTCCCACCCACCACCCTCCCCTTTCCCACTCCCTCTCCCCTTCCATTCACATCAAGATTCATTTTCGATTATCTTAGTATACAGAAGATCAGCTTAGTATACCTTAAGTAAGGATTTCAACAATTTGTTCCCACACAGAAACATAAAGTGAAAAATAATAGATGATTTTTTTTAAATGATGATGAAATCAGATCAGACCTATTGTCATGTTTAATCCCAGTGAGAGTCAAGTTGGGAATTGATAGTTTCTTTTCTTTTTTTTTTTTTTTAACAGAAGATCAGTTTAGTGTACATTAAGTAAAGATTTCAACAGTTTGCACCCCCATAGAAACACAAAGTGAAATATACTGTTTGAGTACTCGTTATAGCATTAAGCCTCAGTGTACAGCACATTAAGGACAGAGATCCTACATGAGGAGTAAGTGCACAGTGACTCCTGTTGTTGACTTTACAAATTGACACTCCTGTTTATGGCATCAGTAATCTCCCTATGCACCAGTCATGAGTTTCCAAGGCTATGGAAGCCCCTTGAGTTCTCCGACTCTTATCTTGTTTAGACAAGGTCATAGTCAAAGTGGAGGTTCTCTCCTCCCTTCAGAGAAAGGCACCTCCCTCTTTGAAGACCTGTTCTTTCCACTGGGATCTCACTCACAGAGATCTTTTTGCCAGAGTGTCTTGGCTTTCCATGCCTGAAATACTCTCATGGGCTTTTCAGCCAGATCCGAGTGCCTTTAGGGCTGATTCTGAGGCCAGAGTGCTATTTAGGACATCTGCCATTCTATGAGTCTGCTGAGTATCTCACTTCCCATGTTGGATCACTCTCCCCTTTATTTATTCTATCGGTTAGTGTTAGCAGATACTAGACTTGTTTATGTGCTCCCTTTGACTCTTAGTCCTTTCATTATGATCAATTGTGAACTGAAATTGATCACTTGGAATAGTGAGATGGCATTGGCACATGCCACCTTGATGGGATTGAATTGGAATCCCCTAGTATGTTTCCAACTCTACCAACTATATGCTGCCTATGATAAATTCACTTCACAGATTAAAAATACACATAAACTGAAAGTGAATGGCTGGAAAAAGATATTCCACACAAATGGAAGCCAAAAATAAACTGTATTAAAATAGATTTTGAATCAAAACTTGTATAAAAGACAGGGGAAATATATATTGTGAGAAGGAACAATGTAGCAAGAAATGCAACTGATAAAGTGCAATGGATCATAAGAAGCTATATGCTAACTAATTGGAAAAGCTTAGGAAGTGGATAAATGACTGGATACAAGCAACCTAATAACTTTAATTCAAGAAGATACAGAAAATTTACACAGACCTGTAATAAGCAATGATACCTAAATCTAAGCAGTAACAACATTTTTTCCTAACAACGCAAAGTCCAGGACCTGATGGTTTTACAGCTGAATTCTACAAAAAGAGGAAAAAAAAAGAGGAAATAAATCTGGGAGCAGTGTTGCGTGCAGTGGGTAAAACCACTGTCTGTGATGCCAGCATCCCTTATGGTGTTGGTTCGTGTTCCACTTCCAATCCATCTCCTTGGTAATGACCTGAGAAAAGCAGGGGAACATGGCCCAAGTAATTGGGCTTCTACCCTCAACCTGGGAGACCCAGATGAAACTCCTGGCTCCTGGTTTCAGTGTAGCCTATCCCCAGCCACTGTGGTCATCTTGAGAGTAAACTGGTTGAATGAAGATTTTCTCTCTCTCTCTCTCACTTGCAAATGAATCATTTTTTTTAAAAAAAAAGAGGAAATTACTCAAATATGTTCTAACAATTCCAAAATATTGAAAAGAATAGAACTGTTAAACTGTTTTTATAACACCAGTATTACTATGAAACCAAAACAAAAGAAGGATACAACACAAAAAGAAAACTACAGACTGATATCTCTGATGACCATAGATGCAAAAATTTTCAAAAATATTAGCAAGCCAAAACCAACATTACATCAAAAGAAAATACATCATGTACAGGTGAGATTCATTCCATGGATGCAAGGATATCTCAACATTCACAAGACAACAAATGTAATAGATGACACCAAAATGAATGAAGAACAAAAAAAGCCATATGATTATATCTGTGGTGGAATGAAGTGAAAAGGTCATATCAAGATGGCAGCTAGGCCAGTGCTGTGGCTCAATAGGCTAATCCTCTGCCTTGCAGCACCAGCACACCGGGTTCTAGTCCCGGTCAGGGTGCCGGATTCTGTCCTGGTTGCCCCTCTTCCAGGCCAGCTCTCTGCTGTGGCCTGGGAGTGCAGTGGAGGATGGCCCAGGTGCTTGGGCCCTGCACCCTATGGGAGATCAGGAGAAGCACCTGGCTCCTGGCTTCAGATCAGTGTGATGCGCCGGCCACAGTGGCCATTGGGGGTGAACCAAAGGCAGAAGGAAGACCTTTCTCTCTCTCTCTCTCTCTCTCTCTCTCTCACTGTCCACTCTGCCTGTCAAAAAAAAGATGGCCGCTAAGTTGAAAAGGTCATGCCAAGATGGCCACTGACAACAGAAACTGCCTGGCAACCGGCCGTGATTGGATGGCTTCAGAAACCACATGACAATAGAGGAAACCACCTGACAACAGAGGAAGCCACCTGACAACAGAGCCTGACTGATGGCAGGCCATGATTGGATGCTTTCAGAAACTGCCTTGCTACAAGAGCCTGACTGGAAATAGGATGTGATTGGACGGCTTTGGAAACTGCCTGGCAACAGGGTGTGATTGGTTGGGGCATAGACCACCCCTTGACTGGATTGGCTGGTCTTTGCTATATAAGCTGTTGTACTAACTCAAATAAACGACTCTGTGGGCTGCTCGCCTCAGGCCTGCTTTCACCTGACTCCCGGGGTCTGTATGGTGACTCTGCACCTCTTGCCCCCACCACGCTCCTCCTCTCAGAAATGAATCCACTGCAACATTGTTGAGAAATCAATTGCAACATATATCATTAGATATATAAAAAGCATTAGTTAAGGCTGGTGCCGTGGCTCACTAGGCTAATCCTCCACCTTGTGGTGCCGGCACACCAGGTTCTAGTCCTGGTCAGGGCGCCGGATTCTGTCCCGGTTGCCCCTCTTCCAGGCCAGCTCTCCACTGTGGCCTGGGACTGCAGTGGAGGATGGCCCAAGTGCTTGGGCCTTGCACCCCATGGGAGACCAGGATAAGTACCTGGCTCCTGCCTTCAGATCAGCACGGTGCACTGGCCACAGCGCGCCGGCCATGGCAGCCATTGGAGGGTGAACCAATGGCAAAAGGAAGACCTTTCTCTCTGTCTCTCTCTCTCTCTGTCTACTCCGCCTGTCAAAAAAACAAAAGCATTAGTTAAGAATCAAAAACCTCCATGATAAAAACTTTCAATAAATAAGCTATAGAAGAAAATATACTTTATAGAACAAAGATGGTTTATTTCACCTCTCTTATTCAATATGTTATTGGAAGTGTTAGCAAGAGCACTTAAAGAAGAGAAAGAAATAAAGGTCATCCAAAATGGAAAATAGAAGCTCAAAATATCCATTATATGATTTTTACATATAAAACCTAAGCACTTCCCCCAAAACGCTCCATTCCACCCTAAAAAGAATGAAATCTTACTTGCAGCAAATGAATAGAACTGGAGGACATCATGTTAAGTGAAATAAGCCAGAAACAGAAAGACACATGCTTCTATCCATGAATGGGAGTGGCCTCATTCCAGGTTGCATGGCTTGCCCATTCATTCATGTTACTGCATTTCAGCCCTGCATGTCCCCTATCTTTACCTACCTCAGAGAGTTCCCACAAAGAGTGGCCTCCCACCTGAGTGTGAGGGGAAAATGGGCAAAAATTGAGCTTCTTGGAGCTATGAACTCACAAACACCCCCACAATGCACTTTTCCCCACTCCTGGTCCCATGCATCAACAAGAAATACAAGACGTCATAGAGTAGGAGACACTGTGACTGAACTGAAACTGAAGTGCCAGGGAGGAACAGAGCTAGGGGTTAGGAGGATCCTCCTAAGTACAGTTACTGGGTATTCAGCCTCCAAGCCTAAACTTGGCCCTAGATGACCATATTGGCTTCCCACATCTTGCTCTCCATCCCATATCACCCATGCCATGCCAGCTTAAGCCTTGTGTACAAATCTTCATCTCTATCTGAAGGGCTCCCTGACTCTGCATCTGACTGTGGAGTCCTCTCACCTTTTGCCTCCTCCATCCAGAATATGTCACCAATGTTGGACTGACCATTGAACAGAATGCAGCTTTTATTTCTTGAAGGTTTATTTCTTGAAGTCTGTAGACAGCACATCTTGGGCTTCTAACACTTGTGTCCCCAGGCTCATCCCCATTGGCCCTGATTTGCCAATGAAAACCCTGAGGACCTGGAAAATCAATGATGTTCCCAAAGTCACACAGACAGGAAGAAAGTGGCAGGGTCTGTACTCAAATATCAGGTGCACACCTGCTGCTTCATTTGTTTAACAGAGTGCAGAGGAAAAGTATACACAGAGCTGGGTTAGACAACCACATGAGGCCACTACTTGTAAAACCAGCATCCCATATGAGCACTAGTTTGAGTGTCAGTTGCCCCAATTCCCATCAAGGCCCCTGTTAATGTGCTTGACAAAGCAGCAGAAGATGCCCCAAATAGTTGGGCCCTTGTACCAACATAGGAGACATAGAAGAAGCTCCTGGCTCCTGGCTTTGGTCTGGCCCAGCCCTGGACATTGCAACTGCTTGGGGAGTGAAACAGTGGAAGTTGCCCAAGGACCTCAGCTAACCAGAACTGTGCTTCTAGACATTCAGCTTGTAAACATAACTCCTAGGCTATGGGTTGGTTATTCTTGTGCCCATGGACTAGGCCAACTGATGCTGAGGAAACTCCTGATTTTGACAACCCTCTGTTAGGCAGTGGTCATGCTGGATTCAAGACATGTGTTCCCTGTGGGATGTATTGGAAGAGTGAAGAGTACATGAGCAACAACAACCCAGACCTGGCCAAGAACAGACACCTCATTTGTAAGCTCTCAGCATGTCACTGTCTAGGAAGCCAGCACTACCAAGAGCCCAAGGTCAACTCTTCACCAACACACTTTAACTTAGCATAACTGGCAGAAATTTGTAGGAGCAAGGTCCAGTCACCAATGGGCCTTACTGCAGGGAAGTAGAAGATGTTAATGGCTGCTGGGATCCTTCCTGGTCCCACCTCATCAGTACCAGAGGGGAAACGAGTACACAGTATGTCACACTGCTGGCTGGGACACAGTGTGCTCATGCCCTAGAAGAAGATGTCTGGGCTGGCTGCTGGGGTGCATGAACTTGTGAATGTCTGAGGTGCCTGGTCACTGATCAACATGGGAACAACCATGGGGCATTCCTCTTGGGTTAACGTGGATATTTCTGCAGCTTTCAGTCTCAGCAACTTCCTTTCCCTTTAAGTCTAAAAGTTGTTGTCGCTCCCCCTCTTTGTGGAGGAATGACACTAGACCCTGCGCTGTTCTTCTGTCTGCTCGGCCCTTCCTGGGTTTGCTGCTGGTCCTTCTTGGGTTGGCTGGCAACCCCTCCACCTCCGTGGAGGGGCGGCTCCCCCTGCCACTTTCCCCACTTCCGTGGGGGAGTGGCACACCGCCGGCCGGCTCTCTCGGGGGCTGCTCAGATGTTATCTGGATGTTCGTGGTGCACGTTGTCTCTCCTCCTTTATAGTCCTCTTCCACCAATCCCAACTCTGCTACCCACACACCGAGCACGCTGCTCTCCTCCAATCAGGAGCAGGATCAGCTCCTGCAGCTTGTCAAGTTGGTGAGACGCAGCTGTGTAGAAGTTGTTTACTCCTCTCCCAGCGCCATATTGTGGGAGAGCAGATGCACAGAATAAGTCTTAATTCCAGTAATTTAGTCTAGTCCGAGTTGCTCCCCACAGTTGTTGGCTATGGACCAAATTAATATATATCAGTTTCAGGCCCCCCACTCCCAGATCTGTCTTCCTCCCCCAGCTCACACTTCTCTGACATCATGCAGAGAAAATACTTATGAATTTCCAGAAAGATGCCACTGGCTCAAGAGAGGACGAAATGGCAAAAACCAATCCAAACAAAATGTACTTAACTTCCACATAAAATTCCATCCCCTTCCCACTAGTGGATTTGATCATTTTTCATTCAAGCCCTACTGCAAAAATATGAACTGTTTAGGAAAATGAAACATCATTTTAAGAGATTCATACATATTATATCATACTTCAAAATAAACAATGGATCAATAAAGTTTCACTTGGAGAAAATTACAAAAAAATACAGAAAATGTTAAGACCAGCTGGGCCAAATGAGAGGAGTAGGTGGCCTGCAAAAACACATTTTCTTGTCTCCTGGACAATGTGTCCTGATTTCTCCTCCTAAGTTTGCCATCAGTGATACATAGGGCAACAGTTACTAAAAATTATGAAAACACTATGATTTTATAAATTCCCGTGGAAAATGGCTAGAATCCAGAAGACTGTGGAAGTAAGGACTAAGGCAATTTACAGAGATTTTTGGTGAGTTTACTCTGGACAAAACCTTCAGCGTTTTAAAGTTCCAGATAGGAATCTTTCTTTCACAAAACCGTTCCCAACAGTCAGCCAGAAACCTCCCACATTTGAAAACGAAACAATGCAACAGAGGCTGAGGGACCTGCAAATCAGCGCTGATCATTCTTGGCGACTGGGATTCCATGCGCATGCACAGCGTCTGGCCTCCTAGAGGCTGCGATTGGGCATGCGTTTACCGGCGTTGCTTGGCAACAATCATTGTGAGCCAAGATTCAGGAAGCGCTGAGCTTTTCTGTTGGGACATGGAGGCGAAACTGGTGGCTCATCTACAGGGCTAACCTTAGGTTTCTCCGTCTGGGAAGATCAGCAGTAGTCTAGGACGTGAAAGTCTTACCTTCCCATGTAAGAAGGGGGAGTGTCTATGGATGTTGATGTCCTCTGTCGGTTGTTGAGAATGGCGGATGAGATTAAATCAGGTTTTCGGTACTGCTTCCCACCAAAGGCTCTTGGGAAGCTGCACAAAGCTGCCAACGAGGGTGAAGATGCTTGAGAGCAGCTGCTCCTGATGCTCAGAAGTGGCGGGAACTATAGAGACCAGAACCCCTTACAAACCTTGGTGGATGGGGAGAAGTGTGAGCTCAGCACCAACTGTGGCCAGCCCCTCCTGTAACCCGGAACCCTGGGCTCCCAACCCCGCAGGCTTCTCAGCACCTGAGAGGGAGAAACAGCGCCTAGGCTGCCTCTCTGAGCAGCTGAAACAAAACCAAAACCTCAGCTGGTTTCCGAGCTACCTGTGATCCCATTATAGAACACCTTCCTGACGAGGGTAAGTGATTTAACTAACACAATTACATCTGTGGAATGGCTTATTTTAATGTACTCATTCTACTGCATATACTGTACACACTGCAGAAAAATGCATCCCGAGATAAATAATTTCCATCATATATGAACTTCTGAGACAATAATTCTTTTGGTAAAATCCAGTATCTGTTTCATATCAGTGAACATTTATGTATATGCATTCTTTAATGAGAGGCCTTAGATGGGAGCATGGACAGCGAAGGTGGTTCTGTGTCAATAAGCAATTATCTATTCTCACAATGTGAGCTCTTTATATGTTTATTCATTTTACAAAGCAAAATAATGATGGCAGGGCTTTAAAAGTTTGAGTTACCATGCTTTCATTCACTCTTGTTACAATACTTGTTGGGAATGCTTTAAAAACGTTTTATTAAAGATATGAAAGTAGGCTGCTAATTTTCACAAAACAATCATTACTGACAGTTGAAAAGACAAATGAATGGAACATGACAGGAAATCCAGAAACACCAAAGAATATGTAAGAATTTAGAGTTGATACTGGTTATATTTCACAATATAAACTTGATGAACGATTACAAAATAATAATAATGAGCATAATTAGTTTTAGTTTGTTTTCTATTATAGTCCCCAGTATTTTCCCATTTCAGCTATGTCAATTCATTATAAAGGGACACGCTGTTTCCCTGGTGCTCTAAGAAGAGTGTGGTTTAGCAGTCAGTTTCCCTCCCAAGGATCCTTTAAACTGGTACCTTACACTGCAAGCAGCAGAACGAGGCTGAGGATGCACACCGGCAGCAGCAGCATCATTGCACACCTATGAGTGAACTTTACTGCCCTGCTCCGTGCTATCTTGTAGTTACAGCAGATGAAGCAGATCATCACTTCCAATATGAATAGGTACAGGACCCAGAGAATTGTGGTATAGGTGCTTGGCAGTGTACACCTCAGCGCCCACCCATGCAGTCATGTAGTGCAGCACCAGAGGGAAGCCCAAGTCACCCACCAGCAGGGGCAGCACTCTCCAATCTTGAAGACCCCTGGTTCTGCTCTACTAAGTACACCTCCACAACGGCCACGCTGCCCATGATCACCAGTGAGATCAGACACCCAGTATGCCTGTCAGAGATCAGCAGCACTGTGATTGGCACCAGGATCCTGGCCTGGACATGCACAGCCCCCACACTAGGATGGAGAAGGCTCTGGGTGGGAGGGAGAGCAATGGCATGTGGAGCACTAAGCCCACGGAGATGGCATGGGAAGGATAGGTGCTGAGCATGTCCAGTTGCCTGGAGGGCACTATTCTGGGTTGGTGAGCTTGGGACCTAGGGAAGACCAGAAGAGACCCGGTCAGCCTGTGGGCCAGGCAGCCAACTCCCATCCCCAGGTTTCTCCTGCATGTTTCCATGACTGGTGCGTGAGGATCATCACACACTCGAATCAGTACAAGAGCAGAGAGCAAGATCCACTGGAGCAAAACCACCAGGGGGCGACGTAGGATGACCTGAGGCACCTAGATCTTACCACCACTAGCTGGAAGGAAATGTAAAGGAGATGGTTCCACTAAGCTGCACAAACCCCCTAAGCCCAAGTTTGATCCTGCTGCATTCTCACTGATACTCCTCTCTGGGCTGCAGATGAAGGCCCAATCCACTGGTCCGAGGGTGCCATCTTTCCATGGGGAGACAGGTCTGCCCAGTCCACTGAGCCGGGAAACCCAGGAGACCCTGTCCACCATCCCAGACTGGAATCAGGCTCTAGGATCGAGTCCTCCTTTGCCTCCCCAACTCTTTCTTGCCGTCCCTGCTTCCTCAATATTCTGTCCAAAAGGCACAGGCCTTTCCAAGTCCTGTTGCTTACATGCAATGCTCCCATCTCCATTCCTGCACAAGCCCTCCGTGTCCTAACCCTCACTAACACATTTCCAGGGCCTGCTCACACTTCCCAGTCAAGTCCCTTCCCACCACTGCAAAGAGCCCCAGCCCTGGGGCTCAGTTGACTGACCTGTTTAGACAGTCATGACTCTTAATGTTAGCCATAACAGTCGAGTGCTCAGTCATGGCAGCTCCACTCAGCTCTGCCTCCCAGTGGTACCCTTGGCCAAACAGAGGGTTCCCTACCACTCAGAGCCCCAGAGTATGGAGTCCCTTGGGGGTCCCTGGGCTCCTGCTTGCAGCAACAGGCCATTTTAGTGCCCACTGGCTCCACAGTCTGGCCTGGAAACCCTCAAGGGCCCCTTCTTGCCCATCTGGGCCTCCTTTGGCTTCAATCACAGCTGGAAATTTCTTCTTTCCATCTGCTGTCTACACCACCCCTGCATCCTCCCTTTTTCCCTGATTCACTCAGAAAATCCCGGGCTGAGGTGCACTGCTGGTGGGAAAGGTCCCATCCTCAGGAATTAAGGGACTGGTGACACCCTCATCCTCAGCCCAGGTTTCTTACTAGGCTTCTTCTGGGCCCAGATCTTGGCTACTAGGAACTCACTCAAGGATCCTGGCTTCTGGTGGCTGTCCCACCCCATGCCTCCAGTGGCTCCCATAGGAACCCTTCAGTGAGCTCAAAGGAGTGGACAACTTAATGTTCAGCTGGTGGGTAGGGATACTGGTGTCCCCAGCTGTGCTGAACTGAACACAGAGGGGCTCACTTGTAGCTCTGATACTGTGCAGCAGCCCTCTGGAGTCTGGCATTTCACCCACCCAGGGAATCCTGCTTACCTGCACAGGCAGCTCGCTGGGCCTGGTATCTTTCTGGCAGCCTACAACAAGGTACAGGGCTAGCTGTCCATCTTTATGTTGTTGGTCCCATGGATAGGTACAAGGCGGGTCCTCGGTCACAGTCCAAACTGGAGCAAGGGTCCTCTGGGCCTATAGGAAGCAGTTCAGCATTCCTGGATTTACTGGAAGGCATGACAAAGGGAAGATGAATGGCTTTCCATGGGAGTCATGGGTTGAGGCTTCAGGTGCCACTCTCCACGCTGTCCTCACTGAGTTCCCACCTCCTGCTGTCCCATCAATTCCTAGGGCAAGGGTTGTCCTTTGTGAGCCAGAAGAGGAGACTGAGGATCAGAGAGGTGACATGCATGATTGCAATGCCATGATTGGTTGAGCCAGCACCCTCCTATGCCTACCTACACAGAGGTCCTTCACAGGACACTGGGTCACTGCTGGTGGTGGAGTCTGCACAAGTTGCCCCAGCTGCATCCCTACTAGGTTCCTGATAGCCAGGCAAGCATGGTCACAGGGGGACAAGGTAGGCTGGCCACCGTGGTGTTGCCCCACACACTGAAAGGCCATTCATACTTGCTCTTCCTGAGGAAGAGCCCACAGGATCCCAAAGCTGACTTTGCCCAGGAAGGAAGCCATATCCCAGCTCCTCTCTTGTGGGGTGGGAGTGGAGGAGAAAGACCACCACTCCCTCCAGTCTCAGAGAGAGCTCACAGGCAGACCCCTCTACCCTCAGTCAAGTATGTGCTCAGTGCCCACACAGCAGTCATGACCCACAGCCTGTGAGCTGATTGACTCATGCAAAGGGGCTCTTCAGCCAGAGTGGGGCAGAGTCTTGTGATGGGGTGTTTCCTGGGATAACTGTAAGAACATCAGTCAGGAATGGGAAGACACTGGAGCAGGCAATGCAGACACATACACACAGACACACACACACACACACACACACACACACACACATGGATCTTCCATTCTTCTATTGACCCCAATGGCCTGAGCCAAACCCAGAATCCAAGAACTGCATTTGGTCTCCCACATGGATGGCAGAGGCCCAAGCACTTGGACCATCTTCTGCTCCTTTCCTAAATGGATTAGCAGGCAGCTGGATCAAAAGTGGAGCAGCCAGGATTCGAACCAGAGCTCATAGGGAATGTCAGCATCTCAGTCAGCAGCTTAATCTGCTGCAACTGCAACTTTAGGGGATTCAATTTCATTTTGAGAAATGAAACTTCAGAATACTTTCTTTAGTCTTTGTTGACATAAAAATGTCATTTATGACTTGGTTTTCCTTTCATACTTTTGAGTTTTGTATATTTAAATTAAGAATCTTTATTCCATCACAAGTTTACTTTTGTTTTTTCTTTATTTATTTTTAACTCAATATTTCATTATGTTTTTGAGGTAATATTGTAATTTATACTATTTTCAAAGGTTTAATAATTAAAGAGAGCAACACATAAAATGCTAAAAAACTACAGTCCTGTAAGAAAGGGATATAAACAATAATCAAATGAAAAGATGTTTAACTTCTTTCAAATAATGCAAATTTAAAAATAGTCACAAAATCATAAAAGTTATAGGGTCATAAAACCTAAAGCTAATTCCTCTAAGTTAACAGGGCAACAATATGGAACTATTGGAAACTATATGGAACTAATTGGAAAATGAATTTTTTTAAAGATTTATTTATTTATTTGAAGGTCAGAGTTATACAGAGAAGGAGAGAGAGAGAGAGAGAGAGAGAGAGAGAGAGAGAGAGAGAGAGAGAGAGAGATCTTTCATCTCTGGTTCACTCCCCAGTTGGCCACAACAGCCGAGCTACACCAATCTGAACTCAGGAGCCAGGCACTTCTATTGGGTCTCCCACTAGGGTGCAAGGGCCCAAGGATCTGGGCTATCTTCTGCTTTCCCAGTCCATAGCAGAGAGCTGGATAAGAAGTGGAGCAGCCAGGATCTGAACTGGCACCCACATGGGATGCCAGCACTGCAGGCAACAGGCTTACCCATTATGCCACAGTGCCGGCCACTGGGAAATTAAATTCTAAATGCTTACCTGTATTTGAGTGTTTCTGGATTTTCTGTTCTTTCATTCATTTCTTTCCAATTTTGAATAAATGATTAATTTGTGGAAACCAATACCTTGTCATATCTAGAAAGACAAGACTTTTTAAAAATAAATTACAAACATCATCACAACAGTAGAAGAGCATTTGTAACTCTAAAATTTGAAAACCTTGTGGTTGGCCGGTGCCATGGCTCACTAGGCTAATCCTCCGCCTTGAGGTGCTGGCACACAGGGTTCTAGTCCTGGTCAGGGCACCGGATTCTGTCCTGGTTGCCCCTCTTCCAGGCCAGCTCTCTGCTGTGGCCCGGGAGTGCAGTGGAGGATGGCCCAAGTGCTTGGGCCCTGCATCCCATGGGAGACCAGGATAAGTACCTGGCTCCTGCCATCGGATCAGCATGGTGTGCCGGCCACAGCACGCCAGCCATGGCAGCCATTGGAGGGTGAATCAACAGCAAAAAGGAAGACCTTTCTCTCTGTCTCTCTCTCTCTCTCACTGTCCACTCTGCCTCTCAAAAAAAAACAAAAAAAACAAAAAAAAAACCTTGTGGTTTTGGTAAAGGCAATAAACATAAAGTACTAACATTTTGACAAAAATAAGCCTCCTTATCCATAAACACAGGGGCATCTTCTCACTGCAGTGCCCCCTCTTCAAAAATGCACACATCAAGTGAGTGTGTACACTGATATAACATGGATACTGGGATTTACTGAAAGAATGTTTTTAAAGACTTATTTATTTATTTTTATTTGAAGAGTTTGGAGTTACAGAGAGAGGGAGGGAGAGAGAGAGAGAAGAGAAAGAAAATGAATGTGAATGCCTTTCATCCCCTGGTTCACTCTCCAAACAACTGCAATGGCTAAGGCTGAGCCAGGCCAAAGCCAGAAAAGAGGAGCTTCTTCCAGGTTTCCCATTTAGGAGACAGGGCCTCAGCACTTAGGCCCTCTTCCCCTGCTTTTTCCAGGCTGTTAGCAGAGACAGGTTTAGAAATGGAGCAGCTGTACATGAACTGGCTTTACTTTCTTTGCCACAATTTGGTCCTTACTGAAATAATTTTTAGCCCAGAAGTTGACATATTATAGGAAGTGGTTTTTGGATCATGTGCTTCTCTAAAATTGCACAACAATATGGCTTTTTAAATGTATATATTAAAAGGAAAATTCCATAAAAGTTTTGTTGGTACAGTCCCTCTCAAATGCTAAATAAACATCTTTCAGTGGGAATTAGGAGTCCATGGGAATAGCCAAGGTTCTGGTTCTGGGTTTGCTCCTCAGAAGAATGACCTGGGCACCTGGTCAAGAGTGACTCCCTCCTCACTCATGAAGGTAAGGAGCTCCCTCATCACTGAGGCTGTGTCCTCACAGACACCACAACAACCTACCTGCTTTTCACTGCCTCTGGATCCCAATCCTAGCGATCTAGACATGCCAAATGGTGTACCCACAAGGTGGCCACAGGGCAGCTCCACACTTTCCAGGCTCTACATTTAGTACAACTGCAGCAGAACAATGTCACTAAACACTAGTACATGGGCGCACCTCTCACAGCTGCAGGCTTGGTGCATGAACACTAAGGCCCAGGTGCCAGGTGGCTCAGGGAACATATGCACAATCCAGGGCTCACAAATCTTGAGGTTGCACTCACTCTGAGCCTAAGTGGGACTTGGCTGATTTTTGATGTCTGTTAGTAAAAGAAAAACTCATTTGTGGAGAAGCAGTCTTTGTAATGCATTGGGACTCAAGTAGCAGGAAACTTCAGGATGCTTAAAGGCATTGCACCAAAGACAATTTCCTCAAAAGGTCTTTCTAAATTTCCTGATCCCTCTAGACCACATCTGGTTTCCATCGGAGCTTAGCTAGCAACCACAAATGACTACTTTTGTGATTTTAGAAAGTGTGGCTGTATGTGTCATCGAGAGTAAACCTAGGAGGCAAAAGGGTTTCACACTTTCCAGAAGACATAAAAGCACATTTATGCAGATGTCCAATATTTATCCCAGCCTTATAATTGTTTTCTGATTTTTTTTTTTACATTTTACTACCAATTTCATCTTTAATTGAACCACAATTTATTTGGAGTATTTTGTAACAATTAAAAATTTTAAAAATAGCTTTTCACTTATTCCAAACAGTTCATCATTTGTCAGAATTCAAATATCACTTTATCTTTCCTATGCTTATACCAGGAGACAGAAACTCTATTTTGGTCACCCACATGGATGATAGGATCACAAGCACTTAGGACATAATCTACTGCCTTCCCAGGTAATGGTCAGTAAAGAGTAGCCTATATTCCTATATGGAATGCCGGTGTGCCAAGCAATGCCTTATACCAGTCCTCAAGTCTGATTTTTTATTTATTTTTTTATTTTTTAATTTTTAATTTTTTTGACAGGCAGAGTGGACAGTGAGAGAGATAGAAAAAGGTCTTACTTTGCTGCTGGTTCACCCTCCAATGGCCACCGCGTCCGGCGCGCTGTGGCTGGTGTACCGCGCTGTTCCAATGGCAGGAGCCAGGTACTTATCCTGGTCTCCTGTGCTGGCCTGGCCTGCAGCACAAAGAACGAGGTTTCCTGAAACAGAGAGTGGGAATGCAGGGACAAGGATGCAAAGAATGGAGCCAAGACAAGTCCTGATCAAGGCTCATTTATTCAACAAATCCAGTACTATTTAAACATGACCAGTTGTTTACAAGAAGGAGCACAAAAGATTTACATATCAAAAAGGCTTTTAAAGTTACAAAGAGTTCCCAAAAAGGTTCTTAATTATTGATTACAAGGGTACAATAAAACACTTAGGTGATAAATGCAGGTTTCAGGTGTGACTAATTATCTATATCATCTCTTGTGAGAGGTTTAGCAGTGAGATAAGGTTCTTCCTGCCTCTTCCCAGAATCTCCTTAGTCTAATTGTCTGTGCCTGGAAGTCTCCATCCATATGTTTAAGTGTAAACAAAGGGAGCAACTGCCTGTGGCTGCCCACAGTCTCCCATGGGGTGCAGGGCCCAAGGACTTGGGCCATCCTCCACTGCACTCCCTGGCCACAGCAGAGAGCTGGCCTGGAAGAGGGGCAACCAGGACAGAATCCACTGGCCTGACTGGAACTAGAACCCATTGTGCCGGCGCCTCAAGGCGGAGGATTAGCCTAGTGAGCTGCGGCGCTGGCCCAAGTCTGATTTTTTATAAAGACTATTTTTGATACAAATTGAAGAGAGGAAGATTTCCCATATACTAGCTCACTCCTCAACTACTCTCAAAGGCTAAGGCTGGGCCAAGGCAATGCTGTGAGATGATATGGTAGCCCAGGTTCTCCCACAGGGAGGGCAGACATCTCACTACTTAAGTCATCACATTTTGCCTACCAGGATGCACATTTGTAGGCAGCATGAATCAGGACAAGAAAAGACTCAAATCTAGGCACATCAATGTGATGCTGGCTTCACAACTGCTATCTTAATGGAGAGACCAAAGACCCACACCCAACAATAAAAATGTTACATGAACTTTTTGAGTAACCCTTCTGTATAAGAATCTAAAAAATGAATTTCACAAAAATATGTAAATATTTAAGTTTATTTTCCATTAACTTTCAGCAATTATGGAACAGCTGGTTACGTGACAATTTGCAATATTGGCATCTTATATAAAGAGCCAATTCAAGAACAATGTTGCTCTGATTCTGACCTATGTTCCTGTTTATGAACCTGGGAAGGCAGATGAAGCTGGCTCAAGAGATGACCTGGATGGAATTACTGGGTCCTGGCATTGGCCTATAGTGGACCTGGATTTTGGCCATCCGAGGAGTGAAGCAATACATAAAACTGCTCTTTTTCTCTACCTCCCTCTCCCTGTATCATTTGGTCACTCCTTCCCTCTGCTCCACCTTTCAAAGAAAAATTAATAACTATTTTTTCATGCTTTGTTGTTGTTAGTCTTATTAAATTATGTTAATAGCCCTATTTTAATATGATTTAAGGGATGTAAATTTCATGCCATTAATATGTACAAATTTAGCAACTTAATGATAATTATAACCCCACCTCCCTCCCACCTATATTCCCATCCTTCTTCCTCCTCCCTCTACCACTCCCATTTTTATTTTTTACAGAGACCTCTTTTCAATTAACTTTATACTCATAAGATTTACTAGACTAAGTAGAAGGATCAACAATAGTGTGAAGAAAAAACATAAGAAGCAGAAAAGAAACAAAAAGGATTGTTCCTCAATAGTCAAGTTAGGACTATTCAAAATCATTGCATGATAAAGTGCCAATTTCACTCCTATAGATTACTTTTTAGGTACTATACTAGTTAGCACAGATCAGAGAGAATATATGGTATTTGTCTTTTTGGACTGGCTTATTTCACTAAGTATAATGGTTTCAAGTTGCAACCATTTTGCTTCAAATTACAGGTTTTCATTTTTTAGCAATGCATGATATTCCATACTGTGTGTGTGTGTGTGTGTGTGTGTGTGTGTGTGTGTGTGTGTGTGTGTGTGTATAGCATAATTTCTTAATCCAGTATTCGGTTGATGGACATCTGGGTTGATTTCATATCTTAGCTATTGTACATTGAGCTGCAATGAACATGAAGGTACAGATAACTCTTTAATACACTGATTCATTTACTTTGGGTAAATTCTCAAAAGTGGGATGGCTGGTTCATATGCTAGGTCTATATACAGCTTTTGAGGTATCTCCACACTGTCTTCCACAGTGGCTGCACCAATTTACATTCCCTCCAAGAGTGGATTAGTGTACCATTTCCCCCACATCCTCACAGGCATTTGTTGTTTTATGATTTCTGTATGAGAGTCATTCTTTTTTTAAAAGATTTATTTATTTGAAAGTCAGAGTTACACAGAGAGAGGAGAGGGAGAGGGAGAGGGAAAGGGAGAGGGAGAGGGAGAGGGAGAGAGAGAGAGAGAGGTCTTCCATCTGCTGGTTCACTCCCTAACTGGCTACAATGGTTGGAGCTGAAGTGATCTGATCTGAAGCCAGGAGCCAAGAGATTCTTCCAGGATTCCCATACCAGTGCAGGGGCCCAAGGACTTTGACCATCTTCTACTGCTTTCCCAGGCTTTAGCAGGGAGCTGGGCCAGAAGTGGAGCAAATGGGACTTGAACCAGTAACCATATGTGATGCTGGCCCTGCAGGTGGCAGCTTTATCTGCTATGCCACAAAGCAGGCACCTCTATTCTCTCTTTCCACACCTTCAGGACCTCCTAATTCATATATATGGATTATTTGATAGTATCCATACATCTCAAACAGTGTTTTTATACTTTTTAATTTCATTTGTTTTGGTATGACTGAATTATTTCCAAAGATTTGTCTTCTAACTTGGATAGTCTTTCTTTTTCCTCTCCAAATCTGTTAACCTTTCTACTGCATTTTTATTTAATCTATTGAATTCTTCATTTCTAATATTTCATTTTGATTTCTCTTTAAAATCTCAATTTCATGTGAAAAATTTTCATTCATGTCACATATGGTATTCTTTAGTTTGTGGATTTGCTTCTGACTACTTTTGAGTAATCCTATGACTAATTTTTTGAATTCTGTTTTCATCATTTCATCCATTTCTTGACCTTCACATTCTAATATTGAAAATTTGTTGTGTTCCTCTGAAGGGCCATGATGTCTTCCTTATTCTCATTTCCTAATTTTCTACATTTATTTTTAGGCTCTTGTGGAGGTAATTGCTCTTTTTTGTTTCCTCTGATGAGTTGTATCTTTGAGCTATGCCTATGTGCATTGTCTGTACTTTCAGTGAATACCAAGAGGTGTATGACGGATGTTTCCAGGGACCTCTGTTCAGTGCTCTAGAGTGGGGTGAGTATCCAGAGTAACAATCAAGTTGGGTTTGGTAACTCTCCTCTTATTAACAGAAGTGGAGGGAGGGTGGTCACATTTGTTGGTGTGATCAGCCTCTCACCTCCTTTCCTCCAAGCTGAGTAATGCTCAGGTGTTTGTCCCCAGTGTCTTCAACACTCATCTGCACTTCTGGATGAACCACACAAATGATCTGCATAGTCCTCTCTGTGAGCATGATTCCTGCTACAGGGATCTGCTCTGGCAACCAAAGAGTTCTGAGAGTGTGACTCTGCATCCAGAGCTTGCCCAGACCCAGGCTACACCTTGCCTCCTCCCAGGCAGTCACAGTGCTTTCACAGTCTCAGCACCCAGGGCTCCCATGTTCAAGGACTGCCAGAGGGTACACTCTGCCCCACTAGCCTGTTCTGCCCACACAGTAACTGAGGAGTTCCTGGAGCCACAGCCCATGTATTCTACGCTGGCAGATGGAGTCTCTCAGCCAGACTGAAAGTGGAGAATGTGAATGTTTCCCTCTGGCAAAATCCTTGGGTGACATGCATGTGCAATACCTGCCAGCCACAGCCCCACTCCTTTCACAGTTGTGCTGGGTGTGTACAAGTGTCCCAACTGGCAACATTTCCCTTTGGTTGCAATAGATTCTCCTCCAAGCCTATTGCAGGTTGAGCATGGAGGAGCTGGTGTTTACCTGATGACAAGGTGGAGACAGTAACCACCAATTTACTTAAAGTGCTGTGGTTGCCCTTGCCAACAGTTCTTACTAGTTGCTGTGAAACACAGAGTAATAGAATTCACTAAACTGTACATTAAATTTCTATGAAGCTGCCGACAATTCTTGCTAGTTGCTGGGTGTGCACAGAAGAGCTGGAGCAGCTGCTACCTGCTTATGTCCAAAATGGCATCAGCCTTCCCACAGCTAGCCGCAGGGCACTGCTATGGAGTGGAGAAAAGGGAAGAGAGAGATGCATCACTTTTTTATTCCTCCCCTCAAGGTGAGCAGTTGCCTTGCTCCCATGAAGTTTCCCAGTTGGACTCAAAGACAGTGCAGTCCACTAGCTTTCCCTCCATCTGTATTAACAATTGTGCAGGCCCATGCAGTTTGACTGCACTTTGCTCACCAGAGTGGACTCTGGGTCCTTTTTCATGTTCATGCCTGTTGCTGTCTTCCACTCAGGTCCAGGCCATTTCCACTGCTTTTGCAGGACTTCCCACTGCAGTTTTTCTGCAGCTTTCTCCTGAGAGTACTTTCTCTCTTTTTTTTTCTTCTAACTTTGCCTAGTGTAGAGCACACCTCCTTGTCACTATTTTGCCATTGTGCAACTAAGTTAACAGTGGAATGCCTGTAATGCTCACTGATACAATGGTTCAAGATGAAAAGAAAAGGGGAACCAAAGAGGATCTGAAATATTTCAAAAATCAGGTGTGTCATACAAGTCAATCCCAAGAAAAACCTACCAAAGATTTAATGTAATTCCAAACAATAAATAAAGTTGTATTTTTGCTGGAATATACACTATTACTGTGACATTCCTAATTACATGTGTCTTTTATAAAGTAATAAGCAGGGTCAAATATTGTGATGCAGCACTTGGGACTCAGACATCCCATATAGCAATGCCAGTTTGAGTTCTGTCTGTTTTGCTTCTGAGACAGCTCTCTGCTAATGTAGCTGGGAAACAGTGGATTTAGGAACACTTTAAAATTCCAAAGTGACAGCAGTTCAAATCTCCAAAATCTTGAAGACATTATTCATGGCTGATTTCTTTATACTAAAGCATGACCATCATGTGGGCAACAGTCGTTTATTTGTTCAAATTGAAGTAAAATAAAAAAACACTTCATATGAAAGGAAAATACATAATAAAATGAATGTTATTTTTCTTCTTATTTCATAAATTTTATGTTTTCTCATTAAAAATAGACTCAAGCAAACATTTTCCAATTTCAGCCATGCAAAAATTAAGCCAATTTTCCCAAATCCATTACCAGAAAATAATGTTTTGCAATGGAGAAAAACCATTTTTGAAGGATCTGAATTTTGACTTAATGTGAAACAAGTTCTCATTGTTCTATTTCTCAAATTTAGAAAGAATCTCTCACATCTGGATGCTATTTTTTTCAGGTACCAAGCCACCGGCAGGATCCATCAGTAGGGATGCTTTTTAATCTCAGAGAGAAAAGATGGCTAACATTTACAAAGCATCTTCTACCCTTCTTTCAAGCAGAAAAGATGGCTGGGGCAATGTGAACAAATCACCCAGGTGGCATTTCTAATCTGCTAGTGCCTCCCTCCAACACTGAAGTCTGGTGTTCACTGAATTTATACAAGATGAGCAGTGCAGCCACCTGAAGGCGAGGAACAGTAGAAACCTGCAGGGGACAACTCTGGACTGGAAAGTCCAAGAGGGGTAGCCTGAGCATAGATGGCCCTACAGTGGTCTGGGGGTTGGGTGTGAGCCAGGCAGGGTTAGGTGCAGTGTTTAGAGGCCCCTGAGAAAGATCTACTGACAAGCCAGGGTGACCAGGAGGTGCAGAGTTTCTGGACTTTGTGAAGGATTGGAAATTCTCTGCAAGAGTAATGGAATGTCACTTAAAGTTTTGAACTTCAATGCTAAATGTGAGCCCAGTACACCACGTGCAGGCATCCCCCGTGCCATTGAATGTCAACCTGACAGCTCCTACCATGCCTCCTGGGAGCAGAAAGTATCTGTTGTAATCCTAAACTGGACAGTGGTGAATAATCTGGAAGTGGCCTTCAGCATCCTTCTTCTCAGGGTTCCTAGTCAGGAATGCATGGTTGTCTGCTGGGTGCCCAAGCTCCCATGAAGACAAGGATCAAGTAGAGCCAGAAAGTCCTGAGGCCTGATTAGACAAGCCAACAACATGATCAGACCTAATTTCTCCACCTTTGAAATGGGTCAGGATAGCCAACAGAGTCCCTGCAGAGTCACAGCCTGCTTGCAACCCATGTGCCTCCTGATCATCCCCTTCCATCTCTTTCCGTATGGGCACTGACCCCTCATGCCCACAATTTACATTCAAGTCCACTAATGACTCAAGACCCATTGGTGTCCACCCACTTTAAAAGTTAGAAATTACTGAATCCAAGTCCATAATTATTTTAAGAAAACACCAACCAAAAACATGAAGCATCATTGATATGTGTATATTTTCACCCCTCCCCTTATGTCTTGAAAAGTCTTCATTACTATTGCTAAAAAGAAATGACCTCAGCTCAGTTAAGGTTCATGGGGTATTGGGCACCTGGTGTCCAGGACTTTGTTCCTCTGACAAGTGCCATCAGCCTGGCCTCGTACAGCTTGGGGAGACACAAACACAGAACCCTCTCCAACCATCTGTTTGTGGGCCCCTCACACCAGTCAGGGAGCAGAGTTCGTGTCACATTGCAACTCAGGCCCTACCCACATCACATTGATCTACAGCAGCATGGCTGGGAAGGGACCTCACAACACTCTCACTTGTGCCATCATCTTGGATCTTTTCCCAATTTCTCCTGTGTACCCATCCTTCTTTCCCTTTTCCAGGCCTATTAGGCTCCACAGAAATCCAGGCTTCCTATGACCTATCTGCTGATACCAATTAACAGCTGGGGATGGATCTGCATTCTACTGAATGTAGCATTCTCATAGGCAGGCCTCAGAAGCAGCCTCATATTCTGCCCATAACTTCATAAGTGGTTCCATTCTTACTTATGAGCAAGACCCAGGAGAATCTGGCATTAACAGGCTGCCCTGATAACATTGAGTAAACCTTGGGAGGAAATTCTACTGTTTCTTCTATTTAAAATTTTTTGAAGTTTTTTTTTTTTTTGTTATTATTTGACAGGTAGTTATAGACAGTGAGAGAGAGAAAGAAACAGAGAGAAAGGTCTTCCTTCCATTGGTTCACTCCCCAAATGGCCGCCTTGGCCAGAGCTATGCCGATCCAAAGCCAGGAACCAAGTGCTTCTTCCTGGTTTCTCATTACAGTGCAGGCACCCAAGCACTTGGGCCATCCTCCACTGCCCTCCCGGGCCACAGCAGAGAGCTGGACTGGAAGAGGAGCAACTGGGACTAGAACCCAGTGCCTATATGGGATGCCAGTGCCAGCCCCGACATTCTACTATTTCATACTCAAGAAACATTTTGTCCAAGAAAAGGGGATGGGAGAAAAGGCAAGATAAATTGGACCTCATACCTACAGAAGCCCTAATCTGCAAACTGATATTAACTCTTTGCTGAGATGCCTATCTGGGCTGTCAAGTGTATTCTCTTCATTAAAGTTTCTTATCTTGCTTAGCCAACTCTGAATGACTGGGCACTCCCTCTCAGATTCATCTGAAGAGAGGTCCATTCATTCTGATGGAGCACTACCTCATTGCACCTCATTACCTTGTTTATCACGACTCTGTGTCTCACATCGAAAATTCTTTTCTTATGCAAATAGAATATTCTCTATTCCAGCCATTGCAAATAAAACATAAAAATACAGACAGCAGCTTATAACTTTCAGGTTAAAACTAACTTGGGAATATGCAACTAATTGCCAGTTGAGTAAGTTTTATTCATTTTTGTTGGTGAAGTTGACTTATTTTTATTTGAAATAAACTCGATTATATAAAATGCTGAGCAAAAAGAATAAAAATTCAAATTATTATTTTACAAAACTAATCATAACTGCTGATTCTCAGCCATTTTTATGCTTAAAAAGATGAGTAGAGGAAAATGTATAAGTGATGGTGTGGTTTCCTCTCTGACAAAAAAGTCTACTGAAGAATCTTGCTGGTGGTACTTGATATCTGAAAAAAAGCACCCATGTGTGAGAATTTCTTTTAAATTTGAGAAATAATAAAATGAGAAATTGTATCATGCTATGTAAAAATTTCAAGTCCTGTAAAAATATGTTTTCCCTAATTTCAAAACATTCTTTACTAGTAATGAATTTGAAAGAAATAGCTTAATTTTCTGAGTGACTGGAATCAGAAGATACTTGCTTGATTCTCTTTTTATAAGAAAATTTAAAAATTATTTTTTGTGTGCAAACTGTTGAAATCTTTACTTAGTATATATTAAATTGATCTTCTGTATATAAAGATAATTGAAAATGAATCTTGATGAAGCAAGGGGTGGAAGAGGGAGTGGGAGAGGGGTTGGTTGTGGGTGGGAGCTTGATTATGGGGGGAAAAAGCCTCTATACTCCAAAAGTTCTACTTTGGAAATTTATATTTATTAAATAAAAGTTAAAAAAATGAAAAAATATTTTTGTGAAATAAGTAGCAAAAAAGATTAGTTTTTATTAAGCAGTTTCTTTTAACATAAAGTGATCAGTCTATTTTATCTCAATTTAAAAAATAAAAAAGTTTGCTTCAGTACCTAGCAGTCAGCCATGAGTGATGTCTCCAAGATTTTGGAGACTTGAACAACTGTCACTTTGGAATTCTAAAGTGTTTCCAAATCTACTGCTCCCCAGATACATTAGCAGAGAGCTGTATCAGAAGCAGAGTAATCAGTACTCAGACTGGCACTCTTATATGGGATTTCTGAGTCCTAGGTGTGGCACCACAATGACTGCCCTTATTTATAATTTTATGAAAGGAACAAGTAAATAAGAATTTCAATGTAGTAATGAGTATTCCTGTCAAAATTATGTTTATTTGGCTGTTTCAAATTGAATTGCATTTTTGGTGAAGTTTGCTGAGAGCCTACTGAGATGTTACATATTTTTAAGTGCTAGACTTGGGACTGGTTTGCATGAGACACTTCATTTGAAACATTTCAGATCCTCTTGATATCCCCTTATCTTTGCCTCCCACAACCAGTCCCATGGGCATTGCATTTGTTTTATGTAACTACAACCCAATAGATTTGTGCTTTATGTCTCTACACTTCTTGTATCTGAGTGGCTATGTTATTCTTGAAGCAAGTACCCTTAAGGATTAAAAATTTATAACAAAGTAAATTTTATGATTTCTTCTAAGTAGTTAAAAGCTAGTTTTGTTACTTATGGATGCTTGCTCGGGAATTGTCCTCACAATTTTTAAGATTTATTAATTTTTATTTATTCAAAAGAGCAACAGAGAGGTAGAGACTGAGAGAGATAGGAAGACAGAGCATTTGTAGCCATTGGTTCACTCTCTAAATGACCAAAACAGCCAGGTCTGGGCCAGGCCAAGCCAAGGGTCCAGGTGTCCCATGTAGGGGGAAGAATTGAACTACCTGGGACATACTTGAATAAATACTTACACATGAGGCCGGTGCCGGGGCTCAGTAGGCTAATCCTCCGCCTTGTGGTGCCTGCACACCAGGTTCTAGTCCCAGTCAGGGTGCCAGATTCTGTCCCAGTTGCCCCTCTCTGCTGTGGCCTGGGAGTGCAGTGGAAGATGGCTCAAGTCCTTGGGTCCTGCACCCCATGGGAGACCAGGATGAGCACCTGCCTCCTGCCATCGGATCAGCATGGTGTGCTGGACGCAGCAAGCCAGCTGCAGCAGGCATTGGAAGGTGAACCAACAGCAAAGGAAGACCTTTCTCTCTGTCTCTCTCTCACTGTCCACTCTGCCTGTCAAAAAAAAAAAAAAAAAAGACTTACATATGAAACAAAGAGTAATAGAATTCATTAAACTGCATATTAAATTTCTATAAAGTCACAAATGTTTGAAAAATCATAATACTGTATTAGAAAAAGGTATTTAAATCTGAAAATATTAATATTATTTAATACATTTTTAAAAGTTTCAAAATTTAAAAATATTTTGAGCAAAAATTTAAAAGTTGAAAGTAGTTTAAGTAAGCACTTTCTGTGATATTATTTTTTTATTTGACAGGTAGAGTAATACACAGTGAGAGAGGAAGACAGAGAGAAAAGTCTTTCTTCCATTGGTTCACCCCCTAAATGGCCGCTACAGTCAGAACTGCACCAATCCAAAGCCAGGAGCCATGTACTTCCTCCCGGTCTCCCATGTGGGTGCAGGGGCCCAAACACTTGGGCTATCCTCCATTGCCTTACCAGGACACAGCAGAGAGTTGGACTGGAAGAGAAGCAGCTGGGACTAGAACTGGTGCCCATATGGGGTGTCGGTGCCACAGGCAAAGGATTAACAAAGTGAGCCACAGTGCTGGCCCTTGTGATATTATTTTTGAAACTTATTTTATGTCATGGTGAATTAAAAAGCAAATATATAAATATAATCTCATAATTTTCTTCTAAGGGAACAATGGTATTGAATTCCCTAAATGTGAAGTTGAAGCAATTAGTTCCTATTTATTGCATAATACCTCAGTGTAACCTCAAAATATCACTTCAGTTCTGCTCTAAGTGCCACAAATTTTTCAGTCTCACCTTAAATCATTCTATGGAGATAGATAGATATATAAAATGTAGATAAAGTGTCTTTTGTTATTTACTGGGCTTTAATTTTAGGTCTTTCTGGCAATGATTTCTTCACCAAATTAATTTCAAGAGAGAGAGAAACATGAAGAATTTATAGAGGAATATGTAATGGTAAATGTCATGAGACACATATGGATTTTCATTTGTAATAATTATAAAGAAAATCATAATAGACTATTTCAATAATTTTAGCTTTATAAAGCCATTTGAAAGCATATCAGACAGAAAATTATTATAGAGAGGTAGATGTATTTATAGCAAAGCAGTGTATTTTATGTGACTTGACTTTATATATATGTATATCAGAATATACAGGAGAAGGGTGGTGTTTTCATGACATTTTAAAAACACATTTCCAGGAGAAGTTTTATAGATTTAGAATTATTTAAAATACAAAATGGTGAAATGAAGGTCTAGCATTTTGGTGTCATGGGTAAAGCTTCTGCCTGAGATGCCAACATTCCATATGGGCACCAGTTCTTGAACCAGCTGACCAACTTCCAATCTAGCTCCAGGTTAATGACCTGGGAAGATCAGAAGAAGGTGGCCCAAGTGCTTTGCCCCTGCTCTCCATGTGACAGAGCTGGAAGAAGTTCCTGGCTCCCAGCTTTGGCCTGGCCCATGGCTGGCAATGGCCATCTGGGGAGTGAACCAAAGGGTGGAAGATAGCTTTCATTGCCTTGATCTCTCTCTCTCTCTCTCTCTCTCTTTATCTCTCCCTCTCACTTTCTCTCTCTCTGTAACCCCTTCAAATAAATATTCACTTTTATATAAACACTAAAATGGAACATCCACCAGAATAATAAAGTCAAGTAATACAAGAATGGCTTAGTTTCCTGACCCAGAATTTAGCTATTTCTATGCGACTTCCAACTAATCACAAAAATGAAAAACACAGTAGAAATACAGAAAAAATCTAATCCATCTTTATGACTCTTTAAACGATGCTTGAAGTGTCTTACATGTACTCTCTTATAATATACTAAAACCCAGTGACAATTATTATTATGACTACCACCAAAAAATTTAGTGTAGATGGAAGCTATTAAGAAGTATCAATTATTCAACATTATTATTCATCACCAAATGCTTTACACTTACTGTTTTATCTGGATAGTGAGCATTCAGCAGATAATTATGAAACAACTGAATGGAAAACTGGTTAATACTTCTAACTCTCTCAGAAGCTCACCTTTCCTAAGGAATTTCTTAAGGAATTTCTCTTGTCCTAGCAGACTCATATCAAAGATATCAAAATTTTGCTTTGCATGTTTATTTACTATTTGCTAAGTTAAGATGCAGTTAACAATAAATGAAAAACTTTATCGAGGTCAGTGCTGTGGCATAGTAGGTAAGGCCACCCATATGGGTGCCGGTTCCAGTCCTGGCTGCTCCACTTCCAATCCAGCTCTCTGCTATGGCTTGGGAAAGCAGTAGAAGATGGCCCAAGTCCTTGAGCCCCTGCATCTGTGTGGGAGACCTGGAAGAAGCTCCTGGCTCCTGGCTTCAGATCAGCTTAGCTCTGGCCATTGCAGTCATTTGGGGAGTGAACCAGCAGATGGAAGACCTGTTTCTCTCTGCCTCTCCTTCTCTCTCCGTGTAACTCTGATTTTCAAGTAAATAAATAAATATGTAAAAAAGAATATTATATAATAAATCCACAGGAATAATTCCTTTATAAGTTTTTGCAGAGAAATAACTTCTTCAGTGTATTGGGGTAGGAGAGTATAGGGGGATCACTTGCCATATTGTTTCAAATAATTATTTAACATTAGTTTTATCATATTGGAGGAAAATTCTTACATCATTGTGTGTTCTGAACACAATAATAAAATGAACCACATATGTTCTTCAACAAATTCTGGCTGCTAGGTTATTACAGAATTCTCTGGTGATACGTTTACACATGTGGTGCCACTGCAAAGAAGGTAATAGTGGGGCTTTCAGCCTAGTAAGTGTCCTCTGACCTTTTATATTTTGACAGAAGGAACTTGAGTTGGTTGTCTGCATTTAGTGTCTAAAGCACATACATACAATGAAATGAATGTTCTTTATTTTGGAAGTGTTCTGTAAGTATCATGTGGATAAATACCAACATATCTGAGATCCTGAAAAATCCCACTTCACCTCTATTTCTATTTCTCTAGACTTATTCTCTAAGGGAAAGTAAACAAGGAGTAGTGGAGTGAAGAGGAAAACTTCAATTTCTGAGACTAGGAAAATAAACTACACATGAATGTTTTCTTTAGAAAATTCACTTGTAATGCTTGAAACAGTATTTTAAAAATTAGGTTCTGTTTCTGATAATAATTCCTTCTTGAAATCACTTTGTAGACCTTTCATTAAGTTATCCAGAAGAAAAAAAATACTTACAAATTATCCTACTATTATATAAGGCACCATATTATGAACACTAAAATTCGCACACAGAAACATATGCATATAGATATACATATATACTATGAAATTTTGTATAAGCACATGACACCAAATTAAGTAATAATTTAAAATGCTGTGTCATTGTTGCCTGGTGATTAAAAAATATAAGATATTTTTTCATACAGTTCAATGTAATCTGTCTAAATAACACATCTCACAAAGGAACAATATTGTATTTACATGGCTTAATGTGACATAGACATTAATGACCTATTCATAATTTTATCATAAACTTCAGTACAATTACACAAAGAATGTATGAAAGCATATTCATTGTACACTATTCTGTGAAAAAATATTCTTAACATTAAAATTTATTATTTATTTTAAATATAGATTTAGTTATTTGAAAGACAGAGTTACAGATATGCAGAGCCAGAGAGAGAGAGAGAGAGGAAGGTCCTCTATCCACTGCTTCACTTCCCAGATGGCCACAATGGCTGGATCTGTGCCAATCCAAAGCCAAAAGTCAGGATCTTCTTCCAGGTCTCCCATGTGGGTTCAGGGGCCCAAGGACTTGGGCCAATTTTCATTGGTTTCCCAGGCCATAGCAGAGAGCTGGTTCAGAAATGGAGTGGCCAGGACTCAAACTGGTGCCCATATGGGATGCCAGCACTGAAAGTGGTGGCTTTACCCACTATTCCACAGTGCTGGACCCTCAACACTAAAATCTTACCATGGAATCTTACATTGAAAATATAATTGAGCAAATTACGTTGTCAATATTGTTAAGCCATATTGACCATATTGGCACTATATATATTTTCAAAATTATGTTTAATTTGGATGTCACAGTGATGTGTTGCCAATAGAACAATGCATTTGTTGTTTCAGATCATTCAGTAGATTCATTAACAAAGGTGATAGTAATAATGATACTTCTGGAATCTCAAGGAGAAATTTAAATATGATTACACAGGAGAGACATTGCTTGTTAATATAATATTATCAATATAAAGAGTTTATTAAAAGAGAAAAAGTCCATTGCTGGCAGATTTTGTAGTTCATCAGATTTATCTACACTAAATATAATTTGGAAAACAGATGTTGACAGGATGAGAACTGATTCCCACTGTGGTAAGGCCACCTGGCATAGCAACGGTGGCTGTTGCTCAACAGAATGGCAGGAGACAGGGGCAGCACCATGGTGCAGCAGGTTAAGCTGCCTCCAATGATGTAAGCATCCCCTGACTGGTGGTTTGACTTTCAGCTGATCCACTTCTGATTCTGCTCTCTGACAAAGTACTTAGGAAGTCAGCAGAAGATGGCCCAATGTTAGAGACATGGATGAATTTCCAGGTGTCTGGCCTCGTTCTGATGTCAGAACCAGGCCATTGTGGCAATTTGGGCAGGAAACGAGTAGATGGAAGTGTAGGCTCACTTCCCCCAACCCCCTTTCTCAATCTCTGTCCCTCTCCCTCTCTCCATATCCTTCTTTTTTCCAATTGATCAGTTTTTCTGATTTTCAAATAAATAGATATTTGTAAAAATAATTCCTCTGAGTTCTCCAGTTTTGACTAAATTTAATAAAACAAATGAGAGTGGAGACAGGTTGTTGTTTGACAGAGAAGAGCACTGGCATGAAATTTTAGGGAGTTCACCAGTGTGTGGAAGTATACCACAAACACCTCAGGATGATCAACAACAACCACAAGGAAGTACTTTAGGTTTGGGCTATAGGCTCTCTCACTTGTCCCATGACATCATTTGAATGATTAACCAGGACAGGGGCGGATACCATTGCAACATCATACAGGGCTGCATTGTTCTGCAATCATTGATGGGTGTACTCAGACACTGCTATATGGATCAGGATAGCAGGATTCAGGTGTCTTATCAACAGTACCTTCCTATTGTCTTCAGAATAGTATAACACCACCCTTTTGTGAATAGGAACACAACTATGCAAGAAACACTGAAATGCTGGGGCCAGTGCTGTGGCTTAGCAGGTAAAACCACCACCTGCAGTGCAGGCATCTGATATGGGTGCCACTTCAAGTCCCAGCAGCTCCACTTCCAAGCCAGTTCTCTGCTATGGCCTGGGAAAACTGTAGAAGATGGTCCAAGGCCTTGGGCCCCTGCACTTATGTGGGATATCTGGGAGAAGCTCCTGGCTCCTAGCTCCTAGCTCCTGGCTTCAGATTGGTGCACTTCCAACCTTTGTGGCCATTTGGGGAGGGGACCAATGGATGGAAGACCTCTACACCTCTCTCTCTCTCTCTCTCTCTCTCTCTCTCTCTCTCTCTCTGCCTCTCTTTCTCTCTGTATAAATTTTTGAATAAATGCTGAAATTCCAAATATCTTACCTTTAACGAAACAGAATAGAGGCACTAGATTTCATACAGATTTTTAAAAGATTTATTTATTGATTTGAAAGTTGCAGTTACACAGAGGGAGAAACAGAGGCAGAGGCAGAGAGAGAGAGAGGCAGACAGAGAGATCTTCTATCTGCTCATTCACTCCCCAGTTGTCCACAACAGCCTGAGCTGCACCGATCTGAAGCCTGGAGCAAGGAGCTCCTTCCAAGTCTCACAAGTGGGTGCAGGGGCAAAAGGGCTTGAGCCATCTTCTACGGCTTTCCCAGGCCACAGCAGAGAGCTGGATTGGAAGTGGAGCAACCAGGAATCGAGCCATTGACCGTATGGGATGCCTGCACTGCAGGTGGTGGCTTTACCCCCTAGACCACAGCGTCAACCTTAGATTTTATATAGTTTATATCTTAGGACTTGTCTTAAATGTGTGGATAATTGATTTATGTTTTGTAGTTTTAACATTATCATTATAATGTAAAAATTGCAGTTGTGAAGGTATGATGATGAATACATTGGGTCTGGTAACTCTTTAATTGTGTCATTGCACATATCACATCTTCAAACTGCATTATGCTTGGACAAAATGATCATGAAATTTTCTAAATATCTCCAATTCTACAGTGAAAATAAAATTTTCAACCAATATGGACTTTAAAATAATACAGAATTTGCATGGAATTATTTTCCTGTGCCTTATTTTAAAAGAGACATATTCATTGGCACATACAGTATAAGCAATGGGGCCAGTGCCGTGGGTTAATAGGCTAATCCTCTGCCTTGCAGCACCAGCACACCAGGTTCTAGTCCAGGTCGGGGTGCCAGATTCTGTCCCAGTTGCCCCTCTTCCAGGCCAGCTCTCTGCTGTGGCCCGGGAGTGCAGTGGAGGATGGCCCAAGTGCTTGAGCCCTGCACCCTATGGGAGACCAGGAGAAGCACCTGGCTCCTGCCTTTGGATCAGCGTGGTGCGCCAGCCGCAGTGCACTGGCTGTGGCAGGCATTGGAGGGTGAACCAATGGCAAAAGGAAGACCTTTCTCTCTGTCTCTCTGTCACTGTCCACTCTGCCTGTCAAAAAATAAAAATAAATAAAAAATTAAAAAATACAGTATAAACAATAAAACAATATTTTTGACAGGCAGAGTGGACAGTGAGAGAGAAAGAGAAGGGTCTTTCTTTTCTGTTGGTTCACCCCCAAAATGGCTGTTGTGGCTGGCGCACTGCACTGATCCAAAGCCAGGAGCCAGGTGCTTCTCCTGGTCTACCATGCAGGTGCAGGGCTCAAGCACTTGGGCCATCCTCCACTGCACTCCCGGGCCACAGCAGGGAGCTGGACTGGAAGAGGAGCAACTGGGACAGAATCTGGCACCCTGACCGGGACTAGAACCCAGAGTGCCAGCGCAGCAGGCAGAGGATTAGCCTATTGAGCTGTGGCTCTGGCCCGCAATGAAGCAATATTTACTAAGTGAAAAATTACTTGAATTCTTCCTAAGACTTACATGGTCATCTAGATTCAGGCAGCTAAAAGATGCAATGCAGTCTACCCCACTGCAATATATATATATATATATATATATATATCCATATCCAGAACACACTTTAGTCAAACTATGAAACATAAAGGAAAAGGAGAGAATTCCAGATACAGTAACAGACAGTGTCATCTTTGTCATGTTTAATATAAAGGAAAAGAAGCAAGTTTGTCAGTAGAAATCATAGAGGCCAGAAGAGATTGGGGCGATATATTCAATATTTGAAAAGAAAAACAAACCAAAAACACTGAACCATGAATATTATATCCAGCAAAGATATCCTTTAGAAATGGAGGAAAAAAAAAAAAACTATTTCACAGGCATATAATAACAGAGAATTCTACACCACTAGACAGGCTTATAAGAAATTCGGAAGGAAGGCCTATATTAGAAATAAACAATAAAGACACATAACACTACCAAATTCACCAACAGTGCTGATACCATCAGCAACCAATCAGCTTAATGGCAGGTAGTAGATCTTATCAAAACATACTAAACTTGAATGTAAATGGATTAAATTTTCCATTCAAATACATTCTGTTTAGCTGAATGGATTAAAATTAAAAAGACCCAACTCTACACTGACTACATGAAACTAACTTCACAAGTAAAGAAACAGATGGACTAAAAGTGAAAGCCTGGAAATTGATACACCAGGCAAATGGAAACCAAAAATAAGTGAGAGTAGCAATATTCATATTAAATAAAAATAGCATATTAAATCAAAATAACATATCAAACCAAAAAATTATATTGTCACAAACTATAGAAAGAGACTAAGAAGGATATTTCATACTGATTAAAAGGTTTAAGTCCCAAGAGGGTATAGCAATCATTGATATCTATTCACCTAGCACAACACCACCAACAGATATACAGTAACTATTATTTGACCTAAAAGGAGAGATGGACTCCAATACAGGAATAGTGGGAAACTTCAATGCCACACTGTTATCAGTAGATAGATAAACCAGACATAAATTCAATAAAGATATATCAGAGTTGAACCATAATAAGCAAATGGATCAGCTACAGATGTAGTTACAGAAGTAACTGGGTGTAGTTTCATCTGACAGCTGCAGAAAGCACATTTTCTCATCAACACATGGAGGATTTTTATTTTACTATCATTTCACATTTTAGGCCTCAAATAAAATCTCACTAAAATTCAAAAGAATGAAATAATCCCATATAGCTTCTCAGACCACAAAGGAATAAAACTAGAAATCAACAAGAACAATAGAATATTTACAAATTAAACAGCATGCTATTGAATAGCCAGTCACTGAATGAATTAAAAAAATAAAAAATGCTCTTGAAATAAATGACAATTAAAATGCATCCTATCAAATCCTGTGGGATACCATCAAGGCGATGCTAAGAAGAAAGTTTGTAACAATAAGTACTTATATTAAAAACTGGTAAAGACCAGAAATAAGTGACTGAATCATACATCTCTTGAACTTAGTGAAAAAAAAGAAAAAGCCAATGCAAAAGTGAGATGAGATATCATAAAAGTTTTTAGTTTAGCAGTTTAGCAGAGTGTTCCTGCACTTTGTGATTTGGGAACCGGCCAACCTTTCCCTGGCCTGGAACAGCCCCATTGCTTGCTTCCCATGAACACAGCCTGGACTGAGTGCTCAGGAGAAGTGGACTGAGACACCTGTGCCTCTCCCACAAGGCTGTGGCAAAACCTGACTCAGGGTCAATGAGTCCCTCTGGGAGTGGTTGGAGCTCTCTTTGGGAAGAGGATCTTGGTTCATTCAGTAAATATTGCTGTCGGGGAACGGGACAGCCTGGCCAGCTGTGCCGCTCCCGACAAGAAGTTTAGTGCTGGGCTTTTTCCACCCTGCCCGTAGCTAATTGCAAGATCCTGTTTTGACTTTAAGCATCCTGTTATTGCATGTTTCCCACACTTAGTTGGTAACATGTTTTCCGTGAATGATATATATATAAATAGGTGGACGGTGGGCGGGAGAGGATGAATGAACGCTGGTAAAAGACGGAGAATGAATGAACGCCGGTAACAGGCGGAGTTGTGAATGAACGCCGGTAACAGGCGGAGTTGTGAATGAACGCCGGTAACAGGCGGAGTTGTGAATGAACGCCGGAAACAGGCGGGAGTTATGAATGAACGCCGGTAACAGGCGGGAGCTGTGAATGAATGCGAGTAGTAAGTAAGGAGTTGTGAATGAAGGAGTTGTGAATGAATGCCGGTAACAGGGCGGGCGTTCGCGACATGTAACGCGAGTCTGCTGAAAAATAAAGTGAAAGCTGAAAAGCCGATAAACGCGTCTGGTGTCTCCGAGGTCTCGCCGGCGTTAACCTATCCGGAAGGTGTACGCCTGCAACTGGTGCCGTGACTCGGATCGCTGCGACGCGGAAAGAAGGTAAGAAATAAAACGTCTATAGACGGGAGTCTAGGGGAAAAAGCCTAGGAATACCGCGGTACAATGGGGAACACAGAGTCCACCACGAAAATGCACTTATTGATTAGCCGCCTTTTAAAGGCAACGGGGACGCCCGTAAAGAGTGTAGCTGTGTGCAATTTTACGAGGATACTATATAAAACTTGTCCTTGGTTTGTTGAAGAAGGAGATTTATCACAGGTTCGGTGGAGACGGGTGGGACGTGAATTGAGAAACGCTGGAGTCGAGGAGGGAGTGATCCGCTTGTGGTATCTGATAGATACTGCTTTACGGTCGGAGGATGACCAGATCTGGGAACTCTTAGATGAAGGCTCCGAACTACTGGAGGAGCTCAGTGAAGACTCCCATGACAGTAGCGAAAAAGGAGATAGTATAGAGGAACAAAGGATGGAAGCAAGCGGAGGAGCCCGACCAAAAGCTAAACATCCGCAGACGCTGGGATCGCTTCCACTATACTCGGAGTTGCCCTTAATGCCCTCCGCTCCTCCTTACGAACCACCCCGTCATCCTATGCGCTGTTGCTGTTTTGCCGGCAATGCTTCCAGCGAGATGAGGCCCATAGTTTTAGAATCTGGGCCGGAGAAACAGACTAGAAGGCAAATGCTTGAAAACGAAAGTGCTCGTAATGACGATGAAGCCGCTTTTTTTATAAATACTGGGGATTCAACTCCCCACCCACCGCGGCGCCTGAAACCAAATTGGGCAGAGTTCTTTAACCCCCATCATCTCCACTCATCATGTTAAAACCTTAAATGACTTACAAAAATTGTGTGGAAATTTAAACTGGATTCGGCCTTATTGTAAAATGACTACTGAAGAAATGCACCCTTTGTTCCGACTTCTGGAAGGCGATGCATGCCTAAATTCACCCAGACAACTTACAAAGGAGGCAAAAGCAGTATTAAAAAAATTTGAACAGCGCCTTAAGAGCACCGCTATGCAGCGGTGTGACCCCACTATGCCCTTAAGTATTTTGGTGTTCATACAAAGTCATTATCCCTATGCTCTACTCTGGCAAGAAGGACCATTGTTGTTTATATACCCACATAACCATATGCCCAGATCTATTACCTCCTATGCGGAGGCTATGGGAAATTTAGTTTTACAAGCCATCCACCGAGTCGTAGAAATTGCAGGGAGAAGACCACAGTCCTGCATTCTTCCGTTAGAGTCTGTAGTCATTCAGGAGTGGGCTAAGGAAACTTGGCAATGGTCCCACATCACCATCACCCTTGACATAAGTGTAGATAACCATTATCCCAATCATCCCTTTATTAGATTTTGCGACACGGTACCCTTACACTATTCTAAAAGAGTTTATTCTAATCCCATTCCCAAAGCACCCATAGCTTTTACTGATGGAGCAAAAGGAGGTACCGGGGTGGCTATTTTACAAGGTCAGGTGCATCATGCAGTTACTGCATCTCCCTCACCTCAACATGCAGAGCTAGCTGTAGTGGCTAAGTTATTAAATATGGTTGAGGGTCCTCTTAATATCGTTTCTGATAGCTTATATATTGTTAATGCTGTTAAGAGGCTAGGCTCTCCTTCGTTAATATCCAAAAGTTCTACAGTGTTTCCTTATTTTGAGCTTGTTCAGCACGCTTTATTTAGGAGATCAGATCCCATTTTTATCACCCATATTAGAGCACATACCTCCCTTCCAGGTCCTCTCACCGCGGGAAATGCCCTTGCCGATCAACATTCCCGCTTCCTTTTAGCTTGCACTGCCATGGAACAGGCAACAGAATATCACAAACTTTGGCATGTTAATAGTAAGACCTTAAGTATGAGGTTTAATATCCCTATTCGTAAAGCTAAATCTATTGTCCAAAATTGTGAAAAATGTGTTATTCATCAGCCTGTTACTATGCCCACTGGAGCTAATCCCCGGGGCCTTTATCCATGTCACATTTGGCAAATGGATGTAACGCATATCCCTGCCTTTGGCAAGCTATCCTGTGTCCATGTTACGGTGGATACTTACTCAGGAGTAGTTCCAAAGAGTCCACTTCCCATGTAATACCCACAAGATAACAAATGGAAAGGCCCATACCCTTTAATAAGAAGGGTACGAGGCGCTGTTTGTTTTCTCCCACAGGAAGAAAAAAATCCAATCTGGACTCCAGAAAGACGGACAAGAACAATAGAGTGGCAAGATGATCGTGATCCTACTCCTACTAATAATGACGCCACTGTCACCGACGATGGCCAAGCTGGATGAGTATTGGGGTCTCTTGAGAGCCCTACCTCTCCCTCTCCAGTTGTGTATTTGCCTGAGAAGGACTTCTCTATGGCTGTTCAACACAGGAGAGACTTTGGAGTCACCGTGGTCGTCGTTGCAGTAATTGCGGCGTTATCAGCTTGTTAGGCTGCTATTGGCATGGCCGTGAGCCAAACCTCCACACTGTCCATACTTGATAGCATCACAAGATCTACCGCCCAGGCACTTGATGATATACTGCTATTCAGCTGTTAATGAACGGATTTATTGCAAGATTAGGCCTGGTTGGCATACCCTGTGTTACTGGATCTACTGCAGTTTGTGTTACAACCACTTTTCATTTGCCGCTAATCAGTCCCGTCTTTTGGGTAGCATGCTAATAACAGGATCAATTATTGTTCGGATCTTGCAAGGGCTGTTAATACGCAAATGGTGGTTAAACAAGCCAGCTAATATTCAATAACCAGTACCCCATGCAAAATGGACAGATTCAGGTGTGGCTGAATCTGCTGGAATGGTAGTCAAAGACGGGTAAGTTCTGAGAGGTCTTCAAGGCAACCTAAGACAGGGCATGAACGCTCCCTCCACACCTCATGTTCATGTGCCAATGACGGGTAAGCCTGATAGATGCTCTTGGTCACCTAAGACAGGCACAGTACCACTCCATTTTGCAAAGAAATAAGGGGGAGATGTCGGGGAACGGGACAGCCTGGCCAGCTGTGCCGCTCCCGACAAGAAGTTTAGTGCTGGGCTTTTTCCACCCTGCCCGTAGCTAATTGCAAGATCCTGTTTTGACTTTAAGCATCCTGTTATTGCATGTTTCCCACACTTAGTTGGTAACATGTTTTCCGTGAATGATATATATATAAATAGGTGGACGGTGGGCGGGAGAGGATGAATGAACGCTGGTAAAAGACGGAGAATGAATGAACGCTGGTAAAAGACGGAGAGTGAATGAACGCTGGTAAAAGACGGAGAGTGAATGAATGCTGGTAAAAGACGGAGAGTGAATGAACGCTGGTAAAAGACGGAGGAATGAATGAACGCTGGTAAAAGACGGAGAGTGAATGAACGCTGGTAAAAGACGGAGAGTGAATGAACGCTGGTAAAAGACGGAGAGTGAATGAACGCTGGTAAAAGGCGGAGTTGTGAATGAACGCCGGTAACAGGCGGAGTTGTGAATGAACGCCGGAAACAGGCGGGAGTTATGAATGAACGCCGGTAACAGGCGGGAGTTATGAATGAATGCGAGTAGTAAGCAGGAGTTGTGAATGAAGGAGTTGTGAATGAATGAGTTGTGAATGAATGCCGGTAACAGGGCGGGCGTTCGCGACATGTAACGCGAGTCTGCTGAAAAATAAAGTGAAAGCTGAAAAGCCGATAAACGCGTCTGGTGTCTCCGAGGTCTCGCCGGCGTTAACCTATCCGGAAGGTGTACGCCTGCATATTGCTTTAGGGAGGGGCTGGATACAGTGGCAGGGCAGTCCCCAGCCTTTGTGTAGTAACAGCACATTTTTAAAGAACAATTTTTGACTGACCAGTTGATGCCTCACTTGAACTACCTGTGCTGATACCACTGGGTAAGTGGAGAAGCCAAAGCTCTGAGTGGTGGTAGGTCTCCCACCTTGTGAAGGGCAGGGCTGAGAAGGGGAAGTGGGGCATGGGGTTGCAGGATTTGCAGCTCCTCTCCACACCTTCAGATGGTTCAGGGGTCACAATTTCTTTCTTCATGACCTTGCCCTGGCCTACAATTTCTTTCTTCATGACCTTGCCCTGGCCTAAGTTTACTGGGCAAGAATGTCACCTCCTCCTGCTCAATTTTAGTATTAGTTCATTTAAAATTTTATGTCCCCATGGCTATGCTTCTCTCTTTGTTAAAAAAAAAAAAAAACTGTGAAACAGAATAAACAAGATGTGGCTATGAAAAAAAATTGAAACTAGAAAAATATTATAAAAGATCAACAAAACCAAAAACTCTTATTTTTAAAGAAGATAAACCTAATACATAAAATTTTATATACATTAACAAATAGAAATAGATAAAATAAAATAAAATTGTATATAGAGAAGGAGATATTATAGCTGATATCACAGAAATAGAAAGAACCATATTGAATAAATGCATGCTAAATCTTAAATAAAGGGATAAATTCCTAGTTCTATATATTATATCAAAAACAAATTTTTTTAAATTTAAAACTTTTTAACATTTTTTGGAAGGTGGAATGACAGAGTGAGGGAGAAGCAACAAAGAGATCAATCTATTCACTTGTTCATTCCCCAAAGGACCTCAATGGACAGAGCTGAGATGGGCAAAAGCCATTAGCCTGGGATTCCCTCTGAGTTGATTCCCACATGGTTGGCAGGGGTCCAGCTACTTGGCCCATCATTTTCTGCCTTTTCAGGCACATAAGCAGGGGGCTGTGTTGGAAGCAGAATAATGGTGACCTGAACAGGCACTCTAGTATGAAGTGTCAGCATCACAACAGTAGCTTAATCTGCCTAGCCACATGCTGGCCTTCATGGTCGGATTTTAACCCAGGGGGTAACATATCAGGTCTAAACTTTTTGGGAAAATATCAGAGAATATCCAAAAGTCTGAACAAGGTTTCAGGAGGCAGGGTTGCAGGGAACACAGTTCAAAGATTACTGCAGTAATCCTAGGGGTACGTAGTAGTAACCTGAACTTGGGTAAAGACATAGGAGAGAGTCAAATCAACAAAAAGACTAGGAATGTCACCCTTACTGAGAATAGTACCCTGGGAATTCTAGTAACTCCTGGGTTGAGAGTTACAGTAAATAATATTTTCAATTCAATTTAATTTTAAGGTATATTTCTGAGATAGCACTGTAACATATTAGTGCTTGATAAGCAGTGCTAAGCAGTGTATGAAGATATTCTTAGAATTACAGGATATGTAAAAATGTCATATATTCATGCATTGGAATTATGTTTACAATTAATTTCAAGTTGTTCATTAAGCAATATAGGGGGCCAGCACTGGGGCGCAGTGGGTTAAAGCTGCGGCCTGCAGCACCAACATCCCATATGGGTGCCAGTTCATGTCCTGGCTGCTCCACTTCCAATCCAGCTCTCTGCTATGGCCTGGGAAAGCAGTAGAAAGTGGCCCAGGTTCTTGGTCCCCTGCTCCCACTCACGTGGGAGACCCAGAAGAAGCTTCTGGTTCCTGGCTTCAAATCAGCTCAGCTCTGGCCATTGCAGTCAACTGGGGAGTGAACCAGCAGATGAAAGACTTCTGTCTCTCTCTCTCACTCTATCTTTCTCTGTAACTCTGTCTTTCAAACAAAAAAATGAATATTTCAAAAATAGCAATACAGAAATTTTAGAATAAGGCCACTCAATCCTCTCAGGTTGCTTCAGGTGACTGAGTGATAACATGGACATCTGTAAAAATTATTCTAGTTGTAACTTTTAAAAATTCTAGTACTGTATTCTTAAAAGTACAGAAGAACTAATTCTTTTTTATGAGGAAAGCCAGGAGTACCTGTTAATAGAGCCAATTTCTTGTCAAATGATAATGTCTTAATCACTCTTTCAAACTAAATCCCTTTGCAATACAAAAGATTTTTCACTTTTCCTTTTCTATTTCAAATTTATATTTTTGTTTTTGAAAAAAGACTGTTTATTTTCATCTACTTGAAAAGCAGAGCAAGACAGAGAAAAGAAATAGAGACATCTTTTTTCTGCTGATATACTCCGTAAATTAGCACACATTTCAAGGTTGGACAAACCACAATCAGGAGAAGGACGATTGAGCTAGGAACTCCATCTGTGACTCCCATGTGGTAGGAAGAAGCCCAATTGGTCCATCATCTGTGGCTTCACAGGGTGCTTTGGCAGAAAGATGGATTGGAAGTTGGGTTGCCAGGACATGAATCAGCACTCCAATACTAATGTGGGAATCCCAAGTGGTGGCTTAATCCACTGTGCCACACTAGCCCTTACCTTACTCTCTTGCATTATATCACTTGGTTGAGAGAAGCCAGTTGGCCATCCTTTATAAGACACATAATATGTTATGCAAGTCATAGAATTTGTTGTGAGGACTAAAATAAATTTAGCAAATTTATACTGCTTAATAATAATCATTTCGTGGGATGTCCTGCAATGAAACTAAATATTTTACAAATAGTTTTCAGTACCCAGAGATGCTTGTCTTTATTGAAAATATCTTTAAGGGTGGGCATTTGGCTTAGTGGCTAAGACACCACTTGGTATAATTCTATCCCATATTAGAGCACCTGGGTTCAAATCCTGGGGTCCACTTCTGTTTTCTGTTTCCTGAATGACAGATTGTGGTCCAAGTACTTGAATCCCTGCCACTGCTGTGGGGGACTCAGACTGAGTTCCTGGCTTCTGGCTTTGTCTTAGTTCATAACTGGATGTTGCAGGCATTTGGAAAGTGTATTAATGGGTAGACGAGATATCTCAGTCTCTCTTTCTCTGCCTTTCAAATAAAAAATGAATTTTAAAAATATCAAACTTTTATTTCTTTCTATCAAACATTATGAATAACTATGTTTTTCCTTTTGCTTTGACAATCAGAAAGCTGAATCTAAATTCAATCATATGTTCAGTTAGTATGAGTGGCATAATTTTCTTTGTCCCTGAATATCTCTCTTTCTAGTTTAATCCCCATTGTATAACATTATTGCACTTTGAGTTACCTAGAAACTATCACTAGGAAAAACATTAAATTACAAATTGATTTTCAAATGCAGATATTCTATTTAAACAGATAGTATTTTAACCATTCTAATTTTTAATTTTACCATACCCTTTTTGTATTTTATTTTCACATTTTAGCTTCTTAATTTTATTTGTTCCTTTCAATTTTTGTCTGTTCTTCCTTGAATCTTTACTCAGAAACAAGTTCTGGACCCTGAGTTGTGGATACTTTAGTCTAAACCGTAAGTTATTTCTCTCCACATGAATTCCCTGTAATGTATACAGCGTATAAAATGAAACATGTAATTAAACTAAGGGAAACAATCAATTTTATTCAATCACTTCTCACCTGTCAGTGAAGTCTATACAAGGGATTAGGATTAACTTGGACACAGACTGAGGTGTAGGCTTTGCTTCTGCTGCTCTGAAAGGCAGCCAGGGTGCTTCTCCCTCTCAGGGGAGGAGGGCCTGCGGGAGCTGGGCGCCCAGTGTTCCTGGTCACAGGAGGGCGGCCTCGGCCACTGTTCCTGAGCAGCGGAGCTGCTGCCCTCAGACTTCCTCACTCATGCTGGCAGCCTTATCCTTGTCGGGAAGAGGTAGCTGGGCTGTGATTTTATCCCGTTCGCCATCTCTCACCCAGCGGAGGAGCTCAAGAGACACGCACCCTCTTCAATGGGGAGGTAAGACCTCCTTCACGGCTGATCCTTCTAGCGGCTTTTCCCAGCATGGGAATCCTGAGGCAAGCCCAAGAGAGGAGCAAGCCCTGGCCTCAACATCCCAGCACACAGGCTTCCTGTTCCCACAGAATTAACTCACAGTGACTGTAGCCAAGCAACGAGGTTAAACGGAAGTAGATGCACACCTGCAGAGGGCAGTCACTGTGGATGCGCACGGAAGACCAACGGCCTCCAATAGTCAGTGCCTATGTTGGGTCCTCGCTTCTGAGCGATGGCCTTCCTTGCTTCCAAAATGGGTGGGCCCTGGTGAGAGCAGGCAACATTTCCAGAAGTAAAAATTCAGATCTGGAACTTCAGGAGGCTGAAGACCTTGTGCCTAATAAGTTTCCCTAAATTCTCTGTGCCTCTCTTTATCACTGAAGTACATGTCACTCTGTCCTAGGCAGTTTCTTTGGGAATTTAATAGCTGCAGCAAAACTGTGTTTTCATGACTTTAGACACTGGCCATATGTGTTACCAATTACGATTTTAGAAACAGAAATCAGTGCATATTTGTGTTATTTCAATTTTTATTATTTTTTTATATATAGGAATCACCAAAGAAAAACATACAGTTAAATAAACTGTTTTCTAAATGGTAACAGAGGGTATAAATTTTAGTAAGACTATGTTGCTTCTCAAATGTTGCAATTTCAATCTGGAAAAATAGTTTGATTCAAAACCTTAGTATATTATAGAGCTAGAAACAGAATGTTTTAGGTAGCTCCTCCTTTCAACTCTTTCACAAGTCAGAAAAATAAGCTAAGTTTTCATCTAGAATACCATTCAATTTAGGAAAAAATTGTAATATGGGGCATACAGGTAAGAAAAATCAGTTAAGGAAACTGTTTTAAAAAATTGTTCAGTAAGAAATGTAGGAGGTAGAAAAGAGACATTTTGATACAAAATTTGATATTGAAGACTTACAAAATAGATAAGTGCAGTTTGAAAATGTTTCCCATCACCATTTAGAAAGCAGCAAGCCTATTGAGAATAAACACAAATGAAAGGAAATTTCTTTGAAAAACACCAAAGATGAAATGAAGCAGAGGAATTAAGATTTGTTTAAAATATTCTCTCAAGTGCTTAATAGGTCTCCACAAAGAAATGGAGTTTAAACCTTTTAGGACAATTTTGGATGTTGGCATTCTGGGTAAAAAGATACTACAGCATTTTCTTGCCAAAAAAAATGTTTTTGAAAGACAACCTGCCTTGATAATTCATTAGATAATTACTAAAGTTCTTGCAAAGTATAGAAAATGCACTAATGTTTCATAATATAATACTTAATCATAATGGTAGAAATAATGTTATAACTAACTTCTATTCAGATAAGTGACTAACTCAAAATGTATGTTAGAAAATAATTTTATAGACTAAAATATGTAGAAGTATAAGATATTCATAAAAATTATAATTGAAATATGAACATTAACTGTAACTTTATAAATCATAATTATCTTTTGAGTTTGAAGATTGACATTTTATTACTATAATGGCACATAATATTTTGTTTTATCTTTATTGAGACATTATATAATACACTGACATTTCTTAAGTTTATTTGGGATGAACATCACCTTCAGCAAAAATTTTTATTAAATTTTTAATATTTTTTTCAAAATGAAGTTACATGTTTAATAATATCAGATCTGTATATAAGTTTAACAAATGAAAAGTTACAATGTAACAAAGAAGAGCATAGTTTGTTTCCCATTATAATTCCCTGTATTTTCACACTATCATAACTGTAAATTCACTTCTTCAGTCCCCTCTGCTCACTCTGCTGTGGCATGACATGACTCTGTCTTCATGTGACTGAGCTGGCTCATTCTTATTTCTAGCATAGCTCCTCCTGTCAGCTGTGTCATCCTACTGCAAGATGGAAACTGGCATGAGAGGGATGGTGACCTAAACTAATATCTAAAGACAGATCAGAACCCATGGCCTCCTCAGCCCACAACCACTGTAAGTACTGCTGAGCATGAGAATATCTTATTGTTAAAATTGTCTCTGACCAAGTTAGCTGAATGGTGACTATCACTTGAAATGTGGCTGCCTGGTCACCAGGGTTCTAAGTTCTATTGTGTTCTATCACTAAGGAAATGATAACACCTTTACTCCCTTTACCTGATCCATCTCCTCTAATAGGAAAACCCCCAAGAATCCTCCATTGATTTCCCAAGCACATTAGCAGGGAGTTGGATTAGAAGTGGAGCAGCTAGGACTTGAATTGGTGCCCTTAAGTGATGCAAGCACTGCAGGCCGGGGCTTTAACCCACTCAACAGCACTGGCCCCTAATGGTTCTTTTTGACTTTTCTGTCTCCCATGTTTTCATTAAAATGGTATTTTACTCTTATATAAAAGAAGAATATTTAAAAAATAGCATTCTACCACTACCTGTATTATAGATAAGCAAGTAGCTAAAATTTCTTTTAAAATTATGTATAAAATTCAAAACCTAAACCATATCCCCATGAATCATTCATTCATCAATTAATTTAAACTTTTAAACTATATTCTGAATACCTGTATTCTTTCCCATGCTAATACTTCCTACCTAAGAATTGACTCATATAGACTCATTTAATTTACTCTAAAGTTGGATTTATTTTAATTGCAGCATTATAAGTATGTAGCAAGTTAATATGTAGGTAGCAAGTAGATAATCTCTTTGGAAATCTTCAAAGTGTACCTAGATAAAATGAAAACCCATTAACCATATGAACAAAACATTATTGTCCAAGTATCTGGACTTCAATAGCAGATATACCTATATTCAAATTCCAGTTCTGTTAATGACATCTTGAGTGCTTCCAGACAATATCATGTCACTTTCTAATCTTCATCATCTGTTTCAAAAATCAGGATAACAGAAACATATAGAGTGTTAGTGAAAATTCAATGATGTTGAGTAATGTTAAGTAACATTTACCAATCTCAGTGCCTGACACAAATTCATGGCTCATTCACTGAAGATTTTTAGGTGTAATCCATTTGAGATTACTTCTGAACTTAATACAGCAGAATGGGAGGTCCAAGATGGCTGAATAGAGATAAGATGTGCTGATTTTGACCACAGGGTGAAGTAACTGCATTTCCAGGACAGAGTTTAAGAGAAGTTTGCAGTGGAAATCCTATGGAAAGTAGGAAGACTCTGTGGAGCATGGACAGTACAAATGCATAACAGTGGGTGGGGACACCATGGGGAGACTCTTGCAGCTGGATCTGGAGGAGACAACATCTTCTTGGAGCTAGGTGAGCTCTATCTGTGACATCCTGTGTCACTGGTGATTTTGCTGAGGGAGAACCATGTGGACAGCATTGACATTGAGTCAGGCCTGGTGAGATAGTGAGGGGCAGTTTTCCCACCTTACCCTGTGACAGGAGAGCACACTGATTTCCTCCCACTCCCCCACAAGGGTGACTGGTGACTAGCAGGAAGAAAGTGCCATCTTATTAACGTGAATAAGGCTGCTGCAGCTCACATGTGCATGATTAGGTTTTATTTACTTATTTATTTATTTTTATTTAAGGAATACAACTTCATGCATTTAATATATACAGATTTGGGAATGTGATGTTCTTCCTCCCACCTCCCTCCCACCCATACTCCCACCTTTCTGCCTCCCCCCTCTTCCTTTCCCATTATAATTTTTTAAAAATTTATTTATTGGAATGTCAGAGTTATACATAGAGGGAAGGAGAGGCAGAGAGAGAGAGAGGTCTTCCATCTATGGGTTCACTCCCCAGTTGGTTGCAACAGTTAGATCTGCACCATCCTTTCACTCTTAGCCCCTGGCAACCTGTAATATAGTCTGTGCTTATGATTGAGTTTCATGGATTCCACAAATAAGTGGCATTTATATTTTTCTGTGTTATGTCAAGAAGCCCAATGTCCACATTCATACTTTAGGATCCATGTTGTGACAAAATGTCAGAATTTCTTTTTTAAGGTTGAATGTCATCCCATTTTTTTGTGTGTATCACTTTTTCTCTTTTCATGTGTTGACAGACAATGCAGTTATTTCCGTATTTTGTTCTGTGAACAATGTTTACATGAACATGGATGTACAGATGTATCTTTGAGATAGTGATTTTATTTCTTTTGGATACAAATCCATTAGTGGGATTGCTTTGTCATTTGTTCCATTTTTAGAAGCACCTCAATAATGTTTTCCATAGTGGATGTACCAGTTTACATACCTACAATTTATGCATTCCATTTTCTCCACATCTGGTTCAATACTTGTTATCTTTCTTCTTATTCTTTTTATTTTATTTATTTGACAGGTAGAGGTAGAGACAGCAAGAGAGAGAGACAGAGAGAAAGGTCTTCCTTCCATTGGTTCACTCCCCAAATGGTCACCATGCCCAGCTCTGTGCTGATCCAAAGCTAGGAGCCATTTTGTGCTTCTTCTTAGAATCCCATGTGGGTGCAGGGGCCCAAGCACTTGAGCCATCCTCCACTGACCTCCCAGGCCACAGCAGAGAGCTGGACTGAAAGAGAAGCAACTGGGACTAGAACCCAACCCCCATGTGGGATGCTGGCACCACAGGTGGAGGATTAACCAAGTGAGCCACAGCACCAGCCCCTTTTTTCTTTTGATAATATCCATTTTTACAATTGTGAGGTAATAAGAATTGTAGTCTTGATGAACAGTGCTGAGCCCTTTTTTTAAAAGATGTATTTATTTATTTGAAAGAGTTACACACAGAGAGAAGGAAAGGCAGAAAGAGAGGTCTACCATCCACTGATTCACTCCCCAGTTGGCTGCAATGGCTACAGCTGTGCCAATTGAAGCCCAGAGCTAGGAGCTTCCTCCAGGTCTTTCCATGTGGGTGCAGGGGCCAAATGACTCAGGCCATCTTATACTGCATTACAAGGCCATAGAAGATAACTGGATTGGAAGTGGAGCAGCTGGGATTCAAAGCAGTGCCCATATGGGATGCTGGCACAGCAGGTGGAGGCTTTACTCACTACACCACATTGCCAGCCCCAATGCCATTATTATTTTCAAAAGATTTATTTATTTATTTGAAATGCAGAGTTACAGAGAGGCAAAGGCAGAGAGAGAGAGAGAAAGAGAGAGACTTTCCATCTGCTTGTTCACCCTCCAGATGGATGCAAAAGTTAGAGCTACATAAATCTGAAGCAACAAGCAAGGAGCAGGAGCTTATTCCAGGTCTCCCACATGGGTGCAGGGGACCAAGGAATTGAGCCATCCTCTACTGCTCTCCAAGGCCATAGCAGAGAGCTGGATTGGAAGTGGAACTTCTGAGATTCAAACCAGTACCCATATGGAATGGCACTGCAGGTGGTGGCTTACTTGCTACACCAAGCACCAGCCATTTTAATTTTTTACAGAAATCAATTTTCAGTTAATTTTTATACTCATAAGACTGTCCCTATACTAAGTAGAAAGTTCACTGTTTAGTATGAAGAAAGAAGTAAAGAACAAAAACAAAAAAAGCTTGTTCCCCAGTAGTCAAGGCAACACTGTTCAAAATTATCATTTCTCAAAGTGTCAGTTTCACTCCAATAGAAAACATTTTAAGTATTCTGTTAGTTAACATAGATTAGAAAGACCATATGGTATTTGTCCTTTTGTGATTGGCTTATTTCACTAAGTATAATGGTTTCCAGTTGCATCCATTTTGTTTCAAATGACAAGATTTTATTATTTTTTTACCACTGTGTAGTATTCCATAATGTATGTATACCATAATTCTTTATCCAGTCTTGAGTTGATGGACATCTGGGTTGATTCTCTATCTTAGCTACTTAAAATTTAGCTGAAATGAACATGAGTGTACAGAGAACTCTTTCATATGATTTAATTTCCTTTGGATAAATTCCCAGGAGTAGGGTGAATAGGTCATATGGTAGGTCTATATTCATCTTTCTGAGCTATCTCCATGCTGTCTTCCAAAGTGGCAGTACTGGTTTTCATTCCCACCAACAATGGATTAAGGGACACTTTTCCCCACATTCTTGCCAGCATTTGTTGTTTGTTGATTTCTACATGCTAGTTATTCTAACAAGAGTGAGGTGAAACCATATCTGGTTTTGATTTGCATTTCCCTGATGGCTAGCAAGCCTGAACATTTTTTCATTTGTCTATTAGCCATTTGAATTTCCTCTCTTGAAATTCAAAAATTCTTTAGTTCATTTGCCCATTTCTTAATCGGATTATTTATTTTGTTATTGTTGAGTTTCTTGAGCTCTCTATAGATTTGGGAAGTTAATCCTTTGTCAATTGCTTTGTTTGCAAATATTTTCTCCCATTCTGTTGGTTGTGTCTTTTTTTTTATCGAGTGCTTCTTTTGCAGTGCAGACGCTTCTCAGTTTGATGTAACCCACATGTTAATTTTGGCTTTGATTGCCTGTGCTTCTGGGGGCCTTTCTAAGAAACCTTTCCCTATGCCAATACCTTGCAGCATTTCCCCAAAGTTCTCTAGTAATTTGATGGTATCACCTTATAGATTTAGGTCTCTGATCCATTTTGAGTGGATTTTTGTGTAAGGCATAAGGTTTTGTTTCATACTTCTGCATGTGGAAATTGAGTTTTCCCAACACCATATGTTGAAAAGACTGTCTTGGCTTCAGGAGTTGATGTTTGCTTCTTTGTCAAAGATAAGTTGGTTGTAGATGTATGGATTTATTTCTGGGGTTTGTGTTCTGCTCCATTGGTCTACATGGCTGTTTTTGTGCCATTGTCAGGCTGTTTTGATTATACCTGCCCTGTAGTATGTTTTGAGGTCTGGTATTGTGATTCCTCCCACTTTGTTTTTTGTTGTATATTACTTTAGCTATTTGGGATTTTTTGTGTTTCCGTATGAATGTTACCATCATTTTTCTAGATCTGAGAATGTTACTGGTAGTCTGGTTGAAAATCACATTGAATTTATAAACTGCTTGCAGTAGTATGAACATATTGACAAGGTTGATGCTTCCATCCATGAACATGGAAGTTGTTTCCACTTTTTATGTCTTCTATTTCTTTCTTTAATTTTTTTGTAATTTTCATCACAGAGATCATTGGCACCCTTGGTTAAATTTATTCCAAGGTTTGTTTTTTTTTTTTTTTTTTTTTTGTAGCTACTGTGAAAGGGATTGAACTTAGAAGTTCTTTCTAACTTATAGCATTGTCTATGTATACAAATGTTGCAGTTGATTTCTCAACGATATTGCAGTGGATTCGTTTCTGAGAGGAGGAGTGTGGTGGAGGCAAGAGGTGTGGAGTCACCACACATACCCTGGGGAGTCAGGTGAAAGCAGGCTTGAGGCAAGCAGCCTGTGGACTCCTTTATTTCAGTTGCTATAGTTGCTTATATAGCTGAGACCAGCCAATCTGGTCAAGGGGCTGTCTATGCCCCAACCAATCACAGCCTGTTGCCAGGCAGGCTCTGTTTGACAGGTGGGTTTCAAAGCCATTCCTGAGTAACTGACACTCACTTACCAGTGGCCATCTTGGCATGGCCTTCTCATGCAATCACATACAAAGGCTCTTTTTTTTTTTTTTAACAGGCAGAGTGGACAGTGAGAGAGAGAGAGAAAGGCCTTCCTTTTCCATTGGTTCACCCCCCAATGGCTGCTGCAACCGGAGCACTGTGGCCAGTGCACCACGCTGATCCAAAGCCAGGAGCCAGGTGCTTCTCCTAGTCTCCCATGTGAGTGCAGGGCCCAATGACCTGGGCCATCCTCCACTGCATCCCGGGCCACAGATGAGAGCTGGGCTGGAAGAGGAGCAGCCTACACAGAATCCAGCACCCTGAATGAAACTAGAACCCAGTGTGCCAGTGCCACAGGTGGAGGATTAGCCTATTAAGTCACGGCGCTGGCCAGCTCTTGATTTTTTTTTTTAAGATTTTATTTATTTTAAGAGATAGAGTTGCATACAGACAGTGAGAGGGAGAGACAAAGAAAGAAAGGTCTTCCTTCCATTGTTTAACTCCCCAAATGACCTCAATGCCTAGAGCTGAGCCAATTTGAAGCCAGGAGCCAGGTGCTTCTTCCAGGTCTCCCACGTGGGTACAGGGGCCCAAGGACTTGGGCCATCTTCTACTGCTTTCCCAGGCCACAGCAGAGAGCTGGATTGGAAGAGGAGCAGTGGGACTTGAACTGGCACCCATATGGGATGCCAGCACCACAGGCAGATGATTAACCTATTGTGCCACAGCACCAGCCCCAAGGCTCTTGATTTTGTGTGTTGATTTTATATGCTACTTTACCAAACTTGTTTATGAGTTCCAATCATCTCTTCACAAGCTCTTTTGGGTTTACTATATATAGAATCATACCATCAGCAAATAGGGAGAGTTTGACATTTTCCTTCTCTATTTGTAGCCCTTTGATTTCTTTTTACTTACCTGATGGCTCTAGTTAAAACTTTCAGGTCTATTTTAAATAGCAATAAGTGTGGGCCTCTTTATTTCTGGATCTAAATGGGAATGCTTCCAATTATTCTCCATTCAGTAAAAGGTTGGCTGTTGGTTTGTCTTAGATTGCTTTGATTGTGGTGAGGAATGTTCCTTCTATAACCAATTGACTTAAACTTTTCATCATAATTGGGTGCATATACATTATTCATTGTAATTCGATGCATATAAATTAATTATAGTCACCTCTTTCTGTTGTATTGATCCTTTGACCATTACATAGTGTCCTTCTTTGTCTCTTGTGATGAATACAGTTCTTATTATAAGTGGTCATGAACATTAATTCTAGAGATTATCTTTTAAAGTGATTGAGGATTCAAAATTAACTGCAACAAAAAGTGTTTTTGCCAATGTAAAAGAGATGAAAACCTCTTGAGTATATCCATCCTTAAAGTAGTTGAAAACGTCAAACATCAATTTGCCTCATCCTATCTTCCCTGTATAATGTTATATATATATATGTTAATATAAAGTTATTTTTGGCATCACTGTTAAGTCATATTTCAGTATCCATGAAATTGTAAACGTATATGTTATCTTAGAATTGATTTTTCTTTCCTGAGTAAGAGGTGATTTGTAACATAGTAGGTTGTAATTTTAGTTAACATTTAGGATACTTGCCCTTATAACACCAAATCACATAAATTTGCTATATTTAAGATTTTTCTAAGAACATTTGAATTTATATCATGTTATTAATCTATCTGAAAGGGAGGTCAGTCATTGGAGAAGCAGCAGGCCACTTTCTCACAATGCTATGCATATCAGATAAACACATGTAATGAAATGGAAGGCTAATGGATGAGTTACTAAATATTAGAATACTTAATTTCAATTGCAATTAAATAAAAAATAAAGTAAGCTATTTCTTTTGGGCTACAAGATTATTGAGGAACTGTTGTAGGAGATAATTTATGATGAGAAATATGCTTATTTGTTGAATTTTTGATATTGGTTTATTTTCATAGGAGAATATATTCACAAATTATTAATTTTTATTTCTTCATGATAGGTTAGATGGAGTTATATTTGAAAATGAAAAAAGTTAAAGTTATTGCCAAGAAAACTGCTAATAAACTTAAGATAAATCAGAACAAATGGTAGGATTGAAAAACTTTTATCTCCAGATCTGGGCCCGTATGTGTCAAATGTATTCTTTTTCCCCATAAAGCAAAATATGTAGTTAACTGCCCTCACTTTTTCTTATTAATTCTGAAAATGTTTCACAGCTAAGATGTTGAATGACTCCAAAATCTTAACTGCTCATAAGCCATTAGAGGGTTTTAATTCTTCCAATTACTTTTTAATGAAGAGAATAATTTTAAATTTTTCTTCCTTGAATTCTGTCTTGATAGTGGAAAATAACATTAATCTCAAAAATTATGTATTTCAACATTATGATCCTTTCATTTAGTGTAAATTTTTGTCAATGTTAAACATACTGTTCTAAATGTATTGGTATTAAAATCATGTTTAGACATTTATACTTTATAAATAAACAGTGATGGGGAAAAATTGCAGAAGTGTGTAGTCTGTACTTAGCACAGAATAATTTTACATCTAAAGACCTTTACTTGTGATGCTATATACTGTTACATTATTAACACCTCACCTGGGATAATAAATGAAAATGAAAAGAATTATGATTACTTAGTTGTATTACATTACCTTCACAGATATTATCCTAATTGCTAGACTTTTAAAACTTCCCCTATGGTGGAAGGAGCTGAAGTTCTTTATTTTATGTATACAAACAAATTTAATTAAGAAATTCAAGAAACTGGCAGAAAGTCTAGTTAAGCCAAACAGTAGAACAAAGTTTTCTACTTGTTAGTTATTTAAAGAAATTGCTCTTGGTTCACCTGAACATTTTTCTTGCAGCTCATTTCTATGCAATGTGACATGAAACCAGTGGATGGAAAGAAATTTTCTTTTAATGTGTTCTTTGTGTTAGACTTTGTAAGGACATTTTATGTTATCTGATAATGGTTCCATTATTCTTATTTCATTGAAGTTTTTTTTTTTTCTTTCAGAATATTTTCATAGTAGGCTGAGAAACTCATGGTTAGAGTTATAGTCGATAGAAATTACTTGGGCTGTTGAGTATATTTTATGTTTTTCAGAAATTAGAACTTGATGCTATCACTCAGGTTTTCATGGATTGAAGTTTGTGATTAAGGATGATGAAAAATACCAATATTTAGGAGTCAAAATTGTTGCTAAAATGGGATGGTAGTATTTTTCTTTGTTGCTCTTTCATGTAATATTTTAAAAGTAAATATACCTGACCTCAGATTGTGTTTTATAAATTTTATTCGTCTATATTTGATTAAATTTCCTTTTCAATATTTCTCAGATCGATAATGTAAATTAGAGTACAATAGTATTTTATTGTTTAACCATTTTATCCCATTAAGGTTCCATTTATTTAGATTTCCACTGAAAATCTCAGTACATTATGACATTTTAGATTAATTCTGTACTGATGAAGATGATCAAATATTTTAATAACATTTAATACATATTAAATTAATGTATATTATGCTATTTCATATGCAATGGATTAATCATAAAATCACCGTGAGTATGAACAATGGCACTACTGAAAATGAGGTTTAAACAGAGGCTTGATTTAGAATAGATAATACAGACGATTACTAACAGTGAAGGTACAGAAAAATGTTCTTATCACTCATGTAAAAGTTAACTCTTTAAGAATTACATTTAATGATTCAGATTAGATTTACCAGGTCCATTTCCCACTACTTCTATAACTGAGTTAGGTGAAGTGACAAGGAAGTTTTGGCAACTACTCTTCATAAGTTCTTTCTTGCCTATTTCCCCTCCTTATTACAAAATATCATAAGTAAAAGAAATATAGTAAGAATTGTACCAAGATTTATGGCAGATGCATTTATACACTCTGACAGGCAAAACGCTGTGTTTTAATTTTTGCATATCTTTATTTGTTGATATGTTACTGCATGTTCGGTCATATTCATTTAACCATTAGTTTTATTTTAGCCAAAGCCATATATCAGGGACCAAAAAATAGAAATAAATAAATATTTTTAAAGAACTTTACAATGTAGCGGAGTAACAAACAAATGTAATTCAATATAATAATCCTCTAAAAAGTAGAGACACTTGTACTATAGCATAATAGGCTAATAAAATCCTTTTCCTAGGCTGGCACCATGGCTCACTAGGCTAATCCTCCACCTGCGGTGCTGGTACTCTGGGTTCTAGTCTCACTTGGGGTGCCAGTTCTGTCCCGGTTGCTCCTCTTCCAGTCCAGCTCTCTGATGTGGCCCAAGAAGGCAGTGGAGGATGGCCCAAGTGCTTGGGCCCTGCACCCACATGGGAGACCAGGAGGAAGCACCAGGAGGAAGTGCACCAGCAATAGCGGCCATTTTGGGGGTGAACCAATGGAATGAAGACCTTTCTCTCTGTCTCTCTCACTGTCTAACTGCCTGCCAAAAAAAAAAAATCCTTTTCCTAGTTTTGGGTGCTCTTATAATGAAGAAGTGTGGGGTTTTGTCAAATTGTTTTTTGTTTATTGAGATGTTTATATCCTTTATTGTTCTTTTTCTATTTTTTTGTATATTACATTGAATGATTTTCATTTGTTTAATTTTCCTTTAATTCAAAAGATATTCCATTTGGTTATATATAAAGTATCTTTTTAGGTGTTACTGAATTGTTTGTTCACATTTTTGCTGAGGATTACTCATCTATAAAAATAGGGAATATTGTCTTGGTTTTCCTGAGTGTATTTTTTGATTTTAGTATGAGGATAATGCTGGCCTCACTGAATGAGTGGAGTGTTTCCCTATTTTTGAAAAGTTTGCAAATAATTGGAGTTAATGTTTCATTTTTCAACACAGACATGTTATCTTTTAGGAAGGTGGAAAAAAGAGTTACAATGAAAATATATTATTACAGTTTGTTTTTCTACATTGTGCTATTAGTGGTACATTTTATGTCTTTGTGTTAATATTTGCTATCATCAAATACCCCTTCATTTTACCTTGAAGTACTTTTAGCAATTCTTGTAAGATAGATTTACTGATGACAAATTCCCTCAATCTTATTGAATCTATGAATTTCTTTATTCATTAATTTCTTTTTTTAACTTTTATTTAATGAATATAAATTTCCAAAGTACAGTTTATGGAGTACAATGGCTTCCACCCATAACTTCCCTCCCACTCACAACCCTCCCCTTTCCTGCTCCCTCTACCCTTCCATTCACATCAAGATTCATTTTCAATTCTCTTTATATACAGAAGATCAGTTTAGCATATATTAAGTAAAGATTTTAACAGTTCGCACTCACATAGAAACAAAAAGTGAAAAATACTGTTTGAGTACTAGTTATAGCATTAAATCACAATGTACAGCATATTAAGGACAGAGATCCTACATGAGGAGTAAGTGCACAGTGACTCCTGTTGTTGACTTAACCCATTGACACTCTTGTTTATGGCGTCAGTAATCACCCTAGGCTCTTGTCATGAGTCACCTAGACTATGGAAGCCCCCTGAGTTCACCGACTCTGATCATATTTAGACAAGGTCATAGTCAAAGTGGAAGTTCTGTCCTCCCTTCAGAAAAAGGTACCTCCTTCTTTGATGACCTGTTCTTTCCACTGGGATCTCACTCGCAGAGATCTTTCATTTAGGTCTTTTTTTTTCTTTTTTTTCCCAGAGTGTTTTGGCTTTCCATGCCTGAAATACTCTCATGGGCTTTTCAGCCAGATCCACATGCCTTAAGGGCTGATTCTGAGGCCAGAGTGCTGTTTAGGACATCTGCCATTCTATGAGTCTGCTGTGTATCCTGCTTCCCATGTTGGATCGTTCTCTCCCTTTTTGATTCTGTCAGTATTTGCAGACACTAGTCTTGTTTTGTGCTCCCTTTGGCTCTTAGTCCTATCATTATGATCAATTGTGTACAGAAATTGATCACTGGGACTAGTGTGATGGCATTGGTACATGCCACCTTGATGGGATTGTATTGGAATCCCCTGGTATGTTTCTAACTCTACCGTTTGAGGTAAGTCAGCTTGATCATGTCCCAAATTGCACATCTCTTCCCTCTCTTATTCCCACTCTTATATTTAACAGTGATCATTTTTCAGTGAAGTTTCAACACTTAAGAATAGCTGTGTATTGGGCCGGCGCCGCGGCTCACTAGGCTAATCCTCCGCCTAGCGGCGCCGGCACACCGGGTTCTAGTCCCGGTCGGGGTGCCGGATTCTGTCCCGGTTGCCCCTCTTCCAGGCCAGCTCTCTGCTGTGGCCAGGGAGTGCAGTGGAGGATGGCCCAGGTGCTTGGGCTCTGCACCCCATGGGAGACCAGGAAAAGCACCTGGCTCCTGGCTCCTGCCATCGGATCAGCGCGGTGCGCCGGCCGCAGCTCGCCGGCCGCGGCGGCCATTGGAGGGTGAACCAACGGCAAAAGGAAGACCTTTCTCTCTGTCTCTCTCTCTCACTGTCCACTCTGCCTGTCAAAAAAAAAAAAAAAAAAAAGAATAGCTGTGTATTGATTGCAGTATTCAACCAACTTATTAAGTTGTTCATCAATGGTCAGGGCAAGGGCTGATCAAGTCACCATTTCTCATAGTGTTCATTTCACTTTAACAGGTTTCCTTTTTGGTGCTCAGTTAGTTTTCACCAATCAGGGAGAACATATGATATTAATTTCTTAAAGAGTTATTTATTTCTTTGAAGGGCAGAGTTACAGAGAGGCAAAGGCAGAGAGACAAAGAGAGAGAGACAGAGAGAGAGAGAGAGAGAATCTTCCTTCTGCTGGTTTATTCCCCAAATGGCTGCAATGTCTGAACCTGGGCTGATCTGAGCCAAGAACCAGGAGCTTTTTCTGGGTTTCCCATGTGAGTGCTGGGCCCCAAGGACTTGGGCATCTTCTACTGCTTTCCCAGGTTATAGCAGAAAGCTAGATAAGAAGTAGAGCAACCAGGACTCGAACTGGCACCCATATGGGATGCCAGCACTGCGGGTTGCATTGTTATCCACTATGCCACAATGCTGGCTCCTCAAACTTTCTATTTCTGTCACTTTTCCTTTCTGGGAAATGCATGTGTATCATGATATACTTGATTAGTTTCCAAACATCCCCTTGGATTTGTTCATTTTTATTTATTCATTTTTCATTTTTCCATAGATTGGGTAACCTGAAATGCCCTTTAGTTTCTATCTTCATTGATATTCTGAGCAGCATGGAGACATTGACCTCATACTTTATTATCTTTAGATAATGTTTCTTTTGTTCTTTGTGAATGGTTTAAATAAGTGATTTAAACTCTTTGTCTAGTAAGTCTACCTTGAATTCCTCAGGGATAGTTTCCATTGGCTGATGTTTTCCTGTGCGGGGGACATACTTGCATCTTTCATTATATTCTCCCATCTCTGTTTCTTGTATAATATTTCTGTTCAAAACTGGACATTGATATAATAAAAATGAGGATTCAGATGATCTCAAATGCTAGTTTGTGTGTGTATATGAGGGGATTACTATTTGGTTAATGACTAATGACTTTTCAGAACTAATTCTATAGCCTGTTTTTATGTATGACCACTGAAGTTTCTGCTTGGTTAGCTTAGTGGTCAACTAATAATTAGACAGAATGTCCCTTACATATTTGGAACCAGTGAATTAATTGAGTAGCCTTTGCCTATTGGATTGTGTACTCACTCTTATGTCTCATTCACCCTTGATATTAGATATCATATTCAAAATATGAGTTTGGTGTGGGCACAAAAATGCACTCCCTACCAACTTCACATTCTTCAGCTTTTCTTTTCAAATTTGTTTTTGTCCACTGCACATTTTCTCCAAATGTTATCATTTCTGGTAGCTTCAGTGTTGAAAGTATTGCTGCCTCTAATTCTCAACAAATTGATTTAGGTCAAATATTGACAGGCCCTCCTACTGGGGTTTCCAGAGAAGAGGAAGGCTGGTTAAATAATTGAAGTTCTATGTTAACATTGCTGCACAACTGTCCTGTTTCCTCTGGTGTCTGCACAGCTGCTCATTTTCACTGTGAATATGTACTTGCTGGCTTTTAATAGAAGTTCAGTATCCCTCAGGTGAAAGATCTGAAAATAAATTATTTTGGACTTTGCAATTTTTAGATGTTGAAATAGTTATAGATTTCATAATTAGAAGTCATGGAGATGGGGCTCAAGTCTAAACATGAAATTCATAGCCTGAATGTAATTTTATACAATATTTGTAATGTGCCTGCATTTTGACCATAACTCTTCACAAGAGATCTAGTGTGGGATTTTCCTCTTGTGATGAGCACACAAGTTTCAGACTTTGGAATTTAGGAGTTTTGATGTTTGGATAAGTGAAGGCAAATTTTTTACTACCAAGCAGGAGGGGAGAGGGAGATCTGAATAGGAAAGTATCCATTGCCCCAAATCTCACTACTTTCAACAAAATTCTCCCACTCTTCTTGAGTAACAATTCCCTTAGTTATTGAAAGCCTTTAAGTAATTTCCAGATTCCTGGAAAGGTATACATTGAAACTTTTGAGAGTATTCTTATTGATTTTATAGGGGAAATGATTTTTCAAAGAAAATTTAGATAGTCATTTCCAGTGATTCCATCTCTTGCACCTTTTCAAAATTGCATTTTCTAGTTAATTTTTTTGGTTTCACCTTAATCCATTCCTCCCATTCCTTCCATCATTTTTATTTTTTTCCTTTCTTTCTAGTTATCATTTATGACCTTTACTCAGGGGCATTTTTTTATGGACATTAATAACATTTAGAATCAATTAAGTTTACTTTTAAACTAAAAAAAAAAACTTCCAAAGCATTTTTAAAAGTATTCTTAGATAACAAATTTTAAGTTAAAAAATGCCTGTGTGTTTGTGTGTGTGTATGTGTGTCTTTGTGAAGATTTGAGTTTTCCTTCTACTTACTAGTTTGAAATGTATTTCTCTAATAATAGGAAACTGTAAACAAATAAGACTTTCTGGTAGACTTCTAGACTTAAATGATCTCATTTTGGCCATTTGATAATTTCAGATAGCCAAGACATTTTATTTATTCTGTTTTTTAAAGATTTATTTATTTATTTGAAAGTCAGAATTAAACAGAGAAGGAGAGGCAGAAAGAGAGAGAGCTCTTACATCTGCTGGTTCTGTCCTCAATTGGCCACAATGGTCAGAGCTATATTGATCTGAAGCCAGGTGTCAGGAGCTTCTTGCAAGTCTCCCATATGGGTGGAGGGGCCCAAGGACTTGAGCCATCTTCTACAGCTTTCCAAGGCCATAGCAGAGAGCTGGCTCAGAAGTGGAGCAGCCAGGAATTGATACAGCACCTGTACAGAATGCTGGCATGGCAGCTGGCAACTTTACTCGCTATGCCACAGCAACAGACCCAGCCAAAGCATTTTAATAGATTACTTTTCAGTTTTTTTTTATTTATGATGTAGACATGTTTCGATGCATTTCCTATTTATTAAAGCCAATGCCATTCCAACATTTGGAAAATAACCATGAATTTCTCTTAAAATATCATTAATTGGAGCATTTTCCTAGGTATAATGTTATAAAGTAATATGATAATGCTTGTTTTCATTCTTTCTAGAAAAGATTTTATTTGTCATATTCTTGTGTTAGTTCATACTCTCCTTATACATTTTTGAAAGAAATATATGAAGTGACATTAACTGAAAAATACATTGTGAACTGAAATATTAGTATTTTCAGGATTATCCAAGATGATCTTATCAACTTTATGATGGCATTATGGTAAAATACACAATTTCTCGGGGACTGAGCTGTGCAAGCTGCAGGGTCTGCGCGCAAGTGCTCAAAGGGGAGTGCAGCAGCGGGGAGACTTGGGACGTCCAGGGCTCCGAGTCCACATATCGGCACTGGAAGGGGAGCAGACCTGCGTGGAGAGCGTGGGAGCCCACAGTTCGGGACACCAGTGGCAGACTCAACACACCAGTGCTGGAACGCAAGGTGAGCCGAACCTCAATAACCCGAGACACCGGCAGGCAAGCGGAGAGAGGAGACTAGAGGGAACGACCCCCGGGGGGGGACTTCACCAAGCTAACTGGAAGAGAGAGAGAGGGGGAAAAAAAAAAGGTGACTGGTATGGACACGGGTTCCTCTCTCTCCGCTCACCTCTCAAGGGCGAGCAAGACAAAGAGCAGGCGCCATCTTGGACATACGTCATAAGCAGAGCGACCTCAGGTCTGCACCGGCCCTGAGCCTAGCAGAAAAACCTGACTCTGGGCGGGGCGAATTAACAGGAGATTAGGACCTAGTAAATTTGTGGTGCTACTGAACTGAGACTGTGAAAAAAGAGACGGTGGGGGAGAGAACTCACGGAATTCACGTGAGCACTCTCCAGAGACGCTACAATTCCGTAACTTTGGCAACCCAGTGGGAGACTGAAGGAGAATTTGAGCCCACTCCGAGGGCCGAACAGATTCCCTGTGTGGTCCTTGGGAAAGAGCTTCCGATCTCTGGCTCCTGTGGGTATATCATTTGCCTAACTACCTCCAACTTCGTTCAGCTGTGCAGAATAACTTCCCTTTTGAATCAAAAAAAAAAAAAAAGAGAGAGAGAGAGAGAGGTTTACCACGCCCAACCTGGGAGTGTCACCTTTGGCACACCAAACAGAGCTCTCAGGCCACACCCATCTCAAGCCCTAAGGCTCCATCAAAAACAGATAGTCCACTTAATCTAGAGTCATAGTATAACAAGAAAAAGCACCACAGTGAAGAAACCAAATATCTCCAATATGCCAAATAACAAACGCAAAAACCGAGGTAATAAAAACAAGGAAGTCACCATGAAGCCCTCAAATGAAAAAGACACCCCAATTCAAGATTATGAGGATGATGACATAGAAGAAATGCAAGAAGCAGATCTCAAAAAATTGATAAGAACATTAAGAAGTTCTCAAAAACAAATTCTTGAACTACAGAAATCCTTAATGGACAAGATAGAAAATCTCTCTCGTGAAAATGAAATATTAAGGAGGAATCAAAATGAAACGCAACAACTAGTACAACAGGAAACTGGGATAGTGACTGAAGTGAAGAATTCAATAGATCAAATGAAAAACACAATAGAGAGCCTTACAAACAGAATGGGAGAAGCAGAAGAGAGAATATCAGACTTAGAAGACAGAGAACAGGAAAGGAAACAATCAGACCAAAGAAAAGACGAGGAAATTAGGAATCTAAAACATATTGTCGGGAATCTTCAGGATACTATTAAAAAACCCAACATTTGGGTTCTAGGAGTTCCTGAAGGCATGGAGAGGGAGAAAGGATTAGAAGGCCTTTTTAGTGAGATATTAGCAGAAAATTTCCCAGGTTTGGAGAAGGACAGAGACATCCTAGTACAGGAAGCTCACAGAACCCCTAATAAACACGACCAAAAGAGATCCTCACCATGACACGTTGTAATTAAACTCTCCACAGTGAAACATAAAGAAAAGATCCTAAAATGTGCAAGAGAGAAACGTCAGATTACTCTCAGAGGAACTCCAATCAGACTCACAGCTGACTTCTCATCAGAAACTCTACAAGCTAGGAGGGAATGGCGAGATATAGCCCAGGTACTAAGAGAGAACAACTGTCAGCCCAGAATATTATATCCTGCAAAGCTATCATTTGTGAATGAAGGTGAAATAAAGACTTTTCATAACAAACAGAAATTGAAAGAATTTGTTGCCACTCGTCCAGCCCTGCAAAAGATGCTTAAAGATGTGTTACACACAGAAACAAAGAAACACGGTCATCAATATGAAAGAAGGTAAAGGAAGGAAACCTGACAGCAAAAGATCACAGGGAATTCAAAGCATATATTAGAACTTATCTTTGGCAAATGGCAGGGCAAAGTTACCACTTATCATTAGTCACATTGAACGTGAATGGCCTGAACTGTCCAGTTAAAAGACACCGATTGGCTGATTGGGTTAAGGAACAAAACCCATCTATTTGCTGCTTACAAGAAACACATCTTTCCAACAAAGATCCATACAGACTGAAAGTGAAAGGCTGGAAAAAGATATACCATGCCAACAGAAATGAAAAAAGAGCAGGAGAAGCCATCTTAATATCAGACACCATAAACTTTACTACAAAAACCGTTAAGAGAGACAAAGAGGGACACTACATAATGATTAAGGGATCAATTCAACAGGAAGATATAACAATTATCAATGTATATGCACCTAACTACAGGGCACCGGTTTATCTAAAAGATTTGTTAATGGACTTAAAGGGAGACTTAGACCCCAATACAATAGTACTGGGAGACTTCAATACTCCACACTCAGAAATAGACAGATCAATAGGACAGAAGATCAACAAGGATACAGTAGATTAAAACGACACTATAGCCCAAATGGATCTAACAGATATATACAGAACTTTCAATCCTACAGCTAAAGATTTTACATTTTCTCAGCAGTACATGGAACCTTCTCTAGGATTGACCACATACTAGGCCATAAAGCAAGTCTCAGCAAATTCAAAAGAATTAGAATCATACCATGCAGCTTCTCAGACCATAAAGGAATGAAGTTGGAAATGAACAACTCAGGAATCCCTAGAGCATATGCAAACACATGGAGATTGAACAACATGCTCCTGAATGAACAATGGCTCATAGAAGAAATCAAAAGAGAAATCAAAAACTTTCTGGAAGTAAATGAGGATAACAGCACAACATACCAAAATTTATGGGACGCAGCAAAAGCAGTGTTAAGAGGAAAGTTTATATCAATAGAAGCCCACATCAAGAAATTGGAAAGGCACCAAATAGATGAGCTTTCTATTCACCTCAAGGATCTAGAAAACCTACAGCAAACCAGACCCAAATCTAGTAGGAGAAGAGAAATAATTAAAATCAGAGAAGAAATCAACAGGATTGAATCAAGAAAAACATTCCAAAAAATCAGCCAAACCAGGAGCTGGTGTTTTGAAAAAATAAACAAAATTGACACCCCATTGGCCCAACTAACTAAAAAAAGAAGAGAAAAGACCCAAATCAATAAAATCAGAGATGAAAAAGGAAATGTAACAACAGACACCACAGAAATAAAAAGAATCATCAGAAATTACTACAAGGACTTGTATGCCAGCAAACAGGGAAACCTATCAGAAATGGATAGATTCCTGGACACATGCAACCTACCTAAATTGAACCAGGAAGACATCGAAAACCTAAACAGACCCATAACTGAGACAGAAATTGAAACAGTAATAAAGGCCCTCCCAACAAAGAAAAGCCCAGGACCAGATGGATTCACTGCTGAATTCTACCAGACATTTAAAGAAGAACTAACTCCAATTCTTCTCAAACTATTCAGAACAATCGAAGAAGAGGGAATCCTCCCAAATTCTTTCTATGAAGCCAGCATCACCTTAATTCCTAAGCTGGAAAAAGATGCAGCACTGAAAAGGAATTACAGACCAATATCCCTGATGAACATAGATGCAAAAATCCTCAATAAAATTCTTGCCAATAGAATGCAACAACACATCAGAAAGATCATCCACCCAGACCAAGTGGGATTTATCCCTGGTATGCAGGGATGGTTTAATGTGCGCAAGACAATCAATGTGAGACACCACATTAACAGAATGCAGAAGAAAAACCATATGATTATCTCAATAGATGCAGAGAAAGCATTTGATAAAATACAACACCCGTTCATGATGAAAACTCTAAGCAAACTGGGTTTGGAAGGAACATTCCTCAATACAATCAAAGCAATCTATGAAAAACCCATAGCCAACATCCTATTGAATGGGGAAAAGTTGGAAGCATTTCCACTGAGATCTGGGACCAGACAGGGATGTCCACTCTCACCACTGCTATTCAATATAGTTCTGGAGGTTCTAGCCAGAGCTATTAGGCAAGAAAAAGAAATTAAAGGGATACAAATTGGGAAGGAAGAACTCAAACTATCCCTCTTTGCAGATGACATGATTCTTTATTTAGGGGACCCAAAGAACTCTACTAAGAGACTATTGGAACTCATAGAAGAGTTTGGCAAAGTAGCAGGGTATAAAAGCAATGCACAAAAATCAACAGCCTTTGTATACACAGACAATGCCATGGCTGAGGAAGAACTTCTAAGATCAATCCCATTCACAATAGCTACAAAAACAATCAAATACCTTGGAATAAACTTAACCAAGGACGTTAAAGATCTCTACGATGAAAATTACAAAACCTTAAAGAAAGAAATAGAAGAGGATACCAAGAAATGGAAAAATCTTCCATGCTCATGGATTGGAAGAATCAATATCATCAAAATGTCCATTCTCCCAAAAGTAATTTATAAATTCAATGCAATACCAATCAAGATACCGAAGACCTTCTTCTCAGATCTGGAAAAATTGGTGCTGAAATTTATATGGAGGCACAAGAGACCTCGAATAGCTAAAGCAATCTTGTACAACAAAAACAAAGCCGGAAGAATCACAATACCAGATTTCAGGACATACTACAGGGCAGTTGTAATCAAAACAGCATGGTACTGGTACAGAAACAGATGGATAGACCAATGGAACAGAATTGAAATACCAGAAATCAACCCAAACATCTACAGCCAACTTATATTCGATCAAGGATCTAAAACTAATTCCTGGAGCAAGGACAGTCTATTCAATAAATGGTGCTGGGAAAATTGGATTTCCACGTGCAGAATCATGAAGCAAGACCCCTACCTTACACCTTACACAAAAATCCACTCAACATGGATTAAAGACCTAAATCTACGACCTGACACCATCAAGTTACTAGAGAACATTGGAGAAACCCTTCAAGATATTGGCACAGGCAAAGAGTTTCTGGAAAAGACCCGGGAGGCACAGGCAGTCAAAGCCAAAATTAACTATTGGGATTGCATCAAATTGAGAAGTTTCTGTACTGCAAAAGAAACAGTCAGGAGAGTGAAGAGACAACCGACAGAATGGGAAAAAATATTTGCAAACTATGCAACAGATAAAGGGTTAATAACCAGAATCTACAAGGAGATCAAGAAACTCCACAAAAACAAAACCAACAACCCAATTAGGAGATGGGCCAAGGACTTCAATAGACATTTTTCAAAAGAGGAAATCCAAATGGCCAACAGGCACATGAAAAAATGTTCAAGGTCACTAGCAATCAGGGAAATGCAAATCAAAACCACATTGAGGTTCCACCTCACCCCGGTTAGAATGGCTCACATTCAGAAATCCACCAACAACAGATGCTGGCAAGGATGTGGGGAAAAAGGGACACTAACCCTCTGTTGGTGGGAATGCAAGCTGGTCAAGCCACTATGGAAGTCAGTCTGGAGATCCCTCAGAAACCTGAAGATAACCTTACCGTTCGACCCAGCCATCCCACTCCTTGGAATTTACCCAAAGGAATTTAAATTGGCAAACAAAAAGCGGTCTGCAGCCTAATGTTTATTGTAGCTCAATTCACAATAGCTAAGACCTGGAACCAACCTAAATGCCCATCAACGGTAGACTGGATAAAGAAATTATGGGATATGTACTCTTTAGAATACTATACCGCAGTAAGAAACAACGAAATCCAGTCATTTGCAACAAAATGGAGGAATCTGGAACACATCATGCTGAGTGAAGTAAGCCAGTCCCAAAGGGACAAATACCATATGTTCTCCCTGATTGGTGACAACTGACTGAACACCAAAAAGGAAACCTGTTGAAGTGGAATGGACACTATGGGAAACGATGACTTGATCAGCATAGCCCTGACTGTTAATGAACAACTTAATACATTATCCCTCTTAGTAGTTTTTTTGTCTGTTCTACTTAATATGACTGGTTTAATTCTGTAATTAATACACAGTTATTCTTAAGTGTTGAAATTTAACTGAAATGTGATCCCTGTTAAACACAAGAGTAGGAATAAGAGAGGGAAGAGATGTATAATTTGGGACATGCTCAAGCTGACTTGCCCCAAATGGTAGAGTTAGAAACATACCAGGGGACTCCAATTTAATCCCATCAAGGTGGCATGTACCAATGCCATCTCACTACTCCAAGTGATCAATTTCAGTTCACAATTGATCATAATGAAAGGACTAAGAGTCAAAGGGAGCACATAAGCAAGTCTAGTACCTGCTAACACTAACCGATAGAATAAATAAAGGGGAGAGTGATCCAACATGGGAAGTGAGATACTCAGCAGACTCATAGAATGGGAGATGTCCTAAATAGCACTCTGGCCTCAGAATCAGCCCTAAAGGCATTCGGATCTGGCTGAAAAGCCCATGAGAGTATTTCAGGCATGGAAAGCCAAGACACTCTGGCTAAAGATCTCTGTGATGGTGAGATCTCAGTGGAAAGAACAGGTCTTCAAAGAAGGAGGTACCTTTCTCTGAAGGGAGGAGAGAACCTCCACTTTGACTATGACCTTGTCTAAACAAGATAAGAATCAGAGAACTCAGAGGGCTTCCATAGCCTTGGAAACTCATGACTGGATCATAGGGAGATTACTGATGCCATAAACAGGAGTGTCAATTGGTAAAGTCAACAACAGGAGTCACTGTGCACTTACTCCTCATGTAGGATCTCTGTCCTTAATGTGCTGTGCATTGAAATTTAATGCTATAACGAGTACTCAAACAATATATTTCACTTTGTGTTTCTATGGGGGTGCAAACTGTTGAAATCTTTACTTAATGCATACTAAACTGATCCTCTGTAAAAAAAAAAAAAAAAAACAAAAGAAAAGAAACTATCAACTCCCAACTTGACTCTCACTGGGATTAAACATGACAATAGGTCTGATCTGATTTCATCATCATTTAAAAAAAATCATCTATTATTTTTCACTTTATGTTTCTGTGTGGGAGCAAACTGTTGAAATCCTTACTTAATGTATACTAAGCTGATCTTCTGTATATTAAGATAATCGAAAATGAATCTTGATGTGAATGGAAGGGGAGAGGGAGTGGGAAAGGGGAGGGTTGTGGGTTGGAAGGACGGTATGGGGGGGAAGCCATTGTAATCCATTATCCGTACTTTGGAAACTTATATTCATTAAATAAATAAATAAAAAAAATAAAAAAAATAAATGAACAATTAAAAAAATACACAATTTCTCAAATACAAAGATTGTAAACATTTTCTATTATACCATGTCATCATTTTTAAGCACATCCTAATTTCAGAAATATGTGACAATATATAAAACTTAGATTGGAAATATATTAGTTTGTATTGAAACGTCATGAAACCTTGAATAATAAGAATGGGAAATTTATGGGAATTTCAAAGGTCAGAATATAAAGGTACAATGTTGTCACCCTCTCACTGATCTTAGCTATAACTTTGATTCTAACTATCTATTTTCTATTGTTTACTTAAGTTTATATGTAATTATTTCATTAATATATCTTTTTGTTTTGTTTTGTTTTTGTTTTTGTTTTTTTTATCTTTTATTTAATGAATATAAATTTCCAAAGTACGACTCATGTGTTACAATGGCTTCCCCCCATACCGTCCCTCCCACCCACAACCCTCCCCTTTCCCACTCCCTCTCCCCTTCCATTCACATCAAGATTCATTTTCGATTATCTTAATATACAGAAGATCAGCTTAGTATACCTTAAGTAAGGATTTCAACAGTTTGCTCCCACACAGAAACATAAAGTGAAAAATAATAGATGATTTTTTTAAATGATGATGAAATCAGATCAGACCTATTGTCATGTTTAATCCCAGTGAGAGTCAAGTTGGGAATTGATAATTTCTTTCTTTTTCTTTTTTTTTTTTTTTACAGAGGATCAGTTTAGTGTACATTAAGTAAAGATTTCAGTCGTTTGCACCCCCATAGAAACACAAAGTGAAATATACTGTTTGAGTACTCATTATAGCATTAAGCCTCAGTGTACAGCACGTTAAGGACAGAGATCCTACATGAGGAGTAAGTGCACAGTGACTCCTGTTGTTGACTTTACCAATTGACACTCCTGTTTATGGCATCAGTAATCTCCCTATGCACCAGTTATGAGTTTCCAAGGCTATGGAAGCCCCTTGAGTTCTCTGACTCTTATCTTGTTTAGACACGGTCATAGTCAAAGTGGAGGTTCTCTCCTCCCTTCAGAGAAAGGCACCTCCCTCTTTGAAGACCTGTTCTTTCCACTGGGATCTCACTCACAGAGATCTTTTTGCCAGAGTGCCTTGGCTTTCCATGCCTGAAATACTCTCATGGGCTTTTCAGCCAGATCGGAATGCCTTTAGGGCTGATTCTGAGGTGAGAGTGCTGTTTAGGACATCCGCCATTCTATGAGTCTGCTGAGTATCTCGCTTCCCATGTTGGATCACTCTCCCCTTTATTTATTCTATCAGTTAGTATTAGCAGGTACTAGACTTGTTTATGTGCTCCCTTTGACTCTTAGTCCTTTCATTATGATCAATTGTGAACTGAAATTGATTACTTGGAGTAGTGAGATGGCATTGGTACATGCCACCTTGATGGGATTGAATTGGAATCCCCTGGTATATTTCCAACTCTACCAATTGGGGCAAGTCAGCCCGAGCATGCCCCAAATTATACATCTCTTCCCTCTCTTATTCCCACTCTTATGTTTAACAGGGATCACATTTCAGTTAATTTTCAACACTTAAGAATAACTGTGTGATAATTACAGAATTAAACCAGTCATATTAAGTAGAGCAGACAAAAAAAAATACTATGAGGGATAATGTATTAAGTTGTCCATTAGCAGTCAGGGCTATGCTGATCAAGTCACCATTTCTCATAGTGTCCATTTCACTTCAGGAGGTTTCCTTTTTGGTGTTCAGTCAGTTGTCACCGATCAGGGAGAACATATGGTATTTGTCCCTTTGGGACTGGCTTACTTCACTCAGCATGATGTGTTCCAGATTCCTCTATTTTGTTGCAAATGACTGGATTTCATTGTTTCTTACTGCGGTATAGTACTCTAAAGAATACATATCCCATAATTTCTTTATCCAGTCTACCGTTGATGGGCATTTAGGTTGGTTCCAGGTCTTGGCTATTGTGAATTGTGCTGCAATAAACATTAGGCTGCAGACCGCTTTTTTGTTTATCAGTTTAAACTCCTTTGGGTAAATTCCAAGGAGTGGGATGGCTGGGTCGAATGGTAGGTTTATATTCAGGTTTCTGAGGAATCTCCAGACTGATTTCCATAGTGGCTTGACTAGTTTGCATTCCCACCAACAGTGGGTTAGTGTCCCTTTTTCCCCACATCCTCGCCAGCATCTGTTGTTGGTGGATTTCTGAATGTGAGCCATTCTAACCGGGGTGAGGTGAAACCTCATTGTGGTTTTGATTTGCATTTCCCTGATTGCTAGTGACCTTGAACATTTTTTCATGTGCCTGTTGGCCATTTGGATTTCCTCTTTTGAAAAATGTCTATTGAAGTCCTTGGCCCATCTCTTAAGTGGGTTGTTGGTTTTGTTTTTGTGGAGTTTCTTGATCTCTTTGTAGATTCTGGTTATTAACCCTTTATCTGTTGCATAGTTTGCAAATATGTTTTCCCATTCTGTCGGTTGTCTCTTCACTCTCCTGACTGTTTCTTTTGCAGTACAGAAACTTCTCAATTTGATGCAATCCCAATAGTTGATTTTGGCTTTGACTGTCTGTGCCTCCCGGGTCTTTTCCAGAAATTCTTTGCCTGTGCCAATATCTTGAAGGGTTTCTCCAATGTTCTCTAATAACTTAATGGTGTCAGGACATAGATTTAGGTCTTTTATCTTAACAAATCATGTTTTTCCTTTCATCAGACTTTTCTCTCTCCACTATTTCAGTTAATTGTGTGTGCATTCCTTACACTCAAATTCTTTCAAATTTTTCAGTACTGATTCATCTCAACTCTGTTGGTAATATTTCCTCCAGCTTTTATTCTGTTACTATGCTAGTTGAGGTCATGATTTTCCATGTCTTCTGTGAAGTATCACAGTAGATTTTAAATATTCTTTCTCTTTTCTGATTTCTAAAAAATGTAATTATGTATTCCATCAGTTTGGATATTTTTTTATCATTTGTACTAGAACAATAGTGAAAATCTCTTACTCTGACTTGAGTTTTCTTTTTTTAATTTTATATTTGTTCTACTTCATTGCTACATCAGGAACACTCTGATCTCTTTTTTATCATGAAAGACGTATTAAGGGATAGAGAATCCAGGATGCATATTAGTAATATTTTCACTTGCTAAGTTGACTTTTCTGACCTCCCTTGGATATTCTTGGTCTTTACTGTACAACTGTCTACATTCATTAATTCCTTGCTCTTTGAAAACTCAGAAAGCAAACAATTCCACAGAAATGTTCCTATATTTGCTGAGACTCTGGGTAAGTAAGAAAAACATTAGAGTAGTTCAGGAAGCTAAAGCTATGTGTTACGCAGGTAAAATATTCTTACTGTGTAAAATTATTTCATATGTAAATTGAATTGGCATTGTAAGTAAATCCTGGATCTTGTATGCAGTACACTAGATTCTTTACTATCATGACCTTTATAAGATTTAAACGTGCTTATTTTCTGTGTCTCTGTGTGTGCAAATAACATTAATATATTTTATAAAGTTATTTCATCAATTTCTTTATTTTTTAGATATTTCCTTTTCACTTTTATGGAAAATGGAATAACTACTGTGCTATATAAGTGTAAAGAAAAGTTATAGTTAAAATTATAGTTAAAATATTCAGAGATTGGTGGAATACTGTCATTTCTTATGTATTTTAGATGACACTAATTCACCTTTTATCATTGTTTTTCTTAAAATTTCTGCATGTGTGAACTTCTTTTTCCTTATAACCCCAAATCCTTTGTTGTATTGGGATGGAAAATGAGCTCAATTCTGTCCACAATATGCCTTAATCTGGCAATGGGATACTTAGCTTTCCTGTTCTAAATATTCAAAACCTACACCTTTAGAAATAAGTGTATTTTTGTTTACTGTATGAATGTTTCTCCACCATTTTGCAAATTTTTTCTTTTTTTCTTTCTTTCTTTCTTTTTTTTTTTTTTTTTGGACAGGCAGAGTTAGTAAGAGAGAAAGGTCTTCCATCTGTTGGTTCATCCCCCAAATGGCTGCTATTGCTGGTGCGCTTTGCTGATCTGAAGCCAGGAGCCAGGAGCCTCCTCCTGGTCTCCCATACAGGTGTAGGGCCCAAGCACATGGGCCATCCTCCAGTGCCTTCCCAGGTGACAGCAGAGAGCTGGACTGGAAGAGGGGACAGAATCTGGTGTCCCAACTGGGACTAGAACCCAGAGTGCTGGCACCACAGGCAGAGGATTAGCCTAGTGAGCCACAGCACTGGCCTGTTAAAGCTTTATTAAAGCTAATGCTATGCTACTGGAATTTACAGCTGTGCATAATGCTGAACAATTAGAACTTCTTATTTATTGGTTATGGCACCTTTACTTATAGGTAGTATGCATATATTATGGGATTATTGGATCATATATTATATACAACAACAGATATGTTAGTCTTTTTAAAAAAGATATTTATTTATTTGAAAGGTAGAGTTACAGAGAGGGGGAGAGAAAGAAAGAGAGAGAGAGAGAGAGAGAGAGAGAGAGAGAGAGAGAGAGAGAGAGTCTTCCATCTGCTGGTTCACTCTCCAGATGGCCACAATGCCCAGAACTGCACAAATTCAAAGCTAGAATCCACGAGCCACTTCCATGTTTCAACTTGTATGTAGGGGCCCAAGGATTTGGGCCATATTCTACTGATTTCAAGGACACAACAGAGAGCTGGATCAGAGGTGGATCAGCCAGGATTTGAACCAGTGCCCATATGGGATGCTAGCACTGCAGGCCGCAGTTTTACCTATTAAGCCACAGGTCTGGACGCATGTTAGTCATTAAGAGTGCATTATGTTTACTTAGAAGTAAATAATAAATACAAATAATTTAGTAGTCATAGATATTCATAATTAGATCATTTTTAAAGATTTACTTATTTATTTGAAAGTCAGAGTTACACAAAGAGAGAAAGAGAGGCAGAGAGAAAGAAAGAGGCCTTCCACCACCTTCACTCCCCAATTGGCCACAACAGCTGAAGCTCTGCCAATCAAAAACCAGGAGCCAAGATCTTCCAGGTCTCTCGCATGGGTCCAGGTGTCCAAAGACTCGGGACATCTTCTACTGCTTTCCCAGGCCATAGCAGAGAGCTGGATTGGAAGCAGAGCAGCCAGGACTCAAACTGGTGCCCACATGGGATGCTGCAATTGCAGGCTGCAGCTTTACCCACTACACCACAGTGACAGCACCCATAATTAGATCGTGGATAGTTTTCTTTTTTTTTTTTTTTTTTTTTTTTTTTTTTTTTTTTTTTGACAGGCAGAGTGGACAGTGAGAGACAGACAGAGAGAGAAAGGTCTTCCTTTGCCGTTGGTTCACCCTCCAATGGCCGCCGCTGCAGCCGGCGCACCGCGCTGATCCTGGCAGGAGCCAGGAGCCAGGTGCTTTTCCTGGTCTCCCATGGGGTGCAGGGCCCAAGCACCTGGGCCATCCTCCACTGCACTCCCTGGCCATAGCAGAGAGCTGGCCTGGAAGAGGGGCAACTGGGACAGAATCCGGCGCCCCAACCGGGACTAGAACCCGGTGTGCCGGCGCCGCAAGGTGGAGGATTAGCCTATTGAGCCACGGCGCCGGCTCAGATCGTGGATAGTTTTCAATAGAGTCATGATTTTTACAAAAATTGATATTAATTTTTAACATAATTTAAAAATTATAATGAGAGAGGAGAGAGAGAGGAGGGAGAGAGAGAGAAAGAGAGAAAGAGAGAGGAAAGATATCTTCCATCCAATGATTCACAATTGAAATGGATGCAATAGCCAGGCCAAACCCTGAAGCCAGGAGGCAAAAACTCAAGCTTGGTTTCCCACACACATGTGGCATGGGCTCAAATACTTGGGTCATCTTCATGTTCCCAGATGAATTAGCAAGAAACCTGATCAGAAGTGGAGCAACCAGCACTCAAACTGGCACTCTGATATGGGATGCTTGCATGGCAAGTAGTAGATTAACTAGCTGGACCACATGCCATCACAAATAACATATTCTTTTTAACATGAATCACTATTTATTGAAAAGTAGTATGGCAAAGATGGAGAGGGAATGGGGGGGGAGAATTGATCTTCCAACCATTGGTTCACTCTCAAATGGCTGTAACACTGGTGTTTTTTAGGTGGAATTCAGGAGTCAGGAACTGGATAATATGAGTCACCCACAGGGTGGCAGTCGCCCAAGTACTTGAATAATCTTCCACTGCTTTTCAAGGTACCTTAAAAGGGAGCTGGAATGAAAGTGGAGCAGCTGGAATTTGCAAGTGATAGCTCATCTCATTGTGATGAATAAATTTTATTTATTTATTTGAACGGCAGAGTGAAAGAGAAGAATAGACAGTATGAATAGATTCTTAATAATTTCCAGAGTTTAATTTTGAAAAACATTACTTGCAGTTTGGGGCCAGTGCTGTGGTTCAGCAGATAAAGCCAAGGCACCTGATGTTGACATCCCATGACTGCCAGTTTGAGGCCACCGGCTCCACTTCTGATCCAGCTTCCTGAAAATGTGGCTGTGGAAACAATGGGATATGACCTATGTGCTTGGGTCCCTGCCAATCATATGGGAGACCTGGATGAAGCTCCATGCATTTTGCATTGGCCTGGCTTAGATCAGGCCACTGAGTCCATTTGGGCATACACCAATGGATAGAGGACCTCTTTCTCTCTCCCTATCTCTTTCTCTCTCTCTCTCTTTCTTACTCTGACTTTCAAATAAATTCAATCTATTATTTATCTAAAATGCTTTAATGGGCCGGCGCCATGGCTCAATAGGCTAATCCTCCACCTTGCAGCACCAGCACACTGGGTTCTAGTCCTGGTCAGGGTGCTAGATTCTGTCCTGGTTGCCCCTCTTCCAGGCCAGCTCTCTGCTATGGCCCGGGAGTGCAGTGGAAGATGGCCCAAGTGCTTGGGCCCTGCACCCACATGGGAGACCAGGATAAGCACCTGGCTCCTGTATTCAGATCAGCACAGTGTGCCGGCTGTAGTGTGTAGACCGCGGCGGCCATTGGAGGGTGAACCAACAGCAAGGGAAGACCTTTCTCTCTGTCTCTCTCTCTCTCACTGTCCACTCTGCCTGTCAAAAAAAATACATAAAATAAAATAAAATGCTTTAATGGCCAGTGCTGTGGCTCAATAGGCTAATCTTCTGCCTGCGGTGCTGGCACACTGGGTTCTAGTCCTGGTCAGAACACCAGATTCTGTCCCAGTTGTCCCTCTTCCAGGCCAGCTCTCTGCTGTGGCCTGGGAGTGCAGTGGAGGATGGCCCAAGTGCTTGGGCCCTTCACCCACATGGGAGTCCAGGAGAAGCACCTGGCTTCTGGCTTTGGATCAGTGCAGTGCGCTGGCCACAGCATGCTGGCAGCAGTGGCCACTGGGGGGTGAACCAATGGAAAAGGAAGGCCTTTCTCTCTGTCTCTCACTGTCCACTCTGCCTGTCAAAAATAAATAAATAAATGCTTTAAATGTAAATTAATATTTTCAGATATTAAAAATGTCATTATAAATGTCTGATATCTTGGTATCAAACTCTGCTAAACTAAAATTAATTTTATGGTTCATATGATTTTGGTAATTCTGTTCAAAGCAATTTTGCTCATCTACTGCCAAATTGAACTCATTCAATTTGTCAGAAAAGACCGAATTGCAAATTAAATGAAGCACCAACCCTATCCAAAATATGATATTAAAAATATGCCACAGTATTATTGCTTAATTATGTTTTGACAAGTTTGTCAATTGAATAATTTGGATAGCACCTGCTCCCATGATGTCTCTGTTCTTGGTTTTACATGAACACACATATATAGCTTGCATTAAGATGAATATTTGTACAAACTTAATCATTGTTTTTGTGGCTACATCACTAGTTTTTTTTTTTTTAACTTTTATTTAACAAATATAAATTTCCAAAGTACAGCTTATGGATTACAGTGGCTTTTTCCCCCCATAACTTCCCTCCCACACACAACCCTCCCAACTCCTGCTCCCTCTTCCATTCCATTCACATTAAGATTCATTTTCAATTATCTTTACATACAGAAGATCAATTTAGTATATATTAAATAAAGATTTCAACAGTTTGCACCCACACAGAAACACAAAGTGAAAAATACTGTTTGAGTACTAGTTATAGCATTAAATCACAATGTTCAGCACATTAAGGACAGAGATCCTACATGAGGAATAAGTGCACAGTGACTCCTGTTGTTGACTTAACCAATTGACACTCTTGTTTATGGCATCAGTAATCACCCTAGGCTCTTGTCATGAGTTGCCTAGGCTATGGAAGCCTTTTGAGTTCGCCGAAGCTTAACCATTTTTATCAGATATATATTTGTTAGAAGTATAAATGCCTAGATCTATTAAGAAAAGTGGACTGCATCCAAATACACTTAGCAGCATGAGTTAATGCAGTAATTATCCCCAAATATTGAAATGTGATATGGTACATATGTATAGATCTTATAAAATGATATTGTAATTTGGAAGAGTTCACTATATTCTAAGTCAATTTAATGAGTAGAATACATGAAGACATATATTAGAAACACACTCTAATTTAAGAATGGGGAAAAATTCTATATGTATACTAGAATAACCTCAAATAATCATTACCTTCAAAGGAATTAAAATAACACTTACCTTCTCATATTGGTCATTTTCAACAATGAATTCTAAAAGTAGGGATTTTTAAAATCTTTATAAAGTCTTTTATTATTATTATTTTGTATTTGAAAAGGAGAGAGAGAGCAAGATAGAGATAAACCCCCATCTGCTGGTTCATTCCCCAAATGTTTACAATAACCAAGGCTGTCTCAAATATAAGCCAAAAGTGAGGAACTCCATTAAGATCTTCCTGGTGGGTGAAAGGGACCCAAGCACTTGGACCATAATCTCTGCCTCTAAGGTGCATCAGCAGGAATCTATGTGGGCAGCAGATCCCAGGCAATCCAATATCTATATGGGCAGCAGATCCAAGGCAATCCAGTATCAATATGGACAGCACGTCAAAATCTATTTGAGCAGCACAATCCAAAATCTATCTGGGCAGCAGATCCCAGGTAATCCAATATGGGATGTGAACATACCAAGAAGCACGTTAACCTGCTGAGGGGCAAAGAACACCCAAGTATTTTCTAATAAATGTGTAAAACAGGAGTGCTATGTGAAAACAAAGTTATCATTTATGTTGAAAAACAACAGAAATTTATTCTCTTCTCCAAAGATTTGTGAAAATTTTCCATTCAGTTGTTATTCAGTTAATTTAATGACATGCCATAAATATTCTTCTGAAAAAATGTAGTCATAAATAAATAATTAAACCAGAAAAGGATTGATAATGATTTTGACTCTTTTTATTGTTTGTACTGAAGAGAGACAGAGTTTACCACCAATGAGAAAGTTATAATTATTAAATATATTTAATTTCTAAATTCACCAATCTATACCCAAGAAAGATTGCAAGAGCACTAACTGCAATGAAATAATAAAAAATATTAGCTTTTTTTCTTTTTTAAAATTTTTTACAGGCAGAGTAAGAAATAGAGACAGAGAGTTATAGACAGTGAGAGAAAGACAGAAAGGTCTTCCTTCCGTTGGTTCACTTCCCTAATGGCTGCAATGGCTGGTACTGCACCTATTCGAAGCCAGGAGCAGGTACTTCCTCCCGGTCTCCCATGCAGGTGCAGGGACCCAAGTACTTGGGCCATGCTCCACTGCTCTCCCGGACTGCAGCAGAGAGCTGGACTGGAAGAGGAGCAATTGGGACTAGTACCTGGAGCCCCAACTGTGACTAGAACTTGGGGTGCCAGCACCACAGGCGGAGGATTAGCCAAGTGAGCCATGGTGCCGGCCTGCCTTTTTTCATTTTGAGCCTTGTTGAAGTAACTGGTACCAGATTTTTCTTCCCACCATAAACAGTAAGAGCACAGAAAAATGAGACCAGTGCATACAGGTATTGGGCAACAGCAATGTTGGGCCATAATCCTTGAGCAAGAAAACAAGAGACCCCTATAAAAGAGGACCCATTTCTGTTAGAAGAAGGTAGTTCAGGAGGATGGAAACAGGTGGCTCTTCTGGGCTGAGTAGACCTTGTGTTGTCAGAGGCTGAAGCAGGTGTGATTTGGGAAACATGGATCAGGAAGAAGGAAGCTACCCAGAGAAAGGTCTACATAAATCTGCATAAGGGTCTCTGCATTAGTGGATATTAAGGTGTGTGTGAGTCAGGTGAAACTAGGAAGCCCAAGATAAAACCATTCCCCAAACTGGGAGGTTTCCAAGTTCCAACAATGAGACTGAATTCTCACCATAACATCTATATTTAATTTAAAAGTATAAACATATGTATGCAACATATATATGCATTTTATAGATAAATATATTTGTGTACACACACACATATATATGTTTCTTTCATATATATGATGAAATGCTTTTTCAGGTATACAAATTTGAAAAAAATTATCTGCTACGAATTACACAATAATTTGAACAAAATTTTATTGTACAAATATTTATTGTAAATTGAAGGAAATTTGTGCCAAATGGAAATCCAGATCCACAAAAAAGAAATAAAGAGCCCAGAAATGGTAAATACATAGGTAAATATAAAATGTGTTTCTCTTATTTTTAAAATTCTTTCAATACACATTTATCCATTTAATGTAACAATAGTAACAATGAGTTTTGGAATTAATAAAATACATATGGGGCAGGCCTTTGTCACAGAGATTAAGATACCACTTGAGACAGCTGCATCCCTTATGGGAGGGCCTGGATTGGAGTCCCAGCTCCACTCTTGATTGCAGTTTCCTGCTGGTGCAAACTCTGGGAGGCAGCAGGTGATGGCTCAAATAGTTGAATCTCTGTCACCCATAGAGGTGGCTTGGATTGATTTGCCATCTTCAGGCCTGGACCAGCTCTGGGTATTGTCATCATCCAGCATCTGTGGAGTGACCTAGCCTATAGAATGTCTGTCTCCTTGTATCCCTCCCCTCCTCTCCCCTTCCCTTCCCTTCCCTCCTCTCCCTCTGCTCCACTCCCCTCTCCTGCCCTTCTCTCCCCTCCTTTCCCTCCCCTCCCCTTCCCTCCCCTCCCCTCCCATCCCCTCCCTTCTCCTCCATTCTCCTTTCCTTCTTTCTCTCTCTCTCTCCCTCCCTTTAACATAATGGTTTGAATCCTACTTTCGTTTCTGATTCCAGTTTCCACCTGGTGTACACATTTGGGCAGCAACAACTGATGACTCAAATTGATGGGTCGTTGCCACCAATATGGGAGATCTGGATTTCAGTCCAGTTACCACTTTGGAATTAGCCAAATCATGAGCATTTTTGGTATTTGAGAGAGAAGCCTGCTGATGGGAGATATCTCTCTCTCTCTCTCTCCCTCTCTCTCCCTCACACACACACTCTTTCTGATTTTCTTGCTCTCACTCTAGCTCTCACCCTCATCTCCATCCCTGCATGCCCATAAATAAATAAAATTGCTTAACAAATAGACTGAGATAAGGTAAATGTGGTTATATTAATGCATAGAAAATCATATTTTAAAAAGAATAAAGGGCTAAAGGACATAAGCAAATAGCTAGACAAACATATCCTCAGTGAATAAATAAACTCAATTACCTGAATCAAGAAAGAAAATTTAGTAAGCAAGAACAAAAACAACAAATATACAGTACAATCAAACACTGAAAGTCTTACTGGTGATTACGTTAACTATAAAGGCTGTAAACATTCCAGTTAACTCAGTTTTCATACAGAAGAAGAAAAGCCACTCCAACTATATGCTAAAGAAGTTAAATTTCTAAAATAAATGAAAATTAAATTAAATATCAGTACACAGACAAATTAAAAAAAAAGAATACCTTGCAAACACTAATCTTAGTAAGCTAGACTGACTATATTGATAAGAAGCAACATAGATTTCAGGACATAGCATATTGCTAGGGATAAAAAATAACATTTCATAATGATAAAAAGACCAATTGACAAGGAATATATAATTATATATCTACAAAATGACAGAGATTCAAAATTTGTACATATAAAAACGGCTGACTGAGGTAAGAAAAATTGTGTACAAAAACAATAGCTGAATGTTTCAGTATGCATTTACAGTGTTACAAAAAAGAAATACTACCTACTAACTGGGTGAAAACATTTGCAAATCACATGTCTCAAAAAGTACAGGTATCTAGTACGTATGTGTGTGTATATAGATACTAGATATACATATACACACTATATACACCTTATATATATATGAGTATATATACATACTCAACTCATTTGTAGGAAAATAGGAAGTCCAATTAGAAATGGATAAAGACGGCCGGCGCCGTGGCTCACTAGGCTAATCCTCCGCCTAGCGGCGCCGGCACACCGGGTTCTAGTCCCGGTCGGGGCGCCGGATTCTGTCCCGGTTGCCCCTCTTCCAGGCCAGCCCTCTGCTGTGGCCAGGGAGTGCAGTGGAGGATGGCCCAGGTGCTTGGGCCCTGCACCCCATGGGAGACCAGGAAAAGCACCTGGCTCCTGGCTCCTGCCATCAGATCAGCGCGGTGCGCCAGCCGCAGCGCACCGGCCGCGGCGGCCATTGGAGGGTGAACCAATGGCAAAAAGGAAGACCTTTCTCTCTGTCTCTCTCTCTCACTGTCCACTCTGCCTGTCAAAAAAAAAAAAAAAAAGAAATGGATAAAGACATGATAAAGACATACATTTCATAAAGGGGTAGGTATATACATATAGGAAGTAAGTACATGAAAAATAAACAAGTTCATTAGCCTTTGTGGAAATACAAATTAAGGACAGAATGAGATACTGCCACAATCTATTGTACTGACTAAAGTTTATGCTAATGGTATAAAGTGGTAGCAAGGATTTGGAGTGACAAGACCTCTCTCAAATTTCAGGTTAGAATGTAAGCTGGAATATCAGCTCTTGAAAAAATCATCCGTGGCTCACTAGGCTAATCCTCCACCTTGTGGTGCTGGCACACGGGGTTCTAGTCCTGGTCGGAGTGCCAGATTCTGTCCTGGTTGTCCCTCTTCCAGGCCAGGTCTCTGCTGTGGCCAGGGAGTGCAGTGGAGGATGGCCCAAGTGCTCGGGCCCTGCACCCTCATGGGAGACCAGGATAAGCACCTGTATCCTGCCATCCGATCAGCGTGGTTCGCTGGCTGCAGCGCACTGGCCGCGGCGGCCATTGGAGGGTGAACCAATGGCAAAAGGAAGACCCTTCTCTCTGTCTCTCTTTCTCTCTCTCTCTCTCTCTGTGTGTCCACTCTGCCTGTAAAAAAAAAATCATGGCTGTGTTTTATAAACACACATTACCATATGAGTATAATTTAAAAGTTGCATTCCCAGCTCTTTATCTTAGGGGAATGAAAACTTAACATTCACACAAAGAATCTGAATCTGAATATACATAACAGCTTTATTAACTTTCAAATAAAACTGAAAAACCTAAATGTTTTCAATGAGCAAATAGATAAACTATGGTGCATCTGCTCAGTGAAATTATTACTCAAACAAAATGTACAACATAAATGGATTTTCAGAACATTATGCTAGGTGAAAGAAGCTAGACACAGAATCTACATGTCTTTCTTAAAAAAATATATTCTATAAATGCAGAAAGCATATTTGTAGTTTCCTAGTGTTGAAGTTGGGAATGGGATGAACTGCAAATGGGCATGAAAGGAATTTGTGAGTAGAAGAAATGGATTATGGTGGGGCTGGCACTGTGGCTTAGTGGGTAAAGCCATTGCCTGCAGTGCTGGCATCCCATATGGGTGCTGGTTTGTGTCCAGGCTGCTCCACTTCATATCCAGCTCTCTGCTATGTCATGGCAAAGCAGTAGAAGATTGCCCAAGTCTTTGTGCCCCTGCGCCCACATGGGTGACTCAGAAAAAGCTCTTGGCTCCTGGCTTCAGTTTGGCACAGCTCCAGCCATTGAAGCCATCTGGTGAGTGAACCAGCAGATGAAACCTCTCTCTCTCTCTCTTTCTCTCTCCCTCTGCCTCTCTGTAACTCTGCATTTCAAATAAATAAATAATCTTATTAAAATGGATCATGATGTTAGTTATATAAACTTTATATACCATAACTTTGGTAGCAATCATGAAATTACATTCAAACAATGTGTTCTTTAAATTAAATCGTGCTGTTCTGTAAAAAGCATAATTTAGTATGTAAAATATGGTGTAGCATGTGGTTTATGAAATAAAGTTAGGTATACAAGAAAATAAGATAAAGGTGAAGAGGAAAAAAGTCAAAAACATGGTATTATAAAATTCTCATATATAAAGCAGTATAATATTTGAATGCCATTTATTTTATCATTGAAACCCTATATCTTTTTTTTTTTTTTTTGACAGGCAGAGTGGACAGTGAGAGAGAGAGAGACAGAGAGAAAGGTCTTCCTTTTGCCGTTGGTTCACCCTCCAATGGCCGCCGCGGCCAGCGCGCTGCGGCCGGCGCACCGCGCTGATCCGATGGCAGGAGCCAGGAGCCAGGTGCTTTTCCTGGTCTCCCATGGGGTGCAGGGCCCAAGCACCTGGGCCATCCTCCACTGCACTCCCTGGCCACAGCAGAGGGCTGGCCTGGAAGAGGGGCAACCGGGACAGAATCCGGAGCCCCGACCGGGGCTAGAACCCGGTGTGCCGGCGCCGCTAGGCGGAGGATTAGCCTAGTGAGCCGCTTAAGCCCTAAAGCAGTACCTAAAATAATGAAATCAATAGTTTTGTATAACTCCCATCTGGGGAGTGAGCCAGTGGCTAGAAGTGCTTTCTCTCTCTCTCTCTCTCTCTCTCTCTCTCTCTCTCTCTGTCTCTGTCTCTGTCTTGCTCTCTTTCTCTCTAAATCATTCAAATAAATAAATAAATCCTTAAAATATTTTTAAATATTTTAAAATGGAACTAACACATGCGTTTGTGTTGGTGCAATGCTAATTTTGAAATTCATGTGCTTCTCATTATTATGCATTCTCTATATATTATGAAAATGTCTTTTTGCCAAAAATGTACCAAAATAAACTCATACTTTCAACTCCAATTTTCATGAACTTTTTGAAGTTCCCTCATATATCTTTCACTTACCACACTGCACATTGTAGGGCAGCCAGAACTGTTGCTCCTACCCAGACAATTGATCCACCATCTGGGTTCCATTTGCTGCATAAGCACCTACAGCTGTACTTCTATGTAGCTTCCTTGATTTCACAATGGGGAAGAGAGGTAACAAATTGACACTCTTGTTTATGGCATCAGTAATCACCCTAGGCTCTTGTCATGAGTTTCCTAGGCTATGGAAGCCTTTTGAGTTCGCTGACTTCAATCTTATTTAGACAAGGTCATAGTCAAAGTGGAGGTTCACTCCTTCCTTGAGAGAAAGGTACCTCCTTCTTTGAAGACCTGTTCTTTCTACTGGGATCTCACAGAGATCTTTCATTTAGGGTTGTTTTTTTTTTCCAGATTGTCTTGACTTTCCATGCCTAAAATATTCTCATGGGCTCTTCACCAGATCCAACTGCCTTAAGGGCTGATTCTGAGGCCAGAGTTCTGTTTAGGACATCTGCCATTCTATGAGTCTGCTGTGTATCTCGCTTCCCATGTTGGATCGTTCTCTCCCTTTTTGATTCTATCAGTATTTGCAGACACTAGTATTGTTCATGTGATCCCTTTGACTCTTAGACCTATCAGTATGATCAATTGTGAACTGAAATTGATCACTTAGACTAGTGAGATGGCATTGGTACATGCCACCTTGATGGGATTGAATTGGAATCCCCTGGTATGTTTCTAACTCTACCGTTTGAGGTAAGACAGCTTAAGCATGTCCCAAATTGTACATCTCCTCCCTCTCTTATTCCCACTCTTATATTTAACAGCGATCACTTTTCTGTTAAATTTAAACACCTAAGAATAATTGTGTGTTAATTACATAGTACAACCAATAGTATTAAGTAGAACAAAAAATACTAAAATGGATAAAGTATTACATTGTACATCAACAGTCAGGACAAGGGCCAATCAAGTCACTCTTTCTCATCATGTCCATTTCATTTCAAAAGGTTTCCTTTTTGGTGCTCGGTTAGTTGTGTGTATGGGTATCTTAATAGGTGTGGCCTCACCATTCCTCAACTACACTAACACAGGTGTCTTCTTAGGGTGATAACATCCATCCAGAGCAAGCACAACAGCTTATGAAGTCCTCAAGAAGGATCCATCAGTAAGGGGCAATTCATGACATTAAAGCCACAGATCTGAGATTAAGTAACATAAGATTTAAGGCAGAAGTAGATTTTAATGGATGAGTTGTTACGAGATCTGATTTGGAAAAACAAGACTTTGATCAACTGCCGTAAGAAATTTAAAAAGTGAAAACTCCAAAAGCACCAGAGACATCTATGAGACATATTAAATGTTCAATCAACTGACAATCATGTATTTGTGCTTCAGTAGGGAATATTCTGGTCCTTAAATTGTTCATAATTTCTCATTTAACCTGTAAATATGTGTTGTACCTTGAAATCATGTTTCCTTTCTTCACCTTGGTAAAAATAAGCAGCATCACCAGGATTATGGTTTTTAGTTGTTTTTCCATCAAACTTTGCCCAAATTGAATATGCTCGCTGTATATCAGAATGTGATTTTTAAACAGTCACACTATTTCAGAGTTATCCTTTCTCATAAAATGTGTAAATTATTTCTACATAACTTGTGACTTTGACCTGAATGCCAACAGAAACACTATCCTAACCTAATTATCCACATTGTTTATTCCAGAAATGACTTAGTTACTGAATTTGAATGAAGACTGTGCCATACATAATTTTAGGCCATAGTTGTTGTAATTCTGTATTTTTTTGTTTCTCTGTAACATTTTCCTTTACTTTAATTTTTCTAACATAAGGAGCTATAAAATAATCATAGATATTGCCATGGGTCAATTTTTTTTTCATTTTAAATGGGTTACAGTGCCATATTTATATACTGAGAATTAATGCATTTCTAAGCCTTTAACATTATGTAAAATGAACTAGTATAATGTCCTATAAAGGCTAACATTTTTATTTAAAAACAGGTAATTCTTGTGTAAATTCCTACCATGGAATGTTTCTTGCCTTTGTGAGAGAGAGCAGTAAATCTACACTGAAACTTCAGTCACAATTTTGTATAACATAGTCAATACTTTGTCTGTAAGCTCCTTGCAGTTATACATTGGTATTTATCATTATGTATTGGTATAATCTAATATGTACTTAAAAAGCTTTCTAATGACCATAACCTGTCAAGGTAAAAAAAAAAAGGAAACACATGTAATTCAGTAATTGAAAGTTTAACAGAAAAATGCAGTTGTCTCCATTGAAACAACTCACATTCACTTTAAATCATTCAGGAACCACTGAACATTGTTCATGAGACAGTGTTTGCTGGCAACCTCTTTTATGGATGAATGCTTAACTTGAAGGCATAACTACCTTTGTGAAGTATTTTCATATTTACTGAGACAGGAGCTTATGAAATACTGCAAATTTTATGCTGGAAGAGAAACATAAATCTTTGAACAAATAGCCAAAATTAAATCTATGAAAATGAGAGAGAATTATGTTTCCCTGAGAACTACTGTAATTTTTATTGTCTGAAATATTAATGAGCACAGCTTTCCTCATTGGGAATGTTTTGCCTTGGCTTTCTTTCCCCCCCTATTGTGATCAATTAATGTATATGTTGTAGGATATCATGTCTTCCTCTCTCAAAGGCAGGTTGTGTTTGATTAGCACTTTTCTATGTAGGATTGATTTTTAGGGTTTATTAAGGTAATTATAGAAACTATGTTCTTGTGTCAGAATTTGAAATAACTTAATTGGTACAGTGCATGTAATTAAATGTTAACATAATTGACATTAGCATTATTGCTAAAGGTTTTCATTGAGTCTTATTGATCCCCATTTTTATACTTGCCAACTTTTGATGCTTTTTATATTTACAGCATAAAACAGAAAGAAACAAACTGTAGACCATTGCAGTTAAAGGTTTATGTATTGTTTATTTTACAACAAATAGTATGTCTGTGCAGTGCTGGTATTTCTTTTGCTTTGTTTTGAAGTATAACAAAATTTCACAAGAAAAAGATGGCAACGTATGCATCTAAAGTATAGACAGCTATCCAAATAGTAAAGTAGGATACTCTGAGTTTATTGGTAACACTGTCAAGCCAATTATTTAAATGAGAGTATAGGATTAACATCTTTAACTTTCAATTGTTGAAATGTCTGATTTAAAAGTCCAACATTTTAACAACTGCACATAGTAAATTTTATATTTTTAGTCATATTGCACAGGCTTAGGAAAAGGTAAATAAGTATCACTTTGAAGAATTAAGTGATGGGGCTGGCACTTTGGTGTACTGGGAAAAGCTGCCACCTGCAGTCCTGGCATTCCATATGGGCACCAGTTCAGTTCTGAGCTACTATACTTCAAATCCAGCTCTCTGCAATGCCATGGGAAAGCCGTAGAAGAATGCTTAAGTGCTTGGGACCCTGCACCCTCATGAGAGATCCAGTCTCCTGGATTCACATCAACTCAGCTCAGTCCATTGCAGCCATTTGAGAAGTGAACCAGTTAATGGAGAACCTTTCTGTCTTTTCCTCTCTCTGTACTCCGTTTTTCAAATAAATAAATAAATAAATAAATAAATAAATCTTTATAAAGAGAATGAAGTGGTAAAAAACGGCATGGGGTTAAAAGAAGGTTTATTAGTAACTATACAGAAAGGAACATGAAATTTTCCAAAAATGAAGTTAAAAGGCAAGTTCATTTTTGTACAAATATGCATGAAGCTTTTTCATAATACATATTCTCTTTGCATTTTTAGACTCATCATATCATCCCAGATCTCTTTGTGAAGAAATATTTTCGTTTATGTCCAATATGACAACATTCTATGTGTACAAAAGTTACCTGATTTCATGAATTCATAAAATGTATTTTTGTTCAGCAATGCATTGCTATCCCATTTTAAGAGCAATGATTACTGCCAGCGCTGTGTCTCAATAGGCTAATCCACCTGTGGCGCCGGCACACCGGATTCTAGTCCCGGTCGGGGCACTGGATTCTGTCCCGGTTGCCCCTCTTCCAGGCCAGCTCTCTGCTGTGGCCCGGGAGTGCAGTGGAGGATGGCCCAAGTGCTTGGGCCCTGCACCCCTTGGGAGACCAGGAGAAGCACTTGGCTCTTGCCTTCGGATCAGCGTGGTGCACTGGCCATGGTGGCCATTGGAGGGTGAACCAACGGCAAAGGAATACCTTTCTCTCTCTCTCTCTCACTCTCACTCTCATTCTCTCTCACTGTCCACTATGCCTGTCCAAAAAAAAAAAAAAAAGCAATGATTATTTTTCCGTGTATCAGATATGTCAAGGGAACAAAGGAGGACAACTGACTGAATTCATTCTTTGCCCATTTCTGTCATTTAGTCTTTTACCTTTCCATTAAGATTTCACTGATGTGCTGGAAACAAAGTCTAGCTGTCCTTAAGAATGTCCATTTTTTCTTTTTTTCATCTAGATTCTCTTAATTTGTCTTTTAATATTTTATTCTGTCTTCTAAATATCCTTGAAACAGGAGACAAATCATTTTAGGTTCAAGTTAAACATGTTTGACAGGAAGAGAATATGTATATGAAATATGTGTATCACACATTGTATTGCTACAAGAGCAGTACTGCCAGATAAAATACAGGAAACCCTAATACTGTGTGGAACATAATTATACTAAAAATCATGCTGTTTAACTGAAATTTATATTTAAATAAGAGCCTCATCTTTCTTTACATAGACCAACTTAATAAAAAAATATAAAAGCTTCTCAAATTAAATAATGAGGTGATAACACATTGTTCATTGTAGTTATTCCACTTTGTAACAAAGGATGTGAGGTTACTCTGATACTATATAAATTTCCACTCCCATAAAACATTTAACTGCCCAGTTAATTATGCTTCTTGTTGTCTAGTCCATAGATCTTTAGGCTTCAGAGAATATTTATATTATAGTACTATCTGAACATACATGTTATTTTATTACCATTCTACTGAGGAGGAAATATTTTGTCATCTGGGTGTGTTAGTAATGCCCAAACTATGGTTACTAATTGAAAGATGGAAGGCAGGATTAATAACAGTAACTACTACTTGAATTTTTCTCAAATTGCTATGACTCAATGAAATGACTCCCAGATAGGATGACTTGTGCAATGAAAGATTAGATTGAGCATGCCCTTTAATCCAGTTATTTCATTTCTAGAAATTTAGTCGAGGGGAACAAAAGGAGTAGACCATAAGAATATCTGCACATTATGTTCCACACAATGTTTACAATGACAATCAATCAACAAATAAACAGGCAGAGTGGACAGTGAGAGAGAGACAGAAAGATCTTCCTTTTCTGTTGGTTCACCCCGAATGGCAACTGAAGCCGGCGCACCACGTGGATCTGAAGCCAGGAGCCAGGTGCTTCCTCCTGGTCTCCCATGTGGGTGCAGGGCCCAAGGACTTGGGCCATCCTCCACTGTACTCCTGGGCCACAGCAGAGAGCAGTCCTCCACTGCACTCCTGGGCCACAGCAGAGAGCTGGAATGGAAGAGAAGCAACCGGGACAGAATCCGGCACTCCATCCAGGACTAGAACCCAGTGTGCCAGTGCCGTAGGTGGAAGATTAGCCTATTGAGCCATGGCACCGGCCCTAATGTGGTCTTTTTTTTTTTTTTTTTGACAGGCAGAGTGGACAGAGAGAGAGAGACAGAGAGAAAGGTCTTCCTTTTGCCGTTGGTTAACCCTCCAATGGCTGCCGTGGTCAGCGCGCTGCAGCTGGAGCACCACACTGATCCGATGGCAGGAGCCAGGTGGTTCTCCTGATCTCCCATGGGGTGCAGGGCCCAAGCACTTGGGCCATCCTCCACTGCACTGCCTGGTCACAGCAGAGAGCTGGCCTGGAAGAGGGGCAACCGGGACAGAATCCGGTGCCCCGACTGGGACTAGAACCCAGTGTGCCAGTGCCGCAAGGCAGAGGATTAGCCTAGTGAGCCGTGGCGCTGGCCTAATGTGGTCTTACTAATTACTCTTATCCTTTTACTGTCCAGTGTCTACAGGATATGTTGTCTCTTAAAACACCAGAGACATAAAAATGATCTCTATGCTTGAAATTCATCAGTAACTTCTCATTTTTTATTTATTCACTTGAAAAAATAAATAAAAGCTAAAACATATACAGTATATAGTCACGTATTACATACAATGAGTATTTCAAAATATTTGAGGTGAATGAAATTCAAAGACAAGTTTATTTTTGTGCAAGAAAATTTGAAATCCACATAAAGGATCTTTAAAAACACATTGAAAATTTGTATTATACATATCTATAAATCTATTTTAAGTTTTTCTTAATATAAATCATTTAATCCTGTGGGGAGCAACTCGGACTAGACTGTTACTGGAATTAAGACTTATTCTATGCATCTGCTCTCCCACAATATGGCGCTGGGAGAGGAGGAAACAGCTTCTACACAGCTGCCTCCAGTTCAACCAATAAACAGCAGGACCTGCTCCTGATTGGAGGAGAGCAGCATACTCGGTGTGTGGGTAGCAGAGTTGGGATTGGTGGAAGAGGACTATAAAGGAGGAGAGAGACAACATGCACCGGGCAACATCTATCTGAAGGAACACCTGTGCAGCCCCCAAGAGAGCCGGCCGGCGGTGTGCCGCTCCCCCGTGGAAGTGGGGAAAGTGGCAGGGGGAACCGCCCTTCCACAGAGGTGGAAGGGACGGTAGCCAACCCGGGAAGAACCAGCAGCAAACCCGGGAAGGGCCGAGCAGACGAAAAAACAGCGTAGGGTCCTGTGTCGTTCCTCCATGAAGACGGGGAGCGACATAATGGTGCCGTGACTCGGATATGAAGCCTAGGCAGGGTTTAGTGTCATTCCTCCATGAAGAGGGGGAGCGACATAATGGTGCCGTGACTTGGATATGAAGCCTAGGCAGGGTTTAGTGTCATTCCTCCATGAAGAGGGGGAGCGACATAATGGTGCTGTGACTCGGATAGGAAACCTAGGCAGGGTTTAGTGTCGTTCCTCCACGAAGAGGGGGAGCGACATAATGGTGCCATGACTCGGATAGAAAACCTAGGAGGGAAGAAACAGGAAGAAGTGGGAAAATACTGGAGAGAGAGACTAGCAAAGAGCCTAGGGGAAAGCCAGACGGAAAAGATGCCGGAAGAAGCTATCGAAAGCCTAGGCATAGACTCGGATACGGACTGTGGGGAGAAGCCAGGAGAAGTGAGAGGGGAATATTGTTGTAAGAAAAGTTAGGAAACATACCAGGTAAAGAAAAATATGTTAGGGAGGATGAAGCCGCGAGTGCAGGCTGAAGTGGAGACGTAAGCTATCTTGGGATTCTTCAAGTCAGCCCGGGGAGCAAAAGGCAAAAATCTGGAACCAGAGGCAGAGATGTGGGCCGCCAGGTTGGAATCCGTCAGATTAGCCCAGGGAGCAAAGGACGGGAAGCCAAGCCGAAGGGCACAGACGTGAGCTGGGTTGAATTCGTCAGGTTAGCCTGGGGTACTTGGATTGAATGCCGGTGGCAGAAACGTGAGCTGGGCTGTGTGATTCGCGGAAGCCGCCACGTGCAGAGAGAGCACGAGGCGTGAATACATAGGGAACGCGGGGCTGGCGCGAAGGCTGTGGTGCGGGTGCGAAGGGCGTGGAGACCGCGGATCACGTGAATAGAAGCCGGTAAGCCGCACAGAGCTGGGAAGCTGCCTTAGGGTGGGCACCGGGAAGCTGCGCAGAGCCTGGAAGCAGCTGCGGGTGAGGCGCCGAGAAGCAGACTCGGGGTGGGTGCCGGGAAGCCGCACGGATAAGAGAAACAAGTTTAGAAGTAAAATGAGAGAAATAGGAATGCTGCCAGATAGAAGTAAAATAGGAGAGATAGGAATGCCCGGAGGTAGAGAAATAGAGAAAAATAAGGCCTCCCCACAACATGGCAATGAGAGAGCTTGGATTCGGTCTGCCTGATTAGTAAGACGATAAGCACCTGCTGGTGGCTAGCAGCTTAACCGCTGCAGGTCACTGAAGACAGGCACGTTATCAACACCAATAAGTCTCCCCACAAGACGGCAATGAGAGGGCTTGGATTCGGTTTGCCTGATTGATAGGGCTTGTAAGCACCTGCAGGCAGTTCTAGCAGAGCAGAGCATGCGCTGCAGGGCACTGAACTCAGGCACGCATCAGCGCCTAAAAACCTCCTCACAACATGGTGAAGAGGACCTGGATTCGGTTTGCCTGATTGGTATGGCTTGTAAGCACCTGTGGGCAACTCTAGCAAGCAGAGCAGAGTGTGTGCCATGGGGCACCGAAGACAGGCGCGTATCAACGCCAAAAATAAAAAGAAAGGGGGATCTGTGGGGAGCAACTCGGACTAGACTGTTACTGGAATTGACTTATTCTATGCATCTGCTCTCCCACAATATGGCACTGGGAGAGGAGGAAACAGCTTCTACGCAGCTGCCTCCAGTTCGACCAATAACCTGCAGGAGCTGATCCTGCTCCTGATTGCAGGAGAGCAGCGTACTCAGCATGTGGGTAGCAGAGTTGGGATTGGTGGAAGAGGACTATAAAGGAGGAGAGAGACAACATGCACTGGGCAACATCTATCTGAAGGAACACCTGTGCAGCCCCCAAGAGAGCCGGCCAGCGGTGTGCCGCTCCCCCGTGGAAGTGGGGAAAGTGGCAGGGGGAACCGCCCTTCCACGGAGGTGGAAGGGATGGCAGCCAACCCGGGAAGAACCAGCAGCAAACCCGGGAAAGGCTGAGCAGACGAAAGAACAGCGCAGGGTCCTGTGTCGTTCCTCCACGAAGACGGGGAGCGACATAATTGTGCTGTGACTCGAATATGAAGCCTAGGCAGGGTTTAGTGTCATTCCTCCACGAAGAGGGGGAGCGACAAATCCCACCTTATGTGAACTTCTTTGCAGTATCATTATACATATTGTTTTGAAATATGTATGTATTGTGTAATGGCTTAATAAAGAGAATTATCATACATATAAACTTGCACATTTTTCAGAGGTAGAACATTTTCAATCTATTTTCTCAGTAATTTTGGAGAATAAATTACTTTGCATTGACTATAATCACCATAATTCACTTCTTTCTTCATCTTCCAGGTAAATACTTCCATATTTTTCTTTCCCTCATAAAGATCATTAAATATGTTTTTGCTTCAACTTAAAGGCAATCTTCCTAGCTTCCTTACTGAAAGTTACTCTCTATCATTATGTTTTTTAAAATATTTATTGATTTGAAAGTCAGGGTTACACAAAGAGAGAAGGAGAGGCAGAAATAGAGAAAGAGGTCTTCCATCTGCTGGTTCACTCCCCAGATGGCCACAATGGCCATTGCTGCACAGATCAAAGCCAGGTACCAGGAGCTTCTTCCAAGTCTCCCATGTAGGTGAAGGGGCCCAAAGACTTGGGCCATCTCGACTGATTTTTCAGGCCATAGCAGAGAGCTGGATCAGAAGTGGAATAGCTGGGACTTGAACTGATGCCCATATGGGATGCTGGCACTGCAGGCAGTGGCCGTACCTGTTAGGTCATATCACTGGACCCTGTCATTATGTTTTAAGCTCAAATAATTGCCCATAGTTGAGTTTTTCAATGTGTTACAGCTAAAATAATCTTTGCCCCCTGCATTAGGACCTATCCATTATTTTATTTTTTCTCCAGAGCACTTTAAAAACTTAACTGTTTTTACATATATAATTTGTAAAACCATCTTCATATATGCTCTGTGAGGGTGGAGTTCTGCCATTCAGGACACTCCAGTAAATAGAAAAATCAGGTATATGAATCTCATTAGCATCAATACAATTTGGCAATAAACTAACATCCTCATAAAGAAAAAAATAAAAACTGATGATCAGAACAGATCAGATGATTCAGATATTGTCAATAGTAAATAACAGAATGTCTACCTAAGATGTCTGGGAAATTTTAGTTGCTTCACTAAATGAAATCAGGAGAAACATGGCTCTATGAGGATGTGATAAGTTTTGAGGGCTCAGCTCTTTTCCAGACATGGAAATAGTAGTTGATGTGCTGAGATTACTAGGCACACAAGAGTAAAGAAAAGGAGTGCAATGAATCTGTTACCAATCAGAACATATGGGTTGCAGACATTGAGATACATTTAGCCTGTGATGGCTGCAGTCCCATGGGGGTCAAAACACTGGGAGACAGACAGGGCCTGAATATACAGGGTTTGGAAACACAAGAGGGAATAAGAGAATGCAGATAAATCAATGCCTGGAGATAATGTACAGCTTTAAATTATGATGTTAAAACACTGAAAATCGAAGATTACATCTTCTTTGTCAAGAATCAAAAATATTGAAAGAATATTTAATAAAAGCAAGAGAAAAAGATAACGACAGACATCTATGAAATACCATATAAAGTACTACAAATAAACAAGGATATAATTTTTTTAAGAAAAATGTTAGCAATGTTAGCAAACCATTAGAAAAAGCATTTAAGGAAACAAATGGAACAATAACACAAACAAATGTCTTCATATGTTAAACAAGATAATTATTTTCTAGAGATAATAAGCATTTCCTAAGATATAAGGAGAAAGCTGTGAAAACCTTAGAGGTAAAAATGTGACTACAGAGTTCAAAATTCATTGTATTTTGAAAATCAGTTTCCAAAACAAAATACAAATTAGAAAAACTCATATAAACCAAGTAAGTTGAATCACATTTTAAAAATTCCAACAAACCAATAATGAAAAAAGTCTCACAAATCTAAATTTCAGATACAGATTTAAAGAATACCCCAGAATTTCAAAGAGGAAGATGCAAATCTACATTTCCCATACATACTCAAAGTGGAAATAAGCAGAGAAAAAAAATTTAAAAATTTCTTTTGGAAAATCAACATTACATTAAAGATGATGCAAATGGACCAGAACTTACTTTTTTTAAAGTACCCCTTCAATAAACACAGCTACAAGTATCTTAAGCAACATATCAATATAATAAATGAACTCACTTCATAAAAACATAACATATCCATAGCAAGCAAGAAGTAATGAAAAATGCAATAGTGGTTACGATTTCCAGACCAGGCATCCAGGAAGCAAACAGTAAAGGGAAATCACACAAGCATGTAGATTACGTGTTGAAAAGCATTGGATAAAGTTCAGCATCTAGTACAAAATAAAACTGCTAGGAGAACAAGAGAAAAGTCAGTGATCTCCTTATATGATCAAGAGCAAAAGGAACCTATAAAAAACTACACAGCTAATACAGGATCATTGAAAGTATTTTCCCTGGAAGTAAACTTAGACAATGCCTGCACTTTCTCTCTCCAACTTTCTGCTGCAAGAGTGGTCAGGGAAGTAAGCAGCAAAAATCAAGCATAAGTTGTAGAGATCAATTCCTATGTAATGCAACGTGAATATTTTGGATTATGCTTATATACAGATAATTGATGAAAATCTTAAAAAAATAACTGATGAGATTACTAGAAAGATCATAAAATCCAGTGATTACTAAGAATTAGTATGAAACAAATAAAAATAATACTAAAGGACAATAGGCAGACTAGAAAAAATCTGCAAGAGAAATGGAAACCAACAGACAGATTAAATTATCTGTCTCTAAATGTTCTTTAAAGCAATATGAAAAACAGAACAACTGAAAAGTACTCAGGAGCTAATAAACAGCCTTTAAATTGTTACTGATCTGAAGCAGGTTATTGTGAGCCCAGGTAGGTTCCTCGCAGGAAAGACCCTGGAGGCAGGAGTGGGCCCAGCAGGTGGTGTACCAGGGAGGTGAAAACCCCCGTGGCAGGACACAATTTCAGAACGGAACACAGGGCTCACCTCTCATTATTCCTTCCTGCAACATCTGAAGTTGTTTGTCAGCACTGTGGAGGATGCTGATTGATGCGACTTTGGTAACGTTGTGCACGCTCAAGGATATCCACACTGTCCAATCAGGTGTGGGGCGTGAATGCTACGTAATCACGCGAGATCTTGACTCCATAATAGTCTTCCAGCGTCACAGCAGAGAGAGGTCCAAGGCAGGGCCTCTGGTGTTTAGTGAATTCTGGTGTAACTCAGCGTCAGGACAGCGCTCCCCTCGGAAGCTGTCATGGTGAGTGTGAGAGTCCCGGCATGCAGATGTGGGGAAGGAGGAGTTGGGGAAAGTTGTGGAGAAGGCTGGTCTGAGGCGGGCCTCCCCAGGGTCCTCTCTGGGAATCTGTGGGCCGCATCTCCCTGCTGGCACGGCCCTTCCCTCGGCCCACTCTGGTCTGCGGTGTCGGGGCTGGGCTGGCAGCTGGGACTCCTGGAGTCCTGTCTCCTCACAGCCAGTTGTCGGCTGGACCAGTTTCTGAGAACCAGTGTTGGTGGCATCCCCGACCTCCCAGATTGTGCGGTGAGCACGCGATGGACACCAGGGAGAACCCAGACCCTGTGTGTGGGGTTCATGCAGGGGAGGAGTTGTCCTTCATGGAGTGCTCTGTTATTTTTTCCAAGACTGACTTCATTCCCTTGTTTTCTGATTTTGTGAGAAGCAGGGCCTCAGCATAGCTCATGCTAAGAATCTTGCCTCCGCTTTCTGCTCACAATAACAGTGTCCTAGACTAGAAAAATTAAAAACAAAGCAGTTTTATTTGACTCAGGTTTTTGTACAGGTTGTGGGGGGGGCAGAAGGACACTGTACATTGATGTTTGGATGTCATCTTAGCCCTGCTCATTACATGGACAGGCGGTCATCTGTCTCTGAACTTTCAAAATACAAATTTTAGCTGGTCACATATTTATCTGTTTTAAAATCTATTTATGTTTCGTGATTATCTTCTCACCTCAAAGATATAAGCCTGCATTCCTAAGTTAGTTTTTTTTTTTCATTTTTCATTTTGATAGAGGGTGATTTTTTAAAGATTATGTAAGTATAATTGACAAACAAAATTTGTATACATGCAAGGCCTGCAACTTGTTGTTTTGCCATGTGGGGAACTTTTAAAAGCTTATGGAATATTCACATTATATTTTAAGCCCTTTATCAAAAACCTTTTGGTGTCCCCTTATCCATTTATATTATGAAATGACTAGAACAATTAACTAACCATCACCTTACATAGTTTTTAAAAGATATTTCAGATGTTAACCTGTTGTATCTAATACTGTATTCATATCATTACTGTGCTCTATTATACATCTCGATGTTAATTTATCTCCTAACTGCAAATGTGTCATTCATCTAACATCTTCCAGTTTCTTTCACCCTTAGCCCCTCGCAACCCTTATTATATTCTGTGCTTATGATTGACTTTCTTAGATTCCACAAATGAGTAGCATTTATTTTACTCTGTGTTATGTCAAGCAGCCTAATGTTCACATTCTAACTTTGGGATCCATGTTGTGACAAAACGTCAGGATTTATTTTTTAAGGTTGAATGTGTTTCCATTGTGTGAGTATCATGCTCTATCTTTTGATCTGTTGACAGACAATGTGGTTATTTCAATATCTTATTCTTGTAAATAATGCTTCCATGAACATGGATGTGCAGGTGTACCTTTGAAATAGTGATTTTATTTCTTTTGGATGCACATAAATTAATGAGATTGTTTTGTCATTTGTTCCATTTTTAGAGGCATTTCCATAGTGTTTTTCATGGTGGATGTACCAATTTACATTCCTACAACCAATTTATATGTTCCCATTTCTCCACACCTGGTGTAATACTTGTTACCTTTTTTCATACTTTTTGATAATATCCATTTTTACATATGTTAAATGATAACCATTTTAGTCTTGATAATCCGTGCTGAGCCCCTTTTCAAGTACCTGTTGGCTGTTTGCATATCTTCACTGGAACAACTGGTCAGATCATTTGTCCAAACTGTTTTGGTCATTTATCAGTTTTTATTATATTTGCTTTTGATTTCTGTATGTCTTATGTATTCTTTATTTAATCATACTCTTTGCCAATATTTTCTCCCATTATTTGCTTTATGTTTTTATCTTTTCCTTTAGCATGTAGTTTTTTGGTTTGTTTTTTTTATAGTCCTATTTCCTTATTTTCATTTTTGTCACCTGCGTTTGGTGTCATATCTAAATCATTGTTGAATTTTTAGGCATTTGTGAAGTGACAAGTTGAAGAGAGTGGAATTATAATTTGATTATATCAGGACATAGATTTAGAAGTTTAGTCCATTTTGAGTTGATTGTTATATAAGATGAAATGTAGGCGTCTTGTTTCATGCTTCTGTAAGTGTGGATATAATTTTTCAACATAAGTTGTTGTAGACTCTCATTTCACCAGGGATTGATTTTAGCTCATTTGTAAAAGATTAGTTGGTTGTAGATGTGTGGGTTAGTTTCTGGACTTTCTATTCTGTTCTGTAGGTTGTCATGTCTGTTGTGCCAGTACAAGGTTGTTTTGATTATAACTTCCCTGTATAGTGTGTCTTGAAATCCAATATTGTCATGCCCTCAGTTTTGTTTTATTTCTTTACTAGTGCTTTAGCTATCATAGATCTCTTGTTTTCATATTAATTTTAGCATAATTTTTTTCTAGACATGAGAATAATATGGCTGATATTTTGATAGGGATTATGCTGAATTTGTGAATTGCTTTGGGTAATATGGGTATTTTGATTGTATTAATTCTTCCAATACACAGACATGGAAAAGTTTTCTATTTTGTTGTGCGTCTTCTTCTATTTCTTTTTTAAATGTTTTGTAATTTTCATTATACAGATTTTTCACATTCTGGTTTAAGTTTATCCAAGGGATTTAAATTTTTAGAAAATATTGAGAATGATACTGATCTTACAAATTTATTCTCTGTCATGACATTTTCTATGTATACAAATGTTATTTATTTTTGTGTGTAGAATTTATTTTTTGCAACTTTACCAAACACTGTTATGAGTTGCAATAGTCTCTTGGTGGAGTCCTTTGGTTTCACTATATATAGGAACATGTCATCTGCAAACAAGGAAAATTTTACTTTCTCCTGTCCATTTGGTATCCCTTTAATTTCCTGTTCCTACTTAATGGCTCTGCATAAATCTTTGGAAACTATGTTGAATACCAATGTTGAGAGTGGACATCCATGTCTGGTTCTGGATCTTAGTGGAAATGCTTCATACTTCTCCACATAAGGCTTGATGTGGGTTTGTAATATTTTGCCTTGACTGTGTTAAAGAATAAAGACTTCTATCACCAGATGATGTATTTTATCAACTGATTTTTTAGCATTTATTGAAATAATCATATGAATAGTGTGGTGTGTCATATTTATTTATTTCTATATGATGAACCATTCTTGCAAACCAGAGATAAATTCAACTTGTCCAGTGAATGATCTTTCTGAGGTGTCATTGGATTCAATTAACTGTTATTTTGTTTGGGTCTTTATATCTGTTGATCAGGGATATTCATCTGTGAGTATCTTTCTTCTATCCTTTTCTGCTTTAGGACTTTAGGTGATGCTGGCCTCATAGATGTAGTTTGGCAGGATTGCTTCCCTTGCAAATGTTTTGAATGGTTTGAGAATTGGAGTTAGTTCCTCTTTAAAAATTTGATAGAGTTTAGCAGTAAAGCCATCTGGTACTAGGCTTTCCTTTGTTAGGAGGTTGTTTATTACTGAATTAAACTCCCTCTTGGTTATTGGTCTGTTTAGGAGTTCTAGACCTTTAGGAACCAATTATGCAAATTAAAACAGTTGGAGTGACTATTCTGAGGCCATAAGTAAATGCTCATGAGGATGTATAGAAAAAGGAGCCCTTATAAATTGTTAATGAGAATGAACTTTAGTACAGCTATTTTGGAGACCAGTGTGGATGTTCCCCCCAAAATTAAAAAAAAAACTGACTAATGATGCAGCTATTCCATATCTAGTCATACGTTTGAATTAAGTGAAATTAATACATCAAAGAGAACTTGTGCTCTCATGCCTGGCCTTATTCACAGTAATGAGGTGTGGAATCAATGTAGGTGTCAATTGATTCATAAATAGGTGAAGAAAATTCAGTACATAGAGGCAACAGAATATAAAAAGAATAAAAAGAATGAAATTCTACCATCACCCAAAAAAGGGATCCAACTGGAGGCTATTAGGTGAAATCAGCCAATATTTCACAACAGAAAGTTGAATACAACATTTTATCACTGTTACGTGAAAGTTTAGTAAAAGTATATCTGAAATTGGAATAATAAGTACTGAAGCCTTGGCATTATGGTGTCAGGGTAGAGAAAGGTTTGATAAGGTGTCAAAACATAGAATTAATAAATTTTAATGTTCCACAGTACACTGGGATGACTACAGCTCATAATAATAAAGTTGATGTTTACTTTTTTGAAAACAAATCAATTATATCACAAAATAGATTTATTGCAATAATCATAACATGGGAAAATGTGGTATATTCCCATATGGGATTATGGCTTAATTCTGTAAAGAACTATTTATATAAAAATAATATATCCATGCAATTTTTATACTCTTTCTATATTAATGTCCACAAATAACAGAAGCATAATAATCTCCAGTTGCATCCATTTTGATGCAAATGCCTGGAATTCATTGTTTTGTGCCTGTCATATTCCATCATGTATATGCATATATATATATAATATTTTATTCTTTTTACAGTTTAAGCTTTGATTCAGTACGAACGATGCATAGGAAAGTGAGGGCTTTATCTATAGGAGGGAGATAGATCTGGGTTCATACCAGGTACCAGGAACCATCCATATGGAGGAGCATCCAAGTCAGGAAGCATGGGATGGGTGGCACAAAGCCACGTGCCCTGAAGGCACAGCCTACAGCCAGCCCCCTACTGGCAAGAGGCTATGGTGAAGAGAAAGGATGAAAGGGCCAGACATACCCTGTCCCAGGCTTTTGATCCACTTTCAAAGGGGAGTGGTTCATTAACCTGATTGGCCAGTGGGCACTCAGGTGTGGCAAGGTAGGGATATGAGGTCACAAAGGGGCATGGTGAAGGCGTGATGTTCCAGCTCTCAAACCTAATAAATTTTTAAAATTTATTTATTTGACAGATAGAGTTAGACAGTGAGGGAGGGAAACAGAAAGGTCTTCTGTCCATTGGTTCATCCTCCAAATGGCTGCTAGGATTGGAGCTACACCGATTCAAAGCCAGGAGCCAGGTGCTTCTTCCTGGTCTCCCATGCAGGTTCAGGGGCCCAAGCACTTGGGCCATCCTCTACTGCCTTCCCGAGCCACAGCAGAGAGCTGGACTGGAAGAGGAGCAACCAGAACTAGAGCCTGGTGCCCATATGGGATGCTGGTGCTGCAGGCGGAGGATTAACCAAGTGAGCCATGGCGCCGGCCCCTCAAACCTAATCAATTTTAATCTGTATGTCTGTCTACTTCATTCCCCCCTCAGAGACTCCATCCCTTAATCCTAAGGGAAGTTGAAGGATGTAGAATCATCTCTTTTGTAACTGCTTCCTGCTTATGAGGGGTGTAGTGCAAGCATTGCCTATCCAGGGTCTGGAAGTCTCTGTCTATCTAGCAAATTTGTCTTGTGAGATGGAGCAGTCTCGGTCATTGCCAACATCTGTGTCCCCTGCATGGTCAGTTACTTCCTGAAGTCACGTTCTGAAACATTTAAGTTTGTTAATTCCTATAAGCAAAACTGGAACAAATCCAATTATAAGTGGGGTGCCCCTTAAGATGAAAACAACATATCTTATAGATTTCCAGATAGTGGTTAGTTATAGGCTACCCTTATGTAGATTATAAACCCTTTTAGCTTGAGTATGGAGAATTATATAGAACTCATTAGGTAGCTTTATCTTCAATAACAGTTCCCAGATATAATCAAGAAAGGCAGGTAAAGCATGTTTGCCTTAAGGTGCAGCAGTCTGGATGTGACAAAGGCAAAACTTTACATATCCTTTTTGCTTTGAAGAGGTACTAAGGTTTCTGATTGGCTAATAGGAATAATTAGGCATGTCTTTCACATTCACCTGTGAAGACTTAAGAGGTAGAAGTTAATCCTAATTTCATAGAGGTAGTCATGCTCAATAGCACCTGGTAAGGTCCCTTTAATTTAAGCCGTTTCTCATCTGAAGAGGTCTTCTTATGAATGGCTTGCTCAGGAATTTCTAATGTTGGAGTTTTTGTCAAAAACTCCTTGATTCTTTGGAACACCTTCTGTAGCTCCCCTGTCCAGCAGTGTGTCTGTGTCAGGGGCTTTAAGGAAACACAAGGCTTAGAATCCAAATACTGCAATCAATAACTTTTGTAGCTACCCTTTTCAGTACAGAGTCTGCCTCAGGGCCTCTTTAAAGCTATATACAAAAGCTTGGAATCCAAACTGTATAGAATCCTGTCATCTGCAATTCTCAATACAGGAGCTTTAGTTAGAACCTCCTTAGTTATCTGGAATAACTTTGGCAGCTACCTTTCAGTACAGAGTCTGCATCAGGGTGTCTTTAAAGCTACATAGAGGCCAGCGCCATGGATCACTAGGCTAATCCTCTGCCTGTGGCACTGGTACATCAGATTCTAATCCCAGTTGGGGCACTGGATTCTGTCCCAGTTGCTCCTCTTCCAGTCCAGCTCTCTGCTGTGGCCCAGGAAGGCAGTGGAGGATGGCCTAGGTGCTTGGGCCCTGCACCTGCATGGGAGACTAGGAGGGGACCCTAGCTCCTGGCTTCGGATTGGCCCTGCTCGCTGGCCACAGCGGCCATTTGGGGGGGTGAACCAATGGAAGGAAGACCTTCCTCTCTGTCTCTCTCTTTCACTGTATAACTCTGCCTGTCAAAATAAATAAATAAATAAATAAATAATAAAGCTATATACAAAAGCTTGGAATCCAAATTCCACAGAATTTTGTTATTCCCAGAAATCTCCTTGGCTGCCTTTAAATATCTGACCCTATGTTTAAACATACGAGATAGGAATTTCAGAGAGAGACATGTATCCAAGATTTTACATTTGAGGCATTTAATAAACTTTGGAGAAATACCTAAGAATACAGGCAATGGAGTTTGACACTTAGAAATAACTAGAACTTAACACATGCAAATAAAGTAAATCTTAGGGATCAAATTTTACCATTGATGTTAATACTGTAGCTCTTTGAGAACAGAGGTCCTGCATGGGAAGTTAGTACACAGTGACTCTTGTTAATTTAACAATTAACACTCTCATGTGTGATGTCAGTGATCACCTGAGGCTCTTGACATGAACTGCCTAGGCCATGGAAGCCTTTTGAGTCCCACAAACTCCATCAATATTCAGGAAAAGCCATAAGCAAAGTGGAAGTTCTCTCCTCCCTCCAGAGAAACCTACATTCTTCTTTAATGGCCATTCGTTTCCACTGGCGTCTCACCCAGGGAGGTTCTCCAAGTAGGGACACTTTTTGCACAAGGGACCTGGCTTTCTATGCCTGAAATGCTCTTGTGGGCCTTTTTAGCCAGACCAGAATACCTTTAGAGCTGATTTTGAGGTCACTGAGTGCTACTTAAGGTGTTTGCCACTCTGTACAGTCTGCTGTACAGACTCCTTCCCATGTTGGAGTATTTCCATTTTTAAAAATATTATTAGTAGTAGTAGTTAACACAAAATATTATTGACATGATCACTTTTAATAATCAATGTCACCTATATAATCACTTTAAAATTTAAGATGTTACCATTACCATCTAGTCCAAGGGTATTTGTGATCCCATAGCAAGTTATAAACTGTACCCTTAGAAGTAAGTCCAGGCCGGCACCGCAGCTCACTAGGCTAATCCTCTGCCTTGCAGTGCCAGCACACCGGGTTCTAGTCCAGTCAGGGTGCCAGCCACAGCGTGCTGGCCGCAGCGGCCATTGGAGGGTGAACCAATGGCAAAGGAAGACCTTTCTCTCTCTCTCTCTCTCACTGTCCACTCTGCCTGTCAAAAAAAAAAAAAAAAAAAAAAGAAGTAAGGCCATAGGAATGCATGCAGAGCTACACAGTTTTTACAGGCTCTTTTTAGGTCCAAGTACCAGGAACCAGCCACATGGAAGAGCACCCAGGCCAGGAAGCATAGCACTGGTTGGTCCGAAGGCAATGTGCCCAGAAGGTGCAGGGCTACAGCCAGCACCCTACTGGCAAGAGATGAGGGTGAAGAGAAAGGAGGAAAGGCTATATAATATTTTCTTATCCAACCTTCAGTTTATGGACAACTAATCTCACTCCATATTATTTCTATTGTGCATTTTGCTGCCATAAACAGTTTTTATACATTGATTTTATTTCTTTGGATATATCCCCCTGCATCAGACAATTGAATCATAAAGTAAATCCACCTTGAGTTTTTATTTATCTCTATACTGTTTTCCATAACAGTTATTCATTTTCCCACCAATAGTATATTAAGGTATTCTTTTCTCAACAACATTGTCAGTATTTTTTAATTTTGATTTTGGCATTATAGCCATTCTAACTGGGGTAGGTTGATATCTAATTGTGGTTTTTATTTGCATTTCCCTGAAGGCTAGTGACACTAAGTATTTTTGCATATGTCTGTTGCTCATTTGTATTTCTTTTGTAAAATAACCGTGGATATCCTTTGTTTCTTATGCATATTGTCTTGTTGATTTCTTGAGCTCCTTATATGTTCTGGATATGAATCATTTATCAGATGCATAGTTTGCTAATATTTTTTTCTATTCTGTCATTTTTCTCTTCATTTTTTTTCCTTTGGAGTGCAGAAGCATCTTAAGCTTGATATAATCCCATTTCTCTATTTTTTTCTTTATTCCCTGTGCTTCTGGGATGCTTTACAAAAAAAAATCTTTGCTTAGGCCAATGTTGCAACATTTTTGCTATGCTTTCCTCTAATAGTTTGATGGTTTTGGATCTTAAGGTTAGATCCTTGATTCATTTAAAGTAAATTTTTGTATATATTATAATGTACTGGCTTCATTTCAAACTTCTGCATGCATAGATGCAATTTCCCCAATACCTGAAAAATTTTAGCACATTTGTCTAGTATTAATTGATTGTAGATGTGCAGCTATTTTTGCCTTGTATAGTCTGTCCCTTTAGGTTACATGTCTATTTTCACACAGTGCCATACATTTTAAATAATAATTGTCCTGCAGTGTGTTGAAATCTGATATTTGACGCCTATAGCTTTATTTTTATTGTTTAAACAACTTTGGCCACTTACTGTCATTTACATTTCTGTATAAATTTCAAGATTTTTTTTTCTGTAAGGAATGTCCTTGAAATTTTGATGGGCATTGCACTGAATCTGTAAATTCAGGGAATAATGTGGCCATTTGGAATAATATTAATTGCTACAATACTTGAACCATTGATTTTTTCATTGTTATACCTTCTGTTTCTTTCATTAATGTTTTACAATTTTCATTGTAGAGTTCTTTCACATCCTTTGTTAAATTTATTTCATTATTTAATATTTGATAGCTTTTGTGAATGGAAGATTTCTTATAAGTCCTTCAGCCAGATAATTGTTGATATGTATGAGTGATATGGATTTTTGTGTGTTCACTTTGCATCTGCATCCTGAAACTGCTGAATTCTCATATAAGTTCTAATAGTCTGGTTGGGGGGGGGGTGTCTTTTTGTTTCCCAATATACAGAATCATGTCAACTATAGTGATACTTTAATTTCCACCTTTCCAATTTTTATCCTTTTTGTTTCTTTTTTCTTGCCTGTGGCTCTAAATAAAACTTCCAGAACTATATTGCATAAAAGTGGTGACAGTGGAGAGCCTTGTCTAGTTGCAGATCTTTGTCCAAATTGTTCCAGTTTTTCCCCATTCTATATGATATTGGCTGTGGGCTTGACATATATTTCCTTTATTGTGTTGAGGTACATTCCTTCTAAACCCAATTTTTATGACTTATCATAAAAGGATATTGCATTTTATGAAATGCTTTTTCGGTATTTACTGAAGAACTTGTATGGATTTAATCCTTATATTATTGATGTTATGTATCACATTTATTGATCTGGGTATGCTATAACAGCCCTGAATCCCTGGTATAAATTCTGTTTGGTCAGTGTGGATGTGTCATTGAATTCAGTTTGCTTGCATTTTCTTAAATGTTTTTGCAGCTACATTTATCAGGGATAATGGTTCCTAGTTCTCTTTCATATTGTATTCTTGTTTGGTTTTATCTTTAAGGTAAGTTCATTCAGCCTCATAGAGTAAGTTTTGAATGGTTTTCTCCCTATCCATTGTTTTGAATAGTTTAAGAAGAATTGATGTTAGTTTACCCTTGAAAGTTTGAGAGAATGCATGAATGAAGCCACCAATTTCTGAGCTTAGTTTTGTAGCAAGGCTTTACTACTCAATCTCAACCTTTTTTATTGGTCTATCCAAATTTTCTATATCTTCATGCATAAATTTTGGTGTATGTTTCATAAGGAACTGAAGGAGAGGACTAAGGTACTAAATGAAAGTGGTGGAGCAGTAGAGGTTGATTGCTTTCTTTGATCAGTTCTCACTGTGTTTGTGCATAGAAATATTGCATTGTGACATGTAAAAGTGTATAATTCAATAAAATTTTACAAGAAATAGTTTTTATTGTGCTTTTAATGAGAATCAATGAGAATGCCAAGGGTAAGTAGGGTAAAGAGGCTTAGGATTAGCTTCTTTGACTTAGTTCCATATAAGTCTAGAATGCAGTAGCTGGGTATCTCTGATTTTCTGTCTCTTGGCTTTGGAGTGATTGAGCAGAGGAATGCCAGACTAAAATGTGAAAAGCTTATACAGAAGGCAGTTGGTGCTGTGCAATGAATTGTGAAGTTTGCCTAGAAAGCTGCATTCACAAGCCAGTCTTTTACCATCACAAAGAATCAACTAATCCTGAGAACCATTTGTCCCTGGGCAGTTTTCAGTTTATCTATCTCATGTAAATTCTCATTTTTTGCAGAAATGTGTTATCATATTACCTTATATTATTCATCTACCCATTATATGGATGTTATCTCTTTCAATTCCTAATATTGTTAAATTATGTCAATTATCTATTCTCCTCACAAGTGTTGCTGTACTGTGATGCAATTTATTGATCATCTTTAAAGCATATTTTCATATCATTCATTTTTCTATATCATGTTTCTGTTTTCTGTTTCATTGGTTTATATGATTCGTATTATTTCCTTTTATTTACATTGTGCTTTATTCATTTTTCTCTGTATAGTTTAAGATTGAAAGACACAATTCTATTTTTAAAGACATTTATTTCTTTGAAAGGCAGAGTTACAGAAATGCAAAGGCAGAGAGGGAGTGAAGGGGGAAAATGGAAGGGGGGAGAGAGAAAGAGATAGAAAGAGAGAGAGAGAGAGAGGTGTTTTCCACTTTTAGGTTCACATTCAAAATGGCCACAGTGTTTGGAGCTGGGCCAATCTGAAACAAGAGCCTGGAGCTTCTTCCAGGTTTCCCACATGGCTGCAGCGGCCCAAATACTTGGGCTATCTGCTGCTGCTTTCCCAGGCACACCATCAGTGAGCCAGGAAGTAGAACAGATGAGGTTCAAATTGGTACCCACATGGGATGCCAGCACCACAGGCCATGGCTTTAACTGCTGTGCCATAGAGCCAGCACCATATTTTCAATTTTACAACATTCATTTTTTGCAGATGATTGAATTGAAAATTTGATCTTCAATAAAAATCCTTTCATTGATGTTAAAGTATCACATGCTCAGAGATTTAATTTTACAATATGGAATTCCTCAGAATTAAGTTTAGTTATTTTCGATAGCATTCTTGTTGTTAGTGTCAAAGATCCAATGATGCCAGTCTGGTAATTTAATTATGGCAGTGTTTTTCTTGTTCTCTTTCAGATTTTTAAGGAATCTTTTTATCACAGCCACCAAATGGTCAAGTATTACTTAAGAAAATAAATACAATATTTTTGAAAACATCATTCTCTTCTTTGCATATTAAAGGTTGTATCAATTTTTTATTATGGAAATGTTCTTGTGCTTTAGGAAATATAATGTGCCTTATAGTAAGGCCGTTTTAATACATTTGTTTTTGGTTCTGAAGACTACATGTCATTTTAGGTGAGTATAGATGTCTCTAATTTCTGTTTGTATGTGCTTTCATTCCCTTCATTCCCAGTACCATTTTCCAAGGTACTCTCTGCATTTTTTAGCATGGCACCTGACCTCAGTAAAAGGAATCAACTTGTGATACTTTAGATACAAGTATGAACAGCAACTATTTGGAGGAGGATGTACATTCGTATTTGAAAAATGTGATTAGTATCCTTCTAAACTCTTTTCAGTGGTATGTTTTATCTTCAACCTGTGCCTCTGTGGCTGAGTGGAGTGATTGCTCCCTCACTGAATACAGAGGTGCTTGATAAGGCAAGTCAGCTCTGGTCAGGGCTCAAGTGTGGGACAAGAATCCAAGGCGACACCCATGTTGTGCCTGGTGAATATGTATAGTCAGTATGGTTGAGGGTAGGATCATGCCTGTTGCCATATCACACCCTCACTCCTCTCTTCCATGTTGATCAATGCTCAGGATCAGCCCATGATGGGCATAAACCTCACCCATGCTGAAGCATGAACTGCAAAACAGGATCTGTGCAGTCCTCAGAGTGAGCATGGGACCCTCTGTACTGACCTATCTCAGGCAGTTAGGGTGATCTGAGCTTCTGATGCCAGACACAGTGATTGCCCAGAAACCCAGTTAGGCCCTGTGCCGTATCTTGCAGTCACAGATTTCCAACAGTCATGGGGTGAAGAGGATACCCTCTGCCCCATGAGCCTGCCTCATCCATGTAGAAAGCAGAGTCATTTCCAGAGCCAGCTGCTTAGGGGTGATCTGCCTTGGCAATTTGAGCCCCAGAGCCTGTGATATGTTGAGAGGTTGGGGGTGCCTCTAAATCCTAAGTAGGAGCACAGCTCCCTCTCAACCCTTCCAACCAGACTCAAAGTCAGAGGAGAACACAGCATTTTTCTTCTAGGAATTTCCCCCAGCCATGCACAGGAGAGCCACCGCAGCTTCTGCTGGTGTCGAGATGGTACCTTCTCCCTGTTGTGAGCACCCTTGTATGGGGATGAGGAGAAAGAAATGTGCTTTTCCTTCACTGGATGAGGTGCTTATCCTCCCTCTCCCTCAGGCTCCAGATGGATTCAAACTCAGTGTAATCTGAGAGGTTCTCCCTCATGCCATATCACCAGTGGTACAGGCTGCCACTGTGTGCCCTCACCTTGATATTAGAATCCTTTGTCTCCTTGAGGATTGTGAGATTCAGGTGTAGTGTGACACTTGCTGCTGTGTATCTGCACTCTCCATGCTGCTCCACAGCATTCCTATTCTTTCTGTAGAATTTCTACTGCAAACTTCTCTCCAGCTCTCCCCTGAGAATTTACTTTCTATCTTTTTCCAGTACTTCCTCTTCTCAGAATCAGCACGTGTCTTCCCTATTCAACCATCTTTGAATCCCCTCCAACCTGCACTTTTATAAATAATTTTTGTCAAAAGAAATTCTGCATAAAGCAATTTTAGGTGGCTTTGTCTATTCACAACTTGCATTCTTACATGTGTTGAAGAAACTTTATATGACAGAATGATCAGAGATATTACAATATATATTAAGGAATGTATAATACAGTAGGGAGAAAGAAAATTGCGAAGTGCATGGAAATATCCAAAATAAATACAGTGAGTAGTTGTAAGAAATGCCTTGGAAAATTTATGAAACTAAGAAAAAAAATTGGAGCAAAGACAGAGCCCACTATGTCACAATAATACTGAGCTCTATAGCAGAGCAACCTACAAAAGATATAGCTTGGTTTTTCTCTCCATGATTTTGATTGAAAGTATACAACTTCTTTTCTGAACAAAAACTACATTTTCTACAAACTTAAGCTACTAATATAGCCCTTGTAGAAATTATGTAGTTCATTTTTATTTCCTTAAGAATACCTACGCCACTAAATCATCAATCTGGAATATATATTATAAGCACAAAACTGGTGATTTAACCAAAATCAAAAGAAAAAGAAAAACAAAGGAAGCATCCTATTTCGGTAGGGCCTTAAGGAAGAGAGCTACTGTAGATTATGTCTATAATGGTATGGAATGTCACAGCTCCTTATTCCAATCCCAGACAATGAGTAGCCCTTGCTGATGCTTCTGTCAGCATAAACTCCAATGCAGGAAGTTACACCCATATCAGAACAGAATTTGGTGTCATCTGGTTTATCAAGGATATATTCCGTATTTTCTAAGACACTTAATCATCCCCATTCCATCCATCTGTACATCTTTATATGGACAGCTCCTCTTCTTTTTTCTTTTTTTTTTCTTTTTTTTTACAGGCAGAATGGACAGTGAGAGAGAGAGACAGAGAGAAAGGTCTTCCTTTTGCCGTTGGTTCACCCTCCAATGGCCGCCACGGCCGGCGCGCTGCGGCCAGCGCACCGCGCTGATCCGATGGCAGGAGCCAGGAGCCAGGTGCTTTTCCTGGTCTCCCATGGGGTGCAGGGCCCAAGCACCTGGGCCATCCTCCACTGCACTCCCTGGCCACAGCAGAGAGCTGGCCTGGAAGAGGGGCAACCGGGACAGAATCCGGCGCCCCAACCGGGACTAGAACCCGGTGTGCCGGCGCCGCTAGGCGGAGGATTAGCCTAGTGAGCCACGGCGCTGGCCAGCTCCTCTTCTTTTTTAAGATTTATACTTACTTGGGAGTCAAAATTACAGAGAGTGAGGGAGGCAGAGAGATTTGTTTTCTACCTACTTGTTCACTCTTGAAATGCCTGCAACAGCCAGAGCTGGGCCAATCATAATCCAGGAGCATGGACTTTCTTCTAGGTCTCCGACATGGGTGCAGGTGGTACTTGGGCCATCTTACACTGGTTTCCCAGGCCATTAGCAGAGAGCTGGATTGGAAATGGGGCAGGCAGGCCTCAAACTGGAACCCATAGGTGATGCCCACACCACAGGCAGAGACTTAGCATACTAAACCAAAATTCCAGCCCATGCACCTCCTTTTCTTGAGTTTGATCCTTTAGGTCCAATTAACTTCATGATGGAAGAATTCCTAAATCAACAATTCAGATATCAGATCTTAGAGACTGACCATTCCTCCCACCATGGGGCCAACCAGCCCAATGTTGGTAAGCAGAGAAACTCCACCTGATGGTGACATGGACCATAATCTTAATCATTCCTTCCATAAATTGTATCCTCAGTATCTGATGGGTCCCTGGAGCCCATTAAGAGGATCTCAAGGCATGCAGATCCTTGAGCACCATCTCCCAGATATGCCCCACTTGTAGAGCAAGTCCAGGGGATTGGTCTCACACACCTAACTTTGAAGACTGCCCATGAAGATTCAGATTTCTTCTATGCCACCACACTCCTCCACCCAGAACAACATCCACACTCCCAGGTGATGTGTCTCTTCACAGCCCATGAGGATATCACCACTACTCTGCCCAGGTCTTTCTATACCATCCACATAGGCTCCAAAGCACTCTGCACACTCCAATGCACATGTTAATCATTTCTAACTTTCAGCTTCTATAGTAATTGAGTGATTATTGAAGAATTTCAAGTTATCTGTGTTATAATTCAGATTAATAAACAGGAATGCTTCTCTATACAAATATATGTTCTCATGCATATATAGATAAAGATATCTTCCTTCTCAGTTTGAATGTGTTTTCATTCTTGCCTAATTAGTCTCATTAATCTCCTAGGGCCATGTAGATTACAAATGGTGAAAGTGTACATTTTACCTTGTACCTGTTCATTGAGAAAGTTAATGGTAACTTTGTTTTTTCTTTCATTATTTATTATGTTGAGATAGTTTTCTAGTATTTATTTTTTGAGTCTCTTTATCATGAAAAGGTGTTGTGACTTTTTTTTCTGTATCAGTTTAAATGGTCATATTTTCCCCTTCATTCTGATAATGTGGCATTATGACAATGATTCATTTTCATAAGTTGAACTAACCTTGCTTTCTAAGAATAAATCCTTTCTGTAAAATATTTTAAACAAGCAGTTGCATTTATTTTGGTATTGTTTTGTACAGATGTTTTGTATCAAAATTCATAATAGGTATTAATTTTTGGGAACCCTCTTTTTGTTTTTCTTTTTTTTTTTTGACAGGCAGAGTGGATAGTGAGAGAGAGAGAGACAGAGAGAAAGGTCTTCCTTTTCCATTGGTTCAATGCCCAATGGCTGCTGCGGCCAGCACACTGCGGCTGGTGCACCATGCCAATCTGAAGCCAGGAGCCAGGTGCTTCTCCTGGTCTCCCATGTGGGTGCATGGCCCGAGGACTTGGGCCATCCTCCACTGCACTCCTGGGCCACAGCAGAGAGCTGGACTGGAAGAGGAGTAACCAGGACAGAATCTGGTGCCCCGACCAGGACTAGAACCTGGGGTGCCTGTGCCGCAGGCTGAGGATTAGCCTATTGAGCTGCATCACTGGCTTGGGCTCCCTCTTTTTCTAGCAGCTTTGCCTGCCATTCTTATTAGGGTATTGTTTTATTCCTATAATAAATTAGAAATGTTTCCTTCCTTAATTTTCTATGTTTGGAAAGAATTGTTATTAATTATTTTGTATTTTTTTAAAATTCATCCATGAATGCATTTGTCCTCAGCTTTATCTGCATTCTGGAGTTTCATTATTCATTCATATCTATCTCTTATTAATTTTCTCATTAATTATAATTTGATTTAAAGTTTTTATAACTTTTTTTAAATCTCAAGATATCTATTTCACTCCATTACATTATATTTCAGATACTATGTTAGTTATCCCAGGTCCAGGAACACATATGGTATCTGTCATCTCAGGATTGTCTTATTTCACTCAGGATAATGGTTTTCAGTTGTGACCATCTCGTTATAAAAGACAGGATTTCATCTTTTTCTCAGCTGAGTAGAATTGCATAGTGTAACTATAACAAAATTTCTTTAGCCAGTCATCAGTTGATGGGCATCAACATTGATTCTGTCTTAGCTATTGTCAATTGTGTTGTAATAAACATGGAGGTTCAGGTAACTCATCTACTGTTTTGTTTTGTGTAGATTCCCAGGAGTGTGATGGTCTGATGAATAAATTGTATGGTAGGTCTATATTCAGATCTCTGAGATCTGTGTCTTCCATCATGGTTGCACCAGTTTACATTTCCACCAACAGTGTACCAGGGTACCATTTTACCAACATGCTCTTCAGAATTTATTGTTTGTTGATTTCTGTATGTGGACTGTTCTAACTGGAGTGAGGCAAAACCTCAGTGTGGTTTTGATTTGCATTTCCCTAATAGTTAGTGACCCTGAACATTTTCTAAGTGTCTGCTGGCCACTTGAATTTCCTTTCTTGAAAAATGCCTGTTCAACTACTTTTCCCATTTCTTAACTTAGTTTGTTGTTGTTGTTGCTGTTGTTGTTGAGTTTCTTGAACTCTTTATAGATTCTGGATGTTAACCCTGTATCAGTTTTGTAGTTTGCAAATAATTTCTTCCATTCTGTCCATTACCTCTTACTTATGCTGACTGGTTCTTTTACAGTGAAGAAGATTCTCAGCTCTATGTAATCCCATTTGTCTTATTTGGATTTAATTGCCTGTGCTTCTGGAGTCTTTTCCAAGAACCCTTTTCCTATGCCAAAATCTTGCCTAGTTTCCCCATTGTTCTTTGAAGATTTCATGGTATCAGGTCATAGATTTTTGTCTTTGATACATTTTTGAGTGGATTTTTGTGTGAAGTGTGAGTAGGAGTCTAATCTCATACTTCAGCACATGGAGATCTAGTTTCCCCAGAGCCATTTGTTAAAGAGACTCAGTTCTCCAGTGGTAGATTTTAGCTTCATGATCAAAGATAAATTGGTTGTATGCATGGATTCACTTCTGGAATTTCTATTCTGTTTCATTGGTCTACCAGTCTATTTTTCAGCCAGTACCAGGCTGTTTTGATTGTAACTTCCTTGTAGTATGTCTTGAAATCAGGTATTGTGATGCCTCTGCCTTTGTTCTTATTACATAAGATTGTTTTAGGTATTCAGGGTCTCTTTTGTTTCCATATGAATTTTAGCATCATTTTTTTCTGGATAGGTGAGGAATGTCTTTAATATTTTCACTAGAAATACATTGAATCTTCAAAATACTTTTACTAATATGGGCATTTTGATTATATTGATTCTTTCAATCCATAAACATGGATAATTTTTCCATTTATGTCTTTTTCTATTTCTTTGTTTGGCATTTTGTAATTTTCATCTTAGATATCTTTGACATCCTTGGTTAAATTTACTCCAAGATATTTGATTATTTTGGAACTATTGTGAATGGAACTGATCTTTCTCAGCCATTACCTTGTCAGTGTATACAATGACTATTTTTCTGTGTTGGTTTTATATCTTGCCACTTTATGAAACTATTTTATGAGTCCAGCATTCTCTCAGTGGTGTTTTTGGGATCCTTTTGGAATAGATGTAGTTTGATGGATTTTCTTTGATAGCACAGTATCCTTTACATATTGCTTTATAAAATCAAACATAATTCAAAGGAAGTATAAAATAACATCTGACTTCAACAGCCACAGATAACTACTGAAACCACAGCAAGTTAAAGGCATCTCCCAAGTGAATGATAGATTTTTAAGGTATTGCCCTCCAGACGTTATACAGTAAACCATAGTATCTCAAAGGATTATGAAAGATGTAACTTACTGACTCCTTATGCCTGGAAGAACAGGAGCCCTATGAAAGCCTGGAGCCCCTAGGGTCAAACAGATAAGGCATCTGAGTGACCAACATCAGCAGAGATGGAAATTAGAGATGGAAACATGACTTAACTAAGTCACACATCAATGACAGCTTTTGATTTGATGACATTATCAAAAGCTTAACTGAAACCACTATGTTACAGTTTGTAGCCAGGGAACAAAGCAAAAACATAAGCAAAAGTCAAGTTCTTCAGCAGTCAACTCAATGAGATCAAGGTAAAAGAAGAAAATCCAAGAGAGGGTTTTATGGGAAAGCATGCTGTCCACCCTTTATCATGTGCTTCAATTGTAATAGAAGAGTAATTATATTTTATATTTTATTCATTTCTAAATACTGATATAAGAATGTAAATGGGAAGCAAGGTTTCACCTTGATATTTTAAAAAAGAAATGTCCGGGAGAAATATTGTAAATTTACTTACTTATTTATTTATTTTTACAGGCAGAGTGGACAGTGAGCAAGAGACAGAGAGAAAGGTCTTCCTTTACTGTTGGTTCAACTCCGAAGCCTGGAGCCAGGTGCTTCTCCTGGTCTCCCATGAGGGTGCAGGGCCCAAGGACTTGGGCCATTCTCCACTGCACTCCTGGGCCACAGCAGAGAGCTGGACTGGAAGAGGGGCATCAAGAAATGTATGAATGGCTTGGTTTCTTGACTCAGAAATCAGCTAATTATATGCAACTTTCAGCTAATCATAATAAAAAAGTACAAAATAAATACAGCAAAAGTTTTTTCAATGGTATGATTTGGCAATTACCCTTATGTCTAGGCAGAGAGCATTCAATGAATGATGATAAAACAATTGACAGGGCCAGCAACATGGCTTACTAGGCTAATCCTCCACCTTGTGGCATGGGCACACTGGGTTCTACTCCCGGTCAGAGTGCCGGATTCTGTCCCAGTTGCCCCTCTTCCAAGCCAGCTCTCTGCTGTGGCCCAGGAGTGAAGTGGAGGGTGGTTCAAGTGCTTGGGCCCTGCACCCCATTGAAGCCGAGGCACCTGGCTACTGCCTTCGGATCAGTGCGGTGCGCCAGTCACAGTGTGCTGGCTGCGGCGGCCATTGAGGGTGAACCAACGGCAAAGGAAGACCTTTCTCTCTGTCTCTCTCACTGTCCACTCTGCCTTTAAAAAAAGAAAAACAATTGACAGGACTAGTTAAGTATTTCTAAGTCTTTCAAAATACCATTAAAACCTTTCAAAAATGCTTCTTGAGAAATTCTATTGTCCAAGTACAATTTTATCAAATATGTCAAAATGCTGCTATACAAATCTCAGACTTTATTCTCTATTTGGTATAAATGATTGAGCAGAAAATTTCATAACTGAAAGTGATATAATTAATACAAGCACATAGTTTCCTTGCAAATATTCACAGAAGACTCACTTCTCCAGTGTATTGGGAATGAGATTATAGAGGAAACACTGAGTTTGTCATTTCAAATATTAGTTAACAAAAATTTATCATAAGTGAGGCAAATCCCTATGTCATTATGTGTCCCCAACACAATGAGAAAATTTCCTGTGTATGCTTTTCAAGAAATTTTGATAGTGCTGAATAGCATCACATCACCACAGAGCAACTATATGCTGTCACCTTGAGCATGCAGAGTGCACCTGTGAGGTGCTGGTAGGATGAATTTCTTCCTTCCAAATTGTGAACATATACTATGAGTATGGCAGACTCCAGCTGTACACTGGAGGTTCAAGTTTGGATTGGATGAAAAAGGCATCTTTGCAAATGACTTAAAGACACACTTTTGTATTTATTTCCCAGGATGATGGAGGAGCAAAGAAAAGAGAGCAGGGGTTCACTAAATTTTAAACTAATTGTTGGACCCAATAAATCATAGTATAAACAAATAATTGATTAAAAAAATACTGGCAGTTACCATCATCAATTTTCAGAATCTAAACAGTAAAACAGTGTGGTTGGTTTTATTTAATGCTAGGAACCTTAGGAAATACAGAAAGTGGGACACTAGATCAGTTTGGATGCTGCAGGGCAGCAGTGCCTATCAGAGTTGTAATGGTAAAGGGAAATTTTTGCTTATCACTTTCTCATTTTCTCCCCTGCATCATTGTCATCCAGTAGAGAAAGTTCTAGCAAAGCCATATATGTGATAAAGTGGTGGATGTAGAGAGTGTTCAAGTGACACAAAAGCAGTAGTGGATGGCCCAAGTCCTTGGGCCCCTGCACACACACGAGAGACCTGGAAGAAGCTCCTGGCTCCTGGCTTCGGATCAGTGCAGCTCCAATCCATTACAGCCAATTGGGGAATAGATCAGTGGATGGAAGACCTCTCTCTCCCTCTCCGCCTCCCCTCTCCTTGCATCTCTGATTTTTGAATAAATAAATAAGTCTTTTAAAAAAGATGTCACAATGATGTTGCTCCAATAGAACACTGTATTGTTTTCCTTTCAGATCATTTCAGTCATTCCATCAGCAAAACTAATAGCTACTCTGAAAATTCTAGAATCTGAGGAGAAAAGGAGAAATCTAAGTGGGATTACATAGGGGAGTCATTACTTGTTAATATATTATCAAAATAACTTTTTTTTTTTTGTCAGGCAGAGTGGACAGTGAGAGAGACAGAGAGAAAGGTTTTCCTTTGCCGTTGGTTCACCCTCCAATGGCCGCCGCGGCCGGTGCGCTGCGGCCGGTGCACCACGCTGATCCGATGGCAGGAGCCAGGAGCCAGGTGCTTTTCCTGGTCTCCCATGGGGTGCAGGGCCCAAGCACCTGGGCCATCCTCCACTGCACTCCCTGGCCACAGCAGAGAGCTGGCCTGGAAGAGGGGCAACTGGGACAGAATCCGGCGCCCCAACCGGGACTAGAACCTGGTGTGCCGGCGCCACTAGGCGGAGGATTAGCCTAGTGAGCCGCGGCGCCGGCCCTATCAAAATAACATTTTTAAATAAAAAATATATCCTTTGTCATTAGACTTTATGATGCTTCAGGTTAATCCCTGCTAAGGATACTTTGGGAAATAGATGTTGACAGTGTAAGTGAAGAGAACTGAGTTCCCACTGTGTAAGTGTGCCTGGCAGAACCACAATGTCTGCCACCTAGCAAGAGGGCAGGATAAAAGGCCATCATCATGGTGTAGCAGGTTAAGCCACCACCCATAATGCCAACATCATAATGAATGCCAGTTTGACTTCTAGCTGCCTCAGCAGCATTTCCTTAAAGGGCCCTATGTCCATGCCCCGGCTGAGGCTGAGCAGAGCTGGCTGAGGGGCTGTGGTCACTGGGGGCCGCCATCCAGAGCATCCTGAGCCAGGGAGAGAGAGGCCGGTGGCTGGGCCCTGGCCACATCAGCTCCAGCCCCACGCCCACCTGAGTGCCAAGGGAGCCAGCTCCTCACAAAGCCACCTGCGCTGCCCTCCCAGGAGAAGCCCTCTGCCAGCTGTGGGGTGGGGAGGAGCCCCCTGCCCCCGCTATACACCTACCCCCATCCCGCCCCCGCCCTGTCCTGTCCAGCCGCGATCACCCCCAACCTCCCTGCGGGCTCCCAGTCTGGGTGGTGCCCTGGTTGGAAGGGGCCTGGGGTCCTAGGACAGCCCTCTTCCCCCCCCCCAGCCCCCAGAAGTTTCTGGCCTCTACCATCCGCGTTTCCGCAGCTTCTGGGGTCTGTGACTGGGAATTGTTGGCCATAATCTGACTTTTTAAAGAGAGATTGATTTGAAAGTGGGAATTGAGAGAGAGAGAATGACAAAGAGAGACAGAGACAGAGAGAGAGGTCCTCCATCCGCCAGGTCATTCCCCAGATGGCCGTGCCGATCAGGAGCCAGGAGCTCCATCTGGTCTCCCACGCAGGCGCAGGGGCCCAAGGACCCAGGCCATCCTACACTGCTCTCCCAGGCCACAGCAGAGCTGGACCGGAAATGGAGCAGCCAGGACTGGAACCGGGAACTACGTGGGATGCGGCCCAGCAGGCGTCCCAAGTCATTGCCTCTTTAATCAAACCTCTGCTCGCCCTGCGCTCTGCTCTGGGCCAGCGTTTGGTCCAGGCGCTGTTGAAACCCTGGGCCCTGAGCGTGGCCCGGGGTCTCCTCCCCGGTTCGTGGATTCCATCCCTCAAGGGCGTCAGGCTGCGGAGTGGGGGCCGCCCTCCTCCCCCGCCAGGAGACACTCGCGGTCTCCCAGGGGAACATGCGGCCCAGGCTAAGCCCTGGGCAAGGGTCCTCGCCCTGCCCGACCTGGCCGGGGAACCACTGCCTCCGCGGGTTGGGTGGGGCAGGTGAGAGGGGTCGGCCTCGGCCTCCACCTTTCTCCCCTTCCTCTCCCACCCACCGCATCCGCTTCCCGCCCCGGCCCTGCCTCCCTGGGCCCGCAAAGCCCTGGGGTCATCGTGCGCAGCCACCACCAGGCTCTGAGGCAAATGACTGCTGGAGGCCAGGACTCTGCAAGGAGTCCCGCAGGCGCCGCGTCCCGGCGTCCCAGGTACCAGCGCCAAGCCCGCGGCTTTTCCTCGCGGGGCCGCGTGCAGGCCGGGCGCCTCCTCCCTCCCTGGCCTCCACTGCCTCCTGGGCCTCCGGGTGGACTCTGGAGCTCCTATGGGAGTCCCCGGGCCCGAGGGAGGAGGTACCTGTCCTGAGGGAGATGCGACAGGGGGAGGGCACTGGAGCAGGGGGCGCCCTCCTGCCCAGAGCCCCGTGGCCGCCCCAGAGCCCCCGGGGTCCCCTGAGGTCCTGCCCTGCAGGCCGGGGGGACCCTTGGCACCCCATGCGTACACAGCCGCCCCAGCGCCCTCAGCCGGGGCCCTGGACCCTCCTACCTGCACGGAGGGCGCCCCCTCCCCCAGCTGCAGCCCCAGCCCTCAGCCTCCAGGAAGGGGGCTTGGGAGGTGTTGGGAGGGTTCCAGCTGCTCCGCTGGCCCTGTGCTTGCCAGGCCCAGCACAGGAGCTGGTGAGTGGGAGGCGGGGATGGGAGCAGCCGCTCCTCACGGGGGTGGGGGTCTGCTCCCAGTCAGAGCTGCTGCTGCCCCTGCACCCCGGTGCCTTGGGTAGCCACTCGCCGAGCTCCCTTCGCAGCCGCCACTTCCATTTCTCTCTCCCTCTCCCCCTCCAGCTCCGAGGGTCCCAGGCCATGGGGGCTGCGCGCGCTGAGCCTGTGGCAGGGTGGGGTAGGGTAGCCCGCGCCCTGTGCCAGCATGGAGGTGCCGGGTGCCCAGGGACCCAGCAAGGCTGACGAGGCCGCGGTGAAGTGGCAGCTGTACTAGGACATGACAACCAAGATGTGGTGGATGGTGAGTGGGCGCCGGGCCCACGTGGGCCAGCATCGTGGCCCCAGGGCCATGCGGCTGGCTTGGCCAGGCCCTGGTGGCCCCAGGGTGGGGGGGTCTGAAGGCAGGCGGCCCCTGGGGGGCTCCAGGCAGGGCCTGGGGCGGCCACGTAGGGCAGGGCTGGGGCAGCTCCACTAAGCTTGGGCGCCCTTCTGGAAGCTTCTAGGGGGGCAGGCCGCAGCCCTTGGGTCTGTGACCCCGCCGTGGGGGAGGGAGAGATTCCAGGTGGGGCTGGGGGCCTTGGGGCTGGGCTGGGGGCCGGGAGAGGCCCAGGCCATCCTCCGGGGGCTCAGAGCCTGCGGCCGGGGACCAGGTCTCGTCCCCCTCTGGGAAGCGGCCTGGGTCTCATGGCCATGGCTCCCGGGGCCCTGTCCCCTGCAGCTGCTGGGCGGGGTGGGGGTCCCCGGTCCCGAGTTCCAGGGTCGGCTTCAGCTCTGGGTCTCCCCTTGGCCAGCATTTATCATGTGCCTTCTGTATCCCAGCCCTGTCTCTGGTGCTCAAGAGAAGGGCAAGTAGGGGCAGTGGGGGGCAGGGGCCCGCGTGGGCCTGGGCAGCTGCAGAGCCAAAACCCAGCAGCTGGCAAAATGGGCAAAGAAAAGGAGCTGAGAGCAGGGCCTGGGCAAAGGCCCTAGGGCAGCACGGATCCAAGAGGCCTGTGCAGCTGGAGCAGAGCGGGGGGCCCACAGCAGAGGCCCAGGTTCCCGTTCAGGGGGGTTACACCCCCCCCCAGTGAGCCCTGGGCACATGTCAGTGTGTGTGTGGGGTTCTTGCAGAGGTGCGGCCTGGGGGCACCTGTGTGCTCACCCCTCCCCAGCCCTCGGCAGGAGCCCAGAGCTGCATCACCCTGCCAACAGACCCCCAGCACAGCAGGGTCGTGTGGCCACCCTGGCACCTGGGAGGGGGCCACGTGCCCGCCAGGGCCGCGCCAGCCTCGCGGTGCAGGGCTGAGGTCCCCATCTCAGGAGGCATCCGAGCCCAGCGGGACCATGGCATCTACAGGAGCAGCATCTACACGGGGCTGGCCGGGGTCCAGGTGGGAAAATTGGAACTGCAGGTGGCTGCGTGACCCTGAGAGCTGCTTCCGTGGCTTTGTCCCTTCTGTGGAGGGGTCCCACGGAGAAGGCGAGAGCGAGGGTTCGCGGGCCAGGACAGGCACTGGCTGCCGCCAGCCTTGGTCTCTTCTGCCCGCCGCCAGGCCACTGCCCAGGCCAGAACTGTGGGCCGGGCACACGGGGGCAGCCATGGTCAGACCCCGGGAGGCTCTGCAGTGAACTGGCAGCCAGGCCGGGGGCTCGTTGGCATGGGGCCGGTGCTGAGGAGGGGGCACTGGTGGAAGGTCTGGGGGCCTAGGGCATGGCTGGGCAAAGGCCCTGGGGCGGGATGGAGCTGTGCATAGGTGGGCATGGCCCTAGGGAGCCATGGCAGAGTTTAGGCAGACAGGGGCCCTCCAGGCCCATCAGAGTGCCACCCATCACCTCCCCTGCTGTGTGCTGACGCTGGGGTGGGGGTTGGGGCGCTCCATCTCCTGGCTCTCGGCCGCCGCACACTGTGCCCACATCTGAGGCTCCGAGAAGCCAGCCAGTCTGCTGCAAACTATGGAGTGTGTCCCGGGGCCACGGGCACCTCCTCACCCCCGTCCTGGACACTGCGCAGATGGGGGCTGGGCTGGGCCCTGGGGCGGGTGAGTGAGTGAATGAATGAATGAATAAATGAGTGGCCTGCCCAAGTGAGACCCCTCCATCTCCCAGGTCAGAGGCCCAATATCTGCCCCTCCCCCAGTGCTCGGAGAGCAGCAGGGGCTCCCAGGGACTCTGAGCTCAGCCGGGCCAGCTTGGCCACCTGCACAGGGTGGATGTGGCTCAGGGCCTTGGCGCAGCCATGGCAGGGTGGAGAAAGTGAGAGACCCTCGCGAGGCCACAGACGCCGTGCTGGGGGCTTAAAAATTAACATGAAAACACAAATTTTTGCCAGAATACAGAATAGCAGTATATCTTATTCATTACTGGTGAGAATGCATAGTGGGACAGAAATTTTACCAGACATCTTGATGTGTTATTAGAAACCCAACCATAGTATAACCATATCATACAGCACACAGGTTCCAATATATTTAAAACAAGAGTAGATAAAAACTGATGTGAATATATATATATATAGCAACTTTATTCATAATGGATAAAACTCATATAGAATCAATTTGTTCTTCAGTAGTTAGATAACCACATATTCAACATGCAGATAGACCATGGGAGGAAAACAGGAGATGCAGAAATAGGAGGTGCATAGGGTATGGGGATTGGGCATGGGGACATAGAGAAACACCTGGCTGCAGTCAGAGGCATTCTAGAAACCTAAGTATGACAGTGGGTTCAATCAAAGAGCAGAGAGGTATATAAAGGTTGCCATGAGCTGGAAGCACAGGCAGTGAAGTTACTGCAGGGTAGTAGAAAGATCACTCTGGGGAAGGGAAGCAGACAGTTGAGGGAAGATCTTGGCTTCATGTAAGAGGGGCTGGAGGACATGATGATTGACATGATGCAGGGAGACACTCAGGAAAATGTGCTGGAGACACAGGGGATGGAGACTCATGCAGCTGGCACGTGCTGCAGGCACAAGGAATAGGGAATGTTGAAAGCTGACATGAATGTCAGAGATGTTATAAATGACAACACCCCAAGGGTGAACAGGGGTCACAGTTAAATGAGAGATAGACACTGGAGAACATACATGGGTTTCAAACATAGGAATGGAGAGACATGAAGCCTGATATGGCTGCAGGCACATGGGGATGGAGATACTGGGGCAGACAGGACCTGCACACACAGGGTTTGGAAACATGTAAGAAAATTAAAGGATTGCAGAAAAATCAGTGCTGAGAGAAAATCTGCATCCTTAAGTGAATATGTTAGGACAGAACAAACAAATCATCCCAGCTTCCTTTGTAAGAATTAAAAAAGAAAATGCATGAAGAATATTTAAATAAAGTTAGGAAAAGGCTAATAGCAAACATCAATAAAATGCTGGTTTCACAAAAGTACCACAGACATTTAAGCAAAGAAAAGCATTTTTTAAATTATTAACAAAATTGATAAGCCAGTAGCTGAGTTTAAGATATTGAAACAGTGCTATTCTTTACAGGGCTTATAGAACTCACCAAGATATTAAGGTTTTGTGAAATTCTTATGAGTAAAAGTTTGACTCCAAAGAGGCAACTAACAGAATGGGAGAAAATATTCCCAAACTATGTAACTGAAAAAGAAACTCAACAGCAAAACAAGCAATCCACTTAAGAAATGGTTCAAGGCTGGTGCCATGGCTTAATATGCTAATCCTCCACCTGTGGCGCTGGCACACTGGGTTCTAGTCCCAGTCAGGGTGCTGGATTCTGTCCTGGTTGCTCCTCTTCCAGTCCACCTCTCTGCTGTGGCCCTGGAGTACAGTGGAGGATGGCCCAAGTCCTTGGGCCTTGCACCCACATGGGAGACCAGGAGAAGCACCTGGCTCCTGGCTTTGGATCAGCGTGGTGCACCGGCTGCAGTGGCCATTGGAGGGTGAACCAATGGTAAAGAAAGACCTTTCTCTCTGTCTCCCTCTCTTTCACTTTCCGCTCTGCCTGTCAAAAATAAAAAAAAAAAAAAAAGAAATGCTTCAAAGGACTTGAATGTGGGGAGCAAGGCCTGTCTCCTGCATCATGGCAAAATGAGTACTGAGACTACCGAGACTAGACTAGACCACTGAGACTATTAAGACTAACTCTATGCATCTGATCTCCCACCATATGGTGCTCTGAGGGAGTAAACAAATCTTACACAGCTGCTTTGTCAATTAGCTGATTCCTGATCGGCGTGCTCAGCACGTGGGTAGCAGAGCACGGATTGGTGGGAGAGGACTATAAAAGAGAGAGAGACAACATGCGAGCCCCCCTGAGAGAGTTGGTTGGAGAGCTCGCTGGTGCCGCTCCTCCATGAAAGCGGGGGAGTGGCAGCAAACCCGGGAAGGACCCAGGAAAGAAAACAGCGTCTGGTCCGGTGTCGTTCCTCTGCGAGCAGGGGAGCGACACATGAACAGATTTTTTTTCAAAAGATGAAATTCAAATGGCCAACAGACACATGAAAAAATGATTATGATCACTAGCTATCAGGAAACTGAAAATAAAAGTCACATTGAGGTTTTTACCTCACCCCAGTTAGAACAGCTTCATATAGCAACCAAAAAACAATGAATGCTGGTGGAGATGGGGGGGGGGGAGTACCCTAATACATTGTTGGTGGGAATGTAAACTAGGAAAGCTGTTGTGGAAAACAGTATGGGGATTCCTCATATGACAGGAAGCAGGAGGGAGGATGGCAGCATGAGTGGGAGGGAGGGTAGGGTGGGAAGTAGTACTATGCTCCTAAATCTGTATTTATGAAATACATGACATTTATTTACCTTAAATAACTAGAAAATTATTTAAAAATTGACTCCAGAGTTAAAAATCTGCTATATATTGAAATCCAATTTTCAAAAACAAATATAAAGACCGGCGCTGCGGCTCAATAGGCTAATCCTCTGCCTAGCGGCGCCGGCATACTGGGTTCTAGTCCCGGTTGGGGTGCTGGATTCTGTCCCAGTTGCCCCTCTTCCAGGCCAGCTCTCTGCTGTGGCCAGGGAGTGCAGTGGAGGATGGCCCAGGTGCTTGGGCCCTGCACCCCATGGGAGACCAGGAGAAGCACCTGGCTCCTGCCTTTGGATCAGCACGGTGCACTGGCTGCAGCACGCCAGCCATGGCAGCCATTGGAGGGTGAACCAATGGCAAAGGAAGACCTTTCTCTCTCTGTCTCTCTCTCTCACTGTCCACTCTACCTGTCAAAAAAATACATATAAGATGAAATAGAAAAATTCCTATATAATTTAATAAGTTGAACCAATTTTTGGAAATCCAAACCAACTGATCAAGAAAAATGTTCCACAAGGAAAAATCTGGGTCCAGACTTGTGGAACATTATACACTTCTAAGAGAAAAATAAATAAATAAATAGATAGATAGATAGAAAACCACTGAATTTCCCTGACTTGCTCCAAGTGGACATACACAGAATGTTTTTGAATCTGTTTTGGGAAGCTAGTGTTACACATATGATGAAAAATAGACCAGGGTATACAATGAAAATGAAATCAAAAAGCATGTCTTTCATAAACTGAGGTACATATATGTAAGAAAAATATGATTATATGAGTTCAATCATATAGGAAAGCATACCAAATCAAGAACAAATGAGCTACACTAAAAACTGAAGATTTTTAGCATTCTCAAACAAACCCTATCAATCATCCAGAAAGGTGAAAAATATGAGAAATTACATGACCACTTAAATACTAAAAAGCATTGAATAAAATTCAATATCTGACCAGAAAATAAATCTACTTGTAGCAGAACAGGAAAACATAGACTTCCTTCATGTGATCAAGATAGTCTAAAATGGAGTACAGCACACTACTTAATACAGGGCCAGTGAAAGCTTTATCCTGGGAAGAGACGGATGTGACTGTCTTCTCTCCGCATCCCTTCAACTCTGTACTGGAGGAGTGGTCAGGAAATCAACAAAAAAGAAACATAAAGTTTAAATATCAACTTTCAAGCAATAAAACTCAATATACATGGATGACACCATTATATGGAGAGAGAATGCACTCTAACCCCAAGCCAAACACAACTGGTAAGTGAATTTAGCAATGCTACCAGGTAGACAATCATTATAAGTCACAGCAAGAAACAGAAAACATTAAAGGACAAAAGGCAAACTAGCAAACACGTATCTACAAGAGGAATTTAAATTATGTAATATCTTCAACATTATTCAAATGCATATTAAACACACATGCACGCACACAAAGGACAAAACAGAGAAATGACTCCACAACATGGAGAAAGCAAAGACCCAGATGTCAATGAAGTGCCAGTAGGTCAGGAAATTCTCTCTCACCTGAGTGTGGCTTCAGATCACCAGGGCTGTGCAGGAACATGGAGGTGACCCCGCCACTGGGGAATCTGGCAGTAGAGGAGGCAGCTTCAGACCCCAACCCAGCTCCTCACTCCCCTCACCTGTCAACAGCCCAGCCATGCCCACTATGCCAGGGAGCCTTCTGATTGGCTACTGCTTTATGACATCATCCATGCCTACCCGCTTTGCAAACTGTCCAACCAGGCAGCCTTGGGGGAGAGGCAACCACGTACTCTCATGAGATTCTCATGTCACAATCTCTTCTGGGCTGCACTGGGCAAAGTGTCCCTGTGGTGGCTCAGCTTTCTCCCCTCTGCAAAGAGGGAGCTGGAGACTTGAGAAGCAGGAAATGTAGAGAGCTTAGGGCCCAGTGTCTGCGAAGGGGGAGGTGGAATGGGTGGATCCTGCTAGGACTGACTGTGCTGGTCCCTCAACTTGGACTCGCCCATGGGGAGCTTAATCCACCAGGGAAGCAACAGGTGATGGACTAAGTATGTGGGTTCCTACCACTCATGTGCAAGACCAGCATGGAGTTCCTACCCTCAATTTGGCTGAGCCCCGGCTTTGCAGACATTTGGGGAATGTCCCAGTAAATGGACGATCTCTCCTTGTTCTCTGTCACTCTGCCTTTCAAATAAATAAATCTTTAAAAAGTCTGGGAATAATTTTCTCACCAACCATCCCTTGTTCAATAGCAATGGCTAGAAGTATATTCTGAATGAGACATTAACAGACAAATGGCCATCAAGGCCATGGGTACATGGTGGGGCTGCTTGTAGCAGACAGTTCTATAATGTTTTAGGAGGAATGCTCCCTCTGGACTAAACACTCAGAGATATGCTCTGCCCCCTTCCCTCCCTGCCCTTGCAGTAGCCTTCAGTAATGACTAAATGCCCCTGCCCCAGGATACTGCTTTCAAAACTGTCTGTGGCCACAGAGAAGAGGTGGCCTGGACAGTGGTCACTGAGGAGAGAGGAAAGGCTGGGAACCTCAGGGACTGCTTTCCCTGGCCTGGAGTCCCTGCTCCTATGTCACAGGTCTGCAGCAGAGCATGCCTGTCACTTCCCTCAGCATGCAACACCTCTATTAACATTGCCCATGACTATGTTAGACTTGGGGAGCACAATGTACTGTCCACTATCTCAAGTCAAACTCCTAGGTTTGCTACAAAGTCATCTTCTCAGTGCATCCCTCCCAGGCCATGAGGTTGGGAAGAAAGCTCCCAGCTGGTCAGAGGCTTCTGACATGACCTGTGTTTGGTGGGGGTGGCCTGTCCCCATCTGTGAGTGGGACCTGTTCTCTCAGCTGCAGCTCTACCGGCTCAATCCTTGGTGTCTGGAAGAATTCACCAATGAAGCCTCGGCAGTGTGTGTGGGTGTGTGTGGGTGTGTGTGGGTGTGGGTGTATATGTATGTGTGTGGTGGGGGAGGGTGGTCTGGTGGCTGATGTCCCCATTAAAATGTAGTAGTGGAAACACTGTCCCCAGGCACTTCTGGGTGAGCTCTGTGCTTGCTCTTCTCCAAGGACCCATCCTGGATGTACCACTTCTCCATGGGCCCCTCCAACTTCTTTTTTTTAAGATTTTATTCATTTTTTGAGAGGTAGAGCCACAGAGAGAAAGAGGGAGAGACAGAGAAGGAGATCTTCCATCTGCTGGTTCACTCCCCAAATGGCTGCAATGGCTGGAGCTGTTCCCATCCATAGCCAGGAACCAGGAGCTTCACTCAGACCTCTCATGTGGGTGCTGGGGCCCAAGCACTTGGGCCATCTTCCACTGTTTTCCCAGGCTATAGCAGAGAGCCACATAGGAAGAGGAGAAGCTGGGACTTGGACTGGCACCCATATGCAATGCTGGTGCCACAGATGGAGAGTTAGCCTGCTATGCCACAGTGCCAGCCCCCTGACTTTTTCTTTAAGGGGGGTGAGGGTATGGGTAGCATAAGGCTTCAGGCTCTGCCTGTGTGCTAAGGGAAGGTAACCATAGAGGGCCAAAGAAGCTACACCCTAGAATCCCCAGGTTCTGTGCCTGTTCCTATCTCTCTGCTTCTTCTCAGGTAGTTTTCTTTTCTTTCTGGTTGTGAAACATGCATCTGTCATCTAAAGATTGTGAGTCCTGCATTAGCTGCACACACACTTTTATCTAGGGCTGACTGGTTCAGGTGTTTTGCATTCTTCTCCTGCAGTCTCCATGCTGCCTCAGGGAGTGCTGGCCTGTGGTCATTACAAATTTTGACTACTGGGGTCTCACCCACAGTATTAGATAAGTACATCTCTAAAGCCATTTAAAATAATTTCTGTGTTTGGAAATGAAGAAGTTGCCATTACTGATTTGACTACATGCCTGTTTAAATGACTAACTCTGGGGCCAGCGCTGTGCTGCAGTGCATTAAAGCCCCAGCCTGCAGTGCTGGCATCCCACATGGGTGCCAGTTCCAGTCTCAGCTACTCCTCTTCTGATCCAGTTCTCTGCTATGTCCTGAGAAAGCAGTAGAAGATGGTCCAACTCCTTGGTCCCCTGCACCCACATGGGAGACCCAGAAGAAGCTCCTGGCTCCTGACTTCAGATGAGCTCAGCTCTGGTTGTTGCAGTCATTTGGGGAGTGAACCAGAAGAATGGAAGACCTCTCTCTCTCTCTCTCCCTCTCTCTGTAGCTGTCTTTGAACTAACTTTGGCTAACTCCACCTTGACTTAATTATTGATTTCCCAGTTGGAAGTTAATAGAGTTTTTTAGAAAGCTTTTAATAAATAAATTTCATAGGTACAACTTCTATAATTTAACAATTCTTAACCCCAATCCCACCTTCCCACTCCCAAACTGTCCCACCTCCTACTCCCTCTCCCATCACATTCTTCATTAAGATTCATTTTTAATTATCTTTATATACAAAAGGTCAACTCTATACTAAGACTTCAACTGTTTGCACCTACATAAACACACAAAGTATAAAGTACTGTTTGAAGACAAGTTTTACCATTAATTGCAGTAGGTTAAGCATGTGATGCTGGCATTCCACATCAGAGTACGGTTGGAGTCCCAGCTGCTCCACTTCTAATCCAGCTTCCTGTTAGTGTACCTGAGAAGGCAGAGGAAGAAGTTTCAACTGCTAGAGCCATTACCACTCATGTGGGACACTCAGATGGAATTCTGATCCGCAGCTTCATCCTGACGACCTGGCTATTCTGGCCATTTTGGGAGTGAAACATTAAATGGAATATCTGTATCTTCTCCCTCCCAACCCTCAGTATAATCACCATTCAAATAGACTTTAAAATTTTTTTTTGATATTCATGTACCATTTTTGCATAATATGCATTTTCCATGAAGTTTTTGAAGACTGTTACATGTATGGATTTCAAAATTGGTTGCACAAAGAAAAGGTCTTTTAATTCAATTCTGCACAAGTTTTTGAAAACCTCTCATTTTTTTCTATTTTCTATAAATAATATATATTTGCATTTCTTGCAAAACACTGATTGTATTTCCTTCCTCATTTTGTCCCCAATGATATCATTCTAGTTTGATTTTCATTTTTTTATCTGCACAACTGTATTCTGTCTTGCAATTTCTTCTTATTTCAGTCTATCCTATGTGAAGTGATTAGATCAAACTTCTTGGAGAACAGTTTTTATGTTGTTACTCTCCTGTACAAAAGTGGTTAAGAAAACAAAAAGAAATATTCATATTTCATTAAGAATAAAATACAAAATCTTTAGTCAGATGATTATGGATATCATAAATCCAATGGCCTGTTAACTTATTTTTTTTTAAAAAAAGGCTTATTTATTTGAAAGGCAGAGTGACAGGGAGGGAGATAAAGAAAAGCAAGGAGGAAGGAAAGGAAGGGGAGGGGGAGAGGGAAGAAAAGGGAGAGAGAGAGTGCGCATGCAACCAGGGGTTGGGGGGGTTAATCTGATGATTCACTCACCAAATGCCCAGAACAGGTGGGGTTGGGCCAGGCTGAAGCAAGGAGCCAGGAATTCCATTCAGATCTCCCACAAGGGTGTTAGAGACCTAAGTACTTGGGCCATCATCTGGTGCCACCCATGCACATTAATAGGAAGCTGGGTCAGAAGCAGAAGCAGAGTTCAGTCCCAGGCATTCTGATATGTGTTGTAGGCATCCCAAGTGGGAGTTTAACCCACTGCACCATAATGCCATCACTTGAAGTTTATTTGACATTTTTTTGATATTTTATGTTTCTCTGGCATTTTGAATTGCTCTACCCACTGGTACTGTGATACAGCAGGTTACTCTCTCACCAGTGATGCTGGCATCCCATATGAGCACCCTCTTGAGTCTCGGGTGCTACATTTCCCATCCAGCTTCCTGCTAATGCATCTGGAAAGAAGCAGATGATCCAAGTCATTGAGTCCCTGCCATCCACATGGGAAACCTGGATGGAGTTCCAGCTCCTAGGTTTGGCCTGACCCAACCCCAGCCAATGTGACCATTTGGGGAGTAAGCCAGCAGATGGGAGATGGATCTCTCTCCCTCACTCTGCATTTCAAATAAGTAAATCCTTAAAAAATAAATTTATTTTTCAATATGTTTCTCCTTAGCTTCTAGAATAGCATTCTCCCTTGGTGCTACTGCTATCTGTTGACTTGTCTTTCTCAGTCTCTTAATGGAGCACAACACATCTCCCAAATGTTGATATCCTGTCACAGATGTTTGGACTCTTCTGTTCTCTAAGTTACAGACTCTTGAGCACCTAAATAACTCTCATGCATAACCTTGCCTATACATGCCTGAGGACTCCAAAATCTCAGATTTCAGGTCTGACTTAACTTTCATTTTCAAATTACTGATGAAAAAAACATGTCTGGAATACAGCATTTAGCCTTGTGGTTAAGATGCTTGTGTCACACACTGGAGTTAATGGGTGTGATTCCCAGTTCCAGCCTCTGGGAGGCAACAGTGTGATGGCTCAAATGATTGGATCCCCTGCTCCTCGACCACCTCTGGACATTGTGGGTATTTGAGCAGTGAACCAGAGGGTGAATACCCCTTCTCTTCCTGTTTTTTTACCTCTCAAATTAAAACACAAAACAAAACAAAAAGCCCATGTCTATGTCTTCCAATAAAATGACTGACTTAATGGCTAAAAGCAGTTTCATTGTTAAATTCAGCAAAAATAATTCTTGGTTGTAAATGATATTTGAATAATGAATAATTGTAAATCAAACTTACATAATGGATTGGGAAGAGAGAAAGATGCGGACAATGATTTTTACATTTCACTTTGATACTTCTTTGTCACGCAACCTTAAAAAATCCATGTGAATTCATTGTGCCTAAGTTTGATGTCCTTAAAATTATAGGCTCATCTAGTTGAGGCAGTAGTATAAAGGGAAGTGGTCAGAATCTTAGAAATCATCTCATTTCTGCCCCAAAACAGTTAAGAGACATCGGCAAGTAATTTTATCTCTCTAATTCTTTCTCCCTTGTAACATAAGAAGGCCATCTTTCTATTTAAAGAATTTATTCTACACATTCCTATCTTAAGGTAAGGTTCACATGACTGTGACACATTTTCAATTCTACTGCATTGTTAGCAGTGTAATATCAAGCTGGCACTGAAGATGAAGTGCTAAACAACATAGGACTGCCAGGCTTATTAGGAGCTACAAAGAATCATTTGAGTTCATGAAAATGTTTAAATTTAAAAATAGAATCACTCTATTATTGTTCAGAATCAGTATAGCTACCAATTTTTTTGTTTATAATAATTGAGTATCAGTAGCTTCATTTCTGATAGTATATCCCTGGTATTGTATATTGTAATATTGTACAAAAGTATATATTATATATTGTAGTTATACAATATTTATAGACTAACTAAAATTATAGGTAGCAATATTTATTGCTTTTTTTTCTTTTATTGGATTTTATCATAGCATATGTCAATAAACCTTTCTATTTTAAATTAATGACTAATGAGATTATCCACTGTTCAGCCTCCTGCCTTTGGGCTGGCCCACTCTGCAATGCTGTAGATATATGAGAAGTAAACCAGAGGATGAAAGATCTCTTCCTTCTCACTCTCTCTTGCTGTAACTCTGCCTTTGAATAAATAACTAAATTTGTAAAACAAAAATATTATCCACTGCAAATTGAACATAATCAGAAGGAGAAATTCAAATTGGAAAGTATAACAATTTGGTGAAAGATAAAGGCATTTGTTATATAGTAAAGAGATTATTATGCAACCCAGAATTCTCCTAAATTGTATGGAGGAAAAGGAGCACTGGTCACTGACTCTCACCCTTTGAGGTTTACTTGGCATCTCTATCTATTTTCTGGGTTTTTAAGGTACCAATATAATTGTAAATCCAAGTTTATATCTTTAGTTATTTAAAAGGTGGTTAATCACCTTGCCACCCACCTCCAGTCACACACACACACACACACACACACACACACACACACACACAGTCTGGTTAGGAATGCAATCAATCCATTGAGAAGTTTAATCTCTCTGGGCAACTTAATTTGATACTACAGCTATCAATTTTATGTAGCTTTGCTAATGCTACAGCAAAGCAGGACTGTTTTAAATTTTTATCAGTTACAACAGTCATGGTTTGTACACATTACATTTATAATTTATCTAAATATTTTTGTATTTTCAAGTCTTTGTATTTAAAAGTTGTTTTATTTTCATTGAGCTCACAAATACTTTTATTTAAGCACTGATATTAATCTATCTGTCTTTTTTTTTATTTATTTTTTTTTGACAGGCAGAGTGGACAGTGAGAGAGAGACAGAGAGAAAGGTCTTCCTTTGCCGTTGGTTCACCCTCCAATGGCCGCCGCGGCCGGCACGCTGCGGCTGGCGCACCGCGCTGATCCGATGGCAGGAGCCAGGAGCCAGGTGCTTTTCCTGGTCTCCCATGGGGTGCAGGGCCCAAGCACCTGGGCCATCCTCCACTGCACTCCCTGGCCACAGCAGAGGGCTGGCCTGGAAGAGGGGCAACCGGGACAGAATCCAGCGCCCCGACCAGGACTAGAACCCGGTGTGCCAGCGCCGCTAGGCGGAGGATTAGCCTAGTGAGCCGTGGCGCCGGCCAATCTATCTGTCTTTAAACATTCTCTTTCCTTGTCTGTCTGGGTTGTGCAGACAGTATCACCTCTGAGACCTCAATCTCTTAGTTCCTCAGTGGTTCCTGAATCTTTGATGATGCATTACAGCGGGTTACTCATTCATTATTGTCATCAGCAGCCTCACTGACAGAATCAGCTATCTGATTCACTGTGGACCTTCTTTGCCACAGGCTGGAGGAAGACAAGTGCAGTTTTATCTTATATGACTGTCTATAGGCTATCCTGCAAGCCCTGCACTGAGAGGAGATATGGAATGTCTTTGTTCCAAGCTGGCATACCTGGTGCTATGAACTATTTCCCAATTCTTAGTTATTTCATTTCAATCTCTGGGTAATACTCATTTCATTATTTTAATTCTAATTAGTAACTAGTGAACACATAGGTAATTTTTTAAAAAAGTACTGTTAATTGTTTTCAGGAAGAGTTTGCTGTTGATGAGGGTTACATGGGTTAAAGATTGATGTGACTGATTAAGATTTCTGTCTTTTTTCTGTTTCTAAAATCAGTCATTGCAGGATGACTAAATCAATCTTGTTTTAGTATGCTACTATGCACACTGTTCCAGGATGTACTTCCTTGACTCAGGGTTGAGTTGAGAAGTGGAGCAGGGGAGTAGCATTGTTATTATTTGACTTGGAAGCCTCATGTCATTCATTAGAGCAGTAGGGAGGTAGCAGCATGCATGTCATCTTTGCCAGCTAGTGTGTGAAATGGGGAAAGTGTGCATACGTTTTGTTGCCTAAGCTTAGGTTAGTATTCATGGATAAATTAGAAAAAATTGGTAATGAAAGCCAGGAAGTGATTAACAGTGTTTTAGTAATCCAAGAATATTTTCCTAATCAAAATAGAAATATGCAGATAATCTTTGGTAAGTCCTAATATATACCATTTCTCCATGGGATAGATTCTACATTTGTTCATTTACAGAACTCTATTGGTCATCAAACTTGTGCTTCTTATTGTGCTTAACATTGGGCATGAAAAGAAAATTAAGGTCAAGTCTATATTTGTTGAGGAATTCACAGCCTGTGAAAGTATAGATGTAAACTGGAATGTAACATGGCAGTGGGTGGATTTTTCCTTCTGCCTCACCACTTTATATCAAGGTGACAAAGACCCACATCCTTGTGGAGTGCAAGGCTTGCCTTCCTGGGCCATTGCAGAGATTTCCAGTGGAGCACATTGACACAGAGCTATGCTGGACAACTGCAAGCCCATACACAAACGATGAGCTGAAGGGCTAACTTTCCTTTTCAACCAAAGTGATGGGTGGTATGTTCTGGAGTTGAAGGAAGGTCTGAGGACTGGGGTCCTCTGGGCAACAGCCTTGAATTGTGATGGACAGCTCCCATCCCTCTTAAAGGGATAACTCTGGGGGTCCAGCACTCCAGCATAGTGGGTTAAGGCATGGCCTGCTGTGCTGGCGTTCCATATGGGCACTGGTTTGAGTCTTGACTGCTCCACTGCCAATCCAACTTCCTGTTAATGAGCCTGGGAGGCAACAGAGGATGGTGCCATTCCCTGAGTTCCTGCACTCATGTGGGAGACCTGGAAAAATCTCCTGGCCTCAGCCTAGCCTAGCCCTGGTCATTGCGGCCTTTTGGGGAGTGACCAAGTGGATGGAAGATCTCTCTTCTCTCTCTCTCCTATCTCTCTCTGTCTCCTTTTGTCTCTGTACTTATGCCTTCCAAATGAATAAATGAATCTTTACAAAAAGCCACCACCCTGTCTCTGGTTATAGTTTCCCTTCTCCAAGTTGCCTTGCTGAGGTTGGAAATTAGAAGAGCTAATGTGTGCTCTAAAGAAAGGGCTGAACCAATCATTTACTCTTGGATATAATTATGTGTTGCTTCCTTTGGATCTTCTTTAAATTTTTTTCTCTTAGATAGTAGTCCTGAGCCATAGGCTACTATGACTATCTGATGATTCAGATATGCTGAAACACATAAACAAAAATGCAGGATTGAAAAAGAAACCAATTTGTTGAAATATGGTAATCAAAATATTAAAAAGAAAAAAAAATGGTAGAGAAGATGTTCACTTCCTTGGAGATAGAATACACACACTTTTCACTATTTCTTCCCTTTGAATATAACTAAAACGTTTGTACATTGTGGAGGAAACAAACATAGAAAGTCTGAAATGTAGGAGCCGGCATTGTGTTATAGTGGGTTAAGCTGCCTTCTGCAATGCCAGCATCCCATCTGGAAACTAGTTGGTGTTTCAGCTGCTTCTTATCCAGTTCCCTACCAATGTGCCTGGGAGAGCAGCAGAGGATGGCTAAAATGCTTGAGTCCCCACCACATACAAGGGAGACTCTGAAGATGCTTCCATCTCCTGGCTTCAGTCTGGCCCATCCCTGAGTGTTGTGGCCATTTGGAGAGTGACCGAATGGATGGAAGATCTCTCTCTTCCTCTTTCTGTAACCATTTTTCAAATTAAAAAATAAATCTTTAAAAAGAAAAAAAGATGAAATATAGAGAGATGTAGGACAAACAACCAGAGACTAGACCCAAGGAATGAGATGAGATGGTGGAAAGTTCTCTAGCTTGTCCTTTTGCCTAATATATGTCACACTTGGGCCCCAACAACTGGTAACCCAGAAATGCCAGGAGAAAGACAAAAAATGCCCCAACTAAGGCTCTATTTCCTAAACCAAATGATCAGGAAAGGAGCACCCTCACAAGACAGATCTGTCTGGGGTTGTCTCTCCTTGTTGGGTGTCAACATAAGCCAGCACAGAACCTGGACTTACCTCCAATCTGAGAACAAAGCAGGACCACTTCTATAGAAAAAGCACATCCCAAACCAGCTGCAGCATGTTTGGCTAAATAGGATGTAGGTTCTCATCATAATTACTCACTCAGACTCAGAAAAGCACTTGTCATACCGAGAACCAGGCAAATCTCAACTTGCATGAACCCAATAAGTAGATCCCAACAATGAGAAAGCAGAGATGTTAGAATTATCTGACAGGGTTTAAGATGACAATTATACATTCAGCTGCCTGTATTTGCAAAAGAAATGATTGTCTTCATAAAGCAAAACAAATTCAAGAATCAACAAAAATAAAATCCTGAAACCAATAAATCCATTGAGGTCTTAGAGTTCAAGATAAACAAGCAAATTCAGTAGTATTTGTATAAAATAGCAATGAATTACAGGCAACAAAATGAAAACTCTAATGCAACTGTAACCACTCAAATGAAGAAAAGGGGTCAACATTATGGCATAGTGGGTTAAGTTGCTGTGGATGGTACTGACATCTCATATGGTCAACGGTTTGGGTCCCAGCTGCTCTACTTCCAATCCACCTCCCTAATGTGTCTTGGAAAGCAGCAGAATATGGCCCAAGTCCCTGGGTCCTTGCACCCATGTGGGAGACCCAGATGAAGCTATTTTCTCCTAGTGTCCTTCAACCCAGCTCAGCCCTGGCAGATGTGACCATTTGGAATAAGGAAGAGGGAGATAGGGAAGAAAGGGAGGATGAGATGTATCACTATGTTCATAAGATTGTATATATGAAATACATCAAATCTGTTCCCATTACATATATAAATTCTAAAAAGTAAATAAACCAATGACTCCTAATTTTAAAATATCACATATTATATTTTGGTTATATTGTTTTTATAGGCAAAAATTGTTTTGGAACTAAGAGAAAGTTGTGACCTAGCTAAAATAACTTTCACATTTATCCTATTCAAAGAGGATTTGTTATTAAAAGGCAGAGCCTGTAGTTTATTCAGTCAATACAAATTCATGGAGCATATAGAATGTGCCTTCCCAGGCAATCAAGTCTCCCATTTGCCTCATCACTTAGTTTGTTTTTCTTGCAAGCATTTGTCATAATCTAGAACTACCTTGTTGCTTTATTTGGTAACTTGTTCTTGACATTTGAACCCACAAGATTGTACATTCCACATGGGTAGGAATTTCTTTTATTCCTCTGGGTGTCAGTAGGGCCTTGTTTGAGTAGGCAGTCAACGAGTATATTTTGCATGCGAGCTTAGGCCAGAGATTAATGAACTATTGTGCCTTAAGAAGATGAGCTGGATCTTGAAGAATGGATCAGATAAGGGAAGATTAAGGGAAAGGGGAACAATCCAGACAGAAGGTCATCAAGAGTAAAATCCTAATGGCTTTTATAGCAGTATTTGCTGCCCTCCCAATTAGAATAAACAGCAAAAACATTGAAGCTATGTTTTTATATTAGATACTTTTGGGGAAAAAATAAAGTTGTCAGGGTAGGGACAGACTTTAAGGAACATCCAAAGCCAGACAGGATTTTGGAGCTGGAAGTGTTTTTAGGGATCCAGCCAACTCCCTTAGAGTGAAGTAACTGAGGGGTGATGGTCACCTGGTTAACCAGAAAGTTAATTCTGTATCATCAGAATCTTATTCATTAACTTAAATCCAGTGCTCTAAGGTAATTCAAAAATATTTTAATAGAGAACAATATATGGTAAAATGGTGTTTATGGAAAGAAATCTGGGGCTGATGCTGGGGTGTAGTGGGGAAAGCTACCACCTGCAGTGCTGGAATCCCAAATGGGCACCAGTTTGAGTTCTAGTTGCTCCACTTCCAATACAGCTTTTTGCTATGGCCTGGGAAAGCAGTAGGAAATGGCTCAAGTGTTTGGGCCCCTGCACCTGTGTGTGAGACCTGGAAGAAGCTTCTGGCTCCTGGCTTCAGATAGGCTCAGCTCCAGCCATTGCAGCCAACTGGGGAGTGAACCAGCAGATGGAAGGCCTCTCTCTCTCTCTCTCCCTCTTTCTGCCTTTTTTCTCTGTGAACTCTGACCTTCAAATAAATAAATAAATCTTAAAAAAAATAAATCTGACTCCATATTTGAGGCATATTGGAAGAGAATCTAATTCAAGGGAATACACAAATACTAGGAAGTAAAACTGGCATGACACAAATGAAGCCTTGATGAGGTGGTGAATATATGAAGGGGAAAGAACAAATTCACATTGGAGCGTAAACAAGCAGAACAAAATCAATGCTACTGTTTCAATGGCTCTTCTGGAGAAAATAGCTTTTGGCCTGAGGATATTTTTGTTCAGTCCCACCTAGAATATTTACATGATTTGTTTTCAGTTACACGTTTTTTAAAAGATTCATTTTGTTATATGAAAGGCAAAGTTACTGAGAGGCAGATTAAGAGAGACAGAGAACAATAAAGGACTTCTATCCAATGGTTCACTCCCAAAAATGGCCACAATGGCCAGAACTGGGCTGATCCAAATCCAGGAGCCAGGAGCTTCTTCCAGGTCTCCTTCCTTTGGAGCAGGGGCCCAAGGACTTGGGCCATCTTCTACTGCTTTCTCAGGCCATAGCAGAGAGCTGGATCAGAAGCAGAGCAGCTGGGTCTCAAACTGGTGCCCATATGGGATGCCAGCACTGCAGATGGTGGCTTTTCTTGCTATGCCACAGCACCGGCAGTTACATTTTGAGAATACATTTTTTTTTCAGACAGGCAGAGTGGACAGTGAAAGAGAGAGAGACAGGGAGAAAGGTCTTCCTTTGCCGTTGGTTCACCCTCCAATGGCCGCCATAGCTGGCGCACTGTGGCCGGCGCACCACGCTGATCCAATGCAGGAGCCAGGTACTTACCCTGGTCTCCCATGGGGTGCAGGGCCCAAGCACTTAGGCCATCCTCCACTGCACTCCCTGGCCACAGCAGAGAGCTGGCCTGGAAGAGGAGCAACCGGGACAGAATCCAGCGTCCCGACCGGGACTAGAACCCAGTGTGCCGGCGCCGCAAAGTGGAGGATTAGCCTAGTGAGCTGCGGCAGCAGCCAGAGAATACATTTTTGATTGGATTATATATTTGAAATGCAGAAATACAGAGAGAGGAGAAAGAGAGACAGAAAGGGAGAGGGAGAGAGAGGTGTTCTATCTGCTGGTTCACTTCAAATAACCACACTGGCTGGGATTGGGCCAAGCCAAAGCCAGGAGCCAGAAGCTTCAAGGTTTCCTATGTGGGTGCAGGGGCCCAAGCACTTGGGTCATCGTCTACTGTTTTCCTAGGGATATTGGCAGGAAGCTAGATTGGAAGTGGGGTAGCTAGGACACGAACTTGTGCTCATATGGGATGCCAGTGCTGCAGGTGGTGGCTTAACCAGCTACTGCACAGTACTGGCCCCAAGGGCATGCAGTTTCAGTTAAGAGTTTTTGGGGGTTGGCACTGTGGCATAGCATGTAAAGCTGCCACCTGCAGTTCCAGCATCCAATATGTGCTCTGACTCCAGTCCCAGCTGTCCGCTTCCAATACATCTCTCTACTACAGTTACCTGGAAGAAACTCTAGGCTCTTGGTTTCAAATTGAGCCCAGCTCCAGCCATTGAGTGCACCAGCAGATGGAGGATCTCTCTCTGCCCCACCTCTGTATAACTCTTTCTTTCAAATAAATCTTAAAGAGTCCGTGCATCATTCAGCCAATCAATAAATTAATGATATCATCAGTGAGCAATGGGTCCTGACTATCTTGCAAGACATAATAATTATAATTTAATATTACATTATATAATTACATGTTATAAAAATAGTTCCATGAATTATTTTTGTAAACTTGCATTGAGATGGGTTATCTCCAAATATTGTATGGTCTGGTCATGATGGATTATGAGCCAAAAATCAGACCTTTGCTTAATGCCATTTCCTCAGATTACAGTGCATTTCTTACTCCAGGTGATTCCTCTTTTTATCTGTAAGGCCAAGAAGAGGCTCTTTTGAGTTGTTACAGTCACCTTGAATGACTGCAAACTTCACCTTAACTAAGATGTTAAAAATCAGGTTAAATTTGTGTGGTTGGGCCAGCACTGCTGCACAGTGGATTAATTCTCTGCCTGTGGTGCCAACATCCCATATGGGCACAGGTTCTAGTCCTGGATGCTCCTCTTCCAATCCAGCTCACTGCTATGGCATGAGAGAGCAGTGGAATATGGCCCAAGTGCTTGGGCCCTGCGAGACCCAGAAGATGCTCCTGGCTTCTGGCTTCTGGATCAGATCGGCTCAGCTCTGGCTGTTGTGGCCATTTGGAGAGTGAACCAGCAGATGGAGGACCTTTCTCTCTGGCTCTTCCTCTCACTGTCTGTAACTCTACCTCTTAAATAAATGGATAAAATCTTTTTTAAAAAAAAGGAAAAAAAAATGTAGTCACCATGTAGTAAATTACTTTCTTATTCTGTCAAAAAGCATCTAAGCCAGAATTGAGGAATCTGTACATGTCAAAGCTTACTGATTCAATGGCAGGGATGCTCTATAACATCAGGCTAACTCCTTTAGCTGCAATTTTGGGCTTACATTGGAAAACAAAGTTAGAAATACTGTGACACCTGGCACAGGGTAGGCACCTCCCTGTCCCACACCACCCAAATATATATTGTACACTTCCATCTATGATACCTGTCATGTCCCAGAAATTCACTACTGTTTCTCTTCTCTCCAACACAATGATAGAAATTTGAACCATGAATAGTAAAATATTGTGGTTGAATAACAGCACCTGTACAAGAGATATGCTCCAGTGAAAATTTTGGGGATTGTTTCAAGTGATGTCATGACAGATAACATAAACTGTTCTATTTGTTTTTTCAGAGTGCCTGTATGAAATTACTCTATGTTAAAACATTTCTGTTTCAAACAGAGTGACAAAACATTACCAAAATGAAGAAATTGACAGGAACATTATGTAGTGTATACTTGCAGGGTTATGTGGTTTCTCATATTAAATCTATTTCAGCTTGTTCCATACTAGAGAACACTGGGAAATACTACGTGAGAAAATATGCTTTTAGCAGCCCTGAAAGTCCAAACTCTTGTTTCTGTTGTTATCATCTGACTTCTCATTCCATGAAAGCCCAGAAGTCATAATGTGACGAGCATGAGTGTTTTTTTTTTTAACAAAAGGAAGATGTCTTGCAGATATTCTCAGACAATTGAGTCCATGGGGATCTTAAAATCTTGTCCTTATTTCTCTGTGCATTAGTAGATATTGCTTGCTTGACCAAAGTCTGTCTGCAAGATCATTAAACACTCATACATTCAACAGTGATTTGCACTGCTTCCATTGTAGCAGGTACCATGCTCAGTGGTATGATGCAGCAGTGGGCAGGAAAAAGTACAAGTCCTGGCAGCCACAGTCTAGTGGGTACAGACATCAAATTATCAAATGATCATGGAAGTTAATGGGAACATGTGACTCCAGAGAACACGGTGCTGTGAGAACATCTGAAAGGGAATCCATCTCAATAGATCAAGGATGCTGCCCCGAGAGAGTGGCCACTGCAATGATTTGTGAGTGGTGAGAAAGAACTAAAACTGCACTGCATGCAGTGGAGCTAGCATATCAAGGGCCCTAAAGGTCAGTGAGCAGACAATGTCATGGCTGAGGAATAACTTTTAAGATCAATCCTATTTACAATGCTTACAAAAAAATACCTTGGAATAAATTTAACCAAGGCAGTGAAAGCATTAATATGAAAATTACAAAACATTAAAGAAATAAGTAGAATAAGTAAAATGGAAAAGTCTTCCATTTTCATGGATTAGAAGAAAACATCATCAAAACACCTGTGCTACCAAAAGCAGTTCACAGATTCAATGCCATGCCAATCAAATTACCAGTAAGATTCTTCTCAGCTCTAGAAAAAATGATTCCATAAAAATAAAAAAAATGATTCCATAAAATAAAAAGTGATTCCATAAAAATAATTCCATAATAACACAGGAGACCTTGAATAGCTAAAGAGATATTATACAACAAAAACTAAGCTGGAGGCATCACAATACCTGATTTCAAGTCATGCTACAGGTCAGTTATAATCAAAACAGCCTGATATTGGCACAAAAACAGACGTGTAGACCAATGGAACAGAACATAAACTCCAAAAGTCAATCCACACACCTACAACCAACTTATCTTTGACAACAGAGCTACAATGAAAACCTAGAACAAAGACAGTCTCTTAAAAAATGTGCTGGATAATCTGGATCTCCACATGTAGAGTATTAAACTAGACCCCTACTTTATACCTTACCCAAAAATCCACTCAAAATGGGTCAAAGACCTGAAGCTATGACCCAATACCGTCAAATTCTTAGAGAATATTGGGGAAACTCTGCTTGACATTGACACAGATAAAGATTCTTGGAAAGATCCCAGAAACACAGGCAATCAAATAAATATTGACAAGTGAGATTATATTAATCTGAGAAGCTTCCACACTGCAAAAGAAACACTCAGCAAAGTGAAGGGGGCAACTGACAGAATGGGAAGAAATATGCAACTAATAAAGGGTTAATATCCAGAATCTATAAAGTGCTCAAGAAATTCAATAACAACAAAAAAATCCAGTTAAGAAATGAGCAAAGGACTTTTCAGGCATTTGTCCAGAGAGGAAATTCAAATGGTTCCAACAGACATTTGAAAACATGCTCAGGATCACTAACCATCAGGGAAATGCAAATCAAAACCACAGTGATATTTCACCTCAACAGGCTCTCATACAGAAATTAAACAACAAATGTTGGGAAGGATGTGGTGAGAAAGGTGCCCTATTCCACAGCTGGTGAGAATGTAAGCTGGTACAACCACTATGGAAGAAAATATGGAGATACCTCAGAAATCTGAATATATACCAATCATATGATACACCATCCCACTTCTAGAATTTACCCAAACAAAAAGAAATCAGCCTATGAAAAACTTATCTGTTCTACCATGTTCACTGCAGCACAATTCACAAGAGCTAAGATATGGAATCAATCAAGTTCTCCATCAACTGGTGACTGGATAAAGAAATTATGAGATATATATATGAGATATATATATATATATACACACACTATGGATTACTAATAACCTGTAAAAAATATGTCTTTTGCAACAAAATGGATGCAACCAGAAACCATTATACTTAGTCAAATAAGTCAGTCTTAAAAACACAGATACTATGTTTTCCCTGATCTGAGGTAACTTATAGAGTACCTGAAATGTAATGCATTGGAGTGAAGTGAACATTTTGAGAATCAATAATTACTTACAGCATGTCTCTTTCATTGAGGAACAGTTTTTTTTTTTTTTTCGTACTATTTGTTGAACTCCTTTACTTAGTGTAGGATTAACTGAATGATCATTAAATAAACTGAAATTAGCTTTTTGTAAAAAATTAAGAAAGGGAATGGCGAAGGAAGAAGAATTGGAGAATGGGTGGGAGGGAGGATAGAGTGGGAAGTATCATGATGTTCCAAAACCTATACATATGAAATACATGAAAGTTACATAACTTACATAAAATTTTAACAAATCTTAAAGACAAAGATGCCAGTAGGCAAAATGCTTAAGTACAAAGACAAATACTTATGTTTGCTGTTGATGCAAAAAAAAAAAAAAAAAAAGTCCACAGGGGAATGACAAATTCTCTCGGAACTAAGCATCTTGTAAACATATGCAATGGAAAAGCAGACTCAAGCTCAACCAAGAACACAGCCACTGTGCTGTTTAAGGCTAATTTGTCTTCCCCACTTGGAGTCAATATGCTAAGAAATAAGGGGTTAAAAAGTTGTTCTAGGCTCCTGTGACTGTTGAGTCTATTTCTCCTCTTGTGAGCTGCTCATTTGTTGTGGGGACACAACCTTTCTAGACTCTCGCAATATTTTCAGTAAATCAAATTCAAGGTTTACTCACATTTGCTGGCCTGCAGCTCCTCGAATCCTTCTGACCACAGCAGTGCTTCCTCTGGGGGAGGCCTGCAAGAGAAGTTCTGCAGTTAAGAGGGCACATATCAGGTCCCCTTTCCAGCTCAGCTGTTCAGGTTTGTGAGCACAGGATTCTCAATTTAATTAATGAAAGTTTATTGTTTGCTTTTCTTGCTGGTTTTGGGCTTCCCAGGAATGGAAGAATTTTTGCAAGAAATAACTCAATCATGTCTTCCAATCTTTTAATCTTAAAAAAAAATCACTAAGCAGACAGGTTTGAAAGCACAACTACAGCTGAATATACTTTTATCCAATAAAGCTGTCTAGTAGCTACAGACAAACCAAATGAGACAAAAACAAGTAGCAATCTTATCGACCTAATATTTAAGCTCAGCATTGAATTACTGAAGTTTCCTCAGTTCCTCAGACTGTAACTACTAATGTTAAGAGTAAAGGTCAGAACTACCTTAAAATCACAAAGATATCATTTTTTAAAGATGTATTTGTTTATTTGAAAGTCAGAAGTACACAGAGAGAGGAGAGGAAAATAGAGAGGGAGAGATCTTCCATCCACTGGTTCACTCCCCAATTGGCTGCAATAGGTGGAGCTGTGCTGATTCGAAGTAAGGAGCTTCTTCCAGGTTTCCTACATGGGTACAGGGACCCAAGGACTTGGGCCATCTACTACTGCTTTCCCAGGCCATAGCAGAGAGCTGGATTGGAAGAGGAGCAGCCAGGACTTGAACCCACACCATATGGGAATGCACCACTGCAGGGAGTGGCTTTACCTGTTACACCACAGCACCATCCCCATCACAAAGATATCTTAATATATTGTACAGTCCAAACAGCAGATGATGGGACCTGGCACCATGAATTAAGGCACCCACCCCATATTGGCAATGGTTTGAATCTAGGCTGCTCCACTTTCAATTCAGTTCCCTGCTAATGCAGCTGGGAAAGCAGTGGCGGATGCCCCAAGTCCTTGGACCCTTAAGCCCTAGTCCAAGATACAGAAGAAACTCCTGTCTCAGCCTCACCCAGCCCCTGGTCCTTGTGGCCATTTAGGGGAGTGAACCAGAGGTTGGAAGACTTCCCTTGTTCTGCCTCTCCCTCTCTGTAACTCTGACTTTCAAAAAACCTTAAAAAAAAAAGATGCTATTTTTGGCCCACAAACAGTGGCAGTTTCTTTGCAAGGTTAATTGCTTTGCACCTTCGGTCCTGGATGCACCAGAGACCATGCATAGGGAGTGATGAGTGACGACTGGCCCCAGCCTCGCACCCCTCTGACCCACAACACTCCTTTGAGGAAGACACTGCAGAACTATGATTTGTTCCACAGTCATGACTGTGTGAGAACAGCTTTATCATGAAAAAGTGAGAAAGGACTCAAAAGGAAGTCTTCAGCCAGCAAAAGCACATCCCCTGATATGAGCAGGCATACAAGATTAAGTTAATCAGATTCATGAGCTGGAAAACTATGGCCCCAACCCCTATGTATTCCACCTGTATTCCCAACTTGCCAAGCAGACAACTAATTACGCCCCTTTGGGGAGTGCATAGAAAGCATGGAGCCCTCTGGCCTGCCCTTGCCCTCACAAGCCTTCAGGCACACAGCTTTTTAGCAGCCCCTCCACTGTCTGCCCACACCACGTGGTTTTGTGGTCATTCCCACCTGCAGTTTTTCCTCTCCCCGTGGCTCTGGACTGTGAAGGCTTGTACATGGCCCTTGTTCACCCCACGTCTCTTGGTGTGGGGCCTTCTGGCTGCCTCTGGAGCCTCCTGGCTTGCCCCGCCGCTGCTCTCCTGCCCACATGCTCTCTCTCCTTTGCAGCCTCTGGTCTACTCCCTGGAAAAGCCTGGTGTGCCACAGCCGCTTTCAATTTCTGACCCCCTTCCTCTTGGTAAATCCCTCACCTTCCTGTGTATTTCTCTCACACTGTAAATGCTAGACTGTACCATGTTTTCTCATTTACAGAAACCCAATATTTAGAATTCTTATCTAAATAGACAAGGACCCTCAATATATCAATCTTGATTTTAAAATAAAGGTAAACGATGTCCCGCCCACCCCCTCCCCCCCAGCAGCAGCACAGGATGATCAAGAGCACAGCGTGGCCAGGGTTCCTGGGACGAAACGGTTCTCAGCCACACACAAGGCCGCTCCACCTGCCTCCTTGCAAGCCCTCCCCGAGTGTCCACACTCACAAAGCGAGCACAGCCCTCATAGATACAATTTCCCAGAGTAAATTTGTATTGTGCACTTGGCTTTTCTGCAGACATTCAGGTTACAGGATATCCCAAAGTGCCGCGTGTGTAGCAAGCCGCATGTACTCACGAGGACCAGTTCATCTTCTCCAGCTTTTCCACACTCTTGGTGTCATGCGGTACCAGTCCCCGCACACACAGACTACTAACCCGCAGCCCTCAGCGGGCTGCAGCCTTTACAGCCCGCTGGCATGGAGGCGGGTCTCTCGGGGCCAGCCCCGCCCTTCTAGAGAGATGATTGGCTGAAGGCCTATGGCAGGGGCAGAGCCTGAGCCGGTGCTGGGCACTGAAGCCCGCGAACTGGCTGGAAGCCAGGGAGCTGTTGACATCTGAGCTACCGCTTAGAGCGCCATCTGGCGAGATGCCACAACCTGCAGGCCTGCAGAAGGCGATGAATTTTTCCAGGCCACAGAGCTATGGCGCAGGCAGGCTCAGGCTCTCCTTTCCCCCAGCCTGGGGAATCTCTGCCCCCTAGCTGAGCAGATTTCCGGAAAGCACAGCTGTGCCTCTGCTTCCCTCCTTAGTGGGCAGGAGAACCAGGAACCCTGCAACACGGGGCCGGGTAGTCTTCAGCAGCAGGAGACAGTGACTGTCTGAAGGTGACACCTGAAGTGGGCCTGCTTTTGGGTGGGCTCTGGGTGGACATCTGTGCTCCTGGGCCCGTGGGGCTAATCATCGCCTCCTGGCAGCACTGGGAGCTGGCGTCCTGGTGACGAGGAAGGGTGAGTGAGGCGCAGTGAGCTCCGAACTTGGGCGTACTGAGGTCTTTGGAGTCTAGCAGTGCAAAGAGACAAGCTCGCCTCCTGAGTCACTGCTGGCCAGCTTAGAACTCACCAGAACCTTTAATTAACAAAAACAACGTATATAGTGGTGCGGTGGGGTGGGAGCACTTTACTTGAATGAGCTGCATTTGTGAATTCTTCAGAAACCACCACCCCCTCCCTACTCCTGCAGCCTTAAAATGATTGGTAAGTCAGGCATCACTGTGTCCTAGTGAGTAAAGCCGCTGTTTGCAGTGCTGACATCCCATATGGGAACTGGTTCAAGTGCCGGTTGCTCCGCTTCCAATCCAGCACTCTGCTACTGCCTGGGGAAGCGGTAGAAGATGGCCCAAGTCCTTGAGCCCCTGCACCCGCATGGGAGGCCCAGAAGAAGCTCCTGGCTCCTGGTTTCAGATGGGCACAGCTCCAGCACTCAGCCATTTGGGAGTGAACCGGTGGCTAGAAGACCTTTCTGTCTGTCCCTCTCTCTATGTGTAACATTACCTTTCAAATAAATAAATCTTTTTTAAAAAGTTGTATCTAATGTTGTGAACTAACTGTGCATGCACAATTAGTTAAGCAAGAAGAATAACAAAAAATAATAAGGAAGAGGAGAATGAGGAGGGGAATGCTGAGATAATGTGGTACAATAAGAGAATGAAAATGTTTCAGGGCTGGCGCCATGGGATATTGGCTAAAGCCACCTCCTGCAGTGCCAGCATCCCATATGGGCATCACTTCTAGTCCCGGCTGCTCTTTTTTCAATCAAGCTCCCTGTCATGTCCTGGGAAAGCAGTAGAAGGTGGCCCAGCTCCTTGGTCCCCTGCGCCTGTGTGTGAGACCCAGAAGAAGCTCCTGGCTCCTGGCTTCAGATTTGCATAGCTCTGGGTGTTGTGGCCATTTGGGAAGTAAATCAGTGGATGGAAGATTCTCTCTCTCTCTCTCTCTCTCTCTCTCTCTCTTTCTCTCTCTTTCACTGCCTCTGCCTCTCTGTAACTCTGCCTTTCAGGTAAATAAAAAAAAAATCTTAAAAAAAAGAAAAAGAAAGAAAATGGTCCAAGGAGACGAATGTAGCAAAACAGCTGAATGCTGTTGCGAGTTTAAGATAAAGGCAGGGAAGTGACATTGACTTAGACAAGATTGAAGTTGTTGGCGATATTGCTTAGCACAGCTTCTATGAAATGATGAGGATAAAGTCCAGTTAGTGCAGACTGATGAGAGGATAAAAAGTGAGGGAATGAAAGAATGACTGTAGAAAGCACTTTAGGGAAAGAAAGGAGAGAATTGAAGTTGTAACTCTAAAGGAGGTGTGATCAAGGAAACATCTTTTTCTCTTCCCTCCCTCCTCCCCCTCTCCTTTTTCCTCCCTCCCTTCCTCCCTTTTTTTCCTTCTTTCCTTCCTTCTTTTCTGCATAAATACTTAATAGAGAGGGGAATTTTTTGCAGAAGTAGTTGAGGGTGTCATCCAAAACCCAAGTGAGAAGCCTATAGAATTAGGAACACATCATCTGTTGAAAGAGGAGAGAGAAGGTAGAATTTATATGTGGGGAAGGTGTCTTGCATGGTAGGAATATTAGAGTTCCCAACTCATTCATTATACTTGCTCAATGAAGTATGAGCCAGGTCATCAGTAGACAGTAAGGGACAGTCAGGGTTGATACAAATTTGAGGAGGAAAAGGGTTTGGAAAAGTAACATGGATAGTGGAGAAACCAATGTCCTTGGGAAGTATAGTGTAATACTCACCAGTGTTGAGTGCCCATTTGAATCTGAGATTACAAATAAAAATGGGTTCATTTCTCCTGACTCAGCTTCCCACCATTGGCATTCCGAGCTGCTGCCACTGCTGCCCTTACTACCACAGCCATGATCTCCTTAACAGACACCCAGAAAATTGGAATGGGATTACAGGATTTGGAGTGTTTTTCCTGTTCATTGGAATGGTTCTTTTTTTGACAAAGTGTTACTTCCTATTGAAACATTTTGTTTGTGGCTGGCTTGGTTTTTGTAATTGGTTTAGAAAGAATATTCAGATTCTTCTTTCAAACACATAAAATGAAAGCCACTGGATTTTTCCTGGGTGGTGTATTTGTAGTCCTCATCAGTTGGCCTTTGGTAGGTGTGTTTTTCAAAACTTATGGATTCTTTCTCTTGTTCAGGGGCTTTTCCTGTGGTGGTTGGCTTTATTAGAAGAGTGCCAGTGCTTGGATACCTCTGAAATTTACCTGGAACTAGATCATTTGTGAATAAAGTTGGAGAAAGCAACAATATGATATAACAAAAAGTGAATTTGAAGAATCATTTAAAATATTATTTATAAAGTTCTTTGAAGAATATTCAGCACAAAATTAAATTTCATGAAGTAGCTTTTAATGTTCTTTACATAAGTTTAAAATGTATAGCCTACAAAGTACCAACAGCAGTTAGCAAAGAAGCAATGAAAAAATAGGCCTTCTAATCAAGTGACCGGAAGTCAGCAAGCAAACTGAGGGAGAGGAAATCATGTTGCAATGGGTATTGAGACTCCTGAAGGCTGTCTTCATTGTTTCCACCATGTATGAAACACAGCCATCTTCGAGAACTGTGGTGCCTGATTTTTTTTTTTTTTTGCAAGTTCAGAAGCACCCATAGGCATTTGCTTTGTAGAAATGTCCACTACAATGGCAAATATATTTCCAATGCATTGTACCTTTGAAAGTGTTGCATGAGTTAGATTAGATTATGTCCTTTTGATGTATTAAAGCCAAGGGAAACCCAGTTTTCATGTATGAATTGCTTTTTTTTTTTTTGTAAATATGTGGTTAAAATAAAACTTTTATGGTCTTTCTGAATCTTAGTTTTTTACAGCCAGATGTAAATCTGAACTTTGTAATAGTCTTTTTATCTGGAATAGGCAAAGATCTATTGGTTCTCTTACTTCTTAAATTACAGCTGACTAAGCACTTTTCTGGTCAACCACACACTCTGGAAGTGTGGATGCTTCTTTGGAGTCTGACCTCCTGAGTTTCTGTATCCTTCATTACATGTTAATATTTAATAGAAAGCATTTTTGACCATGAAGAGGTCTGTTATGAAACTTGTCTGATTAAATATTCTTCTACTTAATGATACCAAATGATGCAAATCAAGTAGATTTTTCTACATCATGATGTGGTTTTTCTTCATTCTTTTATTTTTTTTTAATTTTAGCAGTGGCTTTACTATTTTGTTTTTAATTAATTAAAATTTACTTTTAATAATGTTTACTTTAAGACATATAACATATTAAAATGTTAAACTTATAACTTATTAAAAGCAGTTCATTTAATCTGAATCTTCATTTATTTTCACCTTTTTCATAATATACAAAAATGAGTATATATGATGTATGCTTCATATGATCATTCTTTGGGTTAAGGAAATGGAAAAAATAGTTTAAGTTCACATCCTAAGGTTATTTTATTAGAATTAAACTGGCCATGGTTACCTAAAAATATGACACTAAAAAAAAGGTGAGAAGTTGCTGATTGACAGCAAGAAACAGCAGTTGTTTCTTTTATAATAGACGTGGAAACACATTTCAACAGGCACAGTACTATTTGTTTTATCATGAATGTTTGTGCTATTTATTTTTAAACACTTTCAAAGCTTTTTAACACATAAAATCCTAATTGAAATTTGTGGTATTATTTACAAACATGTCTACAAACTATATTACTACTTGTATTATCTTTAGTAAATCTTTTGATGCACGTAGAATTCCTAACCTTGTTCATCTAAAGAAAGAAAGACTTGGTACATAGTCTGATGGTTCAGTTTTGGAGATTTCTGTCTTTTTGGGAACTTTCATTTGACTTAAGATGTATCTGTGAAAATGGCGATACATGGAGACTCCTACCTCAATCGTTCATGGAATAAAAGACCTCAAGTTGTGTCTAATGTTCTTCAAAAATTAATATCCTCACTTGGACAGTGTCAAATATATCTACATTGAGTGTTGTCTTATATAGGTGCCCTGTAGGACTCTGTTAAACATATTTTTGACTGATTCATATCATTTACAGTGGGTCAATTATTTTCAGAGTAAGAAGAGTATCTGTTGATGTAAGGCACATCTATATTGTTTCACTTCTTTGTAGACATGTATTTCTTATAAAATGTTGCACTGTAACAGAGATACCTTTTCAACAAAAAAATAAGAATAGAAATAGTAGAGGGAGGAAGAAGGGTGGGAGTATGGGCAGGAGGGAGGATAGGGTGAAGGGAATCACTGTGCTCCCAAATTTGTATATATGAAATGTATGAAGTTGTACACCCTAAATTTTTTTAAAGTAAGGAAAACACAATGAGCACCCATGCACCTTCACTAAGTTCAATACTTGCTACAGTTTTGTGGGTTTTGCTTCATCTATTTATGTGTGCATTTTCTGTGAACCACTTCAGAGTTGCAGACATCATGACAGTGCATACTCAGAATGCCTGCCTCAGAAATAAAAGCCAACATTTATAGTCTCAATGATCACCATTTAGCCTCCTTGAAATGTGCCTGAGAAGTCAGAAGAAATTGCCCCAAATTCTTGGGTTGCTGCTACCCATGTAGGAGACCAGAATAAACTTCCTGGCTCCTGGCTTATGCTTGGCCCAGACCTAGTTATTGTGGGCATTGGGGAGTGAACCAGCAGATGGAAGATATTTCCCTATCTCTCCTCTTTCCTCTTTTCTCTCTCTCTCTTGCGCTATCACTCTCACTCTCTCTCCATGTGTGTTGCTATCCCTTTCAAATGAATGAATGAATAAATGAATGAATGAATATTTGAAAAGATACAGTTCAAATAGTGGAAGACAAGTGCCATGTGAGGAAACAGTAGAGGAATTGTATTTAAAATTTATCAAAAACTTAATCAACAGTAAGAAAATAAACTCTTCAATTTAAACAGTTGATAAAAATGTGAAAAGTCACTTTCTTTTAAAGATTTTATTTATTTATTTGAAAGGTAGAGTTACAGACAGTGAGAGGGAGAGTCAGAGAGAAAGGTCTTCCTTCTGTTGGTTCACTCCCAAATGGCCACAATGGCTGGAGCTGTGCCAATCTGAAGCCAGGATCCAGGTGCTTCTTCTTGGTCTCCCATGTGGGTGCAGGGGCCCAAGGACCTGGGTCATGTTCTGCTATCCCAGGCCATAGCAGAGAGCTGGATTGGTCACTTTCACATCAAATATACATATTAGAAATAAGTGAATAGATGCAGCAAACTGGAACCACTCTTGAGCACTGATTTCCAGCTTTTTTTTTTTTGACAGGCAGAGTGGACAGTGAGAGAGAGAGACAGAGAGAGAAAGGTCTTTCTTTGCCATTGGTTCACCCTCCAATGGCCACCGCAGCTGGTGTGCTGCAGCCGGCGCACCATGCTGATCCGATGGCAGGAGCCAAGTACTTATCCTGGTCTCCCATGGGGTGCAGGGCCCAAGCACTTAGGCTATCCTCCACTGCACTCCCTGGCCACAGCAGAGAGCTGGCCTGGAAGAGGGGCAACCGGGACAGAATCCAGTGCCCCGACCAGGACTAGAACCTGGTGTGCCAGTGCTGCAAGGCAGAGGATTAGCCTAGTGAGCTGTGGCACTGGCCCTCCAGCTTTCTCATAGATTGTCCTCTAAATCTCATGAAGACAAAAGAAATGGACAGTCTCATTTGTCTCTACTTTGAACAAGGCTTATTCATACTTGCAGACTCTGGGAGGCAGTGGAAATGTCTCAAGTAAGTCTTATGCCTAAGTGTGAGACATGGATTGCATTCTTCACTTCTGGCTTCAGCCTGGTACAGTTCTGGACATGCACATTTGACAGCAATCTCCTCTTAGACAAGATCCCCTCTGATAAATCTTGTCTAGCAGAATACCACCTAGCACTCCCAGAATACTAGCTTTATATATATATATATATATATATGTGTCCACTTTATGTTTCTTCTATATATATATATATATAAATATATATAAATAATATATATAAATATAAATAATATATATAAATCTTCAGCAAATGTCCCAGAGAATATTCTGTTGAGACTGATTTATATCACATGCTATAAGTCCATTGTAAAATAATTGCTAAAGAAGTAAATGTTAATCATAACACATTTCAATCTTAAGCATAATGCTCTTTTTAAAAATAATCTTTTCACTCTCATGTCCAGCTGTAGATTAGCTTTTTCCAAAGTCTCATGTTATATGAAGTCAATTTTTTTCCAAAGAAAGTTGAAAATTGTTTCTTTTTCAAATTGCTATCATTTTTTTTCTATGAGACTCAGGAGTTTAGAATTCTGCCTATGGGGTCCATTGATGTTTTGCAGTAAACTAAATCTCTGCCTGTGGTGCTGGTATCCTATATTGGTGCAGGTTCATGTCCTGCCCCTCTTTTGATCCAGCTCTTTGCTATGGCAAAGAAAAGCAGTGGAAAGTGGCCCAAGCACTTGGGCCTCTGCACTTGTATGGGAAACCCCCAAAAAACTCCTGGCTCCTGGCTTCAGATCAGCCCAGCTCCAGCCATAGTGGCTGTTTGAGGAATGAACCAATGGACGGAAAACCTTTATCCCTGTGTCTTCCTATCTCTATCTGTAACTCTACCTCTCAAATAAATAAATAACATCTTTAAAAATTCTTCATTTTGAAATATTGTGGTATCATAAGGAAGCCTTTTTGTTCTATGATAATAAATTCCAAGAAATTAAACAGCTCTGCCCCCTTGAACACAAATAAAAGACTTGAAATTCAACATATTTTAGGGTTAATTTCTAAATGTGACTCTTAATAATAGCGCAAAATACAGACTGCATATCATAAGAAGCAGTCAAAATTTGTTTATCAAGTCACATTTAGTACTGACTGTAGTTTGAATACTACAAATGTAAAAAATTGTGTATAACTTATAACCTCAAAGAAAAGTTACTCTGTTGTGATATAATCCATGTATTACCAAATTTATAAATGATCCAAAGTTCAGAACAACCATTGACAGGTAGATTAATTGTAGTGATAGAGCATAGGAGGACATGTCTATTGAAAAGGAAAGAGTCTCAGTACAGAGACTGCTGATGATCAGTGAGATGGTGAAGAAAGAACCAGGAAGATCAGCATGGCTTGGGACAATTACATAAGGAAATGAAGAGCTTGAACTAAAAGATTAAAAAGCCGGGGCAGGCACTGTGGTTTAGCGGGCAAAGCTGATGCTTGCAATGCCAGCATCCCATATGGGTGCTGGTTCAAATCCAGCTACCCATTTCTGATCCAGCTCTCTGATGTGGCCAGGGAAAGCAATAGAAGATGGCCCAAGTCCTTGGGCCCCTGCACCTGTGTGGGAGACCTGGAAGAAGTTCCTGGCTCCCGGTTTCAGATCCATGCAGCTCCAGCTGTTGTGGCCAATTAGGGAGTGAGCCAGCAGATGGAAGACCTTTCTCTCTCTAACTCACTCTCTCTCTCTTTCTCTCTCTCTCTGCCTCTCCTTATCTCTCTGTGTGTAACTCTGACTTTCAAATAAATAAATAAATCATTTTTTAAAAAAAGAGATTTATAAGTCTATTTCAGAAGACTATCAAAGGCCTGGTGACAGAGAGGGAGTGCTACAAAGAGCAAATTGCTAGAGGAGATCACAGAAATCAGCTCTACCCTCTTGGAATGAAAGGGCTGAAATTTTGTTGCATCATTCAAAAATGCTTTATATAAATCTCTGAAAGTCTTCTTCACAGGAGACTAGCAGCTCAAAGTCCTTCCACTGAAAGAGGGAGAAGAGAGCAATTGCTATGTAATCTGCTATGCTAGCATTGGGAAACTTTGAAAGTATTGAAATGTCTGTTGTGCACATTACAGGGTAAAAGGGCACACAGGAACACATCCTATGTGAATAAACCCAATGCTAATCAAAATGGGGAAAAACTGTTCTGAGGTACAATCTCAAGGATGGATATAATCTGGTATAGAAAACTCTTGACATGGCAGATTTAGTACAAGAATTTAGCTGAATTTTGAAAGATTGTATATAATATACAGTAACTTGTAATTTTGCTTTTCATGAGGTTGTGTGGCCCTCAGTGTGAGGTTATAGCATAGATATGAGTCTACTACAGCTACTGAGTGAGGTGATCCCTGAGTATTTATTTACATGTCACTGCAGTTTTGTGTTCTCTTCTCACATTAACAGTTTATAGAACTCCAGTGAAATGCTACAATACCATATTTCTCCATGAAAAATGAGTCTGTGAAGATTCATGATTCATTTGTCAGTGAAGATCCACTCAAAGTGTTAGTAGTTTTATCCATAAACTTACACTTGATAAATTAAAAATGGATTTTCAAATTATACAGAGGCATGGAAATTTGAAGTTATCAAGTTCTATATGGAAACAATAAAAAGTGATTTGGGAACCCAACTTAACAAATGTTCTAAATCACCTGAAATTTGCTCTTATTGTGAAAGATAAAACTTTAGTAAAATCTGAATAAAAAAAAAAATATGCTGACCATTAGGGAATTATAATGAGAAAGCATGAACTATACATTAAGTGAATGAAAATTCACATATCAATAAAACAGAGGAAGTACACACCTATAAGGGTGTTAACAATATAAAACATCAATGACAATGACTATGCTTTACAAGTATACAAAACACCAGAAAGTCTTATTCATGGCAGGTGAGAATATATAGTGGTGCTTTACAAGATATCTTGACATGCTCTCATAAAGGCTACAATAGTATCAACATACAATGCAGCAACCATGTCCCTATTTATTTATCCAATTCTCATGAAAACAAACTTATGCCCACATATAACCCAATGGCTTTATTTACCAAGACCTAACTTTTAAGACATAAAGATTCTTTCAGTAGGTTAACAGATAATCAAATTGTCACACTAGGTAAAGACTTGTGAGGCAGAAGATCCTTAATGTGCAGCCACTTGGCATGGGGACCAATAGAAAAGGAAGAAACATAAAGTGGACACAGATAAATGGCACAGAGCCACCGAAGGAATGCATGCTCTCTCAGACAAAGGACATATGTCACCAAATGCTCATATGAGCTGAGACACAGGGAATGAAGAGACTGCAGGACAAAAAAAAAAGTCATCCTGTAGGTCAGAAAGGTTAGAGACACTGAAGTCCTGAAGTGGGCTATATGGACAAGGGAAGCAGTCATTCTTGTAAGTGGCAGACTCATTCAGCCAGCACATGCTGCAGGCACAATTGACAGAGTCTTCTAAGAGCTGGGCTGGATGACAGACAAAGATTCTTCAATGACAAAAGCTAAAGGACTGACAGGGTTCACAGTCACATAAAATGGTATACTTCAGAGAATATACTGGTTTCAGGATCATGATTAGAGACACACAGAGTCTGGCATAGTTACAGGCACATGGGGTTGGGGCCATTGGGAGGCAGATGGGGTCTGCAGGTATAGGATGTAGAAGCAAAGGTAGGAATACCTGGGATTCCATATAAATCAGTTCTTGGAGAAAATTTATATGCTTCAGTAAATATGTTGGAATCAAAGGCAAAATCAGTCATTTTGGGTTCATTCTTATAATTAAAATAAGAAACATAGAAAGAAACAGAGGGTAGACTGTGGCATAGTGTCAGGATCCCATATGGGTGCCTGTTCAAGTCCTGGCTACTCTACTTCTGATCTAGATCTCTTCTATGTCCTGGGAAAACAGTAGAAGATGGCTGAAGTGCTTGGGCCCCTGCACCCACATGGGAGACCTGGAGGAAGCTCCTGGCTCCTGGTTTCAGATCAGATCAGCACAGCTCTGGCTGTTACTGCCATTTGGGGAGTGAACAAGCTGATGGAAGACCTCTCTCTCTGTCTCTCTCTCTCTTCTTCTCTCTCTCTGCATCTGCCTCTTTCTCTTTGTAACTCTGCCTTTCAAATAAATAAATAAATCTTTAAAAAAAGACTGTCTTGGGGCTGGCTCTGTGGCACAGTAGGTTAATCCTCTGTGGTGCCAGCATCCCATATGGGCACCAGTTCTAGTCCTGGCTACTCCTCTTCCAATCCAGCTCTCTGCTGTGGCCTAGAAAAGCAGTAGAAGATGGCCCAATTGCTTTCCCCTGCACTTGCATGGTAGACCAGGAAGAAGCACTTGGCTCCCGGCTTCAGATCAGTACAGTTCCGGCCATTGCAGCCACCTGGGGAGTGAACCAGTGGAAGGAAAGCCTTTCTCTCTCTCTCTCTGTAACTCTATCTGTAAAATAAATAAATAAAATCTTCTTTAAAACAAAAAACTAACAGCACAATAAACAAAGAACATTGAAACCTTTTCCATGGGCTAGAGAGCCTCTCACAGTCTCTCCTCAACAAATGTAGTGGAGATGTGGTCAGGAAAATAAAACATAAAGAAAATGTTAGATATAAGGAAAAATTTTTAAGAAGCTAAATTGTCAATATATGAAGATGACACTATTATCTACAAAGATAATCCAAAATAGTCCAAAAGTAAATCCAAACTGATAAGTGAATTAAGCAAAATTACTGGATTAGCAAGCAATATATGCAATCAGGTGGGTCATTATGTGCCAGCAAGAAACAAACAGGAAGCAATTGTAAGTGACCAAATACAGACCAGGAAAGAAATTCTTAAGGGAAATGAAACAAATGTAATATCTTTAAATATTCTTAATATATATTCAAGTGACCTAAGGGCAGAATAGAACAAGACTATGAAGACAAAGAAAGGCCCTGGATCCAATAGACATTTGTAAGTTGCAACTCATGAGCACTTTGTTGTTGCAGTTTACAGGACCCCAGTGCGTGGGGTCACCGGGAGGTGACCCAGCCCCCTGCTGTCTGAAGAGTAAGGCCATAGGAGGGTGAGATGGCTTCAGACTCTAGTCCAGGCTTCATCCCTCACTGTCCTCACTCTGCATGACCCCAGTGACTGCCCCCATGCCAAGGGTGATTCTGATTGGTTGCATCTCCTCTGATGTCATGTGCGCTTACTGGCTGTGAGAACTGTCTATTCAGTGCACCGGGACAACACTGCATAACCATGGTGATCTTCTTTGCTGGCTCGGTTATACTGGGCTTTCCAACTCTGCTGCTGAGAAAGGCCCCAGGTGGGTGAGGCTTGTCGTTCTGTGAACATCTCGCACAACTGCAGTCCTCAGAAGTGCAGGGGGAGGCCTTGGAAGCTGGGAAAGGGTGAGTGTGTGGGGCCATTCCACTTGGCCTGCAGGCTGTGAGCTCAGCCTACAGCCTGGACACTGGCCATTTTGTCTCACTCGGCACTCAGAGACTTCAGCTCAGACCTAGAGCTCCTTCCATGCTGCTTGGGGTCCCCTCAATTTGTGTGGGGAGGACGGAACTGTCCTCAGGGAGAATTCAGAATGCATGTGTGGTGTTCCTGTGAGGAGGAACCATGATCTCTGGGATCCTCTGTCCCTCCTTTCTGAGGGACAGAGTTGGGGGAATCAGGATCTCAAGCCTACAACCTGGTCCTCCCAGCATAGCTCTTCTAGGAATCTGGGCCCACTTTCTGTTGCTAGTAACACAGTATCACAGACTGCGCAAGTTACAGAAAACAGTTTTATTCGTCTTACGGTTTTGGTCTAATTTGGAGGGGCAGCATCTGATGATGACCTTCTTATTGACAGAGCCCTGAGGTGGCTCAGAGACCATGTGGCCAGTAGGGGAGAGGCCAATGTAAAAAGGCTTCTATAGTAGACACCCTGTTGAAAACCCATTAAACACTTTTTATAAAGTCCCACCTGGTACCACTCATTGATAGCTCATAATTGCATTTATTTTTCTGTGGGTTTCAGATGGGATAAACCATGTTAAGCCATACTGTAAAGCCTGGCAGTAAATCCCTAAATGTTCATCTCTCTTCCCCACCTTGCCAAATGCCAAGTTCCCTACTGAAATTTCAACACTACAAAATATTTTCCCCTTGATATATTTAATTAAGCTTAAGCTTCTGTATTTTAATTGATTTTTTCTATAGAATAATCAATAAGTCTTTGAAAGGTTTATTTTCTGTTTGTATTTACTAGGAGAAAAAGTAGAAACTCCAGTGTAATATATATATATACACACATATATATAATGTGTATAATGTGTATATTATACACATACATTATGTTATGTATAATATGTATAATGTATGTGTATATATAATGTGTAAATTATATATATATATATGTGTGTGTGTGTATATATATGTATATATATATATATGAAGTCCTGGAGTGGACATTTGAGCAGATGTTTGATTAAGAGGCTGCTTGGGATAGCCACATCCCATATCAGAGTGTCTGAGGTCTTCCCATGGTTCAAATCCAGTTTCCTGCTAATTCATTCTCTGACTGTAGGTGATGATGGCTCAAGTTCTTGGATCTTTGCTGCTCACAGGCAAACTGTAGATTTGGTTTCAGTCCCCTGTCTTCACTCTGGTCTAGTCTGGCCATTTCAGGCATTTGGAGGAGTGAACCAGTAGATGGAAAATCTGTCTTTCTCTGCCATTCAAATTAAAATAAATAAATTTTTAAAAAATCTGGGCACCTCTCCATTTCTCTATCTACGTGCTGATGTCTTATCAGCATGACATAGAGTTGAGGCTTTCCTTGGAAAATTTAAAGTGATGTCTTCTCAATAAACCCTCTACTCTGCCATTGTCTGGGTTTTAAAACCATCTGTTGGTAATGACCCGAGATGCCCCCAGTGATCAAAGCCCCTAGGAGTGTGGCGTGCATAGCAGCTTCTGTGTCAGTCTACTTGGAGAACAGCAGGAGGAAGAACTTGTCATGGGAGTAGCTGGGTCCCTGAGACTGGGGCCTCTGCTGTATACCCTCCACCTAGATAGCTTACACCTTGGGAAAGTAAAACTTTTTCCTCCTTACTGTGGTTCCTATTCCTCAGAGACACTGTCAGCTAATTTAAAGGCTCATATTCAAGAGACAAGATAGAAGTAATTCATGCACTCTGTATTCTCTCAGCTTTGTGAAGGGAAAAAATAAAACTTTGACAAAAGCAGAAGAAAACCATCATAGCTAAGTGATGTGAAACCTAGAAAGCAAATGGACTTTGGATGCACAGCAGTTTGATTTTACATTTACAGAGTTGATCTTATCAGAGCATGGTTTGTATAAATGGAGAATAGGAAGATCAGATTCTGTTGGATGAGAAAAATTTGTGAATTTAAAGAGTTTATTTCAGTTCCTGGTATAATAAAATATTTGTTTGGACTTGCCTTAACTTTCTGGCACAGACATCCAGATCCAGAGACACTGGAAATTTCCTGAGTGATAGGGGTGGCTTTTTTTAAAAAAAAATTATTTACTTATTTGAAAGTCAGAGTTACACAAAGAGAGAAGGAATGGCAGAGAAATAGAGAGAGAGGTCTTCCATCCACTAGTTCACCCCTCGGATGACCACAACAGCAGGTGGAGCTGTGCTCTGATCTGAAGGGGGTGGTTTTGATTCTGCATGACACATACTTTTAAGATAGTAGCTGTTTATGCTAATGAGGTGACTGGGAAGGATCCCTAGATAACATCACAATGGAGACCAGTAACCAGAAAAAGCAAACACTGGCTTTTCCACTGGCATCTGCGGGAGGACTGTTGTGGCACCAAGCACTTAGCCTTGAGGCCTCTGCTGACTCTAGATGGTGGTACAACTGAATTGTTTGGCAATTAATAGGTATTGGAGAATTGGTTAGTGTTCAACAAACATCTCATGTTTGATGTTAAAACTAATGTCAAAGACACCCTGGGTCAGAACCTTAAACTCATTTTGGGTGAGTGTTGAGCTGCTACTCTAGTTTTGGATGATTCCGCATTACTGAAAGTGTGCAGCCTCCAGAGTTACATTTTCTGGTTGTTAATGTTTCATTCATTCTCCAGCTGACATAAGCTTCACATCTCCACAGTCAGAGTGATTGTCAAGGCTTGGAAACCTGTTTAAGCTTCTGCATTTGGGTTCCTTTGTGAACTGTGGATTAAGCAGGCTGCTTCTCAGAGCCATTCTCCTTTATGTGCTTTGTAGAAGCTTGCTGCAATCTAATTACACTTTGCCCAATTATTTAGGAATTATGTACCATGATTTGAGTGTTAGATTTTTATGTTCTTGCATGGAACCTGAGTTTATTCAATAAGGCATGAAAAGGGAAAGAGAATTTTTTAAAGATTTTTTAATGTATTTATTTATTTATTTGAAATGCAAAGTTACAGAGAGAGAGGCAGAGACAGAGAAATCTCCCATCTACTTGGCTCATACCCCAATGGCTAGAAAGGCTAGTGCTGTGTCAGTCCATAGCCAGGAGCCAGAAACTTCTGGGCATCCCACATGGGAGCAGGGACCCAAGCATTTGGGTCATCTTATGCTGATTTCCAGGTGAATTAGAGAGCTGGACTGGAAATTGAGTGTCCATATGGGACACTAGTACTGCAGTAAGGGGTTTTACCTACTATGTCACAGCGCCAGCCCCAGGGAAAGAGAATGCTTGACATCTTTCTTTTCTGCCAAGTTTCAAGAACATATAAACATCCATAGTGTTGTCCCCAGGATAAATTGGCCTTGGTCAGTTTAGGTGTCTTCCTGATCCTTTCTATTTCTCCACCCGTAGATGATCAAATCTTGATTCTTTGGGATGTTCTTTGTAGCTTATTGTCAGTTTCTACCTTTTTTTAAAGATTTTATTTATTTATTTGAAGGTCAGAGGTACACAGAGAGAGGAGAGGCAGAGAGAGAGAGAGAGGTCTTCCATTCACTGGTTCATTCCCCAGTTGGCTGCAATGGCTGGAGCTGAGCCCGTCCAAAGCCAAGAGCCAAGAGCTTCTTCTGGGTCTCCCACACAGGTGCAGGGGCCAAGACCTTGGGCCATCTTCTACTGCTTTCCCAGGCCATAGCAGAGAGCTGGATTGAAAGTGGAGCAGCCGGACTCAAACCAGTGCCCATATGGGATGCTGACACTGCAGGTGGTGGCTTTACCTGCTATGCCATGACACCAGCTCCTCTGCCTTTTGTGAACTGTCCAATTTCATGTTAACCTATTGATACTAAAGTAATGCTGCTTCCCTCAAAATTTTTCACATGCAGCATGCTGCTGTTTGAGGCTGTGGTTCACCAAATTCTCTCATCGCTTCTGTATTTTATGGCATTTGGCTTGTTTTAAGTTTATATTTGATGTTGATGACAGTGTTTTTTTTTTTAATTCTTGAAGAACTAATGCATGGTAAAGCTTTGGGAAAATTTTGTTGTTTCGTACATGGTGAATAAGTTCAAATTTAGTAGGAAGTGTTGATAGATTAATATATAACTTTTCATATATGTATTTATTTGTTTTACAATTTGCCAAAACTTAGAGTGGACTTAATTATTGATTTTCCCATCTTGTGTTAACTAGCGTCTCTGAATGATTACACTAAATAATAGGAATCACTTGCTTGTTATGTGTACTGTTGTGTTTATATGTTTAACAATGGTGTGTCAATATTTTGCTTTGCAATTCTGTAAGTTTTTGCCTTAATTAGTATGATGCTCTGCTACATGTATAGTTATGAAGCATTGTAATTCCTTTTTAGACAACTGCCTGCTGTATCTTATGCAACCTTTGCAAATTTTTTCTGGTCTAAATCCTGATTTGTCTGAAATGGATATAGATATTCCAAGTTCGTTTGGACTGGTGTTATAATGGTCTATATTTCTGTATGTATTTAAATTTGTATCTTTATGCTTATATCTTTTTTTAAAGATTGAGAGAGAGAGAGAGAGAGAGAGAGAGAGAGAGAGAGAGATTTTCCATATGCTGATTCACTCTCCAGATGGCTACAATGCCTGGGAATGGTTAGGTCCAAGACAGGAACTTCTTTGAGGTCTCCTATGCAGGTGGCATGGCCTAAGCACTTGGGCCATCCTCCTCTGCTTTTTCTAGTCCATTAGCAGAGAGCTGGATTGGAAGTGGAGTAGCCGGGACATGAACTGGCACCCATATCAGATACTGACATCGCAGGTGGTGGCTTTACCCATGATGCCACCATGCCAGCACCTATGCTTACCTTTTAAAATACATATTTATATAACTTAAGTTGACAAACATAAGTTTACCATATAAAATGAAGTTTGGAAATACTTATACATTGTAGAACAGATACATTAAGCTAATTATATGTATATTATCACATACCTATTTTTAAAGGTTTATTATTTATTTAAAAGGCAAAGTTACAGAGAGAGAAAGAAGCAGAGGAGGCAGAGAGAGAAATCTTTCTTCTGTTGGTTAACTCCCCAAAGGCCACATGGACAGGGCTAGACCAGGCCAAAGCCAGCAGACTGGAACTCCATCTGGGTCTCCCACATGAGTGGCAGAGGCTCAGGGACTTGGGTCATCTTCGCTGCCTTCCCAGGTGAATTAGCAAGGAACCAGATCAGAAGTGAAGCAACTAGGACCTGAACCAGTCCTCATGGAATGTCAGTATGGCAGATGGTGGCTTAACCCACTATGCCAAAATGCTAGCCCCACATACCTATATTTCTTATGGTGAAAACACTTAAATTCTAATCTCTTAGTTAATTTCCATAATAGAGTACATTGTTATTAATTATTGTCATTGTATTGTACATCAGATCTCTTGAACATATTCCTCTTACACAAATGAAATTCATTCTCCTTTGACCAATGTGATCTCAAATTCCCTCTATATTTAATATTTTTGTAGACAACATAATGTTGTACTTTTAATTTTCTTGTTACTTTTTTAAAGATGTATTTATTTTAAAGGTGGAGTTTACAGAGAGAGGCAAAGATAGAGAGAAAGAGATCTTCATCTGCTGGTCCACTCCTCAAATGGCCATAATGGCCAGGGCTGGGCCAGGATGAAACCAGGAGCCAGAAGCTTCCTCTCAGTCTCTCATTGTGGGTACAGGAAACACAAGTACCTGGTTTCATATTTTTCTGCTTTTCCAGGTGCATTAGCAGGGAACTGGATTGGAAGTAGAACAGCTGGACTTGAACCACTGCCCAAAGGGGATGTTGGCATTGACTTAACCACTGTGCCACAGTGCTGGCACCTGCTACTGTATTTTTTGATACATTTAGATAATATACATTTAAGGTTATTGATATAGTTGGATTAATATTTCCCATAATTATTTTTGTTCTAGTTCTTATTTTCCTAAAATTTTATTTTTTGTTTATATGAAAGACAGAGAAAGATCTTCCATATGCTATTTCACCCCCCATATCACTCCAACAGTCATGGCTAGGCCAGTAAAGTCAGGAGACAGAAACTCCTACCTGTATGGAATAACCCAAGTATTTGAGCCATTACCTGGTGCCTTCTAGGATGTGCATTAACAGAAAGTTGAATCAGAAACCATGTAACCAAACTAAATCCAGGAACTTCAATATAGGTTGTGATCATCACAAATGGGCATCTTAACTAACATACCAAACACCCACTACAGTTTTTGTTTTTAAAATAATTTCTGCCTTTATTTTTATTTTTAAAACACATTTCTGTTTCATTATTTATCATATTTGAAGCATAGAGAGATAGAGAGATGCACCATCTGCTGGGTCACTCCCCAAATGCCTGCAATAGTTTGGGCTGGGCCTGGCCAATGCCTTGATCTTAGAGTAGACAGGGATCAAAGTATTTGAGCCATCTCTTGCTTCTCACAGAGTGTGTATTAGCAGGAAGCTGGAATTGGGAGTAGAACCTGGACTCAAACAGATACTCTAATATGGGATGAGGACATTTCAGGTAATTATGCTATGCCTACTCCTCTCTTCTCACTATTTTAAGGTTTATTTAATATATTTGAAAGGCAGAATTAGAGTGAGAAAGAGAGGCATTCCATTTGCTGGTTCACCCCCAAATGACAGCAATGTCTAGGGGCTTCTTCTGGTTACCCCATGTGGATGCTGGGGCCCAACCACTTGGCCTATCCTCTGTTGCTTTCCCAGGTCATTAGCAGAGAATAGGACCAGAAGTGGAGCAGCCAAGAATTGGATTGATGCTCATGGGGTTATAAGATCTGGCATTGCAGGCAGGTAAAGCCACTGCCTGTGACACTGGCATCCCTTAGGGGCACCAGTTTGAGTCCCAGCTGCTCTGCTGCCAATCCAGTTCTCTGCTAATGTGCCTGGGAAAGAATTGAAATATGTCCCAAGTCCATGGGCCCCTACATCCACATGGGAGACCAGAAGAATTTCCTGGATCCTGGCATTTGACTGGCCCAGCTTTGACTGTTGAGGCCATTTGGAGAGTGAACCAGCAAATAGAAGATTTCTTTCTCCCTCTCTCTTTCTCTCTCTAAGTCTACCTTTCAAGTGAATGAATAAATCTTAAAAAAACCTGCTTTATGTGATCTGACATCTAAGATTATGTTTCTCTTTTTCTGGAATTAATTCCTTTTCTGTTTATTTGTTTGAGAGACTTATAGAGACTTCCTATCCACAGAATTACTCCCCAGATGCTCACAACTGCCATGTTAGGGGCAAGACAACACTGGGAGCTGGAAATTAAATCCATATTTTCCATGTGGGTTTCATGAGCTTAACCACTTGAGCCATCACCATGGCTTCTTAGGATCTGCACTAGGAGGAAGCTGGAGTCATGGGCCATATCTGTATCCAGAAATTGAACCCAGGTACTCCAGTGAAGAACACAGGCTTCTGTATTGCTAGGCTAAATCCCACCCCCATTCTGTGTTTTAACTGTGAGCCACAGATGCAGAGTTGAACATCCTGCCAGTAATTTGACAACTGTATTAACAATGAGTTAAACAGTGTAAAGATCCTTCCATCTGGCTTAAAGGTTAGTTTTACATTACTGGCATTTTCAGAACACCTGACTACTTAGTTGTCAGTCATGTAAGGACTGATTAGAAAATCCAAGGGGGGAGCTGGCATTGTGGGATAGCAGGTCAGGCCACTACCTGCCATGCCAATATTACATATTGTAATATCATACACCAGTTCGAACCCTGATTCTTCCACTCCTAATCCAGATCTTGCTAATATGCCTGAGAAAGCAGTAAAAGCAGTAGAAGATGGTCCAAGTACTTGGGATCTGGCTCTCATATGGAGACCCAGATGAAGCTGCTTGCTTTAACTTGGCCCAGCCCTTGCTGTTGCAGCCATTTGGGGGATGAACCAGTGGGTGGATGACCTCTCTTTTTTTCTGTCTCTCCTTCTCTCTCTAGGATAGCTTATTGCTTTGGTTTTAAATAATTTTCATCAATTTTAATAACATAAGGCCTGTCAAAGAAATAAGTGTATCTTTCAAAAAAAAAAAGAAAGAAAGAAAGAAAGAAAGAAAGAAAGAAAGAAAGAAAGAAAGAAAGAAAGAAAGAAAGAAAGAAAGAAAGAAAGAAACCACACATAAAATAAATGAGTGGCCTGCATTGTGGTACAGCAAGTTAAGCTACTGCTGAGACACTGGCATCCAATATGAGTTCTGGCTGTTCCACTTCCAATCTAGCTACTTCCAGTGTGCCTGGGAAAGCAAGAGAAGATGGCCTCAGTGCTTGGGCTCCTATACCCCACATGGAAGGACCAAGCCAGCCCCAGCTGTTGTGGCCATTTGAGAAATAAATGAGTGGATGGAAAGTATGCTTTCTCCCTCTTTCTGTAAGTCTGCCTTTCAAATAAGTAGATAAATCATTTAAAAAGAGAACATCTAAGGAGAAAGACCACCTTGACATTTTTGTTAAGATTGTATGTTTTATTAAGATTGTTAAGATTGTATGTTTTATTAATCCCTAAGAGTGTTGGAGGACACTGGCTCCTGTTTTTAATGATACTATATCTGGGATTGTTTCCTCATTTCTTTTTTAGATAGTTCATTGTTAGTGTATACAAATGCTTCCAATTTTTAACATTTTATTTAAATAATTTTTGATTATACATTACTATAGTATACAATGCATTTTTTAAGATTTTCTTTATTTGTTTGAAAGGCAGAGTTATACAGAGACAGGGAGAGACAGCAAGATAAATCTCTATCCACTGATTCACTCCCCAAATAGCCACAATGGACAGGCAGAAACCAAAACCCAGGAGCTCCATCTTGGTCTCCCACATGGAAATCAGGGGCCAAAGTACTTGGGGCATCTTCTGTTGCTTTCTCAGGCACATTAGCATGAAGGTGAATCAGAAGTGGATCAGCCTGATCTTAAACTGGCACTCATATGGGATGCTGGTGTCACAGGCAGTTGTTTAACCCATGGTTAACAAGGCAATGCCTATTTTGGGATTTAAAATAAAAATTTTACATTATAATGGCATGGATAATAAACATCTGAATGGCCTTCAAAACACATAATTACATGAGTCATTTGTAAGAGACTCACAGTCCATTGAATTTAATTCTTTTTAGCTAATTTGTCATTAATATGTGACAGTTGCCAACAGAATTAAGAATTCATGAAGCATACAAACATTAAAGTTGATTCCCAGAGAAAATTCGGAAATGAAAGCGAGTAGTTGTATGTACCCTTATGTTATTAAAATTGATGAAAATTATTTAAAACCCAAACAAGAAACTTTCCTAGTAAAATCTCTGGAAATGTTCCAAAAGACACACTGAAGAGCCAAAGTGACTCCATTTTTAAACAATAAAAAAAGCAGCCTCCATTTCCCATAGCAGACCCAAGTCCTTGTAAAAGCAGGCATTCAGGCATTCCGGAGACATCAAAGCTTACCAGGGACAGCTAGCTTGGTAGACCAAGACAGCACAGTAGAGATTGCTGAACAAAGTAACTCCCTGTGCCCAAAGCTTCCGTGCTATAAGCCCCCACTGTAACGCCCTGTACCCAAAGCTTCCATGCTGTATGTCACTCTTTTTTCCTGCTGATGTAGCCCTTTTTTCCTTTAAAAACTCTCCCAAACAAAGACCGGGGCCTCACTCCTTCCTCCTCTGTGCTGGTTGGTTGGATGGGGTCCCTGTCGTGGCTTGTACTCCTGAATAAACCTTGCTTTTGCAGCTCAGTGTGATCGACTCTCTGGGGGTCTCTGCGGGGATCTAACCATCTGGGCACAACATAAGACATACAATGAGTAAAGCAATACGTATTGAAGAAAATGCCTTGTATTGGGCATGAGAACACTTGGATCCTGTCTTCCATTACATGTGATGTACACAGTAAGTACATCTATGGAACAGCACATTTGTGTTGGCTTTGGTTTGGGAGAATTGAGGATAGGGAGGAGATAGAAAAAAAGTACTACATTTATTTTACTTGTTATTTATTTGAGAAGCAAAAGGAGAAAGAGGAGAGAGCAAGAATGAGAGTAAGCTGGAGCCGCGGCTCACTAGGCTAATCCTCCCCCTGTGGCACCGGCACACCAGGTTCTAGCCCCGGTCCGGGTGCCAGATTCTGTCCTAGTTGCCCCTCTTCCAGGCCAGGTCTCTGCTGTGGCCAGAGAGTGCAGTGGAGGATGGCCCAAGTCCTTGGGCCCTGCACCCCATGGGAGACCAGGAAAAGCACCTGGCTCCTGCCATTGGATCAGCACGGTGCGCTGGCCACAGCGTGCCAGCCATGGTGGCCATTGGAGGGTGAACCAATGGCAAAGGAAGACCTTTCTCTGTCTCTTTCTCTCACTGTCCACTCTTCCTGTCAAAAAAAAAAAAAAAAAAAAAAAAAAAAAAAAAAAAAAAAAACACAAGAGCAAGACCAAGTACTCCCATCAGTTGGTTCACTCATCAAACAGCTAAAACTGAACTATGTCAAAGCTGGGAGCATCAGGACAGTCATTGCAGTACAGCAAGTTAAACTATCAATTTGGGTGGTCACATCCCCTTTCAGAGTGCTGAATCCGTTCCTGGATATTCCTTTTGATCCTTCTTCCTGCTGATACATGTGGGAAGCAACAGATGATGACCCATGTACTTGGGTTCCTGCCCCTCACAGGGGAGAATCAGATGAATTTCTGGCTTTGGCCAGTCTGTTGTAGGCATTTGGATGAGTAAACTGGCAGATGAATGATCTCACTCACTATCTCTTTGTTTTTCAAATAAGTAAATTAATTAGTTAATTTTTTAAAGATCAATTTATTTATTTGAAAGGCAGAGTTACAGAGAGGCAGAGGCAGAGAGAGACAGAGACAACCACTGGTTCACTCCCCAAATGGCTGCAGTGTCTGAAGCTAGGCTGATCTGAAGCCAGGAGCCAGGAGCTTCTTCCAGATCTCCCACGTGGGTACAAGTGCAGGGGCCCAAGAACTTGGACCATCCTCTACTGCTTTCTCAGGCCATAGCAGAGAGCTGGATTGGAAGTGAAGCAGCCAGGTCTCAAACTGGCGCCCAATATGTGATGCCGGCACTGCAGATGGCAGCTTTACCCACCACACCACAGCACAGGCCCTGTAAATTCATTAATTTAGAGACAACTAAAATTAGCTCTATTCTGGTCTCCAGCATGGATCAAAGGCTCTCACCTACTTGAACTATTGCTTTCTGGGTGGCAGTCTCCCAGGGTGTGCATTAGCAGGGAACTGAAATTGAATCAGGCAGTTAAGCCCAGGCATTGTGAGATATGGGTGTCTCTAGCAGTATTTTAATAACTTAGCCAAACACACACCCTCAACTCTTTTTAGGCTAATGAAAATGTCCTATAATTGAATGGTGGTGATGTTTACTTATAATTATAAAATAAGACTTGTATACTCTTAGTGGATGAATTAGGTTCATATCTCAATTACATTATTTGATTTCTGACATTTTTAAAAGAAATAATTCAATTTTTATAATATTTATAATTTTAGTGCTTCAAATTTAAATCCACATAAAATGCAAAACCCTTCTGTAGGCAACATAGCATCTTTATAAGTAGATATGGATAGAAATGCACGAGAAATTGATAACACTGTAGAAATGGGGTAATTAACATTGATTGATTCAGGTTGGGATTCTTAGGAAAGGTGATGTTAATGTTACCCGTATATCCTTTACGAATATATTTATAAAATAAATTAATATAAACAAAACATAGTCGGACAGCATTGTAGCACAATAGTTTGGGTTGCCACCTGTGATGCCAGCATCCTATATGAGCACCAGTTTGAGTTCCAGCTGCTCCACTTCCAATGCAGCTTCTCATTAATGTGCCTGGGAAAACAGCAGAAGATGGCCCAAGTACTTGGGATCCTACCACCCATGTTGGAGACCTGGATGGTGTTCCAGACTACTGACTTCAGCCTGGCCCAGCATCAACCATTGCAGCTATTTGAGGACTGAACCAGGAGATGGAGCATCTCTCTACCTATTTCCACCTCCTCCCACCAATTACTCTGCCTTTCAAATAAATAAATCTTAAAAAAATTACAAGCATGTTCAGATTCAACGTGGACATGACTAATAATATTGTTAGTGATGAACCAGAAAAGAATGACCTCATGTCTTAGTGCTGCTTGGATCCTAAATTAGTCCCACTCTCTGTTTATTATCCCCTTTATCTTTACCACAGGGACAGTTAATTCTGCATTCAGTACAACTTAAATATTAGAGGGACCAGAGCTGTGGTGTAGCTGGTTAATTTGCTGCCTGTGATGCCAGCATCCCATATGGGTGCTGATTTGAGTCTTGGCTGCTCCTATTCTGCTCCAAATCTGTGCTTATGTGACTGGGACAGTAGTGGAAAATGGCCCATGTACTTGGACCTTTGCAACCATGTGGGAGCTCCTAGCCCTGGCCATTGTGGCCATTTGGTGAGTGAACCAGCAGAGGGATGATATTAATTCTTACTCTCTCTCTCTCTCTCTCTCTCTCTCTCTCTCTCTCCACCTTTCTCTGTGACTTTGCCTTTCAAATAAATATTTTTTTAAAAAAATCAAACATTAGAGTGGCTGGCGCTATGGGCTAAAGCCCTGGCCTGAAGTGCTGGCATCCCATATGAGCACAAGTTCTAGTCCCAGCTGCTCCTCTTCCAATCCAGCTCTCTGCTATGGCCTGGGATAGCAGTAGAAGATGGCCCAAGCCCTTGGGCCCTTACACCTGCATGGGAGACCCAGAAGAAGCTCCTGACTCCTGGCTTCAGGTCAGCACAGCTCCAGCCATTGTGGCCATCTGGGGAGTGAGCCAGCAGATGGAAGACCTCTCTCTCTCTCTCTCTAGATATACCTCTCTTTATAACTCTCTATTTCAAGTAAAGAAAATAAATTTTTAAAAAATCAAACATTAGAGTAACTTATGATCACCAAGTATTACATGGAGCTAAGAGAGAAGTGGTTACTTAAAGTCGGCTAACCGTAAGTGAGTATTGTGTTCCCACTTTTACAGCAATCCTCATGGAATCCACATCTCTAACCCTACTATGAATAACGCCTGCTAGTGTAAGTATGTGACCACCAGTATAGGAGCAATGACTCCTAAGAAAAAACAAAAGGATCAACTATTCCATGGTGCCAAGCTAGTTCCTTAATCCCTGCACATTTATTTTCTATTTCAAGGAATGTGAATTGAGACCTTTGTGTTCAGGGTACAATTGTGTTCTGAGATGGAGATACCTAGGTTTGGACATTTGAGACTGGGATTCTTTGATTAGCAGAATAAACTCACTGAAGGACAATGTCAGGATCAGAGAAGACACAGGAAATAGCACAGGGAAAATTGTATCTTAGACATAGAGAAAACTAGACGTGGGTTGGGGCCCAATGCCCATATCCCTATCACATCCCCACTCAAGCCCATACCAACACTGACCAATGCTTATCATTTGTAGAGGAGTAGTGATTGCAGTCATATCTTCATGAAACACTTGTGTTGACCTTGCTGGATTTGTGGCAAAAATCAACAAATGGAGGGAAAACTGAAGTCTAGCTTTCAGGACAATAAGTGAGGATTTGTTAGAAGTTTAAATGGACAGGCCGGCGCCGTGGCTCAATAGGCTAATCCTCCACCTTGCGGCGCCGGCACACCGGGTTCTAGTCCCGGTCGGGGCGCTGGATTCTGTCCCAGTTGCCCCTCTTCCAGGCCAGCTCTCTGCTATGGCCAGGGAGTGCAGTGGAGGATGGCTCAGGTGCTTGGGCCCTGCACCCCATGGGAGACCAGGAAAAGCACCTGGATCCTGGCTCCTGCCATTGGATCAGCACGGTGCGCCGGCTGCAGCGGCGGCCATTGGAGGGTGAACCAACGGCAAAAGGAAGACCTTTCTCTCTCTGTCTCTCTCTCTCACTGTCCACTCTGCCTGTCAAAAAAAAAAAAAAAGAAGTTTAAATGGACAGTCAATGGGTACACAAATGGATTTCAGGAGTTCCTAGGTAAGTAAATACCAGACATTGGAAGTTTTGCATTTGTACAATGAATTTAGGATGAACCCACGTTAAGACTTGGTATGCCATTCCAATATATGCAGTAGAATATTTTCCCAATGGGGGAACAAGATCCATGCATGGTTCAGGCATTCTTTTAGTAGATGAGAGCAAGCATCTTATTAAAGGATTAGACATGAGTTGCTATAGCAATATTAGTTTTTTGTTTGAGGATATTAAAGTAAAATAGAGTCATTGTGATTTTCCTCATGCTTTAAGCATCAGTAATAATTAGATGTGTGTTCTATATGTACAATATAATTATCAGAACTAAAAATGAAAATAAAACAGAATGACAGTTATCAACAAATACTCTACCTGTATTTGAATTTCTCAATTGCTTGTTTTGCTTGCTTGCTTGTTTCTTTTCCCTCTTCACCCACCCCCATTTCTTTTTTATTTTTACAGATGTATTTTTTTATTTGAAAGAGTTACAGAAAGAGCATTTTTAAAAGATTTACTTATTTGTTTGAAAGGAAGAGTTACAGAGAGGCAGAGGGAGAGAGAGTGAGAGGTCTTCCATCCACTGGTTCACTCTCCAGATGGCCACAATGGCTGGAGCTGCATCAATCCATGCTAGGAGCCAGGAGGTTCTTCCAGGTCTCCCACATGGTTGCAGGGGTCCAAGGACTTGGGCCATCTTCTACTACTTTCCCAGGCTATAGCAGAGAGCTGGATCAAAAGTGGAGCAGCCGGGACTTAAACTGGGACTTAAACTGGGATGATGGCACTGCAAGTTGTGGCTTTATCTGCTACGCCACAGTGCCAGCCCCAGGAGATCTTTATCTGCTGGCTCAACCCCCAGATGGCAGCAATGGCCAGGGCTGGGCCAGGCTGAAGCCAGGTGCTTCATATGGGTCTCCAACATGGGTACAGAGGTTCAAACACTTGGGTCATCTTCTGTTTTTCCCAGACCATTAGCAGGGAGCTGGATCGAAAATGGAGCATCCAGGACTTGGAATGCCAGCATCAAAGGCAGCAGCTTTACCTGCTGTACCTCAATACTGACACCCCACCATTCCTTCAAATGTGAGTTTCACAAGCCAAGAATTAATCATCAGAATTCCCTATGACTGGCACATGGATGAGGACCAACTCTGATGCATCATAGCTGGTCTCCAGGCAGCAGGGCTGAATACATGAGCTATGCAAATCCTTCTACTTGTTTCCTAATGGAGATGTACAGAAGCTTGTGTAGTTTCACCCTCCATGACATTTGTAGCACAGAACCATGGGAAGGGCCTTCTCTGATTGGATCTGAGCATGGACTGTTCTGCTTTCATCTCAGAAATTCTGGGCTCTTGTAGCTCTCTGATCCTGCTGCACAGGCTCTGAGTGGATTCTGTATCTTTGAAATTTGGTGTCAGGAAGAAAGATGGACCCAGCTGGCCATAGGGAGCCCTGCTGAGTGGAACATGTGTTCTCCACTTTTAGGGGTAGAAACAACAGTGTCTCAGGTGGGCAGTATTTGACATGGAGTTGTGATTCCCAGCCTGGGCCTATGGAGGAAGTCAGTCTGTCATTGGATCCTCAGACCAGGAACAGGGCAGATACACCATGTACTGTACTTTCAGCGATTACATTTTTTACAATTTTATTCTTATTTTTTCAGTGATTACATTTTAATAGGTGAGTATTCTGCCATAAGCTGATGTGTTCTTTTAGAAATACAGATCCCAGTTCCAGAAACTCCATAAATGCAGTGGTCAATCCAAGATGTCTTTTTATGGGACATATTATAGCCATACCATATTTCAAGTTCCAAGTGTTTTTTGGCCTTTTCCAACCTATTGTTTAGCTTCAGTAGATTTTCATTTTAGTAACTATATTTTACACCTCTAGAATTTAGTTATTTTTCTTTTTTGTTTACTTTTCTCCTAGTAAGCCCTATAATTTTTTCAAGTACTTTTATATAATCTTTTAAATACTAGAAGATATTTAGAGGCTTTTAACCATCTTGCCTGCTAATTGCAGCATTTGAATTAACTTGAGTTTCTCCTTTTAATAACTTTTCCCCTTGATCGTGACTGAGATTTTCTTTTTTCACATATATAGTGTTTCTGAATTTTGTCCTGGGTGCTGTAAATCATATGTTCAGGAACAGTGGATACTGTTGAACTCCTTAGAAAAATGATTTATATTTTACAAGGCAATTAATTAGCTGGATTCAGATTCCAAACTCTATTCCTTTCAGTGATCAATAAATGAACTTAGCTTTTGGTGGTTGTTTTTTCTTCTTGCATCTGAAGTCTTCCATTATACATGTGTAGTGTAGTAGTCAACAATTTTGGTGAGTTTTTTTTTTATGTCAATTTAAGCACTTAAGTTATTTTGTTCTCTTTCTTGCAGGGCTTATCTTCCTCCATGCTTTTATCTTACCTTCTCTAAGTTTTTAAAAACATATTTATTTATTTGAAAGAGTGACAGAGAGCATTCATTATTTCCATCTGCATTTAACATATGATTCAAGTGGTTGTTCAAATTAAGCACCCGAAATTTAAAGCCCATAATGGTTTATCTGGATACAATAAGTGGCAGAAATTAGGTATAATCCCAAGTTTCTTCTTTCTGATTCTGCTACTCCTCTTTGTAATTATACAGAAAAGAAATTTTTTTAGTGTTCTCACTAGATGAATAAAAATGGAAGAAGCAGTTGAACCCAATGGAAGGAAGTTTAAGAAGAAAAGGTCAGATTTGAAGAGGAACATTATTGGCATGGATAGAAAAAATGCTTTAAAATGTTCTTTCTCCTTTTTTATCTATTGTTATTATTTTTTATTTTTTTTGTTGTTGTTCTTTACTTTCTGTGTTCCTTTCCCCTCTTTTCCTTTTATTTTTTTTCTATTTTCTCATTCTTTCATATCCTCTAAACTTGTTTTTTTTTTCTCTTCATCATTACTTTATAAATTTTTTTCTTTAATCTTATTTTCTTTCCTCCTTGTTTTCATTCTCTTTTTTCACCTCTCTCTCTCTCTCTCCCTCTCTCTCTCACACACACACACACACACACTCTTTCATTCACCTCTAGGTAATACAGTCTACTTCCTATGTATTGATCCTTAACTATATCAACTTCAGTAGACTTTGTGACTTTGATGCCGGAGGATATGACAGAATATAAAAAGATCAGAACCCTCAAACCTGATTTTTCTCCTTTGACTTGAATATGACTCAGGCTTACAATCCAAATGAAAGCTCACTTGGGTGGGAAAATGTGCTTTCCCTCTGGATCTCCCAGGACTAAACAAATGTCCCCAGGACCAAGTGCTATCTGCCTTCCTTCTTGCACACATTCCAGGCAGGGCCCTGGTACAAGAAGGAGGCAGAACTACATGAGACTCAGCTACACTGCCTTAGTTCACAGTCATGCTCAAGTTTAAATCCAGACTTCTAGGAATAGGACTTGAAGAAAAAATAATGTAAGCAGCCAGCATGAGATGGTCTCAGGGCTCCCCTCCCCCCTGCCCTTTCAAAAGATGTGAATGTTCCCAACTTCAAAGGAAGACCCTGAAGAAATACACAATCTCTTAGCCTGTGGTGCCTTTTCCAGTTCTCCCCTTGCAGCCCATGCCAGTAACCAGCTTTGCATGACCTGGATGTGTCTTCATGTAACACAGCAGCAGGCAGTGGGATGGCCTTTTTCTTGGTCAGAAACACAAGTCATAACATTTGGCCTATATGAGCAGAGGGATATGCTCTGGGATACACTGGTCAATGAACCTGTGTACCATCTCAGTGGAAACATAGTACCTGAGACACAATATTATGATTCTATTTGGGTTGTCATGTACACATCTATAAGCAGCAATTCAGGATGAGGAAAGGTAGCAACTCCTTAAGTCTAAGAAATCTGCTCTTCCATATTTCTTTCCAAATGTGTAACTAACTGTAAAGTAAATCATTAATTTATACATGTATTTATAAAAACATTGATACCACAAAGACAGTCATACTTTTCTAAAAAATCACTTCTGCTGATTAAAACACTATTAAATCAAACCTTTATTGCTATTATCCCATATAATTATAATTCCTATACTTTTCTTCATCCTGAATTATTTCCTATAGATGTATACTTGACAACCCAAATAGAATCATATTATTATGTCTCAGTTCCAAGCTGTAAAAAATACAATTCAACATATTTTTCTTTAATTCTCATCAAGACATTTACATACATATTTACATCCATTTATAATATAAAATAATATTTGGCCATATGATGAATTGAAACAATCTTTGGGTTTTTAATTAGATTTTATTTCTTTGAAAGTCAGAGATACAGTGATGGAGGGAGCTTTAGAGAGAAAGATCTTTCACCAGCTGGTTCACTCTCTAGATGGTCACAATAGCCACAGGTAAGCCAGGCCTGAAGCCAGGAGTAAGGAACTTCTTCCAGTTTCAAACATGGGTAAGAGGAGCTTAAACACAGCCATTTTCTGTTGCTTTCCTGGGCCATAGGCAGGGACATGGATTGGAAGTGGAGTAGCTGGGACATGAAACAGTGCCCACATGGGCTGTTGGCATTGGTGGTCACAGTGCCAGTCCCAATCTTTGGGTTTTAGATACACTTAGTTTTAGAACCCCAAATGATGATTTCACTCTAAGCCTTACGAAACATTTTATGCTATACTACACTGACTTAAATAAATGAATCTTGCATATTAGTAAAATTTTACTATGCAGAAGCAATACAGTTAGCACATAATTACATTACTAATCATAGATTGATCATTATAAATTTAAGAAAGTCCTATGGCCATATATGGAGATGAATAAGTCAAGTCTAAGAATCATATTTGTGGGCATCTGGCCAATAGTTAAGAAACCAGTTAGAATGGCTTCATCCCAAATCAGAAAACCTGGATTTGATTCCTGCAAGGGGCTCCTGATGGCAAATTCTTGTTATTGTGCTCTCTGGAAGTGAGCAGGTGATTCTGAGGTGGCTGATTCCTTGCTGCACATATGGCAGACCAAGACTGGTCTATTGGCTCCTGGCTGTATCCTGGGACAGCATTGGCCAATGAAGTCAGTTTGTGAAATAACTGTTAGATGGGACATCTCTCTTCCTTTATCTCACCAATCTAAAATAATCTTTTAAAAAATGAAAGAAGTATGTTTCATGTTTTAACATCAGTAAAAATTATGCTGAAAGATGTAAGTAGCAATGGACAGTTCTCAGAATTCCCAGGTGATTATCTCCCTCTTCTCCTAATCTTAATGCAAATATCATGTCTATAAAATGTAGTTAATCATTCATGAAAAAATGTGTACTGTTCATGTTAAACACATACGCATTCATGAATTAAATACATGCTCATGAATATTCAACAACTAAAAGCAATAGCAAGAAAGAATTACAGATGTTTGAAGCAGTTAAAGAAGGATAAGTACGGGCAGGCATTATGGTGCAGCAGGTTAATCCACCACTAGAGACAACTACTTCCCATCTCAGAGTGTCATTTTGAGTCCTAGAAATTCTGTTTCCAACCCAGCTTCTTGATAATGTAACTGGCAATGAAGTAGGTAATCATTTAAGTACTCGAGTTCCTGCCATCCATCTGGGAGACCTGGATAGAGTTTGAGGTTTTGACTTCAATGTGACTCAAACTCAGCTGTTGGAGGCATCTGGGGAGTTAGCCAGCAGATAGAAATGAGATCTCCCTCTCTCTCTCTCAATTCAAATAAATAACTGAGAAAACAAGAACAAAAACTATAAAATAAGTCTTTCTAGGAATAGTATCAGAAAGAAATGGATATCATATTTGGATCTACCCACTATAGTTTTTCTAATAGCATTTAAGCATAAGGAAAAGTTTTGTATAAACTTTTATAAAGGGATAAGACACAAAATCAACATATGAAAGGAAAAGTATATTTATACACCAGTAATGATCTTAATGAAAGAAAAATAAAGAAAGAAATCATATTCATAATAGCTACAAGAATTATATACTCAGGAATAAATTTAAATAATTGAAAGAGTTACACAATGGAAAATATGAATTATTGATGAAAGAAATAATCAAAATCACAAAATGAATTGGAAGAATTAATGTCATTAAAAGTCCATAGTCTCCAAAGCAATTTACAGGTTCAATGCAATCCCTATCAAAATAACAATATTAGAATTAGAAGAATTAATTAGAAGAAACAGTGCTAAAATTCATATAGAACCATAGTCATAGGATAGCCAAAGTGATCCTGAGGAAAAAAGTCAATTAGGTGCTGAGGAGCTGCAGAGGGCAAGAAGCCCAGCATCCCAGGTTACTGCAGGCCCTGCAGCTTGCGAGTCCCAGAAAGCAATCACTCTGATCAGCCCCAGCCTTCTGGCCCACCCCTCACACCCAAATTTGTAGTCCCTGTTGCCTGTTCTTGTCTCCAGCCGCTACACCACTTTCACCAAGCAAACAGGAGCGACTGCCCTTGGTCTGCTTCACCAGCCTTGGCACCGTTGTGGTAACCAGTGATTTAATCCTATTTGTTGGCCGATGCCATGGCTCAATAGGCTAATCCTCTGCCTCTGGTGCCAGCACACCGGGTTCTTGTCCTGGTTGCCCCTCTTCCAGGCCAGCTCTCTGCTGTGGCCAGGGAGTGCAGTGAAGGGTGGCCCAAGTGCTTGGGCCCTGCACCCCATGGGAGACCAGGAGAAGCACCTGGCTCCTGGCTTCAGATCAGCGTGATGTGCCGGCCGCTGTGCACCAGCCACGGTGGCCATTGGAGGGTGAACCAACGGCAAAAGGAAGACCTTTCTCTCTGTCTCTCTCACTGTCCACTCTGCCTGTCAAATAAATAAATAAATAAAATAAAAAATAAAATAATCCTATTTGTCATTTTCACACCTGATGGAGGAGCTGAAGAGAAACTCGCCCTTCTGAAATGGGAAGGTAAAAACTTCATTGCCGAGACTTCTGGCCACTCTCACCACCCCTCAAGCCTAAGGATAACCCTGTAGATGAATGACTGGTTTCCAGTCGACCTCCCAACAGGGCGTTTCCAACCTCTGAGTGCACAATCTCTGTAACCAAGCAATGCTCCAGAACACAGGTGCACATGCGCTCTCTAGCGGTCAGTGGCTGAGCATGCGCACAGAAGTTTGGAGGCAGTGGGTGCTCCATGTGCACTTGCAAGGTTTCTATCTCTCAAACAGGATGGATTTTGTTGCGTCCAAATGTCAGTGGGATTTGACTGAGTGTTGAGGTCATTGTAGGAAAGTAACACTCGTGCCTGTGGGAAAGCAGTCTGCACTGGACCAGGACTACAGTGGAGTGCAATTTCAGGATGCCGAAGGTCTCATCTAAGTAAACTTTTAAAATCCTTCTCTCTAAATCCCCTTATTTCTCTTTATTCCCCCTCCACGTCCCTTTGAGTCCTAGTTGGTTTCAATGGGACTTTAACAGATGGTAAAACAAAATCATTTTGCATGATTTCAGAAACTGTGACCATATGTGTCAACAAGTGTGAACTTGGGACAAGAAATCAACACAGATTTTCCAGAAGTAATGAAACCACCGTTCTTTGTGCCTCTTACTCCTCTCATTTTTCCCATTTGAGTTTTTGCTATTGTTTCCCTTAACTGAAACTTTAGTGAATCCACACTTGAATTTGGAGCATCATGTGGTGTTTACAAATTTTTGTAAAGTGGCTGTTCACTTATCCCAAACACTTCATGTTTTGATGGTATGTTACAATGCCACTTTTTTTTTTTTTTGACAGGCAGAATGGACAGTGAGAGAGACAGAGAGAAAGGTCTTCCTTTGCCGTTGGTTCACCCTCCAATGGCCGCCATGGCCGGCGCGCTGTGGCCGGCGCACCGCGCTGATCTGATGGCAGGAGCCAGGAGCCAGGTGCTTCTCCTGGTCTCCCATGGGGTGCAGGGCCCAAGCACCTGGGCCATCCCCCACTGCACTCCCTGGTCACAGCAGAGGGCTGGCCTGGAAGAGGGGCAACTGGGACAGAATCCGGCGCCCCGACCAGGACTAGAACCCGGTGTGCCGGCGCTGCTAGGCGGAGGATTAGCCTAGTGAGCCGCGGCGCCAGCTGCCACTTTTAACCTGAAATATCTAAGTACGCCTTTTTTGTTTCTGGCTTTTACATACATTGTGTTCTATTAAGCGGTCTGCTTCTCTTTTTTTTTTTCTTCTAATCTATGAACATTTTATTCCATCACCAACCACTGTGCCCCATCTAAGCAACAGTCCATAAGTCATCAATCAATTACAATCCAGTTGTAGAATGATCCGAGGCATTTACAGTATTTTTAAGTTTGAGGAAACAGAAATCAAACCAAACAATCTCCAAATCCTTTGCCCCAGTCAATACAAGTAATGCAGCAATTTTATGTGTATTACATGTCTGATACTCCAGAGGGACTCCACAGCTCGGGGACAAAACCCCTACATGGCCAGGCTATGAAAGAAGCTGATGACCTCCTCCTCCCCACTGTGACTGACCCACAAGGGAGAGACTTCAGATAGCTTGTCAGTGCTGGGGAATGCATAGAAGCAGGAAGTGTTTCTGGAATCTGGAAAAGCCTGCTGTAGACTGAACACTAGAGGGGAACAGAGGATGACTGCTGTGCGCTGGTACCACCAGGCCAAGTCTACCATGGGCACAGTCCCAGTAGATAGACACCCACACTGGATAAAGTTCTCAGGACCCGACCCAGTTCACAGAGCCTGCCATGCTATGTCTGCTTGGAGGTTCTTCTTGGAGGATTGTCCTGGGCTCAAGTTGTAGCCTGAGTATCCCTAGATGTACCTGATGTGCAAGACAGAGCCATCAGAAAAGCTGCACATCCAGCCCAGTTCCTCTGCATTACTGTTGGAGAACAGCTGGTAGAGGCTGCAGGGCACGCAGTGCACGGATATGCAACCCTGCCAGTTGTGCCTGGTCGAGTGCTGCTGGTACTGTCAGTCATGCACTCGCTGATGTGCAGTTTGTGCAAGCACCAGGAGCCAGGTCTGGGCCTCAATGACTACTGGTGGTAGAAGCCAGGGCCACAGCAGCCTCCTGAGCAGGCACCCCGGGGCTTTGCTGCTAGGGAGCAAGCACCATGTAAGTAGGCTCCAGCTTCAGCAAAGCTATTTTGGTGGCACTGTAGTTCATCAGGGCAGACAGCAGAAGAGCCAGCACTGCTCTCCTAGTGAGAAATCCACTCATCTTGGACCTGGCTCTTGGTACCCAAGGCCACTGGCCAGGAAAGCAGAGCACAGGGCAAGTGGCCCATGGACAGCCTGAGCACATGCTCAGGTGGTGCAGCCTGCTCAGCCTGCCCCAGAAAAGGTGACACCCAGATTATCAGTGCACCTTAACTCACTCATCTCTGAAGTATGAAGGATGTCTGTGTGAGTGTTTGGAACACTGGTTAGGATACCACGTGGGATGTCCACATCCCACATAGGACTGCCTCGGTGCTTGGATCAAGTCTAGGCTCCTATTTTTCCTGGCCCATTCCCAGTTGTTGCTGTCACTTTGGGAATGGGCCAGTGACAGGATGATCTGACTCTCTGTCTCTGTCACTCTCTGCAATTAAAATTACATGAAAGGAAATAAAATATTAAAATTTTAAATGGACAGTATTTTCAAATTTGTTAAAGTTAGAAAACTCCCACCTTTTTTTCCCCCTTTCAGGATTCTCTTGGCAATAATTATTATTATTTGAGGTTACTTTTTAAACCTGTGAATTTTTTAATCTATATAAATTTAAATAGAATATGCTTTGAGATTTTATTGTGATTAGGTTAAGAACAGTATTTTAACTGTACACCCAAATGTTGCCTTCCCCCTACTTTTTGTCTTATTTGTTCTTAAAACCTATTTGAGAGACAGAGTGGGTGTTCCTGCATTTTCAGGAAGCAAGCCAGGGAATCTTGTACCTAAAAACAATTTCTCTAACTCCCTTCTCCGATGTATTTGTTGTCTAAATGTCCATAGTACATGATTTAGCACATTTAACACATTCCTTTGTGATCTTCTGATACAACATCCTTGGATAGAAGGGAGAACAATGTGAGTTGGGCTTAGAAGAGTAGTATTTGAATTATAACTCTTTAAGTGCTAGCAGTGAGCTGCTGAAACCTATTTATTCATATGTGAAATGGCTGTAGCATCCCTAACTCATGTAGTATGGGATTAGCAGTGATTGTGTTTGTCCAAGGGAAACTGGATAATAAAATGATTTTTTTCATTAGTTGACATGAAGATTTGCATTAATGGGGCCATCATTGTGGCTTAGTGGTTTTGTCACCAGCTATCATTTGGGTGCCATTTTGAGTCCTGATTGTTCCACTTCTGATCCAGCTCCCTACTAGTAGCTTGGAACTGAATTCTGATATTTCACTAAAGCCCATCAGTCTGGGTTTGATTTTCTAGGAAGGTATTTCACTGATCTGATCAGATTTGTTTGCTTCTTGGAGAAATGGATTTTTAACACTCTAACACATATTCCTATGGTTTTTCTGCTCATCTAATGTTTTTATGTTTGTTTATAAGAGGAAAAATCTGTTGGGCTTGGATAGGAATGGGTTCAATAACCTTCTTCCTGAGCTACCTCCAGGGAATAGATAAGTTTATAAGGTCTACTAAGACCAGTGTCCTGACTTCTGAATACTGTCCTTGTGTCCCTGAGACCTCTTTCTTCCACTTAATCTACCCAGACTCAGAGGGCTTTGGCTTACTCCTGGCCAGATGTTTTCCATTTGGTTGAACTGTGAAGATAGAAAGTTCACCATTTTTACAGATTTTTGACTTCCCATGGGGCTTTTTCAGGCTAGCAACACATGTTTTCCACCCTAAGCACCTGCTTCCTTCATGTTTCCCACCACCACAGTAATGTGTGCATCTATCCTCTGGCACAGTTTCACCAGGGACAACTTAAAATTGCTATGGCCATTTTGAGAGACCTTTGGACATCTCCAAAAGAGGTACTTTCAATAAATAAAGCACTGTGGCCTGGCAGGTAAGGTTGCCACCTGCAGAGCCAGCATCCTATATGGGCACCAGTTCAAGTCCTGGCTGCTCCACTTCTGATCCAGCTCTCTGCTATGGCCTGGGAAAGCAGTAGAAGATGACCCAAGTCTTTGAGACCCTGCACCCATGTGGGAGAGCTGAAAGAAGCCCTTGGCTCCTTGCTTAGGATTGGCACATCTCCAGCCATTGTGGCCATCTGGGCAGTGAACCAGCAGATGGAAGACCTCTCTCTCTCTGCCTCTGCCTCTCTGTAACTCTTTCAAATAAATAAATAAATCTTTTTTAAAAATTCAGAGGAAACTTCTTCAGCAGACTATCTTGTTTGTCTAAGAGAGATCATTTTGTTTAATGTAGAAGATATAACCTCTTCAGTTTACATATTTGGGGTTTAATAAATACTAGCTAGCTATTTAATTATAACTTGATAGAGTTGACAAGGATCCATGTAATGTCAAAAGCAGCTATTTGCCACTCCCTTGTGGGTGCATATGCTTCAAAATCTGTATTTCTACATGTTAACATTCTTTTTTGCAAAAGAAACTTAAGTAGCCTTTTACAGTGATAACTGTAAATTTGATTGTAGCTGACTCCCTCTTAATTTTTTCTTCTTTCCACTTCTTTTCTTTTTCTTTCTCATGAACTTTTAAAGATCAATATGTGAAAAATTCATTTGTTGTCATGAATACACTTTGGGAATACAGTCCAGATAAATTTATCTAAAAGCAAAATTTAAAGTAAGTAACATTGAGGGTATGCTGTTTCCTAGGCATCAATGTAGCCATGAAAGAAACAGAAGTTAAAAAAAGAAAAGAAGGTGGAGGCCCTCAGTACAGTGGTTAAGATGACACCTGAGATGTCTAAATCCCTGATCAGAATACCTGTGTTGGAGTATAACTCCTCTCCCTACTCCATCTTCCTGTTAATGCACACCTAGGGATCCCTGTGATGTCTCCAGCCCCTGAGTCCCTGCCACCTGGATTGAGTGTCAACCTCCTGACTTCAGCCTGGGTCTTGTGGGAATTTGAAAAGTGAACCAGTAGGTGGACGATCGCTCTGTCTTTGTATCTCAAATACATTAATTAAATTAAAATTATTAAATGAAATTTAAAAGATATCTATACAATTGTATTCAACTAATGGAATGATAATAATGGAGATCTTTCAAAGGCTGTAATTTCATGAAATGCAATGCTATGAATCATGACAACTCAGTGATAACCAAGTTGGAATTTCCAAATTCTCAGCTAATTTTAAGAACTTAGTGCTAAGTTAATTAAAAATAATCTTTGGGTGTTTTTACTGTTCCAAAAGAAAAAGAAAGTAAATACACTGATTTACACTGACTTTTTAAATGACAGTATGATAAGAAAGCATGCAAATTTTTTTTGGAAAATATTATATAGGTGTGTATATATATTATATAGATGTATATACTTATATACATATTTATTTTATCATATATACATAATTAAGTTTTCAGAGGAGATATATATCTCTCCTTGCTTGTGAGATGAAGGGAGCTTTGCTTAACAACCCTGTAGCTTTGTTTCCTCAATTGTAAATGGAGATACATAGCATCTGACTCCTAAAGCTGTTTTAAAGAATAAATAAATAATTACCTTCAGGGCACCCAGAATGCTGACACCAAGAAGGAGCTCAAAGAATATTTGCTGTTATAATAAGGAGTAGCACTGTGTTTCTGCATTTTCTTGCTGTTTTTCCAGTTATAATAGGAGATTGAATTTCAATTCATCTGGTGTGGTTCATTTAAGCAGGTTAGAAAGCCTCTGGGAATACATAGGAAGAGATCAGTTCCCATCGGGAAGTTGGAAAAGAATCCTGGAACTTGTTAATTAAAATCTTGCTAATTAACCTGCTTATCCATGGTCTATTAAATAATCAATGAAGTTTGCCACACAAGTAAAGGCCTTGCCAAATGCCTCCTTTTTCAATTCTCCTGGCCCAGCTCTAACTGCTAATGGTCTCACCTAAGGGACACAACCTTCCAAATTCTTCCAAATCTGATACAGTCCCTTCATCTCATCATAGTGGTTGAGCACAGAGTACAGCTATGCTTTCATCCTAGAAAAGATCTCTAGGGCAGAAGATGGTCACATGTTCCTGTGATCAGCCTCTCACCTCCTTTCCTCCAAGCTGAGTAATGCCCAGGTGTTTGTCCCCAGTGTCTTCAACACTCATCTGCACTTCTGGATGAACCACACAAATGATCTGCATAGTCCTCTCTATGAGCATGATTCCTGCTACAGAGTTCTGCCCTGGCAACCAAAGAGTTCTGAGAGTGTGACTCTGCATCCAGAGCTTGCGCAGACCCAGGCTACACCTTGCCTCCTCCCAGGCAGTCACAGTGCTTTCACAGTCTCAGCACCCAGGGTTCCCATGTTCAAGGACTGCCAGAGGGTACACTCTGCCCCACTAGCCTGTTCTGCCCACACAGTAACTGAGGAGTTCCTGGAGCCACAGCCCATGTATTCTACCCTGGCAGATGGAGTCTCTCAGCCAGACTGAAAGTGGAGAATGTGAATGTTTCCCTCTGGCAAAATCCTTGGGTGACATGCATGTGCAATACCTGCCAGCCACAGCCCCACTCCTTTCACAGTTGTGCTGGGTGTGTACAAGTGTCCCAACTGGCAACATTTCCCTTTGGTTGCAATAGATTCTCCTCCAAGCCTATTGCAGGCTGAGCATGGAGGAGCTGGTGTTTACCCGATGACAAGGTGGAGACAGTAACCACCAATTTACTTAAAGTGCTGTGGTTGCCCTTGCCAACAGTTCTTACTAGTTGCTGTGAAACACAGAGTAATAGAATTCACTAAACTGTACATTAAATTTCTATGAAGCTGCAAATGTTTGAGAAGTCATAATATTGTAAGTTGAAAATTCTATTTAAATCTGAAAATCCTAATATTATTCTGTACACTTTTGAAAAGGTTTCAAGATTTAGAAATACTTTGAGCAAAAACTGAAAACTTGAAAGTAGTTTACGTAAGCGCTTTTTGTGATATTATTTTTGAGACTTATTTCATGTTTTGGTGAATTAAAAAACAAATATATATTGGCCAGCACCGCAGCATGGGAGACCAGGAGGAAGCACCTGGTTCCTGGTTTCAGATTTGGGGGGTGAACAAACAGAAGGAAGAGAAACATGAGAAATCCATAGAGGAATTTTTGTTGGTAATTTTCATGAGACACATATGATGAAAGACATTTAGTTTAAATTCTCATTTCTAATATTTCTAAGGAAGATCATAATAGAATATTACAAAAAATTGTAGCTTTATAAAGCCCTATTTAAAGCATATCAGACATAGACAGTTGTGATAGAGAAGTAGATGTATTTATAGCAAGCCAGGGTATTTTATGTTATTTGACTTTATATATATGTATATCAGAATATACATGAGAAGGGTGGCATTATCATGACATTTTAAAAACACATTTCCAGGAGAAGTCTTATATATATATATATATATATATATCTTTTATATATATATATATATATCTTTTATTTATATATATATATTTAACTTTTATTTAGTAAATATAAATTTCCAAAGTACAGTTTATGGATTACAATGACTTTTCCCCCCATAACTTCCCTCCCACCCACACCCCTCCCATCTCCTGCTCCCTCTCTCATTCCATTCACATCAAGATTCATTTTCAATTATCTTTATATACAGAAGATTGATTTATTAGATTTATAATTATTTAAAATACAAAGTGGTGAAGAGAAGGGCTGGCATTATGATGTCATGGGTAAGGCTGCTGCCTGAGATGCCAGCATTCCATATGGGAACCAGTTCTTGAACCAGCTTACTCAACATCCAATCTAACTCCCCACTAATGGCCTGGGAAGATCAGCAGAAGATGGCCCAAGTGCTTTGTCCCTGCTCTCCATGTGGCAGAGCTGGAAGAAGGTCCTGGCTCCTAGCTTTGTCCTGGACCATAGCTGGCAATAGCCATCTGGGGAGTGAATCAATGCATAGAAGATATCTTTCAATGTCTTGATCTGTCTTTCTGTCTCTCTCTGTCTCTCTCCCTCTTCTTTTTTCCCTCTCTCCCTGTAACTCCTTCAAATAAATAATTATTTTTTAAAAAATAAACACTAAAATGAAATATTCACCAGAACAATAAGTTCAAGAAATATAAGAATGGCTTGGTTTCTTGTCTCAGAATTCATTAATTCTATGCAATTTCCAACTAAGCACAAAAAATAGAAACAGAATAGAAATACAGAAAAATATAATCCATCTATATGACCCTTTAAATGATGCTTGAACCTCTACATGCACTCTTTAAATACGCAAAAACAGTGACAATTATTTTTTTTTATTTCCTATATTTGGTTCTGCATTCAATTATGACTGCCACCAAAAACTTGGTGTAGACTGAAGGTATTAATAATTATCAATTATTTACCATTATTATTCATCACCATATGCTTTTCACTTACCCTTATATCTGGATAGTGAGCAATCAATAAATAATGATTAAAAATTGAATGGAAAACTGGTTAATATTTCTAACTCTTTCAGAAGCTAACTAAAACCTTTCTTAAGGAATTTCTCTTGTGCTAGCAGATTTATATCAAAGATGTCAAAAGCCTGCTTTGAATATTATAGGCTTTATTCACTATTTGCTAAGTTAAGACACAGGAAATCATAATTTAAAATTATATAATAAATTCAAAGGAATAATTCCTTTACCACTTTTTTGCAGAGAAATAATTTCTTCAGTCTGTTGGGGGTTGAGAGTGTAGAAGAATCACTGAGCCATATATTTCAAATAATTATTTAATGTTAGTTTTATTATATTATCATATTTGAGACAAATTCCTATGCCATCATGTGTTCTGAACACAATATAAAATGAACCACATATGTTCTTCAACACATGCTGGTTGTCATAACAGGAATATCATTACATCATTACAGTGCAAGTATATGCTGCTTCCCTGAGCTTGCAGAGTGCATCTGTGAGTTACTGGCAGGGTGCCTTTCTCCCCATGGAGGCCCTATGCTGTGAGTATGTCAGAGGCCAACAGGACACTGGAAGTTCAAGCTTGGACTGGTTGAAAAGTTTATTTGTGCTAATGATTGAAGTGCATCTTTTGCAGTAAACAAGAGAGCAGGGAGAGGGAAGGATTCATATTATATTTGAAACTAATCCTTGGAGCTTGACACATTATCTTACAATATCAACATCCATTTGGTTAAAAAATACTGGAAGTAAACCTCATCAATTTTCAGAATGTAAATAGAGTAATATAGTATGGTTGGTTGTATTTCAATGGTAGAAGCACTAGGAAATGCAGTAAGGAGGAGGTTTGATGTATTTGAAGGTTGTTGGGAGGAGTAACCATCAAAGTAGGATGATATAGGGAAATTTTGTTTATCACTTTCTATTTTCCCATTGTTTTTATCACCTAGACAAAGTTCTAGCAAAAAAAGCATAAGTAATAACAGAGAGGTGGGAACAGAGAAGGTTCTAGTGGTCTAATTCCTTAATTCTGATGGAGTTAGCTGCCAGAGACTTGTTCGGTTTTCAGCCACGCAGCAAAGCAGCTGTGTTGGGAAACCTGGCACTAAATGCATCATGTCATCAGATTTTAGGGCCTGCAGCATTAATCAGGCATTTCAGCCAATGGTAAAGTTTAGGGAGCAGCCAGTTAGGACCTTATCCACAAGTTATGGTCCCAACTGATAAAAATAAGACAACAAATTTTATTTCAACTGTTGTTTCAAGCATTCAAGAAAATATACAATAAAATTATTAAAAAGTATAAAATAGGCATGATTGAAATGTGAATTACAAACAATAAAGATGGTTGCTTATTTTTTGAATTTTTTTCAGTTTATGAGTTTACTCAATTGGGAGTGCATCACTTCTAGGTTATTATACAATTCTTGGTGATAGGTTTACTTATGTGGTGCCACTGCAAAGAAGGTAATAGTGAATGATTTCAGTCTGGAAAATGTCCTCTGACATTCTGTATTTTGACAGAGGGAACTTGAGTTGGTTGCTTGCATTTACTGTCTAATACACATACATACAATGAAATGCATGTTCTTTGGAAGTTTTCTGTAAGTCTTATGTGGGTAAGTACCAATGTATCTGAGATCATGAAAAATTCCACTTCACCTCCATTTCTATTTCTCCAGACTTATCCTCTAGGGGAAAATAACCAAGGAGTAGGAGTGAAGAGAGATGAAAAATTCAATGTCTGTGACTTGAAAAATAAACTACAGATGAATATTTTCTTTAGAAATTCATATGTAATACTTAAACACTATTTTAAAAATCAGGTTATTTTTCTGATAACAATTCCTTCAACAATTCACTTTGCAGACCTTTCATTAATTTATCTAGGAGAAAAAATACATATAAAGCATCCTATTATTATATAAGGCACCATATTTTGAACATCAAAGTTCACACACAGAAACATATGCATATAAAACACATATATACTATGAAATTCTGTATAAGCACATGACACCAAATTGAGTAGCTATCTAAATTGCTGTGTCATTGTTGCCTTGTAATTTAAAAAACTGTAAGATATTTTTATACAGTTTAATGTAATTTGTCTAAATACCATGACTCACAAAGGAACAATATTGGGCCGGCGCCGCGGCTCACTAGGCTAATCCTCCGCCTAGTGGCACCAGCACACCGGGTTCTAGTCCCAGTTGGGGTGCCGGATTCTGTCCCGGTTGCCCCTCTTCCAGGCCAGCCCTCTGCTGTGACCAGGGAGTGCAGTGGAGGATGGCCCAGGTGCTTGGGCCCTGCACCCCATGGGAGACCAGGAAAAGCACCTGGCTCCTGGCTCCAGTCATAGGATCAGCATGGTGTGCCGGCCGCAGCGCGCCGGCCGCAGCGGCCATTGGAGGGTGAACCAACGGCAAAAGGAAGACCTTTCTCTCTGTCTCTCTCTCTCTCACTGTTCACTTTGCCTGTCAAAAAAAAAAAAAAACAACAACAAAGGAACAATATTGTATTTATATGGCTTAGTGTGACATAGACATTAATGTCCTATTCACAATTTTATCATAAGCTTTAGTAAAATTATGCAAAGAATGTAGAAAAGCAAATCCATTGTATACACTACTCCATGACAACAATTTCATCACTTTAAAATATTTATTTATTTATTTTAAAGATTTCTTTATTTGAAAGGCAAAGTTATAGAGAGGTAAAGGCAGAGAGAGAGAGAGAGAAGGAGGGAGGGAGGTCTTTCATCCAATGGTTCACTCCCTAGATGGCCACGATGGCCAGGTCTGTGCCAATCCAAATCCAGGAATCAGGATTCTCTTCCAGATCTCTCAAATGGGTACAGGGGTACAAGGACTGGGGCCATCTCCCACTGCTTTCCCAGGCCATAGCAGAGAGCTGGTTCAGAAACAGAACAATCAGGACTTGAACTGGTGCCCATATGGGATACCAGCACTGCAGAAGGAGGCTTTACACTCCATGCCCCAGCGCTCTCCCCACAGCACTAAAATCTTATAGTGGAGTCTATCACTGAAAATATAACTGAGCAAATCACTTTGTTAATATTGTTAAGATATATTGGCCATGTTAGCATATTTTAGAAATTATGTTTAATTAAGATGTCACGGCCGGCGCCACGGCTCACTAGGCTAATCCTCCGCCTAGCGGCGCCGGCACACCGGGTTCTAGTCCCGGTCGGGGTGCCGGATTCTGTCCCGGTTGCCCCTCTTCCAGGCCAGCCCTCTGCTGTGGCCCTGGAGTGCAGTGGAGGATGGCCCAAGTGCTTGGGCCCTGCACCCCATGGGAGACCAGGAAAAAGCACCTGGCTCCTGGCTCCTGCCATCGGATCAGCGCGGTGCGCCGGCTGCAGCGGCGGCCATTGGAGGGTGAACCAACGGCAAAGGAAGACCTTTCTCTCTGTCTCTCTCTCTCTCACTGTCCACTCTGCCTGTCAAAAAAAAAAAAAAAAAAAGATGTCACAGTGATATGTTGCCAATAGAACAATGTATTTTTTGCTTTCAGATCATTTAGTTGTTCCATTAGCAAGGGCAATAGCAATGATGATACTTCTGGAATCTCAAGGAGAAATTTAAATGGGATTACGGAGGAGAGACATTGCTTGTTATTGTAATATTATCAATATAAAGAGCCTTTCAAATGAAAGGAAAAAAAGTCCATTGCTGGCAGGCTTTGTGGCTCATCAGATTTATCCCCACTAAACATAATTTGGAAAATAGATGTTGAAAGGGTAAGAACCGATTCCCACTGTGGTAAGGCTGCCTGGCATGGCCACAATGGCTGTTGCTCAAGAGAATGGCAGGAGTCAGGGCCAGCACCATGGTGTTAGCATCCCCTATGAATAATGGTTTGAGTTTCAGCTGCTCTACTTCTGATCCAGCTCTCTGAGAATGTACTTAGGAAAACAGCCAAATATGGCCCAATATTAGGGGCCCTTCATCAATGTTGGAGATATGGATGGATTTCCAGGCTTCTGGCTTCATTCTGGTGCAACCCAAGCCATTGCAGCAACTTGGCCAGTAAACCAGTAGATGGAAATGTGTGCTCACTTGTGCTCTCTCTTTCTCCTCTCTCCTGTCCTCTACATCTCCCTCTTCTTTCCACTTACTCTATTTCTCTGATTTTCAAACAAATGAGATATTTTTAAAAAACTTAAAAAATATGTTTCTGACTTCTCCAGTTTTGACTAAATGTAGTAAAAAAAAGAGTGGAGACAGGTTGTTCATATCCATGTTTGACAGAGAAGAGCACTGTCATGGAATTGTAGGGAGTTCACCAGTGTTTGGCAGTACATCATAAATACCTCTGGATGATCAACAACAAGCACCACAAAGAAGCACTTGAGGCTTGGGCTATAGGCTCTCTGACATGTCCCATGACATTCTCAGTTGAATGATTAACCAGACATTGGCAGGGTCAGATAGCATTGTGACTTCATCCAATGCTGCATTGTCCTGAGATGGTTGATGGATATATTCAGACACTGCTATATGGATCAGGATGGTAGGATTCAGGTGTATAATCAGCAGAACCTTCACATGGTCCTGATAATTGTATAACACCAGCCTTCTGTGATTAACCACATAAATATGCAAGAAACACTGAAATGCCAAATATCTTACCTTTAATGAAACAGAACACAATACTAGATTTTATATAGTTAATATCTGAGGACCTGTTAAATATGTGTATAGTTGATTCATGTTTCTGTAGTTCAGCAGTATTATTATAATGCAAATATTGCAGTTGTGATGGTATCATGATGAACACATTGGGTTCGGTAACTCTTTAATTGTGCCATTGTACATATTGCATTGTCAAACTGAAAGATGTGTCAGGAATTATGCTTGGGCAAAATGATCATGTGATTTTCTAAATCTCTCCAGTCCTACAGTAAAAAAATTTTTCAACCAATAGGGGCTTTAAAATTATACAGATGTTCCTGTGTCTTATTTTAAAAGAGGCATATTCATTGGAAAATACAGCAAAAGCAATAAAGCAATATTTACTTACTGAAAAAAATTACTTGAATTCTTCCTAAGACTTACATGGTCATCTAGATTCAAGCAGCTAAAAGACCCAATGTAGTCCACCCCACTGCAAAAAAAAAAAAAAAAATCCAGAACACACTTTAATCAAACTATGAAACATAAAGGAAAATGAGAGAATTCCAAATACAGTAACAGACAGTGTCGTGTTTGTCATGTTTAATGTAAAGGAAAAGAAGCAAGTTTTTCAATAGAAACCATAGAGGCCAGAAGAGATTGGGGTGATATATTCAATATTTGAAAAGAAACCAAAAACACTGAACCATGAATATTATATCCAGCAAAACTATCCTTTAGAAATGGAGGCAAAACAAACTATTTCATAGACATACAATAACAGAGAATTCTACACCACTAGATGAGACTTATAAAAAATTCTGAAGGGAGGCCTATATGAGAAGTAAACGATAAAGACACATAACATTACCAAAATCACCAACAGTGCTGATACCATCAGCAACCAATCAGCTTAATGGCAGGTGGTAGTTCTTTTCAGAACATACTAAACTTGAATGTAAATGGATTCAATTCTCCAGTCAAATACATACTGGTTGGATGAATGGATTAAAATTAAAAAGACCCAACTCTACACTGACTACATGAAACTAACTTCACAAGTAAAGAAACAGATAAACTAAAAGTGAAAGCCTGGAATTTGATAGACCAAGCAAATGGAAACCAAAAGCGAGTGAGAATAGCAATACCCATGTTAAATCAAAATAGCATATTAAATAAAAATAACATATCAAACCAAAAACTTACATTGTCACAAACTATAGAAAGAGACTGAGAAGCACATTTTATACTGATAAAAAGGTTTAAGTCCCAAGAGGGTAACAGTGGGCAACTTCAATGCCACACTGTTATCAATGGAGAGATAAACCAGACAGAAATTCAATAAAGATATATCAGAATTTAACCATACTGAGCAAATGGATCAGTTACAGATGTAGTTACAGAAGTAACTGGGTGTAGTTTCAGCCACCAGCTGCAGCATGCACATTTTTTACATCACTACAGGGAGGATATTTTTGTTTTACTATCAGTTCATATTTTAAGAATCAAATCAAGTCTCACTAAAATTCAAAAGAGTGAAATAATTCCATGTAGCTTCTCAGACCACAAAGGAATAAAACTAGAAATCAATAAGAACAGTAGAATATTTACAAATTAAACAGCATGCTACTGAATGGCCAGAGTCCTTGAATGAATTTAAAAAGAGATAAAATGCTCTTGAAATAAATAGCAATGAAAACACATCATATCAAATCCTGTGGGATGCCGCCAAGACAAAACTAAGAGGAAAGTTTGTAACAATAAGTGCTTACATTAAAGAGTTAGAAATGACTGCAAATAAATGACTGCAGCATGCATCCCTGGAACTTAGTAAAACAAGAAAGAGCCAATAGAGAGGTGAGGTGAGATGTAATAAAAGTCAGAATAGAGATAAATAAGATTGAAACTAGAAAAACACTGTATAAAATATAAAATCAAAATCTGGTTTTTAAAGAAGATAAACTTAATACACAAGTTTTAGATAGATTAACATAATAGAGAAAAATCATAAAATTACAAGTATGGAAAGAGATATTATAGCTGATACCACAGAAGTAAAAGGAAGACATAGAAAACCTAAACAGATCCATAACTGAGACAGAAATTGAAACAGTAATAAAGGCCCTCCCAACAAAGAAAAGCCCAGGACCAGATGGATTCACTCCTGAATTCTACCAGACATTTAAAGAAGAACTGACTCCAATTCTTCTCAAACTATTCAGAACAATCAAAAAAGAGGGAATCCTCCCAAATTCTTTCTGTGCAGCCAGCATCACCTTAATTCCTAAGCCGGAAAAAGATGCAGCATTGAAAGAGAATTACAGACCAATATCCCTGATGAACATAGGTGTAAAAATCCTCAATAAAATTCTGGCCAATAGAATACAACAACACATCTGAAAGATCATCCACCAAACCAAGTGGGATTTATCCCTGATATGCAGGGATGGTTCAATGTTCACAAAATAATCAATGTGATACACCACATTAACAGACTGCAGAAGAAAAACCATATGCTTATCTCAATAGATGCTGAGAAAGCATTTGATAAAATACAACACCCTTTCATGATGAAAACTCTAAGCAAATTGGGTTTGGAAGGAACATTCCTCAATACAAGCAAAGCAATTTAAGAAAAACCCACGGCCAACATCCTATTGAATGGGGAAAAGTTGGAAGAATTTCCACTGAGATCTGGTACCAGAAAAGGATGCCCATTCTCACCACTGCTATTCAATATAGTTCTGGAAGTTCTAGCCAGAGCTATTAGGCAAGAAAAAGAAATTAAAGGTATACAAATTGGGAAGGAAGAGCTCAAACAATCCTTCTTTGCAGATGATATGATTATTTAGGGGATCCCAAGAACTCTACTAAGAGGCTATTGGAACTCATAGAAGAGTTTGGCAAAGTAGCAGGATATAAAATCAATGACAAAAATCAATAGCCATTGTATACACAAGAAATGCCATGGCTGAGGAAGAACTTCTAAGATCAATCCCATTCACAATAGCTACAAAAACAATCAAATACCTTGTAATAAACTTAACCGAGGACATAAAGATCTCTACGATGATAATTACAAAACCTTAAAGAAAGAAATAGAAGAGGATACCAAGAAATGGAAAAATCGCCCATGCTCATGGATTGGAAGAATCAATATCAACAAAATGTCCATTCTCCCAAAAGCAATTTACAGATTCAATGCAATCCCAATCAAAATACCAAAGACATTCTTCTCAGATCTGGAAAAAATGATGCTGAAATTCACATGGAGACACAGGAGACCTCGAATAGCTAAATCAATTTTGTACAACAAAAACAAAGCCGGAGGCATCACAATAACAAATTTCAGGACATACTGCAGGACAGTTGTTATCAAAACAACATGGTACTGGTACAGAAACAGATGGATAGGCCAATGGAACAGAATTGAAACACCAGAAATCAATCCAAACATCTACAGCCAACTTATATTTGATCAAGGTCCAAAACCTATCCCTGGAATAAGGACAGTCTATTCAATAAATGGTGCTGGGAAAATTGGATTTCCATGTACAGAAGCATGAAGCAAGACCCCTACTTTTCACCTTACACAAAAATTCACTCAACATAGATTAAAGAGTTAAATCTATGACCTGACACCATCAAATTATTAGAGAACATCAGAGCAACCCTGCAAGATATCGGCACAGGCAAAGACTTCTTGGAAAAGAACCCAGAAGCACAAGCAGTCAAAGCCTAAATTAACATTTGGATTGCATCAAATTGAGAAGTTTCTGTACTGCAAAAGAAACAGTCAGGAAAGTGAAAAGGCAACCGACAGAATGGGAAAAATATTTGCAAACTACCCAACAGATAAAGGGTTAATAACCAGAATCTACAAAGAAATCAAGAAACTCCACAACAACAAAACCAACAACCCACTTAAGAGATGGTCCAAGGACCTCAATAGATATTTTTCAAAAGAGGAAATCCAAATGGCCAACAGGCACATGAAAAAATGTTCAAGATCACTAGCCATCAAGGAAATGCAAATCAAAACCACATTGAGGTTTCACCTGACCCCAGTCAGAATGGCTCACATTCAGAAATCTACCAACAATAGATGTTGGCGAGGATGTGGGGAAAAAGGGACACTAACCCACTGTTGGTGGGAATGCAAACTGGTTAAGCCACTATGGAAGTCAAACTGGAGATTCCTCAGAAACCTGAATATAACCCTACCATACAACCCAGCCATCCCACTGCTTAGAATTTACCCAAAGGAAATTAAATTAGCAAACAAACAAGCAGTCTGCATATTAATGTTTATTGCAGCTCAATTCACAATAGCTAAGACCTGGAACCAACCCAAATGCCCCTCAACAGTAGACGGGATAAAGAAATTATGGGACAGGTACTCTATAGAATACTATATACAGCAGTCAAAAACAATGAAATCTGGTCATTTGCAACAAAATGGAGGAATCTGGAAAACATTATGCTGAGTGAATTAAGCCAATCCCAAAGGGACAAATTTCATATGTTCTTCCTGATTGGCGACAACTAACTGAGCACCAAAGGGGAAACTTGTTGAAGTGAAATGGACACTATGAGAAACAGTGACTTGATCAGCCCTTGTCCAGACTGTTGATGTACAATTTAATACTTTATACCTTTTGGTATTTTGTTGTTGTTCCAGTACTATATGTTGAACTCTGTAATTAACACACAATTATTCTTAGGTGTTTAAATTTTAACTGAAAAGTGATCCCTGTTAAATATAAGAGTGAGAATAACAGACGGGGGAGATGTACAATTTGGGACATGCTCAATAAGACTTGCCCCAAATGGTGGAGTTAGAAATGTGCCAGGGGATTCCAATACAATCCCATCAAGGTGGCATGTACCAATGCCATCTCACTAGTCCAAGTGATCAATTTCAGTTCACAATTGATCACATTGATAGGTCTAAGACTCAAAGCGATCACACAAACAAGACTACTGTCTGCTAATACTAGCTGATAGAATAAAAAAGGGAGAGAATGATCCATCATGGGAAGTGGGATACACAGCAGACTCATAGAATGTCAGATGTCCTAAACAGCACTCTGGCCTCAGAATCAGCACTTAAGGCATTCGGATCTGGCTGAAGAGCCCATGAGAGTATTTTAGGCATGGAAAGCCAAGACACCCTGGCAAAAAAAAAAAAGAAGAAGAAGAAGAAGGAGAAGGAGGAGGAGGGGGAAGAGGAGGAGGAGGAGGAGGAGGAGGAGGAGAAGGAGGAGGAGAAGAAGAAGAAGAAGAAGAAGAAGAAGAAGAAGAAGAAGAAGAAGAAGAAGAGGAGGAGGAGGAAGAAGAAGAAGACCACCTAAGTTAAAGATCTCTGTGAGTGAGATCCCAGTGGAAAGAATGGGGCCATCAAAGAAGGAGGTACCTTTCTCTTAAGGGAGGAGAGAACGTCCACTTTGACTATGACCCTGTCTAAATAAGATCGAAGTCGGTGAATGGAAAGGCTTCCATAGCCTTGGCATCATGACTAGAGCCTAGGGAGATTACTGACACCATTAACAAGAGTGTCAAATTGTTAAGTCAACAACAGCAGTCACTGTGTACTTACTCCTCATGTGGGATCTGTCCATAATGTGTTGTCCAATGTGAAGTAATGCTATAACTAGTATTGAAACAGTATTTTACACTTTGTGTTTCTGTGTGAGTGCAAACTGATGAAAACTTTACTTAATACATACTAAATTGATCTTCTGTATATAAAGATAATTGAAAAGGAATGTAAATGGAATGGAAGGAAGGAATGGAATGGAAGAGGGAGCAGGAGATGGGAGGGGTGTGAGTAGGAGTGAAACTATGGGGGGGAAGCAATTGTAATCCATAAACTGTGTTTTGGAAATTTATTTTCATTAAATAAAAGTTAAAAAATAGAGAAAAATCATAAAATTACAAGTATAGAAGCATATATTTTAGCTGATACCACAGAAATAAAAGAATCATAAAATTACTATGAATAAGTGCATGGTAACAAATTTTAAAATATGAAATAAAGTGATATATTCCTAGTTACATATATTATAGCAATGACAGGTTTTTTAAAGCTTTTTAATTTTATTTTTTGGAAGGTAGAATGACAAAGCGAGGTAGAGATAACAAAATGATCATCAGTCTGCTTGTTCATTCCCCAAAGAACCTCAATTGTCAGGGCTGAGATCGTCAAAAGCCATTAGCTTGGGGATCCATCTGAGTGTCCTGCATGGATGGCAGGGGCCCAACTACTTGGTCCATCATTCTCTGCCTTTTCAGGTACATAAGCAGGGAGCTGTGTTGGAAGCAGAATAATGGTGACCTAAACAGGCACTCTCGTATGAAGTGTCAACATCACAAGCAGTAGCTTAGTCTACTGAGCCACATGCTGGCCCTCATAGTTGGTTTCTAACCCAGGGGGTAACATCATTAGGTCTAAATTTTTGAAAATATAAAAGAATATCTGAAAGTCTGAACAAGGTTTTAGGAGGCAGGGTTGAAAGGAACACAGTTCAAAGATTACTGCAGTAATCCTCGGGTACATAGTAGTAACCCGAACTTAGGTAAAGACAAGGGAGAAGCAGAATCAACAAAGACTAGGAATGACACTCTCACTGAGGAAAGTACCCTGGGAATTATATTAACTCCTTGGCTGAGAGTTACCTTATACAACATTTTTATTCAATTTAAATATAAAGGATATTTCTGAGCTAGACAGCACTATGACATATCAGTGCTTGATGTGCAGTGCTAAGCAGTGTATGTGGATATTCTTAGAATTACAGCATATATAAAAATTTATTTTTTAAGTATTTTTTAAAAAATTCCTTTATTTATTTGACAGGTAGATTTACAGAGAGAGAGAGAGAGAGAGAGAGAGAGAGAGAGAGAGAGAGAGAGAGAGAAAGGTCTTCCTTCCATTGATTCACTCCCCAAATGGCTGCAATGGCCAGATTTGCACTGATCCTAAGCCAGGAGCCAGTTGCTTCCTCCCATTCCCCCATGCAGGTGCAGAGACCCAAGCATTTGGGCCATCCTCCACTGCTATCCCAGGCCACAGCAGGGAGCTGGACTGGAATTGGAGCAACTGGGACTAGAACCCAGTGCCCATATGGTATGCCAGCACCACAGGCAGAGGATTAAACTAGTGTGCCACAGTGCTGGCCCCATAAAAATTTCTTATATTCTTGCACTGGTCTTATGTTTACAATGAATTCCACATTGTTCAATTAGCAATATTGAAGTTTTAGAATAAGGCCACTCAAAATCCTCTCATGTTGTTTCAGGTGACTGAGTGATAGCCTGGCCATCTGTAAAGATTATATTAGTTGTAATTTTAAAAATACTTGTACCATATTCTTAAATGTATAGAAATACTAATTATTTTTATGGGGAAAGTCGTAAGTACTTGTTAATAGAACCTATTGATTGTCAAGTGATGTTTTAATCACACTTTCACACTAAATCCATTTGCAAGACAATTTTTTTCATCTTTCCTTTTATATTTTAAATATGTATTTTTGTTGTTTTGAAAACAAAATACTTGTTTTTTTTTTCCATCTACTTGAAAAGCAGAGCAAGTAAGAGAAAAGAAATAGAAAAATCTTGCTGCTGTTATACTCTCTAAATTACCAGAACTGTCAGGGCTGGACAAACTACAGCCAGGAACAAGGACCCATGAGCTAGAAGCTCCATCTGGGACTCATGTGGGTAGGCAGAAACCCAAATGATCCATCACCTACTGCTTTTCAGGGTGTGCTGGCCGAAAGTTGGATTGGAAGAAAGGTTGCCAGGACACACGTCAGCACTCAATTACTATTGTGGGAATCACAAGTAGTGGCTTACTTCACTGTGCCACACTCACCCCTACCTTACTCTCTTGCAATATATCACTTTGACTTTATAATGTGTTTGTCTAGGGTAGTCAGTTGGCCATCCTTTATAAGATACAAAATATGTTATGCAAGTCATAGAATTTTGTTATTGTAATTAAAGTGAATTTAACAAATTCATACTGCTTAATAATAATCATTTCATGGGATGTCCTGCAATGAAATTAAATATTTTAAATAGTTTTCAGTACCCATAAAAGCTTGTTTGAATTGAAAATATCTTTAAGGGTGGGCATTTGGCTTAGTGGCTAAGACACCATTTGGTATTCTTGTATCCCATATTGGAGCACCTGGGTTCAAGTCCTGGGCCCACTTGTGTTTTCTGTTTCCTGAATGACAGATTGTGGTCCAAGTACTTGAATCCCTGCCACTGCTGTGGGGGACTCAGATTGAGCTCTTGGGTTCTGACATTGGCCTAGTTCATAACCGGATGTTGCAGGCATTTGGGTAGTGCACAAGTGGGTGGATGATATATTTTGGTCTCTCTTTCTCTGCCTTATGAATAGAAAATGAATTTTAAAATATTAAACTTGGTTTATTTCTATCAAACACAATGAGTAACTTTCTTTTTCCTTTTGCTTTGACAGAAAGCTTAATGTAAATTTGATTATATATTGAGTTAGTATGAGTGGCGTGATTTTCTTTGTCCCTTAATATTATTCATTCGGTTTCCAGTTTAATCCCCATTGTATAATATTATTACCCTTTAAGTTACACAGAAACTATCACTAGGAAAAAATCAAATTACAATTTGCATTACAAACACAGATATTCTATATAAGAGAATATTTTACCCATTTTAATTTTTAACTTTACCCTACCCATTTTAAATTTTATTTTCACGTTTTTAATTTTTAATTTTATTTAAACATTTTAATTTTTGTCTGTTTGTCCCTGAATCTTTACTCAGAAACAAGTCCTGGAGCCTAAGTTGTGGACACTTTAGTCTGAAGCATAAGTTATTTCTCTCCACATGAATTCCCCATAATGCATCAGTGTATAAAATGAAAAGTGTACATTAAAAATAAACTACGGAAACAATCAATTTTGTTAAATCACTTATCACCTGCCAGTGAAGCGTACTATAGAGGGGATTATGATTAACTTGGACACAGACTGAGGTTTAGGCTTTGCTTCTGCTGCTCTGAAAGGCGGCCTGGGTGCTTCTCCCTCTCAGGGGAGGAAGGCCTGTGGGAGCTGGGCGCCCAGTGTTCCTGGTCACAGGAGGGCGGCCTCGGCCACTGTTCCTGAGCAGCGGAGCTGCTGCCCTCAGACTTCCTCACTCACGCTGGCAGCCTTATCCTTGTCGGGAAGAGGTACCTGGGCTGTAATTTTATCCCATTCGCCATCTCTCACCCAGCCGAGGAGCTCAAGAGACACGCACCCTCTTCAATGGGGAGGTAAGACCTCCTTCACGGCTGATCTTTCTAGCAGCTTTTCCCAGCATGGGAATCCTGAGGCAAGCCCAGGAGAGGAGCAAGCCCTGGCCTCCACGTCACAGCACACAGGCTTCCTCTTCCCACAGTCTTAACTCACAGCGACTGTAGCCAAGCAACGAAGTTAAACGGAAGTGCATGCGCACCTGCAGAGGTCAGTCACTGCACATGCGCACGGAAGAACAGTGGCCACCAATAATCAGTGCCTATGTTGGGTCCTTGCTTCTGAGCGATGGCCCTCCTTGCTTTCAAAATGGGTGGGCCCTGGGTGCCAGCTGGCAACATTTCGAGAAAGATTCAGATCTGGAACTTCAGGAGGTTGAAAGCCTTGTACCTAGTAAATTTCCCTAAATTCTCTGCCTCTTTTTTTTTGTAGTTTTTTTAAATTTTTATTTAATGAATATAAATTTCCAAAGTACAGCTTATGGATTACAATAGCTTTTTCCACCCCCATAACTTCCCTCCCACCTGCAATCCTCCCCTCTCCAACTCCCTCTCCCCTTCCATTCACATTGGTTCATTTTCAATTATCTTTATATACAGAAGATCAATTCAGTATCTATTAAGTAAAGCTCTCAACAGTTTGCACCCACACAGAACATAAAGTGCAAAATACTGTTTGAGTACTAGTCATAGCATTAAAGCACAATGAACAACACATTAAAGACAGAGATCCTACATGAGGAGTAAGTGCACAGTGACTCCTGTTGTTGACCCAACAAATTGACACTCTTGTTTATGGTGTCAGCAATCACCCTAGGCTCTTGTCATGAGTTGCCAAGGCTATGGAAGCCCCCTGAGTTCACCGACTCTGATCATATTTAGACAAGGTCATAGTCAAAGTGGAAGTTCTCTCCTCCCCTCAGAGAAAGGCACCCCCTTCTTCGATGGCCCGTTCTTTCCACTGGGATCTCACAAGCAGAGATCCTTCATCTAGTTTTTGTTTGTATGTTTTGTTTTTGCCAGAGTGTCTTGGCTTCCCATGCCCAAAATACTCCCATGGGCTCCTCAGCCAGATCCGAATGCCTTAAAGGCTGATCACTGAAGTAGACATCCTAGACAGTTTCTTTGCGAACTTAATAGCTGCAGCAAAATTGTGTTTTCATGACTTTAGAAACCGGCCATATGCATTACCAGTTGCAAACTTAGCAACAGAAGTCAGTGCATGTTTGTACTATTTCAATTTATATAATTTTTGTTTATAGGAACAACCAAATAAAAACTACAGTTTTATGTTATAGATCATGTAAAACATAACAAACATAGATATTTAGGAATATAGAATAAATTTAAAAACTCTTCAAGGAAGCTTCAAAAACAGTATTTTAAAAATGACTTATTTGTATTCAGTCAATTTTTCCAAATATGTTGGTCTCTTTTTTGTATTTTAATGCTACTCTGATTAATAAATATTTGTTGATATTTCTGATTAGTTTTTGTGCTCTGAAATTGTACAGACTGTACTGAGAGAAGATCTGTCTTGTACAGTACCCTATGTAATAATGGGAATGGATTTTATTTAATTATCATTTTATTGAACACAACTATTGTGATTGCAGTGTTGATAATATATTATGTAGGAAAATAAAAGAAAAACCTCCTAGCATATATATGTATTTTATATGTGGAAAGGAAAATTTTATAGTACTTTCTGATTTTTTTTTTTTTTGACAGGCAGAGTGGACAGTGAGAGAGAGAGACAGAGAGAAAGGTCTTCCTTTTGCCGTTGGTTCACCCTCCAATGGCCGCCGCGGCCGGCGAGCTGCGGGCGGCGCACCGCGCTGATCCGATGGCAGGAGCCAGGAGCCAGGTGCTTTTCCTGGTCTCCCATGGGGTGCAGGGCCCAAGCACCTGGGCCATCCTCCACTGCACTCCCTGGCCACAGCAGAGGGCTGGCCTGGAAGAGGGGCAACCGGGACAGAATCCGGCGCCCCGACCGGGACTAGAACCCGGTGTGCCGGCGCTGCTAGGCGGAGGATTAGCCTAGTGAGCCGCGGCGCCGGCCTACTTTCTGATTTTAAATCTATTTTTTTCTGATCTAGGAAACAAAGTGGATAATCTAATTACTGAATGAAAAAGAAAAGGAATTTTTACCAAAGTCTCAATGCAGAAATGAATAAGCTTAGGATGGTAACAGAGGGTATAAATTATAGTAAGAGTATGTTGGCTTCTCAAATGTTGTAATTTCAGTCTGTAAAAAAGTTTGATTCAAAGCCTGAAGTACATTATAGAGCTCGAAATAGAATGTTTTGGCAGCTGCTCCTTACAACTCTTTCAAAAGTCAGAAAAATAAGTTTAGTTTTCATCTGGAATCATTAAATTTAGAGAAAATTTCTAATATGGGACATCAAGATAAGAAAAATCATTTAGGGAAACTGTTTAAAAAACTGTCCAGTAAGAAAGGTAGGAGGTAGGAAAGAGACATTTCATTACAAAACTTGATATTGAAGACCTACAAATTAGATAAATGTTTCCTGTCACCATTTAGAAAACAGCAAGCCTATTGAGAATAACACAATGACAGGAACTTTCTTTGAAAAACAGTAAAGATGAAATGAAGCAGATGAATTAAGATTTGTTTAAAATATTCTCTCAAGTGCTTTATAGGTCTCCGTGAAGAAATGGAGTTGAAATGTTTTTAGTGCAATTTTGAATGTTGGCATTCTGGGTAAAAAGATACTACAATATTTTCTTGCCAAATATACATCTTTTTGAAAGACCAACCTGCTTTGATAATTAATTAGAAAATTCATTAGAGTTCTCTCAAAGAATAGAAAATACACTAACATTTCATAATGCAATATTTAATCATAATGGTAGAAATAATGTTATAACTAACTTCTATTCAGATAAATGACTATCAAAATGTATGCTAGAATATCATTTTATATACTTAAAATATAGACATATAAAGAGGTATTTACAAAAAATGCAATTCAAATATGAATTAAATAAATTAGTAATTTTATAAATTGTAATATAAATTCTTGTGTTTTGAGTTAAAGATTGATGTTTTATGACTATAAAGGCACACAGTATTTCTGCTTTATTTGTATTGAGACACTGTATAAGACACTGGGATTTCTTAAGTTTATTTGGTGTGAACATTAAATTCAGCTTGGATTTTCATTAAAATTTTAATAATTTTTTAAAAAATGAAGTCACATTTAGTAATGACATCAGATCTGTATATAAGTTTAACAAATGAATAATTACAAAGTAACAAAAGATGAGCTTATTTTGTTTCTCATTATAGTTCTCTGTATTTTCACCTTATCTGAACTGTAAATTCACTTCTTCAGCCCTTCTGCTCACTCCGCTGTGGCATGACATGACTCTGTCTTCATGAGACTGAGCTGGCTCATTCTCATTTCTAGCATAGCTCCTCCTGTCAGCTATGTCATCCCACTACAAGATGGAAACTAGCATGAGAGGGATGGTGGCCTAAACTAATATCTAAAGATAGCTCTGAACCCATGGCCTCCTGAGCCCATAACCTCTGTAAGTATGGACTCTGAAGGGAGGAGAGAACTTCCACTTTGACTATGACCCTGTCTAAATAAGATCGAAGTCGGTGAACTTGAAAGGCTTCCATAACCTTGGCAACTCATGACTAAAGCCTAGGGTGATTACTGATGCCATAAACAAGAGTGTCAAATTGTTAAGTCAACAACAGCAGTCACTGTGTACTTACTTCTCATGTGGGATCTGTCCTTACTGTGTTGTCCAATGTGAAGTAATGCTATAACTAGTACTGAAACAGTATTTTACACTTTGTGTTTCTGTGTGAGTGCAAACTGATGAAATCTTTACTTAATACATACTAAATCGATCTTCTGTATATAAAGATAATTGAAAATGAATCTTGATGTGAATGGAATGGGAGAGGGAGTGGGAGATGGGAGGGGTGTGAGTGGGAGGGAAAATAAAAAAATACACAATTACTCTTAAGTGTTTAATTAATGCTATAACTAGTACTCAAATAGTATTTTACACTTTGTGTTTCTGTGTGGGTGCAAACTGGAAATCTTAATATATGCTAAATTGATCTTCTGTATATAAAGATAATTGAAAATTAATCTTGATGTGAATGGAAGGGGAGAGGGAGTGGGAGAGGGGAATGTTGTGGGTGGGAGGGAAGTTATGGGGGGGGAAGCTACTGTAATCCATAATCTGTACTTTGGAAATTTATGTTCATTAAATAAAAAAATTGTCTGTGACCAAGTTAGCTGAATGGTGACTTTTCACTCTATCACTAAGGTAGTGATGTCACATTTACTTCCTTACCTGATCCCTCTCCTCCAATAGGAAAATTCCAAAATCATCCACTTATTTCCCAGAAAAATTAGCAGGGAGTTGGATTGGAAGTGGAGCAGCTAGGACTTGAATTGGTGCCCATAAGGGATGCCAGAACTGCAGGCTGGGACTGTAACCCACTGTGAAACAGCTCTGGCCCCTAATGATTACTTTTGACTTTTCTATTTTTCATGCTTGCATTAAAATGGTTTGTCGCTCCCCCTCTTCACGGAGGAACAACACAAGACCCTGTGTGTTCTTTTGTCTGCTCGGCCGTTCCCGGGTTTGCTGCTGGTTCTTCCCGGGTTGGCTACCGTCCCTTCCTCCTCCATGGAAGGGCGGTTCCCCCTGCCACTTTCCCCACTTCCGCGGGGGAGCAGCACACCACCGGCAGGCTCTCTCGGGGGCTGCTCAGGTGTTCCTTCAGATAGATGTTCCTGGTGCATGTTGTCTCTTCTCCTTTATAGTCCTCTTCCACCAATCCCAACTCTGCTACCCACATGCCGAGTACGCTGCTCTCCTCCAATCAGGAGCAGCTCCTGCAGCTTGTCAAGTTGGTGAGAGGCAGCTGTGTAGAAGCTGTTTACTCCTCTCCCAGCGCCATATTGTGGGAGAGCAGATGCATAGAATAAGTCTTAATTCCAGTAACTTAGTCTAGTCCGAATTGCTCCCCACAATGGTTATATTAGTCTACACAAAAGCAGAATATTAAAACAATAACATTCTACCACTACCTGTATTATAGATAAACATGTAGCTAAAATTTCTTTTAAAATTATGTATAAAATGCAAAACCTAAATCACATCCCCATGAATCATTCATTCATTAATTAATTTAAAATTTTAAACTATAGTTTGAATACCTCTTTTCTTTCTCATGCTAATAGTTGCTAATTAATAATTGACTCATATAGACTCATTTCATTTACTCTACAGTTGGATTTATTTTAATTGCAGTATTGTGAGAATGTAGAAAGTTAATATGTAGGTAGCAAGTAGATAATCACTTTGGAAATCTTCAAAATGAACCCCAATAAGATGAAAACCCATTAACCATATGAACAAAATATAATTGGCTAAGCATCTGGACTTCAATATCAGATATACCTATATTCAAATTTTAGTTTTCTTCATAACATCTTGAGTGCTTCCAGGCAATATAATGACACTTTCTAATCTTTATCATCTTCATCAGAAATTCGGATAATGGAAACATATAGAGTGTTAGTGAAAATTTAATGAGATAAGTACCATTTGCCAGCCACAGTGCCTGACACAAATTCATGCCTTATTCATTGAAGATTTTCAGGTGTAATACATTTGAGATTACTTCTGAACTTAATACGGCAGAACAGGAGGTCCAAGATGGCTGAATGGGGATAAGATGTGCTGATTTTGACCACAGGAAGAAAAGATAAAGAAGGTGAAGTAACTGCATTTCCAGGACAGAGTTTAAGAGAAGTTTACAGTAGAAATTCTATAGAAAGTAGGAAGACTCTGGAGCAGCATGGACAGTACAAGTACATAGCAGTGAGTGGGGACACCACAGGGGACTCCCACAGCTGGATCTGGAAGAGAGATCATCTTCTTGGAGTTGGGTGAGCTCCATCTGTGACATCCTGTGTCACCTGTGATATTACCTGAGGGAGAACCATGTGGACAGCTTTGATGTTGAGTCAAGCCTGGTGGGACAGTAAGGGACAGTTTTCCCACCTTACTCTGTGACTGAAGAGCACACTGATTTCTCTCTATTCCCCCACAAAGGTGACTGGTGACTAGCAGAAGAAAGTGCCATCTTAATAAGGCAAGTAAAAGCATCTACAGCTCACATGTGCATGACTAGGTTATTTAATTATTTATTTTTGTTTAAGGAATACAACTTTATGAATTTAATATATACGGATTTGGGAACATGATGCTTCTTCTCCCCCTACCTCCCTCCCATCCAAACTCCTGCCTTTCTTTCTCCTCCCTCTACTTTTCCCATAATTATTTTAATGATTTAGTTATTTATTTGAAAGTCAGAGTTATATGGAGCGAGAAGGAAAGGTAGAGAGAAAGAGAGAGGTCTTCCATCCACAGGCTCAATCCTCAATTGGCCACAACAACCCAAGCTGAACCAATCACTTCATCCTTAGCCCCTGGAAATCCACAATATATTCTGTGCTTATGATTGACTTTCTTAGATTCCACAAATAAGTGACATTTATTTTCTCTGTGTTATGTTAAACAGCATAAGGTCCACATTCATACTTTGGGATTCATGTTGTGACAAAACATCAGAATTTCTTTTTTAAGGTTGAATTTGATTCCATCTTGTGTATGTGTCTTCTTCTCTCTTTTCATCTGCTGATAGATAATGTGGTTATTTCCATATCTTATACTTGTGAATAAAGTTTACATGAACATGGATGTGCAGGTGTATCCTAGATATAGTGATTTTATTTCTTTTGTATACACATCCATTAGAGGGATTGTTTTGTCATTCATTCCATTTTTAGAGGCACCTCCATAGTGTTTTCCATAGTGGATGTACTAAGTTACATTCCTCCAATTTATGTGTTCCCTTTTCTCTTGTCCAAAACTTATTTTTTTCTTTTTTTTTTTGATAATATCCATTTTTACATATGTGAGGTGATAACCAGTGTAGTCTTGATGAGCAATGCTGAGCCCCCTCCTTTTTAAAGATTTATCTATTTATTTGAAATACAGTGTTATACAGTGTGAGAAGGAGAGGCAGAGCAAGAGAGAGAGGCAGAGAGAGAGAGAGAGAGATTGAGAGATACTTTCCATCTACTGTTCACTCTCCAGATGGCTACAACAGCCAGAGCTGAGCATTTTTATGTCTACATTCATCAGGAATATTAGTCTATACTTCTCTTTCTCTGTCATATCTTTTTCTGGCTTAGGAATTAAGTTGATGCAGGCTTCATAGAAGGATTTTGGGAGGATTACCACCCTTTCAATTGTTTTGAATAGCTTGCTAAGAATGGGAGTTCGTTCTTTAAATGTCTGGTAGAATTCTGCCATGAAGCCTTCAGGACCTGGGCTTCTCTTTGTTGGAATGGTCTTTATTACTGATTCGATCTCTGTTTTGATAATTAGCCTGTTTAGATGATTTATGTCTTCATGGCTCAATTTAGGTAGGTTGTATATGCCATTTCTCCTAGGTGTCCTATTCTATTAGCATACAGCTCTTTGTAGTATTTCCTGGTGCTTCTTTTTATTTATGTGTTGTTATATATACTTTTTCATCTTTGATTTTGTTGATTTGCATCTTCTTCCTTTTTATTTTTTGTTAGTTGCACCATTGATGTGTCAATTTTATTTTTTCAAAAAAACCAGCTCTTCATTTCATTGATATTTTATATTGTATTTTGGTTTCAATTGTATTTCTTCCTTAATTTTAGTTGTTTCCTTTCTCCTACTAATTTGGGGTTTGGCTTGTTGTTTTTCTTTTTTCTAGGTCATTGAGATGCATTGACAGCTCATCTATTTTGTTACTTTCCAATTGCTTGATGTAGGCACATATCACTATAAATTTCCCTCTTAACACTATTTCTGTTGTATTTCATATATTTTGATATGAGGCATTGTCATCTTGAATCATTTCCAGAAATTTTTTAATTTCTCTTTTTATTTCTTTTATAATCCACTGTTCATTTAGGAGCATTTTAATCATTCTTCATGTGTTTGCATATGTTCTTGACATTCTTGAGTTTTTTTTTCAAGATTCAATCCATTGTGACCAGTGAAGGTGCATGGTATGATTTTGATTTATTTAAACTTGTTGAGACTTGTTTTATGGCCTAGTATATGGGTCTATCCTAAAGAAAGTTCTGTGCACTGCAGAGAAGACTATATATTCTGCAACTCTAGGGTGAAAAGCTCTATAGTTATCAGTTAGGTCCATTTGGTCTATGATGTCAATTAGCTCTGTTGTTTCTTTGTTAATTTTTGTTCTAGTTGATCTGCCTATTGATGAAAGTGGGATACTGAAGTGCCTGTTACTATTGTATTGCGGTCTATATCTTCCTTTAAATCCATTAATAGATTTTTTTAAATAGCCAGGCATCCTGTAATTGGGTACATATACATTAATTATAATCACATCTTGCTGTTGTATTGATGCCTTAATCATTGCATAGTATACTTCTTTGTCTCTTTTAATAGTTTTTTTTGTTAAAGTCTATTTTGTCTGATATTAGAATAGCTACACCTGCCTTTTTTCTGTTCACATGAAATATCTTTTTTTTTCATCTTTTCAATTGCAGTCTATGTGTATCTTTCTGAGTTGTGTTTCTTTTAATTAGCAAATATATGGGTCTGTTTTTAATCCATTTAGACAGTCAGTATCTTTTTTTTTATTTTTTTTATTTTTTTTAAATCTTTTATTTAATGAATATAAATTTCCAAAGTACGACTCATGGGTTACAATGGCTTTCCCCCGCATACCTCCCTCCCACCCACAACCCTCCCCTTTCCCACTCCCTCTCCCCTTCCATTCACATCAAGATTCATTTTCGATTATCTTAATATACAGAAGATCAGCTTAGTATACCTTAAGTAAGGATTTCAACAGTTTGTTCCCACACAGAAACATAAAGTGAAAAATAATAGATGATTTTTTTTAAATGATGATGAAATCAGATCAGACCTATTGTCATGTTTAATCCCAGTGAGAGTCAAGTTGGGAATTGATAATTTCTTTTTCTTTTTTTTTTTTTTTACAGAAGATCAGTTTAGTGTACATTAAGTAAAGATTTCAATCATTTGCACCCCCATAGAAACACAAAGTGAAATATACTGTTTGAGTACTCGTTATAGCATTAAGCCTCAGTGTACAGCACATTAAGGACAGAGATCCTAATGAGGAGTAAGTGCACAGTGACTCCTGTTGTTGACTTTACAAATTGACACTCCTGTTTATGGCATCAATAATCTCCCTATGCACCAGTCATGAGTTTCCAAGGCTATGGAAGCCCCTTGAGTTCTCCGACTCTTATCTTGTTTAGACAAGGTCATAGTCAAAGTGGAGGTTCTCTCCTCCCTTCAGAGAAAGGCACCTCCCTCTTTGAAGACCTGTTCTTTCCACTGGGATCTCACTCACAGAGATCTTTTTTCCAGAGTGCCTTGGCTTTCCATGCCTGAAATACTCTCATGGGCTTTTCAGCCAGATCCGAGTGCCTTTAGGGCTGATTCTGAGGCCAGAGTGCTATTTAGGACATCCGCCATTCTATGAGTCTGCTGAGTATCTCACTTCCCATGTTGGATCACTCTCCCCTTTATTTATTCTATCGGTTAGTGTTAGCAGATACTAGACTTGTTTATGTGCTCCCTTTGACTCTTAGTCCTTTCATTATGATCAATTGTGAACTGAAATTGATCACTTGGAATAGTGAGATGGCATTGGCACATGCCACCTTGATGGGATTGAATTGGAATCCCTTGGTATGTTTCCAACTCTACCAATTGGGGCAAGTCAGCTTGAGCATGTCCCAAATTATACATCTCTTCCCTCTCTTATTCCCACTCTTATGTTTAACAGGGATCACATTTCAGTTAATTTTCAACACTTAAGAATAACTGTGTGATAATTACAGAATTAAACCAGTCATATTAAGTAGAACAGACAAAAAAAAATACTATGAGGGATAATATATTAAGTTGTCCATTAGCAGTCAGGGCTATGCTGATCAAATCACCATTTCCCATAGTGTTCATTTCACTTCAGGTGGTTTCCTTTTTGGTGTTCAGTCAGTTGTCACCAATCAGGGACAACATATGGTATTTGTCCCTTTGGGACTGGCTTACTTCACTCAGCATGATGTGTTCCAGATTCCTCCATTTTGTTGCAAATGACTGGATTTCGTTGTTTCTTACTGCGGTATAGTATTCTAAAGAATACATATCCCATAATTTCTTTATCCAGTCTACCATTGATGGGCATTTAGGTTGGTTCCAGGTCTTGGCTATTGTGAATTGTGCTGCAATAAACATTAGGGTGCAGACCGCTTTTTTCTTTATCAATTTAAACTCCTTTGGGTAAATTCCAAGGAGTGGGATGGCTGGGTCGAACGGTAGGGTTATATTCAGGTTTCTGAGGAATCTCCAGACTGATTTCCATAGTGGCTTGACCAGTTTGCATTCCCACCAACAGTGGGTTAGTGTCCCTTTTTCCCCACATCCTCGCCAGCATCTGTTATTGGTAGATTTCTGTATGTGAGCCATTCTAACCGGGGTGAGGTGAAACCTCATTGTGGTTTTGATTTGCATTTCCCTGATTGCTAGTGACCTTGAACATTTTTTCATGTGCCTGTTGGCCATTTGGATTTCCTCTTTTAAAAAATGTCTATTGAGGTCCTTGGCCCATCTCTTAAGTGGGTTGTTGGTTTTGTTTTTGTGGAGTTTCTTGATCTCTTTGTAGATTCTGGTTATTAACCCTTTATCTGTTGCATAGTTTGCAAATATGTTTCCCATTTTGTCGGTTGCCTTTTCACTTTCCTGACTGTTTCTTTTGCAGTACAGAAACTTCTCAATTTGATGCAATCCCAATAGTTGATTTTGGCTTTGACTGTCTGTGCCTCCGGGGTCTTTTCCAGAAATTCTTTGCCTGTGCCAATATCTTGAAGGGTTTCTCCAATGTTCTCTAATAACGTAATGGTGTCAGGACGTAGATTTAGGTCTTTAATCCACGTTGAGTGGATTTTTGTGTAAGGTGTAAGGTAGGGGTCTTGCTTCATGCTTCTGCACGTGGAAATCCAGTTTTCCCAGCACCATTTATTGAATAGACTGTCCTTGCTCCAGGAATTAGTTTTAGATCCTTGATCAAATACAAGTTGGCTGTAGATGTTTGGGTTGATTTCTGGTGTTTCAATTCTGTTCCATTGGTCTATCCATCTGTTTCTGTACCAGTACCATGCTGTTTTGATTACAACTGCCCTGTAGTATGTCCTGAAGTCTGGTATTGTGATGCCTCCAGCTTTGTTTTTGTTGTACAAGATTGCTTTAGCTATTCGAGGTCTCTTGTGCCTCCATATGAATTTCAGCATCATTTTTTCTAGATCTGCGAAGAATGTCTTTGGTATCTTGATCGGGATTGCATTGAATCTATAAATTGCTTTTGGGAGAATGGACATTTTGATGATGTTGATTCTTCCAATCCATGAGCATGGAAGATTTTTCCATTTTTTGGTATCCTCTTCTATTTCTTTCTTTAAGGTTTTGTAATTTTCATCGTAGAGATCTTTAACGTCCTTGGTTAAGTTTATTCCAAGGTATTTGATTGTTTTTGTAGCTATTGTGAATGGGATTGATCTTAGCAGTTCTTTCTCAGTCATGGCATTGCTTGTGTATACAAAGGCTGTTGATTTTTGTGCATTGATTTTATATCCTGCCACTTTGCCAAACTCCTCTATGAGTTCCAATAGTCTCTTAGTAGAGTTCTTTGGATCCTCTAAGTACAGAATCATATCGTCTGCAAAGAGGGATAGTTTGACTTCTTCCTTCTTGATTTGTATTCCTTTGATTTCTTTTTCTTGTCTGATGGCTCTGGCTAAAACTTCCAGAACTATGTTAAATAGCAGTGGTGAGAGTGGGCATCCCTGCCTGGTGCCAGATTTCAGTGGAAATGATTCCAACTTTTCCCCATTCAATAGGATGCTGGCTGTGGGTTTTTTATAAATTGCTTTGATTATATTGAGGAATGTTCCTTCTATACCCAATTTGCTTAGAGTTTTCATCATGAAAGGGTGTTGAATTTTATCAAATGCTTTCTCTGCATCAATTGAGATAACCATATGGTTTTTCTTCTGCAGTCTGTTAATGTGGTGAATCGCATTGATTGATTTGCGAATGTTGAACCATCCCTGCATACCAGGGATGAATCCCACTTGGTCTGGGTGGATGATTTTCCTGATGTGTTGTTGTATTCTATTGGCCAGAATTTTATTGAGGATTTTTGCATCTATGTTCATCAGGGATATTGGTCTGTAATTTTCTTTCAGTGCTGCATCTTTCTCTGGCTTAAGGATTAAGGTGATGCTGGCTTCATAGAAAGAATTTGGGAGGATTCCCTCTTCTTCGATTGTTCTGAATAGTTTGAGAAGAAATGGGATTAGTTCTTCTTTAAATGTCTGGTAGAATTCAGCAGTGAATCCATCTGGTCCTGGGCTTTTCTTTGTTGGGAGGGCCTTTATTACTGTTTCAATTTCTGTTTCAGTTATGGGTCTATTTAGGTTTTCGATGTCTTCCTGGTTCAATTTAGGTAGGTTGCATGTGTCCAGGAATCTATCCATTTCTGATAGGTTTTCCTGTTTGCTGGCATACAGGTCCTTGTAGTAATTTCTGATGATTCTTTTTATTTCTGTGGTGTCTGTTGTTACGTTTCCTTTTTCATCTCTGATTTTATTGATTTGGGTCTTTTCTCTTCTTTTTTTAGTTAGTTGGGCCAATGGGGTGTCAATTTTGTTTATTTTTTCAAAAAACCAGCTTCTCACTTGGCTGATTTTTTGTAATGTTTTTTTGGATTCAATCCTGTTAATTTCTTCTCTGATTTTAATTATTTCTCTTCTCCTACTAGATTTGGGTTTGGTTTGCTGCAGTTTTTCTAGGTCCTTGAGGTGCGCTGAAAGCTCATTTATTTGGTACCTTTCCAATTTCTTGATATAGGCACCTATTGCTATAAATTTGCCTCTCAATACTGCTTTTGCTGTATCCCATAAGTTTTGATATGTTGTGTTGTTGTCTTCATTTACTTCCAGAAAGTTTTTGATTTCTCTTTTGATTTCTTGAATGACCCAGTGTTCATTCAGGAGCATGTTGTTCAGTCTCCATGTGTTTGCATACTTTCTGGGGTTTCCTGAGTTGCTAATTTCCAGCTTCATCCCGCTGTGGTCTGAGAAGCTGCATGGTATGATTCTAATTCTTTTAAATTTGCTGAGACTTGCTTTATGGCCTAGTATGTGATCAATCCTAGAGAGGGTTCCATGAGCTGCTGAGAAGAATGTGAAGTCTGTAGATGTAGGGTTGAAAGTTCTGTAGATATCTGTTAGATCCATTTGGGCAATAGTGTCAATTAAATCTGCTGTTTCCTTGTTGATCTTCTGTCCGGATGATCTGTCTATTTCTGAGAGTGGAGTATTGAAGTCCCCCAGTACTATTGTATTGGAATCTAAATCTCCCTTTAAGTGCCTTAACATATCTTTTAAATAGACCGGTGCCCTGTAATTAGGTGCATATACATTTATAATAGTTACATCTTCCTGTTGAATTGAACCCTTAATCATTATATAGTGTCCCTCTTTGTCTCTCTTAACAGTTTTTGTCTTAAAGTTTATTTTGTCTGATATTAATATGGCTACACCTGCTTTTTTTGGTTTCTGTTGGCATGGAATATCTTTTTCCAACCTTTCACTTTCAGTCTGCATGCCTCTTTGTTAGAGAGATGTGTTTCTTGTAGGCAACAAATAGTTGGGTTGTGTTCTGTGAGCCAGTCAGCCAAACGGTGTCTTTTAACTGAAGAATTCAGACCATTAATGTTCAATGTGACAATTGATACGTAGTGACTTTGCCCTGCCATTTTCCCGGAAATATTTTCTAGTATATGCTTTGAGCTTCCCATGCTCTTTTACTGGTAGGTGTTCTTCCTTTCCCTTCTTTCATATTGATGGCCGTGTTTCTGTGTTTCTGAGTGTAGCACATCTTTAAGTATCTTTTGCAGGGCCGGACGAGTGGCCACAAAGTCCTTCAATTTCTGTTTGCTATGAAAGGTCTTTATTTCACCTTCATTCACAAATGAGAGCTTGGCAGGATATAATATTCTGGGCTGGCAATTTTTCTCTCTTAGCACCTGTGCTATGTCTGGCCATTCCCTCCTGGCTTGTAGGGTTTCTGATGAGAAGTCAGCTGTGAGTCTGATTGGAGATCCTCTGAGAGTAATCTGACGTTTCTCTCTTGCGCATTTTAGGATCTTTTCTTTATGTTTCACTGTGGTAAGTTTAATTACCACGTGTCGTGGTGAGGATCTCTTTTGGTCATGTTTATTGGGGGTTCTATGAGCTTCCTGTACTAGGATGTCTCTGTCCTTCTCCAAACCTGGAAAGTTCTCTGCTAGTATCTCATTAAAAAGGCCTTCCAATCCTTTCTCTCTCTCCATGCCTTCAGGAACTCCTAGAACTCGAATGTTGGTTTTTTTAATAGTATCCTGTAGATTCCCAACAATATTTTTTAGGTTTCTAATTTCCTCTTCTTTTCTTTGGTTTGACTGTATGTTTTCCTGTGCTCTATCTTCTAAGTCTGATATTCTCTCTTCTGCTTCACCCATTCTGTTTTTAAGGCTTTCTAATGTGTTTGTCATTTGATCTATTGAGCTCTTCATTTCATTTTGATTTCTCTTGACTATTACACTTTCCTGTTCTACTAGTTTCTGAGTTTCATTTTGACTCTTCCTTAAAATTTCATTTTCACGAGAGAGATTTTCAATCTTGTCCATTAAGGATTTCTGTAGTTCAAGGATTTGCTTTTGAAAACTTCTAAATGTTCTTATCATAAATTTTTTGAAATCCGTATCTTGCATTTCTTCTATCTCATCATCTTCATACTCTTGGCTTGGGGTGTTTTGCTTATTTGGAGGCATCATAGTGTCATCGTTGATCTTGCTCCCTCTATTTCTGTGTTTGTTACTCGGCATAGTTAATTCTTCTTGAGTCACTGTGCGTTTTTTTTTTTTTTTTTTTTTTTTTATACTGTGTCCGTGTTAAGTGGACTGCCTGCTGTTGGAGGAGCCTTGGAGGCTTGAGATGGGTGCGGCCTGAGAGCTCTGCCTGGTTCTTCCTGGTTAAGGGTGTGCAAAGGTGACACCCTCAGGTTATGCGTGGTAAATCTCTCTCTTTTTATTTATTTATTTATTTTATTTATTCAGGGGGTAAGTAACACCGCAGGGCACGGCTGTGCAGCATTGATGGTATTTAGCTTCCAGTCTTTGGCTCCTCTGGACTCCCACTGGGTTGTCTAGGCTACTGAATTGTAGTGACTCAGTTCCTTAACTCTCCCCCATTGATATGTAAATCCAAAGAGGAGGCCTGCTCTTTGTCTCTTGGGAATTCTTCAAGCCTTGCAGCCTTGTAACCTTTGCAAGGTTAGGGGGAAGAGAAACCCCGAAGCTTTTTTTTTTTCCTTCTTTCCGGTAGTGAGTTTGCTGCACTTTCCGGCCCCCCTCTAGATTCTGACCCCCGTTTCCCCACCAATGTCTCGGGTTATTGAGCTCACCTCCCCTTCCAGCGCCGATGTGTGGACTCGGAGCCCTGAGCGTCCCAAGTCTCCCCACTGTTGTCTGTGTGGCATGCACTCCCCTTGGAGCACTGTCGCATAGACCCTGGGGCTTCTGCGGCTGGGTCCCGCAACTTGGCTTCCGCGCGGTGGGCGACCTTGTTCTCCCAGTAGGTCCTCCGATTCACGCCTGCTCCATCCAGAAGGGTTTCCCCTGCAATTTTTTGGTTCTATTTTCTGCGGCTACCGTAACTCCCCTTTTATTAAACTAAATTTTCCCGGACTATCGGTGCGAGCCCTCACTATTTCACCATCTTGGCTCCACCCCAACTATTTAATTTCATATATGGAGACACATGTGTATAAATTTATAAATATTCTTGTACTTCCCCCCAACTCACTCATATACACACATTAGAAGGATTACAGTTCAAAAAATGTATCTTTCTGTAAATTGGTCTTTAAGGAAAGGCTAAAATCTTAACATTTACAGACACAAATTTTTATAAATAAATTTCATATACTCTAAATATAATTTTCAGCAGGCCAATGATTTTTAATTTGCTGATGTGAAGAAAGTATAACTTTGGGTTGTTAGAATCGTGATTATGTATAAGGTCATCTACAGAATTCCTGTGGAATTTCTGCTTTTCCCAGGAAACAAAGAACATAATTATTTATATTTCATTATCATCCTAGAGGATAGTCTTAACAGAGAAGTATGTGGAGGTTGTAAGAATAGTGGATTATGTAACATCACCTAGAATCTAAACTTGATTTGGAGTTGAGTTTTAGATTACTGAAATAAGGTCATCAGATATCCAGAGCAGTGACTTCATTCAAAAGATTTGGAAGCAGATAAAAAAGTTATAATTGTGAAATTGGAGATTATGTGATGATCTTCTGAATTATTTGGATCAACATGAAGCTAAAACAATATTGGAAGAGAATCCTTGGGATTGTCGTGAGCCCTAATCCATTCTAACTGGTGTCCATATAAGAAGAGACACACAAAAAAGACCCCAGAGGTGTGTGTAGGCAGAGGTACAACCAGGCTGGGATATAGGAAGAAAGCTACTCTTCTGGACTGAATGTGTCCCCCTGAAAGTTGCATGTTGAAACCTAACCCCTAATGTGACAGCATTATGAGATGGGTCCTAATTGTGCCAAAGGGTGGTGCCCTTGTGCATGAGATTAGTGCCCTGGTGAAAGGGACCCAGAGGGCTCTATCATGGTCTTTCTGGCATATGAAGACACAGGAGAAGGCAGGTGTCTGAAACAGCATAGAGGTCACCACCTGACCACAGTGCAGTCATGCTGGTATTCTTGATCTTGGACACCCCATCTCCAGAACTGTGGGAAATGTACTTCTGCTGTTTATAAAAGCCTGGTCTGTGCTACTTTGTTGTATCAGTGCCATACCAAGACAGTGGTCATCTGCAAGTCAAGGAGAGGACGTAGATGACACCAGTCTAGTCTATGACCATGTCACATTCAACATACCTATTCTTGTCTGGTCTCAGGAGCCAAGCAAAGTTGTGCCTGGTTCATACTTGGAGGGGAGAAGAAACCAAACCTGAAGACACCTTGTTCTTGAGTTTTCAGCTTCCAGGGCTGTGAAGAATGAGTCCCTTTTGTTTAAGCCACCAGACTGTGGTATTTTGTTATGTTAAATGAAATGAAAATCAGATCTTTCTTTCTCACTAGACTCTGAAGGAATGGTTCAATGATCATTCAACCTCATGACTCCTGGCATGTCCTAGGCATTTGGTGGATTTTTATTCAGTAAGTGGATGTGCAAGTGATTGAGTTGCTTGGAGAGGGCCCTCAAGATCATCTGGTTCAATTTAAGTCACCTATTTCCCAGACTCATGCCCTTTCTGCCACTCAGATGGAGGGCTTGCATGTTCTCTGCAAGTTCAGATGTTCTCATGTGTGGTTTACAGTGCCATTAAATAATTTAAACAGGTGAGTCCCTGCCACTAAACTTTTCTAACATTTTGTTCTTGCTTGACCTCCACCCCCATTTCCAGAAAAAAGCCACAGAATATTAAAGCCAAAGGGAATTTTTGTGATTACACAGCTGAATCCCTTAACTGATACTTTTCTCCTTCCTAAATATAATCTCAGAATATTGGAGAAAATTTTGAAAATGCAAGGAAATAATTATTCTTACCAACTATTGGTATTTTGCATATTTGTTACCTGCATGTTTTTCTCTATATGGTGGTTACTATAGTATGTGAACAGATTATTTTTTAAAAACAAAGAATTATTGATTGATTTGCAAGGCAGAGTTACAGAGAGAGAGAGAGAGAGAGAGAGGGAGGGAGAGAACATCTTCCATTTGCTGGTTCACTTTCCAATGGCTGTAATGGCTGGAACTCGGCCAATCTGAAACCAGGAACCAGGAGTGTTCCCGGGTCTCCCATATGGGTGCACAGGCCCAAAGTCTTGGGTCATCTTCTACTGCTTTCCCTGGGTTCAGCAGAGAGCTGGATCAGAAGTAGGGCAGATGGAACTTGAACAGTGCCCATATGGATGAAGGCACTTCAGAAGGCGGTTTTACCATTATATACTATATAGAGTATATTACATCCTACAGTAATCTATATATAATCTAATATATATAGTAATATATATAACTAATGTACTCTATATTGCTAATATACTATGTATATATATATAATATACTATATAACTATATAGTATATTAGTATATAGTTATATATATTACATATTATATACTACATATTATATATTACATATTACTATACTATGTTTAGTAATATACTATATATTATTATAGTATATAATTATATTTAGTATATTAGTATATAGCTATATATATTACATATTTAGTAATCACCATATAGAGAAAAACATGCAGGTAACAAATATGCCAAAATACCAATAGTTGGTAAGAATAATTATTTCCAGAGTGGCCCATGAACAGATCTCTTTTATTTCCCCACTTCATGAGTATGTTGCTGTCATTTCATAGAATTAAAAATTTTTAGTTTCTTAATTTATTTTCATTTTTTTGAAAGAGAGATATAGAGATAGATCCTCCATCTGCTTGTTCCTTCCCCAAATGCTTGCAATAGCCAGGGCTGAGCCCAGCAAAAAAGAGCAACCCAAAACTCAATCACCATCTACTATCTGGGTGTCAGGGACTCAAGTATTTAAGGTATCATCTGCTTCTTCTTTGGGAGTACATTAGCAGGAAGTTATATTAGAAGTAGAGGAGTTGACTCGAGCTGACACTCCAATTTGGGATGCAGGTATCTAGTGGTGACTTAACTGCTGCACCAAATGCCCACCTCCATAGCATTTTTAGTGATTGCATAACACTCCTTCCAAGTATATGTGTTCCATCTTCTTTATGTTCTCCTTTGAATATTTAGATTGTTTTATTTTGAGGCACAATATTCATGAATATCTTTGTTCTTATAAATAAATGTTTTCCATTTTCTTGGGAGAGAGCTCCCAAAGTAGAATTACCAATCAAAGAACAGTTTTGTGGGGCCAGCATTGTGGTATAGTGGGCTAAGCAGCCACCTGGGATATCAGAATTCCACATGGGTGCCAGTTTTAGTCTGAGCTGCTCCACTTACAATCCAGTTTCCTGCTAATGTGCCTGGGAAAGCAGTGGATGAAACTCAGGTCTTCTGGCTTCATCCTGGATCAGCTCTGGTTTTTATGGCCATTTGGGAAGTGAAACAGCAGATGGATGATCTCTCTCTATTTCTCTCTCACAGTCTGCCTTTCAAATAAACAAAAAAAATAAATAAAAGTAAATAAATAAAAAGGGGTACAGTTTTGTGTTTCTTGAAACTATTATCAAATTGCTTTCAAAAGAGCTGTCTTAATTAAATTGCTCTGTTTCTCTCTACTTTATTTCAGAAATGGAAGCCCAGAGAGATCAAATGAAATATCCTAACTTATAAAGGTAATAATGACACATGTAGAGTTAAAACCCATCTAGGTCCAACATCCTTATTCTGTTGTATTTTTCTGCAGCCATAGGTGACTCTAATTTCCTGGGCATGCTTGAGAAGGAATCTGCACAATCCTAGAGTATTACATCTCCTAATCCTCAAACATTCATGGGCTGTTTATTAATTTTTTTTCTACTTCTATTATTATATACTTCTATTATTATATACTTTTTATCTAAATTTATTTTACAAAACACCATCACTGTATGCAGTATTATATCTGAAATGAGTTTGAAGTATGCTTAGATTTATTTCTAACATAATTAAAATAAACATGTAACTATTAAAGTGATAAAAAGCTAAGTTATATTCCACAGAAAATACATTTTAGGAAACATGGATATGTAGTATAAGCATGGACTTTATATCCAGATACGTGTGAGGTCAACTATTGGCTCTGTGGCTTAGCTATTTTGTCTTGGACACATCACTTAGCCTCCTTGATCTTTGATTCCCCGATGTCTAATCTGAGGGCAGTAATGTCTTCCTCACAGGACTTTGGGAGCTCCAGTGGCTACTTAATGTCCAGGCAGGCAATGCGTACATGATGCTTCCTTTGTGGCTATTACTAGGACTGCTGTTTATTCCCAAGACAAGGTCCATACTGGACTCTCAGGCTGGTGGCTTTCTGCTGACATGTGTATGTGAAGAAGTTACTTCCACTCCTTAGGAATTGCAGTATGGCTGTCTGTATTTTGATTTCCCCCTTCCACTACATGTGCACTCTGATTTTTGGAATAATTGCTTACCTTCTTTGTGCCTCATTTACCGAATTTGTATTCTTTAAATTTACACATGAACATGATACATATTTATAAAGAACTATGTGATGTTTGATGTATATATATATATATATATATATATATACACACACACACACATATATATAGTCATCTTCAAATCACAGAATGCATGTCCATCTCTTCAAACCATTATCATTTCTTTCTGATAGCTCTTTTTTTTAAAAAAAGTATTTATTTCTTTGAAAGGCAGAGCAAGAGAGAGAGAGAAAGAGAGAGAGAGGTTTTGCTATCTACTGGTTCACTCCCCAAATGGCCACAATGACTGGAGCTATGCAGATAAAGCCAGGAGCCAGAAGCTTCCTTTAAGTCTCCCATGAGGGTGCATGGGCCCGAGCACTTGGGCCATCTTCCACTGTTTTCTCAGGCTATAGCAGAGAGCTGGATCAGAAGGGGAGCAGCTGGGTCTCTGACTGGCACCCATATGGGATGCTGAAATTGCAGGCAGCGGCTTTTCCCATGTACGTCACAGTGCCAGACCCTCTGATAGTTCTTTTGAAATATATAGTCCATCATCCTTGCACCTTACTATACAGTAGGACATATGAATTTATTTCCCATAATTATAACTTTGTCCTAATTTGTAAAATGTGGCCAATAATAGTATGGTGGACACAATGGTTAAGCATAGCAGTTAAGATACCACTTAAGGGGCTGGTGCTGTGGTGTAGCAGGTAAAGCTGCTGCCTGCAGGGCTGGCATCCCATATAGGCACTGGTTCAACATGCTCCAAACTCATCTTGCACCTCCCTACCACAGCCCTGCCATTTCTCCAAAGAGCTCTGATCCCTTTCATGGGAGGAGAGTACTGACAAGCCCAGGGTACTAGATATGCCCTTGCTAGCAGGTGACATTGGTCCTGGACCTTCTAGTGGACAGACCTGTGAAATAATATGTGAGGACACACATATTCCAAAAAAAATTCATGGAAAAATACACACATAGTTTCTCCTTAATAGGAACTTTTCATGAACTTTTAAAAGATTATTTATCTATTTGGTAGGCAGAGATGACAAAGAGATAAGTTCTCACTCACAGATTCACTTCCTCAAAAGCCTGCAATGGCAGGGATGACAGACTGAAATCAAGATCTAGGATCTCAATCCAGGTCCCCCATGTGGGTGGCAGGGACTCAACAACTTGAGCCAGTACCTCTTGCACCAAGGTTATGAATTAGCAGAAAGCTAGACTCGGGAGCAGAGTTGGGACTAGAACCCAGGCACTCTGATAAGGGATACAGGTGTCCCATATGGTATCTTTAAAATAAAAAGATTTTAAAGATCATAAAGTGAAGCAAGAACCCGCATCCAGGAACAGAGCACTTTGCTCCTCTCTCATAATGAACGGAGACCAGAAGCCAGATGCTTACGCCCAAGAGAAGCAGGACTTCATCCAGCACTTCTCGCAGATCGTCAGGGTGCTGACCGAGGAGGAGATGGGGCACCCGGAGACGGGCGATGCTATTGCCCGTCTTAAGGAGGTCCTGGAGTACAATGCCATTGGCGGCAAGTACAACCGGGGTTTGACGGTGCTGGTGGCCTTCCGGGAGCTGGTGGAGCCACGGAAGCAGGACGCTGAGAGTCTCCAGCGGGCCCTGACCGTGGGCTGGTGTGTGGAACTGCTGCAAGCTTTCTTCCTGGTGTCAGATGACATCATGGATTCATCCCTCACCCGCCGGGGGCAGCCCTGCTGGTATCAGAAGCCAGGCATAGGTTTGGACGCCGTCAACGATGCCCTGCTTCTGGAAGCATGCATCTACCGCCTGCTCAAGTTCTACTGTCGGGAGCAGCCCTACTACCTGAACCTCATCGAGCTCTTCCTACAGAGTTCTTACCAGACTGAGATTGGGCAAACCCTGGACCTCATCACAGCGCCCCAGGGCAGCGTGGACCTAGGCAGATACACTGAAAAGAGGTACAAATCCATCGTCAAGTACAAGAGAGCCTTCTACTCCTTCTACCTCCCCGTGGCCGCGGCCATGTACATGGCAGGCATTGACGGGGAGAAGGAACACGCGAATGCCAAGAAGATCCTGCTGGAGATGGGGGAGTTCTTTCAGATTCAGGATGATTACCTTGACCTCTTTGGGGACCCCAGTGTGACCGGCAAGGTTGGCACCGACATCCAGGACAACAAGTGCAGCTGGCTGGTGGTCCAGTGTCTGCAGCGGGCCACCCCGGAACAGCGTCAGATCCTGCAGGAGAATTATGGGCAGAAGGAGGCCGAGAAGGTGGCCCGGGTGAAGGCACTGTACCAGGAGCTGGATCTGCCGGCCGTGTTCTCGCAGTACGAGGAGGACAGCTACGGCCACCTCATGGGTCTCATCGAGCAGTACGCTGCGCCCCTACCCGCGTCCATCTTCCTGGGGCTAGCGCGCAAGATATACAAGCAGAAAAAGTGACCTGGAGGCCGCGAGGGAGGGGAGAGGAGGCTGTCAATAAATTATTGTGTAACCTTGAAAAAAAAAAAAAAGATCATAAAGTAAACAACTGCTTGAAAAATTATTTAAGTATGTCAAATCCTCATAAGAAGCCAACTTTGGGACAGTATGGGCAACATATTGAAAAATGGTAGTAACAGATTATTAACTCATAGGTGTCCATGAGCCCATGCATACATAAATGAATAATTGAACAAGTAAATAAATGAGGGGGTAGGAATATGTTTTCCTTATAGTAAAATTTCAATGAATAAATATAGAAGGAATTATGGAAATAGAAAATCACTAACTGGTTAATACCACAGGCCATAATATTTATGTGTAAGCAAGAATCATCTGTGGATTCTATAAATTAATGGATAAAATTATGATGAAAAGAAATAGATTTTTTGTCTATCAAAGTTTCTCACCACAAGATACTCACTAATTACAGTGGGGGGAAATAGTAACTTTAGGGAAACCTGGCAGACACCACCTGAACCAATTGCTCAGAGTCAACCAGTAATGTGAGATTTGGACACCTGGTCCCCTAACATTCTATACTGAGGATATACAAGTTCTGTGGTATTCTTGCCAAAAATATATCAGACAAGCCCCAACTGCTCGACATTCTACAAAAATCAATGAATTGTAATTATTTAGCATTGAGTAAATGTCCTACAAATGCCCAGGGGCTTAAAGGAAACATTGACAAGGAATTAAGGAAAACATAGGTAAGATATACAGCAAGGAATGTGAACAAAAAGATAATTCTGCAGTGAATGTGGGACTGCAGGGATCTCTTCTATATGTCATTGCATATAAACCCACAGGTGGGATGGCTGGGTTACAAAGAGAGAATCTGGAAGGCTCCAAACACAAAAAATTGATAAGAAAACCTACCTAGTTAATACTGATGGATTTTATACTTTGCCCCACAAACATGAACAATTGTTACTTCTTAATAAAAAGTTATAAAATAAATTGATAAAAAATATTCTTAAAACATAAAATCATGAAGAAGGAGGCAAAAGGAAATTGAGGAGATTAAGAAATAGCTGAACCAAAATTACAAAACAAGTTCAGTAACAGGCTTGAAGAGGCAAATGAATCAGTGTCTTCTAAGAAAAATGAAGCTTTGTCTTCTGAGTAGAAGACACATAAATGAAAAAAGTAAATGGATCCCAAGACATTTGCAGCACATCATTGATTGTCCTAAAATTGCCATCATGGGATGCCCACTAGGAGTGAGGAAAGGGATACAGAATATTTGGAAAATTATTGCTGAAATATCCAAATATGACAAAATACATTGATTTACAGATGTGAGATCTAGAGTGAACTCAAGAGGATGGGCTGCAAAAGCACACTGAGATATATTCCTTTTCAAATTACTGACAAAATATGAGCAAATAATCTCAAAAGGAATAAGAGGCAAATGATTTTTGATACAAAAATGATCTTTAAAGTGACTAACAGCTGATTTCCTCTGACAAAAATGGCAGTCAGAGGTAAGTGGGAAGGCACATTTAAATCACTGGAAGGAAAATGACTACAACTGTCAGATATGAGTTCTATATCAGACAAAATTAAAACATGGTGAGATAAAATTGAAGTGGTTGTGTTAATAGAACAATCCTATAATGAGCAAGTGAGTTTGTCAGGCTGAAATGAAGGACACAATGCAGTAACTAAAACTGATATGAATTAATAAAATCACAGATTTTGATAACAAAATAGACAACTATAACAGCCATTACTCATTCCTTTTGGAGGTTAATTATTTTTTATATGTGATTTAAAGGCAGATGCACAAAACAATATTTATAAAGCCATGTTGAAGAGAATACAATGTTAAGACTTTGTATTGTTACATCTCTATTAATAGACACATATTTAGCAATGGAGCCATGGGCTTTTGTACATGGGAGGATTTTTAAATAAATATTTTATTTTTACTTTTTAATGACTTCAGAGTTTACTTCTTGTTATACAAAAGTGATTGAAAAATTTGTGATATTGGAAATAAAAGAAAGTGTATTTTGATGAAAAACTAGGTTTTCATTTTTTATCATATGCATTTCCACAAATCTTTTCAAGATGATTTTGCAAGTCAAGTTATGTAATCAGTTTCATGAGTTTCCACTAATAGTATCTACCTCTTAATAAAATTTTTGTAGTAATCCATATAAGTAGGTTTTATGGGTACTTGGCATGGAAAACAATTGGAATTTTAATATGGGAGAAAATTTTAGCTCAAAGAATGAAGGACTCAAATTTTCTTCTCTTGTAGGATGTAAAATGCAAAATGAATATAACTTTAGTACTGCATAGTCACACTTAGTGTGTGATACAGATAGATTACTTAATCTAAAGGAAGCTGGTGATGCTCCCTTTTGTCTTTGAAATTTATAAAACAGGTCAGATTAACTATATGGCAGTTTTTTATCAATAATTAATTATGATGGACTGCATATATAAATATATGTTAAATAAGTATATTGAACTAATTGTTAAATATATATACATAGTAGTATATATATAATAAGAATGAATATAAAATAAAGTTTTGTTTGAAGTTGCTATGAACAAAAATAATTTGATGAATCTAAAGTGTTAATCACTATAGACAATGTTAGGAAATATTATAAACCATTAGGTATTTATGAGCTTAATAGTTAAAAGCTCCAAATTAGTAACACAAAAATCCTTTAAATAGGAAAAATATATACATTTTCCATTATATTAACAGAGAGAAATCAACAGAGGATTCTTCAGTTTTCATTGATTCATTAAAAGCAATCAATATCAATATGTAAACAACAAAGAATGAAGTATATGAACACATATATAGTTCAGTAATTTATGTAAAAGTTTTTTAATTAAGCATAGAAATAAATGGGAACATTTTGACCAGGAAACAAAGGATAATATTTCCAGTTCAGAAACCATAGTTAAGTGCTTAAGTAGGTATAAATTTTAGGTATAAAATTGTCATTGCATCCTTCACAGCAGAAATCAACCAGATTATATTTTGGGGGCATTGTAATGACAATAGAAATTATCAAGTGAAGTGTAATAATATCAAATGATAGATACCTACATGTTCATTTCATTAAGATCATTTAAGTTAGCCCACAATTTAGACAGAAATTTAAAAATGATTTTTTTAGATTCATGGGAGTGTTAATGAAGAGGAGTGAATAATCCTGAATCAGATAAATATTCCTACAAATAGTCATTTAATGCTATCATAAAACTGTAATTCTGAACTTGTATATAGGGACTATTAATGGCAAAGAAATGCAATGCTTCATAAGTTTGTGAAAAAACATGAAAATATTTGTATGATATTAAAATAATTGTTTTCTACATATTATCATGCTCTAGTACATTGATCAAGAAGAATATGAGGAATATGTTGCAAACAAAAATAAAAAAAATGATTTCTCATGAAATATGGTTGTTTAGTACAGGAAATCTATCTGAAATGTTACTTTGTATAATAGTGATAACTGTGATTTTTGGAAAATTTGTTATATATTCTAATAATTTATAATACAGAAAGTCAAAATCCTGAAATGTTATTAGATTCCCTTAAATTCCCAATAATGTGGAAGGAAAATTTGAAGGCTACAAACTTAAAATTAAACCAAGAAAATGGTTTAGAGAAGAAATTAAAGAAGCAAGTTCTCATTTCATATAAGAGCTATTTAAAAAAATGACTAATATATTTGGGTTGCTCAGTTTGGAGGGGGCAAAAGGACTGAAAAATAACTAACTGCAAACATTTCAAAGTGAATTATCACTTATATGAGAATCAATTTTTATATTATTTTTTACACAAGAACTAATCAACCAAAATAAAATTCCATATCATGTAAGCTTCAGACATAGGCATCGTATTGTTACACTGTAAGTGAATACAATGGCCATAGGAAAATGAAAATGAAAACAACAGGATACTATATGCATAAAAAGGTATATTTTGGAAACAGCAAGTACATAACTGAATAGGTAGTGAATCTACTTAATGTGAACCATGTTAAACATGAGCTGAGCTGAAGACTATTGAACTATATTATTAAGCACAGTGAGTACATTCAAACACAGTAAAGAGTAAATGAATGGAATTTAAAATATAAACCTACATATAAAAAGCTTAGACTGAGAAAGAATTAAACTACTAGCTGTTTCTCTGGACTAAGGAAAAGAAATAAAGGACAGTATTATTAGAATTTTTATGGCATAAATTTCCAAAATTGATCACAAATACAAACCTGTGATTCAGAAGTTTAGTGGGTCAAAAGTGAAAATTTAACAAGAAATGCTTCAGTAATATCTATACTTTGTGACATCATAGAGGAAAAAAAAGACAAGTGATAAAAGGAGGGTGATGATATACAAATACAAGAGCAAGGTCCACACTTTTAATATAGTGTCAGAACAGATATAAATATTAAGACATCATAGAGTAACTGCCTTCAACAAACAAAGGTAAACTTGGATTAATTTCTAAGTAGATCTAGGGATTCGGTACCAAACATAGTTTCATAGAGCACACCACAAGAAGAAATGCAAATGTTCTCTTGCATTAAATTAAGAAAGAACAAGATGAAGAAACTTCAATACATGCAGAACATTGAACTAACAGAGGCAGTGTCCAAGAGAAAAAACATTTAGAGGCTGGTGATGTGGCATAGCAGGTAAAGCTGTTACCTGCAGTACCAGCATTTCATATGTGTGTTAGTTCAATTCCTGACTGCTACACTTCTGATCCAGCTCTCTGGTATGATATAAGAAAGCAGTAGAAGATGACCCAAGTCCTTGGGCCCCTACACTCCTGTGGGAGACATTGAAAAAGCTCCTGGCTCCAGCTTTGGATTGCCCCAGCTCAGGCCTTTGCTGCCATCTGGGGATTGAACCAGCAGATGGAAGACCTCTCTCTATGTCTTTGTCTCTGTCTTTTGTAGCTCTGCCTTTCCAATAAATATATACATCTTTAAAATACTTAGATACAAGTTAAAAATACAAATTTTGCATATTTAAATTAGAATTAAAATTCTGGACTTTTAAATATTGTACTTGATAGAATTTATGTTTTCAGGTGTGTTTTATCAACATGTTAAAATTGATGTCATATCACTCATGTTTTGAAGAATTCCAACTATTCATTTATTAGCCCTAATAAGCACCAAGGACTGACAGTGGTATAGATATTGCCCACAAGTTTCTGGGCATGCAGAACAACTGGATCATATTTCCACAATATGGTTGAGAAGGATGACATTATGATATCCACACAGTATACATGATCACAAAGAAACTCACCAACAGCAGGACAGTGTGGGTGGCTCTTTTCGGGGGGAGGTCCTTGGGAAATCCCTCATGCTTTGAAGGTACTCAGACCAACTTAAATGGCTAGATAAGAAGATCACCATATAAGCACTGGAGAAAAGCATGATTTCTACAAAGCTTTTCTGGGACAATGCGAGTGTGAAATCTCTCTCTCCACTCACCTCTCAAAGGTGAGCAAGACAAAGAGCAGGCGCCATCTTGGACATACGTCATAAACAGAGCGACTTCAGGTCTGCACCGGCCCTGAGCCTAGCAGAAAAACCTGACTCTGGGTGGGGTGAATTAACAGGAGATTAGGATCTAGTAAATTTGCAGCACTACTCAACTGAGACTGTGGAAAAAGAGATGGTGGGGGAGAGAACTCATGGAATTCATGTGAGTACTCTACAGAGACACTACAATTCCGTAACTTTGGCAACCCAGTGGGAGACTGAAGGAGAATTTGAGCCCACTCTGAGGGCAGAACAGATTCCCTGTGTGGTCCTTGGGAAAGAGCTTCTGATCTCTGGCTCCTGTGGGTATATCATTTGCCTGAAAACTACCTCCAACTTCATTCAGCTGTGTGGAATTACTTCCCTTTTGAATCAAAAAAAGAAAGAGAGAGAGAGAGAGATCTACCAAGCCTAACCTGGGAGTGTCACCTTTGGCACACCAAACAGAGCTCTCAGGCCACACCCATCTCAAGCCTCTAAGGCTCCATCAAAAACAGACAGTCCACTTAATCTAGAGTCATAGTATAACAAGAAAAAGCACCACAGTGAAGAAACCAAACATCTCCAATATGCCAAATAACAAACGCAAAAACCGAGGTAATAAAAAAAAAGGTAGTCACCATGATGCCCCCAAATGAAAAAAAACCCAAATTCAAGATTATGAAGATGATGAGATAGAAGAAATGCAAGAAGCAGATCTCAAAAAATTGATAAGAACATTAAGAAGTTCACAAAAACAAATTCTTGAACTACAGAAATCCTTAATGGACAAGGTAGAACATCTCTCTCGTGAAAATGAAATATTAAGGAGGAATCAAAATGAAATGAAACAACTAGTACAACAGGAAACTGTGATAGTAATGAGAAATCATAATGAAGTGAAGAATTCAATAGATCAAATGAAAAACAGAATAGAGAGCCTTACAAACAGAATGGGTGAAGCAGAAGAGAGAATATCAGACTTAGAAGACAGAGAACAGGAAAGGATACAGTCAGACCAAAGAAAAGAAGAGGAAATTAGAAATCTAAAACATATTGTCGGGAATCTTCAGGATACTATTAAAAAACCCAACATTCGGGTTCTAGGAGTTCCTGAAGGCATGGAGAGGGAGAAAGGATGAGAAGGCCTTTTAGTGAGATATTAGCAGAAAATTTCCCAGGTTTGGAGGACAGAGAAATCCTAGTACAGGAAGCTCATAGAACCCCTAATAAACATGACCAAAAGAGATCCTCACCACGACACGTGGTAATTAAACTTACCACAGTGAAACATAAAGAAAAGATCCTAAAATGTGAAAGAGAGAAACGTCAGATTACTCTCAGAGGATCTCCAATCAGACTCACAGCTGACTTCTCATCAGAAACCCTACAAGCTAGGAGGGAATGGCGAGATATAGCCCAGGTACTAAGAGAGAAAAACTGCCAGCCCAGAATATTATATCCTGCAAAGCTATCATTTGTGAATGAAGGTGAAATAAAGACTTTTCATAGCAAACAGAAATTGAAAGAATTTGTTGACACTCATCCAGCCCTGCAAATGATGCTTAAAGATGTGTTGCATACAGACACACAGAAACACAGAAACACGGTCATCAATATGAAAGAAGGTAAAGGAAGGAAACCTGGCAGCAAAAGATCACAGGGAATTCAAAGCATATATTAGAACTTATCTTTGGCAAATGGCAGGGCAAAGTTATGACTTATCAATAGTCACATTGAACGTTAATGGCCTGAACTGTCCAGTTAAAAGACACAGATTGGCTGATTGGGTTAAGGAACAAAACCCATCTATTTGCTGCTTACAAGAAATACATCTTTCCAACAAAGATCCATACAGACTGAAGTGAAAGGCTGGAAAAAGATATACCATGCCAACAGAAATGAAAAAATGGCGGGCGTAGCCATCTTAATATCAGACAACACAAACTTTACCACAAAAACTGTTAGGAGAGACAAAGAGGGACACTCTATAATGATTAAGGGATCAATTCCACAGGAAGATATAACAATTATCAATGTATATTCACCTAACTACAGGGCACCAGTTTATCTAAAAGATTTGTTAAGGGACTTAAAGGGAGACTTAGACCCCAATACAATGGTACTGGGGGACTTCAATACTCCACTCTCAGAAATAGACAGATCAATAGGACAGAAGATCAACAAGGATACAGTAGATTTGAACGACACTATAGCACAAATGGATCTAACAGATATATACAGAACTTTCAATCCTACAGCTAAAGATTTTACATTCTTCTCAGCAGTACGTGGAACCTTCTCTAGGATTGATCACATACTAGGCCATAAAGCAAGTCTCAGCAAATTCAAAAGAACTAGAATCATACCATGCAGCTTCTCAGACCATAAAGGAATGAAGTTGGAAATCAGCAACTCAGGAATCCCTAGAGCATACGCAAACACATGGAGATTGAACAACATGCTCCTGAATGAACAATGGGTCATAGAAGAAATTAAAAGAGAAATCAAAAATTTTCTGGAAGTAAATGAGGATAACAGCACAACATACGAAAACTTATGGGACGCAGCAAAAGCAGTATTGAGAGGCAAATTTATAGCAATAGGTGCCTATATCAAGAAATTGGAAAGGCACCAAATAAATGAGCTTTCAGCGCACCTCAAGGACCTAGAAAAACTGCAGCAAACCAGACCCAAATCTAGTAGGAGAAGAGAAATAATTAAAACCAGAGAAGAAATCAACAGGATTGAATGAAGAAAAACATTCCAAAAAATCAGCCAAACGAGGAGCTGGTGTTTTGAAAAAATAAACAAAATTGACACCCCATTGGCCCAACTAACTAAAAAAAGAAGAGAAAAGACCCAAATCAATAAAATCAGAGATGAAAAAGGAAACGTAACAACAGACACCACAGAAATAAAAAGAATCATCAGAAATTACTACAAGGACTTGTATGCCAGCAAACAGGGAAACCTATCAGAAATGGATAGATTCCTGAACACATGCAATCTACCTAAATTGAACCAGGAAGACATCGGAAACCTAAACAGACCCATAACTGAGACAGAAATTGAAACAGTAATAAAGGCCCTCCCAACAAAGAAAAGCCCAGGACCAGATGGATTCACTGCTGAATTCTACCAGACATTTAAAGAAGAACTGACTCCAATTCTTCTCAAACTATTCAGAACAATCGAAAAAGAGGGAGCCCTCCCAAATTCTTTCTATGAAGCCAGCATCACCTTAATTCCTAAACCGGAAAAAGATGCAGCACTGAAAGAGAATTATAGACCAATATCCCTGATGAACATAGATGCAAAAATCCTCAATAAAATTCTGGCCAAGAGAATGCAACAACACATCAGAAAAATCATCCACTCAGACCAAGTGGGATTTATCCCTGGTATGCAGGGATGGTTTAATGTGCGTAAAACAATCAATGTGATACACCACATTAACAGACTGCAGAAGAAAAACCATATGCTTATCTCAATAGATGCCGAGAAAGCATTTGATAAAATACAACACCCGTTCATGATGAAAACTCTAAGCAAACTGGGTATGGAAGGAACATTCCTCAATACAATCAAAGCAATCTATGAAAAACCCACAGCCAGCATCCTATTGAATGGGGAAAAGTTGGAAGCATTTCCACTGAGATATGGGACCAGACAGGGATGCCCACTCTCACCACTGCTATTCAATATAGTTCTGGAGGTTCTAGCCAGAGCTATTAGGCAAGAAAAAGAAATTAAAGGGATACAAATTGGGAAGGAAGAACTCAAACTATCCCTCTTTGCAGATGACATGATTCTTTATTTAGGGGACCCAAAGAACTCTACTAAGAGACTGTTGGAACTCATAAAAGAGTTTGGAAAAGTAGAGGGTATAAAATCAATGCACAAAAATCAACAGCCTTTGTATACACAGGCAATGCCATGGCTGAGGAAGAACTTCTAAGATCAATCCCATTCACAATAGCTAAAAAACAATCAAATACCTTGGAATAAACTTAACCAAGGACGTTAAAGATCTCTACGATGAAAATTACAAAACCTTAAAGAAAGAAATAGAAGAGGATACCAAAAAATGGAAAAATCTTCCATGCTCATGGATTGGAAGAATCAATATCATAAAAATGTCCATTCTCCCAAAAGCAATTTATAGATTCAATGCAATACCAATCAAGATACCAAAGACCTTCTTCTCAGATCTGGAAAAAATGGTGCTGAAATTTATATGGAGGCACAAGAGACCTCGAATAGCTAAAGCAATCTTGTACAACAAAAACAAAGCCGGAGGCATCACAATACCAGATTTCAGGACATACTACAGGGCAGTTGTAATCAAAACAGCATGGTACTGGTACAGAAATAGAAGGATAGACCAATGGAACAGAATTGAAACACCAGAAATCAACCCAAACATCTACAGCCAACTTATATTTGATCAAGGATCTAAAACTAATTCCTGGAGCAAGGACAGTCTATTCAATAAATGGTGCTGGGAAAACTGGATTTCCACGTGCAGAAGCATGAAGCAAGACCCCTACCTTACACCTTACACAAAAATCCACTCAACATGGATTAAAGACCTAAATCTATGACCTGACACCATCAAGTTACTAGAGTAACCCTTCAAGATATTGGCACAGGCAAAGAATTTCTGGAAAAGACCCGGGAGGCACAGGCAGTCAAAGCCAAAATCAACTATTGGGATTGCATCAAATTGAGAAGTTTCTGTACTGCAAAAGAAACAGTCAGGAAAGTGAAAAGGCAACCGACAAAATGGGAAACATATTTGCAAACTATGCAACAGATAAAGGGTTAATAACCAGAATCTACAAAGAGATCAAGAAACTCCACAAAAACAAAACCAACAACCCACTTAAAGAGATGGGCCAAGGACCTCAATAGACATTTTTCAAAAGAGGAAATCCAAATGGCCAACAGGCACATGAAAAAATGTTCAAGGTCACTAGCAATCAGGGAAATGCAAATCAAAACCACAATGAGGTTTCACCTCACCCCGGTTAGAATGGCTCACATACAGAAATCTACCAACAACAGATGCTGGTGAGGATGTGGGGAAAAACCCACTGTTGGTGGGAATGCAAACTGGTCAAGCCACTATGGAAGTCAGTCTGGAGATTCCTCTGAAACCTGAATATAACCCTACCATTCAACCCAGCCATCCCACTCCTTGGAATTTACCCAAAGGAATCTAAATTGGCAAACAAAAAGGCGGTCTGCACCCTAATGTTTATTGCAGCTCAATTCACAATAGCTAAGACCTGGAACCGACCTAAATGCCCATCAACGGTAGACTGGAGAAAGAAATTATGGGATGTGTACTCTTTAAAATACTATACCGCAGTAAGAAACAACGAAATCCAGTCAGTTGCAACAAAATGGAGGAATCTGGAACACATCATGCTGAGTGAAATAAGCCAGTCCCAAAGGGACAAATACCATATGTTCTCCCTGATCGGTGACAACTGACTGAACACCTAAAAGGAAACCTATTGAAGTGAAATGGACACTATGGGAAATGGTGACTCGATCAGCATAGCCCTGACTGTTAATGAACAACTTAATACATTATCCCTCTTAGTAGTTTTTTTGTCTGTTCTACTTAATATGACTGGTTTAATTCTGTAATTAATACACAGTTATTCTTAAGTGTTGAAAATTAACTGAAATGTGATCCCTGTTAAACATAAGAGTGGGAATAAGAGAGGGAAGAGATGTATAATTTGGGACATGCTCAAGCTGACTTGCCCTAAATGGTAGAGTTAGAAACATACCAGGGGATTCCAATTCAATCCCATCAAGGTGGCATGTACCAATGCCATCTCACTAGTCCAAGAGATCAATTTCAGTTCACAATTGATCATAATGAAAGGACTAAGAGTCAATTGGAGCACATAAAGAAGTCTAGTACCTGCTAACACTAACCAATAGAATAAATAAAGGGGAGAGTGATCCAACATGGGAAGTGAGATACTCAGCAGACTCATAGAATGGCAGATGTCCTAAATAGCACTCTGGCCTCAGAATTAGCCCTATAGGAATTCGGATCTGGCTGAAAATCCCATGAGAGTATTTCAGGCATGGAAAGCCAAGACACTCTGGTAAAAGATCTCTCTGAGTGAGATCCCAGTGGAAAGAACAGGTCTTCAAAGAAGGAGGTACCTTTCTCTGAAGGGAGGAGAGAACTGCACTAAATGGTTTCCTCAAGAAAAATAATTTTGATAAAGCCTCTTTTGTCACCTCTTTTGTAGTATCAACTATTAGTGAATTGGTATATTAGTGCTAAAATAGAGTATTGTTTTATGAATGAATGCACAATGATGTTTGCATTTTATGTAGATTTAGGAAAATGAGAATATATGACAGAATATACTATGTTGTTATTATGTTAATCTCCCATGTTATTTCCATTATAATTTTACCATACTTATTGATCAGCATTTAAAGAACTATGCCATCATTTACAACATGAAAATGATTATGAGAATTTTAGATGAATTGATATGTGGAAGTAGATTGATAGATTCAATGATGGAAATAAGTCAGTTGGTAGATTCAGGTGGATAAACATCTTTTCCACCATGATTAGCTCAATAAAAGGAATTTTTATAAAATCCCCCAATCCCAGAAGAATAAATAGGGAAAGCATCCAATTTCAATGAGTGACTGCAATGTGTCACCCATTCTTTGGAAACTGAATTTAAAGCAAATTCATGTGAAAGCACAGTGTTGATGAGAAGCACAGTCATAATCTGACACATGGAACTCCCAGGACCCTGAGAAAAAGCATGGGTTTTATAGTGTCACCACAGAAGTAGAAGACAGAAACTTTATCAGGAAAATATAATAAGAATCTTATGCTGTGGATTTGGATACACCTAAAATTGCTCCCTAAAATTGTGTTTATTAAAGTATCAGAGTCAAATAGACACCAGGAAGGGATAAATCTATGGTTTTTAGAGCTAATAACATTCTTCTCAGTGCATCATTTTTCTAAGGAGGTGATAGCCATTGCAACCCTGTCAAAAGGCGAATTTAGAAAAAAAATGACAAATACATCCTGGGCTCCCAGTTCCCTGATCAGGGCCAGGTGGTGCCAGGACACCTGAATATTATCCCCCATAAGGCATGAATGCAAAGTTTTAAAATAAAGACTTTAAGACCTAACACTGCAATTTTTGAACATATCAACAGTGGCATTTTGTCAGTCAGATTTCTTGAAGGGTCAATACCTGTACAGCCACAAGTGGAGAATCCCTGTCATTTTATTCCACTATATTCACAACAATATCATGATTACATCCTCCCTTTCTTCCAAGAGTACTAGATATTAGTACTAGAATATAGTACACTATATTCAAGGTACTAGATCAAGTGCCTTACTAGATCAAATTTAATTGAGATAAAAATCACAAGTTAAATTGAGAAATATAATGAGGAAATCAAGTACAAATCCAATTCAAGTGCATCATAAATCACAAATATAATTTTGCAAACCTATTTTGTATGGCCTTACACAATTCACAAAGTTTATCATTTCATGTCTAGAAATATTTGTTGCATTAATTGTGGAGTAATAGCTAAGAGTGATATCATGAGCAGAGAATTCTGCTAATATATCATAGGAAAGAATTCTTTTTTACCTCAGAACCCAGTTGCTCTTGGAGATCACTCTGTACATGAAACAGAAAGACACTCACCCAGCTGAGTCCCTGATATGAATCCATTATTAGATGAATCCCTAAGGTGTTTTTATAGGGAAAGTATGGCATCAGCTCATCTCCCTTCAGGCCCATAACTGTCATTTCATTTGTGGAAGCAAGACAGCCTGAGACTTGGCATCATGAAAAATAGGAGCCACCTCAGGGATAAATGAACTTTCCTGGTTTCTGGAGAGAGCAGAGGAGAGCAGCTGGGTTTCACTCTTCTCACCTGTGGACTCATTTCTCCAAGGCAGGCCTGCCTGGGCACGTTGTATGCTCTCAGTCATTGTCAACCAATAAAAGTAAAACAGTAGTCTTTACTTCAGAACAAGTACAAGCAACCTCTGATTTGTCAAGCTATCCCCATTGCTCCAGAAGCCACCTGGTGGCATCCCCATAAGTTCTCCTGTGGTTTCAGGTTCTCGGTAAAATAGTAAAGCACCTGTAAATCAGGAAATTGTGCCTGATAAATTCTGAGGAATAGTGATTTTTTTCCCCAGGGAACACATGTGGGAGTCAGGGAATCTGCATTGGTAGCAGAATTCAGGCTAAATTTCCTCTATTTAACTCTACTCCAGGCTAAGTGCATTTCTGGAGGACAGAAAGGATACCTGCATTTCACATACACAGAAGGTCATGGTCTGCACTATCCCCCGGATAACTTATACACATGTGGACCTCCAGTGCCCTGTCACTTAACCACCAGTCTCCTCTGTCAACTTTACTCACAGGGCTTTACACACTCTGAAGTAGAGGAACTAGATTTTATCAACTAATAAACTTTCTGTTTCTCTGAAACCTAACAGCTATCCCTTTGCTATGACTTATCCATATGTGAACCTTTAAGCTAAGCAGAACTGTTACATCTGTGGTCCCATTTATGAATCCAGTACCATCTGATTTTGATGTTGTGACATTTTTCTTCTCAACAAGTAGATATGCATGTGGATAAAACTCTGAGTCTTGTGTACATTCTGGTGGGCCTTTATGTATCCTCTTCTATCTACTCTGGAACAGTTATCCATCTGCTCTGTGTAAGGCCCACCCATCATCCCAGAGATGAAGAATACTGAGGAACCAGATCAGTGAGGTCTTCACCATCAGGTTCACTGAATAGAGCTGTTGGCTCTCCTCCTTCATTTATACTTGTTCTCACTTGTCCTGGTGCAGTTGTCCTTGATCACAGGAAAACTAAGACTGATATAGTGGGAAACAAGTGGGGAATGTTACCTTGATTGAAATCCAACACTAATCTCGTCTTTATAGTCATTATTTTTACATTTACTGAGAAAAACTTTCCCTATTCAATGTCATGAAATTAATGTATGTTCTAAATGTCCATTTTAAGAATATTCCATTTAATGTTATATACTTTCTGGACTTCAAGGATGATAGGGTATGTATCTCATGATTTACCTTAATATGTAAGGCTATCCAGGGGCTTTTCACTATTAACATTTTATTTTTTAATTTCATTTTAATTGACAAATAATAATTGTGTATTTATGGAGTATGATGTGATGTTTTGACTCATAGGTGCATTATATAAAAATGCAGTCAAGATGATTACCACATCCCTCACTATCCAATTTACTAATTTTAGATAAAATGTGTTTCTCTAAAAATGTATGTCTGCATGCATGTGTGTATGTATGAATGCATGTATGTATCTGAGAGACAGAGAAAGTTACAGAGGTTTTACTTCCTTCTTCACTCCCCAAATATACACAATGGCTGGGGCTGAAGCTGGATGAAGCTGTGATCCAGGAACTCATTACAGGTGTCAGGCATACTCTAACCCAGGCACTTTGATATGAGATGCAGTTATCTCAACCAGGATCTTAACTACCATACCAAATGCCTTACCTTAAATATCAATCATTTTAGCAAATGAGAAATACATTGTACATTATTTTCACATTTATTTTTCTTTATTTGAGAAAGCATTACAGAGAAAGGGACTGAGGGAGGGAGGGAAAGAGGGAGAAAAGAAAGGAGGGAGGGAGGAGAGACAGAGAATCTTCCATCCATTTGTTCACTCCCCAAATGGAAACAGTTGTGGCTGGGCCAGGCTGAAGCCTGGAGCCTGGAGCTTCTTTTGGGTCACCCACCTGTGTACAGGGCCCCAAACACTTGTGGCATCTTCCACTATTTTCCCAGGGCATTAGCAAAGATCTGGGTTGGAAGTGGAGTAGCTGGGACTTGAACTGGCACCCATATAGGATGTCAGTGTTTCCAGTAGAGGCTTAACCTGCCAGGCTATAAAACTGACTATAAAAATATACAATATATTACCAATGGTGGTCAACTTGCAGTGGAATAACTCATTAAAATGTTTTCTTTTATACTCAGTTGAACTTTGCATCCTTCAATAAACATCTTTCCTTTCCTCATCCCAACCTCATTCCCCTTGACAACCTGTGGTAGTCTCTATCCTTTTTTATTAATATCTCCAATGTGTATGTGACACATTTTTCAGGCTGCATGGGGGTATCTACACAGTTTTGCCATTTCATAGAATCATTGCAAGCAAAAACTTTACTTTGTGAATTTGTTTTCAGTAGCTCAAGAAGCCCAAATAGACTTGCTTCTCAGATCTTATCATCCCTGAGATTATAGTTGGGGATAAAATCACCTCAAGTATTAAAATTATTTAGACATTATTTATTTTTTAATATTTTATTTTTAACTTTTATTTAGTAAATACAAATTTCCAAAGTACAGTTTATGGATTACAATGGCTTCCCCCCTATAACTTCCCTCCCACCTGCAACCCTTCCATCTCCCACTCCCTCTCCCATTCTATTTGCATCAAGATTCATTTTCAATTATCTTTATATACAGAAGATCAATTTAGTATATATTAAGTAAAGATTTAATCAGTTTGCACCCACACAGAGCATAAAGTGTAAAATATCATTTGAGTACTAGTTATAGCATTAATTCACATTGAACAACACATTAAGGACAGAGAACCTACATGAGGAGTAAGTGCACAGTGACTCCTTTTGTTGACTTAATGAATTGACACTCTTGTTTATGGCATCAGTAATCTCCCTAGGCTCTAGTCATGAGTTGCCAAGGCTATGGAAGCCTTTTGAGTTCACTGTCTTTGATCTTATTTAGACAAGGTCGTAGTCAGAGTGGAAGTTTTCTCCTCCCTTCAGAGAAAGGTACATTATTAGTCACATTGGAAGAGGACATGAAGATGGTGAGAAAGTTTGAGAAGGGGTAACAGAGGAAAGAAGGCTGCTCAAGCAGCAGTGATTTACTAAAACCTATTAAGTCTGTTTATATTTTCTGTAGCAGATGTTATTATCAAGTATACCATATATTTTTGTATTTATTTATAAACTGTTTGTCTTCCTCACTCATAAACTAAAGTGAGAACTCCCTGAATGCATAGATATGTGTCTATTTGCTTCATTGCTAATTCTCTACCACCTACCATTCACAGATTAGGAAAGCTGTCATATATGCCAAGCCATTGAATGAAAGTACTATGTTAATCAGTAATGACAGCAGTTACTGTGTAGCAACATGCACTAATCTCTGCCTAAGAAAGTTACATCCATTCTATTCTCTGAAAGCAATTTGCATGCATTTTTCTTTCTTAGTTTCAAAGCATCACCAAGTTACCCCATTATGAGAGCTCCCATAACTATATTGCAGGTTGGCAGAAAAAAGGGAAAGGAAGTGGTCATGTGGAGAAGAGGCTATGCCTGTGGGTCACTTTACTTTATAATGGTATCGTCTTGTGAGAATTAACTCATTCTAGGACACAGGCATGAATCTTTGCAATAGTAGTGCTCCCCAATATGCTAATACCAGAATCCATCTGAAAAATATTCAACATGGCACTATTGCCCCCTTGGACAAAACATCCACCTCATGAACCCTCAGGGGCATTCTCAGACCAAATTCAAACCATAGTGTCACATGATCCAGTAATCCAATTTTGGGGTATATATACTAGGTATTGAAATCAATATTTTATGTTTATTGTAGAATTATTAACAACATCCAAAAGATGAACTCATGTGTCCATTAATAATAGAGTGAATAAAAATATTGTATATCGATAAAAGTTAATGCCACATGGCCTTTAGATAAAGAAGCTCTGTTGTTCATTACATTAATAGAACTATGAAATGTTATAGAAGTTGAAATAAGTCAAATACAGAAAGAAATACAATTTGGATTCTACTATATGTAGAAATGAATCAAGTTAATAATCAAGACAAAATAATTTTTAATTTATATTCTAAAGTCAAAATAAAAGGATGGAATTAATGAGAAAAAATATCAAAATGTTGTGTGAAAGTAGAACCAGTAAAAAAATGGGGTGGGGGCTTATACAGGTGTATGAGGTTTCAAATGTATAGAATATAAACAAATGTTTGTTTAAAATATAAATATGCAAGTATAAAATTAAATAAAACAAAGAATACTAATTTGAAAAACAAACACACATAACAAGTACAAATTTTAAAATGTTGACATTTACCACAAAGATAGAAATACAACAAAATTAATTTTGAATTATTTCTCAAGACTCCCTTATAATGTATTTTACATGGAAACTTTATATTAAGGTTTGTAAAACACTAAATTTTCCTTTTGTAACAACTATAAAAGATATGTTGTCTGAGGTTTGTGGCTACTCACATAGTATTCATATTTTACTTTTATATGTTCTTTTTAAAAATTTATATAAAGGGAAATAATTTCATGTATTTTATACATACAGTTTTTTTTTATTTGAAAGACAGAGTTACAGAGAGAGTTAGAGAAAGAAAGAGAGGTCTTCCATCTACTGGTTCACTCTCCAGATGGCTGCAATGGCTGGAGCTGTGCATATCTGGAGCCAGGAGCCAGGAGATTCCTCCAAGTCTCCCATGTGGGTGCAGGGGCACAAAGATTGGTCAATCTTCTATTGCTTTGCCATGACATACCAGAGAGCTGGATCTGAAGTGGAGCAGCTGGGACACAAACCAGCACCCATATGGGATGCCAGCACTGCAGGCAATGGCTTTACCCACTAAGCCACAGTGCCAGCCCCACCATAATCCATTTCTTCCACTCACAAATTCCTTTCATGCCCATTTGCAGTTCATCCCATTCCCAACTTCAACACTAGGAAACTACAAATATGCTTTCTGCATTTATAGAATATTTTTTTTTAAAAAAAGATATGTAGATTCTGTGTCTAGCTTCTTTCACCTAGCATAATGTTCCAAAAATCCATTTATGTTGTACATTTTGGTTGAGTAATAATTTCACTGAACAGAAGCACCATAGTTTATCTATTTGCTCATTGAAAACATTTAGGTTTTTCAGTTTTATTTGAGTGTTAATAAAGCTGTTATGTATATTCAGATTCAGATTCTTTGTGTGAATGTTAAGTTTTCATTCCCCTAAGATAAATAGCTGGGAACGCAACTTTTAAATTATACTCATATGGTGATGTGTGTTTATAAAACACAGCCATGATTTTTTTTTACAGACAGAGTGGACAGAGAGAGAGAGAGAGACAGAGAGAAAGGTCTTCCTTTTGCCATTGGTTCACCCTCCAATGGCCGCCGTGGCCAGTGCGCTGCAGCGGGCAAACCACACTGATCCAATGGCAGGAGCCAGGTACTTATCCTGGTCTCCCATGTGGGTGCAGGGCCCAAGGACTTGGGCCATCCTCCACTGCACTCCCTGGCCACAGCAGAGACCTGGCCTGGAAGAGGGGCAACCAGGACAGAATCTGGCACCCTGACCAGGACTAGAACCCCGTGTGCTGGCGCCACAAGGTGGAGGATTAGCCTAGTGAGCCGCAGATGATTTTTTTCAAGAGCTGATATTCCAGATTACATTCCAACCTGTAATTTGAGAGAGGTCTTGTCACTCCAAATCCTTGCTACCACTTTATATCATCAGCATAAACTTTAGTCAGTACAATAGATTGTGGCAATATCTCATTCTGTCCTTAATTTGTATTTGTTTATTTTTCATGTACTTACTTCCTATATGTATATACCTACCCCTTTATGAAATGTATGTCTTTATCATGTCTTTATCCATTTCTAATTGGACTTCCTATTTTCCTACAAATGAGTTGAGTATGTATATATACTCATATATATATAAGGTGTATATAGTGTGTATATGTATATCTAGTATCTATATACACACACATACATACTAGATACATGTACTTTTTGAGACACGTGATTTGCAAATGTTTTCACCCAGTTAGTAGGTAGTATTTCTTTTTTTATAACACTGTAAATGCAAACTGAAGCATTCAGCTATCATTTTTGTACACAATTTTTTCTTACCTCAGTCAGCCGTTTTTATATGTACAAATTTTGAATCTCTGTCATTTTGTAGATATATAATTATATATTCCTTGTCAATTAGTCTTTTTGTCATTATGAAATGTTATTTTTTATCCCTAGCAATAATCCATGTCCTGAAATCTATGTTGCTTCTTATCAATATAGTCAGTCTAGCTTACTAAGATTAGTGTTTGCAAGGTATTCTTTTTTTAATTTGTCTGTGTACTGATATTTAACTTAATTTTCATTTATTTTAGAAATTTAACTTCTTTAGCATATAGTTGGAGTGGCTTTTTTTCTTCAGTATGAAAACTGAGTTAATTGGAATGTTTACAGCCTTTATAGTTAACGTAATCACCAGTAAGACTTTCAGTGTTTTATTGTACTGTATGTTTGTTGTTTTTGTTCTTGCTTACTATGTTTTCTTTCTTGATTCAGCTAATTGAGTTTATTTATTCACTGAGGATATGTTTTGTCCTAGCTATTTGTTTATGTGCTTTAGCCCTTTATTCTTTCTAAAATATGATTTTCTATGCATTAATATAACCACATTTACCTTATCTCAGTCTATTTGTTAAGCATTTTTATTTATTTATGGGCATGCAGGAATGGGGATGAGGGTGAGAGCTAGAGTGAGAGCAAGAAAATCAGAAAGAGTGTGTGTGTGAGGGAGAGAGAGGGAGAGAGAGAGACATCTCCCATCAGCAGGCTTCTCCCTCAAATACCAAAATTGCTCATGATTGGGCTAATTCCAAAGTGGTAACTGGACTGAAATCCAGATCTCCCACATTGGTGGTAAGGACCCATCAATTTGAGTCATCAGTTGTTGTTACCCAAATGTGAACACCAGGTGGAAACTGGAATCAGAAATCAAAGTAGGATTCAAGCCATTATGTTAAAGGGAGGGAGAGACAGAGAGAGAGAAGGAAAGGGGAAGGGAGGGGAAGGGAGAGGAAGGGAGGGGAAGGGAGGGGAGGGAAGGGAGGGGAGGGAAAGGAGGGGAGAGAAGGGGAGGGAAAGGAGGGGAGGGAAGGGGAGGAGAGTGGATTGGAGCAGAGGGAGAGGAGGGAAGGGAAGGGGAGGGGAAGGAAGCGGAGGGATACAAGGAGACAGACATTCTATAGGCTAGGTCACTCCACAGATGCTGGATGATGACAATACCCAGAGCTGGCCCAGGCCAGAAGATGGCAAATCAATCCAAGCCACCTCTATAGGTGACAGAGATTCAACTATTTGAGCCATCACCTGCTGCCTCCCAGAGTTTGCACCAGCAGGAAACTGCAATCAGGAGTGGAGCTGGGACTCCAATCCAGGCCCTCCCATAAGGGATGCAGCTGTCTCAAGTGGTATCTTAATCGCTATGACAAAGGCCTGCCCCATATGTATTTTATTAATTCCAAAACTCATTGTTACTATTGTTACATTAAATGGATAAATGTGTATTGAAAGAATTTTAAAAATAAGAGAAAAAAATTTTATATTTATCTATGTATTTACCATTTCTGGGCTCTTTATTTCTTTTTTGTGGATCTGGATTTCCATTTGGCACAAATTTCCTTCAATTTACAATAAATATTTGTACAATAAAATTTTGTTCAAATTATTGTGTAATTTGTAGCAGATAATTTTTTCCTATTTGTATACCTGAAAAAGCATTTCATCATATATATGAAAGAAACATATATATGTGTGTACACAAATATATTTATCTATAAAATACATATATATGTTTCATACATATGTTTCTACTTTTAAACTAAGTATAGTTTTCATTGTTGGAAACTTGGAAACCTCCCAGTTTGGGGAATGGTTTTATCTTGGGCTTCCTAGTTTCACCTGACTCACACACACCTTAATATCCACTAATGCAGAGACCCTTATGCAGATTTATGTAGATCTTTCTCTGGATAGCTTCCTTCTTCCTGATCCACGTCTCCCAAATCACACCTGCTTCAGCCTCTGACAACACAAGGTCTACTCAGCCCAGAAGAACCACCTTAGTTTCCATCCTCCTGAGCTGCCTTCTTCTAACAGAAATGGGTCCTCTTTTATAGGGGTCTCTTGTTTTCTTGCTCAAGGATTATGGCCCAACACTGCTGTTGCCCAGTATCTGTATGCCTTGGTCTCATTTTTCTGTGCTCTTACTGTTTATGGTGGGCAGAAAAATCTGGTACCAATTACTTCAACAAGAGTCAAAATGAAAAAATGCAGGCTGGCACCGTGGCTCACTTGGCTAATCCTCTGCCTGTGATGCCGGCACCCCAGGTTCTAGTTCTGTTTGGGGCACCAGATTCTGTCCCGGTTGCTCCTCTTCCAGTCCAGCTCTCTACTGTGGCCGAGGAAGCCAATGGAGGATAGCCCAAATGCTTGGGCCCTGTGCCTGCATGAGAGACCGGGAGGGGACACCTAGCTCCTTGCTTTGGACCGGCGCTGTTCGCTGGCCACACAGCCAATTGGGGGGGGGGTGAAGCAACGGAAAAGGAAGACCTTTCTCTCTGTCTCTTTCTCTAACTCTTCCTGCCAAAAAATGAAAAAATAAAAAACAGAACGTAATGTCACTTTCCATTTTCATTTCCCTTCCCTCTATCCTTACTCACTGCCACTTTCCCTTGTGTTTCCTTTATTAGTTGTCTTTTGATTTTTATAATGACATACTTTCAATTTACTTTATAAACACAAGTTCAGCCCTCTACTAAGCAAACAAATTGAGAAGAAGTAGAGGTCGTTAGGTTGAGAAAGTTCTAGCACCCTGGGCACCTCTATAGACAATCTAAAGTCTAACATTAACAGTGAAACAAAACCTAAGCTCCAAATTGGGACTTTCCACTGGATCACATACACATAAGCCAAAGCCTTATTGCCTCTTATCAAGTAATATCTTTTTTTAAAGATTTTTATTTATTTGACAGGTAGAGTTACAGACAATGAGAGAGACAGAGAGAAAGGTCTTCCTTCCATTGGTTCACGCCCCAAATGGTTGCAATGGTAGGAGCTACTCTGATCTGAAGCCAGGAGCCAGGTGCTTCCCCCCTGTCTCCCGTGTGGGTGCAGAGGCCCAAGCACTTGGGCCATCCTCCACTGCTTTCCTAGGCCACAGCAGAGAGCTGGATGGGAAGAGGAGCAACCTGGGACTAGAACCTGGCACCCATATGGGATGCCGGCATGACAGAGGATTAACCTAGTGCACCACCACACTGGACCCTCAAGTAATATCTTTTTTTTTATCTTTTATTTAATGAATATAAATTTCCAAAGTACAACTCATGGGTTACAATGGCTTTCCCCCGCATACCTCCCTCCCACCCACAACCCTCCCCTTTCCCACTCCCTCTCCCCTTCCATTCACATCAAGATTCATTTTCGATTATCTTAATATACAGAAGATCAGCTTAGTATACCGTAAGTAAGGATTTCAACAGTTGGTTCCCACACAGAAACATAAAGTGAAAAATAATAGATGATTTTTTTTAAATGATGATGAAATCAGATCAGACCTATTGTCATGTTTAATCCCAGTGAGAGTCAAGTTGGGAATTGATAATTTCTTTTTTTTTTTTTTTTACAGAAGATCAGTTTAGTGTACATTAAGTAAAGATTTCAATCGTTTGCACCCTCATAGAAACACAAAGTGAAATATACTGTTTGAGTACTCGTTATAGCATTAAGCCTCAGTGTACAGCACATTAAGGACAGAGATCCTACATGAGGAGTAAGTGCACAGTGACTCCTGTTGTTGACTTTACAAATTGACACTCCTGTTTATGGCATCAGTAATCTCCCTATGCACCAGTCATGAGTTTCCAAGGCTATGGAAGCCCCTTGAGTTCTACGACTCTTATCTTGTTTAGACAAGGTCATAGTCAAAGTGGAGGTTCTCTCCTCCCTTCAGAGAAAGGCACCTCCCTCTTTGAAGACCTGTTCTTTCCACTGGGATCTCACTCACAGAGATCTTTTTGCCAGAGTGTCTTGGCTTTCCATGCCTGAAATACTCTCATGAGATTTTCAGCCAGATCTGAGTGCCTTTAGGGCTGATTCTGAGGCCAGAGTGCTATTTAGGACATCCGCCATTCTGTGAGTCTGCTGAGTATCTCACTTCCCATGTTGGATCACTCTCCCCTTTATTTATTCTATCGGTTAGTGTTAGCAGATACTAGACTTGTTTATGTGCTCCCTTTGACTCTTAGTCCTTTCATTATGATCAATTGTGAACTGAAATTGATCACTTGGACTAGTGAGATGGCATTGGCACATGCCACCTTGATGGGATTGAATTGGAATCCCCTGGTATGCTTCCAACTCTACCAATTGGGGCAAGTCAGCTTGAGCATGCCCCAAATTATACATCTCTTCCCTCTCTTATTCCCACTTTTATGTTTAACAGGGATCACATTTCAGTTAATTTTCAACACTTAAGAATAACTGTGTGATAATTACAGAATTAAACCAGTCATATTAAGTAGAACAGACAAAAAAAAATACTATGAGGGATAATGTATTAAGTTGTCCATTAGCAGTCAGGGCTATGCTGATCAAGTCACCATTTCTCATAGTGTCCATTTCACTTCAGGAGGTTTCCTTTTTGGTGTTCAGTCAGTTGTCACTGATCAGGGAGAACATATGGTATTTGTCCCTTTGGGACTGGCTTACTTCACTCAGCATGATGTGTTCCAGATTCCTCCATTTTGTTGCAAATCACTGCATTTCGTTGTTTCTTACTGCAGTATAGTATTCTAAAGAATACATATCCCATAATTTCTTTATCCAGTCTACCACTGATGGGAATTTAGGTTGGTTCCAGGTCTTGGCTATTGTGAATTGAGCTGCAATAAACATTAGGGTGCAGACCGCTTTTTTCTTTATCAATTTAAACTCCTTTGGGTAAATTCCAAGGAGTGGGATGGCTGGGTCGAACGGTAGGGTTATATTCAGGTTTCTGAAAATCTCCAGACTGATTTCCATAGTGGCTTGACCAGTTTGCATTCCCACCAACAGTGGGTTAGTGTCCCTTTTTCCCCACATCCTCGCCAGCATCTGTTGTTGGTAGATTTCTGTATGTGAGCCATTCTAACCGGGGTGAGGTGAAACCTCATTGTGCTTTTGATTTGCATTTCCCTGATTGCTAATGACCTTGAACATTTTTTCATGTGCCTGTTGGCCATTTGGATTTCCTCTTTTAAAAAATGTCTATTGAAGTCCTTGGCTCATCTCTTAAGTGGGTTGTTGGTTTTGTTTTTGTGGAGTTTCTTGATCTCTTTGTAGATTCTGGTTATTAACCCTTTATCTGTTGCATAGTTTGCAAATATTTTTTCCCATTCTGTTGGTTGTCTCTTCACTCTCCTGACTGTTTCTTTTGCAGTACAGAAACTTCTCAATTTGATGCAATCCCAATAGTTGATTTTGGCTTTGACTGCCTGTGCCTCCCGGGTCTTTTCCAGAAATTCTTTGCCTGTGCCAATATCTTGAAGGGTTTCTCCAATGTTCTCTAATAACTTAATGGTGTCAGGACGTAGATTTAGGTCTTTAATCCACGTTGAGTGGATTTTTGTGTAAGGTGTAAAGTAGGGGTCTTGCTTCATGCTTCTGCAAATGGAAATCCAGTTTTCCCAGCACCATTTATTGAATAGACTGTCCTTGCTCCAGGAATTAGTTTTAGATCCTTGATCAAATACAAGTTGGCTGTAGATGTTTGGGTTGATTTCTGGTGTTTCAATTCTGTTCCATTGGTCTATCCATCTATTTCTGTACCAGTGCCATGCTGTTTTGATTACAACTGCCCTGTAGTATGTCCTGAAGTCTGGTATGGTGATGCCTCCGGCTTTGTTTTTGTTGTACAAGATTGCTTTAGCTATTCGAGGTCTCTTGTGCCTCCATATGAATTTCAGCATCATTTTTTCTAGATCTGCGAAGAATGTCTTTGATATCTTGATTGGGATTGCATTGAATCTATAAATTGCTTTTGGGAGAATGGACATTTTGATGATGTTGATTCTTCCAATCCATGAGCATGGAAGATTTTTCCATTTTTTGGTATCCTCTTCTATTTCTTTCTTTAAGGTTTTGTAATTTTCATCGTAGAGATCTTTAACGTCCTTGGTTAAGTTTATTGCAAGGTATTTGATTGTTTTTGTAGCTATTGTGAATGGGATTGATCTTAGCAGTTCTTCCTCAGCCATGGCATTGTCTGTGTATACAAAGGCTGTTGATTTTTGTGCATTGATTTTATATCCTGCCACTTTGCCAAACTCCTCTATGAGTTCCAATAGTCTCTTAGTAGAGTTCTTTGGATCCTCTAAGTACAGAATCATATCGTCTGCAAAGAGGGATAGTTTGACTTCTTCCTTCTTGATTTGTATTCCTTTGATTTCTTTTTCTTGTCTGATGGCTCTGGCTAAAACTTCCAGAACTATGTTAAATAGCAGTGGTGAGAGTGGGCATCCCTGCCTGGTGCCAGATTTCAGTGGCAATGATTCCAACTTTTCCCCATTCAATAGGATGCTGGCTGTGGGTTTTTTATAAATTGCTTTGATTATATTGAGGAATGTTCCTTCTATACCCAATTTGCTTAGAGTTTTCATCATGAAAGGGTGTTGAATTTTATCAAATGCTTTCTCTGCATCAATTGAGATAACCATATGGTTTTTCTTCTGCAGTCTGTTAATGTGGTGAATCGCATTGATTGATTTGCGAATGTTGAACCATCCCTGCATACCAGGGATGAATCCCACTTGGTCTGGGTGGATGATTATCCTGATGTGTTGTTGTATTCTCTTGGCCAGAATTTTATTGAGGATTTTTGCATCTATGTTCATCAGGGATATTGGTCTGCAATTTTCCTTCAGTGCTGCATCTTTCTCTGGCTTAGGGATTAAGGTTATGCTGGCTTCATAGAAAGAATTTGGGAGGATTCCCTCTTCTTCGATTGTTCTGAATAGTTTGAGAAGAATTGGAGTCAGTTCTTCTTTAAATGTCTGGTAGAATTCAGCAGTGAATCCATCTGGTCCTGGGCTTTTCTTTGTTGGGAGGGCCTTTATTACTGTTTCAATTTCTGTTTCAGTTATGGGTCTATTTAGGTTTTCGATGTCTTCATGGTTCAATTTTGGTAGATTGCATGTGTCCAGGAATCTATCCATTTCTGATAGGTTTTCCTGTTTGCTGTCATACAGGTCCTTGTAGTAATTTCTGATGATTCTTTTTATTTCTGTGGTGTCTGTTGTTACGTTTCCTTTTTCATCTCTGATTTTATTGATTTGGGTCTTTTCTCTTCTTTTTTTAGTTAGTTGGGCCAATGGGGTGTCAATTTTGTTTATTTTTTCAAAAAATCAGCTTCTCGCTTGGCTGATTTTTTGTAATTTTTTTTTTGGATTCAATCCTGTTAATTTCTTCTCTGGTTTTAATTATTTCTCTTCTCCTACTAGATTTGGGTTTGGTTTGCTGCAGTTTTTCTAGGTCCTTGAGGTGCACTGAAAGCTCATTTATTTGGTACCTTTCCAATTTCTTGATATAGGCACCTATTGCTATAAATTTGCCTCTCAATACTGCTTTTGCTGTATCCCATAAGTTTTGATATGTTGTGTTGTTGTCTTCATTTACTTCCAGAAAGTTTTTAATTTCTCTTTTGATTTCTTGAATGACCCAGTGTTCATTCAGGAGCATGTTGTTCAGTCTCCATGTGTTTGCATACTTTCTGAGGTTTCCTGAGTTGCTAATTTCCAGCTTCATCCCGCTGTGGTCTGAGAAGCTGCATGATATGATTCTAATTCTTTTAAATTTGCTGAGACTTGCTTTATGGCCTAGTATGTGATCAATCCTAGAGAGGGTTCCATGAGCTGCTGAGAAGAATGTGAAGTCTGTAGATGTAGGGTTGAAAGTTCTGTAGATATCTGTTAGATCCATTTGGGCAATAGTGTCAATTAAATCTGCTGTTTCCTTGTTGATCTTCTGTCCGGATGATCTGTCTATTTCTGAGAGTGGAGTATTGAAGTCCCCCAGTACTATTGTATTGGAATCTAAATCTCCCTTTAAGTGCCTTAACATATCTTTTAAATAGACCGGTGCCCTGTAATTAGGTGCATATACATTTATAATAGTTACATCTTCCTGTTGAATTGAACCCTTAATCATTATATAGTGTCCCTCTTTGTCTCTCTTAACAGTTTTTGTCTTAAAGTTTATTTTGTCTGATATTAATATGGCTACACCTGCTTTTTTTTGGTTTCTGTTGGCATGGAATATCTTTTTCCAACCTTTCACTTTCAGTCTGCATGCCTCTTTGTTAGAGAGATGTGTTTCTTGTAGGCAACAAATAGTTGGGTTGTGTTCTGTGAGCCAGTCAGCCAAACGGTGTCTTTTAACTGAAGAATTCAGACCATTAATGTTCAATGTGACAATTGATACGTAGTGACTTTGCCCTGCCATTTTCCCGGAAATATTTTCTAGTATATGCTTTGAGCTTCCCATGCTCTTTTACTGGTAGGTGTTCTTCCTTTCCCTTCATTCATATTGATGGCCGTGTTTCTGTGTTTCTGAGTGTAGCACATCTTTAAGTATCTTTTGCAGGGCCGGACGAGTGGCCACAAAGTCCTTCAATTTCTGTTTGCTATGAAAGGTCTTTATTTCACCTTCATTCACAAATGAGAGCTTGGCAGGATATAATATTCTGGGCTGGCAATTTTTCTCTCTTAGCACCTGGGCTATGTCTCGCCATTCCCTCCTAGCTTGTAGGGTTTCTGATGAGAAGTCTGCTGTGAGTCTGATTGGAGATCCTCTGAGAGTAATCTGACGTTTCTCTCTTGCACATTTTAGGATCTTTTCTTTATGTTTCACTGTGGTGAGTTTAATTACCACGTGTCGTGGTGAGGATCTCTTTTGGTCATGTTTATTGGGGGTTCTATGAGCTTCCTGTACTAGGATATCTCTGTCCTTCTCCAAACCTGGAAAGTTCTCTGCTAGTATTCACTAAAAAGGCCTTCTAATCCTTTCTCTCTCTCCATGCCTTCAGGAACTCCTAGAACTCGAATGTTGGTTTTTTTAATAGTATCCTGTAGATTCCCAACAATATTTTTTAGGTTTCTAATTTCCTCTTCTTTTCTTTTGTTTGACTGTATGTTTTCCTGTGCTCTATCTTCTAAGTCTGATATTCTCTCTTCTGCTTCACCCATTCTGTTTTTTAAGGCTTTCTAATGTGTTTGTCATTTGATCTATTGAGCTCTTCATTTCATTTTGATTTCTCTTCACTATCACACTTTCCTGTTCTACTAGTTTCTGAGTTTCATTTTGACTCTTCCTTAAAATTTCATTTTCAAGAGAGAGATTTTCAATCTTGTCCATTAAGGATTTCTGTAGTTCAAGGATTTGCTTTTGAAAACTTCTAAGTGTTCTTATCATAAATTTTTTGAAATCCGTATCTTGCATTTCTTCTATCTCATCATCTTCATACTCTTGGCTTGGGGTGTTTTGCTTATTTGGAGGCATCATAGTGTCATCGTTGATCTTGCTCCCTCTATTTCTGTTTTTGTTACTCGGCATAGTTAATTCTTCTTGAGTCACTGTGCGTTTTTTTTTTTTTTTTTTTTTTTTTTTATACTGTGTCCGTGTTAAGTGGACTGCCTGCTGTTGGAGGAGCCTTGGAGGCTTGAGATGGGTGTGGCCTGAGAGCTCTGCCTGGTTCTTCCTGGTTAAGGGTGTGCAAAGGTGACACCCTCAGGTTATGCGTGGTAAATCTCTCTCTTTTTGTTTATTTATTTATTTTATTTATTCAGGGAGTAAGTAACACCACAGGGCAGGGCTGTGCAGAATTGATGGTATTTCGCTTCCAGTCTTTGGCTCCTCTGGACTCCCACTGGGTTGCCTAGGCTACTGAATTGTAGTGACTCAGTTCCTTAACTCTCCCCCATTGATATGTAAATCCAAAGAGGAGGCTTGCTCTTTGTCTCTTGGGAATTCTTCAAGCCTTGCAGCCTTGTAACCTTTGCAAGGTTAGGGGGAAGAGAAACCCCGAAGCTTTTTTTTTTCCTTCTTTCCGGTAGTGAGTTTGCTGCACTTTCCGGCCCCCCTCTAGATTCTGACCCCCGTTCCCCCACCAATGTCTCGGGTTATTGAGCTCACCTCCCCTTCCAGCGCCGATGTGTGGACTCGGAGCCCTGAGCGTCCCAAGTCTCCCCACTGTTGTCTGTGTGGCATGCACTCCCCTTGGAGCACTGTTGCGCAGACCCTGGGGCTTCTGCGGCTGGGTCCTGCGACTTGGCTTCCGCGCGGTGGGCGACCTTGTTCTCCCAGTAGGTCCTCCGATTCACGGCTGCTCCATCCAGAAGGGTTTCCCCTGCAATTTTTTTTTTTTTGGTTCTATTTTCTGCGGCTACCGTAACTCCCCTTTTATTAAGCTAAATATTCCCGGACTATCGGTACGCGCCCTCACTATTCCGCCATCTTGGCTCCGCCCCCCCTCAAGTAATATCTTTATTTTGCATCCATATTCAACCTGCTAAATGGAGTTCTCTGAATGTCTTCTGGTTTTAAGTTTTGTCTGATTCATGAATCTCATAAATGCTTAAATAAATAAACTCTATTAAATTTATTTTCCTGAATAAGTTTATTTTCACAACAAGATTTGAGAAATTTTATTTCTCATGACCACCCCAGCACTATTCTGCAGAAGGAAGCCCCTGCTCAACTCAGAGGATTTTACACAGAGTGTGTAAATCAGGAGACCACGTCCTTTGAAGACCTGTCAGAGTTTCTTGCCATGGTGCGATAGAACCAATTTCACATGGCACTGTGCATGCTGGTCTTTCATCCTCCTCATGTTGTTGGTTGGGTAGACATAGTCGGTCATGCGAGCATCCTGGATGTCATTCCAGAACAACCAGAAAACATACTAGATCCTGAGAAACACATACCAAGTGACTGGAGACTACCCACACAAACACTACTAAATTCATAGAAGACACACCCCCACTTTTTTCCCAGTGTCTGGATTGTGAATATTCCACTGAACACTCCAACACCACATCACACAAGTGACCTTAACTGAATGCTCTTTATACTATTACAAAATTATTACTATGTGGGCATATCAGAACAAGTCAAAGATATATTATATTTCAAGCAAATTTTCTGTAAACTTCTGAGCAGGAGTCATTATTTTTGACCAAGAAGAGGAAAATGCCACAAAGGATGTAAAATTTAGAAACTAACTTGAAGACTAGTTTTTCCTACAATGATTATAGGCCATGAAAAATCACTGTGCCTTAAACTTCAGAAAGCTATAGAAGAGTCTAGGGCATGTTTTCAAAGATGTTTTAGCTCTTAGTATTTAGAAACATCATATAGAGTGTCATGTTATGCTTTATCTCAGATTCCTTGCCGGCTCATTTACCATAAAACAAATGTAATTGTATTCAGGCACTAATATCATCATTAGAAAAAAGTATGCCTTAATTTTGAAGCACAGTCCCAAATAAGTTTTCTGCAGCTCAAAACTGCATTTGGTGGAAAGTTTGATCAACTCTATTATCCTTCTCAGGCCTTAGCATCAACATCTGACAAACAGCACATTTTAAGTCCTTTCTAACTTCAAGATGCATGCATAGGGAAGTGTCAAACAGTCCCCCAAAGCCCTGCTCAGCTTTCACATGAACAAATAATGATAGTTATTCTGAGAGAGTGGTTAAAATTTTTGTGCAAATATGTAATGCGTAAATTGCTTATTGATGTATAAACTACCTAATGAAACACACTATTTACATAAAGTTCCAGGAATTATTACAAAATAAATATGCTAAGGCAACCAAGAAATAGAACCAATGTTGCTCATGATTCCAAAAGTCATTTTATTCTTCTGTCATTCTCAAGGCAAATCAGGATATGTAGCTAATGTTATAGATCACTTTTTTCTATTTATAACAGGAAAATATTTAAAGAAAAAATTAAACACATAAAATAAAAACATATATCCAAAATTTATCAAAAATCTAAGTTACTTCTAATCGTGCCCTTTTTGTTCTAAATACATTTAAATACACTGTCTGTTATTTAAATATTTTTAGGTTTTCTTTTTCTTTAATTTATTTCTTAACATTTTATTTATATAAGGTGAACAAATTTCATGTATTTCATATATACAGATTTGGAAGCCCAGTGATATTTCCCAAACTATCCTCCCTCATGCCCATACTCATACTTTCCCTTTATTATTCTTTTTGTGTTTATAATGACATACTTTCAGTTTATTTATAATAAATGAGCCATCCTCTAAGCAAAGAACTCAAGAAAAAGCAAGAGAAAAACACAGTTTCACAACAGTAGAGAGAAGTGCTATGAACAATAACCAATTCTCAAAATGCCACTTTTGCTAACACTCATTGCATTTTTTGTACTCTATTAGTTACTACAGAACATACAAAACAAGATATTTGTTTTTGGTACTTGCCTACTTCACTAAATGTAATTGTTTCTAGTTGCATTCATTTTGTTGTGAAAAACAAGACTTCATTCTTTTATATGGCTGAGTAATATTCCATAGTGTATCTATACCACATTTTCTTTATCCATTCATCAGACAATAGGCATCCAGGTTGATTCATTATCATTTTTCCACTCAGTTACTGTTTATAGCTTTTGTATATATTCTTACTACACGAGGGTCTTATTGATTTTTACTTCTTAAACTTCTTCCTGGGCGAAGTATTAACCCTTTTTACTGTAATTTATTTTAAATATGTTGTCTCAAATAGTAAAACTAAAAAAGACAAAAAAGGAGGATAAAAGAGGGTGAGAGGGAAGTGGAGGGATGGAGGAAGGGGTAGCATCACATCTTAAAATTGTATCTACAAATTATATTGAATCTGTTAAAAAACTATCAATAATTAAAATTAAAATTATTCAAAACACTTCAAAATTTAAAAATGCTTTGAACTTGCTTTATAATCTGAAAAATCTCCATACTGCCTTCCATAAAGTTGTACTAGTTTACATTCCCCTAATAGTGTATTAGGGTAATTGTTTTATGTATCTTCACCAGAAATTGTTTTTTGGATGATATTCATTTTGATGTGAGGTGATACACTGTGGTTTTTATTTGCTTGCCTCATGTCTAGGCATCCTGAGCATCTTTTTTGTTGTTGTTCATGTGATTGATGACAGTATTTCATTCTTTGAAAAACACCTCTTTGTTTCCACAAAAAAAGTGAAGATGCAACTGGCAGAATGAAAGAAAAGATTTTCAAACTACTCAATGGTAAAGAATTAATATCCAGGGGCTGGTGCTGTGGTGTAGCAGGTTAATGCCCTGCCCTGAAGCACCGCATCCCATATGGGCACCGGTTCTAGTCCTGGTTGCTCCTCTCCTGATCCAGCTCTCTGCTAAGGCCTGGGAGAGCAATGGAGGATGGGCCAAGTCCTTGGGCACCTGCACCCATGTGGAAGACCTGGGGGAAGCTCCTGGCTCCTGGCTTCAGATCAGTGCAGCTCCAGCCATTGCAGCCATCTGGGGAGTGAACCAGTGGATGGAAGACTTCTCTTTCTCTACCTCTCCTCTCTCTGTGTAACTCTGATTTTCAAATAAATAAATCTTAAAAAAAGAATTAATATCCAGAATTTATAAAGACCTAAGGAAATTCAATAAAACAAAATTAACAATCCAGTTAAGAAATGGGCAAAGGCCATGAATAGCCCTGACTCAATTTTTTTTTGTATTTTTTATCTTTCTCCTTCATTTGTGTTGTGGTTAATTTATACATTTATCAATTAAAATTTGTGTTCAAAAGAGATGTGAATTTATTGTTCTTAATAAAGAGATACAGCCGGTGAATATGTAAATGAAATGTGACATTGGAGCTTTATTTTTAATTTTAGATTTTACTTTTATTAATAAAAAATAAAACATGTAAAGTATTTCATAGATACATTTCTTTTTTATGCATGAATTTTATTTATTTATTTATTGTTAAAATATTTTTAAATTTTATTTAGTAAATATAAATTTCCAAAGTACAGTTTACGGATTACAATGGCTTTTCCCCCCCTATAACTTCCTTCCCACCCACAACCCTCCCAACTCCCACTCCCTCTCCCATTCCATTTGCATCAAGATTCATTTTCATTTCTCTTTATATACAGAAAATCAATTTAGTATATATTAAGTAAAGATTTCATCAGTTTGCACCCACAGAGAACATAAAGTGTAAAATACTCTTTGAGTACTAGTTATAGCATTAATTCACATTGAACAACACATTAAGGACAGAGAGCCTACATGAGGAGTAAGTGCACAGTGACTCCTATTGTTGACTTAACAAATTGACATTCTTATTTATGGCATCAGTTTATGCCATGGAAAGCCAAGACACTCTGGAAAAAAAAAAAAAAACTTAAATGAAAGATCTCTGCGAGTGAGATCCCAGTAGAAAGAATGGGCCATCAAATAAGGAGTTATCTTTCTCTGAAGGAAGGAGAGAACTTCCACTTTGACTATGATCTTGTCTAAATAAGATCAAAGTCAGTGAACTCAAAAGGCTTCCATAGCCTTGGCAACTCATGACAAGAACCTAGGGTGACTACTGATGCCACACACACATTTCTAAGAATATAGCCATATTCTCTTTCCCCCTTCCCTCAGTCTCCCCTCCTTCCTTCCTTTCTATTTTCCTCTAATTTGTGAAAAATTGTCTTTATGATCACAGGCTTAATGTACCACTAACCACGATCTTCAACAAGTTACTCAGTAGAAAGATCAGTGTTCCTTAGGAATATACACAAGTTCTGTAAGCAATGTTCACATCAAAATACATCAGTTTCATTCTTATGTTTTTTTTGTATTCTGTGTTAACTAGTGTATTTCAGAGAAAGCATATATATTATTCGTCATTTGGGGATTGGATTATTTCACTAAGCATTACAGTCTCCAGTTGTATCCATTTGTTGCAAAATACATGATTTATTTCTCTTTCATGGCTGAATAGTATTCCACTGTGTATAAATACTACCTTTTCTTTATCCGGTCATCCATGGACATCTACAATGTATCAATATCTTAGTTACTGTGAAATGAGCTGCTATAAACATGGGGATACAAATAACTCTTTCATATGATGACTTCATTTCCTTTGGGCAAATTCCCAGGAATGTGATGGTTGTTCTACCATTGGGTTGGTTTCCAGATTTCTGAGGAATCTAGATTTTTGTCTTCCATAATGGTTGCACTAGTTTATATTCCCACCAAAAGTGTACTATGGTACTCTTTTCTACACATCTGTGCAGGCATTTGTGATTTTTATTGTTAGGTGATAGTCATTATAATTGGGTGAGCTGATCTCTCATTGTGGTTTTATTTGTATTGCACTAATGATTCATGATTCAGAACATTTTTCATTTGTCTGTCAACCATTTGTATTTCATCCTTTGAAAAATACTTGTTCATGTCCCTTGCCCATTTATTTTTTATTAAAAGTATATTTAATTTAAGTTACAAGTTTCATATGTTTCATAAATTTCTTTATACCATTAAAGAAACATAGTGGACATACCACACCTTCCCTCCCACTCATGCTCTAATCCTTTCTCTCCTTCCCTCTTGAATTCCCACTCTTAATTTTTACAATGATCTTTTTTAGTACACTTAATACTCATATAGTTAAAGCTACCCTCAGTAAAAGAGCTCAACAAGTAGTATGAAGAGAAAACAAAGTAAAACAAAATACCGTTCCTCAATGAAAGAGCCTAGGACTATAAATCATTACTGATTCTCAAAATGTCTATTACATTTCAATAAACACAGCTTTCAAAAAAAAATGAAATCCTATCTTTTGCAACAAGATGGTTGCAACTGGAAACCATTATGCTTACTGAATTAAGCCAGTCCAAAAAGGCAGATTTCATGTTTTCCCTGATCAAAGGTAATGAATAGAGTACCATGTCCATTTCTTAACTTGATTGTTGTTGAGTTTCTTGAAGTCTTTATATTTTTTAGATATGAATACTTCATCAGATGTATTGTTTATCATTTTTGTATTCTGCCAGTTGCCTCTTTTATATTTAGCCTCACTCTCCACAATAAAGTTTCTTCTGTTTCTCACAAAAAATGGTTTCTTAGATGTTTTATCACTATTTTTCATAACTTTCTCTTTTTTTATCCCTTTCTATGTAAGTAGCCTGCATTGGATATTTTCATATATTTAACTGGTTCAATATCCACAAAAATTAAATGAAAAAAATGCTAAATGCCACTAGCCATCAGGGAAATTCAAATCAAACCTGTAGTGAGTTTTCATTTTACTCCTGTCAGAATGGCTGTTATTCAAGAGAGAGTGTAACACGCCTGTGAGGATGTGGAGAAAGGGATACATTTACACACTGTTTGTGAACATGTAAATTAGTGCAGTCCCTGTAAAAAATAGTATGGAGATTCCTTTAAAAATCTAAAAATAGATTTGCCATATGATCCAATAATTTCACTCCTGGATATATGCAGAATAGACACAAAAATATTGGCTTAAATATACCTGCTCTACCATGTGAATAGCATCACTGTTCATAATGCAAAAATGTAGAATCAACTAATCAAATGAAGGGCTAAAGATATTTGTATACACACATCACACACACAAAGCACACACAAATAAAATGTTAATGTAAGACAAAAGGATGAAAATCCAACAAATGCAGGAAAATGATTGGAATTGGAGGACAAATGTTTAGTGTAATAAATCAGACACAGAATGAGTGATACCATATATTATCTGTTAGGTGGGATATAAATTTAAAAAAATTATGCCTGAATCTGTCAATTGTGCTGCACATACTGTATTTTTAAACCATTTTAAAGCACGCATCTAACAAATTGATAGAAATTATTTAATAGTAGTTTTAATTACTTTATGACTACTTTAAATTTGCTTCATATCAGTTAAGTTGAACATTTATTTTTCCTTCATGATTATGTGATTTTTTTAACTCATTTTTGTCTTGTTTTTCCTTGGTAGTGTCAATTTGTATTTCTCATTTTTGTATATTTTGAATATATTTTACATTTTATATACTTAGGTTTTTTTACATTTACTTTAGTAATTTTAATATTCAAGATGATTTGTAGTTACAAACCTAAGAAGATAAGTATATTCTCTAGTTCCCACCCCCCCTCACTCTCTCCAACATTCCTTCCTTCTACCTTTCATTTTCTTCTTACTAGTTTTTGAGATAACATATTTTAAATTTACATTACAGAAAATATGTCACACAATAAGTAGTTTAATGAATAAAAAAAGCCCCTACTTTAGTGGGAATATAGGCAGCAGATATCAATAGTTGAATGTACAATTGACCATCTCACCCATACACAGTTTTTTTTCCAATTAGTCATTCAGAATTTCAATGAAATAGAACAAATGTCAATATAACAATTACATATTTCCACTGTATTTAAAAATAATAATTAAGTTCATTTAGATGTTAAAGTGTTATCTTTCAGCAGTTTATGCACAAAATAATTTTGTGGAATTTGAAATGCAAATAATTATGCATTGCATATTTTTGTACTCTCTTAGTTACCACAGATTAGAATAAAACCTATGGTATTTGTCTATTAAGGACTGGGTTATTTAACTATGCATACTGTTTTCTAGTAGCATTCATTTTGTTAAGATAGGGTTACATTCTTTTTAAGGCTGAATAATAGTCCATAGTGTATACGCACCACATTTTCTCTCTCTAGTCATGAATTGATGAGCATCTGGGTTGACTCCATATCTTAGCTATTGTGAATTAAGCTGCAATAAACTTAGAGGTAGAGATAATTCTTTCATGTGCTGTTTTCATTTTTGGGGGGTAAATGCTCAGGAGTAGGCAGGCCAGATCATTTAGTAGATCTACTTTCAGTTTTCTGCAGAATTTTCACAGCATTTTCCACAATGGCTGTTCTAGTCCACATTCCCTTGAACAGTGGTTTACAGATTCTTTTCCTCACATCCTTACCACCATTTTTTTTTTCATTGTTGTACGAGAGACATTCTAACTGGGGTGAAGTTAAGCCTCATTGGGGTTTTTCTTTGTATTTCCCTGTTGGTTACTGATCTTGAACATTGTTTTCTGTATCTTTTGACCAATGGAATTTTCTTTTTAAAGAAATGCTTGTTCAAATCCCTTGAATACGTACGTGATTGTTTTTTGTTGAGTTTCTTGAACTCTTTATAGATTCTGGGCATTAATCCTTAGCAATTTCATAGTTTCCAAATATGTTATCCCATACTATCAATTGACTCTTCAATTTGTTAAATGTTTCCTTTGCAGTGAGCCTTAGCTTGATGTAATCCCATTTGTCTGTTTTTGCTTTGATTTCTCTGTGCTTCTGATGTCTTTTACAATAATTAATTTTATATTCCAATGCTTTGCAAAGTTTCCCCAGAATTCTCCTCTAGTTATTTGATGGTATCAGGTCATAGATTTATATTCTTGATCCATTTTGAGTTGATTTTTGCTTAAGGTCTAGGTACAAGTCATTTTTCATATTTCTGAAGGTGGAGGTTAAATTTCCTCAACAGCATTGGTTCTAGACTGTCCTTTCTTCAGGGATTGATTTTAGCCCTTATCAAAGAGTAGTTGTCTACAGATTTGTGAATTGATTTCTGGGAGTTATATTCAGTTCCATTGGTCTGCAAATATATTTTATTGCCAGTAGCAGGCTCTTTTGAATATAACTGCCCTGTAGGGTGTCTTAAAATCTGGTGTTATGATGCCTCTGTCTTTATTTTCTTTTTGGATAAGATTGTGTTATCTATTCTGGATCTCTTTTGTTTATATTTGAAATTTAGCACCATTTTTTTTCTAGGATCACATTGAATCTATAAACTGCTGTCAGCAGTATTTTCATTATGATGGTATTAATTCAACCAATCCACAGACAAGGAAATTGTGTTTCATTTTTTGTTTCCTGTTATTTATTTAGACAAGTTTTGAAATTTTTATTTTAGGGCTCTTTCACCTGCTGCTTCCCAAGGTGTCAGAAAGCTGAACTCAAGACCAGAGCTTAAACTTGAAAGAAGGCACCCTGATATGAGATGCAGAAATTCAAAAAGGAATCTTAACAACTATGGCAAATGCTTATGCTCCAATGACTTATCTCTTTTTTTAAATGTTTTAAAATTATTTTTCTTTCTTTGAAAAGTATACTTGCAGAGAGGGAAAGACAGAGAGAGAGAAAAAATGAGAAAGAGAGAATGAGCAAGAGAGAGGTCCTCCATTTTCTGGTTCACTCCCCAAATGGTTGCAATGGCCAGGACTGGGCTCAAATAAAGCCCAGTAGCTTTTACTGGGCCTTCCACATGTGTTCAGTGGCCCAAGTACTTGGCTCATCTTTAGCTGTTTTCCCAGGCTCATTACCATGTAGCTAAATGAAAGTGCACAGTCAAGACTCAAACTAGTGCCCACAAAAATTCCAGCATCACAGGCAGCAGCCTTACCCACTAAACCACATTAGTTCAAGTGTCATTACTTTTATACCAATTGTTTTCATGTTGTTTAGAAATATTTTGCAGCATAGTATTGATTTAATTAAATATTATTTCCATTAATTGCCCATAGTGTTTATTTAGTAATGTGAATATATGACATTCTTGTTAATCCTATCAATGTGGATAAATGCAGTAGCATATTTTCTACTTTGATTCCTGGTGTAAAGTATAAAAACATCATTCATTTCAAATTTAGAACCAGTAATCTTCTTACCCCCTAAACAGATCAATAAGCTAAATGGAGAGTGAATCAATAATAAAAACCCTCCCAATAAAGAAAGTCCAGAAAGGACAGCCTCACTTCTGAATTGTATCTAACAATTAAAGAATGAATTCAAATTCTTCTCAAGCTATTCAAAATAACTGAAATAGAGGGATTCCTCCCTAACTTCTTCACTGAAGCCAATTTCACCTTAGTTCCTAAACAAGAAAAAAAGTTGCAATAGAGAAAAATAATTATAGGGGCTGGTACCATGGCGTATTGGGTAAACTGCCATCTGCAGTGCCGGCTTCCCACTTTGGCGCTGGTTTGAGTTCAGTCTGCTCCACTTCTGACCTAGCTCTCTTCTGTGGCCTGGGAAAGGAGTAGAAGATGGTCCAAGTCCTTGGGCCTCTGCAACTGCATGGGAGAACCAGAAGAATATCCTGTCCCCTGGCTTCGGATCAGTGCAGCTGTGGCCATTACAGCCAATGTGGGGAGTGAATCAGGGAATGCAAGACCTCACTTTCTTTCTTTCTTTCTGTAACACCAACTTTCAAGTAAACAAATAAAAGCTTTTCATTTATACAGAAAGGGAATTATAGACCAATTTCCCTGATGAACATAGACACAAATATCCTCAACAAAATACTAGTGAATCAAATCTAACAACACATTAGAAAGATCATTCATCCCTGGTATTCAGGGATGGTTCAACATTCCTAAGTCAATAAATGTGATGCATCACATTAACAAATTGAACTACATAAACCATATGATTATCTCAATAGATACAGAGAAAGCTTTTGATAAAATACACATCCTTCACCCTAAGGAAATTGGGTATAAAATGAATCACATCATTTTACCTTGGAAAGTGTGGAAAAGGTAAAGTTTCTGAAAAATTTGATACAGAGAGGTGAACAAGCACCTCTATTGAGCATGTCTAGGCACAGGCATGGTCAGTGACAAGTGGACACCAATAAAGTCCTTAAGTCTATATTATCACAAAGGTTGTTTAGTAAACAATTAAGGCCTGACTACAGAGACACACTGTGGAACTGAGATAGCTAGAATCTTCAGGATTTCAGGTCAGCTGATGAGTCAAGTAAAGCTCACAATGTCCAATAACTAGAAAAATGAGACATTGGATTTCCTATAGCAGCTCACAGCTGTGGCTAGGAGCTTCCTGTGGGTCTCCTACTTGGGTTCAGGGGCCCAAGATTTTGGGTCATCTTGTGCTTCTTTCCCATGGAAAATTAACAGGGAGCTGAATTGGAAGTGGAGCAAAAACTACTCAAACTGGTGCTCTTATGGAATTACAGAACTGCAGACTATGACTACTAGGCCACAGTGCCAGCCACAGATATTGTCTTGACTTCTCTGATTCTCCATTATTTTGATGGAGGTGTCTGAGACACTGCAGAGAAACAATCCCACAGGTGACTGTGACAAGAGATTGTTGCACCAGCATGAAGATGTGAGCCTGATTCACATAGAAGTCTTTGCTCATAGTCTTTACCCTAGGCTTTGGGCCCACCTATAAATGTTTTCCAGAACACTTGACCCCAGCTAGTACACACCTCTGGATTTGTTGGAAGATACAGGCATCCCACCATACCTAGGGGCAGGTTCCTAAGTACAGAGACTTTAGAGGAGATATCAACAAGTGTTTTCTACATACACATGAAAATAAGTATAAAAATACAAGGAACATGAGGGGGAGACAATATGACTGCAAAAGGAACACAATAATATTTCAGTGTTAGACTGTGCAGATGAGATTGATGAAATGCCTGAAGAGGAAGTTTAAAAATGTAAGGCTCCTCAGAAACACACAGAAGGAATCACAAAAGTTAAAGAAACCTGTGAATGATATGGGTAAGAAATTAGGCTAAGAAAAAAATTAAAGAAAAATCAAACTGAAATATTATGAATAAAAAATTTAATAAGTAAAAAGAAACAGTGGAAAACTTGAAAAACAGACTCAGTAAGGTAGAATAAACAATGTCTGAGCTGGAAGAAAAAGGTTTTGAAATTGATAAAAAGAAAGGACATTTTAAAATTTAGAAAAAATAAAAAAAATGCCCCAGGATCTACAGGATACCATTAAAGACAAAATATACTGGTCCTATGCATTCCTGTAGGAGTGGAATAGCAGAATGACTTTTAGAACTTATTTGGTGATAGAATAACAGGAAATTTTCCTAATTTTGTTAAATATATGGATATCCAAGTACAAGAACACATGGAACTGCAAAGAGTCACATTCAGAGAAGATCTTTACCATGACACATTATATTAAAATTTTCAAATGTAAAAACACAAAGAAAACATCCTAAAATGTACAAGGGAAGTATCAGCTATCTTGTAACAGATCTCCAATTAGATTGATAATAAGACTCTCATCAGAAAACCAACAGGTTAGGAGAGATGGAGAGATATAGTCTACATCTTACCCAAATTAAAACCTCACAAGTCCAAAACACTGCATTGAGTTCTTATTTATACAAGAAGATAAAATAAGCATCTTATTAAAAAAACTAGAAATTTGCCACCATTTGTCCAGCCTCACAAGTGATACTTAAGTATTTATTACACAGGAAAAACAAAGAAAGATGATCAGCTTCCTGAAAGAATGGAAAGGCAAAATTTAATAGTCCAAAGGTGATCCAAAAGAAACAATAGGAATATTTATGGAAAAATGTCAAGACTAAGACATTACTTAGTAACAATGACAAAGCATGTAAGTAGACTAAACACTCCAATTTAATGTTACAGAGTGGCTGAATGGATTAAAAAGCAAGTCCAATTTATATGCTGTCTACAAGAAAAACATCTCACAAAAGAGAAAAATAGATCAAAAGTGAAAGGATTGAAAAAGTTAGTACATGCAAATGGGAATCAAAATGAGGCATACCTATGTTTTAGGAGTTATTTTATTAATTTGAAAGGTGGAGTTACAGAGAGAGGTAGAGAGAGAGATAGAGGGGTCTTCCATCCAATGGTTCACTCCCCAAATGGCCACAATGACCAGAGTTGGGCCAGGAAAAGCCAGGAGCCAAGAGCTTCTTCCAGATCTCCCATATGGGTGTAGGGTCCCAAGGACTTGGGTCATATTCTGCTTCTTTCCCAGACACAGTATCAGGGAGCTGGATCAGAAATGGAGGAGCCAGTGCTCCAAATGGTACCTAAATGAGATACCAGCCCTGCAGGCCAGGCCTTTAACTCTCAGTGCCACAGTGCTGGCCCCATACCTATCTGAATATTAGACATAATATACTTTAAGACAAATCTGTTAAAATAGACAAAGAAGATTATTATGTAATGATTAAGGGATCAATTCAACTGGAAGATTTGACTATAGTAAATGTATATGAACAAAATATTAGACCCCCCAGTTAGTTAAAATAAAAATTAATGGATCTAAAGGGAGACATATATTCCAAAGCAATCATAATTAGTGATTTCAATACCCCACTTTCGTCAATAGACACATCACCAGACAATATAACCAAGAAAGCAATCAGGTTAATCTACACATTGCTCCAAATGGATCTAATTCATATCTACAGAAGAATCCATTTCACAGAAGAATACACAATCAGGGCATGGGACATTATCTGGAATAGACCACATGTTTGGGAAAAATTTTCAACAGATTAAAAAATCATTTTATTTATATTTTCTGACCACAGTTGAAATAAGCTGGTAATTAATTGTGATAGAATGAGGTGAAAAGGTCATGCCAAGATGGCCACTGACAACAGAAACTGCCTGGCAACAGGCCATGATTGGATGGCTTTGGAAACCACATGACAACAGAGGAAACCACATGATAACAGGGCCTGACTGATGGCAGGCCATGATTGGATGGTTTCAGAAACTACCTGGTGACAAGAGCCTGACTGGCAACAGGCTGTGATTGGATGGCTTTGGAAACTGCCTGGCAACAGGCTGTGATTGGTTGGGGCATAGACTGCCCCTTGACTAGATTGGCTGGTCTTTGCTATATAAGCTGTTGTACTAACTCAAATAAACTAGTTTGCAGGCTGCTCGCCTCAGGCCTGCTTTCACCTGACTCCTGGAGTCTGTGTGGTGACTCCACACCTCTTGCCCCCACCACACTCCTCTCAGAAACGAATCCACTGCAACATTGTTGAGAAATCAACTGCAACAATTAATAACACAAAAATTCTAGAAAATATACAAAAACATGGAGTCTGAACAACATGGTTCTAACTGAACATTGTATCATAGAACTCAAAAGGAAATAAAAAAATTCCATGAACTAAACAAAGATGTCAGCACATCATATCAACGTTTATGGGATATGGCAAAAACCATGTTATGAAGAAAGATTAAATAGCAACTAGTGCCTACATCATGAAATTGGCAATACATCTCCAAGACCTAGATGAACAAGAATAAACCAAACCCATATTAAGAAATAATAAAAATTAGAGAAGAAATATATAAAATTGAAGTCAAAAAAGATACAAAAGAGCAGTGAAATGAAGAGCTGACTTTTTAAAACAACAGTAAAGTTGATTAACAGTTAGCCTAAATCACCAAAAAAGAGAAGACCCAAATTAATAAAATCAGAGATGGAAAGGCAGATGTTACAACTAATGCCACTGAAGTGAAAAGAATCATTAGAAATTATTTTATTTAGATTTATGCCAACAAATCAGAAAATATATAAGAAATGGATAGATTTATGGACACATAAGCTATCCCAAAATTGAGTATGATGACATTGAAATTCTAAATAGACCAATAGCCAAGATGGAAATTGAACCACTAATAAAGACATTCCCCCCAAAAAAGTGAAAGATTTAATGGCTTCGTAGCTGAATTCTAATAAACTTTTAATTAAACAATTTCAATGTTTCTAGAACTATTCAAAATAGTTGAAAGCGTGTGATTTATGTTTAACCCCTTTTACGAAGCCAGTATCACCTTTATACTAAATCCCTAAAAAAGATAAAACAAAGAGAACTACAAACTGATATTCCCGAAGAACATTGATGCAAGGATCCTAAACAAGGTACTAGCTAAAGAAATCCAATAACACACCAAAAAGATTACACCAAGACCCGGTGGGATTTATCTCAGGAATGCAGAGATGGTGCACCATATGCAACTAATAAACGTTATACATAACATTAACAAATTGATGAGTGAAATCCAAAAGATTATCTCAATAAATACAGAGAAAACATTCTGTCATGATAAAAACATTAAGCAAAATCAGTATAGAAAGACATAATCAAGTCAATATGTGAAAAACTCACAGGCAGCATCATATTGAATAAGGAAAAATTGGGAAGCGTTTACACTAAGATGTTGAAGTAGAAATAAGCACACTTTCATCATTGCTATTCAATACAGTTCTCAAAGATTTATCAAGAGTCATTCGGCAAGAAAAAGAAATTTAAAATGGTACAAATTAGAAAGAAGAAACTCAAATTATCTGTTTGCAGATGACATCATCTTATATTTATGGGAACCAAAAGACTTCATTAAGAAAGTCTTGGAACTCACAAGAGAGTTTGTCAAAGTTGCAACTTATAAAAATCAACACAAACAAATAGTATTTGTATATACAAACAATGCCGTGGCTTAGAAATAACACTAACTGAAACTCTTCAATGTCTTAAAATAAGTTGACGAAGGATGTGAATGATATTTAAAATAAAATTTACAAAACATTAAGTAAATAAATTGAGTAAAACACACAAAAAGTAGTACATTTTTGTGGTTTGGAAAAATCAATATAATCACAATGTCCATACTATGAAAAGCGATCAAAGTTATTCCAATCAAAATACCATCCTCCTCAGATCTAGATAAAAGCAATGTTAAAATTGATATGGAAACATGAATGATCCCAAATAGCAAAGAAAGACCTTGTTTCATTATCGGTGTGAAAATATCCAATTTTCCCAACCTTTTTTGTTGAGAAGGATGTCCTTTCTACAGACAGTGATTTTAGCTCATTCATCAAAAATTCATTATGGATGCATGTACTAATTTTTGGGATTTCTATTCTGTTTAATTGGTCTTCATGTATATTTTTTGCTGTGCTAGTAGTAGGCTGTTTTGATTATAACAGCCATGTGGTGTTCTTGAAATCTGATGTGGTGATGCCTCCAGCTTTGTTTTGCTGTTTAAGAATCCCTTAAAATCAAGACTTTTCTTTTACATCTTATACAAAAATTAATTCACTATAAATCAAGGATGTAAATCTGTAACCTGATACCATCATATTACAGTATACTTAAATTATTTATGGTAAATTTTCATATCTGATATATGATATATCATGGTTTCTTGTATATTAGAATTTTTGTTTAATATTCCCTACATTGCCTATTTTGATATTTGTTTTTATAAGTAATGACAATAAATACAGCCAATCAATCAAGTTAATTCAAATATTTCAATTTGTAGTTATTTATACCATTGATAAAGTACAGACTTTATTAAAACTAATACTGACAAAAATTATACACATATAGTTAAAGGGTGCTCATTCCCTCTACATAATAAGGTAAAAATATAGGAGAAAAACAGAATGATTGGTCTATATTGGGGCAGATTTTGTCTTAGCAGTTAAGATGCCCTGTGGGGAGCAACTGGGAGCAACTCGGACTAGACTGTTACTGGAATTAAGACTTATTCTATGCATCTGCTCTCCCACAATATGGCGCTGGGAGAGGAGGAAACAGCTTCTACACAGCTGCCTCCAGTTCAACCAATAAGCAGCAGGAGCTGATTCTGATTGGAGGAGAGCAGCGTACTCGGTGTGTGGGTAGCAGAGTTGGGATTGGTGGAAGAGGACTATAAAGGAGGAGAGAGACAACATGCACCAGGAACATCTATCTGAAGGAACACCTGTGCAGCCCCCAAGAGAGCCAGCCGGCGGTGTGCCACTCCCCTGCGGAAGTGGGGAAAGTGGCAGGGGGCCCGCCCCTCCACGGAGGTGGAGGGATGGCAGCCAACCCGGGAAGAACCAGCAGCAAACCTGGGGAGGGCCAAGCAGACAAAAGAACAGTGCAGGATCCTGTGTCATTCCTCCATGAAGGCATGAAGGGGGGAGCGACATAATGGTGCCATGACTCAGATATGAAGCCTAGGCAGGGTTTAGTGTCATTCCTCCATGAAGAGGGGGAGCAACAATGCCCACATCCCATGTCAGAGTATCTGAGTTTCAGACTGGATTCAGCCTGTGAGTCCAGCTTCCTTGTCATGCAACCCTGCGAGAAAGTCTTGGAGATTCATATGGTTTGGTTCATGCCACCTTGATTCAGCATTTCAGTTGGCCCTAGCCTGAAGCTGTTATAGAAATCTGGGGAGAGACCTAAGGGATGTGAGGACTCTCTCTGTCTCATGGGATCTCATCAATTAATTAAATCATTATTTAAAATGAACAGCCTTACTATGAATAAAAGTTTATAAATACAATGTAAAATTAAAATTCACTGGGCAAGAGGCGGATTACTCTGTAGATTCAGTTGAGAAAATTGGATGGGCATTTGACAATCATTCAATTCTGGTTCACATATAATATTATATTTGAATTTTGATGTGAACAGTCATAATTGTTCCCAAGTGGCAGCTGCTAAGGATTATCAAATTGCCATATTAATTGAGGATGGGCTTGCTTATACCTTTGGCCTGAATGTTTTTTATCAATTGAGAATTATTCTTCCACTTTTCAAGATTTATGTACCGAAATACATAAATTTCCCTTTTAAAACAATAAGATGACTATTTTATATAAAACCTATATGAACAAAAAGTTGCAGTGTTGACAAGGCAACTTATTTTAGCCATTTAACCTTACCTTCAATGTTGTGTGTGTGTGTGCATGTGTGTACATGTGTGTGTTATTTTTCACAGGATAAATTAAGCATAATGCAAATTACCAATAGTTAGGAGTAAAATGGAAGGCACATATGAAATTAGGCAGTTGAGAAATTAGCCACCAAACCACTCAACATCTAATCAATTATAAAGGAGAGAGAGAGCCAGATTCGGGAATTTTGAAATTGAAAGTTTTAAGGTAATCTTTAAGAAGAATAAAATGTATCAATACAAAATGGGCAATGCAAGGGAAGAGCCAGAAACGGGGATGAGAAAAACTTTACACTACGGTGATAAATGGTGGGCAACTGAGAAAGAAATCATTCATTACTATGTGTAAAAGGTAAATTAGGTTCTTGAAAGAGATATTTATTTTTGTGTGTTGAAAACTAATTTCTAGATCCTAATGGAGAAAAGTGTGTAACTGCTCTTTATCTGGTCTTTGCTCTTTATCCAATGGACATTACTCTGTCTTTGGTTGCTGCAAGTTGATGCAAGGGGCCAATTAGCTGCGCTACCATAATAAGATTACTTATGGTCTATCAGTGGAAAAGCTGGCCACTAGTATGCATTTTTTTATGAAAAATATGATTTTAATAATGTTTCTCTTGTTCAGAAAATACCTGAATGTCACTTTTCTGCTCTGCACTCTGTACCTGTCAAGTGGAAAAAGCTGAATGGGTGCAAATTCAGGAGTTTTGTCCTTTGGTGTTCATCTGTAAGTAAAGATTCGCCAAATGAAGATTTACTCTATTTTTCATGTGGTTAAGTATGATCTATGTTTTTTGTTCATTTTATATTTTATTCTTTCAATTCAAAGAATTAAACAAATCATAATTATTGGCTATAGCATAATAATCATTGATTTACATGTAGTTTTCTACATTATACACTTATATACTTTAAAAATAATTTTAGGGTTTCAGGAATGTTCTCTAATAATTTGATGGTGTTGGGTTGTAGATTTAGATCTTTAATCTACATTCAGTGGATTTTTGTGCAAGATATTGGCACTGATAAAGACTTCCTGGAAAATACCCTGGAAGTGCAGGCAGTCAAAGCCAAAATTAACATTTGGGATTGCATCAAATTGAGAAGTTTCTGTACTTCAAAAGAAACAGTCAGGAGAGTGAAGAGAAAACTGACAGAATGGGAAAATATTTGCAAGCTATGCTACAGAAAAAAGATTAATAACCAGAATCTACAAAGAGATCAAGAAACTCCACAACAACACAACAAACAACCCACTTAAGAGATGAGCCAAGGACCTCAATGGACATTTTTCAAAAGAGGAAATCCAAATGGCCAACAGACACATGAAAAAATGTTCAAGATCACTAGCAATCAGGAAAATACAACTCAAAACTACAATGAGTTTCCACCACACCCCGGTTAGAAGGGCTTACATTCAGAAATCTACCAACAACAGATGGGACACTAACCCACTGTTGGTGGGAATGCAAACTGGTCAAGCCACTATGGAAGTCAGTCTGGAGATTCCTCAGAAACCTGAAGATAACCCTACCATTCAACCCAGCCATCCCACTCCTTGGAATTTACCCAAAGGAAATGAAATTGGCAAACAAAAAAGCTGTCTGCACCTTAATGTTTATTGCTGCTCAATTCACAATAGCTAAGACTTGGAATCAACCTAAAGTAGACTGGATAAAAAATTATGGGATATGTACTCTATAGAATGCTATACAGCAGTCAAAAACAATGAAATCTGGTCATTTGCAACAAAATGGAGGAATGTGGAAAACATTATGCTGAGTGAAATAAGCCAGTCCTAAAGGGACAAATATCATATGTTCTCCCTGATCAGTGACAACTAACCGAGCACCAAAAAGGAAACCTGTTAAAATGAAATGAACACTATGAGAAATGGTGACTTGATCAACCCTTGCCCTGACTGTTGATGAACAACTTAATAGGTTATCCCTCTTAGAATCAGCCCTTGAGGCATGTGGATCTGGCTGAAAAGCCCATGAGAGTATTTCAGGCATGAAAAGCCAAGACACTCTGTCAAAAAAAAAAAAATGACCTAAATGAAAGATCTCTGTGAGTGAGATCCCAGTGGAAAGAACAGGTCATCAAAGAAGGAGGTACCTTTCTCTGAAGGGAGGAGAAAACTTCCACTCTGACTACGACCTTGTTGAAATCTGATCAGAGTCGGTGAACTCAAAAGGCTTCCATAGCCTTGGCAACTCATGACAAGAGCCTAGGGTGATTACTGATGCCATAAACAAGAGTGTCAATTTGTTCAGTCAACAACAGGAGTCACTGTGCACTTACTCCTCATGTAAGATCTCTGTCCTTAATATGCTGTACATTGTGAATTAATGTTATAACTAGTACTCAAACAGTATTTTTTCACTTTGTGTTTCTATGTGGGTGCAAACTGTTGAAATCTTTACTTAATATATGCTAAACTGATCTTCTGTATATAAAGAGAATTGAAAATGAATCTTGATGTGAATGGAAGGGGAGAGGGAGCAGGAAAGGGGAGGGTTGTGGGTGGGAGGGAAGTTAAGGGGGAGGGAAGCCATTGTACTCCATAAGCTGTACTTTGGAAATTTATATTCATTAAATAAAAGTTAAAAATATAATTTTAGACATGAACTCTCTATACAGGCTTACTGTTTATATATAACTGGCATATTTAAGCTTGCATTTGTGTAGTCTCTTATCTGAAAGCAAGTTATAGTACCATGCAGTAAACTAAACTAGAATTTGGTTGACTCAACCAAATTTCAAATCAGATATAATATGGTTTCATTTTGAAATATTTAAATAGAAAATACTTGAAAGTGATTAATGAGTAATTTGCATATATTCTACATTTTATACTTTTTCAAAATATTTTATTTGAATATTACATATCTGGTTTCACAGTTTTGACACTCATATTCACAGTTGTTCCCAAATGTTCAACTTTTAGAGAAAACATTTTCTTTACAGACTAACATTTTATTAGTATAGATAATAGACTGTTTATTAGTATAGATAGTAGTTTAATATTTAATGATCAAAATATATTCAGATACAGATATATGTCTTCACATAAATAAAACTGATACCTGGATGAATATAGCTCTTATTATATGTGGTCCTGGACATTAATTCTATAGAGTACATATCCCATAATTTTTTATCCAGTCTACTTTAGGTTGATTCCAAGTCTTAGCTATTGTGAATTGAGCAGCAATAAACATTAAGGTGCAGACAGCTTTTTTGTTTGCCAATTTCATTTCCTTTGGGTAAATTCCAAGGAGTGGGATGGCTGGGTTGAATGGTAGGGTTATCTTCAGGTTTCTGAGGAATCTCCAGACTGACTTCCATAGTGGCTTAGCCAGTTTGCATTCCCACCAACAGTGGGTTAGTGTCCCAGCTGTTGAGGATTCAAAATTAACTGCAACAAAAAGTGCTTTTGCCAATGTAAAAGAGATGATAACCTCTTGAGTATATCCATCCTTAAAGTAGTTGACAATGTCAAACATCAATTTGCCTCATCCTATCTTCCATGTATAACAATTAGCAAGTTATTTTTTACATCACTTGTAGGTCATATTTCAGTATCCCTGAAATTGTAAACATATATGTTATCTTAGAATTGATTTTTTTTCCTGAGCATGAGGTGATTTGTAACACAGTAGGTTGTAATTTTAGTTAACATTTAGTTTATTTGCCATTATAATACTAAATCATATAAATGTGCTATATTTAAGATTTTGCTAACAATATTTGAAGTTATATAATGTTATAAATCTATCTGAAAGGGAGGTCAATCATTGCAGAAGCAGCAGGCCACTTTCTCACAATGCTATGCATATTAGATAAACACATGTAATGAAATGGAAGGCTAATGGATTAGTTACTAAATATTAGAATACTTAATTTCAATTGAAATTAAATAAAAAATAAAGTAAGCTATTTCTTTCTCTTGGGCTACAAGATTATTGAGGAACTATTATAGGAGATAATTTATGATAAGAAATACACTTATTTGTTGAATTTTTGATTTTTTTTGACTTTTATTTAGTAAATACAAATTTCTAAAGTACAGTTTATGGATTACAATGGCTTTCCCCCAACCATAACTTCCCTCCCACTTGCACCTCTTGCATCTTCCGCTCTCTCTCCCATTCCATGCACATCAAAATTCATTTTCAATTATCTTTATATACAGAAGATCAGTTTAGCATATATTAAGTAAAGATTTCATCAGTTTGCACCCACACAGAACCTAAAGTGCAAAATACTATTTCAGTACTAGTTATAGCATTACTTCACATTGGACAACACATTAAGGACAGATCCCACATGAGGAGTAAGTACACAGTGACTCCTGTTGTTGACTTAACAATTTGACACTCTTGTTTATGGCGTCAGTAATCTCCCTAGGCTCTAGTCATGAGTTGCCAAGGCTATGGAAGCCTTTTGGGATTGCTAACTTTGATCTTATTCTGACAGGGTCATAACCAAAGTGAAAGTTCTCTCCTTCCTTCTGAGAAAGGTACCTCCTTCTTTGATGGCCCCGTTCTTTCCACTGGGATCTCACTCACGGAGATCTTTCATTTAGGTGTTCTTTTTTTTTCCCCAGAGTGTCTTGGCTTTCCATGCCTAAAATACTCTTATGGGCTCTTTAGCCAGATCAGAATGCCTTAAAGGGCTGATTCTGAGGCCAGAGTGCTGTTTAGGACATCCACCATTCTATGAGTCTGCTGTGTAAATCGCTTCCCATGTTGGATCGTTCTCTCCCTTTTGATTCTATCAGTTAGTACTAGCAGACACTAGTCTTATTTGTGTGATCTCTTTGATTCTTAGACCTACCTATCAGTGTGATCAATTGTGAACTGAAATTGATCACTTGGACTAGTGAGATGGCATTGGTACATGCCACTGATGGGACTGTATCAGAATCCCCTGGCACGTTTCTAACTCCACCATTTGGGGCAAGTCAGCTTGAGCATGTCCCAAATTGTACATCTCCTCCCTCTCTTATTCACACTCTTATATTTAACGGAGATTAGTTTTCAGTTAAATTTAAACACCTAAGAATAATTGTGTGTTAATTACAGAGTTCAACCAATAGTACTAGAACAAAAGATACTAATAGGGATAAAGAATTACATTGTACAACAACAGTCAGGACAAGGGCTGATCAAGTCACTGTTTCTCATATTGTCCATTTCAACAGGTTTCCCCTTTGGTGCTAATTTCCCTGCAGGTGCCGTCTTTGAATTGCCTCCTGGAACTAATTTCTCCACAGATTCCCTTTTTTGTTTTATATAAAAGAGCGAAAAAGAGGAACTGAGCAGAGAGTGTGCCTGTCTTAGGTTGTCCCCTCTGACTGGGATCAGCCCTTTAGGGAGCATGTCTGTCTTAGGTTGTCCCCCTCTGGGGACCTTACCTGCCTTTGACTACTACTCCAGCTGTTAAGGGCTGTCCCGAGGATCTTACCTGTCATTGGCTACCACCTCAGCAACTCAGTGTATGATGTATTATATCTCTACATCTTGGCAGTGGCCATGGGCAGATGTATAGAGTTCCCAATCTGGCACTTAAAGAGCGGCATATTGCTGTCTGACCACCATTAACTGGACCACAGCAATGCAATCTTAGACAAATTTACAAGGACAATGGAGACAAAGGGTCCACAAGGGGGAGGAGATAAGGAAGCCATCCCCAAAGGCCAGATCACAGGTAACTAGAGCTTCAAGTTCTTCTTGGAGGGTCTTGATCTTTTCCCTGATGATGCTGGAACAATTAGCATAAAAGCAGCACTCCTGATGTACCATGATGATCCAGTCTGTGGGGAGTAACTCGGACTAGACTAAGTTACTGGAATTAAGACTTATTCTATGCATCTGCTCTCCCACAATATGGTGCTGAGAAGGGAGTAGCAGCTTCTACGCAGCTGCCTCTCGCCAATTTGATTGACTGAGCTGCAGGAGCTGATCTTGCTCCTGATTGGAGGAGAGCAGCATACTCGGCATGTGGGTAGCAGAGTTGGGATTGGTGGAAGAGGACTATAAAGTAGGAGAGAGACAACATGCACCAGGAACATCTAAGAGGAACATCTATCTGAAGGAACACCTGTGCAGCCCCCGAGAGAGCCGGCCGGTGGTGTGCCGCTCCCCCGCGGAAGTGGGGAAAGTGGCTAAGGGGAACTGCCCTTCCACGGAGGTGGAAGGGACGGTAGCCAACCCGGGAAGAACCAGCAGCAAACCCGGGGAGGGCCGAGCAGACGAAAGAACAGCGCAGGGTCCTGTGTTGTTCCTCCACGAAGACGGGGAGCGACACAGTCACAATAAGGCAGGGAGTTCAATATGGTCTTTTTATCCCTATAAAAGAAAAATCACTCCTCAGGAGGGTGTCCTCCTGGGTGACATTCTTTGGCAAAGGGGGGGGTATTTAAGTTTTCTCACACGTACCCATAAGGGATTGGAATTCCCCTGAGGGAAGACACAACCAAATCCACTACCAGCCCTTATCAGTGGGTCTGGTCCTTGCCAGCATCCCTTTAGTGGGTTTTTCCATTTTCTCATTTACATAAGACCACTTTATCTGGAAAGCAAAAACATGAGTACAACATAGGTCTGACATCATTTACAGCATTTTAATACACTTTGCATAATCTGAATTGACTCAAACAGTTGTACTTTAACACATTTAGAGTCTCATCCTTTGAGTATTCCAGGGATCCTATGGGAAGCCCCAAAGTTGGAAGACTCATTTTAGAATTTAAAACTGTTAGACAGTCAAACCGCTTAGCCAAAAATTTAACCAAGGCTGTGGGCTAGATCTGATTAGATTTAAGGTAATCACTTAAATGTTAAAAACAGGCAAATAGACATAATATAGACCAAGCTTGATCATTGTTACAAGGTGATTATTTAAATGTTTGGAAATAAGCACATATTTAAATAACCCATAGCTCTTAATAAAAACTCAGCTGTTTTCAAACAATTAGAATTTAACAGGCATTAAGACAACATAATATATTACTTTAACTCATTGCTTTAACAGAGAATCAAATTTTAATTCTATGTCAAAGAGGAATGGAGAGAACATAATAGATTAACATTACTTTAACAGAGGATCAGATTTTAAGTTTATGTCAAAGAGAAATAGATTAGTATACTTGTGATGTTTTCCATCTGCCAATATCCTTGATTTACATTTTGAAATAACTTGCTAAGAATCTCCAAATTAACATAACATTTTTAAATAAGGTAACACAAATTTTGACCTGAGTTATTTTAAAGAGTGTTGAACTATTTTCATAACATGCTGAGTATATAAAAGTTTACATTTGGATGCATTTATCTCATCTGCCTTTATGCAATTTAAATTAGCAGTTACACCTAAATGACTTAGCGTGCTGATATAATATCATCTGTCAAAATTAAAATTGCATTTATCTAACACAAGTACTAATTACCCATTGTTGTTTCATTGAGCATTGATTACCCAGAAACCTGTTAAAATAAATTGCAAAATAAGTTCAGCAAGTCACAAAGCAATATTTTTAAGGCTAGTGAACATCCTAGATTCAAAGAAAAATTAGTTGCCCTCCCTCTTTTTTTTTTTTAAAGAATATCTCAGGCCCCATGACATAGTCTATCAGCCATGTGGGGCTGCTTTTGAAACAAAGGTTTAGGCAGCTGTCACAGTTCCCACTCTTGATTTTCCTGTCTGCCTTGCTCAAGATAAAACAAAAGAGCCATCAGAAGGGTGGGATACCTAATTTGTTTCTCAATAAGCAGGGAGCCCAAGGATGGGATTACCACACCCTTGCTATTCTTATGGTAAAACTGAACAAGAGAGGGACAAAAGACCAATTGGAAATCATGGAGACAGCCAGTAAGACAAGGAGAGTAGACTTTGGACCAGGCCTGGTTCTAAGATAAAGTCTGAATTCCTAGGCAGGAGGGGGATGTATAGTGAGCTGAGATAGTGAAGTTGGGGCCACACATGTGGAAGGCAGAGGTTTAGGTAAGGCCAGTAGTAGCCAGAGGCACTTTCCCTCCCAGTGAGGAGAGATTAGGGTTGTCAATGGAGAGAAAAAAAACAGCCCTAGGGAGTACTCTCCCTAGAGATATTTGGCCATGCCTGCATGGGTGCGTCAGGCCATGTTGACTGGAAGAGAGTGCAGAGAAAGGCCATGGTCACCCATTTACAGGGAAGACTGTGCACACCAGGGCCTAGCAGGACTGGCCACGGGGTTGGGTAAGCACACTGTTTACAAGATGGTGACAGGGAATCTAAGAGAGGGGAATAACCATAAAGGGGTGGCCACTTGGGCAGAATTGGAGGCTCGGTGGGTTGAGGCAGTGCTAGGCCTTTAGGGGTTGCCTCCACACCTGAAGACTCAACCTTCATTTTAACTGCCTCTGGGGATTTATGAGCCTCCCTCAGGCCAGCACAGGCTGTCTTATGATCAACATTCATTTCTTCCCAAACAAGCATCTTAACAAACTGATCCAGAAGGTGCCCAGCTGGGAACTTTTTTTTTAACTTTTATTTAATGAATATAAATTTCCAAAGTACAGCTTATGGAGTACAATGGCTTCCCTCCCCCTTAACTTCCCTCCCACCCACAACCCTCCCCTTTCCCGCTCCCTCTCCACAAGATTCATTTTCAATTCTCTTTATATACAGATCAGTTTACCATATATTAAGATTTCAACAGTTTGCACCCACATAGCAACACAAAGTGAAAAATACTGTTTGAGTACTAGTTATAGCATTAATTCACAATGTACAGCACATTAAGGACAGAGATCCTACATGAGGAGTAAGTGCACAGTGTCTCCTGTTGTTGACTTAACAAGTTGACACTCTTGTGTATGGCACCAGTAATCTCCCTAGGCTCTTGTCATGAGTTGCCAAGGCTATGGAAGCCTTTTGAGTTCACCGACTCTGATCAGATTTCAACAAGGTCGTAGTCAGAGTGGAAGTTTTCTCCTCCCTTCAGAGAAAGGTACCTCCTTCTTTGATGACCTGTTCTTTCCACTGGGATCTCACTCACGGAGATCTTTCATTTAGGTCATTTTTTTTTTTTTTGACAGAGTGTCTTGGCTTTTCATGCCTGAAATACTCTTATCGTCTTTTCAGTCAGATCCACATGCCTTAATGGCTGATTCTGAGGCCAGAGTGCTGTTTAGGACATCTGCCATTCTATGAGTCGGCTGTGTATCTCACTTCCCATGTTGAAGATTCCTCCATCTTGTTGCAAATGACCGGGTTTCATTGTTTTTGACTGCTATAGTATTCCATAGAGTACATGTCCCATAATTTCTTTATCCAGTCTACTGTTGAGGGGCATTTGGGTTGGTTCCAGGTCTTAGCTATTGTGAATTGAGCAGCAATAAACATTGAGGTGCAGACAGCTTTTTTGTTTGCCAATTTAATTTCCTTTGGGTAAATTCCAAGGAGTGGGATGGCTGGGTTGAATGGTAGGGTTATATTCAGGTTTCTGAGGAATATCCTGATTTACTTCCATAGTGGCTTAACAAGTTTGCATTCTCACCAACAGTGGGTTAGTGTCCCTTTTTCCCCACATCCTCGCCAGCATCTATTGTTGGTAGATTTCTGAATGTGAGCCATTCTGACTGGGGTGAGGTGAAACCTCATTGTGGTTTTGATTTGCATTTCCCTGATGGCTAGTGATCTTAATAAAAGCTAAAATATATACAGTATATAGTCACATATTACATACAATGAGTATTTCAAAATATTTGAGGAGGATGAAATTCAAAGACAAGTGTACTTTTGTGCAAGAAAATTTGTAATCCATTCATATAAAGGATCTTAAAAAACACATTGAAAATTTGCATTATACCTATCTATAAATCTATTTTATTTTTCTTAATATAAATCATTTAATTCCACTTTATGTGAAATTTTACAGTATCATTATACATATTGTTTTGAAATATGTATGTATTGTGTAATGGCTTAATAAAGAGAATTATCATACATATAAACTTGCACATTTTTCAGAGGTAGAACATTTTCAATCTATTTTCTCAGTAATTTTGAAGATTAAATTACTTTGCATTGACTATAATCACAGGAATTCACTTTTGTCTTTAGCTTCCAGGTCAATACTTCCATATTTTTCTTTCCCTCATAAAGATCATTAAATATGTTTTTGCTTCAACTTAAAGGCAATCTTTCTACCTTTCGTACTGAAAGTTACTCTCTGTCATTATTTTTTATAAAATATTTATTTATTTGTTTGAAAGTCAGGGTTACACAAAGAGAGAAGGAGAGGCAGAAATAGAGAAAGAGGTCTTCCATCTGCTGCCTCACTCCCCAGATAGCCACAATGGCCATTGCTGCACAGATCAAAGCCAGGTCCAGGAGCTTCTTCCAGGTCTCCCATGTAGGTGCAGGGGCCCCAAGACTTGGGCCATCTTCCACAGATTTTTCAGGCCATAGAAGAGAGCTGGATCAGAAGTGGAACAGCTGGGACTCGAACTGATGCCCTTATGAGATGCCAGCACAGCAGGAAGTGGCTGTACCTGTTATGTCATAGTGCCAGCCCCTGTCATTATGTGTTAAACTCAAATAATTGCCCATAGTTGAGTTTTTCAAAGTGTTAGAGCTGAAGTAATCTTTGTCCTCTACAGTAGGACCTATCAATTATTTTTTTTTCTCCAGAGCACTTTAAAAACTTAACTATTTTTACATATATAATTTGTAAAACAATCTTCATATATGCTCTGTGAGGGTGGAGTTTTGCCATTCAGGACACTCCAGTAAATAGAAAAATCAGTTATATGAATCTCATTAGCATCAATAAAATTTGGCAATTAAATAACATCCCCATAAAGAAAAAAATAAAAACTGATGATGAGTACAGATCAGATGATTCAGATGTTGTCAGTAGTAAATAAGGGAATGTCTACCTTAGATGTCTGGGAAATTTTAGTTGTTTCTCTAAAAGAAATCAGGAGAGACATGGCTCTATGAGGATGTGATAGGTTTTGAGGGCTCATAGTTCTTTTCCAGACATGGAAATGGTAGTTGATGTGCTGAGATTACTAGGCATACAACAGTAAAGAAAAGGAGTGCAATGAATCTGTTACCAATCAGAACATATGGGTTGCAGACATTGAGACACATTTAGCCTGTGATGGCTGCAGGCCCATGGGGGTCGAAACACTGATAGACAGACAGGGCCTGCATATACTGGGTTTGGAAACACAAGAGAGAATAAAGAGAATGCAGATAAATCAGTGCCTGGAGATAATGTACAGCTTTAAATTATGATGTTAAAATAAAACACTGAAAATCAAAGATTACATCTTCTTTGTCAAGAATCAAAAATATTGAGAGAATATTTAATAAAAGCAAGAGAAAAAGATAATGACAGATATCTATGAAATACCATATAAAGTAGCACAAAAAACAAGGATATAATTTTTTTAATAAAAATGTTAACAATGTTAACAAACCATTAAAAAAGCATTTAAGGAAACAAATGGAACAGTAACACAAACAACTGTCTCCATAAGTTAAACAAGATCATTATTTTCTAGAGATTATAAGCCTTTTCCAAGATATAAGGAGAAAGCAGTTAAAGCTTTAGGGGTAAAAATATGACTACAGAGTTCAAAATTCATTGTATTTTGAAAATCAGTTTCCAAAACAAAAATACAAATTAGAAAAAACTCATATAAACCAAGTAAATTGAATCACATTTTAAAAATTCCAACAAATCAATAATGAAAAAAGTCTCACAAATCTAGATTTAAGATACAGATTTAAAGAATACCTCAGAGTTTGAAAGAGGAAAATGCAAATCTACATTTCCCATACATACTCAAAGTGGAAATAAGAAGAGAAAAATTTTTTAAATTTCTTTTGGAAAACCAACATTACATTAAAGATGATGCAAATGGACCAGAACTTACTTTTTTTAAAGTACCCCTTCAATAAACACAGCTACAAGTATCTTAAACAACATATCAATATAATAAATGAACTCACTTCATAAAAACATAACATATCCATAGCAAACAAGTAGTAATGAAAAATGCAATAGTGGTTACGATTTTCAGACCAGGCATCCAGGAAGTAAACAGTAAAGGAAAATCACACGATCATGTAGATTATGTGTTGAAAAGCATTGGATAAAGTTCAGCATCTAGTACAAAATAAAACTGCTAGGAGAACAAGAGAAAAGTCAGTGATCTCCTTATATGATCAAGAGCACAAGGAACCTATAAAAAACTACACAGCTAATACAGGATCATTGAAAGTATTTTCCCTGGAAGTAAACTTAGACAATGCCTGCACTTTCTCTCTCCAACTTTCTACTGCAAGAGTGGTCAGGGAAATAAGCAGCAAAAAACAAACAAGTTGTAAAGCTCAATTCCTATGTAATACAATGTGAATGCGTCGGATTATGCTTATATACAGATAATTGATGAAAATCTTTAAAAAAAACTGATAAATGAGATTACTAGAAAGATCATAAAATCCAGTCATTACTAAGAATCAGTATGAAACAAATAAAAATAATACTAAAGGACAATAGGCAGACTAGAAAAAATCTGCAAGAGAAATGGAAATAAAAGGATTAAATTATCTGTCTCTAAACGTTCTTTAAAGCAATATAAAAACAACTGTAAAGTGCGTCACACATACGAAGAAAAATGCTCAGGAGCTAATAAACAGCCTTTAAATTGTTTTTTTTTTTTCTTCTTCTTCTTCTTCTTTCTTTTTGACAGGCAGAGTGGACAGTGAGAGAGACAGAGAGAAAGGTCTTCCTTTGCCGTTGGTTCACTCCGCAATGGTCGCTGTGGCCCGCGCGCTGCGCTGATCCGAAGCCAGGAGCCAGGTGCTTCTCCTGGTCTCCCATGTGGGTGCAGGGCCCAAGCACTTGGGCCACCCTCCACTGCACTCCCGGGCCTCAGCAGAGAGCAGGCCTGGAAGAGGGGCCACCGGGACAGAACCCGGTGTGCCAGCGCCGCAAGGTGGAGGATTAGCCTAGTGAGCCAAGGCGCTGGCCTAACAGCCTTTAAATTGTTACTAATCTGAAGCAGGTTGCTGTGAGCCCAGGTAGGATCCTCGCAGGAAAGACCCTGGAGGCAGGAGTGGGCCAGCAGGTGGTGGACCAGGGAGGTGAAAACCCCCCTGGCGGCAGGACACAATTTCAGAATGGAACACAGGGCTCACCTCTTATTATTCCTTCCTGCAACATCTGAAGTTGTTTGTCAGCACTGTGGAGGATGCTGATTGATGCGACTTTGGTAACGTTGTGCACGCTCACGGATATCCACGCTGTCCAATCAGGCGTGGGGCGTGAATGCTACGTAATCACGTGAGATCTTGACTCCATAATAGTCTTCCAGCGTCACAGCAGAGAGAGGTCCAGGGCGGGGCCTCTGGTGTTTACTGAATTCCGGTGTAACTCAGCGTCAGGACAGCGCTCCCCTCGGAAGCTGTCATGGTGAGTGTGAGAGTCCTGGCATGCAGATGTGGGGAAGGAGGAGTTGGGGAAAGTTGTGGAGAAGGCTGGTCTGAGGTGGGCCTCCCCAGGGTCCTCTCTGGGAATCTGTGGGCCGCATCTCCCTGCTGGCACGGCCCTTCCCTCGGCCCACTCTGGTCTGCGGTGTCGGGGCTGGGCTGGCAGCTGGGACTCCTGGAGTCCTGTCTCCTCACAGCCAGTTGTCGGCTGGACCAGTTTCTGAGAACCAGTGTTGGTGGCGTCCCCCGGCCTCCCAGATTGTGTGGTGAGCACGCGATGGACACCAGGGAGAACCCAGACCCTGTGTGTGGGGTTCATGCAGGGGAGGTGTTGTTCTTCATGGAGTCCTCGCTTACTTTTTTCAGGGCTGACCTCGTTCCCCTTGTTTTCTGATTATGTCAGAAGCAGGGTCTCAGCACAGCTCTTTCGGAATCTTGCCCCTGCTTTCTGTTGACAATAACAGTGTCCTAGACTAGGTAAATTAAAAACAAAGTTTTATTTGACTCAGGTTTTTGTACAGGTTATAGGAGGGCAGGAGGACACTGTATATTGATATATGGATGTTATCTGAGCCATCTTATATTGGCAGGCTGTCATCTGTCTCTGAACTTTCAAAATACAAATTTTAGCTGGTCATGTTTCTGACTGTTTTAAAAACTGTTTATGTTCCTTGATTATCTTTCCACCTCGAAGATATAAACCCGGATTCCTAAGTTAATTTTTTTTAATTTTTAGTTTGATAGCGTAATTTTTTAAAGATTATTTAAGTATAATTGACAGACAAAATTAGTATACATTCAAGGCCTGCAACATGTTTTGCAATGTGGGGGACTTTTACAAACTTATGGAATAATCACATTATATTTTAAGCCCTTTATCAGAAACCTTTTAGTGTCCCCTTATACATATATATTGTGAAGTGATTAGGATAATTAACTAGCATATCTATCACCTTACATAGTTTTTAAAAGATATTTCAGATGTTAACCTGTTGTATCTAATACTGTATTCATATCATTACTGTGCTCTATTATACAACTCAATGTTAATTTATCTCCTAACTGCAAATGTGTCATTCAACTAGCATCTTCCAGTTTCTTTCACCCTTAGCCCTTCGCAACCCTCGTTATATTCTGTGCTTATGATTGACTCTCTTAGATTCCACAAATGAGTAGCATTTATTTTTTTTGTGAGTATCATGCTCTATCTTTTGATCTGCTGACAATGTGGTTATTTCAATATTTTATTCTTGTAAATAATGCTTCCATGAACATGGATGTGCAGGTGTACCTTTGAGATAGTGATTTTATTTCTTATGGATGCACATAAATTAATGAGATTGTTTTGTCATTTGTTCCATTTTTTAGAGGCATCTCCATAGTGTTTTTCATGGTGGATGTACCAATTTACATTCCTACAACCAATTTATATGTTCCCATTTCTCCACACCTGGTTCAATACTTGTTACCTTTTTTTGTACTTTTTGATAATATCCATTTTTACGTATATGAGATGATAACCATTTTAGTCTTGATGATCCATACTGAGCCCTATTAGCTGTTTGTGTGTCTTCACTGGAAAAACAGATCAGATCATTTGTGCAAACTGATTAGGTCATTTATCAGTTTTTATTATATTTTCTATTGATTTCTGTATGTCTTATGTATTCTTTCTTTAATCATACTGTTTGCTAATATTTTCTCCCCTTCTTTGCTTTCTGTTTTTATCTTTTCCTTTAGCATATAGTTTTTTGTTGTTGTTCTTTACAGTCCTATTTCCTTATTTTCATTTTTGTCACCTGTGTTTGGTGTTATATCTAAATCATTGTTGAATTTTTAAGCATTTGTGAAGTGACAAGTTGAAGAGAGTATTTTTTCTGTCTTTGTTTTTGAGTGTCTCTTTTTTAAGACTAATTAATTTCACCCCCCTCAATGAAACCTTTTATTTGAGGAATGCAAACTTTATGCATTTCATAAGTACAAGTTAAGTAACATAGCTATTCTTCCACCATACCTGCCCTAACACCCACTCTCTCACTCCTCCTCCTCCCTTTCCCATCCCCAGTTCCATTCACCATGAAGACCTATTATTGACTAACGTTATACACAGAAAACCAACTCTATAGTAATCAAAGAGTTCAACAATTTGGACATCAATAAAAAAACTGTTCCTCAACAGTCAAGACAAAGGCTGTTCAAAATCATTGCATCTACAAGTTAATTTCACTTTTTTGTTAGAACCTTAATTTTTAAGAAGCACCCAAGAATGATACGCCTTTTGGGAGCACTTTGACATGTTTATAATAGAACTCTTTTCCTCTACAGCCTAGTCAGCTTTTACTATTCATTTAAAATTTTTTTTTCTTTTCTTTTTTTTCTTTTTTTTTAACTTTTATTTAATGAATATAAATTTCCAAAGTACGATTTATGGATTACAATGGCTTCCCCCCGATACCGTCCCTCCCACCCACAACCCTCCCCTTTCCCACTCCCTCTCCCCTTCCATTCACATCAAGATTCATTTTCGATTATCTTAATATACAGAAGATCAGCTTAGTATACATTAAGTAAGGATTTCAACAGTTTGCTCCCACACAGATACATAAAGTGAAAAATAATAGATGATTTTTTTTAAATGATGATGAAATCAGATCAGACCTATTGTCATGTTTAATCCCAGTGAGAGTCAAGTTGGGAGTTGATAATTTCTTCTTTTTTTTTTTTTTTTTTTACAGAGGATCAGTTTAGTATGCATTAAGTAAAGATTTTAACAGTTTGCACCCACATAGCAACACAAAGTGAAATATATTGTTTGAGTACTCATTATAGCATTAAATCTCAATGCACAGCACATTAAGGACAGAGATCCTACATGAGGAGTAAGTGCACAGTGACTCCTGTTGTTGACTTTACCAATTGACACTCCTGCCTATGGCATCAGTAATCTCCCTAGGCTCCAGTCATGAGTTTCCAAGGCTATGGAAGCCCTCTGAGTTCTCCAACTCTTATCTTGTTTAGACAAGGTCATAGTCAAAGTGGAGGTTCTCTCCTCCCTTCAGAGAAAGGTCTGGAGATTCTTCAGAAATCTGCAAATAGACCTACCATATGAAACAGCTATTCTACTCCTGGTAATTTACCCAATGGAAATGAAATTATCATATGAAATAGTAATCTTTCCTATGTTATAGTAGTTTAATTCAGAATAGCAAACCTATGAAAACACCCCAGATGTCCATCAATTGATGAAGAAAATGTGCTCAGCCATAAAAAAGAAAGAAATCCTGCCTTTCTCAACAAAATAGATGCAACTGGAGACCAATATGCTTAGTGAAATAAACCAGTTCCAAAAACACAAGTATCACGTTTTTTCTGATATTTGATAGTTAATATAAAATACAAAAATGTATAAGAATGAAACCGATATCTAATGATTTGATTATTGCTTATAGTCTTTGTATTCCTGTGGAACAGTGGTCTTTCTACTTTTTAACTGTTGAACATTATGGTTAGTGATACTTCAAGTTTGTGATTATGAAGAAAATTATGTTATTGCAAAAAGTAAAGGGAAAAAATAAGCAAAGGAAGGAAGGGGATTGAGGAAGGGAGAGAGGAAAAGTGTTCTTAGAATTGTATCTTGAAATACATGAAATCTGTTCTCATTATAATTATACAAAATTATATATTTTATATATAATACATATTTAACATATATTGACATTATATAAAAATGAGAAAGAAGAAATGTGAAAAGTTAACACAACAAAGAAAAAAGAATTATATTTTTATTATTAAAAAAAGGATTCTGTGAATAACCAAAAGATAAAAATATGTTTTCTAATATATTCTTTGAAGTTCTAGAATTTCATGTTTCATTTCTAGTATTATGAATAATCAATTATTTTATGTATGTACAGGCATAGATTCCATGTTTCTTTTTGTTTAACATGGACAATGACTTTTTCCAACAGAAAATTGTTGAAAATTCTTCAGTACATTATCTATGATTATAAAACAATCAACTTAGTGCATGTGCATTGCATCCATTGATCAATGTGCTGATATTTATATATATTTTATAAGTCATCCTGTCTTGAATATTGAAACTTTATTTCCAGGCATAAAGATATAAGTGAAGAGGTATAAATATGCCATCTTTTCCCCCTGAAGTTTCTTTGTCTGTACCTGGTTCTTAGAACCAACTAAAACATTTCTACAAAAGAAAGTGGATTGTGGTTTTGATTGGACTTAAACCAACAGAGCAATTTTGAAAAATAAATGATCTTGAGAATACTAAAAAAAAAAAAAATAGAACTCTTTGAGGACAGAGTTCCTGCATGGTAAGTTAATGCACAATGAATCTTTTGGTTAATTTAACAATTAACACTCTTATGTATGACATCAGTGATCACCCAAAGTTCTTGGCGTGAGCTGCCTAGGCTATGGAAGCATTTTGAACCCACAAACTCCATCAGTATTTAGACAAAGCCATAAACAAAGTGGAAGTTCTCTCCTCCCTCATTCTTTGATGACCACTTCTTTCCTCTGAGGTTTCACCCACCGAGTTCCTTCATGTAAGACATTTATTGCCACAATATCTTGGCTGTCCATTCCTGAAATGCTCTCATGAGTATTTCAGCCAGACTAGAATACCTTAAGGGCTGATTCTGAGGTCATAGTGCTATTTAAAGTGATTGTTATTTTGTGAGTCTGCTGTGTGGAATGCTTCCCATGTTGGAGCATTCACTTCTTTTAATTTCTATTATTATTACCAGAACCTCAATCCTATTCATATGATAACTTTAGCACTTAAGATGGTATTTTTACCCCCAGCTTAAGGGATATGGGACCTCATGGAAAGTTTTTAACCTGTACCCTTAGAAGTAAGACTGTAGGAATGTATGCGGAGCTATAAAGCTTTACAGCCAGAAACTTCATACACTTCATAATTACAACTTTAAGTATATGGTGATCCTTCCCATCATACCCATCCTCTCACCCATACTTCCAAACTACTCTTCCTTCTCCCTCTCTTATTTCCACTCTTTTTACTGAGATCTATTTTCAATTGACTTTATATACAAGAGTTCAAAAAATAGTATAAAAAATGCTCTTCCACTATCAAGACAAGAGCTGTTCAAGTCACTGCTTCTCGAAGTGTCAATTTCACTTCTACAGATCAGCTTTTAGGTGCTCTACTAGTTATCACAGGTTGGGGAGAATATGTGATATTTGTCTTTTGGGGACTGGCTCATTACACTAAGTATAATGTTTTCCAGATTCTTCAATTTTGTTGGAAATGACTAGGTTTCATTTTTAGCACTATGTAGTATTCCATAGTGTACATATCCCATAATTTATTTTCCCAGTCTTCAGTTGATGGGCATTTGGGATGATTCAATGTATCAGTTATTGTGAATTGAGCTGCAATGAACATGGGTGTGCAGATAATTCTTTCATATGATGGTTTCATTTTCCTTGGGTACCTTCCAAGAAGTAGAATAACTGGGTCATGTGGTAGACCTATATTTAGATTTCTGAGGTATCTTCATTCTGTTTTTCATAGTGGCTGTGCCAGTTTACATTCCCAGCAACAGCAGATTAGGGTACCTTTTTTCCCACATCCTTGCCAGCATTTGTTGTTTGTTGATTTCTGTATGAAAGGCGTTCTAACAGGGGTGAGGTGAAACCTCCTGGTGGTTTTGATTTGCATTTCTCTAATGATTAGTGATTGAGCATTTTTTTTTCCTGCGTCTGTTGGCCATTTGCATTTCCTCTTTAGAAAATGTCTGGGTAAGTCTTTTGCTCATTTCTTCACTGGATTGTTTGTTTTGTTGTTGTTAAGTTTCTTGATCTCTTTATATAGTCTAGTTATTAATCCTTTTTCCATTGCATAGCTTGCAAATAATCTCTCCCATTCTGTTAGTTGTCTCATCAGTTTCCTGATGTTTCTTTTGCAGTACAGGAACTTTTCAACTTGATGAAATCCCACTTATGAATTTTTGCTTTGATTGCTTGTGCCTCTGTTTTTTTTTTTTTTTCAAGAAGTCTTTGTTTATGCCAATGTCTTGCAGAGTTTCCCCAATATTCTCTAATAAGTTGATGTTATCAGGTCATAGATTTAGGTTTTAATCCATTTTAAGTGGATTTTTGTATAAGGTGCAAGATGAGGGTCCTGCTTCATACTTTTGCATGTGGAAATCCAGTTTTCTAAGCAGCATTTGTTGAAGAGACTGTATTTGATCCAGGGATTGATTTTAGTTCCTTTGTCAAATTTAAGTTGGTTATAGATGTTTGGATTGACTTCTGGCATGCCTATTGTGTTCCCTTAGTCTATACATCTGTTTTTGTATAAGTACCAGAATATTTTGATTATAACCACCGTGTAGTGTGTCTTGAAATGTGGTATGTAAAAGCTATTTAGATAATTGACACCAAATCTGAGTTAGATTATGGCTGTTAATTTCTAGTCTTACATAGAATGCTGGGGTGACTGTAGTACACTGTAAAGTATTCTATACTTTATAAGCAAACAGAACAACAGTGTTCCAAGGCTTGATCATGAAGTGCGATTCCAGAGAAGGGAGAATGTTGCTTACTCTGATTTGATCAGTAGCCACTGTTTTCAGTGATTAAAATTTCACATTGTAGCCTATATATATGTATAACTATAGACAAAAAAAAAATCAAAAAGCATCTCACTCAGTGTTTAAAATTAAGGAGTGTTAAAATATTTAAATTAGTATCACAGCTAAAATTATGATGTTTGCAAGCAGTTTATTAAGAGAGACAATCTGGAAATAACTGAATTGATATTTTGTCATGGTACATGGTTTGGTTAGGAATCAAAAATTTCCTTAAATTGGTGATTAATGCATCTTTTACATTGTTTCACATAAGAAAAATGAGATATTTCTCAAGCATAAGTGGAATTAATTTCAAGTAGAGCAATTGAACAATCTCAAGCAATAAATGAGGAATTAAAAGGTGTAAGAATTTCTAGAATCATATGCGTAGTTCTTTCACACAAAAACATTGTCCATGAATTGTAAGTTCCCTCATATTATAGTTTTATATATTTTTAACCAAATTGAGGGTGTTTTAATTTCACGTTCTACAGAGCATGTGAAACTCTTTCATATTTGTTTTTTTTAAGATTTATTTTATTTATTTGAAAGAGAGCTACATAGAGAGGCAGAGAGAGAGAGAGAGAGAGAGAGAGAGAGAGAGGTCTTCCATCTGCTGGTTCATTCCCCAGATGGCTGCAACAGCTGGGGCTGTGCCAATTCAAACCAGGAGCAAGGAGCTTCTTCCAGGTCTCCCACTCAGGTGCAGAGGCACAGGATTTGAGCCATCTTCTACTGCTATCCCAGGCCACAGCAGAGAGCTGGATAGGAAGTAGAGCAGCTGGGACTAGAACCAGCGCCCATAGGGGATGCTGCCACTTCAGGCCAGGGCTTTAACCTGCTGTGCCACAGTGCCAGCTCCAACTCCCTCATATTTGTTCATTTTCACTTTATTCTGTGAAGACCAAACTCAGGATGCTATCTGCCTAGACCTAACTGCCCCATGTTTTAAGTGAATATTCCATGCTTTCTAAAATTTTGGGAATTACATAATGATTACCACAGTCTAATATAAGCACATTTTGTTAATTCCAAATAATCAGTATTATTCACAATAAATCCTCATTCACCATCAGCAACAGAGAGGCACTAATTTAAAGTCTCTTTTCAGAGAATGAACTTTTTTGGATGTGTCCTAAAATTGGAATCATAGAGTCTTACAGTATTTGGGGTTTTACTTTTGATTTCTTTTTTCTTGTGCATTTCACTAGATCTGTAGTCATTTCATAATTAATTTTGATTGCCAAATAGCATACCATTATGAAAGATGTACTTCATAACATATTTTCTTATACTTCAGTATTTGTGTTGCTTTTGCATTTGGCTTTCATGAATATTGCTGCTGTGAGCCATTGTGTTCATGTGGATTTTGAATATTTTAGTGGCATAGCTGGGAGAGAAACTGCTGAGACAATAAATTGTCCCTTGTAGTTTTTCTTTTTTCTTTATGTGATTTCTTTGGCAGAATCCTCTACTCAACTGATGAATAGAAGTGTTAACAGTATCTGTGCCTTATTCCCATTTATTGAAGTCTGCTATAGATTTCCTATATGTGCCTTTCTTGTGGAAATGCTCTTCAATTCATAGTTTGTTTATGGTTTTAATGATAAGGTGAATTCAGTCAATTTTTTCTTGATTAATGAGATTAATTAACCTTTACTTTCATTTATTAACATAGCTTATTACATATTAATGCTTATCATTATTAGTAGTAGTATGTTAATTTGAGTGGCAGAGATGGACACAGCTCCTAACTGCTGGTTCACTTGCCAGATGTCTGTAATGTCCAGATCTGCACACTGTAACTGGAACCAGAACCAGAAGCCATACTTATAATCCTAGCCTCCTAGGTAAGTAGCAGAGACCCAATTATTTGTCACATCATGACTTGTCATATTTAACATTGACAGGAAACTTGAGTCAGGAGCCAGAATTGAATCCAAATACTGTAGTATGAGATGTGGACATCTTTTTTTTATTTTTTTTTTAAAGTTTTTTGACAGGCAGAGTGGACAGTGAAAGAGAGACAGAGAGAAAGGTCTTCCTTTTTCCGTTGGTTCACCCCGCAATGGCTGCTGTGACTGGCACGCTGCTGCAGCCAGCGCACCACACTGATCCAAAGCCAGGAGCCAGGTGCTTCCTCCTGGTCTCCCATGAGGGTGCAGGGCCCAAGGACTTGGGCCATCCTCCACTGCATTCTCGGGTCATAGCAGAGAGCTGGACTGGAAGAGGAGCAATCAGGACAGAATCTGGCGATCTAACTGGGACTAGAACCCTGTATGCTGGCGTCGCAGGCAGAGGATTAGCCTATTGAGCCACAGCACTGGCAGGGATGCAGGCATCTTAAACAGCATTTTTACTGAGAGACCAAATGCCCACCCTTAGCTTCTCTATTCCATTACTTTGATCTTTTCATCTGTGTTCATGCTACTTCCACAATTTTTGATTACTTTTCCTTTTGAATTAAGGGATTGTGAGACTTCCATCATTAATATTATTTTTGAGAATATGTTGGGCATTTGGATCCTTTGTCATTCCATATGGATTTTCTGGTTTTTTTTTTAATTTTATTTTTAAATATAACTATTAGAGTATTATAAGGAATCATTTGAATCTATAAATCAATGAGATCATTTTTATTATTTTTATTTTCAATTATTTACATAAGGTGAACAAATTTGATGTTTCTTATATACAGATTTAGGAGAATTGTGATACATCCTGCCCTAGCCTCTCTCCTACCCATGCTACCAACCTCTCTACAGCCTTCTTTTCTTATTTTTTCTTTTCATAGTTACATTGACATACTTTCAGTTTATGTTACTTAGCCTTCCACTGAGCAAACAATTCAACAAGTAGTAAGTACAAAAAAAAAAAAAACACACTATTCCTCAATAGTATAGACAAGGGTTATAAACAATAGTTAAATCTCAAAATGTCAATTTCATTCATATAATGTACAGTTTTGTACTCTGTATCATAGTTACTACAAATCAGGGAAATATAGGATATTTGTCATTTTGGGGGACTGACTTATTTTATTAATCATAATGGCTTCCAGGTCCGTTTGTTTTATTACAAAAGGCAGGAATTCATTATTTTCAGGCTGAGTACTATTCCATAGTGTGTGTGTGTATCACATTTTCTTTATCAAGTCATCAGTTGATTGCCATCTGGGATGATTTCACATCTTAGCTATTGTGAATTGTGTTGCAATAAACATGGGGGTACAGATCACTCTTTCACATGCCAATTTTATATCTTGTGGGTACATCCCAGGGGTGGGTTGTCTGGGTCATATGGTGAATATATTGTCAGATTACAGAGAAATTATGGTACTGTCACCAAAAATGGTTGTACTACTTTATGTCATAGCAAAAGTGTACTAGGGTGCCTTTTATCCCTCATCCTCACCAATATCTATTTATTTATTTATCTATCTATTTACTTATTTATTTTTGGATGATAGGTATTCTAACTGGAATGTGGTGAAACCTCACTGTAATTTTTTAAGCTTTATTTATTTATTTGAAAGAATTACAGAGAAAGAGAGGCACAGGCAGAGAGAGAATGTTCCATCTACTAGTTCACTTCCCAAGCAGCTGTAATGATCAGTTCTGGGCCAGATCAAAAGCATGAGCTAGGGGCTTCATTTGGATCTCCCACATGGTATAGGGGCCCAAGGACATGGGCCATCTTCCACAACTTTCTAAGGTGAATTAGCAAGAAGCTGGATCAGAAGTGGAACAACTGGGACTCAAATTGCTGCTCACAACGATGCTGCAGGAGATATGTTCACATGGTACAAGGACAGTCTGGCCTCTCATTGTGTTATATATTTGCATTTCCCTGGTGGCTAGTGATTCTGAGAACTTTTTTATTGTTGTCCATTTGAATTTCATCCTTTGAAAAATGTTTGTTCATGTCCTTTGCCTATTTATTAACTGGATTGTTTGTTTTGTTTATGTTCAGCTTCTTGAACTCTTAATACATTCTGGATATTAATCCTTTATTTCATAATTTGGAAATAATTTAACCAATTCCATTAATTACCTTTTCACTTTGCTGAGTGTTTCCTATGCAGTCTAGCGTCCTTTTAGCTTAATTCCATTTGTGTATTTGCTTCTATTACCTGTAAATCTGTGGTCTTTTCCAAAAACACATTTCCAATGCCAATGCCTTGCAATTTCCTTAATGTCTTCTTCTAGTAATTTGATTGTATCAGGACATAGATTTAGATAGACATAGATTTAGATTAGGACATAGATTTTTAGTTGATTGTTGTATGAGATGTAATGTAGGGGTCTTTCTTCTGTATGCGTAGATATAATTTTCATGCTTCTGTATGCGTAGATATAATTTTCTGACATAATTTGTTCAAAAGACTCTTTTTTTACAAGAGATTAATTTTAGCTCATTTTTGAAAGATTAGTTGTAGATGGGTATTTCAATATATTAATTCTTCCAATCCAATCCACAGACATGCAAGAGTCTTCCATTTTTTTGTGTGTTGTCTTCTATTTCTTTTTTTAATGTTTTTAATTTTTATTATAGAGATTTTTCACATCCTGGGTTAAATTTATTCAAGGTATTAAAATTTTTAGTAAATATTGGGAATGATACTGATCTTACAAGTTCATTTTCAGCCATGGAATTTTCTTTGTATAAAAATGTTATTAATTTTTGTGTGTTGATTTTATTTTCTGCAACTTTACCAAACACTGTTATGAGTTCCAATAGTCTCTTGGTGGAGTCTTTTGGTTTCACTATATATAGGGACATGCCATCTGCAAATAAGGATAATTATTCTACTTTCTCCTTTCCTTTAATTTCTTTTTCTTACCTAATGGATCTGAATAAATCTTTGAAAACTATATTGAATACTAATGATGAGAGTGGACATCCATGGCTGGTTCTGGATCTTAGTGGAAAAGCTGCAAACTTCTCCACATTCAGTATAAGGCTTGCTATGAGTTTGTAATATATTGTCTTGATGGTGTTGAAGAATAAAGACTTTTATCATTAGATGATATATTTTATCAAATGATTTCTCAGCATCTATTAAGATAATCTTATGAATTTTATTGTTCCATTTGTTAATGTTATGTGTAATATTTATTTATTTCCGTATGTTGAACCATTCTTGCATACCAGAGATAAATTCAACTTGTCCAGTGAAGGATCTTTCTGGAGTGTCATTGGATTCAGTTAACTGTTATTTTGTTGGGGTCTTTATATCTGTTCATCAGGAATATTCATCTATGAGTATCTTTCTTATATCTTTTTCTGCTTTAGGAATTTAGGTGATGCTGGCCTCATAGATGTAGTTAGGGAGGATTACTTCCTTTTCAAATATTTTGAATAGTTTGAGAATTGGAATTAGTTCCTCTTTACAAATTTGCTAGAATTCAGCAGTGAAGCCACCTGGTGCTGGGCTTTCCTTTATCTGGAGGTTGTTTATTTCTGAGTTAAACTCCCTGTTGGTTAGGTTATTGGTCTGTTTAAGAGTTCTATACCTTCAGGAACCAATTATGCCAATTAAAACAGAGTGACTATTCTCAGGCAATAAGTAAATGCTTGTGAGGATGCATAGAAACAGGAGCACTTACAATTTGTTAATGAGAATGAACTTCACTACAGCCACTGTGGAGACCAGTATAGATGTTCCCCACAAAATTTTAAAAAAAAGATCTGATTTATAATGCAGCTATCCCACATCTAGTCATATGTTTGAATGAAATGAAATTAACACATAAAAGAGAACCTGTGCTCTCATGCCTGGCTTTATACACAGTAATGAGGTATGGAATCAATGTAGATGTCAATTGATTCATGAATAGGAGAAGAAAATTCAATACATAGAGACAACAGAATATTTTTGAGCCATGGATAGAATGAAATTCTAACATTACCCAAATATGGATCCAACTGGAAATTATTATATTAAGTGAAATCAGCCAATATTTCCCAAAAGAAAGTTGAAAACAATGTGTTATCACACTTATATGAAAGTTTAATAAAAAAAGATCTGAAATTGTAATAATAACTACTGAAGACTAGGCATTATGGGGTCAGGGTAAAGAAAGGTTGGATAAGGAGTGTCAAAACACAGAATTAATAAATTTTAATATTCCATAGTACAGTAGGATAACTATAGCTTATAATAATAAAGTTGATGTTTACTTTTTTGAAAACAAATCCATTAATATCACAAAATGGATTTATTGCAATAATCATAGCATGGGAATAATGGTATATTCTCATATACATGGCATAATTCAATAAAGAATTATATCTATATAAAAATAATATATCCATGCAATTTTTATATTTTTCTATATTAATGTCCACAAATAACAGAAGCATAATAATCTCCAGTTGCATCTATTTTGATGTAAATGCCAGGATTTCATTGTTTTGTGGCTGTCATATTCCGTCACATATGTGTGTGTGTGTGTGTGTGTGTGTGTATGTATATATATATATATATATATATATATATATATATATATATATATATATATATTCTATATCCAACCTGCAGTTTATGGACAACTAATCTCATTCCATATCATTTCTATTGTGCATTTGGCTGCCATAAACAGGTTTTATACGTTGATTTTATTTCTTTGAATATATCCCACTGTGTCAAATAATTGGATCATAAAGTAAATCCACCTTGAGTTTTTATGTCCCTCTATACTGTTTTTTTTTCTTCTTTCTCTTATTTTTTAACTTTTATTTAATAAATATAAATTTCCAAAGTACAACTTTTGGATTATAGCAACGTTCCCCCCCTTAACCTCCCTCCACCCACAACCATCGCATCTCCCACTCCCTCACCCATCCCATTCTTCATCAAGATTAATTTTCACCAGCACTGTGGCTCAACAGGCTAATCCTCCACCTCTGGCACTGGCACCCTGGGTTTTAGTCCTGGTTGCCCCTCTTCCAGTCCAGCTCTCTGCTATGACCCGGGAGTGCAGTGGAGGATGGCCCAAGTGCTTTGGCCCTGCACCTGCATGGGAGACCAGGAGAAGCACCTGGCTCCTGGCTTCAGATCAGCATGGTGCACCTGCCGCAGCGGCCATTGTGGGGTGAACCAGTGTCAAAAAGGAAAATCTTTCTCTCTATCTCTCACTGTCCACTCTGCCTGTCAAAAAAAAAATGATTCATTTTGATTATCTTTATATACAGAAGATCACCTTAGCATATACTAAGTAAAGATTTCAACAGTTTGCACCCACACAGATACAAAATCTATACTGTTTTCTATAACAGTTACAGTAATTCTTTTTCCCACCAATAGTATATTAGTGCATTCTTTCCTCTACAATGTTTTCAGTATTTTTAACATTTTGATCTTGGCATTGTAGCCATTCTAACTGGGGTAGATTGATATACAACTGAGGTTTTTATTTGCATTTTCCTGAAGGTTAGTGATATTAAATATTTTTGCATGTGTCTGTTGGTCATTTGTGTTTCTTTTGAAAAATATACATTGATATCCTTTGTCCACTTTTTAACCATATTGTCTTGTTGATTTCTTGAGCTACTTTATATGTTCTGGATATTAATCATTTATCAGATACATAGTTTGCTGATTCTTTCACTCTCATTTTTCTTTTCATGTTTTTTTCTTTGCAGCGCAGAAGCATCTTAAGCTTGATATAATCCCATTTTTCTATTTTTTTCTTTATTGCCTGTGCTTCTGGAATGTTATATATAAAAAAATCTTTATTTAGACCAATGTACTGCAACATTTCCCCTATGCTTTGTTCTAATAATTTGATAGTTTTATATCCTAATATTAGATTCTTGATTCATTTAAAGGCATTTTTTGCATAGAGTATAATGTAGTGGTCACATTTCAAACTTCTGCTTGTATAAATCCAATTTTCACAATATTTGAATCTTTTTAGCACATTTATCACATATTAATTGATTGTAGATGTACAGCTATTTCTGCTTTTTATATTCTGTTCCTTTGGGTTACATGTCTATTTTTATGCAGTGCCATGCTTTTTAAATATTAATCATCCTGCAGTGTGTATTGTAATCTATTTGATGCCTATAGCATTATTTTTATTGTTTAAGACAGATTTGGTCATTTAATGACATTTACATTTCTGTATAAATTTTAAGATTTTTTTCTGTAACAAATGTCCTTGAAATTTTGATGGGGATTGTACTGAATCTGTAAATTTAGGAGATAATGACATTTGGAATAATTATTGTAATTCTTACAATATTTGAAGCATTGATTTTTTTTTCATTGTTTGTACCTTCTGTTTCTTTCATTAATGTTTTTTAATTTTCATGGTAGAAATCTTTTACATACTTTGTTAAAATATTCCATTATTTAATTTTTGGTAGCTTTTGTGAATGGAAGAGTTCTTATAAGTCCTTCTTCAGCAAGATAATTGTTGATAAGTATGAGTTATATGGATCTTTGTGTGTTCACGTTGCATCGTGAAACTGCTGAATTCTCATATAAGTCCTAATAGTCTGTTGGTGGTGTCTTTTTGTTTCCCAATATAAAGAATCATATAAACTATAGTGTTACTTTAATTTCCACCTTTCCAACTTTATCCTTTTTGTTTCTTTTTTCTTGCATTATATAGCTCTAAATAAAACTTTCAGAACCATATTGAATAAAAGTGGTGATAGTGGAGATCCTTGTCTAGTTGCAGATCTTAGTCCAAATTCTTCCAGTTTTTCCCCATTCTATATGATATTTGCTGTGGGCTTGACATATATTTCCTTTATTTTGTTGAGGTACATTCCTTCTATACCCAATTTTTATGACTTTTATCATAAAAAGGATATTGTATTTTATCAAATGCGTTTTCTGCATCTACTGAAGAACTTGTATGGATTTAATCCTTATTTTATTGATGTTATGTATCACATTTATTGATCTGGGTATGCTATAACAGCCCTGAGTCCCTGGTATAAATTAATTTGGTCAGTGTGGATGTGTCATTGAATTCAGTTTGCTTTTATTTTCTCAAATGTTTTTGCAGCTACATTCATCAAGGATAATGGTTCCTAGTTCTCTTTTGTATTGTACCCTTGTTTGGTTTTATCTTTAAGTTAATTTCAGCCTCATAGAGTAAGTTTTGAGTGGTTCCCTCCCTATCCATTGTTTTGAATATTTTAAGAAGAATTAATGTTAGTTTATCCTTGAAAGTTTGGTAGAATGCATCAACGAAGCCACCAATTTCTGAGCTTAGTTTTGTAGGAAGGCTTTACATTTCAATCTCAACCTTGCTTATTGGTCTATCCAAATTTTCTATGTCTTCATGCATAAATTTTGGTGTATGTTTCATAAGGAAATGAAGGAGAGGACTAAGTTACTAAATAAATGTGGTGGAGAGGTAGAGAGGTTGAAAGCTTTCTTCAATCAGTTCTCACTGTGTTTATGCATTGAAATATTTAATTGTGACCTATAAAAGTGTATAATTTGGCTGGTGCTGTGGCTCAACAGGCTAATCCTCCACCTGCGGTGCTGGCACACCGGGTTCTAGTCCCAGTCGGGGCTCTGGATTCTGTCCCAGTTGCCCCTCTTCCAGGGCAGCTCTCTGCTATGGCCCAGGAGTACAGTGGAGGATGGCCCAAGTGCTTGGGCCCTGCACCCGCATGGGAGACCAGGAGAAGCACCTGGCTCCTGCCTTCAGATCAGCATGATGCGCTGGCTGGGGAAGCCATTGGAGGGTGAAGCAATGGCAGAAGGAAGACCTTTCTCTCTGATTCTCTCTCCCTCACTATCAGCTCTGCCTGTCAAAAAAAAAAAGTGTACAATTCAATAAAATTTTAAAATGAATAGTTTTTATTGTGCTTTTAATGAGAATCAATGAGAATGCCCAGGTTAAATAGGGTAAAGAGGCTTGGGATTAGCTTCTTTGGAAGTCTAGAGTGTAGTAGCTGGGTATCTCTGATTTTCTGTCACTTGGCTTTGGAGTGATTTAGCAGAAGAATGCCAGATTAAAATGTGAAAACCTTATACAAAAAAAGGCAGTTGGTGCTGTGTGATGAATTGTGGAGTTTGCCTAGAAAACTGCATTCACAAGCCAGTCCTTTACCATCTCAAAGAATCAACTAACCCTGAGAACAGTTTGTCCCTGGGCAGCCTTCAGTTTATCTATCTCATGTAAATTCTCATTTTTGCAGAAATGTGTTATCATATTACTTTATATTATTCATCTAACCATTTTATGGATGCTATCTCTTTCACTTCCTATTATTGTTAAATTGTCAATTGTCTATTCTCAAGTGTGCTGTACTGTATTGATCATCTTTAAAGCATATTTTCATATCATTCATTTTTCTATGCCATGCTTCTGTTTTCTGTTTCATTGGTTTATATGAATCGTATTTTTTCCTTCTATTTACATTGTGCTTCACTTGTTTTACTCTGTATAGTTTAAGATTTAAGGACACAATTCCATTTTTAAAAACATTTATTTCTTTGAAAGGCAGAGTTACAGAAATGCAAAGGCAGAGAGAGAGTGAAGGAAGAAGAGAGAGAGAGAGAGAGAAATAGAAAGAGAGAGACAGAGAGAGGGAGAGGTGTTTTCCACTTTTAGGTTCACATTCAAAATGGCCACAGTGGTTGGAGCTGGGCCAATCTGAAACAAGAGCCTGGAGCTTCTTCCAGGTTTCCCACATGGCTGCAGTGGTCCAAATACTTGGGCTATCTGCTGCTGGTTTCCCAGGCACACCATCAGTGAGCCAGGAAGTAGCACAGCGGAGATTCAAATTGGTACCCACATGGGATGCCAGCACCACAGACCATGGCTTTAACTGCTGTGCCACAGAGCCAGCACCATATTTTCAATTTTAAAACATTCATTTTTTACAGATGATTGAATTGAAAATTTGATCTTCAATAAAAATCCTTTCACTGATAGTAAAGTATCACATGCTCAGAGATTTAATTTTACAATACGGAATTCCTCAGAATTAAGTTTAGTTTTTTTTTTTTTGGATAGCATTCTTGTTGTTAGTGGCAAAGATCCAATGATGCCAATCTGGTAATTTAATTATGGCAGTGTTTTTCTTGTTCTCTTTCAGATTTTTAAGGAATCTTTTTATCACAGCCACCAAATGGTCAAGTTTTACTTAAGGAAGTAAATACAATATTTTTGAAAACATCATTCTCTTCTTTGCATATTAAAAGTTGCATCAATTTTTTATTATGGAAATGTTCTTATGCTTTAGGAAATATAATGTGCCTTATAGTAAGGTCATTTCAATACATTTGGTTTTGGTTCTGAAGACTACATGTCATTTTAGGTGAGTATATATGTCTCTAATTTCTGTTGGTATTGTGCTTTCATTCCCTTCATTCCCAGTACCATTTTGTGAGGTACTCTCTGCATTTTTCAGCATGGCACCTGACCTCAATCAAAGGAATCAACTTGTGATACTTTAGATACAAGCATGAACAGCAACTATTTGGAGGAGGATTTACATTCATATTTAAAAAATGTGATTAGTATTCTTCTAAACTCTTTTCAGTGGAATGTTTTATCTTCAACCTGTGCCTCTGTGGCTGAGTGGAGTGATTGCTCCCTCACTGAATACAGAGTTGCTTCATAAGGCAAGTCAGCTCTGGTCAGGGCTCAAGTGTGGGACAAGAATCTGGGGTGACACCCACATTGGGCCTGGTGAATATGTATAGTCAGATGGTTGAGGGTAGGATCATACCTGTTGCTATAATCACAACCTCACTCCTCTCTTCCATGTTGATCAATGCTCAGGATCAGCCCATGATGGGTATAAACCTCACCCATGCTGAAGCATGAACTGCAAAACAGGATCTGTGCAGTCCTCAGGGTGAGCATAGGACCCTCTGTAGTGACCTATCTCAGGCAGTTAGGGTGATCTGAGCTTCTGATGACAGACACAGTGATTGCCCAGAAACCCAGTTAGGCCCCATGCCCTATCTTGCAGTCACAGATTTCCAACAGTCATGGGGTGAAGAGGATACCCTCTGCCCCATGAGCCTGCCTCATCCATGTAGAAAGCATAGTTGTTTTCAGAGCCAGCTGCTTAGGGGTGATCTGCCTTGGCAGTTTGAGCCCCAGAGCCTGTGATATGTTGAGAGGTTGGGGGTGCCTCTAAATCCTAAATAGGAGCACAGCTCCCTCTCAACCCTTCCAACCAGACTCAAAGTCAGTGGAGAACACAGCATTTTTCTTCTAGGAATCTCCCCCAGTCACGCACAGGAGAGCCACCGCAGCTTCTGCTGGTGTCAAGATGATACCTTCTCCCTGTTGTGAGCACCCTTGTTTGTGGATGAGGAGAAAGAAATGTGCTTTTCCTTCACTGGATGAGGTGCTTATCCTCCCTCTCCCTTGGGCTCCAGATGGATTCAAACTCAGTGTAGTCTGAGAGGTTCTCCCTCATGCCATATCATCAGTGGTACAGGCTGCCACTGTGTGCCCTCACCTTGATATTAGAATCCTTTGTCTCCTTGAGGATTGTGAGATTCAGGTGTAGTGTGACACTTGCTGCTGTGTATCTGCACTCTCCATGCTGCTCCACAGCATTCCTATTCTTTCTGTAGAATTTCCCTGCAAGCTTCTCTCCAACTCTCCCCTGAGAATTTACTTTCTATTTTTTTCTAGTACTTCCTCTTGTCAGAATCAGCACCTCTCTTCCCTATTCAACCATCTTTGAATCCCCTCCAACTTGTACTTTTATAAATAATTTTTGTCAAGAAAAATTCTGCATAAAGGAATTTTAGGTGGCCTTGTCCATTCACAACTTGCATTCTTACATGTGTTGAAGAAACTTTATATGACAGAATGATCAGAGATATTTAAAATATATGTTAAGGAATGTATAATACAATAGTGAGAAATACAATTGTGAAGTATATGGAAATAACCAAAATAAATACAGTGAGTAGTTGTAAGAAATGCCTTGGAAAATTTATGAAAGTAAGAAAAAAAACTGGGGCAAAGACAGAACCCACTATGTCACAATAATATTTATCTCTATAGCAGAGCAAACTACAAAAGATATAGCTCAGTTTTTCTCTCCATAATTTTGATTGAAAAACATACAACTTATTTTCTGAACAAAAAGTACAATTTCTACAAGTTTAAGCTACTAATATAGCCCTTGTAGAAATTATGTAGTTCATTTTTATTTCCTTAAGAATACCTACGCCACTAAATCATCAATCTAGAATGTACATTATAAGCACAAATCTGGTGATTTAGCCAAAATCAAAAGAAAAAAAAAGGAAAGCATCTTATCTCGGTAGGGCTTTAAAGAAGAGAACTCTGTAGATTATGTCTATATTGGTATGGAATCCAAACCCAGACAGTGAGTAGCCCCTGCTGATGCTTCTGTCAGTATAAAATCTGATGCAGGAAGTTAGACCCACATCAGAACAGAATTTGGTGTCATCTGGTTTACCAAGGATATATTCCATATTTTCTAAGACACTTAATCATCCCCATTCCATCCATGTGCACATCTTTATATGGATACTTCCTCTTCTTTTTTAAGATTTATTTATTTATTTGAGAGTCAGAATTACAGAGAGTGAGGGAGGCAGAGAGAATTGTTTTCTATCTACTTGTTCACTCTTGAAATGCCTGCAACAGCCAGAGCTGGGCCAATCATAATCCAGGAGCATGGACTTTCTTCTAGGTCTCTGACATGGGTGCAGGTGGTACTTGGGCCATCTTACACTGGTTTCCCAGGCCATTAGCAGAGAGCTGGATTGGAAATGGGGCAGGCAGGCCTCAAACTGGAACCCATAGGTGATGCCCACACCACAGGTAGAGACTTAGCATACTAAACCACAATTCCAGCCCATGCACCTCCTTTTCTTGAGTTTGATCCTTTAGGTCCAATTAACTTCATGATGGAAGAATTCCTAAATCAACAATTCAGATATCAGATCTTAGAGACTGACCATTCCTCCCATTATGGGGCCAATCAGCCCAATGTTGGTAAGCAGAGAAACTCCACCTGATGGTGACATGGACCATAATCTTAATCATTCCTTCCATAAATTGTATCCTCAGTATCTGATGGGTCCCTGCAGCCCATTAAGAGGGTCTCAAGGCATGCAGATCCTTGAGCACCATCTCCCGGATATGGCCCTACTTGGAGAGCAAGTCCAGGGATTGGTCTCACACATCTAACTTTGAAGACTGCCCATGAAGATTCAGATTTCTTCCATGCCACCAAACCCCTCCACCCAGAACAATGTCCACACTCCCAGGTGATGTGTCTCTTCACAGCCCATGAGGATATCACCACTACCTATGCCCAGGTCTGCCTATACCATCCACATAGGCTCCAAAGCACTCTGCACACTCCAATGCACATGTTAATCACTTCTAACTTTCAGCTTGTATAGTAATTGGATGATTATTGAAGAATTTCAAGTTATCTGTGTTATAATTCAGATTAATAAACAGGAATGCTTCTCTATACAAATGTATGTGCTCATGCATATATACATAAAGATATCTTCCTTCTCAGTTTGAATGTGTTTTCATTCTTGCCTAATTAGTCTCATTAAGTCTCCTAGGGCTATGTAGATTACAAATGGTGAAAGTTTTCTTTCATTGTTTATTATGTTGAGATAGTTATCTAGTACTAATTATTTGAGTCTATCATGATAAGGAGTTGTGACTTTTTTTTTCTGTATCAGTTTAAATGGTCATATTTTCCCCTTCATTATGATAATGTGGCATTATGACAATGATTCATTTTCATAAGTTCAACTAACCTTGCTTTCTAAGAATAAATCTATTGTGTAAAATCTTTTAAACAAGCAGTTGCATTTATTTTGGAATTGTTTTGTACAGATTTATTGTATCAAAATGCATAATAGGTATGAATTTTTGGGATACCTCTTTTTCTTTTTCTTTTTTTTTGACAGGCAGAATGTACAGTGAGAGAGAGAGAGACACAGAGAAAGGTCTTCTTTTTCTGTTGGTTCACCCCCCAATGGCCGCTGCGGCCGGCACACTGCGGCTGGTACACCATGCTGATGCAAAGCCAGGAGCCAGGTGCTTCTCCTGGTCTCCCATGCGGGTGCAGGGCCCAAGGACTTGGGCCATCCTCCACTGCACTCCCAGGCCACAGAGGAGAGCTGAACTGGAAGAGGAACAACTGGGGCAGAATTTGGCACCCAGACCAGGACTAGAACCTGGGGTGCCAGCGCCACAGGCAGAGGATTAGCCTATTGAGCCGCAGCACCAGCTTGGGCTCCCTCTTTTTGTAGCAGCTTTGCCTGCCATTCTTATTAGGGTATTGTTTTCCTCTTAAAATAAAATAGAAATCTTTCCTTCCTTAATTTTCTGTTTGGAAAGAATTGTTATTAATTATTTTGTATTTTTTTTTAATTCATCCATGAATGCATTCGTACTCAGCTTTATCACCATTCTGGGGTTTCATTATTAATTCATGTCTATCTCTTCTTAGTTTTCTCATTAATTATAATTCGATTTAAAATTTTTATAACTTTTTAAAATCTCAAGATATCTATTTCACTCCATTACATTATATTTTAGATACTATGTTAGTTATCCCAGATCCAGGAACACATACGGTATCTATCATCTCAGTATTGTCTTATCTCACTCAGTATAATGGCTTTCAGTTGTGACCATCTCATTACAAAAGACAGGATTTCATCTTTTTCTCAGCTGAGTAGTATTGCATAGTGTAACTATAACAAAATTTCTTTAGCCAGTCATCAGTTGATGGGCATCAGCATTGATTCTGTCTTAGCTATTGTCAATTGTGTTGTAATAAACATGGAGGTTCAGGTAATTCATCTACTGTTTTCTTTTGTTTTGTGTAAATTCCCAGGAGAGTGATGGTGTGATGGCTACACTGTATGGTAGGTCTATATTCAGATCTCTGAGATCTCTGTCTTCCACGGTGGTTGCACCAGTTTACATTTCCACCAACAGTGTACCAGGGTACTATTTTACCTACATGCTCTTCAGCATTTGTTGATTTCTGTATGTGGGCTGTTCTAACTGGCATGAGATGAAACCTCATTGTTGTTTTTATTTGCATTTCCCTAATGGTTAGTGACCCTGAACATTTTCTAAGTGTCTGTTGGCCACTTGAATTTCCTTTCTTAAAAAATGTCTGTTCAACTACTTTTCCCATTTCTTAACTTGGTTTGCTGTTATTGTTGCTGTTGTTGTTGAGTTTCTTGAACTCTTTATAGATTCTGGATGTTAACCCTGTATCAGTTTTGTAGTTTGCAAATAATTTCTTCCATTCTGTCCATTACCTCTTACTTATGCTGACTGGTTCTTTTACAGTGAAGAAGATTCTCAGCTCTATGTAATCCCATTTGTCTTATTTGGATTTGATTGCCTGTGCTTCTGGAGTTTTCTCGAAGAACTCTTTTCCTATGCCAAAATCTTGCCTAGTTTCCCCATTGTTCTTTAAAGATTTCATGGTATCAGGCCATAGATTTTTGTCTTTGATACATTTTTGAGTGGATTTTTGTGTGAAGTGTGAGTAGGAGTCTAATCTCATACTTCTGCACATGGAGATCTAGTTTCCCCAGAGCCATTTGTTAAAGAGACTCATTTCTCCAGTGGTAGATTTTAGCTTCTTGAACAAAGATAAATCAGTTGTATGCATGGATTCACTCCTGGAATTTCTATTCTGTTTCATTGGTCTACCAGTCTATTTTTTGTCCAGTACCAGGCTGTTTTGATTATAACTTCCTTGTAGTATGTCTTGAAATCAGGTATTGTGATGCATCTGCCTTTGTTCTTATTACATAAGATTGTTTTAGGTATTCAGGGTCTTTTTTGTTTCCATATGAATTTTAGCATCATTTTGTTCTGGACAGGTGAAGAATGTCTTTAATATTTTCATTAGAAATACATTGAATCTTCAAATTCCTTTTACTAATATGGGCATTTTGATTATATTGATTCTTTCAATCCATGAACATGGATAATTTTTCAATTTATTATGTCTTTTTCTATTTCTTTGGCATTTTGTAATTTTCACCTTAAATATCTTTGACATCCTTGGTTAAATTTACTCCAAGATATTTGATTATTTTGGAACTATTGTGAATGGAACTGATCTTTCTCAACCATTACCTTGTCTGTGTATACAAAGACTATTCATTTTTCTGTGTTGGTTTTATGAAACTCAGAGTCAGTGCTGAATGCTAATTTTCCCCATGGTAAAAATCCATATATCACAAGAGTTCACATTACCCACCAGCCACAGCCCTACTCTTCACAATTGTACTGGGCAGGTACAAGAGTTCCTATGGGTGGCACTTTCCTTCTGTGGTGCTGGCTCCCATTCCACACCCATTGCAGGATGAGCACAGTGGATGGTTGTTGTCCCAGTGTCTGTATGGGGGCAGATCACAGCAGTGCTCTCAAACTGTTCTATTTGCCCCTACTGACAGTTCCTTCTAGCTTCTGTGTGTGCACAGAAGAGCTGGAGCAGCTGCTACTGTTTATGTGTGGAATGGCACAACCTTTTTTTTTATTTTTTAACTTTTATTTAATTAATATAAATTTCCAAGGTACAGAATATGGATTACAATGGCTTCCCCCCCATAACGTCCCTCCTACCTGAAACCCTCCCCTTTCCCACTCCTTCTCCCCTTCCATTCACATCAAGATTCATTTTCGATTCTCTTTATATACAGAAGATCAGTTTAGCATACATTAAGTAAAGATTTCAACAGTTCAACAGTTTGCTCCCACACAGAAACATAAAGTGAAAAATACTGTTTGAGTACTAGTTATAGCATTAAATCTCAATGTACATACAGCACACTAAGGACAAAGATCCTACATGAGGAGTAAGTGCACAGTGACTCCTGTTGTTGACTTAACAAATTGACACTCTTGTTTATGGCATCAGTAATCACCCTAGGCTCTTGTCATGAGCTGCCAAGGCTATGGAAGCCTGCTGAATTCACTGACTCTGATCATATTTAGACAAGGCCATGGTCAAAGTGGAAGTTCTCTTCTCCCTTCAGAGAAAGGTACCTCCTTCTTTGATGACCCATTCTTTCCACTGGGATCTCACTCGTGGAGATCTTTCATTTAGGTTCCCCCGCCCCAGAGTGTCTTGGCTTTCCATGCCTGAAATACTCTCATGGGCATTTCAGCCAGATCCGCATGCCTTAAGGGCTGATTCTGAGGTGAGAGTGCTGTTTAGAACATTTGCCATTCTATGGGTCTGCTGTGTATCTCACTTCCCATGTTGGATCATTCTCTCCCTTTTTGATTCTATCAGCTAGTATTTGCAGACACTATTCTTGTTAATGTGATCCCTTTGGTTCTTAGTCCTATCATCATGTTCAATTGTGAACAGAAATTGATCACTGGGACTAGTGAGATGGCATTGGTACATGCCACCTCGATGGGATTGAATTCGAATCCCCTGGTATGTTTCTAACTCTACCGTTTGAGGTAAGTCAGCTTGAGCATGTCCCGAATTGCACATCTCTTCCCTCTCTTATTTCCACTCTTATATTTAACAGCAATCACTTTTCAGTTAAGTTTCAGCACTTAAGAAAAATTGTGTATTGATTACAGTATTCAACCAAAAGTATTAAGTAGAACAAACAAACAAAAATACTAAGAGGAATAACATATTAAGCTGTTCATCAACAGTCAGGGTGAGGGCTGATCAAGGCACCGTTTCTCATACTGTTCATTTCACTTTAACATGTTTCCTTTTTGGTGCTCAGTTAGTTGTCACCTATCAAGGAGAACAAGTGGTATTTGTCCCTTTGGGATTGGCTTATTTCACTCAACATAATGTTTTCCAAATTCCTAATGGGGATCACTTTTCAGTTAAAATTTAAACACCTAAGAATAATTGTGTGTTAATTACAGAGTTCAACCAATATTACTAGAATAAAAAAAAATACTAAAATGGATAAAGTATTACATTGTACATCAACCGTCAGGTCAAGAGCTGATCAAGTCACTGTTTCTCATAGTGTCCATTTCACTTCAACAAGTTTCCCCTTTGGTGCTCAGTTAGTTGTCACTGATCAGGGAGAACATATGACATTTGTCCCTTTGGGACTGGCTTAATTCACTCAGCATAATGTTTTCCAAATTCCTCCATCTTGTTGCAAATGACCGGGTTTCATTGCTTTTGACTGCTGTATAGTATTCTATAGAGTACATGTCCCATAATTTCTTTATCCAGTCTAACATTCATGGGCATTTAGGTTGGTTCCAGGTCTTAGCTATTGTGAATTGAGCTGCAATAAACATTAATGTACAGACAGCTTGTTTGTTTGCCAATTTAATTTCCTTTGGGTAAATTCCAAGGAGTGGGATGGCTGGGTTGAATGGTAGGGTTATATTCAGGTTTCTGAGGAATCTCCAAACTGACTTCCATAGTGGCTTAACCAATTTGCATTCCCACCAACAGTGGGTTAGTGTCCCTTTTTCCCCACATCCTCACCAGCATCTGTTGTTGGTAGATTTCTCCATGTGAGCCATTCTAACTGGGGTGAGGTGAAACCTCATTGTGGTTTTGATTTGCATTTCCCTGATTGCTAGTGATCTTGAACATTTTTTCATGTGCCTGTTGGCCATTTGGATTTCCTCTTTTGTAAAATGTCTATTGAGGTCCTTGGCCCATCTCTTACATGGGTTGTTTGTTTTGTTGTTATGGAGTTTCTTGATTTCTTTGTAGATTCTGGTTATCAGCCTTTTATCAGTTGCGTAGTTTGCAAATATATTTTCCCATTCTGTCGGTTGTCTCTTTACTTTCTTGACTGTTTCTTTTGAAGTACAGAAACTTCTCAATTTGATGCAATCCCAAATGTTAATTTTGGCTTTGACTGCCTATGCTTCTGGGATGTTTTCCAAGAAGTCATTGCCGGTACCTATATCTTGCAGGGTTTTTCCAATGCTCTCTAATAATTTCATGGTGTCAGGTCGAAGATTTAAGTCTTGAATCTATGTTGAGTGAATTTTTGTGTAAGGTGAAAGGTAGGGGTCTTACTTCATGAATCTGCATGTGGAAATCCAATTTTCCCAGCACCATTTATTGAATAGACTGTCCTTACCCCAGGGATTGGTGTTGGATCCTTGATCAAATGTGAGTTGTCTGTTGATGTTTGAATTCATTTCTGGTGTTTCAATTCTGTTCCATTGGTCTATCCATCTGTTTCTGTACCAGTACCATGCTGTTTTGATTACAACTGCCCTGTAGTATGTCCTGAAATCTGGTATTGTGATGCCTCCGGCTTTGTTTTTGTTGTACAAGATTGCTTTAGCTATTCGAGGTCTTCTGTGTCTCCATATAAATTTCAGCATCATTTTTTCCAGATCTGAGAAGAAGGTCTTCAGTATCTTCATTGGAATAGCATTGAATGTATAAATTGCTTTTGGGAGAATGGACATTTTGATGATATTGATTCTTCCAATCCATGAGCATGGAAGATTTTTCCATTTCTTGGTATCCTTTCTATTTCTTTCTTTAAGGTTTTGTAATTTTCATCGTAGAGATCTTTAACGTCCTTGGTTAAGTTTATTCCAAGGTATTTGATTGTTTTTGTAGCTATTGTGAATGGGATTGATCTTAGAAGTTCTTCCTCAGCTGTGGCATTGCCTGTGTATACAAAGGCTGTTGATTTTTGTGCATTGATTTTATACCCTGCCACTTTGCCAAACTCTTCTATGAGTTCCAATAGTCTCTTAGTAGAGTTCTTTGGGTCCCCTAAATAAAGAATCATATCATCTGCAAAGAGGGATAGCTTGAGTTCTTCCTTCCCAATTTGTATCCCTTTAATTTCTTTTTCTTGCCTAATAGCTCTGGCTAGAACTTCCAGAACTATATTGAATAGCAGTGGTGAGAGTGGGCATCCCTGTCTGGTCCCAGATCTCAGTGGAAATGCTTCCAACTTTAACCCATTCAATAGGATGTTGGCTGTGGGTTTTTCATAGATTGCTTTGATTATATTGAGGAATGTTCCTTCCAAACCCAGTTTCCTTAGAGTTTTCATCATGAAAGGGTGTTGTATTTTATCAAATGCTTTCTCTGCATCTATTGAGAGAATCATATGGTTTTTCTTCTGCAGTCTGTTAATGTGGTGAATCACATTGATTGTTTTGCGCACATTAAACCATCCCTGCATACCAGAGATAAATCCCACTTGGTCTGGGTGGATGATCTTTCTGATGTGTTGTTGCATTCTCTTGGCCAGAATTTTATTGAGGATTTTTGCATCTATGTTCATCAGGGATATTGGTGTGTAATTTTCTTTGAATGCTGCATCTTTTTCCGGCTTAGGAATTAAGGTGATGCTGGCTTCATAGAAAGAATTTGGGAGGACTCCCTCTTTTTCGATTGTTCTGAATAGTTTGAGAAGAATTGGAGTCAGTTCTTCTTTAAATGTCTTGTAGAATTCAGCAGTGAATCCATCTGGTCCTGGGCTTTTCTTTGTTGGGAGGGCCTTTATTACTGTTTCAATTTCTGTCTCAGTTATGGGTCTGTTTAGGTTTTCGATGTCTTCCTGGTTCAATTTAGGTAGGTTGCATGTGTCCAGGAATCTATCCATTTCTGATAGGTTTCCCTGTTTGCTGGCATACAAGTCCTTGTAGTAATTTCTGATGATTCTTTTTATTTCTGCGGTGTCTGTTGTTACATTTCCTTTTTCATCTCTGATTTTATTGATTTGGGTCTTTTCTCTTCTTTTTTTAGTTAGTTGGGCCAATGGGGTGTCAATTTTGTTTATTTTTTCAAAACACCAGCTCCTCATTTGGCTGATTTTTTGGAACGTTTTTTTGATTCAATCCTGTTGATTTCTTCTCTGATTTTAATTATTTCTCTTCTCCTACTAGATTTGGGTCTGGTTTGCTGTAGGTTTTCTAGATCCTTGAGGTGAATTGAAAGCTCATCTATTTGGTGCCTTTCCAATTTCTTGATGTAGGCACCTATTGATATAAACTTTCCTCTTAACACTGCTTTTGTTGCGTCCCATAAGTTTTCGTATGTTGTGCTGTTATCCTCATTTACTTCCAGAAAATTTTTGATTTCTCTTTTAATTTCTTCTATGACCCATTGTTCATTCAGGAGCATGTTGTTCAATCTCCATGTGTTTGCGTATGCTCTAGGGATTCCTGAGTTGCCAATTTCCAACTTCATTCCTTTTGGTCTGAGAAGCTGCATGGTATGATTCTAATTCTTTTGAATTTGCTGAGATTTGCTTTATGTTCCTAGTATGTGGTCAATCCTAGAGAAGATTCCATGTACTGCTGAGAAGAATGTAAAATCTTTAGCTGTAGGATTGAAAGTTCTGTATATATCTGTTAGATACATTGGGGCTATAGTGTCATTTAAATCTACTGTATCCTTGTTGATCTTCTGTCCTATTGATCTATTTCTGAGAGTGGAGTATTGAAGTCCCCTGTACTATGGTATTGGGGTCTAAGTCTCCATTTAAGTCTCTTAACAAACCTTTTAGATAAACCAGTGCCCTGTAGTTAGGTGTATATACATTGATAATTGTTATGTCTTCCTGTTGAATTGATCCCTTAATCATTATAGAGTGTCCCTCTTTGTCTCTCTTAACAGTTTTTGTGGTAAAGTTTATGTTGTCCGATATTAAGATGGCTATGCCCGCTCTTTTTTCTTTTCTGTTGGCATGGTATATCTTTTTCCAGCCTTTCACTTTCAGTCTGTATGGATCTTTGTGGAAAGATGTGTTTCTTGTAAGCAGCAAATAGATGGGTTTTGTTCCTTAACACAATCAGCCAATCTGTGTCTTTTAACTGGACAGTTCAGGCCATTAACGTTCAATGTGACTATTGATAAGTCATAACTTTGCCCTGCCATTTGCCAAAGATACGTTCTAATATATGCTTTGAATTCCCTGTGATCTTTTGCTGCCAGGTTTCCTTCCTTGGTTTCCTTCCTTTATCTTCTATCATATTGATGACCTTGTTTCTGTGTTTCTGTGTGTAACACATCTTTAAGCATCTTTTGCAGGGCTGCATGAGTTGCAACAAATTCTTTCAATTTCTGTTTGCTATGAAAAGTCTTTATTTCACCTTCATTCACAAATGATAGCTTTGCAGGATATAATATTCTGGGCTGGCAGTTTTTCTCTCTTAGTACCTGGGCTATATCTCGCCATTCCTTTCTAGCTTGTAGGGTTTCTGATGAGAAGTCAGCTGTGAGTCTGATTGGAGATCCTCTGAGAGTAATCTGACATTTCTCTCTTGCACATTTTAGGATCTTTTCTTTATGTTTCACTGTGGAGAGTTTAATTACAATGTGTTGTGGTGAGGATCTCTTTTGGTCGTGTTTATTAGGGGTTCTGTGAGCTTCCTGTACTAGGATTTCTCTGTCCTCCAAACCTGGGAAATTTTCTGCTAATATCTCACTAAAAGGCCTTCTAATCCTTTCTCCCTCTCCATCCCTTCAGGAACTCCTAGAACCCGAATGTTGGGTTTTTTAATAGTATCCTGCAGATTCCCAACAATATGTTTTAGATTTCTAATTTCCTCTTCTTTTCTTTGGTCTGACTGTATCCTTTCCTGTTCTCTGTCTTCTAAGTCTGATATTCTCTCTTCTGCTTCACCCATTCTGTTTGTAAGGCTCTCTATTCTGTTTTTCATTTGATCTATTGAATTCTTCACTTCGTTATGATTTCTCATCACTATCACAGTTTCCTGTTGTACTAGTTGTTTCATTTCATTTTGATTCCTCCTTAATATTTCATTTTCACGAGAGAGATTTTCTATCTTGTCCATTAAGGATTTCTGTAGTTTAAGAATTTGTTTTTGTGAACTTCTTAATGTTCTTATCAATTTTTTGAGATCTGCTTCTAGCATTTCTTCTATGTCATCATCTTCATAATCTTGAATTGGGGTGTTTTTTTTTCATTTGGGGTCATCATAGTGACTTCCTTGTTTTTATTACCTCGGTTTTTGCATTTGTTATTTGGCATATTGGAGATATTTGGTTTCTTCACTGTGGTGCTTTTTCTTGTTATACTATGACTCTGGATTAAGTGCACTGTCTGTTTTTGATGGAGCCTTAGAGGCTTGAGATGGGTGTGGCCTGAGAGCTCTGTTTGGTGTGCCAAAGGTGACACTCCCAGGCTAGGTGTGGTAGATCTCTCTCTCTCTCTGTTTCTTTCTTTTTTTGATTCAAAAGGGAAGTAATTCCGCACAGCTGAACAAAGTTGGAGGTCGTTAGCAGGCAAATGATATACCCACAGGAGTCAGAGATTGGAAGCTCTTTCCCAAGGACCACACAGGGAATCTGTTCTGCCCTCAGAGTGGGCTCAGATTCTCCTTCAGTCTCCCACTGGGTTGCCAAAGTTACGGAATTGTAGCATCTCTGGAGAGTACTCACGTGAATTCCGTGAGTTCTCTCCCCCACCATCTCTTTTTTCACAGTCTCTGTTCAGTAGCACCACAAATTTACTTGTCCTAATCTGTTAATTTGCCCCTGCCACAGTCAGGTTTTTCTGCTAGGCTCAGGGCCAGTGCAGACCTGAGGTCGCTCTGCTTATGACGTATGTCCAAGATGGCACCTGCTCTTTGTCTTGCTCGCCTTTGAGAGGTGAGCGGAGAGAGAGAAACCCGTGTCTGTATCAGTGACTTTCTCTCTCTCTCTCTCTCTTCTAGTTAGCCTGGTGAACTTTTCCCCCCGGGGTCATTCCCTCTAGTCTCCTCTCTCCACTTGCCTGACGGTGTCTCGGTCTATTGAGGTTCGGCTCACCTCGCATTCCAGTGCTGGTGTGTTGAGTCTGCTGCTGGTGTCCCGAACTGTGGGCTCCCATGCACTCCACGCAGGTCCACTGTGAATCACTCGTTCCAGTAGAGTTTCTTCTGCTGTTTCTTCCCCTACTCTTCCTTGAACCTGCAGTATCTCCACTTTTATTAAACTGTCTCTCCCCGGACTATCAGTGTGCTCCTTCCTATTCTGCCATCTTGCCTCCTCCCCCTTCCATGGTTCTATATTGATAATATCATGGAAAGGTATGGCTACATTTTCCACAGGATTTTTCAACCCTCCATTAGGAAACAAGAAGGGTTAACCATATATTCTTTGTATAGATAGATTCTTTGAGAAGAGAGGGTATACATGAGAACTCATCTCTATACATATGACACCCCTGTGAAATTCTGATTTCTTATTAAATTCTTAATTTGACAAATTCACATTCTATTAATTGAGAAATTCAAATGTGAGAAGTGTTTGGTAATGGTCACTAATTTTGTCATCTTCTTTGGTTCCAATAATTGTATGGTGGTTATAGAACCCATGTCTTCTCATTACAGATATTTAAGTAGGAAAAATATCACATTCTATTTTAATTATTTTCATAGGTTTATTTTATTTATTTTAAAGGCAGAGAGAGAAAAAGGGGGACTTAGGGGGAGGGGAGAGAGAGAGAGAGAACAAAATCTTCCATCCAGTGGTTCATAGTGGAAATGGCTGCAATTGCCAGGGTGGTTCAGCTTGGGCCACCATCCATTGCTTTCCCAGGCACATTATCCAGGAACTGGATTGGAAGAGTAACCAAGACTCAAATATGCCCATATGGGATGCCAACATTGCAGGCCACAGCTTAACCCACTGTACCTCACACCAGGGATTCTATTGTAATTTAAAACACTTAAAGAAGAAATGTCATTATTTTGGGAGCTCTTTTCTCAATTTTTAAAATGATGATTGATCTCATCTTCTGAAATAATTTGTGAATTATCAATGGGTAATTTCCCACAGTTGAGACATTAGTCTAGTCCATTCATTTCCATAATATGCCTGGGAAATGAGGCAAATGCATTCAACAATTATTGTGCAAATTCAAAAGCTGACTCTGATATTGGCTTATCCAGAAGTGTCTGAAATCCAGCTGACCATCTGTCCACATGCTTTCGTCTCCACATATCTAACAAAACTAATATTTTTAAAGAACTTGACCAAAACATTGTTATCTATCTGCTGGATTTTGCCACAACAAGGCAAAGAGGTGAATATAAGAGTTTCATGGAGCTCATTCTGCTACTTCTGCTCCTGTCCTATTGGAGAATGGGCATGGATGCTGTGATACAGTTGAAAAGAACTTCAGTGGTAATGTAATGGAGATGATAATCCTTGGTTCACAGCCATTACTTATTTTCTCTATGGGTAGGGGTATGAAATGTACTCTTCAGATTCTTGTATCATTTTAGATGCTGCAACTTCCTATCAGTTACTTCATTCTGCAAATTAAGAGACTTAAGCTTTGAGATTTCCACCTTAAGTACCTCCACCTCAGACCAAAGAATCAAATTTTGGATACCCTAAATGCTTAGGTCTTAGGGTCACACTTATTTAAATAGAAAATGGATTGCAGAGATAAAAAAAAAATAGAATGCCATCATGGAGTAATATGTCCTAATATCTGCTCACAGAATTATTGTTCCTGTAATAGTGATCACTTGTCATTGTCAGCAGGACATCCTACAACTTGAGATGTGGATTCCAATCTGCATTGAACAGAGAAAGTGGAAAGGCCACACTCAACTATTGACTGATCATTTTGCAATTCACTTCCTCTCTCTGTATCATAGTCACACCTTCCACGTAATGACTGGAGTTCTTGATTTTGAGTACCTAGTCAGTAAGAGGAGTACTAAAAATTAATTTGTACTGAATGCAGAAGAATGAATGATATAGTCCCTATAGCAAAAAATAAAGGGCACAATGACAAGAGATAGAATTCACTAACTAAGGATTCCCTTAGGATGAAGGGATTACTAATTACTAATGAAGAGACATAGTTATGCACCTCAGGTGTCTGAACTTTTTTTTTTTTTGACAGGCAGAGTGGACAGTGAGAGAGAGAGACAGAGAGAAAGGTCTTCCCTTGCCGTTGGTTCACCCTCCAATGGCCGCCGCGGCCAGCGCGCTGCGGCCGGCGCACCGTGCTGATCTGAAGGCAGGAGCCAGGTACTTCTCCTGGTCTCCCATGGGGTGCAGGGCCCAAGCACCTGGGCCATCCTCCACTGCACTCCCTGGCCACAGCAGAGAGCTGGCCTGGAAGAGGGGCAACCGGGACAGAATCCGGCACCCCAACCGGGACTAGAACCCGGTGTGCCGGCGCCGCTAGGCGGAGGATTAGCCTAGTGAGCCGCGGCGCCGGCCTAAACTTGTTGAGCTCTCTATTACTTAAATACATTCTTTAGAAACATATGGGATTAACATCACCTTCATCAACAATCTATTGAAGACCTGCCCCTGCATTAATCATCATTATTAATTGTTTACATGATGCAGATATTTTTCATGCATTTATAGCCATATACATCTATCTATATCTATCTATCTATAATGTATTATACATAAAGGAAGTCATATTTTATGTAGCGTGGGATCTGAAATATTAGTGTTAGTATCACACACAAAAAATGAAATAATTAAATATGCCTGCTTACAAATTATTAGGTCATAAATGTCCTAAAATGTATATTATATATGAGTATAATTAGCTTGCCATATTATTCATCATTGAAAGTGTAAAGTTCAGGAGATTTAAGAAATGTGCAATCATAATGAATGCCAGGTTTAGAACATTTTTACTATCTCAAAAATAAATTAGTGCCCAAACTCACGGCAGTGGCAAGGAGATGGGAACAGTTGGCAAGTGGCTCGTCTGTACACATGTGATCCAGAGATTCTAGCAGAAGAAAAATTCCAAGGTCCCCACCTTCTTTGAGCCTGGCTGTAACAATTGACAGGGAGCTGGACACCCACTTGAGACTGTGATTAACTCCAAGCCTCCTAACATACCACAAGCTCTGGAGCTCAAGCCACTTATCCTGAACTCCAACAGACAGTGGATTCAGGGAAAAGTCTGCCTCTCTGTGGACAAGACAGGTTGGGGGGGTGGAACAGACTCACTGCAACTACAGGTTCCTTGTGTGCTGAGGCTGTGAAGACACTGGCTGCAAATGAGAGGGTACAGCATGTATCTGGGCCTCTGAGAAATCACTGTGTGGGGCTCCACACACTCAGACCTACGTGGTGACCTGGGCCAGGTCACTGCAGTGGGACCCGTGCTTGGAGTAAGGGCTGTGCAGATCATTTCTGTGGTTCATATGTGAGTGCAGACCAGTGTTGTGCCCACTGGGGGCTAACACCTGAGCATTGATCAACTTGGAGGAGAGTAGATGAGGCTGTGAGCACACCAACAGAGGTGATCATTCATTCCCTTCTGTTAACAAGAGATCTACCTCACCCAAGATGGGACTTACCCTGGGTTCTTGCACCATGCTAGGACATTGACCACAGCTCCCTGGTCACCCCCAGCACACACCCCTGGGCATTCACTGAAAGTGCAAGCATTGCACTAAGCCACAAAGCATACTTCAAAGATAAAACCCATCAGAGGAAAAAACCAACAAGTATAGCCACAAATGCCTAAAAATATATGCAGAAATTCAATTCAAGAAACAAGAATAAGGAACACAGCTTGACACTCCCCATAAAAGAAATGCAACAACACATCAATATTTTTTTGAGGTCACATTGATTTTTATTTTCTTCCTCAATGCAAATAATTTTTATGAATGAAGGTGAAGTAAAGACCTTCCCCGTTAAACAGAAATTGAAAAAATTTGACACCACTTGTCCAGCTTTATAAAGGATGCTTAAGGATGTGCTGCACACAGATACAGGGTCATCAATATGACAAGAAAGTGAAGACATAAAAATTAGTAAAAGTACAAAGGAAATCCAAAATAAACAATAAGAATATTTATGGAAAATGGCAGGGCTAATTTGTTGCTTATCAATAGTCACCTTGAATGTAAATGGCCTCAACTCTCCAGTTACAAGATACAGACTGGCCAGATGGATTGAAAAACAAGACCTATCTATTTGCTGCCTATAAGAAACACATCTTACCACAAAGATACATGTAGACTGAAATAGAAAGGATGGATGGAAAAAGTTATTCCGTGCTAATGGAAACCAAAAAAGGGCTGGTGTAGCTCTGCAGGTATCAGACAAAATAAACTTTTCAACAAAAACTATAAAAAGAGACAAAGAAGGGCATGTGTAATAATTAAAGCATCAATTCAACAAGGAGATGTCATTATCATAAGTTTATATGCACCAAATTATAGGGCATCTGGATATTTAAAGGAAATGTTAAGGGATCTAAATAGAGATATAGATTCCAATTCAATAGTAATGGGGGACATCAATACTCCACTTTTAGCAATGACAGATCACCAGACAAAAAATCAGCAAGGATACAACAAAGTTAATCAACATTGTAGACCAAATGGACCTAAAAGATAGCTACAGAGCTTTTCATCTCACAGTAGCAGAACACACATTCTTCTCACCAGTGCATGGAACTTTCTCTAGCATAGACCATATGCTACATCATACTGAAATCCTACCCTGCATCTTCTCTGGCCACAGTGGAATAAACCTGGAAATCAACAATTCAAGAATTTCTAGGACATATGTAGACAAATGGAGACTGAACAACATGCTCCTGAATGAACAGTAGGTCATAGAAGAAATCTAAATATTTCTGGAAAGAAACAGTACAATACATCATATCAAAACTTATGGGATACAATAAAGGAAGTGCTGAGAGGGACATTTATAGCAATGGGTACCTACATAAGAAATTGAAAGACACCAAATAAGTGAGCTGTCAATGCATCTCAAGGTCCTAGAAAAAAATGAACCAAACCCCAAATTAGTAGAAGGAAAAATACTTAGTATTAGAGAAGAAATACACAAAATTGAAACAAAAATACAAAATATCAGTGAAATGAGGAACTGATTTTTTGAAAAAAAAAATACATAAAATTGATACGCCATTGACCCAACTAAGAATAATGAAGGGAAATATCCACATGAATAAAACAGAAATGAAAAAGGAAATGTAACAATAGATACCATAGAAATAAAAAGAATCATCGGGAAATACTACAAAGAGCTACATGCCAATAAATTGTGAAACCCTGAAGAAATGCATAGACTTCTGTACACATGCAATCTAACATAATTGAGTATGAAGACAGAAAATCTAAGAGGCCAATAACCAAGACAGAAACTGAATCAGTAATTAAACTCTCCCAATAAAGAAAATCCCAGGACTGGATGGTTTCACTACTCAATTCTACAAGATATTTAAAGAAGAATTAATTCCATTCTTTTCAAGCTATTCAAAACAACTGAAAGAAACAAAAACCTCCCAAATGACTATGAAGACAGCAAATCTTAATTCCTAAACCAGAAAAAGAAACAACAGAGAAAGAAAACTATAGACTAATATCGCTGCTGAACATAGATGCAAAAATCACCAACAAAATATTAGCTAATTGAGCAACACATCATAAAGATCATTCACCCAGACCAACTGGGGTTTATCTTTTATATGTAGAGATGTTTCAACATTCTCAAATGAATAAATGTGATACATCATATTAACAAACTGAAAAACAAAAACCATATGGTTATCTCAATGGATGAAGAGAAAGCATTTGATAAAATACAACATCCTTTTGTGATTAAAACTTTAAACAAATTGGGTATAGAAGCAACATTCTTCAACACAATCAAGTCAATTTATGACAAACCCACAGCCAGCATCCTACTGAATGGGGAAATGCTATAAGCATTCCCCCTAAGATCCAGAACCATACAAAGATCCCCACTCTCACCATTGTTACTTAATATAGAAGTTTCAGCAGTCTATCAAATTTGGGTTCAATGTCAGCAAACTGGGCTTGCTTTCTGGAAAAATTCTAAGTACACCTCCACTTACCTTGGCACCCCAGTCTTTATTAATATATACAAGTCACACATCTCCCATTTCCATTTGGATTATCAACATACCACACATAACCTGTTCCATTGCCTGGATAATAACCATGGCTTTTGTCTGGCCAATCATTTTGTAGTTGCCCAGCTTCTTGTTACAGTGGTGGATCAGGTCGTCCATGCTGCTCATCAGCAGCCCAGCGGTTTCACAGCTGGCTGTCCGTGAACTTGCCTGTGCAGTGCAGGGCGCGCATCTTGTCGCCTATCTTGTCATCCACTACCCAGATGCCATGCTTGTTCATGCAAGGCAGCACGGAACTGGCTTTCTCTGCCCTTTGGGCTGCAGACCGAAGCTATGGCTCAGTGCCTCGCAGGGTGTGTTGCTAGGGGGGTACAGGTTCTCCTTCTCCTGATACAGTGATGGGTGGGTCAGCAGTTCCTCCTTCCCTGGCTCTGCCTCTGCCACCACTGGGCCCTGGAGGCAGGGTTCCTGGCTATGGCAGGGTGGGCCATGGACTTGGCCTTTGCCTTTGCAGCATCTCTGGCTGCCGGCCTGAATCCCTGACGGTGGTGGAGATGCTGTACAGACGCGCAGCTCCTTTCCTGGATTCCTGGGCTCTGGCACCACCGGCCCTGTGCCCGGTGTGGTGGGAAAGGCCAGGCTGCTGGTGCAGGCCTGCCCCGTGGCCAGGGGTCCCCTCGCTACCCTGGCACAGAAACTCCTGCTTCTTCCAGTCCTGGCGCTGGTGTGGCCTCAGTAGAGCAGGTTCTCCATCTTCCCACAGGGCTCACAGTACTGCTGGTCCCGCTTGCTCTGTCCCCACCAGCCCAAGTCAGCGGCAAAGCAGTGGGTGGTGCAGGCCTGCCTGGGCAGCCAGAGTCACCCCCACTGCCCTGGCACACAAGCTCGTGCTTCCTCCAGTCCTGGCGCTGGTGAGGCTGCAGCACAGCAGGCTCTCCATCTTCCTGCAGGGCCCATTGTTCTGCCTGTCCTGCTTGCTCCGGCCCCTCCCCCAGGCCCGCTGCTGTCATTGCCCAGGGTGGAGGCAGCGGTGGTCGAGTAGGAGAGTTGGGGGCTGGACTGCCTAGCCCAAGACCAGGGAGCAGAGAGAGCGGCAGAGAATGTTTCTGCACCATGCACCTGCCGCCCCTCTAATCAAGCATGCCGGCACCAACGCATTCATCCAGGTTGCTTTCTCATCCTTGGGGATGGCCCCGCAGCGCCAGCGGCTGCTTCAGTGCCTCATCGCACACATGCTGAGGGTGTACGGCCTGCGTGGGGACGAGGATCTCCACTCTGGTTGCGCTAGATCAGCAGCCTTCCAGGGTGCCGCCTCACCATCCTGGGCAGCCGGGCCCAGCTTGTGGATCAGTGCAGTGCATGCGGGCACCACTTCCTTTGCGTGCTCTGCACAGACACCACTGCCCTGTGGTGACCAGGGTGGGGGTCGGGCACGTGAGGGTCGAGGAGGGGGAGTGAGGGCCCAGGGCAGCACCGAGGGGGCAGTGGCCACGCACATGTTTGGCCTGCTCCTTGGATCTCCTGCACTCTGCGGGACCCAGCCTCGGCCGAGCCCTCGGTGACGGGTCCCTTCGGTCTCTCCTCCCCCTGGGCCGGTTCTGTGTCGAAATATGCAAGGGACACCAAGAGGCCATCCCACTGCCACCACCCTCTGTGGTCTGTGAGAGGACACCCAGCGGGCAGACTCATGAGCCCAGAGAAGAGGGGGCAGCGCAGGCTGTGCACACACCTGCTGAGAGAGGGCACTGGCCTCGAGAGGGTCATGGAGTGGCTGACTCCTAATCATGGCTGCTTGTCCTTTAAGCCGACTCGGGTTGTGTTAGGTGCACTCCTAGACACTGGGTTGCAAGGTGTCCATTGAGAAGGAAATTCATAGAAGGAAAGCAACTTGCCCAAGGTCACACAGAAGTGGGATCCAGGAATCAGCTTTGTTAGATTCCAAGGCTGTTTTTCCCATTACACCATGTGGCTTCTGCTTGAAGAAAGTTAAATAAAGAGCCTCAGAGCAGGCATTTGGTCTAATAGTTAAGACACCTCTGTCCCACACCTGAGCGCCTAGGTTTGAAGCCCAGCTCCAGCGCCAGACTCTAGCTTGCAGCTAATGTAGACCCTGGGAGGCAGTGGTCATAGCCCAGGTAATTGGGTTCCTGCCATGCACGTAGGAGACTTGGATTGTGTTGCTGGCTGTTGGTCTTTCACTTTTAGAAGTTACATATTCTGCCTCCAGGAGTGTGCATCCATGACATGCGTAGACTTGCTTCTGTTTTCAGGCATAGCATGAGGCAGGCATGACACCTCTCGGACATGAAGGCCCCCAATTCATTTTTTTAAGATTTATTTACTTATTTGAAAAAGTTACACAGAAAGAGAAGGAGAGAGAGAGAGAGAGAGAGAGAGAGAGAGAGAGGTCTTCCATCTGCTGGCCCACTCCCCAAGTGGCCACAATGGCTGGAGCTGAGCCAATCCGAAGCCAGGAGCCAGGAGCTTCCTCTGGATCTCCCATGTGGGTGCATGGGCCCAAGGATTTGGACCATCCTCCACTGCCTGCCCCCAGGCCATAGCAGAGAGCTGGGTCAAAGGGGAGCAGCCGAGTCTCAAACCAGCACCCATATGGGATGCTGGCATAGCAGGTGGTGGCATCATCTGCCATGCAACAGCACTGCTCCCCATTCAATTTTAATACATGAGTGCTCATTACTTTTGAATTATGTTTGTAATTACCACACAGTAATTATCCATTAGCCACTAAAAATTAACTCAATAAGTTGTCAATATTCTGTGAATTTAGCACATTATTACTGATGCACTTTGTTGGCTTTGAACAAACTAATGTGACAAATATGCCAATTTAACATTTTCTCACAGGTTTAGTAATAATCATATCTACTTCACCAAATTTGTAAAATAAGTACAAGAATTAAAAGCACATGCCTGCAGTGCCAGCCTCCCATATGGGCACCGGTTTGAGTACTGGCTGCTCCACTTCCAATCCAGCTTTCTGCTAATGCACCTGGAAAAGCAATAGAAGACAGTCAAAGTGCATGGGTCCTTGTACCCACATGGGAGATCCAGAAGAAGGTCTAGGCTCCTGGTTTTGGATTGGCTCAGCATAGCAATGGTGACCATTTGGGGAGTGAAACAGTGGAAGGATGATCTCTCTCTCTTTTTCTCTCTCTGCCTTTGCTTCTCTGGAACTCTATCTTAAAAGTAAATAAATAAATCTTTAAAAAAATCTATCCATGATTTTTAAAATGTTATTATGTAAAACTGGCAAGGGGGTTGGCACTGTGGTGCAATGGGTTAAAGCCCTAGCCTGAAGCATGGGCATCCCATATGAACGTCAGTTATAGTCCTGTCTGCTCCTCTTCCAATCCAGCTCTCTGCTGTGGCCTGCTGTCGGGGACCACGCAGCATGTGACCTCTTAGTGGAGAGACAGGGCTAGACAGGCCAGACCAGATAGTACTGATAATGCAACCTTGTGTGACCTTGTGCCTTAAGGCCTTGTAACCTTTCCCCTACTTGCACTAGCATTGCAGCTACAAGATAAGCCCCCCCTCCTTTCCCCGCCCGATACCCTGCCTCGATGATATATAAGTGTGTGGTTGAAAAATAAAGTCGCAGCTTGATCGGCACCTGTCTTGCTGCCATCTTTGTGTCTCCTGTCCCTTTCATTTCTCCTTCTAGGTGCTCGGCCCCAGTTGCTGTCCCGCGGGACGGGACAACTGGCACCCAACGTGGGGCTCGAGTGCGGCCCTTGGGGTTTGAGTGCCTGTAAGATTGGAGGAACGCCGCCTTCCAGGAGGAAAACTTGGATCCAAGTGATTGTGCAACCGGCTCGGAACTGCCCACCCGAGATCATTAGCATCGGTCGATGCTGCGGAGTGAAGACGGCGCAAGGTAAGTGACAGCCATGGGACAGGCATTATCATCATGGGAAATATTCATTTCGGGTCTCAGGGAGGCCCTCAAGACACGAGGAGTTCGGGTTAAAAATAAGGATCTAAAGGCATTTTTTGAGTATGTAGAAAGATTGTGTCCCTGGTTCCCCAAGGAAGGAACAATTGACGAGATCAAGTGGGAAAGAGTTGGAAGTTGTTTAAAGGATTTTCATGAGACCTTTGGCCCTGCAAAAGTGCCTATTACGATTTTTTCATATTGGAACCTGATTAATGACATTCTAAAAACCCGTCACCTAGATAAGACTATTGATGCCCTAGTAAGGGATGGTGAGGAGACGTTACAGCAATCCTCCCGACCTGCATCTAAATGCCCATCTGTCATTCTAGATATACCCTCCACTGATGATGACCCCAACAATAAAATTAAAGAGCCCACTTTAGCCCCTACCAACGAAGCGAGCCGACTATATCCTGCCATCCGAGACAAATTAGAATCAGATGAGGAACATGTCCCAGAGGAAGAGGTCGTGCACTATCATAATTCCAATTGGCCCCAAAATGTTAAAAATCCCCCGCCATACAATACTCACCCGCACCTTCCCATTTGTGCCCCGGCTCTCTATGACTTTAACCCTCCTGTGCCTGACTTGTCGGCCTTGCGACAGTCACTTCAACAGAGACGAGAGCACATCCAGCTCCTTAAGGAAATAAAATCCCTTGACGAGGAGCTCTGCAACCTTGCCTTAGAGCAGCCCCTTACAAAACCTAAACAAGGTAAAGTCAGGTCCAAAACCCAACCCCTTCTAGCTTTCCCTGTAACCAGGAGGCAAGCTGGAGGTCATTCTGAGCCTGCTGCTGATGGGGAAAATGAGGCTGAAGAGAATTCGCCCCACCATTCTGAGGAAGATAGTGAGGAACCTGGGTCGGAGGAGGAAGATCAGGTCCCCAATCAAGGACCTGGTAATGGACAGCCGCCACCCTATAAAAAAAACTTAGTCTCAGATTTATTGAAAAACTTAAAACTGCTTGCACCCAGTATGGTCCCACTGCCCCGTATACTCAGGCCTTATTGGAAAGCCAGAGTGCCCGGTGGCTTACACCTAATGATTGGGACTTCCTCGCCAGAGCTGCTCTCAGCGGAGGTGACTATGTCCTGTGGAGGGCTGATTATGTTCAAATTTGTAAAGAAATAGCCCAACAAAATTTTGCTAAAGCTTCATCTAAAAATTGGACCCTCAAAAAACTTTTGGGAGATGTCCCATATAATTCCAACAATTCACAAGCCCAGTTCCCTGATGGACTTCTGGGGCAAATTAAAACTGCCGGACTAGGGGCTTGGAGAAAGCTTCCTCAAAGGGGAGCAGTCACTACCTCTTTGGCTAAGATTCAGCAGGGGCCCAACGAGCCTTATAGTGATTTTGTCTCGCGCCTTAATGTTGCAGCTGAGAGACTAGTTGGCCCAGGAGAAAATGGAAGTGCATTTGTTACACACCTCGCCTTTGAAAATGCCAACCCAGCTTGTAAAGATATTCTTCGGCCTCATAAACATAAGGGTGATCTTTCAGACTATGTGAGGCTCTGCGCTGGTGTGGGATCGGCCCATGCCATGGGCTTGGCAATTGGGGCCGCACTCAAACTGACCCAAAATCCCTCCAAGGGGACCTCCACTTGCTACGCCTGTAAACAGCCTGGACATTTTGCCCGCGAATGTCCAACTGCCTTATCAAACAGGCCCATGGCCCAAGGCGCGGCTCCATCTCCTTCAGGTAGGCCGCTCCCCTCCACCCCATGCCCCCGATGTCATAGGGGTTATCACTGGGCAAATGAATGCAGGTCAAAGACTAATCCTTCAGGCCAACCCCTCCCTCCTAGTGTGCCAGGAAACTCCCAGAGGGGCCAGCCCCTGGCCCCAGTTTCTCAAAGGACAAACCCTGGGGCAGTACGGTTTGTCCCTTCCCAGCCTCAGGCTCAGCAAATACCTCAACAATTGCTTCTCTCCAACAAGCAACCCCAGATAGTGCAGGACTTGACCTCTGTGCCACCTCCGATACAATATTAGATTCCACCCAGGGCCCACAAATTATCCCTACAGGGGTGTGGGGCCCCTTGCCTTCGGGTACCTGTGCTTTTATTCTTGGCCGAGCATCAGCCACCCTTAAAGGCATTCAAGTTTTTCCCGGTATTATTGACGATGACTTCACCAGGGAAATAAAAATCCTAGCAGCCACTATCAGTGGAGTAGCTGCCGTTCCACAGGGCACCCATCTAGCACAACTGGTTCTTCTTCCTTTAATTACTGGAAGTACATCCTCAATTTCTTCCAGGCCCCGAGGCATTACCCCTTTGGGCTCCTCGGATGCTTATTGGGTCCAGCCAATTACAAAAAATAGGCCTGTGTTAACCCTTACTATTGAAGGAAAGGATTTCAAGGGCATTTTGGATACAGGGGCAGATGCCACGGTCATATCTCAAGATCATTGGCCCGCCCATTGGCCGCTGACCGCATCTCTCACCGATTTGTGAGGTATAGGCCAGTCCAATAACCCCCAAGTCAGCTCAAGGGTATTACGCTGGAAAGATAAGGAAGGCAATCAGGGCACTGTGACTCCTTTTGTATTACCAGGCCTTCCTATTAACCTGTGGGGACGTGACATTCTCTCCCAAATGGAAGTTATCCTGTGCAGCCCTAATGCTGTGGTCACACAACAAATGCTGCGCATGGATTATGTGCCTGGCACAGGACTTGGAAAAATGAGACAGGGCATAACTCAACCTATTACAGCCCCCTCTAAAACAGATAGACATGGGCTCGGATATTCGGATTTTTAGTAACGGCCACTGGCCTTCCTGTACCCCATGCAGATAAAATCACATGGAATACTCAAACTCCTGTTTGGGTGGATCAGTGGCCGCTTACTCAAGAAAAGCTAAATGCCGCTACAGCGCTTGTACAGGAGCAGCTCGTGGCTGGACACCTAGAGCCTTCCAATTCTCCCTGGAATACGCCCATTTTTGTCATAAAGAAAAAATCTGGTAAATGGCGCCTTTTACAGGATTTGCGTGCCGTTAATAAGGTCATGGCACCCATGGGTGCCCTCCAACCTGGCATCCCAACCCCCGTGGCCATCCCAAATGGTTATTACAAAATAATTATAGATCTCAAAGACTGCTTTTTCACTATTCCTCTACACCCTGATGACCGTCCTTATTTTGCCTTTAGCCTCCCCCATGTTAATTTCCAGGGACCGATGCAAAGATTTCATTGGAAAGTCTTGCCCCAGGGAATGGCCAATAGCCCCACCCTTTGTCAAAAGTTTGTAGCACAGGCAGTGGACCCGGTTCATTTACACTGGCCGCACATTTATATTCTACATTATATGGATGACATTTTACTGGCGGCTCAAAACAAGTCAGACCTACAAGATTGCTTTACAGCACTTTCTAAAGCCTTTCTTGCCCTTGGTTTACAAATTGCTCCTGTTAAGGTCCAGTTACAAGACCCCTTTACCTATTTAGGTTTAAAATTACAACAGGATTTGGTTTTTGTGCCCCGCATCCAGTTCCACGTGGATTGCCTCCATACCCTTAATGATTTTCAAAAACTTCTAGGAGATATTCAATGGCTCAGGCCCTATTTAAAAATATCTAATAATGTCCTTTTGCCCCTCAATGACATTCTGCGAGGAGACCCAGATCCCTCTTCCCCCCACGAGCTCACCCCTGCTGCGGGAGACGCATTAAACCAAGTAGCGCAAGCCATCAGCCAACAGGTTGTTTCACAGATTTCTTATACTCTCCCCCTGCTTTTTGTAGTTTTAGCCACACCACATATGCCCACTGGAGTTTTTTGGCAAAAATCCCTCATGCCCAATAAAAAGGGTCAACCTCTTTTCTGGGTTCATCTCCCCATTTCCTCATCTAAGGTAATTGCAGTATATTTGTCTCAGGTTGCTTCAATAATCATCAAGGCTCGTTTCCTTTCCCGCCAATATTTTGGAAAAGACCCCGATGTTGTAGTAGTGCCATATACCCAAGAACAGACCCAGTTCCTTCTTCAAACTTCTGATGACTGGGGAATAGCCATGTCAGGATTTATGGGAGTCATTGACAATCACCTCCCTGATGACCCCGTGTTACAGTTTGCCCAATCCTATTCCTTTATTTTCCCAAAAAATACAAAAAGTAACCCCATTCCAAAGGCTGTTATGGTGTTTACAGATGGGTCCTCCAATGGAATGGCTGCCTTCGTGGCAAATAACCATTGCCACGTTTTTAAAACATCTTATCAGTCGGCCCAGTTGGTTGAGCTGTATGCCATACTTCAAGTCTTTACACAGTTTTCCAGTCAGGCTGTAAATATTTATACTGATAGTGCATATGTAGCTCACTCCATTCCGTTGCTTGAGACTTCTCCTTTTCTTAAAACAACTTCCAACGCTATGCCCTTGTTTATACAAATTCAAAAGCTAATACGAGAAAGACAACAGCCCTTCTATTTGGGACATATTAGGGCACACACAAGCCTACCAGGATCACTCTCAGAAGGTAATGCCCAGGCAGATGCTGCTACAAGGCTTTCCTTCCCCACAACTGTGGGATCGGTGCAGAAAGCTCAGAACTCAGAAGGTAATGCCCAGACAGATGCTGCTACAAGGCTTACCTTCCCCACAACTGTGGGATCAGTGCAGAAAGCTCAGAACTCAGAAGGTAATGCCCAGACAGATGGTGCTACAAGGCTTACCTTCCCCATAATTGTGGGATCAGTACAGGAAGCTCAAAACTTGCATAGGTTGCATCACTTAAATGCTCAATCTCTCCATTTGTTTTGTAAAATTTCATGAGAACAGGCTCATGAAATAGTCAAAAAATGCCCCTCATGTGTTACAAGCCAACCTGTACCACATTTGGGAGTCAATCCGCGTGGTCTTCTCCCTAATCAACTGTGGCAAATGGATGTCACACACTTCCCAAAATTTGGCAAACTAAAGTATCTCCATGTCTCTATAGACACCTATAGTGGCTTTGTCTTTGCCTCCCCCCACACAGGAGAAGCTGCTAAGGATGTTATCTCGCACCTTATCACAGCTCTTTCTGTACTGGGAAAACCTGTTAAGATTAAGACAGACAATGGTCCTGCTTATGTCAGCACTAAGTTTAAACAATTTTGTGAGGCGCTCCATATTAACCACATTACAGGAATTCCCTACAATCCACAGGGACAGGGAATTGTTGAAAGAGCCCATCAAACACTAAAAACTTGGCTCACTCGGCTTGAAGCCACTTCCTTGTCTTTTGCCTCTCCCCGCGACCGATTGAATCATGCGCTCTTTGTGATAAACTTCCTGACCTTGGATAATAAGAATCATTCAGCTGCGGACCGTCATTGGCACCCTTCCCCTGATACAGCTCCGCCTATGGTAATGTGGCAAGACCCCCTCACCAGTAGCTGGCACGGACCAGATCCAGTACTCATTTGGGGACGTGGCTCAGCCTGCATCCTGGACCAAAAACAATCGGCACCAAGATGGCTACCTGAAAGATTAATTAAACAAGTTAATCCACCAATTCCTACAAATAATGATGTTGTTCCAGAGCCTGTACTTGGCCCTGAGAACGCCTTTTCTTTATACCCACAGGAATGAAAAGACCCGGCTGGACGCTACTGGGACTCATTACAGGACTCCTTATTGTTGCCATTGTTGCTATTTGAGTATCTTATCTTCTCTCTATTCTCTCCTCCCCTGCTACGTTTCCTGAGGGCTCACTGATTAACCCCTCCAAAGGGCCCTAATACAATGGCCCTCAGCCTTGCTCTCCTGATGATGGCAATCTACACCATCCATTGGGCTCCACCAGTCTTTGCAGGACTTGACAACCCTCAGGGCATTCAAAAACACCTTCAACAGCATCACCCTTGTACCTGCTCAGGGGGCATAATAGTATCCTTCCCACGAACCCGTGGCCGTGCTCAAAAGCCGCATTTTACACAAGACTGCGGAGATAAAACTGCTTATCTGACCGTCCCGGTTCCCGATGGTTCTGTGTTCCCAAACCTAAGCTAGACTCTTACCGCACTGGGGATCAGTGCCCATCAGAGTGCAATAAAACTATCCATTACTCCGTGCACTCCTCCTGTTATACACAGTATCAAACCTGTAACAAGGGAAATCAGCATTTACTGTTTGCTGTTATATCAGGAGATTATGAGGGAACGTTTCGGAGGAGAGTTATCCTCTTCACACTTCAGCTCCCCCTCCTGCCCCACTAAGGGACAAGTAGCCTGCTGGTACCCTATTGCCCCTGTGGGAGTGTCTGATGGTGGAGGCCCTCAGGATACCCTTACTAAATTAAAAACACAAAAGGTACTCGAAACCGTATTTGAAAACCTTTACCCTTCCCTCCAATATCACCCCCTGGCTAAAGTTCATTCCAGAGGAAATAAAGACTTGGATGTCAATACCATCGATATCCTTACCAACACCCATAAACTGCTTAATCTCTCTGCCCCAAACCTTGCAAGAGACTGCTGGCTCTGTTTACGCCAGGGACCCCCCCTTCCTCTTGCCATTTTTCTACCGCTTAATAATACCCTTGAGTTCAATAGCTTCTTGGGCCACCCCCCTATGCAGCCCTTTCCTGTTCTTCCTGTCCCAACGGAAAATATCACTTGCCTTTATAAACCTCCCAACAACAATCCCTTCGATATCGATGTAGGCCTTGCTCCTTTCTGTACAAATAATGTAACAGTAAACTACCCTCTTTATGCCCCTAATTCCACCGTTTTTGGATGTAGGGATAATTTAGCTTATACCATTTTACCAACAAATTGGACCGGTAATTGCATGCATGCTATACTTTTTCCTGTTATAGAGATTATCAATGGAGATACCCCTGTTCCTATCCCCTCCCTTGATTATATCGCAGGGAGACAAAAACGAGCTATTCAATTTATTCCTTTATTAGCCACATTGGGAATTTCCTCAGCTATGGTTACAGGATCCACAGGACTAGGAATCGCGGTCCACAAATATAGAGAATTGTCCCAACAACTTATTAATGATGTGCAGACCCTATCCACCACCATTCAGGACCTTCAAGATCAAATTGATTCCCTAGCGGAAGTGGTTCTACAAAATCGTAGAGGCTTAGACTTGCTTACTGCTGAACGGGGAGGTATTTGCTTGGCTTTACAGGAAAAATGCTGTTTTTACGCTAACAAGTCCGGCATTGTTCGTGATAAAATCAAGACACTTCAAGAAGATCTGGAGCATCGTCGACGTGCCATGGCTGAAAATCCCTTTTGGACTGGATGGAATGGACTGCTTCCCTATTTGCTGCCACTTTTAGGCCCCATTGTTGGGTTGCTTGTTGTGCTATCTATAGGTCCTTGTCTCCTCAATAGGCTGATGACCTTTATCAGACAACAAGTAGATAATTTAGCAGCCAGACCAATTCAAATACATTACCAAAGTCTGGCCATGGAAGATCCCATGGAAAACGTTATCTCTCTCTCTGGCCGGTGAAGTCTGGCCAGTGAGGTCACGGTCCCTCCAACAACTGACTCTCCCCTTCAGTCTGCTGCTGCCCCAGTTGGGAGCCCAGGAAGGGCCCCAGGCCTATCAATAAAACGAGCAGTAAGCCAATGACGGGCACCTTCCCAGAACCTCACCCACCTAAGACAGGAGTCCTTGGGGACTGGCAAGGATATCCAATGACGGGTAAGAAGTGATGGAGCCCCGGGTCTATTCCTAAGACAGGCACTGCTCGCTCATCATGCTTGGCCTAACCGGTAGCCATTTCTGTTTAATTGATAAGAAAGGGGGATATGTCGGGGACCACGCAGCATGTGACCTCTTAGTGGAGAGACAGGGCTAGACAGGCCAGACCAGATAGTACTGATAACGCAACCTTGTGTGACCTTGTGCCTTAAGGCCTTGTAACCTTTCCCCTACTTGCACTAGCATTGCAGCTACAAGATAAGCCCCCCCTCCTTCCCCCGCCTGATACCCTGCCTCGATGATATATAAGTGTGTGGTTGAAAAATAAAGTCGCAGCTTGATCAGCACCTGTCTTGCTGCCATCTTTGTGTCTCCTGTCCCTTTCATTTCTCCTTCTAGGTGCTCGGCCCCAGTTGCTGTCTCGCGGGACGGGACAGCCTGCGAAAGCAGTAGAAGATGGCCCAAGTCCTTGGGCCCCTGCACCCACGTGGGAGGCTGGGAAGATGCTCCTGGCTCCTGGCTTTAGATTGGCGCAGCTCTGGCCATTGTGGCCATCTGGAGAGTGAACTAGCAGATGGAAGACCTCTCTCTCTACCTCTACCTCTCTGTAATTCTTTCAAATAAATAAAATAAATCTTTAAAATAACACTGGCAAGGAATTGAAAAATCCATAATGAACCACTCTGCAGTTACTTTAGTAGATATTGCTCGAAGATCAAAGGAAGTATTAAACCTGTTGCTATAATAATAGATTGATATGCTCTCAGAACTTATATTCCCTATTTGTCATATAATCATAGTTTCAAACAGATTAACATTAATTCAAAGTTTATAAAATAATTAGGACAACATCCCTCTTGGAAACTGGTCTGTATTCCTGTAAAGAATAGTTTTAGTTTTGTTTCTCATACTATGATACATGTGTTTTGGGAACGATGAATGACAGAATCATATATACTCTTATATACCTACTTGTGTTCTCATTTTACTATTTCTTATCCATTTTAATATTTTCTAATATTCAATTTTATTGGTTACTAAGTTGATTTTACCTGAATACAACATTTAGACATTTATATTTTTTGTATGCATACACAGGAGTTTGTAAGTGTGTGTGTGCATTTGAGAGGTAGCGTAGAAAATAATATTATGAGGAATCCTAACCCTCATTTCAAACACTAAGCCCTCCTGAGACCTGGCTTCCTTGAGGCAGAGCACTGGGACCTCTCACTGTAATGGGCTGAACTGATTCTCCCAAAAGTGAGTATCTTGCAGCCTTAACCCCCAATGGGATTGTTTTTAGAGACAGGACCTTTAAAGATGTAACAGAAGGAAAATGATATCAAGTGTGAGGCCCTAATCCAGATGTACACCTGATCTTATAAGGAGAGCCAGCAGGGATTCATATGGACAGAGGAAATACCATGTGAACACACAGTAAGTTGCTGGCTGACTGGAAGCCAGGGAGTGAGGTCGCAGAAGTCACCAAGCCTGCAGACACCTTGATCTTGAACTTCCAATGTGCAGGACTGCGAGAAACAATCTCTGGTGATTTAAACCATCCCATTTGTTGTAATGTGTCATGGTGACTTTGGCAAAGTAATATACCCAATCCCTACCAGCTTAAATTGCACCCACCCACAAGCTCCACAAAAAAAAAAAAAAAATTCAAAGAAATATGAAAATCAAAAACTGTGATTTTAGGTGCCCAAATGCCTAAGTGAGAAAAGGAGAGAAATAAGATGAATAAAAAATAGAACCCTAGAAATATGTCCATTAAAATCTAGATATCAGAGAAAGGGAAAGAAATACAAAAATGAATAAATTATTCTTGTGTATATGTGTGTGTTTTTAAAAAGCCCATACTTTGATCCAAGGAGAAATTATAATGCTTAATGATATAATAAGCAGATTTAAAAGGACACTGATGAACTATGGTGTTTCCATGGAACAGGGTCTAAATTAACTTTTGAGACCAGCATTGTGGTTTAATGGGTTAAGCCAGAGCCCATGATGCAATCATCCCATATGGATGCTGATTCAACTCTTGGCTGCTCCACTTCCAATCCAGCTCCCTGGTAATGTGCCTGAGAAAGCAATAGAGGGTGGCTCAACATCTTGGGCCTCTGGATTCATTTGGGAGATCCAGATGAAGCTCGTGGTTCCTGGCTTCAGCCTGGCCCAACCTGGGCCATTGCAGCCATTTGAGCAATGAAGTAGCAGATGGAAGATTTTTTCTGTCTCTGTCTCTCTCTCTTCCTCCTTCCCTTGCTCCATCCCTCTCTCTCTCTCTAACTCTGCCTTTAAAATAAATAAGTCTTTATTAAAATTAACTTTCACAGCTTCCAATATGCACCTATTTTCAAAATTTCATGGGTGAAATCCATAGTGTGGCCCAAATTACAATTGTAGCTATGGATAGCCCTAAATTTAAACAAAATACAACATATGATCTTGGGGAAATTACAAAAAGAAGAGAAGAAAAATAAGGTATTCACTTATTATACTTGATTTTAATTATAACAATGCTTCAATTTTCCATGGTCAAATGAACTCAATTATTCCATAGGAAGCAGAGTGACTCTAACAGAATAAGTAACAAATTAAAAGTAAACTAAGTTTTTGGAAGTTAAAATTTGGCTAGATAAAGTGGAAATCCACAGGCCAAATTAAAATGAGTAAGATGGTGAAATACAAGGAAATTCAAAGGCTTCAAATGTCGCAATTTGTGATAAAAAAAAATTAACAAAGGGATGAATATTCCCACTGCTTTCCCATGCAGTCCAATTTTGCCTTGTTCTTAAAACTAGAAAGAAAAAAAACACTCACATAGTGGTGGCTTAACCAACTGAACCACAATACCGGGCCCCTTGTTTAGCTTTTGTTACTTGATGTTGGAGAGTTTCCTTATCCTGTTCCTGACATGTAGCCTTAGACAGAAAACACTGCCATCCTCTCTGGCAGTGGTCACCTCCCAGCATGAAATGACAAAAGCAATTCAAGGCCTGGCATTTGGGCCCAGCTGGTTAAATCAATGAATGCAACATTGGCATTCCATGAGTCCAGGTCCAAGTCCTGGCCACTCCATTTCAGGTCCAGCTCTCTGCTGATGTGCCTGAGTGGGTAGCAGGGGATGGCCCAAGTGCTTGGGACAGTGCCACCAAATGAGAGACCTGGAAGTATTCCCAGGCTCACAGCTTTGGCCAGGTCCAATGGTGACCATTGCATCCATTTGAGGAGAGAACCCTCCCTCCTTCCTTTGCTGTAACTCTGCTTTTCAAATAAATTATATAATAAATCCTAGGAAAAAGCTATCCAAATACATCTTCACACCATTCTTCTGACTGTCGATTATATTATTTTTGGTCTGGATGCATGCCTCAGTTTGCAAACCAGGGACCCAAACTTTTGTTTTTCCCAAAGAAACCTTTTATTTAATGGGTACAAATTTCAAAACTACAACTTTAGGAATATAGTGATTCTTCCCACCATACCCACCTTCCCACCCCTACTCCACTCCAACTACTCCTCCCTCTCCCATTGCCAGTCCCATTCTCAATTAAGATTAATTTTCAATTAACTTTATACACAGAAGACTAGCTCTGTACTAAGTAAAGATTTCAATAATTTGCACACACACAAAAAGCTGAGAACAAGTTGTATAGTTAATTCTCTTAATACAACTCATTGAGGACAGAAGTCCTGCATGGGAAGTAAGTATACAGTGACTCCTGTTGCTAATTTAATAGTTAACACTCATGTATGATATCAGTGATCACCCGAGGTTCTTAACATTAGCTGCCAAGGTTATGGAACCCTTTTGAATCTGAAATCTGTCAGCAGAGACCCAAACTTTTTTTTTTTTTTTTGACAGGCAGAGTTAGACAGTGAGAGAGAGAGACAGAGAGAATGGACTTCTTCCCATTGATTCATCCCCCAAATGGCTGCTACAGCCGCTGCGCCGATCTGAAGCCAGGAGCCAGGTGCTTCCTCCTGGTCTCCCATGCAGGTGCAGGGCCCAAGGACTTGGGCCATCCTCCACTGCCTTCCTGGGCCACAGCAGAGAGCTGGACTAGAAGAGGAGCAACCGGGACAGAACCGGCGCCCCAACCAGGACTGGAACCTGGAGTACCGGCGTTGCAGGTGGAGGATTAGCCTAGTGAGCCACAGCACCGATGAGACCCAAACTTTAAAAGGAAGCAGTTCTAGGTTGGTGGTGGCTAAAATTTAAAAATAAAAAACAAAAACAAAAAAGACACTCCTGTATCAATATCACTGCAAATATAATTTTGTCAACCTTTATATCTTAGACAAACCAATGGTTAAGAATGATGTACTACAGTTGCAATGATCTGTGATTATTTTAATATTTACTGTATATAATTGAAATGGACATCATTTTATTTGATTTTTATTTATAGCCTTTGTATATATTCCTGATGAGCTATGCTGTTTTTATTTTTTATTTGTTGAACTCTTTATTTTGTAAAGTGGAGCAGTGGGTTAAAGCCCTGGCTTGAAGCGCTGGCATCCTATGTGGGCACCAATTCTGATCCCACTCTCTGCTGTGGCCTGGGATAGCCATGGAGGATGGCCTCTTTGGGCCCCTGCACCCTTGGGAGAGACCTGGAAGAAGCTCCTGGCTTTGGATTGGTGCATCTCCAGCCATTGTGGCCATTTGGGGAGTGAACCAGCAGATGAAAGACCTCTCTCTCTCTGTCTCTACCTCTCTCTGTAACTTGTCTTTCAAATAAATAAAATAAATCTTAAAAAAGGAAAATGGAATATCAAAAATTCCAAAAGAAATAAAGGAAAAAAGAAAAGGAATGGGAGGAAGAATGCAGGGAAGTATTGCATTCTTTGAATTGTGTCTATAAATGACAATGAATAGGAATTGTGTTGTATTAGTTACCATGTAAATGTCATTATTTGAGAATCCAATGTAACAATAAATTACTCATAAAAAGGCAAAACAGAACAAAACAGTAAAAAATATCACATTTGAGCACAGAGCAATTTGTTCCTTGAGAGAGCATTACTTCTTTGCTTGGGAACTGCAGATGTTCCCTGGGAAGCAAAACTGGTGCAACAGTTGGAGAAGCAACCTCAGACTACAGTGTTAGGTAAAAGAAAATAGCCCAAAGTAAGCCAGCTGCACATGTCTTATGTAGGTGCACCTGTCTTATGTAGGGAAAGCCTCTCCCCTCTATAAACAGATGGCCACTAAAGATGCCAGGAAAAGTGCTCCCTCTACTGGTAGAGCAAATAAGCCTCATTACATACAGGCCCAGATCCTGTCACTTTTGCAGATTCATCATTAGCAGAAATCAACCAAGCCTTTCATCTGGAAGCTGACTATCAAAGGTTGATGAGGGAGATCGCCCAGTTCTCGAGACCGATTTGAAGTTTCAGAATGCAGTCATCGGTGCACTTCAGGAGGCTAGTGAGTCACACTTAGTGGATTTCTTGGAAGATACTAATTTGTATGCATTCACACTGAGAGTCATCATCACATTCAGAATCACCCAGTTCATTCACTGTATGTGGGGAGAGAAAGGTGTAGTGAAGGCAGTTTTTGTGGGATTCTATAGTGGATTCTGTAAAATACTTTGGTTTAACTTGTGACCTTTTTGTAAGAATTTTTTATAATGTATTGCATATATTTCTTACAATATATTGCACTGTAAAATGACATTACATCTTTCAGTATGAATATGAAAAATGTTCACAGATCTCAATGATGTGAGCCCTAATGCTCAGGAGTTACATTCCTAAAATGCAGAAGAGATGGGTGATATTTCTTGCTTTCTTGATGCATGTTGCTGTGTATTAATGACTTGTACTGTAGCTATTAATGTTATAGCATTGATTAAAAATTATATTTGCAAGAAAACTGGTTATACCTTGATCCAAATATTTAGTGACTGGGGCTATTAAGTCTGACCATGTATCATGGTGATAGAACATGAACTTTTACAAGGGTGAAGATCCAAGTCTCAACCACAGTGTATCTTACAGTTCTCTTAAAAAAAAGTGAAACTGGCAGCTATAGAATACACTATGTGCACTTATATATTGTAGTGTCAACATTTTAAATTAATCTTCTACATCCACAAGTGGTGGAGAGTCTTGTCATAGACATATACCACTTACATCTGGTTTTCTAACTAGACTGCACTTGTCTTCATTGTAGTAAAATGCTTTGTGCAATATACCTTGCATAAGTCCTCATTCTACCATAAGTCAACTAACCCTCCAGCTGGTAATGAAAACAGTAACAGGAGGATTCCACTTGTAAGTGTTCTAGAATAACATACAAGTTATTCATACCAGAATTCTGTTATTAATATTTTGATCTAGTTCATGCAGGTTTTTATTGTGTTGTGGTTGATCCCATAACTGAGATTTATTTTCTCTTCTACCAAGAGAAAAAAATGCAGGTGTTCTTTTTTTCTTTCAGAGTTTATAGTGCAACTCTTAGCGTAAGCCTGCTGTGGAGCAGCAGCAAACAGCACACCTCCAGTTTATGGAACTTTTGCCAATTATGCTGGTGTCTGGTTAGATTATGTCTGGTTATTGTCTAAGGAAAATCACTTTTCTAAAGATAGCTTTCTAAGTGATTTTAAAACTTATTTTTCTTTTGAAATTTTAGATCATTTAGGTATGCTGACTGGATTTACAAATAATCTTGCTTATCAAAAAATAATGTACTTACCTACAAATATGTGTATGTCAGTTAAAAATAAAATGTTTTTAAAAAGTGAAGATTGGGGTGGGAATTTTGGGGTTAAGCCACTGTTTGTGATGCCTGCATCTCAAATAGAGCATGGTTTGAGTTTCTGTTGCTCTACACTTTTGATTCATCTTCATGTTAAGGTGCCTGGGAGGCAATGTATGATGGCCAATATGGTTTGAAGGCTATCTCCCTTTGGGAGACCTGAAAGTGGTTCCTGGATTCTGGCTTCAGCATGGCCTAGCCCTAAAATTTTTGGATATTTGAAAACTAAAACAGTAAATGAAAAGTATCTCTCTCTTTCTCTTCTTCATTTTTCTGTCACTACGCTTTTTAAATAAAGAAATATTCCAAAGTCAAAAGTTGTCATGTGGACTTCAAATAAATGCTATCAAATAATATATTGTATACAGAAGAAGAAAAATTTAACATATAAAAAGAGCTGAAAATTTAAATGATGAAACAAAGATATACCAAAATGTAACAGAGGGAGATTTATAGTGGCTGGCCACCTCAATAATAGACAGAAACATTTTAAAACAAACAGTGTTACTAAAGATAAAGTGGGGCATCTTTTAGTAATAGAAATGTCAAACAATTTAAATAATATAACAAATATAGATATATATTTCTCCTACAGAAATGCTCAACATTTTAGGAAAATGAGATAAAGGGATAAGCAGAGTCTTCAACAATAGCATTTGGATTTGCTAGTATCCTTCTTTTAGAAATGGATGGCAAAACTATGAAACAGATTGAAAAGGATATGGAATATTTGAATATGATAAAACAACAAAATTAATTGGTATATTCCACACTAATCAAGAGAATATGGCTTTCATTCAGTGTGCAGGCAACATTTTCCACAGAAAACAGTTTGCTACATCATAAAATCACCTGAATAAACCTTGACGAACTGAAATCATTTAAGATATGTTCTCTGACCACAATTAGGAGTATTCGGTCTAGTGGTTAAGATAATGTGTTTTGGGGCTAGCGCTGTGGCACAAGGGTTAAAGCCCTGGCCTGAAGTGCCAGCATCCCATATGGGCACTGGTTCTAGTCCCAGCTACTTCTCTTCTGATCCAGCTCTCTGCTATGGCCTGGGAAAGCAGTAGAAGATGGCCCAAGTCCTTGGGCCCCTGCACCCATGTAGGAGAGCTGGAAGAAGCTCCTGGCTTCTGGCTTCAGATCAGTGCAGCCCCAGCCATTGCGGCCATCTGGGGAGTGAACCGGCGGATGGAAGACCTCTCTCTCTGTCTCTACCTCTCTCTGTAACTCTATCAAATAAATTTAAATAAATATTTTTTTAAAAAAAGATGTGTGTTATATCCAAATCAAAATCAGAGCACCTAAGTTCAAGTCTTGGCTCTGCTTTCATTTCAGCTTCCTTTTAATATGCATCCTGGTAGGAAGCAGGTGATGGCTGAAGTAATTGCATCATTGTCACCCATGTGGAAGACTTACACCGAATTTCTGGCTCCATTTTGCCTGGATGAACTCCAACAGTTGTGAGCATCTAGGAAGCTGTGCAATCTCTCTCTCTCTCTCTTTCTCCCTCTGTCTCTCTATCTCTCTCCCTCTCTCTCTGTCTCTCTCTCTCTCTCTCCTTCAATTTTTTTAATAAATTCTAAAAGTCAAAACCATAAGGATACTTGAGAAGTTGTAATATAAGTGGAAAATAAGCAGTACATTGTGGGGAAAAAAGTAAATAATGGAGTGGAAAAAAAAAAAAACCTCAAGGGAAATTATAAAATATTAGGAAATGATTGAAAATGAACACACATTATACAGGAACTCATGATTGAAAGAGTGGTAGATGGAAATTACTAGATCTAAAAAGCTCTATTTTATGAAGAAAAAATACATAAAATCAATAAGGCAGACTTCCCATTTTTTAAAAAAAAGCTAGAAAAAGCTGAGAAAGCTAAACTCAAAAAAATAGCATCATAAAGAAATAGACTCAGTGCAAAAGGACTGTTCATTGTTGAGAAACTTGGGGCTGGTTTGATGGCAATGGGAGCTGACACCCTCTGTCCATCAGTATGCCTATAACTATAAACCCAGCCACTACTCCCACGTTCTCTAATGGATTCCATTGAAAACTACAAGGTCTGCTCCTTCTCTTGATGCCAGATGCTGCTATAACAGCATACTGTTCCTAGTACTAATTTGCTGACAGCATTGAGCTCATGGGAGTGGCACATTTGCTATCATTACCCACTTGATCTTGTCTACACATCTACTAGCTTAGCTTGCTGGGTGAGGAAATGTACATGGTGTAGACCATGCTGCAGTTGCTAGTAGTGACACTGGATATCATAGATATTGGAGGATATTTGAGATCTGCATCCAAGACAAAAACTATCCTACTCACCATTCAGCACACAATTTTGACAGCCAAATTACCTCCATTTCTTATCTAATGAACCAGGGATTACACATGGGTCCAGACAGAAGCTGCATGCATCAAGGAAGGGGGACACTAGGAATCCTGAACTCTAGTCATCTCCATGAGCAGCTACACAAATAACAGCAAACAACAAAAAATTGAGCTCCTAGCCACTTTCATTGATGTTCTCTGCACCACCTGGGCTGTCTCAGCACCAAGATCTGCATCACATCACAGACCAGACTCTCAATCTGGACAAGATGTATGAGGTCTGGGCTATGTCTTTATGCACAATCCAAGCTTCCTGCAATGTGCCATATCATCCCCAGTTGCTCCATCCTCTTCATCTTATCTCCATGAGCATACCCACCTTCCTTGCCCAGTGGCACCCAAGGGTATGCCGGCCTCTGTCAACTGATGGTCCTCTCTGGAGGTTGGATTCTCCCTTTCCAAAGATTCTATGAGGGGCTGGCACCATGGCATAGTAGGTTTGTCTTTCTCTGCAGCATCAGCATTCCATATGGGCACCATTTCAAGTCCCAGCTTCTCCCCTATAAACTAGATGTCTGCTAATTGCCTGGGAAAGCAATAAAGATGGTCCAAGTACTTGGGCCCTTGCACCCACATGGGAGACCCAGAAAAAGCTCTAGTCTCCTGGCTTGAGATTAGCTCAAATTTGGCTGTTGTGGCCATCTGGGGACTGAACAAGCAAATGGAAGGCCTCTCTCTCTCTCTCTAACTCTGCCTTCCAAATAAATAAATCAATCTTAAAAAGAAGACTATGGGCAGTAAGGGGTTACCACAGCTAGTGGAAGGCCCCTTTGCTGGAACGATGCTCCAGAAGGGACCAGCAATAGATTGGCAGGCGTTGCCTTACAGTGGGTTCTCAGTAGTAGTTGGTTACACTGCCATAAAGGCCTCTACATAAGGGATATCTATTTACCACACATATGACACAATAGTTCTAGCTATAAAATGGTATTACAATTTATGTTCCAATTATCTAGCTGTGTTTTTTTCCCTCAAATTTACTGCAGCCAAGGAATACTACAGAAAATGATGGCTCATTCCTTCTTTAAGGTCTGGGGATCAAAACATAAACAGTTTTTATACCATACAGTATTATCAGAAAGCCATGGGTTTCACCTATCACAGAATAAAGGGAAAAAATAATGGCAATAAGACAGGCATTTCTGCTCATTTCCAACAAATAAGGGGAGATAACAAGCCATTCCTGTTTGATCTCCCAATTGAGGAAGAACAGGCCTGGCAATACTTCTGGGTTATGCAATCAAATAATCCCAGTGATAGAATCAACTAGTCCTTACTGAATAATCCCATCCTGAATATTTCTAAATCTCTCACACAGGGTCCTTCCCTATATGGCAGAACCTTCCATTTTTTTAAAAGATTTATTTATTTGAAAGGCAGAGTTACACAGAGAGGAGAGACACACAGAGAGGGAGATAACTTCTATCCACTGGTTTACCCCTGAAATGAGAGAAATGGCCAGAATTAGAATTTTGGATATGAAAAAAAAAAAAACACAATCATCTGAAGTTTAAAACATTCCATCAAAATAAGACTCCACATCATTGAAAACATTGTCACTCATTTAACCAGGATGCTTTGATCAAGAACTATAGACCAGATATAGAGTTTTAAGAGTTTTAAGATCACTCATCTTTGAAAAATAAATTGATAATTTTAACTTTTTAAAAAAAGATTTATGTATTTATTTGAAAGGCATAGTTACAAAGAGAAGGAGAAGCAGAAACAGAGACCTTCCATCTACTGGCTGGGCCAGGCTGAAGCCAGGAGCTCCAAAATATCTTGATGGTCTTCAATGGGGGTGCAGAGGCCCAAGCACTTGGGCCATCTTCCACTGCTTTCCCAGGCTCATTAGCAGAGAACGCAGTTATGGAATTAGTAGGGAATATGGAATACTGGTGCTGCCAGTAGATTTACCTGCGCTGGCAGCACAGGGCCTAGGATCCCTCTGGTGATATTATTCCCAAGCTCCCCTATCCTTATGGTCCTCAACTCCAGCTGGCAGCATTGTGCCTTGGGGGCAGTGCGAGGCCGGAACCACTGGGCACTGTAGAGGGCCACACCTAGCTGGCTGTGCAGCTTGGAGTCGAGGTGGCCAGGTCGCTCAGAAATCGGGGGTTCCTGTGGACCCCAGGTGGCTGCAGCCTGGCTCCAGGGTTCTGCTGGTTCCCCAGCAAGGAGAGCTTGTACCCACAGGACCCACCCACCCACATCCATCACCTGCCCCCCAAGATGTAGTAGACTCCAGGCAACTGGTGCCACTGAATCTGGTCTCTCTTTAAGGAAAGGAGAAAATTGTGGGCATCCAGACAGTAGCAATAGGTGACATGAGGGCCAAAGATGCATCACCCTGTTGTTCTCCCATCGTCCATTCCCTCTTTCCTGACTCATGCACCCACCTTTGCTCCACCAGCCCGCTGCCCATCTCTTGTCTCCTTTATGCCCCAGGCACACTCAGGACACTGTCACTACTCACCCTCCACACTCACAAGCCTGCGCCTGCACTGCTGGGAAAGATCTCATCAGCCTGCTGCTTTCCTCCTCCTAGCTGTCAGATTCTCTCTTTCCTCCTTGCCATCTACAACATTTCAGGGCCAACCCATGCCTTTCTGAACATATGCCTTGAAAGTCTCAGTCTTCCATCCCCATTCCTTTCTGTGGTCAGCTCTGGTCAGCTCTGGACTAGGAAGGCCTCTGACTGCCACTGGGCCCCTCAGGTTCCCTCTTCTGCAGTTAGCACATAATCCTTGGCTTCAGCATCACCCTGCACTGCCTCAACCCAGAGCTCAGATTAGGAGAGTTAAGTAGGGGAGGGTGCCCCTCTATGCCTAGCTGTGCCTCCTGTTCTGGGAGCCCACCCTTGTGTAAGACTAAGGCCTGAGACAAATTTCATTTGCCCTGGAGGGGAGCACTGAGGTCAGGAATCCTGCTGATAGAGTTCACAGCTTTAAGATTCCCCCAGATGACCTGGGGTGGAGGGAGGGCCACAATGCTCCCTTTTGCTTCAGTCTTCTCCTGACTTCTATCCACCTCTATGCCAACTCTCTGGATGAAGTTAGGAGCCAGGAGTTTCTTCCAGGTTTCCCATGTGGGTGGCAGGGCTAAACACATAGGACTTTTTTTGTATTTTTATTTTTTTTAACTTTTATTTAATAAATATAAATTTCCAAAGTACAACTTTTGGATTATAGCAGCTGTTCCCCCCCATAACCTCCCTCCCACCACAACCATCCCATCTTGCACTCCCTCTCTCATCCCATTCTTCATCAAGATTCATTTTCAATTATCTTTATATACAGAAGATCAACTTAGTATATGATAAGTAAAGATTTCAACAGTTTGCACCCACACAGATTTAATGTGCGTCCCCCAGGCCATTAGTGGAATGCTGGATTGGAAGAGGAGCAGCCTGGAGAACTGGAGTCCATATGGGATATGAGCATTGCAGGCTATGGCTTTCCTTCATAGGCCACAAAGCCAGTCCCTGGAGGGGTTTTCAAATTTGAGTAAGGACATGACTCTGTCATTTCTTTTCCAATGAAAAATTGCCAGCAAGCTATAATATAAAATATGCAGAGTATGGTGCATCAACACCATACAATCAATTGAAGAATAGGCTATATGGGGAAATCCAGAAACAAAGCAGAACCTACTTCAGAATTGGCAGTGATTTTCGTGGATGATGGAATCACAGGGTTATTGTTCATGTTAATGCTTTTCAGAATTCCCTTTCTCCAAAATGAACAACATTTTATTTAGAATAAAGGAAAAAATATCACCCATGAGTCTTCTAGCTTGATAAAATCTGTTATTACAGTTTGGACACCTTTTCCTATCCAAGTGTTTTTACACAGGTATAATCATAATGTAGCTACACTGTTTTATCCTACCTTTTTTTTTTTTTTGACAGGCAGAGTGGACAGTGAGAGAGAGACAGAGATAAAGGTCTTCCTTTGCTGTTGGTTCACCCTCCAATGGCTGCTGCGGCCGGCGTGCTGCGGCCAGCGCACTGTGCTGATCCGAAGGCCGGAGCCAGGTGCTTTTCCTGGTCTCCCATGGGGTGCAGGGCCCAAGCACTTGGGCCATCCTCCACTGCACTCCTGGGCCACAGCAGAGAGCTGGCCTGGAAGAGGGGCAACTAGGACAGAATCCAGCGCCCAGACCAGAACTAGAACCTGGTGTGCCAGCACCGCAGGTGGAGGATTAGCCTATTGAGCTGTGGCGCTGACCTTATTCTATCTTTTAAACATGACATAAATTTATTTATATGAGAGGTTTTACATACAGCATTGAATGCATGATCCATAAAAATATATAATGTGAGCTGTGTTAACTAAAGATGTTCTCTAACATATATTTAAATAGCAGAAGATAAGCACCACAATGGGAGGTAATACTTGGAAAATATATATCCACCAGAATTACCTGCCAATTTCATGAAGCTTGTGACATTTAATAAGGTGATAAATCCTCCAACTTAACCTAGATAAATTGAGTTATATTTACATAGGATATATACAGATTAGAAATAAAAACATACAATATATTGAACTTTAGGGGATTGTGAGATAAAAGAATGAATATTCCATAAAATTAATGCAAATTAAATGCCAATGAGGTAGAAACACTACATAATTATAAAACGGTCTTAATAAACAATCATGATGGTGCCAATTGTTTACTAGGATGTAGAGTATTCAAAAATATTATTCATTACTGGTCAAAATGGCTAAATCCTTCACAAGATATCTGGATAAGTTATTACAAAGCCTATGATAGCATCATCATACAGTGCAGGAAAGATGTCCTGATATATTTACCCAGCTAACTTGAAAGCTTAAACAATCTAGGATAAAAACATACAGCTGCTTTACTCATACTGCCTAAAACCTGAATGAAATCACAATGTTCTTTAGTAGATAAACAGAGAGCCAAGCTGTCCCAGTAGGTGGAGGCTCTTGAAGGCACATGGGATTAGGAAATATGGGGCATGGACACTGGACATGGGGACACAAGAAAAAAGGCATGGGCTGGAGTCACAGGGGTTCCAAAGACAAAAGGAAGACATTGGCTTCAGGTAAGTAGCATGCAGACAACTGAAGGAAGCTGTAGTTGTAAGCAAAGGTCAGAGTGGTACCCAAAGGCTTCCATGAACTGGGAGTAAAGGGACGAAGTCACTGCAGGGCAGGAGAAAGGTCATTCTATACAGAGAAAGACTGGAGACACACAAGTCCTGACAGGTTGTATGGAAAAGGGAGGTCAGCATTAGGGAAAATTAGGGCTACATACAGAGTGGCTGGGGACCCATGAGGACTGGCATGGTGTGCAGGCCCAGCAGGAGACTTGCAGAGAGATGTGCTGTACATAAAAGGGATGAGCACTCTCACAGCTGGTACAAGCTGCAGACACAAGGAGTAGAAGATTTAGAGAGGTGGCTTGGATGACACTTTTTAAATGACAAAACTATCAAAATGAACAAGGGTCCCAGATAAAGGAGATGTTGAAATTGCAAATAACATATGGGCTTTAGGAACAGGATTAAATATGCAAGGTGAGCAGACACATGGAACTGGAAATATTAGGAGGCAGACAGGGCATATTATTACAGGATTTGGAAACACAGCAAAAAAATTCAGGAGATGCAATATAAATTGTCACAGTAGGTGGAGACCTGCTTAGAGAAAATTTAGAGCCTCAAGTGATTGAGAACCAGTCATTATGGCTTCCCTTTTTAAAACTGATTTGTTTATTTATCTGAGAGAGAGAGAGAGAGAGAGAGAGAGAGAGAGAGAATCTTCCATCGATCCACTGGTTCACTCCCCAAATGGTTTTAATGGCCAGAGCTGGGCCAGTCTGAAGCCAGGAGCAAGGTGCTTCTTCTGGATTCCCCACATAAGTGTAGGGGGCAAGCATTTTGGCAATCTCTTGCTGTCTTTTCCAGACCATTAACAGGAAGCTGGACTGCAAATACAGCAGCCTGGACTCAAACTGGCACCAATATGGAATGCTGGGGTTGCAGGTGGCAGCTTTACCCACTATGCCACAATGCCAGGTCCCTGTAGTTTCTTTCTTAAGAAATAAAATTAACTATAGAATAAACCACAAAATAGAGGCAAGTAAAAGCAGGCAGGCATCAATGCAATACCTGTAGAAAAATGCACAATAGAAATAAGGAAAAAGGGTTTCTAAAATATATTAAAATTAATAAAAACTAGTATAAGTCATTAAGGAAAGAAAAGAGAAATACCATACAAATAACCAGCTTCAGGAATACAAATAGCATCATCTTCAAAAATTTTCTTCTTAAAGATTTATTTATTTGAAAGAATTACAAGAGAGGCAGCAGAGTAAAAAAAAAAAAGTTATGAGCCAGTGCCACAGCTCACTTGGCTAATCCTCTGCCTGCGGCGCTGCCACCCTGGGTTCTAGTCCCGGTTAGGGTGCTAGATTCTGTTCCAGTTGCTCCTCTTCCAGTCCAGCTCTCTGCTTTGGCTTGGGAAGGCAGTGAAGGATGGCCCAAGTGCTTGGGCCCTGTACCCACATGGGAGACCAGGAGGAAGCACCTGGCTCCTGGCTTTGGATCAGCGCAGCACGCTGGCTGTAGCGGCCATTTGGGAGTTGAACCAAAAGAAAAAGGAAGACCTTTCTTTCTGTCTCTCTCTCTCACTAACTGCCTGTCAAAAAATAGTTATTCACAACCACATGAACACACACACACACACACACAGAGGAGAGAGAGAGAGAGAGAGAGAGAGAGAGAGAGAGAGAGAGAGAGAGAGAATCTTACATCTCCTGGTTCACTCTCCAAATGGCTACAGTGGCTGAGGAGGCAGAAGCCAGGAGTGAGGAGCCAGGAGCTTCATCTGGGTCTCCTGTGTGGGTTGCAGGGGTTCAAACACTTGGACCATATTCAGATACTTTACCAGGCCACTTAGTGGGGTGCTACATCAGAAATGAAGCATGCAGGACTTAAATTGGTGCCTTTATGGGATGCTGGCATCCCTGGTGCAGCTTTATTCATTATGCCACAAAGCCCCTCAGCTACCCCCTCCATTTATAAACATTAACAAGATAGTAAGGATTGTGAGAAATAGTTAGGAGTAAAAATTTTTTAGAGATATGAAAAGTCACCATATTTTGTAAATCAATATACCATGAAAGAGATATTGTGTAACACAGAGAACTTCCATATAAGTTAAAAAAGACTAATCAGTATTTGAAAAATCAAATCAAGGAATTTAAAAATTTCACAAGCAAAATTTCAGACTCAGACTTAGAAAATTCTAGACATTCAAGGAAGGTTGTTCCTCATTTTCCCAGATTCATCCAAAGTGGCAATAGACAGAGAATATATTTGAATTTCTTTTGAATTCATTGCTTTACATTAGTGACATGGATTAGGTTAAAGGAACTTAACATACATCTTTAATAAGAGACACAGGTATTTTAAGCAAAATATGAAAACAGAAGAGATCAATAACAAGCAGGATGCATTAGATCATGCAAAGATGATTAACATTGCAAAATAAACCAAGTAAATAATTTATGTATAAGAAAAAACATAAGTAAATCACATGATCATTGAGATTAAATGTTGAAAAGCTTTTCATGAAACAGCTTATAACCATAAAAAGAATAGAAAAAATAATAGCAATTCCCCAATTGTAATTAAGACAAGCTACAGAGAAGTAATAATAAACAGCATAATTAACACAGAGCACTAAATGATCTTTCCCTGGAAATAATCTTGGACAAAGTTTTCTCCTCTCTTTCTTCAACACTGTCCTGGATGCATAATTAGGAAAATTAAACAAACAAAAAGAAATGTGAGTATAGGGTCAGCTTTTAAGAAATACAACTCTTAATGTATGTTAATGATACTAGGATATGTAGAGAAAATCAAACACTAGCCAAAACCAAATATGAACTGATAGGTGAATTAGACAAAATTATTGGGTATAGGATCAACACAATCAAGTGGGTTACCAGGTTCCCATAAAAGCAAATCATGGCTCACTAGGCTAATCCTCCACCTTGTGGCGCCAGCACACCAGGTTCTAGTCCCAGTTGGGGCACCGGATTCTGTCCTGGTTGCCCCTCTTCCAGGCCAGCTCTCTGCTGTGGCCCGGGAGTGCAGTGGAGGATGGCCCAAGTGCTTGGGCCCTGCACCCCATGGGAGACCAGGAAAAGCCCCTGGCTCCTGGCTTTGGATCAACGTGGTGCACCGGCGGCAGTGGCCATTGGAGGGTGAACCAACGGCAAAGGAAGACCTTTCTCTCTCTCTTTCTCTCACTGTCCACTCTGTCTGTCAGAAAAAAAAAAAAGAAAAGAAAAAAAGATTTATTTATTTATTTGAAAAGCAGAGTTACAGAGAGGCAGAGGCAGAGAGAGAGAGAGAGAGAGAGAGAGGTCTTCCATCTTCTGGTTCACTACCCAGATGGCCACAATGGCCAGAGCTGTGCTGATCTGAAGCCAGGGTCTAGGAGGTTCTTCCTGGTCTCCCATGGGGGTGCAGGGACCCAAGAACTTGAGCATCTCCCACTTTCCCAGGACATAGCAGAGAGCAGGATGGGAAGTGGAGCGGCTGGGACTAGAGCCGACACCTATATGGGATGCTGGCAATGCAGGCGGCAGCTTTATTTGCTGTGCTGCATTGTCAGCCCCAGGGGTCTTCTTGATCTCTCCTACCTCTGCCCCTGTTATATATTAATGTTAGCCATCACAAAACACACCGAACACCAGAGTAAGGGAAAGGGTTTATTTGGGAACACCCAACAGACCAGAGTGAAGGGGCAGTGAAGGAAAAAGAGAGAGAAAGAGAGAGAGGTGGAGAGGAGGGAGAAGAGAGACGAGAGGAGAGAAGCCAAGAGAGGTCAAGAGAGCACAGGAGAGAAGGACCAAGAGAGCACATGTTCAGGAACAGGCCCTTTTGAAACTGCCTGAGGGCGGGCAGGGAATCCAGAGCAGCGAATCCCATTAGGATGGGGGTGGAGCCTGGCTCAGGTAGCTGGGCCATGCAGCCACCTGGCTAAAACTGCCAGTTTCCTAACAGCCCCCACTGGTAAATGAGTCCAGGTTCTTCTTAATGTTTTTCATGGCATAAAATCTATTACTCTCAACAGTGAGTTTTTCTTGGTTTATTTTGTGCTATTTGTGATAATATTTTACTTAATTTTTTTTCATGTGTTACTCCACAGTAATTTTTTAAAATAACATGAAAATGTTGTTAGGCTATAGATTGTGAATAAATTATACTTCTATAGGAAGTCTTAGTGGAGTACGAGGATTAAGTATCTAACTTCTCATGCATATGCACTTACTTAGTTTTTGATTTCCCAACACTTAGATTTACCTTATTTATTTACTCACCTAGTGTTAACTGACATTTCTGTTTGGAACCATATTCTTAGTTACTAATGACCCCTGGTTGGGTACTTATACTGTTGATCTATTTGTACTGATTACAAATGGTGAATTTGTAGTTTTGCTTGGAGTTATATGTTTTCTCTTAGGTATCTTAATGCTCTATTTAGGGGTACTGGTAGGAAGCCTTGTAATGTCTTCTTGGAGAACTGCCAGTTGTCTCACTGTGTAACCCTTCTAGTAGTCTGACCTAAATTCTGATTAGTCTGAAATGAATGCTGTTTTTCTACATTTCATTGGATTTGTATTATAATGGACTATTTTCTGCATATTTTTATTTTTAAGCAGTTGTGTATGTATTTGTCTTAAGTTGATAAGAATGGAATTTGGAAATATTTATGTAATTTAAATGAACAAAGCAAGGCAATTAACATATCCACTACATTATATACCTATTTTTCATGATAAGATTACTTAAAAGTCTAAACTCTTGTTTATTTTCCTATAGTAGGACACATTTTTATTAACTATTCTCACCATGTTGCACAACAGACCTCTTGAATGTATTCCGACTATGCAAACCAAATGTGATTGGCCAAGATGACTTCAAATCCCCTTCATGTGTCTGTATATTTAAATGATTTCCTATAGACAGCACGAAGTTTGGCCTTGGTTTTATTTTTCCATGTCAATCTCTATCTTTAGTGTATTTAGATTGAAGAATTAAAATTGTATGTGTGCGGGTATAAAAAGTTAAGCTTAAGCTTACAGGTTTAAACCTTCCTGGTGCAGCTGTGAAAATAAGACAGAGTAAAGTAGCACCTTGACAGTAGGGACTCCATTTTGGAGCACTTGAGACTGCATTCTGAGAAAGCACTCCCCCACCGTGAGACTCTGGTCTGAAACTATGATCTCAAATAGTTGGACAATAGCAGTGCACTACACCACCCTTGGCAGAGCACAAAAACCCCCTAGCATGATTGCTCAAGCTTAAAAGTAGAAAGGTTGCACCTGGGTTACCTGGGCTAATAATGAAGATGTGATTTGTCTATGTCTTAAAATCATAATTGCTGATTGCAAGATTTTAGCAACCGCTTAGCAACCATGTATTCTCTCCTTCCTCCTGATTTTGTGGTTTTTGCCTTTATAAACCCTATGCTGTAGTTCCTCACTGCTCCTCTGTCCTTGTCAGAGGGCCCCAACATGTTGGATCAATAAATTTAACCCTTCGCTGGTTGCATGAGAGAAAAAGTCTCTTGGAGTCGTTCCTCGGGCAGTGGGTTTTTTTTTTTTTTAGACCCTAACATTTGGAGGTCCCACTGAGACCTGACTGCTGCCTGTGGACGCCTCCAGTGGATATCTCTTGGGGTGAGTACGGCGCCTATTGTTTTGATTAAACATGTACACTTTGATTTGTTGTTTGGTAAGGTTTGTTATTTGTTTGTAATCGGCAGCGTGGTTGTCGGGCTCGAGCGAGAGCTCCACCTGACTGTGGCGGGCAGACGTGCTCCAGAGCCACAGACCACATCCTGGGGGACACCCCAGGAGAAAGGGAAAACTGGGCACGCCCAGTGTTTCCTGTTTGGTGGGTTGCCTGCAGTAGGGAAATAGACTGCAGAGACTCACATTTTGTTTGTACTGCCGAAACTTTGGTATTTGATCGAGCTCATTAGTCTTCTATATTTGTATGGGACACTGTGATGGCTCCTGTTTGGTAGACACTTTGTGTGGTCCTTGTGTGCTGCTTCTCTACGCTGTTTGTTTGTGTACATTGTGTTGTTTGCTAACATGGGCCAGACCGTGTCTACACCTTTGTCTCTAACTTTGAATCATTGGTCGGAGGTAAGCCACTAGGTACATAACCTTTCTTTGTCAGTCAAAAAGGTAAAGTGGCAGTCTTCCTGTGTCTCTAAATGACCTGCTCTCGGAGTGGATTGGCCCCCGGAAGGCTCATTCCATTTACCACTCATTAGCTGAGTGAAAGAGGCCGTTCTCCAGCCTGGCCGTCATGGGCACCCAGACGGGGATTTTAAGAAGACATCGAAGGTCAGTACTCCTTCCCTCAAGCAGGACCGGATCTGTGGAAGTGACCGTTGAGTGTCCGGCACCCCACAGCTCTCTGAGAACGTGGAGTCCCCCCGGCCACGGTTTAGCTAAGGCCAAAACTCCAGAGGGATTGTAAGGAATGGGAGGGAAATTAGGAAGGGCAGTGGCTGAGAGCCTGGAGACCCCCTGAGCTCGCTTTGGCTTCCCGGCTGCCAGACTGTGACCCGAGGACCAGGTCTCTCTCTTGGAGGGACACCTGGTCATGCTGCCTACTGCTATGCGAGCAGGGCTTAGCTTCGGTTGAGGCTAATATTGGCCCTCCAGGTAAACTCAGACAACTAGGTAGTGGGTAACCTTGAGTGATAGGAGATTTTAAACCCCACTCAGCCCCCAGACATGAGGAGCTTCATTGCTTTCTGCCTTCCTCCTCCTCCTGGGGGGCTCCCTCCCCCACTCTTTTGCTCTCCTCATCTCCATTCCTATACCACTGGCCAGGAGAAAGGGAGAGGGAAATTCCACAAGTCTCTCCACCTAGGGAAAAGCTGTTACCTGTTACCTGTTAATCCTTTCCAACCTGGTAGAAAGTTTTCCATCTTTGCAGCTTATGGTAGCTCTGGTGCGTCTTAAAGTTTTTTTGTGAACTATTACTGTTGCTAAGCTTTGATTGCCTGAGGACTAAATCTGGAAAAGAGCTAAAGTTAACTATCTGTTGTAATTGACTGTCTCCAGTAGTCCTAATTGATCTGGCTTTGGTTAAATTATAGGAGGTTCCCAACACTCTTAGTAAAACGGCACACCTACCCAACCCCACGGTTAGTCCTGCCAGGCCCTGGTGTGTGCAGTCTTCCCTGTAAATGGGGGAACACAGCCTTTCTCTGCACTCTATTCTAGTCCATGTGGCCTGCGGCACCCAGGCAGGCATAGCCAAATATCTCTAGGCAGAGCCCCCATGCCAGGGCTGCTTTTTCTCTCCTCTCCTGGAGGAATTTCCAATTCAATACCACTGCTGGCCTTACCTAAGGGAGCCAGAACCTTAAGCCATTAACCCTTTCCAAACTGATTAGTTTTTCTCTTTGTACCTAATAAAAACCTAAACAATGGGTTATTCATCTGAGAGCATTCACCTGTCTTGAAGGTTTCGCGTTTTTCTATTGCCATTAGAGTCTTAATTGGGAAAACTACAATGCAAAGTTGTTTACATTGTTTATCTGTTTTTAATGTCTGAGTGATTACCCAACTGATCAGAAATGTACTAATTTTGGCTAAATGGTTTGACTCTCTGACAGCTTAAATTCTAAACCGAGTCTTCCAACTTTGGGCTTCCAGCTGGATCCCTGGAACTCTCAAAAAATGAGACTCTAAATTTGTTAAAGTAACAGCTGCTTGGGTCAATTCAGATTATATAAAATATATTAAAATGTTATAAATGGTGTCAGACCTATGCTGTATTTATGTTTTTGCTTTCCAGCTAAAGTGGTCTTATAAAAATAAGAGTAAATTCTGTGTATACAAGCCTTTATGTTGTTAACTAAAGTAAGCCAATGCAGATTGCTTCAGAAAATTGAGGTAATGCAAACACCCTTTGCTCAGTGGCTTGCTTGCTCAGTTTTACATGTCTTTGATATGCTTTAAACTTGTTTCTCTTAATGAGGAAGATCTTTTCAAAGTTGTAAACATGCACTAGTGTTTGCTGTCCAGGAGGTGTTATCCTCATGCTACTTAAAAACATGAAAATGTAATTTTAACTTTTATTTCAGATAATGGTGTGGTATTCATTAATAACTCAGTGTCTTAAGTCATCTTGGCATCAGTGCTAAGTAGAACTTGAAAAAATATATTATATATACTTTTAACATCTCAAATTTGATAAAAAAAAACTGTTTTAGTTTGTTAACATGTATTCTCATAGGTTGTCCATACATGACAATTCTAGGCTATGTAAAAGTAACTACGGGTATAAAGTTTCAAAAGGTGTTAACAAGTCATAAAAAGTTTTAAAATGTTTACAATTTTAAAATATTGTTTACAGAGTTAAGTGCTAATGCCAAAATTACACTAACCTAAAGTTAAAGTCTGATCTTCTGTTATAACAATGTTTTTTTTAAATATGTACTAATGTTAGTAAATATCTAAAAATGGTCTAAATCATAAATCTTGGAATCTGTTTTTGCAAAAACTGTAACGTCTATTTTAACAGTTTCTGCTTATTCGGTTACTCTGCCATTTCTAGAGTTAGGTCCTGTAAGCTCTTTTTTTAACTCTGTTAAATAATCCTAAATTATGTAAACTCTTATATACAAGGTTTTTTTTTTTTTATTTCTGGTTTATTCGACAACAAGAGACATAAAATTCATGTTAATCCATTGTGTACTCTACTGTCTCTGTTAAGTTATGTTTATGCAACAGATGCTAGAAAACTGGGTTCCAAAAACCCAAGAAAGCTCTAGTGTCCACAGGCTATACGGTAAATACCTGGAAGCCAAAGAATGGCAGAGACCTCTGCCACAATTTCTCCTCTAAGTCAGGCTACACAGTAAACACTGGTTAAACTGCCAGTTAAATCTAAAAGCCCAAAAAGTCAGGCTAGAGACCCAACTCGCTGCCTCACTTCTCCTCTTTTCTCTTCCAGAAGGGAAGTTACTTCTGTTCTACAGGACTCTCCACTGTAATGTACGGTTTGATCCCCAGACCTTATGTAAGGGATGACTGACCTTTTCTGTAATAATGCCTGGCCACAGTATAGGGTCCCAAACAACATAAAAAAAAAGGTTAAACTATAAAATAATATGACAACTAGATCAATTTTTCAGTGTAAAAAGTTACACTGATGACCTCAAAGTATGCAAGCAGGTCACCACAGTTGATCTTACCTAAAAGGCCATAGTTCTCCTCATGGACACAGTCTTAACTCACAGGAAAATACTAAGTGTCAGAATTTGCCCATGACCATAGTTTTTCTAGCTCACCCTGATATTAAAAAAATCTCCAAAAATCAGGATTGGGTTGAGCACCCGCTTGACTGACATCATAGAGGCTGCCTCCTTGGTCTACTTTATTAAAAACCAGAAAAACGAGGAGCAAGCTAGCAGCAGAGGATAGGCAACAGACCAATCAATGGCTGCTTTACACGGTGATTGCCATCAAGGAGACCCAGCAAGGCCAGTGCACCCCAAATGGCACCTGTTGCTGATATAAGGAGCCAGGGCACTGGGCAAGCAGCTGTCGTGACAGCAAATGCCTTCTGTCAGCCCTGCCAAGAGCACGGCCACTGGACACGAAACTGCCCTGGGTGTCGAAGGACTCCTTGTTCAGAACTACAGACCCTGTGGCCCTGAGCTAAAAAGCCTTTGGCTCTGCCCAGCCTCTGCCCAGCTTCCAGCTCCAGCCACTGCTATTGAGGGGATGGCCTAGGGTCAGTGAAACACAAGTTGCCTATTTCTATCTGCCTCCTATTTAGCTTTCCTCCTAGTCCAGCCATGTAATGCAAGTCAACAGGGTGCCTCTCTTAAAGGAGATTTGCATCTCTTTCAATTCTCTTCCAGCACCCCATGGATAGGTCTGGGCCTCACACACCCAGCCAGGCCTTAAAAGTCTATCCAATAACATTAAGCTTAGAAAGCCCTCCCTGCCAGTTCCTAAAAACAGGGATTTCAGTAACAGCTAACTCAAATAGCCCTACACCAATTTGGACAGGTCCTCACTGAGGACTTAAAGGGCCTATCTCTTGAGGGGGGGTGCACAATAATCCATAATATAAATGGTTAAATGTAAATAATTCATTAGTCTGTCCTTTTCCCAGCCTGAGACTCTAGTCTTTTACATTGGCTTAACTTCCTAGCAAAACTGGCTACTAAATATAAAAAAAAAATTGTCTCTGGGTCAATCAAACTGGACAGGCACAAACCCAAATTTGTACTTTTCCTGGAAAAAGCCAAACAGCTCCAGGACCAGGCCAAGCAGGGCTGGGATTTCTGGCCTGACATCTGATCATGAAAATCCTGGCTATTTCCTCTCCTTGGCCCACTAAATTCTGCAATCTTGATGCTTCTCTTTGCACCATGTGTTTTTAATGCCCTTGTTCATTTTGTCTCTAACAGACTAAAAGCTGTTGAACTCCAAATGGTCATCAGGCAAGACTTCCAGCCCATTCCTCTGGACGACTTGAGCAGCCCTCTGGACCGAGCAACACAGTCTTTCCAAGGCCACTGTTGCACACCATAAGACAGGTAGCAAGAGGAAATACCCAAATCCCCCTCAACGCCCACATGCCAGCTTCAAAGAAGTTACAGAAGACGGAACTCCATCCATAATCCCAAAGAAAAATTTTGGGTATTACCTCTTGAGGGAAAAATATTAGGCAGAAAGTCAGTTATGAGCTTATGTGTGTGTGACATAAAGGCCTAATGTGTCCAGCATATGCATCTACATCTCAGTCATCCTGACAATGTTTCATGGGCAGCCTGGCCTTTGCATCCTGCCCTGCCCCCTTCTACCTGATAACCTGCCAGGTAGAGATCCCCGCCCCTTCTGCCTGACAAATCTTCCACAATCTCCCAGATGTAGCCCAGTATCTGCATTTCAGTATTACAGAACAGGCAGGGGTTAAATCTCATTTTCATGGGGGTGGGTTATACACGGCCCTAAAAAAAAAAAAAATGTTGTTTTTATGCCGACTAAACTGGAGTGGTTAGAAACTCCATGGCCAAACTCAAAAAATGACTGAAAAAATGGCAACGGGAAAGGGAAACTCAACAGGGATGGTTTGAGTCATGGTTTGGCCGGTCCCCGTGGCTTACTACTCCACTGTCAGCCCTAACAGGACCCTTAATTGTTCTACTCCTAATTGTAACCATAGAACCTTGTGTGTTAAATAGACTCATCACCCTCGTGCGGGAACAAGTTAAAAATGTTAAACTCATGGTTGTAAGACAACAATATGTCACATTAACAGAGACAAAAACGAATAATCTCTAAGATTAGAGATCCTCACAACAAGGAGTGGGGAATGAAGAGTTAAAATTGTATGTGTGCGGGTGTAAAAAGTTAAGCTTAAGCTTACAGGTTTAAACCTTCCTGGTGCAGCTGTGAAAATAAAACAGAGTAAAGTAGCACCTTGACAGTAGGGACTCCATTTTGGAGCACTTGAGACTGCATTCTGGGAAAGCACTCCCCCACCGTGAGACTCTGGTCTGAAACTATGATCTCAAATAGTTGGACAATAGCAGTGCACTACACCACCCTTGGCAGAGCACAAAAACCCCCTAGCATGATTGCTCAAGCTTAAAAGTAGAAAGGTTGCACCTGGGTTACCTGGGCTAATAATGAAGATGTGATTTGTCTATGTCTTAAAATCATAATTGCTGATTGTAAGATTTTAGCAACCGCTTAGCAACCGTGTATTCTCTCCCTCCTCCCGATTTTGTGGTTTTTGCCTTTATAAACCCTATGCTGTAGTTCCTCACTGCTCCTCTGTCCTTGTCAGAGGGCCCCAACATGTTGGATCAATAAATTTAACCCTTCGCTGGTTGCATGAGAGAAAAAGTCTCTTGGAGTCGTTCCTCGGGTGGTGGTTTTTTTTTTTTTAGACCCTAACAAGATAATGCACATTTAAAGTGATTATCCATGAAAGTGGGTTAGTATGTAATATGGTTGCAATTGTTTTCTCTGTTTTTTTTTTAAGTCTTATTTATTGATTTTTGTTTGTTTGAAAGCTAGAGGGAGGGAGATCTCCCATTGGCTGTTTCACCCTCTCAAAAAAAAAAAAAAAACCTACAACAGCTGCAACTCAGCCAGATTGAACACAGGAGCCAGGAAGTCCATCCTGGTCTCCCACATGTATGGCAGGGAGCCAATAACTTGAGCCATCACCTACTGCCTCCCAGGGGGTGCATTCACAGGAAATTGATCACAAGTGGGGTTGCTGAACTCAAAGCTGGCACTCTGATATGGGACATGGTTATCAAAATTGGTGTGTGTTTAGCTGCTGCACCAAATGCCCATGCTGATTCTTGTTTTTAAATACTTTTTGTAATTTTATTTTATATTTTATAAATTTTTATTCATTTATTTAATTCATTAAAGGCAGAAATACAGAGTGATCTACCATATGCTGGTTCACTCCTTAAATGTCTGCAAAATAGGGTGACACTGTGGCATACCAGGTAGAGCTGACACCTGTTGGTGTATTAGTTGCTGTTAATAGTCCCAGTGATCTATTATATTTCTGTGATATCAATTATCTCTTTTTTAAAAATTTTTATTTATTTATTTGGGAGGCAGTTATAGACAGATAGGGAAAGAGAGAGAGAAAGGTCTTCATCTACTGCTTTACTCCCTAAATGGCCCCAAGGGCTGGAAGGTGGTCTGATCCAAAACCAGGAGCCAGGAGCCAGGAGCTTCCTCCAGGTCTCCCTCATCGGTGCAGTAGCTCAGGGCTTGAGCCATCTTTCACTGCTTTTCTAGGCCATAAACAGAGAGCTGGATTGGAAGTGGAGCAGCCAGGTGACAAATCAGTGTCAATATGAGATGCTGGTGCTGCAGGTGGAGCCTTAGCCCACTGTCCCACAGTGCTGGCCCTCAGCCATGGCTTTTAATTTCTGTATTTGTCTGATAATTGTGGGGGCTATAGGTGGCTGTAGGAAATATAGGCAGAGATAAAAAGTGCATTGCTTTGCTTGGGTGGCCATAACATAATACTGTCAAATATGTGGCTTGAATCACAGCAATATATTTCTCATAGTTCTAGAGATTATATATTTGAGAGCAAGAAGATAATGGGTTTGGTTGCTCCTGAGACCTCTCTTTGGTTATCACATAGCCACCATCTTGTTGCACCCTTATATGGTATTTCTTCTGTATATGTGCAGCCCTTCTTATCAGAACATTGATTAGTTTGGATCAGGGCTTCATGCTTATGATATCATTTGATGTCAATTATTTGCTTAAAGTCCTGTCTCCAAATAGTGTCACATTGGTTGTCAGCATTTCATGATATGAATTTTAGAGAGATACATTGGTTGTCAGCATTTCATGATATAAATTTTAGAGAGATACAGATCAGCCTGTAGTACTTAAAAGGGCCCAGGGGTTTGCCCTGTAAGCAGCTGTCTCCAAGAAAGACTTAGTTTCTGAAATGTGTTAATGTTTCTCACAGTATTATTTTCAATACTGATGTAAATATTGGTGCATGAATGGACACACATGTGCACAAACCCCTGTGTACATATAGATACATTATTGTGAAGATGTTTAATGGTTGCGTGGAGGTAAAGTAAATATAGTAATCCATATAATGACACAGTGGGGCCAGCAGTGTGGAATAGAAGTTTGAGCCTCTGAAAGCAGTGCCAGAACCCCATATATGTGTGGGTTCAAGTCCTGGCTGCTCAACTTCTGATCCAGCGCCCTGCTGATGCACCTGGGAAAGCAGCAGAAGATAGCCCAAGTACTTGGGACCCTACACCCATGTGGGAGACCTAGAAGAAGCTCCTGGCTCCTAGCTTCAGACTAGTGTAGCCACAGCTGTTGCTGACATTTGGGGAGTGAGCTAATGGATGGATGTTCCATCTCTCTCTATCTCCCCCTCCCTCTCCCTTTCTTCCTTTCTCCCTCCCCTTCCTTCCCTCCTTCGCCTTCTCTCTGCATCTCTGCCTTTCAAGTAAATAAAGAAATCTTATTAAAAATTACACAGTAACATTATAACATGATGAAAAATAGAAAATGATAAAACTTAATAAGTGTGTTATCCAATATCTAATTTCTAAAACATAAACAGCAAACAGAGGGATGTTTTCTTAACATGTTCAAAATTTTAAATTATAATTACTCAAAACTTAAACTTTTCATTATAGGGACACACTGGCAAGCTACATTACCAAAAGCATAAATCCAATACCACTGTAGTACCTTTTTCATTGTTGTTTCATATTTTTTCAGTTTTATCTACTTAATTAAATCATGAATTATGGTGGGCTTTTCTGCTCTTTGAATACCACTTATAGTATTTAAGAAATTTACAGATTTATCATTGAGTGTGTTTTTTTCAACACAGGCACTGATATTGCCAGTTCAGTGAACACTGGGGTGACCATTGCAGGATTTAAAATGAAATTTATATTATAATGACATAGGTCTTCCTAAAATCTTCAAAGCCTCCAAAGCACATAAATGATCACATCAGTAATTTATTAGAGATATTTGATTTAGTTTAATTTTTATGGCTAATGTGTCATTACTGTTTGGCAGTTAGAAATATAATTGATAAAGCATGTAAGCATTAAGATTGTATGTTTCCTAGACAGAATTTTGGCATGACAGTGTGAGTATATGTGTGCCTTCATTTTAGTAGGTTTTATAAAAAAGTTTTAAAAAGGTACATTACTTATTAATTTGAAAGGCAGAGTGACAAAGGCAGGGGGAGTTTACTCCATCAATGGCCCAAGGATCCAGGCATAGCAAGGCCAAAGCCAGTAGCCCCAAATTCCTTTTGGTTTCCCATATATGTGGCTGGGGCAGAAGCATTTGGACAATAGTTTGCTGTCATTCCAGGTGCATTATCAGGAAATGAGATCAGATTCATAGTAGCGAGGACTGGAACTGGGTTTCTAATGCAGATGCTGAGTAGTTCAAGTGGTGGCTCAACCTACTGTGCCACAATGCCAGCCCTGACAAATTTTATTAAAAAAAAAAAGGAAAATTCTTATAACATCCCTATAAATGATCCCAAAGACACAGCAAGTAAAGAAATATTTACTGAAGACAGATTTGTTAAGAGCAGAGAGACTTAGTGCTTATGGATCCAGACCTGTTTCCTACCTTCCCTATCATGACTCAGTGCAATGGAAACTCCACTCCTAAGTGCAACTGAGAACACATGGCCCTCTCTACTGCTAGCTGCCAGCTTGGGATGACATCCTCATTTTTTTCCTGTCCTCAGTTGCCTGCTGCCAGAACTATGCACTGGGTGAGTGTAGCTGAGAGATAGGGCCCAGACCACACTTGAATAATGGAGACTCTGTATTGGGCATTAGGACGCTTGGGTCTAATCTCCCACAACATGAAATGTCCACTGTAGGCACATCCATAGAAACAGTACATCTGCAGTGACTTTGGGTTGAAAGTATTGGGGATATTGAGAAGACAGCCTTCTTTTTATTAATTTTTTATTTTATAAGCAAGGACAAATAGCAATGAAAGAAAGCTTCCATCTGCTGGGTCATTCTCCATTCAAAACAAATAAGGCTGAGCTAAGTTAAAATTGGGAGCTGGTAAGACAGGCATGATAACACTGAGAATTAAGTGTTAATTGGGATGCTCACTTCCCTTTTCAGAGGGTCAGTTCAGATCCCAGCTACTTTGCTTCTAATCCAGCTTCTGACTATTAGGCCTGGAAGGCAACACATGTTGGCCCACACCAGTTTGGGAGATGAGACCTGCATGGAATTCCTCAGCCCTAATTTTGCCTTGGGCCAACTTTGGCTGCTGTAGGCATTTGGGGACATGGGGGAATAAACCACCAGATGGAAAAATCACTGTCACTCTCTCTGAATTTCAAATAAATTATTTTTTAAACAGTTATAAATTGGAAGCTAGGCACTCAATTTTGGTCACCAATGTAGCTAGGTGTCCCAACTACTTGAGCCTCTACCTTCTGGGTGATACAGACCTAGGGTGAGCATTAGCAGGAAGCTGGAGCTGAATCAGGATGGAGCTGGGACTCAAACCCAGGCTGTCTGGGATGTGCTGACCCAAGCAGTGTATTAAACACTATGCTCAACTTCAACACTTTAAGGAGATAAAAATATTCTAAGATTGTTGATAGTGATGATTACAACTAAATGAAAACAGTGAATTGTATAGATACTCTTAACTGGTGAATCTAATGGTAAGTTGCATTTATATCTCAATTATGCTATTTAAGAAAATTATATGACTTACAATATATTGTATTACTTCAAACTTTTCATGTAATATATATTTTAGTGTCTCAAATTCCAATGCATGTAAAATGTGACTTTATATTTACATATAAATATAAATATGAATATAAATGTAAGACCAAGTGATGACAGCATATTAACTAGATAAAGAACAGTGATTGATTCAGGACCAAGGTATATTGGTTAAAAGATGACATTAATCTTTTCTGTATATCTTTTCTGAGAATAAAATTAAGAAATGAATTAACATGAAACAAAACATGGTCAGACACCAGAAACATGTGAATATATAATTTACTAGAGATGAATCTTAGAAGACTAACATTTGGGACTGACATTGTGGTGTAGTGGGTTAGGACAGTGCTTGCAATGCTGGCACCCTATATTGGCATGCCATTTTGAGTCCTAGCTACTCTGCTTCTGATCCACATTCCTGTGAGTGTGTTTGGGAAAGCAGTGGAACATGGCCCAAGAACTTGGATCCCTACCAGCCATATAGGAGACCCAGATAGAACTGCCTGGTCCTGACTCCTGGCCCCACCCTGGCTATTGCAGACACTTGGGGAGTGAGCCACAAGAAAGAAGATCCATCTATCTCTTTGTCAGTCTCTCCTGCCTCTCTCCTTATTTCCCTTTCAAATAAATCTTTAAAAAAAAAAGATTAACCTCATTTCATAATCCTTGTGGTGGAATCTTAATTACCCAATCTCTTTTCTATTTGTCTCTCCCTTTATACTACAAGGACTCTTTATTCCCATTCATCCAGTACAAATTACTTATTAGAACTGCTCTTATGACTTGGCACTCAAAATCATGAACTACAATTATCATATGATATCTATACTTAAGAAACAGATAAAGAATTTGTTTAAGATTATCCATCTATTTTTGAGTATGGTCTTCCCACTTTTATTCATATCAGGATTCCTCATTGAATCCAAATATTCAACCCCAGTAGGAACAGCCCCCATTGACAGACGTGTGTGATGACCAAGGGAACAATTCATGGGAATGGGTATGAGAAACCAGTACTCTATGTTGCTAAGCTAGTTCTTTGATACCTGAAAGTTCATTTTATTTCAAGGAATATGCCATAGAGACCCATTTTTTAAGCATGCAATTTCTTCTGTGTCCTGAGGTGAGGGTACCTAGGCTATAACTCCAAGACTGAAGTTCCTGCTTTTGCACAATAGTCACTGAGGGGCAATGGCAGGATCAGAGAAGGCTTGGGAATTTCAACAGGGCAAACCATAGGTGAGGCATAAAGAAAGTCAGGGATAGGCTGTGGGCCAAGAGTCAGTACCCTGTCCTACTCCACTCAAGACCATCTCAATTCTAGCTGTCCTCATTTGAGAGTTTTATGAAACCCTCTGTTGACCTTTTTGCCTAGTTTGTAACATAAACCAGCAAGTAGAGGGAAAAGTTCAGATCCATTCCTTAGAACAGTAAGTGAAGATTTGTTAGATATTTAGATGGACAGATGGATTTCAGAAGCTCTTAATTATGTCACTAATGGAGATTAAAACTTTTGTGTTTGCGCATACTTTTTGTTTCAGTATAAGCACTAGAATAGTTTTCTCAACTCTGGAATATGACCCAAGGATGGAACACTAATTATTTTAGTCGAAGAGACCAAGTGTCTTTATATGACCATACTTCCCCATATTTTTTTATGGATTGTGTGAATCAAATATATTTATAATGCAAGTTTTTCTCATTTAATGTCAGTTATCCATTTTTTGACAATTGTAATGTTGCAGAGATTTAGTGTTAGTCCATTTCTAATTATTTAAAATGAGAGTAAATCAGACTATTGCTGATAATTACTTTGCAAAATATAAATAAAAATGCAATACAATGCCCAAATATAGTAAAAAAAAATTCTTTTTTTTAAGCTTGATTTATTTATTTGAAAGTCAAAGGAGAGGCAGAGAGAGAGAGAGGTCTTCCATCCGATGGTTCACTCCCCAATTGGCCGCAATGGCCCAAGCTGTGCCAATCTGAAGGCAGGAGCCATGAGCTTCTTCTGGGTCTCCCAGGCACAGGGGCCCAAGCACTTGGGCCATCCTCTGTTGCTCCCCGTCTTCGTGGAGGAATGACACAGGACCCTGCACTGTTCTTTCATCTGCTCGGCCCTCCCTGGGTTTGCTGCTGGTTCTTCCCGGGTTGGCTACTGTCCCTTCCACCTCTGTGGAAGGGCGGTTCCCCCTGCCACTTTCCCCACTTCCACGGGAGAGTGGCACACTGCCGGCCGGCTCTCTCAGGGGCTGCACAGGTGTTCCTCTTAGATGCTCCTGGTGCATGTTGTCTCTCTCCTCCTTTATAGTCCTCTTCCACCAATCCCAACTCTGCTACCCACATGCCGAGTACGCTGCTCTCCTCCAATCAGAAGCAGGTCCTGCTGTTTATTGGTTGAACTGGAGGCAGCTGTGTAGAAGCTGTTTCCTCCTCTCCCAGTGCCATATTGTGGGAGAGCAGATGCATAGAATAAGTCTTAATTCCAGTAACTTAGTCTAGTCAGGGTTGCTCCCCACAATCCTCCACTGCTTTCCCAAGCCATAGCAGAGAGCTGGACTGGAAGTGGAGCAACCAGGTCTCAAACTGGCACCCATAGGGGATGCCGGTGCTTCAGGCCAGGGTGTTAACCCACTGATCCACAGCACTGACCCCTCAATGCATTGTTATGTTATCCAGGTAGTTTGTGTGGCAGCAGCCTTGCTGACAGGGTTGGCATGAATCATGCTCATGAACATGTCTGTGTGAAATTCTCTTGATTGTATTTGGCATGCAATTAAATTCCTCCCTACTCACCAAGAGTATATCAGCATTTGATATATAACAAATCAAAAAAATTATGTTGTGGTTTTCTTTGCAATTATTTTTTTAAAAGGCAGAGCATCAGAGAAAGGGGAGAGGAGGTAGGGACAAAGGAAGAGGGGGAGAGAGAGACTGTGCATCTGCTGCTTGATTCACTCTCTAATTATCCTAACAGCCAGGGCTATGTCAGGCTGAAGCCAGAAGGCAATAATCTTACCTGCATCTCTTTTGAGGGTAACAGGAACCCAAGTACTTATCCATCATCTGCTGCCTCCCAGGTACAACAGCAGGGTGTTTTATTTTAAGTATGGAATAACCAGGATGAAAACCACAAATTTGCTTATGGGATGTTATATGTCCCAAGCAGTAGTCTAACCTGCATCACAATATACAACCCTCTCAATCTGGTGGTTTGCTCTGGATCTTGCCCAAACCCTGTATCTCCAATAAACAATTCCCAGACTTTTTCATAAGGTAAGGTAAACTCCAATAAGCAAGTACTTTTCAAAGTGTGTCAATGTCATATTTACTGATTTCAAATTGGGCAAAGCAAGAAAAATGGTAATGTCAAGGATCATGATGAAGATTATTTGAAGGCTTGTGTGTTGGGAGGTGTGTTATTTGGGATAATTACTAGGAAGGTATAGTACAATGAATATGTGTTATATCCATTTTTACAGTGCAGTTGTGGGCAAAAATACTCAGGTTGCTAAATGCCTAAATTCTATAGAATTTTCAGTATGTGGATTTCTGTGCAGTATATCTGTAGTAATAGAAAAGTAGTTAATACCACCCAAGTATTTTTTTTTTCTGTAGTGTAGATTTAAGTAATAAAATGATGTTTCTTTCTATGGTATACTGAAATTTGTTTAAACATTCATCCTGAAAATAAAATTGCTTCTTAACCATAGCATTAGCTTTTTTTATTAAAAGATTTATTTCTTTGAAAAATTTACAGAGAGAGGTAGAGATAGAGAGAGGGGTCTCTCTGTCACTCTCCAGATGGTCACAACATCATAACTGCACCAGTCTGAAGCCAGGAGCCAGGAGCTTCTTCTAAGTCTCCACATGGGTGCATGGACCCAAGGACTTGGGCCATCTTATACTGCCATAGCAGAGAGCTGTATCAGAAGAGGAGCAACCAGGAATAGAACCAACACCTATACGGGATGCCAGTGCTTCAGGCCAGGGCTTTAACCTGCTGCACCACAGCGCCGGCCCCCATGATATTAGTTGTGGCTCATTTGGTTAATCCTCTGCCTGTGGCACTGACATCCTATATGAGTTCTGGGTTCTAGTCCCAGTTGCTTCTCTTCCAGTGCAGCTCTCTGCTGTGGCCCGGGAGGGCAGTGGAAGATGGTCCAACTGCTTGGGCCCCTGCACCCTCATGGGAGACCAGGAAGAAGCACCTGGCTCCTGGCTTTGGATCAGCACAGTGCCGGCTGTAGTGGCCATTTATGGGGTGAACCAATGGAAAAAGGAAGACCATTCTCTCTGTCTCTCACTATTTATGTATCTACCTGTTAAATAAATAAAAAAATAAAAAACCCACAATGCATAAAGGTTATAAAATTGTGTATTTCTAGACTTGGTTTTTTTAACCAAAGAGAACATTTTTAAAATTCTTTTTAAATGTTAGATTAATTTCTATATAGTTCCTGGACTTCTAAAACTTTGCATATTTGTCTAGGCTCTTTCATTAATTAAAAAAAAGGTTTTTGGGGGCTGACACTGTGAGATGGTGGGCTAAGCCTTTGTGGTGCCAGCATTCCACATTGGTACCAGTTTGTGTCCCAGCTGCTCCTCTTCCAATCCAGCTCTCTGCTTATGGCCTGGGGAGGCAGCATAAGTTAGCCCAAGTGGTTCTCTGTACCCATGTGGGAGACCTGGAGGGAACTCCTGGCTTCTGATTGACTTATCTCTGGCTGAGCCATCTGGAAAGTGACTGTAACTCTACCTCTCAAATGAATACATAAAGTCTTTAAATAAAAAATGTTGTTTGATCTATGTCCATCTAAGTTAATTTTTATAAGAATGTCACATAGTAGGTTATTTAGAAAGAAACATTTTTGCTAAAATGTATTTACTTTAAAATACTTTTTCAAAATGGATATACTTTCTCTTTCTGTTAATAAAAGAGAGAGAGAGAGAGAGAGAGAGAGAGAGAGAGAGAAAGAGGGAGATTCTCTCACCGGTTTCACTCACAATAGGAGCTACAACAGCCAGGACCAGGCAAGGTCGATGCCAGGAGGCAGAACATCCATCTGAGTCTCTGCATTTCTGTCAGGAACCCAAGTACTTGGGCAATTATACATTGCCTTCTTACATGCTTTAGCAGGAAGCTGAATGGAAAGTTGAGTAGCCAGGACTCATATCAGACTCTATGAGGTGAGAGCTTCACCAGTGATGACATAACCTGCTGTGCCAGAAGACCTGCCTCAAAAAACAGTTATTTCTTTTAGTCTGGGAGCCAGAAGGTATAAAGTCAAGAGGCCAATCTAGAAAGGACCATTTTCCTATATCACATGGTAAGAGAGACATCACATGGTAAGAGAAAGAAGTAGAAGTAGAAGTAGAAGTAGAAAGAAGCAGATAACATCACATGGTAAGAGAAAGAAATAGAAGTCTTTTAAAATTGGTGTTGCGGTATTCTTTATGATGGCAACTTTTACTTTGGGGATTAAACTTCCATTATGCTATTTTATCCCTTTCCTACAAATAGATTTTCACTGTAATAACTGTTACTTCTATAGAATTTAAATAGTTTATCAGTCTTTATCTTACTTTATGTGATTTGTAAATACTGAAAGATACTTGGAAATTGTTAAGGTATCTGGCCTACTACTTTCAACACCTAACTTAAGTTTCTTTCTAGTTTTTTTTTCCCTTGAGTATAACTCAAATTTTCATTTTTCCCCCAAGTATAGTGATTTTGAATTTTATACTTAGTATTGTAAGGCATATGTTGCAGAAATTGTGGATACTGTAATATTCTTCAGAATGATTTGCTTTACATTAATTGACTGGATTAAAATAGCAAATTCCATATTCTTTGCAGTGATCAATAAGTCATTGCTTCTCATAATGTCAGTTTCACTTCTACAGGTTTCCTTTTAGAGGCTCAGTTAGTTGTCACAGATCAGGGAAAACATATACTATTTGTACCTTTGGGACTGGCTTATTTCACACAGCATGATGTTTTCCAGATTCCTCCATTTTGTTGCAAATGACTGGATTTCATTTTTTATGTCTATGTAGTATTCTATAGAGTACATATCCCATAATTTCTTTATCCAGTCTTTTGTTGATGGCCATTTAGGTTGATTCCCTATCTTAGCTATTGTGAACTGAGCTGCAATAAACATTGAGGTGCAGATAGTTCTTTTATTTGCCAATTTAATTTCGCTTGGGTAAATAGTGAGGAGTGGGATAGCTGGGTCATATGGTAGGGCTATATTCAGATTTCTGAGGTATCTCCAAACTGTCATCCATAGTGGCTTTACAAGTTTGCATTCCCACTAAAAGTGGAGTAGTGTGCCTTTTCCCCCACATCCTGACCAGCATCTGTTGTTGATTTCTGTATAAAAGCCATTCTAATCAGGGTGAAGTGAAATCTCATTTTGGTTTTGATTTGCATTCCCTGATGCCTAGTGATCCTGAACACTTTTTCATGTGTCTGTTGACTGTTTGAATTTCTTCTTTTGAAAAATGTCTGTTAGGTCCTTGGCCCATCCCTTAAGTGGGTTGTTTGTTTGTTGTGGAGTCTCTTGATCTCTTTGTAGATTCTGGTTATTAATCATTTATCAGTTGCATAATTTGCAAATATTTTCTCCCATTCTGTCAGTTGCCTCTTCACTTTCCTGACTCTTTATTGTGCAGCACAGAAACTTCTCAATTTGATGGAATCCCAGTTGTTAATTTTTGTTTTGGCTGCCAGTGCCTCTGCATTCTTTCCCAAGAACTCTGCCAGTGTCAGTATCTTGCAAGGTTTCTCCAATGTTCTCTAATAATTTGATCATGTCAGGTCATAGATTTAGATCTTTATGTTGAGTGGATTTTTTGAAAGGTGCAAGGTAGGCTTCTTTCTTCATACTTCTGCATATGGAAATCCAGTTTTCCCAGCACCATTTGTTGAATAGACTGCCCTTGCTCCAGGAATTGGTTTTAGGCTCTTGATCAAATATAAGTTTGTTATAACTATTTGAATTGATTTATGGTGTTTATATGCTATTCTGTTGGTCTGTTCATCTGTTTCTGTGCCAGTACCATGCACTTTCGATAACTGCCCTGCAGTATGTCTTTAAATCTGGTTTTGTTATGGGTCCGGCTCTGATTTTGTTGTCTAAGATTGCTTTATCTATTTGATGTCTCCTGTGGATCTATATGAATTTCAGCATCATTTTTTCCAGATTTGTGAAGAATATCCTTGGTATTTTGATTGTTATCACATTGAATCTGTAAATTGCTTTTGGAAGAATGGACATTTAGATTATATTGATTCTTCCAATCCATGAACATGAAAGATTTTTTTCATTTTTTTGGTATCTTCTTCAATTTCTTTCTTTAAAGTTTTGTAATTCTCATCGTAGAGATCTTTGACATCCTTTGTTAAGTTTATTCCAAGGTACTTTTTTGTAGCTATTGTGAATGGGATTGATCTTAGAAGTCCTTTCTCAGCCATGGCATTGTCTGTATATATAAGGGTGGTTGATTTTTGTTATTGACTTTGTATCCTGCTACTTTACCAAGCTGTTCTATAATTCCAATAGTCTCTTAGTAGAGTTCTTAGGATGCCCTAAATAAAGAATCATATCATCTGCAAAGAGGGATAGTTTGGCTTCTTCCTTCCCAATTTGTATCCCTTTGATTTCTTTTTATTGTACAATAGCTCTGGCTAAAACTTCCAGTATTATATTGAATAGCAATGGTTAGAGTGGGAATCCCTGTCTGGTACCAGATCTCAGTGGAAATGCTTCCAACTTTTTCCAATTCAATATGATGCTGGCCATGGATTTGTCATGAATCACCTTGATTGTGTTGAGGAGTGTTCTTTCTACACATAATTTGCTTAGAGTTTTCATCATGAAAGGGTGTTGTATTTTACTGAATGCTTTTTCTGCATCTATTGAGATAATCTTATGTTTTTTCTTCTGCACTTTGTTAATGTGGTGTATCACTTTGATTGAAATGCAAATGTTAAACCATCCTTTCATACCAGGGATAAATCCCCCTTGGTCAGGGTGGATTATCTTTCTGATGTTTTGTTGAATTCTATTGGCTAGAATTTTATTGATGTTTTTTGTGTCTATGTTCATGAGGTAAATTGGTCTTTAATTTTCTTTCTCTGCTGCCTCTTTTTCAGGTAATGCTGGCCTCGTAGAAATCATTTGGGAGGGTTCCCTCTCTTTCAATTGTTTTGAATAGCTTAAGAATAATTGGAGTTAGTTCTTTAAGTGTCTGGTAGAATTCAGCAGTGAATCCATCCAGTCCTGGGCTTTCTTTGTTGGGAGGGCCTTTATTACTGATCCAGTTTCTGTCTTGGTTATGGGTCTGTTTAGGTTTTCTATGTCTTCCTGGTTCAATTTAGGTAGGTTGTATGTGTCCAGGAATCTATCCATTTCTGCTAGATTTTCCAGTTTGTTGGCATACAACTCTTTGTAGTTATTTCTGATGACTCTTTAGTTCTGTGGTGTCTGTTGTTACATTCCCTTTCAAATCTCCAATTTTAATGATTTTGGTTTTCTCTCTCCTGTTTTTGGTTAGTTGGTCCAGTGTTGTGTCAATTTTGCTTATTTTTTCAAAAAAACAGCGCTTTGTTTTGCTGCTCTTTGTTATTTTTTGGATTAAATTTTGTTGGTTCGTTCTCTAATTTTAATTATTTCTTTTCTCCTATTAAGTTTGGGTTTGGTTTGTGTAGAGTTTCTAGATCCCTGTTATTGACTGGTAGCTCATTTATTTGCTGCCTTTCCAATTTCTTGATGTAGGCACCTATTGCTATAAGCATTTATCTTTTTTAAACTTTTATTTAGTAAATATCAATTTCCAAAGTACAGTTTATGGATTACAGTGCCCCCCACTGCTTTTGCTGTATCCCATAAGTTTTGATATGTTGTGTAGTTATCTTCATTTGCTTCTAGAAAGTTTTGATTTCTCTTTTGATTTCTTCAGTGACCCCCTCTTCATTCAGGAGCATATTGTTCAGTCTCCACATGTTTGCATATGCTCTAGAGATTCCTGAGTTGCTGATTTCCAGATTCATTCCATTGTGGTCTGAGAAGATGCATGGTATGATTTTGATTGTTTTTAATTTGCCAAGACTTGCTTTATGGCCTAGTATGTGGTTAATCCTAGAGGAAGTTCCAAGCACTGCTGAAAAGAATGTATATTCAGCAACTGTAGGGTGAAAAGTCCTGTAGATATCAGTTAAGTCCATTTGGTCTAGTGTTGATTAAATCTGTTGTTTCCTTTGTTGATTTTCTGTCAGGTTGATCTTTCCATTGCTGAAATTGGAGTATTGAAGTCCTCCAATACTATTGTATTGGAGTCTAAGTCTCCTTTTAACACCCTTAACATACCTTTTAAATAGCCTTGTGCCCTGTAATTAGCTGCATATACATTTATAATAGTTACATCTTCCTGTTGAATTGATCCCTTAATCATTATATAGTGCCCCTCTTTGTCTCTCTTAACAGTTTTTGTGTTAAAGTTTATTTTGTCTGATATTAAGATGGCTATGCCAGCTCTTTTTTGATTTCTGTTGGCATGGAATATTTTTTCCAATCTTTCACTTTGTCTGCATACACCTATACTATACTTAGGTTCTCTAATGGATCTCATTGTGCCCTGCTCACTAATGCTCTCTCCCTGGATTCCTAAATGCTACCTCAGCAGCCTTGTCATTCCTCATGTAAATTTGACCACTTTACTGACCTCACAGTATAGACGCCAGCCATCATCACCCACTTGCTCTTGTCCACACATCCACAAACTTCACTTGTTGGGTAGGGATTTTTCAGGGAATTTACAACACTGTAGTTGTAAACAGATTGCAATCCTGGGTGGATCTAATATGTGCTGGCAGGATATTTGACATCTGCATCCAAGAAAAAGGACTGTGCACACTCATCATCCAGCACACAAATTTATCATCAGCAAATCACCTCTGTCTCTTATCTAAAAGCCCATAGAAACATAAAGAGACCAGAGAGAAGCTGTGTCTGGCATGGTGGACAAGGATAGCAAGAATCTCAAAACTCCAATCTTGCACCATGAACAGCTATAACCATCACAGCAAGCAGTCAAGTGAACTTATACCCACCTTCATTAGTATTCTTTGTATCAGGTGCACTACCAGATATCCAAGAGCTGAAGCTGCTCTACACAAGACCACAAGCCAGATTCACAACAATCTTTTTTTTTAACAGGCAGAGTGGACAGTGAGAAGAGAGAGACAGAGAGAAAGGTCTTCCTTTGGCATTGGTTCACCCTCCAATGGCTGCCGTGGCTGGCATGCTACGGCTGGCGCACCATGCTGATCCGATGGCAGAAGCCAGGTGCTTTTCCTGGTCTCCCATGGGGTGCAGGGCCCAAGCACTTGGGCCATCCTCCACTGCACTCCCTGGTCACAGAAGAGAGCTGGCCTGGAAGAGGGGCAACCGGGACAGAATCCGGCACGCTGACCGGGACTAGAACCTGGTATGCTGGTGTCGCAAGGCAGAGGATTAGCCTAGTGAGCCACGGTGCCGGCATAGATTCACAATCTTGACAGGATATGAAAGGCCTGGGTTATGTCTGATGCGCAATACAAGCTTTTTGTACCATTTGCCTCCACTGTCAGTTGATGTGACTAGTATTGTATATGCACCCAACTACATGGCTCCTGGCTATTTAAAAATATGTTAATGTATCTAAAGGGAGACATCGACTCCAGTAGAGTAGTAATGGGGAACTTCAACACCCAAATTTCATCCAAAGATCAAACTAGACAGGATATCAACAAAGAAATAACAGAGCTAATTGACACTATGGACAAAATGGACCTAACTGATATCTACATAACGTTTCACCACATAGTTGCAGAATACACATTCTTCTCACTAATGTATGGAACTTTCTTTAAGAAAGAACATAGGTTACGCCATGAAACAAGTCTCAGCAAATTCAAAATATGCAAAATCATATCATGCATCTTCTGTGACCACCATACAATGAAACTAGAAATCAGTAACTCAGGAATCTCTAATCACTTGCAAAAATATGGAGACTGAACAATATGCTCCTGAATTAGCAGTGGATCATACAAGGAATTAAAAAATAAATCAAAATTTTCTGGGAACAAATGAAGACAACAGTGCATCATATCAAAACTTAAGGAATACTCAACAGCACTGTTAATGAGGACGTTTATAGCAATCAGTGCCTACATGAAGAAATTGGAAATGTACCAAATAAGTGAGGTATCATTTCATCTCAAGGGTCTAGAAAAACAATAAGCAAACAAAAATTAATAGAAAAAATAATTATTATGATTATAGAATGATTAAACAAAATGGAAATCCTCCCCCAAAATAAAAAAAAAAAGATCACTGAAATGAAAAACTGGTTTTTTGAAAAAATAAAGAAAAGTGATACACCATTGACACAAATAACAAAAAATGAGGAAGAAGACCCAATTCAATAAAATCACAAATGAAAAAGTAAATGTAACAACAGATACCACAGAAATAAAAAAGGATTATCATGAATTATTACAAAGAGCTGTATGCCAACATATTGGGAAAACTAGAAGAAATGGATGGATTCCTAGAGACATGCAGTCCACAAAAATTGAGTCAGGAAGACATAAAGACATAAAAAACCTAGAGAGACAAATAACCAAGATGGAAATTAAGCCAGTAAGAAAAACCTTCTAAACAAAGAAAAGTCTAGGACAGGACAGCCTCACTGCTAAATTCTACCAAACATTTAAAGAACTAATTATAATTCTGCTCAAGCTATTCAAAAAGAATTGAAAGGGAAGGAATACTCCTAAACTCCTTCTGTGAATCCTGCATCACCTTAATTCCTAAACCAGAAAAAGGATGTAACAGAGAAAGAGAACTATAGACCAATATTCACGATGAAAATAGATGAAAAAATCCTCAACAGAATATTAGCTAACCAAATCCAACAACAACATCAGAAAAAAAAAAAAAAAAACATTAACCAGAACCAAATGGGATTTACCCTGGTATACAGAGATGGTTCTACATTTGCAAATCAAACAAAGTGATACATCATATTAAAAAATGGAAGAACAAAACCCATATGGTTATCTCAATAGAAGTAGAGAAAGCATTTGACAAAATAGAATATCCTTTCATGATGACATCATTAATTAAATTGGGTATAGGAGGAAAATTCCTCAAACAAGACAATTTATGACAAATCCATGGCAAGCATCTTCTTGAGTGCACAAAGTGAGAAGCATTCTCCCTAAGATCCAGGACCAGACAAGGATGGCCACTCTCACCACTAATATTTAATATAGTCCTGGAATTTTTAGCCAGTTCATTAAGCAAGAAAATGAAATCAAAGGTATACAAATTGGAAAGGTAGTACCAAAAGCAATTTACAGATTCAATACAATGCCAATCAAAATACCAATGACATTCTTCACTCATCTTGCAAAAATGATGAAACTCCTATGGAAACACATGAGACCCCAAATAGCTAAAGCAATCTTACACAACAAAAAATCAGAGCCATCAAGACATACTGCAGGGCAGCAATAATCAAAACAGTCTGGTACTGGCATAAAAATATATGATACCAATGGAACAGAATAGAAACTAAAGAAAGTATCCATGCATCTACAATCAACTTATCTTTGATGTAGGAGCTGAATCAATCCCTGGAACAAGGACAGTCATTTCAATCAATGGTGCTGGGAGAACTGGTTCTTTGCATGCAGAAATATGAAGCTAGACCCCTACTTTACACCTTACATAAAACTGAGCTTAAAATGGACCACATAATTCAATCTACAAACTGATGCAATCAAATTATTAGAGAATATTGGGGAAACTCTGCAAGGCATTGGCATAAGAAAAGACTTCTTGGAAAAGAACTCAGAAACACAGGCAATCAAAGCAACAATTAACAAATGGGATTTCATCTATCTGAGAAGCCTCTGTATTGCAAAGGAATAATCAGCAAAGTGAAGAGACAACCTACTGCACATGAAAAAATATTGGCAAAACATGCAACTGATAAAGGGTGAACAATCAGAATCTATGAAGTACTTAAGAAATTCAACAACAAAACAAACAATCCAGTTAAAAATGGAAAAATGACTAGTACAGACGTTTTAAAGAGAGGAAATTCAAATGGCCAGCAAATCCTTGAAACGAAGCTTTGTATCACTAGCCATCAGACAAATGCAAATCAAATCACAATGAGGTTTCCTCTCACTCCAGTTAAAATGGCTCTCATGTGGATATCAACAAACAACAAATGCTAGTGAGGATGTGGGGAAAAGGTACCCTAATCCACTCTTATGGGATGTGAACTGCTCTAGCCACTGTGAAAGACAGTATAGAGATACCTCAGAAATCCAAATATAGACCTACCATTATCCAGCCATCTTACTCATGAGAATTTACCCAAACTACAAGAAATCAGCATATGAAGGAGTTATCTCTACCCCATGTGCATTGCAGCACAATTTACAATAGCTAAGACCAGCAATCATCTCAGATGTCCATCAGTTTTTGATTAGAAAAAGAAACTATGCTATATATACACTATGCAGTATCCTGTCTTTTGCAACAAGATGGGCACTATCAGATACCATTTTACTAAGTTAAATAAGCCAGTCCCTAAAGGACAGATATCATATGTTTTCCTTGATCTGAGGTAACTAATAGAATACCTTAAATGCAATGTAGTGAAATAGACATTTTGAGATTTGATGATTTTACAGCCTCTGTCTCTTCCATTAAGGAACAGTGTTTTTTGTTTTTCCTCTTTATACTATTTGTTGAATTCTTTTGTTTAGTGTAGGGTTAACTATATGATTTTTAAGTAAATTGAACATAGATCTTGGTAAAAATTAGGAGTGGGAGTGTGAGAAGGAGGAGGAGGAAGGTTTGGGGTATGGGCAGGAAATAGGGTGGGGGAAAGTATCACTATGTTCCTAAATCTGTATATAGGAAATACATGAGGTTTGTATAACAAGCACAATTTAAAAAATAAAGACTTATTTCATTTCCATTGGGGATATCTATCTATCTATCTATCTATCTATCTATCTATCTATCTATCATCTATCTTCATCTTCAATAGTGGCAAAATGAGTTAAGCCACTGCCAGCAGTGCCAGAATCCCAGCTCCCTACTAATGTTCTTGGGAAAACATCAGAAGATAGCCCAAGTCCTTAGGCCCCTGTATCCAGGTGAAAGACCCAGATGAATTTCCTGGTTCCTGGATTCAGCCTGGCCTAGCCCTGGCCATGTCAATCATCTGGGGAGAGAACTGAATTAATAAAATTTAAAGTCTGTATTGGATTGCTTTGGGGTCCTTCATCTGGAGAAATGTGGTTTATGGGCTTGTTCTGATTTTGGTATTTAGTGCCAGGTATCCATCACATGGGGTAGGCTTTATTTTGGTAAATAGAACTTACTACTTATTCTCAAAAGACTGTTTTTGTCAGAATAATACTTTTTTTAATGGAACATTGAATTTAGTTACCAAATGCCAAGAACATTTCTAAATATTCTGTTATCTTTCCCATCATTTCAGATTAGCCAGACATGTGAGAAAATATCTACATTTTGAGCAATAAAATTGAGGTAATGAAAGCTCTGGCTTCCTGTAGCTAACATCTACTATTGATAAACAAATTTTTCTATTTCTTTCTTTTTTATTATTGTTTAAGGCTGGAGTGTGTTACTCTTGTGATACTTGACACAAGCAGGTCTTGAGCACTGTGGGGAGGGAAAATCAGCTAGGAGACTCCCCAGGGAATCTCATTTCTGACCCCGGAGACTTAAAGGGAGACAGATGCTCAACATCCCCCAAATTGTTGAAACCAACTCTTCAGATCTCAGTTCGTTCGCCCAAACAACTTGGAAGTCCCAAATGTGATAAAATTAATTACAACTGCCATATACATTTTTTTTAAACTTTTATTTAATGAATATAAATTTCCAAAGTACGGCTTATGGATTACAATGGCTTCCCCCCCATAACATCTCTCCCACCCGCATCCGTCCCCTTTCCCACTCCCTCTCCCCTTCCATTCACATGAGGATTCATTTTCGATTCTCTTTATATACAGAAGATCAGTTTAGCATACATTAAGTAAAGATTTCAACAGTTAGCTCCCACACAGAAACATAAAGTGAAAAATAATAGATGATTTTTTAAATGATGATGAAATCAGATCAGACCTATGGTCATGTTTAATCCCAGCGAAAGTCAAGTTGGGAATTAATAATTTCTTCTTTTTTTTTTTTTTACAGAAGATCAGTTTAGCATACATTAAGTAAAGATTTCAACAGTTTGCACCCCCATAGAAACACAAAGTGAAATATACTGTTTGAGTACTCATTATAGCATTAAGTCTCAATGTACAGCACATTAAGGACAGAGATCCTACATGAGGAGTAAGTGCACAGTGACTCCTGTTGTTGACTTTACCAATTGACACTCCTGTCTATGGCATCAGTAATCTCCCTATGCACCAGTCATCAGTTTCCAAGGCTATGGAAGCCTTCCTTTTGAGTTCACCGACTCTTATCTTGTTTAGACAAGGTCATAGTCAAAGTGGAGGTTCTCTCCTCCCTTCAGAGAAAGGTACCTCCTTCTTTGAAGACCTGTTCTTTCCACTGGGATCTCACTCACAGAGATCTTTCATTTAGGGTTTAGTTTTTTTTTTTTTTTTTTTTTTTTTTTTTTTGCCAGAGTGTCTTGGCTTTCCATGCCTGAAATACTCTCATGGGCTTTTCAGCCAGATCCGAATGCCTTTAGGACTGATTCTGTGGCCAGAGTGCTGTTTAGGACATCCGCCATTCTATGAGTCTGCTGAGTATCTCACTTCCCATGTTGATTAACTCTCCCCTTTATTTATTCTATCGGTTAGTATTAGCAGGTACTAGACTTGTTTATGTGCTCCCTTTGACTCTTAGTCCTTTCATTATGATCAATTGTGAACTGAAATTGATCACTTGGACTGGTGAGATGGCATTGGTACATGCCACCTTGATGGGATTAAATTGGAGTCCCCTGGTATGTTTCTAACTCTACCATTTGGGGCAAGTCAGCTTGAGCATGTCCCAAATTGTACATCTCTTCCCTCTCTTATTCCTACTCTTATGTTTAACAGGGATCATATTTCAGTTAAATTTCAACACTTCAGAATAACTGTGTATTAATTACAGAATTAAACCAGTCATATTGAGTAGAACAGACAAGAAAACTACTAAGAGGGATGATGTATTAAGATGTTCATTAACAGTCAGGGCTATGCTGATCAAGTCACCGTTTCCCATAGTGTCCATTTCACTTCAATAGGTTTCCTTTTTGGTGTCCAGTCAGTTGTCACCGATCAGGGCACACATATGGTATTTGTCCCTTTGGGACTGGCTTATTTCACTCAGCATGATGTGTTCCAGATTCCTCCATTTTGTTGCAAATGACTGGATTTCGTTGTTTCTTACTGCGATATAGTATTCTAAAGAGTACATATCCCATAATTTCTTTATCCAGTCTACCGTTGATGGGCATTTAGGTTGGTTCCAGGTCTTAGCTATTGTGAATTGAGCTGCAATAAACATTAAGGGGCAGACCGCTTTTTTGTTTGCCAATTTAAATTCCTTTGGGTAAATTCCAAGGAGTGGGATGGCTGGGTCGAACGGTAGGGTTGTCTTCAGATTTCTGAGGAATCTCCAGACTGACTTCCATAGTGGCTTGACCAGTTTGCATTCCCACCAACAGTGGGTTAGTGTCCCTTTTTCCCTACATCCTCGCCAGCATCTGTTGTTGGTAGATTTCTGTATGTGAGCCATTCTAACCGAGGTGAGGTGAAACCTCATTGTGGTTTTGATTTGCATTTCCCTGATTGCTAATGACCTTGAACATTTTTCCATATGCCTGTTGGCCATTTGGATTTCCTCTTTTGAAAAATGTCTATTGAGGTCCTTGGCCCATCTCTTAAGTGGGTTCTTGGTTTTGTTTTTGTGGAGTTTCTTGATCTCTTTGTAGATTCTGGTTATTAACCCTTTATCTGTTGGGTAGTTTGCAAATATTTTTTCCCATTCTGTCGGTTGTCTCTTCACTCTCCTGACTGTTTCTTTTGCAGTACAGAAACTTCTCAATTTGATGCAATCCCAATAGTTGATTTTGGCTTTGACTGCCTGTGCCTCCTGAGCCTTTTCCAGAAACTCTTTGCCTGTGCCAATATCTTGAAGGGTTTCTCCAATGTTCTCTAGTAACTTGATGGTGTCAGGTCGTAGATTTAGGTCTTTAATTCGTGTTGAGTGGATTTTTGTTTAAGGTGTAAGGTAGGGGTCTTGCTTCATGATTCTGCATGTGGAAATCCAATTTTCCCAGCACCATTTATTGAATAGACTGTCCTTGCTCCAGTTATTAGTTTTAGATCCTTGAACAAATATAAGTTGGCTGTAGATGTTTGGATTGATTTCTGGTGTTTCAATTCTGTTCCATTGGTCTATCCATCTGTTTCTCTACCAGTACCATGCTGTTTTGATTACAAGTGTCCTGTAGTATGTCCTGAAATCTGGTATTCTGATGCCTCCGGCTTTGTTTTTGTTGTACAAGATTGCTTTAGCTATTCGAGGTCTCTTGTGCCTCCATATAATTTCAGCACCAATTTTTCCAGATCTGAGAAGAAGGTCTTTGGTATCTTGATTGGTATTGCATTGAATCTATAAATTACTTTTGGGAGAATGGACATTTTGATGATATTGATTCTTCCAATCCATGAGCATGGAAGATTTTTCCATTTCTTGGTATCCTTTCTATTTCTTTCTTTAAGGTTTTGTAATTCTCATTGTAGAGATCTTTAGCGTCCTTTGTTAAGTTTATTGCAAGGTATTTGATTGTTTTTGTAGCTATTGTGAATGGGATTGATCTTAGAAGTTCTTCCTCAGCCATGGCATTGTCTGTGTATACAAAGGCTGTTGATTTTTGTGCATTGATTTTATACCCTGCTACTTTGCCAAACTCTTTTATGAGTTCCAATAGTCTCTTAGTAGAGTTCTTTGGGTCCCCTAAATAAAGAATCATGTCATCTGCAAAGAGGGATAGTTTGAGTTCTTCCTTCCCAATTTGTATCCCTTTAATTTCTTTTTCTTTTCTAATAGCTCTGGCTAGAACTTCCAGAACTATATTGAATAGCAGTGGTGAGAGTGGGCATCCCTGTCTGGTACCAGATCTCAGTGGAAATGCGTCCAACTTTTCCCCATTCAATAGGATGCTGGCTGTGGGTTTTTCATAGATTGCTTTGATTGTATTGAGGAATGTTCCTTCCAAACCCAGTTTGCTTAGAGTTTTCATCATGAACGGGTGTTGTATTTTATCAAATGCTTTCTCGGCATCTATTGAGATAATCATATGGTTTTTCTTCTGCAGTCTCTTAATGTGGTGTCTCACATTGATTGTTTTGCGCACATTAAACCATCCCTGCATACCAGGGATAAATCCCACTTGGTCTGGGTGGATGATCTTTCTGATGTGTTGTTGCTGATTTTTTGGAATGTTATTTTTGATTCGATCCTGTTGATTTCTTCTCTGATTTTAATTATTTCTCTTCTCCTACTAGATATGCGTCTGGTTTGCTGTAGGTTTTCTAGATCCTTGAGGTGAATTGAAAGCTCATCTATTTGGTGCCTTTCCAATTTCTTGATGTAGGCACCTATTGATATAAGCTTTCCTCTTAACACTGCTTTTGCTGCGCCCCATAGGTTTTGGTATGTTGTGCTGTTATCCTCATTTACTTACAGAAAATTTTTGATTTCTCTTTTGATTTCTTCTATGACCCATTGTTCATTCAGGAGCATGTTGTTCAATCTCCATGTGTTTGCGTATGCTCTAGGGATTCCTGAGTTGCCAATTTCCAACTTCATTCCTTTATGGTCTGAGAAGCTGCATGGTATGATTCTAGTTCTTTTGAATTTGCTGAGACTTGCTTTATGGCCTAGTATGTGGTCAATCCTAGAGAAGGTTCCATGTACTGCTGAGAAGAATGTAAAATCTTTAGCTGTAGGATTGAAAGTTCTGTATATATCTGTTAGATCCATTTGTGCTATAGTGTCGTTCAAATCTACTGTATCCTTGTTGATCTTCTGTCCTATTGATCTGTCTATTTCTGAGAGTTGAGTAGTGAAGTGCCCCAGTACTATTGTATTGGGGTCTAAGTCTCTCTTTAAGTCCGTTAACAAATCTTTTAGATAAACTGGAGCCCTGTAGTTAGGTGCATATACATTGATAATTGTTATGTCTTCCTGTTGAATTGATCCCTTAATCATTATATAGTGCCCCTCTTTGTCTCTCTTAACAGTTTTTGTGGTAAAGTTTATGGTGTTTGATATTAAGATGGCCACGCCCGCTCTTTTTTCATTTCTGTTGGCATGGTATATCTTTTTCCAGCCTTTCACTTTCAGTCTGTATGGATCTTTGTTGGAAAGATGTGTTTCTTGTAAGCAGCAAATAGATAGGTTTTGTTCCTTTACCCAATCAGCCAATCTGTGTCTTTTAACTGGACAGTTCAGTCCATTCACGTTCAATGTGACTAATGAAAAGTGGTAACTTTGCCCTGCCATTTGCCAAAGATTAGTTCTAATATATGCTTTGAATTCCCTGTGATCTTTTGCTGTCAGGTTTCCTTCCTTTACCTTCTTTCATATTGATGACCATGTTTCTGTGTTTCTGTGATCAACACATCTTTAGCATCTGTTGCAGGGCTGGACGAGTGGCGACAAATTCTTTCAATTTCTATTTGCTATGAAAAGTCTTTATTTCACCTTCATTCACAAATGATAGCTTTGCAGGATATAATATTCTGGGCTGGCAGTTGTTCTCTCTTAGTACCTGGGCTATATTTCGCCATTCCCTCCTAGCTTGTAGAGTTTCTGATGAGAAGTCAGCTGTGAGTCTGATTGGAGATCCTCTGAGAGTAATCTGACGTTTCTCTCTTGCACATTTTAGGATCTTTTCTTTATGTTTCACTGTGGAGAGTTTAATTACAACGTGTCGTGGTGAGGATCTCTTTTGGTCGTGTTTATTAGGGGTTCTGTGAGCTCCTGTACTAGAATGTCTCTGTCCTTCTCCAAACCTGGGAAATTTTCTGCTAATATCTCACTAAAAAGGCCTTCTAATCCTTTCTCCCTCTCCATGCCTTCAGGAACTCCTAGAACCCGAATGTTGGGTTTTTTAATAGTACCCTGCAGATTCCCGACAATATGTTTTAGATTTCTAATTTCCTCTTCTTTTCTTTGGTCTGACTGTATCCTTTCCTGTTCTCTGTCTTCTAAGTCCGATATTCTCTCTTCTGCTTCACCCATTCTGTTTGTAAGGCTCTCTGCTGTGTTTTTCATTTGATCTATTGGATTCTTCACTTCAGTCACTATCACAGTTTCCTGTTGTACTAGTTGTTTCGTTTCATTTTGATTCCTCCTTAATATTTCATTTTCATGAGAGGGATTTTCTATCTTGTCCATTAAGGATTTCTGTAGTTCAAGAATTTGTTTTTGAGAACTTCTTAATGTTCTTATCAATTTTTGGAGATCTGCTTCTTGCGTTTCTTCTATGTCATCATCTTCATAATCTTGAATTGGGGTGTCTTTTTCATTTGAGGGCGTCATGGTGACTTCCTTGTTTTTATTACCTTGGTTTTTGCGTTTGTTATTTGGCATATTGGAGATATTTGGTTTCTTCACTGTGGTGCTTTTTCTTGTTATACTATGACTCTAGATTAAGTGGACTATCTGTTTTTGATGGAGCCTTAGGGCTTGAGATGGGTGTGGCCTGAGAGCTCTGTTTGGTGTGCCAAAGATGACACTCCCAGGTTAGGCGTGGTAGATCTCTCTCTCTCTCTCTCTCTCTCTTTCTTTTTTTGATTCAAAAGGGAAGTAATTCCGCACAGCTGAATGAAGTTGAAGGTAGTTCGCAGGCAAATGATATACCCACAGGAGCCAGAGATCAGAAGTTCTTTCCCAAGGAACAAACAGGGAATCTGTTCTGCCCTCAGAGTGGGCTCAGATTCTCCTTCAGTCTCCCATTGGATTGCCAAAGTTACAGAATTGTAGCATCTCTGGAGAGTGCTCATGTAAATTCTGTGAGTTCTCTCCCCCATCGTCTCTTTTTTCACAGTCTCAGTTCAGTAGCACCACAAATTTACTAGGTCCTAATCTCCTGTTAATTCGCCCCTGCCACAGTCAGGTTTTTCTGCTAGGCTCAGGGCCGGTGCAGACCTGAGGTCGCTCTGCTTATGACGTATGTCCAAGATGGCGCCTGCACTTTGTCTTGCTCACCCTTGAGAGGTAAGCGGAGAGAGAGAAACCCGTGTCCGTACCAGTCACCTTTTTCTTTTCTTTTTTTTTTTTTTTTGACAGGCAGAGTGGACAGTGAGAGAGAGAGACAGAGAGAAAGGTCTTCCTTTTCCGTTGGTTCACCCTCCAATGGCCGCCACGGCGAGTGTGCTGCGGCCGGTGCACCGCACTGATCCGATGGCAGGAGTCAGGAGCCAGGTGCTTATCCTGGTCTCCCATGGGGTGCAGGGCCCAAGCACCTGGGCCATCCTCCACTGCACTTCCTGGCCACAGCAGAGGGCTGGCCTGGAAGAGGGGCAACTGGGACAGAATCTGGCTCCCCGACTGGGACTAGAACCCGGTGTGCCGGCGCCACTAGGCGGAGGATTAGCCTAGTGAGCTGTGGCGCCGGCCAAGTCACCTTTTTCTTTTCTCTCTCTCTCTTCCAGTTAGCCTGGTGAACTCCCCCCCACCCAGGGGTCATTCCCTCTAGTCTCCTCTCTCCGCTTGCTTGCCGGTGTCTCAGGCTATTGAGGTTTGGCTCACCTCGCATTCCAGCACTGGTGTGTTGAGTCTGCCGCTGGTGTCCTGAACTGTGGGCTCCCACACTCTCCACGCAGGTCCGCTGTGAATCATGCATTCTGGAAGAGTTTCTTCTGCTGTTTCCTCCCCTACTCTTCCTTGAACCTGCAGTATCTCCACTTTTATTAAACTATCTCTCCCCAGACTATCAGTGTGCTCCCTTCCTATTCTGCCATCTTGCCTCCAACTCCCATATACATTACAACACTCAGAAGTCCTGGGCTCAGCAAAAGGAGGGATGGATGTTATCAGTCATCAAAGATTTATGGAAGGGCACCCATCCCACATAAGCTCTCCTATTTTCCCTGGATTTAGGTCACTGGTAAAATAGGTGTGGGAGGAGGAAACGGGAACTCAACAAAATGCACTCACCCCTATTTGAGGATTGCTTCTCCAAGGCCTCAGCAGCACACCCTGTTTATGCTCTGTCTGTTTCACTCCCTATTCCTGACCAAAACCCAGTGTTCCAGAATGACTGGGGGGAGGCGAGAGGGATGTCATGAGGTGGAAGGAGCTGGCCCAAGTCCAAACAGAAGCCCTGGGAAACAGCTCTAATTAAGATGGCACACTGAGGAGTGATCTCATCCAGAGCGTAAATATGGCCCTGACTGATCTCAAGTGTGGGGGGACCTGCAAGGAAGGGCCAGATGGACTACCTAGCCCAGATCAATCTTCAGGGGCTGGACTTGGAGTGAGGAAAATGAGTGGGGGAGGAGAGCAGGTTCCCAGTTTGCAGGCTATGGCCAAAATCCCCAGTAACACCCAGCCAGTGGCAGGAATGTGGAGGAGGCCCCTCTTGAAATATTGGTGGCTACAGTCTCTTATGATCTCTGATGCTGGGGGGCTCAATCTTTTCCTTGGAAGCCTTCCTCCCACTTCTCTTCCTTCTGAGGCATCCCATGCTGGATCCTGGATCCTGAGGCATACCAGGGGCCTGTGTTGGAGGGGGTGCTGTTCTCCACCTCTATGGGGACAGGCCACTCCCCTGTATGGTGGCTGTGGCCTTTTCCACTTTGAGGTCTTCTGCCTCTTTGAAACTTTAGGGAGTCCTCCAGCAGGTCCCCTGCTCTCCTGTTCAGTGTCCTTTTCTCTTTTTCTTGGCATGGTGGGTGTGGGTTTGCATAATTGCTTGTGTGTGAAATGCAATCCCTCCCTACTCTGTGGGAGCCTCTTCCTCCACCTAGGCCCTCTCCCACTCTTCCACTCCTGGAGATGATTGATATGAATAGTCTGCCTAGTTTTGTTCTCTGGAACAAAAACCACTTTTTAATTTTTGATACAATTTATATTATGGGCAAAGCATAATCCTGTAATTTACTGTGGTAATCTCACACAGAGATGAGCTAAGGAGAGAATTCTAAGGCTTCTGTCTAGTTATCACTTCTACTGATTAGTGAAGACATCAGGACAATGCTTTTAGATTCTCAGGCTTGCTCAGTTAAACTCAGCATTTTTACCTGTTTTGCATCTCTTGTTCCTTACCTTTTCTTTATTATAAGGGATAGAAACTATAGAAGACAAAAAAAAAAAAAAACTATGGAATACACACGATCATAAAAAAGGTTCAAGTCAAGATTCATTAATTTCTTTCCTATTGTTCTTCTGAGATCATTTTTCTCCAGTCAGAATGTTTGCTTCAATATTTGAGTAACATTTCAATTTTAATTTGAAATTGCATATATACTTATATATATATATAAATACACTTTCACATGATGTTTATAGGTGTCAATGAACACTGATGATACACATATACTGACAGCAGTACAAAATTCAGATTCCTCAACTAATACAGTGAAGCCAGACATGGATAAGTCAGCTATTGTCTCACATTGGATCCTTTGGAGATTATATATTTTGCTGTCTTGTTTGTCTTTAGTTTCAAAAAGTGAAGCTACGAAGTGGCTAAGTATGGTTTACCTTGAAAATGGTTTGCAGTGGCCGGCGCCGCAGCTGAATAGGCTAATCCTCTGCCTTGCGGCACCGGCACACTGGGTTCTAGTCCTGGTTGGGGTGCCGGATGCTGTCCCAGTTGCCCCTCTTCAAGGCCAGCTCTCTGCTATGGCCCAGGAGTGCAGTGGAGGATGGCCCAAGTCTTTGGGCCCTGCACCCCATGGGAAACCAGGAGAAGCACCTGGCTCCTGCCTTCGGATCAGCGCGGTACACTGGCCATGGCAGCCATTGTGGGGTGAACCAACGGAAAAGGAAGACCTTTCTCTCTGTCTCTCTCTGTCACTGTCCACTCTGCCTGTCAAAAAAAAAAAAAAAAAAGAAGAAGAAGAAGAAGAAAAGAAAGAAAATGTTTTGCAGCATTTAATGGATCTATGACTTGGTGATTGTTGACTTTTGAAAGATTTGCAAAATTTTCAGTGATTTTCTTCTCCAACATTGTTTCTCTTTGTTGTTTCTCCTTTTTAATCCTTTCCACTTGGGCCTACAATTCAAATATGTCAGCAGTTTCTCTGTGACTTATTTAATTCCTGCATCATTGTCATTTTTCATCTTTTATTTTCTACCCATTTTAAGACTGGATATTTTACTCTCACTTTGATTTGGCTTTCTATAAACAGAGATTATGCGTGCATGTGTTGAACAACAAAAACAAAAAAAAAAAAACAGAAAGAAGAGGCATTTTTAAATCTACATGTAGAGCTGCCTCCTCCTGCAGCTGCCACCTCTGCCAGGCTGAGGAGCCAGGAGTCCACAGCGCTGGCTCCAGTCTGCAGGCTGGGGACTTAGTGCCACGGCAGCGGCAGTAGCTGCAGTGCAACCAGCTTCCACCCCCAGGAGCGCCAGGTGCGGCCAGCCCACCCCAAGGCCAGAGCTGGGCAGGTGGATGCGGCTGGAAGATGGCGCTCTCAGGCCCACTCAGCATCAGGTGGTGGTGCCGGTGGGTGCTGTCCTGGATCCCAGCAGAGTTTATCAGCTTCCTGTTGGGCTGGTCATACTATGCCTTCGCCATCCAGCTCTGACTAATTTCCATGGAAAACATTGGTGAACAAGTTGTGTACTTGATATCTTATCACCTACTTTTCATGATGTTTGGTCCTACTGGAAAACTATCTTTACATTACCAATGGATCCTTCAAAAGAATGTCATCTCTTTTATGCAGAGAAAGAATTGTTGGAGAGAGAGCCAAGAGGACAACCCCAGCAGGAAATTCTTACTTGAGCAGCCAGGGATCTTCCCATTTATACCACGGCCATGACTGGAGCCATCCGCTACTGTGACAGATGCCAACTTATAAAACCAGATCACTGCCATCCCTGTTCCATCTGCAATAAATGTATTTTGAAGATGGATCATCATTGCCCATGGGTGAAAAATTGTGTGGGAATTTCAGATTAAAAATTCTTCCTTCTTTTCATGGCTTGTTCTCTGATGTACTGTATTTTAATGGCTGCTACAGACTTACAGTATTTTGTCAAATTTTGGATAAGTGGTCTACCAAATACTCAAGCCAAGTTCCATATGAGGTTTCAATTCTTTGCTGCAGCTAGTTTTCTGTCAGCTCATCTTCTCTGTTTGGCTATCACTGTTGGCTAATCAGCAAAAACAAATTTACATTAGAGGCATCCAGGAGTCCAGTATTTCTTTTTTAATTTTTTTTTTATTTTTAACTTTTATTTAATGAATATAAATTTCCAAAGTACAGCTTATGGATTACAATGGCTTCCCCCCATAACTTCCTTCCCACCCACAACCCTCCCCTTTCCCACTCCTTCTCCCATTCACATCAAGATTCATTTTTGATTCTCTTTATATACAGAAGATCAGTTTAGCATACATTAAGTAAAGATTTCAACAGTTTACTCCCACACAGAAACATAAAGTGAAAAATACTGTTTGAGTACTAGTTATAGCATTAAATCTCAATGTACAGCACACTAAGGACAGAGATCCTACATGAGGAGTAAGTGCACAGTGAGGACTCCAGTATTTCAACATGGAACTGATAAAAATGGATTCAAGTCAGGTCTCAGTAAAAAATAATGAGATAAGTTTTTGGTGATGAGAAGTACTGGTTGGTAACCATTTTCTCAAGTCTGAGTGCTGACTTGTTAACCAGGATCCTGAACAACCATCTACCCTGCAGGGCTGAATTCAACAGCTAAAAATCCTGAAAACCATCAGTTTCCTGCAAAGCCATAGAGAGAATCCCAGAGCCACCTTCTTATTGACTCTCAGTCTTGGACAGAAAACAACATAAACCTTGGAAGAGGCAAAGCTGGTATGAACAATCCTGCATTAACCATGGAGAATGAGACTTAATCCTCAAGCAAAGTAAATTCATGCTTTATTAAAGTATCGATGCTGTACATGGATGAAAGGCTCCCATATGAAGGCACCATTTGGATATGCAGAATATGAGTTGATTGCAAGTTGTTACTTAAAACATAACACACTTTTGATCCAATATACAGAATGTTATAAGTAACAAAGATTCTTATTACATATTAAAATTTTTATGGTTTATGAATCAAAGAAGAAATATCTTCCATCAAAAACTTGGCCTAAATTCATGGGCCAGTTTTCACTTAAATAATGTGGGTAGCACAGTTTATTACTTAAAAACTTCATTGATTATCTGATTTTTTTTATTTCAAAAATTGAGACTTAAGATATTGTTTCAGAATTAAAGGATTTTATGTCACATTATAAGGTGCTTGATTTGTAAAATGTTAGTTACTATTAAGAAGGTAGAGGAAATAAACCAGACTTCTTTTACTTTTTACTTCTGATAGGAAATGAGCCTGAGACTTAGTGACCCATCATAACTATGACTTCATTACAAAGTCCAAATGGCCTGTACTTGAAGATCACCATCCATTTTTATCAGACTTTAATCTACTTCTAGACTTTGCTCCCCATTAGAAAACAAGTATGAACATTGAAGCTGGAGCTTTCTGATCAAATGGCTAGAACACATTTCTGAGAATGAATCCAATGTTCTTAGAAAATAATTCTAAATCAGAAACACCTTTCTTCTTTTCTGATTTTTGTAATTGTAGGAAAATCTGTAACATTATTGACTTCTGATACATTTTTGTGGGCTTAGGTTTTTACAAACATCTTTTTTGGTCATTTCTCCTACTGAGCTTAGTAAAAGTATTGAACTTCTGTTAAGAATTCCTTTTGGGTCAATGGATTTGCCCTCCAGTAATATCTCTATTATTTGTCCTGTTAATCCTCCAGCGGTATCTATATTATTTTTGTCTTCTCATCAAAATTATGACAGTAAAACTATATGTTTCCTGAAGTACCTATCAAGATTAAATTATGCAAATCATTAAGCAAAAATCATATTGTTTTGGAAATTTAGTTCAGTATGAATTAAATGGCATGCTGCTTGAAAATTTAGTTTAAGATAAAAAGATGTTTCTGTTGATGCTAAGGTGTTTGGCTTCATTAAATATACTAAGAAGCTCTTGTGCTTTGTATGCACTATTTACAAAAAGAGCATTATTTTTTATTTGAATGAACTATAAGTTTTGTAAATGTTAACAATTAGGATAAGCTGTATACTTTTTTTAGTATTGACTGAGAATTTAAAGCAGATTATCTTTTAAAACCACATAGTTAAGTAACTGGTATGTAATCAAAGAGAAAATGATAATAAACTTTTCAAAATGTTTGTTAGAAAAATATTCAATACAGATAAACTAAAATACCAGAGGACAATGGAATAAAAGCTCTTTGCTATTACTTATCCTTGCTAAAAATACAAAAAGTTTTATATTAAATGTGTTTATGGAATGAGCTACATAGGCCAAGTCCATTTTATAGGAATGCAGTAATGCAATTCTTTGAACAATATAGCAGCAGTCTTTTTCAGACTTTTTTTTAAGCTGAAGAATTTGACAATCTGCTTCAAAAAATCTGGGAAGACATGATATATTCTGGCTTTTACCTTAAAGTTTTTTCAGGATAATTCATAACTACTGTTAGAAGTCTTAAGGGCAAGAGCAGCATTTGATGTATTCAGAATCATATGTAGCCAGATATTTTTTCAAAGCACAGGACTAGTATAGTGATATCCTGGACTGGATTCTGTTAGGTGTTCCCTCTTGCAAAGTGGAAGCCAGGGGAAAAAGAGGAATTTGTACCCTTTACCCTGCCATAGTACTGGTAACTTCCCCCTCTGAGTCTTTTATGTATTCACTTAAACACCTAAGTGAATATACCTAAAAATTGCATTTGGAAAAGTAAAAAAAAATTAAAATAAAAATTTTTCAAAAAAAAAGAAATCTACATGTATAGATTTAACTGTACATTCAAAGATTTCTTGTCATTATTCCTTCAATAATACAATAATTATTTTCATAGCATTTACATTTTAGTAAGTACTTAAGTAAATCCAGATGATTTAAGGTGTGCCAGAAGATGTGACTATGTTATGTATAAATACTATGCCATTTTATATAAGAGATTTAGGAATCCATGGATTTGGATATCTGTGAGTGGCATTGGAGCCAATCCTCCATGAATTCTGAAGGCCAGCAAATATTCCACTTCTCTAACTTTCACTTTAGTTTTTTCTAAGCTGTTATTAATTTCATTCACTGACTTCTTATTTTAGTTTTTCTATTTTTGTGTTAAAGTATTTCTATGTGATTTTTATACTAATTTTTATTTCTCTGTGAAAACTGTCTTATCATGAATCTTGAATATGTGTCAGTTATCTCTATTCTAGTCTGGATAACTCCAATATCTAGATCTCCAGTCATTCTGTTCATATATCTTTCTTCCCAGCATGTCTATTAAATTTAAGTTGTATGTTAGATACTCTGTATGAAAACAATGAGACATAATTTGAGGTTCTGAATGATCCTATCTTTATTAAGAGAAATTTTTCTTTTATTTTTTGCAAGCAACCAACCAGTGTAGTGACAGTTTATTTCAAAACAATCAATTGTTTACCTGCTACTGAAAATATAGTAAAGATGATTTTGAAGATATCAAGAGGGACAGCATTGTGGCTTAGCAGGAAAAGCTGTTGCTTTGTAGTCTCGCTAGTTTGAGCCCTGACTGCTTCTCTCTTGATTCAGCTCTCTGATATTGCACCTGGGATAGCAGCAGAAGATGGCCAAAGTCCTTGGGCCCTTGCATCCACATGGAAGACTCAGATGAATCTCCTGGCTTCAGAGTGACCCAGGCCTAGTCATTGCAATCATTTGAGTAGTGAACCAGTGGGTGAAAGATCTCTCATTCTCTCTCTCCTTTTCTCTGTCTGTAACTCTACCTTTCAAATAAATAAAATAAATCTTTAAAAAAAGAAATGTAATATTCTCAGTGACATTATCTGGTTTGAAATAACAGTGTCTTTTTTACTCTCTCCCAATTTTTGGCATAAGTAATACAAATTGTATAATTTAATAAAATTAATAAATGAATTAATGAATCAATGAATGTTGAAAAGAATAGCTGTATTTTAATATTTTATCTCTATTTGCATGAATTTATATATTTCCATTTTGTTTGCGCAAAGCTGGTAAAAATATTTTCTTGTTCAACATTTCTTTTTAATCTTTTTTTTTTTTGACAGGCAGAGTGGACAGTGAGAGAGAGACAGAGAGACAGGTCTTCCTTTCCCATGGTTCACCCTCCAATGGCTGCTGCATCCAGCGCACTGCAGGCAGCACACAAGCTGCTCTGATGGCAGGAGCCAGGTACTTATCCTGGTCTCCCATGGGGTGCAGGGCCCAAGGACTTGGGCCATCCTCCACTGCACTCCCAGCAGAGAGCTGGCCTGGAAGAGGGGCAAGGGGGACAGAATCCGGTGCCCTGACCGGGACTAGAACCCGGTGTGCCAGCGCCGCAAGGTGGAGGATTAGCCTAGTGAGCCGCGGTGCAGGCCTTTTTAATCTTAATATTTGGCTTTGCTTGCCTTCTTTAATTCCTTCCACCTGGCCCTCCTCCATCACTTTCCTTTTCCCCTCCCCTGATTCTCCCCTCCCTCTCCTTTTTCCCTTCTCCCCTCTTCCCCTGCACTTCTCTCTCCCTCTCCTTCCTTCTTCCTCTGTAGTACTTTTAAAATTTCTTGTGAATGAGCACAAAAATTTATACGTATTTATGGAATATCATGTTATGACTTGATATTTGTATACATTTATAATTTAATGTATAATCAGGGCTAATATATCTGCCTCCTCAAACATCATTTCTTTATGGATAAAATACTGAAAAGCCCTTCACCCAGTTTATTTTAGAATAATGTATAATACATTCTCATTATCTATAGTCAATCAACTGTACAATAGAACATCAGAAATTCTTTTTCCTATCTAGCTATGGCTTAGTATCTGTTCATCATTTTTTCTCCATCCTACACTTCCCCCCTACTCTCCCCAGAGTCTAGTAACCATCATTATATACCTAATTTACATTAGATCAACTGTTTAGATTCCACATGAGTGAAATCGCACAATGCTTGTCTTTCTGCACTTGGCTTAAAATTTCACTTAAAAATAATAAGTGAAATAATCCACACCCAAAATGACAGATATCATATATTTCCCCTGATCAGTGCTAAACTAATAGTGTATCTAAAATATAACATGTTATAGTGAAATGGACATTTTGAGATTTGATGATTGTTTACAGCCTTGTCTCTTCTGCTGAGGGACAGCATCTTTTTTCTTCATACCATTTGTTGAACTCCTTCACTTAATGTAGGGTTAACTTTATGATCATTAAGTAAATGGAAAATATATCTTAGTAAAAATTGAGAGTGGGAATGGGAGAGTGAAGCGGAAGAATGGTTGGAGCATGGGCAGGAAGGAGGGTAGGGTGGGTGTATTACTATGTTATTAAAATTTTATATATAAAATACATGAAACTTCTATAACAAATGGAATTTTAAGAAATGAAGCAACAATTTATAAAAATAAAAAGATAAATTTTAAAAATGGGAGAAAATATTTATATTCAATATATATGAAAATGTGTTAATAACTAATACATATGAGAAACTCAGTTTAATAGCAAACAAACAAATAATACAATTTATAAATGAACAACACATTTAAACATACATCTCTCAAAGGAAGTGTAGAAATGAATAACAGGTTAATGAACATAAGTAATCACCAGGAAAATGCAAATGAAAGCTACAATAAGTTATTATTTAATTCTAAATATATTGCCTGTTACCTAAAAGGCAAAGACAATGGATGGCAATGTAATTAAGTATATCCCCAAAAAGCATTAATATTCCCAATAAACTGAAAGAACTACTGTATGTTCCAGCAGTGCCACTATTGGAGATGGAGATATAGATAGATCTAAAAAGATAGATAGATAGATAGATAGATAGATAGATAGATAGATAGATAGATAGATAGATATCCCCAATGGAAATGAAATGTCTTTATTTTTAAAATTTTGCTTGTTATACAAATCTCATGTATTTCCTATATACAGATTTAGGAACATAGTGATACTTTCCCCCACCCTATTTCCCGCCCATACCCAAGACCTTCCTCCTCCTCCTTCTCACACTCCCACTCCTAATTTTTACCAAGATCTATGTTCAATTTACTTAAAAATCATATAGTTAACCCTACACTAAACAAAAGAATTCAACAAATAGTATGAAGAGGAAAAACAAAAAACACCATTCCTTAAAGGAAGAGACAGAGGCTGTAAAATCATCAAATCTCAAAATGTCTATTTCACTACATTGCATTTAAGGTATTCTATTAGTTACCTCAGATCAAGGAAAACATATGATATCTGTCCTTTAGGGACTGGCTTATTTCACTTAGTAAAACGGTTTCTGATAGTGCCCATCTTGTTGCAAAAGACAGGATACTGCATAGTGTATATATAGCATAGTTTCTTTTTCTAATTAAAAACTGATGGACATCTGAGTTGATTGCTGGTCTAAGCTATTGTAAATTGTGCTGCAATGCACATAGGGGCACAGATAACTCCTTCATATGCTGATTTCTTGTAGTTTGGGTAAATTCTCATGAGTAAGATGGCTGGATAATGGTAGGTCTATATTTGGATTTCTGAGGTATCTCCATACTGTCTTTCACAGTGGCTAGAGCAGTTCACATCCCATAAGAGTGGAATAGAGTACCTTTTCCCCACATCCTCACTAGCATTTGTTGTTTGTTGATATCTGCATGAGAGCCATTTTAACTGGAGTAAGAAACCTCATTGTGACTTTGATTTGCATTTGTCTGATGGCTAGTGATACAAAGCTTTGTTTCAAGGATTTGCTGGCCATTTGAATTTCCTCTCTTTAAAATGTCTGTAGTAGTCCTTTTCCAATTTTTAACTGGATTGTTTGTTTTGTTGTTGAATTTCTTAAGTACTTCATAGATTCTGAATGTCCACCCTTTATCAGTTGCATGTTTTGCCAACATTTTTTCATATGCAGTAGGTTGTCTCTTCACTTTGCTGATTATTCCTTTTGTAATACGGATGCTTCTCAGATTGATGTAATCCCATTTGTCAATTATGGCTTTGATTGCCTGTGTTTCTGAGGTCTTTTCCAAGAAGTCTTTTCCTATGCCAATGCGTTGCAGAGTTTCCCCAATATTCTCTAATAATTTGATTGCATCAGTTTGTAGATTGAATTATGTGATCCATTTTAAGCTCAGTTTTATGTAAGGTGTAAAGTAGGGGTCTAGCTTCATATTTCTGCATGCAAAGAACCAGTTCTCCCAGCACCATTGATTGAAATGACTGTCCTTGTTCCAGGGATTGATTCAGCTCCTACATCAAAGATAAGTTGATTGTAGATGCATGGATGTTTTCTTTAGTTCCTATTCTGTTCCATTGGTATCATATGTTTTTATGCCAGTACCAGGCTGCTTTGATTATTGTTGCCCTGTAGTATGTCTTGATGGTTCTGATTTTTTGTTGTGTAAGATTGCTTTAGCTATTTGGGGTCTCATGTGTTTCCACAGGAGTTTCATCATTTTTGCAAGATGAGTGAAGAATGTCATTGGTATTTTGATTGGCATTGTATTGAATCTGTAAATTGCTTTTGGTACTACCTTTCCAATTTGTATACCTTTGATTTCATTTTCTTGCTTAATGAACTGGCTAAAAATTCCAGGACTATATTAAATATTAGTGGTGAGAGTGGCCATCCTTGTCTGGTCCTGGATCTTAGGGAGAATGCTTCTCACTTTTGTCCACTGAAGAAGATGCTTGCCATGAGTCTGTCATAAATTGTCTTGTTTGAGGAATTTTCCTCCTATACCCAATTTAATTAATGATGTCATCATGAAAGGATATTCTATTTTGTCAAATGCTTTCTCTACTTCTATTGAGATAACCATATGGGTTTTGTTCTTCCATTTTTTAATATGATGTATCACTTTGTTTGATTTGCAAATGTAGAACCATCTCTGTATACCAGGGTAAATCCCATTTGGTTCTGGTTAATGTTTTTTTTTTTTTTTTTCTGATGTTGTTATTGGATTTGGTTAGCTAATATTCTGTTGAGGATTTTTTCATCTATTTTCATCGTGAATATTGGTCTATAGTTCTCTTTCTCTGTTACATCCTTTTTCTGGTTTAGGAATTAAGGTGATGCAGGATTCACAGAAGGAGTTTAGGAGTATTCCTTCCCTTTCAATTCTTTTTGAATAGCTTGAGCAGAATTATAATTAGTTCTTTAAATGTTTGGTAGAATTTAGCAGTGAGGCTGTCCTGTCCTAGACTTTTCTTTGTTTAGAAGGTTTTTCTTACTGGCTTAATTTCCATCTTGGTTATTTGTCTCTCTAGGTTTTTTATGTCTTTATGTCTTCCTGACTCAATTTTTGTGGACTGCATGTCTCTAGGAATCCATCCATTTCTTCTAGTTTTCCCAATATGTTGGCATACAGCTCTTTGTAGTAATTCATGATAATCCTTTTTTATTTCTGTGGTATCTGTTGTTACATTTACTTTTTCATTTGTGATTTTATTGAATTGGGTCTTCTTCCTCATTTTTTGTTATTTGTGTCAATGGTGTATCACTTTTCTTTATTTTTTCAAAAAACCAGTTTTTCATTTCAGTGATCTTTTTTTTTTTATTTTGGGGGAGGATTTCCATTTTGTTTAATCATTCTATAATCATAATAATTATTTTTTCTATTAATTTTTGTTTGCTTATTGTTTTTCTAGACCCTTGAGATGAAATGATACCTCACTTATTTGGTACATTTCCAATTTCTTCATGTAGGCACTGATTGCTATAAACGTCCTCATTAACAGTGCTGTTGAGTATTCCTTAAGTTTTGATATGATGCACTGTTGTCTTCATTTGTTCCCAGAAAATTTTGATTTATTTTTTAATTCCTTGTATGATCCACTGCTAATTCAGGAGCATATTGTTCAGTCTCCATATTTTTGCAAGTGATTAGAGATTCCTGAGTTACTGATTTCTAGTTTCATTGTATGGTGGTCACAGAAGATGCATGATATGATTTTGCATATTTTGAATTTGCTGAGACTTGTTTCATGGCGTAACCTATGTTCTTTCTTAAAGAAAGTTCCATACATTAGTGAGAAGAATGTGTATTCTGCAACTATGTGGTGAAACGTTATGTAGATATCAGTTAGGTCCATTTTGTCCATAGTGTCAATTAGCTCTGTTATTTCTTTGTTGATATCCTGTCTAGTTTGATCTTTGGATGAAATTTGGGTGTTGAAGTTCCCCATTACTACTCTACTGGAGTCGATGTCTCCCTTTAGATACATTAACATATTTTTAAATAGCCAGGAGCCATGTAGTTGGGTGCATATACAATACTAGTCACATCAACTGACAGTGGAGGCAAATGGTACAAAAAGCTTGTATTGCGCATCAGACATAACCCAGGCCTTTCATATCCTGTCAAGATTGTGAATCTATGCCAGCACCGTGGCTCACTAGGCTAATCCTCTGCCTTGCGACACCAGCATACCAGGTTCTAGTCCCGGTCAAGGTGCCGGATTCTGTCCCGGTTGCCCCTCTTCCAGGCCAGCTCTCTTCTGTGACCAGGGAGTGCAGTGGAGGATGGCCCAAGTGCTTGGGCCCTGCACCCCATGGGAGACCAGGAAAAGCACCTGGCTTCTGCCATCGGATCAGCATGGTGCGCCAGCCGTAGCATGCCAGCCACGGCAGCCATTGGAGGGTGAACCAATGCCAAAGGAAGACCTTTCTCTCTGTCTCTCTCTTCTCACTGTCCACTCTGCCTGTTAAAAAAAAAGATTGTTGTGAATCTGGCTTGTGGTCTTGTGTAGAGCAGCTTCAGCTCTTGGATATCTGGTAGTGCACCTGATACAAAGAATACTAATGAAGGTGGGTATAAGTTCACTTGACTGCTTGCTGTGATGGTTATAGCTGTTCATGGTGCAAGATTGGAGTTTTGAGATTCTTGCTATCCTTGTCCACCATGCCAGACACAGCTTCTCTCTGGTCTCTTCATGTTTCTATGGGCTTTTAGATAAGAGACAGAGGTGATTTGCTGATGATAAATTTGTGTGCTGGATGATGAGTGTGCACAGTCCTTTTTCTTGGATGCAGATGTCAAATATCCTGCCAGCACATATTAGATCCACCCAGGATTGCAATCTGTTTACAACTACAGTGTTGTAAATTCCCTGAAAAATCCCTACCCAACAAGTGAAGTTTGTGGATGTGTGGACAAGAGCAAGTGGGTGATGATGGCTGGCGTCTATACTGTGAGGTCAGTAAAGTGGTCAAATTTACATGAGGAATGACAAGGCTGCTGAGGTAGCATTTAGGAATCCAGGGAGAGAGCATTAGTGAGCAGGGCACAATGAGATCCATTAGAGAACCTAAGTATAGTATAGGTGTATGCAGACAAAGTGAAAGATTGGAAAAAATATTCCATGCCAACAGAAATCAAAAAAGAGCTGGCATAGCCATCTTAATATCAGACAAAATAAACTTTAACACAAAAACTGTTAAGAGAGACAAAGAGGGGCACTATATAATGATTAAGGGATCAATTCAACAGGAAGATGTAACTATTATAAATGTATATGCAGCTAATTACAGGGCACAAGGCTATTTAAAAGGTATGTTAAGGGTGTTAAAAGGAGACTTAGACTCCAATACAATAGTATTGGAGGACTTCAATACTCCAATTTCAGCAATGGAAAGATCAACCTGACAGAAAATCAACAAAGGAAACAACAGATTTAATCAACACTAGACCAAATGGACTTAACTGATATCTACAGGACTTTTCACCCTACAGTTGCTGAATATACATTCTTTTCAGCAGTGCTTGGAACTTCCTCTAGGATTAACCACATACTAGGCCATAAAGCAAGTCTTGGCAAATTAAAAACAATCAAAATCATACCATGCATCTTCTCAGACCACAATGGAATGAATCTGGAAATCAGCAACTCAGGAATCTCTAGAGCATATGCAAACATGTGGAGACTGAACAATATGCTCCTGAATGAAGAGGGGGTCACTGAAGAAATCAAAAGAGAAATCAAAACTTTCTAGAAGCAAATGAAGATAACTACACAACATATCAAAACTTATGGGATACAGCAAAAGCAGTGGGGGGCACTGTAATCCATAAACTGTACTTTGGAAATTGATATTTACTAAATAAAAGTTTAAAAAAGATAAATGCTTATAGCAATAGGTGCCTACATCAAGAAATTGGAAAGGCAGCAAATAAATGAGCTACCAGTCAATAACAGGGATCTAGAAACTCTACACAAACCAAACCCAAACTTAATAGGAGAAAAGAAATAATTAAAATTAGAGAACGAACCAACAAAATTTAATCCAAAAAATAACAAAGAGCAGCAAAACAAAGCGCTGTTTTTTTGAAAAAATAAGCAAAATTGACACAACACTGGACCAACTAACCAAAAACAGGAGAGAGAAAACCAAAATCATTAAAATTGGAGATTTGAAAGGGAATGTAACAACAGACACCACAGAACTAAAGAGTCATCAGAAATAACTACAAAGAGTTGTATGCCAACAAACTGGAAAATCTAGCAGAAATGGATAGATTCCTGGACACATACAACCTACCTAAATTGAACCAGGAAGACATAGAAAACCTAAACAGACCCATAACCAAGACAGAAACTGGATCAGTAATAAAGGCCCTCCCAACAAAGAAAGCCCAGGACTGGATGGATTCACTGCTGAATTCTACCAGACACTTAAAGAACTAACTCCAATTATTCTTAAGCTATTCAAAACAATTGAAAGAGAGGGAACCCTCCCAAATGATTTCTACGAGGCCAGCATTACCTGAAAAAGAGGCAGCAGAGAAAGAAAATTAAAGACCAATTTACCTCATGAACATAGACACAAAAAACATCAATAAAATTCTAGCCAATAGAATTCAACAAAACATCAGAAAGATAATCCACCCTGACCAAGGGGGATTTATCCCTGGTATGAAAGGATGGTTTAACATTTGCATTTCAATCAAAGTGATACACCACATTAACAAAGTGCAGAAGAAAAAACATAAGATTATCTCAATAGATGCAGAAAAAGCATTCAGTAAAATACAACACCCTTTCATGATGAAAACTCTAAGCAAATTATGTGTAGAAAGAACACTCCTCAACACAATCAAGGTGATTCATGACAAATCCATGGCCAGCATCATATTGAATTGGAAAAAGTTGGAAGCATTTCCACTGAGATCTGGTACCAGACAGGGATTCCCACTCTAACCATTGCTATTCAATATAATACTGGAAGTTTTAGCCAGAGCTATTGTACAATAAAAAGAAATCAAAGGGATACAAATTGGGAAGGAAGAAGCCAAACTATCCCTCTTTGCAGATGATATGATTCTTTATTTAGGGCATCCTAAGAACTCTACTAAGAGACTATTGGAATTATAGAACAGCTTGGTAAAGTAGCAGGATACAAAGTCAATAACAAAAATCAACCACCCTTATATATACAGACAATGCCATGGCTGAGAAAGGACTTCTAAGATCAATCCCATTCACAATAGCTACAAAAAAGTACCTTGGAATAAACTTAACAAAGGATGTCAAAGATCTCTACGATGAGAATTACAAAACTTTAAAGAAAGAAATTGAAGAAGATACCAAAAAAATGAAAAAAATCTTTCATGTTCATGGATTGGAAGAATCAATATAATCTAAATGTCCATTCTTCCAAAAGCAATTTACAGATTCAATGTGATAACAATCAAAATACCAAGGATATTCTTCACAAATCTGGAAAAAATGATGCTGAAATTCATATAGATCCACAGGAGACATCAAATAGATAAAGCAATCTTAGACAACAAAATCAGAGCCGGACCCATAACAAAACCAGATTTAAAGACATACTGCAGGGCAGTTATCGAAAGTGCATGGTACTGGCACAGAAACAGATGAACAGACCAACAGAATAGCATATAAACACCATAAATCAATTCAAATAGTTATAACAAACTTATATTTGATCAAGAGCCTAAAACCAATTCCTGGAGCAAGGGCAGTCTATTCAACAAATGGTGCTGGGAAAACTGGATTTCCATATGCAGAAGTATGAAGAAAGAAGCCTACCTTGCACCTTTCAAAAAATCCACTCAACATAAAGATCTAAATCTATGACCTGACATGATCAAATTATTAGAGAACATTGGAGAAACCTTGCAAGATACTGACACTGGCAGAGTTCTTGGGAAAGAATGCAGAGGCACTGGCAGCCAAAACAAAAATTAACAACTGGGATTCCATCAAATTGAGAAGTTTCTGTGCTGCACAATAAAGAGTCAGGAAAGTGAAGAGGCAACTGACAGAATGGGAGAAAATATTTGCAAATTATGCAACTGATAAATGATTAATAACCAGAATCTACAAAGAGATCAAGAGACTCCACAACAAACAAACAACCCACTTAAGGGATGGGCCAAGGACCTAACAGACATTTTTCAAAAGAAGAAATTCAAACAGTCAACAGACACATGAAAAAGTGTTCAGGATCACTAGGCATCAGGGAATGCAAATCAAAACCAAAATGAGATTTCACTTCACCCTGATTAGAATGGCTTTTATACAGAAATCAACAACAGATGCTGGTCAGGATGTGGGGGAAAAGGCACACTACTCCACTTTTAGTGGGAATGCAAACTTGTAAAGCCACTATGGATGACAGTTTGGAGATACCTCAGAAATCTGAATATAGCCCTACCATATGACCCAGCTATCCCACTCCTCACTATTTACCCAAGCGAAATTAAATTGGCAAATAAAAGAACTATCTGCACCTCAATGTTTATTGCAGCTCAGTTCACAATAGCTAAGATAGGGAATCAACCTAAATGGCCATCAACAAAAGACTGGATAAAGAAATTATGGGATATGTACTCTATAGAATACTACATAGACATAAAAAATGAAATCCAGTCATTTGCAACAAAATGGAGGAATCTGGAAAACATCATGCTGTGTGAAATAAGCCAGTCCCAAAGGTACAAATAGTATATGTTTTCCCTGATCTGTGACAACTAACTGAGCCTCTAAAAGGAAACCTGTAGAAGTGAAACTGACATTATGAGAAGCAATGACTTATTGATCACTGCAAAGAATATGGAATTTGCTATTTTAATCCAGTCAATTAATGTAAAGCAAATCATTCTGAAGAATATTACAGTATCCACAATTTCTGCAACATATGCCTTACAATACTAAGTATAAAATTCAAAATCACTATACTTGGGGGAAAAATGAAAATTTGAGTTATACTCAAGGGAAAAAAAAAACTAGAAAGAAACTTAAGTTAGGTGTTGAAAGTAGTAGGCCAGATACCTTAACAATTTCCAAGTATCTTTCAGTATTTACAAATCACATAAAGTAAGATAAAGACTGATAAACTATTTAAATTCTATAGAAGTAACAGTTATTACAGTGAAAATCTATTTGTAGGAAAGGGATAAAATAGCATAATGGAAGTTTAATCCCCAAAGTAAAAGTTGCCATCATAAAGAATACCGCAACACCAATTTTAAAAGACTTCTATTTCTTTCTCTTACCATGTGATGTTATCTGCTTCTTTCTACTTCTACTTCTACTTCTACTTCTTTCTCTTACCATGTGATGTCTCTCTTACCATGTGATATAGGAAAATGGTCCTTTCTAGATTGGCCTCTTGACTTTATACCTTCTGGCTCCCAGACTAAAAGAAATAACTGTTTTTTGAGGCAGGTCTTCTGGCACAGCAGGTTATGTCATCACTGGTGAAGCTCTCACCTCATAGAGTCTGATATGAGTCCTGGCTACTCAACTTTCCATTCAGCTTCCTGCTAAAGCATGTAAGAAGGCAATGTATAATTGCCCAAGTACTTGGGTTCCTGACAGAAATGCAGAGACTCAGATGGATGTTCTGCCTCCTGGCATCGACCTTGCCTGGTCCTGGCTGTTGTAGCTCCTATTGTGAGTGAAACCGGTGAGAGAATCTCCCTCTTTCTCTCTCTCTCTCTCTCTCTCTCTCTCTCTCTCTCTCTCTCTTATTAACAGAAAGAGAAAGTATATCCATTTTGAAAAAGTATTTTAAAGTAAATACATTTTAGCAAAAATGTTTCTTTCTAAATAACCTACTATGTGACATTCTTATAAAAATTAACTTAGATGGACATAGATCAAACAACATTTTTTATTTAAAGACTTTATGTATTCATTTGAGAGGTAGAGTTACAGTCACTTTCCAGATGGCTCAGCCAGAGATAAGTCAATCAGAAGCCAGGAGTTCCCTCCAGGTCTCCCACATGGGTACAGAGAACCACTTGGGCTAACTTATGCTGCCTCCCCAGGCCATAAGCAGAGAGCTGGATTGGAAGAGGAGCAGCTGGGACACAAACTGGTACCAATGTGGAATGCTGGCACCACAAAGGCTTAGCCCACCATCTCACAGTGTCAGCCCCCAAAAACCTTTTTTTTAATTAATGAAAGAGCCTAGACAAATATGCAAAGTTTTAGAAGTCCAGGAACTATATAGAAATTAATCTAACATTTAAAAAGAATTTTAAAAATGTTCTCTTTGGTTAAAAAAACCAAGTCTAGAAATACACAATTTTATAACCTTTATGCATTGTGGGTTTTTTATTTTTTTATTTATTTAACAGGTAGATACATAAATAGTGAGAGACAGAGAGAATGGTCTTCCTTTTTCCATTGGTTCACCCCATAAATGGCCACTACAGCCGGCACTGTGCTGATCCAAAGCCAGGAGCCAGGTGCTTCTTCCTGGTCTCCCATGAGGGTGCAGGGGCCCAAGCAGTTGGACCATCTTCCACTGCCCTCCCGGGCCACAGCAGAGAGCTGCACTGGAAGAGAAGCAACTGGGACTAGAACCCAGAACTCATATAGGATGTCAGTGCCACAGGCAGAGGATTAACCAAATGAGCCACAACTAATATCATGGGGGCCGGCGCTGTGGTGCAGCAGGTTAAAGCCCTGGCCTGAAGCACTGGCATCCCGTATAGGTGTTGGTTCTATTCCTGGTTGCTCCTCTTCTGATACAGCTCTCTGCTATGGCAGTACAAGATGGCCCAAGTCCTTGGGTCCATGCACCCATGTGGAGACTTAGAAGAAGCTCCTGGCTCCTGGCTTCAGACTGGTGCAGTTATGATGTTGTGACCATCTGGAGAGTGACAGAGAGACCCCTCTCTCTATCTCTACCTCTCTCTGTAAATTTTTCAAAGAAATAAATCTTTTAATAAAAAAAGCTAATGCTATGGTTAAGAAGCAATTTTATTTTCAGGATGAATGTTTAAACAAATTTCAGTATACCATAGAAAGAAACATCATTTTATTACTTAAATCTACACTACAGAAAAAAAAAATACTTGGGTGGTATTAACTACTTTTCTATTACTACAGATATACTGCACAGAAATCCACATACTGAAAATTCTATAGAATTTAGGCATTTAGCAACCTGAGTATTTTTGCCCACAACTGCACTGTAAAAATGGATATAACACATATTCATTGTACTATACCTTCCTAGTAATTATCCCAAATAACACACCTCCCAACACACAAGCCTTCAAATAATCTTCATCATGATCCTTGACATTACCATTTTTCTTGCTTTGCCCAATTTGAAATCAGTAAATATGACATTGACACACTTTGAAAAGTACTTGCTTATTGGAGTTTACCTTACCTTATGAAAAAGTCTGGGAATTGTTTATTGGAGATACAGGGTTTGGGCAAGATCCAGAGCAAACCACCAGATTGAGAGGGTTGTATATTGTGATGCAGGTTAGACTACTGCTTGGGACATATAACATCCCATAAGCAAATTTGTGGTTTTCATCCTGGTTATTCCATACTTAAAATAAAACACCCTGCTGTTGTACCTGGGAGGCAGCAGATGATGGATAAGTACTTGGGTTCCTGTTACCCTCAAAAGAGATGCAGGTAAGATTATTGCCTTCTGGCTTCAGCCTGACATAGCCCTGGCTGTTAGGATAATTAGAGAGTGAATCAAGCAGCAGATGCACAGTCTCTCTCTCCCCCTCTTCCTTTGTCCCTACCTCCTCTCCCCTTTCTCTGATGCTCTGCCTTTTAAAAAAATAATTGCAAAGAAAACCACAACATAATTTTTTTGATTTGTTATATATCAAATGCTGATATACTCTTGGTGAGTAGGGAGGAATTTAATTGCATGCCAAATACAATCAAGAGAATTTCACACAGACATGTTCATGAGCATGATTCATGCCAACCCTGTCAGCAAGGCTGCTGCCACACAAACTACCTGGATAACATAACAATGCATTGAGGGGTCAGTGCTGTGGATCAGTGGGTTAACACCCTGGCCTGAAGCACCGGCATCCCCTATGGGTGCCAGTTTGAGACCTGGTTGCTCCACTTCCAGTCCAGCTCTCTGCTATGGCTTGGGAAAGCAGTGGAGGATTGTGGGGAGCAACCCTGACTAGACTAAGTTACTGGAATTAAGACTTATTCTATGCATCTGCTCTCCCACAATATGGCACTGGGAGAGGAGGAAACAGCTTCTACACAGCTGCCTCCAGTTCAACCAATAAACAGCAGGACCTGCTTCTGATTGGAGGAGAGCAGCGTACTCGGCATGTGGGTAGCAGAGTTGGGATTGGTGGAAGAGGACTATAAAGGAGGAGAGAGACAACATGCACCAGGAGCATCTAAGAGGAACACCTGTGCAGCCCCTGAGAGAGCCGGCCGGCAGTGTGCCACTCTCCCGTGGAAGTGGGGAAAGTGGCAGGGGGAACCGCCCTTCCACAGAGGTGGAAGGGACAGTAGCCAACCCGGGAAGAACCAGCAGCAAACCCAGGGAGGGCCGAGCAGATGAAAGAACAGTGCAGGGTCCTGTGTCATTCCTCCACGAAGACGGGGAGCAACAGAGGATGGCCCAAGTGCTTGGGCCCCTGTGCCTGGGAGACCCAGAAGAAGCTCATGGCTCCTGCCTTCAGATTGGCACAGCTTGGGCCATTGCGGCCAATTGGGGAGTGAACCATCGGATGGAAGACCTCTCTCTCTCTCTGCCTCTCCTTTGACTTTCAAATAAATAAATCAAGCTTAAAAAAAAGAATTTTTTTTTACTATATTTGGGCATTGTATTGCATTTTTATTTATATTTTGCAAAGTAATTATCAGCAATAGTCTGATTTACTCTCATTTTAAATAATTAGAAATGGACTAACACTAAATCTCTGCAACATTACAATTGTCAAAAAATGGATAACTGACATTAAATGAGAAAAACTTGCATTATAAATATATTTGATTCACACAATCCATAAAAAAATATGGGGAAGTATGGTCATATAAAGACACTTGGTCTCTTCGACTAAAATAATTAGTGTTCCATCCTTGGGTCATATTCCAGAGTTGAGAAAACTATTCTAGTGCTTATACTGAAACAAAAAGTATGCGCAAACACAAAAGTTTTAATCTCCATTAGTGACATAATTAAGAGCTTCTGAAATCCATCTGTCCATCTAAATATCTAACAAATCTTCACTTACTGTTCTAAGGAATGGATCTGAACTTTTCCCTCTACTTGCTGGTTTATGTTACAAACTAGGCAAAAAGGTCAACAGAGGGTTTCATAAAACTCTCAAATGAGGACAGCTAGAATTGAGATGGTCTTGAGTGGAGTAGGACAGGGTACTGACTCTTGGCCCACAGCCTATCCCTGACTTTCTTTATGCCTCACCTATGGTTTGCCCTGTTGAAATTCCCAAGCCTTCTCTGATCCTGCCATTGCCCCTCAGTGACTATTGTGCAAAAGCAGGAACTTCAGTCTTGGAGTTATAGCCTAGGTACCCTCACCTCAGGACACAGAAGAAATTGCATGCTTAAAAAATGGGTCTCTATGGCATATTCCTTGAAATAAAATGAACTTTCAGGTATCAAAGAACTAGCTTAGCAACATAGAGTACTGGTTTCTCATACCCATTCCCATGAATTGTTCCCTTGGTCATCACACACGTCTGTCAATGGGGGCTGTTCCTACTGGGGTTGAATATTTGGATTCAATGAGGAATCCTGATATGAATAAAAGTGGGAAGACCATACTCAAAAATAGATGGATAATCTTAAACAAATTCTTTATCTGTTTCTTAAGTATAGATATCATATGATAATTGTAGTTCATGATTTTGAGTGCCAAGTCATAAGAGCAGTTCTAATAAGTAATTTGTACTGGATGAATGGGAATAAAGAGTCCTTGTAGTATAAAGGGAGAGACAAATAGAAAAGAGATTGGGTAATTAAGATTCCACCACAAGGATTATGAAATGAGGTTAATCTTTTTTTTTAAAGATTTATTTGAAAGGGAAATAAGGAGAGAGGCAGGAGAGACTGACAAAGAGATAGATGGATCTTCTTTCTTGTGGCTCACTCCCCAAGTGTCTGCAATAGCCAGGGTGGGGCCAGGAGTCAGGACCAGGCAGTTCTATCTGGGTCTCCTATATGGCTGGTAGGGATCCAAGTTCTTGGGCCATGTTCCACTGCTTTCCCAAACACACTCACAGGAATGTGGATCAGAAGCAGAGTAGCTAGGACTCAAAATGGCATGCCAATATAGGGTGCCAGCATTGCAAGCACTGTCCTAACCCACTACACCACAATGTCAGTCCCAAATGTTAGTCTTCTAAGATTCATCTCTAGTAAATTATATATTCACATGTTTCTGGTGTCTGACCATGTTTTGTTTCATGTTAATTCATTTCTTAATTTTATTCTCAGAAAAGATATACAGAAAAGATTAATGTCATCTTTTAACCAATATACCTTGGTCCTGAATCAATCACTGTTCTTTATCTAGTTAATATGCTGTCATCACTTGGTCTTACATTTATATTCATATTTATATTTATATGTAAATATAAAGTCACATTTTACATGCATTGGAATTTGAGACACTAAAATATATATTACATGAAAAGTTTGAAGTAATACAATATATTGTAAGTCATATAATTTTCTTAAATAGCATAATTGAGATATAAATGCAACTTACCATGAGATTCACCAGTTAAGAGTATCTATACAATTCACTGTTTTCATTTAGTTGTAATCATCACTATCAACAATCTTAGAATATTTTTATCTCCTTAAAGTGTTGAAGTTGAGCATAGTGTTTAATACACTGCTTGGGTCAGCACATCCCAGACAGCCTGGGTTTGAGTCCCAGCTCCATCCTGATTCAGCTCCAGCTTCCTGCTAATGCTCACCCTAGGTCTGTATCACCCAGAAGGTAGAGGCTCAAGTAGTTGGGACACCTAGCTACATTGGTGACCAAAATTGAGTGCCTAGCTTCCAATTTATAACTGTTTAAAAAATAATTTATTTGAAATTCAGAGAGAGTGACAGTGATTTTTCCATCTGGTGGTTTATTCCCCCATGTCCCCAAATGCCTACAGCAGCCAAAGTTGGCCCAAGGCAAAATTAGGGCTGAGGAATTCCATGCAGGTCTCATCTCCCAAACTGGTGTGGGCCAACATGTGTTGCCTTCCAGGCCTAATAGTCAGAAGCTGGATTAGAAGCAAAGTAGCTGGGATCTGAACTGACCCTCTGAAAAGGGAAGTGAGCATCCCAATTAACACTTAATTCTCAGTGTTATCATGCCTGTCTTACCAGCTCCCAATTTTAACTTAGCTCAGCCTTATTTGTTTTGAATGGAGAATGACCCAGCAGATGGAAGCTTTCTTTCATTGCTATTTGTCCTTGCTTATAAAATAAAAAATTAATAAAAAGAAGGCTGTCTTCTCAATATCCCCAATACTTTCAACCCAAAGTCACTGCAGATGTACTGTTTCTATGGATGTGCCTACAGTGGACATTTCATGTTGTGGGAGATTAGACCCAAGCGTCCTAATGCCCAATACAGAGTCTCCATTATTCAAGTGTGGTCTGGGCCCTATCTCTCAGCTACACTCACCCAGTGCATAGTTCTGGCAGCAGGCAACTGAGGACAGGAAAAAAATGAGGATGTCATCCCAAGCTGGCAGCTAGCAGTAGAGAGGGCCATGTGTTCTCAGTTGCACTTAGGAGTGGAGTTTCCATTGCACTGAGTCATGATAGGGAAGGTAGGAAACAGGTCTGGATCCATAAGCACTAAGTCTCTCTGCTCTTAACAAATCTGTCTTCAGTAAATATTTCTTTACTTGCTGTGTCTTTGGGATCATTTATAGGGATGTTATAAGAATTTTCCTTTTTTTTTTTAATAAAATTTGTCAGGGCTGGCATTGTGGCACAGTAGGTTGAGCCACCACTTGAACTACTCAGCATCTGCATTAGAAACCCAGTTCCAGTCCTCGCTACTATGAATCTGATCTCATTTCCTGATAATGCACCTGGAATGACAGCAAACTATTGTCCAAATGCTTCTGCCCCAGCCACATATATGGGAAACCAAAAGGAATTTGGGGCTACTGGCTTTGGCCTTGCTATGCCTGGATCCTTGGGCCATTGATGGAGTAAACTCCCCCTGCCTTTGTCACTCTGCCTTTCAAATTAATAAGTAATGTATCTTTTTAAAACTTTTTTATAAAACCTACTAAAATGAAGGCACACATATACTCACACTGTCATGCCAAAATTCTGTCTAGGAAACATACAATCTTAATGCTTACATGCTTTATCAATTATATTTCTAACTGCCAAACAGTAATGACACATTAGCCATAAAAATTAAACTAAATCAAATATCTCTAATAAATTACTGATGTGATCATTTATGTGCTTTGGAGGCTTTGAAGATTTTAGGAAGACCTATGTGATTATAATATAAATTTCATTTTAAATCCTGCAATGGTCACCCCAGTGTTCACTGAACTGGCAATATCAGTGCCTGTGTTGAAAAAAACACACTCAATGATAAATCTGTAAATTTCTTAAATACTATAAGTGGTATTCAAAGAGCAGAAAAGCCCACCATAATTCATGATTTAATTAAGTAGATAAAACTGAAAAAATATGAAACAACAATGAAAAAGGTACTACAGTGGTATTGGATTTATGCTTTTGGTAATGTAGCTTGCCAGTGTGTCCCTATAATGAAAAGTTTAAGTTTTGAGTAATTATAATTTAAAATTTTGAACATGTTAAGAAAACATCCCTCTGTTTGCTGTTTATGTTTTAGAAATTAGATATTGGATAACACACTTATTAAGTTTTATCATTTTCTATTTTTCATCATGTTATAATGTTACTGTGTAATTTTTAATAAGATTTCTTTATTTACTTGAAAGGCAGAGATGCAGAGAGAAGGCGAAGGAGGGAAGGAAGGGGAGGGAGAAAGGAAGAAAGGGAGAGGGAGGGGGAGATAGAGAGAGATGGAACATCCATCCATTAGCTCACTCCCCAAATGTCAGCAACAGCTGTGGCTACACTAGTCTGAAGCTAGGAGCCAGGAGCTTCTTCTAGGTCTCCCACATGGGTGTAGGGTCCCAAGTACTTGGGCTATCTTCTGCTGCTTTCCCAGGTGCATCAGCAGGGCGCTGGATCAGAAGTTGAGCAGCCAGGACTTGAACCCACACATATATGGGGTTCTGGCACTGCTTTCAGAGGCTCAAACTTCTATTCCACACTGCTGGCCCCACTGTGTCATTATATGGATTACTATATTTACTTTACCTCCACGCAACCATTAAACATCTTCACAATAATGTATCTATATGTACACAGGGGTTTGTGCACATGTGTGTCCATTCATGCACCAATATTTACATCAGTATTGAAAATAATACTGTGAGAAACATTAACACATTTCAGAAACTAAGTCTTTCTTGGAGACAGCTGCTTACAGGGCAAACCCCTGGGCCCTTTTAAGTACTACAGGCTGATCTGTATCTCTCTAAAATTTATATCATGAAATGCTGACAACCAATGTATCTCTCTAAAATTCATATCATGAAATGCTGACAACCAATGTGACACTATTTGGAGACAGGACTTTAAGCAAATAATTGACATCAAATGATATCATAAGCATGAAGCCCTGATCCAAACTAATCAATGTTCTGATAAGAAGGGCTGCACATATACAGAAGAAATACCATATAAGGGTGCAACAAGATGGTGGCTATGTGATAACCAAAGAGAGGTCTCAGGAGCAACCAAACCCATTATCTTCTTGCTCTCAAATATATAATCTCTAGAACTATGAGAAATATATTGCTGTGATTCAAGCCACATATTTGACAGTATTATGTTATGGCCACCCAAGCAAAGCAATGCACTTTTTATCTCTGCCTATATTTCCTACAGCCACCTATAGCCCCCACAATTATCAGACAAATACAGAAATTAAAAGCCATGGCTGAGGGCCAGCACTGTGGGACAGTGGGCTAAGGCTCCACCTGCAGCACCAGCATCTCATATTGACACTGATTTGTCACCTGGCTGCTCCACTTCCAATCCAGCTCTCTGTTTATGGCCTAGAAAAGCAGTGAAAGATGGCTCAAGCCCTGAGCTACTGCACCGATGAGGGAGACCTGGAGGAAGCTCCTGGCTCCTGGCTCCTGGTTTTGGATCAGACCACCTTCCAGCCCTTGGGGCCATTTAGGGAGTAAAGCAGTAGATGAAGACCTTTCTCTCTCTCTTTCCCTATCTGTCTATAACTGCCTCCCAAATAAATAAATAAAAATTTTTAAAAAAGAGATAATTGATATCACAGAAATATAATAGATCACTGGGACTATTAACAGCAACTAATACACCAACAGGTGTCAGCTCTACCTGGTATGCCACAGTGTCACCCTATTTTGCAGACATTTAAGGAGTGAACCAGCATATGGTAGATCACTCTGTATTTCTGCCTTTAATGAATTAAATAAATGAATAAAAATTTATAAAATATAAAATAAAATTACAAAAAGTATTTAAAAACAAGAATCAGCATGGGCATTTGGTGCAGCAGCTAAACACACACCAATTTTGATAACCATGTCCCATATCAGAGTGCCAGCTTTGAGTTCAGCAACCCCACTTGTGATCAATTTCCTGTGAATGCACCCCCTGGGAGGCAGTAGGTGATGGCTCAAGTTATTGGCTCCCTGCCATACATGTGGGAGACCAGGATGGACTTCCTGGCTCCTGTGTTCAATCTGGCTGAGTTGCAGCTGTTGTAGGTTTTTTTTTTTTTTTTGAGAGGGTGAAACAGCCAATGGGAGATCTCCCTCCCTCTAGCTTTCAAACAAACAAAAATCAATAAATAAGACTTAAAAAAAAAACAGAGAAAACAATTGCAACCATATTACATACTAACCCACTTTCATGGATAATCACTTTAAATGTGCATTATCTTGTTAGGGTCTAAAAAAAAAAAAACCACCACCCGAGGAACGACTCCAAGAGACTTTTTCTCTCATGCAACCAGCGAAGGGTTAAATTTATTGATCCAACATGTTGGGGCCCTCTGACAAGGACAGAGGAGCAGTGAGGAACTACAGCATAGGGTTTATAAAGGCAAAAACCACAAAATCGGGAGGAGGGAGAGAATACACGGTTGCTAAGCGGTTGCTAAAATCTTACAATCAGCAATTATGATTTTAAGACATAGACAAATCACATCTTCATTATTAGCCCAGGTAACCCAGGTGCAACCTTTCTACTTTTAAGCTTGAGCAATCATGCTAGGGGGTTTTTGTGCTCTGCCAAGGGTGGTGTAGTGCACTGCTATTGTCCAACTATTTGAGATCATAGTTTCAGACCAGAGTCTCACGGTGGGGGAGTGCTTTCCCAGAATGCAGTCTCAAGTGCTCCAAAATGGAGTCCCTACTGTCAAGGTGCTACTTTACTCTGTTTTATTTTCACAGCTGCACCAGGAAGGTTTAAACCTGTAAGCTTAAGCTTAACTTTTTACACCCGCACACATACAATTTTAACTCTTCATTCCCCACTCCTTGTTGTGAGGATCTCTAATCTTAGAGATTATTCGTTTTTGTCTCTGTTAATGTGACATATTGTTGTCTTACAACCATGAGTTTAACATTTTTAACTTGTTCCCGCACGAGGGTGATGAGTCTATTTAACACACAAGGTTCTATGGTTACAATTAGGAGTAGAACAATTAAGGGTCCTGTTAGGGCTGACAGTGGAGTAGTAAGCCACGGGGACCGGCCAAACCATGACTCAAACCATCCCTGTTGAGTTTCCCTTTCCCGTTGCCATTTTTTCAGTCATTTTTTGAGTTTGGCCATGGAGTTTCTAACCACTCCAGTTTAGTCGGCATAAAAACAACATTTTTTTTTTTTTTAGGGCCGTGTATAACCCACCCCCATGAAAATGAGATTTAACCCCTGCCTGTTCTGTAATACTGAAATGCAGATACTGGGCTACATCTGGGAGATTGTGGAAGATTTGTCAGGCAGAAGGGGCGGGGATCTCTACCTGGCAGGTTATCAGGTAGAAGGGGGCAGGGCAGGATGCAAAGGCCAGGCTGCCCATGAAACATTGTCAGGATGACTGAGATGTAGATGCATATGCTGGACACATTAGGCCTTTATGTCACACACACATAAGCTCATAACTGACTTTCTGCCTAATATTTTTCCCTCAAGAGGTAATACCCAAAATTTTTCTTTGGGATTATGGATGGAGTTCCGTCTTCTGTAACTTCTTTGAAGCTGGCATGTGGGCGTTGAGGGGGATTTGGGTATTTCCTCTTGCTACCTGTCTTATGGTGTGCAACAGTGGCCTTGGAAAGACTGTGTTGCTCGGTCCAGAGGGCTGCTCAAGTCGTCCAGAGGAATGGGCTGGAAGTCTTGCCTGATGACCATTTGGAGTTCAACAGCTTTTAGTCTGTTAGAGACAAAATGAACAAGGGCATTAAAAACACATGGTGCAAAGAGAAGCATCAAGATTGCAGAATTTAGTGGGCCAAGGAGAGGAAATAGCCAGGATTTTCATGATCAGATGTCAGGCCAGAAATCCCAGCCCTGCTTGGCCTGGTCCTGGAGCTGTTTGGCTTTTTCCAGGAAAAGTACAAATTTGGGTTTGTGCCTGTCCAGTTTGATTGACCCAGAGACAATTTTTTTTTTATATTTAGTAGCCAGTTTTGCTAGGAAGTTAAGCCAATGTAAAAGACTAGAGTCTCAGGCTGGGAAAAGGACAGACTAATGAATTATTTACATTTAACCATTTATATTATGGATTATTGTGCACCCCCCCTCAAGAGATAGGCCCTTTAAGTCCTCAGTGAGGACCTGTCCAAATTGGTGTAGGGCTATTTGAGTTAGCTGTTACTGAAATCCCTGTTTTTAGGAACTGGCAGGGAGGGCTTTCTAAGCTTAATGTTATTGGATAGACTTTTAAGGCCTGGCTGGGTGTGTGAGGCCCAGACCTATCCATGGGGTGCTGGAAGAGAATTGAAAGAGATGCAAATCTCCTTTAAGAGAGGCACCCTGTTGACTTGCATTACATGGCTGGACTAGGAGGAAAGCTAAATAGGAGGCAGATAGAAATAGGCAACTTGTGTTTCACTGACCCTAGGCCATCCCCTCAATAGCAGTGGCTGGAGCTGGAAGCTGGGCAGAGGCTGGGCAGAGCCAAAGGCTTTTTAGCTCAGGGCCACAGGGTCTGTAGTTCTGAACAAGGAGTCCTTCGACACCCAGGGCAGTTTCGTGTCCAGTGGCCGTGCTCTTGGCAGGGCTGACAGAAGGCATTTGCTGTCACGACAGCTGCTTGCCCAGTGCCCTGGCTCCTTATATCAGCAACAGGTGCCATTTGGGGTGCACTGGCCTTGCTGGGTCTCCTTGATGGCAATCACCGTGTAAAGCAGCCATTGATTGGTCTGTTGCCTATCCTCTGCTGCTAGCTTGCTCCTCGTTTTTCTGGTTTTTAATAAAGTAGACCAAGGAGGCAGCCTCTATGATGTCAGTCAAGCGGGTGCTCAACCCAATCCTGATTTTTGGAGATTTTTTTAATATCAGGGTGAGCTAGAAAAACTATGGTCATGGGCAAATTCTGACACTTAGTATTTTCCTGTGAGTTAAGACTGTGTCCATGAGGAGAACTATGGCCTTTTAGGTAAGATCAACTGTGGTGACCTGCTTGCATACTTTGAGGTCATCAGTGTAACTTTTTACACTGAAAAATTGATCTAGTTGTCATATTATTTTATAGTTTAACCTTTTTTTTTATGTTGTTTGGGACCCTATACTGTGGCCAGGCATTATTACAGAAAAGGTCAGTCATCCCTTACATAAGGTCTGGGGATCAAACCGTACATTACAGTGGAGAGTCCTGTAGAACAGAAGTAACTTCCCTTCTGGAAGAGAAAAGAGGAGAAGTGAGGCAGCGAGTTGGGTCTCTAGCCTGACTTTTTGGGCTTTTAGATTTAACTGGCAGTTTAACCAGTGTTTACTGTGTAGCCTGACTTAGAGGAGAAATTGTGGCAGAGGTCTCTGCCATTCTTTGGCTTCCAGGTATTTACCGTATAGCCTGTGGACACTAGAGCTTTCTTGGGTTTTTGGAACCCAGTTTTCTAGCATCTGTTGCATAAACATAACTTAACAGAGACAGTAGAGTACACAATGGATTAACATGAATTTTATGTCTCTTGTTGTCGAATAAACCAGAAATAAAAAAAAAAACCTTGTATATAAGAGTTTACATAATTTAGGATTATTTAACAGAGTTAAAAAAAGAGCTTACAGGACCTAACTCTAGAAATGGCAGAGTAACCGAATAAGCAGAAACTGTTAAAATAGACGTTACAGTTTTTGCAAAAACAGATTCCAAGATTTATGATTTAGACCATTTTTAGATATTTACTAACATTAGTACATATTTAAAAAAAACATTGTTATAACAGAAGATCAGACTTTAACTTTAGGTTAGTGTAATTTTGGCATTAGCACTTAACTCTGTAAACAATATTTTAAAATTGTAAACATTTTAAAACTTTTTATGACTTGTTAACACCTTTTGAAACTTTATACCCGTAGTTACTTTTACATAGCCTAGAATTGTCATGTATGGACAACCTATGAGAATACATGTTAACAAACTAAAACAGTTTTTTTTTATCAAATTTGAGATGTTAAAAGTATATATAATATATTTTTTCAAGTTCTTAGCACTGATGCCAAGATGACTTAAGACACTGAGTTATTAATGAATACCACACCATTATCTGAAATAAAAGTTAAAATTACATTTTCATGTTTTTAAGTAGCATGAGGATAACACCTCCTGGACAGCAAACACTAGTGCATGTTTACAACTTTGAAAAGATCTTCCTCATTAAGAGAAACAAGTTTAAAGCATATCAAAGACATGTAAAACTGAGCAAGCAAGCCACTGAGCAAAGGGTGTTTGCATTACCTCAATTTTCTGAAGCAATCTGCATTGGCTTACTTTAGTTAACAACATAAAGGCTTGTATACACAGAATTTACTCTTATTTTTATAAGACCACTTTAGCTGGAAAGCAAAAACATAAATACAGCATAGGTCTGACACCATTTATAACATTTTAATATATTTTATATAATCTGAATTGACCCAAGCAGCTGTTACTTTAACAAATTTAGAGTCTCATTTTTTGAGAGTTCCAGGGATCCAGCTGGAAGCCCAAAGTTGGAAGACTCGGTTTAGAATTTAAGCTGTCAGAGAGTCAAACCATTTAGCCAAAATTAGTACATTTCTGATCAGTTGGGTAATCACTCAGACATTAAAAACAGATAAACAATGTAAACAACTTTGCATTGTAGTTTTCCCAATTAAGACTCTAATGGCAATAGAAAAACGCGAAACCTTCAAGACAGGTGAATGCTCTCAGATGAATAACCCATTGTTTAGGTTTTTATTAGGTACAAAGAGAAAAACTAATCAGTTTGGAAAGGGTTAATGGCTTAAGGTTCTGGCTCCCTTAGGTAAGGCCAGCAGTGGTATTGAATTGGAAATTCCTCCAGGAGAGGAGAGAAAAAGCAGCCCTGGCATGGGGGCTCTGCCTAGAGATATTTGGCTATGCCTGCCTGGGTGCCGCAGGCCACATGGACTAGAATAGAGTGCAGAGAAAGGCTGTGTTCCCCCATTTACAGGGAAGACTGCACACACCAGGGCCTGGCAGGACTAACCGTGGGGTTGGGTAGGTGTGCCGTTTTACTAAGAGTGTTGGGAACCTCCTATAATTTAACCAAAGCCAGATCAATTAGGACTACTGGAGACACTCAGTCAATTACAACAGATAGTTAACTTTAGCTCTTTTCCAGATTTAGTCCTCAGGCAATCAAAGCTTAGCAACAGTAATAGTTCACAAAAAAACTTTAAGACGCACCAGAGCTACCATAAGCTGCAAAGATGGAAAACTTTCTACCAGGTTGGAAAGGATTAACAGGTAACAGGTAACAGCTTTTCCCTAGGTGGAGAGACTTGTGGAATTTCCCTCTCCCTTTCTCCTGGCCAGTGGTATAGGAATGGAGATGAGGAGAGCAAAAGAGTGGGGGAGGGAGCCCCCCAGGAGGAGGAGGAAGGCAGAAAGCAATGAAGCTCCTCATGTCTGGGGGCTGAGTGGGGTTTAAAATCTCCTATCACTCAAGGTTACCCACTACCTAGTTGTCTGAGTTTACCTGGAGGGCCAATATTAGCCTCAACCGAAGCTAAGCCCTGCTCGCATAGCAGTAGGCAGCATGACCAGGTGTCCCTCCAAGAGAGAGACCTGGTCCTCGGGTCACAGTCTGGCAGCCGGGAAGCCAAAGCGAGCTCAGGGGGTCTCCAGGCTCTCAGCCACTGCCCTTCCTAATTTCCCTCCCATTCCTTACAATCCCTCTGGAGTTTTGGCCTTAGCTAAACCGTGGCCGGGGGGACTCCACGTTCTCAGAGAGCTGTGGGGTGCCGGACACTCAATGGTCACTTCCACAGATCCGGTCCTGCTTGAGGGAAGGAGTACTGACCTTCGATGTCTTCTTAAAATCCCCGTCTGGGTGCCCATGACGGCCAGGCTGGAGAACGGCCTCTTTCACTCAGCTAATGAGTGGTAAATGGAATGAGCCTTCCGGGGGCCAATCCACTCCGAGAGCAGGTCATTTAGAGACACAGGAAGACTGCCACTTTACCTTTTTGACTGACAAAGAAAGGTTATGTACCTAGTGGCTTACCTCCGACCAATGATTCAAAGTTAGAGACAAAGGTGTAGACACGGTCTGGCCCATGTTAGCAAACAACACAATGTACACAAACAAACAGCGTAGAGAAGCAGCACACAAGGACCACACAAAGTGTCTACCAAACAGGAGCCATCACAGTGTCCCATACAAATATAGAAGACTAATGAGCTCGATCAAATACCAAAGTTTCGGCAGTACAAACAAAATGTGAGTCTCTGCAGTCTATTTCCCTACTGCAGGCAACCCACCAAACAGGAAACACTGGGCGTGCCCAGTTTTCCCTTTCTCCTGGGGTGTCCCCCAGGATGTGGTCTGTGGCTCTGGAGCACGTCTGCCCGCCACAGTCAGGTGGAGCTCTCGCTCGAGCCCGACAACCACGCTGCCGATTACAAACAAATAACAAACCTTACCAAACAACAAATCAAAGTGTACATGTTTAATCAAAACAATAGGCGCCGTACTCACCCCAAGAGATATCCACTGGAGGCGTCCACAGGCAGCAGTCAGGTCTCAGTGGGACCTCCAAATGTTAGGGTCTAAAAAAAAAAAAACCCACTGCCCGAGGAACGACTCCAAGAGACTTTTTCTCTCATGCAACCAGCGAAGGGTTAAATTTATTGATCCAACATGTTGGGGCCCTCTGACAAGGACAGAGGAGCAGTGAGGAACTACAGCATAGGGTTTATAAAGGCAAAAACCACAAAATCAGGAGGAAGGAGAGAATACATGGTTGCTAAGCGGTTGCTAAAATCTTGCAATCAGCAATTATGATTTTAAGACATAGACAAATCACATCTTCATTATTAGCCCAGGTAACCCAGGTGCAACCTTTCTACTTTTAAGCTTGAGCAATCATGCTAGGGGGTTTTTGTGCTCTGCCAAGGGTGGTGTAGTGCACTGCTATTGTCCAACTATTTGAGATCATAGTTTCAGACCAGAGTCTCACGGTGGGGGAGTGCTTTCTCAGAATGCAGTCTCAAGTGCTCCAAAATGGAGTCCCTACTGTCAAGGTGCTACTTTACTCTGTCTTATTTTCACAGCTGCACCAGGAAGGTTTAAACCTGTAAGCTTAAGCTTAACTTTTTATACCCGCACACATACAATTTTAATTCTTCAATCTAAATACACTAAAGATAGAGATTGACATGGAAAAATAAAACCAAGGCCAAACTTCGTGCTGTCTATAGGAAATCATTTAAATATACAGACACATGAAGGGGATTTGAAGTCATCTTGGCCAATCACATTTGGTTTGCATAGTCGGAATACATTCAAGAGGTCTGTTGTGCAACATGGTGAGAATAGTTAATAAAAATGTGTCCTACATGGCCGGCGCCGCGGCTCACTAGGCTAATCCTCCGCCTAGCGGCGCCGGCACACCGGGTTCTAGTCCCGGTTGGGGTGCCGGATTCTGTCCCGGTTGCCCCTCTTCCAGGCCAGCTCTCTGCTGTGGCCAGGGAGTGCAGTGGAGGATGGCCCAGGTGCTTGGGCCCTGCACCCCATGGGAGACCAGGAAAAGCACCTGGCTCCTGGCTCCTGCCATCGGATCAGCGCGGTGCGCCGGCCGCAGCGCGCCGGCCGCGGCGGCCATTGGAGGGTGAACCAACGGCAAAAGGAAGACCTTTCTCTCTGTCTCTCTCTCTCACTGTCCACTCTGCCTGTCAAAAAAAAAAAAAAAAAAAAAAAAAAAAAAAAAAAAAAAAAAAAAAAAAAAAAATGTGTCCTACTATAGGAAAATAAACAAGAGTTTAGACTTTTAAGTAATCTTATCATGAAAAATAGGTATATAATGTAGTGGATATGTTAATTGCCTTGCTTTGTTCATTTAAATTACATAAATATTTCCAAATTCCATTCTTATCAACTTAAGACAAATACATACACAACTGCTTAAAAATAAAAATATGCAGAAAATAGTCCATTATAATACAAATCCAATGAAATGTAGAAAAACAGCATTCATTTCAGACTAATCAGAATTTAGGTCAGACTACTAGAAGGGTTACACAGTGAGACAACTGGCAGTTCTCCAAGAAGACATTACAAGGCTTCCTACCAGTACCCCTAAATAGAGCATTAAGATACCTAAGAGAAAACATATAACTCCAAGCAAAACTACAAATTCACCATTTGTAATCAGTACAAATAGATCAACAGTATAAGTACCCAACCAGGGGTCATTAGTAACTAAGAATATGGTTCCAAACAGAAATGTCAGTTAACACTAGGTGAGTAAATAAATAAGGTAAATCTAAGTGTTGGGAAATCAAAAACTAAGTAAGTGCATATGCATGAGAAGTTAGATACTTAATCCTCGTACTCCACTAAGACTTCCTATAGAAGTATAATTTATTCACAATCTATAGCCTAACAACATTTTCATGTTATTTTAAAAAATTACTGTGGAGTAACACATGAAAAAAAATTAAGTAAAATATTATCACAAATAGCACAAAATAAACCAAGAAAAACTCACTGTTGAGAGTAATAGATTTTATGCCATGAAAAACATTAAGAAGAACCTGGACTCATTTACCAGTGGGGGCTGTTAGGAAACTGGCAGTTTTAGCCAGGTGGCTGCATGGCCCAGCTACCTGAGCCAGGCTCCACCCCCATCCTAATGGGATTCGCTGCTCTGGATTCCCTGCCCGCCCTCAGGCAGTTTCAAAAGGGCCTGTTCCTGAACATGTGCTCTCTTGGTCCTTCTCTCCTGTGCTCTCTTGACCTCTCTTGGCTTCTCGCCTCTCGTCTCTCTTCTCCCTCCTCTCCACCTCTCTCTCTTTCTCTCTCTTTTTCCTTCACTGCCCCTTCACTCTAGTCTGTTGGGTGTTCCCAAATAAACCCTTTCCCTTACTCTGGTGTTCGGTGTGTTTTGTGATGGCTAACATTAATATATAACAGGGGCAGAGGTAGGAGAGATCAAGAAGACCCCTGGGGCTGACAATGCAGCACAGCAAATAAAGCTGCCGCCTGCATTGCCAGCATCCCATATAGGTGTCGGCTCTAGTCCCAGCCGCTCCACTTCCCATCCTGCTCTCTGCTATGTCCTGGGAAAGTGGGAGATGCTCAAGTTCTTGGGTCCCTGCACCCCCATGGGAGACCAGGAAGAACCTCCTAGACCCTGGCTTCAGATCAGCACAGCTCTGGCCATTGTGGCCATCTGGGTAGTGAACCAGAAGATGGAAGACCTCTCTCTCTCTCTCTCTCTCTCTCTGCCTCTGCCTCTCTGTAACTCTGCTTTTCAAATAAATAAATAAATCTTTTTTTCTTTTCTTTTTTTTTTTTTCTGACAGACAGAGTGGACAGTGAGAGAAAGAGAGAGAGAAAGGTCTTCCTTTGCCGTTGGTTCACCCTCCAATGGCCACTGCCGCCGGTGCACCACGTTGATCCAAAGCCAGGAGCCAGGGGCTTTTCCTGGTCTCCCATGGGGTGCAGGGCCCAAGCACTTGGGCCATCCTCCACTGCACTCCCGGGCCACAGCAGAGAGCTGGCCTGGAAGAGGGGCAACCAGGACAGAATCCGGTGCCCCAACTGGGACTAGAACCTGGTGTGCTGGCGCCACAAGGTGGAGGATTAGCCTAGTGAGCCATGATTTGCTTTTATGGGAACCTGGTAACCCACTTGATTGTGTTGATCCTATACCCAATAATTTTGTCTAATTCACCTATCAGTTCATATTTGGTTTTGGCTAGTGTTTGATTTTCTCTACATATCCTAGTATCATTAACATACATTAAGAGTTGTATTTCTTAAAAGCTGACCCTATACTCACATTTCTTTTTGTTTGTTTAATTTTCCTAATTATGCATCCAGGACAGTGTTGAAGAAAGAGAGGAGAAAACTTTGTCCAAGATTATTTCCAGGGAAAGATCATTTAGTGCTCTGTGTTAATTATGCTGTTTATTATTACTTCTCTGTAACTTGTCTTAATTACAATTGGGGAATTGCTATTATTTTTTCTATTCTTTTTATGGTTATAAGCTGTTTCATGAAAAGCTTTTCAACATTTAATCTCAATGATCATGTGATTTACTTATGTTTTTTCTTATACATAAATTATTTACTTGGTTTATTTTGCAATGTTAATCATCTTTGCATGATCTAATGTATCCTGCTTGTTATTGATCTCTTCTGTTTTCATATTTTGCTTAAAATACCTGTGTCTCTTATTAAAGATGTATGTTAAGTTCCTTTAACCTAATCCATGTCACTAATGTAAAGCAATGAATTCAAAAGAAATTCAAATATATTCTCTGTCTATTGCCACTTTGGATGAATCTGGGAAAATGAGGAACAACCTTCCTTGAATGTCTAGAATTTTCTAAGTCTGAGTCTGAAATTTTGCTTGTGAAATTTTTAAATTCCTTGATTTGATTTTTCAAATACTGATTAGTCTTTTTTAACTTATATGGAAGTTCTCTGTGTTACACAATATCTCTTTCATGGTATATTGATTTACAAAATATGGTGACTTTTCATATCTCTAAAAAATTTTTACTCCTAACTATTTCTCACAATCCTTACTATCTTGTTAATGTTTATAAATGGAGGGGGTAGCTGAGGGGCTTTGTGGCATAATGAATAAAGCTGCACCAGGGATGCCAGCATCCCATAAAGGCACCAATTTAAGTCCCGCATGCTTCATTTCTGATGTAGCACCCCACTAAGTGGCCTGGTAAAGTATCTGAATATGGTCCAAGTGTTTGAACCCCTGCAACCCACACAGGAGACCCAGATGAAGCTCCTGGCTCCTCACTCCTGGCTTCTGCCTCCTCAGCCACTGTAGCCATTTGGAGAGTGAACCAGGAGATGTAAGATTCTCTCTCTCTCTCTCTCTCTCTCTCTCTCTCTCTCTCTCTCTCTCTCCCTCTGTGTGTGTGTGTGTGTGTGTTCATGTGGTTGTGAATAACTATTTTTTGACAGGCAGTTAGTGAGAGAGAGAGACAGAAAGAAAGGTCTTCCTTTTTCTTTTGGTTCAACTCCCAAATGGCCGCTACAGCCAGCGTGCTGCGCTGATCCAAAGCCAGGAGCCAGGTGCTTCCTCCTGGTCTCCCATGTGGGTACAGGGCCCAAGCACTTGGGCCATCCTTCACTGCCTTCCCAAGCCAAAGCAGAGAGCTGGACTGGAAGAGGAGCAACTGGAACAGAATCTAGCACCCTAACCGGGACTAGAACCCAGGGTGGCAGCGCCGCAGGCAGAGGATTAGCCAAGTGAGCTGTGGCACTGGCTCATAACTTTTTTTTTTTTACTCTGCTGCCTCTCTTGTAATTCTTTCAAATAAATAAATCTTTAAGAAGAAAATTTTTGAAGATGATGCTATTTGTATTCCTGAAGCTGGTTATTTGTATGGTATTTCTCTTTTCTTTCCTTAATGACTTATACTAGTTTTTATTAATTTTAATATATTTTAGAAACCCTTTTTCCTTATTTCTATTGTGCATTTTTCTACAGGTATTGCATTGATGCCTGCCTGCTTTTACTTGCCTCTATTTTGTGGTTTATTCTATAGTTAATTTTATTTCTTAAGAAAGAAACTACAGGGACCTGGCATTGTGGCATAGTGGGTAAAGCTGCCACCTGCAACCCCAGCATTCCATATTGGTGCCAGTTTGAGTCCAGGCTGCTGTATTTGCAGTCCAGCTTCCTGTTAATGGTCTGGAAAAGACAGCAAGAGATTGCCAAAATGCTTGCCCCCTACACTTATGTGGGGAATCCAGAAGAAGCACCTTGCTCCTGGCTTCAGACTGGCCCAGCTCTGGCCATTAAAACCATTTGGGGAGTGAACCAGTGGATCGATGGAAGATTCTCTCTCTCTCTCTCTCTCTCTCTCTCTCTCTCAGATAAATAAACAAATCAGTTTTAAAAAGGGAAGCCATAATGACTGGTTCTCAATCACTTGAGGCTCTAAATTTTCTCTAAGCAGGTCTCCACCTACTGTGACAATTTATATTGCATCTCCTGAATTTTTTTGCTGTGTTTCCAAATCCTGTAATAATATGCCCTGTCTGCCTCCTAATATTTCCAGTTCCATGTGTCTGCTCACCTTGCATATTTAATCCTGTTCCTAAAGCCCATATGTTATTTGCAATTTCAACATCTCCTTTATCTGGGACCCTTGTTCATTTTGATAGTTTTGTCATTTAAAAAGTGTCATCCAAGCCACCTCTCTAAATCTTCTACTCCTTGTGTCTGCAGCTTGTACCAGCTGTGAGAGTGCTCATCCCTTTTATGTACAGCACATCTCTCTGCAAGTCTCCTGCTGGGCCTGCACACCATGCCAGTCCTCATGGGTCCCCAGCCACTCTGTATGTAGCCCTAATTTTCCCTAATGCTGACCTCCCTTTTCCATACAACCTGTCAGGACTTGTGTGTCTCCAGTCTTTCTCTGTATAGAATGACCTTTCTCCTGCCCTGCAGTGACTTCGTCCCTTTACTCCCAGTTCATGGAAGCCTTTGGGTACCACTCTGACCTTTGCTTACAACTACAGCTTCCTTCAGTTGTCTGCATGCTACTTACCTGAAGCCAATGTCTTCCTTTTGTCTTTGGAACCCCTGTGACTCCAGCCCATGCCTTTTTTCTTGTGTCCCCATGTCCAGTGTCCATGCCCCATATTTCCTAATCCCATGTGCCTTCAAGAGCCTCCACCTACTGGGACAGCTTGGCTCTCTGTTTATCTACTAAAGAACATTGTGATTTCATTCAGGTTTTAGGCAGTATGAGTAAAGCAGCTGTATGTTTTTATCCTAGATTGTTTAAGCTTTCAAGTTAGCTGGGTAAATATATCAGGACATCTTTCCTGCACTGTATGATGATGCTATCATAGGCTTTGTAATAACTTATCCAGATATCTTGTGAAGGATTTAGCCATTTTGACCAGTAATGAATAATATTTTTGAATACTCTACATCCTAGTAAACAATTGGCACCATCATGATTGTTTATTAAGACCGTTTTATAATTATGTAGTGTTTCTACCTCATTGGCATTTAATTTGCATTAATTTTATGGAATATTCATTCTTTTATCTCACAATCCCCTAAAGTTCAATATATTGTATGTTTTTATTTCTAATCTGTATATATCCTATGTAAATATAACTCAATTTATCTAGGTTAAGTTGGAGGATTTATCACCTTATTAAATGTCACAAGCTTCATGAAATTGGCAGGTAATTCTGGTGGATATATATTTTCCAAGTATTACCTCCCATTGTGGTGCTTATCTTCTGCTATTTAAATATATGTTAGAGAACATCTTTAGTTAACACAGCTCACATTATATATTTTTATGGATCATGCATTCAATGCTGTATGTAAAACCTCTCATATAAATAAATTTATGTCATGTTTAAAAGATAGAATAAGGCCAGCGCCACAGCTCAATAGGCTAATCCTCCACCTGCGGTGCTGGCACACCAGGTTCTAGTTCTGGTCTGGGCGCTGGATTCTGTCCTAGTTGCCCCTCTTCCAGGCCAGCTCTCTGCTGTGGCCCAGGAGTGCAGTGGAGGATGGCCCAAGTGCTTGGGCCCTGCACCCCATGGGAGACCAGGAAAAGCACCTGGCTCCGGCCTTCGGATCAGCACAGTGCGCTGGCCGCAGCACGCCGGCCGCAGCAGCCATTGGAGGGTGAACCAACAGCAAAGGAAGACCTTTATCTCTGTCTCTCTCTCACTGTCCACTCTGCCTGTCAAAAAAAAAAAAAAGGTAGGATAAAACAGTGTAGCTACATTATGATTATACCTGTGTAAAAACACTTGGATAGGAAAAGGTGTCCAAACTGTAATAACAGATTTTATCAAGCTAGAAGACTCATGGGTGATATTTTTTCCTTTATTCTAAATAAAATGTTGTTCATTTTGGAGAAAGGGAATTCTGAAAAGCATTAACATGAACAATAACCCTGTGATTCCATCATCCACGAAAATCACTGCCAATTCTGAAGTAGGTTCTGCTTTGTTTCTGGATTTCCCCATATAGCCTATTCTTCAATTGATTGTATGGTGTTGATGCACCATACTCTGCATATTTTATATTATAGCTTGCTGGCAATTTTTCATTGGAAAAGAAATGACAGAGTCATGTCCTTACTCAAATTTGAAAACCCCTCCAGGGACTGGCTTTGTGGCCTATGAAGGAAAGCCATAGCCTGCAATGCTCATATCCCATATGGACTCCAGTTCTCCAGGCTGCTCCTCTTCCAATCCAGCATTCCACTAATGGCCTGGGGGACGCACATTAAATCTGTGTGGGTGCAAACTGTTGAAATCTTTACTTATCATATACTAAGTTGATCTTCTGTATATAAAGATAATTGAAAATGAATCTTGATGAAGAATGGGATGAGAAAGGGAGTGCAAGATGGGATGGTTGTGGTGGGAGGGAGGTTATGGGGGGGAACAGCTGCTATAATCCAAAAGTTGTACTTTGGAAATTTATATTTATTAAATAAAAGTTAAAAAAAATAAAAATACAAAAAAAGTCCTATGTGTTTAGCCCTGCCACCCACATGGGAAACCTGGAAGAAACTCCTGGCTCCTAACTTCATCCAGAGAGTTGGCATAGAGGTGGATAGAAGTCAGGAGAAGACTGAAGCAAAAGGGAGCATTGTGGCCCTCCCTCCACCCCAGGTCATCTGGGGGAATCTTAAAGCTGTGAACTCTATCAGCAGGATTCCTGACCTCAGTGCTCCCCTCCAGGGCAAATGAAATTTGTCTCAGGCCTTAGTCTTACACAAGGGTGGGCTCCCAGAACAGGAGGCACAGCTAGGCATAGAGGGGCACCCTCCCCTACTTAACTCTCCTAATCTGAGCTCTGGGTTGAGGCAGTGCAGGGTGATGCTGAAGCCAAGGATTATGTGCTAACTGCAGAAGAGGGAACCTGAGGGGCCCAGTGGCAGTCAGAGGCCTTCCTAGTCCAGAGCTGACCAGAGCTGACCACAGAAAGGAATGGGGATGGAAGACTGAGACTTTCAAGGCATATGTTCAGAAAGGCATGGGTTGGCCCTGAAATGTTGTAGATGGCAAGGAGGAAAGAGAGAATCTGACAGCTAGGAGGAGGAAAGCAGCAGGCTGATGAGATCTTTCCCAGCAGTGCAGGCGCAGGCTTGTGAGTGTGGAGGGTGAGTAGTGACAGTGTCCTGAGTGTGCCTGGGGCATAAAGGAGACAAGAGATGGGCAGCGGGCTGGTGGAGCAAAGGTGGGTGCATGAGTCAGGAAAGAGGGAATGGACGATGGGAGAACAACAGGGTGATGCATCTTTGGCCCTCATGTCACCTATTGCTACTGTCTGGATGCCCACAATTTTCTCCTTTCCTTAAAGAGAGACCAGATTCAGTGGCACCAGTTGCCTGGAGTCTACTACATCTTGGGGGGCAGGTGATGGATGTGGGTGGGTGGGTCCTGTGGGTACAAGCTCTCCTTGCTGGGGAACCAGCAGAACCCTGGAGCCAGGCTGCAGCCACCTGGGGTCCACAGGAACCCCCGATTTCTGAGCGACCTGGCCACCTCGACTCCAAGCTGCACAGCCAGCTAGGTGTGGCCCTCTACAGTGCCCAGTGGTTCCGGCCTCGCACTGCCCCCAAGGCACAATGCTGCCAGCTGGAGTTGAGGACCATAAGGATAGGGGAGCTTGGGAATAATATCACCAGAGGGATCCTAGGCCCTGTGCTGCCAGCGCAGGTAAATCTACTGGCAGCACCAGTATTCCATATTCCCTACTAATTCCATAACTGCGTTCTCTGCTAATGAGCCTGGGAAAGCAGTGGAAGATGGCCCAAGTGCTTGGGCCTCTGCACCCCCATTGAAGACCATCAAGATATTTTGGAGCTCCTGGCTTCAGCCTGGCCCAGCCAGTAGATGGAAGGTCTCTGTTTCTGCTTCTCCTTCTCTTTGTAACTATGCCTTTCAAATAAATACATAAATCTTTTTTTAAAAAGTTAAAATTATCAATTTATTTTTCAAAGATGAGTGATCTTAAAACTCTTAAAACTCTATATCTGGTCTATAGTTCTTGATCAAAGCATCCTGGTTAAATGAGTGACAATGTTTTCAATGATGTGGAGTCTTATTTTGATGGAATGTTTTAAACTTCAGATGATTGTGTTTTTTTTTTTTTTCATATCCAAAATTCTAATTCTGGCCATTTCTCTCATTTCAGGGGTAAACCAGTGGATAGAAGTTATCTCCCTCTCTGTGTGTCTCTCCTCTCTGTGTAACTCTGCCTTTCAAATAAATAAATCTTTTAAAAAAATGGAAGGTTCTGCCATATAGGGAAGGACCCTGTGTGAGAGATTTAGAAATATTCAGGATGGGATTATTCAGTAAGGACTAGTTGATTCTATCACTGGGATTATTTGATTGCATAACCCAGAAGTATTGCCAGGCCTGTTCTTCCTCAATTGGGAGATCAAACAGGAATGGCTTGTTATCTCCCCTTATTTGTTGGAAATGAGCAGAAATGCCTGTCTTATTGCCATTATTTTTTCCCTTTATTCTGTGATAGGTGAAACCCATGGCTTTCTGATAATACTGTATGGTATAAAAACTGTTTATGTTTTGATCCCCAGACCTTAAAGAAGGAATGAGCCATCATTTTCTGTAGTATTCCTTGGCTGCAGTAAATTTGAGGGAAAAAAACACAGCTAGATAATTGGAACATAAATTGTAATACCATTTTATAGCTAGAACTATTGTGTCATATGTGTGGTAAATAGATATCCCTTATGTAGAGGCCTTTATGGCAGTGTAACCAACTACTACTGAGAACCCACTGTAAGGCAACGCCTGCCAATCTATTGCTGGTCCCTTCTGGAGCATCGTTCCAGCAAAGGGGCCTTCCACTAGCTGTGGTAACCCCTTACTGCCCATAGTCTTCTTTTTAAGATTGATTTATTTATTTGGAAGGCAGAGTTAGAGAGAGAGAGAGAGGCCTTCCATTTGCTTGTTCAGTCCCCAGATGGCCACAACAGCCAAATTTGAGCTAATCTCAAGCCAGGAGACTAGAGCTTTTTCTGGGTCTCCCATGTGGGTGCAAGGGCCCAAGTACTTGGACCATCTTTATTGCTTTCCCAGGCAATTAGCAGACATCTAGTTTATAGGGGAGAAGCTGGGACTTGAAATGGTGCCCATATGGAATGCTGATGCTGCAGAGAAAGACAAACCTACTATGCCATGGTGCCAGCCCCTCATAGAATCTTTGGAAAGGGAGAATCCAACCTCCAGAGAGGACCATCAGTTGACAGAGGCCGGCATACCCTTGGGTGCCACTGGGCAAGGAAGGTGGGTATGCTCATGGAGATAAGATGAAGAGGATGGAGCAACTGGGGATGATATGGCACATTGCAGGAAGCTTGGATTGTGCATAAAGACATAGCCCAGACCTCATACATCTTGTCCAGATTGAGAGTCTGGTCTGTGATGTGATGCAGATCTTGGTGCTGAGACAGCCCAGGTGGTGCAGAGAACATCAATGAAAGTGGCTAGGAGCTCAATTTTTTGTTGTTTGCTGTTATTTGTGTAGCTGCTCATGGAGATGACTAGAGTTCAGGATTCCTAGTGTCCCCCTTCCTTGATGCATGCAGCTTCTGTCTGGACCCATGTGTAATCCCTGGTTCATTAGATAAGAAATGGAGGTAATTTGGCTGTCAAAATTGTGTGCTGAATGGTGAGTAGGATAGTTTTTGTCTTGGATGCAGATCTCAAATATCCTCCAATATCTATGATATCCAGTGTCACTACTAGCAACTGCAGCATGGTCTACACCATGTACATTTCCTCACCCAGCAAGCTAAGCTAGTAGATGTGTAGACAAGATCAAGTGGGTAATGATAGCAAATGTGCCACTCCCATGAGCTCAATGCTGTCAGCAAATTAGTACTAGGAACAGTATGCTGTTATAGCAGCATCTGGCATCAAGAGAAGGAGCAGACCTTGTAGTTTTCAATGGAATCCATTAGAGAACGTGGGAGTAGTGGCTGGGTTTATAGTTATAGGCATACTGATGGACAGAGGGTGTCAGCTCCCATTGCCATCAAACCAGCCCCAAGTTTCTCAACAATGAACAGTCCTTTTGCACTGAGTCTATTTCTTTATGATGCTATTTTTTTGAGTTTAGCTTTCTCAGCTTTTTCTAGCTTTTTTTTAAAAAATGGGAAGTCTGCCTTATTGATTTTATGTATTTTTTCTTCATAAAATAGAGCTTTTTAGATCTAGTAATTTCCATCTACCACTCTTTCAATCATGAGTTCCTGTATAATGTGTGTTCATTTTCAATCATTTCCTAATATTTTATAATTTCCCTTGAGGTTTTTTTTTTTTTCCACTCCATTATTTACTTTTTTCCCCACAATGTACTGCTTATTTTCCACTTATATTACAACTTCTCAAGTATCCTTATGGTTTTGACTTTTAGAATTTATTAAAAAAATTGAAGGAGAGAGAGAGAGAGAGACAGAGAGAGAGGGAGAGAGATAGAGAGACAGAGGGAGAAAGAGAGAGAGAGAGAGATTGCACAGCTTCCTAGATGCTCACAACTGTTGGAGTTCATCCAGGCAAAATGGAGCCAGAAATTCGGTGTAAGTCTTCCACATGGGTGACAATGATGCAATTACTTCAGCCATCACCTGCTTCCTACCAGGATGCATATTAAAAGGAAGCTGAAATGAAAGCAGAGCCAAGACTTGAACTTAGGTGCTCTGATTTTGATTTGGATATAACACACATCTTTTTTTAAAAAAATATTTATTTAAATTTATTTGATAGAGTTACAGAGAGAGGTAGAGACAGAGAGAGAGGTCTTCCATCCGCCGGTTCACTCCCCAGATGGCCGCAATGGCTGGGGCTGCACTGATCTGAAGCCAGAAGCCAGGAGCTTCTTCCAGCTCTCCTACATGGGTGCAGGGGCCCAAGGACTTGGGCCATCTTCTACTGCTTTCCCAGGCCATAGCAGAGAGCTGGATCAGAAGAGAAGTAGCTGGGACTAGAACCAGTGCCCATATGGGATGCTGGCACTTCAGGCCAGGGCTTTAACCCTTGTGCCACAGCGCTAGCCCCAAAACACATTATCTTAACCACTAGACCGAATACTCCTAATTGTGGTCAGAGAACATATCTTAAATGATTTCAGTTCGTCAAGGTTTATTCAGGTGATTTTATGATGTAGCAAACTGTTTTCTGTGGAAAATGTTGCCTGCACACTGAATGAAAGCCATATTCTCTTGATTAGTGTGGAATATACCAATTAATTTTGTTGTTTTATCATATTCAAATATTCCATATCCTTTTCAATCTGTTTCATAGTTTTGCCATCCATTTCTAAAAGAAGGATACTAGCAAATCCAAATGCTATTGTTGAAGACTCTGCTTATCCCTTTATCTCATTTTCCTAAAATGTTGAGCATTTCTGTAGGAGAAATATATATCTATATTTGTTATATTATTTAAATTGTTTGACATTTCTATTACTAAAAGATGCCCCACTTTATCTTTAGTAACACTGTTTGTTTTAAAATGTTTCTGTCTATTATTGAGGTGGCCAGCCACTATAAATCTCCCTCTGTTACATTTTGGTATATCTTTGTTTCATCATTTAAATTTTCAGCTCTTTTTATATGTTAAATTTTTCTTCTTCTGTATACAATATATTATTTGATAGCATTTATTTGAAGTCCACATGACAACTTTTGACTTTGGAATATTTCTTTATTTAAAAAGCGTAGTGACAGAAAAATGAAGAAGAGAAAGAGAGAGATACTTTTCATTTACTGTTTTAGTTTTCAAATATCCAAAAATTTTAGGGCTAGGCCATGCTGAAGCCAGAATCCAGGAACCACTTTCAGGTCTCCCAAAGGGAGATAGCCTTCAAACCATATTGGCCATCATACATTGCCTCCCAGGCACCTTAACATGAAGATGAATCAAAAGTGTAGAGCAACAGAAACTCAAACCATGCTCTATTTGAGATGCAGGCATCACAAACAGTGGCTTAACCCCAAAATTCCCACCCCAATCTTCACTTTTTAAAAACATTTTATTTTTAACTGACATACACATATTTGTAGGTAAGTACATTATTTTTTGATAAGCAAGATTATTTGTAAATCCAGTCAGCATACCTAAATGATCTAAAATTTCAAAAGAAAAATAAGTTTTAAAATCACTTAGAAAGCTATCTTTAGAAAAGTGATTTTCCTTAGACAATAACCAGACATAATCTAACCAGACACCAGCATAATTGGCAAAAGTTCCATAAACTGGAGGTGTGCTGTTTGCTGCTGCTCCACAGCAGGCTTACGCTAAGAGTTGCACTATAAACTCTGAAAGAAAAAAAGAACACCTGCATTTTTTTCTCTTGGTAGAAGAGAAAATAAATCTCAGTTATGGGATCAACCACAACACAATAAAAACCTGCATGAACTAGATCAAAATATTAATAACAGAATTCTGGTATGAATAACTTGTATGTTATTCTAGAACACTTACAAGTGGAATCCTCCTGTTACTGTTTTCATTACCAGCTGGAGGGTTAGTTGACTTATGGTAGAATGAGGACTTATGCAAGGTATATTGCACAAAGCATTTTACTACAATGAAGACAAGTGCAGTCTAGTTAGAAAACCAGATGTAAGTGGTATATGTCTATGACAAGACTCTCCACCACTTGTGGATGTAGAAGATTAATTTAAAATGTTGACACTACAATATATAAGTGCACATAGTGTATTCTATAGCTGCCAGTTTCACTTTTTTTTAAGAGAACTGTAAGATACACTGTGGTTGAGACTTGGATCTTCACCCTTGTAAAAGTTCATGTTCTATCACCATGATACATGGTCAGACTTAATAGCCCCAGTCACTAAATATTTGGATCAAGGTATAACCAGTTTTCTTGCAAATATAATTTTTAATCAATGCTATAACATTAATAGCTACAGTACAAGTCATTAATACACAGCAACATGCATCAAGAAAGCAAGAAATATCACCCATCTCTTCTGCATTTTAGGAATGTAACTCCTGAGCATTAGGGCTCACATCATTGAGATCTGTGAACATTTTTCATATTCATACTGAAAGATGTAATGTCATTTTACAGTGCAATATATTGTAAGAAATATATGCAATACATTATAAAAAATTCTTACAAAAAGGTCACAAGTTAAACCAAAGTATTTTACAGAATCCACTATAGAATCCCACAAAAACTGCCTTCACTACACCTTTCTCTCCCCACATACAGTGAATGAACTGGGTGATTCTGAATGTGATGATGACTCTCAGTGTGAATGCATACAAATTAGTATCTTCCAAGAAATCCACTAAGTGTGACTCACTAGCCTCCTGAAGTGCACCGATGACTGCATTCTGAAACTTCAAATCGGTCTCGAGAACTGGGCGATCTCCCTCATCAACCTTTGATAGTCAGCTTCCAGATGAAAGGCTTGGTTGATTTCTGCTAATGATGAATCTGCAAAAGTGACAGGATCTGGGCCTGTATGTAATGAGGCTTATTTGCTCTACCAGTAGAGGGAGCACTTTTCCTGGCATCTTTAGTGGCCATCTGTTTATAGAGGGGAGAGGCTTTCCCTACATAAGACAGGTGCACCTACATAAGACATGTGCAGCTGGCTTACTTTGGGCTATTTTCTTTTACCTAACACTGTAGTCTGAGGTTGCTTCTCCAACTGTTGCACCAGTTTTGCTTCCCAGGGAACATCTGCAGTTCCCAAGCAAAGAAGTAATGCTCTCTCAAGGAACAAATTGCTCTGTGCTCAAATGTGATATTTTTTACTGTTTTGTTCTGTTTTGCCTTTTTATGAGTAATTTATTGTTACATTGGATTCTCAAATAATGACATTTACATGGTAACTAATACAACACAATTCCTATTCATTGTCATTTATAGACACAATTCAAAGAATGCAATACTTCCCTGCATTCTTCCTCCCATTCCTTTTCTTTTTTCCTTTATTTCTTTTGGAATTTTTGATATTCCATTTTCCTTTTTTAAGATTTATTTTATTTATTTGAAAGACAAGTTACAGAGAGAGGTAGAGACAGAGAGAGAGAGGTCTTTCATCTGCTGGTTCACTCCCCAAATGGCCACAATGGCTGGAGATGCACCAATCCAAAGCCAGGAGCTTCTTCCAGGTCTCTCCCAAGGGTGCAGGGGCCCAAAGAGGCCATCCTCCATGGCTATCCCAGGCCACAGCAGAGAGTGGGATCAGAATTGGTGCCCACATAGGATGCCAGCGCTTCAAGCCAGGGCTTTAACCCACTGCTCCACTTTACAAAATAAAGAGTTCAACAAATAAAAAATAAAAACAGCATAGCTCATCAGGAATATATACAAAGGCTATAAATAAAAATCAAATAAAATGATGTCCATTTCAATTATATACAGTAAATATTAAAATAATCACAGATCATTGCAACTGTAGTACATCATTCTTAACCATTGGTTTGTCTAAGATATAAAGGTTGACAAAATTATATTTGCAGTGATATTGATACAGGAGTGTCTTTTTTGTTTTTGTTTTTTATTTTTAAATTTTAGCCACCACCAACCTAGAACTGCTTCCTTTTAAAGTTTGGGTCTCATCGGTGCTGTGGCTCACTAGGCTAATCCTCCACCTGCAACGCCGGTACTCCAGGTTCCAGTCCTGGTTGGGGCGCCGGTTCTGTCCCGGTTGCTCCTCTTCTAGTCCAGCTCTCTGCTGTGGCCCAGGAAGGCAGTGGAGGATGGCCCAAGTCCTTGGGCCCTGCACCTGCATGGGAGACCAGGAGGAAGCACCTGGCTCCTGGCTTCAGATCGGCGCAGCGGCTGTAGCAGCCATTTGGGGGATGAATCAATGGGAAGAAGTCCATTCTCTCTGTCTCTCTCTCTCACTGTCTAACTCTGCCTGTCAAAAAAAAAAAAAAAAAGTTTGGGTCTCTGCTGACAGATTTCAGATTCAAAAGGGTTCCATAACCTTGGCAGCTAATGTTAAGAACCTCGGGTGATCACTGATATCATACATGAGTGTTAACTATTAAATTAGCAACAGGAGTCACTGTATACTTACTTCCCATGCAGGACTTCTGTCCTCAATGAGTTGTATTAAGAGAATTAACTATACAACTTGTTCTCAGCTTTTTGTGTGTGTGCAAATTATTGAAATCTTTACTTAGTACAGAGCTAGTCTTCTGTGTATAAAGTTAATTGAAAATTAATCTTAATTGAGAATGGGACTGGCAATGGGAGAGGGAGGAGTAGTTGGAGTGGAGTAGGGGTGGGAAGGTGGGTATGGTGGGAAGAATCACTATATTCCTAAAGTTGTAGTTTTGAAATTTGTACCCATTAAATAAAAGGTTTCTTTGGGAAAAACAAAAGTTTGGGTCCCTGGTTTGCAAACTGAGGCATGCATCCAGACCAAAAATAATATAATCGACAGTCAGAAGAATGGTGTGAAGATGTATTTGGATAGCTTTTTCCTAGGATTTATTATATAATTTATTTGAAAAGCAGAGTTACAGCAAAGGAAGGAGGGAGGGTTCTCTCCTCAAATGGATGCAATGGTCACCATTGGACCTGGCCAAAGCTGTGAGCCTGGGAATACTTCCAGGTCTCTCATTTGGTGGCACTGTCCCAAGCACTTGGGCCATCCCCTGCTACCCACTCAGGCACATCAGCAGAGAGCTGGACCTGAAATGGAGTGGCCAGGACTTGGACCTGGACTCATGGAATGCCAATGTTGCATTCATTGATTTAACCAGCTGGGCCCAAATGCCAGGCCTTGAATTGCTTTTGTCATTTCATGCTGGGAGGTGACCACTGCCAGAGAGGATGGCAGTGTTTTCTGTCTAAGGCTACATGTCAGGAACAGGATAAGGAAACTCTCCAACATCAAGTAACAAAAGCTAAACAAGGGGCCCGGTATTGTGGTTCAGTTGGTTAAGCCACCACTATGTGAGTGTTTTTTTTCTTTCTAGTTTTAAGAACAAGGCAAAATTGGACTGCATGGGAAAGCAGTGGGAATATTCATCCCTTTGTTAATTTTTTTTTATCACAAATTGCGACATTTGAAGCCTTTGAATTTCCTTGTATTTCACCATCTTACTCATTTTAATTTGGCCTGTGGATTTCCACTTTATCTAGCCAAATTTTAACTTCCAAAAACTTAGTTTACTTTTAATTTGTTACTTATTCTGTTAGAGTCACTCTGCTTCCTATGGAATAATTGAGTTCATTTGACCATGGAAAATTGAAGCATTGTTATAATTAAAATCAAGTATAATAAGTGAATACCTTATTTTTCTTCTCTTCTTTTTGTAATTTCCCCAAGATCATATGTTGTATTTTGTTTAAATTTAGGGCTATCCATAGCTACAATTGTAATTTGGGCCACACTATGGATTTCACCCATGAAATTTTGAAAATAGGTGCATATTGGAAGCTGTGAAAGTTAATTTTAATAAAGACTTATTTATTTTAAAGGCAGAGTTAGAGAGAGAGAGAGGGATGGAGCAAGGGAAGGAGGAAGAGAGAGAGACAGAGACAGAAAAAATCTTCCATCTGCTACTTCATTGCTCAAATGGCTGCAATGGCCCAGGTTGGGCCAGGCTGAAGCCAGGAACCACGAGCTTCATCTGGATCTCCCAAATGAATCCAGAGGCCCAAGATGTTGAGCCACCCTCTATTGCTTTCTCAGGCACATTACCAGGGAGCTGGATTGGAAGTGGAGCAGCCAAGAGTTGAATCAGCATCCATATGGGATGATTGCATCATGGGCTCTGGCTTAACCCATTAAACCACAATGCTGGTCTCAAAAGTTAATTTAGACCCTGTTCCATGGAAACACCATAGTTCATCAGTGTCCTTTTAAATCTGCTTATTATATCATTAAGCATTATAATTTCTCCTTGGATCAAAGTATGGGCTTTTTAAAAACACACACATATACACAAGAATAATTTATTCATTTTTGTATTTCTTTCCCTTTCTCTGATATCTAGATTTTAATGGACATATTTCTAGGGTTCTATTTTTTATTCATCTTATTTCTCTCCTTTTCTCACTTAGGCATTTGGGCACCTAAAATCACAGTTTTTGATTTTCATATTTCTTTGAATTTTTTTTTTTTTTTTGTGGAGCTTGTGGGTGGGTGCAATTTAAGCTGGTAGGGATTGGGTATATTACTTTGCCAAAGTCACCATGACACATTACAACAAATGGGATGGTTTAAATCACCAGAGATTGTTTCTCGCAGTCCTGCACATTGGAAGTTCAAGATCAAGGTGTCTGCAGGCTTGGTGACTTCTGCGACCTCACTCCCTGGCTTCCAGTCAGCCAGCAACTTACTGTGTGTTCACATGGTATTTCCTCTGTCCATATGAATCCCTGCTGGCTCTCCTTATAAGATCAGGTGTACATCTGGATTAGGGCCTCACACTTGATATCATTTTCCTTCTGTTACATCTTTAAAGGTCCTGTCTCTAAAAACAATCCCATTGGGGGTTAAGGCTGCAAGATACTCACTTTTGGGAGAATCAGTTCAGCCCATTACAGTGAGAGGTCCCAGTGCTCTGCCTCAAGGAAGCCAGGTCTCAGGAGGGCTTAGTGTTTGAAATGAGGGTTAGGATTCCTCATAATATTATTTTCTACGCTACCTCTCAAATGCACACACACACTTACAAACTCCTGTGTATGCATACAAAAAATATAAATGTCTAAATGTTGTATTCAGGTAAAATCAACTTAGTAACCAATAAAATTGAATATTAGAAAATATTAAAATGGATAAGAAATAGTAAAATGAGAACACAAGTAGGTATATAAGAGTATATATGATTCTGTCATTCATCGTTCCCAAAACACATGTATCATAGTATGAGAAACAAAACTAAAACTATTCTTTACAGGAATACAGACCAGTTTCCAAGAGGGATGTTGTCCTAATTATTTTATAAACTTTGAATTAATGTTAATCTGTTTGAAACTATGATTATATGACAAATAGGGAATATAAGTTCTGAGAGCATATCAATCTATTATTATAGCAACAGGTTTAATACTTCCTTTGATCTTCGAGCAATATCTACTAAAGTAACTGCAGAGTGGTTCATTATGGATTTTTCAATTCCTTGCCAGTGTTATTTTAAAGATTTATTTTATTTATTTGAAAGAATTACAGAGAGGTAGAGGTAGAGAGAGAGGTCTTCCATCTGCTAGTTCACTCTCCAGATGGCCACAATGGCCAGAGCTGCGCCAATCTAAAGCCAGGAGCCAGGAGCATCTTCCCAGCCTCCCACGTGGGTGCAGGGGCCCAAGGACTTGGGCCATCTTCTACTGCTTTCGCAGGCTGTCCCGTCCCGCGAGACAGCAACTGGGGCCGAGCACCTAGAAGGAGAAATGAAAGGGACAGGAGACACAAAGATGGCAGCAAGACAGGTGCTGATCAAGCTGCGACTTTATTTTTCAACCACACACTTATATATCATCGAGGCAGGGTATCAGGCGGGGGAAGGAGGGGGGGCTTATCTTGTAGCTGCAATGCTAGTGCAAGTAGGGGAAAGGTTACAAGGCCTTAAGGCACAAGGTCACACAAGGTTGCGTTATCAGTACTATCTGGTCTGGCCTGTCTAGCCCTGTCTCTCCACTAAGAGGTCACATGCTGCGTGGTCCCCGACATATCCCCCTTTCTTATCAATTAAACAGAAATGGCTACCGGTTAGGCCAAGCATGATGAGCGAGCAGTGCCTGTCTTAGGAATAGACCCGGGGCTCCATCACTTCTTACCCGTCATTGGATATCCTTGCCAGTCCCCAAGGACTCCTGTCTTAGGTGGGTGAGGTTCTGGGAAGGTGCCCGTCATTGGCTTACTGCTCGTTTTATTGATAGGCCTGGGGCCCTTCCTGGGCTCCCAACTGGGGCAGCAGCAGACTGAAGGGGAGAGTCAGTTGTTGGAGGGACCGTGACCTCACTGGCCAGACTTCACCGGCCAGAGAGAGAGATAACGTTTTCCATGGGATCTTCCATGGCCAGACTTTGGTAATGTATTTGAATTGGTCTGGCTGCTAAATTATCTACTTGTTGTCTGATAAAGGTCATCAGCCTATTGAGGAGACAAGGACCTATAGATAGCACAACAAGCAACCCAACAATGGGGCCTAAAAGTGGCAGCAAATAGGGAAGCAGTCCATTCCATCCAGTCCAAAAGGGATTTTCAGCCATGGCACGTCGACGATGCTCCAGATCTTCTTGAAGTGTCTTGATTTTATCACGAACAATGCCGGACTTGTTAGCGTAAAAACAGCATTTTTCCTGTAAAGCCAAGCAAATACCTCCCCGTTCAGCAGTAAGCAAGTCTAAGCCTCTACGATTTTGTAGAACCACTTCCGCTAGGGAATCAATTTGATCTTGAAGGTCCTGAATGGTGGTGGATAGGGTCTGCACATCATTAATAAGTTGTTGGGACAATTCTCTATATTTGTGGACCGCGATTCCTAGTCCTGTGGATCCTGTAACCATAGCTGAGGAAATTCCCAATGTGGCTAATAAAGGAATAAATTGAATAGCTCGTTTTTGTCTCCCTGCGATATAATCAAGGGAGGGGATAGGAACAGGGGTATCTCCATTGATAATCTCTATAACAGGAAAAAGTATAGCATGCATGCAATTACCGGTCCAATTTGTTGGTAAAATGGTATAAGCTAAATTATCCCTACATCCAAAAACGGTGGAATTAGGGGCATAAAGAGGGTAGTTTACTGTTACATTATTTGTACAGAAAGGAGCAAGGCCTACATCGATATCGAAGGGATTGTTGTTGGGAGGTTTATAAAGGCAAGTGATATTTTCCGTTGGGACAGGAAGAACAGGAAAGGGCTGCATAGGGGGGTGGCCCAAGAAGCTATTGAACTCAAGGGTATTATTAAGCGGTAGAAAAATGGCAAGAGGAAGGGGGGGTCCCTGGCGTAAACAGAGCCAGCAGTCTCTTGCAAGGTTTGGGGCAGAGAGATTAAGCAGTTTATGGGTGTTGGTAAGGATATCGATGGTATTGACATCCAAGTCTTTATTTCCTCTGGAATGAACTTTAGCCAGGGGGTGGTATTGGAGGGAAGGGTAAAGGTTTTCAAATACGGTTTCGAGTACCTTTTGTGTTTTTAATTTAGTAAGGGTATCCTGAGGGCCTCCACCATCAGACACTCCCACAGGGGCAATAGGGTACCAGCAGGCTACTTGTCCCTTAGTGGGGCAGGAGGGGGAGCTGAAGTGTGAAGAGGATAACTCTCCTCCGAAACGTTCCCTCATAATCTCCTGATATAACAGCAAACAGTAAATGCTGATTTCCCTTGTTACAGGTTTGATACTGTGTATAACAGGAGGAGTGCACGGAGTAATGGATAGTTTTATTGCACTCTGATGGGCACTGATCCCCAGTGCGGTAAGAGTCTAGCTTAGGTTTGGGAACACAGAACCATCGGGAACCGGGACGGTCAGATAAGCAGTTTTATCTCCGCAGTCTTGTGTAAAATGCGGCTTTTGAGCACGGCCACGGGTTCGTGGGAAGGATACTATTATGCCCCCTGAGCAGGTACAAGGGTGATGCTGTTGAAGGTGTTTTTGAATGCCCTGAGGGTTGTCAAGTCCTGCAAAGACTGGTGGAGCCCAATGGATGGTGTAGATTGCCATCATCAGGAGAGCAAGGCTGAGGGCCATTGTATTAGGGCCCTTTGGAGGGGTTAATCAGTGAGCCCTCAGGAAACGTAGCAGGGGAGGAGAGAATAGAGAGAAGATAAGATACTCAAATAGCAACAATGGCAACAATAAGGAGTCCTGTAATGAGTCCCAGTAGCGTCCAGCCGGGTCTTTTCATTCCTGTGGGTATAAAGAAAAGGCGTTCTCAGGGCCAAGTACAGGCTCTGGAACAACATCATTATTTGTAGGAATTGGTGGATTAACTTGTTTAATTAATCTTTCAGGTAGCCATCTTGGTGCCGATTGTTTTTGGTCCAGGATGCAGGCTGAGCCACGTCCCCAAATGAGTACTGGATCTGGTCCGTGCCAGCTACTGGTGAGGGGGTCTTGCCACATTACCATAGGCGGAGCTGTATCAGGGGAAGGGTGCCAATGACGGTCCGCAGCTGAATGATTCTTATTATCCAAGGTCAGGAAGTTTATCACAAAGAGCGCATGATTCAATCGGTCGCGGGGAGAGGCAAAAGACAAGGAAGTGGCTTCAAGCCGAGTGAGCCAAGTTTTTAGTGTTTGATGGGCTCTTTCAACAATTCCCTGTCCCTGTGGATTGTAGGGAATTCCTGTAATGTGGTTAATATGGAGCGCCTCACAAAATTGTTTAAACTTAGTGCTGACATAAGCAGGACCATTGTCTGTCTTAATCTTAACAGGTTTTCCCAGTACAGAAAGAGCTGTGATAAGGTGCGAGATAACATCCTTAGCAGCTTCTCCTGTGTGGGGGGAGGCAAAGACAAAGCCACTATAGGTGTCTATAGAGACATGGAGATACTTTAGTTTGCCAAATTTTGGGAAGTGTGTGACATCCATTTGCCACAGTTGATTAGGGAGAAGACCACGCGGATTGACTCCCAAATGTGGTACAGGTTGGCTTGTAACACATGAGGGGCATTTTTTGACTATTTCATGAGCCTGTTCTCATGAAATTTTACAAAACAAATGGAGAGATTGAGCATTTAAGTGATGCAACCTATGCAAGTTTTGAGCTTCCTGTACTGATCCCACAATTATGGGGAAGGTAAGCCTTGTAGCACCATCTGTCTGGGCATTACCTTCTGAGTTCTGAGCTTTCTGCACTGATCCCACAGTTGTGGGGAAGGTAAGCCTTGTAGCAGCATCTGTCTGGGCATTACCTTCTGAGTTCTGAGCTTTCTGCACCGATCCCACAGTTGTGGGGAAGGAAAGCCTTGTAGCAGCATCTGCCTGGGCATTACCTTCTGAGAGTGATCCTGGTAGGCTTGTGTGTGCCCTAATATGTCCCAAATAGAAGGGCTGTTGTCTTTCTCGTATTAGCTTTTGAATTTGTATAAACAAGGGCATAGCGTTGGAAGTTGTTTTAAGAAAAGGAGAAGTCTCAAGCAACGGAATGGAGTGAGCTACATATGCACTATCAGTATAAATATTTACAGCCTGACTGGAAAACTGTGTAAAGACTTGAAGTATGGCATACAGCTCAACCAACTGGGCCGACTGATAAGATGTTTTAAAAACGTGGCAATGGTTATTTGCCACGAAGGCAGCCATTCCATTGGAGGACCCATCTGTAAACACCATAACAGCCTTTGGAATGGGGTTACTTTTTGTATTTTTTGGGAAAATAAAGGAATAGGATTGGGCAAACTGTAACACGGGGTCATCAGGGAGGTGATTGTCAATGACTCCCATAAATCCTGACATGGCTATTCCCCAGTCATCAGAAGTTTGAAGAAGGAACTGGGTCTGTTCTTGGGTATATGGCACTACTACAACATCGGGGTCTTTTCCAAAATATTGGCGGGAAAGGAAACGAGCCTTGATGATTATTGAAGCAACCTGAGACAAATATACTGCAATTACCTTAGATGAGGAAATGGGGAGATGAACCCAGAAAAGAGGTTGACCCTTTTTATTGGGCATGAGGGATTTTTGCCAAAAAACTCCAGTGGGCATATGTGGTGTGGCTAAAACTACAAAAAGCAGGGGGAGAGTATAAGAAATCTGTGAAACAACCTGTTGGCTGATGGCTTGCGCTACTTGGTTTAATGCGTCTCCCGCAGCAGGGGTGAGCTCGTGGGGGGAAGAGGGATCTGGGTCTCCTCGCAGAATGTCATTGAGGGGCAAAAGGACATTATTAGATATTTTTAAATAGGGCCTGAGCCATTGAATATCTCCTAGAAGTTTTTGAAAATCATTAAGGGTATGGAGGCAATCCACGTGGAACTGGATGCGGGGCACAAAAACCAAATCCTGTTGTAATTTTAAACCTAAATAGGTAAAGGGGTCTTGTAACTGGACCTTAACAGGAGCAATTTGTAAACCAAGGGCAAGAAAGGCTTTAGAAAGTGCTGTAAAGCAATCTTGTAGGTCTGACTTGTTTTGAGCCGCCAGTAAAATGTCATCCATATAATGTAGAATATAAATGTGCGGCCAGTGTAAATGAACCGGGTCCACTGCCTGTGCTACAAACTTTTGACAAAGGGTGGGGCTATTGGCCATTCCCTGGGGCAAGACTTTCCAATGAAATCTTTGCATCGGTCCCTGGAAATTAACATGGGGGAGGCTAAAGGCAAAATAAGGACGGTCATCAGGGTGTAGAGGAATAGTGAAAAAGCAGTCTTTGAGATCTATAATTATTTTGTAATAACCATTTGGGATGGCCACGGGGGTTGGGATGCCAGGTTGGAGGGCACCCATGGGTGCCATGACCTTATTAACGGCACGCAAATCCTGTAAAAGGCGCCATTTACCAGATTTTTTCTTTATGACAAAAATGGGCGTATTCCAGGGAGAATTGGAAGGCTCTAGGTGTCCAGCCACGAGCTGCTCCTGTACAAGCGCTGTAGCGGCATTTAGCTTTTCTTGAGTAAGCGGCCACTGATCCACCCAAACAGGAGTTTGAGTATTCCATGTGATTTTATCTGCATGGGGTACAGGAAGGCCAGTGGCCGTTACTAAAAATCCGAATATCCGAGCCCATGTCTATCTGTTTTAGAGGGGGCTGTAATAGGTTGAGTTATGCCCTGTCTCATTTTTCCAAGTCCTGTGCCAGGCACATAATCCATGCGCAGCATTTGTTGTGTGACCACAGCATTAGGGCTGCACAGGATAACTTCCATTTGGGAGAGAATGTCACGTCCCCACAGGTTAATAGGAAGGCCTGGTAATACAAAAGGAGTCACAGTGCCCTGATTGCCTTCCTTATCTTTCCAGCGTAATACCCTTGAGCTGACTTGGGGGTTATTGGACTGGCCTATACCTCACAAATCGGTGAGAGATGCGGTCAGCGGCCAATGGGCGGGCCAATGATCTTGAGATATGACCGTGGCATCTGCCCCTGTATCCAAAATGCCCTTGAAATCCTTTCCTTCAATAGTAAGGGTTAACACAGGCCTATTTTTTGTAATTGGCTGGACCCAATAAGCATCCGAGGAGCCCAAAGGGGTAATGCCTCGGGGCCTGGAAGAAATTGAGGATGTACTTCCAGTAATTAAAGGAAGAAGAACCAGTTGTGCTAGATGGGTGCCCTGTGGAACGGCAGCTACTCCACTGATAGTGGCTGCTAGGATTTTTATTTCCCTGGTGAAGTCATCGTCAATAATACCGGGAAAAACTTGAATGCCTTTAAGGGTGGCTGATGCTCGGCCAAGAATAAAAGCACAGGTACCCGAAGGCAAGGGGCCCCACACCCCTGTAGGGATAATTTGTGGGCCCTGGGTGGAATCTAATATTGTATCGGAGGTGGCACAGAGGTCAAGTCCTGCACTATCTGGGGTTGCTTGTTGGAGAGAAGCAATTGTTGAGGTATTTGCTGAGCCTGAGGCTGGGAAGGGACAAACCGTACTGCCCCAGGGTTTGTCCTTTGAGAAACTGGGGCCAGGGGCTGGCCCCTCTGGGAGTTTCCTGGCACACTAGGAGGGAGGGGTTGGCCTGAAGGATTAGTCTTTGACCTGCATTCATTTGCCCAGTGATAACCCCTATGACATCGGGGGCATGGGGTGGAGGGGAGCGGCCTACCTGAAGGAGATGGAGCCGCGCCTTGGGCCATGGGCCTGTTTGATAAGGCAGTTGGACATTCGCGGGCAAAATGTCCAGGCTGTTTACAGGCGTAGCAAGTGGAGGTCCCCTTGGAGGGATTTTGGGTCAGTTTGAGTGCGGCCCCAATTGCCAAGCCCATGGCATGGGCCGATCCCACACCAGCGCAGAGCCTCACATAGTCTGAAAGATCACCCTTATGTTTATGAGGCCGAAGAATATCTTTACAAGCTGGGTTGGCATTTTCAAAGGCGAGGTGTGTAACAAATGCACTTCCATTTTCTCCTGGGCCAACTAGTCTCTCAGCTGCAACATTAAGGCGCGAGACAAAATCACTATAAGGCTCGTTGGGCCCCTGCTGAATCTTAGCCAAAGAGGTAGTGACTGCTCCCCTTTGAGGAAGCTTTCTCCAAGCCCCTAGTCCGGCAGTTTTAATTTGCCCCAGAAGTCCATCAGGGAACTGGGCTTGTGAATTGTTGGAATTATATGGGACATCTCCCAAAAGTTTTTTGAGGGTCCAATTTTTAGATGAAGCTTTAGCAAAATTTTGTTGGGCTATTTCTTTACAAATTTGAACATAATCAGCCCTCCACAGGACATAGTCACCTCCGCTGAGAGCAGCTCTGGCGAGGAAGTCCCAATCATTAGGTGTAAGCCACCGGGCACTCTGGCTTTCCAATAAGGCCTGAGTATACGGGGCAGTGGGACCATACTGGGTGCAAGCAGTTTTAAGTTTTTCAATAAATCTGAGACTAAGTTTTTTTTATAGGGTGGCGGCTGTCCATTACCAGGTCCTTGATTGGGGACCTGATCTTCCTCCTCCGACCCAGGTTCCTCACTATCTTCCTCAGAATGGTGGGGCGAATTCTCTTCAGCCTCATTTTCCCCATCAGCAGCAGGCTCAGAATGACCTCCAGCTTGCCTCCTGGTTACAGGGAAAGCTAGAAGGGGTTGGGTTTTGGACCTGACTTTACCTTGTTTAGGTTTTGTAAGGGGCTGCTCTAAGGCAAGGTTGCAGAGCTCCTCGTCAAGGGATTTTATTTCCTTAAGGAGCTGGATGTGCTCTCGTCTCTGTTGAAGTGACTGTCGCAAGGCCGACAAGTCAGGCACAGGAGGGTTAAAGTCATAGAGAGCCGGGGCACAAATGGGAAGGTGCGGGTGAGTATTGTATGGCGGGGGATTTTTAACATTTTGGGGCCAATTGGAATTATGATAGTGCACGACCTCTTCCTCTGGGACATGTTCCTCATCTGATTCTAATTTGTCTCGGATGGCAGGATATAGTCGGCTCGCTTCGTTGGTAGGGGCTAAAGTGGGCTCTTTAATTTTATTGTTGGGGTCATCATCAGTGGAGGGTATATCTAGAATGACAGATGGGCATTTAGATGCAGGTCGGGAGGATTGCTGTAACGTCTCCTCACCATCCCTTACTAGGGCATCAATAGTCTTATCTAGGTGACGGGTTTTTAGAATGTCATTAATCAGGTTCCAATATGAAAAAATCGTAATAGGCACTTTTGCAGGGCCAAAGGTCTCATGAAAATCCTTTAAACAACTTCCAACTCTTTCCCACTTGATCTCGTCAATTGTTCCTTCCTTGGGGAACCAGGGACACAATCTTTCTACATACTCAAAAAATGCCTTTAGATCCTTATTTTTAACCCGAACTCCTCGTGTCTTGAGGGCCTCCCTGAGACCCGAAATGAATATTTCCCATGATGATAATGCCTGTCCCATGGCTGTCACTTACCTTGCGCCGTCTTCACTCCGCAGCATCGACCGATGCTAATGATCTCGGGTGGGCAGTTCCGAGCCGGTTGCACAATCACTTGGATCCAAGTTTTCCTCCTGGAAGGCGGCGTTCCTCCAATCTTACAGGCACTCAAACCCCAAGGGCCGCACTCGAGCCCCACGTTGGGTGCCAGTTGTCCCGTCCCGCGGGACAGCAACTGGGGCCGAGCACCTAGAAGGAGAAATGAAAGGGACAGGAGACACAAAGATGGCAGCAAGACAGGTGCCGATCAAGCTGCGACTTTATTTTTCAACCACACACTTATATATCATCGAGGCAGGGTATCGGGCGGGGAAAGGAGGGGGGGCTTATCTTGTAGCTGCAATGCTAGTGCAAGTAGGGGAAAGGTTACAAGGCCTTAAGGCACAAGGTCACACAAGGTTGCATTATCAGTACTATCTGGTCTGGCCTGTCTAGCCCTGTCTCTCCACTAAGAGGTCACATGCTGCGTGGTCCCCGACAGCAGGCCACAGCAGAGAGCTGGATTGGAAGAGGAGCAGACAGGACTATAACTGACGTTCATATGGGATGCCCATGCTTCAGGCTAGGGCTTTAACCCATTGCACCACAGTGCCAACCCCCTTGCCAGTTTTACATAATAACATTTTAAAAATCATGGATAGATTTTTTTAAAGATTTATTTATTTACTTTTAAGATAGAGTTCCAGAGAAGCAAAGGCAGAGAGAGAAAAAGAGAGAGAGATCATCCTTCCACTGTTTCACTCCCCAAATGGTCACCATTGCTATGCTGAGCCAATCCAAAACCAGGAGCCTAGACCTTCTTCTGGATCTCCCATGTGGGTACAAGGACCCATGCACTTTGACTGTCTTCTATTGCTTTTCCAGGTGCATTAGCAGAAAGCTGGATTGGAAGTGGAGCAGCCAGTACTCAAACCGGTGCCCATATGGGAGGCTGGCACTGCAGGCATGTGCTTTTAATTCTTGTACTTATTTTACAAATTTGGTGAAGTAGATATGATTATTACTAAACCTGTGAGAAAATGTTAAATTGGCATATTTGTCACATTAGTTTGTTCAAAGCCAACAAAGTGCATCAGTAATAATGTGCTAAATTCACAGAATATTGACAACTTATTGAGTTAATTTTTAGTGGCTAATGGATAATTACTGTGTGGTAATTACAAACATAATTCAAAAGTAATGAGCACTCATGTATTAAAATTGAATGGGGAGCAGTGCTGTTGCATGGCAGATGATGCCACCACCTGCTATGCCAGCATCCCATATGGGTGCTGGTTTGAGACTCGGCTGCTCCCCTTTGACCCAGCTCTCTGCTATGGCCTGGGGGCAGGCAGTGGAGGATGGTCCAAATCCTTGGGCCCATGCACCCACATGGGAGATCCAGAGGAAGCTCCTGGCTCCTGGCTTCGGATTGGCTCAGCTCCAGCCATTGTGGCCACTTGGGGAGTGGGCCAGCAGATGGAAGACCTCTCTCTCTCTCTCTCTCTCTCTCTCTCTCTCTCTCCTTCTCTTTCTGTGTAACTTTTTCAAATAAGTAAATAAATCTTAAAAAAATGAATTGGGGGCCTTCATGTCCGAGAGGTGTCATGCCTGCCTCATGCTATGCCTGAAAACAGAAGCAAGTCTACGCATGTCATGGATGCACACTCCTGGAGGCAGAATATGTAACTTCTAAAAGTGAAAGACCAACAGCCAGCAACACAATCCAAGTCTCCTACGTGCATGGCAGGAACCCAATTACCTGGGCTATGACCACTGCCTCCCAGGGTCTACATTAGCTGCAAGCTAGAGTCTGGCGCTGGAGCTGGGCTTCAAACCTAGGCGCTCAGGTGTGGGACAGAGGTGTCTTAACTATTAGACCAAATGCCTGCTCTGAGGCTCTTTATTTAACTTTCTTCAAGCAGAAGCCACATGGTGTAATGGGAAAAACAGCCTTGGAATCTAACAAAGCTGATTCCTGGATCCCACTTCTGTGTGACCTTGGGCAAGTTGCTTTCCTTCTATGAATTTCCTTCTCAATGGACACCTTGCAACCCAGTGTCTAGGAGTGCACCTAACACAACCCGAGTCGGCTTAAAGGACAAGCAGCCATGATTAGGAGTCAGCCACTCCATGACCCTCTCGAGGCCAGTGCCCTCTCTCAGCAGGTGTGTGCACAGCCTGCGCTGCCCCCTCTTCTCTGGGCTCATGAGTCTGCCCGCTGGGTGTCCTCTCACAGACCACAGAGGGTGGTGGCAGTGGGATGGCCTCTTGGTGTCCCTTGCATATTTCGACACAGAACCGGCCCAGGGGGAGGAGAGACCGAAGGGACCCGTCACCGAGGGCTCGGCCGAGGCTGGGTCCCGCAGAGTGCAGGAGATCCAAGGAGCAGGCCAAACATGTGCGTGGCCACTGCCCCCTCGGTGCTGCCCTGGGCCCTCACTCCCCCTCCTCAACCCTCACGTGCCCGACCCCCACCCTGGTCACCACAGGGCAGTGGTGTCTGTGCAGAGCACGCAAAGGAAGTGGTGCCCGCATGCACTGCACTGATCCACAAGCTGGGCCCGGCTGCCCAGGATGGTGAGGCGGCACCCTGGAAGGCTGCTGATCTAGCGCAACCAGAGTGGAGATCCTCGTCCCCACGCAGGCCGTACACCCTCAGCATGTGTGCGATGAGGCACTGAAGCAGCCGCTGGCGCTGCGGGGCCATCCCCAAGGATGAGAAAGCAACCTGGATGAATGCGTTGGTGCCGGCATGCTTGATTAGAGGGGCGGCAGGTGCATGGTGCAGAAACATTCTCTGCCGCTCTCTCTGCTCCCTGGTCTTGGGCTAGGCAGTCCAGCCCCCAACTCTCCTACTCGACCACCGCTGCCTCCACCCTGGGCAATGACAGCAGCGGGCCTGGGGGAGGGGCCGGAGCAAGCAGGACAGGCAGAACAATGGGCCCTGCAGGAAGATGGAGAGCCTGCTGTGCTGCAGCCTCACCAGCGCCAGGACTGGAGGAAGCACGAGCTTGTGTGCCAGGGCAGTGGGGGTGACTCTGGCTGCCCAGGCAGGCCTGCACCACCCACTGCTTTGCCGCTGACTTGGGCTGGTGGGGACAGAGCAAGCGGGACCAGCAGTACTGTGAGCCCTGTGGGAAGATGGAGAACCTGCTCTACTGAGGCCACACCAGCGCCAGGACTGGAAGAAGCAGGAGTTTCTGTGCCAGGGTAGCGAGGGGACCCCTGGCCACGGGGCAGGCCTGCACCAGCAGCCTGGCCTTTCCCACCACACCGGGCACAGGGCCGGTGGTGCCAGAGCCCAGGAATCCAGGAAAGGAGCTGCGCGTCTGTACAGCATCTCCACCACCGTCAGGGATTCAGGCCGGCAGCCAGAGATGCTGCAAAGGCAAAGGCCAAGTCCATGGCCCACCCTGCCATAGCCAGGAACCCTGCCTCCAGGGCCCAGTGGTGGCAGAGGCAGAGCCAGGGAAGGAGGAACTGCTGACCCACCCATCACTGTATCAGGAGAAGGAGAACCTGTACCCCCCTAGCAACACACCCTGCGAGGCACTGAGCCATAGCTTCGGTCTGCAGCCCAAAGGGCAGAGAAAGCCAGTTCCGTGCTGCCTTGCATGAACAAGCATGGCATCTGGGTAGTGGATGACAAGATAGGCGACAAGATGCGCGCCCTGCACTGCACAGGCAAGTTCACGGACAGCCAGCTGTGAAACCGCTGGGCTGCTGATGAGCAGCATGGACGACCTGATCCACCACTGTAACAAGAAGCTGGGCAACTACAAAATGATTGGCCAGACAAAAGCCATGGTTATTATCCAGGCAATGGAACAGGTTATGTGTGGTATGTTGATAATCCAAATGGAAATGGGAGATGTGTGACTTGTATATATTAATAAAGACTGGGGTGCCAAGGTAAGTGGAGGTGTACTTAGAATTTTTCCAGAAAGCAAGCCCAGTTTGCTGACATTGAACCCAAATTTGATAGACTGCTGAAACTTCTATATTAAGTAACAATGGTGAGAGTGGGGATCTTTGTATGGTTCTGGATCTTAGGGGGAATGCTTATAGCATTTCCCCATTCAGTAGGATGCTGGCTGTGGGTTTGTCATAAATTGACTTGATTGTGTTGAAGAATGTTGCTTCTATACCCAATTTGTTTAAAGTTTTAATCACAAAAGGATGTTGTATTTTATCAAATGCTTTCTCTTCATCCATTGAGATAACCATATGGTTTTTGTTTTTCAGTTTGTTAATATGATGTATCACATTTATTCATTTGAGAATGTTGAAACATCTCTACATATAAAAGATAAACCCCAGTTGGTCTGGGTGAATGATCTTTATGATGTGTTGCTCAATTAGCTAATATTTTGTTGGTGATTTTTGCATCTATGTTCAGCAGCGATATTAGTCTATAGTTTTCTTTCTCTGTTGTTTCTTTTTCTGGTTTAGGAATTAAGATTTGCTGTCTTCATAGTCATTTGGGAGGTTTTTGTTTCTTTCAGTTGTTTTGAATAGCTTGAAAAGAATGGAATTAATTCTTCTTTAAATATCTTGTAGAATTGAGTAGTGAAACCATCCAGTCCTGGGATTTTCTTTATTGGGAGAGTTTAATTACTGATTTAGTTTCTGTCTTGGTTATTGGCCTCTTAGATTTTCTGTCTTCATACTCAATTATGTTAGATTGCATGTGTACAGAAGTCTATGCATTTCTTCAGGGTTTCACAATTTATTGGCATGTAGCTCTTTGTAGTATTTCCCGATGATTCTTTTTATTTCTATGGTATCTATTGTTACATTTCCTTTTTCATTTCTGTTTTATTCATGTGGATATTTCCCTTCATTATTCTTAGTTGGGTCAATGGCGTATCAATTTTATGTATTTTTTTTTTCAAAAAATCAGTTCCTCATTTCACTGATATTTTGTATTTTTGTTTCAATTTTGTGTATTTCTTCTCTAATACTAAGTATTTTTCCTTCTACTAATTTGGGGTTTGGTTCATTTTTTTCTAGGACCTTGAGATGCATTGACAGCTCACTTATTTGGTGTCTTTCAATTTCTTATGTAGGTACCCATTGCTATAAATGTCCCTCTCAGCACTTCCTTTATTGTATCCCATAAGTTTTGATATGATGTATTGTACTGTTTCTTTCCAGAAATATTTAGATTTCTTCTATGACCTACTGTTCATTCAGGAGCATGTTGTTCAGTCTCCATTTGTCTACATATGTCCTAGAAATTCTTGAATTGTTGATTTCCAGGTTTATTCCACTGTGGCCAGAGAAGATGCAGGGTAGGATTTCAGTATGATGTAGCATATGGTCTATGCTAGAGAAAGTTCCATGCACTGGTGAGAAGAATGTGTGTTCTGCTACTGTGAGATGAAAAGCTCTGTAGCTATCTTTTAGGTCCATTTGGTCTACAATGTTGATTAACTTTGTTGTATCCTTGCTGATTTTTTGTCTGGTGATCTGTCATTGCTAAAAGTGGAGTATTGATGTCCCCCATTACTATTGAATTGGAATCTATATCTCTATTTAGATCCCTTAACATTTCCTTTAAATATCCAGATGCCCTATAATTTGGTGCATATAAACTTATGATAATGACATCTCCTTGTTGAATTGATGCTTTAATTATTACACATGCCCTTCTTTGTCTCTTTTTATAGTTTTTGTTGAAAAGTTTATTTTGTCTGATACCTGCAGAGCTACACCAGCCCTTTTTTGGTTTCCATTAGCACGGAATAACTTTTTCCATCCATCCTTTCTATTTCAGTCTACATGTATCTTTGTGGTAAGATGTGTTTCTTATAGGCAGCAAATAGATAGGTCTTGTTTTTCAATCCATCTGGCCAGTCTGTATCTTGTAACTGGAGAGTTGAGGCCATTTACATTCAAGGTGACTATTGATAAGCAACAAATTAGCCCTGCCATTTTCCATAAATATTCTTATTGTTTATTTTGGATTTCCTTTGTACTTTTACTAATTTTTATGTCTTCACTTTCTTGTCATATTGATGACCCTGTATCTGTGTGCAGCACATCCTTAAGCATCCTTTATAAAGCTGGACAAGTGGTGTCAAATTTTTTCAATTTCTGTTTAACGGGGAAGGTCTTTACTTCACCTTCATTCATAAAAATTATTTGCATTGAGGAAGAAAATAAAAATCAATGTGACCTCAAAAAAATATTGATGTGTTGTTGCATTTCTTTTATGGGGAGTGTCAAGCTGTGTTCCTTATTCTTGTTTCTTGAATTGAATTTCTGCATATATTTTTAGGCATTTGTGGCTATACTTGTTGGTTTTTTCCTCTGATGGGTTTTATCTTTGAAGTATGCTTTGTGGCTTAGTGCAATGCTTGCACTTTCAGTGAATGCCCAGGGGTGTGTGCTGGGGGTGACCAGGGAGCTGTGGTCAATGTCCTAGCATGGTGCAAGAACCCAGGGTAAGTCCCATCTTGGGTGAGGTAGATCTCTTGTTAACAGAAGGGAATGAATGATCACCTCTGTTGGTGTGCTCACAGCCTCATCTACTCTCCTCCAAGTTGATCAATGCTCAGGTGTTAGCCCCCAGTGGGCACAACACTGGTCTGCACTCACATATGAACCACAGAAATGATCTGCACAGCCCTTACTCCAAGCACGGGTCCCACTGCAGTGACCTGGCCCAGGTCACCACGTAGGTCTGAGTGTGTGGAGCCCCACACAGTGATTTCTCAGAGGCCCAGATACATGCTGTACCCTCTCATTTGCAGCCAGTGTCTTCACAGCCTCAGCACACAAGGAACCTGTAGTTGCAGTGAGTCTGTTCCACCCCCCCAACCTGTCTTGTCCACAGAGAGGCAGACTTTTCCCTGAATCCACTGTCTGTTGGAGTTCAGGATAAGTGGCTTGAGCTCCAGAGCTTGTGGTATGTTAGGAGGCTTGGAGTTAATCACAGTCTCAAGTGGGTGTCCAGCTCCCTGTCAATTGTTACAGCCAGGCTCAAAGAAGGTGGGGACCTTGGAATTTTTCTTCTGCTAGAATCTCTGGATCACATGTGTACAGACGAGCCACTTGCCAACTGTTCCCATCTCCTTGCCACTGCCGTGAGTTTGGGCACTAATTTATTTTTGAGATAGTAAAAATGTTCTAAACCTGGCATTCATTATGATTGCACATTTCTTAAATCTCCTGAACTTTACACTTTCAATGATGAATAATATGGCAAGCTAATTATACTCATATATAATATACATTTTAGGACATTTATGACCTAATAATTTGTAAGCAGGCATATTTAATTATTTCATTTTTTGTGTGTGATACTAACACTAATATTTCAGATCCCACGCTACATAAAATATGACTTCCTTTATGTATAATACATTATAGATAGATAGATATAGATAGATGTATATGGCTATAAATGCATGAAAAATATCTGCATCATGTAAACAATTAATAATGATGATTAATGCAGGGGCAGGTCTTCAATAGATTGTTGATGAAGGTGATGTTAATCCCATATGTTTCTAAAGAATGTATTTAAGTAATAGAGAGCTCAACAAGTTTAGGCCGGCGCCGCGGCTCACTAGGCTAATCCTCCGCCTAGCGGCGCCGGCACACCGGGTTCTAGTCCCGGTTGGGGTGCCGGATTCTGTCCCGGTTGCCCCTCTTCCAGGCCAGCTCTCTGCTGTGGCCAGGGAGTGCAGTGGAGGATGGCCCAGGTGCTTGGGCCCTGCACCCCATGGGAGACCAGGAGAAGTACCTGGCTCCTGCCTTCAGATCAGCACGGTGCGCCGGCCGCAGCGCGCTGGCCGCGGCGGCCATTGGAGGGTGAACCAACGGCAAGGGAAGACCTTTCTCTCTGTCTCTCTCTCTCACTGTCCACTCTGCCTGTCAAAAAAAAAAAAAGTTCAGACACCTGAGGTGCATAACTATGTCTCTTCATTAGTAATTAGTAATCCCTTCATCCTAAGGGAATCCTTAGTTAGTGAATTCTATCTCTTGTCATTGTGCCCTTTATTTTTTGCTATAGGGACTATATCATTCATTCTTCTGCATTCAGTACAAATTAATTTTTAGTACTCCTCTTACTGACTAGGTACTCAAAATCAAGAACTCCAGTCATTACGTGGAAGGTGTGACTATGATACAGAGAGAGGAAGTGAATTGCAAAATGATCAGTCAATAGTTGAGTGTGGCCTTTCCACTTTCTCTGTTCAATGCAGATTGGAATCCACATCTCAAGTTGTAGGATGTCCTGCTGACAATGACAAGTGATCACTATTACAGGAACAATAATTCTGTGAGCAGATATTAGGACATATTACTCCATGATGGCATTCTATTTTTTTTTTATCTCTGCAATCCATTTTCTATTTAAATAAGTGTGACCCTAAGACCTAAGCATTTAGGGTATCCAAAATTTGATTCTTTGGTCTGAGGTGGAGGTACTTAAGGTGGAAATCTCAAAGCTTAAGTCTCTTAATTTGCAGAATGAAGTAACTGATAGGAAGTTGCAGCATCTAAAATGATACAAGAATCTGAAGAGTACATTTCATACCCCTACCCATAGAGAAAATAAGTAATGGCTGTGAACCAAGGATTATCATCTCCATTACATTACCACTGAAGTTCTTTTCAACTGTATCACAGCATCCATGCCCATTCTCCAATAGGACAGGAGCAGAAGTAGCAGAATGAGCTCCATGAAACTCTTATATTCACCTCTTTGCCTTGTTGTGGCAAAATCCAGCAGATAGATAACAATGTTTTGGTCAAGTTCTTTAAAAATATTAGTTTTGTTAGATATGTGGAGACGAAAGCATGTGGACAGATGGTCAGCTGGATTTCAGACACTTCTGGATAAGCCAATATCAGAGTCAGCTTTTGAATTTGCACAATAATTGTTGAATGCATTTGCCTCATTTCCCAGGCATATTATGGAAATGAATGGACTAGACTAATGTCTCAACTGTGGGAAATTACCCATTGATAATTCACAAATTATTTCAGAAGATGAGATCAATCATCATTTTAAAAATTGAGAAAAGAGCTCCCAAAATAATGACATTTCTTCTTTAAGTGTTTTAAATTACAATAGAATCCCTGGTGTGAGGTACAGTGGGTTAAGCTGTGGCCTGCAATGTTGGCATCCCATATGGGCATATTTGAGTCTTGGTTACTCTTCCAATCCAGTTCCTGGATAATGTGCCTGGGAAAGCAATGGATGGTGGCCCAAGCTGAACCACCCTGGCAATTGCAGCCATTTCCACTATGAACCACTGGATGGAAGATTTTGTTCTCTCTCTCTCTCTCCCCTCCCCCTAAGTCCCCCTTTTTCTCTCTCTGCCTTTAAAATAAATAAAATAAACCTATGAAAATAATTAAAATAGAATGTGATATTTTTCCTACTTAAATATCTGTAATGAGAAGACATGGGTTCTATAACCACCATACAATTATTGGAACCAAAGAAGATGACAAAATTAGTGACCATTACCAAACACTTCTCACATTTGAATTTCTCAATTAATAGAATGTGAATTTGTCAAATTAAGAATTTAATAAGAAATCAGAATTTCACAGGGGTGTCATATGTATAGAGATGAGTTCTCATGTATACCCTCTCTTCTCAAAGAATCTATCTATACAAAGAATATATGGTTAACCCTTCTTGTTTCCTAATGGAGGGTTGAAAAATCCTGTGGAAAATGTAGCCATACCTTTCCATGATATTATCAATATAGAACCATGGAAGGGGGAGGAGGCAAGATGGCAGAATAGGAAGGAGCACACTGATAGTCCGGGGAGAGACAGTTTAATAAAAGTGGAGATACTGCAGGTTCAAGGAAGAGTAGGGGAAGAAACAGCAGAAGAAACTCTACTGGAACGAGTGATTCACAGTGGACCTGCGTGGAGTGCATGGGAGCCCACAGTTCGGGACACCAGCAGCAGACTCAACACACCAGCACTGGAATGCGAGGTGAGCCGAACCTCAATAGACCGAGACACCGTCAGGCAAGTGGAGAGAGGAGACTAGAGGGAATGACCCCGGGGGGAAAAGTTCACCAGGCTAACTAGAAGAGAGAGAGAGAGAGAGAAAGTCACTGATACAGACACGGGTTTCTCTCTCTCCGCTCACCTCTCAAAGGCGAGCAAGACAAAGAGCAGGTGCCATCTTGGACATACGTCATAAGCAGAGCGACCTCAGGTCTGCACTGGCCCTGAGCCTAGCAGAAAAACCTGACTGTGGCAGGGGCAAATTAACAGATTAGGACAAGTAAATTTGTGGTGCTACTGAACAGAGACTGTGAAAAAAGAGATGGTGGGGGAGAGAACTCACGGAATTCACGTGAGTACTCTCCAGAGATGCTACAATTCCGTAACTTTGGCAACCCAGTGGGAGACTGAAGGAGAATCTGAGCCCACTCTGAGGGCAGAACAGATTCCCTGTGTGGTCCTTGGGAAAGAGCTTCCAATCTCTGACTCCTGTGGGTATATCATTTGCCTGCTAACGACCTCCAACTTTGTTCAGCTGTGCGGAATTACTTCCCTTTTGAATCAAAAAAAGAAAGAAACAGAGAGAGAGAGAGATCTACCACACCTAGCCTGGGAGTGTCACCTTTGGCACACCAAACAGAGCTCTCAGGCCACACCCATCTCAAGCCTCTAAGGCTCCATCAAAAACAGACAGTGCACTTAATCCAGAGTCATAGTATAACAAGAAAAAGCACCACAGTGAAGAAACCAAATATCTCCAATATGCCAAATAACAAATGCAAAAACCGAGGTAATAAAAACAAGGAAGTCACTATGATGACCCCAAATGAAAAAAAAACACCCCAATTCAAGATTATGAAGATGATGACATAGAAGAAACGCAAGAAGCAGATCTCCAAAAATTGATAAGAACATTAAGAAGTTCACAAAAACAAATTCTTAAACTACAGAAATCCTTAATGGACAAGATAGAAAATCTCTCTCGTGAAAATGAAATATTAAGGAGGAATCAAAATGAAATGAAACAACTAGTACAACAGGAAACTGTGATAGTGATGAGAAATCATAACGAAGTGAAGAATTCAATAGATCAAATGAAAAACAGAATAGAGAGCCTTACAAACAGAATGGGTGAAGCAGAAGAGAGAATATCAGACTTAGAAGACAGAGAACAGGAAAGGATACAGTCAGACCAAAGAAAAGAAGAGGAAATTAGAAATCTAAAACATATTGTTGGGAATCTGCAGGATACTATTAAAAAACCCAACATTCGGGTTCTAGGAGTTCCTGAAGGGATGGAGAGGGAGAAAGGATTAGAAGGCCTTTTAGTGAGATATTAGCAGAAAATTTCCCAGGTTTGGAGGACAGAGAAATCCTAGTACAGGAAGCTCACAGAACCCCTAATAAACACGACCAAAAGAGATCCTCACCACAACACATTGTAATTAAACTCTCCACAGTGAAACATAAAGAAAAGATCCTAAAATGTGCAAGAGAGAAATGTCAGATTACTCTCAGAGGATCTCCAATCAGACTCACAGCTGACTTCTCATCAGAAACCCTACAAGCTAGAAAGGAATGGCGAGATATAGCCCAGGTACTAAGAGAGAAAAACTGCCAGCCCAGAATATTATATCCTGCAAAGCTATCATTTGTGAATGAAGGTGAAATAAAGACTTTTCATAGCAAACAGAAATTGAAAGAATTTGTTGCAACTCATGCAGCCCTGCAAAAGATGCTTAAAGATGTGTTACACACAGAAACACAGAAACAAGGTCATCAATATGATAGAAGATAAAGGAAGGAAACCAAGGAAGGAAACCTGGCAGCAAAAGATCACAGGGAATTCAAAGCATATATTAGAACGTATCTTTGGCAAATGGCAGGGCAAAGTTATGACTTATCAATAGTCACATTGAACGTTAATGGCCTGAACTGTCCAGTTAAAAGACACAGATTGGCTGATTGTGTTAAGGAACAAAACCCATCTATTTGCTGCTTACAAGAAACACATCTTTCCACAAAGATCCATACAGACTGAAAGTGAAAGGCTGGAAAAAGATATACCATGCCAACAGAAAAGAAAAAAGAGCGGGCATAGCCATCTTAATATCGGACAACATAAACTTTACCACAAAAACTGTTAAGAGAGACAAAGAGGGACACTCTATAATGATTAAGGGATCAATTCAACAGGAAGACATAACAATTATCAATGTATATACACCTAACTACAGGGCACTGGTTTATCTAAAAGGTTTGTTAAGAGACTTAAATGGAGACTTAGACCCCAATACCATAGTACAGGGGACTTCAATACTCCACTCTCAGAAATAGATCAATAGGACAGAAGATCAACAAGGATACAGTAGATTTAAATGACACTATAGCCCCAATGTATCTAACAGATATATACAGAACTTTCAATCCTACAGCTAAAGATTTTACATTCTTCTCAGCAGTACATGGAATCTTCTCTAGGATTGACCACATACTAGGAACATAAAGCAAATCTCAGCAAATTCAAAAGAATTAGAATCATACCATGCAGCTTCTCAGACCAAAAGGAATGAAGTTGGAAATTGGCAACTCAGGAATCCCTAGAGCATACGCAAACACATGGAGATTGAACAACATGCTCCTGAATGAACAATGGGTCATAGAAGAAATTAAAAGAGAAATCAAAAATTTTCTGGAAGTAAATGAGGATAACAGCACAACATACGAAAACTTATGGGACGCAACAAAAGCAGTGTTAAGAGGAAAGTTTATATCAATAGGTGCCTACATCAAGAAATTGGAAAGGCACCAAATAGATGAGCTTTCAATTCACCTCAAGGATCTAGAAAACCTACAGCAAACCAGACCCAAATCTAGTAGGAGAAGAGAAATAATTAAAATCAGAGAAGAAATCAACAGGATTGAATCAAAAAAACGTTCCAAAAAATCAGCCAAATGAGGAGCTGGTGTTTTGAAAAAATAAACAAAATTGACACCCCATTGGCCCAACTAACTAAAAAAAGAAGAGAAAAGACCCAAATCAATAAAATCAGAGATGAAAAAGGAAATGTAACAACAGACACCGCAGAAATAAAAAGAATCATCAGAAATTACTACAAGGACTTGTATGCCAGCAAACAGGGAAACCTATCAGAAATGGATAGATTCCTGGACACATGCAACCTACCTAAATTGAACCAGGAAGACATCGAAAACCTAAACAGACCCATAACTGAGACAGAAATTGAAACAGTAATAAAGGCCCTCCCAACAAAGAAAAGCCCAGGACCAGATGGATTCACTGCTGAATTCTACAAGACATTTAAAGAAGAACTGACTCCAATTCTTCTCAAACTATTCAGAACAATCGAAAAAGAGGGAGTCCTCCCAAATTCTTTCTATGAAGCCAGCATCACCTTAATTCCTAAGCCGGAAAAAGATGCAGCATTCAAAGAAAATTACACACCAATATCCCTGATGAACATAGATGCAAAAATCCTCAATAAAATTCTGGCCAAGAGAATGCAACAACACATCAGAAAGATCATCCACCCAGACCAAGTGGGATTTATCTCTGGTATGCAGGGATGGTTTAATGTGCGCAAAACAATCAATGTGATTCACCACATTAACAGACTGCAGAAGAAAAACCATATGATTCTCTCAATAGATGCAGAGAAAGCATTTGATAAAATACAACACCCTTTCATGATGAAAACTCTAAGGAAACTGGGTTTGGAAGGAACATTCCTCAATATAATCAAAGCAATCTATGAAAAACCCACAGCCAACATCCTATTGAATGGGGAAAAGTTGGAAGCATTTCCACTGAGATATGGGACCAGACAGGGATGCCCACTCTCACCACTGCTATTCAATATAGTTCTGGAAGTTCTAGCCAGAGCTATTAGGCAAGAAAAAGAAATTAAAGGGATACAAATTGGGAAGGAAGAACTCAAGCTATCCCTCTTTGCAGATGATATGATTCTTTATTTAGGGGACCCAAAGAACTCTACTAAGAGACTATTGGAACTCATAGAAGAGTTTGGCAAAGTGGCAGGGTATAAAATCAATGCACAAAAATCAACAGCCTTTGTATACACAGGCAATGCCACAGCTGAGGAAGAACTTCTAAGATCAATCCCATTCACAATAGCTACAAAAACAATCAAATACCTTGGAATAAACTTAACCAAGGACGTTAAAGATCTCTACGATGAAAATTACAAAACCTTAAAGAAAGAAATAGAAAGGATACCAAGAAATGGAAAAATCTTCCATGCTCATGGATTGGAAGAATCAATATCATCAAAATGTCCATTCTCCCAAAAGCAATTTATACATTCAATGCTATTCCAATGAAGATACTGAAGACCTTCTTCTCAGATCTGGAAAAAATGATGCTGAAATTTATATGGAGACACAGAAGACCTCGAATAGCTAAAGCAATCTTGTACAACAAAAACAAAGCCGGAGGCATCACAATACCAGATTTCAGGACATACTACAGGGCAGTTGTAATCAAAACAGCATGGTACTGGTACAGAAACAGATGGATAGACCAATGGAACAGAATTGAAACACCAGAAATGAATTCAAACATCAACAGACAACTCACATTTGATCAAGGATCCAACACCAATCCCTGGGGTAAGGACAGTCTATTCAATAAATGGTGCTGGGAAAATTGGATTTCCACATGCAGATTCATGAAGTAAGACCCCTACCTTTCACCTTACACAAAAATTCACTCAACATAGATTCAAGACTTAAATCTTCGACCTGACACCATGAAATTATTAGAGAGCATTGGAAAAACCCTGCAAGATATAGGTACCGGCAATGACTTCTTGGAAAACATCCCAGAAGCATAGGCAGTCAAAGCCAAAATTAACATTTGGGATTGCATCAAATTGAGAAGTTTCTGTACTTCAAAAGAAACAGTCAAGAAAGTAAAGAGACAACCGACAGAATGGGAAAATATATTTGCAAACTACGCAACTGATAAAAGGCTGATAACCAGAATCTACAAAGAAATCAAGAAACTCCATAACAACAAAACAAACAACCCATGTAAGAGATGGGCCAAGGACCTCAATAGACATTTTACAAAAGAGGAAATCCAAATGGCCAACAGGCACATGAAAAAATGTTCAAGATCACTAGCAATCAGGGAAATGCAAATCAAAACCACAATGAGGTTTCACCTCACCCCAGTTAGAATGGCTCACATGGAGAAATCTACCAACAACAGATGCTGGTGAGGATGTGGGGAAAAAGGGACACTAACCCACTGTTGGTGGGAATGCAAATTGGTTAAGCCACTATGGAAGTCAGTTTGGAGATTCCTCAGAAACCTGAATATAACCCTACCATTCAACCCAGCCATCCCACTCCTTGGAATTTACCCAAAGGAAATTAAATTGGCAAACAAACAAGCTGTCTGTACATTAATGTTTATTGCAGCTCAATTCACAATAGCTAAGACCTGGAACCAACCTAAATGCCCATGAATGTTAGACTGGATAAAGAAATTATGGGACATGTACTCTATAGAATACTATACAGCAGTCAAAAGCAATGAAACCCGGTCATTTGCAACAAGATGGAGGAATTTGGAAAACATTATGCTGAGTGAATTAAGCCAGTCCCAAAGGGACAAATGTCATATGTTCTCCCTGATCAGTGACAACTAACTGAGCACCAAAGGGGAAACTTGTTGAAGTGAAATGGACACTATGAGAAACAGTGACTTGATCAGCTCTTGTCCTGACGGTTGATGTACAATGTAATACTTTATCCATTTTAGTATTTTTTTTTATTCTAGTAATATTGGTTGAACTCTGTAATTAACACACAATTATTCTTAGGTGTTTAAATTTTAACTGAAAAGTGATCCCCATTAGGAATTTGGAAAACATTATGTTGAGTGAAATAAGCCAATCCCAAAGGGACAAATACCACTTGTTCTCCTTGATAGGTGACAACTAACTGAGCACCAAAAAGGAAACATGTTAAAGTGAAATGAACAGTATGAGAAACGGTGCCTTGATCAGCCCTCACCCTGACTGTTGATGAACAGCTTAATATGTTATTCCTCTTAGTATTTTTGTTTGTTTGTTCTACTTAATACTTTTGGTTGAATACTGTAATCAATACACAATTTTTCTTAAGTGCTGAAACTTAACTGAAAAGTGATTGCTGTTAAATATAAGAGTGGAAATAAGAGAGGGAAGAGATGTGCAATTCGGGACATGCTCAAGCTGACTTACCTCAAACGGTAGAGTTAGAAACATACCAGGGGATTCGAATTCAATCCCATCGAGGTGGCATGTACCAATGCCATCTCACTAGTCCCAGTGATCAATTTCTGTTCACAATTGAACATGATGATAGGACTAAGAACCAAAGGGATCACATTAACAAGAATAGTGTCTGCAAATACTAGCTGATAGAATCAAAAAGGGAGAGAATGATCCAACATGGGAAGTGAGATACACAGCAGACCCATAGAATGGCAAATGTTCTAAACAGCACTCTCACCTCAGAATCAGCCCTTAAGGCATGCGGATCTGGCTGAAATGCCCATGAGAGTATTTCAGGCATGGAAAGCCAAGACACTCTGGGGCGGGGGAACCTAAATGAAAGATCTCCACGAGTGAGATCCCAGTGGAAAGAATGGGTCATCAAAGAAGGAGGTACCTTTCTCTGAAGGGAGAAGAGAACTTCCACTTTGACCATGGCCTTGTCTAAATATGATCAGAGTCAGTGAATTCAGCAGGCTTCCATAGCCTTGGCAGCTCATGACAAGAGCCTAGGGTGATTACTGATGCCATAAACAAGAGTGTCAATTTGTTAAGTCAACAACAGGAGTCACTGTGCACTTACTCCTCATGTAGGATCTTTGTCCTTAGTGTGCTGTATGTACATTGAGATTTAATGCTATAACTAGTACTCAAACAGTATTTTTCACTTTATGTTTCTGTGTGGGAGCAAACTGTTGAACTGTTGAAATCTTTACTTAATGTATGCTAAACTGATCTTCTGTATATAAAGAGAATCGAAAATGAATCTTGATGTGAATGGAAGGGGAGAAGGAGTGGGAAAGGGGAGGGTTTCAGGTAGGAGGGACGTTATGGGGGGGAAGCCATTGTAATCCATATTCTGTACCTTGGAAATTTATATTAATTAAATAAAAGTTAAAAAATAAAAAAAAAGGTTGTGCCATTCCACACATAAACAGTAGCAGCTGCTCCAGCTCTTCTGTGCACACACAGAAGCTAGAAGGAACTGTCAGTAGGGGCAAATAGAACAGTTTGAGAGCACTGCTGTGATCTGCCCCCATACAGACACTGGGACAACAACCATCCACTGTGCTCATCCTGCAATGGGTGTGGAATGGGAGCCAGCACCACAGAAGGAAAGTGCCACCCATAGGAACTCTTGTACCTGCCCAGTACAATTGTGAAGAGTAGGGCTGTGGCTGGTGGGTAATGTGAACTCTTGTGATATATGGATTTTTACCATGGGGAAAATTAGCATTCAGCACTGACTCTGAGTTTCATAAAACCAACACAGAAAAATGAATAGTCTTTGTATACACAGACAAGGTAATGGTTGAGAAAGATCAGTTCCATTCACAATAGTTCCAAAATAATCAAATATCTTGGAGTAAATTTAACCAAGGATGTCAAAGATATTTAAGGTGAAAATTACAAAATGCCAAAGAAATAGAAAAAGACATAATAAATTGAAAAATTATCCATGTTCATGGATTGAAAGAATCAATATAATCAAAATGCCCATATTAGTAAAAGGAATTTGAAGATTCAATGTATTTCTAATGAAAATATTAAAGACATTCTTCACCTGTCCAGAACAAAATGATGCTAAAATTCATATGGAAACAAAAAAGACCCTGAATACCTAAAACAATCTTATGTAATAAGAACAAAGGCAGATGCATCACAATACCTGATTTCAAGACATACTACAAGGAAGTTATAATCAAAACAGCCTGGTACTGGACAAAAAATAGACTGGTAGACCAATGAAACAGAATAGAAATTCCAGGAGTGAATCCATGCATACAACTGATTTATCTTTGTTCAAGAAGCTAAAATCTACCACTGGAGAAATGAGTCTCTTTAACAAATGGCTCTGGGGAAACTAGATCTCCATGTGCAGAAGTATGAGATTAGACTCCTACTCACACTTCACACAAAAATCCACTCAAAAATGTATCAAAGACAAAAATCTATGGCCTGATACCATGAAATCTTTAAAGAACAATGGGGAAACTAGGCAAGATTTTGGCATAGGAAAAGAGTTCTTCGAGAAAACTCCAGAAGCACAGGCAATCAAATCCAAATAAGACAAATGGGATTACATAGAGCTGAGAATCTTCTTCACTGTAAAAGAACCAGTCAGCATAAGTAAGAGGTAATGGACAGAATGGAAGAAATTATTTGCAAACTACAAAACTGATACAGGGTTAACATCCAGAATCTATAAAGAGTTCAAGAAACTCAACAACAACAGCAACAATAACAGCAAACCAAGTTAAGAAATGGGAAAAGTAGTTGAACAGACATTTTTTAAGAAAGGAAATTCAAGTGGCGAACAGACACTTAGAAAATGTTCAGGGTCACTAACCATTAGGGAAATGCAAATAAAAACAACAATGAGGTTTCATCTCATGCCAGTTAGAACAGCCCACATACAGAAATCAACAAATGCTGAAGAGCATGTAGGTAAAATAGTACCCTGGTACACTGTTGGTGGAAATGTAAACTGGTGCAACCACCGTGGAAGACAGAGATCTCAGAGATCTGAATATAGACCTACCATACAGTGTAGCCATCACACCATCACTCTCCTGGGAATTTACACAAAACAAAAGAAAACAGTAGATGAATTACCTGAACCTCCATGTTTATTACAACACAATTGACAATAGCTAAGACAGAATCAATGCTGATGCCCATCAACTGATGACTGGCTAAAGAAATTTTGTTATAGTTACACTATGCAATACTACTCAGCTGAGAAAAAGATGAAATCCTGTCTTTTGTAATGAGATGGTCACAACTGAAAGCCATTATACTGAGTGAGATAAGACAATACTGAGATGATAGATACCGTATGTGTTCCTGGATCTGGGATAACTAACATAGTATCTAAAATATAATGTAATGGAGTGAAATAGATATCTTGAGATTTTAAAAAGTTATAAAAATTTTAAATCGAATTATAATTAATGAGAAAACTAAGAAGAGATAGACATGAATTAATAATGAAACCCCAGAATGGTGATAAAGCTGAGTACGAATGCATTCATGGATGAATTAAAAAAAAATACAAAATAATTAATAACAATTCTTTCCAAACAGAAAATTAAGGAAGGAAAGATTTCTATTTTATTTTAAGAGGAAAACAATACCCTAATAAGAATGGCAGGCAAAGCTGCTACAAAAAGAGGGAGCCCAAGCTGGTGCTGCGGCTCAATAGGCTAATCCTCTGCCTGTGGCGCTGGCACCCCAGGTTCTAGTCCTGGTCTGGGTGCCAAATTCTGCCCCAGTTGTTCCTCTTCCAGTTCAGCTCTCCTCTGTGGCCTGGGAGTGCAGTGGAGGATGGCCCAAGTCCTTGGGCCCTGCACCCGCATGGGAGACCAGGAGAAGCACCTGGCTCCTGGCTTTGCATCAGCATGGTGTACCAGCCGCAGTGTGCCGGCCGCAGCGGCCATTGGGGGGTGAACCAACAGAAAAAGAAGACCTTTCTCTGTGTCTCTCTCTCTCTCACTGTACATTCTGCCTGTCAAAAAAAAAGAAAAAGAAAAAGAGGTATCCCAAAAATTCATACCTATTATGCATTTTGATACAATAAATCTGTACAAAACAATTCCAAAATAAATGCAACTGCTTGTTTAAAAGATTTTACACAATAGATTTATTCTTAGAAAGCAAGGTTAGTTGAACTTATGAAAATGAATCATTGTCATAATGCCACATTATCATAATGAAGGGGAAAATATGACCATTTAAACTGATACAGAAAAAAAAAGTCACAACTCCTTATCATGATAGACTCAAATAATTAGTACTAGATAACTATCTCAACATAATAAACAATGAAAGAAAACTTTCACCATTTGTAATCTACATAGCCCTAGGAGACTTAATGAGACTAATTAGGCAAGAATGAAAACACATTCAAACTGAGAAGGAAGATATCTTTATGTATATATGCATGAGCACATACATTTGTATAGAGAAGCATTCCTGTTTATTAATCTGAATTATAACACAGATAACTTGAAATTCTTCAATAATCATCCAATTACTATACAAGCTGAAAGTTAGAAGTGATTAACATGTGCATTGGAGTGTGCAGAGTGCTTTGGAGCCTATGTGGATGGTATAGGCAGACCTGGGCATAGGTAGTGGTGATATCCTCATGGGCTGTGAAGAGACACATCACCTGGGAGTGTGGACATTGTTCTGGGTGGAGGGGTTTGGTGGCATGGAAGAAATCTGAATCTTCATGGGCAGTCTTCAAAGTTAGATGTGTGAGACCAATCCCTGGACTTGCTCTCCAAGTAGGGCCATATCCGGGAGATGGTGCTCAAGGATCTGCATGCCTTGAGACCCTCTTAATGGGCTGCAGGGACCCATCAGATACTGAGGATACAATTTATGGAAGGAATGATTAAGATTATGGTCCATGTCACCATCAGGTGGAGTTTCTCTGCTTACCAACATTGGGCTGATTGGCCCCATAATGGGAGGAATGGTCAGTCTCTAAGATCTGATATCTGAATTGTTGATTTAGGAATTCTTCCATCATGAAGTTAATTGGACCTAAAGGATCAAACTCAAGAAAAGGAGGTGCATGGGCTGGAATTGTGGTTTAGTATGCTAAGTCTCTACCTGTGGTGTGGGCATCACCTATGGGTTCCAGTTTGAGGCCTGCCTGCCCCATTTCCAATCCAGCTCTCTGCTAATGGCCTGGGAAACCAGTGTAAGATGGCCCAAGTACCACCTGCACCCATGTCAGAGACCTAGAAGAAAGTCCATGCTCCTGGATTATGATTGGCCCAGCTCTGGCTGTTGCAGGCATTTCAAGAGTGAACAAGTAGATAGAAAACAATTCTCTCTGCCTCCCTCACTCTCTGTAATTCTGACTCTCAAATAAATAAATAAATCTTAAAAAAGAAGAGGAAGTATCCATATAAAGATGTGCACATGGATGGAATGGGGATGATTAAGTGTCTTAGAAAATATGGAATATATCCTTGGTAAACCAGATGACACCAAATTCTGTTCTGATGTGGGTCTAACTTCCTGCATCAGATTTTATACTGACAGAAGCATCAGCAGGGGCTACTCACTGTCTGGGTTTGGATTCCATACCAATATAGACATAATCTACAGAGTTCTCTTCTTTAAAGCCCTACCGAGATAAGATGCTTTCCTTTTTTTTTCTTTTGATTTTGGCTAAATCACCAGATTTGTGCTTATAATGTACATTCTAGATTGATGATTTAGTGGCGTAGGTATTCTTAAGGAAATAAAAATGAACTACATAATTTCTACAAGGGCTATATTAGTAGCTTAAACTTGTAGAAATTGTACTTTTTGTTCAGAAAATAAGTTGTATGTTTTTCAATCAAAATTATGGAGAGAAAAACTGAGCTATATCTTTTGTAGTTTGCTCTGCTATAGAGATAAATATTATTGTGACATAGTGGGTTCTGTCTTTGCCCCAGTTTTTTTTCTTACTTTCATAAATTTTCCAAGGCATTTCTTACAACTACTCACTGTATTTATTTTGGTTATTTCCATATACTTCACAATTGTATTTCTCACTATTGTATTATACATTCCTTAACATATATTTTAAATATCTCTGATCATTCTGTCATATAAAGTTTCTTCAACACATGTAAGAATGCAAGTTGTGAATGGACAAGGCCACCTAAAATTCCTTTATGCAGAATTTTTCTTGACAAAAATTATTTATAAAAGTACAAGTTGGAGGGGATTCAAAGATGGTTGAATAGGGAAGAGAGGTGCTGATTCTGACAAGAGGAAGTACTAGAAAAAAATAGAAAGTAAATTCTCAGGGGAGAGTTGGAGAGAAGCTTGCAGGGAAATTCTACAGAAAGAATAGGAATGCTGTGGAGCAGCATGGAGAGTGCAGATACACAGCAGCAAGTGTCACACTACACCTGAATCTCACAATCCTCAAGGAGACAAAGGATTCTAATATCAAGGTGAGGGCACACAGTGGCAGCCTGTACCACTGATGATATGGCATGAGGGAGAACCTCTCAGACTACACTGAGTTTGAATCCATCTGGAGCCCAAGGGAGAGGGAGGATAAGCACCTCATCCAGTGAAGGAAAAGCACATTTCTTTCTCCTCATCCACAAACAAGGGTGCTCACAACAGGGAGAAGGTATCATCTTGACACCAGCAGAAGCTGCGGTGGCTCTCCTGTGCGTGACTGGGGGAGATTCCTAGAAGAAAAATGCTGTGTTCTCCACTGACTTTGAGTCTGGTTGGAAGGGTTGAGAGGGAGCTGTGCTCCTATTTAGGATTTAGAGGCACCCCCAACCTCTCAACATATCACAGGCTCTGGGGCTCAAACTGCCAAGGCAGATCACCCCTAAGCAGCTGGCTCTGAAAACAACTATGCTTTCTACATGGATGAGGCAGGCTCATGGGGCAGAGGGTATCCTCTTCACCCCATGACTGTTGGAAATCTGTGACTGCAAGATAGGGCATGGGGCCTAACTGGGTTTCTGGGCAATCACTGTGTCTGTCATCAGAAGCTCAGATCACCCTAACTGCCTGAGATAGGTCACTACAGAGGGTCCTATGCTCACCCTGAGGACTGCACAGATCCTGTTTTGCAGTTCATGCTTCAGCATGGGTGAGGTTTATACCCATCATGGGCTGATCCTGAGCATTGATCAACATGGAAGAGAGGAGTGAGGTTGTGATTATAGCAACAGGTATGATCCTACCCTCAACCATCTGACTATACATATTCACCAGGCCCAATGTGGGTGTCACCCCAGATTCTTGTCCCACACTTGAGCCCTGACCAGAGCTGACTTGCCTTATGAAGCAACTCTGTATTCAGTGAGGGAGCAATCACTCCACTCAGCCACAGAGGCACAGGTTGAAGATAAAACATTCCACTGAAAAGAGTTTAGAAGAATACTAATCACATTTTTTAAATATGAATGTAAATCCTCCTCCAAATAGTTGCTGTTCATGCTTGTATCTAAAGTATCACAAGTTGATTCCTTTGATTGAGGTCAGGTGCCATGCTGAAAAATGCAGAGAGTACCTCACAAAATGGTACTGGGAATGAAGGGAATGAAAGCACAATACCAACAGAAATTAGAGACATATATACTCACCTAAAATGACATGTAGTCTTCAGAACCAAAACCAAATGTATTGAAATGACCTTACTATAAGGCACATTATATTTCCTAAAGCATAAGAACATTTCCATAATAAAAAATTGATGCAACTTTTAATATGCAAAGAAGAGAATGATGTTTTCAAAAATATTGTATTTACTTCCTTAAGTAAAACTTGACCATTTGGTGGCTGTGATAAAAAGATTCCTTAAAAATCTGAAAGAGAACAAGAAAAACACTGCCATAATTAAATTACCAGATTGGCATCATTGGATCTTTGCCACTAACAACAAGAATGCTATCAAAAAAAAAAAAAACTAAACTTAATTCTGAGGAATTCCGTATTGTAAAATTAAATCTCTGAGCATGTGATACTTTACTATCAGTGAAAGGATTTTTATTGAAGATCAAATTTTCAATTCAATCATCTGTAAAAAATGAATGTTTTAAAATTGAAAATATGGTGCTGGCTCTGTGGCACAGCAGTTAAAGCCATGGTCTGTGGTGCTGGCATCCCATGTGGGTACCAATTTGAATCTCCGCTGTGCTACTTCCTGGCTCACTGATGGTGTGCCTGGGAAACCAGCAGCAGATAGCCCAAGTATTTGGACCACTGCAGCCATGTGGGAAACCTGGAAGAAGCTCCAGGCTCTTGTTTCAGATTGGCCCAGCTCCAACCACTGTGGCCATTTTGAATGTGAACCTAAAAGTGGAAAACACCTCTCCCTCTCTCTGTCTCTCTCTTTCTATTTCTCTCTCTCTCTCTCTCTTCTTCCTTCACTCTCTCTCTGCCTTTGCATTTCTGTAACTCTGCCTTTCAAAGAAATAAATGTTTTTAAAAATGGAATTGTGTCCTTAAATCTTAAACTATACAGAGTAAAACAAGTGAAGCACAATGTAAATAGAAGGAAAAAATACGATTCATATAAACCAATGAAACAGAAAACAGAAGCATGGCATAGAAAAATGAATGATATGAAAATATGCTTTAAAGATGATCAATACAGTACAGCACACTTGAGAATAGACAATTGACAATTTAACAATAATAGGAAGTGAAAGAGATAGCATCCATAAAATGGTTAGATGAATAATATAAAGTAATATGATAACACATTTCTGCAAAAATGAGAATTTACATGAGATAGATAAACTGAAGGCTGCCCAGGGACAAACTGTTCTCAGGGTTAGTTGATTCTTTGAGATGGTAAAGGACTGGCTTGTGAATGCAGTTTTCTAGGCAAACTCCACAATTCATCACACAGCACCAACTGCCTTTTTTTGTATAAGGTTTTCACATTTTAATCTGGCATTCTTCTGCTAAATCACTCCAAAGCCAAGTGACAGAAAATCAGAGATACCCAGCTACTACACTCTAGACTTCCAAAGAAGCTAATCCCAAGCCTCTTTACCCTATTTAACCTGGGCATTCTCATTGATTCTCATTAAAAGCACAATAAAAACTATTCATTTTAAAATTTTATTGAATTGTACACTTTTTTTTTTTGACAGGCAGAGCTGATAGTGAGGGAGAGAGAATCAGAGAGAAAGGTCTTCCTTCTGCCATTGCTTCACCCTCCAATGGCTTCCCCAGCCAGCGCATCATGCTGATCTGAAGGCAGGAGCCAGGTGCTTCTCCTGGTCTCCCATGCGGGTGCAGGGCCCAAGCACTTGGGCCATCCTCCACTGTACTCCTGGGCCATAGCAGAGAGCTGCCCTGGAAGAGGGGCAACTGGGACAGAATCCAGAGCCCCGACTGGGACTAGAACCCGGTGTGCCAGCACCGCAGGTGGAGGATTAGCCTGTTGAGCCACAGCACCAGCCAAATTATACACTTTTATAGGTCACAATTAAATATTTCAATGCATAAACACAGTGAGAACTGATTGAAGAAAGCTTTCAACCTCTCTACCTCTCCACCACATTTATTTAGTAACTTAGTCCTCTCCTTCATTTCCTTATGAAACATACACCAAAATTTATGCATGAAGACATAGAAAATTTGGATAGACCAATAAGCAAGGTTGAGATTGAAATGTAAAGCCTTCCTACAAAACTAAGCTCAGAAATTGGTGGCTTCGTTGATGCATTCTACCAAACTTTCAAGGATAAACTAACATTAATTCTTCTTAAAATATTCAAAACAATGGATAGGGAGGGAACCACTCAAAACTTACTCTATGAGGCTGAAATTAACTTAAAGATAAAACCAAACAAGGGTACAATACAAAAGAGAACTAGGAACCATTATCCTTGATGAATGTAGCTGCAAAAACATTTGAGAAAATAAAAGCAAACTGAATTCAATGACACATCCACACTGACCAAATTAATTTATACCAGGGACTCAGGGCTGTTATAGCATACCCAGATCAATAAATGTGATACATAACATCAATAAAATAAGGATTAAATCCATACAAGTTCTTCAGTAGATGCAGAAAACGCATTTGATAAAATACAATATCCTTTTTATGATAAAAGTCATAAAAATTGGGTATAGAAGGAATGTACCTCAACAAAATAAAGGAAATATATGTCAAGCCCACAGCAAATATCATATAGAATGGGGAAAAACTGGAAGAATTTGGACTAAGATCTGCAACTAGACAAGGATCTCCACTATCACCACTTTTATTCAATATGGTTCTGAAAGTTTTATTTAGAGCTATATAATGCAAGAAAAAAGAAACAAAAAGGATAAAGTTGGAAAGGTGGAAATTAAAGTAACACTATAGTTTATATGATTCTTTATATTGGGAAACAAAAAGACACCACCAACAGACTATTAGGACTTATATGAGAATTCAGCAGTTTCACGATGCAACGTGAACACACAAAGATCCATATAACTCATACTTATCAACAATTATCTTGCTGAAGAAGGACTTATAAGAACTCTTCCATTCACAAAAGCTACCAAAAATTAAATAATGGAATATTTTAACAAAGTATGTAAAAGATTTCTACCATGAAAATTAAAAAACATTAATGAAAGAAACAGAAGGTACAAACAATGAAAAAAAAATCAATGCTTCAAATATTGTAAGAATTACAATAATTATTCCAAATGTCATTATCTCCTAAATTTACAGATTCAGTACAATCCCCATCAAAATTTCAAGGACATTTGTTACAGAAAAAAATCTTAAAATTTATACAGAAATGTAAATGTCATTAAATGACCAAATCTGTCTTAAACAATAAAAATAATGCTATAGGCATCAAATAGATTACAATACACACTGCAGGATGATTAATATTTAAAAAGCATGGCACTGCATAAAAATAGACATGTAACCCAAAGGAACAGAATATAAAAAGCAGAAATAGCTGTACATCTACAATCAATTAATATGTGATAAATGTGCTAAAAAGATTCAAATATTGTGAAAATTGGATTTATACAAGCAGAAGTTTGAAATGTGACCACTACATTATACTCTATGCAAAAAATGCCTTTAAATGAATCAAGAATCTAATATTAGGATATAAAACTATCAAATTATTAGAACAAAGCATAGGGGAAATGTTGCAGTACATTGGTCTAAATAAAGATTTTTTTATATATAACATTCCAGAAGCACAGGCAATAAAGAAAAAAATAGAAAAATGGGATTATATCAAGCTTAAGATGCTTCTGCGCTGCAAAGAAAAAAACATGAAAAGAAAAATGAGAGTGAAAGAATCAGCAAACTATGTATCTGATAAATGATTAATATCCAGAACATATAAAGTAGCTCAAGAAATCAACAAGACAATATGGTTAAAAAGTGGACAAAGGATATCAATGTATATTTTTCAAAAGAAACACAAATGACCAACAGACACATGCAAAAATATTTAATATCACTAACCTTCAGGAAAATGCAAATAAAAACCTCAGTTGTATATCAATCTACCCCAGTTAGAATGGCTACAATGCCAAGATCAAAATGTTAAAAATACTGAAAACATTGTAGAGGAAAGAATGCACTAATATACTATTGGTGGGAAAAAGAATTACTGTAACTGTTATAGAAAACAGTATAGATTTTGTATCTGTGTGGGTGCAAACTGTTGAAATCTTTACTTAGTATATGCTAAGGTGATCTTCTGTATATAAAGATAATCAAAATGAATCATTTTTTTTTTGACAGGCAGAGTGGACAGTGAGAGATAGAGAGAAAGATTTTCCTTTTTGACACTGGTTCACCCCACAATGGCCGCTGCGGCAGGTGCACCATGCTGATCTGAAGCCAGGAGCCAGGTGCTTCTCCTGGTCTCCCATGCAGGTGCAGGGCCAAAGCACTTGGGCCATCCTCCACTGCACTCCCGGGTCATAGCAGAGAGCTGGACTGGAAGAGGGGCAACCAGGACTAAAACCCAGGGTGCCAGTGCCAGAGGTGGAGGATTAGCCTGTTGAGCCACAGTGCTGGTGAAAATTAATCTTGATGAAGAATGGGATGGGTGAGGGAGTGGGAGATGCGATGGTTGTGGGTGGAGGGAGGTTAAGGGGGGGAACGTTGCTATAATCCAAAAGTTGTACTTTGGAAATTTATATTTATTAAATAAAAGTTAAAAAATAAGAGAAAGAAGAAAAAAAAACAGTATAGAGGGACATAAAAACTCAAGGTGGATTTACTTTATGATCCAATTATTTGACACAGTGGGATATATTCAAAGAAATAAAATCAACGTATAAAACCTGTTTATGGCAGCCAAATGCACAATAGAAATGATATGGAATGAGATTAGTTGTCCATAAACTGCAGGTTGGATATAGAATATATATATATATATATATATATATATATATATATATACACACACACACACACACACACACACACACATATGTGACGGAATATGACAGCCACAAAACAATGAAATCCTGGCATTTACATCAAAATAGATGCAACTGGAGATTATTATGCTTCTGTTATTTGTGGACATTAATATAGAAAAATATAAAAATTGCATGGATATATTATTTTTATATAGATATAATTCTTTATTGAATTATGCCATGTATATGAGAATATACCATTATTCCCATGCTATGATTATTGCAATAAATCCATTTTGTGATATTAATGGATTTGTTTTCAAAAAAGTAAACATCAACTTTATTATTATAAGCTATAGTTATCCTACTGTACTATGGAATATTAAAATTTATTAATTCTGTGTTTTGACACTCCTTATCCAACCTTTCTTTACCCTGACCCCATAATGCCTAGTCTTCAGTAGTTATTATTACAATTTCAGATCTTTTTTTATTAAACTTTCATATAAGTGTGATAACACATTGTTTTCAACTTTCTTTTGGGAAATATTGGCTGATTTCACTTAATATAATAATTTCCAGTTGGATCCATATTTGGGTAATGTTAGAATTTCATTCTATCCATGGCTCAAAAATATTCTGTTGTCTCTATGTATTGAATTTTCTTCTCCTATTCATGAATCAATTGACATCTACATTGATTCCATACCTCATTACTGTGTATAAAGCCAGGCATGAGAGCACAGGTTCTCTTTTATGTGTTAATTTCATTTCATTCAAACATATGACTAGATGTGGGATAGCTGCATTATAAATCAGATCTTTTTTTTAAAATTTTGTGGGGAACATCTATACTGGTCTCCACAGTGGCTGTAGTGAAGTTCATTCTCATTAACAAATTGTAAGTGCTCCTGTTTCTATGCATCCTCACAAGCATTTACTTATTGCCTGAGAATAGTCACTCTGTTTTAATTGGCATAATTGGTTCCTGAAGGTATAGAACTCTTAAACAGACCAATAACCTAACCAACAGGGAGTTTAACTCAGAAATAAACAACCTCCAGATAAAGGAAAGCCCAGCACCAGGTGGCTTCACTGCTGAATTCTAGCAAATTTGTAAAGAGGAACTAATTCCAATTCTCAAACTATTCAAAATATTTGAAAAGGAAGTAATCCTCCCTAACTACATCTATGAGGCCAGCATCACCTAAATTCCTAAAGCAGAAAAAGATATAAGAAAGATACTCATAGATGAATATTCCTGATGAACAGATATAAAGACCCCAACAAAATAACAGTTAACTGAATCCAATGACACTCCAGAAAGATCCTTCACTGGACAAGTTGAATTTATCTCTGGTATGCAAGAATGGTTCAACATACGGAAATAAATAAATATTACACATAACATTAACAAATGGAACAATAAAATTCATAAGATTATCTTAATAGATGCTGAGAAATCATTTGATAAAATATATCATCTAATGATAAAAGTCTTTATTCTTCAACACCATCAAGACAATATATTACAAACTCATAGCAAGCCTTATACTGAATGTGGAGAAGTTTGCAGCTTTTCCACTAAGATCCAGAACCAGCCATGGATGTCCACTCTCATCATTAGTATTCAATATAGTTTTCAAAGATTTATTCAGATCCATTAGGTAAGAAAAAGAAATTAAAGGAAAGGAGAAAGTAGAATAATTATCCTTATTTGCAGATGGCATGTCCCTATATATAGTGAAACCAAAAGACTCCACCAAGAGACTATTGGAACTCATAACAGTGTTTGGTAAAGTTGCAGAAAATAAAATCAACACACAAAAATTAATAACATTTTTATACAAAGAAAATTCCATGGCTGAAAATGAACTTGTAAGATCAGTATCATTCCCAATATTTACTAAAAATTTTAATACCTTGAATAAATTTAACCCAGGATGTGAAAAATCTCTATAATAAAAATTAAAAACATTAAAAAAAGAAATAGAAGACAACACACAAAAAAATGGAAGACTCTTGCATGTCTGTGGATTGGATTGGAAGAATTAATATATTGAAATACCCATCTACAACTAATCTTTCAAAAATGAGCTAAAATTAATCTCTTGTAAAAAAAGAGTCTTTTGAACAAATTATGTCAGAAAATTATATCTACGCATACAGAAGCATGAAAATTATATCTACGCATACAGAAGAAAGACCCCTACATTACATCTCATACAACAATCAACTAAAAATCTATGTCCTAATCTAAATCTATGTCTATCTAAATCTATGTCCTGATACAATCAAATTACTAGAAGAAGACATTAAGGAAATTGCAAGGCATTGGCATTGGAAATGTGTTTTTGGAAAAGACCACAGATTTACAGGTAATAGAAGCAAATACACAAATGGAATTAAGCTAAAAGGACGCTAGACTGCATAGGAAACACTCAGCAAAGTGAAAAGGTAATTAATGGAATTGGTTAAATTATTTCCAAATTATGAAATAAAGGATTAATATCCAGAATGTATTAAGAGTTCAAGAAGCTGAACATAAACAAAACAAACAATCCAGTTAATAAATAGGCAAAGGACATGAACAAACATTTTTCAAAGGATGAAATTCAAATGGACAACAATAAAAAAGTTCTCAGAATCACTAGCCACCAGGGAAATGCAAATATATAACACAATGAGAGGCCAGACTGTCCTTGTACCATGTGAACATATCTCCTGCAGCATCGTTGTGAGCAGCAATTTGAGTCCCAGTTGTTCCACTTCTGATCCAGCTTCTTGCTAATTCACCTTAGAAAGTTGTGGAAGATGGCCCATGTCCTTGGGCCCCTATACCATGTGGGAGATCCAAATGAAGCCCCTAGCTCATGCTTTTGATCTGGCCCAGAACTGATCATTACAGCTGCTTGGGAAGTGAACTAGTAGATGGAACATTCTCTCTCTGCCTGTGCCTCTCTTTCTCTGTAATTCTTTCAAATAAATAAATAAAGCTTAAAAAATTACAGTGAGGTTTCACCACATTCCAGTTAGAATACCTATCATCCAAAAATAAATAAGTAAATAGATAGATAAATAAATAAATAGATATTGGTGAGGATGAGGGATAAAAGGCACCCTAGTACACTTTTGCTATGACATAAAGTAGTACAACCATTTTTGGTGACAGTACCATAATTTCTCTGTAATCTGACAATATATTCACCATATGACCCAGACAACCCACCCCTGGGATGTACCCACAAGATATAAAATTGGCATATGAAAGAGTGATCTGTACCCCCATGTTTATTGCAACACAATTCACAATAGCTAAGATGTGAAATCATCCCAGATGGCAATCAACTGATGACTTGATAAAGAAAATGTGATACACACACACACTATGGAATAGTACTCAGCCTGAAAATAATGAATTCCTGCCTTTTGTAATAAAACAAACGGACCTGGAAGCCATTATGATTAATAAAATAAGTCAGTCCCCCAAAATGACAAATATCCTATATTTCCCTGATTTGTAGTAACTATGATACAGAGTACAAAACTGTACATTATATGAATGAAATTGACATTTTGAGATTTAACTATTGTTTATAACCCTTGTCTATACTATTGAGGAATAGTGTGTTTTTTTTTTTTTGTACTTACTACTTGTTGAATTGTTTGCTCAGTGGAAGGCTAAGTAACATAAACTGAAAGTATGTCAATGTAACTATGAAAAGAAAAAATAAGAAAAGAAGGCTGTAGAGAGGTTGGTAGCATGGGTAGGAGAGAGGCTAGGGCAGGATGTATCACAATTCTCCTAAATCTGTATATAAGAAACATCAAATTTGTTCACCTTATGTAAATAATTGAAAATAAAAATAATAAAAATGATCTCATTGATTTATAGATTCAAATGATTCCTTATAATACTCTAATAGTTATATTTAAAAATAAAATTAAAAAAAAAACCAGAAAATCCATATGGAATGACAAAGGATCCAAATGCCCAACATATTCTCAAAAATAATATTAATGATGGAAGTCTCACAATCCCTTAATTCAAAAGGAAAAGTAATCAAAAATTGTGGAAGTAGCATGAACACAGATGAAAAGATCAAAGTAATGGAATAGAGAAGCTAAGGGTGGGCATTTGGTCTCTCAGTAAAAATGCTGTTTAAGATGCCTGCATCCCTGCCAGTGCTGTGGCTCAATAGGCTAATCCTCTGCCTGCGACGCCAGCATACAGGGTTCTAGTCCCAGTTAGATCGCCAGATTCTGTCCTGATTGCTCCTCTTCCAGTCCAGCTCTCTGCTATGACCCGAGAATGCAGTGGAGGATGGCCCAAGTCCTTGGGCCCTGCACCCTCATGGGAGACCAGGAGGAAGCACCTGGCTCCTGGCTTTGGATCAGTGTGGTGCGCTGGCTGCAGCAGCGTGCCAGTCACAGCAGCCATTGCGGGGTGAACCAACGGAAAAAGGAAGACCTTTCTCTCTGTCTCTCTTTCACTGTCCACTCTGCCTGTCAAAAAACTTTTAAAAAAAAATAAAAAAAAGATGTCCACATCTCATACTACAGTATTTGGATTCAATTCTGGCTCCTGACTCAAGTTTCCTGTCAATGTTAAATATGACAAGTCATGATGTGACAAATAATTGGGTCTCTGCTACTTACCTAGGAGGCTAGGATTATAAGTATGGCTTCTGGTTCTGGTTCCAGTTACAGTGTGCAGATCTGGACATTACAGACATCTGGCAAGTGAACCAGCAGTTAGGAGCTGTGTCCATCTCTGCCACTCAAATTAACATACTACTACTAATAATGATAAGCATTAATATGTAATAAGCTATGTTAATAAATGAAAGTAAAGGTTAATTAATCTCATTAATCAAGAAAAAATTGACTGAATTCACCTTATCATTAAAACCATAAACAAACTATGAATTGAAGAGCATTTCCACAAGAAAGGCACATATAGGAAATCTATAGCAGACTTCAATAAATGGGAATAAGGCACAGATACTGTTAACACTTCTATTCATCAGTTGAGTAGAGGATTCTGCCAAAGAAATCACATAAAGAAAAAAGAAAAACTACAAGGGACAATTTATTGTCTCAGCAGTTTCTCTCCCAGCTATGCCACTAAAATATTCAAAATCCACATGAACACAATGGCTCACAGCAGCAATATTCATGAAAGCCAAATGCAAAAGCAACACAAATACTGAAGTATAAGAAAATATGTTATGAAGTACATCTTTCATAATGGTATGCTATTTGGCAATCAAAATTAATTATGAAATGACTACAGATCTAGTGAAATGCACAAGAAAAAAGAAATCAAAAGTAAAACCCCAAATACTGTAAGACTCTATGATTCCAATTTTAGGACACATCCAAAAAAGTTCATTCTCTGAAAAGAGACTTTAAATTAGTGCCTCTCTGTTGCTGATGGTGAATGAGGATTTATTGTGAATAATACTGATTATTTGGAATTAACAAAATGTGCTTATATTAGACTGTGGTAATCATTATGTAATTCCCAAAATTTTAGAAAGCATGGAATATTCACTTAAAACATGGGGCAGTTAGGTCTAGGCAGATAGCATCCTGAGTTTGGTCTTCACAGAATAAAGTGAAAATGAACAAATATGAGGGAGTTGGAGCTGGCACTGTGGCACAGCAGGTTAAAGCCCTGGCCTGAAGTGGCAGCATCCCCTATGGGCGCTGGTTCTAGTCCCAGCTGCTCTACTTCCTATCCAGCTCTCTGCTGTGGCCTGGGATAGCAGTAGAAGATGGCTCAAATCCTGTGCCTCTGCACCTGAGTGGGAGACCTGGAAGAAGCTCCTTGCTCCTGGTTTGAATTGGCACAGCCCCAGCTGTTGCAGCCATCTGGGGAATGAACCAGCAGATGGAAGACCTCTCTCTCTCTCTCTCTCTCTCTCTCTCTCTCTCTCTCTCTCTCTGCCTCTCTATGTAGCTCTCTTTCAAATAAATAAAATAAATCTTAAAAAAAACAAATATGAAAGAGTTTCACATGCTCTGTAGAACGTGAAATTAAAACACCCTCAATTTGGTTAAAAATATATAAAACTATAATATGAGGGAACTTACAATTCATGGACAATGTTTTTGTGTGAAAGAACTACGCATATGATTCTAGAAATTCTTACACCTTTTAATTCCTCATTTATTGCTTGAGATTGTTCAATTGCTCTACTTGAAATTAATTCCACTTATGCTTGAGAAATATCTCATTTTTCTTATGTGAAACAATGTAAAAGATGCATTAATCACCAATTTAAGGAAATTTTTGATTCCTAACCAAACCATGTACCATGACAAAATATCAATTCAGTTATTTCCAGATTGTCTCTCTTAATAAACTGCTTGCAAACATCATAATTTTAGCTGTGATACTAATTTAAATATTTTAACACTCCTTAATTTTAAACACTGAGTGAGATGCTTTTTGATTTTTTTTTGTCTATAGTTATACATATATATAGGCTACAATGTGAAATTTTAATCACTGAAAACAGTGGCTACTGATCAAATCAGAGTAAGCAACATTCTCCCTTCTCTGGAATCGCACTTCATGATCAAGCCTTGGAACACTGTTGTTCTGTTTGCTTATAAAGTATAGAATACTTTACAGTGTACTACAGTCACCCCAGCATTCTATGTAAGACTAGAAATTAACAGCCATAATCTAACTCAGATTTGGTGTCAATTATCTAAATAGCTTTTACATACCACATTTCAAGACACACTACACGGTGGTTATAATCAAAATATTCTGGTACTTATACAAAAACAGATGTATAGACTAAGGGAACACAATAGGCATGCCAGAAGTCAATCCAAACATCTATAACCAACTTAAATTTGACAAAGGAACTAAAATCAATCCCTGGATCAAATACAGTCTCTTCAACAAATGCTGCTTAGAAAACTGGATTTCCACATGCAAAAGTATGAAGCAGGACCCTCATCTTGCACCTTATACAAAAATCCACTTAAAATGGATTAAAACCTAAATCTATGACCTGATAACATCAACTTATTAGAGAATATTGGGGAAACTCTGCAAGACATTGGCATAAACAAAGACTTCTTGAAAAAAAAAAAAAACAGAGGCACAAGCAATCAAAGCAAAAATTCATAAGTGGGATTTCATCAAGTTGAAAAGTTCCTGTACTGCAAAAGAAACATCAGGAAACTGATGAGACAACTAACAGAATGGGAGAGATTATTTGCAAGCTATGCAATGGAAAAAGGATTAATAACTAGACTATATAAAGAGATCAAGAAACTTAACAACAACAAAACAAACAATCCAGTGAAGAAATGAGCAAAAGACTTACCCAGACATTTTCTAAAGAGGAAATGCAAATGGCCAACAGACGCAGGAAAAAAAAATGCTCAATCACTAATCATTAGAGAAATGCAAATCAAAACCACCAGGAGGTTTCACCTCACCCCTGTTAGAACGCCTTTCATACAGAAATCAACAAACAACAAATGCTGGCAAGGATGTGGGAAAAAAGGTACCCTAATCTGCTGTTGCTGGGAATGTAAACTGGCACAGCCACTATGAAAAACAGAATGAAGATACCTCAGAAATCTAAATATAGGTCTACCACATGACCCAGTTATTCTACTTCTTGGAAGGTACCCAAGGAAAATGAAACCATCATATGAAAGAATTATCTGCACACCCATGTTCATTGCAGCTCAATTCACAATAACTGATACATTGAATCATCCCAAATGCCCATCAACTGAAGACTGGGAAAATAAATTATGGGATATGTACACTATGGAATACTACATAGTGCTAAAAATGAAACCTAGTCATTTCCAACAAAATTGAAGAATCTGGAAAACATTATACTTAGTGTAATGAGCCAGTCCCCAAAAGACAAATATCACATATTCTCCCCAACCTGTGATAACTAGTAGAGCACCTAAAAGCTGATCTGTAGAAGTGAAATTGACACTTCGAGAAGCAGTGACTTGAACAGCTCTTGTCTTGATAGTGGAAGAGCATTTTTTATACTATTTTTTGAACTCTTGTATATAAAGTCAATTGAAAATAGATCTCAGTAAAAAGAGTGGAAATAAGAGAGGGAGAAGGAAGAGTAGTTTGGAAGTATGGGTGAGAGGATGGGTATGATGGGAAGGATCACCATATACTTAAAGTTGTAATTATGAAGTGTATGAAGTTTCTGGCTGTAAAGCTTTATAGCTCCGCATACATTCCTACAGTCTTACTTCTAAGGGTACAGGTTAAAAACTTTCCATGAGGTCCCATATCCCTTAAGCTGGGGGTAAAAATACCATCTTAAGTGCTAAAGTTATCATATGAATAGGATTGAGGTTCTGGTAATAATAATAGAAATTAAAAGAAGTGAATGCTCCAACATGGGAAGCATTCCACACAGCAGACTCACAAAATAACAATCACTTTAAATAGCACTATGACCTCAGAATCAGCCCTTAAGGTATTCTAGTCTGGCTGAAATACTCATGAGAGCATTTCAGGAATGGACAGCCAAGATATTGTGGCAATAAATGTCTTACATGAAGGAACTCGGTGGGTGAAACCTCAGAGGAAAGAAGTGGTCATCAAAGAATGAGGGAGGAGAGAACTTCCACTTTGTTTATGGCTTTGTCTAAATACTGATGGAGTTTGTGGGTTCAAAATGCTTCCATAGCCTAGGCAGCTCACGCCAAGAACTTTGGGTGATCACTGATGTCATACATAAGAGTGTTAATTGTTAAATTAACCAAAAGATTCATTGTGCATTAACTTACCATGCAGGAACTCTGTCCTCAAAGAGTTCTATTTTTTTTTTTTTTAGTATTCTCAAGATCATTTATTTTTCAAAATTGCTCTGTTGGTTTAAGTCCAATCAAAACCACAATCCACTTTCTTTTGTAGAAATGTTTTAGTTGGTTCTAAGAACCAGGTACAGACAAAGAAACTTCAGGGGGAAAAGATGGCATATTTATACCTCTTCACTTATATCTTTATGCCTGGAAATAAAGTTTCAATATTCAAGACAGGATGACTTATAAAATATATATAAATATCAGCACATTGATCAATGGATGCAATGCACATGCACTAAGTTGATTGTTTTATAATCATAGATAATGTACTGAAGAATTTTCAACAATTTTCTGTTGGAAAAAGTCATTGTCCATGTTAAACAAAAAGAAACATGGAATCTATGCCTGTACATACATAAAATAATTGATTATTCATAATACTAGAAATGAAACATGAAATTCTAGAACTTCAAAGAATATATTAGAAAACATATTTTTATCTTTTGGTTATTCACAGAATCCTTTTTTTAATAATAAAAATATAATTCTTTTTTCTTTGTTGTGTTAACTTTTCACATTTCTTCTTTCTCATTTTTATATAATGTCAATATATGTTAAATATGTATTATATATAAAATATATAATTTTGTATAATTATAATGAGAACAGATTTCATGTATTTCAAGATACAATTCTAAGAACACTTTTCCTCTCTCCCTTCCTCAATCCCCTTCCTTCCTTTGCTTATTTTTTCCCTTTACTTTTTGCAATAACATAATTTTCTTCATAATCACAAACTTGAAGTATCACTAACCATAATGTTCAACAGTTAAAAAGTAGAAAGACCACTGTTCCACAGGAATACAAAGACTATAAGCAATAATCAAATCATTAGATATCGGTTTCATTCTTATACATTTTTGTATTTTATATTAACTATCAAATATCAGAAAAAACGTGATACTTGTGTTTTTGGAACTGGTTTATTTCACTAAGCATATTGGTCTCCAGTTGCATCTATTTTGTTGAGAAAGGCAGGATTTCTTTCTTTTTTATGGCTGAGCACATTTTCTTCATCAATTGATGGACATCTGGGGTGTTTTCATAGGTTTGCTATTCTGAATTAAACTACTATAACATAGGAAAGATTACTATTTCATATGATAATTTCATTTCCATTGGGTAAATTACCAGGAGTAGAATAGCTGTTTCATATGGTAGGTCTATTTGCAGATTTCTGAAGAATCTCCAGACCTTTCTCTGAAGGGAGGAGAGAACCTCCACTTTGACTATGACCTTGTCTAAACAAGATAAGAGTTGGAGAACTCAGAGGGCTTCCATAGCCTTGGAAACTCATGACTGGAGCCTAGGGAGATTACTGATGCCATAGGCAGGAGTGTCAATTGGTAAAGTCAACAACAGGAGTCACTGTGCACTTACTCCTCATGTAGGATCTCTGTCCTTAATGTGCTGTGCATTGAGATTTAATGCTATAATGAGTACTCAAACAATATATTTCACTTTGTGTTGCTATGTGGGTGCAAACTGTTAAAATCTTTACTTAATGCATACTAAACTGATCCTCTGTAAAAAAAAAAAAAAAGAAGAAATTATCAACTCCCAACTTGACTCTCACTGGGATTAAACATGACAATAGGTCTGATCTGATTTCATCATCATTTAAAAAAAATCATCTATTATTTTTCACTTTATGTATCTGTGTGGGAGCAAACTGTTGAAATCCTTACTTAATGTATACTAAGCTGATCTTCTGTATATTAAGATAATCGAAAATGAATCTTGATGTGAATGGAAGGGGAGAGGGAGTGGGAAAGGGGAGGGTTGTGGGTGGGAGGGACGGTATCGGGGGGAAGCCATTGTAATCCATAAATCGTACTTTGGAAATTTATATTCATTAAATAAAAGTTAAAAAAAAAGAAAAAAAAAGAAAAGAAAAAAAAATTTTAAATGAATAGTAAAAGCTGACTAGGCTGTAGAGGAAAAGAGTTCTATTATAAACATGTCAAAGTGCTCCCAAAAGGCGTATCATTCTTGGGTGCTTCTTAAAAATTAAGGTTCTAACAAAAAAGTGAAATTAACTTGTAGATGCAATGATTTTGAACAGCCTTTGTCTTGACTGTTGAGGAACAGTTTTTTTATTGATGTCCAAATTGTTGAACTCTTTGATTACTATAGAGTTGGTTTTCTGTGTATAACGTTAGTCAATAATAGGTCTTCATGGTGAATGGAACTGGGGATGGGAAAGGGAGGAGGAGGAGTGAGAGAGTGGGTGTTAGGGCAGGTATGGTGGAAGAATAGCTATGTTACTTAACTTGTACTTATGAAATGCATAAAGTTTGCATTCCTCAAATAAAAGGTTTCATTGAGGGGGGTGAAATTAATTAGTCTTAAAAAAGAGACACTCAAAAACAAAGACAGAAAAAATACTCTCTTCAACTTGTCACTTCACAAATGCTTAAAAATTCAACAATGATTTAGATATAACACCAAACACAGGTGACAAAAATGAAAATAAGGAAATAGGACTGTAAAGAACAACAACAAAAAACTATATGCTAAAGGAAAAGATAAAAACAGAAAGCAAAGAAGGGGAGAAAATATTAGCAAACAGTATGATTAAAGAAAGAATACATAAGACATACAGAAATCAATAGAAAATATAATAAAAACTGATAAATGACCTAATCAGTTTGCACAAATGATCTGATCTGTTTTTCCAGTGAAGACACACAAACAGCTAATAGGGCTCAGTATGGATCATCAAGACTAAAATGGTTATCATCTCATATACGTAAAAATGGATATTATCAAAAAGTACAAAAAAAGGTAACAAGTATTGAACCAGGTGTGGAGAAATGGGAACATATAAATTGGTTGTAGGAATGTAAATTGGTACATCCACCATGAAAAACACTATGGAGATGCCTCTAAAAAATGGAACAAATGACAAAACAATCTCATTAATTTATGTGCATCCATAAGAAATAAAATCACTATCTCAAAGGTACACCTGCACATCCATGTTCATGGAAGCATTATTTACAAGAATAAAATATTGAAATAACCACATTGTCAGCAGATCAAAAGATAGAGCATGATACTCACAAAAAAAATAAATGCTACTCATTTGTGGAATCTAAGAGAGTCAATCATAAGCACAGAATATAACGAGGGTTGCGAAGGGCTAAGGGTGAAAGAAACTGGAAGATGCTAGTTGAATGACACATTTGCAGTTAGGAGATAAATTAACATTGAGTTGTATAATAGAGCACAGTAATGATATGAATACAGTATTAGATACAACAGGTTAACATCTGAAATATCTTTTAAAAACTATGTAAGGTGATAGATATGCTAGTTAATTATCCTAATCACTTCACAATATATATGTATAAGGGGACACTAAAAGGTTTCTGATAAAGGGCTTAAAATATAATGTGATTATTCCATAAGTTTGTAAAAGTCCCCCACATTGCAAAACATGTTGCAGGCCTTGAATGTATACTAATTTTGTCTGTCAATTATACTTAAATAATCTTTAAAAAATTACGCTATCAAACTAAAAATTAAAAAAAATTAACTTAGGAATCCGGGTTTATATCTTCGAGGTGGAAAGATAATCAAGGAACATAAACAGTTTTTAAAACAGTCAGAAACATGACCAGCTAAAATTTGTATTTTGAAAGTTCAGAGACAGATGACAGCCTGCCAATATAAGATGGCTCAGATAACATCCATATATCAATATACAGTGTCCTCCTGCCCTCCTATAACCTGTACAAAAACCTGAGTCAAATAAAACTTTGTTTTTAATTTACCTAGTCTAGGACACTGTTATTGTCAACAGAAAGCAGGGGCAAGATTCCGAAAGAGCTGTGCTGAGACCCTGCTTCTGACATAATCAGAAAACAAGGGGAACGAGGTCAGCCCTGAAAAAAGTAAGCGAGGACTCCATGAAGAACAACACCTCCCCTGCATGAACCCCACACACAGGGTCTGGGTTCTCCCTGGTGTCCATCGCGTGCTCACCACACAATCTGGGAGGCCGGGGGACGCCACCAACACTGGTTCTCAGAAACTGGTCCAGCCGACAACTGGCTGTGAGGAGACAGGACTCCAGGAGTCCCAGCTGCCAGCCCAGCCCCGACACCGCAGACCAGAGTGGGCCGAGGGAAGGGCCGTGCCAGCAGGGAGATGCGGCCCACAGATTCCCAGAGAGGACCCTGGGGAGGCCCACCTCAGACCAGCCTTCTCCACAACTTTCCCCAACTCCTCCTTCCCCACATCTGCATGCCAGGACTCTCACACTCACCATGACAGCTTCCGAGGGGAGCGCTGTCCTGACGCTGAGTTACACCGGAATTCAGTAAACACCAGAGGCCCCGCCCTGGACCTCTCTCTGCTGTGACGCTGGAAGACTATTATGGAGTCAAGATCTCACGTGATTACGTAGCATTCACGCCCCACGCCTGATTGGACAGCGTGGATATCCGTGAGCGTGCACAACGTTACCAAAGTCGCATCAATCAGCATCCTCCACAGTGCTGACAAACAACTTCAGATGTTGCAGGAAGGAATAATAAGAGGTGAGCCCTGTGTTCCATTCTGAAATTGTGTCCTGCCGCCAGGGGGGTTTTCACCTCCCTGGTCCACCACCTGCTGGCCCACTCCTGCCTCCAGGGTCTTTCCTGCGAGGATCCTACCTGGGCTCACAGCAACCTGCTTCAGATTAGTAACAATTTAAAGGCTGTTAGGCCAGCGCCTTGGCTCACTAGGCTAATCCTCCACCTTGCGGCGCTGGCACACCGGGTTCTGTCCCGGTGGCCCCTCTTCCAGGCCTGCTCTCTGCTGAGGCCCGGGAGTGCAGTGGAGGGTGGCCCAAGTGCTTGGGCCCTGCACCCACATGGGAGACCAGGAGAAGCACCTGGCTCCTGGCTTCGGATCAGCGCAGCGCGCGGGCCACAGCGACCATTGCGGAGTGAACCAACGGCAAAGGAAGACCTTTCTCTCTGTCTCTCTCACTGTCCACTCTGCCTGTCAAAAAGAAAGAAGAAGAAGAAGAAGAAAAAAAAAAAAACAATTTAAAGGCTGTTTATTAGCTCCTGAGCATTTTTCTTCGTATGTGTGACGCACTTTACAGTTGTTTTTATATTGCTTTAAAGAACGTTTAGAGACAGGTAATTTAATCCTTTTATTTCCATTTCTCTTGCAGATTTTTTCTAGTCTGCCTATTGTCCTTTAGTATTATTTTTATTTGTTTCATACTGATTCTTAGTAATGACTGGATTTTATGATCTTTCTAGTAATCTCATTTATCAGTTTTTTTTAAAGATTTTCATCAATTATCTGTATATAAGCATAATCCGACGCATTCACATTGTATTACATAGGAATTGAGCTTTACAACTTGTTTGTTTTTTGCTGCTTATTTCCCTGACCACTCTTGCAGTAGAAAGTTGGAGAGAGAAAGTGCAGGCATTGTCTAAGTTTACTTCCAGGGAAAATACTTTCAATGATCCTGTATTAGCTGTGTAGTTTTTTATAGGTTCCTTGTGCTCTTGATCATATAAGGAGATCACTGACTTTTCTCTTGTTCTCCTAGCAGTTTTATTTTGTACTAGATGCTGAACTTTATCCAATGCTTTTCAACACATAATCTACATGATCGTGTGATTTCCCTTTACTGTTTACTTCCTGGATGCCTGGTCTGAAAATCGTAACCACTATTGCATTTTTCATTACTACTTGTTTGCTATGGATATGTTATGTTTTTATGAAGTGAGTTCATTTATTATATTGATATGTTGTTTAAGATACTTGTAGCTGTGTTTATTGAAGGGGTACTTTAAAAAAAGTAAGTTCTGGTCCATTTGCATCATCTTTAATGTAATGTTGGTTTTCCAAAAGAAATTTAAAAAATTTTTCTCTTCTTATTTCCACTTTGAGTATGTATGGGAAATGTAGATTTGCATTTTCCTCTTTCAAACTCTGAGGTATTCTTTAAATCTGTATCTTAAATCTAGATTTGTGAGACTTTTTTCATTATTGATTTGTTGGAATTTTTAAAATGTGATTCAATTTACTTGGTTTATATGAGTTTTTTCTAATTTGTATTTTTGTTTTGGAAACTGATTTTCAAAATACAATGAATTTTGAACTCTGTAGTCATATTTTTACCCCTAAAGCTTTAACTGCTTTCTCCTTATATCTTGGAAAAGGCTTATAATCTCTAGAAAATAATGATCTTGTTTAACTTATGGAGACAGTTGTTTGTGTTACTGTTCCATTTGTTTCCTTAAATGCTTTTTTAATGGTTTGTTAACATTGTTAACATTTTTATTAAAAAAATTATATCCTTGTTTTTTGTGCTACTTTATATGGTATTTCATAGATATCTGTCATTATCTTTTTCTCTTGCTTTTATTAAATATTCTCTCAATATTTTTGATTCTTGACAAAGAAGATGTAATCTTTGATTTTCAGTGTTTTATTTTAACATCATAATTTAAAGCTGTACATTATCTCCAGGCACTGATTTATCTGCATTCTCTTTATTCTCTCTTGTGTTTCCAAACCCAGTATATGCAGGCCCTGTCTGTCTATCAGTGTTTCGACCCCCATGGGCCTGCAGCCATCACAGGCTAAATGTGTCTCAATGTCTGCAACCCATATGTTCTGATTGGTAACAGATTCATTGCACTCCTTTTCTTTACTGTTGTATGCCTAGTAATCTCAGCACATCAACTACCATTTCCATGTCTGGAAAAGAACTATGAGCCCTCAAAACCTATCACATCCTCATAGAGCCATGTCTCTCCTGATTTCTTTTAGAGAAACAACTAAAATTTCCCAGACATCTAAGGTAGACATTCCCTTATTTACTACTGACAACATCTGAATCATCTGATCTGTACTCATCATCAGTTTTTATTTTTTTCTTTATGGGGATGTTATTTAATTGCCAAATTTTATTGATGCTAATGAGATTCATATAACTGATTTTTCTATTTACTGGAGTGTCCTGAATGGCAAAACTCCACCCTCACAGAGCATATATGAAGATTGTTTTACAAATTATATATGTAAAAATAGTTAAGTTTTTAAAGTGCTCTGGAGAAAAAAAAATAATTGATAGGTCCTACTGTAGAGGACAAAGATTACTTCAGCTCTAACACTTTGAAAAACTCAACTATGGGCAATTATTTGAGTTTAACACATAATGACAGGGGCTGGCACTATGACATAACAGGTACAGCCACTTCCTGCTGTGCTGGCATCTCATAAGGGCATCAGTTCGAGTCCCAGCTGTTCCACTTCTGATCCAGCTCTCTTCTATGGCCTGAAAAATCTGTGGAAGATGGCCCAAGTCTTGGGGCCCCTGCACCTACATGGGAGACCTGGAAGAAGCTCCTGGACCTGGCTTTGATCTGTGCAGCAATGGCCATTGTGGCTATCTGGGGAGTGAGGCAGCAGATGGAAGACCTCTTTCTCTATTTCTGCCTCTCCTTCTCTCTTTGTGTAACCCTGACTTTCAAACAAATAAATAAATATTTTATAAAAAATAATGACAGAGAGTAACTTTCAGTACGAAAGGTAGAAAGATTGCCTTTAAGTTGAAGCAAAAACATATTTAATGATCTTTATGAGGGAAAGAAAAATATGGAAGTATTGACCTGGAAGCTAAAGACAAAAGTGAATTCCTGTGATTATAGTCAATGCAAAGTAATTTAATCTTCAAAATTACTGAGAAAATAGATTGAAAATGTTCTACCTCTGAAAAATGTGCAAGTTTATATGTATGATAATTCTCTTTATTAAGCCATTACACAATACATACATATTTCAAAACAATATGTATAATGATACTGTAAAATTTCACATAAAGTGGAATTAAATGATTTATATTAAGAAAAATAAAATAGATTTATAGATAGGTATAATGCAAATTTTCAATGTGTTTTTTAAGATCCTTTATATGAATGGATTACAAATTTTCTTGCACAAAAGTACACTTGTCTTTGAATTTCATCCTCCTCAAATATTTTGAAATACTCATTGTATGTAATATGTGACTATATACTGTATATATTTTAGCTTTTATTAAGATCACTAGCCATCAGGGAAATGCAAATCAAAACCACAATGAGGTTTCACCTCACCCCAGTCAGAATGGCTCACATTCAGAAATCTACCAACAATAGATGCTGGCGAGGATGTGGGGAAAAAGGGACACTAACCCACTGTTGGTGAGAATGCAAACTTGTTAAGCCACTATGGAAGTAAATCAGGATATTCCTCAGAAACCTGAATATAACCCTACCATTCAACCCAGCCATCCCACTCCTTGGAATTTACCCAAAGGAAATTAAATTGGCAAACAAAAAAGCTGTCTGCACCTCAATGTTTATTGCTGCTCAATTCACAATAGCTAAGACCTGGAACCAACCCAAATGCCCCTCAACAGTAGACTGGATAAAGAAATTATGGGACATGTACTCTATGGAATACTATAGCAGTCAAAAACAATGAAACCCGGTCATTTGCAACAAGATGGAGGAATCTTCAACATGGGAAGTGAGATACACAGCCGACTCATAGAATGGCAGATGTCCTAAACAGCACTCTGGCCTCAGAATCAGCCATTAAGGCATGTGGATCTGACTGAAAAGACGATAAGAGTATTTCAGGCATGAAAAGCCAAGACACTCTGTCAAAAAAAAAAAAAAATGACCTAAATGAAAGATCTCCGTGAGTGAGATCCCAGTGGAAAGAACAGGTCATCAAAGAAGGAGGTACCTTTCTCTGAAGGGAGGAGAAAACTTCCACTCTGACTACGACCTTGTTGAAATCTGATCAGAGTCGGTGAACTCAAAAGGCTTCCATAGCCTTGGCAACTCATGACAAGAGCCTAGGGAGATTACTGGTGCCATACACAAGAGTGTCAACTTGTTAAGTCAACAACAGGAGACACTGTGCACTTACTCCTCATGTAGGATCTCTGTCCTTAATGTGCTGTACATTGTGAATTAATGCTATAACTAGTACTCAAACAGTATTTTTCACTTTGTGTTGCTATGTGGGTGCAAACTGTTGAAATCTTAATATATGGTAAACTGATCTGTATATAAAGAGAATTGAAAATGAATCTTGTGGAGAGGGAGCGGGAAAGGGGAGGGTTGTGGGTGGGAGGGAAGTTAAGGGGGAGGGAAGCCATTGTACTCCATAAGCTGTACTTTGGAAATTTATATTCATTAAATAAAAGTTAAAAAAAAAGTTCCCAGCTGGGCACCTTCTGGATCAGTTTGTTAAGATGCTTGTTTGGGAAGAAATGAATGTTGATCATAAGACAGCCTGTGCTGGCCTGAGGGAGGCTCATAAATCCCCAGAGGCAGTTAAAATGAAGGTTGAGTCTTCAGGTGTGGAGGCAACCCCTAAAGGCCTAGCACTGCCTCAACCCACCGAGCCTCCAATTCTGCCCAAGTGGCCACCCCTTTATGGTTATTCCCCTCTCTTAGATTCCCTGTCACCATCTTGTAAACAGTGTGCTTACCCAACCCCGTGGCCAGTCCTGCTAGGCCCTGGTGTGCACAGTCTTCCCTGTAAATGGGTGACCATGGCCTTTCTCTGCACTCTCTTCCAGTCAACATGGCCTGACGCACCCATGCAGGCATGGCCAGATATCTCTAGGGAGAGTACTCCCTAGGGCTGTTTTTTTTCTCTCCATTGACAACCCTAATCTCTCCTCACTGGGAGGGAAAGTGCCTCTGGCTACTACTGGCCTTACCTAAACCTCTGCCTTCCACATGTGTGGCCCCAACTTCACTATCTCAGCTCACTATACATCCCCCTCCTGCCTAGGAATTCAGACTTTATCTTAGAACCAGGCCTGGTCCAAAGTCTACTCTCCTTGTCTTACTGGCTGTCTCCATGATTTCCAATTGGTCTTTTGTCCCTCTCTTGTTCAGTTTTACCATAAGAATAGCAAGGGTGTGGTAATCCCATCCTTGGGCTCCCTGCTTATTGAGAAACAAATTAGGTATCCCACCCTTCTGATGGCTCTTTTGTTTTATCTTGAGCAAGGCAGACAGGAAAATCAAGAGTGGGAACTGTGACAGCTGCCTAAACCTTTGTTTCAAAAGCAGCCCCACATGGCTGATAGACTATGATGTCATGGGGCCTGAGATATTCTTTAAAAAAAAAAAAGAGGGAGGGCAACTAATTTTTCTTTGAATCTAGGATGTTCACTAGCCTTAAAAATATTGCTTTGTGACTTGCTGAACTTATTTTGCAATTTATTTTAACAGGTTTCTGGGTAATCAATGCTCAATGAAACAACAATGGGTAATTAGTACTTGTGTTAGATAAATGCAATTTTAATTTTGACAGATGATATTATATCAGCACGCTAAGTCATTTAGGTGTAACTGCTAATTTAAATTGCATAAAGGCAGATGAGATAAATGCATCCAAATGTAAACTTTTATATACTCAGCATGTTATGAAAATAGTTCAACACTCTTTAAAATAACTCAGGTCAAAATTTGTGTTACCTTATTTAAAAATGTTATGTTAATTTGGAGATTCTTAGCAAGTTATTTCAAAATGTAAATCAAGGATATTGGCAGATGGAAAACATCACAAGTATACTAATCTATTTCTCTTTGACATAAACTTAAAATCTGATCCTCTGTTAAAGTAATGTTAATCTATTATGTTCTCTCCATTCCTCTTTGACATAGAATTAAAATTTGATTCTCTGTTAAAGCAATGAGTTAAAGTAATATATTATGTTGTCTTAATGCCTGTTAAATTCTAATTGTTTGAAAACAGCTGAGTTTTTATTAAGAGCTATGGGTTATTTAAATATGTGCTTATTTCCAAACATTTAAATAATCACCTTGTAACAATGATCAAGCTTGGTCTATATTATGTCTATTTGCCTGTTTTTAACATTTAAGTGATTACCTTAAATCTAATCAGATCTAGCCCACAGCCTTGGTTAAATTTTTGGCTAAGCGGTTTGACTGTCTAACAGTTTTAAATTCTAAAATGAGTCTTCCAACTTTGGGGCTTCCCATAGGATCCCTGGAATACTCAAAGGATGAGACTCTAAATGTGTTAAAGTACAACTGTTTGAGTCAATTCAGATTATGCAAAGTGTATTAAAATGCTGTAAATGATGTCAGACCTATGTTGTACTCATGTTTTTGCTTTCCAGATAAAGTGGTCTTATGTAAATGAGAAAATGGAAAAACCCACTAAAGGGATGCTGGCAAGGACCAGACCCACTGATAAGGGCTGGTAGTGGATTTGGTTGTGTCTTCCCTCAGGGGAATTCCAATCCCTTATGGGTACGTGTGAGAAAACTTAAATACCCCCCCCTTTGCCAAAGAATGTCACCCAGGAGGACACCCTCCTGAGGAGTGATTTTTCTTTTATAGGGATAAAAAGACCATATTGAACTCCCTGCCTTATTGTGACTGTGTCGCTCCCCGTCTTCGTGGAGGAACAACACAGGACCCTGCGCTGTTCTTTCGTCTGCTCGGCCCTCCCCGGGTTTGCTGCTGGTTCTTCCCGGGTTGGCTACCGTCCCTTCCACCTCCGTGGAAGGGCAGTTCCCCTTAGCCACTTTCCCCACTTCCGCGGGGGAGCGGCACACCACCGGCCGGCTCTCTCGGGGGCTGCACAGGTGTTCCTTCAGATAGATGTTCCTCTTAGATGTTCCTGGTGCATGTTGTCTCTCTCCTACTTTATAGTCCTCTTCCACCAATCCCAACTCTGCTACCCACATGCCGAGTATGCTGCTCTCCTCCAATCAGGAGCAAGATCAGCTCCTGCAGCTCAGTCAATCAAATTGGCGAGAGGCAGCTGCGTAGAAGCTGCTACTCCCTTCTCAGCACCATATTGTGGGAGAGCAGATGCATAGAATAAGTCTTAATTCCAGTAACTTAGTCTAGTCCGAGTTACTCCCCACAGACTGGATCATCATGGTACATCAGGAGTGCTGCTTTTATGCTAATTGTTCCAGCATCATCAGGGAAAAGATCAAGACCCTCCAAGAAGAACTTGAAGCTCTAGTTACCTGTGATCTGGCCTTTGGGGATGGCTTCCTTATCTCCTCCCCCTTGTGGACCCTTTGTCTCCATTGTCCTTGTAAATTTGTCTAAGATTGCATTGCTGTGGTCCAGTTAATGGTGGTCAGACAGCAATATGCCGCTCTTTAAGTGCCAGATTGGGAACTCTATACATCTGCCCATGGCCACTGCCAAGATGTAGAGATATAATACATCATACACTGAGTTGCTGAGGTGGTAGCCAATGACAGGTAAGATCCTCGGGACAGCCCTTAACAGCTGGAGTAGTAGTCAAAGGCAGGTAAGGTCCCCAGAGGGGGACAACCTAAGACAGACATGCTCCCTAAAGGGCTGATCCCAGTCAGAGGGGACAACCTAAGACAGGCACACTCTCTGCTCAGTTCCTCTTTTTCGCTCTTTTATATAAAACAAAAAAGGGAATCTGTGGAGAAATTAGTTCCAGGAGGCAATTCAAAGACGGCACCTGCAGGGAAATTAGCACCAAAGGGGAAACCTGTTGAAATGGACAATATGAGAAACAGTGACTTGATCAGCCCTTGTCCTGACTGTTGTTGTACAATGTAATTCTTTATCCCTATTAGTATCTTTTGTTCTAGTACTATTGGTTGAACTCTGTAATTAACACACAATTATTCTTAGGTGTTTAAATTTAACTGAAAACTAATCTCCGTTAAATATAAGAGTGTGAATAAGAGAGGGAGGAGATGTACAATTTGGGACATGCTCAAGCTGACTTGCCCCAAATGGTGGAGTTAGAAACGTGCCAGGGGATTCTGATACAGTCCCATCAGTGGCATGTACCAATGCCATCTCACTAGTCCAAGTGATCAATTTCAGTTCACAATTGATCACACTGATAGGTAGGTCTAAGAATCAAAGAGATCACACAAATAAGACTAGTGTCTGCTAGTACTAACTGATAGAATCAAAAGGGAGAGAACGATCCAACATGGGAAGCGATTTACACAGCAGACTCATAGAATGGTGGATGTCCTAAACAGCACTCTGGCCTCAGAATCAGCCCTTTAAGGCATTCTGATCTGGCTAAAGAGCCCATAAGAGTATTTTAGGCATGGAAAGCCAAGACACTCTGGGGAAAAAAAAAGAACACCTAAATGAAAGATCTCCGTGAGTGAGATCCCAGTGGAAAGAACGGGGCCATCAAAGAAGGAGGTACCTTTCTCAGAAGGAAGGAGAGAACTTTCACTTTGGTTATGACCCTGTCAGAATAAGATCAAAGTTAGCAATCCCAAAAGGCTTCCATAGCCTTGGCAACTCATGACTAGAGCCTAGGGAGATTACTGACGCCATAAACAAGAGTGTCAAATTGTTAAGTCAACAACAGGAGTCACTGTGTACTTACTCCTCATGTGGGATCTGTCCTTAATGTGTTGTCCAATGTGAAGTAATGCTATAACTAGTACTGAAATAGTATTTTGCACTTTAGGTTCTGTGTGGGTGCAAACTGATGAAATCTTTACTTAATATATGCTAAACTGATCTTCTGTATATAAAGATAATTGAAAATGAATTTTGATGTGCATGGAATGGGAGAGAGAGCGGAAGATGCAAGAGGTGCAAGTGGGAGGGAAGTTATGGTTGGGGGAAAGCCATTGTAATCCATAAACTGTACTTTAGAAATTTGTATTTACTAAATAAAAGTCAAAAAAAATCAAAAATTCAACAAATAAGTGTATTTCTTATCATAAATTATCTCCTATAATAGTTCCTCAATAATCTTGTAGCCCAAGAGAAAGAAATAGCTTACTTTATTTTTTATTTAATTTCAATTGAAATTAAGTATTCTAATATTTAGTAACTAATCCATTAGCCTTCCATTTCATTACATGTGTTTATCTAATATGCATAGCATTGTGAGAAAGTGGCCTGCTGCTTCTGCAATGATTGACCTCCCTTTCAGATAGATTTATAACATTATATAACTTCAAATATTGTTAGCAAAATCTTAAATATAGCACATTTATATGATTTAGTATTATAATGGCAAATAAACTAAATGTTAACTAAAATTACAACCTACTGTGTTACAAATCACCTCATGCTCAGGAAAAAAAATCAATTCTAAGATAACATATATGTTTACAATTTCAGGGATACTGAAATATGACCTACAAGTGATGTAAAAAATAACTTGCTAATTGTTATACATGGAAGATAGGATGAGGCAAATTGATGTTTGACATTGTCAACTACTTTAAGGATGGATATACTCAAGAGGTTATCATCTCTTTTACATTGGCAAAAGCACTTTTTGTTGCAGTTAATTTTGAATCCTCAACAGCTGGGACACTAACCCACTGTTGGTGGGAATGCAAACTGGCTAAGCCACTATGGAAGTCAGTCTGGAGATTCCTCAGAAACCTGAAGATAACCCTACCATTCAACCCAGCCATCCCACTCCTTGGAATTTACCCAAAGGAAATGAAATTGGCAAACAAAAAAGCTGTCTGCACCTTAATGTTTATTGCTGCTCAATTCACAATAGCTAAGACTTGGAATCAACCTAAAGTAGACTGGATAAAAAATTATGGGATATGTACTCTATAGAATTAATGTCCAGGACCACATATAATAAGAGCTATATTCATCCAGGTATCAGTTTTATTTATGTGAAGACATATATCTGTATCTGAATATATTTTGATCATTAAATATTAAACTACTATCTATACTAATAAACAGTCTATTATCTATACTAATAAAATGTTAGTCTGTAAAGAAAATGTTTTCTCTAAAAGTTGAACATTTGGGAACAACTGTGAATATGAGTGTCAAAACTGTGAAACCAGATATGTAATATTCAAATAAAATATTTTGAAAAAGTATAAAATGTAGAATATATGCAAATTACTCATTAATCACTTTCAAGTATTTTCTATTTAAATATTTCAAAATGAAACCATATTATATCTGATTTGAAATTTGGTTGAGTCAACCAAATTCTAGTTTAGTTTACTGCATGGTACTATAACTTGCTTTCAGATAAGAGACTACACAAATGCAAGCTTAAATATGCCAGTTATATATAAACAGTAAGCCTGTATAGAGAGTTCATGTCTAAAATTATATTTTTAACTTTTATTTAATGAATATAAATTTCCAAAGTACAGCTTATGGAGTACAATGGCTTCCCTCCCCCTTAACTTCCCTCCCACCCACAACCCTCCCCTTTCCTGCTCCCTCTCCCCTTCCATTCACATCAAGATTCATTTTCAATTCTCTTTATATACAGAAGATCAGTTTAGCATATATTAAGTAAAGATTTCAACAGTTTGCACCCACATAGAAACACAAAGTGAAAAAATACTGTTTGAGTACTAGTTATAACATTAATTCACAATGTACAGCATATTAAGGACAGAGATCTTACATGAGGAGTAAGTGCACAGTGACTCCTGTTGTTGACTGAACAAATTGACACTCTTGTTTATGGCATCAGTAATCACCCTAGGCTCTTGTCATGAGTTGCCAAGGCTATGGAAGCCTTTTGAGTTCACCGACTCTGATCAGATTTCAACAAGGTCGTAGTCAGAGTGGAAGTTTTCTCCTCCCTTCAGAGAAAGGTACCTCCTTCTTTGATGACCTGTTCTTTCCACTGGGATCTCACTCACAGAGATCTTTCATTTAGGTCATTTTTTTTTTTTGACAGAGTGTCTTGGCTTTTCATGCCTGAAATACTCTCATGGGCTTTTCAGCCAGATCCACATGCCTCAAGGGCTGATTCTAAGAGGGATAACCTATTAAGTTGTTCATCAACAGTCAGGGCAAGGGTTGATCAAGTCACCATTTCTCATAGTGTTCATTTCATTTTAACAGGTTTCCTTTTTGGTGCTCGGTTAGTTGTCACTGATCAGGGAGAACATATGATATTTGTCCCTTTAGGACTGGCTTATTTCACTCAGCATAATGTTTTCCACATTCCTCCATTTTGTTGCAAATGACCAGATTTCATTGTTTTTGACTGCTGTATAGCATTCTATAGAGTACATATCCCATAATTTTTTATCCAGTCTACTTTAGGTTGATTCCAAGTCTTAGCTATTGTGAATTGAGCAGCAATAAACATTAAGGTGCAGACAGCTTTTTTGTTTGCCAATTTCATTTCCTTTGGGTAAATTCCAAGGAGTGGGATGGCTGGGTTGAATGGTAGGGTTATCTTCAGGTTTCTGAGGAATCTCCAGACTGACTTCCATAGTGGCTTGACCAGTTTGCATTCCCACCAACAGTGGGTTAGTGTCCCATCTGTTGTTGGTAGATTTCTGAATGTAAGCCCTTCTAACCGGGGTGTGGTGGAAACTCATTGTAGTTTTGAGTTGTATTTTCCTGATTGCTAGTGATCTTGAACATTTTTTCATGTGTCTGTTGGCCATTTGGATTTCCTCTTTTGAAAAATGTCCATTGAGGTCCTTGGCTCATCTCTTAAGTGGGTTGTTTGTTGTGTTGTTGTGGAGTTTCTTGATCTCTTTGTAGATTCTGGTTATTAATCTTTTTTCTGTAGCATAGCTTGCAAATATTTTCCCATTCTGTCAGTTTTCTCTTCACTCTCCTGACTGTTTCTTTTGAAGTACAGAAACTTCTCAATTTGATGCAATCCCAAATGTTAATTTTGGCTTTGACTGCCTGCACTTCCAGGGTATTTTCCAGGAAGTCTTTATCAGTGCCAATATCTTGCAGAAAAATCCACTGAATGTAGATTAAAGATCTAAATCTACAACCCAACACCATCAAATTATTAGAGAACATTCCTGAAACCCTAAAATTATTTTTAAAGTATATAAGTGTATAATGTAGAAAACTACATGTAAATCAATGATTATTATGCTATAGCCAATAATTATGATTTGTTTAATTCTTTGAATTGAAAGAATAAAATATAAAATGAACAAAAAACATAGATCATACTTAACCACATGAAAAATAGAGTAAATCTTCATTTGGCGAATCTTTACTTACAGATGAACACCAAAGGACAAAACTCCTGAATTTGCACCCATTCAGCTTTTTCCACTTGACAGGTACAGAGTGCAGAGCAGAAAAGTGACATTCAGGTATTTTCTGAACAAGAGAAACATTATTAAAATCATATTTTTCATAAAAAAATGCATACTAGTGGCCAGCTTTTCCACTGATAGACCATAAGTAATCTTATTATGGTAGCGCAGCTAATTGGCCCCTTGCATCAACTTGCAGCAACCAAAGACAGAGTAATGTCCATTGGATAAAGAGCAAAGACCAGATAAAGAGCAGTTACACACTTTTCTCCATTAGGATCTAGAAATTAGTTTTCAACACACAAAAATAAATATCTCTTTCAAGAACCTAATTTACCTTTTACACATAGTAATGAATGATTTCTTTCTCAGTTGCCCACCATTTATCACCGTAGTGTAAAGTTTTTCTCATCCCCGTTTCTGGCTCTTCCCTTGCATTGCCCATTTTGTATTGATACATTTTATTCTTCTTAAAGATTACCTTAAAACTTTCAATTTCAAAATTCCCGAATCTGGCTCTCTCTCTCCTTTATAATTGATTAGATGTTGAGTGGTTTGGTGGCTAATTTCTCAACTGCCTAATTTCATATGTGCCTTCCATTTTACTCCTAACTATTGGTAATTTGCATTATGCTTAATTTATCCTGTGAAAAATAACACACACATGCACACACATGCACACACACACACAACATTGAAGGTAAGGTTAAATGGCTAAAATAAGTTGCCTTGTCAACACTGCAACTTTTTGTTCATATAGGTTTTATATAAAATAGTCATCTTATTGTTTTAAAAGGGAAATTTATGTATTTCGGTACATAAATCTTGAAAAGTGGAAGAATAATTCTCAATTGATAAAAAACATTCAGGCCAAAGGTATAAGCAAGCCCATCCTCAATTAATATGGCAATTTGATAATCCTTAGCAGCTGCCACTTGGGAACAATTATGACTGTTCACATCAAAATTCAAATATAATATTATATGTGAACCAGAATTGAATGATTGTCAAATGCCCATCCAATTTTCTCAACTGAATCTACAGAGTAATCCGCCTCTTGCCCAGTGAATTTTAATTTTACATTGTATTTATAAACTTTTATTCATAGTAAGGCTGTTCATTTTAAATAATGATTTAATTAATTGATGAGATCCCATGAGACAGAGAGAGTCCTCACATCCCTTAGGTCTCTCCCCAGATTTCTATAACAGCTTCAGGCTAGGGCCAACTGAAATGCTGAATCAAGGTGGCATGAACCAAACCATATGAATCTCCAAGACTTTCTCGCAGGGTTGCATGACAAGGAAGCTGGACTCACAGGCTGAATCCAGTCTGAAACTCAGATACTCTGACATGGGATGTGGGCATTGTTGCTCCCCCTCTTCATGGAGGAATGACACTAAACCCTGCCTAGGCTTCATATCTGAGTCATGGCACCATTATGTCGCTCCCCCCTTCATGCCTTCATGGAGGAATGACACAGGATCCTGCACTGTTCTTTTGTCTGCTTGGCCCTCCCCAGGTTTGCTGCTGGTTCTTCCCGGGTTGGCTGCCATCCCTCCACCTCCGTGGAGGGGCGGGCCCCCTGCCACTTTCCCCACTTCCGCAGGGGAGTGGCACACCGCCGGCTGGCTCTCTTGGGGGCTGCACAGGTGTTCCTTCAGATAGATGTTCCTGGTGCATGTTGTCTCTCTCCTCCTTTATAGTCCTCTTCCACCAATCCCAACTCTGCTACCCACACACCGAGTACGCTGCTCTCCTCCAATCAGAATCAGCTCCTGCTGCTTATTGGTTGAACTGGAGGCAGCTGTGTAGAAGCTGTTTCCTCCTCTCCCAGCGCCATATTGTGGGAGAGCAGATGCATAGAATAAGTCTTAATTCCAGTAACAGTCTAGTCCGAGTTGCTCCCAGTTGCTCCCCACAGGGCATCTTAACTGCTAAGACAAAATCTGCCCCAATATAGACCAATCATTCTGTTTTTCTCCTATATTTTTACCTTATTATGTAGAGGGAATGAGCACCCTTTAACTATATGTGTATAATTTTTGTCAGTATTAGTTTTAATAAAGTCTGTACTTTATCAATGGTATAAATAACTACAAATTGAAATATTTGAATTAACTTGATTGATTGGCTGTATTTATTGTCATTACTTATAAAAACAAATATCAAAATAGGCAATGTAGGGAATATTAAACAAAAATTCTAATATACAAGAAACCATGATATATCATATATCAGATATGAAAATTTACCATAAATAATTTAAGTATACTGTAATATGATGGTATCAGGTTACAGATTTACATCCTTGATTTATAGTGAATTAATTTTTGTATAAGATGTAAAAGAAAAGTCTTGATTTTAAGGGATTCTTAAACAGCAAAACAAAGCTGGAGGCATCACCACATCAGATTTCAAGAACACCACATGGCTGTTATAATCAAAACAGCCTACTACTAGCACAGCAAAAAATATACATGAAGACCAATTAAACAGAATAGAAATCCCAAAAATTAGTACATGCATCCATAATGAATTTTTGATGAATGAGCTAAAATCACTGTCTGTAGAAAGGACATCCTTCTCAACAAAAAAGGTTGGGAAAATTGGATATTTTCACACCGATAATGAAACAAGGTCTTTCTTTGCTATTTGGGATCATTCATGTTTCCATATCAATTTTAACATTGCTTTTATCTAGATCTGAGGAGGATGGTATTTTGATTGGAATAACTTTGATCGCTTTTCATAGTATGGACATTGTGATTATATTGATTTTTCCAAACCACAAAAATGTACTACTTTTTGTGTGTTTTACTCAATTTATTTACTTAATGTTTTGTAAATTTTATTTTAAATATCATTCACATCCTTCGTCAACTTATTTTAAGACATTGAAGAGTTTCAGTTAGTGTTATTTCTAAGCCACGGCATTGTTTGTATATACAAATACTATTTGTTTGTGTTGATTTTTATAAGTTGCAACTTTGACAAACTCTCTTGTGAGTTCCAAGACTTTCTTAATGAAGTCTTTTGGTTCCCATAAATATAAGATGATGTCATCTGCAAACAGATAATTTGAGTTTCTTCTTTCTAATTTGTACCATTTTAAATTTCTTTTTCTTGCCGAATGACTCTTGATAAATCTTTGAGAACTGTATTGAATAGCAATGATGAAAGTGTGCTTATTTCTACTTCAACATCTTAGTGTAAACACTTCCCAATTTTTCCTTATTCAATATGATGCTGCCTGTGAGTTTTTCACATATTGACTTGATTATGTCTTTCTATACTGATTTTGCTTAATGTTTTTATCATGACAGAATGTTTTCTCTGTATTTATTGAGATAATCTTTTGGATTTCACTCATCAATTTGTTAATGTTATGTATAACGTTTATTAGTTGCATATGGTGCACCATCTCTGCATTCCTGAGATAAATCCCACCGGGTCTTGGTGTAATCTTTTTGGTGTGTTATTGGATTTCTTTAGCTAGTACCTTGTTTAGGATCCTTGCATCAATGTTCTTCGGGAATATCAGTTTGTAGTTCTCTTTGTTTTATCTTTTTTAGGGATTTAGTATAAAGGTGATACTGGCTTCGTAAAAGGGGTTAAACATAAATCACACGCTTTCAACTATTTTGAATAGTTCTAGAAACATTGAAATTGTTTAATTAAAAGTTTATTAGAATTCAGCTACGAAGCCATTAAATCTTTCACTTTTTTGGGGGGAATGTCTTTATTAGTGGTTCAATTTCCATCTTGGCTATTGGTCTATTTAGAATTTCAATGTCATCATACTCAATTTTGGGATAGCTTATGTGTCCATAAATCTATCCATTTCTTATATATTTTCTGATTTGTTGGCATAAATCTAAATAAAATAATTTCTAATGATTCTTTTCACTTCAGTGGCATTAGTTGTAACATCTGCCTTTCCATCTCTGATTTTATTAATTTGGGTCTTCTCTTTTTTGGTGATTTAGGCTAACTGTTAATCAACTTTACTGTTGTTTTAAAAAGTCAGCTCTTCATTTCACTGCTCTTTTGTATCTTTTTTGACTTCAATTTTATATATTTCTTCTCTAATTTTTATTATTTCTTAATATGGGTTTGGTTTATTCTTGTTCATCTAGGTCTTGGAGATGTATTGCCAATTTCATGATGTAGGCACTAGTTGCTATTTAATCTTTCTTCATAACATGGTTTTTGCCATATCCCATAAACGTTGATATGATGTGCTGACATCTTTGTTTAGTTCATGGAATTTTTTTATTTCCTTTTGAGTTCTATGATACAATGTTCAGTTAGAACCATGTTGTTCAGACTCCATGTTTTTGTATATTTTCTAGAATTTTTGTGTTATTAATTGTTGCAGTTGATTTCTCAACAATGTTGCAGTGGATTCGTTTCTGAGAGGAGTGTGGTGGGGGCAAGAGGTGTGGAGTCACCACACAGACTCCAGGAGTCAGGTGAAAGCAGGCCTGAGGCGAGCAGCCTGCAAACTAGTTTATTTGAGTTAGTACAACAGCTTATATAGCAAAGACCAGCCAATCTAGTCAAGGGGCAGTCTATGCCCCAACCAATCACAGCCTGTTGCCAGGCAGTTTCCAAAGCCATCCAATCACAGCCTGTTGCCAGTCAGGCTCTTGTCACCAGGTAGTTTCTGAAACCATCCAATCATGGCCTGCCATCAGTCAGGCCCTGTTATCATGTGGTTTCCTCTGTTGTCATGTGGTTTCCAAAGCCATCCAATCATGGCCTGTTGCCAGGCAGTTTCTGTTGTCAGTGGCCATCTTGGCATGACCTTTTCACCTCATTCTATCACAATTAATTACCAGCTTATTTCAACTGTGGTCAGAAAATATATATAAAATGATTTTTTAATCTGTTGAAAATTTTTCCCAAACATGTGGTCTATTCCAGATAATGTCCCATGCCCTGATTGTGTATTCTTCTTCTGTGAAATGGATTCTTCTGTAGATATGAATTAGATCCATTTGGAGCAATGTGTAGATTAACCTGATTGCTTTCTTGGTTATATTGTCTGGTGATGTGTCTATTGACGAAAGTGGGGTATTGAAATCACTAATTATGATTGCTTTGGAATATATGTCTCCCTTTAGATCCATTAATTTTTATTTTAACTAACTGGGGGGTCTAATATTTTGTTCATATACATTTACTATAGTCAAATCTTCCAGTTGAATTGATCCCTTAATCATTACATAATAATCTTCTTTGTCTATTTTAACAGATTTGTCTTAAAGTATATTATGTCTAATATTCAGATAGGTATGGGGCCAGCACTGTGGCACTGAGAGTTAAAGGCCTGGCCTGCAGGGCTGGTATCTCATTTAGGTACCATTTGGAGCACTGGCTCCTCCATTTCTGATCCAGCTCCCTGATACTGTGTCTGGGAAAGAAGCAGAATATGACCCAAGTCCTTGGGACCCTACACCCATATGGGAGATCTGGAAGAAGCTCTTGGCTCCTGGCTTTTCCTGGCCCAACTCTGGTCATTGTGGCCATTTGGGGAGTGAACCATTGGATGGAAGACCCCTCTATCTCTCTCTCTACCTCTCTCTGTAACTCCACCTTTCAAATTAATAAAATAACTCCTAAAACATAGGTATGCCTCATTTTGATTCCCATTTGCATGTACTAACTTTTTCAATCCTTTCACTTTTGATCTATTTTTCTCTTTTGTGAGATGTTTTTCTTGTAGACAGCATATAAATTGGACTTGCTTTTTAATCCATTCAGCCACTCTGTAACATTAAATTGGAGTGTTTAGTCTACTTACATGCTTTGTCATTGTTACTAAGTAATGTCTTAGTCTTGACATTTTTCCATAAATATTCCTATTGTTTCTTTTGGATCACCTTTGGACTATTAAATTTTGCCTTTCCATTCTTTCAGGAAGCTGATCATCTTTCTTTGTTTTTCCTGTGTAATAAATACTTAAGTATCACTTGTGAGGCTGGACAAATGGTGGCAAATTTCTAGTTTTTTTAATAAGATGCTTATTTTATCTTCTTGTATAAATAAGAACTCAATGCAGTGTTTTGGACTTGTGAGGTTTTAATTTGGGTAAGATGTAGACTATATCTCTCCATCTCTCCTAACCTGTTGGTTTTCTGATGAGAGTCTTATTATCAATCTAATTGGAGATCTGTTACAAGATAGCTGATACTTCCCTTGTACATTTTAGGATGTTTTCTTTGTGTTTTTACATTTGAAAATTTTAATATAATGTGTCATGGTAAAGATCTTCTCTGAATGTGACTCTTTGCAGTTCCATGTGTTCTTGTACTTGGATATCCATATATTTAACAAAATTAGGAAAATTTCCTGTTATTCTATCACCAAATAAGTTCTAAAAGTCATTCTGCTATTCCACTCCTACAGGAATGCATAGGACCAGTATATTTTGTCTTTAATGGTATCCTGTAGATCCTGGGGCATTTTTTTTATTTTTTCTAAATTTTAAAATGTCCTTTCTTTTTATCAATTTCAAAACCTTTTTCTTCCAGCTCAGACATTGTTTATTCTACCTTACTGAGTCTGTTTTTCAAGTTTTCCACTGTTTCTTTTTACTTATTAAATTTTTTATTCATAATATTTCAGTTTGATTTTTCTTTAATTTTTTTCTTAGCCTAATTTCTTACCCATATCATTCACAGGTTTCTTTAACTTTTGTGATTCCTTCTGTGTGTTTCTGAGGAGCCTTACATTTTTAAACTTCCTCTTCAGGCATTTCATCAATCTCATCTGCACAGTCTAACACTGAAATATTATTGTGTTCCTTTTGCAGTCATATTGTCTCCCCCTCATGTTCCTTGTATTTTTATACTTATTTTCATGTGTATGTAGAAAACACTTGTTGATATCTCCTCTAAAGTCTCTGTACTTAGGAACCTGCCCCTAGGTATGGTGGGATGCCTGTATCTTCCAACAAATCCAGAGGTGTGTACTAGCTGGGGTCAAGTGTTCTGGAAAACATTTATAGGTGGGCCCAAAGCCTAGGGTAAAGACTATGAGCAAAGACTTCTATGTGAATCAGGCTCACATCTTCATGCTGGTGCAACAATCTCTTGTCACAGTCACCTGTGGGATTGTTTCTCTGCAGTGTCTCAGACACCTCCATCAAAATAATGGAGAATCAGAGAAGTCAAGACAATATCTGTGGCTGGCACTGTGGCCTAGTAGTCATAGTCTGCAGTTCTGTAATTCCATAAGAGCACCAGTTTGAGTAGTTTTTGCTCCACTTCCAATTCAGCTCCCTGTTAATTTTCCATGGGAAAGAAGCACAAGATGACCCAAAATCTTGGGCCCCTGAACCCAAGTAGGAGACCCACAGGAAGCTCCTAGCCACAGCTGTGAGCTGCTATAGGAAATCCAATGTCTCATTTTTCTAGTTATTGGACATTGTGAGCTTTACTTGACTCATCAGCTGACCTGAAATCCTGAAGATTCTAGCTATCTCAGTTCCACAGTGTGTCTCTGTAGTCAGGCCTTAATTGTTTACTAAACAACCTTTGTGATAATATAGACTTAAGGACTTTATTGGTGTCCACTTGTCACTGACCATGCCTGTGCCTAGACATGCTCAATAGAGGTGCTTGTTCACCTCTCTGTATCAAATTTTTCAGAAACTTTACCTTTTCCACACTTTCCAAGGTAAAATGATGTGATTCATTTTATACCCAATTTCCTTAGGGTGAAGGATGTGTATTTTATCAAAAGCTTTCTCTGTATCTATTGAGATAATCATATGGTTTATGTAGTTCAATTTGTTAATGTGATGCATCACATTTATTGACTTAGGAATGTTGAACCATCCCTGAATACCAGGGATGAATGATCTTTCTAATGTGTTGTTAGATTTGATTCACTAGTATTTTGTTGAGGATATTTGTGTCTATGTTCATCAGGGAAATTGGTCTATAATTCCCTTTCTGTATAAATGAAAAGCTTTTATTTGTTTACTTGAAAGTTGGTGTTACAGAAAGAAAGAAAGAAAGTGAGGTCTTGCATTCCCTGATTCACTCCCCACATTGGCTGTAATGGCCACAGCTGCACTGATCCGAAGCCAGGGGACAGGATATTCTTCTGGTTCTCCCATGCAGTTGCAGAGGCCCAAGGACTTGGACCATCTTCTACTCCTTTCCCAGGCCACAGAAGAGAGCTAGGTCAGAAGTGGAGCAGACTGAACTCAAACCAGCGCCAAAGTGGGAAGCCGGCACTGCAGATGGCAGTTTACCCAATACACCATGGTACCAGCCCCTATAATTATTTTTCTCTATTGCAACTTTTTTTCTTGTTTAGGAACTAAGGTGAAATTGGCTTCAGTGAAGAAGTTAGGGAGGAATCCCTCTATTTCAGTTATTTTGAATAGCTTGAGAAGAATTTGAATTCATTCTTTAATTGTTAGATACAATTCAGAAGTGAGGCTGTCCTTTCTGGACTTTCTTTATTGGGAGGGTTTTTATTATTGATTCACTCTCCATTTAGCTTATTGATCTGTTTAGGGGGTAAGAAGATTACTGGTTCTAAATTTGAAATGAATGATGTTTTTATACTTTACACCAGGAATCAAAGTAGAAAATATGCTACTGCATTTATCCACATTGATAGGATTAACAAGAATGTCATATATTCACATTACTAAATAAACACTATGGGCAATTAATGGAAATAATATTTAATTAAATCAATACTATGCTGCAAAATATTTCTAAACAACATGAAAACAATTGGTATAAAAGTAATGACACTTGAACTAATGTGGTTTAGTGGGTAAGGCTGCTGCCTGTGATGCTGGAATTTTTGTGGGCACTAGTTTGAGTCTTGACTGTGCACTTTCATTTAGCTACATGGTAATGAGCCTGGGAAAACAGCTAAAGATGAGCCAAGTACTTGGGCCACTGAACACATGTGGAAGGCCCAGTAAAAGCTACTGGGCTTTATTTGAGCCCAGTCCTGGCCATTGCAACCATTTGGGGAGTGAACCAGAAAATGGAGGACCTCTCTCTTGCTCATTCTCTCTTTCTCATTTTTTCTCTCTCTCTGTCTTTCCCTCTCTGCAAGTATACTTTTCAAAGAAAGAAAAATAATTTTAAAACATTTAAAAAAAGAGATAAGTCATTGGAGCATAAGCATTTGCCATAGTTGTTAAGATTCCTTTTTGAATTTCTGCATCTCATATCAGGGTGCCTTCTTTCAAGTTTAAGCTCTGGTCTTGAGTTCAGCTTTCTGACACCTTGGGAAGCAGCAGGTGAAAGAGCCCTAAAATAAAAATTTCAAAACTTGTCTAAATAAATAACAGGAAACAAAAAATGAAACACAATTTCCTTGTCTGTGGATTGGTTGAATTAATACCATCATAATGAAAATACTGCTGACAGCAGTTTATAGATTCAATGTGATCCTAGAAAAAAAATGGTGCTAAATTTCAAATATAAACAAAAGAGATCCAGAATAGATAACACAATCTTATCCAAAAAGAAAATAAAGACAGAGGCATCATAACACCAGATTTTAAGACACCCTACAGGGCAGTTATATTCAAAAGAGCCTGCTACTGGCAATAAAATATATTTGCAGACCAATGGAACTGAATATAACTCCCAGAAATCAATTCACAAATCTGTAGACAACTACTCTTTGATAAGGGCTAAAATCAATCCCTGAAGAAAGGACAGTCTAGAACCAATGCTGTTGAGGAAATTTAACCTCCACCTTCAGAAATATGAAAAATGACTTGTACCTAGACCTTAAGCAAAAATCAACTCAAAATGGATCAAGAATATAAATCTATGACCTGATACCATCAAATAACTAGAGGAGAATTCTGGGGAAACTTTGCAAAGCATTGGAATATAAAATTAATTATTGTAAAAGACATCAGAAGCACAGAGAAATCAAAGCAAAAACAGACAAATGGGATTACATCAAGCTAAGGCTCACTGCAAAGGAAACATTTAACAAATTGAAGAGTCAATTGATAGTATGGGATAACATATTTGGAAACTATGAAATTGCTAAGGATTAATGCCCAGAATCTATAAAGAGTTCAAGAAACTCAACAAAAAACAATCACGTACGTATTCAAGGGATTTGAACAAGCATTTCTTTAAAAAGAAAATTCCATTGGTCAAAAGATACAGAAAACAATGTTCAAGATCAGTAACCAACAGGGAAATACAAAGAAAAACCCCAATGAGGCTTAACTTCACCCCAGTTAGAATGTCTCTCATACAACAATGAAAAAAAAAATGGTGGTAAGGATGTGAGGAAAAGAATCTGTAAACCACTGTTCAAGGGAATGTGGACTAGAACAGCCATTGTGGAAAATGCTGTGAAAATTCTGCAGAAAACTGAAAGTAGATCTACTAAATGATCTGGCCTGCCTACTCCTGAGCATTTACCCCCCAAAAATGAAAACAGCACATGAAAGAATTATCTCTACCTCTAAGTTTATTGCAGCTTAATTCACAATAGCTAAGATATGGAGTCAACCCAGATGCTCATCAATTCATGACTAGAGAGAGAAAATGTGGTGCGTATACACTATGGACTATTATTCAGCCTTAAAAAGAATGTAACCCTATCTTAACAAAATGAATGCTACTAGAAAACAGTATGCATAGTTAAATAACCCAGTCCTTAATAGACAAATACCATAGGTTTTATTCTAATCTGTGGTAACTAAGAGAGTACAAAAATATGCAATGCATAATTATTTGCATTTCAAATTCCACAAAATTATTTTGTGCATAAACTGCTGAAAGATAACACTTTAACATCTAAATGAACTTAATTATTATTTTTAAATACAGTGGAAATATGTAATTGTTATATTGACATTTGTTCTATTTCATTGAAATTCTGAATGACTAATTGGAAAAAAAACTGTGTATGGGTGAGATGGTCAATTGTACATTCAACTATTGATATCTGCTGCCTATATTCCCACTAAAGTAGGGGCTTTTTTTATTCATTAAACTACTTATTGTGTGACATATTTTCTGTAATGTAAATTTAAAATATGTTATCTCAAAAACTAGTAAGAAGAAAATGAAAGGTAGAAGGAAGGAATGTTGGAGAGAGTGAGGGGGGGTGGGAACTAGAGAATATACTTATCTTCTTAGGTTTGTAACTACAAATCATCTTGAATATTAAAATTACTAAAGTAAATGTAAAAAAACCTAAGTATATAAAATGTAAAATATATTCAAAATATACAAAAATGAGAAATACAAATTGACACTACCAAGGAAAAACAAGACAAAAATGAGTTAAAAAAATCACATAATCATGAAGGAAAAATAAATGTTCAACTTAACTGATATGAAGCAAATTTAAAGTAGTCATAAAGTAATTAAAACTACTATTAAATAATTTCTATCAATTTGTTAGATGCGTGCTTTAAAATGGTTTAAAAATACAGTATGTGCAGCACAATTGACAGATTCAGGCATAATTTTTTTAAATTTATATCCCACCTAACAGATAATATATGGTATCACTCATTCTGTGTCTGATTTATTACACTAAACATTTGTCCTCCAATTCCAATCATTTTCCTGCATTTGTTGGATTTTCATCCTTTTGTCTTACATTAACATTTTATTTGTGTGTGCTTTGTGTGTGTGATGTGTGTATACAAATATCTTTAGCCCTTCATTTGATTAGTTGATTCTACATTTTTGCATTATGAACAGTGATGCTATTCACATGGTAGAGCAGGTATATTTAAGCCAATATTTTTGTGTCTATTCTGCATATATCCAGGAGTGAAATTATTGGATCATATGGCAAATCTATTTTTAGATTTTTAAAGGAATCTCCATACTATTTTTTACAGGGACTGCACTAATTTACATGTTCACAAACAGTGTGTAAATGTATCCCTTTCTCCACATCCTCACAGGCGTGTTACACTCTCTCTTGAATAACAGCCATTCTGACAGGAGTAAAATGAAAACTCACTACAGGTTTGATTTGAATTTCCCTGATGCTAGTGGCATTTAGCATTTTTTTCATTTAATTTTTGTGGATATTGAACCAGTTAAATATATGAAAATATCCAATGCAGGCTACTTACATAGAAAGGGATAAAAAAAGAGAAAGTTATGAAAAATAGTGATAAAACATCTAAGAAACCATTTTTTGTGAGAAACAGAAGAAACTTTATTGTGGAGAGTGAGGCTAAATATAAAAGAGGCAACTGGCAGAATACAAAAATGATAAACAATACATCTGATGAAGTATTCATATCTAAAAAATATAAAGACTTCAAGAAACTCAACAACAATCAAGTTAAGAAATGGACATGGTACTCTATTCATTACCTTTGATCAGGGAAAACATGAAATCTGCCTTTTTGGACTGGCTTAATTCAGTAAGCATAATGGTTTCCAGTTGCAACCATCTTGTTGCAAAAGATAGGATTTCATTTTTTTTTGAAAGCTGTGTTTATTGAAATGTAATAGACATTTTGAGAATCAGTAATGATTTATAGTCCTAGGCTCTTTCATTGAGGAACGGTATTTTGTTTTACTTTGTTTTCTCTTCATACTACTTGTTGAGCTCTTTTACTGAGGGTAGCTTTAACTATATGAGTATTAAGTGTACTAAAAAAGATCATTGTAAAAATTAAGAGTGGGAATTCAAGAGGGAAGGAGAGAAAGGATTAGAGCATGAGTGGGAGGGAAGGTGTGGTATGTCCACTATGTTTCTTTAATGGTATAAAGAAATTTATGAAACATATGAAACTTGTAACTTAAATTAAATATACTTTTAATAAAAAATAAATGGGCAAGGGACATGAACAAGTATTTTTCAAAGGATGAAATACAAATGGTTGACAGACAAATGAAAAATGTTCTGAATCATGAATCATTAGTGCAATACAAATAAAACCACAATGAGAGATCAGCTCACCCAATTATAATGACTATCACCTAACAATAAAAATCACAAATGCCTGCACAGATGTGTAGAAAAGAGTACCATAGTACACTTTTGGTGGGAATATAAACTAGTGCAACCATTATGGAAGACAAAAATCTAGATTCCTCAGAAATCTGGAAACCAACCCAATGGTAGAACAACCATCACATTCCTGGGAATTTGCCCAAAGGAAATGAAGTCATCATATGAAAGAGTTATTTGTATCCCCATGTTTATAGCAGCTCATTTCACAGTAACTAAGATATTGATACATTGTAGATGTCCATGGATGACCGGATAAAGAAAAGGTAGTATTTATACACAGTGGAATACTATTCAGCCATGAAAGAGAAATAAATCATGTATTTTGCAACAAATGGATACAACTGGAGACTGTAATGCTTAGTGAAATAATCCAATCCCCAAATGACGAATAATATATATGCTTTCTCTGAAATACACTAGTTAACACAGAATACAAAAAAAACATAAGAATGAAACTGATGTATTTTGATGTGAACATTGCTTACAGAACTTGTGTATATTCCTAAGGAACACTGATCTTTCTACTGAGTAACTTGTTGAAGATTGTGGTTAGTGGTACATTAAGCCTGTGATCATAAAGACAATTTTTCACAAATTAGAGGAAAATAGAAAGGAAGGAAGGAGGGGAGACTGAGGGAAGGGGGAAAGAGAATATGGCTATATTCTTAGAAATGTGTGTGTGGCATCAGTAGTCACCCTAGGTTCTTGTCATGAGTTGCCAAGGCTATGGAAGCCTTTTGAGTTCACTGACTTTGATCTTATTTAGACAAGATCATAGTCAAAGTGGAAGTTCTCTCCTTCCTTCAGAGAAAGATAACTCCTTATTTGATGGCCCATTCTTTCTACTGGGATCTCACTCGCAGAGATCTTTCATTTAAGTTTTTTTTTTTTTCCAGAGTGTCTTGGCTTTCCATGGCATAAACTGATGCCATAAATAAGAATGTCAATTTGTTAAGTCAACAATAGGAGTCACTGTGCACTTACTCCTCATGTAGGCTCTCTGTCCTTAATGTGTTGTTCAATGTGAATTAATGCTATAACTAGTACTCAAAGAGTATTTTACACTTTATGTTCTCTGTGGGTGCAAACTGATGAAATCTTTACTTAATATATACTAAATTGATTTTCTGTATATAAAGAGAAATGAAAATGAATCTTGATGCAAATGGAATGGGAGAGGGAGTGGGAGTTGGGAGGGTTGTGGGTGGGAAGGAAGTTATAGGGGGGGAAAAGCCATTGTAATCCGTAAACTGTACTTTGGAAATTTATATTTACTAAATAAAATTTAAAAATATTTTAACAATAAATAAATAAATAAAATTCATGCATAAAAAAGAAATGTATCTATGAAATACTTTACATGTTTTATTTTTTATTAATAAAAGTAAAATCTAAAATTAAAAATAAAGCTCCAATGTCACATTTCATTTACATATTCACCGGCTGTATCTCTTTATTAAGAACAATAAATTCACATCTCTTTTGAACACAAATTTTAATTGATAAATGTATAAATTAACCACAACACAAATGAAGGAGAAAGATAAAAAATACAAAAAAAAATTGAGTCAGGGCTATTCATGGCCTTTGCCCATTTCTTAACTGGATTGTTAATTTTGTTTTATTGAATTTCCTTAGGTCTTTATAAATTCTGGATATTAATTCTTTTTTTAAGATTTATTTATTTGAAAATCAGAGTTACACAGAGAGAGGAGAGGTAGAGAAAGAGAAGTCTTCCATCCACTGGTTCACTCCCAGATGGCTGCAATGGCTGGAGCTGCACTGATCTGAAGCCAGGAGCCAGGAGCTTCCCCCAGGTCTTCCACATGGGTGCAGGTGCCCAAGGACTTGGCCCATCCTCCATTGCTCTCCCAGGCCTTAGCAGAGAGCTGGATCAGGAGAGGAGCAACCAGGACTAGAACCGGTGCCCATATGGGATGCGGTGCTTCAGGGCAGGGCATTAACCTGCTACACCACAGCACCAGCCCCTGGATATTAATTCTTTACCATTGAGTAGTTTGAAAATCTTTTCTTTCATTCTGCCAGTTGCATCTTCACTTTTTTTGTGGAAACAAAGAGGTGTTTTTCAAAGAATGAAATACTGTCATCAATCACATGAACAACAACAAAAAAGATGCTCAGGATGCCTAGACATGAGGCAAGCAAATAAAAACCACAGTGTATCACCTCACATCAAAATGAATATCATCCAAAAAACAATTTCTGGTGAAGATACGTAAAACAATTACCCTAATACACTATTAGGGGAATGTAAACTAGTACAACTTTATGGAAGGCAGTATGGAGATTTTTCAGATTATAAAGCAAGTTCAAAGCATTTTTAAATTTTGAAGTGTTTTGAATAATTTTAATTTTAATTATTGATAGTTTTTTAACAGATTCAATATAATTTGTAGATACAATTTTAAGATGTGATGCTACCCCTTCCTCCATCCCTCCACTTCTCTCTCACCCTCTTTTATCCTCCTTTTTTGTCTTTTTTAGTTTTACTATTTGAGACAACATATTTAAAATAAATTACAGTAAAAAGGGTTAATACTTCGCCCAGGAAGAAGTTTAAGAAGTAAAAATCAATAAGACCCTCGTGTAGTAAGAATATATACAAAAGCTATAAACAGTAACTGAGTGGAAAAATGATAATGAATCAACCTGGATGCCTATTGTCTGATGAATGGATAAAGAAAATGTGGTATAGATACACTATGGAATATTACTCAGCCATATAAAAGAATGAAGTCTTGTTTTTCACAACAAAATGAATGCAACTAGAAACAATTACATTTAGTGAAGTAGGCAAGTACCAAAAACAAATATCTTGTTTTGTATGTTCTGTAGTAACTAATAGAGTACAAAAAATGCAATGAGTGTTAGCAAAAGTGGCATTTTGAGAATTGGTTATTGTTCATAGCACTTCTCTCTACTGTTGTGAAACTGTGTTTTTCTCTTGCTTTTTCTTGAGTTCTTTGCTTAGAGGATGGCTCATTTATTATAAATAAACTGAAAGTATGTCATTATAAACACAAAAAGAATAATAAAGGGAAAGTATGAGTATGGGCATGAGGGAGGATAGTTTGGGAAATATCACTGGGCTTCCAAATCTGTATATATGAAATACATGAAATTTGTTCACCTTATATAAATAAAATGTTAAGAAATAAATTAAAGAAAAAGAAAACCTAAAAATATTTAAATAACAGACAGTGTATTTAAATGTATTTAGAACAAAAAGGGCACGATTAGAAGTAACTTAGATTTTTGATAAATTTTGGATATATGTTTTTATTTTATGTGTTTAATTTTTTCTTTAAATATTTTCCTGTTATAAATAGAAAAAAGTGATCTATAACATTAGCTACATATCCTGATTTGCCTTGAGAATGACAGAAGAATAAAATGACTTTTGGAATCATGAGCAACATTGGTTCTATTTCTTGGTTGCCTTAGCATATTTATTTTGTAATAATTCCTGGAACTTTATGTAAATAGTGTGTTTCATTAGGTAGTTTATACATCAATAAGCAATTTACGCATTACATATTTGCACAAAAATTTTAACCACTCTCTCAGAATAACTATCATTATTTGTTCATGTGAAAGCTGAGCAGGGCTTTGGGGGACTGTTTGACACTTCCCTATGCATGCATCTTGAAGTTAGAAAGGACTTAAAATGTGCTGTTTGTCAGATGTTGATGCTAAGGCCTGAGAAGGATAATAGAGTTGATCAAACTTTCCACCAAATGCAGTTTTGAGCTGCAGAAAACTTATTTGGGACTGTGCTTCAAAATTAAGGCATACTTTTTTCTAATGATGATATTAGTGCCTGAATACAATTACATTTGTTTTATGGTAAATGAGCCGGCAAGGAATCTGAGATAAAGCATAACATGACACTCTATATGATGTTTCTAAATACTAAGAGCTAAAACATCTTTGAAAACATGCCCTAGACTCTTCTATAGCTTTCTGAAGTTTAAGGCACAGTGATTTTTCATGGCCTATAATCATTGTAGGAAAAACTAGTCTTCAAGTTAGTTTCTAAATTTTACATCCTTTGTGGCATTTTCCTCTTCTTGGTCAAAAATAATGACTCCTGCTCAGAAGTTTACAGAAAATTTGCTTGAAATATAATATATCTTTGACTTGTTCTGATATGCCCACATAGTAATAATTTTGTAATAGTATAAAGAGCATTCAGTTAAGGTCACTTGTGTGATGTGGTGTTGGAGTGTTCAGTGGAATATTCACAATCCAGACACTGGGAAAAAAGTGGGGGTGTGTCTTCTATGAATTTAGTAGTGTTTGTGTGGGTAGTCTCCAGTCACTTGGTATGTGTTTCTCAGGATCTAGTATGTTTTCTGGTTGTTCTGGAATGACATCCAGGATGCTCGCATGACCGACTATGTCTACCCAACCAACAACATGAGGAGGATGAAAGACCAGCATGCACAGTGCCATGTGAAATTGGTTCTATCGCACCATGGCAAGAAACTCTGACAGGTCTTCAAAGGACGTGGTCTCCTGATTTACACACTCTGTGTAAAATCCTCTGAGTTGAGCAGGGGCTTCCTTCTGCAGAATAGTGCTGGGGTGGTCATGAGAAATAAAATTTCTCAAATCTTGTTGTGAAAATAAACTTATTCAGGAAAATAAATTTAATAGAGTTTATTTATTTAAGCATTTATGAGATTCATGAATCAGACAAAACTTAAAACCAGAAGACATTCAGAGAACTCCATTTAGCAGGTTGAATATGGATGCAAAATAAAGATATTACTTGAGGGGGGGCGGAGCCAAGATGGCGGAATAGTGAGGGCGCGTACCGATAGTCCGGGAATATTTAGCTTAATAAAAGGGGAGTTACGGTAGCCGCAGAAAATAGAACCAAAAAAAAAAAAATTGCAGGGGAAACCCTTCTGGATGGAGCAGCCGTGAATCGGAGGACCTACTGGGAGAACAAGGTCGCCCACCGCGCGGAAGCCAAGTCGCGGGACCCAGCCGCAGAAGCCCCAGGGTCTGCGCAACAGTGCTCCAAGGGGAGTGCATGCCACACAGACAACAGTGGGGAGACTTGGGACGCTCAGGGCTCCGAGTCCACACATCGGCGCTGGAAGGGGAGGTGAGCTCAATAACCCGAGACATTGGTGGGGAAACGGGGGTCAGAATCTAGAGGGGGGCCGGAAAGTGCAGCAAACTCACTACCGGAAAGAAGGAAAAAAAAAAGCTTCGGGGTTTCTCTTCCCCCTAACCTTGCAAAGGTTACAAGGCTGCAAGGCTTGAAGAATTCCCAAGAGACAAAGAGCAAGCCTCCTCTTTGGATTTACATATCAATGGGGGAGAGTTAAGGAACTGAGTCACTACAATTCAGTAGCCTAGGCAACCCAGTGGGAGTCCAGAGGAGCCAAAGACTGGAAGCGAAATACCATCAATTCTGCACAGCCCTGCCCTGTGGTGTTACTTACTCCCTGAATAAATAAAATAAATAAATAAACAAAAAGAGAGAGATTTACCACGCATAACCTGAGGGTGTCACCTTTGCACACCCTTAACCAGGAAGAACCAGGCAGAGCTCTCAGGCCACACCCATCTCAAGCCTCCAAGGCTCCTCCAACAGCAGGCAGTCCACTTAACACGGACACAGTATAAAAAAAAAAAAAAAAGAAAAAAAAACGCACAGTGATGCAAGAAGAATTAACTATGCCGAGTAACAAAAACAGAAATAGAGGGAGCAAGATCAACGATGACACTATGATGCCTCCAAATAAGCAAAACACCCCAAGCCAAGAGTATGAAGATGATGAGATAGAAGAAATGCAAGATACGGATTTCAAAAAATTTATGATAAGAACACTTAGAAGTTTTCAAAAGCAAATCCTTGAACTACAGAAATCCTTAATGGACAAGATTGAAAATCTCTCTCTTGAAAATGAAATTTTAAGGAAGAGTCAAAATGAAACTCAGAAACTAGTAGAACAGGAAAGTGTGATAGTGAAGAGAAATCAAAATGAAATGAAGAGCTCAATAGATCAAATGACAAACACATTAGAAAGCCTTAAAAAACAGAATGGGTGAAGCAGAAGAGAGAATATCAGACTTAGAAGATAGAGCACAGGAAAACATACAGTCAAACCAAAGAAAAGAAGAGGAAATTAGAAACCTAAAAAATATTGTTGGGAATCTACAGGATACTATTAAAAAAACCAACATTCGAGTTCTAGGAGTTCCTGAAGGCATGGAGAGAGAGAAAGGATTGGAAGGCCTTTTTAGTGAATACTAGCAGAGAACTTTCCAGGTTTGGAGAAGGACAGAGATATCCTAGTACAGGAAGCTCATAGAACCCCCAATAAACATGACCAAAAGAGATCCTCACCACGACACGTGGTAATTAAACTCACCACAGTGAAACATAAAGAAAAGATCCTAAAATGTGCAAGAGAGAAACGTCAGATTACTCTCAGAGGATCTCCAATCAGACTCACAGCAGACTTCTCATCAGAAACCCTACAAGCTAGGAGGGAATGGCGAGACATAGCCCAGGTGCTAAGAGAGAAAAATTGCCAGCCCAGAATATTATATCCTGCCAAGCTCTCATTTGTGAATGAAGGTGAAATAAAGACCTTTCATAGCAAACAGAAATTGAAAGACTTTGTGGCCACTCATCCGGCCCTGCAAAAGATACTTAAAGATGTGCTACACTCAGAAACACAGAAACACGGCCATCAATATGAATGAAGGGAAAGGAAGAACACCTACCAGTAAAAGAGCATGGGAAGCTCAAAGCATATACTAGAAAATATTTCTGGGAAAATGGCAGGGCAAAGTCACTACGTATCAATTGTCACATTGAACATTAATGGTCTGAATTCTTCAGTTAAAAGACACCGTTTGGCTGACTGGCTCACAGAACACAACCCAACTATTTGTTGCCTACAAGAAACACATCTCTCTAACAAAGAGGCATGCAGACTGAAAGTGAAAGGTTGGAAAAAGATATTCCATGCCAACAGAAACCAAAAAAAAGCAGGTGTAGCCATATTAATATCAGACAAAATAAACTTTAAGACAAAAACTGTTAAGAGAGACAAAGAGGGACACTATATAATGATTAAGGGTTCAATTCAACAGGAAGATGTAACTATTATAAATGTATATGCACCTAATTACAGGGCACCGGTCTATTTAAAAGATATGTTAAGGCACTTAAAGGGAGATTTAGATTCCAATACAATAGTACTGGGGGACTTCAATACTCCACTCTCAGAAATAGACAGATCATCCGGACAGAAGATCAACAAGGAAACAGCAGATTTAATTGACACTATTGCCCAAATGGATCTAACAGATATCTACAGAACTTTCAACCCTACATCTACAGACTTCACATTCTTCTCAGCAGCTCATGGAACCCTCTCTAGGATTGATCACATACTAGGCCATAAAGCAAGTCTCAGCAAATTTAAAAGAATTAGAATCATATCATGCAGCTTCTCAGACCACAGCGGGATGAAGCTGGAAATTAGCAACTCAGGAAACCTCAGAAAGTATGCAAACACATGGAGACTGAACAACATGCTCCTGAATGAACACTGGGTCATTCAAGAAATCAAAAGAGAAATTAAAAACTTTCTGGAAGTAAATGAAGACAACAACACAACATATCAAAACTTATGGGATACAGCAAAAGCAGTATTGAGAGGCAAATTTATAGCAATAGGTGCCTATATCAAGAAATTGGAAAGGTACCAAATAAATGAGCTTTCAGTGCACCTCAAGGACCTAGAAAAACTGCAGCAAACCAAACCCAAATCTAGTAGGAGAAGAGAAATAATTAAAACCAGAGAAGAAATTAACAGGATTGAATCCAAAAAAAAAAATTACAAAAAATCAGCCAAGCGAGAAGCTGATTTTTTGAAAAAATAAACAAAATTGACACCCCATTGGCCCAACTAACTAAAAAAAGAAGAGAAAAGACCCAAATCAATAAAATCAGAGATGAAAAAGGAAACGTAACAACAGACACCACAGAAATAAAAAGAATCATCAGAAATTACTACAAGGACCTGTATGACAGCAAACAGGAAAACCTATCAGAAATGGATAGATTCCTGGACACATGCAATCTACCAAAATTGAACCATGAAGACATCGAAAACCTAAATAGACCCATAACTGAAACAGAAATTGAAACAGTAATAAAGGCCCTCCCAACAAAGAAAAGCCCAGGACCAGATGGATTCACTGCTGAATTCTACCAGACATTTAAAGAAGAACTGACTCCAATTCTTCTCAAACTATTCAGAACAATCGAAGAAGAGGGAATCCTCCCAAATTCTTTCTATGAAGCCAGCATAACCTTAATCCCTAAGCCAGAGAAAGATGCAGCACTGAAGGAAAATTGCAGACCAATATCCCTGATGAACATAGATGCAAAAATCCTCAATAAAATTCTGGCCAAGAGAATACAACAACACATCAGGATAATCATCCACCCAGACCAAGTGGGATTCATCCCTGGTATGCAGGGATGGTTCAACATTCGCAAATCAATCAATGCGATTCACCACATTAACAGACTGCAGAAGAAAAACCATATGGTTATCTCAATTGATGCAGAGAAAGCATTTGATAAAATTCAACACCCTTTCATGATGAAAACTCTAAGCAAATTGGGTATAGAAGGAACATTCCTCAATATAATCAAAGCAATTTATAAAAAACCCACAGCCAGCATCCTATTGAATGGGGAAAAGTTGGAATCATTGCCACTGAAATCTGGCACCAGGCAGGGATGCCCACTCTCACCACTGCTATTTAACATAGTTCTGGAAGTTTTAGCCAGAGCCATCAGACAAGAAAAAGAAATCAAAGGAATACAAATCAAGAAGGAAGAAGTCAAACTATCCCTCTTTGCAGACGATATGATTCTGTACTTAGAGGATCCAAAGAACTCTACTAAGAGACTATTGGAACTCATAGAGGAGTTTGGCAAAGTGGCAGGATATAAAATCAATGCACAAAAATCAACAGCCTTTGTATACACAGACAATGCCATGGCTGAGGAAGAACTGCTAAGATCAATCCCATTCACAATAGCTACAAAAACAATCAAATACCTTGCAATAAACTTAACCAAGGACGTTAAAGATCTCTACGATGAAAATTACAAAACCTTAAAGAAAGAAATAGAAGAGGATACCAAAAAATGGAAAAATCTTCCATGCTCATGGATTGGAAGAATCAACATCATCAAAATGTCCATTCTCCCAAAAGCAATTTATAGATTCAATGCAATCCCAATCAAGATATCAAAGACATTCTTCGCAGATCTAGAAAAAATGATGCTGAAATTCATATGGAGGCACAAGAGACCTCGAATAGCTAAAGCAATCTTGTACAACAAAAACAAAGCCGGAGGCATCACCATACCAGACTTCAGGACATACTACAGGGCAGTTGTAATCAAAACAGCATGGCACTGGTACAGAAATAGATGGATAGACCAATGGAACAGAATTGAAACACCAGAAATCAACCCAAACATCTACAGCCAACTTGTATTTGATCAAGGATCTAAAACTAATTCCTGGAGCAAGGACAGTCTATTCAATAAATGGTGCTGGGAAAACTGGATTTCCACGTGCAGAAGCATGAAGCAAGACCCCTACCTTACACCTTACACAAAAATCCACTCAACGTGGATTAAAGACCTAAATCTACGTCCTGACACCATTAAGTTATTAGAGAACATTGGAGAAACCCTTCAAGATATTGGCACAGGCAAAGAATTTCTGGAAAAGACCCGGGAGGCACAGGCAGTCAAAGCCAAAATCAACTATTGGGATTGCATCAAATTGAGAAGTTTCTGTACTGCAAAAGAAACAGTCAGGAGAGTGAAGAGACAACCAACAGAATGGGAAAAAATATTTGCAAACTATGCAACAGATAAAGGGTTAATAACCAGAATCTACAAAGAGATCAAGAAACTCCACAAAAACAAAACCAACAACCCACTTAAGAGATGGGCCAAGGACTTCAATAGACATTTTTTAAAAGAGGAAATCCAAATGGCCAACAGGCACATGAAAAAATGTTCAAGGTCATTAGCAATCAGGGAAATGCAAATCAAAAGCACAATGAGGTTTCACCTCACCCCGGTTAGAATGGCTCACATACAGAAATCTACCAACAACAGATGCTGGCGAGGATGTGGGGAAAAAGGGACACTAACCCACTGTTGGTGGGAATGCAAACTGGTCAAGCCACTATGGAAATCAGTCTGGAGATTTTCAGAAACCTGAATATAACCCTACCGTTCGACCCAGCCATTCCACTCCTTGGAATTTACCCAAAGGAGTTTAAATTGATAAAGAAAAAAGCGGTCTGCACCCTAATGTTTATTGCAGCTCAATTCACAATAGCCAAGACCTGGAACCAACCTAAATTCCCATCAGTGGTAGACTGGATAAAGAAATTATGGGATATGTATTCTTTAGAATACTATACTGCAGTAAGAAACAACGAAATGCAGTGATTTGCAACAAAATGGAGGAATCTGGAACACATCATGCTGAGTGAAGTAAGCCAGTCCCAAAGGGACAAATACCATATGTTCTCCCTGATCAGTGACAACTGACTGAACACCAAAAAGGAAACCTCCTGAAGTGAAATGGACACTATGAGAAATGGTGACTTGATCAGCATAGCCCTGACTGCTAATGGACAACTTAATACATTATCCCTCATAGTATTTTTTTTTGTCTGTTCTACTTAATATGACTGGTTTAATTCTGTAATTATCACACAGTTATTCTTAAGTGTTGAAAATTAACTGAAATGTGATCCCTGTTAAACATAAAAGTGGGAATAAGAGAGGGAAGAGATGTATAATTTGGGGCATGCTCAAGCTGACTTGCCCCAATTGGTAGAGTTGGAAGCATACCAGGGGATTCCAATTCAATCCCATCAAGGTGGCATGTGCCAATGCCATCTCACTAGTCCAAGTGATCAATTTCAGTTCACAATTGATCATAATGAAAGGACTAAGAGTCAAAGGGAGCACATAAACAAGTCTAGTATCTGCTAACACTAACCGATAGAATAAATAAAGGGGAGAGTGATCCAACATGGGAAGTGAGATACTCAGCAGACTCACAGAATGGCGGATGTCCTAAATAGCACTCTGGCCTCAGAATCAGCCCTAAAGGCACTCAGATCTGGCTGAAAATCTCATGAGAGTATTTCAGGCATGGAAAGCCAAGACACTCTGGCAAAAAGGTGAGATCCCAGTGGAAAGAACAGGTCTTCAAAGAGGGAGGTGCCTTTCTCTGAAGGGAGGAGAGAACCTCCACTTTGACTATGACCTTGTCTAAACAAGATAAGAGTCGTAGAACTCAAGGGGCTTCCATAGCCTTGGAAACTCATGACTGGTGCATAGGGAGATTACTGATGCCATAAACAGGAGTGTCAATTTGTAAAGTCAACAACAGGAGTCACTGTGCACTTACTCCTCATGTAGGATCTCTGTCCTTAATGTGCTGTACACTGAGGCTTAATGCTATAACGAGTACTCAAACAGTATATTTCACTTTGTGTTTCTATGAGGGTGCAAACGATTGAAATCTTTACTTAATGTACACTAAACTGATCTTCTGTAAAAAAAAAAAAAAAAAGAAATTATCAATTCCCAACTTGACTCTCACTGGGATTAAACATGACAATAGGTCTGATCTGATTTCATCATCATTTAAAAAAAATCATCTATTATTTTTCACTTTATGTTTCTGTGTGGGAACCAACTGTTGAAATCCTTACTTACGGTATACTAAGCTGATCTTCTGTATATTAAGATAATCGAAAATGAATCTTGATGTGAATGGAAGGGGAGAGGGAGTGGGAAAGGGGAGGGTTGTGGGTGGGAGGGAGGTATGCGGGGGAAAGCCATTGTAACCCATGAGTCGTACTTTGGAAATTTATATTCATTAAATAAAAGATAAAAAAAAAGATATTACTTGAGGGTCCAGTGTGGTGGTGCACTAGGTTAATCCTCTGTCATGCCGGCATCCCATATGGGTGCCAGGTTCTAGTCCCAGGTTGCTCCTCTTCCCATCCAGCTCTCTGCTGTGGCCTAGGAAAGCAGTGGAGGATGGCCCAAGTGCTTGGGCCTCTGCACCCACACGGGAGACAGGGGGGAAGCACCTGGCTCCTGGCTTCAGATCAGAGTAGCTCCTACCATTGCAACCATTTGGGGCGTGAACCAATGGAAGGAAGACCTTTCTCTCTGTCTCTCTCATTGTCTGTAACTCTACCTGTCAAATAAATAAAAATCTTTAAAAAAAGATATTACTTGATAAGAGGCAATAAGGCTTTGGCTTATGTGTATGTGATCCAGTGGAAAGTCCCAATTTGGAGCTTAGGTTTTGTTTCACTGTTAATGTTAGACTTTAGATTGTCTATAGAGGTGCCCAGGGTGCTAGAACTTTCTCAACCTAACGACCTCTACTTCTTCTCAATTTGTTTGCTTAGTAGAGGGCTGAACTTGTGTTTATAAAGTAAATTGAAAGTATGTCATTATAAAAATCAAAAGACAACTAATAAAGGAAACACAAGGGAAAGTGGCAGTGAGTAAGGATAGAGGGAAGGGAAATGAAAATGGAAAGTGACATTACGTTCTGTTTTTTATTTTTTCATTTTTTGGCAGGAAGAGTTAGAGAAAGAGACAGAGAGAAAGGTCTTCCTTTTCCGTTGCTTCACCCCCCCCCCCAATTGGCTGTGTGGCCAGCGAACAGCGCCGGTCCAAAGCAAGGAGCTAGGTGTCCCCTCCCGGTCTCTCATGCAGGCACAGGGCCCAAGCATTTGGGCTATCCTCCATTGGCTTCCTCGGCCACAGTAGAGAGCTGGACTGGAAGAGGAGCAACCGGGACAGAATCTGGTGCCCCAAACAGAACTAGAACCTGGGGTGCCGGCATCACAGGCAGAGGATTAGCCAAGTGAGCCACGGTGCCAGCCTGCATTTTTTCATTTTGACTCTTGTTGAAGTAATTGGTACCAGATTTTTCTGCCCACCATAAACAGTAAGAGCACAGAAAAATGAGACCAAGGCATACAGATACTGGGCAACAGCAGTGTTGGGCCATAATCCTTGAGCAAGAAAACAAGAGACCCCTATAAAAGAGGACCCATTTCTGTTAGAAGAAGGCAGCTCAGGAGGATGGAAACTAAGGTGGTTCTTCTGGGCTGAGTAGACCTTGTGTTGTCAGAGGCTGAAGCAGGTGTGATTTGGGAGACGTGGATCAGGAAGAAGGAAGCTATCCAGAGAAAGATCTACATAAATCTGCATAAGGGTCTCTGCATTAGTGGATATTAAGGTGTGTGTGAGTCAGGTGAAACTAGGAAGCCCAAGATAAAACCATTCCCCAAACTGGGAGGTTTCCAAGTTTCCAACAATGAAAACTATACTTAGTTTAAAAGTAGAAACATATGTATGAAACATATATATGTATTTTATAGATAAATATATTTGTGTACACACATATATATGTTTCTTTCATATATATGATGAAATGCTTTTTCAGGTATACAAATAGGAAAAAATTATCTGCTACAAATTACACAATAATTTGAACAAAATTTTATTGTACAAATATTTATTGTAAATTGAAGGAAATTTGTGCCAAATGGAAATCCAGATCCACAAAAAAGAAATAAAGAGCCCAGAAATGGTAAATACATAGATAAATATAAAATTTTTTTCTCTTATTTTTAAAATTCTTTCAATACACATTTATCCATTTAATGTAACAATAGTAACAATGAGTTTTGGAATTAATAAAATACATATGGGGCAGGCCTTTGTCATAGCGATTAAGATACCACTTGAGACAGCTGCATCCCTTATGGGAGGGCCTGGATTGGAGTCCCAGCTCCACTCCTGATTGCAGTTTCCTGCTGGTGCAAACTCTGGGAGGCAGCAGGTGATGGCTCAAATAGTTGAATCTCTGTCACCTATAGAGGTGGCTTGGATTGATTTGCCATCTTCTGGCCTGGGCCAGCTCTGGGTATTGTCATCATCCAGCATCTGTGGAGTGACCTAGCCTATAGAATGTCTGTCTCCTTGTATCCCTCCGCTTCCTTCCCCTCCCCTTCCCTTCCCTCCTCTCCCTCTGCTCCAATCCACTCTCCTCCCCTTCCCTCCCCTCCTTTCCCTCCCCTTCTCTCCCCTCCTTTCCCTCCCCTCCCTTCCCTCCCCTCCCTTCCCCTCCCTTCCTCTCCCTTCCCCTCCCTTCCCCTTTCCTTCTCTCTCTCTGTCTCTCCCTCCCTTTAACATAATGGCTTGAATCCTACTTTGATTTCTGATTCCAGTTTCCACCTGGTGTTCACATTTGGGTAACAACAACTGATGACTCAAATTGATGGGTCCTTACCACCAATGTGGGAGATCTGGATTTCAGTCCAGTTACCACTTTGGAATTAGCCCAATCATGAGCAATTTTGGTATTTGAGGGAGAAGCCTGCTGATGGGAGATGTCTCTCTCTCTCCCTCTCTCTCCCTCACACACACACTCTTTGTGATTTTCTTGCTCTCACTCTAGCTCTCACCCTCATCCCCATTCCTGCATGCCCATAAATAAATAAAAATGCTTAACAAATAGACTGAGATAAGGTAAATGTGGTTATATTAATGCATAGAAAATCATATTTTAGAAAGAATAAAGGGCTAAAGCACATAAACAAATAGCTAGGACAAAACATATCCTCAGTGAATAAATAAACTCAATTAGCTGAATCAAGAAAGAAAACATAGTAAGCAAGAACAAAAACAACAAACATACAGTACAATAAAACACTGAAAGTCTTACTGGTGATTACGTTAACTATAAAGGCTGTAAACATTCCAATTAACTCAGTTTTCATACTGAAGAAAAAAAGCCACTCCAACTATATGCTAAAGAAGTTAAATTTCTAAAATAAATGAAAATTAAGTTAAATATCAGTACACAGACAAATTAAAAAAAGAATACCTTGCAAACACTAATCTTAGTAAGCTAGACTGACTATATTGATAAGAAGCAACATAGATTTCAGGACATGGATTATTGCTAGGGATAAAAAATAACATTTCATAATGACAAAAAGACTAATTGACAAGGAATATATAATTATATATCTACAAAATGACAGAGATTCAAAATTTGTACATATAAAAACGGCTGACTGAGGTAAGAAAAAATTGTGTACAAAAATGATAGCTGAATGCTTCAGTTTGCATTTACAGTGTTATAAAAAAAGAAATACTACCTACTAACTGGGTGAAAACATTTGCAAATCACGTGTCTCAAAAAGTACATGTATCTAGTATGTATGTGTGTGTATATAGATACTAGATATACATATACACACTATATACACCTTATATATATATGAGTATATATACATACTCAACTCATTTGTAGGAAAATAGGAAGTCCAATTAGAAATGGATAAAGACATGATAAAGACATACATTTCATAAAGGGGTAGGTATATACATATAGGAAGTAAGTACATGAAAAATAAACAAATACAAATTAAGGACAGAATGAGATATTGCCACAATCTATTGTACTGACTAAAGTTTATGCTGATGATATAAAGTGGTAGCAAGGATTTGGAGTGACAAGACCTCTCTCAAATTACAGGTTGGAATGTAATCTGGAATATCAGCTCTTGAAAAAAATCATCTGCGGCTCACTAGGCTAATCCTCCACCTTGTGGCGCCAGCACACGGGGTTCTAGTCCTGGTCAGGGTGCCAGATTCTGTCCTGGTTGCCCCTCTTCCAGGCCAGGTCTCTGCTGTGGCCAGGGAGTGCAGTGGAGGATGGCCCAAGTCCTTGGGCCCTGCACCCACATGGGAGACCAGGATAAGTACCTGGCTCCTGCCATTGGATCAGTGTGGTTTGCCCGCTGCAGCGCACTGGCCACGGCGGCCATTGGAGGGTGAACCAATGGCAAAAGGAAGACCTTTCTCTCTGTCTCTCTCTCTCTCTCTGTCCACTCTGTCTGTAAAAAAAAATCATGGCTGTGTTTTATAAACACACATCACCATATGAGTATAATTTAAAAGTTGCGTTCCCAGCTATTTATCTTAGGGGAATGAAAACTTAACATTCACACAAAGAATCTGAATCTGAATATACATAACAGCTTTATTAACACTCAAATAAAACTGAAAAACCTAAATGTTTTCAATGAGCAAATAGATAAACTATGGTGCTTCTGTTCAGTGAAATTATTACTCAACCAAAATGTACAACATAAATGGATTTTTGGAACATTATGCTAGGTGAAAGAAGCTAGACACAGAATCTACATATCTTTTTTTAAAAAAAAATATTCTATAAATGCAGAAAGCATATTTGTAGTTTCCTAGTGTTGAAGTTGGGAATGGGATGAACTGCAAATGGGCATGAAAGGAATTTGTGAGTGGAAGAAATGGATTATGGTGGGGCTGGCACTGTGGCTTAGTGGGTAAAGCCATTGCCTGCAGTGCTGGCATCCCATATGGGTGCTGGTTTGTGTCCCAGCTGCTCCACTTCAGATCCAGCTCTCTGGTATGTCATGGCAAAGCAATAGAAGATTGACCAATCTTTGTGCCCCTGCACCCACATGGGAGACTTGGAGGAATCTCCTGGCTCCTGGCTCCAGATATGCACAGCTCCAGCCATTGCAGCCATCTGGAGAGTGAACCAGTAGATGGAAGACCTCTCTTTCTTTCTCTAACTCTCTCTGTAACTCTGTCTTTCAAATAAAAAAAAACTGTATGTATAAAATACATGAAATTATTTCCCTTTATATAAATTTTTAAAAAGAACATATAAAAGTAAAATATGAATACTATGTGAGTAGCCACAAACCTCAGACAACATATCTTTTATAGTTGTTACAAAAGGAAAATTTAGTGTTTTACAAACCTTAATATAAAGTTTCCATGTAAAATACATTATAAGGGAGTCTTGAGAAATAATTCAAAATTAATTTTGTTGTATTTCTATCTTTGTGGTAAATGTCAACATTTTAAAATTTGTACTTGTTATGTGTGTTTGTTTTTCAAATTAGTATTCTTTGTTTTATTTAATTTTATACTTGCATATTTATATTTTAAACAAACATTTGTTTATATTCTATACATTTGAAACCTCATACACCTGTATAAGCCCCCACCCCATTTTTTTACTGGTTCTACTTTCACACAACATTTTGATATTTTTTCTCATTAATTCCATCCTTTTATTTTGACTTTAGAATATAAATTAAAAATTATTTTGTCTTGATTATTAACTTGATTCATTTCTACATATAGTAGAATCCAAATTGTATTTCTTTCTGTATTTGACTTATTTCAACTTCTATAACATTTCATAGTTCTATTAATGTAATGAACAACAGAGCTTCTTTATCTAAAGGCCATGTGGCATTAACTTTTATCGATATACAATATTTTTATTCACTCTATTATTAATGGACACATGAGTTCATCTTTTGGATGTTGTTAATAATTCTACAATAAACATAAAATATTGATTTCAATACCTAGTATATATACCCCAAAATTGGATTACTGGATCATGTGACACTATGGTTTGAATTTGGTCTGAGAATGCCCCTGAGGGTTCATGAGGTGGATGTTTTGTCCAAGGGGGCAATAGTGCCATGTTGAATATTTTTCAGATGGATTCTGGTATTAGCATATTGGGGAGCACTACTATTGCAAAGATTCATGCCTGTGTCCTAGAATGAGTTAATTCTCACAAGACGATACCATTATAAAGTAAAGTGACCCACAGGCATAGCCTCTTCTCCACATGACCACTTCCTTTCCCTTTTTTCTGCCAACCTGCAATATAGTTATGGGAGCTCTCATAATGGGGTAACTTGGTGATGCTTTGAAACTAAGAAAGAAAAATGCATGCAAATTGCTTTCAGAGAATAGAATGGATGTAACTTTCTTAGGCAGAGATTAGTGCATGTTGCTACACAGTAACTGCTGTCATTACTGATTAACATAGTACTTTCATTCAATGGCTTGGCATATATGACAGCTTTCCTAATCTGTGAATGGTAGGTGGTAGAGAATTAGCAATGAAGCAAATAGACACATATCTATGCATTCAGGGAGTTCTCACTTTAGTTTATGAGTGAGGAAGACAAACAGTTTATAAATAAATACAAAAATATATGGTATACTTGATAATAACATCTGCTACAGAAAATATAAACAGACTTAATAGGTTTTAGTAAATCACTGCTGCTTGAGCAGCCTTCTTTCCTCTGTTACCCCTTCTCAAACTTTCTCACCATCTTCATGTCCTCTTCCAATGTGACTAATAATGTACCTTTCTCTGAAGGGAGGAGAAAACTTCCACTCTGACTACGACCTTGTCTAAATAAGATCAAAGACAGTGAACTCAAAAGGCTTCCATAGCCTTGGCAACTCATGACTAGAGCCTAGGGAGATTACTGATGCCATAAACAAGAGTGTCAATTCATTAAGTCAACAAAAGGAGTCACTGTGCACTTACTCCTCATGTAGGTTCTCTGTCCTTAATGTGTTGTTCAATGTGAATTAATGCTATAACTAGTACTCAAATGATATTTTACACTTTATGCTCTGTGTGGGTGCAAACTGATTAAATCTTTACTTAATATATACTAAATTGATCTTCTGTATATAAAGATAATTGAAAATGAATCTTGATGCAAATAGAATGGGAGAGGGAGTGGGAGATGGAAGGGTTGCAGGTGGGAGGGAAGTTATAGGGGGGAAGCCATTGTAATCCATAAACTGTACTTTGGAAATTTGTATTTACTAAATAAAAGTTAAAAATAAAATATTAAAAAATAAATAATGTCTAAATAATTTTAATACTTGAGGTGATTTTATCCCCAACTATAATCTCAGGGATGATAAGATCTGAGAAGCAAGTCTATTTGGGCTTCTTGAGCTACTGAAAACAAATTCACAAAGTAAAGTTTTTGCTTGCAATGATTCTATGAAATGGCAAAACTGTGTAGATACCCCCATGCAGCCTGAAAAATGTGTCACATACACATTGGAGATATTAATAAAAAAGGATAGAGACTACCACAGGTTGTCAAGGGGAATGAGGTTGGGATGAGGAAAGGAAAGATGTTTATTGAAGGATGCAAAGTTCAACTGAGTATAAAAGAAAACATTTTAATGAGTTATTCCACTGCAAGTTGACCACCATTGGTAATATATTGTATATTTTTATAGTCAGTTTTATAGCCTGGCAGGTTAAGCCTCTACTGGAAACACTGACATCCTATATGGGTGCCAGTTCAAGTCCCAGCTACTCCACTTCCAACCCAGATCTTTGCTAATGCCCTGGGAAAATAGTGGAAGATGCCAAAAGTGTTTGGGGCCCTGTACACAGGTGGGTGACCCAAAAGAAGCTCCAGGCTCCAGGCTTCAGCCTGGCCCAGCCACAACTGTTTCCATTTGGGGAGTGAACAAATGGATGGAAGATTCTCTGTCTCTCCTCCCTCCCTCCTTTCTTTTCTCCCTCTTTCCCTCCCTCCCTCAGTCCCTTTCTCTGTAATGCTTTCTCAAATAAAGAAAAATAAATGTGAAAATAATGTACAATGTATTTCTCATTTGCTAAAATGATTGATATTTAAGGTAAGGCATTTGGTATGGTAGTTAAGATCCTGGTTGAGATAACTGCATCTCATATCAAAGTGCCTGGGTTAGAGTATGCCTGACACCTGTAATGAGTTCCTGGATCACAGCTTCATCCAGCTTCAGCCCCAGCCATTGTGTATATTTGGGGAGTGAAGAAGGAAGTAAAACCTCTGTAACTTTCTCTGTCTCTCAGATACATACATGCATTCATACATACACACATGCATGCAGACATACATTTTTAGAGAAACACATTTTATGTAAAATTAGTAAATTGGATAGTGAGGGATGTGGTAATCATCTTGACTGCATTTTTATATAATGCACCTATGAGTCAAAACATCACATCATACTCCATAAATACACAATTATTATTTGTCAATTAAAATGAAATTAAAAAATAAAATGTTAATAGTGAAAAGCCCCTGGATAGCCTTACATATTAAGGTAAATCATGAGATACATACCCTATCATCCTTGAAGTCCAGAAAGTATATAACATTAAATGGAATATTCTTAAAATGGACATTTAGAACATACATTAATTTCATGACATTGAATAGGGAAAGTTTTTCTCAGTAAATGTAAAAATAATGACTATAAAGACGAGATTAGTGTTGGATTTCAATCAAGGTAACATTCCCCACTTGTTTCCCACTATATCAGTCTTAGTTTTCCTGTGATCAAGGACAACTGCACCAGGACAAGTGAGAACAAGTATAAATGAAGGAGGAGAGCCAACAGCTCTATTCAGTGAACCTGATGGTGAAGACCTCACTGATCTGGTTCCTCAGTATTCTTCATCTCTGGGATGATGGGTGGGCCTTACACAGAGCAGATGGATAACTGTTCCAGAGTAGATAGAAGAGGATACATAAAGGCCCACCAGAATGTACACAAGACTCAGAGTTTTATCCACATGCATATCTACTTGTTGAGAAGAAAAATGTCACAACATCAAAATCAGATGGTACTGGATTCATAAATGGGACCACAGATGTAACAGTTCTGCTTAGCTTAAAGGTTCACATATGGATAAGTCATAGCAAAGGGATAGCTGTTAGGTTTCAGAGAAACAGAAAGTTTATTAGTTGATAAAATCTAGTTCCTCTACTTCAGAGTGTGTAAAGCCCTGTGAGTAAAGTTGACAGAGGAGACTGGTGGTTAAGTGACAGGGCACTGGAGGTCCACATGTGTATAAGTTATCCGGGGGATAGTGCAGACCATGACCTTCTGTGTATGTGAAATGCAGGTATCCTTTCTGTCCTCCAGAAATGCACTTAGCCTGGAGTAGAGTTAAATAGAGGAAATTTAGCCTGAATTCTGCTACCAATGCAGATTCCCTGACTCCCACATGTGTTCCCTGGGGAAAAAAATCACTATTCCTCAGAATTTATCAGGCACAATTTCCTGATTTACAGGTGCTTTACTATTTTACCGAGAACCTGAAACCACAGGAGAACTTATGGGGATGCCACCAGGTGGCTTCTGGAGCAATGGGGATAGCTTGACAAATCAGAGGTTGCTTGTACTTGTTCTGAAGTAAAGACTACTGTTTTACTTTTATTGGTTGACAATGACTGAGAGCATACAACGTGCCCAGGCAGGCCTGCCTTGGAGAAATGAGTCCACAGGTGAGAAGAGTGAAACCCAGCTGCTCTCCTCTGCTCTCTCCAGAAACCAGGAAAGTTCATTTATCCCTGAGGTGGCTCCTATTTTTCATGATGCCAAGTCTCAGGCTGTCTTGCTTCCACAAATGAAATGACAGTTATGGGCCTGAAGGGAGATGAGCTGATGCCATACTTTCCCTATAAAAACACCTTAGGGATTCATCTAATAATGGATTCATATCAGGGACTCAGCTGGGTGAGTGTCTTTCTGTTTCATGTACAGAGTGATCTCCAAGAGCAACTGGGTTCTGAGGTAAAAAAGAATTCTTTCCTATGATATATTAGCAGAATTCTCTGCTCATGATATCACTCTTAGCTATTACTCCACAATTAATGCAACAAATATTTCTAGACATGAAATGATAAACTTTGTGAATTGTGTAAGGCCATACAAAATAGGTTTGCAAAATTATATTTGTGATTTATGATGCACTTGAATTGGATTTGTACTTGATTTCCTCATTATATTTCTCAATTTAACTTGTGATTTTTATCTCAATTAAATTTGATCTAGTAAGGCACTTGATCTAGTACCTTGAATATAGTGTACTATATTCTAGTACTAATATCTAGTACTCTTGGAAGAAAGGGAGGATGTAATCATGATATTGTTGTGAATATAGTGGAATAAAATGACAGGGATTCTCCACTTGTGGCTGTACAGGTATTGACCCTTCAAGAAATCTGACTGACAAAATGCCACTGTTGATATGTTCAAAAATTGCAGTGTTAGGTCTTAAAGTCTTTATTTTAAAACTTTGCATTCATGCCTTATGGGGGATAATATTCAGGTGTCCTGGCACCACCTGGCCCTGATCAGGGAACTGGGAGCCCAGGATGTATTTGTCATTTTTTTTCTAAATTCGCCTTTTGACAGGGTTGCAATGGCTATCACCTCCTTAGAAAAATGATGCACTGAGAAGAATGTTATTAGCTCTAAAAACCATAGATTTATCCCTTCCTGGTGTCTATTTGACTCTGATACTTTAATAAACACAATTTTAGGGAGCAATTTTAGGTGTATCCAAATCCACAGCATAAGATTCTTATTATATTTTCCTGATAAAGTTTCTGTCTTCTACTTCTGTGGTGACACTATAAAACCCATGCTTTTTCTCAGGGTCCTGGGAGTTCCATGTGTCAGATTATGACTGTGCTTCTCATCAACACTGTGCTTTCACATGAATTTGCTTTAAATTCAGTTTCCAAAGAATGGGTGACACATTGCAGTCACTCATTGAAATTGGATGCTTTCCCTATTTATTCTTCTGGGATTGGGGGATTTTATAAAAATTCCTTTTATTGAGCTAATCATGGTGGAAAAGATGTTTATCCACCTGAATCTACCAACTGACTTATTTCCATCATTGAATCTATCAATCTACTTCCACATATCAATTCATCTAAAATTCTCATAATCATTTTCATGTTGTAAATGATGGCATAGTTCTTTAAATGCTGATCAATAAGTATGGTAAAATTATAATGGAAATAACATGGGAGATTAACATAATAACAACATAGTATATTCTGTCATATATTCTCATTTTCCTAAATCTACATAAAATGCAAACATCATTGTGCATTCATTCATAAAACAATACTCTATTTTAGCACTAATATACCAATTCACTAATAGTTGATACTACAAAAGAGGTGACAAAAGAGGCTTTATCAAAATTATTTTTCTTGAGGAAACCATTTAGTGCAGTTCTCTCCTCCCTTCAGAGAAAGGCACCTCCTTCTTTGAAGACCTGTTCTTTCCACTGGGATCTCACTCAGAGAGATCTTTTACCAGAGTGTCTTGGCTTTCCATGCCTGAAATACTCTCATGGGATTTTCAGCCAGATCCGAATTCCTATAGGGCTAATTCTGAGGCCAGAGTGCTATTTAGGACATCTGCCATTCTATGAGTCTGCTGAGTATCTCACTTCCCATGTTGGATCACTCTCCCCTTTATTTATTCCATCGGTTAGTGTTAGCAGGTACTAGACTTCTTTATGTGCTCCAATTGACTCTTAGTCCTTTCATTATGATCAATTGTGAACTGAAATTGATCTCTTGGACTAGTGAGATGGCATTGGTACATGCCACCTTGATGGGATTGAATTGGAATCCCCTGGTATGTTTCTAACTCTACCATTTAGGGCAAGTCAGCTTGAGCATGTCCCAAATTATACATCTCTTCCCTCTCTTATTCCCACTCTTATGTTTAACAGGGATCACATTTCAGTTAATTTTCAACACTTAAGAATAACTGTGTATTAATTACAGAATTAAACCAGTCATATTAAGTAGAACAGACAAAAAAACTACTAAGAGGGATAATGTATTAATTTGTTCATTAACAGTCAGGGCTATGCTGATCGAGTCACCATTTCCCATAGTGTCCATTTCACTTCAATAGGTTTCCTTTTAGGTGTTCAGTCAGTTGTCACCGATCAGGGAGAACATATGGTATTTGTCCCTTTGGGACTGGCTTATTTCACTCAGCATGATGTGTTCCAGATTCCTCCATTTTGTTGCAACTGACTGGATTTCGTTGTTTCTTACTGCGGTATAGTATTTTAAAGAGTACACATCCCATAATTTCTTTCTCCAGTCTACCGTTGATGGGCATTTAGGTCGGTTCCAGGTCTTAGCTATTGTGAATTGAGCTGCAATAAACATTAGGGTGCAGACCGCCTTTTTGTTTGCCAATTTAGATTCCTTTGGGTAAATTCCAAGGAGTGGGATGGCTGGGTTGAATGGTAGGGTTATATTCAGGTTTCAGAGGAATCTCCAGACTGACTTCCATAGTGGCTTGACCAGTTTGCATTCCCACCAACAGTGGGTTTTTCCCCACATCCTCACCAGCATCTGTTGTTGGTAGATTTCTGTATGTGAGCCATTCTAACCGGGGTGAGGTGAAACCTCATTGTGGTTTTGATTTGCATTTCCCTGATTGCTAGTGACCTTGAACATTTTTTCATGTGCCTGTTGGCCATTTGGATTTCCTCTTTTGAAAAATGTCTATTGAGGTCCTTGGCCCATCTCTTTAAGTGGGTTGTTGGTTTTGTTTTTGTGGAGTTTCTTGATCTCTTTGTAGATTCTGGTTATTAACCCTTTATCTGTTGCATAGTTTGCAAATATGTTTCCCATTTTGTCGGTTGCCTTTTCACTTTCCTGACTGTTTCTTTTGCAGTACAGAAACTTCTCAATTTGATGCAATCCCAATAGTTGATTTTGGCTTTGACTGCCTGTGCCTCCCGGGTCTTTTCCAGAAATTCTTTGCCTGTGCCAATATCTTGAAGGGTTACTCTAGTAACTTGATGGTGTCAGGTCATAGATTTAGGTCTTTAATCCATGTTGAGTGGATTTTTGTGTAAGGTGTAAGGTAGGGGTCTTGCTTCATGCTTCTGCACGTGGAAATCCAGTTTTCCCAGCACCATTTATTGAATAGACTGTCCTTGCTCCAGGAATTAGTTTTAGATCCTTGATCAAATATAAGTTGGCTGTAGATGTTTGGGTTGATTTCTGGTGTTTCAATTCTGTTCCATTGGTCTATCCTTCTATTTCTGTACCAGTACCATGCTGTTTTGATTACAACTGCCCTGTAGTATGTCCTGAAATCTGGTATTGTGATGCCTCCGGCTTTGTTTTTGTTGTACAAGATTGCTTTAGCTATTCGAGGTCTCTTGTGCCTCCATATAAATTTCAGCACCATTTTTTCCAGATCTGAGAAGAAGGTCTTTGGTATCTTGATTGGTATTGCATTGAATCTATAAATTGCTTTTGGGAGAATGGACATTTTTATGATATTGATTCTTCCAATCCATGAGCATGGAAGATTTTTCCATTTTTTGGTATCCTCTTCTATTTCTTTCTTTAAGGTTTTGTAATTTTCATCGTAGAGATCTTTAACGTCCTTGGTTAAGTTTATTCCAAGGTATTTGATTGTTTTTTAGCTATTGTGAATGGGATTGATCTTAGAAGTTCTTCCTCAGCCATGGCATTGCCTGTGTATACAAAGGCTGTTGATTTTTGTGCATTGATTTTATACCCTCTACTTTTCCAAACTCTTTTATGAGTTCCAACAGTCTCTTAGTAGAGTTCTTTGGGTCCCCTAAATAAAGAATCATGTCATCTGCAAAGAGGGATAGTTTGAGTTCTTCCTTCCCAATTTGTATCCCTTTAATTTCTTTTTCTTGCCTAATAGCTCTGGCTAGAACCTCCAGAACTATATTGAATAGCAGTGGTGAGAGTGGGCATCCCTGTCTGGTCCCATATCTCAGTGGAAATGCTTCCAACTTTTCCCCATTCAATAGGATGCTGGCTGTGGGTTTTTCATAGATTGCTTTGATTGTATTGAGGAATGTTCCTTCCATACCCAGTTTGCTTAGAGTTTTCATCATGAACGGGTGTTGTATTTTATCAAATGCTTTCTCGGCATCTATTGAGATAAGCATATGGTTTTTCTTCTGCAGTCTGTTAATGTGGTGTATCACATTGATTGTTTTACGCACATTAAACCATCCCTGCATACCAGGGATAAATCCCACTTGGTCTGAGTGGATGATTTTTCTGATGTGTTGTTGCATTCTCTTGGCCAGAATTTTATTGAGGATTTTTGCATCTATGTTCATCAGGGATATTGGTCTATAATTCTCTTTCAGTGCTGCATCTTTTTCCGGTTTAGGAATTAAGGTGATGCTGGCTTCATAGAAAGAATTTGGGAGGGCTCCCTCTTTTTCGATTGTTCTGAATAGTTTGAGAAGAATTGGAGTCAGTTCTTCTTTAAATGTCTGGTAGAATTCAGCAGTGAATCCATCTGGTCCTGGGCTTTTCTTTGTTGGGAGGGCCTTTATTACTGTTTCAATTTCTGTCTCAGTTATGGGTCTGTTTAGGTTTCCGATGTCTTCCTGGTTCAATTTAGGTAGATTGCATGTGTTCAGGAATCTATCCATTTCTGATAGGTTTCCCTGTTTGCTGGCATACAAGTCCTTGTAGTAATTTCTGATGATTCTTTTTATTTCTGTGGTGTCTGTTGTTACGTTTCCTTTTTCATCTCTGATTTTATTGATTTGGGTCTTTTCTCTTCTTTTTTTAGTTAGTTGGGCCAATGGGGTGTCAATTTTGTTTATTTTTTCAAAACACCAGCTCCTCGTTTGGCTGATTTTTTGGAATGTTTTTCTTCATTCAATCCTGTTGATTTCTTCTCTGATTTTAATTATTTCTCTTCTCCTACTAGATTTGGGTCTGGTTTGCTGCAGTTTTTCTAGGTCCTTGAGGTGCGCTGAAAGCTCATTTATTTGGTGCCTTTCCAATTTCTTGATATAGGCACCTATTGCTATAAATTTGCCTCTCAATACTGCTTTTGCTGCGTCCCATAAGTTTTCGTATGTTGTGCTGTTATCCTCATTTACTTCCAGAAAATTTTTGATTTCTCTTTTAATTTCTTCTATGACCCATTGTTCATTCAGGAGCATGTTGTTCAATCTCCATGTGTTTGCGTATGCTCTAGGGATTCCTGAGTTGCTGATTTCCAACTTCATTCCTTTATGGTCTGAGAAGCTGCATGGTATGATTCTAGTTCTTTTGAATTTGCTGAGACTTGCTTTATAGCCTAGTATGTGATCAATCCTAGAGAAGGTTCCACGTACTGCTGAGAAGAATGTAAAATCTTTAGCTGTAGGATTGAAAGTTCTGTATATATCTGTTAGATCCATTTGTGCTATAGTGTCGTTCAAATCTACTGTATCCTTGTTGATCTTCTGTCCTATTGATCTGTCTATTTCTGAGAGTGGAGTATTGAAGTCCCCCAGTACCATTGTATTGGGGTCTAAGTCTCCCTTTAAGTCCCTTAACAAATCTTTTAGATAAACTGGTGCCCTGTAGTTAGGTGCATATACATTGATAATTGTTATATCTTCCTGTGGAATTGATCCCTTAATCATTATAGAGTGTCCCTCTTTGTCTCTCCTAACAGTTTTTGTGGTAAAGTTTGTGTTGTCTGATATTAAGATGGCCACGCCCGCCATTTTTTCATTTCTGTTGGCATGGTATATCTTTTTCCAGCCTTTCACTTTCAGTCTGTATGGATCTTTGTTGGAAAGATGTGTTTCTTGTAAGCAGCAAATAGATAGGTTTTGTTCCTTTACCCAATCAGCCAATCTGTGTCTTTTAACTGGACAGTTCAGTCCATTCACGTTCAATGTGACTAATGAAAAGTGGTAACTTTGCCCTGCCATTTGCCAAAGATTAGTTCTAATATATGCTTTGAATTCCCTGTGATCTTTTGCTGTCAGGTTTCCTTCCTTTACCTTCTTTCATATTGATGACCATGTTTCTGTGTTTCTGTGATCAACACATCTTTAGCATCTGTTGCAGGGCTGGACGAGTGGCGACAAATTCTTTCAATTTCTATTTGCTATGAAAAGTCTTTATTTCACCTTCATTCACAAATGATAGCTTTGCAGGATATAATATTCTGGGCTGGCAGTTGTTCTCTCTTAGTACCTGGGCTATATCTTGCCATTCCCTCCTAGCTTGTAGAGTTTCTGATGAGAAGTCAGCTGTGAGTCTGATTGGAGATCCTCTGAGAGTAATCTGACGTTTCTCTCTTGCACATTTTAGGATCTTTTCTTTATGTTTCACTGTGGAGAGTTTAATTACAACGTGTCGTGGTGAGGATCTCTTTTGGTCGTGTTTATTAGGGGTTCTGTGAGCTTCCTGTACTAGAATGTCTCTGTCCTTCTCCAAACCTGGGAAATTTTCTGCTAATATCTCACTAAAAAGGCCTTCTAATCCTTTCTCCCTCTCCATGCCTTCAGGAACTCCTAGAACCCGAATGTTGGGTTTTTTAATAGTACCCTGCAGATTCCCGACAATATGTTTTAGATTTCTAATTTCCTCTTCTTTTCTTTGGTCTGACTGTATCCTTTCCTGTTCTCTGTCTTCTAAGTCCGATATTCTCTCTTCTGCTTCACCCATTCTGTTTGTAAGGCTCTCTGCTGTGTTTTTCATTTGATCTATTGGATTCTTCACTTCAGTCACTATCACAGTTTCCTGTTGTACTAGTTGTTTCGTTTCATTTTGATTCCTCCTTAATATTTCATTTTCATGAGAGGGATTTTCTATCTTGTCCATTAAGGATTTCTGTAGTTCAAGAATTTGTTTTTGAGAACTTCTTAATGTTCTTATCAATTTTTGGAGATCTGCTTCTTGCGTTTCTTCTATGTCATCATCTTCATAATCTTGAATTGGGGTGTCTTTTTCATTTGAGGGCGTCATGGTGACTTCCTTGTTTTTATTACCTTGGTTTTTGCGTTTGTTATTTGGCATATTGGAGATATTTGGTTTCTTCACTGTGGTGCTTTTTCTTGTTATACTATGACTCTAGATTAAGTGGACTATCTGTTTTTGATGGAGCCTTAGGGCTTGAGATGGGTGTGGCCTGAGAGCTCTGTTTGGTGTGCCAAAGATGACACTCCCAGGTTAGGCGTGGTAGATCTCTCTCTCTCTCTCTCTCTCTCTTTCTTTTTTTGATTCAAAAGGGAAGTAATTCCGCACAGCTGAATGAAGTTGAAGGTAGTTCGCAGGCAAATGATATACCCACAGGAGCCAGAGATCAGAAGTTCTTTCCCAAGGAACAAACAGGGAATCTGTTCGGCCCTCAGAGTGGGCTCAGATTCTCCTTCAGTCTCCCATTGGATTGCCAAAGTTACAGAATTGTAGCATCTCTGGAGAGTGCTCATGTAAATTCTGTGAGTTCTCTCCCCCATCGTCTCTTTTTTCACAGTCTCAGTTCAGTAGCACCACAAATTTACTAGGTCCTAATCTCCTGTTAATTCGCCCCTGCCACAGTCAGGTTTTTCTGCTAGGCTCAGGGCCGGTGCAGACCTGAGGTCGCTCTGCTTATGACGTATGTCCAAGATGGCGCCTGCACTTTGTCTTGCTCACCCTTGAGAGGTAAGCGGAGAGAGAGAAACCCGTGTCCGTACCAGTCACCTTTTTCTTTTCTTTTTTTTTTTTTTTTTGACAGGCAGAGTGGACAGTGAGAGAGAGAGACAGAGAGAAAGGTCTTCCTTTGCCGTTGGTTCACCCTCCAATGGCCGCCACGGCGAGTGTGCTGCGGCCGGTGCACCGCACTGATCCGATGGCAGGAGTCAGGAGCCAGGTGCTTATCCTGGTCTCCCATGGGGTGCAGGGCCCAAGCACCTGGGCCATCCTCCACTGCACTTCCTGGCCACAGCAGAGGGCTGGCCTGGAAGAGGGGCAACTGGGACAGAATCTGGCTCCCCGACTGGGACTAGAACCCGGTGTGCCGGCGCCACTAGGCAGAGGATTAGCCTAGTGAGCTGTGGCGCCGGCCAAGTCACCTTTTTCTTTTCTCTCTCTCTCTTCCAGTTAGCCTGGTGAACTCCCCCCCACCCAGGGGTCATTCCCTCTAGTCTCCTCTCTCCGCTTGCTTGCCGGTGTCTCAGGCTATTGAGGTTTGGCTCACCTCGCATTCCAGCACTGGTGTGTTGAGTCTGCCGCTGGTGTCCTGAACTGTGGGCTCCCACACTCTCCACGCAGGTCCGCTGTGAATCATGCATTCTGGAAGAGTTTCTTCTGCTGTTTCCTCCCCTACTCTTCCTTGAACCTGCAGTATCTCCACTTTTATTAAACTATCTCTCCCCAGACTATCAGTGTGCTCCCTTCCTATTCTGCCATCTTGCCTCCAACTCCCATATACATTACAACACTCAGAAGTCCTGGGCTCAGCAAAAGGAGGGATGGATGTTATCAGTCATCAAAGATTTATGGAAGGGCACCCATCCCACATAAGCTCTCCTATTTTCCCTGGATTTAGGTCACTGGTAAAATAGGTGTGGGAGGAGGAAACGGGAACTCAACAAAATGCACTCACCCCTATTTGAGGATTGCTTCTCCAAGGCCTCAGCAGCACACCCTGTTTATGCTCTGTCTGTTTCACTCCCTATTCCTGACCAAAACCCAGTGTTCCAGAATGACTGGGGGGAGGCGAGAGGGATGTCATGAGGTGGAAGGAGCTGGCCCAAGTCCAAACAGAAGCCCTGGGAAACAGCTCTAATTAAGATGGCACACTGAGGAGTGATCTCATCCAGAGCGTAAATATGGCCCTGACTGATCTCAAGTGTGGGGGGACCTGCAAGGAAGGGCCAGATGGACTACCTAGCCCAGATCAATCTTCAGGGGCTGGACTTGGAGTGAGGAAAATGAGTGGGGGAGGAGAGCAGGTTCCCAGTTTGCAGGCTATGGCCAAAATCCCCAGTAACACCCAGCCAGTGGCAGGAATGTGGAGGAGGCCCCTCTTGAAATATTGGTGGCTACAGTCTCTTATGATCTCTGATGCTGGGGGGCTCAATCTTTTCCTTGGAAGCCTTCCTCCCACTTCTCTTCCTTCTGAGGCATCCCATGCTGGATCCTGGATCCTGAGGCATACCAGGGGCCTGTGTTGGAGGGGGTGCTGTTCTCCACCTCTATGGGGACAGGCCACTCCCCTGTATGGTGGCTGTGGCCTTTTCCACTTTGAGGTCTTCTGCCTCTTTGAAACTTTAGGGAGTCCTCCAGCAGGTCCCCTGCTCTCCTGTTCAGTGTCCTTTTCTCTTTTTCTTGGCATGGTGGGTGTGGGTTTGCATAATTGCTTGTGTGTGAAATGCAATCCCTCCCTACTCTGTGGGAGCCTCTTCCTCCACCTAGGCCCTCTCCCACTCTTCCACTCCTGGAGATGATTGATATGAATAGTCTGCCTAGTTTTGTTCTCTGGAACAAAAACCACTTTTTAATTTTTGATACAATTTATATTATGGGCAAAGCATAATCCTGTAATTTACTGTGGTAATCTCACACAGAGATGAGCTAAGGAGAGAATTCTAAGGCTTCTGTCTAGTTATCACTTCTACTGATTAGTGAAGACATCAGGACAATGCTTTTAGATTCTCAGGCTTGCTCAGTTAAACTCAGCATTTTTACCTGTTTTGCATCTCTTGTTCCTTACCTTTTCTTTATTATAAGGGATAGAAACTATAGAAGACAAAAAAAAAAAAAACTATGGAATACACACGATCATAAAAAAGGTTCAAGTCAAGATTCATTAATTTCTTTCCTATTGTTCTTCTGAGATCATTTTTCTCCAGTCAGAATGTTTGCTTCAATATTTGAGTAACATTTCAATTTTAATTTGAAATTGCATATATACTTATATATATATATAAATACACTTTCACATGATGTTTATAGGTGTCAATGAACACTGATGATACACATATACTGACAGCAGTACAAAATTCAGATTCCTCAACTAATACAGTGAAGCCAGACATGGATAAGTCAGCTATTGTCTCACATTGGATCCTTTGGAGATTATATATTTTGCTGTCTTGTTTGTCTTTAGTTTCAAAAAGTGAAGCTACGAAGTGGCTAAGTATGGTTTACCTTGAAAATGGTTTGCAGTGGCCGGCGCCGCAGCTGAATAGGCTAATCCTCTGCCTTGCGGCACCGGCACACTGGGTTCTAGTCCTGGTTGGGGTGCCGGATGCTGTCCCAGTTGCCCCTCTTCAAGGCCAGCTCTCTGCTATGGCCCAGGAGTGCAGTGGAGGATGGCCCAAGTCTTTGGGCCCTGCACCCCATGGGAAACCAGGAGAAGCACCTGGCTCCTGCCTTTGGATCAGCGCGGTACACTGGCCATGGCAGCCATTGTGGGGTGAACCAACGGAAAAGGAAGACCTTTCTCTCTGTCTCTCTCTGTCACTGTCCACTCTGCCTGTCAAAAAAAAAAAAAAAAAGAAGAAGAAGAAGAAGAAAAGAAAGAAAATGTTTTGCAGCATTTAATGGATCTATGACTTGGTGATTGTTGACTTTTGAAAGATTTGCAAAATTTTCAGTGATTTTCTTCTCCAACATTGTTTCTCTTTGTTGTTTCTCCTTTTTAATCCTTTCCACTTGGGCCTACAATTCAAATATGTCAGCAGTTTCTCTGTGACTTATTTAATTCCTGCATCATTGTCATTTTTCATCTTTTATTTTCTACCCATTTTAAGACTGGATATTTTACTCTCACTTTGATTTGGCTTTCTATAAACAGAGATTATGCGTGCATGTGTTGAACAACAAAAACAAAAAAAAAAAAAACAGAAAGAAGAGGCATTTTTAAATCTACATGTAGAGCTGCCTCCTCCTGCAGCTGCCACCTCTGCCAGGCTGAGGAGCCAGGAGTCCACAGCGCTGGCTCCAGTCTGCAGGCTGGGGACTTAGTGCCACGGCAGCGGCAGTAGCTGCAGTGCAACCAGCTTCCACCCCCAGGAGCGCCAGGTGCGGCCAGCCCACCCCAAGGCCAGAGCTGGGCAGGTGGATGCGGCTGGAAGATGGCGCTCTCAGGCCCACTCAGCATCAGGTGGTGGTGCCGGTGGGTGCTGTCCTGGATCCCAGCAGAGTTTATCAGCTTCCTGTTGGGCTGGTCATACTATGCCTTCGCCATCCAGCTCTGACTAATTTCCATGGAAAACATTGGTGAACAAGTTGTGTACTTGATATCTTATCACCTACTTTTCATGATGTTTGGTCCTACTGGAAAACTATCTTTACATTACCAATGGATCCTTCAAAAGAATGTCATCTCTTTTATGCAGAGAAAGAATTGTTGGAGAGAGAGCCAAGAGGACAACCCCAGCAGGAAATTCTTACTTGAGCAGCCAGGGATCTTCCCATTTATACCACGGCCATGACTGGAGCCATCCGCTACTGTGACAGATGCCAACTTATAAAACCAGATCACTGCCATCCCTGTTCCATCTGCAATAAATGTATTTTGAAGATGGATCATCATTGCCCATGGGTGAAAAATTGTGTGGGAATTTCAGATTAAAAATTCTTCCTTCTTTTCATGGCTTGTTCTCTGATGTACTGTATTTTAATGGCTGCTACAGACTTACAGTATTTTGTCAAATTTTGGATAAGTGGTCTACCAAATACTCAAGCCAAGTTCCATATGAGGTTTCAATTCTTTGCTGCAGCTAGTTTTCTGTCAGCTCATCTTCTCTGTTTGGCTATCACTGTTGGCTAATCAGCAAAAACAAATTTACATTAGAGGCATCCAGGAGTCCAGTATTTCTTTTTTAATTTTTTTTTTTATTTTTAACTTTTATTTAATGAATATAAATTTCCAAAGTACAGCTTATGGATTACAATGGCTTCCCCCCATAACTTCCTTCCCACCCACAACCCTCCCCTTTCCCACTCCTTCTCCCATTCACATCAAGATTCATTTTTGATTCTCTTTATATACAGAAGATCAGTTTAGCATACATTAAGTAAAGATTTCAACAGTTTACTCCCACACAGAAACATAAAGTGAAAAATACTGTTTGAGTACTAGTTATAGCATTAAATCTCAATGTACAGCACACTAAGGACAGAGATCCTACATGAGGAGTAAGTGCACAGTGAGGACTCCAGTATTTCAACATGGAACTGATAAAAATGGATTCAAGTCAGGTCTCAGTAAAAAATAATGAGATAAGTTTTTGGTGATGAGAAGTACTGGTTGGTAACCATTTTCTCAAGTCTGAGTGCTGACTTGTTAACCAGGATCCTGAACAACCATCTACCCTGCAGGGCTGAATTCAACAGCTAAAAATCCTGAAAACCATCAGTTTCCTGCAAAGCCATAGAGAGAATCCCAGAGCCACCTTCTTATTGACTCTCAGTCTTGGACAGAAAACAACATAAACCTTGGAAGAGGCAAAGCTGGTATGAACAATCCTGCATTAACCATGGAGAATGAGACTTAATCCTCAAGCAAAGTAAATTCATGCTTTATTAAAGTATCGATGCTGTACATGGATGAAAGGCTCCCATATGAAGGCACCATTTGGATATGCAGAATATGAGTTGATTGCAAGTTGTTACTTAAAACATAACACACTTTTGATCCAATATACAGAATGTTATAAGTAACAAAGATTCTTATTACATATTAAAATTTTTATGGTTTATGAATCAAAGAAGAAATATCTTCCATCAAAAACTTGGCCTAAATTCATGGGCCAGTTTTCACCTAAATAATGTGGGTAGCACAGTTTATTACTTAAAAACTTCATTGATTATCTGATTTTTTTTATTTCAAAAATTGAGACTTAAGATATTGTTTCAGAATTAAAGGATTTTATGTCACATTATAAGGTGCTTGATTTGTAAAATGTTAGTTACTATTAAGAAGGTAGAGGAAATAAACCAGACTTCTTTTACTTTTTACTTCTGATAGGAAATGAGCCTGAGACTTAGTGACCCATCATAACTATGACTTCATTACAAAGTCCAAATGGCCTGTACTTGAAGATCACCATCCATTTTTATCAGACTTTAATCTACTTCTAGACTTTGCTCCCCATTAGAAAACAAGTATGAACATTGAAGCTGGAGCTTTCTGATCAAATGGCTAGAACACATTTCTGAGAATGAATCCAATGTTCTTAGAAAATAATTCTAAATCAGAAACACCTTTCTTCTTTTCTGATTTTTGTAATTGTAGGAAAATCTGTAACATTATTGACTTCTGATACATTTTTGTGGGCTTAGGTTTTTACAAACATCTTTTTTGGTCATTTCTCCTACTGAGCTTAGTAAAAGTATTGAACTTCTGTTAAGAATTCCTTTTGGGTCAATGGATTTGCCCTCCAGTAATATCTCTATTATTTGTCCTGTTAATCCTCCAGCGGTATCTATATTATTTTTGTCTTCTCATCAAAATTATGACAGTAAAACTATATGTTTCCTGAAGTACCTATCAAGATTAAATTATGCAAATCATTAAGCAAAAATCATATTGTTTTGGAAATTTAGTTCAGTATGAATTAAATGGCATGCTGCTTGAAAATTTAGTTTAAGATAAAAAGATGTTTCTGTTGATGCTAAGGTGTTTGGCTTCATTAAATATACTAAGAAGCTCTTGTGCTTTGTATGCACTATTTACAAAAAGAGCATTATTTTTTATTTGAATGAACTATAAGTTTTGTAAATGTTAACAATTAGGATAAGCTGTATACTTTTTTTAGTATTGACTGAGAATTTAAAGCAGATTATCTTTTAAAACCACATAGTTAAGTAACTGGTATGTAATCAAAGAGAAAATGATAATAAACTTTTCAAAATGTTTGTTAGAAAAATATTCAATACAGATAAACTAAAATACCAGAGGACAATGGAATAAAAGCTCTTTGCTATTACTTATCCTTGCTAAAAATACAAAAAGTTTTATATTAAATGTGTTTATGGAATGAGCTACATAGGCCAAGTCCATTTTATAGGAATGCAGTAATGCAATTCTTTGAACAATATAGCAGCAGTCTTTTTCAGACTTTTTTTTAAGCTGAAGAATTTGACAATCTGCTTCAAAAAATCTGGGAAGACATGATATATTCTGGCTTTTACCTTAAAGTTTTTTCAGGATAATTCATAACTACTGTTAGAAGTCTTAAGGGCAAGAGCAGCATTTGATGTATTCAGAATCATATGTAGCCAGATATTTTTTCAAAGCACAGGACTAGTATAGTGATATCCTGGACTGGATTCTGTTAGGTGTTCCCTCTTGCAAAGTGGAAGCCAGGGGAAAAAGAGGAATTTGTACCCTTTACCCTGCCATAGTACTGGTAACTTCCCCCTCTGAGTCTTTTATGTATTCACTTAAACACCTAAGTGAATATACCTAAAAATTGCATTTGGAAAAGTAAAAAAAAATTAAAATAAAAATTTTTCAAAAAAAAAGAAATCTACATGTATAGATTTAACTGTACATTCAAAGATTTCTTGTCATTATTCCTTCAATAATACAATAATTATTTTCATAGCATTTACATTTTAGTAAGTACTTAAGTAAATCCAGATGATTTAAGGTGTGCCAGAAGATGTGACTATGTTATGTATAAATACTATGCCATTTTATATAAGAGATTTAGGAATCCATGGATTTGGATATCTGTGAGTGGCATTGGAGCCAATCCTCCATGAATTCTGAAGGCCAGCAAATATTCCACTTCTCTAACTTTCACTTTAGTTTTTTCTAAGCTGTTATTAATTTCATTCACTGACTTCTTATTTTAGTTTTTCTATTTTTGTGTTAAAGTATTTCTATGTGATTTTTATACTAATTTTTATTTCTCTGTGAAAACTGTCTTATCATGAATCTTGAATATGTGTCAGTTATCTCTATTCTAGTCTGGATAACTCCAATATCTAGATCTCCAGTCATTCTGTTCATATATCTTTCTTCCCAGCATGTCTATTAAATTTAAGTTGTATGTTAGATACTCTGTATGAAAACAATGAGACATAATTTGAGGTTCTGAATGATCCTATCTTTATTAAGAGAAATTTTTCTTTTATTTTTTGCAAGCAACCAACCAGTGTAGTGACAGTTTATTTCAAAACAATCAATTGTTTACCTGCTACTGAAAATATAGTAAAGATGATTTTGAAGATATCAAGAGGGACAGCATTGTGGCTTAGCAGGAAAAGCTGTTGCTTTGTAGTCTCGCTAGTTTGAGCCCTGACTGCTTCTCTCTTGATTCAGCTCTCTGATATTGCACCTGGGATAGCAGCAGAAGATGGCCAAAGTCCTTGGGCCCTTGCATCCACATGGAAGACTCAGATGAATCTCCTGGCTTCAGAGTGACCCAGGCCTAGTCATTGCAATCATTTGAGTAGTGAACCAGTGGGTGAAAGATCTCTCATTCTCTCTCTCCTTTTCTCTGTCTGTAACTCTACCTTTCAAATAAATAAAATAAATCTTTAAAAAAAGAAATGTAATATTCTCAGTGACATTATCTGGTTTGAAATAACAGTGTCTTTTTTACTCTCTCCCAATTTTTGGCATAAGTAATACAAATTGTATAATTTAATAAAATTAATAAATGAATTAATGAATCAATGAATGTTGAAAAGAATAGCTGTATTTTAATATTTTATCTCTATTTGCATGAATTTATATATTTCCATTTTGTTTGCGCAAAGCTGGTAAAAATATTTTCTTGTTCAACATTTCTTTTTAATCTTTTTTTTTTTTTGACAGGCAGAGTGGACAGTGAGAGAGAGACAGAGAGACAGGTCTTCCTTTCCCATGGTTCACCCTCCAATGGCTGCTGCGTCCAGCGCACTGCAGGCAGCACACAAGCTGCTCTGATGGCAGGAGCCAGGTACTTATCCTGGTCTCCCATGGGGTGCAGGGCCCAAGGACTTGGGCCATCCTCCACTGCACTCCCAGCAGAGAGCTGGCCTGGAAGAGGGGCAAGGGGGACAGAATCCGGTGCCCTGACCGGGACTAGAACCCGGTGTGCCAGCGCCGCAAGGTGGAGGATTAGCCTAGTGAGCCGCGGTGCAGGCCTTTTTAATCTTAATATTTGGCTTTGCTTGCCTTCTTTAATTCCTTCCACCTGGCCCTCCTCCATCACTTTCCTTTTCCCCTCCCCTGATTCTCCCCTCCCTCTCCTTTTTCCCTTCTCCCCTCTTCCCCTGCACTTCTCTCTCCCTCTCCTTCCTTCTTCCTCTGTAGTACTTTTAAAATTTCTTGTGAATGAGCACAAAAATTTATACGTATTTATGGAATATCATGTTATGACTTGATATTTGTATACATTTATAATTTAATGTATAATCAGGGCTAATATATCTGCCTCCTCAAACATCATTTCTTTATGGATAAAATACTGAAAAGCCCTTCACCCAGTTTATTTTAGAATAATGTATAATACATTCTCATTATCTATAGTCAATCAACTGTACAATAGAACATCAGAAATTCTTTTTCCTATCTAGCTATGGCTTAGTATCTGTTCATCATTTTTTCTCCATCCTACACTTCCCCCCTACTCTCCCCAGAGTCTAGTAACCATCATTATATACCTAATTTACATTAGATCAACTGTTTAGATTCCACATGAGTGAAATCGCACAATGCTTGTCTTTCTGCACTTGGCTTAAAATTTCACTTAAAAATAATAAGTGAAATAATCCACACCCAAAATGACAGATATCATATATTTCCCCTGATCAGTGCTAAACTAATAGTGTATCTAAAATATAACATGTTATAGTGAAATGGACATTTTGAGATTTGATGATTGTTTACAGCCTTGTCTCTTCTGCTGAGGGACAGCATCTTTTTTCTTCATACCATTTGTTGAACTCCTTCACTTAATGTAGGGTTAACTTTATGATCATTAAGTAAATGGAAAATATATCTTAGTAAAAATTGAGAGTGGGAATGGGAGAGTGAAGCGGAAGAATGGTTGGAGCATGGGCAGGAAGGAGGGTAGGGTGGGTGTATTACTATGTTATTAAAATTTTATATATAAAATACATGAAACTTCTATAACAAATGGAATTTTAAGAAATGAAGCAACAATTTATAAAAATAAAAAGATAAATTTTAAAAATGGGAGAAAATATTTATATTCAATATATATGAAAATGTGTTAATAACTAATACATATGAGAAACTCAGTTTAATAGCAAACAAACAAATAATACAATTTATAAATGAACAACACATTTAAACATACATCTCTCAAAGGAAGTGTAGAAATGAATAACAGGTTAATGAACATAAGTAATCACCAGGAAAATGCAAATGAAAGCTACAATAAGTTATTATTTAATTCTAAATATATTGCCTGTTACCTAAAAGGCAAAGACAATGGATGGCAATGTAATTAAGTATATCCCCAAAAAGCATTAATATTCCCAATAAACTGAAAGAACTACTGTATGTTCCAGCAGTGCCACTATTGGAGATGGAGATATAGATAGATCTAAAAAGATAGATAGATAGATAGATAGATAGATAGATAGATAGATAGATAGATAGATAGATATCCCCAATGGAAATGAAATGTCTTTATTTTTAAAATTTTGCTTGTTATACAAATCTCATGTATTTCCTATATACAGATTTAGGAACATAGTGATACTTTCCCCCACCCTATTTCCCGCCCATACCCAAGACCTTCCTCCTCCTCCTTCTCACACTCCCACTCCTAATTTTTACCAAGATCTATGTTCAATTTACTTAAAAATCATATAGTTAACCCTACACTAAACAAAAGAATTCAACAAATAGTATGAAGAGGAAAAACAAAAAACACCATTCCTTAAAGGAAGAGACAGAGGCTGTAAAATCATCAAATCTCAAAATGTCTATTTCACTACATTGCATTTAAGGTATTCTATTAGTTACCTCAGATCAAGGAAAACATATGATATCTGTCCTTTAGGGACTGGCTTATTTCACTTAGTAAAACGGTTTCTGATAGTGCCCATCTTGTTGCAAAAGACAGGATACTGCATAGTGTATATATAGCATAGTTTCTTTTTCTAATTAAAAACTGATGGACATCTGAGTTGATTGCTGGTCTAAGCTATTGTAAATTGTGCTGCAATGCACATAGGGGCACAGATAACTCCTTCATATGCTGATTTCTTGTAGTTTGGGTAAATTCTCATGAGTAAGATGGCTGGATAATGGTAGGTCTATATTTGGATTTCTGAGGTATCTCCATACTGTCTTTCACAGTGGCTAGAGCAGTTCACATCCCATAAGAGTGGAATAGAGTACCTTTTCCCCACATCCTCACTAGCATTTGTTGTTTGTTGATATCTGCATGAGAGCCATTTTAACTGGAGTAAGAAACCTCATTGTGACTTTGATTTGCATTTGTCTGATGGCTAGTGATACAAAGCTTTGTTTCAAGGATTTGCTGGCCATTTGAATTTCCTCTCTTTAAAATGTCTGTAGTAGTCCTTTTCCAATTTTTAACTGGATTGTTTGTTTTGTTGTTGAATTTCTTAAGTACTTCATAGATTCTGAATGTCCACCCTTTATCAGTTGCATGTTTTGCCAACATTTTTTCATATGCAGTAGGTTGTCTCTTCACTTTGCTGATTATTCCTTTTGTAATACGGATGCTTCTCAGATTGATGTAATCCCATTTGTCAATTATGGCTTTGATTGCCTGTGTTTCTGAGGTCTTTTCCAAGAAGTCTTTTCCTATGCCAATGCGTTGCAGAGTTTCCCCAATATTCTCTAATAATTTGATTGCATCAGTTTGTAGATTGAATTATGTGATCCATTTTAAGCTCAGTTTTATGTAAGGTGTAAAGTAGGGGTCTAGCTTCATATTTCTGCATGCAAAGAACCAGTTCTCCCAGCACCATTGATTGAAATGACTGTCCTTGTTCCAGGGATTGATTCAGCTCCTACATCAAAGATAAGTTGATTGTAGATGCATGGATGTTTTCTTTAGTTCCTATTCTGTTCCATTGGTATCATATGTTTTTATGCCAGTACCAGGCTGCTTTGATTATTGTTGCCCTGTAGTATGTCTTGATGGTTCTGATTTTTTGTTGTGTAAGATTGCTTTAGCTATTTGGGGTCTCATGTGTTTCCACAGGAGTTTCATCATTTTTGCAAGATGAGTGAAGAATGTCATTGGTATTTTGATTGGCATTGTATTGAATCTGTAAATTGCTTTTGGTACTACCTTTCCAATTTGTATACCTTTGATTTCATTTTCTTGCTTAATGAACTGGCTAAAAATTCCAGGACTATATTAAATATTAGTGGTGAGAGTGGCCATCCTTGTCTGGTCCTGGATCTTAGGGAGAATGCTTCTCACTTTTGTCCACTGAAGAAGATGCTTGCCATGAGTCTGTCATAAATTGTCTTGTTTGAGGAATTTTCCTCCTATACCCAATTTAATTAATGATGTCATCATGAAAGGATATTCTATTTTGTCAAATGCTTTCTCTACTTCTATTGAGATAACCATATGGGTTTTGTTCTTCCACTTGTTAATATGATGTATTACTGTTTGATTTGCAAATGTAGAACCATCCCTATATACCAGGGTAAATCCCATTTGGTTCTGGTTAATTTTTTTTTTCTGACGTTGTTGTTGGATTTGGTTAGCTAATATTCTGTTGAGGATTTTTTTCATCTATTTTCATCGTGAATATTGGTCTATAGTTCTCTTTCTCTGTTACATCCTTTTTCTGGTTTAGGAATTAAGGTGATGCAGGATTCACAGAAGGAGTTTAGGAGTATTCCTTCCCTTCAATTCTTTTTAAATAGCTTGAGCAGAATTATAATTAGTTCTTTAAATGTTTGGTAGAATTTAGCAGTGAGGCTGTCCTGTCCTAGACTTTTCTTTATTTAGAAGGTTTTTCTTACTGGCTTAATTTCCATCTTGGTTATTTGTCTCTCTAGGTTTTTTATGTCTTTATGTCTTCCTGACTCAATTTTTGTGGACTGCATGTCTCTAGGAATCCATCCATTTCTTCTAGTTTTCCCAATATGTTGGCATACAGCTCTTTGTAGTAATTCATGATAATCCTTTTTTATTTCTGTGGTATCTGTTGTTACATTTACTTTTTCATTTGTGATTTTATTGAATTGGGTCTTCTCCCTCATTTTTTGTTATTTGTGTCAATGGTGTATCACTTTTCTTTATTTTTTCAAAAAACCAGTTTTTCATTTCAGTGATCTTTTTTTTTTATTTTGGGGGAGGATTTCCATTTTGTTTAATCATTCTATAATCATAATAATTATTTTTTCTATTAATTTTTGTTTGCTTATTGTTTTTCTAGACCCTTGAGATGAAATGATACCTCACTTATTTGGTACATTTCCAATTTCTTCATGTAGGCACTGATTGCTATAAACGTCCTCATTAACAGTGCTGTTGAGTATTCCTTAAGTTTTGATATGATGCACTGTTGTCTTCATTTGTTCCCAGAAAATTTTGATTTATTTTTTAATTCCTTGTATGATCCACTGCTAATTCAGGAGCATATTGTTCAGTCTCCATATTTTTGCAAGTGATTAGAGATTCCTGAGTTACTGATTTCTAGTTTCATTGTATGGTGGTCACAGAAGATGCATGATATGATTTTGCATATTTTGAATTTGCTGAGACTTGTTTCATGGCGTAACCTATGTTCTTTCTTAAAGAAAGTTCCATACATTAGTGAGAAGAATGTGTATTCTGCAACTATGTGGTGAAACGTTATGTAGATATCAGTTAGGTCCATTTTGTCCATAGTGTCAATTAGCTCTGTTATTTCTTTGTTGATATCCTGTCTAGTTTGATCTTTGGATGAAATTTGGGTGTTGAAGTTCCCCATTACTACTCTACTGGAGTCGATGTCTCCCTTTAGATACATTAACATATTTTTAAATAGCCAGGAGCCATGTAGTTGGGTGCATATACAATACTAGTCACATCAACTGACAGTGGAGGCAAATGGTACAAAAAGCTTGTATTGCGCATCAGACATAACCCAGGCCTTTCATATCCTGTCAAGATTGTGAATCTATGCCGGCACCGTGGCTCACTAGGCTAATCCTCTGCCTTGCGACACCAGCATACCAGGTTCTAGTCCCGGTCAGCGTGCCGGATTCTGTCCCGGTTGCCCCTCTTCCAGGCCAGCTCTCTTCTGTGACCAGGGAGTGCAGTGGAGGATGGCCCAAGTGCTTGGGCCCTGCACCCCATGGGAGACCAGGAAAAGCACCTGGCTTCTGCCATCGGATCAGCATGGTGCGCCAGCCGTAGCATGCCAGCCACGGCAGCCATTGGAGGGTGAACCAATGCCAAAGGAAGACCTTTCTCTCTGTCTCTCTCTTCTCACTGTCCACTCTGCCTGTTAAAAAAAAAGATTGTTGTGAATCTGGCTTGTGGTCTTGTGTAGAGCAGCTTCAGCTCTTGGATATCTGGTAGTGCACCTGATACAAAGAATACTAATGAAGGTGGGTATAAGTTCACTTGACTGCTTGCTGTGATGGTTATAGCTGTTCATGGTGCAAGATTGGAGTTTTGAGATTCTTGCTATCCTTGTCCACCATGCCAGACACAGCTTCTCTCTGGTCTCTTTATGTTTCTATGGGCTTTTAGATAAGAGACAGAGGTGATTTGCTGATGATAAATTTGTGTGCTGGATGATGAGTGTGCACAGTCCTTTTTCTTGGATGCAGATGTCAAATATCCTGCCAGCACATATTAGATCCACCCAGGATTGCAATCTGTTTACAACTACAGTGTTGTAAATTCCCTGAAAAATCCCTACCCAACAAGTGAAGTTTGTGGATGTGTGGACAAGAGCAAGTGGGTGATGATGGCTGGCGTCTATACTGTGAGGTCAGTAAAGTGGTCAAATTTACATGAGGAATGACAAGGCTGCTGAGGTAGCATTTAGGAATCCAGGGAGAGAGCATTAGTGAGCAGGGCACAATGAGATCCATTAGAGAACCTAAGTATAGTATAGGTGTATGCAGACAAAGTGAAAGATTGGAAAAAATATTCCATGCCAACAGAAATCAAAAAAGAGCTGGCATAGCCATCTTAATATCAGACAAAATAAACTTTAACACAAAAACTGTTAAGAGAGACAAAGAGGGGCACTATATAATGATTAAGGGATCAATTCAACAGGAAGATGTAACTATTATAAATGTATATGCAGCTAATTACAGGGCACAAGGCTATTTAAAAGGTATGTTAAGGGTGTTAAAAGGAGACTTAGACTCCAATACAATAGTATTGGAGGACTTCAATACTCCAATTTCAGCAATGGAAAGATCAACCTGACAGAAAATCAACAAAGGAAACAACAGATTTAATCAACACTAGACCAAATGGACTTAACTGATATCTACAGGACTTTTCACCCTACAGTTGCTGAATATACATTCTTTTCAGCAGTGCTTGGAACTTCCTCTAGGATTAACCACATACTAGGCCATAAAGCAAGTCTTGGCAAATTAAAAACAATCAAAATCATACCATGCATCTTCTCAGACCACAATGGAATGAATCTGGAAATCAGCAACTCAGGAATCTCTAGAGCATATGCAAACATGTGGAGACTGAACAATATGCTCCTGAATGAAGAGGGGGTCACTGAAGAAATCAAAAGAGAAATCAAAACTTTCTAGAAGCAAATGAAGATAACTACACAACATATCAAAACTTATGGGATACAGCAAAAGCAGTGGGGGGCACTGTAATCCATAAACTGTACTTTGGAAATTGATATTTACTAAATAAAAGTTTAAAAAAGATAAATGCTTATAGCAATAGGTGCCTACATCAAGAAATTGGAAAGGCAGCAAATAAATGAGCTACCAGTCAATAACAGGGATCTAGAAACTCTACACAAACCAAACCCAAACTTAATAGGAGAAAAGAAATAATTAAAATTAGAGAACGAACCAACAAAATTTAATCCAAAAAATAACAAAGAGCAGCAAAACAAAGCGCTGTTTTTTTGAAAAAATAAGCAAAATTGACACAACACTGGACCAACTAACCAAAAACAGGAGAGAGAATCTGGCACCCCAAACAGGACTAGAACCCCAGTGTGCCAGTGCTGCAGGTGGAAGATTAGCCTATTGATCCATGGCGCCGGCCCTAATGTGGTCTTACCAATTACTCTTATCCTTTTACTGTCCAGTGTCTACAGGATATGTTGTCTCTTAAAACACCAGAGACAAAAAAACGATCTCTATTCTTCAAGTTCACCAGTAACTTCTCATTTTTATTTATTCACTTGAAAAAATAAATAAAAACTAAAACATATACAGTATATAGTCACATATTACATACAATGAGTATTTCAAAATATTTGAGGTGAATGAAATTCAAAGACAAGTTCATTTTTGTGCAAGAAAATTTGTAATCCATATAAAGGATCTTTAAAAACACATTGAAAATTTGTATTATCCCTATCTATAAATCTATTTTAAGTTTTTCTTAATCTAAATCATTTAATTCCACCTTATGTGAACTTCTTTGCAGTATCATTATACATATCATTTTGAAATATGTATGTATTGTGTAATGGCTTAATAAAGTGAGTTATCATACATATAAACTTGCACATTTTTCAGAGGTAGAACATTTTCAATCTGTTTTCTCAGTAATTTTGGAGAATAAATTACTTTGCATTGACTATAATCACCATAATTCACTTTTTTCTTCATCTTCCAGTTCAATACTTCCATATTTTTCTTTCTCTCATAAAGATCATTAAATATGTTTTTGCTTCAACTTAAAGCAATCTTTCTAGCTTTCTTACTGAAAGTTACTCTCTATCATTATGTTTTTTAAAATATTTATTTATTGATTTGAAAGTCAGGGTTACACAAAGAGAGAAGGAGAGGCAGAAATAGAGAAAGAGGTCTTCCATCTGCTGGTTCACTCCCCAGATGGCCACAATGGCCATTGCTGCACAGATCAAAGCCAGGTACCAGGAGCTTCTTCCAGGTTTCCCATGTAGGTGAAGGGGCCCAAAGACTTGGGCCATCTTCCATTGATTTTTCAGGCCATAGCAGAGAGCTGGATCAGAAGTGGAATAGCTGGGACTTGAATTGATGCCCATATGGGATGCCGGCACTGCCTGCAGTGGCCGTACCTGTTACGTCATAGCGCTGGCCCCTGTCATTATGTTTTAAACTCAAATAATTGCCCATAGTTGAGTTTTTCAAAGTGTTATAGCTAAAGTAATCTTTGCCCCCTGCATTAGGACCTATCCATTATTTTATTTTTTCTCCAGAGCACTTTAAAAACAACTATTTTTACATATATAATATGTAAAACCATCTTCATATATGCTCTGTGAGGGTAGAGTTTTGCCATTCAGGACACTCCAGTAAATAGAAAAATCAGGTATATGAATCTCATTAGCATCAATACAATTTGGCAATTAACTAATATCCTCATAAAGAAAAAAATAAAAACTGATGATCAGAACAGATCAGATGATTCAGATATTGTCAATAGTAAATAATGGAATGTCTACCTAAGATGTCTGGGAAATTTTAGTTGCTTCACTAAATGAAATCAGGAGATACATGGCTCTATGAGGATGTGATAGGTTTTGAGGGCTCAGCTCTTTTCCAGACATGGAAATAGTAGTTGATGTGCTGAGATTACTAGGCACACAAGAGTAAAGAAAAGGAGTGCAATGATTCTGTTACCAATCAGAACATATGGGTTGCAGACATTGAGACACATTTAGCCTGTGACGGCTGCAGTACCATGGGGGTCAAAACACTGGGAGACAGATAGGGCCTGAATATACAGGGTTTGGCAACACAAGAGGGAATAAGAGAATGCAGATAAATCAATGCCTAGAGATAATGTACAGCTTTAAATTATGATGTTAAAACACTGAAAATCAAAGATTACATCTTCTTTGTCAAGAATCAAAAATATTGAAAGAATATTTAATAAAAGCAAGAGAAAAAGATAATGACATATATCTATGAAATACCATATAAAGTACCACAAATAAACAAGGATATAATGTTTTTTTTTAAGAAAAATGTTAGCAATGTTAACAAACCATTAGAAAAAGCATTTAAGGAAACAAATGGAACAGTAACACAAACAAATGTCTTCATACGTTAAACAAGATCATTATTTTCCAGAGCTAGTAATCATTTTCTAAGATATAAGGAGAAAGCTGTGAAAACCTTAGAGGTAAAAATATGACTACAGACTTCAAAATTCATTGTATTTTGAAAATCAGTTTCCAAAACAGAATACAAATTAGAAAAACTCATATAAACCAAGTAAGTTGAATCACATTTAAAAAATTCCAACAAACCAATAATGAAAAAAGTCTCACAAATCTAAATTTCAGATACAGATTTAAAGAATACCCCAGACTTTCTTTTTTTTAACTTTTATTTAATGAATATAAATTTCCAAAGTACAGCTTATGGATTACAATGGCTTCCCCCCAATAACGTCCTTCCCACCCACAACCCTCCCCTTTCCCACTCCCTCTCCCCTTCCATTCAAATCGATTCATTTTTGATTCTCTTTATATACAGAAGATCAGTTTAGCATACATTAAGTAAAGATTTCAACAGTTTGCTCCCACACAGAAACATAAAGTGAAAAATACTGTTTGAGAGGAAGTTGCAAATCTACATTTCCCATACATACTCAAAATGGAAATAAGCAGATAAAAAACTTTTTTTAAAATTTCTTTTGGAAAATCAACATTACATTAAAGATGATGCAAATGGACCAGAACTTACTTTGTTTAAAGTACCCCTTCAATAAACACAGCTACAAGTATCTTAAGCAAAATATCAATATAATAAATGAACTCACTTCATAAAAACATAACATATCCATAGCAAGCAAGAAGTAATGAAAAATGCAATAGTAGTTACGATTTCCAGACCAGGCATCCAGGAAGCAAACAGTAAAGGGAAATCATACGATCATGTAGATTATGTGTTGAAAAGCATTGGATAAAGTTCAGCATCTAGTACAGAATAAAACTGCTAGGAAAACAAGAGAAAAGTCAGTGATCTCCTTATATGATCAAGAGCACAAGGAACCTATAAAAAACTACACAGCTAATACAGGATCATTGAAAGTATTTTCCCTGGAAGTAAACTTAGACAATGCCTGCACTTTCCCTCTCCAACTTTCTACTGCAAGAGTGGTCAGGGAAGTAAGCAGCAAAAAACAAACAAAAAACAAACAAAAAAGCTCAGTTCCTATGTAATACAACGTGAATATTTTGGATTATGCTTATATACAGATAATTGATGAAAATCTTAAAAAATAACTGATAAATGAGATTACTAGAAAGATCATAAAATCCAGTCATTACAAAGAATCAGTATGAAACAAATAAAAATAATACTAAAGGACAATAGACAGACTAGAAAAAAATCTGCAAGAGAAATGGAAACAAAAGGATTAAATTATCTGTCTCTAAATGTTCTTTAAAGCAATATAAAAAAAAGAAAGAACTGAAAAGTACTCAGGAGCTAATAAACAGCCTTTAAATTGCTACTGATCTGAAGCAGGTTACTGTGAGCCCAGGTAGGATCCTTGCAGGAAAGACCTTGGAGGCAGGAGTGGGCCCAGCAGGTGGTGGGCCAGGGAGGTGAAAACCCCCGTGGCAGGACACAATTTCAGAACTGAACACAGGACTCACCTCTTATTATTCCTTCCCGCAAAATCTGAAGTTGTTTGTCAGCACTGTGGAGGATGCTGATTGATGCGACTTTGGTAAGGTTGTGCACGCTCAAGGATATCCACGCTGTCCAATCAGGCATGGGGCATGAATGCTACGTAATCACGCGAGATCTTGACTCCATAATAGTCTTCCAGCGTCACAGTGGAGAGAGGTCCAGGGCGGGGCCTCAGGTGTTTACTGAATTCTGGTGTAACTCAGCGTCAGGACAGCGCTCCTCTCGGAAGCTGTCATGGTGAGTGTGAGAGTCCCGGCATGCAGATGTGGGGAAGGAGGAGTTGGGGAAAGTTGTGGAGAAGGCTGGTCTGAGGCGAGCCTCCCCAGGGTCCTCTCTGGGAATCTGTGGGCTGCATCTCCCTGCTGGCACGGCCCTTCCCTCGGCCCACTCTGGTCTGCGGTGTTGGGGTTGGGCTGGCAGCTGGGACTCCTGGAGTCCTGTCTCCTCACAGCCAGTTGTCGGCTGGACCAGTTTCTGAGAACCAGTGTTGGTGGCATCCCCGGCCTCCCAGATTGTGCAGTGAGCACGCGATGGACACCAGGGAGAACCCAGACCCTGTGTGTGGGGTTCATGCAGGGGAGGAGTTGTCCTTCATGGAGTGCTCCGTTATTTTTTCCAAGACTGACTTCATTCCCTTGTTTTCTGATTTTGTGAGAAGCAGGGCCTCAGCATAGCTCATGCTAAGAATCTTGCCTCCGCTTTCTGCTCACAATAACAGTGTCCTAGACTAGATAAATTAAAAACAAAGCAGTTTTATTTGACTCAGGTTTTTGTACAGGTTGTGGGGGGGGCAGGAGGACACTGTACATTGATGTTTGGATGTCATCTTAGCCCTGCTCATTACATGGACAGGCTGTCATCTGTCTCTGAACTTTCAAAATACAAATTTTAGCTGGTCACATATTTATCTGTTTTAAAATCTATTTATGTTTCGTGATTATCTTCTCACCTCAAAGATATAAGCCTTCATTCCTGTTAGTTTTTTTTTTTCATTTTTCATTTTGATAGAGGGTGATTTTTTAAAGATTATGTAAGTATAATTGACAGAAAAAATTTGTATACATGCAAGGCCTGCAACTTGTTGTTTTGCTTTGTGGGGAACTTTTAAAAGCTTATGGAATATTCACATTATATTTTAAGCCCTTTATCAAAAACCTTTTGGTGTCCCCTTATCCATTTATATTATGAAATGACTAGAACAATTAACTAACCATCACCTTACATAGTTTTTAAAAGATATTTCAGATGTCAACCTGTTGTATCTAATACTGTATTCATATCATTACTGTGCTCTATTATACATCTCAATGTTAATTTATCTCCTAACTGCAAATGTGTCATTCATCTAACATCTTCCAGTTTCTTTCACCCTTAGCCCCTCACAACCCTTATTATATTGTGTGCTTATGATTGACTTTCTTAGATTCCACAAATGAGTAGCATTTATTTTTCTCTGTGTTATGTCAAGCAGCCTAATGTCCACATTCTAACTTGGGGATCCATGTTGTGACAAAACGTCAGGATTTATTTTTTAAGGTTGAATGTGATTCCATTGTGTGAGTGTCATGCTCTATCTTTTGATCTGTTGACAATGTGGTTATTTCAATATCTTGTTCTTATAAATAATGCTTCCATGAACATGTTTACCTTTGAGATAGTGATTTTATTTCTTATGGATGCACATAAATTAATGAGATTGTTTTGTCATTTGTTCCATTTTTAGAGGCATCTCCATAGTGTTTTTCATGGTGGATGTACCAATTTACATTCCTACAACCAATTTGTATGTTCCCATTTCTTCACACCTGGTTCAATACTTGTTACCTTTTTTCATACTTTTTGATAATATCTATTTTTACATATGTGAAATGATAACCATTTTAGTCTTGATGATCCATGCTGAGCCCCTTTTCAGATACCTGTTGGCTGTTTGCATATCTTCACTGGAACAACTGGTCAGATCATTTGTCCAAACTAATTAGGTCATTTATCAGTTTTTATTATATTTGCTTTTGATTTCTGTGTGTCTTATGTATTATTCCCTTATCATACTGTTTGCCAAAATTTTCTCCCATTATTTGGTTTATGTTTTTATCTTTTCCTTTAGCATGTAGTTTTTTTGTTTGTTTTTTACAGTCCTATTTTCTTATTTTCATTTTTGTCACCTGTGTTTGGTGTCATATCTAAATCATTGTTGAATTTTTAGGCATTTGTGAAGGGACAAGTTGAAGAGAGTGGGATGTAATTTGATTATATCAGGACATAGATTTAGACCTTTAGTCCACATTGAGTTGATTGTTATATAAGATGAAATGTAGGCATATTGTTTCATGCTTCTGTAAGTGTGGATATAATTTTTTAACATAATTTGTTGAAGACTCTCATTTCACCAGGGATTGATTTTAGCTCATTTGTAAAAGATTAGTTGGTTGTAGATGTGTGGGTTAGTTTCTGGACTTTCTATTCTGTTCTGTAGGTTGTCATGTCTGTTGTGCCAGTACCAGGTTGTTTTGATTATAACTTCCCTGTATAGTGTGTCTTGAAATCCAATATTGTGATACCCTCAGTTTTGTTTTATTTCTTTACTAGTGCTTTAGCTGTCATAGATCTCTTGTTTTCATATTAATTTTAGTATAAATTTTTTCTAGACATGAGAATAATATGGCTGATATTTTGATAGGGATTATGCTGAATTTGTGAATTGCTTTGGGTAATATGGGTATTTTGATTGTATTAATTCTTCCAATACACAGACATGGAAAAGTTTTCTATTTTGTTGTGTGTCTTCTATTTCTTTTTTTTTTTTATCTTTTATTTAATGAATATAAATTTCCAAAGTACGACTCATGTGTTACAATGGCTTCCCCCCCATACCGTCCCTCCCACCCACAACCCTCCCCTTTCCCACTCCCTCTCCCCTTCCATTCACATCAAGATTCATTTTCGATTATCTTAATATACAGAAGATCAGCTTAGTATACCTTAAGTAAGTATTTCAACAGTTTGCTCCCACACAGAAACATAAAGTGAAAAATATCTATTTCTTTTTTTAATGTTTTGTAATTTTCATTATACAGATTTTTCACATTCTGGGTTAAGTTTATTTAAGGGATTTAAATTTTTAGTAAATATTGAAAATGATACTGATCTTACGAATTTATTCTCTGTCATGACATTTTCTGTGCATACAAATGTTATTTATTTTTGTGTATAGAATTTATTTTTTGCAGCTTTACCAAACACTGTTATGAGTTGCAATAGTCTCTTGGTGGAGTCCTTTGGTTTCACTATATATAGGAACATGTCATCTGCAAACAAGGATAATTTTACTTTCTCCTTTCCATTTGGTATCCCTTTAATTTCCTGTTCCTACCTAATGGCTCTGCATAAATCTTTGGAAACTATGTTGAATACCAGTGTTGAGCATGGACATCCATGTCTGGTTCTGGATCTTAGTGGAAATACTTCATACTTCTCCACATAAGGCTTGGTGTGGGTTTGTAATATTTTGCCTTGACTGTGTTAAAGAATAAAGACTTTTATCATTAGATGATGTATTTAATCAACTGATTTCTTAGCATTCATTGAGATAATCATATGAATAGTGTGGTGTGTCATATATATTTATTTCTATATGATGAACCATTCTTGCAAACCAGAGATAAATTCAACTTGCCCGGTGAATGATCTTTCTGACGTGTCATTGGATTAAATTAACTGTTATTTTGTTTGGGTCTTTATATCTGTTGATCAGGAATATTCATCTATGAGTATCTTTCTTCTATCCTTTTCTGCTTTAGGACTTTAGGTGATGCTGGCCTTATAGATGTAGTTTGGCAGGATTGCTTCCCTTGCAAATGTTTTGAATGGTTTGAGAATTGAAGTTAGTTCCTCTTTAAAAATTTGATAGAGTTCAGCAGTAAAGCCATCTGGTACTAGGCTTTCCTTTGTTAGGAGGTTGTTTAAACTCCCTCTTGGTTATTGGTCTGTTTAGGAGTTCTATAATTTTAGGAACCAATTATGCAAATTAAAACAACAGTTGGAGTGACTATTCTCAGGCCATAAGTAAATGCTCATGAGGGTGTATAGAAAAAGGAGCCCTTATAAATTGTTAATGAGAATGAACTTTAGTACAGCTATTTTGGAGACCAGTGTGGATGTTACCCCCAAAATTAAAAAAAAAACTGACTAATGATGCAGCTATTCCATATCTAGTCATACGTTTGAATTAAGTGAAATTAATACATCAAAGAGAACTTGTGCTCTCATGCCTGGCCTTATTCACAGTAATGAGGTGTGGAATCAATGTAGGTGTCAATTGATTCATAAATAGGTGAAGAAAATTCAGTACATAGAGGCAACAGAATATAAAAAGAATAAAAAGAATGAAATTCTACCATCACCCAAAAAAGGGATCCAACTGGAGGCTATTAGGTGAAATCAGCCAATATTTCACAACAGAAAGTTGAATACAACATTTTATCACTGTTATGTGAAAGTTTAGTAAAAGTATATCTGAAATTGGAATAATAAGTACTGAAGCCTTGGCATTATGGTGTCAGGGTAGAGAAAGGTTTGATAAGGTGTCAAAACATAGAATTAATAAATTTTAATGTTCCACAGTACACTGGGATGACTACAGCTCATAATAATAAAGTTGATGTTTACTTTTTTGAAAACAAATCAATTATATCACAAAATAGATTTATTGCAATAATCATAACATGGGAAAATGTGGTATATTCACATATGGGAATATGGCTTAATTCTGTAAAGAACTATTTATATCTATATAAAAATAATATATCCATGCAATTTTTATACTCTTTCTATATTAATGTCCACAAATAACAGAAGCATAATAATCTCCAGTTACATCCATTTTGATGCAAATGCCAGGAATTCATTGTTTTGTGCCTGTCATATTCCATCATGTATATGCATATATATATATATATATATATAATATTTTATTCTTTTTACATTTTAAGCTTTGATTCAGTACGAACGATGCATAGGAAAGTGAGGGCTTTATCTATAGGAGGGAGATAGATGTGGGTTCATACCAGGTACCAGGAACCATCCATATGGAGGAGCATCCAAGTCAGGAAGCATGGGATGGGTGGCACAAAGCCACATGCCCTGAAGGCACAGGCCTACAGCCAGCCCCCTACTGGCAAGAGGCTAGGGTGAAGAGAAAGGATGAAAGGGCCAGACATACCCTGTCCCAGGCTTTTGATCCACTTTCAAAGGGGAGTGGTTCATTAACCTGATTGGCCAGTGGGCACTCAGGTGTGGCAAGGTAGGGATATGAGGTCACAAAGGGGCATTGTGAAGGTGTGATGTTCCAGCTCTCAAACCTAATAAATTTTTAAAATTTATTTATTTGACAGATAGAGTTAGACAGTGAGGGAGGGAAACAGAAAGGTCTTCTGTCCATTGGTTTATCCTCCAAATGGCTGCTAGGATTGGAGCTACACCGATTCAAAGCCAGGAGCCAGGTGCTTCTTCCTGGTCTCCCATGCAGGTTCAGGGGCCCAAGCACTTGGGCCATCCTCTACTGCCTTCCCGAGCCACAGCAGAGAGCTGGACTGGAAGAGGAGCAACCAGAACTAGAGCCTGGTGCCCATATGGGATGCTGGTGCTGCAGGCGGAGGATTAACCAAGTGAGCCATGGCGCCGGCCCCTCAAACCTAATCAATTTTAATCTGTATGTCTGTCTACTTCATTCCCCCCTCAGAGACTCCATCCCTTAATCTTAAGGGAAGTTGAAGGATGTAGAATCATCTCTTTTGTAACTGCTTCCTGCTTATGAGGGGTGTAGTGCAAGCCTTGCCTATCCAGGGTCTGGAAGTCTCTGTCTATCTAGCAAATTTGTCTTGTGAGATGGAGCAGTCTCGGTCATTGCCAACATCTGTGTCCCCTGCATGGTCAGTTACTTCCTGAAGTCATGTTCTGAAACATTTAAGTTTGTTAATTCCTATAAGCAAAACTGGAACAAATCCAATTATAAGTGGGGTGCCCCTTAAGATGAAAACAACATATCTTACAGATTTCCAGATAGTGGTTAGTTATAGGCTACCCTTATGTAGATTATAAACCCTTTTAGCTTGAGTATGGAGAATTATATAGAACTCATTAGGTAGCTTTATCCTCAATAACAGTTCCCAGATATAATCAAGAAAGGCAGGTAAAGCATGTTTGCCTTAAGGTGCAGCAGTCTGGATGTGACAAAGGCAAAACTTTACATATCCTTTTTGCTTTGAAGAGGTACTAAGGTTTCTGATTGGCTAATAGGAATAATTAGGCATGTCTTTCACATTCACCTGTGAAGACTTAAGAGGTAGAAGTTAATCCTAATTTCATAGAGGTAGTCATGCTCAATAGCACCTGGTAAGGTCCCTTTAATTTAAGCTGTTTCTGATCTGAAGAGGTCTTCTTATGAATGGCTTGCTCAGGAATTTCTAATGTTGGAGTTTTTGTCAAAAACTCCTTGATTCTTTGGAACACCTTCTGTAGCTCCCCTGTCCAGCAGTGTGTCTGTGTCAGGGGCTTTAAGGAAACACAAGGCTTAGAATCCAAATACTGCAATCAATAACTTTTGTAGCTACCCTTTTCCATACAGAGTCTGCATCAGGGCCTCTTTAAAGCTATATACAAAAGCTTGGAATCCAAATTGTATAGAATCCTGTCATCTGCAATTCTCAATACAGGAGCTTTAGTTAGAACCTCCTTAGTTATCTGGAATAACTTTGGCAGCTACCTTTCAGTACAGAGTCTGCATCAGGGTGTCTTTAAAGCTATATAGAGGCCAGCGCCATGGATCACTAGGCTAATCCTCTGTCTGTGGCACCGGTACACCAGATTCTAATCCCAGTTGGGGCACCGGATTCTGTCCCAGTTGCTCCTCTTCCAGTCCAGCTCTCTGCTGTGGCCCAGGAAGGCAGTGGAGGATGGCCTAGGTGCTTGGTCCCTGCACCTGCATGGGAGACCAGGAGGGGACCCTAGCTCCTGGCTTCGGATCGGCCCTGCTTGCTGGCTGCAGCGGCCATTTGGGGGGTGAACCAATGGAAGGAAGACCTTCCTCTCTGTCTCTCTCTTTCACTGTATATCTCTGCCTGTCAAAAATAAATAAATAAAAAATAAAAAAATAAAGCTATGTACAAAAGCTTGGAATCCAAATTCCACAGAATTTTGTTATTCCCAGAAATCTCCTTGGCTGCCTTTAAATATCTGACCCTATGTTTAAACATATGAGATAGGAATTTCAAAGAGAGACATGTATCCAAGATTTTACATTTGAGGCACTTAATAAACTTTGGAGAAATACCTAAGAATACAGGCAATGGAGTTTGACACTTAGAAATAACTAGAACTTAACACATGCAAATAAAGTAAATCTTAGGGATCAAATTTTACCATTAATGTTAATACTGTAGCTCTTTGAGAACAGAGGCCCTGCATGGGAAGTTAGTACACAGTGACTCTTGTTAATTTAACAATTAACACTCTCATGTGTGATGTCAGTGATCACCTGAGGCTCTTGACATGAACTGCCTAGGCCCTGGAAGCCTTTTGAATTCCACAAACTCCATCAGTATTCAGGAAAAGCCATAAGCAAAGTGGAAGTTCTCTCCTCCCTCCAGAGAAAAGTACATTCTTCTTTAATGGCCATTCGTTTCCACTGGGGTCTCACCCAGGGAGGTTCTCCACATAGGGACACTTTTTGCACAAGGGATCTGGCTTTCTATGTCTGAAATGCTGTTGTGGGCCTTTTTAGTCAGACCACAATGCCTTTAGAGCTGATTTGAGGTCACTGAGTGCTACTTAAGGCATTTGCCACTCTGTACAGTCTGCTGTACAGACTCCTTCCCATGTTGGAGTATTTCCATTTTTTAAAATTTTATTATTATTATTAGTTAACACATAATATTATTGACATGATCACTTTTAATAATCAATGTCACCTATATAATCACTTTAAAATTTAAGATGTTACCATTACCATCTAGTCTGAGGGTATTTGAGATCCCATAGCAAGTTTTAAACTGTACCCTTAGAAGTAAATCCATAGAAATGCATGCAGAGCTACACAGTTTTTACAGGCTCTTTTTAGGTCCAAGTACCAGAACCAGCCACATGGAAGAGCATCCAGGCCAGGAAGCATAGCACGGGTTGGCCCGAAGGCCATGTGCCCAGAAGGCACAGGGCTACAGCCAGCACCCTACTGGCAAGAGATGAGGGTGAAGAGAAAGGAGGAAAGGCTATATAATATTTTCTTGTCCAACCTTCAGTTTATGGACAACTAATCTCACTCCATATTATTTCTATTGTGCATTTTGCTGCCATAAGCAGTTTTTATACGTTGATTTTATTTCTTTGGATATATCCCCCTGCATCAGACAATTGAATCATAAAGTAAATCCACCTTGAGTTTTTATTTATCTCTATACTGTTTTCCATAACAGTTATTCATTTTCCCACCAATAGTATATTAAGGTATTCTTTTCTCAACAATATTGTCAGTATTTTTTACATTTTGATTTTGGCATTATAGCCATTCTAACTGGGGTAGGTTGATATCTAATTGTGGTTTTTATTTGCATTTCCCTGAAGGCTAGTGACACTAAGTATTTTTGCATATGTCTGTTGGTCATTTGTATTTCTTTTGAAAAATATCCGTGGATATCATTTGTTTCTTATGCATATTGTCTTGTTGATTTCTTGAGCTCCTTATATGTTCTGGATATGAATCATTTATCAGATGCATAGTTTGCCAATATTTTTTCTATTCTGTCATTTTTCTCTTCATTTTTTTTCCTTTGGAGTGCAGAAGCATCTTAAGCTTGGTATAATCCCATTTCTCTATTTTTTTCTTTATTCCCTGTGCTTCTGGGATGCTATACAAAAAAAAAAAAAATCTTTGCTTAGGCCAATGTTGCAACATTTTTGCTATGCTTTCCTCTAATAGTTTGATGGTTTTGGATCTTCAGGTTAGATCCTTGATTCATTTAAAGGAATTTTTTGTATAGATTATAATGTAGTGGCTTCATTTCAAACTTCTACATGCATAGATTCAATTTTCCCAATACCTGAAATTTTTTAGCACATTTGTTTAGTATTAATTGATGTAGATGTGCAGCTATTTCTGCTTTGTATGTTCTGTCCCTTTAGGTTACATGTCTATTTTCACACAGTGCCATACTTTTTAAATAATAATTGTCCTGCAGTGTGTTGAAATCTGATATTTGATGCGTATAGCTTTATTTTTATTGTTTAAACAACTTTGGCCACTTACTGTCATTTACATTTCTATATAAATTTTAAGATTTTTTTTTCTGTAAGGAATGTCCTTGAAATTTTGATGGGCATTGCACTGAATCTGTAAATTCAGGGAATAATGTGGCCATTTGGAATAATACTAATTCTTACAATACTTGAACCATTGATTTTTTTCATTGTTATACCTTCTGTTTCTTTCATTAATGTTTTACAATTTTCATTGTAGAGTTCTTTCACATCTTTTGTTAAATTTATTTCATTATTTAATATTTGGTAACTTTTGTGAATGGAAGTGTTCTTATAAGTCCTTCTTCAGCCAGATAATTGTTGATATGTATGAGTGATATGGATTTTTGTGTGTTCACTTTGCATCTGCATCCTGAAACTGCTGAATTCTCATATAAGTTCTAATAGTCTGGTGGGGGGGGGGTCTTTTTGTTTCCCAATATTAAGAATCATATCAACTATAGTGATACTTTAATTTCCACCTTTCCAATTTTTATCCTTTTTGTTTTTTTTTTCTTGCCTTATGGCTCTAAATAAAACTTCCAGAACTATATTGCATAAAAGTGGTGACAGTGGAGGGCCTTATCTAGCTGCAGATCTTTGTCCAAATTGTTCCAGTTTTTCCCCATTCTATATGATATTGGCTGTGGGCTTGACATATATTTCCTTTATTGTGTTGAGGTACATTCCTTCTAAACCCAATTTTTATGACTTTTATCATAAAAGGATATTATATTTTATCAAATGCTTTTTTGGCATTTACTGAAGAACTTGTATGGATTTAATCCTTACATTATTGACGTTATGTATCACATTTATTGATCTGGGTATGCTATAACAGCCCTGAATCCCTGGTATAAATTCTATTTGGTCAGTGTGGATGTGTCATTGAATTCAGTTTGCTTGCATTTTCTTAAATGTATTTGCAGCTACATTCATCAGGGATAATGGTTCCTAGTTCTCTTTAATATTGTATCCTTCTTTGGTTTTATCTTTAAGGTAAGTTCAGCCTCATAGAGTAAGCTTTGAATGATTCTCTCCCTATCCATTGTTTTGAATAGTTTAAGAAGAATTGATGTTAGTTTATCCTTGAAAATTTGATAGAATGCATGATTGAAGCCACCAATTTCTGAGCTTAGTTTTGTAACAAGGCTTTACTTCTCAATCTCAACCTTTTTTATTGGTCTATCCAAATTTTCTATGTCTTCATGCAAAAATTTTGGTGTATGTTTTATAAGGAACTGAAGGAGAGGACTAAGGTACTAAATGAAAGTGGTGGAGCGGTAGAGAGGATGATTACTTTCTTTGAGCAGTTCTCACTGTGTTTGTGCATAGAAATATTGCATTGTGACATATAAAAGTGTATAATTCAATAAAATTTTACAAGAAATAGTTTTTATTGTGCTTTTAATGAGAATCAATGAGAATGCCAAGGGTAAGTAGGGTAAAGAGGCTTAGGATTAGCTTCTTTGACTTAGTTCCATGTAAGTCTAGAGTGTAGTAGCTGGGTATCTCTGATTTTCTGTCACTTTTCTTTGGAGTTATTTAGCAGAGGAATGCCAGACTAAAATGTGAAAAGCTTATACAGAAGGCAGTTGGTGCTGTGTGATGAATTGTGAAGTTTGCCTAGAAAGCTGCATTCACAAGCCAGTCCTTTACCATCAGAAAGAATCAACTAATCCTGAGAACCATTTGTCCCCGGGCAGCCTTCAGTTTATCTATCTCATGTAAATTCTCATTTTTTGCAGAAATGTGTAATCATATTTCCTTATATTATTCATCTACCCATTATATGGATGTTATCTCTTTCACTTCCTGTTATTGTTAAATTATGTCAATTATCTATTCTCCTCACAAGTGTTGTTGTACTGTGATGCAATTTACTGATCACCTTTAAAGCATATTTTCATAGCATTCATTTTTCTTTTTTTTAACTTTTATTTAATGAATATAAATTTCCAAAGTACGATTTATGGATTACAATGGCTTCCCCCCAATATCGTCTCTCCGACCTGCATCCCTCCCCTTTCCCACTACCTCTCCCCTTCCATTCACATGAGGATTCATTTTTGATTCTCTTTATATACAGAAGATCAGTTTAGCATACATTAAGTAAAGATTTCAACAGTTTGCTCCCACACAAACATAAAGTGAAAAATAATAGATGATTTTTTAAATGATGATGAAATCACATCAGACCTATTGTCATGTTTAATCCCAGTGAGAGTCAAGTTGGGAATTGATAATTTCTTCTTATTTTTTTTTAACAGAAGATCAGTTTAGTATACATTAAGTAAAGATTTCAACAGTTTGCACCCCCATAGAAACACAAAGTAAAATATATTGTTTGAGTACTCATTATAGCAAATACATTTAAGAATGCACAGCACATTAAGGACAGAGATCCTACATGAGGAGTAAGTGCACAGTGACTCCTGATGTTGACTTTACAAATTGACACTCCTGTTTATGGCATCAGTAATCTCACTATGTTCCAGTCATGAGTTTCCAAGGCTATGGAAGCCTTTTGAGTTCACAAACTCTTATCTTGTTTAGACAAGGTCATATTCAAAGTGGAGGTTCTCTCCTCCCTTAAGAGAAAGGTACCTCCTTCTTTGAAGACCTGTTCTTTCCACTGGGATCTCACTCTCAGAGATCTTTCATTTAGGTTTTTTTTTTTTTTTCCAGAGTGTCTTTGTTTTCCATGCCTGAAATACTCTCATGGGCTTTTCAGCCAGATCCGAATGCCTTTAGGGCTGATTCTGAGGCCAGAGTGCTGTTTAGGACATTCACCATTCTATGAGTCTGCTGAGTATCTCGCTTCCCATGCTGGATCACTCTCCCTTTTATTTATTATATCAGTTAGTATTAGCAGGTACTAGACATGTTTATGTGCTCCCTTTGACTCTTAGTCCTTTCATTATGATCAATTGTGAACTGAAATTGATCACTTGGACTGGTGAGATGGCATTGGTACATGCCACCTTGATGGGATTGAATTGGAGTCCCCTGGTATGTATCTAACTCTACCATTTGGGGCAAGTCAGCTTGAGCATGTCCCAAATTGTACATCTCTTCCCTCTCTTATTCCTACTCTTATGTTTAACAGGGATCACATTTCAGTTAAATTTCAACACTTCAGAATAACTGTGTATTAATTACAGAATTAAACCAGTCATATTGAGTAGAACAGACAAAAAAACTACTAAAGGGATAATGTATTAAGTTGTTCATTAACAGTCAGGGCTATGCTGATCAAGTCACCGTTTCCCATAGTGTGCATTTCACTTCAACAGGTTTCCTTTTTGGTGTCCAGTCAGTTGTCACCGATCAGGGAGAACATATGGTATTTGTCCCTTTGGGACTGGCTTATTTCACTCAGCATGATGTGTTCCAGATTCCTCCATTTTGTTGCAAATGACTGGATTTCGTTGTTTCTTACTGCGGTATAGTATTCTAAAGAGTACATATCCCATAAATTCTTTATCCAGTCTACCGTTGATGGGCATTTAGGTTGGTTCCAGGTCTTAGCTATTGTGAATTGAGCTGCAATAAACATTAGGGTGCAGACCGTTTTTTTGTTTGCCAATTTAAATTCCTTTGGGTAAATTCCAAGGAGTGGGATGGCTGGGTCGAACGGTAGGGTTATCTTCAGGTTTCTGAGGAATCTCCAGACTGACTTCCATAGTGGCTTGACCAGTTTGCATTCCCACCAACAGTGGGTTAGTGTCCCTTTTTCCCCACATCCTCGCCAGCATCTGTTGTTGGTAGATTTCTGAATGTGAGCCCTTCTAACTGGGGTGAGGTGAAACCTCATTGTGGTTTTGATTTGCATTTCCCTGATTGCTAGTGACCTTGAACATTTTTCCATGTGCCTGTTGGCCATTTGGATTTCCTCTTTTGAAAAATGTCTATTGAGGTCCTTAGCCCATCTCTTAAGTGGGTTCTTGGTTTTGTTTTTGTGGAGTTTCTTGATCTCTTTGTAGATTCTGGTTATTAACCCTTTATCTGTTGCATAGTTTGCAAATATGTTTTCCCATTCTGTCGGTTGTCTCTTCACTCTCCTGACTGTTTCTTTTGCAGTACAGAAACTTCTCAATTTGATGCAATCCCAATAGTTGATTTTGGCTTTGACTGCCTGTGCCTCCCGGGTCTTTCCCAGAAACTGTTTGCCTGTGCCAATATCTTGAAGGGTTTCTCCAATGTTCTCTAGTAACTTGATGGTGTCAGGTCGTAGATTTAGGTCTTTAATCCATGTTGAGTGGATTTTTGTGTAAGGTGTAAGGTAGGGGTCTTGCTTCATGATTCTGCACGTGGAAATCCAATTTTCCCAGCACCATTTATTGAATAGACTGTCCTTACTCCAGGGATTGGTTTTAGATACTTGATCAAATATGTTGGCTTTAGATGTTTGGGTTGATTTCTGGTGTTTCAATTCTGTTCCATTGGTCTATCCATCTGTTTCTGTACCAGTACCACGCTGTTTTGATTACAACTGCCCTGTAGTATGTCCTGAAATCTGGTATTGTGATGCCTCCAGCTTTGTTTTTGTTGTACAAGATTGCTTTAGCTATTCGAGGTCTCTTGTGCCTCCATATAAATTTCAGCACCAATTTTTCCAGATCTGAGAAGAAGGTCTTCGGTATCTTGATTGGTATTGCATTGAATCTATAAATTGCTTTTGGGAGAATTGACATTTGATGATGTTGATTCTTCCAAATCCATGAGTATGGAAGATTTTTCCATTTCTTGGTATCCTTTCTATTTCTTTCTTTAAGGTTTTGTAATTTTCATCGTAGAGATCTTTAACGTCCTTGGTTAAGAAGATTACAAGGTATTTGATTGTTTTTTAGCTATTGTGAATGGGATTGATCTTAGAAGTTCTTCCTCAGCCATGGCATTGCCTGTGTATACAAAGGCTGTTGATTTTTGTGCATTGCTTTTATACCCTGCTACTTTGCCAAACTCTTCTATGAGTTCCAATAGTCTCTTAGTAGAGTTCTTTGGGTCCCCTAAATAAAGAATCATGTCATCTGCAAAAAGGGATAGTTTGAGTTCTTCCTTCCCCATTTGTATCCCTTTAATTTCTTTTTTTTGCCTAATAGCTCTGGCTAGAACTTCAGAACTATATCGAATAGCAGTGGTGAGAGTGAGCATCCCTGTCTGGTCCCAGATCTCAGTGGAAATGCTACCAACTATTCCCCATTCAATAGGATGTTGGCTGGGGGTTTTTCATAGATTGCTTTGATTGTATTGAGGAATGTTCCTTCCAAACCCAGTTTGCTTAGAGTTTTCATCATGAACGGGTGTTGTATTTTATCAAATGCTTTCTCGGCATCTATTGAGATAATCATATGGTTTTTCTTCTGCAGTCTCTTAATGTGGTGTCTCACATTGATTGTCTTGCGCACATTAAACCATCCCTGCATACCAGGGATAAATCCCACTTGGTCTGGGTGGATGATCTTTCTGATGTGTTGTTGCATTCTCTTGGCGAGAATTTTATTGAGTATTTTTGCATCTATGTTCATCAGGGATATTGGTCTGTAATTCTCTTTCAGTGCTGCATCTTTTTCCGGCTTAGGAATTAAGGTGATGCTGGCTTCATAGAAAGAATTTGGGAAGATTCCCTCTTCTTCAATTGTTCTGAATACTTTGAGAAAAATTGCAGTCAGTTCTTCTTTAAATGTCTTGTAGAATTCAGCAGTGAATCCATCTGGTCCTGGGCTTTTCTTTGTTGGGAGGGCCTTTATTACTGTTTCAATTTCTGTCTCAGTTATGGGTCTTTTTAGGTGTTTGATGTCTTCCTGGTTCAATTTAGGCAGGTTACATGTGTCCAGGAATCTATCCATTTCTGATAGGTTTCCCTGTTTGCTGGCATACAAGTCCTTGTAGTAATTTCTGATGATTCTTTTTATTTCTGTGGTGTCTGTTGTTACGTTTCCTTTTTCATCTCTGATTTTATTGATTTGGGTCTTTTCTCTTCTTTTTTTAGTTAGTTGGGCCAATGGGGTGTCAATTTTGTTTATTCTTTCAAAAAACCAGCTCCTCGTTTGGCTGATTTTTTGGAATGTTTTTTTGGATTCAATCCTGTTGATTTCTTCTCTGATTTTAATTATTTCTCTTCTCCTACTAGATTTGGGTCTGGTTTGCTGTAGGGTTTCTAGATCCTTGAGGTGAATTGAAAGCTCATCTATTTGGTGCCTTTCCAATTTCTTGATGTAGGCACATATTGATATAAGCTTTCCTCTTAACACTGCTTTTGCTGCGTCCCATAAGTTTTGGTATGTTGTGCAGTTATCCTCTTTTACTTCCAGAAAATTTTTGATTTCTCTTTTAATTTCTTCTATGACCCATTGTTCATTCAGGAGCATGTTGTTCAATCTCCATGTGTTTGCGTATGCTCTAGGGATTCCTGAGTTGCTGATTTCCAACTTCATTCCTTTATGGTCTGAGAAGCTGCATGGTATGATTCTAGTTCTTTTGAATTTGCTGAGACTTGCTTTATGGCCTAGTATGTGGTCAATCCTAGAGAAGGTTCCATGTACTGCTGAGAAGAATGTAAAATCTTTAGCTGTAGGATTGAAAGTTCTGTATATATCTGTTAGATCCATTTGTGCTATAGTGTCGTTTAAATCTACTGTATCCTTGTTGATCTTCTGTCCTATTGATCTGTCTATTTCTGAGAGTGGAGTATTGAAGTCCCCCAGTACTATTGTATTGGGGTCTAAGTCTCCCTTTAAGTCCATTAACAAATCTTTTAGATAAACTGGTGCCCTGTAGTTAGGTGCATATACATTGTTAATTGTTATATCTTCTTGTTGTATTGATCCCTTAATCATTATATAGTGCCCCTCTTTGTCTCTCTTAGCAGTTTTTGTGGTAAAGTTTATGTTGTCCGATATTAAGATGGCCACGCCCGCTCTTTTTTCATTTCTGTTGGCATGGTATATCTTTTTCCAGCCTTTCACTTTCAGTCTGTATGGATCTTTGTTGGAAAGATGTGTTTCTTGTAAGCAGCAAATAGATGGGTTTTGTTCCTTTACCCAATCAGCCAATCTGTGTCTTTTAACTGGACAGTTCAGTCCATTCACGTTCAATGTGACTAATGAAAAGTGGTAACTTTGCTCTGCCATTTGCCAAAGATAAGTTCTAATATATGCTTTGAATTCCCTGTGATCTTTTGCTGTCAGGTTTCCTTCCTTTACCTTCTTTCATATTGATGACTGTGTTTCTGTGTTTCTGTGTGTAACACATCTTTAAGCATCTTTTGCAGGGCTGGATGAGTGGCGACAAATTCTTTGAATTTCTGTTTGCTATGAAAAGTCTTTATTTCACCTTCATTCACAAATGATAGCTTTGCAGGATATAATATTCTGGGCTGGCAGTTTTTCTCTCTTAGTACCTGGGCTATATTTCGCCATTCCCTCCTAGCTTGTAGGGTTTCTGATGAGAAGTCAGCTTGAGTCTGATTGGAGATCCTCTGAGAGTAATCTGACGTTTCTCTCTTGCACATTTTAGGATCTTTTCTTTATGTTTCACTGTGGAGAGTTTAATTACAACGTGTCGTGGTGAGGATCTCTTTTGGTCGTGTTTATTAGGGGTTCTGTGAGCTTCCTGTACTAGAATGTCTCTGTCCTTCTCCAAACCTGGGAAATTTTCTGCTAATGTCTCACTAAAAAGGCCTTCTAATCCTTTCTCCCTCTCCATGCCTTCAGGAACTCCTAGAACCCAAATGTTGGTTTTTTTAATAGTATTCTGCAGATTTCCAACAATATGTTTTAGATTTCTAATTTCCTCTTCTTTTCTTTGGTCTGACTGTATCCTTTCCTGTTCTCTGTCTTCTAAGTCCGATATTCTCTCTTCTGCTTCACCCATTCTGTTTGTAAGGCTCTCTGCTGTGGTTTTCATTTGATCTATTGAATTCTTAACTTCAATCACTATCACTGTTTCCTGTTGTACTAGTTGTTTTGTTTCATTTTGATTCCTCCTTAATATTTCATTTTCACGAGAGAGATTTTCTATCTTTCATTAAGGATTTCTGTAGTTCAAGAATTTGTTTTTGAGAACTTCTTAATGTTCTTATCAATTTTTTGAGATCTGCTTCTTGTGTTTCTTCTATGTCATCATCTTCATAATCTTGAATTGGGGTGTCTTTTTCATTTGAGGGCGTCATGGTGACTTCCTTGTTTTTATTACCTCGGTTTTTGCATTTGTTATTTGGCATATTGGAGATATTTGGTTTCTTCACTGTGGTGCTTTTTCTTGTTATACTATGACTCTAGATTAAGTGGACTATCTGTTTTTGATGGAGCCTTAGAGGCTTGAGATGGGTGTGGTCTGAGAGCTCTGTTTGGTGTGCCAAAAGTGACACTCCCAGGTTAGGCGTGATAAATCTCTCTCTCTCTTTCTTTTTTTGATTCAAAAGGGAAGTAATTTCACACAGCTGAATGAAGTTGAAGGTAGTTCGCAGGCAAATAATATACCCACAGGAGCCAGAGACCGGAAGCTCTTTCCCAAGGACCACACAGGGAATCTGTTCGGCCCTAAGTGGGCTCAAAGTCTCCTTCAGTCTCCCACTGTGTTGCCAAAGTTATGGAATTGTAGCATCTCTGGAGAGTGCTTACGTGAATTCCATGAGTTTTCTCCCCCACCGTCTCTTTTTTCACAGTCTCAGTTCAGTAGCACCACAAATTTACTAGGTCCTAATCTCCTGTTAATTCGCCCCTGCCACAGTCAGGTTTTTCTGCTAGGCTCAGGGCCAATGCAGACCTGAGGTCACTCTGCTTATGACGTATGTCCAAGATTGCACCTGCTCTTTGTCTTGCTCGCCCTTGAGAGGTAAGCGGAGAGAGAGAAACCTGTGTCCGTACCAGTCACCTTTTTTTTCTCTCTCTCTCCTTCTTCCAGTTAGCCTGGTGAACTTCCCCCACCCCAGGGGGCAGTTCCCTCTAGTCTCCTCTCTCCGCTTGCCTGCCGGTGTCTCAGGCTATTGAGGTTCAGCTCACCTCGCGTTCCAGTGCTGTTGTGTTGAGTCTGCTGCTGGTGTCCCGAACTGTGTGCTCCCAGGCTCTCCATGGAGGTCCGCTGTGAATCACGTGTTCTGGAAGAGTTTCTTCTGCTGTTTCCTCCCCTACTCTTCCTTGAACCTGCAGTATCTCCACTTTTATTAAACTATCTCTCCCCGGACTATCAGTGTGCTCCCTTCCTATTCCGCCATCTTGCCCAGGCGATCATTCATTTTTCTATATCATGTTTCTGTTTTCTGTTTCATTGGTTTATATGATTCGTATTATTTCCTTTATTTACATTGTGCTTTATTCATTTTCCTCTGTATAGTTTAAGATTGAAAGACACAATTCCATTTTTAAAGACATTTATTTCTTTGAAAGGCAGAGTTACAGAAATGCAGAGACAGAGAGATAGTGAAGGGGGTTAATGGAGGGGAGAGAGAGAGAGAGAGAGAGAGGTGTTTTCCACTTTAAGGTTCACATTCAAAATGGCCACAGTGGTTGGAGCTGGGCCAATCTGAAACAAGAGCCTGGAGCTTCTTCCAGGTTTCCCATATGGCTGCAGTGGCCCAAATACTTGGGCTATCTGCTGCTGCTTTCCCAGTCACACCATCAGTGAGCCAGGAAGTAGAACAGCTGAGGTTCAAATTGGTACCCACATGGGATGCCAGCACCACAGGCCATGGCTATAACTGCTGTGCCACAGAGCCAGCACCATATTTTCAATTTTAAAACATTCATTTTTTGCAGATGATTGAATTGAAAATTTGATCTTCAATAAAAATCCTTTCATTGATAGTGAAGTATCACATACTCAGAGATTTAATTTTACAATACGGAATTCCTCAGAATTAAGTTTAGTTATTTTCGATAGCATTCTTGTTGTTAGTGGCAAAGATCCAATGATGCCAATCTGGTAATTTAATTATGGCAGTGTTTTTCTTGTTCTCTTTCAGATTTTTAAGGAATCTTTTTATCACAGCCAACAAATGATCAAGTATTACTTAAGAAAATAAATACAATATTTTTGAAAACATCATTCTCTTCTTTGCATATTAAAGGTTGTATCAATTTTTTATTATTGAAATGTTCTTGTGCTTTAGGAAATATAATGTGCCTTATAGTAAGGCCGTTTTAATACATTTGTTTTTGGTTCTGAAGACTACATGTCATTTTAGGTGAGTATAGATGTCTCTAATTTCTGTTTGTATTGTGTTTTCATTCCCTTCATTCCCAGTACCATTTTGTGAGGTACTCTCTGCATTTTTCAGCATGGCACCTGACCTCAGTCAAAGGAATCAACTTGTGATACTTTAGATACAAGTATGAACAGCAACTATTTGGAGGAGGATGTACATTCGTATTTGAAAAATGTGATTAGTATCCTTCTAAACTCTTTTCAGTGGTATGTTTTATCTTCAACCTGTGCCTCTGTGGCTGAGTGGAGTGATTGCTCCCTCACTGAATACAGAGGTGCTTGATAAGGCAAGTCAGCTCTGGTCAGGGCTCAAGTGTGGGACAAGAATCCAAGGCGACACCCATGTTGGGCCTGGTGAATATGTATTGTCAGTAGGATTGAGGGTACGATCATGCCTGTTGCCATAATCACACCCTCACTCCTCTCTTCCATGTTGATCAATGCTCAGGATCAGCCCATGATGGGTATAAACCTCACCCATGCTGAAGCATGAACTGCAAAACAGGATCTGTGCAGTCCTCAGAGTGAGCATGGGACCCTCTGTAGTGACCTATCTCAGGCAGTTAGGGAGATCTGAGCTTCTGATGCCAGTCACAGTGATTGCCCAGAAACCCAGTTAGGTCCCATGCCATGTCTTGCATTCACATATTTCCAACAGTCATGGGGTGAAGAGGATACCCTATGCCCCATGAGCCTGCCTCATCCATGTAGAAAGCAGAGTTGTTTCCAGAGCCAGCTGCTTAGGGGTGATCTGCCTTGGCAGTTTGAGCCCCAGAGCCTGTGATATGTTGAGAGGTTGGGGGCGCCTCTAAATCCTAAATAGGAGCACAGCTCCCTCTCAACCCTTCCAACCAGACTCAAAGTCAGTGGAGAACACAGCATTTTTCTTCTAGGAATCTCCCCCAGTCATGCACAGGAGAGCCAACGCAGCTTCTGCTGGTATCAAGATGGTACCTTCTCCCTGTTGCGAGCACCCTTGTGTGGGGATGAGGAGAAAGAAATGTGCTTTTCCTTCACTGGATGAGGTGCTTATCCTCCCTCTCCCTCGGGTTCCAGATGGATTCAAACTCAGTGTAGTCTGAGAGGTTCTCCCTCATGCCATATCACCAGTGGTACAGGTTGCCACAGTGTGCCCTCACCTTGATATTAGAACCTTTTGTCTCCTTGAGGATTGTGGGATTCACATGTAGTGTGACACTTGCTGCTGTGTATCTGCACTCTCCATGCTGCTCCACAGCATTCCTATTCTTTCTGTAAAATTTCCACTGCAAGCTTCTCTCCAACTCTCCCCTGAGAATTTACTTTCTATTTTTTCTAGTACTTCCTCTTGTCAGAATCAGCACCTCTCTTCCCTATTCAACCATCTTTGAATCCCCTCCAACCACCTGTACTTTTATAAATAATTTTTGTCAAGAGAAATTCTGCATAAAGGAATTTTAGGTGGCCTTGTCCATTCACAACTTGCATTCTTACATGTGTTGAAGGAACTTTATGTGACAGAATGATCAGAGATATTAAAATATATATTAAGGAATATATAATACAATAGTGAGAAATACAATTGTGAAGTACATGGAAATATCCAAAATAAATACAGTGAGTATTTGTAAGAAATGCCTTGGAAAATTTATGAAAGTAAGGAAAAAAAATGGAACAAAGAGCCCACTATGTCACAATAATACTGAGCTCTATAGCAGAGCAACCTACAAAAGATATAGCTCGGTTTTTCTCTCCATAATTTTGATTGAAAAATATACAACTTCTTTTCTGAACAAAAAACTACAATTTCTACAAGCTTAAGCTACTAATATAGCCCTTGTAGAAATTATGTACTTCATTTTTATTTCCTTAAGAATACCTAAGCCACTAAGTCATCAATCTGGAATATATATTATAAGTACAAAACTGGTGATTTAGCCAAAATTAAAAGAAAAAAAGAAAAACAAAGGAAGCATCATATCTCAGTAGGGCCTTAAGGAAGAGAGTTACTGTAGATTATGTCTATATTGGTATGGAATGTCACAGCTCCTTATTCCAAACCCAGACAGTGAGTAGCCCTTGCTGATGCTTATGTCAGCATAAACTCCAATGCAGGAAGTTACACCCATATCAGAACAGAATTTGGTGCCATCTGGTTTACCAAGGATATATTCCATATTTTCTAAGACACTTAATCTTCCCCATTCCATCCATGTGCACATCTTTATATGGACACCTCCTCTTCTTTTTTAAGATTTATATTTACTTGGGAGTCAAAATTACAGAGAGTGAGGGAGGCAGAGAGAATTGTTTTCTATCTACTTGTTCACTCTTGAAATGCCTGCAACAGCCAGAGCTGGGCCAAAATTTAGGAGCATGGACTTTCTTCTAGGTCTCCGATATGGGTGCAGGTGGTACTTGGGCCATGTTACACTGGTTTCCCAGGCCATTAGCAGAGAGCTGGATTGGAAATGGGTCAGGCAGGCCTCAAACTGGAATGCATATGTGATGCCCTCACCACAGGCAGAGACTTAGCATACTAAACCACAATTCCAGCCCATACACCTCCTTTTCTTGAGTTTTATCCTTTAGGTCCAGTCAACTTCATGGTGGAAGAATTCCTAAATCAACAAATCAACAATTCAGATATCAGATCTTAGAGACTGACCATTCCTCCCACCATGGGGCCAACCAGTCCAATGTTGGTAAGCAGAGAAACTCCACCTGATGGTGACATGGACCATAATCTTAATCATTCCTTCCATAAATTGTATCCTCAGTATCTGATGGGTCCCTGCAGCCCATTAAGAGGGTCTCAAGGCATGCAGATCCTTGAGCACCATCTCCCAGATATGGTCCTACTTGGAGAGCAAGTCCAGGGGATTGGTCTCACACACCTAACTTTGAAGACTGCCCATGAAGATTCAGATTTCTTCTATGCCACCACATTCCTCCACCCAGAACAACGTCCACACTGCCAGGTGATGTGTCTCTTCACAGCCCATGAGGATATCACCACAACCTATACCCAGGTCTTTCTATACCATCCACATAGGCTCCAAAGCACTCTGCACACTCCAATTCATATGTTAATCACTTCTAACTTTCAGCTTGTATAGTAATTGGATGACTTGAAGAATTTCAAGTTATCTGTGTTATAATTCAGATTAATAAACAGAAATGCTTCTCTATACAAATATGTGTTCTCATGCATATTTAGATAAAGATATCTTAATTCTCAGTTTGAATGTGTTTTCATTCTTGCCTAATTAGTCTAATTAAGTCTCCTGGGCCATGTAGATTACAAATGGTGAAAGTGTACATTTTACCTTATACCTGTTCATTGAGAAAAAATTAATGGTAACTTTGTTTTTTCTTTAATTATTTATTGTGTTGAGATAGTTTTCTAGTACTAATTTTTTGAATCTCTTTATCATGAACAGGTGTTGTGACTTTTTCTGTATCAGTTTAAATGGTCATATTTTTCCCTTCATTATGATAATGTGGCATAATGACAATGATTCATTTTCATAAGTTGAACTAACCTTGCTTTCTAAGAGAAAATCATTTCTGTAAAATCTTTTAAACAAGCAGTTGCTTTTATTTTGGTATTGTTTTGCATCAAATTGAGAAGTTTCTGTACTGCAAAAGAAACAGTCAGGAGAGTGAAGAGACAACCGACAGAATGGGAAAACATATTTGCAAACTATGCAACAGATAAAGGGTTAATAACCAGAATCTACAAAGAGATCAAGAAACTCCACAAAAACAAAACCAAGAACCCACTTAAGAGATGGGCCAAGGACCTCAATAGACATTTTTCAAAAGAGGAAATCCAAATGGCCAACAGGCACATGGAAAAAAGTTCAAGGTCATTAGCAATCAGGGAAATGCAAATCAAAACCACAATGAGGTTTCACCTCACCCCGGTTAGAATGGCTCACATTCAGAAATCTACCAACAACAGATGCTGGCGAGGATGTAGGGAAAAAGGGACACTAACCCACTGTTGGTGGGAATGTAAACTGGTCAAGCCACTATGGAAGTCAGTCTGGAGATTCCTCAGAAACCTGAAGATAACCCTACCATTCGACCCAGCCATCCCACTCCTTGGAATTTACAAAAAGGAATTTAAATTGGCAAACAAAAAAGTGGTCTGCCCCTTAATGTTTATTGCAGCTCAATTCACAATAGCTAAGTCCTGGAACCAACCTAAATGCCCATCAACGGTAGACTGGATAAAGAAATTATGGGATATGTACTCTTTAGAATACTATATCGCAGTAAGAAACAACGAAATCCAGTCATTTGCAACAAAATGGAGGAATCTGGAACACATCATGCTGAGTGAAATAAGCCAGTCCCAAAGGGACAAATACCATATGTTCTCCCTGATCGGTGACAACTGACTGGACACCAAAAAGGAAACCTGTTGAAGTGAAATGCACACTATGGGAAACGGTGACTTGATCAGCATAGCCCTGACTGTTAATGAACAACTTAATACATTATCCCTCTTAGTAGTTTTTTTGTCTGTTCTACTCAATATGACTGGTTTAATTCTGTAATTAATACACAGTTATTCTGAAGTGTTAAAATTTAACTGAAATGTGATCCCTGTTAAACATAAGAGTGGGAATAAGAGAGGGAAGAGATGTATAATTTGGGACATGCTCAAGCTGACTTGCCCCAAATGGTACAGTTAAAAACATACCAGGGGACTCCAATTCAATCCCATCAAGGTGGCATGCACCAATGCCATCTCACTAGTCCAAGTGATCAATTTCAGTTCACAATTGATCATAATGAAAGGACTAAGAGTCAAAGGGAGCACATAAACAAGTCTAGTACCTGCTAACACTAACCGATGGAATAAATAAAGGGGAGAGTGATCCAACATGGGAAGTGAGATACTCAGCAGACTCATAGAATGGCAGATGTCCTAAATAGCACTCTGGCCTTTGAATCAGCACTAAAGGCATTCGGATCTGGCTGAAAAGCCCATGAGAGTATTTCAGGCATGGAAAGCCAAGATACTCTGGCAAAAGATCTCTGCGAGTGAGATCCCAGTGGAAAGAACAGGTCTTCAAAGAAGGAGGTGCCTTTCTCTGAAGGGAGGAGAGAACCTCCACTTAGACTATGACCTTGTCTAAACAAGATAAGAATCGGAGAACTCAGAGGGCTTCCATAGCCTTGGAAACTCATGACTGGAGCATAGTGAGACTACTGATGCCATAGACAGGAGTGTCAATTGGTAAAGTCAACAACAGGAGTCACTGTGCACTTACTCCTCATGTAGGATCTCTGTCCTTAATGCGCTGTGTATTGAGGTTTATTGCTATAACGAGTACTCAAACAGTATAATTCACTTTGTGTTTCTATGGGGGTGCAAACTGTTGAAATCTTTACTTAATGTATACTAAACTGATCCTCTGTAAAAAAAAAAAAAAAAAAAAAAAAAAAAAGAGAAATTATCAACTCCCAACTTGACTCTCACTGGGATTAAACATGACAATAGGTCTGATCTGATTTCATCATCATTTAAAAAAAATCATCTATTATTTTTCACTTTATGTTTCTGTGTGGGAGCAAACTGTTGAAATCCTTATTTAATGTATATACTAAGCTGATCTTCTTTATATTAAGATAATCAAAAATGAATCTTGATGTGAATGGAAGGGGAGAGGGAGTGGGAAAGGGGAGGGTAGTGGGTGGGAGGGACGGTATGTGGGGGAAGCCATTGTAATCCATAAGCCGTATTTTGGAAATTTATATTCATTAAATAAAAGTTAAAAAAAATATTTTGTATTTTTTAAAATTCACCATGAATGCATTCGTCCTCAGCTTTATCTCCATTCTGGGGTTTCATTATTAATTCATGTCTATCTCTTATTAATTTTCTCACTAATTATAATTTGATTTAAAGTTTTTATAACTTTTTTTTAAATCTCAAGATATCTATTTCACTCCATTACATTATATTTCAGATACTATGTTAGTTATCCCAGGTCCGGGAACACATATGGTATCTGTCATCTCAGAATTGTCTTATTTCACTTAGGATAATGGTTTTCAGTTGTGACCATCTCATTATAAAAGACAGGATTTCATCTTTTTCTCAGCTGAGTAGAATTGCATAGTGTAACTATAACAAAATTTCTTTAGCCAGTCATCAGTTGATGGGCATCAGCATTGATTCTGTCTTAGCTATTGTCAATTGTGTTGTAATAAACATGGAGGTTCAGATAACTCATCTCTTTTCTTCTGTTTTGTGTAAATTCCCAGGAGCATGATGGTCTGATGGCTACACTGTATGGTAGGTCTATATTCAGATCTCTGAGATCTCTGTCTTCCATGGTGGTTGTACCAGTTTACATTTCCACCAACAGTGTACCAGGGTACCATTTTACCTACATGCTCTTCAGAATTTATTGTTTGTTGATTTCTGTATGTGGACTGTTCTAACTGGTGTGAGGCAAAACCTCATTGTGGTTTTGATTTGCATTTCCTTAATAGTTAGTGACCCTGAACATTTTCTAAGTGTCTGTTGGCTACTTGAATTTCCTTTCTTGAAAAATGCCTGTTCAACTACTTTTCCCATTTCTTAACTTAGTTTGTTGTTATTGTTGCTGTTGTTGTTGAGTTTCTTGAACTCTTTATAGATTCTGGATGTTAACCCTGTATCAGTTTTGTAGTTTGCAAATAATTTCTTCCATTCTGTCCATTACCTCTTACTTATGCTGATTGGTTCTTTTACAGTGAAGAAGATTCTCAGCTCTATGTAATCCCATTTGTCTTATTTTGATTTAATTGCCTGTGCTTCTGGAGTTTTCTCAAAGAACTCTTTTCCTATGCCAAAATCTTGCCTAGTTTCCCCATTGTTCTTTGAAGATTTCATGGTATCAGGTCATAGATTTTTGTCTTTGATACATTTTTGAGTGGATTTTTGTGTGAAGTGTGAGTAGGGGTCTAATCTCATACTTCTGCACATGGAGATCTAGTTTCCCCAGAGCCATTTGTTAAAGAGACTCAGTTCTCCCGTGATAGATTTTAGCTTCATGATCAAAGATAAATTGGTTGTATGCATGGATTCACTTCTGGAATTTCTATTCTGTTTCATTGGTCTACCAATCTATTTTTCGGCCAGTACCAGGCTGTTTTGATTATAACTTCCTTGTAGTATGTCCTGAAATCAGGTATTGTGATGCATCTGCCTTTGTTCTTATTACATAAGATTGTTTTAGGTATTCAGGGTCTCTTGTTTCCATATGAATTTTAGCATCATTTTTTTCTGGATAGGTGAGGAACGTCTTTAATATTTTCACTAGAAATACATTGAATCTTCAAATTACTTTTACTAATATGGGCATTTTGATTATATTGATTCTTTCAATCCATGAACATGGATAATTTTTCCATTTATGTCTTTTTCTATTTCTTTGTTTGGCATTTTGTAATTTTCATCTTAGATATCTTTGACGTCCTTGGTTAAATTTACTCCAAGATATTTGATTATTTTGGTACTATTGTGGATGGAACTGATCTTTCTCAGCCATTACCTTGTCAGTGTATACAAAGACTATTCATTTTTCTGTGTTGGTTTTATATCTTGCCACTTTATGAAACTATTTTATGAGTCCAGCATTCTCTCAGTGGTGTTTTTGGGATCCTTTTGGAATAAATGTAGTTTGATTTCTTCTGTTCCAATTTGTAACCCTTAGATTTATTTTTCTTGCCTAATGGCTCTGGCTAAGACTTCTAGAACTCTATTAAATAGCAGTGAGGAGAATGGGCATTCTTGTCTGGTTTTGGATCATAGGTGGACTGCTTCCAGCTTTTCTCCATTCCATAGTATTCTAGCTGTGAGTTTGCCATAGATTGCTTTGATTGCATGAGGAAATATCCTTATATATCCAATTTGCTTAAGGTTTTCAACATGAATTGGTGTATCATATCAGATGCTTTCTCTGCATCTATTCTTCAGTTTGTTAATGTGATGTATCACATTTATTAATTTATGTATCTTAAGCCTACCCTGAATACAAGGGGTAAATACCACTTGGTCCAGGTGAATGATCTTGCTGGTATGTTGTTGGATTCGATTGGTTAATGTTTTGTTGAAGATTTCTGTATCTGTGTTGATCAAAGATTTTGGTTTATAGTTCTCTTTCTCTGTTGGATCTTTTTTCTGGCTTCAGAATTAAGGTGATGCAGGCTTCACAGAGGTAGTTTGGGAGGTTTCAATACTTTCAATTGTTTTGAATAGCTTGAGAAGAAATGGAATTAGTTCTTTAAATATCTGGTAGAATTCAGCAGAGATGCCATCTGGTCCTAGGCTTCTCTTTTTTGGGAGTGTCTTTATTACTGATTCAATTTCTGTCTTGGTTATTGGTCTTTTTTGTTTTCTGTCTTCATGATTCAATTTTGGAAGAGATTGTATGTATCTAGGAATCTATCCATTTCTCCCAGGTTTCCCATTTTGTTGACATACAGTTCTTTGCCTTAAATCCTGTTAATTCTTTTTCCATGGTATTCTTACATTTATTTTTTCATCTCTAATTCCATTGATTTATGTCCTTTCCCTCCTTTTCTTGGTTTGTTGTGCTAATAGTGTATCAGTGTTATTTATTTTTTCAAAAAGCAGCTCATCATTTCATGGATTTTTTATATTTTTCTGTTTAAATTTTATTTCTTCTCTAATTTTAATTATTTCTTTACTCCTAATCATATTGAGTTTGGTTTGTTTTTGTTTTTTAGGTCCTTAAATGTGTTGATAGCTCAATTATTTGGTATCTCTCCAAATTCTTCATGTAGGCGCCAGTTGCTATAACCTTCTCTCATTACTGCTTTTGCTGTGCCCTATATGTTTTGGTATGATATATTGTCATCTTCATTTGTTTCCACAATTTTTTAAATTTATCTTTTAATTTCTTCTACAACCCACTGTGCTTTCTGGTGCATGTTGTTAAGCCTTCATGTGTTTGCATATATTCTAGAGATTTTTGAGTTGATTTCCAACTTCATTTCATTGTGGTCCAAGATGTGTGGTACTGTTTTGAATTTGCTGAAACTGGCTCAGCATGTAAATGCCGTGGCCTGCAGTGCCAGCATCCCATCTGAGTGCCAGTTCAAGGCCCAGCTGCTCCACTTCCAATCAAGCTCTCTGCTGTGGCCTGGGGAAGCAGTTATAAGATTGCCCAAATCCTTGGGCCCCTATACCCCTGTGGGAGACCCAGAAGAAGCTCCTGACTTCTTCCAGGCTTCAGATCAGTGCAGCTCCGGCTGTTGAAGCCATTTGGGAAGTGAACCATCAGATGGAAGTCCTCTCTCTGTGTCTGTCTCTCCTCTTTCTGTGTAACTCTGACTTTCAAATAAATAAATCTTTAAAAAAAAGAAACAAGGCAGGGAGAAAAAGAAAAGAAACACCCTGTAATTAGTAATTAGGTGCATATGCATTTCTTGTAGTCATAGCTTCCTGTTGAGTTGATCCCTTAATCATTACATAGTGTCCTTCTTTGTCTCTTTTAACAGTTTTTATGATAAAGTCTATTTTATCTGATATTAGGATAGCAACAAAAACTCCTTTTTTAGATTCTGTTAGTATGGAATGTTTTTCCCATACTTTCACTTTCAATATTCCTGTTTATTCATTGGGGAGATGTGTTTCTTGTAAGCAGAAAATAGAGGGGTCTTGTTTAATCCATTCAGCCAGTCTATATGATTTAATTGGAGAGTTGAGGTCATTTACATTCAAGATGGCTATTGATAAGTAACAACTTGGCATTGACATTTTTCTGTAAATATTACTGTTTTACTTTGGTTCTTTTGTACATCTGGAGGATTTTCTGCCTTCTCATTCTTTCATAATGATGGCTATTTTTCTGTGTTTCTGTGTGTAGCACCTCCTTAAGTATCTTTTTAAGGCTGGAGACATGGTGACAAATTCTTTCAATTTCTGTTTGTTATGGAAAGAATTTATTTCACCTTCATTTATAAATGATAGTTTTGCATGGTACATTATTCTGGGTTGACAGTTTTCTTCTTTTAAGACTGATAGTATATCTCACCATTCCCTTCTAGCCTATAAGATTTCTTATGAGAAGTCAGCCATGAGTGTAATTAGAGCTCCTCTGAAAGTAATCTGGTATTTCTTTTGCACAAGTTTTATGATCTTTTCTTTGTGTTTTACTGTAGAGAGTTTGACTGCATATGTGTCTTGGTGAAGATCTTTTCTGGTCATGTCTGTTAAGAGTTCTATGTGCTTCCACTATTGGGTGTCCTTTTCTTTCTCCTAACTGGGAAAGTTTTCTTTAATTTCACCAAATAGGCCTGTGAGTCCATCATCTTTTTCCACAGCTTCTTGAACTCCTGAGATCCATATGTTGGGTCATTCAATAGCATTCCATAAATCTCTGACATTGGTTTTAAGTTTTCTATATTCTTCTTGTGTTTTTTGTTGTTGTTGTTGTTGTTCTGACTGTAGGATTTCCCAAGATTCACTTTCTAATTTGGATATTCTTTCTTCTTCCTCACTGAGTCTGCTGTTAAGGATTGTCATTGCATTTTTATTTGACCTATTGAGTTCTTAATTTCTAGTATTTCATTTTCTTCATATCTTAATTTCATGGGAAATTTTTTATTGATGTCATGTATTGTTTTCTTTTTTAATTTGTCAATTTGCTTCTAATTGCTTTTGAGTAATCCTAGGATTAATTTTTTTGAATTCCATTTCAGGCATTCCATCAGTCTCTTCATCTTCACATTTAAATGTTGGTGTGTTCCTTTGGGGGGATCATATTCTTTTTTTTTTTAATTTTTCCATTTATTTTTAGGCATTAGTGGAGTTGTTTATTTTTTCCCTCTGATGACTTTTATGTTAGAGCTGTACCTCTATGGATTAGCAGAATGTCTATGCTTTCAGTGAATACTGAGAAATGTATGGTTGGTGTGTCCTAAGAGCTTTAGTCAGTCCTCCAGGGTGGAGCAAGTATCCAGGGTAACACCCAAGTTGGAGGTAGCAGTTCTCCTCTGATTAACAGAAGTGGGGGGTGGTCACATCTGTTGGTGTGATCACTCCATCACCTCCTCTTCTTCAAGCTGAACAGTGTCCTGGTGTTAGTCCTGAGTGTGTTGAACACTCATCTTTGTGAATGATCTGTGTGGCCCTCCCGGTGGGCATAGTTCTAGCTGCAATGTACTATCTTGGCAAACAAGAAGTTCTGAGAGTTTGGTTCTGCAATCAGAGCTCATCCAGAACCCCAGCTACACCCTGCCCCCACTCAACACCTTCACCATGTTTTCACAGTATCAGCATCCAGGGCTCCTACAGTCAAGTGATGCAAGACAGTCCACTCTGCCCCACTAATCTGTTCTGTCCACAGAGAGAATGAGTGGTTCCCAGAGCTGCTACGCATTTGTGTTTTGTCCAGTCAGATCAAATTCAGTTCCCCCAGCTAGACTCAGAGTCAGTGCCAAATGCACATTTTCCCCCTGGTAAAAATCCATATATCACAAGAGTTCACATTACCCACCAGCCACAGCCCTACTCTTCACAATTATACTGGGCAGGTACAAGAGTTCCCATGGGTGGCACTTTTCTTCTGTGGTGCTAGCTCCCATTCCATGCCCATTGCATGGTGAACAGAGTGGATGGTTGTTGTCCCAGTGTCTGTATGGGGGCAGACCCCAGCAGTGCTCTCAAACTACTCTATTTGCCCCTGCTGACAGTTCCTTCTAGCTTCTGTGTGTACACAGAAGAGCTGGAGCAGCTGCTACTGTTTATGTCTGAAATGGCACAACCTTTTCACAGTTAGCCACAGGGCATTGGTGTGGAGGAGAAAGAAATGGAGACAGAGATGCATTGCTTCCCCCACTCCCCATTTGAGCAGTAATCTATCTAGATCTCCTGAGGGTTCTGGGCCAGACTCAAACATGGTGCTGTCTACTAGGCTGCCCTCCAGCCATATCAACAGTGGAACAGGCCAGTGCAGTCTTACCTCAACTTGCTAGCCAGTGTGGGCTGCTGGGTTCTTTGTTGTGTTCATGTTGTGTGCTCCATGCTGCATGCCTGCATCTTCCACTCAAGTCCAGACCATTTCCAGTACTTTCACATCACCTCCCACTGCAGTTGTCCCTGCAACTTTTTTTTCACCAATTTCATGGAACCTAGAGCAGACCTACCTGCTACTATTCCATCATCTTGCCTCCCCCATAACATACTGTTGATAGACTGTGCTTTTAGAAATTTTTAGGCATGGAAATATTTGTGAATGTGCCTTATAATAGTTATAGTTATTTAAGGAGTCACTAGTTTGTCATGTTTTATCTTTCTTTGTGTCTTGTAGTATTTTTGTCATAATTCTACTTATTTATAGCGATAGCAGCCTCTTCTCTCTTTTGATTGCCATTTTCATGAAATAACTTTTCTCCATCCTTTCAGTTTCTTTTTTTTTTTTGACAGGCAGAGTGGACAGTGAGAGAGAGAGAGAGAGAAAGGTCTTCCTTTGCCGTTGGTTCACCCTCCAATGGCCGCTGCGGCCGGCGCGCTGCAGCCGGCACACCGCGCTGATCCAATGGCAGGAGCCAGGAGCCAGGTGCTTTTCCTGGTCTTCCATGGGGTGCAGGGCCCAAGCACCTGGGCCATCCTCCACTGCACTCCCTGGCCACAGCAGAGGGCTGGCCTGGAAGAGGGGCAACTGGGACAGAATCCAGCGCCCCGACCGGGACTAGAACCCGGTGTGCCGGCGCCACTAGGCGGAGGATTAGCCTAGTGAGCCGCGGCGCCGGCCCCATCCTTTCAGTTTCAAAATAAGAACCTGTTTATATCTGATTTGAATCTCTTATAGACACTAAATAGTTTAACCTCTGTTGGTTTTTATCCATTCAAGCTATCTCTGATTTTCATTGGGAAATATTATCCATATTCTATGTTCTCATTGGGAAATATTAATTATGGACTAGATTACTTAGTTTTCCCATGGTGTTCTGTGTTGTCTCTAGGTCTTATATTTTCTTTTTCTGTGACTCCCACTTTTGTTGGCTTCCTTTTTTTTTATAGGCAGAGTTAGACAGTGAGAGAGAGACAGAGAGAAAAGTCTCCTTCCATTGGTTCACCCCCCAAAATGGCCACCACGGCAAGTGCACTCACCTATCCGAAGCCAGGAGCCAGGTGCTTCCTCCTCGTCTCCCATGCAGGTGCAGGGCACAAGGACTTGGGCCATCCAATGCCTTCCCAGGCCACAGCAGAGAGCTGGGCTGGAAGAGGAGCAACCGGGACAGAATCAGACACCCCAAATGGGACTAGAACCTGGGGTGCCAGCGTCACAGGCAGAGGATTAGCCAAGTGAGCTGCAGCGCTGGCCTTTGTTGGCTTCCTTTATGGTTACTTTTTGACACATTCTGAACACCTTCTCAAATGTCTCTGTGGGATTATATTATCATTTTGTCTATGGAGGTTATAAATGTTCTAAAGTAGTAATGATTCATATCAAGTTGATTCTGACTTAAGTGTATATGCATAAATAATTTTTCCCTGATCTGTGGTAACTAATAAAATACTGAAATGTAATGTATTGGAGTGAAATTGACATTTTGGGATTCAATGATTATTGTCCTTGTCTTTCCTGTTGAGGAACAGTGTTTTTTATTATTCATGCTATTTTTTGAACTGCTTTCTTAGTGCAGGGTTAATGTAATTAGTATAAAGTAAGCTGAAAAAAGATCTTTGTAAAAATTAAGAGTGAAAATAGGGGAGAAAGGAGAAAAAAATGTGGGAGCATGGGCCATAGGGAGGATAGGGTGAGAAGTATCATCATGTTACTAAATCTGTGTATATGAAATACATACCTTAAATAAAATTTTAAAATGTATTTCTCATTGGGAAATTTTATTCATGGACTGATGAATTAATTTTGGCAACAAAGTACATAGTTTTGCCATGTTCTGTGTTGTCTTTAGGTCTTCTATTTTCCATTTTCTTTTTCTTTTTTCTTTTTTTTTTTTTTTTTTTGACAGGCAGAGTGGACAGTGAGAGAGAGACAGAGAGAAAGGTTTGCCTTTGGTTCAGCCCCCAATGGCTGCCGTGGCCTGGCCAGTGCACTGTGGCTGGCACACCGCACTGATCCGATGGCAGGAGCCAGGTGCTTATCCTGGTCTCCCATGGGGTGCAGGGCCCAAGCACTTGGGCCATCCTCCACTGCACTCCCTGGCCACAGCAGAGAGCTGGCCTGGAAGAAGGGCAACCGGGACAGAATCTGGTGCATCTATTGGGACTAGAACCTGGTGTGCTGGCACCGCTAGGCAGAGGATTAGCCTAGTGAGCTGTGGCACCGGCTAGGTCTTATATTTTCTTTTTTAATGTTTCCTACATCATTGGCTTCCTTTATGTTTAACTGATTTTTTTGTAGTGACTCATCCTGATTACTTTCGCATTTCCTCTTATATATAAAAATGGCTCTGTGGTTATTATGGGGATCATGCATATTGTTCTAAAGTTACAATGACTCATGTTAAATTGATACTACATTAAGTGTATATGCATACAAAAATTTTATTCTTTGTAGAATTAATTTATAATAATTAATATTATTGTCTTTAAAGTTTATATTATTGATGACACAAATTATATCTTTGTATACTACAAACCATCAGAAGTGATTCATTTGGAAAATTATTTTATGATTCATTCATTTATTTGAAAACCAGAGTTAAAGAGAGAGAGGGAGACACAGAGGGATGCCTTCCATCTATTATTGACTCCCCAGATGGCCACAACATCCAAGGCTGGGCCAAGACAAAGTCAGAAGGAAGGAACTTCATGCGGTTTCCCATGTGAATAGCAGGGACTCAAACTCTTGGTTCATCCCTCACTCCTTTGCCCAAGACATTAGCAGAAACCTGGCCTAGAAGTGGAGCAGTTGAGACATGAACCAGTGCCCCTGTGACATGCTGGCATCACAGGCAGAGGCTTTGCACACTACACCACAATACCAGCCACTGGAAAACATTTTAACTATAAAACATTATCATCCTATCCTTTTCCCCAAAAAAAGTCATTGTTATATTTATTACATTTCATTGGATTTGAGGGTTTTTAAGGTAGGTATATTTTAAATACCTTACATTTAGTCATAAAACTTGTAAAGAAACTTCCATTCACTGATGTTGGCTATTGTAATTTTAGGATAAGTATCTGAAAATCTATTTCCACCCATTTGTAAGTGCTGAAAATTAAATTTGCAGCCAGAAAAATAGCCTCATGGTCAAATAATTTAATAATTTCTGCATCTAACAGACACCACAAATAATCCATTAAGAGTTTTTGGAACTTCACTTCCACATATTTTATGTCATAAGGTACATCCTATTTGTTACACTGATAACCAGTTCTGTAAGTCCTGCAATCATCCAGGTCTACATTAATGCCAGTTTCACAGTAGATCCAGTGAATAGTTTAGTGGAAGCTTTTACTAAGAGCTAACACTTGTTTTCAATTATATTCAATTTGCTAATGCAGTTTTTGAGATGAGAACATCTCTCTCTCTCTCTCTCTCTCTCTCTCTCTCTCTCTCTCTCTCTTTAAATAAAGGCCTACGCATTGTGGTGTAGTAGGTTAAGCCTCTGTCTGAAATGCTGACATCACATACATGTGCCAGTTCAAAACCTGGTGGCTGCACTTCCGATCCATCTCTCTGTTGGTAAAGCAGAGGAAGAAGGCCAATAAGCTTGAGCCCCTGGAACAATGAGGAAGACCAGGAGGAAGCTCCTGGCAACTGGATTTGGGCTGGTCCAGCCTGGCTTTTGTGGCCATTTGGGGAATGAATCAGCAGATGGAAGATTCTCTTTCTCTCGATCTCTTCCTCTGTGTACCTCTGACTTTGAAATAAATAATTCTTAAAAACAAAGAATTCTGAGCCTGGAGAGGCTAATTGTTCCTGTTGAGTATCTGATGCATTAGCTTAGAGGTATGAATTCATGTGGCTCAGAAAATGATTATGAAGGCTTTCAGAAGTTTGAGAAGATTATATAGCTTGCATATTAACTCATCAGCATCACCAATAACTAACATAGATACATCTCTCCAGAAAAAATAATTTGAGACATATTTGACAGTAAGTCATAGAGGGAGGAACATCGAAATTTCCTGTAATAAGGGATTTCTTCATGAGGATCACTGTAAAGAGCACACCAATAGATATTCTAAATACTATCTATAGCAATTACTATTTGAATCCAATAACAGCAGAATGTCACAGTCCCTCTCTGATGTTTTAAAATGGCAGTTTGCTTACCATTAACATTTTCAGTGTCTTGTCAATAATAGTTATATATGATCAACTAGCCTTAACCATCTGTCACTTGCAGCTGCTCCCTTCAGACAAGAAACATTTTAATTGAATTTGTTGTAAAGCAGTTTATATTAATATTACATTTCTAAACATACACTAAAATTTAAGACTCATTCATATGAAAAATGCGGAAACACACTTGATAAAATCTGACATTCATAAAAGCTTTGCATGGAAGTGAACTGTCTCAATGTGATACAGAACACACATGAATATACTGTAGCCAACACCATACTTGGTGTTGTGAACATTTTACCAGGTGGGACACTTTCTCAGCATCAGAAACAAGACCATAAATTCTACCCTTGTTGTTGCTATACAGTATTATACTAGGGGCTCTATGCTGTAGCATCAGGGACAATTGCACAGTGCTGTCAAGAGCTTTGGGTCTAAAGTGTAGTCTCTGCATTAATGGGACAGGCTGCCTGGAGTCCTGGAGGCTGGCCCAGCTCTCACTCCACAGGTTACAGGAGACAGAGGGAAGATATGTCCCAGTGTTGGACTGGGGTGCACAGATTCCAGAGTTTAACACTGAAATGATCCAGTCTCCCAACAGCTAGTTCTAGCAAATCCACCAGCACCACCTACCCCTTCTCAGGACACTCGGCTTCCTGTACTCACCATTTCTGACTTTCCAAGGCTTCTGACTTCCTGTTCACAGACTGGCAGAGCCTGACCCAACCGCAGCTTCTCAGCAGCAGATGCTGGATATGAATGTGACATACTGCCCCTGGCATGCCTAATTAGACAATTTGAAAAGCACTTGGGCACCTATGATGTCACAAAGCTGTAGCCAATCAGCATCTTCCATAGCACAGCATGTTTGGGCAGTGTAGGATGGGCAAGGACTTAGGGTTTTTGAGATGAGGGTGTTGTGAAGGGAGAATCCTGGACTCAGCTCTGTAGCATGGTCTTCTGGCTCCCTGACATTCCAGGCAGATGCAAATGCTTCAACTCTGTGTTCCTACAGGGAGCCTCCATGAGTGGGATTGTACAATAATCTGCTTCAGGCTAGTCACCATTTATTCACTGTTTATTAATTCCTGTAATTCATTTTTCTTCATATTCTCAGATCATTTTTTGTCTAGTCATTCATTTTTATATATTGATTTTGATGATTGCTTAAATATGTTACATAATTTAAATTATTTTTATTCATTGATAAATGTTTCCTAATCTTCCTGTCATATATAATATTTTCTCTTTGTTTCTTGCTGGTATTTAGTAATCAATTTAATTTTTAAATATTTATTAATTTGAAAGACAGAGATACAGAGAAGCAGAGAGAGAGAGAGAGAGGGAGAGGAAGAGGGAGAGAGGTTTTCCATCCTTTGGTTCACTCACCAGATAGCCACAAATGTCAGAGCTGCAATAATCTGAAGCCAGGAGCCAGGAGCTTCTTCCAGGTCTCCCACATGGGTGCAGAGGCCCCACTGCTAAAAAGTTGATTCTTATACTTTATATTTCTTTTTTGTTATTTTAGTTCTCTGAATGCAGCCTCAGTGTAGTATCAAAGAGAGATAATGAGAGGAGGCAGCCTTGTCTTTGTGGATCCCCAAGGAAAAAGCCTTCAGTGATATTGTATTTAGTTGTTTGTTGTACATTCCTATAAGAAATTCTTGATCTGATTAAGCACATCTCTGTATTTTTTAACTATCTTGCTAACATTTTACTTTTTTTATTACTAGATACTGATACTGAATTTTATACATGCTTTGTAATCTAAATGATAATGTAACTCCTTGTATTCTTCATCTACAAGGGTGTTTGAGGATGTTAAATATTGTTGCACTTTTAGTGTATCAGTTTTGTTTCTTATTGATCCATTAGATTTTCATATATGACTTAATTTATATAATTTTTTTAACTTTTATTTAATGAATATAAATTTCCAAAGTACAGAATATGGATTACAATGGCTTCCCCCCAATAATGTCCCTCCAACCAACAACCCTCCCCTTATCCACTCCCTCTCACCTTCCATTCACATCAAGATTCATTTTCGATTCTCTTTATATACAGAAGATCAGTTTAGCATACATTAAGTAAATATTTCAACAGTTTGCTCCCACACAGAAACATAAAGTGAAAAATACTGTTGGGAACTAGTTACAGCATTAAATCTCAATGTACAGCACACTAAGGACAAAGATCCTACATGAGGAGTAAGTGCACAGTGACTCCTGTTGTTGACTTAACAAATTGACACTCTTGTTTATGGCATCAGTAATCACCCTAGGCTCTTGTCATGGGCTGCCAAGGCTATGGAAGCCCCCTGAGATCACTGACTCTGATCATATTTAGACAAGGCCATGATCAAAGTGGAAGTTCTCTCCTCCCTTCAGAGAAAGGTACCTCCTTCTTTGATGACCCATTCTTTCCACTGGGATCTCACTCACAGAGATCTTTCATTTAGTTTTTTTTTTTTCCCCCAGAGTGTCTTGGTTTCAATGCCTGAAATACTCTCATGGGCATTTCAGCCGGATCCGCATGCCTTAAGGGCTGATTCTGAGGTGAGAGTGCTGTTTAGAACATATGCCATTCTATGGGTCTGCTGTGTATCTTGCTTCCCATGTTGGATCATTCTCTCCCTTTTTGATTCTATCAGCTAGTATTTGCAGACACTATTCTTGTTTATGTGATCCCTTTGGTTCTTAGTCCTATCATTACAATCAATTGTGAACTGAAATTGATCACTGGGACTAGTGAGATGGCATTGGTACATGCCACCTCGATGGGATTGAATTCGAATCCCCTGGTATGTTTCTAACTCTACCATTTGAGGTAAGTCAGCTTGAGCATGTCCCGAATTGCACATCTCTTCCCTCTCTTATTCCCACTCTTATATTTAACAGCGATCACTTTTCAGTTAATTTCAACACTTTAGAAGAATTGTGTATTGATTACAGTATTCAACCAAAAGTATTAAGTAGAACAAACAAACAAAAATACTAAGAGGAATAACATATTAAGCTGTTCATCAACAGTCAGGGTGAGGGCTGATCAAGGCACCATTTCTCATACTGTTCATTTCACTTTAACATGTTTCCTTTTTGGTGCTCAGTTAGTTGTCACCTATCAAGGAGAACAAGTGGTATTTGTCCCTTTGGGATTGGCTTATTTCACTCAACATAATGTTTTCCAAATTCCTAACAGGGATCACTTTTCAGTTAAAATTTAAACACCTAAGAATAATTGTGTGTTAATTACAAGTTCAACCAATGGTACTAGAACAAAAAAAATACTAAAATGGATAATGTACTACATTGTACATCAACCGTCAGGACAAGAGCTGATCAAGTCACTGTTTCTCATAGTGTCTATTTCACTTCAACAAGTTTCCCCTTTGGTGCTCAGTTAGTTGTCACTGATCAGGGAGAACATATGATATTTCTCCCTTTGGGACTGGCTTAATTCACTCCACTTGATGTTTTCCAAATTCCTCCACCTTATTGCAAATGACTGGGTTTCGTTGTTTTTGACTGCCTTATAGGATTTTATAAAGTACATGTCCCATAATTTCATTATCCAGTCTACTGTTGATGGGCATTTGGGTTGGCTCCAGGTCTTAGCTATTGTGAATTGAGCTGCAATAAACATTAAGGTGCAGACAGCTTTTGTGTTTGCCAATTTAATTTCCTTTGGGTAAATTCCAAGGAGTGGGATGGCTGGGTTGAATGGTAGGGTTATCTTCAGGTTTCTGAGGAATCTCCAAACTGACTTCCATAGTGGCTTGACCAGTTTGCATTCCCACCAACAGTGGGTTAGTGGCCCTTTTTCCCCACATCCTTGCCAGCATCTATTGTTGGTAGATTTCTGAATGTAAGCCATTCTAACTGGGGTGAGGTGGAACCTCATTGTGGTTTTCATTTGCATTTCCCTGATTGATAGTGATCTTGAACATTTTTTCATGTGCCTGTTGGCCATTAGATTTCCTCTTTTGTAAAATGTCTATTGAGGTCCTTGGCCCATCTCTTAAGTGGGTTCTTGGTTTTGTTTTTGTGGAGTTTCTTGATCTCTTTGTAGATTCTGGTTATCAACCCCTTATCAGTTGCATAGTTTGCAAATATTTTTCCCATTCTGTAGGTTGTCTCTTCACTTTCCTGACTGTTTCTTTTGTAGTACAGAAACTTCTCAATTTGATGCAATCCCAAATATTAATTTTGGCTTTGACTGCCTGTGCTTCTGTGGTGTTTTCCAAGAAATAATTGCCAGTACCTATATCTTGCAGGGTTTTTCCAATCCTCTCTAGTAATTTGATGGTGTGAGGTCGTAGATTTAAGTCTTAAATCCATGTTGAGTGGATTTTTGTGTAAGGTGAAAGGTAGGGGTCTTGCTTCATGATTCTGCACGTGGAAATCCAATTTTCCCAGTACCATTTATTGAATAGACTGTTTTTACTCCAGGGATTGGTTTTGGATCCTTGATCAAATATGAGTTGGCTGTAGATGTTTGGATTGATTTCTGGTGTTTCAATTCTGTTCCATTGGTCTATCCATCTGTTTCTGTACCAGTACCATGCTGTTTTGATTACAACTGCCCTGTACTATGTCCTGACATCTGGTATTGTGATTCTTCCGGCTTTGTTTTTGTTGTACAAGATTGCTTTAGCTATTCGAGGTCTCTTGTGCCTCTATATAAATTTCAGCACCATTTTTTCCAGATCTGAGAAGAAGGTCTTCGGTATCTTGATTGGTATTGCATTGACTCTATAAATTGCTTTTGGGAGAATGGACATTTGATGATGTTGATTCTTCCAATCCATGAGCATGGAAGATTTTTCCATTTCTTGGTATCCTCTTCTATTTCTTTCTTTAAGGTTTTGTAATTTTCATCGTAGAGATCTTTAACGTCCTTTGTTAAGAAGATTACAAGGTATTTGATTGTTTTTGTAGCTATTGTGAATGGGATTGATCTTAGAAGTTCTTCCTCAGCCATGGCATTGCCTGTGTATACAAAGGCTGTTGATTTTTGTGCATTGATTTTATACCCTGCTACTTTGCCAAACTCTTCTATGAGTTCCAATAGTCTCTTAGTAGATTTCTTTGGGTCCCTGAAATAAAGAATCATGTCATCTGCAAAGAGGGATAGTTTGAGTTCTTCCTTCCCAATTTGTATCCCTTTAATTTCTTTTTCTTGCCTAATAGCTCTGGCTAGAACCTCCAGAACTATATTGAATAGCAGTGGTGAGAGTGGACATCCCTGTCTGGTACCAGATCTCAGTGGAAATGCTACCAACTATTCCCCATTCAATAGGATGTTGGCTGGGGGTTTTTCATAGATTGCTTTGATTGTATTGAGGAATGTTCCTTCCAAACCCAGTTTGCTTAGAGTTTTCATCATGAAAGGGTGTTGTATTTTATCAAATGCTTTCTCGGCATCTATTGAGATAATCATATGGTGTTTCTTCTGCAGTCTCTTAATGTGGTGTCTCACATTGATTGTCTTGCGCACATTAAACCATCCCTGCATACCAGGGATAAATCCCACTTGGTCTGGGTGGATGATCTTTCTGATGTGTTGTTGCATTCTATTGGCGAGAATTTTATTGAGGATTTTTGCATCTATGTTCATCAGGGATATTGGTCTGTAATTCTCTTTCAGTGCTGCATCTTTTTCCGGCTTAGGAATTAAGGTGATGCTGGCTTCATAGAAAGAATTTGGGAGGATTCCCACTTGTTCGATTGTTCTGAATAGTTTGAGAAGAATTGGAGTTCGTTCTTCTTTAAATGTCTTGTAGAATTCAGCAGTGAATCCATCTGGTCCTGGGCTTTTCTTTGTTGGGAGGGCCTTTATTACTGTTTCAATTTCTGTCTCAGTTATGGGTCTGTTTAGGTTTTCGATGTCTTCCTGGTTCAATTTAGGTAGGTTACATGTGTCCAGGAATCTATCCATTTCGGGTAGGTTTCCCTGTTTGCTGGCATACAAGTCCTTGTAGTAATTTCTGATGATTCTTTTTATTTCTGTGGTGTCTGTTGTTACGTTTCCTTTTTCATCTCTGATTTTATTGATTTGGGTCTTTTCTCTTCTTTTTTTAGTTAGTTGGGCCAATGGGGTGTCAATTTTGTTTATTCTTTCAAAAAACCAGCTCCTCGTTTGGCTGATTTTTTGTAATTTTTTTTGATTCAATCCTGTTGATTTCTTCTCTGATTTTAATTATTTCTCTTCTCCTACTAGATTTGGGTCTGGTTTGCTGTAGGTTTTCTAGATCCTTGAGGTGAATTGAAAGCTCATCTATTTGGTGCCTTTCCAATTTCTTGATGTAGGCACCTATTGATATAAACTTTCCTCTTAACACTGCTTTTGCTGCATCCCATAAGTTTTCGTATGTTGTGCTGTTATCCTTATTTACTTCCAGAAAATTTTTGATTTCTCTTTTGATTTCTTCTATGACCCATTGTTCATTCAGGAGCATGTTGTTCAATCTCCATGTGTTTGCGTATGCTCTAGGGATTCCTGAGTTGCTGATTTCCAACTTCATTCCTTTATGGTCTGAGAAGCTGCATGGTATGATTCTAGTTCTTTTGAATTTGCTGAGACTTGCTTTGTGGCCTAGTATGTGGTCAATCCTAGAGAAGGTTCCATGTACTGCTGAGAAGAATGTAAAATCTTTAGCTGTAGGATTGAAAGTTCTGTATATATCTGTTAGATCCATTTGGGCTATAGTGTCATTTAAATCTACTGTATCCTTGTTGATCTTCTGTCCTATTGATCTGTCTATTTCTGAGAGTGGAGTATTGAAGTCCCCCAGTACTATTGTATTGGGGTCTAAGTCTCCCTTTAAGTCCGTTAACAAATCTTTTAGATAAACTGGTGCCCTGTAGTAAGGTGCATATACATTGATAATTGTTATATCTTCCTGTTGAATTGATCCCTTAATCATTATGTAGTGCCCCTCTTTGTCTCTCTTAACAGTTTTTGTGGTAAAGTTTATGTTGTTTGATATTAAGATGGCTACGCCCGCTCTTTTTTCATTTCTGTTGGCATGGTATATCTTTTTCCAGCCTTTCAATTTCAGTCTGTATGGATCTTTGTTGGAAAGACGTGTTTCTTGTGAGCAGCAAATAGATGGATTTTGTTCCTTAACACAATCAGCCAATCTGTGTCTTTTAACTGGACAGTTCAGGCCATTCACGTTCAATGTGACTAATGAAAAGTGGTAACTTTGCCTTGCCATTTGCCAAAGATTAGTTCTAATATATGCTTTGAATTCCCTGGGATCTTTTGCTGTGAGGTTTCCTTCCTTTACCTTCTTTCATGTTGATGACCGCGTTTCTGTGTTTCTGTGTGCAACACATCTTTAAGCATCTGTTGCAGGGCTGGACGAGTGGCAACAAATTCTTTCAATTTCTGTTTGCTATGAAAAGTCTTTATTTCACCTTCATTCACAAATGATAGCTTTGCAGGATATAATATTCTGGGCTGGCAGTTTTTCTCTCTTAGTACCTGGGCTATATCTCGCCATTCCCTCCTAGCTTGTAGGGTTTCTGATGAGAAGTCAGCTGTGAGTCTGATTGGAGATCCTCTGAGAGTAATCTGACATTTCTCTCTTTCACATTTTAGGATCTTTTCTTTAGGTTTCACTGTGGAGAGTTTAATTACAACGTGTCGTGGTGAGGATCTCTTTTGGTCGTGTTTATTAGGGGTTCTGTGAGCTTCCTGTACTAGAATTTCTCTGTCCTTCTCCAAACCTGGGAAATTTTCTGCTAATATCTCACTAAAAAGGCCTTCTAATCCTTTCTCCCTCTCCATGCCTTCAGGAACTCCTAGAACCCGAATGTTGGGTTTTTTAATAGTATCCTGCAGATTCCCAACAATATGTTTTAAATTTCTAATTTCCTCTTCTTTTCTTTGGTCTGACTGTATCCTTTCCTGTTCTCTGTCTTCTAAGTCCGATATTTTCTCTTCTGCTTCACCCATTCTGTTTGTAAGGCTCTCTATTGTGTTTTTCATTTGATCTATTGAATTCTTCACTTCAGTCACTATCACTGTTTCCTGTTGTACTAGTTGTTTTGTTTCATTTTGATTCCTCCTTAATATTTCATTTTCACGAGAGAGATGTTCTATCTTGTCCATTAAGGATTTCTGTAGTTCAAGAATCTGTTTTTGAGAACTTCTTAATGTTCTTATCAATTTTTGCGATATGCTTCTTGCGTTTCTTGTATGTCATCATCTTCATAATCTTGAATTTGGGTTTTTTTTTTCATTTGAGGGCGTCATGGTGACTTCCTTGTTTTTATTACCTCGGTATTTGTTATTTGGCATATTGGAGATATTTGGTTTCTTCACTGTGGTGCTTTTTCTTGTTATACTATGACTCTAAATTAAGTGGACTATCTGTTTTTGATGGAGCCTTAGAGGCTTGAGATGGGTGTGGCCTGAGAGCTCTGTTTGGTGTGCCAAAAGTGACACTCCCATGTTAGGCGTGGCATATCTCTCTCTCTCTCTCTTTCTTTTTTTGATTCAAAAGGGAAGTAATTCCACACAGCTGAACGAAGTTGGAGGTAGTTAGCAGGCAAATGATATACCCACAGGAGCCAGAGATCGGAAGCTCTTTCCCAAGGACCATGCAGGGAATCTGTTCTGCCCTCCGAGTGGGCTCAAATTCTCCTTCAGTCTCCCATTGGGTTGCCAAAGTTACAGAATTGTAGTGTCTCTGGAGAGTACTCACGTGAATTCCGTGAGTTTTCTCCCCCACCGTCTCTTTTTTTACAGTCTCAGTTCAGTAGCACCACAGATTTACTAGGTCCTAATCTCCTGTTAATTCACCCCGCCCAGAGTCAGGTTTTTCTGCTCTGCTCAGGGCCGGTGCAGACCTGAGGTCGCTCTGCTTATGATGTATGTCCAAGATGGTGCCTGCTCTTTGTCTTGCTCACCCTTGAGATGTGAGCAGAGAGAGAGAAACCCGTGTCCATACCAGTCACCCTTCTCTCTCTCTCTCTCTCTCTCTCTCTCTCTCTCTCTCTCTTCCAGTTAGCCTGGTGAACTTTTCCCCCACTGGGGGTCGTTCCCTTTAGTCTCCTCTCTCCGCTTGCCTGCCAGTGTCTCGGTGTCTCGGGCTATTGAGGTTCGGCTCACCTCGCGTTCCAGCACTGGTGTGTTGAGTCTGCCGCTGGTGTCCCAAACTGTGGACTCCCATGCTCTCCACGCAGGACCACTGTGAATTACATGTTCTGGAAGAGTTTCTTCTGCTGTTTCTTCCCCTACTCTTCCTTGAGCCTGCAGTATCTCCACTTTTATTAAACTGTCTCTCCCCAGACTATCAGTGTGCTCCCTTCCTATTCTGCCATCTTGCCTCCCTTCTATATAATAATATTTTGATTAAGATATTTGTATCTCCTTATGAAACAGGTGCTATTTAATTTCATTTTTATTTTATATCCTGCACCAAACTGAATGATATGTGGCTTCACAAAAGAAATTTTGAAGTGTTTCATTTATGTTCAGTTGGGACAAGTGTGGGAAATGTGTTTTTTTTTAATTCCTTGAAAATATGAAATATTCCTTAAGTCTAGGTCTTAAACTTTGTTTCAAAGATTTTTTTCAAATTTTTCAAAACTTGGTTCAACTTCTATAGATTATATAGTATGGCTTCTTAAAAATTTATGATATTTTAGTGTATTGGGAAGTTAGCTTTCAAAATGTACTGAATTTTTGTCTCTGTAGTTCAATTTTCACTCCTAAGGGTGTCATAAAATCCTGTTAGTATCTTTGTAAGTTCTATGAGCTCATAAAGAATGATTCTGTTTTAAATCCTGAAAATGGTTATTAACTGATTAATTTTAATATTTAAGATGTTTTGTCCTTATTTGCCTGTTCCTTTGGTACTTTTGTATTGTCAGCATTTCATTGGTATCTTCTATTTTTTCCAAATTTATTTTATTTTATTTTTATTTTTAATTTCTTGGGAACTGAAAGCACTGGTTTTCAGTATTCTGACATTCACTTGAAAATAAAATTTTCTCTAAACACTGATTGATCTGCCTCTCCTTTATTCCCTGATGTATTTCAAATCCTGTCTTGCAGGCTCTGCCTGTATCAGTGGATCCAACCCTGTGTGGCTGCAGCCACACCAGGCTTCATATGTCTCCATTCTGGTGCCGGAAACTCATATGTTCTCCACAGTGTCACCATCTCAAACAATTGTAACCCACGTTTGCTCTTACATGTTGTCATTTGTTAAGTCTCTGTCATCCATGACAGCTCTCAAAAGTCTCTGATGTCTACAGTTCCATCATTTTGTCTACAGCACATCTTTCTTTGAGTATTTCTCCCATGCCTGCATCATGTGTCAGTCTTCCTGTTCTTCAGCCTATCTTCATGTAGCTGTGACTCTCCTCATATGTCTACATCACTAGTCTAGAGTGACTTTATTCTCTGTGCTTGCAGCTCATGGCTCTTTTTGGATAACTCTCTGACCTTTGGCTGAGGTGTGTTCCCTCAGATGCCTGCTTGTCATTCACTTGTCATTCACATGTCATTCATTATCTCCCATGTGTCTCTTAAACCCCTATGACTGAAACCCATGGTTTTCTCTTATATCTCCATGACCAGGGCCTGTACTCCAAGTTTCTCATTTGTCTTCATTTCTTCTGCTACTACTGAATGGCAACTTGGTCTCATACAAGATTTAGTTGTGAATAAAGCTACTTTGTATATTTTTATGTTATATTTTATGTCAGTATAAGATTCATACTAGCTGGGAAAACACATAGAAACCTATGTGCTGCATGGAGTGGTGATGTTATGATCGTCTTCCTAGGAGCATGTCACGATGTCTGTTAAGTGTATATTCTACTAATCATTCTCACCAGTAGTGAATGAGATTTCCTGCTATTCTGTATTCTGGGAAAGCATTTGTATTATTTGTATTCTCATGTTTATTTTTTGTTTAAGGGTAATTATCAAAATACATGACGCAATCTATCTTGTTGCTGTTTAAGTGTATTTTTCTTTAATGTTCAATGTGCTCCTTTTTTCTCTTAATTTTCTAATATTAAAGATGTTCTATGTGCTTATTTATTACCTGTATATTTTATACATTAATGTGTTTATGCATGCATTTTTTAATTAGAGAATTTGCTTTATGATTGAGTTTTAAGACTTCTTGCTAAATTTGCTTGCAATTCCTTAATTTTTAAAGGATTCATTCATTAATTTGGAAGACATGGTGAAACAAACACACACCTACAGAGAGAGAGAGAAAGAGAGAGAGAGATTTATTTTCCTTCTGCTGAATCACACCTCCAAATGGTTGCAACAACCAGCCTTGTGTCAACCCAAAGCTAGGAGGCAGGAACTCCATCCTAGTTTCTCACATGCGTGGCACAGCCCAAAGTGCTTGGGCCATTATCTACTACTTTCCCATGTGCATTATCAGGGGGCTGGTTTGGAAGCTGAGAACTCAGGACTGAAACTCTCAATTTGATAAGGAATTCCAGCATTGCAAATGATGACCTAACCTGCTGCATCACAATTCTAGCCCTCTACAATTCCTTTAAATATGTATTTTTATAATGTAGAAGTGGTTATAGTTGTATGTTATGAATATATTTATTTATATCTTTATAATAAATCAAAACTTATTTAAAAGGCAGAATAACAGAGAGAGAAGAGGGTCCAAGGAAATTCATCTTCCATCTACTTATTTACTCCTAAAATTGACAAAATGTTTGGGAATGGTTCAGACCCAAGCTAGGAGCCTGGAACTGCTTCTTGGTTTCACACACAAGAGAAGGGCCCCAAGTACTTGGGTCATCTACTCTTTATCCAGGAGAATTACCAGGGAGCTGAATCTGGAGCAGAGCAACTGAGACCCAAACTGTGCTTTTAGGGGATGCCAGTAATGAGGGGACAGTTTAACATCCTTTGCCACAAAGCTAGCCCCTATTAGTGTATTTTTAACCCATGAAATGTGCAAGTAAAATTGGATAGTAGAGTAACTTTTATGTTACATGTATTTTATTGCAATATAAATGGAATAATTAAATAACTTGCTTTCATTCTCAAAAAGTTATATTTTAACCAAACCACATTTTCAGACAAGATCTTATGAATAAGTTTTGTTAATCTTAGAAGTGAATGATTTCTATTTTGTTACCTATTTAAATATGTTATTATAATATCAATATATATGCAATCATGCAATACAATTTCTTTTGTTTTAACTTTTATTTAATGAATATAAATTTCCAAAATACGGCTTATGGATTACAATGCCTTCCCCCCCATAACATCTCTCCCACCCGCATCCCTCTCCTTTCCCACTCCCTCTCCCCTTCAATTCACATGAGGATTCATTTTTGATTCTCTTTATATACAGAAGATCAGTTTAGCATACATTAAGTAAAGATTTCAACAGCTCCCACACAAACATAAAGTGAAAAATAATAGATGATTTTTTAAATGATGATGAAATCAGATCAGACCTATTGTCATGTTTAATCCCAGCGAGAGTCAAGTTGGGAATTGATAATTTCTTCTATTTTTTTTTTACAGAAGATCAATTTAGTATACATTAAGTAAAGATTTCAACAGTTTGCACCCCCATAGAAACACAAAGCGAAATATACTGTTTGAGTACTCATTATAGCATTAAGTCTCAATGTACAGCACATTAAGGACAGAGATCCTACATGAAGAGTAAGTGCACAGTGACTCCTGTTGTTGACTTTACAAATTGACAGTCATGTTTATGGCATCAGTAATCTCCCTATGCACCAGTCATGAGTTTGAGTTCACCGACTCTTATCTTGTTTAGACAAGGTCATATTCAAAGTGGAGGTTCTATCCTCCCTTCAGAGAAAGGTACCTCCTTCTTTGAAGACCTGTTCTTTCCACTGGGATCTCACTCACAGAGATCTTTCATTTAGGGTATTTTTTTTTCCAGAGTGTCTTTGTTTTCCATGCCTGAAACACTCTCATGGGCTTATTAGACAGATCTGAATGCCTTTAGGACTGATTCTGAGGCCAGAGTGCTGTTTAGGACATCTGCCATTCTATGAGTCTGCTGAGTATCTCGCTTCCCATGTTGGATCACTCTCCCCTTTATTTATTCTATCAGTTAGTATTAGCAGGTACTAGACTTGTTTATGTGCTCCCTTTGACTCTTAGTCCTTTCATTATGATCAATTGTGAACTGAAATTGATCACTTGGACTGGTGAGATGGCATTGGTACATGCCACCTTGATGGGATTAAATTGGAGTCCCCTGGTATGTTTCTAACTCTACCATTTGGGGCAAGTCAGCTTGAGCATGTCCCAAATTATACATCTCTTCCTTCTCTTATTCCTACTCTTATGTTTAACAGGGATCACATTTCAGTTAAATTTTAACACTTCAGAATAACTGTGTATTAATTACAGAATTAAACCAGTCATATTAAGTAGAACAGACAAAAAAACTACTAAGAGGGATAATGTATTAAGTTGTTCATTAACAGTCAGGGCTATGCTGATCAAGTCACCGTTTCCCATAGTGTCCATTTCACTTCAACAGGTTTCCTTTTTGGTGTCCAGTCAGTTGTCACCGATCAGGGAGAACATATGGTATTTGTCCCTTTGGGACTGGCTTATTTCACTCAGCATGATGTGTTCCAGATTCCTCCATTTTGTTGCAAATGACTGGATTTCGTTGTTTCTTACTGCGATATAGTATTCTAAAGAGTACATATCCCATAATTTCTTTATCCAGTCTACCGTTGATGGGCATTTAGGTTGGTTCCAGGTCTTAGCTATTGTGAATTGAGCTGCAATAAACATTAGGGTGCAGACCGCTTTTTTGTTTGCCAATTTAAATTCCTTCGGGTAAATTCCAAGGAGTGGGATGGCTGGGTCGAACGGTAGGGTTATCTTCAGGTTTCTGAGGAATCTCCAGACTGACTTCCATAGTGGCTTGACCAGTTTGCATTCCCACCAACAGTGGGTTAGTGTCCCTTTTTCCCCACATCCTCGCCAGCATCTGTTGTTGGTAGATGTCAGCATGTAAGCCATTCTAACCAGGGTGAGGTGAAACCTCATTGTGGTTTTGATTTGCATTTCCCTGATTGCTAGTGACCTTGAACATTTTTCCATGTGCCTGTTGGCCATTTGGATTTCCTCTTTTGAAAAATGTCTATTGAGGTCCTTGGCCCATCTCTTAAGTGGGTTCTTGGTTTTGTTTTTGTGGAGTTTCTTGATCTCTTTGTAGATTCTGGTTATTAACCCTTTATCTGTTGCATAGTTTGCAAATATGTTTTCCCATTCTGTCGGTTGTCTCTTCACTCTCCTGACTGTTTCTTTTGCAGTACAGAAACTTCTCAATTTGATGCAATCCCAATAGTTGATTTTGGCTTTGACTGCCTGTGCCTCCCGGGTCTTTTCCAGAAATTCTTTGCCTGTGCCAATATCTTGAAGGGTTTCTCCAATGTTCTCTAGTAACTTGATGGTGTCAGGTCGTAGATTTAGGTCTTTAATCCGTGTTGAGTGGATTTTTGTGTAAGTTGTAAGGTAGGGGTCTTGCTTCATGATTCTGCACGTGGAAATCCAATTTTCCCAGCACCATTTATTGAATAGACTGTCCTTACTCCAGGGATTGGTTTTAGACCATTGATCAAATATGTTTGCTTTAGATGTTTGGGTTGATTTCTGGTGTTTCAATTCTGTTCCATTGGTCTATCCATCTGTTTCTGTACCAGTACCATGCTGTTTTGATTGCAACTGCCCTGTAGTATGTCCTGAAATCTGGTATTGTGATTCTTCCGGCTTTGTTTTTGTTGTACAAGATTGCTTTAGCTATTCGAGGTCTCTTGTGCCTCTATATAAATTTCAGCACCATTTTTTCCAGATCTGAGAAGAAGGTCTTCGGTATCTTGATTGGTATTGCATTGACTCTATAAATTGCTTTTGGGAGAATGGACATTTTGATGATGTTGATTCTTCCAATCCATGAGCATGGAAGATTTTTCCATTTCTTGGTATCCTCTTCTATTTCTTTCTTTAAGGTTTTGTAATTTTCATCGTAGAGATCTTTAGCGTCCTTGGTTAAGTTTATTGCAAGGTATTTGATTGTTTTTGTAGCTATTGTGAATGGGATTGATCTTAGAAGTTCTTCCTCAGCCATGGCATTGCCTGTGTATACAAAGGCTGTTGATTTTTGTGCATTGATTTTATACCCTGCTACTTTGCCAAACTCTTCTATGAGTTCCAATAGTCTCTTAGTAGAGTTCTTTGTGTCCCCGAAATAAAGAAGCATGTCATCTGCAAAGAGGGATAGTTTGAGTTCTTCCTTCCCAATTTGTATCCCTTTAATTTCTTTTTCTTGCCTAATAGCTCTGGCTAGAACTTCCAGAACTATATTGGATAGCAGTGGTGAGAGTGGGCATCCCTGTCTGGTCCCAGATCTCAGTGGAAATGCTACCAACTATTCCCCATTCAATAGGATGTTGGCTGGGGGTTTTTCATGGATTGCTTTGATTGTATTGAGGAATGTTCCTTCCAAACCCAGTTTGCTTAGAGTTTTCATCATGAAAGGGTGTTGTATTTTATCAAATGCTTTCTCGGCATCTATTGAGATAATCATATGGTGTTTCTTCTGCAGTCTCTTAATGTGGTGTCTCACATTGATTGTCTTGCGCACATTAAACCATCCCTGCATACCAGGGATAAATCCCACCTGGTCTGGGTGGATGGTCTTTCTGATGTGTTGTTGCATTCTATTGGCGAGAATTTTATTGAGGATTTTTGCATCTATGTTCATCAGGGATATTGGTCTGTAATTCTCTTTCAGTGCTGCATCTTTTTCCGGCTTAGGAATTAAGGTGATGCTGGCTTCATAGAAAGAATTTGGGAGGATTCCCTCTTCTTCGATTGTTCTGAATAGTTTGAGAAGAATTGGAGTTCGTTCTTCTTTAAATGTCTTGTAGAATTCAGCAGTGAATCCATCTGGTCCTGGGCTTTTCTTTGTTGGGAGGGCCTTTATTACTGTTTCAATTTCTGTCTCAGTTATGGGTCTGTTTAGGTTTTCGATGTCTTCCTGGTTCAATTTAGGTAGGTTACATGTGTCCAGGAATCTATCCATTTCGGGTAGGTTTCCCTGTTTGCTGGCATACAAGTCCTTGTAGTAATTTCTGATGATTCTTTTTATTTCTGTGGTGTCTGTTGTTACGTTTCCTTTTTCATCTCTGATTGTATTATTTTGGGTCTTTTCTCTTCTTTTTTAGTTAGTTGGGCCAATGGGGTGTCAATTTTGTTTATTCTTTCAAAAAACCAGCTCCTCGTTTGGCTGATTTTTTGGAATGTTTTTTTGGATTCAATCCTGTTGATTTCTTCTCTGATTTTAATTATTTCTCTTCTCCTACTAGATTTGGGTCTGGTTTGCTGTAAGTTTTCTAGATCCTTGAGGTGAATTGAAAGCTCATCTATTTGGTGCCTTTCCAATTTCTTGATGTAGGCACCTATTGATATAAACTTTCCTCTTAACACTGCTTTTGCTGCATCCCATAAGTTTTCGTATGTTGTGCTGTTATCCTCATTTACTTCCAGAAAATTTTTGATTTCTCTTTTGATTTCTTCTATGACCCATTGTTCATTCAGGAGCATGTTGTTCAATCTCCATGTGTTTGCGTATGCTCTAGGGATTCCTGAGTTGCTGATTTCCAACTTCATTCCTTTATGGTCTGAGAAGCTGCATGGTATGATTCTAGTTCTTTTGAATTTGCTGAGACTTGCTTTATGGCCTAGTATGTGGTCAATCATAGAGAAGGTTCGATGTACTGCTGAGAAGAATGTAAAATCTTTAGCTGTAGGATTGAAAGTTCTGTATATATCTGTTAGATCCATTTGGGCTATAGTGTCGTTCAAATCTACTGTATCCTTGTTGATCTTCTGTCCTATTGATCTGTCTATTTCTGAGAGTGGAGTATTGAAGTCCCCCAGTACTATTGTATTGGGGTCTAAGTCTCCCTTTAAGTCCGTTAACAAATCTTTTAGATAAACCGGTGCCCTGTAGTAAGGTGCATATACATTGATAATTGTTATATCTTCCTGTTGAATTGATCCCTTAATCATTATGTAGTGCCCCTCTTTGTCTCTCTTAACAGTTTTTGTGGTAAAGTTTATGTTGTTTGATATTAAGATGGCTACGCCCGCTCTTTTTTCATTTCTGTTGGCATGGTATATCTTTTTCCAGCCTTTCAATTTCAGTCTGTATGGATCTTTGTTGGAAAGACGTGTTTCTTGTAAGCAGCAAATAGATGGGTTTTGTTCCTTAACACAATCAGCCAATCTGTGTCTTTTAACTGGACAGTTCAGGCCATTCACGTTCAATGTGACTAATGAAAAGTGGTAACTTTGCCCTGCCATTTGCCAAAGATTAGTTCTAATATATGCTTTGAATTCCCTGGGATCTTTTGCTGTGAGGTTTCCTTCCTTTACCTTCTTTCATATTGATGACCGTGTTTCTGTGTTTCTGTGTGCAACACATCTTTAAGCATCTGTTGCAGGGCTGGACGAGTGGCAACAAATTCTTTCAATTTCTGTTTGCTATGAAACGTCTATTTCACCTTCATTCACAAATGATAGCTTTGCAGGATATAATATTCTGGGCTGGCAGTTTTTCTCTCTTAGTACCTGGGCTATATCTCGCCATTCCCTCCTAGCTTGTAGGGTTTCTGATGAGAAGTCAGCTGTGAGTCTGATTGGAGATCCTCTGAGAGTAATCTGACATTTCTCTCTTTCACATTTTAGGATCTTTTCTTTAGGTTTCACTGTGGAGAGTTTAATTACAACGTGTCGTGGTGAGGATCTCTTTTGGTCATGTTTATTAGGGGTTCTGTGAGCTTCCTGTACTAGAATGTCTCTGTCCTTCTCCAAACCTGGGAAATTTTCTGCTAATATCTCACTAAAAAGGCCTTCTAATCCTTTCTCCCTCTCCATGCCTTCAGGAACTCCTAGAACCCGAATGTTGGGTTTTTTAATAGTATCCTGCAGATTCCCGACAATATGTTTTAGATTTCTAATTTCCTCTTCTTTTCTTTGGTCTGACTGTATCCTTTCCTGTTCTCTGTCTTCTAAGTCCAAAATTCTCTCTTCTGCTTCACCCATTCTGTTTGTAAGGCTCTCTATTGTGTTTCTCATTTGATCTATTGGATTCTTCACTTCAGTCACTATCATAGTTTCCTGTTGTACTAGTTGTTTCATTTCATTTTGATTCCTCCTTAATATTTCATTTTCATGAGAGAGATTTTCTCTCTTGTCCATTAAGGATTTCTGTAGTTCAAGAATTTGTTTTTGAGAACTTCTTAATGTTCTTATCAATTTTTGGAGATCTGCTTCTTGGGTTTCTTCTATCATCATCTTCATAATCTTGAATTGGGGTGTCTTTTTCATTTGAGGGCGTCATGGTGGCTTCCTTGTTTTTATTACCTTGGTTTTTGCGTTTGTTATTTGGCATATTGGAGATATTTGGTTTCTTCACTGTGGTGCTTTTTCTTGTTATACTATGACTCTAGATCAAGTGGACTATCTGTTTTTGATGAAGCCTTAGGGCTTGAGATGGGTGTGGCCTGAGAGCTCTGGTGTGCCAAAGGTGACACTCCCAAGTTAGGCATGATAAATCTCTCTCTCTCTCTCTCTCTCTCGCTCTCTCTCTCTCTCTTTTCTTTTTTTTGATTCAAAAGGGAAGTAATTTCACACAGCTGAATGAAGTTGGAGGTAGTTAGCAAGCAAATAATATACCCACAGGAGCCAGAGACCGGAAGTTCTTTCCCAGGGACCACACAGGGAATCTGTTCGGCCCTCAGAGTGAGCTCAAAGTCTCCTTCAGTCTCCCACTGTGTTGCCAAAGTTACGGAATTGTAGCATCTCTGGAGAGTGCTCACGTGAATTCCGTGAGTTCTCTCCCCCACTGTCTCTTTTTTCACAGTCTCAGTTCAGTAGCACCACAAATTTACTAGGTCCTAATCTCCTGTTAATTCACCCCACCCAGAGTCAGTTTTTTCTGCAAGGCTCAGGGCCGGTGCAGACCTGAGGTCACTCTGCTTATGACGTATGTCCAAAATTGCGCCTGCTCTTTGTCTTGTTCGCCCTTGAGAGGTAAGCGGAGAGAGAGAAACCCGTGTCCGTACCAGTCACCTTTTTTTTTCTCTCTCTCTCTCTTCCAGTTAGCCTGGTGAACTTCCCCCCTGTTGGTCGTTCCCTTTAGTCTCCTCTCTCCGCTTGCCTGCCAGTGTCTCGGGCTATTGAGGTTCGGCTCACCTCGCGTTCCAGCGCTGGTGTGTTGAGTCTGCCACTGGTGTCCCAAACTGTGGGCTCCCACCGCAATACAATTTCTTGATGGTTGTCAGTAATATTCTTTCCCTAGAAGTTTTTTTCCAGTAATCATAAGTCATTATTGAAGCAGCTGTTTTTTCTAAGTATTTGTTGAAAAAACATGATACTAGATCTCTTTAGTGCTGCTATTAAACAAAATGATTAAATATGTTTGTACTGTTTAATAGCTATATTTTAATATAAGAAATATGAAATAATCTTAGTTGATTACTGATATGGCGATTCTCTTTCACTACAAGAATGCTGTTGTGAGATCTCTTGTCCAAGAAGAAATATCCTTGGGTAATCTGGCACAAATCCCCATGGTTCCCCTCATCTGTTACTCACAAACAACACTGATTAGTGAAAGAAAAGATAAAGGAAATCTCAATGGATTCTGTCCCACATCATTATACTTGAGTTTCCAGAATTGTGTTTTTTTAACATATCTTGTATTATAATGAGCATAAAGTGAAGATTATGTCAAAAACGTGTTCTTCTAATTTAGGCAGTGAACACACTGGGAATAGTCATGGTGGAAGAAAAGCTGCAAGTGAATACTGTATTTCTATTAATACTTGCTAATTTCTTTGAAAATTGGAGTTACAGAGAGAGAGAAGGAAAAGTAGAGATATAAAATTCCATTCACTGATTCACTATTCATCCACTTCCCTAAATGGCTGCAACAGTCAGAGCTGTGACAGACTGAAGACAGGAGCCTGGATTCAGCTCCTTGTTAATGCAGATCCTCATAGGCAACAGTGATGGCTCAAGTAATGGGGTCATGCTTTTGTAATACCTGGATTGAATTCTTGGCTCCCAGCTTTTCACATATTTGGGGAGTAAACAAGTAAGTGAGAGTGCTTGCTGTCACACAAATGATCAGTCAATAGATCTATCTATCTATATCTATCTTTCTACCTATCTATGCATGAGATTATAAATCCTGAACATGGCACTAGAGACAATTAGCACCCTGTGGATTTACCTCACTATGTTAATTTTTCTACATTCTCTGTCCTATGACATCAAAGATTTGCAAATCAGCCTTGGTTGGAGTAATTATATTGTCATATGTTAAAGTATCCCCCTCCTTTGGAGAGTTGATTTACCACTTTAAATTACAAGTTACAATACATTATATGTGTTATCATGAAGCTCTGGAGAGTTTAAAGAAAAAAGTCAGGCAGATGAACAAGTAGAGCCCAAAGAATCTCCTTCTTTTGTAGCAATATCATGGGTGTTTTGCTAGTTTCACATTTTTTAATTTTGTTTTTAAGATTTATTTATGTATTTGAAAGAATTACAGAAGGAAAGAGGAGTGTGGAGAGACAGAGATAGAGAAGGAGGGAGAGAGAGAGAGAGAATCTTTCATCTGCTGGTCCTCTCCCCGAGATGGCCTCGATGACCAGCACTGGGCCAAGAAAAAGCCAGGAGCTGGAAACTGCTTTCAGGTCTGTCATATGGGTGGTAGAGGCCCAAACACTTGGGCCATCTGCTGCTTTCCCCAGGCCATTAGCAGGAAGTTAGATTGAAAGTCAAACAGCCAGGACTCTAACAGACATCTCTATAGGATACTGGTGTTCCAGAGAGAAGCTTTATCCACTATGCCTCAAGGCAGTGCCCTCATATGAGTTTTTTACTGTTTTGAAATTTTAAGTAATCTCATTTGCAGATTCCAGACAAATGTTGCATCTCTCAATTTATACATACTGCCTGAATGAGGTGAAGTAATTAATATAATCTTTAAATGCCCCAACCTCCAAATCCATAAAATTATTTCATGGAATTTTATTTAGTCAAACATTTTACAAACCCTAATTAAGTACTTCCATATATCCTTTGATAGGTTAAAATTGAGAATAATAGGGTAAAAATTAAGCTTTTAGTTAATGCAAAAATGTTTAATTGATATTCTACAGAAATCGAATTTAATAAAGTAGAAATGAAAAATATTGTGCTTTGGGCTCTCTTCAATGATTTAAAGCTGCATGAGTAAATTTTCTTGACAATAGAACATGTGCACCTATACAAAATTTTAGGAAATTCATGAAGCACAACATGCCATCCATTGACTTTATTTTCATGCACCAATTATTAAAATTCTGGAATTTTACAGGAAAACATGGAAATAATGTAGTTCTTTATTTTCATAAATATAATGGGGGAAAACACTGGGGCATAGACCTAGGACATAATGTGTTTTTGTTTAGAGAGAGAATATTAGTGTCCAAATAGTACAATAAAAAAATAGTGGTGGGCTGGTGCCTGCTGGCATCCCATACAAGTACAAATTAAATTCAAGATGCATTGATTCCAATCTAATTCCTTCCTTATGTGCTTTGTAAAGCAGAAAAAGATGGCCCAAGTATTTGGGCCCTTACCACCCAAATGAGAGACCTGGATGGAGTTCCAGGCTCCTGGCTCCAGAGCCATTTGGGGAGTGAACCTGAGAATGAAAGATCTATTTCTATTTCTTTCTCTGTATCACCCTGTTTTTCAAATCAGTTAATTAAATCTTAAAAGAAATGATGGGTAGGGTGGGTGCTGTGGCTTAAAGCCACTGCCTACAGTGCCGGCATCCTATATGGGCAGCTTCATTTCCAATCCAGCTCTCTGATATGGTCTGGGAAAGGAATAGAAGATGGCCTGAGTCTTTGGACCCCTGCAACTGCGTAGGATACTTTGAAGAAGTTCCTGGCTTCAGATTGGCACAGCTCGGCCATTGTTGCCAATTGAGGAGTGAACCAGCAGATGGAAGATCTCCCCCTCTCTCTCTTTCTTCCTCTCCTTCTCTCTCTGTGTAACTCTTTCAAATAAATAAATCTTTTAAAAAAAGAAAAAAAAAGAAATTATGGGCAAGTCAAATAAAAACCATGGATGTCTTTGGGTGCTGATGTGGAGAATTAGTGTATCAAATTCTCTCCAGATCTTTTAGATTGCTTTTTGTGTTTTGTGTGTTAATGTAGAAACATTTTTAAGTCATTCCCTTTATTCTTTGAAAGGAACCCACCCTTCAAAACCCTGGAGGATTATTGTATGAGCTTCTCAAAGCCTTAGCATGGGAGATTTTTTCCTCACCATTATGCTATTTTCCTTACATTGATTATTCTCTACTTTTACATTCCAAATAATTGATAAGTTTTCACGTACCTAAGAGTTTTCAAAATATTTTAATGAAGCATTTTTACTGGGCTATAGTGTCCTAATTTTTATAGTTTTTTTTTTCCATAAAATTGCCAAAGTTTTCATTATTTTTGATACATTTAGGCAGAAGAAATTCTATTTTGAAATTGTTTCGTAGAATTCTAAATAGAAATGCATAATAGATAACTGCTTTAAAATTGAAGAGAACCAACAATGTATTCTTAGGCAAATCAACTACCAACCAAACTCTGTATTTCATCCTCCTCAGGATCGATATTTGAAAAAAAAATATTATTATCTAAACGTAAATTTAGTAGTAAAGGAAAACCTTAGAAGTCAAAGTTTCCATTGTATTTATTTATCATTATATTATTAATTAATTAATATTTGCTTCAACTCTAATCTCACCAACATATTAATCTCATCGATGTTATTTGAAATATATTTACTAGCATATAATTTTAATCATTTTATTGCAATAAAAATTTAGATCATTAGTTTTACCATGCCAATGAAAGATAGATTAAAGAGGGGTCAGCACCATGGCACAGTAGGTTAATCCTCTGCCTGTGGTGCCAGCATCCCATATGGGCACCAGTTCTAGTCCCGGCAGTTCCACTTCCAATCCAGCTCTCTGCTATGGCCAGGGAAAACAGTAGAAGATGGCCCAAGTCCTTGGGCCCTGCACCCATGTTGGAGACCAGCAAGAAGCTCCTGGCTCCTGGCTTCAGATTGTGCAGCTTTGGCCATTGCAGCCATTTTGGGAATGAACCAACAGAAGGAAGAACTTTCCATCTCTCTCCCTGTCTGCAATTCTACCTTTCAAATATAAAAAATATAATAAAATCTTTTTAAAAAAAGATAGATTAAAGAACTTAGCTTAATCATCCATGAATAACAGAAGCTAATAAATGAAATATATCACACATCTCATAATGCATGATTTCAAATTTAGTTTAATGGCATTTATTTAATCAATTTAGTAACATTATGAATTTCTATTTCTATTCATAGGAGTATGAACATTTCATTTAAATGTCTGAATGACATATTACTGAACAGGAAGCATAATATTCATTTGAAAAATGGCCAAGATTTGGATAAATATGTGTGCATGTATATATAATACAGTGATCTTAAAAAAATGGAAAATTCATATAATTAACTGTGAATGGACTTAAAATATATTCTGCATAAAAATAAACTTTATTTTTTGTGCGGTCTTTAATGTGAGCACAAAACCATTATTGTTTTAATTTTCCTTTCCCTGATAATTAATGTGCAATGTCTGTGTCTTGTTCATTTGCAAATTGGATATTTAGTTATTTAGTATTAATATTCTGGTTTGTATGACTGTGTATTTTGAGTGTTAATTCTTTTTTTTTAAATTTTATTTAATGAATATAAATTTCCAAAATATGATTTATGGATTGCAATGGCTTCCCCCCGATACCGTCCCTCCCACCCACAACCCTCCCCTTTCCCACTCCCTCTCCCCTTCCATTCACATCAAGATTCATTTTTGATTATCTTAATATACAGATCAGCTTAGTATACATTAAGTAAGGATTTCAACAGTTTGCTCCCACACAGAAACATAAAGTGAAAAATAATAGATTATTTTTTTAAATGATGATGAAATCAGATCAGACCTATTGTCATGTTTAATCCCAGTGAGAGTCAAGTTGGGAGTTGATAATTTCTTTTTTTTTTTTTACAGAGGATCATTTAGTATGCATTAAGTAAAGATTTCAACAGTTTGCACCCCCATAGAAACACAAAGCGAAATATATTTTTTGAGTACTCGTTATAGCATTAAATCTCAATGCACAGCACATTAAGGACAGAGATCCTACATGAGGAGTAAGTGCACAGTGACTCCTGTTGTTGACTTTACCAATTGACACTCCTGTCTATGGCATCAATAATCTCCCTATGCTCTAGTCATGAGTTTCCAAGGCTATGGAAGCCCTCTGAGTTCTCCGATTCTTATCTTGTTTAGACAAGGTCATAGTCAAAGTGGAGGTTCTCTCCTCCCTTCAGAGAAAGGTACCTCCTTCTTTGAAGACCTATTCTTTCCACTGAGATCTCACTCACAGAGATCTTTTGCCAGAGTGTCTTGGCTTTCCATGCCTGAAACACACTCATGGGCTTTTCAGCCAGATCCGAATGTCTTTAGGGCTGATTCTGAGGCCAGAGTGCTATTTAGGACATCTGCCATTCTATGAGTCTGCTGAGTATCTCACTTCCCATGTTGGATCACTCTCCCCTTATTTATTCTATCAGTTAGTATTAGCAGGTACTAGACTTGTTTATGTGCTCCCTTTGACTCTTAGTCCTTTCATTATGATCAATTGTGAACTGAAATTGATCACTTGGACTAGTGAGATGGCATTGGTACATGCCACTTGATGGGATTGAATTGGAGTCCCCTGGTATGTTTCTAACTCTACCATTTGGGGCAAGTCAGCTTGAGCATGTCCCAAATTATACATCTCTTCCTTCTCTTATTCCTACTCTTATGTTTAACAGGGATCACATTTCAGTTAAATTTTAACACTTCAGAATAACTGTGTATTAATTACAGAATTAAACCAGTCATATTGAGTAGAAAAGACAAAAAAACTACTAAGAGGGATAATATATTAAGTTGTTCATTAACAGTCAGGGCTATGCTGATCGAGTTACCATTTCCCATAGTGTCCATTTCACTTCAACAGGTTTCCTTTTTGGTGTTCAGTCAGTTGTCACCGATCAGGGAGAACATATGGTATTTGTCCCTTTGGGACTGGCTTATTTCACTCAGCATGATGTGTTCCAGATTCCTCCATTTTGTTGCAAATGACTGGATTTCGTTGTTTCTTACTGCGATATAGTATTCTAAAGAGTACATATCCCATAATTTCTTTATCCAGTCTACCATTTATGGGCATTTTGGTTGGTTCCAGGTCTTAGCTATTGTGAATTGAGCTGCAATAAACATTAGGGTGCAGACCGCTTTTTTGTTTGCCAATTTAAATTCCTTTGGGTAAATTCCAAGGAGTGGGATGGCTGGGTTGAACGGTAGGGTTATCTTCAGGTTTCTGAGGAATCTCCAGACTGACTTCCATAGTGGCTTGACCAGTTTACATTCCCACCAACAGTGGGTTAGTGTCCCTTTTTCCCCACATCCTCGCCAGCATCTGTTGTTGGTAGATTTCTGAATGTGAGCCCTTCTAACCAGGGTGAGGTGAAACCTCATTGTGGTTTTGATTTGCATTTCCCTGATTGCTAATGACCTTGAACATTTTTCCATGTGCCTGTTGGCCATTTGGATTTCCTCTTTTGAAAAATGTCTATTGAGGTCCTTGGCCCATCTCTTAAGTGGGTTCTTGGTTTTGTTTTTGTGGAGTTTCTTGATCTCTTTGTAGATTCTGGTTATTAACCCTTTATCTGTTGCATAGTTTGCAAATATGTTTTCCCATTCTGTCGGTTGTCTCTTCACTCTCCTGACTGTTTCTTTTGCAGTACAGAAACTTCTCAATTTGATGCAATCCCAATAGTTGATTTTGGCTTTGACTGCCTGTGCCTCCCGGGTCTTTTCCAGAAATTCTTTGCCTGTGCCAATATCTTGAAGGGTTTCTCCAATGTTCTCTAGTAACTTGATGGTGTCAGGTCGTAGATTTAGGTCTTTAATCCATGTTGAGTGGATTTTTGTGTAAGGTGTAAGGTAGGGGTCTTGCTTCATGATTCTGCACGTGGAAATCCAATTTTCCCAGCACCATTTATTGAATAGACTGTCCTTACTCCAGGGATTGGTTTTAGACCATTGATCAAATATGTTGGCTTCAGATGTTTGGGTTGATTTCTGGTGTTTCAATTCTGTTCCATTGGTCTATCCATCTATTTCTGTACCAGTACCATGCTGTTTTGATTGCAACTGCCCTGTAGTATGTCCTGAAATCTGGTATTGTGATGCCTCCGGCTTTGTTTTTGTTGTACAAGATTGCTTTAGCTATTCGAGGTCTCTTGTGCCTCCATATAAATTTCAGCACCATTTTTTCCAGATCTGAGAAGAAGGTCTTCGGTATCTTGATTGGTATTGCATTGACTCTATAAATTGCTTTTGGGAGAATGGACATTTTGATGATGTTGATTCTTCCAATCCATGAGCATGGAAGATTTTTCCATTTCTTGGTATCCTCTTCTATTTCTTTCTTTAAGGTTTTGTAATTTTCATCGTAGAGATCTTTAGCGTCCTTGGTTAAGTTTATTGCAAGGTATTTGATTGTTTTTGTAGCTATTGTGAATGGGATTGATCTTAGAAGTTCTTCCTCAGCCATGGCATTGCCTGTGTATACAAAGGCTGTTGATTTTTGTGCATTGATTTTATACCCTGCTACTTTGCCAAACTCTTCTATGAGTTCCAATAGTCTCTTAGTAGAGTTCTTTGGGTCCCCGAAATAAAGAAGCATGTCATCTGCAAAGAGGGATAGTTTGAGTTCTTCCTTCCCCATTTGTATCCCTTTAATTTCTTTTTCTTGCCTAATAGCTCTGGCTAGAACCTCCAGAACTATATTGAATAGCAGTGGTGAGAGTGGACATCCCTGTCTGGTACCAGATCTCAGTGGAAATGCTTCCAACTTTTCCCCATTCAATAGGATGTTGGCTGGGGGTTTTTCATAGATTGCTTTGATTGTATTGAGGAATGTTCCTTCCAAACCCAGTTTGCTTAGAGTTTTAATCATGAATGGGTGTTGTATTTTATCAAATGCTTTCTCGGCATCTATTGAGAGAATCATATGGTTTTTCTTCTGCAGTCTGTTAATGTGGTGTCTCACATTGATTGTCTTGCGCACATTAAACCATCCCTGCATACCAGGGATAAATCCCACTTGGTCTGGGTGGATGATCTTTCTGATGTGTTGTTGCATTCTATTGGCAAGAATTTTATTGAGGATTTTTGCATCTATGTTCATCAGGGAGATTGGTCTGTAATTCTCTTTCAGTGCTGCATCTTTTTCCAGCTTAGGAATTAAGGTGATGCTGGCTTCATAGAAAGAATTTGGGAGGATTCCCTCTTCTTCGATTGTTCTGAATAGTTTGAGAAGAATTGGAGTTCGTTCTTCTTTAAATGTCTTGTAGAATTCAGCAGTGAATCCATCTGGTCCTGGGCTTTTCTTTGTTGGGAGGGCCTTTATTACTGTTTCAATTTCTGTCTCAGTTATGGGTCTGTTTAGGTTTTTGATGTCTTCCTGGTTTAATTTAGGTATGTTACATGTGTCCAAGAATGTATCCATTTCTGATAGGTTTCCCTGTTTGCTGGCATACAAGTCCTTGTAGTAATTTCTGATGATTCTTTTTATTTCTGTGGTGTCAGTTGTTACGTTTCCTTTTTCATCTCTGATTGTATTGATTTGGGTGTTTTCTCTTCTTTTTTTAGTTAGTTGGGCCAATGGGGTGTCAATTTTGTTTATTCTTTCAAAAAACCAGCTCCTCGTTTGGCTGATTTTTTGTAATGTTTTTTTTTTTGATTCAATCCTGTTGATTTCTTCTCTGATTTTAATTATTTCTCTTCTCCTACTAGATTTGGGTCTGGTTTGCTGTAGGTTTTCTAGATCCTTGAGGTGAATTGAAAGCTCATCTATTTGGTGCCTTTCCAATTTCTTGATGTAGGCACCTATTGATATAAACTGTGAATGGACTTAAAATGTATTTTGCATAAAAATAAACTTTTAAAAAAGTTTTCTTCATTTTCAACTACTTGTAAAGAAAAGAGAGGAAGAAAGAGATCTTTCATCATCTAGTTCTTTCACAATTATCTTCAACAACCAGGGGTTGTCCAGGCCAGGGAAGCCATGAACATTATCTTGTTCTCCAACTAGGGACACAAGAGCACAGATACTTGGCATTATTTTCAGCATCCCAGGATTCATTAACAGGGAGATGGATCAGAAGTGAAGCAGTCAGGACATGAGCCAGCACTCTAATATGGGTTGCAGGTGTCCTTTGTGGTGAGCCACAAGATCTGCCCCCAACTTCTTTTAATTCCATTTTTCTATTTTTGCATAGATATTTTGAAGTATCCCCAGATATGTACGTGTGTTTATATGTATACATATATGTGTATATGTATATATGTATATATATACATATGATGGCAAAAGACAGTAAAGCATATAAACAGCATATATTAAAATGGATAATACAAAAACAAGTTATTTCAATGTATAACTTTCAAATTAGGAGGTAGAGAACAACTTTATCCACACTGGGGTAAATAATGTTAAACCTTTCTCGTTACCATATAAACCACATATTCCTTTTTGAAGAGTCATGAGATTTTATTCAAATAATTTTATGAGAAATTTAAATGTAATTCCTTTGATATTATCCACTGGGACTGAAAAAAAAACTGAGACTTTGAACAGATGCAACAATTTCTTAGGGATATTTTAAGCGACTAATTTAATTTTGAAAATGAGGGTGGCATGAACAGTTAGGGGTCAGGTTGAATGTAGCTTCTCTGATGAACTTACAGGATTATAACTCCTTAACTCCACCCCTCTTCATCTCTATATGTGTGAAATAAAAATTCAAATTTAGCCCTCCAAGCACACCCAACATAAAATGATAGGAAATGCATGGTAAACTTCTACATGAATCTTGGGTCTGTTGTCTCTCCCACACCCACAATGGAATTAACCTTTTTCATTAACACTGTCAAATATGTACTTTCAACAGAATCTTACAGAGAGAGAATAACTTAATATTTTAATGGTTTCAAATTCCAAATTATGATGTTTCTTTTTCATATTTAAAGATAGGTTGATGCACTTGAGTCAAAGCAGCTCTGTGCAAGCATCTAATAAGGGCCTGTCACTCCTTGAATATGTTGACAATATAGAGGTATGACTAAAAAGTTATTGTAATCTAAATTACACTAGAGAAATTAGTAATTTTGTAAAAAGTATGCAATATAAATATGTGTGTTTGTGACCACACTTGAAGATTGAGATTTTATGATTCTGAAGCACACACAGTATTTACCCCTATCTTTATTGAAAAATTTGTAATATGGTGACTAAATATGCTGTAGCTCATTTGGAGTGAACATCACTTTGAGCAAGGATTTCTTTAAAAAAAAGATTTCTCTATTTATTTGAAATTCAGAATTTCAGAGAGAGAGATCTTCCATCAGCAGGTGTACTCTTCAAATGGTCACATCAGCCAGGGCTAGGCCAGCCTGAAGCCAGGAGCCTGGAGTTTCTTCTGAGTGTTCCATGTGGATGCAGGGGCCTGAGGACTGGGGCCATCCTCTGCTACTCTCCCATACATATTACCAGAGAGTTTGAGTAGAAGTAGGGGAGCCAGGACTCTAAAAAAAAAAAAGCACATACATGATGCCTATATCACAGGAGTTGACTTAACCCACTGCACCACAAAGCCAGCCATCTCTGCAGCAAAGATTTAAAAATAAAAAAAAAAACTTTGATGTTAAGCTTTTAAATTTCTGCAGTACAATTACATTCACTTAACAACATTATCAGAATTGTATATAAATTTAACAAATGAATTATTACAAAATAAAAATGGCCATACATTATTTATTTTTCTATTATAATTCCCAGTATTTTCAGCCTTTTGTGACTTTGCATTCTCTTGTTCAGTTCCTTCTGATTACTGAGCTACAAAAGAATGCGGCTATGCCTTGCAGAGACTGAGCTGGGTCATTCTCACTTCTAGTACAGCTCCACATTTCAGCTATGCCACCCCAATGCAGGGGTACAAACTGTTTCCCTGGTGCTTTAAGAAGAGTACGATTTAGCAGTTTGTCTTCACCACTAGTAGTTTTTAAACTGGTATTTTAAGCCACAAGCAGCAGGAAGAGGCTGGGCATGCAGAATGGCAGCAGAAGCAGGCCCTTGCTCACCTGTGTCAGCCAGGCCACCCTGCCCTATGTGGACTTGTAGTTCTGGAAGGTGAGCCAGAACCTGATCTCCAGCATGAAGATGTACAGAAACCACAGCATCACGGCATAGCCATGCTTGGCTCTGTGCATCGTGGTGCCCTCAGGGCCACCTAGCTCAGTGCCAGGAGGAAGTTCAAGTCACCCACCCAGCACAGAGTTGCACTTGCTGATCTTGACTGCCTCTGGTTCTGTTCCACCAGGTGTGTGTCCATGACAGCCATGCTGCCTATCATCACCAGTGAGGTCAGACCATTTGTGATGGTGGTCCCAGGGAGACAGTACCATGCTCAGCCTGGGCACACATGATTCCCATGTGAGGTTAGACAAGGCCCTAAGTGGATGGGAGAACTACAGTGCATAGCAGCTCTCTACCTACAGGGGTGACTTGGTATAGTCAGGCACCCAGGCACCCTGTGTCCAGCTGCCTTCAGGGTGTGGCTGTTCTGGCCTGGTATGTTTGGAACATGGGGAAGACCAGAAGAGACCAGGTCAGCTTGCAGGCCAGGCAGCCAAACCCATCCCCACATGGTGTCTCCTGCTGCATGAAGCATTTTTCCAAGCTCACCACCTGAGCCCCCTGTCACATGCTGGCACCAGTGCAGGAGCAGAGGGCTGGAGTCATTGGGGCAGGGCCTCCAGGGGGAGCTGCAGGCCCACCTGAGATACTGAGACTTTCCACTCCCCACAAGGAAGGAAATGGAACTCACTCAGGTGGTTCTACAGGGTTTCATGCATCCCTGAATTCCCAACATTTGTTCCTGCTGCACCTGCACCACTGTCCACCCTGAACTCCCAGCAGAGATCAAATCCTCTGGTTCTGCAGGTGCCATCTGTCCCCACCAGAACAGGTTGGCTCACTTCACTGAACCAGGAGGCCCAGCAGATCTTGTCTAACATCCTGCATGGGGTTCTGGCTCTAGATTTGAGAGGACCCTCACATCACCACCTCTGCCTTGCAACCCCAGCCACCTCCTCCCTGCAAACACTTCCATTCCCTGCTGTCTGCCCTAGAACAACCTGCTTTGAATACATGTTAGGAGGCTACTGACGTTGCCCATGTCAAATATAGTACTAATAGTTTTCTGGTATTCAGTTTAGGCTCCTAGTTTTGTGGTGAAGGCATTGTCATCCATGCTGTGTAACAAAGTTGCAGCTGGAAGAGGGGAAACTCTGCAAAGCAAGAAGTCAATGACTAAACTGAAGCCATTCTCTGCTGTGTTTAATAGTCTGAATGATGTAGTTATTGGGTTTGGGTGTGGGGATCATGAATATCAATGCTAAGCAAAATTGTTTCTTGTAAAAAAATGAAGACAGGAGGTGACTAGAGAAATGAGAGGGGAATGTCCTAAAAACTGTATAGAGAAAAATGTTATTAGGAACATGTATAATGAGTTTTATGAGAAAATAGAAAGAGCATGCAGGTGCTTGTTCCCACAGACCCTCCCTTGCCTTACACAGGAGTGTATGATGAAACTGGTAAGTACATAGTTAATACTATGGCAAGTGGACTGATGTACAAGTACTGACATTCTTACAAAGGTTAGATGTTATGCCCCTGCTTGGAAATATAGAATAAAGGAACAAGGAACTTTTAACATTAGGCAATGCAATAGGTCCTGTTGTCGCTCCCCGTCTTCTTGGAGGAACGACACAGGACACTGCGTTGTTCTTCTGTCTGCTCGGCCCTCCCGGGTTTGCTGCTGGTTCTTCCCGGGTTGGCTACCATCCCTTCCACCTCCGTGGAAGGGCGGTTCCCCCTGGCCACTTTCCCCACTTCCGTTGGGGAGTGGCACACCGCCGGCCGGCTCTCTCGGGGGCAGCACAGGTGTTCCTTCAGATAGATGTTCCCCTTAGATGTTCCTGGTGCATGTTGTCTCTCTCCTCCTTTATAGTCCTCTTCCACCAATCCCAACTCTGCAACCCACATGCCGAGTACACTGCTCTCCTCCAATCAGGAGTAAGTCCTACAGTTTATTGGTTGAACTGGAGGCAGCTGTGTAGAAGCTGTTTCTCCCTTCTCAGTGCCATATTGTGGGAGAGCAGATGCATAGAATAAGTCTTAATTCCAGTAACTTAGTCTAGTCCAAGTTGCTCCCCACATCCTGTAAGAAACATTTTAAAATAAATCCATTAACCTTAAAAATCTTAGACTTTTTGTCTAGCAACTTTAGATAAGATAAGCAAGTTTCATATAGCTGAGGCATCCACTATGCATAGAGGAAAGATTAATGGGAAGGTTATGATGAGGCCATGAAAGGAAAATGAAACAAAACATGATTAATAGAGAAAGGTTATGCATAGACAATCACTTGTGATGTGCTCTTTCTCTGAAAGAATAGAGGCTTAGGAGGAAGAAGGCTTAATGAAAAATATGTGTAAAAAGAGTATAAGGTAAAGTTGTGAGATGGAACAGCAGTATGATGTCTCCCCTTGCTAACTAAATCTCATCTCCTTGTCTTGTCTCTTCACTGGCACCCCCCTCCTTCGGGAGCCCTTGGACCTGCCACGGCTGGACCATGGCAGTTTTGTCCTGGCTGTGTCTCAGTTGTTGCTGGTATTTGGGGAAATGAATGAGAAAATAGAAGAGCCCTCACTGTCAACTTTCTGTCTCTCTCTCTAATACTTTTTTTAAAATGTTTAAATATTCAATGTTCTAATACCTCTTACAGTAACACAGTGCTTTCTTGTCATTCTTCATATTCAGGATTCCTTTGGACGTATTCAATTATTTGAAATGAATTTTGAATACCTATTTAAATTTAAGAAAAAGGTATAGTTAGTTTTAAATAGTAACTGAGAAAACTTTTTTTTTAACTTTTATTTAATGAATATACGTTTCCAAAGTACGAATAATGGATTACTATGGCTTCCCCCCCATACCGTCCCTCCCACCCACAACCCTCCCCTTTCCTACTCCCTCTCCCCTTCCATTCACATCAAGATTCATTTTCGATTACCTTAATATACAGAAGATCAGCTTAGTATACATTAAGTAAGGATTTCAACAGTTTGCTCCCACACAGAAACATAAAGTGAAAAATAATAGATTATTTTTTTTAATGATGATGAAATCAGATCAGACCTATTGTCATGTTTAATCCCAGTGAGAGTCAAGTTGGGAGTTGATAGTTTCTTTTCTTTCTTTTTTTTTTTTTTTTTACAGAGGATCAGTTTAGTATGCATTAAGTAAAGATTTCAACAGTTTGCACCCCCATAGAAACACAAAGTGAAATATATTGTTTGAGTACTCGTTATAGCATTAAATCTCAATGCACAGCACATTAAGGACAGAGATCCTACATGAGGAGTAAGTGCACAGTGACTCCTGTTGTTGACTTTACCAATTGACACTCCTGTCGATGGCATCAGTAATCTCCCTATGCTCCAGTCATGAGTTTCCAAGGCTATGGAAGCCTTCTGAGTTCTCCGATTCTTATCTTGTTTAGACAAGGTCATAGTCAAAGTGGAGGTTCTCTCCTCCCTTCAGAGAAAGGTACCTCCTTCTTTGAAGACCTGTTCTTTCCACTGAGATCTCACTCACAGAGATCTTTTGCCAGAGTGTCTTGGCTTTCCATGCCTGAAATTCTCTCATGGGCTTTTCAGCCAGATCCGAATGCCTTTAGGGCTGATTCTGAGGCCAGAGTGCTATTTAGGACATCTGCCATTCTATGAGTCTGCTGAGTATCTCACTTCCCATGTTGGATCACTCTCCCCTTTATTTATTCTATCGGTTAGTGTTAGCAGGTACTAGACTTGCTTATGTGCTCCCTTTGACTCTTAGTCCTTTCATTATGATCAATTGTGAACTGAAATTAATCACTTGGACTAGTGAGATGGCATTGGTACATGCCACCTTGATGGGATTAAATTGGAGTCCCCTGGTATGTTAACTGAGAAAACTTTTAACCAAAAAACACAATCCCAAGTTAATCTATCCAGGTACATTTGGGGACTGAGCCAGCAGCTGAAAGATTTTCTCTCTCTCTCTCTTTCTCCTCCCTCCATTCCTCTCTGTATGTAGCTCTGCATTTAAAATAAATAAATCATACAAAAATTATTTTCAAGACAAATGCAAAACAGAAACAGTTTGAGACATAATACAAACCTAAATAACTAATCTCCATCAGAGCTGCACTCCAGGAAATGTTCAAAAGTTTCTTCCAGAAGAGGAAAATGATGCCAGATGGAAATACTTGACTACTTAAAAGATTGGTGAGAACTGACAGTAAATGTACCAGGTTATCTCATATTCTTTGAATATTTCTGAAACATAATTAACTGTTAACAAACAAAAACTATTTTTTGAAAATATGTATAAGGAAATTATATGATATATATATATGATAAATAATCAATAATCATGAACCATAAATATCAGAAGGAGCCTGCATGAATACTCTACATAAAGTGTTTTATTGTCACTAGAGTGTAGACCAATAAATTACATTATGTGTACACCAAAAATTTTATTGAAAATGGAATTCAAAGATAAAGTTAAGGTCAGACATTGTGGCACAGAGGATTAAGCCATCACTTGAGATGTCCACATCCGATGTCTGAGTGCCTAGGTTTTGTGTCTTGTCCCTGCTTCTGTTCCACCTTCCTGTTAATGCTCATCCCAGGGGTCAGCAAATAATGGATCAAATACTTGGTTCCTGTCTGCCAGCATGAGAGATCCAGATGGGTTTCCAGGCTCCTGACGTCCATCTTTGTCCCATCTATTGCAGGCATTTGGGGTGTAAACCAGTGGATGGAAGATATTCTCTCTCTCTCTCTCTCCCCCCTTCTCTCTCCTATCAAATGTGAAAAGATGCTTCATACAGCAAAGCATATAGTAAACATTTTAATGAAATTGTGACACTATTTAAAGAAATATTTGTAGCCATTAAAATGTTTGAGTGTGAGTATTTGACCTAGTGATTAAGAATCAAGTTAGAATACACTCATTCCATACTGAGTACGTAGATTCAAATGACAGCTTTGTCTCCTGATTCTAGCATTTTGCTAATGCACATCCTGGGAGGCAACCCACAATGGATCATGTAGTTGAATTTCTGATACTCTTGGGAGACATGGATTGCATTTTTGGCTGCTGACATCACTATAGGCATTTGGGCAGTGAACTAGTGCATGGGAATGACTCAGGTGCAAGGAGCCTAGATTTCTTTTTCAAGATCTTTGCCCTAACTTGAATACCTATTTGACAGTTACATACTAAAAAAATAGACTTTCATTGTGGCATTCAGCCACACATCTGGTGATATTTGTTCTTTCCATCTAGCCTATCCTAATACCATAAAACCTGTACTATAAACAAGCCTCAATCAAGGTTATAAAGTCAAGTTTGTGAAACAGAGCTGGTGCTCATTAAATATTTGCTGAATGATGAAAAAGCTATCACACTGAGAAGAACAAACCAGCCTAACATGCAGAGAAACCTCACTTTCACATGATTCTGGCCCCATGGCTTTGATGCTCTGTGCTTAGTGAAAGAAAAGTCTGTTTCAAGTCAGCATAGATTTTTACATAGTCCCAAGGCCAGGGAGTTTATTTCAGTCAAAACTCAGAATATATTTGCTTCATTAGGAATTCATCCATGTGCAAGATGGGCCAAAGAGAAATGTACTTTCCAACCACTCCACTGGGTTAACCTGGCCACACTCCCAGGACCTTGGTTCTTAAGGAATGGACTTAATGGCTGGCATCAGGCCTTGACCTTGAGTTTTTATTTTTAAAAATTATTTTTATTTATTTGAGAGAGGTAGAGATAGAAAGACAGAGAGAGAAAGTGCACTTCTATCCACTGGTTTGCTCCTTGAATGTCTACAGTGGCTGTGGCTAGAAAGAGTGCAATGGCTTTTAATGTATATCCCCATTGTCTATCTCTATAGGTTTTAAATATTGGGTTCACAACTGCATTTATTTTCACTAAATAAAAATTATTGATCCTGGTCCCTGTTGTCTGGAATCCCAGTAATGATTCTTAATTGATTTATTGATTCGTGGCTCACATTAACCACTCATGAAGTGGTGAAACCCAGGTAATGTGCCAGGTGGGCTAGTAAGATGGGGTAAGTCAGGGCTCTTCAGAGAAGTGATTTTCATTATTAACGAATAGTTTCATGCTTACTCCACTGATTGTAATACATGCAGTGACATAACTATAGAACAGGTAGACAAATCAGCAGCCATTCTTCTACAGGAAAATTAAATTAGGTCATTTATCAACTGCTGGGTGATTTCAGATAGTTACTTATCTCAAAATGAAGCCTCCACTGCATGTGTCAAATCTGTAGCTCAGCCCCTAAAGTTCCCTCAAGTTTGGGAGCATAATTAGTCAGTTTTGTTTCTCCTCTGTCTTCCTGATATGCTATTTTAATTTTCAGAAATTTCTGACAAACCAAGAAAATGGCCTTTAGTCAGGTATGGCTCAATAAAATGATTTATTTTTCTTCCTTGGAATAAAGTAGTCACTTGTTCAAAGCAATTAACTTTGATCTGTATATATAGTTAATTGAAAATGAATCTTGATATGAATGGAATTGGAGAGGGAGCAGGAGATGGGAGGGTTGTGGGTGGGAGGGAAGTTTTTTGGGGGGTGAGCCACTATAATCCAAAAACTGTACTTCGGAAATTTATATTTATTAAATAAAAGTTAAAAAAAGAAAGCAATTAACTGACAGAACAGGCTCTAAAACTAATAAAATAAATGTTCTCTGGATTAGTGTGTATATGATCATGGTTCTATAATAATAATAACCAGCAACCATAAGTGATTATATGGATAAAGAAAAAAACACATAAGGACCCACAATAGATGCTAACATTGGTTAACACTGGAGTGAGCATTCAGATGAGTGAAGAGTGCACAAATTTTCATAAGATTTATTACATTATTTATGTAATGCATATAACATTTCAAAAATTACTTTAGCTGTTTTGTAAATATTCACTCATTTAATCCCATAATAACTATTTGACATTGGTTCCATTGTTATCTCCACTCTACAGATGAGAAAAATAAGACCTGGGAATTCTATTATCACTTGGGCAATCTGAATATGTGGCAGTGCTGAAATTTAACACCACTGACTGGGCTCACCTGTGTTATGCTCTGCAGTCAGTATTAAAGGAGATACCAACAAATAAGAGTTTCTCATGGTAGTGAAATTCCAGATAATTTTTTACACTTTCAGGTATTATTCTGATATCTTATGAAGAACATGAATAATTCATACAACTGGAAAAAATATAAGTACTAGTTTGGTACATCAGATCAGTACAAGGTCTAATTTATTCATTTAGAAAGAATTTGTTGAGTTATTGCTATATTCTAATAAGTATGTTAAGAACTTTATACACACACACATATATATGTGACTTTAATTTTTGATGACAATTTACATGATAATTAGGTATTTCAGTGGGAAGCAAGAGACTTGAATATCTGTGAAAATCTTCTGAAACAGTTATTTTCAATTTTCATTTCCATTTCCATTTATAAGACCCCTTCTGTCCAGATTTTTCCAAAAATTTGTACCACTTCATAAGCATTCCTGGAGTCTATGTAAACATCCCCTCTTGGCCCTCAAGAAGCTTTAGAGTGTGATTGAGGATATACAACTCAGAGGTCTGAGCAGACAGGTTTATAGGTAATCTGTCATTTTCACATATTGAATGACTATTACCATCCATAATCGCATAATCATTATATTTTCCCTCATGACTCAAGTTTAACTATCCTCAGAGAGCCACATCCCCTCATGTAAAGGACCATCTCTCATATCTGCTTTCATACTCTACAATACCTTAACAGTTATGGTCAGGTATTGTTTTACAGGCTCCCACCTTTTATAAAATTCAGCTAGGTTTGTACAGCATTGATTGTTAAATTAATCTTTTCCAAAAGAATGACCTCCTATTTTAAATTCTGGAATTAGTCAATTATATTTATCTCTTTGGTTTAGATTTTTTTTAAAAGATAGAGTTACAGAGAGAGGTAGAAACAGAGAGAGGTCTTCCATCCGCTGGTTAAATCCCCAGATGGCTGCAACAGCCAGAGCTGCACCAATCCGAAGTCAGGAGCTGGGAGCTTCATCTGAATCTCCATGTGGGTGCAGGGGCCAAAGCACTTGGGCCATCTTCTACCACTTTCCCAGGCCATAGTAGAGAGCTGGATTAGAAGAGGAGCAGCTGGGACTAGAACCAGCGCCCATATGGGACATTGGCTCTTCAGGCCAGGGCTTTGACCAAAAAATTTGGGTGTTTCAGTCAATCATTGAAGCAATGCAGTCCACCTAGTTTGCTTTCTTCCCCCATTCGGATTTTCCACTGATAGGCAAAGTGGTTTCTGCTTTCTGTGTCTAGTGGGCAGATCTAGAAATCACATTTTAAGTCAGCATCACTAAAACTTGTGTGGTCATGGGGAATTTTACTGAGAATGGTATAAGAATTCTAAACCACAGTGTGACAAGCCTGTGCAATTTAGTAGATAGCTCTTAATTCCTGTAATAATCTATAAAACACATCAGATTTCTTTACTAGTAAAGCTGTTTCAGCTTAATTTTTAGAGGCATAATTTTAACCTTCCTCTACTTCCCTCTTTTGCCCATACTGAAGAGTCAATATGATGTTGTTGTTGTTCTCTCTGGAAATTTTAGGACTCATAGCTGCCCATTATTTACTGTGAGTATCTGTCCTAATTTTAATAATTAGACTTGCTGAGGAGATTGGTTCCCACCTCTGGAATACATAGGAAAGAACTTCACATTTCTTCTGTACCTAATTTAACTTTTTCTTTCAAAAGTAACATTTTTTCTTTTTACATTTATTGAATATTTAGTGGGGGGTTAAGCTTATGATTTTAAAATAAATGGAATGTATGTCATAGTAAAAATTAAAAAAAGAATAAGAAAGAATGGAGGAGAGAGAGTGGGAGCTTGGGTAGGGTGGATATTATGGTGGGAATTATCAGTATGCTCCTGAATCTGTACATAAGATTACATGAAATCTGTTCACTATTATAAAAATTATTAAAACTAAAAAAAAATAGGACCTGAAAGTCATCCTTATTTACCCCAGACATTTTTAGTTTTTCTTTGTATAATTTTATATCCTATGTTTGGCAAGCAAGGGAGAACTAGGCTGACCTGGAATCCACAAGGAATATTTAATCCTCCCCTTCCAACTCTAGATATATTAAGTACTCCAGGAAGAACCTCTCAAAAAGGAATCACTGACCACCACCACCCCAGTCCTCATCAAAGATCAAGAGGTGAATTATCTTCATTTTTCTAACTCTGAACATTTTTGGAAATGCCCTGGCTTTCCACAGTGGTAAAATGCCGTGGCTCTAATAGCTTTCACTGGCTTTGGAGTCACTACTTCCCTCTTTGTAGTTTGCTGGCCCCAGTGAGCTTTCATGTCTCTTTGAGAAGGCCTTGTTTTTAACATTTTGTGTATTATTTTTTCCACTGTGGATATGAATTTTTCCATATGCTACTTTTTAATCCACCTTCCTTCACACAAAGATTTTTTGAGCTTCTGTTTGTCTCTATGTGGCCAACTTTAATTTTGACATATCTAATTTAAAAACCATTGTCTCAGCTGACTCTCAGGGCTGAGCCCATCATATTTTCTTATTTGATCTCTAAGCCTTTGTAAGAATGCAGAGGGATTTTTCTCTTTCTTTTGGTGTTGAACTTCAAATGTCTTTGATGCATTTTGTGATCTCAAGGTTGATTTTTTAATTTTTTTTAATCATTACCTCCCTTACGCCTTACAATTTTACTCTGGGGAATTATCACATTAATGATCTTTGGGATGTTGTCCTTAGCTGAGGAGATTCCCAGTCCAGCAATGTCTTCTCTTTCCCAAATTTTCATACCCTCCCTCCCGATCATCCCATTTTTCTCTCTTGCAGATAATATGTTCATTAAAGGCATCACTGCAACCCAGGTATAGTAGCTGGGTTGCAAGAATTGATCTAAATATTTTGTCAGACTAAGTGGGTTTTTTTGAAGTGGCTTCATTTCTTTCTTGAAGTTTCTGACTTCAATACTTATAAAGGAAGCTTACTAAGACAACATCTCCCTGAAACATTGGGACTTCCTGAGGTAGATGCATAATAGATGTCATCTGTTTAAGCAGAATAAGGACGTTTTCTACATTTTTTTTACATTTTTGCTTTTTTCAATTTTGTACATAAATCAGGAGGTGCAGTAAGTTCAGCCTTTCCATATTTTTAAACCCCTCTTTCCTTGGCTCCTCTTCCCATGACGCTCATTCTGGGCCCCATTTTAAGCTGTGTAAGGAGACAGATATGATGATGGATCCCAGAATTTAGCCCCAGAACCTTTTCCCTCTTCTATTAGAGGAAATATGGGAGTAGGAATTAAAACAACAGGACTTAGAGTTTTCATTACAGCAAAGAGTATAATCTCTCTCCTGGGGAGACAAAGCTTTATCATGTACAGACAAAATGAGACCCTGACATATCTAGACTTCATGTGAACCAAGTTTAGGACAGAAAAATGAGGGCATTACAATTTTCTTTATTTATTTTTTTGCAAACAAAATACAGATTTCACAAATATAAGCATGCATATAGCATGCATAATTGAAAATGCATCCAGATAGAAATGATTCAAGTTCTGTTATTTAGGACTTACAATTTATGGCCCAAGACTTCAATTTTTGGATAAAGTTTCTTTTTTTGATAAAGTTTCAAGAGGGATGAGACAAAAATAGAAATTTGAGAAGTTCAACCTAACCAAAACTATCTCTTACAAAGATTCTCTGCATCTGTAAGTTGTTTCTTCTATTGATAAAAATTACACATATTTTAAATAGAAGAATTTTATACAACGGGGAATAAGCTCCAAACAGAAATAATAACATTAAGGGACAAAATAATTTATTACAATACAACACACAATCAAATTTAGACCAAGCTTTACAATAGTCATAGCCAAAGGAAAAACAGGATACATGTAGAGTTTGATGCAAAGTAAGGAGCCAAGTATAACTTTTTAGTTATTATTAAAGTTTGTGTATTTGTAGTTGAAAACCAGAGAGACATACAGAGAGATCTACATCTTCTGCCCACTTATTTACTTTCCAGATGCCCACAACAGACAGGGATGATCCAAGTTAAAGCCAGAAGGCAGGAACTCATTCAAGGTTCCCACCATGAATGGCAGGAATTCAAGTCTTTGGACCACACTATGTCTTTCATTGTACATGTTAGCATGAAGCTGGACTTGGAAGCAGACCCAGGAATTGAATCCAGACACTCCAGCATTAGGTGCAAATGTCCTAAGTAGTATCTTAGCCACTATACCAAATGCACAACCTTGAATATGTTTAACGTATTCAATTAGAACAAGTTTTTTTTAGATATATTTTATTTATTTGAAAGGCAGAGTTAGAGGAGAGAGAGGTAGAGCCAGAGAAAGAGAGAGAGGTTTTCAATCCATTGGTTCACTCCACAAATGACCACAATGGCCAGAGCTGAGCTGATCTGAAGCCAGCAGCCAGGAGCTTCTTCTGGGTCCCCAACATGGGTGCAGGGGCCCAAGGACCTGGGTCGTCTTCTACTGCTTTCCCAGGCCATAGCAGAGAGCTGGATTGGAAGTGGAGCAGCCATGACTAGAATTGGTGCCTGTATGGGATGCTGGAACTTCAGGCCAGGGCTTTAACCCACCATGCCACAGCGCCAGCCTGAGAACAAGTTTTATGGGTACTTAAATCTATTTGGAAAATAATTCTTATGTGTTTCTCTGCATAAGATCCTAGCGATCTATGGTTTTGTCTTTTTTCATGATTTACTACACAAGCAATACGTGTGATGTGTTAAAATAATTTTAATCCACACAGCAAAATTAGGTGAGGTAATATATTATGCATTTATAAAATAAGGCCAATTACTTCCCTAAGCCCAAAATGTTAAAAAGGTAAAATGGTACATTGCAGGGAATATAAGCCAGGGGTAAGTTTCACACAGTGGTGTAAGACACTAGTACTCAAACAGTATTTTTCACTTTGTGTTTCTATGTGGGTGCAAACTGTTGAAATCTTTACTTAATATATGCTAAACTGATCTGTATATAAAGAGAATTGAAAATGAATCTTGATGTGAATGGAAGGGGGGAGGGAGAGGGAAAGAGGAGGTATGCAGGTGGGAGGGAAGTTATGGGGGGGAGCCATTGTAACCCATAAGCTGTACTTTGGAAATTTATATTCATTAAATAAAAGTTAAAAAAAAGACACCATTTAAAATGCACACATTGGTATTGGAGTGCTGATTGCAGTCCTGGCACCTCCACCCCAACCCAGCTCCCTGGTTAAACAATACATTAAAGCTCAAGATGATGCCTCAACAGTTTGTGCTACTGCCACCCACAAGGAGACATATCTGAGCCCTGGATCTTGGATCCTTGCTCCTGGCTATGGCTTTTTACAACCCTGACAGTTGTGGTAATTTGAGGAGTGAACTAGCAGATGGAAGATCTCTGTTCCTTTCTTTTAGTTCTGTTTTTGCTCTGCCTTTCAATTAGATAAAGTAAAGAAATAGCTGTTTTTTAAAAAAATACAGATAAAAATAAATCATGAAAGGTACAGTGGAAAATAACCTTGTCATCAAAGATAATAGCTTTGAAAATTTCATAAAGCATCATTTTACAATAAATCATTCTTTGAAGAAATTCATATGGCTTTGCTCATATAAAATAATTATCATTTAAGTATATGGTATAACTGTTGTTAAAGGACAACAAAATGATTGTTACAAATGGCCATGGTGACCTCACTGTCATCTGAAACACCCCAGACTATTATGAGTGGTCTTACTTAAAATTTCTATGTTGATACTTGAACCACTTGAAATGCTTTGTGAAGGTAAGAACACTGAATGAATATAAGGCCACTTTTTATATATGCTAGAGTTATAAAATATATACGCACATTGCTTAGCACTGCACATGGAACACTGATACATTAGTGCTGGCCATTTCAGAAATTTGCTTTATATTAAAATTGAATGAGAATTGTGTATTATAACTCTCATACAAGGAGTTAAGATACTTCCCAATGTATTCTGTGTTCTTCTCAGTGTGAATGGCATTCTCAGCCATTTTTGTTGATTCTGCTTCTGTGTCTTTATCCAAGGTCAAATGTATGCTCTATATCACCAGGAATACTGAGGTGACCTTTGAAATGTGTTCTTTGCCACTCTGCCTCCCAAATCCTTGCTCAGACTTGTAGCTGTTCATATATGTTTTTAAAATGTATATCTAATTGTGTTATCCCATTGCTTAAAAAAAACACAACTGTCAGGACCAGCATTGTAATACAGCAGAGTAAACCATGCTTACAATCCTGACATTCCATTCATAGTGTCAGTTCAAATCTGGGTTGCTGTACTTCCAATCCAACCCCCTGCTAATGCACCTGGAAGAGAAGTGGATGATGGCCCAAGTACTTGAGCCCCTGTCACCCATGTGGGAGAACTGGATTGAGTTACAGGCTTCTGTTTTTGTCACTGCTCAACCATCAGCCACCAGAGTTATTTGTAGAGTAAAACAGCAGGTGGAAGATCTTTTATCTTCCTCACTCTTTAACTCCACCTTTCAAGTCAATTGTTTAAAATCTTTAAAACTCAAAGTATCATTTATGAATGAAATACAGTTAAACATTTCAATTTATATCATTTTGTAGTATTTTTCTATGTCTAAGCCATTGCTTTAGATATTTGTGCAGTAGAATTTTTGTTTTCAGTTAAGAATATCTTTCCATTTTTGTGTCTTTCACTGATATTTTATAATTTTTATTGTAGTGATCTTTCACTTTTTTGGGTAAAATTTATTACAAAATATCTGACTGTAGCTGTTATGAATGGTGATTATTCATGATTTTGCTTCCACTGAGTTCATTACTACTACTTGAAAAAACAACTGTCTTTTTCGTATTGTTTTTGTAAAATGCACCTTTACTGAACTGAATTATCAGTTCCAAGAACATTTTTGTGCAGGGTTTAGATTTTTCTATATACAATAACATCATCTGCTAACAAGAATATTTTGAGTTTCTCCATTCCAATTTTGTGGCCTTTTTTTCTCCTCCCTATTTGATCCTCTTAATATTTCTAATATACAGAATAACATGTTGAAACTAATAACAGTGTTGAAACTAATAATGTTTTGTTCCAGACCTGAGAGGTGTGGGGAGCAACTGGGAGCAACAAGGACTAGACTAAGTTACTGGAATTAAGACTTATTCTATGCATCTGCTCTCCCACAATATCGTGCTGGGAGAGGAGGAAACAGCTTCTACACAGCTGCCTCCAGTTCAACCAATAAACTGTAGGACCTGCTCCTGATTGGAGGAGAGCAGCGTACTCGGCGTGTGGGTAGCAGAGTTGGGATTGGTGGAGAGGACTATGAAGGAGGAGAGAGACAACATGCACCAGGAACATCTAAGAGGAACACCTGTGCAGCCCCCAAGAGAGCCGGCCAGCAGTGTGCCACTCCCCCACGGAAGTGGGAAAAGTGGCAGGGGGAAGCCAACCCCGGTAGCCAACCCGGGAAAAACCAGCAGCAAACCCAGGGAGGGCCAAGCAGACAAAAGAACAGCACAGGGTCCTGTGTCGTTCCTCCATGAAGAGGGGGAGCGACAGAGAGGAAATGATTTCAGCATTTACCCATTCAGTATGATTTTGACGAGATGCCAAAAGGTAGCCTTTATAATTTTGGGGCCAGCTCTTATATTAAATTTTTGATGGGCCATTAGCTTGAAGCATTCTTGAACTTTGCAAAGTGCTTTTCCTCATATATTTAGATGCTTATATTTCTTGTACATTCTATTGGCATGGTTTATGGTGATTTTTATTTGTGAAGGTTGAATCACCTATGCATCTCTTAGATAAATGACATTTGATCTGATAAACTATCTTGTAGATGTGTTGGATTTGGGTTTCTAGGCTTTGGTTGATAACATCTGCATCTATTTTCAACAAGTGCATTGATTTGTAGCTTTGCTTTTATATTGTGTCCTGTTCTGTTTTGGTATCAGAGTGATCTGTAAGAGGTTTGGCAGATTCACATCCTATTCATATTTTTGTATATGATTTAAAAGGTGTTTGAGTTAGTTCTTAAATATTTTGTAGAATTCAGTAGTAAAGGGTATCTGGATATTAAATTATTAATATTAATGAATCTAAAGGGAGACTATTTTTTTGACAGGCAGAGTGGACAGTGAGAGAGACAGAGAGAAAAGTCTTCCTTTTGCCATTGGTTCACCCTCCAATGGCCGCTGTGGCCGGCACGCTGTGGCCAGCACACCATGCTGATCTGAAGCCAGGAGCCAGGTGCTTCTCCTGGTGTCTCATGGGGTGCAGGGCCCAAGCACTTGGGACATCCTCCACTGCACTCCCTGGCCACAGCAGAGAGCTGGCCTGGCAGAGGGGCAACTGAGACAAAATCCGGCGCCCTGACCGGGAGTAGAACCCAGTGTGCTGGTGCCGCAAGGCAGAGGATTAGCCTAGTGAGCCACGGTGCCAGCCAGAGACAATCAATTTAACACAATAGTAAGGGAGGACATCAACAACACCCCACTTTCTTCAATGGACATATCAACTATACAAAAAATCAGTAAAGAAACAAGAGCTAATCAAAACTCTGGACCAAATGTACCTAGCTGATATCTACAGAACTTATTTTTTTTAAAGATTTATTTTATTTGGGGTAAGTCCGATTGAGCATGTGCCAAACTGTACAGTTAGAAACGTGCCAGGGGATTCCAATTCAATCCCATCGAGGTGGCGTATACCAATGCCATCTCACTAGTCAAAGAGATCATTTTCAGTTCATAATTGATCATAATGAGAGAATTAAGTGTCAAAGGGATCACATAAACAAGACTAGTGTCTGCTAATATTAACTGATAGAATTAAAATGAGAAAATTATACAACATGGGAAGTTGGATACACAGCAGACTTATAGAATTTTAGATGTCCTAACCAGCACTCTGGCCTCAGAATCAGCCCTTAAGGCATTCAGATCTGTCTAATAAGCCCATGAGAGTGTTTCAGGCATGGAAAGCCAAGACACTCTGGCAAAAAAAAAAAAATGGCCTAAATGAAAGATCTCTGTCAGTGAGATCCCAGAGGAAAGAATGGGCCATCAAAGAAGGAGGTACCTTTCTCTGAAGGGAGGAGAGAGCTTCCACTTTGGCTATGGCCTTGTGTAAATAAGATCAGAGTTGGTGAACTCAAGCGGCATCCATAGCCTTGGCAGCTCATGACAAGAGCCTCCGGTGAGTGTCAACTGGGGGAGAGAGAAAGAGAGGAGCAGACTTGGCAGGGACTGGGGGACAGGGCAGAGAGAGCAAGAGAGGGAGGGAGTGAGCAAGCATGCCAGGAGTCAGCGAGAAGGGGCAAGGCTGCCACTCCTGCCTGAGGCACCGTGGATGGGAGTGGGGGCAGAGGGAAGGAACACAGAGGGAAGAAGAAAGGCCAAGAGGAGAAGGCGGCCAGAGGCAGAGGCGGCGGCGGCTGCTGGTGGTGGTGGTGGTGGTGATAGGGGAGAAGGAGGAGCAGGTGGAGGGCAGGGGCTGAGGGAGTGAGTGAGAGAAGCAGATGCACAAGGGAGGGGAGGGAAGGGGGGGATCATGCGGGGGCACGCGTGCGCACAGGGAGCACTCTCAGAGGCGAGTGTAACTGGATCAGGTTTGCTGCCAGCGGTGTGAACTTTGGCAGCCATTTTACAACAGCTCCACTCGCAGGGACACAGGGAGCAGTGAGCACGCAACCGGATCCCCTGGGACAGGATTCCTTGGCCACAGCCCAAAGGGGAGGGCTAGTTGCACATAGTGATTTAGATGAAAGAGCTATTGAAGCTTTGAAAGAATTCAATGAAGACGGTGCATTGGCAATTTTTCAGCAGTTTAATGACAGTGATCTCTCTCATGTTCAGAACAAAAGTGCCTTTTTATGTGGAGTCATGAAGACTTACAGGCAGAGAGAAAAACATGGGACCAAAGTAGTGGACTCTAGTAAAGGACCAGATAAGGTAAAAATTAAAGCATTCTTGGGAAGAACAGGCCACACACTTGATGTGACCACTGGACAGAGGAAGTATGGGGGACTGCCTCCAGATTCCATTTATTCAGGTCAGCAGCCTTCTGTTGGCACTGAGTTATTTGTGGGGAAGATCCCAAGAGATCTATTTGAGGATGAGCTTGTTCCTTTATTTGAGAAAGCTGGACCTATTTGGGATCTTTGTCTTATGATGGATCCACTCACTGGTCTCAATAGAGGTTATGCATTTGTCACTTTTTGTACAAAAAAAAAAGCAGCTCGGGAGGCTTTTAAACTGTATAATAATCATGAAATTCGTTCTGGAAAACATATTGGTGTCTGCATCTTGGTTGCCAACAATAGGCTTTTTGTGGGCTCTATTCCTAAGAGTAAAACCAAGGAACAGATTCTTGAAGAATTTAGCAAAGTAACAGCGGGTCTTACAGGCGTCATTTTATACCACCAACCAGATGACAAGAAAAAAAAAAAAAAACAGAGGCTTTTGCTTTTTTTGAATATGAAGATCACAAAACAGCTGCCCAGGCAAGGTGTAGGCTAATGAGTGGTAAAGTCAAGGTCTGGAAAAATGTTGGAACTGTTGAATGGGCTGATCCTATAGAAGATCCTGATCCTGAGTTATGGCAAAGGTGAAGGTACTTTTTGTATGTAACCTTGCCAATACTGTAACAGAAGAGATTTTAGAATAAAATAGAACGAATAAAGAAACTGAAAGATTATGCATTCATTCATTTTGATGAACGAGATGGTGCTGTTAAGGCTATGGAAGAATGAATGACAAAGACTTGGAGGGAGAAAACATTGAAATTGTTTTTGCTAAGCCACCAGATCAGAAAAGGAAAGAAAGAAAAGCTCAGAGGCAAGCAGCAAAGAATCAGATGTATGATGATTACTACTATTATGGTCCAACTCATATGCCCCCTCCAACAAGAGGTCGAGGGCATGGAGGTAGAAGTGTTTATGGGTATCCTCCAGATTATTATGGATGTCAAGATTATTATGATTATTTTGGCTATGATTACCATAACTATCATGGTGGATATGAAGATCCATACTATGGTTATGAAGATTTTCAAGTTGGAGCTAGAGGAAGGGGTGGTAGAGGAGCAAGGGGTGCTGCTCCATCCAGAGGTCATGGGACTGCTCCTCCCCATGGTAGAGCTGGTTATTCACAGAGAGGAGGTCCTGGATAAGCAAGAGGCATTGGTGGTGTGAGAGGAGGTGCCCAACAACAAAGAGGCTGCGGTCAGGGAAAAGGGGTCGAGGCCGGTCCTGACCTGTTACAATGAAGACTGACTTGCTATGTGGGATTACACCAGAAGCTTGCAGTGGAGTAATGGTAAGGAAATCAAGCAACCTTAAATATCTCGGCTGTATAGGAGCATATCCTATTGCAGAAGACCTCCCTATGAAGATCATGGAATCAAATACAGGACATTGAACTAATACTTGGACTTTGATATGAATTTCTTTAACAATTTTCTCTGTGGTGCAAGTTATTAAACTAAAGCTACTCTATTTTCCAAATGTGTTCCAACAGAAATCCTTCATAACTTCTATCATGATATCTTATTAAAGAATAAAGTTCTTCTCTTTAAAACATCTGCTCTAAGTAGATTTTCCCCTGTTTTTTTTTTTTAAATTAAGGATCCCAGCAGTGGTATTCTGAAATATTATCTTGAATTTGTGTATTTAAATTTTATTGCAGTGGTATAGATGAATTCCACTATTGGTATCCTTAAATTTTATTTCTGCTCACCAAGGTTAATCATGATTGTCTATATCATTTTATAGTAATAATCACTTTTGAATTGTGTTCAGATATGCAGCTTCAGGTGTAATCATCAGGGCTGGTTAGTCAGGCATTCCAGATAGTGGTTCTTTTCAGAATCTTTTTTAAAGGGTTGGTTAACTACCTCAGTAGCAGAGGATTGAACTATACCCTGGCTGTACTGTACATAGAAAAATCTTTGTAGATAAAAGCAAGGCTTGTTAAATATGATATGAGGGTAAGATTTTAATATACCAAATGTAACATTCTTAGTTGCCTTTAGTTTCAGAGGCTTGTAAGACTTCCTCATGACCATCATAACAGGCCTTGCTTTTGTCATATTTTGTGGCTTAAAAAGCAGCCTTGCTTCTTCAGATAGTGTAGTTATTTGGATGTATAATAGTTTAGCAAGATGTTACTTTTGTAAGACATCAGATGTTCAAAAAAAGTACATTTGAACTTGTACTAAATACTGCAGTGTCCCTTTATAAAAAGTCAGACTAAAACTGACAATTGTACAGCAAAGCCTGACATTTGGATATTTTGAAGTTTTTTCATAAATCATAGAAATTAGTATATGGCTGTAGTTTAGCTTTTTAGGTAAAAGGTATGTTTCATTAGTGCATTTCTTACTGCTGATCACTGTAAAAATGTGAATCAGCTTTCCATTTCCTATGCAGGTCATGGTAACTTATAGAGTAGAGTACAATCATTTGTGCTATGTTTTTAATTTTCTAAAGCACCTTGATGACAGTGAGTATTCAGTGGTGAAGCATCCTCTATTGAATCACCCTCAAAAATTTTTTTGCCAAGTCCTAAGTTGATAGCTTAAAGTCAAAAGTAAAATTATAGTTTAATTAGGACTTTGTGTAAATAAATCCCTTCTCCCCTTCCCGAAAGGGATACTGCAGTTATATCACACAATCCCAATAGGCACCATGATGAAGGTCAGAGCTTATACTTAATTAAGGTTTTATACACACCAGTTCCCCAGTAAATGCAAATTTAACAAGAAAATTAGACATGTCATATGTTCAAAATGCTCATGGCAAACAATCATTTTACATTCCTGCAAATAAAATTGTTTTATACTGTAAGCTGGAGGCGAGTGTAACTTATTTTAGTAATAAAGTTTTTATTTTTTATGTGTATTAATATAAATGTGTGTTAGTGTAGAAATCTTCTGGTTTAAAAATTTAGAACTGCACACATTTCAGTATGTTTATTTGTACTTACATAATTTTAGAAGAGTGGTTGCCAATAGCCTGTATGTTTTACATTAATTGTTTTTTGTTATCTTAATAAACCATTTTGGTATGTTGTATGTCAGTTACTGGGATAGCTGGGACATAGAGTGTAATTTAAAAATTTGTCAATAAGTATTCATTGGAATATATGTAAATGTGCCTTGCCAGTTGTTGAAACTTACCTACAAAATGAGTATGGGGTGACAAAATTAGTTCTTGGTACTTAATGAAACTTTCTGCCACTGATTTTATATATTATTACCCCATGCTTTTTAAAAGTACATCTCTCTCAAATCTTAGTGTGAGATTGAGGGCTACACAAAACATTTACATTTCATTCTACCATAATGAATATGCTAGGTTGTGGAAAGTGGGTAAACTAAATGTAGCCTTCAGTAAAATTGAATCTCAGTGTAATCCTTGGTACTGGTATTTTCCAGTTCCAAGGAGTTAAATGATCCCATCCAAGAGGTCATTGCCATGCCTATGGGCACTTTACTGTCGTACCATTTTTAAGGGACACTGTCAAGGTGTTTAAGTTAATTCTCATATTTATTTGTTGGGATTTTAGAACAGGATTGTTTGACAAACTAAAAACTGCATTTTCAAAGTTGAAAGATGAACACTTTTGTGAGTTCACAAATGTGTTCTTAAGAAAACATTAAAATACGAAGCTGTGGACTTCCAAGACTATTTGGCATTCTCAGTTTGGGGACTTGGGAAAGAAAAGTGATGTAAAGAAATTGTGAAGAATTGATGGTTATACGTAAAGAAGGGTAATGTAAACATTGATGATGAAATATGTATACACTCAAGTGAAATTACTTGACAGTGTTCATTTGAATAACTTTGAATTCAAGCCATTATAATTACTTTTAAAATTAAATATCATTTGCACTGTTCTGATAATGGGTGCAGTTTTTGAGCAATATAATCAGAGCTAAATATGCATGTAGTGATTGGTGATGTGAACAATTAAGTTCTGGCAAGAAATACAGGTATTTTCAACCTTAAATTTCTGTAGTAAAATGAGTATCAAACTGTTAACAGACATCAAGGAAAACAGGCAATGCATATAAACATACTTTTGAATGTTGTGTGGCCTATAAAGCAATAATGCAATTTATATGGAATGTCATGGGATATAAGAAATGGAAATGCAAAAATAATCCTTTAGTAAAAATGTCAACATGTTAAAGGGGGGATGTTAATTAATGTAGGTTATTGCTATTTGTGATTTGTTTATGGGTTCTTGGCTTTGACAGCTTCAAAGAATGGACACATGGCAAGTTAAAGAAATTTTGTACATATTGTCAAGGAAAGGGTCCTAAATCCAAGAGTCAGGTCCCTTTCTTGGGATCTAAAATGTTTCCTTAAAACATTCTGATTGTTAAAAAGAAAACTTGAGTTACCTAACCCAAACATACACAAGATTTTGTTTCTGCAGACTACTTTCAATCAAAAGTGTTCATAAATTTAGTTTTATCAGTTTTCAGAAAGTTACTTTGTGAGAAAACTGTGTTGTCTCTATACCCCAAGCATGCTTTTTGTGAAAGATTTTCAGCCTTTGCAACTTAATCAGATGTTTAAAAAGAAGGGAGAATTCACAAACAAGAGCTGTTGCACTCTCATGGTAACATGTGTAACATGACAAACTTTTCTACTGATAACAAATCTTAACAAAAAACATAAAACATCTTCCTCATAAAATAGGAACAACAGAGAAATGGATTAATGGGGTAATCTGGGGCATTCCGTTGTATAACATATTTGAAAAGAATTAGGTTAACTTCAAGCTAGATGAGCAAAATTGACAAATTCACTACAAGTTTTTTCACGTAGCCAAAAGTTAATCAAAAATATGGCAAAAGATCACCATGACATGTAGCCTTTATTTTAAGGGGAGAAACAGAAAAGTAGAACGGCTTCATGCATTTAGGAGAGGGAGCTAATCCTACAATAAATGATTGTTCCAGTCTCTAGAACTTTGAACAGTACCCACCATGACAGTTTTTTGTGCATACCATAAAATTTTTACCTGACCATAGGAACTCAGTGGTGGGTATGAAGTTAATGAATAAGTAGCAATACATAAAAGAAACAGACTGGGATGGTGTTTAAGGTGTAGTTATTACTTAGTAACCATACCACTCAATAGGGCATGCCACTAAATATGCTCGTTATAACCAATTCTTGCATTTTTTACCTGGGCAAATTATTAGACTGACTTTAGAGTCTGTCACTTTTTTAAAAAAAGTACTTGAGACTTAAATTCTGTTAGCACCACAGCCTGCCTTCAGTAACATTAAAATACCTTTGAGTACCAGAAGCCTGCAGTTGGAAAAACAATCTTTTTACAAATGCAAATCAGTATTACCAACACTCTGGGTCAAAGATTAGGTTTTTAATGATATTAACAGTAGTCTGGTAAACATTTAGAATCTGACATTGAGAAACAAAAGCTTGTTACCTGACTAGTTTTTTTGTTTAAAAATATTAGTTCCGTTAGCTTATTTAAATTGTCTGACATTTATTTATCCATATAATTTATATTTATTTCATTCCTTTCATCTCACTGAAAACTGTCTGCAGGCTCTTTGATTTGGATTAGATGTGTGAAGTACTGTCTTTTGCCAAAAACCTCAAATTAACTGTTCTTTTAAACATAGTGGATTTGTGCTTGTTTGGAGATCAGTTCAAAACTATCTGTACTATCTGTACTGCCTCTGATATTAAGATTTTATGTATAGCATAAGGAAGCTAGCTCTGACTATTTTCCTAAGAATAAAGACCTATTTTTGTAGCATGTCTTAGGATCTCCAGGAGTCCAAGAATTATTGTGAGTGTCCTCCATTTCATTTTTCACTTAATAGCTTTTAAATAGACATTTGGCAGTCATTAGAAATCTGTCTTGCTTTTGGATTATCTTATATATTCACAGAATCTAGTTATTGGTTAAAAAAAAATCCCCAAGATATCCTCAATTGCAGTGAATGGGAGGTGTATAGAATAAATATTGGGCTGGTCTTCACTTAATTTTAATTGTTGATGGAAATATCCTGTGGTCATGTACATGTCTTTGGATTTGAAGTTAATGGTAATTTAATTCTGGTTTTCTGGGAACATGGCCCACTGTGCAGTGTTCTTTTCTATCACTGGCAAATAAAATTTCTCTGAAGATTTGGAAAGAAAAAATAAAGAGTGTCAATTGTTAAATAAACAACAGCAGTCACCGTGCACTTACTCCCCATGTAGGATCTCTGTCCTTCATGTGTTGTACTATGTGAAATAATGGTATAACTAGTACTCAAGCAGTACTTTATACTTTGTGTTTCTGTGTGGGTGCAAACTGTTGAAATCTTTACTTAGTATCTACTAAACTCATCTTTTGTATATAAAGATAATTGAAAATGAATCTTGATGAAGAATGGGATGGGAGAGGGAGTGGGAGATGGGATGGTTACAGGAGGGAGGGTGGTTATGGGAGAAAAACCACTATAATCCAAAAGTTGTTCTTTGGAAATTTACATTCATTAAATAAAAGTTAAAAAAATTATTTAATAGCATGTGACCAGTGCAGAAGCAAATACAGCTATAATTAGACTTTACAGGTTGACTTTTATGTTTTTGTAAGTGCAATGAATTTTAGTAACTAAAACTGTGAGAACAAACAGTAAATAAGGTTTTTTTCTGGTCATGTTCACCAAAACATATAGTTAATTTTCTAATGATGCAGATAAATGCATGCTTTCTTGATATTTTTATCTCATTTTAAAGTATCTCTTTCATGAAATCTAAGATATTTTATCAACAATACATTATTGTCTTGATGGCTTTTTTTAGTCTACTTATTAATTTTAGTAGTAATGTCTGCTCTTATATTACTGATTGCATAAAGTCATTTAAAATGTTGTTATGGAACATCATTTGAAAAAAGAGTTTGATACAATGTCAAAGTTTTATTTTATTTGAAAGACAGAGAGAGGTAGAGATATATATAGAGAGGTCTTCCATCCCCTAGTTCACTCCTCAGATTGCCACAACAGCTGGATTAATGCCTATCTGAAGCCAGGACCCAGGAACTTCTGGCTCCCCTACATGGTTGTAGGGGCCCAAGGACTTGGGCCATCTTCCACTGCTTTCCCAGGCCATAACAGAGAGCTGGATCAAAAGAGGAGCAGCCATGGTAGAACCAGCTCCCATATGGGATGCCAATGCTTCAGGCCAGGGCTTTTACATGCTGCACCACAGCACCAGCCCCAACAGAACTTTTTACTCCACAGCAGCATACATACATATTCTTCTCATCATTACATGGAACTTTATCTAGGATAGACCATATGCTAGGCCATAAAGCAAGTCTCAGCAAATTAAAAAAAAAGTGAAATCATACCATGTACCTTCTGTGACCAGATGGAATGAAGCTGAAAAACCCCAACTCAAGAATCTCCAGATCATATAGAAACACATGGAGACTGAGCAACATGCTCCTGAATGAACACTGCATCATAGAAGAAATCAACAGGGAAATAAAAAATTTCTATAAATGAATGAAGATGATAATTATCAAAACTTATGGGATACAGCAAAAGAAGTATTATGATAGAAGTTTATAGAAATTTTTGTCTACATGAAAAAAATTGGAAAGGTACCAAATAAATGCTCTATCCATGTATATAAAGAACCTAGAACAAAGAAATAATTGAAATTAGAGAAGAAAAATTGAAACAAAAATTCCAAAAGATCAGTAAAATGAACAGCTTATTTTTTGGGAAAACAAACAGAATCGATATACCATTGGCTAATGAAGCAAAAAAAGAGGGAGAAAGCCCATATCAATAAAACCAGAGGTGTAAAAGAAAAATTAACAAAAGATATTGTGTAAATAAAAATAATCATCAGAAATTACTACATAGAGCTGTGTGACAGCAAATCAGGAAACCCGGAAGAAATGGAAAGAGTCCTGAACACATACAAGATACCAAATTGAGTCAAGAAGACAGAGAAAACCTAAACAAAGCAACATCCTAGACAAGGATTGAATCAGTGATAAAGACCCTCCCAAAAATGTAAAGCCCTGGACCACAGATTCTCCCTGTGGAATTCTTTCAGCTATTTAAAGAAAAGATAATTCCAGTTCTTCAAACAAGTGAAAGGGCAGGAATCATCCCAGACTCCTTCTATGAAGCCTATATTACCTTAATTCCTAAGGCAGAAAAAAATACTCTAGAGAAAGAGAATTATAGATCAATATTCCAGATGGACATAGATGCAAAAATCTCCATCCAAATATTAGCCAATCTAATCCAAAACACATTAGAAAGATCACTCACCTAGACAAATTGGGATTTATCCCTGGTATGAAAGGATGAATCAACATTCTCAAGTAAAGAAATGTGATATATCACATTAACAAACTGATGAACAAAATAAAAAAGATGATCTTAATAGATGCAGAAGAAGCATTTTATAAAACACAACATCATTTTATGAAGAAAGCCTTATGCAAATAGTGTATAGAAAGAACATTCCTATATAAGAATGTTGTTGATATTTTGATGCTGATCACATTGAATCTCTAGAATTATTTTGGTCATATAGAATTTTGATAATATTGAATCTTCTAATCTTGAAAGATTTTCCCATTTTATATATTCTTACTCTTTGTTTAGCATTTTGTAATTTTCTTCTTAGAGATTTTTGGCATCCTTAGTTAAATTCAATCCAATAATTTATTTTTTGTGTCTGTTATGCATGAGGTTAATCTTATGAGTAGTTTCTCATCCATGGTATTGTGTTTGTATTTTTAAGAAATGTTATCTTGCTGACCACAAACATTATTTTTTAAGATTTATTTATTTTGCTTGAAAGTCACAGTTGCAGAGAGGAGAGGCAGGGAGAGAGAGGGAGGGAGGGGGAGAGAGAGAGAGAGAGAGAGAGAGAGAGAGAGAGAGAGAGAGAGGTTTTCCATCCACTGGTTCACTCCCCAGATGGCCTCAATGGCCAGAGTTGCCTTGATCCAAAGGAAGGAGCCAGGAGCTTCTTCCAGGTCTCCCACATGGGTGCAGGGTCCCAAGGACTTGGGCCATCTTCTACTGCTTTTTCAGGGCATAGCAGAGAGCTGGATCAGAAATGGAACAGCAGGGTCTCAAGTGGGGCCAAGAGGGGGTGCCGGCACTGCAGAAAGTGGCTTTACCCACTTTGCCACAGCACTGGCCCTGGTATTGTGGTTGAATGTAAAGGTTATTGAATTTTGTGTGTTGATTTTATATCCTGCCACTCTACCAAACTCTCAGTGAAGTCTTTTGGATCCTCTATATATAGAACCATGTCATCAAATAGGGGTAGTTTGGATTCCTCTTTGCTAATTTGTTTCAATTTAGTCTCTTTTTATTGCCTAGTGGCTGTGGCTAATACTAGCAGGACTATGTTAAGTAGCAATGGTGAGAGAGGGGATCCACTGTATGGATGAGAAAAAAGAAACATTATTCTCTTCAAATCAGCTAATTTGGCCCCTTCTAAACAAGAACTAAAAGGTCAAGAACATGCAAGTCTTCTGGATTTAAATCATTTCAATTTAAATTTAGATAATTTAGATGATCATACAAAGACCCAAGGAACCACATTGTTTGGAAATATCATGAACATTAGCTATCACTTCGATGGAGCAAAACCAGAACATTTTCCTGAAGCCATATGGTTGTGGTTCAGTATGTTTTTTGAATGACCCAGTTATCTTATATTAAGGGTCAAACTGATAGTTTTGAGACACAAGCACAAAAGCTCTTGTACTTAAAATTGTGACAGTGAGAGAACACTCAATTATCAAGAAGGATTGGATAGGATAAGGTTGTATTTTTGAAAGTTTAACATTGATATGAAGAAACCAGAGTACTGATCTTTTTGAGGGTGGCCAATCCATTTGATGTAAACATGAAGAACTTCTAAAGTAAAACGTCTTGTGCCTTTCATTAAGTGCACAAATTGGAAATAAGTCTGGGAAAGCTCTCCAAAAATACATAGGAGTCCCCCATCAGGAGGATGAGTGCCCTGCCAATAGTGTAAGAAATTTTCTGATACTATATGTAACTTTATTATTTTAGTAGAATTAGTGTAAAACAGTGGCATGACTTTGTAGTACTATGTAATTTGGGGGTTTGACATTTGTAAAATTCAGGCTTTTATGTATGATGTATCATAATAGAGCTAATTTATCCACTTGCTGATCTTTGCATGATCAAAATACCAGCTTTTTGCTGCTTTGAAATTAGAAGATTATTTAAAATGTAACTGTTGATATTGGCATTTGTGTATGAAAAGACTCCATAATAGATCTTGTTTCTAAAAATTCAAATACAACTACAATAAATTCTAGTTAGTCAAGTGTTACTGCATAAATATTCTGTAATATGTGTATAAAAGTGATGCTTTTGACTTCATATGAAACACTCCATTTGACTTATTCATTGATGACTACTTAAATTAATAAACATTACATTAAATTTTCATAAAGGGTGAAGCTCTTTGGGAAACATTTGAGTGAACTTATAAGAGTACTAGAGACTCAACCAATTTTCTAGTTAACCATTATTATACATTGCATGGTCACTATCCATTCAGGTAAGTGCCAGCTATATAGTGATTAATAATAATTATTATTAATAATAGCACAAAACTACATTAAATGTACTGGTGGCAGTTATATGACAATTGAATGTAAGATATTTATATAGGCAATAACAATAAGAAAATAATTATTATTCAGCTTTTGTATATTTTAAGAGAGGGTATGGAATGTAATTCAAGCATCATTTCCAAGTAGTTCTACATTGAATTAGATTTTTGTTGCATTTCTATTGTTTTTATTTATCATGCTAAGATTAAAGGTGCACTGAATTAGCAGAATTCTCAGACAGGTAATCATCTCATTCATATATTTCTTGACTTTTATATTCTCATGGATATTTCATTTCTCCATGTAGCGTTTGAAGTAATTAAAAACACATGAAAAATCTTACAGACATTTCATTTTAAAGATGTTTATGTTGAGCGGCCCATGAGAGCGGGAGGGGGTGGCGGTGGTGGGAAGGTGCTGCTCTTTGGCATAAATTGCAATCAATTAGGGATCGTTTCTCAGAATTGAGTTAGAAGTGGAAGTTCAGAAAAGCAAGGCCACCATTGCTGCTTTGAGCACCTCAGAAGGGCAGAATGGATTTATCAGGAGTGAAAAAGAAGAGCTTGCTAGGAGTCAAAGGAAATAATAAAAAGACTGCTCTGATGAGAAGTCTAAGGACCGCTCTAAAGATAAAAGGGCCACCAAGGAGTCCAGTGAGAAGGACCCCGGCCAGGACCAGGCGTGAAAGCGGTGCAGTGCTTCCAGCGGTAGCAACAGCACCAGGTCTCCTTCCAGCTGCAGCTCCAGCTTGGGCTCCAGCACCAGCAAGGGCTCCAGCTCCACCTCGGCTTCAAGCCACTCCTCAGCTCCAGCTCCAGCAGTTCCTCTGGCTCCTGGAGTGCCTCCTGGCGCAGGCACAACAGAAGGCACTTGGGCTCCAAATCCAAACCACCTTAAAGAGATGGAAAGCAAAGGAAAAGACGGAACCCATCCCCTAAACCCACCAAAGTGCACATTGGGAGGCTCACCAGGAACATGACCAAGGACCACATCATGGAGATATTTTCCACCTATGGGAAGATTAAAATGATTGACATGCCTGTCGACAGGATGCACCCATCTGTCCAAAGGCTATGCCTGTGTGGGGTTTGAGGAGGCTGAGAAGGCCCTGAAGCACATGAATGGAGCACAAATTGATGGCCAGGAAATCACTGCTACTGCTGTGCTGGCCTCCTGGCCCAGGCCGCCCCCTTGGGGATTCAGTCCTCCCAGGAGAATGCTTCTGCCACCTCCTATGTGGCACGGGTCACCCCCCACGCATGAGAAGGTCTCCTCCCCGAGGCCAGGTCTCCCGTGCACTGGCGATCTTGCTCTCCTGGCCACCGCCATCACAGGAGCAGCTCCAGCTCCAACTCTTCCCAGCGAAACTCATGTCCCTGTAACTTGTATCTCAGCCACCTCAGTTCTGTCGCTTTTCTAGCCAGAAAAGGCTGCGTAGGAAAGGGAATTCCTCATGCAGGCAGGCTTCAGTGTCCACAGTGGAGTCATTTTCTCTGCAGGTCGAGTTCTGGCTGCAGAGCCTTGAGGGTGTGGGGTTGTGCCTGGGAAGATGCCCTCCAGTTTCAGAGCCAGAAAGCTCACCCATTCCTGGTTCCCAAGAGTCCCTTCAGCAGGGACAAGCGAGACTTCTGGTACAATGAAGCTCCACCTGCAGTGACCCTTCCACAGGTGGCCTGGGCCAGGCTGTAGCCTGCTCACACCCTTGCTGGGCACTGCTGTCCTACAACCAGCTACTGTTGACCCAGAGGGGTGGCCACGAATGGCTCTGTCTCTCCACATACTCCTCACACCCCTCTCCAGGTCCCATCACTCATTGACGTTGGTGAGTGAGCTGAGAGCCCGCTCTGCAGGTTCATCATAGAAACCCCCCATTGGCACCTGCCACTCATGGTGGGCTTGCTGGTTACCTTGGCAATGACATTACTCTTTTTGGCTTTTATTGTATTGATAGTACTGTACAATAAAAGTACTATCAAATTCCTGTTTTGAGTTTTGTAAGTTTGTAGCATTTTAGATAACTGTTGTGTTAGTGCTTTGTTGTGTATAGTGGGAGAACTGTGTTGAATAAACCTAGGGTTAGAATGCAAAAAAAAAAAAGATGTTTATGTTAATTTTACTATATCTTCTAATTTAATTGGGACACCAACATTTAGAAATTCCAATTATATAAAAAATTGGTTTGTTACAAATTCATTTACTCTTTTACCACATTGGGGTACACAATAAAAGAAGGAAAGGTTGTTTCCTTAATTTTTTCTTCTGAATTTTCTTCTTATGCCTTGACCTAATTGATTTGGATTTGAACAAATTGACTTATGCTTATATCCTTGTTTTATTCCCAAGATATTGATTGGAATACAAGTGGTACTTAAATTTGTAAAAATGCCATCAAATCAATAATGGGAATTGATCTGTGTCTTAGTTAAGCCATACCTCCATATCTAATTTTCATCTCTGCTAATTTTGACCACTCAGATATAATTTAACAAATTTTTTCTTCAATATTTTGCTAAAAATATATGTACCTGAAGTTTTCTGGAAAAATGTGTAAAAATCAATTTATATTCTTAGTAGTGACTCACAATGTCTTAACTGATTCCAGTAAACTTCAGGCTTCCATGGGGCTATTGTTTATACAGGTCTGAAGAGTCATTAAATCCCATCTTTTATAATCCTCTAAGATTCTGTGGTTTATTGAATAAGATTTGGAGAGCAATACCTTCAAAATCCTTACAATTCACTTGAGAAATGACTTTAACTTGCAATGATTTCAGTGTTCATCTGTGGCTGTTGAAGTCAGATTTTTTATAAGACAATGGAATTATAACTGACTTTATAAAATGATATATATAGGATACTATGACATGAAAGGTGCTTCAAGAATCTACCATATTAGGGTAGTGAGTAAAACCACTGCCTGCAATACCATTATCCCATATGTGCACTTGTCTATGTTCTGACTGCTCTATTTATGAACCTACTCCCTACTAATGGCTTTGGAAAAGCAGTAGTAGATGGCCAGTTTTGTGGATCCCTTCTAAAATGTGGGCGACTTGGAAGATTGTCTTGGATCCCAGCTTTGATCTGGCCCTGCCTTAATTGTTCCAGTCATCTGGGAGTGAATCAGTGGATAGAAGAACCCTCTATACCTCTCTCTCTCTCTTTTTGTATAGCTCCAACTTTCAAATAAACAATTTTTATTCTTCGTATTATTTGTTGAACTCTTAACTTAACATAGAGCTAATCAGATGTATATAAAGTCAATTGAAAATATCAGTGAAAAATAAGAGTGGGGATAAGAGAGGGAGGAGGAAATCTGTAGCTGTAATGCTGTATATTTCTGCATACATTCCTACAGACTTACTTCTAAGGGTACAGTTTACAAAATTGTCATGAGACCCCATACCCCATTAGAATTGGTGGTAAAAATGCCATCTTAATTGTTAAAGTGATCATGTTAAGTGTTAAAGTGAACATATAAATAGGATTAAATTTTAAAGAGATCATATAAATAGCATCAAGTGCCTGGTAATAATAATAGACAGAATTAAAAAGGAGTGAATATCCAACATGGGAAGCGGTCCACACAGCAGACTCAGAATGACAATCACCTTGAGTAATACTCTGATCTCAGAATCAGCCCTTAAGGCATTCACATGTGGCTTAAAAGCCCATGAAAGCATTTCAGGAATGGAAAGCCAAGACAGTGTGGCAGAAAATGTTCTAAATGAAGGATCTCTTTGAGTGATACTCAAGTGGAAAGAAGGGGCCATCAAAGAAGGATGTACTTTTCTCTGAAGGGAGAAAAGAACTTCCACTTTGTTTATGGTCTTGTCTAAATACTGATGGAGTTTGTGGTCACAAAAGTCTTCCATATCCTTGTCAGCTCATTTCAAGAGTCTTGAGTGATCACTGAAAACAGAAGTCACTGTGAACTTACTCCCCATGTAAGACCTCTGCCCTTAATGAGTTATACAATGAGAATTAACTGCAAAGCCTGTTCTCCAACAGTATTTTATATGTTGTATGAGTATGCGGGTGCAAACTGCTGAAATCTTTACTTACTATAGAGTTGGTCTTCTATATATAAAGTTAATTAAAACTGAATCTTAATGAAAATTGAGATAGGAGAGGGAATAGGAGGTGGGACAAGAGTGGGGGTGGGAGGATGATTATAGGGGGAAAATTCACTATTTTCCTAAAGTTGTACCTATAAAATTTGCATTCATTAAATAAAAGCTTTAAAAGGTAGACAAAAAAGCAAACAATTGTTTTCAAAATGGTGATTCAATGCTAAATGAAAAGAGTCTCTGACTCTAACCTTCAGTCAAATAAGGTGCACATGTAAGAAAATGGGCACTTACCGCATAGTGGTATAAGTAATATGATACAATTAAGGAGCACATTAGGTCACAGGATTGACCCCTTAACACAAACTTGGGAGCCAATAAAATGCATCTTGTATAATTAAAGAAAATTAATATGGAGCAATTTTTTGTTGTGTACATTTATGTCACCTAACTATTGGAATGTTTATCAGAGAGCAATGCTGACATTCAGTCAGTTCATATTGAATGGCCTCTATTTTGAGTAGTTGAGCTTATAGTTAGAATGCTTGCTGCTAGCTAATATTTCTCTTTGATTTTTGTGGATTACTTGTTCCAGGATACTGGGGCCACCAAACTCCATGGATACCCTAGTACTTGATAGTAAATGGCATGGTATTTGCTTAAAGTATATGTGCAACCTCCTGACTATCAAATAATCTCTAAAATACCATGAGTAACTTAGGCAATATTAATTATTAGTATTTGTCATACTTCATCTTTTATGTCATAATCATGAGACAGAAAACTTTGTGTCTGTTCAATACAGATGCAACCATTGTAGGCCTAACTATATATTACATGTCAATGTAAATATATTTTGAATACATTTTATCTGTATTTGATTAAAGTCATGGATTAAGACTACATATAGATATAGGTAGATATATCTAAGCATCACATATATTTTATTAATAAGTGAATTGTGTTTCTTCTATAAGATCTGATAATATTGATTCTTCCAATCTATAAACATGGCTGATTTTTCCATTTTTATGTCTTCTGCTTTCCTTAATGTTTGTAATTTTCTTCATAGAGGACTATGAGATCCTTTGTTAAATTTATTCCAAGATGTGTAACTTTTGTAGCTATTGTGAATAGCAATATTTCATTCTCTCTGTCAATTAAATGAACACAATTAAAAGAACTGTCTAAGTGAAATTAAAGATTTAAGCAACATGATGAAAACTATCACGTCTAACTCTGATAATTAATACAAAAATGATTGTGTGTCTATGTCTTATAAGCTTTAGATAAGATTTTATGAAGCTAAAATGGTGTAATTTTATTTATTTATTTTTTTGGATGGGCAGAGTTAGACAGAGAGACAGAAAGAAAGGTCTTCCTTCCGATGGTTCACCCCCCAAATGGCCACTATGGCCAGTGTGCTGCAGCCAGCACACAGCACTGATCCAAAGCCAGGAGCTAGGTGCAGGGCCCAAAGGTGCAGGGTCCAAGGACTTGGGCCATCCTCCACTGCACTCCTGGGCCACAGCAGAGAACTGGACTGGAAGAGGAGCAACCAGGACAGAATCCAGTGCCCTAATCGGGACTAGAACCCAGGGTGCTGGTGCCACAGGCAGAGAATTAGCCTAGTGAGCTGTGGCACCAGTGTAATTTTATCTTAATCTTCCTTAGAATAATGAGAAATAGGAATTTAAAATTTAATGCCATTCCATGTATGTGTTTCATGATGTTTACCACCAAAAATTCTACGAATCCTTTATGTATCTTTGTGTGTTGAAATGAATTTGGGGAAGAAACAATTGCTAGAAGGTCTTAAAATTAAAAGACAGTAAAAAACAGAAGATACTATATTAACCAAACAATTTATTTGTAACCCTCATCCTAGGATGATTTATGATGGAACTGAAAAATTTGGCAGCACTTAGGACTGAAATGATATTTGAGGTTAGAACTTAGATCCAATGAACTTCACAGAGCATTAAATACCTATGCATCCTTGGAAGAAAACTCTGAAATGATATTTGTATCCTGTTTTTAAAATTCATCAAAACATGAAAAAAATTTCAAAAATAACCTCACAGAAAGTGCTTATGTAAACTACTCTCAAATTTAAGTGGTGCTCAAAATATTTCCAAATCTTGAAACTTTTTCAACAGTTCATGAAAATGACATTATAGTAGCATTTTCACCTTTAAATAGTATCTTCTACTTTCAATCATATGTGACTTCATAGAATTTTAATCTGTAGCTGAAATTAAAAACATACAAATGAACCAGAGAACTATAAAGTTTATTTAGGTATAAAATGTGAATTATCCCAGAGTTCATACATACATAGATATTTATGAAGGCCATCATTTACTTCAATCATCCACAAAGAACAGATATTCACATAAATTAAGTTGCACTGTTAATAACATGTAATATTTAGTTAGGCCTGCAGTGGTTACATCTGTTTTGAATAGATACAGATTTTTTTCATCTTGTCAGTATGTCATGAACAATACAGTTTGAAAAGTATTTACAAAGAATTTACATGGTATTCTACACCATAATATATTTAGAGATTACTTAAAGTATGCAAGAGGATGTGCATAGATCATTTGCAAAAACTCTAATATTTTATGTTGGGTATTTGAGCATGCATGTAATTTGGCATGTATACCAAGTGGAAATGTATTTCATAACTAGTATGGTAGCAATCATACTAACCAGAAGCTCAACTACTCAAAGGAGAGGCTAGTCAATGGGTACTGACTGAATATCAGCTTTTCTCTAAGATGGACAGAAGATACCAACAAATATATATGTGTACACAATGTGAAATAGTTCCATATTAATCATCTTGAATCATACAGAAGGCCATTTACTGTCTCCTTGTGGGCAGCCACAGGTAGTCAGTCCCTTTGTTTACACTTAAACATATGAATGGAGACTTCCTGGCACAGATAATTGGGCTAGGGAGATTCCAGGAAGAGGCAGGAAGAACCTAAACCTCTCACAAGAGATAATATAGATAATCAGTCACACCTGAAACCTGCATTTATCACCTAAGTGTTTTATTGTAACCTTAAAAGCATTTTTTGATATGTAAATCTTTTGTGCTCCTTCTTGTAAGTAACTGGTCATGTTTAAATACTACTGGATTTGTTCAATAAAGGAGCCTTGATCAGGACTTGTCTTGGCTCCATTCTTTGCCTCCTTGTCCCCCGCATTCCCACTCTCTGTTTCAGGAAAACCCAGTTCATTATGCCGCAGGCCAGCACACTCCTAAGCTTGGTTTAACTGGGGCCTTCCTGTAACCTATTGTATCATGTCAGGGAGTCTACTATGCAGGCAGCATTTACCTATTTTCTTAACTGTGTAGCTTATTAAACTGAAGCTTTGGGTCAGAGATTCTCCTCATTCAGCAATGGATTTTCTTTGATAGCACAGTATCCTTTACATATTGCTTTATAAAATCAAACATAATTCAAAGGAAGTATAAAATAGCATCTGACTTCAACAGCCACAGACGACTACTGAAACCACAGCAAGTTAAAGGCATCTTCCAAGTGAATTGTATAGATTTTGAAGGTATTGCCATCCAGATCTTATTCAGTAAACCATAGTATCTCAAAGGGTTTGGAAGATGGAACTTACTGACTTTATGCCTGGAAAAACAGGAGCCCTATGAAAGCCTGGAGCCACTAGAGTCAAATAGATAAGGCATCTGAGTGACCAACATCAGCAGAGATGGAAATTAGAGATGGAAACATGATTTAACTAAGTCACACATCAATGACAGCTTTTGATTTGATGACATTATCAAAAGCTTAACTGAAACCACTATGTTACAGTTTGTAGCCAGGGGAACAAAGCAAGAACATAAGCAAAAGTCAAGTTCTTCAGTAGTCAATTCAATGAGGTCAAGGTATAAGAAGAAAATCCAAGAGAGGGTTTTATGGGAAAGCATACTGTCCACCCTTTATCTTGTGCTTCAATTTTAATAGAAGAGTAATTATATTTTATATTTTATTCATTTCTAAATACTGATATAAGAATGTAAATGGGAAGCATGGTTTTACCATGGCATTTTAAAAAAGAAATGCCAGGAAAAATATTGTAAATTTATTTGTTTGTTTGTTTTTGACAGGCAGAGTGGACAGTGAGAGAGAGACAGAGAGAAAGGTCTTCCTTTACTGTTGGTTCACCTCCAAAGCCAGGAGCCAGGTGCTTCTCCTGGTCTCCCATGTGGGTGCAGGGCCCAAGGACTTGGGCCATCCTCCACTGCACTCCTGGGCCACAGCAGAGAGCTGGACTGGAAGAGGGGCATCAAGAAATGTATGAATGGCTTGGTTTCTTGACCCAGAAATCAGCTAATTCTATGCAACTTTCAGCTAATCATAATAAAAAAGTACAAAATAAATACAGCAAAAGTTTTTTCAATGGTATGATTTGGCACTTACCCTTATGTCCATGCAGTGAGCATTGAATGAATGATGATAAAACAATTGACAGGACTAGTTACGTATTTCTAACTCTTTAAAAATCCCATTAAAACCTTTCTAAAATGTTTCTTAAGAAAGTCTATTGTCCAAGTACAATTGTATCAAATATGTCAAAATGCTGCTATAGAAATCTCAGACTTTATTCTCTATTTGGTAAATGATGGAGCAGAAAATATCATAAATGAAAGTGATATAATTAATACAAATACATAGTTTCCTTGCAAATATTCACAGAGGAATCACTTCTCCAGTGTATTGGGAATGAGATTATAGAGGAAACACTGAGTATGTCATTTCAAACATTAGTTAACATAAATTTTATTGTATGTGAGGCAAATCCCTATGTCATTATGTGTCCCCAACACAATGAGAAAATTAGCCGTGTATGCTTTTCAAGAAATTTTGATAGTGCTGGATAGCATCACATCACCACAGAGCAACTATATGCTGTCACCTTGAGCTTGCAGAGTGCACCTGTGAGGTGCTGGTAGGATGACTTTCTTCCTTCCCAATTGTGGACATATATTATGAGTATGTCAGAGTCCAGCTGTACACTGGAGGTTCAACTTTGCATTGGATGAAAAGAGCATCTTTGCAAATGACTTAAAGACACAGATTTGCATTTACTCCCTTGGATGATGGGGGAGCAAAGAAAAGAGAGCAGGGATTCACTATATTTTAAACTAATTGTTGGGCCCAATAAATCGTCTTATAGAATAAACAAATAATTGATTAAAAAAAATCCTGGCAGTTACCATCATCAATTTTCAGAATCTAGCAGTAAAACAGTGTGGTTGGTTTTATTTAATGCTAGGAACCTTAGGAAATACAGGAAGTGGAACACTAGGTCGGTTTGGATGCTGCAGGGCAGCAGTGTCCATCAGAGTTGTAATGGTAAAGGGAAATTTTTGCTTATCACTTTCTCATTTTCTCCCCTGCCTCAGTATCATCCAGTAGAGAAAGTTCTAGCAAAGCCATATATGTGATAACAAAACAGTGGATGTAGAGAGTGTTCAAGTGACACAAAAGCAGTTGTGGATGGCCCATGTTCTTGAGCCCCTGCACACACAAGAGACCTGGAAGAAGCTCCTGGCTCCTGGCTTCGGATCAGTGCAGCTCCAATCCTTTATAGCCAATTGGGGAATGGATCAGTGGATGGAAGACCTCGCTCTCCCTCTCTGCCTCCCCTCTCCTTGTATCTCTGATTTTCAAATAAATAAATAAGTCTTTTAAAAAAGATGTCACAATGATGTCGCTCCAATAGAACACTGTATTGTTTTCCTTTCAGATCATTTCAGTCATTCCATCAGCAAAACTAATAGCTACTCTGAAAATTCTAGAATCTGAGGAGAAAAGGAGAAATCTAAGTGGGATTACATAGGGGAGTCATTACTTGTTAATATATTATCAAAATAACATTTTTAAATGAAAAAAATATCCTTTGTGATGCTTCAGATTAATCCCTGCTAAGGATACTTTGGGAAATAGATGTTGACAGTGTAAGTGAAGAGAACTTAGTTCCCACTGTAGTAAGTGTGCCTGGCAGAACCACAATGTCTGTCACCTAGCAAGAGGGCAGGATAAAAGGCCATCATCACGGTATAGCAGGTTAAACCACCATCCATAATCCCAACATCATGAGTGCCAGTTTGACTTCTAGCTACCCCCGCAGCATTTCCTTAAAGGGCCAGGTGTCTGTGCCCCGGCTGAGGCTGAGCAGAGCCGGCTGCAGGGCTGTGGTCACCAGGGGCCGCCATTCAGAGTGTCCTGAGCCAGGGAGAGAGAGGCCAGCTGCTGGGCCCTGGCCACATCGGCTCCAGCCCCACGCCCGCCTGAGTGCCAAGGAAGCCAATCCCCGCACAACACCACCGGTGCTGCCCTCCCTGGAGAAGCCCTCAGCCGGAGGCAGGGTGGGGAGGAACCCCCTGTCCCCGCTCGCTGCCCACCTGCCCCCACCCCGCCCCTGCCCTGTCCTGTCCTGCCTGCTGTGGTCAGGCTCCCGGTCTGGGTGGGGCCCTGGTTGGGAGGGAGCTGGGGTCCCGGGGCAGCCTCTCCCCCTACTAAGTGCCCCCCACGGCCTCTCCACCTCCCCCCTACCCCCAGAAGTTTCTCTCCGGCCTCTGCTGAGTTTCCGCGACTTCTGGGATCTGTGGCTGGGAATTGTTGGCCATGATCTGACTTTTAAAAGAGTTTTTTTTTTTTAATTTTTATTTATTTATTTTTTTGACAGGCAGAGTGGACAGTGAGAGAGAGAGACAGAGAGAAAGGTCTTCCTTTGCCATTGGTTCACCCTTCAATGGCCGCCGCGGCTGGTGCACTGCGGCTGGCACACCACGCTGACATGATCTGACTTTTTAAAGTGATTGATTTGAAAGTGGTAATTGAGAGAAAGAGAGAGAGAAACAGACAGAGACAGAGAGAGAGGTCTTCCACCCGCTGGGTCACTCCCTAGATGGCCGCGCAGATCAGGAGCCAGGAGCTCCATCCGGTCTCCCACGCAGGCATAGGGGCCCAAGGACCCGGGCCATCCTACACTGTTCTGCCAGGCAACAGCAGAGCTGGATCGGAAAGGGAGCAGCCGAGACTCGAACCCGCACCCACGTGGGATGCGGCCCTGCAGGCTCCTGGAGCCATTGCCTCTTTAATCAAACCTCCACTCGCCCTGCGCTCTGCTCTGGGCCCGCGTTCGGTCCGGGCGCTGTTCGAACCCCGGGCCCTGAGCGCAGCCCGGAGGCTCCGCCCGGTTCGTGGATTCTGCCCCTCGAGGGTTTCAGGCCGCGGAGTTGGGGGCCGCCCGCGCCTCCCCCTCTAGGAGATGCTCACGGTCTCCCTAGCGAATGTACAGCGCAGCACGGGCGAGGCACTGGGCTGGGGTCCTCGCCCTGCCCGGCCCTGCAGCTGGGCCGCGGCCTCCACGGGAGGAAAATGTGCCGAGGGAGGAGGTGGGCAGCGGCCTCCGCCTTTCTCCCCTTCCTCTCCCACCCACCGTGTCCTCTTCCCGCCCCGGCCCTGCCTCCCCAGGCCAGCAAAGCCCTGGGGTCATCATGCGCAGCGACCTCGAGGCTCAGAGGCAAATGATGGCGGGGGGCCGGGCCTCCTCAATGGGTCGCAGGCACCAGCAGGGCCAGGTGCGGGGCTAGGTGCTGGCCAGGCGCCTCCTCCCTCTCAGGCCTCCGCTGCCTGCTGGGCCCCCGGGCGAGCTCTGGAGCCCCGGGCCTGAGAGGGAGGAGGTGCCCGTCCTGGGGGAGACGCGTCCTGGGGTGGGCATTGGAGTAGGGGGCGCCCTCCGGCCTCCAGCCCCTCCCCCCAAGCCCCGTGGCCGCCCCAGAGCGCCCGGGGTCCCCTGAGGTCCTTCCCTGCAGGCCGGGCGCACCCTTGGCGCCCCATGGGTGCACGGCCTTCACAGCGCCCGCGGCCTGGGGCCCTGGACCCTCCTCCCTGCATGAAGGACGCTCCCTCCCTGGCTGCGGCCCTGGCCCTTGGGCTCCAGGAAGGGGCCCGGGGAGGTGGTGGGAGGGGTCCCGCTGCTCAGTGGGCCCTGTGTGCCAGGCCTGGCACAGGAGCTGAGGAGCAGGAGGCAGGGCTGGGAGCAGCTGCTCCTCCTGGGGCAGGGGCGGGGGCGGGGCTGTGACCCCTGCCAATGGGGGAGGGAGAGATTCCAGGCCCGACATGGGGTGGGAAGAAGCCCGGGGCCTCTACCTGGGGATTCAGAGCTGGAGGCCCAGGGCCAGGTCTCCTCCCACTCTGGGAAGCGGCCTGGGTCTCATGGCCTTGGCACCAGGGCCCTGTCCCCTGCAGCTGCCGGGCAGGGGTGGGGGGTCTCCAGTCCCTGGTGCTGAGTTCAGGGTCAGCTTCAGCTTTCGGTCTCCCCTTGGCCAGCATTTATCATGCACCTACTGTATCCCGGCCCCATCTCAGGTGCTCAAGAGAAGGACAGGTGGGGGTGGCCGGGGGCAGGGGCCCGTGTGGGCCTGGGTAGCCTCAGAGTTAAGACCTGGCAGTTGATGAAATGGGCAGAGAGAAAAGGGGACTGAGGGCAGGGCCTGGGTAAAGGCCCTGGGCCAGCATGGAGCCAGGAGGCCAGTGCAGCTGGAGCAGAGTTGGGGGGTGCCCACAGCAGAGGCCCAGGCTCCCGTTCAGGGGGGTTATGCCTCCCCCAGGGAGCCCAGGAGGCACATTGTCAGCGGGGGGCATTTCCTGCAGAGGTGCGGCCTGGGGGCACCTGTGTGTCTACCCCTCCCCAGCCCTCGGCAGAAGCCTGGAGCTGCGTCACCCCGCCACCAGACCCCCAGCACAGTGCGGTGTGTGGCTGCCCTGGTACCTGGCTTCACTGTGCAGGGCTGAGGTCCCTGTCTCCGGAAGCATGGGAGGCCAGCGGGGCCGAGGCCTCTACAGGAGCAGTGTCTACACTGGGCTGGCTGGGTCCAGGTGGGAAAACTGGAACTGCTGGTGGCGTGGCCGTGAGAACCGCTTCCGTGGTTTTGTCCCTTCCGTGGGGTGGGGGGAGTCCCATGAAGGAGGCGAGAGCGAGGATGTGCGGGGCCAGGACAGGCACCGGCCGCCGCCAGCCTCAGTCTCCCCTGCCCACTGCCAGGCTGCTGCCCAGGCTGGAACTGTGGGCCGGGCACACGGGGGCAGCCATGGTCGGACCCCGGGAGGCTCTGCCGTGAATCGGCAGTCAGGCGGGGGGCTCGTGGGCACCAGGCTGGCACTGAGGAGGGGGCGCTGGCTGAGGGTCTGGGGTCTGGGGGCTGAGGTCAGGGCCATTTAAGAAATGAAAACAGTGCTATTCTTTAAAGGGCTCATAGAACTCACCAAGATATTAAGGTTTTGTGAAATTCTTATGAATAAAAGTTTGACTCCAAAGAGGCAACTAACAGAATGGGAGAAAATATTTCCAAACTATGTAACTGATAAAGAAATGCAACAACAACCACAAAATAAACAATCCACTTAAAAAATGGTTCAAGGCTGGCGCCGCGGCTCAATAGGCTAATCCTCCACCTGCGGCACCAGCACACCGGGTTCTAGTCCTGGTCAGGGCACCGGATTCTGTCCCTGTCGCTTCTCTTCCAGGCCAGCTCTCTGCTGTGGCCCGGGAGTACAGTGGAGGATGGCCCAAGTGCTTGGGCCCTGCACCCACATGGGAGACCAGGAGAAGCACCTCGCTCCTGACTTCGGATCAGTGCAGTGCACCAGCCACAGCGGCCATTGGGGGGGTGAACCAACGGTAAAGGAAGACCTTTCTCTCTGTCTCTCTCTCTCTCTCACTGTCCACTCTGCCTGTCAAATAAATAAATAAATAAATAGAAATGGTTCAAAGGATTCAAACAGATTTTTTATCAAGAGATGAAATTCAAATTGCCAAAGAGACACATGAATAAAGGATTATGATCACTAGCCATCAGGGAACTGAAAATAAAAACCACACTGAGGTTTTTACCTCACCCCAGTTAGAACAGCTTCATAGAGCAACCAAAAAACAATAGATGCTGGTGGAGATTGTGGGGGGAGTACCCTAATACACTGTTGGTGGAAAACAGTGTGGAGATTCCTCATATGACAGGAAGCAGGAAGGAGGATAGGGTGGGAAGTAGCACTATGCTCCTAAATCTGTATTTATGAAATACATGAAATTATTTACCTTATATAACTAGAAAATTATTTAAAAATTGACTCCAGAGTTAAAAATCTGCTATATTTTTTTGAAATCCAATTTTTAAAAACACAAATATAAGATGAAATAGGAAAATTCCTATATAATTTAATAAGTTGAACAAATTTTTGGAAATCCAAACCAACCGATCAAGAAAAATGTTCCACAAGGAAAAATCTGGGCCCAGACTTATGGAACATTATACACTTCTAAAAGATAAATAAATAAATAAATAAATAGATAGATAGAAAAACACTGAATTTCCCTGACTTGTTCCAAGTGGACATACACAGAATGTTTTTGAATCTGTTTTGGGAAGCTAGTGTTACACATATGATGCAAATGAGACCAGGGTATTCATAAACTGTGGTACATATATCTGAGCAAAATATGATTATATGAGTTCAATCATATAGGAAAGCATAATAGATCAATAACAAATGAGCTACACTAAAAACTGAAGATTTTTAGCATTCTCAAACAAACCCTATAAATCATCCAGGTAGGTGAAAAATACGAGGAAATTACATGACCACTTAAATAATAAAAAGCATTTGATAAAATTCAATATCCAATCAGAAAGTAAATCAATTTATAGCAGAACAGGAAAACACAGTGACTTCCTTCATGTGATCAAGATAGTCTAAAATGGAGCACAGCACACTACTTAATACAGGGCCAGTGAAAGCTTTCTCCTGGGAACAGACCCAGACGTGACTGCCTTCTCTCCCCATCTCTTCAGCACTGTACTGGAGGAGTGGTCAGGAAATTAACAGAAAAGAAACATAAAGTTTGAATATCAACTTTTAAGCAATAAAACTCAATATATGTGGAAGACACCATTATATGGCGAGACAATCCACTCTAACCCCAAGCCAAATACAACCAGTAAGTGAATTTTTTTTTTTTAATTTTTGACAGGCAGAGTGGACAGTGAGAGAGAGAGACAGAGAGAGAAAGGTCTTCCTTTGCCGTTGGTTCACCCTCCAATGGCCGCCGCTGCAGCCGGCGCACCGCGCTGATCTGATGGCAGGAGCCAGGATCCAGGTGCACCAGTAAGTGAATTTAGCAAGACTACCAGGGAGACATTCATTATAAGTCACAGCAAGAAACAAACAGAAAACATTAAAGGACAAAAGGCAAACTAGCAAACACGTATCTACAAGAGGAATTTAAATTATGTAATATCTTCAACATTAGTCAAATGCATATTAAACACACAGGTATGCACACTAGCAACACAACAGAGAAAAGACTCCACAACATGGAGAAGGCAAAGGCCCAGAAGTCAATGAAGTGCCAGTAGGTCAGGAAATTCTATCTCACCCAAGTGAGTGTGGCTTCAGATCACCAGGGCTGCACAGGAACATGGAGGTGACCCCGCCGCTGGGGAATCCAGCAGTAGAGGCTGCGGCTGCGGACCCCAGCCCAGTTCCTCACTCCCCTCACCTGGCAACAGTCACCCACACCCACTATGCCAGGGAGCATACTGATTAGCTACTGCTTTATGACATCATCCATGCCCACCCACTTTGCAAACTGTCCAACCAGGCACCCTTCGGGGGAGGGGCAACCACGTGATATTGTGAGATTGTCATATTACAGTCTCTTCCAGGCTGCACTGGGCAAAGTGTCCCTGTGGTGGCTCAGCTTTCTCCCCTCTGCAAAGAGGGAGCTGGAGACTTGAGAAGCAGGAAATGTGGAGAGCTTAGGGCCCAGTGTCTGAGAAGGGAGAGGTGGAATGGGTGGATCCTGCTAGGACTGACTGTCCTGGTCCCTCAACTTGGACTCGCCCATGGGGAGCTCCTGAATTCTGCAGACTCCACCAGGTGAGGGCTGGGCTGGCTCCAGAATATGGGTGACATACCCTGTCCCTGTCCCCACCAGGGAGGCAACAGGTGATGGCCTAAGTATGTGGGTTCCTACCACTCATGTGGGAGACCAGCATGGAGTTCCTACCCTCAACTTGGCTGAGCCCTGGCTTTGCAGACATTTGGGGAATGACCCAGTAAATGGACGATCTCTCCTTGTTCTCTGTCACTCTGCCTTTCAAATAAATAAATCTTTAAAAAGTCTAGGAAGAATTTTCTCACCAACCATCTCTTGTCCAATAGCAATGGCTGGAAGTATGTTCTGAATGAGACATTAACAAACTACCATCAAAGCCATGGGTACATGGCAGGGCTGCTTGGGGCAGACAGTTCTATAATGTTTTAGGAGGAATGCTCCCTCTGGACTAAACACTCAGAGATATGCTCTGCACCCTTCCCTCCCTGCCCTTGCAGTACCCTTCAGTAATGGCTAAATGCCCCTGCCCCAGGATACTGCTTTCAAAACTGTCTGTGGCCACAGAAAAGAGGTGGCCTGGGGAGTGGTCACTGAGGAGAGAGGGAAGGCTGGGAACCTCAGGGACTGCTTTCCCTGGCCTGGAGTCCCTGCTCCTATGTCACAGGTCTGCACCAGAGCATGCCTGTCACCTCCCCCAGCCTTCGATACCTCTGTTAGTATTGCCCACAACTATGTTAGACTTGGGGATCACAATGGGCTGTCCAGTATCTCAAGTCAAACTCCTAGGTTTGCTACAAAGTCAACTCCTCAGTGCATCCATCCCAGGCCATGAGGTTGGGAAGAAAGCCCCCAGCTGGTCAGAGGCTTCTGACCTGACCTGTGTTTGGTGGGGGGTGGCCTGTCCCCATCTGTGAGTGGGACCTGTTCTCTCAGCTGCAGCTCTACCAGCCCAATCCTTGGTGTCTGGAAGGATTCACCAATTAGCCTCTGCAGTGTGTGTGTGCGTAGTGGGGGGGGGGTGGTCAGGTGGCTGCTGTCCCCATTAAAATGTAGTAGTGGAAACACTGTCCCCAGGCACTTCTGGGTGAGTTCTGGGCTTGCTCTACCCTCTTCTCCAAGGACTCATCCAGGATGTACCACTTCTCCATGGGCCCCTCTGACTTTTTCTTTTTTAAAAGATTTTATTCATTTTTTGAGAGGTAGATCCACAGACAGAGAGAGGTAGACAGAGGAGATCTTCCATCTGCTGGTTCACTCCCCAAATGGCTGCAGTGGCTGGAACTGTGCCCATCCAAAGCCAGGAGCCAGGAGTTTCATTCAGGCCTCTCATGGGGGTGCTGGGGCCCAAGCACTTGGGCCATCTTCCACTGTTTTCCCAGGCTATAGCAGAGAGCCACATAGGAGAGGGGCAGCTGGGACTTGGACTGGCACCCATACGCAATGCTGGTGCCACAGATGGAGAGTTAGCCTGCTATGCCACAGTGCCAGCTCCCTAACTTTTTTTTATGGGGGGTGAGGGTATGGGTATCATAAGGCTTCAGGCTCTGCCTATGTGTTAAGGGAAGGTAACCATAGAGGGCCAAAGGAGCTACACCCTAGAATCCCAAGGTTCTGTGCCTGTTCCTATCTCTCTTCTTCTTCTCAGGTAGTTTTATTCTCTTTCTGGTTGTGAAACATGGGTCTGTCATCTAAAGATTGTGAGTCTTGCATTAGCTGCACACACACTTTTATCTAGGGCTGGCTGGTTCGAGTGTTTTGCATTCTTCTCCTGCAGTCTCCATGCTGCCTCAGGGAGTACTGGCCTGTGGTCATTACAACTTGTTACCACTGGGGACTCACCCACAGTATTAGATAAGTGCATCTCTAAAGCCATTTAAAATAATTTCTGTGTTTGGAAATGAAGAGGTTGCCATTACTGATTTGACTACATGCCTGTTTAAATGACTAACTCTGGGGCCAGCGCTGTGCCGCAGTGGGTTAAAGCCCCAGCCTGAAGTGCAGGCATCCCATATGGGTGCCAGTTCCAGTCTCGGCTGCTCCTCTTCTGATCCAGCTCTCTGCTATGTCCTAAGAAAGCAGTAGAAGATGGCCCAACTCCTTGGCCCCCTGCACCCACATGGGAGACCCAGAAGAAGCTCCTGGCTCCTGACTTTGGATGAGCTTAGCTCTGGCTGTTGCAGTCATTTGGGGAGTGAACCAGCAGAATGGAAGATCGATCAATCTCTCTCTCTCCCTCCTTCCTTCCCTCCCTCCCTCACTCTCCCTCCCTCTCTCAACTTTCAACTAAGTAAAATAAATGCTTAAAAAATGACTAACTCCACCTTGACTTAATTACTGATTTCCCGGTTGGAAGTTAATATGTAATTTTCAAACTAACCCTTTTTTCTTCAATGCTAAAACATTGCTGCCTGGCTTGTGCATAAAACTCCCTTGAGTGACCTGCCCAGTTCCCTACTTCTTTACCAAGGCATCCCTGATACCAGCACTTCTGGCACTTGGATTGCAATAGGTCTTCTAAGTGTTCAAGAATTTTTACACCATTTATTAAATTTATTAGTTTATTATAATAATTCTTATTAGTATAGATTTTTAGAAAGCTTTTTATTTAATAAATATAAATTTCATAGGTACAACTTCTGTAATTTAACAATTCTTCCCTCCATTCCCACCTTCCCACTCCCAAACTGCCCCACCTCCTACTCCCTCTCCCATCCCATTCTTCATTAATATTCATTTTTAATTATCTTTATATACAGAGCTCAACTCTATACTAAGAAAATACTTCAACAGTTTGCACCCACACAGACACAGAAAGTATAAAGTACTGTTTGAAGACAAGTTTTACTGTTAATTGCAGTAGGTTAAGCATGTGATGTTGGCATTTCACATCAGAGTACAGTTGGAGTCCCAGCTGCTCCACTTCTAATCCAGCTTCCTGTTAGTGTACCTGAGAAGGCAGAGGAAGAGGTTTCAACTGCTAGAGCCACTGCCACTCATGTGGGAGACTCAGATGGAATTCTGGTCCCCAGCTTCATCCTGATCAGACTGGGCTATTCTGGCCATTTTGGAAGTGAAACAATAAATGGAATTTCTGTATCTTCTCCCTGCCAACTGCCAGTATAATTGCTGTTCACATAAATAGATTTTTAAAAAATATTTTGTATTCTATGTACCATTTTTGCATAATATGCATTTTCCATGACATTTTTGAGAACTGTTTACATGTATGGATTTTAAAATTTGTTGTATAAAGAAAAGATCCTTTAATTCAATTCACAAGTTTTTGAAAACAAGTCATATATTTTTATTATTTTCTATAAATAATATATTTGCATTTCTTGCCAAAACATTGATTGTATTTCCTTCCTCATTTTGTCCCTAATGATATCACTGTAGTTTGATTTTCATTTCTTATCTGCACAACTGTATTCTGTCTTGCAATTTCTTCTCATTTCAGTCTATCCTATGTGAAGTGATTAGATCAAACTTCTTGGAGAACAGTTTTTATGTTGTTACTCTCATGTACAAAAGTGGTTAAGAAAACAAAATATTCATATTTCATGAAGAATAAAATACAAATCTTTAGTCAGATGATTATGGATATCATAAATCCAATGGCCTGTTAACATTGTTTTGACAGGCAGAGTGGACAGTGAGAGAGACAAAGATCTTCCTTTTCCATTGGTTCACCCCCCAATGACCACTGTGGCCTGTGTACCATGCTGATCCGAAGCCAGGAACCAGGTGCTTCTCCTTGTCTCCCATGTGGGTGCAGGGCCCAAGGACTTGGGCCACCCTCCACTGCACTCCTGGGCCACAGCAGAGAGCTGGCCTGGAAGAGGGGCAACTGGGACAGAATCCAGCATCCCAATTAGGACTAGAACCCAGAGTGCTGGCACCGCAGGCAGAGGATTAGCCTATTGTTTATTTGAAGGCAGAGTGACAGGGAGGGAGATAAATGGAAGGAAGGAGAGAGGAAAGGAAGGGGAGGGAGAGAGGTAGAGGAAAAGGAGAGAGAGTGTGAGTGCAACCTGGGGTTGGGGGTGGTTCATCTGATGATTCACTCACTGAATGCCCAGAACAGGTGGGGTTGGGTCAGGCTGAAGTAAGGAACCAGGAATTCCATCCAGATCTCCCACATGGGTGTTAGAGACCTAAGTACTTGGTCCATCATCTGGTGCCACCCATGCACATTAATAGGAAGCTGGGTCAGAAGCAGAAGCAGGGTTCAGTCCCAGGCATTCTGATATGTGTTGTAGGCATCCCAAGTGGTAGCTTAACCCACTGCACCATAATGCAATCACTGGCATTTTATTTGACATTTCTTTGATAGTTATATTTCTCTGGCATTTTGAATTGTTTTCCCTAGCTGGTACTGTGATACAATAGGTTAATCTCTCACCAGTGATGCTGGCATCCCATATGATCACCATCTTGAGTCTCAGGTGCTACATTTCCCATCCAGCTTCCTGCTAATGCATCTGGAAAGAAGCAGATGATCCAAGTCATTGAGTCCCTGCCATCCACATGGAAAACCTGGATGGAGTTCCAGCTCCTGGGTCTGGCCTGACCCAGCCCCAGCCAATGTGACCATTTGGAGAGTAAGCCAGCAGATGGGAGATGGATCTCTCCCCCTCACTCTGCATTTCAAATAAGTAAATCTTTAAGAAATAAATTTATTTTTAAATATTTTTCTCCTTAGCATCTAGAATAGCATTCTCCCTTGGTGCTAGTGCTATCTGTTCACTTGTCTTTCTCAGTCTCTTAATGGAGCACAACACATCTCCCAAATGTTGACATCCTGTCACAGATGTTGGTCTCTTCTATTCTCTATATTTCAGACTCTTGAGCACCTAAATAACTCTCATGCATAACCTTGCCTATACATGCCTGAGGGCTCCAAAATCTTAGATTTCAGGTCTGACTTAACTTTCATTTTCAAATGACTGATGAAAAAGCATGTCTGGAAGACAGCATTTAGCCTGTGGTTAAAATGCCGATGTCTCACAATGGAGTTAATGGGTGTGATTCCCAGTTCTGGCCTCTGAGAGGCAGCAGTGTGATAGCTCAAATGATTGGGTTCACTGCTCCTCAACCATCTCTGGACATTGTGGTCATTTGAGCAGTGAACCAGAGGGTGAATACCCCTTCTCTTTCTGCCTTTTTGCCTCTCAAATTAAAACACAAACCAAACCAAAACAAAAAAACCTATGTCTATGTCTTCCAACAAAATGACTGACTTAATGGCTAAAGGCAGTTTCATTGTTAAATTCAGCAAAAATAATTCTTGGTTGTAAATGATATTTGAATAATGAACAATTGTAAATCAAACTTATGTAATGGATTGGGAAGAGAGAAAGATGTGGACAATGATTTTTTTTTGACAGGCAGATTGGACAGTGAAAGAGAGAGAAACAGAGAGAAAGGTCTTCCTTTGCCATTGGTTCACCCTCCAATGGCCACTGTGGCTGGCGCATTGCAGCCAGCACACTGCTCTGAGTGGACAATGATTTTTACATTTCACTTTGATACTTCTTTGTCATGTAACCTTAAAAAATCCATGTGAGTTCATTGTGCCTAAGTTTGTTGCCCTTAAAATTATGGGCTCCATCTACTTGAGGCAGGTAGTATAAAGGGAAGTGGTCAGAACCTGAGAAATCATCTTGCTTCTGCCCCAAAACAGCTAAGAGACACCAGCAAGTCATTTTACCTCTGTAGTTCTTTCTCCCTGTAACATAAGAAAACCATCTTTCTATTTAAAGGATTTATTCTATACATTCCTAACTTAAAGTAAGGTTCACATGACTGTGAAACATTTTGTGACTGTCAGGTCTTCAATTCTACTGCATTGTTAGCAGTGTAATATCAAGCTGGCACCAAAGATGAAGTGCTAAACAACATAGGACTGCCAGGGCTTATTAGGAGCTACAAAGAATCATTTGAGTTCATGAAAATGTTTAAATTTAAAAATAGAATCACTCTATTATTGTTCAGAATCAGTATAGTTACCAATTTTTTATTTATAATAGTTGAATATCAGTAGCTTCATTTCTGATAGTATATTTCTAGTATTGTGTATAATATTGTACAATAGTATATATTGTATATTGTAGTTATACAATATTTATAGACTAACTAAAATTATAGGTAGCAACATTAATTGCTTTTTTTTCTTTTATTGGATTTTATCATAGCATATGTCATTAAACTTTCTATTTTAGATTAATGACTAAAGAGATTATCCACTTCTGGCTTTGGCCTGGCACACTGCGATGCTGTAGATATTTGAGTAGAAAACCAGAGGATGAAAGATCTCTTCCTTCTCACTCTCTCTTGCTGTAACTCTGCCTTCAAATAAATAACTAACTTTATAAAACAAAGATATTATCCACTGCAAATTGAACACAATCAGAAGGAAAAATTCAAATTGGAAAGTATAACAATTTGGCAAAAGATAAAGGCATTTGTTATACAGTAAAGAGATTATTATGTAACCCAGAATTCTCCTAAACTGTATAGAGGAAAAGGAGCACTGGTCACTGACGCTCACCCTTAGAGGTTTATGTAACATCTCTATTTTCTGGGTTTTTAAGGCACCAATATAATTGTCAATCCAAGTTTATATCTTTAGTTATTGTAGAAGGTAGTTAATCACCTTGCTACCCACCACCAGTCACACACAGACACACAGACACACACACACACACAGTCTGGTTAGGAATGCAATCAATCCACTGATAAGTTTAATCGCTTGGCAACTTAATTTGATACTACAGCTATCAATTTTATGTAGCTTTGCTAATGTTACAGTAAAGCAGGATTGTTTTAAAATTTTATCATTTACAAAAGAAAACAGCCATGGTTTGTACACATTACATTTATAATTCATCTAAATAATTTTGTATTTTCAAATCTTTGTATTTAAAAGTTATTTTAATTGAGCTCACACATATTTTTACTTAAGCACTGATATCTATCTGTCTTTAAACATTCTCTTTCCTTGTCTGTCTGGGTTGTGCAGACAGTATCCCCTCTGAGACCTCAATCTCTTAGTTCCTCAGTGGTTCCTGAATCTTTGATGATACATTTCAGTGGGTTACTCATGCATTATTGTCATCAGCAGCCTCACTGACAGAATCAAAACACAAAACAAAACAAAACAAATCAAAAAACCTATGTCTATGTCTTCCAACAAAATGACTGACTTAATGGCTAAAAGCAGTTTCATTGTTAAATTCAGCAAAAATAATTCTTGGTTGTAAATGATATTTGAATAATGAACAATTGTAAATCAAACTTATGTAATGGATTGGGAAGAGAGAAAGATGTGGACAATGATATTTTTTTTTTTGACAGGCAGAATGGACAGTGAGAGAGAGAGAAACAGAGAGAAAGGTCTTCCTTTGCCGTTGGTTCACCCTCCAATGGCCACCATGGCCGGTGCACTGCAGCCGGCACACCATGCTGAGTGGACAGTGATTTTTACAGCTATCTGATTCACTGCGGACCTTCTTTGCCTCAGGCTGGAGGAAGACAAGTACAGTTTTATCAATAGGCTATCCAGCATGCCCTGCCCTGAGAGGAGATATGGAATGTCTTTGTTCCAAGCTGGCATACCTGGTGCTATGAACTATTTCCCAATTCTTAGTTATTTCATTTTAATCTCTGGGTAATACCCATTTCATTATTTTAATTTTACTGAGTAACTAGTGAACTCATAGGAGGTAATTTTTTTTAAAAAGATATTGTTAATTGTTTTCAAGAAGAGTTTGCTGTTGATGAGGGTTACATGGGTTAAAGATTGATGTGACTGATTAAGATTTCTGTCTTTTTTCCTGCTTCTAAAATCAGTCATTGCAGGATCACTAAATCAATCTTGTTTCTAGTATGCTACTATGCACACTGTTCCAGGATGTGCTTCCTTGACTCAGGGTTGAGCTGAGAGGTGGAGCAGGGGAGTAGCATTGTTATTATCTGACTTGGAAGCCTTATGTCATTCATTAAAACAGTAGGGAGTTAGCAGCATGCATGTCATCCTTGCCAGCTGATTTGTGAAATAGGAAAAGTGTGCATACATTTTGTTGCGTAAGCTTAGGTTAGTAGTCATGGATAAATTAGAAGAAATTAGTAATGAAAGCCAGGAAGTGATTAACAGTATGTTTTAGCAATCCAAGAATATTTTCCTAATCAAAATAGAAATATGCAGGTAATCTTTGGTAGGTCCTAATATCTACCATTTCTCCATAGGACAGACTTAACATTTGTTCATTTACAGAACTCTATTGGTCATCAAACTTGTGCTTCTTATTGTGCTTAACATTGCGCATGAAAAGAAAAATAAGGCCAAGTTTATATTCATTGAGGAATTCACAGCCTGTGAAAGTGTAGATGTAAACTGGGATGTAACATGGCAGTGGGTGGATTTTCCCTTCTGCCTCACCACTTTATATCAGGGTGAAAAAAAACCTACATCCTGTGGAGTGCAAGGCTTGCCTGTGAATATCCTGGGCCATTGCAGAGATTTCCAGTGGAGTGCATTGATGCAGAGCTATGTTGGACAACTGCAAGCCCATACACAAGGCGGTGAGCTGAAGGGCTAACTTTCCTTTCAACCAGAGTGATGGGTGGTTCTGAAGTTGAAGGAAGGTCTGAGGACTTGGGTCCCCTGGGCAACAGCCTTGAATTGTGATGGACAGATCCCTTCCCTCTTAAAGGCATCACTCTGGGAGGCCAGCACTTCAGCATAGCAGGTTAAGGCATGGCCTGCACTGCTGGCATTCCATATGGGCATTGGTTTGAATTTCAACTACTCCACTGCTAATCCAGCTTCCTGTTAATGATCCTGGGAGGCAGCAGAGGATGGCCCAGTTCCCTGAGTTCTTGCACTCATGTGGGAGACCTGGAAAAATCTCTTGGCCTAAGCCTAGCCTAGCCCTGGTCATTGCGGCCTTTTGGAGAGTGACCAAGTAGATGGAAGATCTCTCTCTCTCCTCTCTCCTCTCTCCTCTCTCCTCTCTCCTCTCTCCTCTCTCTTCTCTCTCTCCTATCTCTCTCTGTCTCCTTTTGTCTCTGTAACTGTGCCTTCCAAATGAATAAATTAATCTTTTCTTTTAAGAAAGCCACCACCCTGTCTCTGGTTATAGTTTCCCTTCTCCAAGTGGCCTTGCTGAAGCTGGAAGTTAGAAGAGCTAATCTGTGCTCTAAAGAAAGGGCTGAACCAATCATTTACTCTTGGATATAATTATGCGTTGCTCCCTTTGGATCTTTAAAATTTTTTTCTCTTAGATGGTAGTCCTGAGTCATAGGCTACTATGACTATCTGATGATTCAGTTATGCAGAAATGCATAAATGAACATGCAGGATTGAAAAATAAACCAATTTTTGTTGGAATATGTTAAGCAAAATATTAAAAAGAAAAAATGGTAGAGATGTTCACATGCTGGGAAATGGAATACACACACTTTTCCCTATTTCTTTCTGCTGAATACAACTAAAATGTTTTTACATTATGGAGGAAACAAACAAAAAGTCTGAAATGTAGGAGCCAGCATTGTGTTATAGTGGGTTAAGCTGCTGCCTGCAATGCTGGCATCCCATCTGGATACTACTGTGTGTCCCAACTGCTTCTTATCCAGTTCCCTGTGCCTGGGAGAGCAGCAGAAGATGGTCATGGGTTCCTGCCTCACACAAGGGAAACCTTGAAGAAGTTTCTGTTTCCTGGCTTCAGTCTGGCCCATCCCTCACTATTGTTGCCATTTGGAGAGTGACCCAATGGATGGAAGATCTCTCTCTTCCTCTCTCTGTAACCATTTTTCAAATGAAAAAATAAATCTTTAAAAAGAAAAAAGGACTTAAATGTACAGAGAAGTAGGACAAACAATCAGAGACTAGATCCAAGGAATGAGATGAGATGGTGGAAAGTTCTCTAGCTTGTCCTTTTGCCTAATATATGTCACACTTGGACCCCAACAACTGGCAACCCAGAAATGCCAAGAGAAAGACCAAAAAATGTCCCAACAAAAGCTATGTTTCCTAAGCCAAATGATTAGGAAAGGAGCAGCCTCACAAGACAGATCTGCATAGGGTTGTCTCTCCCTGTTGGGTGTCAACATAAGCCAGCAGAGAACCTGGACTTATCTCCAATCTGAGAACAAAGCAGGACCACCTCTATAGAAAAAGCACAGCCCAAACCAGCTGCCACATGTTTGGCTACATAGGATGTAGGTTCTTACCATAATTACTCACTCAGACTCAGAAAATCACTTGTCATACCAAGAGCCAGGCAAATCTCAACTTGAATGAACCCAATATGTAGATACCAACAATGAGAAAGCAGAGATGTTAGAATTATCTGACAGGGTTTAAGGCGACAATTATACATTCAACTGCCTATATTTGCAAAAGAAATGATTGTCTTTGTAAAATAAAACAAATTCAAGAATCTACAAAAATAAAATCCTGAAACCAATAAAATAGCAATGAATTACATGCAACAAAATGAAAACTCTAATAGCAACTATAACTACTCAAATGAAGAAAAGGGGTCAGCATTATGTCATAGCGGGTTAAGTTGCTAGGAGTAATGCTGATATCCCATATGCTCTACTTCCAATCTAGCTCCCTGCCTAATGTGACTTGGTAAACAGCAGAAGATGACCCAAGTCCCTGGGTCCTTGAACCCATGTGGGAGACCCAGATGAAGCTACTGTCTCCTAGCATCCTTCAACACAGCCCAGCCTTGGTGGATGTCACCATTTGGAATAAGGAAGAGGAGATAGGGAACAAAGGGAGAATGAGATGTATCACTATGTTCCTAAGATTGTATATATGAAATACATCAAATCTGTTCCTGTTACATATATAAATTCTAAAAAGTAAATAAACAAATGACTTCTAACTTTAAAATATCACATATTTTGATTATTTTTATAGACAAAAATTGTTTTGGAACTAAGAGAAAGTTGTGACCTAGCTAAAATAACTTTCACATTTATCCTATTCAAAGAGGATTTGTTATTAAAAGGCAGAGCCTGTAGTTTATTCAGTCAATACAAATTCATGGAGCATATAGAATGTGCCTTCCCAGGCAATCAAGTCTCCCATTTGCCTCATCACTTAGTTTGTTTTATTTTTTCTCACAAGCACTTGTCATAATCCATAACTACCTTGTTGCTTTATTTGGTAACTTGTTCATGACCTTTGACCCCACAGGATTATATGTTTCACACAGACAGGAATTTCTTTTATTCCTCTGGGTGTCAGTAGGGCCTTGTTTGAGTAGGCACTCAATGAATATATTTTGAATGTGAGCTTGGGCCAGAGATTAATGAACTGTTGTGCCTTAAGAAGATGAGCTGGGTCTTGAAGAATGGATCAGATATGGGAAAATTAAGAAAAGGGGGAGCAATCCAGACAGAAGGTCATCATGAGTAAAATCCTGATGGTTTTGTTTATTCTAATAGGGAGGGCAGCAAATACATTGAAGCTATGATTTTATGTTAGATGTTTTTGGGGAAAAAATAAAGTTGTCAGGGCAGGGACAGATTCCAAGGAACATCCAAAACCAGACAGGATTTTGGAGCTGGAAATGTTTTTAGGGATCCAGTGAACTCCCTTAGAGTGAAGTAACTGAGGTCCTAAGGGGTGATGGTCACTGGGTTAACCAGAAAGTTAACACTGTATGATCAGAATCTTATTCATTAACTTAAATCTAGTACTTTCTCTAAGATAATTTGGAAATATTTGAATAGAGAATAATACATGGTAAAATGAGTGTTTATGAAAAGAAATCTGGGGCTTGTGCTATGGTGTAGTGGGTAAAGCCACCACCTGCAGTGCTGGCATCCCATATGGGCACTGGTTTGAGTTCTGGTTGTTCCACTTCCAATCCAGCTCTTTGCTATGGCCTGGGAAAGCAGGAGATTGCTCAAGTGCTTGGGCCCCTGCACCTGAGTGGGAGACCCTGAAGAAGCTCCTGGCTTCTTGCTTTACATTGGCACAGCTCTGGCCAATGTGGGCAGTTGTGGAGTGAATCAGCTGATGGAAGAACTCCCTCTCTCTCTCCCTCTCCCATTCTGCCTCTGTTTCTCTCTGTGTATATCTCTGACCTTCAAATAAATAAATCTTTAAAAAAAAAAAAAAACAAGAAATCTGGCTCCATATGTAAGGTGAATTGGAAAAGACAATCTAATTTGAGAGAACACAAAAATACTATGAAGTAAAACTGGCATGACACAAATGAAGCCTTGATGAGGTGGTGAATATATGAAGGGGAAAGAACAAATTCACATTGGAGGGTAAGCAAGGGAACACAATCAAGGCTATTCCTTCAATGGATCTTCTGGAGAAAGAAAGCTCTTGGCCTGAGGATATTTTTGTTCAGTCCCACCTAGGCTATTTACATGATTTGTTTTCAGTTACATGTTTTTTTTTATTAAAGATTTATTTTGTTACTTGAAAGGCAGAGTTACAGAGAGGCAGATTCAGAGACAGAGAACAATAGAGGACTTCTACCCACTGGTTCACTCCCCAAAATGGTCACAATGGCCAGAGCTGGGCTGATCTGAAGCCAGGAGCTTCATCCAGGTCTCCTTCCTTTGAAGCAGGGGCCCAAGGACTTGGGCCATCTTCTACTGCTTTCTCAGGCCATAGCAGAGAGCTGGATCAGAAGCAGAGCAGCTGGGTCTCAAACTGGTGCCCATATGGGATGCCAGCACTGCAGGTGGTGGCTTTTCTTGTTATGCCACAGCACCAGCCCCTTCAGTTACATTTTGAGAATATATTTTTGATTGGTTTATTTATTTGAAATGCATAGATACAGAGAAAGTAGAAAGAGAGACAGAAAGGGAGAGGGAGAGAGAGGTCTTCTATCTGCTGGTTCACTTCACCAAATGACCACACTGTCTGGGATTGGGCCAAGCCAAAGCCAGGAGCCAGGAGCTTCTTCAAGCCCAAAATCACAGCTAAAGGAATTAGCCTGATGTTATAGAGCATCCCTACCACTGAATCAGTAAGCTTTGACATGTACAGATTCCTCAATTCTGGCTTAGATGTTTTTTTGACAGCATAAGAAAGTAATTTACTACATGGTGACTACAATGTCTTTTCCTTTTTTTAAAGATTTTATCCATTTATTTAAGAGGTAGAGTTACAGACAGTAAGAGGGAGAGGCAGAGAGAAAAGTCCTCCATCTGCTGGTTCACTCTCCAAATGGCCACAACAGCCAGAGCTGAGCTGATCTGAACCCAGAAGCCAGAAGCATCTTCTGGGTCTTGCAGAGGCCCAAGCACTTGGGCCACCCTTCACTGCTCTCTCATGCCATAGCAGAGAGCTGGATTTGAAGAGGAGCAGCCAGGACTAGAATCTGTGCCCATATGGGATTCTGGCACCACAGGCAGAGAATTAACCCACTGTGCAACAGTGCTGACCCAACCACACAAATTTAACCTGATTTTTAGCATCTTAGTTAAGGTGAAGTTTGCAGTCATTCAAGGTGATTGTAACAACTCAAAAGAGCCTCTTCTTGGCCTTATAGATTAAAAGAGGAATCACCTGGAGTAAGAAATGCACTGTAACCTGAGGAAATGACATTAAGCAAAGGTCTGATTTTTGGCTCATAATCCATCATGACCAGACCAGACAATATTTGGAAGATATAGGATCTCAAGTTTGTGAAAATAATTCATGCAGTAGCATGAAGGAAGGATTAGAGGCAAGGAGATGAGTTAAGAGATGACAGCTCAGAAGAAAAAGATGCCATGTCCCTGGATCCAAACTGTATCACCCAACAAAAATATCCAGTTAGAAATGAGCAAAGGGCTTGGCAGGCATTTGTCAAGAGAGGAAATTCAAATGGCCTACAGATATTTGAAAACATGCTCAGGATCACTAACCATCAGGAAAATGCAAATTAAAACCACAATGATATTTCACCCAATAGGCTCTCACACAGAAATCAAACAACAAATACTGGGAAGGATGTCATGAAAAAGGTGCCGTAATCCACAGCTGGTGGGAATGTAAATTGGTGCAACCACTATGGAAGATAATATGGAGATACCTCAGAAATCTGAATATAGACCTATAATATGATACACCATCCCACTTCTAGAATTTACCAAAACAAAAAGAAATCAGTCTATGAGAAACTTATCTGTACCACCATGTTCACTGCAGCAAAATTCACAAGAGCTAAAAAATGGAATCAATCAAGCCCTCCATCAACTGTTGACTGGATAAAGAAATCATGACATGTATACACTATGGATTACTAATCACCTGTAAAAAATGAAATCATGTCTTTTGCAACAAAAAGGATACAACTGGAAACCATTATACTTAGTCAAATGAGTCAGTTGTAAAAACACAGATACTATGTTTTCCCTGATCTGAGGTAACTTATAGAGTACCTGAAATGTAGTGCATTGGAGTGAAATTAACATTTTGAGATTCATTAATCACTTACAGCCTGTCTTTCATTGAGGAACAGTATTTTTTTTTCTTCATACTATTTGTTGAACTTCTTTGCTTAGTGTAGGATTAACTGTATGATCATTAAGTAAACTGAAATTAGCTCATTGTAAAAAATTAAGAGTGGGAACGGCAAAGGGAGAAGGAAGAAGAATTGGAGCATGGGTGGGAGGGAGGGTAGAGAGGGAAGTATCACTATGTTCCAAAACCTATACAAATGAAGTACATGAAAGTTACATAACTTACATAAAATTTTAACAAATTTTAAACAAAGATGCCAGTAGGCAAAATGCTTAAGTACAAAGACAAATACTTATGTTTGCTGTTGATGCAAAAAAAATGTCCACAGGGGAACCACAAATTCTCTCAGAACTAAGCATCTTGTAAACATTATATGCAATGGAAAAGCAGACTCAAGACTCAAGCTCAATCAAGAACACAGCCACTATACTATAGTGTTTAAGGCTAATTTGTCTTCTTTACTGGCAGTCAATATGCTCAGAAATAAGGGGAGAAAAAGGCAGTCTGGGCTCTTGTGACTGTTGAGTCCATTCATCCTCTTGTGAGCTGCTCATTTGTTGTGGGGACACAACCTTTTTAGACTCTTGCAATATTTGCAGTAGATCAAATTCAAGGTTAACTCACATTTGCTGGCCAGCAGCTCCTCGAATCCTTCTGACCACAGCAGTGCTTCCTCTGGGGGAGGCCTGCAAGAGAAGTTCTGTAGTTAAGAGGGCACATATCAGGTCCCCTTTCCAGCTCAGCTGTTCATGTTTGTGAGCACAGGATTCTCAATTTAATTAATGAAAGTTTGTTGTTTGCTTTTCTTGCTGGTTTTGGGCTTCCCAGGAATGGAAGAATCTTTGCAAGAAGTAGCTCAACCATGTCTTCCAATCTTTTAATCTTAAGAAAAATTCAGTAAGTGGACATGTTTGAAAGCACAACTACAGCTGAATATATTTTTATACAATAAAACCACAGGCAAACCTCTAGTAGCCACAGGCAAACCAAATGAGACAAAAACAAGTTACATTCTTATTGACATAATATTTAAACTTGGCATCCAAATTACTGAAGTTTCCTCAGTTCCTCACACTGTAGATACTAATGTTAAGAGTAAAGATAGGAACTACCTTAAAATCACAAAGATATCTTTAAAAAAGATTTATTTGTTTATTTGAAAGTCAGAAGTACACAGAGGGAGAAGGAGAGGCAGAGAGAGAGGCAGAGGCAGAGAGAGAGAGAGAGAGAGATCTTCCATCCGCTGGTTCACTCCCAATTGGCTGCAATGGTCAGAGCTGTGCTGATCCAAAGCCAGGAGCTTCTTCCGGGTTTCCCACATGGGTACAGGGACCCAAGGACTTGGGCCATCTTCTACTGCTCTCCAAGGCCATAGCAGAGAGCTGGATTGGAAGTGGAGCAGCTGGGATTTGGACCCCTGCCCATATGAGATGCCAGCACTGAAGGCAGTGGCTTTACCTACTATGCCACAGTGCCAGCCCCATCACAAAGATATCTTAATACACTAAACAGTCCAAATAGCAGATGCTGGGGCCTGGCACTATGAATTAAGCCACCCACCCCATATTGGCAATGGTTTGAATCCAGGTTCCTCCACTTTCAATTCAGTTCCCTGCTAATGCATCTGGGAAAGCAGTGGTGGATGCCCCAAGTCCTTGGATCCCTATGCCCTAGTCCAAGACCCAGAAGAAGCTTCTGGCTCCATCATCACCCAGCCCCTGGTCATTGTGGCTATTTAGGGGAGTGAACCAGAGGTTGGAAGACTTCCCTTGTTCTGCCTCTCCCTTTCTGTAACTTTTCAAATAAACCTTTAAAAAAAAGAATACTATTTCTGGCCCACAAAAGGTGGCAGTTTCTTTGCAAGATTAATTGCCTTCCACCTTCAGTCCTGGATGTGCCAGAGACCATGCATAGGGAGTGATGAATGACAACTGGCCCACAGCCTTGCAACCCTCTGACCCACAACACTCCTTTGAGGAAGACACTGCAGAACTATGATTTGTTCCACAGTCATGACTGTGTGAGAACAGCTTTATCATGAAAAAGTGAGAAAGGACTCAAAAGGAAGTCTTCAGGCAGCAAAAGCACTTCCCCTGATATGAGCAGGCATACAAGATTAAGTTAACCAGAGTCATGAGCTGGAAAACTATGCCCCCAACCCCTATGTATTCCACCTTTATTCCCAACTTGCCAAGCAGACAACTAATCACACCCCTTTGGGGAGTGCATAAAAAGCATGAAGCCCTCTGGCCTGCCCTTGCCCTCCCAAGCCTCCAGTCACACAGCCTTTTAGCAGCTCCTCTGCTGTTTGCACACACCACGTGGTTTTGTGGTCATTCCTGCCTGCACGGTTTTTCCTCTCCCTGTGGCTCTGGCCTGTGAAGGCTTGTACATGGCCCTTGTTCACCCAATGTCTCTTGGTGTGGGGCCTTCTGACTGCCTCTGGAGCCTGCTTGCTGGCTTGCCCCACAACTGCTCTCCTGCCCACGTGCTCTCTCTCCCTTGCAGCCTCTGGTCTACTCCCTGGAAAAGCCTGGTGTGCCACAGCCGCTTTCAATTTCTGACCCCCTTCATTTTTTTTTTTTTTTGACAGGCAGAGTGGACAGTGAGAGGGAGAGACAGAGAGAAAGGTATTCTTTTTCCATTGGTTCACCCCCCAGTGGCCACTGCAGCCAGTGCGCCAGGAGCCAGGTGCTTCTCCTGGTCTCCCAAGCGGATGCAGGGCCCAAGGACTTGGGCTATCCTCCACTGCCTTCCCGGGCCACAGCAGAGAGCTGGCCTGGAAGAGGAGCAACAGGGACAGAAACAGCACCCCAACCGGGACTAGAACTCTGGTTGCTGGAGCTGCAGGTGGAGGATTAGCCTAGTCAGCCACAGCACCAGCCTGCAGATACTTCAATAGTCATTCAGATACATTATACTGGAACTAATAATCCTGGACAAGGCATTTTTAAAATTTTATATTTTTTGAGAGACACAGAGAACACACACACACACACACACAGATGAGAGGGAGGGAGGTGAGGGGAGAGAGAGAGAGAGGGAGGGAGAGAGAGAGAGAGAGAGAAAAGAGGAAGAGGCAAAAGCATGCAGATAGCACCCATCAACATGTTCACTACTCCAGTGTCAACAGCAGCCAGGTTGGGCCAGGCTGAAGCTGGGAGCCATGAACAACTCCCAAATTAGTGGCAGGATCCACCTATATAAACCATCATCTCCTGAATCCCAAAGTGTGCATTAGCAGGATGTTGGAATTGGAAGTAGTGTTTTGCATGGGTTATGCACATCTCAACAAACTTCTAAAAGTCTACTTCCATGTAAATGGAAAGACATTTTTAAAATTTTAAAATGTAAGACATTTTTAAAAACTTAAGACTCATAAACATTGTTGAATTATTGATATTAATCTAAGAAGTTGCGATGTTTTGACCTCATCATGTAACTTGCTTGTGGCCTAGTGATTTTTGCAAATAAAGAAAATATTTGTAGAACAATTTAATAAAATATTACTGTTACTAAAAATGTTACTGTTGAGAATGATATTGATAAATCTTTTTATTTATTTGAAAGGCAGAGAGAGAGAGAGAGAGAAAGACTTCCATCTGCTGGTTCACTTCCCAAGTGGCCACAATGGCCAGGGCTGGGTTAGGTCAAAGCCAGGATCCAGGAGCTGCTTCTGGGTCTCCCATGTGGTTGCAGAGGCCCAAGCACTTGGGCCATCCTCCACTGTTCTCCTATGCTATTAGAAGGGAGCTGGATCAGAAGCAGAGCATCTGGGACTCAAAAAGGCACCTATTAAGGATGATGGTGCTGTAGGGAGAGGCTTAATCTGCTATGCCACAGTACTGACCATGAGAAATGATACTGGAAAATAGAAGTTCTGGGGGCAGGCGTTTTGGCATAGCAATTTAAACCACTGCTTGTGGTGTCTGCATCCAATATATGGAATGCCTGCAAGTTATTTTCACCTCTGCTTCCAGTCAAGGTTCCTCTAAATGCACCTTGGGAAGCACCAAGTGATAACTCAAGTACTTGAAACCCTGGCACCCATGTGTGAGACCTAAATGGAGGTCCCAATGCCTGGCTTCAACCAGGCCAGTCCTTGATGTTATAGACTGTTGGGGAGTGAACCAGGAGAAAAAAGATCTCTCCTTCTTTCTACATTTTTTCTTTTTAAATGCAGTTTTAAATTTATGTAATATTTAACAGATTCAATATGACATACATGCAAATCTAACAACACAATAATATAACCTTCTTCCCTCTTTGTCACCCTCCTTCCCTCCTTCCTTCTTTTTTTTTTTTAGTTTTTGAGACAACATATTTTAAATTTATATTACAGTAAAAAGGGTTAATACATCACTAAGAAGTTTAACAAGTAAAAAGCTAAATGTCCCTAGATTAATGGGAATATAAATAATGGCTATGAACAATTATTGAATGGAAAAAAATGGCCATTTCACCCAAATATAGTAAATGTTTAAGTAATCATAGATCATTCAAACTACAGTAGCACAACATTCTTAACCACTGGTTTGATAAATGTATAAAACAGTTTTACAAAATTATATTTGCAGTGATACTGATACACACAGACACTTCCTTCTTTTTCATTTGTTTTTAAAATTTTCACTCCCACATATAAGGGAGAACCTGCAGTATTTTTCTTTCTGGGTCCAGCTTATTTCCCTCAACATGATGTCTTCCAGTTGCATCCATTTTGTTGCAAATGGTAGAATTTCATTTTTTTTATAGCTGACTAATATTCCATCGTGTATACATACCACATTTTCTTTATCCACTCATCTGATGATGGAAAACTTGGTTGGTTCAAAATTTTGGTTACTGTGAACAGTCCTGCAGTTAACATGGTGGTTCAGGTATCTTTTATATATTGTGTTCAAGACTTTTGGGTGTATATCCAGTAGTTGGATTGCTGGATCATTTGGAAAGTTTATTTCTAGTATTTCCACACTGTTTTCCTCTGTGGCTTCACTAATTTACATTCCCATCAATTGTGTATAAGTATTCCCTTTTGTCCACATCCTCACCAGCATTTATTAGTCTTTGTTTTTAGCCATTCTAAGAAGAGTGAGGTGATATATCACTGCGGTTTTGATTTGAAATTTCCTGATGGCTAGTGATGTTAAGCCTTTTTTATACATTTGTTAGCCATTGATACTTCTTATTTTGAGAACTGTCTATTGATGTCCTTTAACTACTTCTCAGCTAAATTGGTTTTTTTTTGTTGTTAAATTGCTGATATATTTGGGTTATATTTTGGGTTATTAATTAATTTGAGTTGTAAGTGAAGGACATTTATACATAGACTATGTTCATTATTTTAGCATGTATGTATATATTTAGATAATAATTGTAACTGATTTATCTACTTCACTGACTTTCTAGTTTGCCCTTACAGACACTATCTTGTCTTTCTGTCTTAAATTATTTTCCCCTAGTGCTTTTTCATTCTTGCGTATCTTTCTATTATCTTTTCCTGATTTTCAAAACTTTCTTTACTGGTTTTCTTGTTATTTGTGTTCTACTATATTTTTTCATTTCTTCCGGTTAATATTCCCCATTTTTCTATAGACAGAATAAGATCATATTGAATTTTAAGATTTTAAGCAATCTTGCAGACTAATGAAACAGCATTTATTATTTCCATCTGCATTTAACATATGATTCAAGTGGTTGTTCAAATTAAGCACCTGAAATTTAAAGCCCATAATGATTTATCTGGATACAATAAATGGCAGATATTAGGTATAATCCCAAGTTTCTTCTTTCTATGTCTGATACTCCTCTTTGTCATTTTACAGAAAAGAAATTTGTCTAGTGTTCTCACTAGATGAATAAAAATGGAAGAAGCAGTTGAACCCAATGGAAGGAAGTTTAAGAAGAAAAGGAGAGATTTGAAGAGGAACATTATTGGCATGGATAGGAAAAATGCTTTAAAATGTTCTTTCTCCTTTTTTATGTATTGTTATTCTTTTTTATTTTTTTTTGTTTTTCTTTACTTTCTGTGTTCCTTTCCCCTCTTTTCCTTTTATTTTTTCTATTTTCTCATTCTTTCATATCCTCTAAACCTGTTTTTTATTTTCTCTTCATCTTTATAAATTTTTTTCTTTAATCTTATTTTCTTTCCTCCTTGTTTTCTTTCTCCTTTTTCATTCTCTCTCTCTCTCTCTCTCTCTCTCTCTCTCTCTCTCTCTCTCTCACACACACACACACACACACACACACACACACTCTTTCATTCACCTCTAGGTAATACAGTCTACTTCCTATGTATTGATCCTTAACTATATCAACCTCAGTAGACTTTCTGACTTTGATGCCGGAGGATATGACAGAATATAAAAAGATCAGAACCCTCAAACCTGATTTTTCTCCTTTGACTTGAATGAGACTCAGGCTTACAATCCAAATGAAAGCTCACTTGGGTGGGAAAATGTGATTTCCTTCTGGCTCTCCCAGGACTAAACAAATGTCCCCAGGACCAAGTGCTATCTGCCTTCCCTCTTGCACAAATTCCAGGCAGGGCCCTGGTACAAGAAGGAGGCAGAACTACATGAGACTCAGCTACACTGCCTTAGTTCACAGTCATGCTCAAGTTTAAATCCAGACTTCTAGGAGTAGGACTTGAAGAAAAAATAATGTAAGCAGCCAGCATGAGATGGTCTCAGGACTCCCTCCCTACCCTTTCAAAAGGTGTGAATGTTCCCAACTTCAAAGGAAGATCCTGAAGAAATACACAATCTCTTAGCCTGTGGTGCCTTTTCCAGCTATCCTCTTGCAGCCCATTCCAGTAACCACCTTTGCAGGACCTGTATGTGTCTTCATGTAACACAGCAGCAGGCAGTGGGATGGCCTTTTTCTTGGTCAGAAACCCATGCCATAATATTTGGCCTATATTAGCAGAGGGCTATGCTCTGGGACACGCTGGTCAACATATCTGTGTACCATCTGAGTGGAAAAATAGTACCTGAGACACAATATTATGAATCTATTTGGGTTGTCATGTACACATCTATAAGCTGCAATTCAGGATGAGGAAAGGTAGCTACTCCTTAAGTCTAAGAAATCTGCTCTTCCATATTTCTTTCCAAATGTGTAACTAACTGTAAAGTAAATCATTAATTTATATACATGTATTTATAAAAACATTGATACCACAAAGACAGTCATACTTTTTTTAAAAAAAATCACTTATGTTGATTAAAACACTGTTAAATCAAATCTTTATTGCTATTATTCCATATAATTATAATTCCTATACTTTTCTTCATCCTGAATTATTTACTATAGATGTATACTTGACAACCCAAATAGAATCATATTATTATGTCTCAGTTCCAAGCTGTAAAAATATAATTCAACCTATTTTTCTTTAATCCTCATCAAGACATTTACATACATATATACATCCATTTATAATATAAAATAATATTTGGCCATAAGATGAATTGAAATAATCTTTGGGTTTTTAATTAGATTTTATTTCTTTGAAAGTCAGAGATACAGTGATGGAGGGAGCTTTAGAGAGAAAGATCTTTCACCAGCTGGTTCAGTCTCCAGATGGTCACAATAGCCGGGGCTAAGCCAGGCCTGAAGCCAGGAGTAAGGAACTTCTTCCAGTTTCAAACTTGGGTAGCAGGAGCTCAAACACTTAGCCATTTTCTGTTGCTTTCCTGGGCCATAGGCAGGGACATCGATTGGAAATGGAGTAGCTGGGACATGAAACAGTACCCACATGGGCTCTTGGCATTGGTGGTCACAGTGCCAGACCCAATCTTTGGGTTTTAGATACACTTAGTTTTAGAACCCCAAATGATGATTTCACTCTAAGCCTTAGGAAATATTTTATGCTATACTACATTGATTTAAATAAATGAATCATGCATATTAGTAGAATTTTACTATGCAGAAATAATACAGTTAGCACATAATTATATTACTAATCATAGATTGATAATCATAAATTTAAGAAAAGTCCTATGGCCATATATGGAGATGAATAAGTCAAATCTAAGAATCATATTTGTGGGCATCTGGCCAATAGTTAAGAAACCAGTTAGAATGGCTTCATCCCAAATCAGAAAACCTGGATTTGATTCCTGCAAGGGGCTCCTGATGGCAAATTCTTGTTATTTTTCTCTTTGGGAGTGAGCAGGTGATTCTGAAGTGGCTGATTCCTTGCTGCACATATGGCAGACCAAGACTGGTCTACTGGCTCTCGGCTGTATCCTGGGACAACACTGGCCAATGAAGTCATTTTGGGAAATAACTGTTAAATGGGGCATCTGCATCTCTCTCACCAATCTAAAATAATCTTTTAAAAAATGAAAGAAGTATGTTTCATGTTTTAACATCAGTAAAAATTATGCTGAAAGATGTAAGTAGCAATGGACAGTTCTCAGAATTCCCAGGTGATTATCTCCCTCTTGTCCTAATCCTAATGCAGATATCATGACTATACAATGTAGTTAATCATCCATGAAAAAATGTGTACTGTTCATGTTAAATACATACACATTCATGAATTAAATACATGCTCGTGAATATTCAACAACTAAAAGCAATAGCAAGAAAGAATTACAGATGTTTGAAGCAGTTAAAGAAGGATAAGTACGGGCAGGCATTATGGTACAGCAGGTTAATCCACCACTAGAGACAACTACTTCCCATCTCAGAGTGCCATTTTGAGTCCTAGAAATTCTGTTTCCACCCCAGCTTCTTTATAATGTAACCAGGAATGAAGTAGATAATGATTTAAGTACTTGAGTTCCTGCCATCCATGTGGGAGACCTGGATAGAGTTTGAGGTTTTGACTTCAATGTGACTCAAACTCAGCTGTTGGAGGCATGTGGGGAGTTAACCAGCAGATAGAAATGAGATCTCTCTCTCTCTCTCTCTCTCTCTCTCTCAATTCAAATAAATAACTGAGAAAACAAGAAAAAGTACTATAAATTAAGTCTTTCTAGGAATAGTATCAGAAAGAAATGGATATCATATTTGGATCTACCCACTACAGTTGTTCTAATAGCATTTAAGCATAAGGAAAAGATTTGTATAAACATTTATAAAAGCATAAGACACAAAATCAACATATGAAAGCAGAAGTATATTTATACACCAGTAATGATCTTAATGAAAGAAAAATCAAGAAAGAAATCATATTCATAATAGCTACAAGAATTATATACTCAGAAATAAATTTAACTAAATAATTGAAAGAGTGGAGCAGAGCCAAGATGGCGGAATAGTGAGGGCACACACCGATAGTCCAGGAAAATTTAGTTTAATAAAAGTGGAGTAACGGTAGCCTCAGAAAAAGGATCAGGAAAAAACTGCAGAGGAAACTCTTCCGGATCTAGTGGCTGTGACTTGGAGGACCTACTGGCAGAGCAAGATCGCCCACCGTGCAGAAGCTGAGCTGCAGGAGCTGCAGGGTCTGTGCGCCAGTGCGGGAAGGGAAGTGGATGTCACACAGACACCAGTGGGGAGAGCAGGGACGCCCAGGGCTCCAGGTTCACACATCGGTGCTGGAGGGGGAGGTGAGCTCAGTAACCAGAGACATTGGTGGGGAAACAGCGGACAGAATTTAGAGGGAAGTAGACTTTGAGGCGGGAAAGTTCACCAGACTGACTACAGGAGAGAAGGAAAAAAAAAAAAGGAGGGGGGTACTGGTACAAACAAGTTTCTCTCTCTCCGACAACCTTGCAAAGGTGAGCAAGAGACAAAGAGCAGGCCCCACTCGGTATATACATAACAAAAGGGGAGAGCTAAGGCTACAATTCAGTAGCCTAGGCAACCCAGTGGGAGTCCATAGCAGAAACTGAACCGGCACAGACTCTTTGGGTAGAAGCCAGAGATCAGAAGCTAAATACCACCAATTCTGCTCAGCCGTGAGGTATTACTTACATCCTGAATAAAAAATGAATGAATAAATAAATAAATAGAGATTTACCATGCATAACCTGAGGGTGTCACCTTTGCATGCCCGTAACCCGGAAGAACCAAGCAGAACTCTCAGGCCACACCCATCTCAAGCCTCCAAGGCTCCTCCAACAACAGGCAGTCCACTTAACACAGACATAGTATTTAAAAAAAAACTCACAGTGAGGGAAGAAGAGTTAACAATGCCAACCAACAAACACAAAAATAGGGGTACAAGATCAACAATGACACTATGACGCCTCCAAATAAACAAAACACCCCAAGCCAAGATTATGAAGATGATGAGATAGCAGAAATGCAATATACAGATTTCAAAAAAATTATGATAAGAACATTTAGAAGTTTTCAAAAGAAAATCCTTGAACTACAGAAATCCTTATTGGACAGGATTGAAAATCTCTCTTGTGAAAATGAAATTTTAAGGAAGAATCAAAATGAAACACAGAAACCAGTAGAACATGAAAGTGTGATAGTGAAGAGAAATCAAAATGAAATGAAGAGCTCAATAGATCAAATGACAAACACTTTAGAGAGCCTTAAAAACAGAATGGGTGAAGCAGAAGAGAGAATATCGGACTTAGAAGACAGAGCACAGGAAACCATACAGTCAAACCAAAGAAAAGAAGAGGAAATTAGAAATCTAAAAAATATTGTTGGGAACTACAGGATACTATTAAAAAACCAACATTCGAGTTCTAGGTGTTCCTGCAGGCATGGAGAGAGAGAAAGGATTAGAAGGCCTTTTTAGTGAGATACTAGCAGAGAACATTCCAGGTTTGGAGAAGGACAGAGACATCCTAGTACAGGAAGCTCATAGAACCCCCAGTAAACATGACCAAAAGAGATCCTCACCACGACACATTGTAATTAAACTCACCACAGTGAAAAATAAAGAAAAGATCCTAAAATGTGCAAGAGAGAAATATCAGATTACTCTCAGAGGATCTCCAATTAGACTCATAGCAGACTTCTCATCAGAAACACTACAGGCTAGGAGGGAATGGCAAAATATAGCCCAGGTACTAAGAGAGAAAAATTACCAGCCCAGAATATTATATCCTGCTAAGCTCTCATTTGTGAATGAAGGTGAAATAAAGACCTTTCATAGCAAACAGAAATTGAAAGACTGCTGCCACTCGTCCGGCCCTGCAAAAGATACTTAAAGATGTGCTACACTCAGAAACACAGAAACACGGCCATCGATATGAAAGAAGGTAAAGGAAGAAAACCTACCAGTAAAAGAGCATGGGAAGCTCAAAGTATATACTAGAAAATGCCTCCGGGAAAATGGCAGGGCAAAGTCACTATGGATTAATAGTCACATTAAACGTTAATGCACTTAACTCTTCAGTTAAAAGACACCGATCGGCTGATTGGCTTAAGGAACAAAACCCAACTATTTGTTGCCTACAAGAAACACATCTCTATAACAAAGATGCAAGCAGACTGAAAGTGAAAGGTTGGAAAAAGATATTCCATGCCAACAGAAACCAAAAAAAATCAGGTGTAGCCATATTAATATCAGACAAAATAAACTTTAATATGAAAACTGTTAAGAGAGAAAAAGAGGGGCACTATATAATGATTAAGGGTTCAATTCAACAAGAAGATGTAACTATTATAAATGTATATGCACCTAGTTACAGGGCACTAGTCTATTTAAAAGATATGTTAAGAGACTTAAAGTGAGACTTAGATTCCAATACAATAGTACTGGGGGACTTCAATACTCCACTCTCAGAAATAGACAGATCATCTGGAAAGAAGATCAACAAGGAAACAGCAGATTTAATTGACACTATTGCCCAAATGGATCTAACAGACATCTACAGAGCTTTCAATCCTACATCTAAAGACTTTACTTTCTTCTCAGCAGTGCATGGAACCTTCTCTAGGATTGATCAAATACTAGGCCATAAAGCAAGTCTCAGCAAATTTAAAAGAATTAGAATCATACCATGCAGCTTCTCAGACCACAGCGGAATGAAGCTGGAAATTAGCAACTCAGGAAACCCTAGAAAGTATGCAAACACATGGAGACTGAGCAACATGCTCCGGAATGAACACTGGGTCATTCAAGAAATCAAAAGAGAAATCAAAAACTTTCTGGAAGTAAATGAGGATAACAACACAACATATCAAAGCTTATGGGATACAGCAAAAGCAGTATTGAGAGGCAAGTTTATAGCAATAGGTGACTATATCAAGAAATTGGAAAGGTATCAAATAAATGAACTATCAGTGCATCTCAAGGACCTAGAAAAGCTGCAGTAAACCAGAGCCAAATCTAGTAGGAGAAGAGAAATAATTAAAATCAGAGAAGAAATTAACAGGATTGAATCCAAAAAAATTACAAAAAATCAGCCAAACGACGAGCTGGTTTTTTGAAAACATAAACATAATTGACACGCCCAACTAACTAAAAAAAGAAGAGAAAAGACCCAAATCAATAAAATTAGAGATGAAAAAGGAAAAGTAACAACAGACACCACAGAAATAAAAAGAATCACCAGAAATTACTACAAGGACTTGTATGCCATCAAACAAGAAAATGTATTCGAAATGGATAGATTCCTGGACACATGCAATCTACCTAAATTGAACCATGAAGACATAGAAAACTTAAATAGACCCATAACTGAGACAGAAATTTATACAGTCATAAAGGCCCTCCCAACAAAGAAAAGCCCAGGACCAGATGGATTCACTGCTGAATTCTACCAGACATTTAAAGAAGAACTAATTCCATTTCTTCTCAAACTATTCAGAACAATCAAAAAGGAGGGAATCCTCCCAAATTCTTTCTATGAAGCCAGCATCACCTTAATCCCTAAGCCAGTGAAAGATGCAGCACTGAAAAAATATGATAGACCAATATCCCTGATGAACATAGACGCAAAAATCCTCAGTAAAATTCTGGCCAAGAGAATGCAAGAACACATCAGAAAGATCATCCACCCAGACCAAGTGGGATTTATCCCTGGTATGCAGGGATGGTTCCACAATCGCAAATCAATGTGATTCACCACATTAACAGACTGCAGAAGAAAAACCATATGATTATCTCAATAGATGCAGAGAAAGCATTTGATAAAATTCAACACCCTTTCATGATGAAAACTCTAAGCAAAGTGGGTATAGAAGGAACATTCCACAATATAATCAAAGCAATTTATGAAAAGCCCACGGCCAGCATCCTATTGAATGGGGAAAAGTTGGAAGCATTTCCACTGAGATCTGGCACCAGACAGGGATGCCCACTCTCACCACTGCTATTTAACATAGTTCTGGAAGTTTTAGCCAGAGCCATCAGACAAGAAAAATAAATTAAAGGAATACAAATAGAGAAGGAAGAAGTCAAACTATCCCTCTTTGCAGATGATATGATTCTTTGCTTAGAGGATCCAAAGAACTCTACTAAGAGACTACTGGAACTCATAGAGGAGTTTGGATAGAGGCAGGATATAAAATCAATGCACAAAAATCAACAGCCTTTGTATACGCAAGCAATGCCACGGCTGAGAAAGAACTGCTAAGATCAATCCCATTCACAATAGCTATAAAAACAATCAAATACCTTGGAATAAACTTAACCAAGGACGTTAAAGATCTCTACGATGAGAATTACAAAATCTTAAAGAAAGAAATAGAAGAGGATACCAAAAAATGGAAAATCTTCCATGCTCATGGATTGGAAGAATCAATATCATCAAAATGTTCATTCTCCCAAGAGCAATTTATACATTCAATGCAATCCCAATCAAGATACCAAAGACATTCTTCTCTGATCTAGAAAAAAATTATGCTGAAATTCATATGGAGGCAAAAGAGACCTTGAATAGCTAAAGCAATCCTGTACAACAAAAACAAAGCCGGAGGAATCACAATACCAGATTTCAGGACATACTACAGCATGGTACTGGTACAGAAACAGATGGATAGACCAATGGAACAGAATAGAAACACCAGAAATCAACTCAAACATCTACAGCCAACTTATATTTGATCAAGGATCTAAAACCAATTCCTGGAGTAAGGACATTCTATTCAATAAATGGTGCTGGGAAAACTGGATTTCCATGTGCAGAAGCATGAAGCAAGACCCCTACCTTACACCTTACACAAAAATCCACTCAACGTGGATTAAAGACCTAAATCTATGACCTGACACCATCAAGTTATTAGAGAACTTTGGAGAAACCCTTCAAGATATTGGCACAGGCAAAGAGTTTCTGTAAAAGACACGGGAGGCATAGGCAGTCAAAGCCAAAATCAACTATTGGGATTGCATCAAATTGAGAAGTTTCTGTACTGCAAAAGAAACAGTCAGGAGAGTGAAGAGACAACCAACAGAATGGGAAAAAATATTTACAAACTATGCAACAGATAAAGGGTTAATAACCAGAATCTACAAAGAGATCAAGAAACTCCACAAAAACAAAACATACAACCCACTTAAAAGATGGGCCAAGGACCTCAATAGACATTTTTCAAAAGAGAAAATCCAAATGGCCAACAGGCACATGAAAAAATGTTCAAGATCACTAGCAATCAGGAAAATGCAAATCAAAACCACAATGAGGTTTCACCTCACCCCGGTTAGAATGGCTCACATGCTGACATCTACCAACAACAGATGCTGGCGAGGATGTGGGGAAAAAGGGACACTAACCCACTGTTGGTGGGAATGCAAACTGGTCAAGCCACTATGGAAGTCAGTCTGGAGATTCCTCAGAAACCTGAAGATAACCCTACCGTTCGACCCAGCCATCCCACTCCTTGGAATTTACCCGAAGGAATTTAAATTGGCAAACAAAAAAGCTGTCTCCACATGAATGTTTATTGCAGCTCAATTCACAATAGCCAAGACCTGGAACCAACCCAAATGCCCATCAACGGTAGACTGGATAAAGAAATTATGGGACATGTACTCTTTAGAATACTATACCCCAGCAAAAAACAATGAAATCCAGTCATTTGCAATGAAATGGAGGAATCTGGAACACATCATGCTGAGTGAAATAAGCCAGTCCCAAAGGGACAAATATCATATGTTCTCCCTGATCGGTGACAACTGACTGAACACCAAAAAGGAAACCTCTTGAAGTGAAATGGACACTATGGGAAATGGTGACTTGATCAGCATAGCCCTGTTAATGAACAACTTTTAATACATTATCCCTCTTAGTAGTTTTTTTGTCTGTTCTACTTAATATGACTGGTTTAATTCTGTAATTAATACACAGTTATTCTTAAGTGTTAAAATTAAACTGAAAAGTGATCCCTGTTAAATATGAGAGTGGGAATAAGAGAGGGGGGAGATGTACAATTTGGGACATGCTCAATCGGGCTTGCCCCAAATGGTGGAGTTAGAAATCTGCCAGGGGATTCCAATACAATCCCATCAAGGTGGCATGTACCAATGCCATCTCACTAGTCCAAGTGATCTATTTCAGTTTACAATTGATCATAATGAAAGGACTAAGAACCAAAGGGATCACATAAACAAGTCTAGTGCCTGCTAATACTAACCGATAGAATAAATAAAGGGGAGAGTGATCCAACATGGGAAGCGGGATACACAGCAGACTCATAGAATGGCAGATGTCCTAAACAGCACTCTGGCCTCAGAAGCAGACCTAAAGGCAATCAGATCTGGCTCAAAAGCCCATGAGAGTATTTCAGGCATGGAAAGCCAAGACACTCTGGCAAAAAAAAGGACCTAAATGAAAGATCTCTGTGAGTGAGATCCCTGTGGAAAGAATAGGTCTTCAAAGAAGGAGGTACCTTTCTCTGAAGGGAGGAGAGAACTTCCACTTTGACTATGACCCTGTCAGAATAAGATCAAAGTTGTTGAACCCAAAAGTCTTCCATAGCCTTGGCAACTCATGACTAAATTCTAGGGAGATTACTGATGCCACAAACAAGAGTGTCAATTTGTTATGTCAACAACAGAAGTCACTGTGCACTTACTCCTCATGTAGGATCTCTGTCCTTAATGTGCTGTACATTGAGATTTAATGCTATAATGAGTACTCAAACAGTATTTTTCACTTTGTGTTTCTATGTGGGTGCAAACTGTTGAAATCTTTACTTAATGTATACTAAACTGGTCTGTATATATAGAAAATTGAAAATGAATCATGATATGAATGGGATGGGAGAGAGAGCGGGAAAGAGGAGGGTTGCGGTTGGGACGGAAGTCATTGGGGGGTGGGGGGAAGCCAGTGTAGTCCATAAGCTGTACTTTGGAAATTTATATTCATTAAATAAAAGTTAAAAAAAATAAAAATAAAAAAATAAATAATTGAAAGAGTTACACAATAGAAAATAGGAAATATTGATGAAAGAAATCATCAAAATGACAAAATGAATTGGGAGAATTAATGTCATTAAAAGTCGATAGTTTCCAAAGCAATTTACAGGTTCAATGCAATCCCTATCAAAATAACATTAGAATTAGAAGAATTAATTAGAAGAAACAGTGCTAAAATTCATATAGAACCATAGTCATAGGATAGGCAAAGTGATCCTGAGGAAAAAAGTCAATTAGGTGCTGAGGAGCTGCAGAGGGCAAGAAGCCCAGCATCCCAGGTTACTGCAGGCCCTGCAGCTTGCGAGTCCCAGAAAGCAAGCACTCTGATCAGCCCCAGCATTCAGTGGCCTGCCCCTCATACCCAAATTTGTAGTCCCTGTTACCTGTTCTTGTCTCCAGCTGCTACACCACTTTCACTGAGCAAACAGGAGTGACTGCCCTCGGCCTGCTTCACCAGCCTCGGCAGCTTTGTGATTTAATCCTATTTGTCATTTTCACACCTGATGGAGGAGCTGAAGATAAACTCACCCTTCTGAAATGGGAAGGTATAACCTTCATAGCCGAGACTTCTGGCTACTCTCACCCCCTCCCAAGCCTAAGGATAACCCTGTAGATGAATGACTGGTTTCCAGTTGACCTCCCAACAGGGCCTTTCTAACCTCTGAGTGCACAATCTCTGTAACCAAGCAATGCTCCAGAACACAAGTGTGCACTGCTAATACTAACTAGCGGTCAATGGCTGAGAGTGCGCGTAGAAGTTTGGAGGCAATGGGTGCTCCGTGTGCACTTGCAAGGTTTCTATCTCTCAAACAGGATGGATTTTGTTGCTTCCAAATGTCAGTGGGATTTATTTGAGCGTTGAGGTCATTGTAGGAAAGTAACACTCGTGCCTGTGGGAAAGCAGTCTGCACTGGACCAGGACTACAGTGGAGTGCAATTTCAGGATGCTGAAGGCCTCATCTCAGTAAACTCTTAAAATCCTTCTCTCTAAATCCCCTTATTGCTCATTATTCCCCCTCCACATCCCTTAGAGTCCTAGTCAGTTTCAATGGGACTTTAACAGATAAAATAAATAAATAAATAAATTAATTAATTAAATAAATAAATAAAATAAATAAATAAAATAAAATCATTTTTGCGTGATTTCAGGAACTGTGGCCATATGCATCAACAAGTGTGAATGTGGGACAAGAAATCAACACAGATTTTACAGAAGAAATGAAACCACAGTTCTTTATGCCTGTTACTCCTCTCATTTTGCCAATTTGAGTTTTTGCTATTAATTCCCTTAATTGAATCTTTAGTGAATCCACACTTGAATTGGAGCATTATGTGGTGTTTACAAATTTTTGTAAAGTGGCTGTTCACTTATCCCAAACAGTTCATGTTTTGATGGTATGTTAAAATGCTGCATTTAACCTGAAATACCTAAGTGTGCCTTTTTTGTTTCTGGCTTTTTCATTGTGTTCTATTAAGCGGTCTGCTTCTCTCTCTCTCTTTTTTTTTTTCTTCTAATCCATGAACATTTTATTCCAACACCAACCACTGTGCCCCATCTAAGCAACAGTCCATAAGTCATCAATCAATTACAATCCAGTTGTAGAATCTGAGGCTTTTACAGTATTTTTAAGTTTGAGGGAACAAATCAAACCAAAGAATCTCCAAATACTTTGCCCCAGCCAATACAAGTAATGCAGCAATTTTATGCATAGTACATGTGCGATACTCCAGAGGGACTCCACAGCTTGGGGACAGAACCCCTACATGAACAGGCTATGAAAGAAGCTGATGACTTCCTCCTCCCCTCTGTGACTGACCCACAAGGGAGAGGAGACTTCAGATAGCTTGTCAGTGCTGGGGAATGCATGGAAGCAGGAAATGTTTCTGGAATCTGGAAAAGCTCGCTGCAGACTGAACACTAGAGGGGAACAGAGGATGACCACCGTGCACTGGTACCACCAGGCCAAGTCTACCATGGGCGCAGTCCCAGTAGATAGACACCCACACAGGATAAAGTTCTCAGGACCCAACACAGTTCACAGAGCCTGCCATGCTATGTCTGCATGGAGGTCCTTGTTGGAGGATTGCCCTGGGCTCAAGTTGTAGCCTGAGAATCCCTAGATGTACCTGATGCATGAGACAGAGTCATCAGAAAAGCTGCACAACCGGCCCAGTTCCTCTGCGTTACTGTTGGAGAACAGCTGGTAGAGGCTGCAGGGCATGCAGTGCATGGACATGCAACCCTGCCAGTTGTGCCTGGTTGAGTGCTGCTGGTACTGCCAGTCATGCACTCGCTCATGTGCAGTTTGTGCAAGCACCAGGAGCCTGGCCTGGCCCTCAATGACTACTGGTGGCAGAGGCCAGGGCCACAATGGCCTCCTGAGCAGGCACCCCGGGGGCTTTGCTGCTAGGGAGCAAGCACCGTGTAGGTAGGCTCCAGCTTCAGGAAAGCTATTTTTGTGGTGCTGTGGTTCATCAGAGCAGACAGCAGAAGAGCCAGCACTGCTCTCCTAGTGAGAAATCCATTCATCTTGGACCTGGCTCTTGGTAACTGAGGCCACTGGCCAGGAAAGCAGAGCACAGGGCAAGTGGCCCATGGACAGCCTGAGCACATGCTCAGGTGCTGCAGCCTGCTCAGCCTGCCCCAGAAAAGGTGACACCCAGATTATCAGTGCATCTTAACTCATTTACCTCTGAAGTATGCAGGATGTTGGTGTGAGTGTTCGGAACATTGGTTAGGATACCACGTGGGGTGTCCACATCCCACATAGGACTGCCTCGGTGCTTGGATCAAGTCTAGGCTCCTATTTTTCCTGGCCCATTCCCAGTTGTTGCTGCCACTTTGGGAATGGACCAGTGACAGGATGATCTGTCTCTCTGTCTCTGTCACTCTCTGCCATTAAAATAACATGAAAGGAAAGAAAATATTAAAATTTTTAAATGGACTATATTTTAAAATCTGTTACAGTTAGAAAATTCCCACCTCATTTTTTCCCTTTCAGGACTCTCTTGGCAATAATTATTATTATTTGAGGTGAATTTTTAAACCTGTGCAATTTTTTAATCTATATAAATTTAAATAGAATATGCTTGGAGATTTTATTGTGATTAGGTTAAGAACAGTATTTTAACTGTACACCCAAATGTTGCCTTCCCCCTACTTTTTGTCTTATTTGTTTCTTAAAACTATTTGGGAGACAGAGTGGGTGTTCCTGGGTTTTCAGGAAGCAAGCCAGGGAATCTTGTACCTAAAAACAATTTCTCTAACTCCCTTCTCTGTGTATTTGTTGTCTAAATGTCCAAAGTACATGATTCAGCATATTTAGCACATTCCTTTGTGATCTTCTGATACCACATCCTTGGATAGAAGGGAGAACAATGTGAATTGGGCTTAGAAGAGTAGTATTTGAATTATAACTCTTTAAGTGCTAGCAGTGAGCTGCTGATGGCTGTTTATTCATATGTGAAATGGCTGTAACATCCCTAACTCATGTAGTATGGGATTAACAGTAATTGTGTTTGTCCAAGGGAAATTAGATAATAAAATGATTATTTTGTTAGTTGACATGAAGATTTGCCTTAATGGGGCCATCATTGTGGTGTAGTGGTTTTGTCACCAGCTATCATTTGGGTGCCATTATGAGTCCTGATTGTTCCATTTCTGATCCAGCTCCCTACTAGTAGCTTGGAACTGAATTCTGTTATTTCACTAAAGCCCATCAGTCTGGGTTTGGTTTTTCTAGGAAGGTATTTCATTGATCTGATCAGATCAATTTGCTTCTTGGAGAAATGGATTTCTAACACTCTAACACATATTGCTATGTCTTTCTGCTCATCTAATGTTTTTATATTTGTTTATAAGAGGAAAATTCTGTTGGGCTTAGATAGGAAGGGGTTCAGTAACCTTCTCCTTGAGCTACCTCCAGGGGATAGATAAGTTTATAAGGTCTCATAAGACTGATGTCCTGAATTCTGAATACTGTCCTTGTGTCCCTGAGACCTCTTTCTTTCACTTGATCTATCCAGACTCAGAAGGCTTTGGCTTACTCCTGGTCAGATGTTTGCCCTTTAGTTGAACTGTGAAGATAGAAAGTTCACCATCTTTACAGATTTTTGAGTTCCCATGGAGCTTTTTCAGGCTAACAATACATGTTTTCCACCCTAAACACCTGCTTCCTTCATGTTTCCCACCACCAAGGTAATGTGTGCATTTATCTTCTGGCACAGTTTCACCAGGGACAACTTAAAATTGCAATGGCCATTTTGAGAGACCTTTGGACATCTCCAAAAGAGGTACTTTGAATCAATAAAGCACTGTGGCCTGGCAGGTAAGGTTGCCACCTGCAGAGCCAGCATCCCATATGGGCACCAGTTCAAGTCCTGGCTGCTCCACTTCTGATCCAGCTCTCTGCTATGGCCTGGTAAAGCAGTAGAAGATGACCCAAGTCTTTGAGACCCTGCACCCATGTGGGAGAGCTGAAAGACGCCCTTGGCTCCTGGCTTAGGATCGGCACATCTCCAGCCATTGTGGTCATCTGGGCAGTGAACTAGCAGATGGAAGACCCCTCTCTCTCTCTCTGCCTCTGCTTCTCTGTAACTCTTTCAAATAAATAAATAAATCTTTTAAAAAAATTCAGAGGAAATTTCTTGAGCAGACTATCTTGTTTGTCTAAGAGAGATCATTTTGTTTAATGTAGAAGATATAACCTCTTCAGTTTACATATTTGGGGTTTAATAAATACTAGCTAGCTAGTTAATTATAACTTGATGAAGTTGACAAAGATCCATGTAATGTCAAAAGCAGCTATTTGCCACTCCCTTGTGGGTGCATATGTTTCAAAATCTGTATTTCTACATGTTAACATTCTTTTTGCAAAAGAAACTTAAGTAGCCTTTTATAGTGATAACTGTAAATTTGATTGTAGCTGATTTTTTCTTCTGTCCACTTCTTTTCTTTTTCTTTCTCATGAACTTTTAAAGATCAATATGTGAAAAATTCATTTGTTGTCATGAATACACTTTGGGAATACAGTCCAGATAAATTTATCTAAAAGCAAAATTTAAAGTAAGTAACATTGAGGGTATGCTGTTTCCTAGGCATCAATGTAGCCATGAAAGAAACAGAAGTTAAAAAAAGAAAAGAAGGAGGCCCTCAGTATAGTGGTTAAGATGACACCTGAGATGTCTAAATCCCTGATCAGAATACCTGTGTTGGAGTATAACTCCTCTCCCTACTCCATCTTCCTGTTAATGCACACCTAGGGATCCCTGTGATGTCTCCAGCCCCTGAGTCCCTGCCACCTGGATTGAGTGTCAACCTCCTGACTTCAGCCTGGGTCTTGTGGGAATTTGAAAAGTGAACCAGTAGGTGGACAATCCCTCTGTCTTTGTATCTCAAATACATTAATTAAATAAAAATCATTCAATGAAATTTAAAGGATATCTATACAATTGCATTCAACTAATGGAATGATAATAATGGAGATCTTTCAAAGGCTATAGTTTCATGAAATGCAATGCTATGAATCATAATACTGAGAGCCAAGTTGGAATTTCCAAATTCTCAGCTAATTTCAAGAACCTAGTGCTAAGTTGATTAAAAATAATCTTTGGGTGTTTTTACTGTTCCAAAAGAAAAAGAAAGTAAATACACTGATTTACTCTTTTTAAATGACAGCATGATAAGAAAGCATGCAAATTTTTTGGAAAATATTATATAGGTGTATATATATTATATATAGATATATATACTTATATACATATTTATTTTATCATATATACATAATTAAGCTTTCAGAGGAGATATATACATATATATATATATATATATATATATATATATATATATATATATATATATATATATATATATACACTTCTTGCTTGTGAGATGAAGGGAGCTTTGCTTAACAACCCTGTAGCTCTGTTTCCTCAATTGTAAATGGAGATACATAGTATCTGACTCCTAAAGCTGTTTTAAAGAATAAATAAGTAATTACCTTCAGGGCAAAATCTGATACAGTCCCTTTATCTCATCATAGTGGTTGAGCACAGAGTACAGCTATGCTTTCATCCTAGAAAAGATCTCTAGCGCAGAAGATGGTCACATGTGTTGGTGTGATCAGCCTCTCACTTCCTTTCCTCCAAGCTGAGTAATGCCCAGGTGTTTGTCCCCAGTGTCTTCAACACTCATCTGCACTTCTGTATGAACCACAAAAATGATCTGCGTAGTCCTCTCTGTGAGCATGATTCCTGCTACAGAGGTCTGCCCTGGCAACCAAAGAGTTCTGAGAGTGTGACTCTGATCCAGAGCTTGCCCAGACCCAGGCTACACCTTGCCTCCTCCCAGGCAGTCACAGTGTTTTCACAGTCTCAGCACCCAGGGTTCCCATGTTCAAGGACTGCCAGAGGGTACACTCTGCCCTACTAGCCTGTTCTGCCCACACAGTGACTGAGGAGTTCCTGGAGCCACGTGCCCTGTATTCTACCCTGGCAGATGGAGCCTCTCAGCCAGACTGAAAATCAGTGGGGAATGTGAATGTTTCCCTCTGGCAAAATCCTTGGGTGACATGCATGTGCAATGCCTGCCAGCCACCTTTCACAGTTGTGCTGGGTGTGTATAAGCATCCCAACTGGCAGCATTTCCCTTTGGTTGCAATAGATTCTCCTCCAAGCCTATTGCAGGCTGAGCATGAAGGAACTGATGGTTACCTGATGACAAGGTGGAGACAGTAACCACCAATTTACTTAAAGTGCTGTGGTTGCCCCTGCCAACAGTTCTTACTAGTTGCTGTGAAACACAGAGTAATAGAATTCACTAAACTGTACATTAAATTTCTATGAAGCTGCAAATGTTTGAGAAGTCATAATATTGTAAGTTGAAAATGTTATTTAAATCTGAAAATCTTAATATTATTCAATACACTTTTGAAAAGGTTTCAAGATTTGGAAATACTTTGAGCAAAAACTTAAAACTTGAAAGTAGTTTAAGCAAGCACTTTTTGTGATATTATTTTTGAAACTTATTTCATGTTTTGGTGAATTAAAAAGCAAATATATATTGGCGAGCACCGCAGCTCACTAGGCTAATCCTCCACCTGCAGTGCTGACACCACAGGTTCTAGTTCCGGTTGGGGCACCAGATTCTGTCCAGTCCAGCTCTCTGCTGTTGCCAGGGAAGGGAGTGCATGATGGCCCAAGTACTTGGGCCCTGCACCGGCATGGGAGACCAGGAGGAATCACCTGGCTCCTGGCTTCAGATTGGTGCAGTGCACCGACTGTAGCAACCATCTGCGGGGATAATGAACGGAAGGAAGAGAAACATGAGAAATTCATAGAGGAAATTTTAGTTGGTAATTGTCATGAGACACATATGATGAAAGGCATTTCATTTAAATTCTCATTTCTAATATTTCTAAGGAAGATCATAATAGAATATTACAAAAATTGTAGCTTTATAAAGCCCTATTTAAAGCATATCAGACATAGACAGTTGTGATAGAGAAGTAGATGTATTTATAGCAAGCCAGGGCATTTTATGTTATTTGACTTCATATATATGTATATCAGAATATACATGAGAAGGGTGGCATTATCATGACATTTTAAAGACACGTTTCCAGGAGAAGTCTTATAGATTTATATTTTTTAACTTTTATTTAGTAAATATAAATTTCCAAAGTACAGTTCATGGATTACAATGGCTTTTGCCCCCATAACTTCCCTCCCACCTGCACCCCTCCCATCTCCTGCTCCCTCTCTCATTCCATTCACATCAAGATTCATTTTCAATTATCTTTATTAGATTTTTAATTATTTAAAATACAAAGTGGTGAAATGAAGGGCTGGCATTATGGTGTCATGGGTAAGGCTGCTGCCTGAGATGCCAGCATTCCATATGGGCACCAGTTCTTGAACCAGCTTACTCAACATCCAATCTAACTCCCCACTAATGGCCTGGGAAGATCAGCAGAAGGTGGCCCAAGTGCTTTGCCCCTGCTCTCCATGTGGCAGAGCTGGAAGAAGTTCCTGGCTCCTAGATTCGGCCTGGACCATAGCTAGCAATAGCCATCCGGGGAGTGAATCAATGCATAGAAGATATCTTTCAATGTCTTGATCTGTCTTTCTGTCTCTCTCTCTGTCTCTCTCCCTCTTCTTTTTTCCCTATCTCCCTGTAACTCCTTCAAATAAATAATTATTTTTTAAAAATAAACACTAAAATGAAATATTCACCAGAACAATAAATTCAAGAAATATAAGAATGTCTTGGTTTCTTGTCTCAGAATTCATTAATTCTATGCAATTTCCAACTAAGCACAAAAAAAAAAAAACACCACAATAGAAATACAGAAAAACACCAGTGGCAATTATTTTTTTTTCTATTTCCTATATTTGGTTCTGCATTCAATTATGACTGCCACCAAAAACTTGGTGTAGACTGAAGGTATTAATAATTATCAATTATTTACCATTATTATTCATCACCATATGCTTTTCACTTACCCTTTAATCTGGATAGTGAGCAATCAATGAATAATGATTAAAAATTGAATGGAAAACTGGTTAATATTTCTAACTCTTTCAGAAGCTAACTAAAACCTTCTTTAAGGAATTTCTCTTGTCCTAGCAGATTAATATCAAAGAATATTATAGGCTTTATTCACTATTTGCTAAGTTAAGATGCAGGAAACCATAATTTAAAATTATATAATAAATTCAAAGCAATAATTCCTTTAGCAGTTCTTTGCAGAGAAATAATTTCTTCAGTCTGTTGGGGGCTGAGAGTGTAGGGGAATCACTGAGCCATATATTTCAAAAATTATTTAACATTAGTTTTATTATATGTGAGACAAATTCCTATGCCATAATGTGTTCCAAACAAAATAATAAAATGAACCACATATGTTCTTCAACACATGCTGGTTGTCATAACAGGAATATCATTACATCATTACAGTGCAAGTATATGCTGCTTCCCTGAGCTTGCAGAGTGCATCTGTGAGTTACTGGCAGCGTGCCTTTCTCCCCATGGAGGCCCTATGCTGTGAGTATGTCAGAGGCCAACAGGACACTGGAAGTTCAAGCTTGGACTGGTTGAAAAGTTTATCTGTGCGAATGATTGAAGTGCATCTTTTGCAGTAAACAAGAGAGCAGGGAGAGAAGGATTCATATTATATTTGAAACTAATCCTTGGAGCTTGACACATTATCTTACAATATCAACATCCATTTGCTTAAAAAATCCTGGAAGTAAACCTCATCAATTTTCAGAATGTAAATAGAGAGTAATATAGTATGGTTGGTTGTATTTCAATGGTAGAAGCACTAGGAAATGCAGTAAGGAGGAGGTCCGATGTGTTTGAAGGTTGTTGGGAGGAGTAACCATCAAAGTAGGATGATACAGGGAAATTTTGCTTATCACTTTCTATTTTTCCCATTGTTTTTATCCCCTAGACAAAGTTCTAGCAAAAAAGCATAAGTAATAACAGAGAGGTGGGAGCAGAGAATGTTCTAGTGGTCCAATTCCTTAATTCTGATGGAGTCAGTTGCCAGAGACTTGTTTGGTTTTCAGCCAAGCAGCAAAGCAGCTGTGTTGGGAGACCTGGCACTAAATGCATCATGTCATCAGATTTTAGGGCCTGCAGCATTAATCAGGCATTTCAGCCAATGGTAAGGTTTAGGGAGCAGCCAATTAGGACCTTACCCACAAGTTATGATCCCAACTGATAAAATAAGACAACAAATTTTGTTTCAAGCATTCAAGAAAATATACAATAAAATTTTTAAAAAGTCTAAAATAGGCATGATTGAAATGTGAATTACAGACAATAAAGATGGTTGCTTTTTTTAAATTTTTTTCAGTTTATGAGTTTACTCAGTTGGGAGTGCATCACTTCTAGGTTATTATACAATTCTTGATGATAGGTTTACTCATGTGGTGCCACTGCAAAAAAGGTAATAGTGGATGATTTCAGTCTGGAAAATGTCCTCTGGCATTCTGTATTTTGACAGAGGGAACTTGAGTTGGTTGTCTTGCATTTACTGTCTAATGCACATACATACAATGAAATGCACGTTCTTTGGAAGTTTTCTGTAAGTCTTATGTGGGTAAGTGCCAATGTATCTGAGATCATGAAAAATTCCACTTCATCTCCATTTCTATTTCTCCAGACTTATCCTCTAGGGGAAAATAACCAAGGAGTAGAGGAGTGAAGAGAGATGAAAAATTCAATGTCTGTGACTTGAAAAATAAACTACAGATGAATATTTTCTTTAGAAATTCATATGTAATACTTGAAACCCTATTTTAAAAATTAGGTTCTGTTTCTGATAACAATTCCTTTTACAAACCATTTTTCAGACCTTTCATTAATTTATCTAGAAGAGAAACTACATATAAAGCATCCTATTATTATATAAGGCACCAAATTTTGAACATCAAAGTTTACACACAGAAACATATGCATATAAAACATATATATACTATGAAATTCTGTATAAGCACATGACACCAAATTAAGTAGCTATCCAAATTGCTGTGTCATTGTTGCCTTGTAATTTAAAAAACTGTAAGATATTTTTATACAGTTTAATGTAATTTGTCTAAATACCATGACTCACAAAGGAACAATATTGTATTTATATGGCTTAGTGTGACATAGACATTAATGTCCTATTCATAATTTTATCATAAGCTTTAGTAAAATTATGCAAAGAATGCAGAAAAGCCAATCCGTTGTACACACTACTCCGTGACAACAATTTCATCACATTAAAATATTTATTTATTTATTTATTTATTTATTTTAAAGATTTATTTATTTGAAAGGCAAAGTTATAGAGAGGTAGAGGCAGAGAGAGAGAGAGAGAGAGAGAGAGAGAGAGAGAGAGAAGGAGGGAGGGAGGTCTTTTATCCAATGGTTCACTCCCCAGATGGCCACAATGGCCAGGTCTGTGCCGATCCAAATCCAGGAATCAGGATTTTCTTCCAGATTTCTCACATGGGTACAGGGGTCCAAGGACTGGGGCCATCTCCCACTGCTTTCCCAGGCCATAGCAGAGAGCTGGTTCAGAAACAGAACAATCAGGATTTGAACTGGTGCCCATATGGGATACCAGCACTCCAGGAGGAGGCTTTACCCTCCATGCCCCAGCACTCTCCCACAGCACTAAAACCTTACAGTGGAGTCTTTCACTGAAAATATAACTGAACAAATTACTTTGTTAATATTGTTAAGCCATAAAGGCCATATTAACATATTTTAGAAATTATGTTTAGTTAAGATGTCACAGTAATGTGTTTCAAATAGAACAATGTATTTTTTGCTTTCAGATCATTCAGTTGTTCCATTAGCAAGGGTGATAGCAATGATGATACTTCTGGAATCTCAAGGAGAAATTTAAATGGGATTACGGAGGAGAGACATTGCTTGTTAATGTAATATTATCAATATAAAGATCCTTTCAAATGAAAGGAAAAAAAGTCCATTGCTGGCAGGCTTTGCAGCTCATCAGATTTATCCCCACTAAACATAATTTGGAAAACAGATGTTGAAAGGGTAAGAACTGATTCCCATTGTGGTAAGGCTGCCTGGCATGGCCACAGCAGCTGTTGCTCAGGAGAATAGCAGGAGACAGGGCCAGCACCATGGTGTGAGCATCCCCTATGAATGGTGGTTTGAGTTTCAGCTGCTCTACTGCTGATCCAGCTATCTGAGAATGTACTTAGGAAAACAGCCAAATATGGCCCAATGTTAGGGGCCCTCCATCAATGTTGGAGACATGGGTGGATTTCCAGGCTTCTGGCTTTGTTCTGGTGCAACCCAGGCCATTGCAGCAACTTGGCCAGTAAACCAGTAGATGGAAATGTGTGCTCACTTGTGCTCTCTCTCTTTCCTCTCTCTTCTGTCCTTCTCTCCCTCTCCCTCTTCTTTCCACTCACTCTATTTCTCTGATTTTCAAATGAGATATTTTTAAAAACTTAAAAATATTTCTCTGATTCCTCCAGTTTTGACTAAATTTAGTAAAAAAAAAAAATTAGAGTGGAGACAGGTTGTTCATATCCATGTTTGACAAAGAGCACTGTCATGGAATTGTAGGGAGTTCACCAGTGTGTGGCAGTGCATCCAAAATACCTCTGGATGATCAACAACAAGCAGCACAAAGAAGCACTTGAGGTTTGGGCTATAGGCTCTCTGACATGTTCCATGACATTCTCAGTTGAATGATTAACCAGACATTGGCAGGGTCAGATAGCATTGTGAATTCATCAAATGCTGCATTGTCCTGAAATGGCTGATGGATATATTCAGACACTGCCATATGGATCAGGATGGTAGGATTCAGGTGTATAATCAGCAGTACCTTCACATGGTCCTCAGAATCATATAACATCAGCCTTCTGTGATTAGCCACACAACTATGCAGGAAACACTGAAATGCCAAATATGTTACCTTTAATGAAACAGAACACAGTACTAGATTTTATATAGTTAATATCTGAGGACCTGTTAAATATGTGTATAGTTAATTCATGTTTCTGTAGTTCAGCAGTATTATGATAATGCAAATATTGCAGTTATGATGGTATCATGGTGAACACATTGGATTTGGTAACTCTTTAACTTCAACAGCCTTTGTATACACAGGCAATGCCATGGCTGAGGAAGAACTTCTAAGATCAATCCCATTCACAATAGCTATAAAAACAATCAAATACCTTGGAATAAACTTAACCAAGGATGTTAAATATATCTATGATGAAAATTACAAAACCTTAGAGAAAGAAATAGAAGAGGATACCAAGAAATGGAAAATCTTCCATGCTCATGGATTGGAAGAATCAACATCATCAAAATGTCTATTCACCCAAAAGCAATTTATACATTCAATGCAATACGAATCAAGATACAGAAGACCTTCTTCTCAGATCTAGAAAAAATGATGCTGAAATTCATATGGAAACACAGTAGACCTTGAATAGCTAAAGCAATCTTGTACAACAAAAACAAAGCCGGAGGAATCACAATACCAGATTTCAGGACATACTACAGAGCAGTTGTAATCAAAACAGCATGGTACTGGTACAGAAACAGATGGATAGACCAATGAAATAGAATAGAAACACCAAATCAATCCAAACATCTATAGCCAACTTATATTTGATCAAGGATCCAAAACCAATCCCTGGAGTAAGGACATTCTATTCAATAAATGGTGCTGGGAAAATTAGATTTCCACGTGCAGAAGCATGAAGAAAAACCCCTACCTTTCACCTTACACAAAAATTCACTCAACATGGATTAAAGACTTAAATCTACGACCCGACAAAATCAAATTTTTAGAGAGCATTGGAGAAACCCTGCAAGATATAGGTACCGGCAATGACTTCTTGGAAAACACCCCAGAAGCACAGGCAGTCAAAGCCAAAATTAACATTTGGGATTGCATCAAATTGAGAAGGTTCTGTACCGCAGAAGAAACAGTCAGGAAAGTGAAGAGGCAACCGACAGAATGGGGAAATATATTTTCAAACTATGCAACAGATAAAGGGTTAATAACCAGAATCTACAAAGAGATCAAGAAACTCCACAAAAACAAAACCAAGAACCCACTTAAGAGATGGGCCAAGGACCTCAATAGACATTTTTCAAAAGAGGAAATCCAAATGGCCAACAGGCACATGGAAAAATGTTCAAAATCACTAGCAATCAGGAAAATGCAAATCAAAACCACAATGAGGTTTCACCTCACCCCGGTTAGAATGGCTCACATGCTGACATCTACCAACAACAGATGCTGGCGAGGATGTGGGGAAAAAGGGACACTAACCCACTGTTGGTGGGAATGCAAACTGGTCAAGCCACTATGGAAGTCAGTCTGGAGATTCCTCAGAAACCTGAAGATAACCCTACCATTCAACCCAGCCATCCCACTCCTTGGAATTTACCCAAAGGAAATGAAATTGGCAAACAAAAAAGCTGTCTCCACATGAATGTTTATTGCAGCTCAATTCACAATAGCCAAGACCTGGAACCAACCCAAATGCCCATCAACGGTAGACTGGATAAAGAAATTATGGGACATGTACCCTTTAGAATACTATACAGCATTCAAAAATAATTTAAACCGGGCATTTGCAAAAAATGGAGGAATCTGGAAAACATTATGCTGAGTGAATTAAGCCAGTCCCAAAGGGACAAATATCATATGTTCTCCCTGATCGGCAACAAGTAACTGAGCACCAAAGGGGAAACCTGTTGAAGTGAAATGGACACTATGAGAAACAGTGACTTGATCAGCTCTTGTCATCACTGTTGATGTATAATGTAATACTTTATCCCTATTAGTATTTTTTTGTTCTAGTACTATTTGTTGAACTCTGTAATTAGCACACAATTATTCTTAGGTGTTTAAATTTAACTGAAAAGTGATCCCTGTTAAATATAAGAGTGGGAATAAGAGAGGGAGGAGATGTACAATTTGGGACATGCTCAATCAGACTTGCCCCAAAGGGTGGAGTTAGAAATGTGCCAGGGGATTCCAATACAATCCCATCAAGGTTGCATGTACCAATGCCATCTCACTAGTCCAAGTGATCAACTTCAGTTCACAATTGATCACACTGATAGGTCTAAGAGTCAAAGGGATCACACAAATAAGACTAGTGTCTGCTAATACTAACTGATAGAATCAAAAAGGGAGAGAATGATCCAACATGGGAATCAGGATACACAGCAGACTGATAGAATGGCAGATGTCCTAAACAGCACTCTGGCCTCAGAATCAGCCCTTAAGGCATTCGGATCTGGCTGAAGAGCCCTTGAGAGTATTTTAGGCATGGAAAGCCAAGACACTCTGGAAAAAAAAAAAAACTAAATGAAAGATCTCTGTGAGTGCGATCCCAGTGGAAAGAATGGGGCCATCAAAGAAGGAGATACCTTTCGCTGAAGGAAGAAGAGAACTTCCACATTGACTATGACTCTGTTGGAATAAGATTGAAGTCAGCAAACTCAAAAGGCTTCCATAGCCTTGGCAACTCATGACTAGAGCCTAGGGAGATTACTGAGGCCATAAACAAGAGTGTCAAATTGTTAAGTCAACAACAGGAGTCACTGTGCACTTACTCCTCATGTGGGATCTCTGTCCTTAATGTGCTGTACATTGTGATTTAATGTTATAACTAGTAGTCAAATAGTATTTTTCACTTTGTGTTTCTATGTGGGTGCAAACTGTTGAAATATTTCCTTAATATATACTAAACTGATCTTCTGTAAATAAAGAGAATTGAAAATGAATCTTGATGTGAATGGAATGGGAGAGGGAGCAGGTTATAGGAGGGGTGTGAGTGGGAGGGAAGTTATGGTGGGGGGAAAGCCATTGTAATCCATAAACTATACTTTGGAAATTTATATTTACTAAATGAAAATTAAAAAATAAAGAAAAATCATAAAATTACAAATGTAGAAGGAGATATTTTAGGTGATACCACAGAAATAAAAAATCATAAAATTACTATGTATAAGTACATGGTAACAAATTTTAAAATCTCAAATAAAGCGATAAATTCCTAGTTACATATATTATAGCAATGTCAAGGTTTTTTAAAGCTTTTTAATTTTATTTTTTGGAAGGTAGAATGACAAAGTGAGAGAGAGACAATGAAGTGATCATCAGTCTGATTGTTCTTTCTCCAAAGGACCTCAATTGCCAAGGCTGAGTTCTGCAAAAGCCATTAGCCTGGGAATCCATCTGAGTCTCCTAATGGATGGTAGGGGCCCAGCTACTTGGTCCATCATTCTCTGCCTTTTCAGGTACATAAGCAGGGAGCTGTGTTGGAAGCAGAATAATGGTGATGTCAACAGGCACTCTAGTATGAAGTGTCAGCATCACAAGCAGTAGCTTAATCTGCTGAGCCACATGATGGCCCTCATAGTTGTTTTTTTACCCAGGGGGTAACATCATTAGGTCTAAATTTTTTAAAATATAAAAGAATATCTGAAAGTCTGAACAAGGTTTCAGGAGGCAGGGTTGAAAGGAACACAGTTCAAAGATTACTGCAGTAATCCGCGGGTACATAGTAGTAACCCGAACTTAGGTAAAGACATGGGAGAAGCAGAATCAACAAAGACTAGGAATGACACTCTCACTGAGGAAAGTACCCTGGGAATTATATTAACTCCTTGTCTGAGAGTTACCTTATACAACATTTTTATTCAATTTAAATATAAAGGATTTCTGAGATAGACAGCACTATGACATATCAGTGCTTGATGTGCAATACTAAGCAGTGTATGCAGATATTCTTAGAATTACAGCATATGTAAAAATTTCTTTTATAAGTATTTTTAAAACAAATTATTTATTTGACAGGTAGATTTACAGTGAGAGAGAGAGAGAGAGAAAGAGGGAGAGAGAGAGAGAGAAAGGTCTTCCTTCCATTGGTTTGCTCCCCAAATGGCTGCAACGGCCAGATCTGCACTGATCCTAAGCTAGGAGCCAGGTGCTTCCTCCCATTCCCCCATGCAGGCACAGGGACCCAAGCATTTGGGCCATCCTCCACTGCTATCCCAGGCCACAGCAGGGATCTGGACTGGAAGTGGAGCAACTGGGACTAGAACCCAGTGCCCATATGGGATGCCAGTGCCACAGGCAGAGGATTAAACTAGTGTGCCACAGTGCTGGCCCCATAAAAATTTCTTATGTTCTTGCATTTGTCTTATGTTTACAATGAATTCCATGTTGTTCAATTAGCAATATTGAAAGTTTTAGAATAAGGCCACTCAAAATCCTCTCATGTTGTTTCAGGTGACTGAGTGATAGCATGGCCATCTATAAAAATTATACTAGTTGTAATTTTAAAAATACTTGTAGCATATTCTTAAATGTAGAGAAGTACTAATTATTTTTATGAGGAAATCCATAAGTACTTGTTAATAGAACCTATTGATTGTCAAGTGATGTTTTAATCACACTTTCACACTAAATCCATTTGCAAGACAATTTTTTTCATTTTTCCTTTTATATTTTAAATATGTATTTTTGTTGTTTTGAAAAAGAATACTTGTTTTTTTTTCCATCTACTTGAAAAGCAGAGCAAGAAAAAGAAAAGAAATAGACAAATCTTGCTGCTGTTATACTCTCTAAATTACCAGAACTGTCAGGGCTGGACAAACTACAGCCAGGAGCAAGGACCTGAGCTAGAAGCTCCATCTGGGACTCATGTGGGTAGGCAGAAACCCAAATGATCCATCATCTACTGCTTTTCATGGTGTGCTGGCCGAAAGTCAGATTGGAAGGCAGGTTTCCAGGACATATGTCAGCACTCAAATACTATCATGGGAATAACAAGTGATGGCTTACTTCACTGTGCCACACTCACCCCTACCTTACTCTCTTGCAATATATCACTTTGACTTTATAATGTGTTTGTCTAGGGAAGTCAGTTGGCCATCCTTTATAAGATACAAAATATGTTATGCAAGTCATAGAATTTTGTTATTGTAATTAAAGTGAATTTAACAAATTCATACTGCTTAATAATAATCATTTCATGGGATGTCCTGCAATGAAATTAAATATTTTACAAATAGTTTTCAGTATCCAGAGATGCTTGTCTTTATTGAAAATATCTTTAAGGGTGGGCATTTGGCTTAGTGGCTAAGACACCACTTGGTATTCTTGTATCCCATATTGGAGCACCTGGGTTCAAGTCCTGGGTCCACTTCTGTTTTCTGTTTCCTGAATGACAGATTGTGGTCCAAGTACTTGAATCCCTGCCACTGCTGTGGAGGACTCAGATTGAGCTCTTGGGTTCTGACATTGGCCTAGTTCATAACCGGATGTTGCAGGCATTTGGGTAGTGCACAAGTGGGTGGATGATATAGCTTGGTCTCTCTTTCTGTGCCTTATGAATAGAAAATGAATTTAAAAAATATTAAACTTGGTTTATTTCTATCAAACACAATGAGTAACTTTCTTTTTCCTTTTGCTTTGACAGAAAGCTTAATGTAAATTTGATTATATATTGAGTTAGTATGAGCGGCATGATTTTCTTTGTCCCTTAATATTATTCATTCTGTTTCCAATTTAATCCCCATGTATAATATTATTGCCCTTTAAGTTACATAGAAACTATCACTAGGAAAAAAATCAAATTACAATTTGCATTACAAACACAGATATTCTATATAAGAGAATATTTTACCCATTTTAAACTTTACCCTACCCATTTTAAATTTTATTTTCACGTTTTTAATTTTTAATTTTATTTAAACATTTTAATTTTTGTCTGTTCTTCTCTGAATCTTTACTCAGAAACCAGTGCTGGACCCTAAGTTGTGGATACTTTAGTCTGAACCATAAGTTATTTCTCTCCACATGAATTCCCCATAATGTATACAGTGTATAAAATGAAACATGTACATTAAACTACAGGAAACAATCAATTTTGTTCAATCACTTATCACCTGCCAGTGAAGCATACAATAGAGGGCATTATGATTAACTTGGACACAGACTGAGGTGTAGGCTTTGCTTCTGCTGCTCTGAAAGGCGGCCTGGGTGCTTCTCCCTCTCAGGGAAGGAAGGCCTGTGGGAGCTGGGCGCCCAGTGTTCCTGGTCACAGGAGGGCGGCCTCAGCCACTGTTCCTGAGCAGCGGAGCTGCTGCCCTCAGACTTCCTCACTCACGCTGGCAGCCTTATCCTTGTCGGGAAGAGGTAGCTGGGCTGTGATTTTATCCCGTTCGCCATCTCTCACCCAGCGGAGGAGCTCAAGAGACACGCACACCCTTCAATGGGGAGGTAAGACCTCCTTCACGGCTGATCCTTCTAGCGGCTTTTCCCAGCATGGGAATCCTGAGGCAAGCCCAGGAGAGGAGCAAGCCCTGGCCTCAACGTCCCAGCACACAGGCTTCCTGTTCCCACAGTCTTAACTCACAGTGACTGTAGCCAAGCAACAAGGTTAAACGGAAGTGAACTCGGCCTGCAGAGGGCAGTCACTACGCATGTGCATGGAAGACCAGCGGCCGCCAATAATCAGTGCCTATGTTGGGTCCTCGCTTCTGAGCGATGGCCCTCCTTGCTTCCAAAATGGGTGGGCCCTGGGTGACAGCTGGCAACATTTTGAGAAAGAAAGATTCAGATCTGGAACTTCAGGAGGTTGAAAGCCTTGTACCTAGTAAATTTCCCTAAATTCTCTGCCTCTCTTTATCACTGAAGTAGACATCCTAGACAGTTTCTTTGGGAACTTAATAGCTGCAGCAAAATTGTGTTTTCATGACTTTAGAAACTGGCCATATGTGTTACCAGTTGCAAACTTAGCAACAGAAGTCAGTGCATGTTTGTACTGTTTCAATTTATATATATTTTTGTTTATGGGACAACCAAAGAAAAACTACAGTTTTATGTTATAGATCATGTAAAAGATAATAAACATAGATATTTAGGAATATAGAATAAATTTAAAAACTCTTCAAGGAAGCTTCAAAAACAGTATTTTAAAAATGACTTATTTGTATTCAGCCAATTTTTCCAAATATGTTTCTCTCTTTTTTTGTATTTTGATGCTACTCTGATTTATAAATATTTGTTGATATTTCTGATTAGTTTTTGTGCTCTGAAATTGTACAGACTGTACTGAGAGAAGATCTGTCTTGTACAGTACCCTATGTAATAATGGGAATGGATTTTATTTAATTATCATTTTATTGAGCACAACTATTGTGATTGCAGTATTGATTATATATTATGGAGGAAAATAAAAGAAAAACCTGCTAGCATATATATGTATTTTATATATGGAAAGGAAAATTTTATAGTACTTTCTGATTTTAAATCTATTTTTATACTGATCTAGAAAACAAAGTGGATAATCTAATTACTGAATGAAAAAGAAAAGGAATTTTTACTAAAGTCTCAGTGCAGAAATGAATAAGCTTAGTATGGTAACAGAGGGTATAAATTATAGTAAGAGTATGTTGGCTTCTCAAATGTTGTAATTTCAGTCTGAAAAAAGTTTCATTCAAAACCTGAAGTACATTATAGAGCTCGAAATAGAATGTTTTGGCAGCTCCTCCTTTCAACTCTTTCACAAGTCAGAAAGATAAGTTTTCATCTGGAATCATTAAATTTAGAGAAAATATCTAATGTGGGACAGCAAGATAAGAAAAATCAATTAGGTAATAACTGTTTAAAAAACTGTCCAGTAAGAAAGGTAGGAGGTAGGAAAGAGACATTTCATTACAAAACTTGATATTGAAGACCTACAAATTAGATAAATGTAGTTTGAAAATGTTTCCTGTCACCATTTAGAAAACAGCAAGCCTATTGAGAATAAACACAATGACAGGAACGTTCTTTGAAAAACAGTAAAGATGAAATGAAGCAGATGAATTAAGATTTGTTTAAAATATTCTCTCAAGTGCTTTATAGGTCTCCGTGAAGAAATGGAGTTGAAATGTTTTTAGTGCAATTTTGAATGTTGGCATTCTGGGTAAAAAGATACTACAACATTTTCTTGCCAAATATACATCTTTTTGAAAGACCAACCTGCTTTGATAATTAATTAGAAAATTCATTAGAGTTCTCTCGAAGAATAGAAAATACACTAAAATTTCATAATGTAATATTTAATCATAATGGTAGAAATAATGTTATAACTAACTTCTATTCAGACAAATGACTATCAAAATGTATGCTAGAATATCATTTTATATACTTAAAATAAAGACATATAAAGAGGTATTTACAGGGCCGGTGCTGCGGCTCAATAGGCTAATCCTCCGCCTAGCGGTGCCAGCACCCCGGGTTCTAGTCCCGGTTGGGGCACCGGATTCTGTCCCAGTTGCTCCTCTTCCAGGCCAGCTCTCTGCTGTGGCCCGGGAGTGCAGTGGAGGATGGCCCAGGTGCTTGGGCCCTGCACCCCATGGGAGACCAGGAAAAGCACCTGGCTCCTGGCTCCTGCCATCGGATCAGCGCAGTGCGCCGGCCGCAGCGCGCTGGCCGTGGCAGCCATTGGAGGGTGAACCAATGGCAAAGGAAGGCCTTTCTCTCTGTCTCTCTCTCACTGTCCACTCTGCCTGTCAAAAAAAAAGAGGTATTTACAAAATTGCAATTAAATATGAATTTAATAAATTAGTAATTTTAAAAATTGTAATATAAATGCTTGTGCTTTGAGTTATTCTTAAAGATTGATGTTTTATGACTATAAAGGCACATAGTATTTCTGCTTTATTTTTATTGAGACACTATATAAGACATTGATATTTCTTAAGTTTATTTGGTGTGAACATTAGATTCAGCTGGGAATTTCATTAAAATTTTAATAATTTTTTAAAAAATGAAGTCACATTTAATAATAACATCAGATCTGTATATAAATTTAACAAATGAATAATTACAAAGTAACAAAAGAAGAGCATAGTTTGTTTCCCATTATAATTCCCTGTAAATTCAATTCTTCAGTCCCCTCTGCTCACTCTGCTATGGCATGACACAACTCTGTCATCATGGGACTGAGCTGGCTCATTCTCATTTCTAGCATAGCTCCTCCTGTCAGCTATGTCATCCCACTACAAGATGGAAACCAGCATGAGAGGGATGGTGGTCTAAACTAATATCTAAAGATAGTTCTGAACCCATGGTCTCCTGAGCCCATAACCTCTATGGACTGAGCATGAGAATATCTTATTTTTAAAATTGTCTCTGACCAAGTTAGCTGAATGGTGACTTCTCACTCTATCACTAAGGAAGTGATGTCACATTTACTTCCTTACCTGATCCCTCTCCTCCAATAGGAAAATTCCAAAATAATTCTCCATTGATTTCCCAGAAAAATTAGCAGGGAGTTGGATTGAAAGTGGAACAGCTAGGACTTGAAATGCTACCCATAAGGGATGTCAACACTGCAGGCTGGGACTTTAACCCACTGTGCAATAGCGCTGGCCCCTAATGGTTACTTTTGACTTTCCTATTTTCCATTAAAATGCTTACATCAGTCTACACAAAAGCAGAATATTAAAACAATAACTTTCTGGAAATTTATGCTCATTAAATAAAAAAAAGTTCATGGAAAATAAACTTTATCTCTTAAAAAAAAACAATAACTTTCTACCACTACCTGTATTATAGATAAACATGTAGCTAAAATTTCTTTTAAAATTATGTATAAAATGCAAAACCTAAACCACATCCCCATGAATCATTCATTTATAAATTGATTTAATTTAAAATTTTAAACTATAGTTTAAAACTAGTTTTATAGTTTTAAACTATAGTTAAACTATAGTTTCTTTCTCATGCTAATAGTTCCTACTTAATAATTGACTCATATAGACTCATTTCATTTACTCTACAGCTGGATTTATTTCAATTGCAGAATTGTGAGAATGTAGCAAGTTAATATGTAGGTAGCAAGTAGGTAATCACTTTGGAAATCTTCAAAATGAACCCCGATAAAATGAAAACCTATTAACCATATGAACAAAATACAATTGTCTAAGAATCTGGACTTCAATATCAGATATACCTATATTCAAATTCCAGTTTTCTTCATAACATCTTGAGTGCTTCCAGGCAATATAATGACACTTTCTAATCTTCATCATCTTCATCAGAAATTTGGATAATGGAAACATATACAGTGTTAGTGAAAATACAATGAGATAAGTAACATTTGCCAGCCACAGTGCCTGACACAAATTCATGCCTTATTCATTGAAGATTTTCAGGTGTAAGACATTTGAGATTACTTCTGAACTTAATACAGCAGAACAGGAGGTCCAAGATGGCTGAATAGGGATAAGATGTGCTGATTTTGACCACAGGAAGAAAAGATAAAGAAGGTGAAGTAACTGCATTTCCAGGACAGAGTTTAAGAGAAGTTTACAGTAGAAATCCTATAGAAAGTAGGAAGACGCTGGAGCAGCATGGACAGTACAAATACATAGCAGTGAGCGGGAACACCACAGGGGACTCCCACAGCTGGATCTGGAGGAGACACCATCTTCTTGGAGTTGGGTGAGCTCTATCTGTGACATCCTGTGTCACCTGTGATATTACCTGAGGGAGAACCATTTGGACAGCTTTGACTTTGAGTGAAGCCTGGTGGACAGTAAGGGACAGTTTTCCCACCTTACCCTGTGATTTCTCTCTATTCCCCCATAAAGGTGACTGGTGACTAGCAGGAAGAAAGTGCCATCTTAATAAGGCAAGTAAAGGCGTCTGCAGCTCACATGTGCATGACTAGTTTGTTTGTTTGTTTACTTATTTATTTATTTATTTTTGTTTAAGGAATACAAATTTATGAATTTAATATATATGGATGTGGGAACATGATGCTTCTTCTCCTCCTACCTCCCTCCCATCCAAACTCCTGCCTTTCTTCCTCCTCCCTTTACTTTTCCCATAATTATTTTAATGATTTATTTATTTATGTGAAAGTCAGAGTTATACGGAGCGAGAAGGAAATGTAGAGAGAGAGAGGTTTTCCATCCACAGGCTCACTCCTCAATTGGCCACAACAACCTGAGCTGCACCAATCATTTCATCCTTAGCCCCTGGAAATCCACAATATATTCTGTGCTTATGATTGACTTTCTTAGATTCCACAAATAAGTGACATTTATTTTCTCTGTGTTATGTTAAACAGCATAAGGTCCACATTCATACTTTGGGATTCATGTTGTGACAAAACACCAGAATTTCTTTTTTAAGGTTGAATTTGATTCCATCTTGTGTGTGTGTCTTCTTCTGTCTTTTCATCTGTTGATAGACAATGTGGTTATTTCCATATCTTGTACTTGTGAATAATGTTTACATGAACATGGATGTGCAGGTGTATCCTAGGTATAGTGATTTTATTTCTTTTGTATACACATCCATTAGAGGGATTGTTTTGTCATTCATTCCATTTTTAGAGGCACCTCCATAGTGTTTTCCATAGTGGATGTACCAATTTACATTCCTCCAATTTATGTGTTCCCTTTTCTCTTTTCCAAAACTTATCTTTTTTTCTTACTTTTTGATAATATCCATTTTTGCATATGTGAGGTGATAACCACTGTAGTCTTGATGAGCAATGCTGAGCCCCCTCCTTTTTAAAGATTTATCTATTTATTTGAAATACAGTGTTATACAGAGTGAGGAGAGGCAGAGAAAGAGAGAGGCATAGAGAAAGAGTGAGAGATACTTTCCATCTACTGGTTCACTCTCCAGATGGCCACAACAGCCAGAGCTGAGTATTTTTGTGTCTACATTCATCTATAATATCAGGGATATTAATCTATAGTTCTTTCTCTGTCCTATCTTTTTCTGGCTTAGGAATTAAGTTGATGCAGGCTTCATAGAAGGATTTTGGGAGAATTACCTCCCTTTCAATTGTTTTGAATAGCTTGATAAGAATGGGAGTTCGTTCTTTAAATGTCTGGTAGAATTCTGCCATGAAGCCTTCAGGACCTGGGCTTCTCTTTGTTGGAATGGTCTTTATTACTGATTTGATCTCTGTTTTGATAATTAGTTTAGATGATTTATGTCTTCATAGGTTGTATGTGCCAGGAATATATCCATTTCTCCTAGGTTTCCTATTCTATTAGCATACAGCTCTTTGTAGTATTTTCTGATGCTTCTTTTTATTTATGTGTTGTTATATTTACTTTTTCATCTCTGATTTTGTTGATTTGCATCTTCTTTTTATTTTTTGTTAGTTGCACCATTGATGTGTCAATTTTATTTTTCAAAAAAACAGCTCTTCATTTCATTGATATTTTATATTGTATTTTGGTTTCAATAGTATTTCTTCCTTAATTTTAATTATTTCCTTTCTCTTACTAATTTGGGGTTTGGTTTGTTGTTTTTCTTTTTTCTAGGTCCTTGAGATGCATCGACACCTCATCTGTTATATTACTTTCCAATTACTTGATGTAGCCACATATCACTATAAAGTTCCCTCTTAGCACTATTTCTGTTGTATTTCACACATTTTGATATGAGGTATTGTCATCTTGAATCATTTCTAGAAATTTTTTAATTTCTCTTTTTATTTCTTTTATAACCCACTGTTCACTTAGGAGCATTTTAATCATTCTTCATGTGTTTGCATATGTTCTTGACATTCTTGAGTTGTTTTTTTTTTCAAGATTCAATCCATTGTGACCAGTGAAGGTACATGGTATGATTTTTATTTATTTAAACTTGTTGAGACTTATTTTATGGCCTAGTATATGGTCTATCCTAAAGAAAGTTCTGTGCACTGTAGAGAAGACTGTATATTCTGCAACTCTAGGGTGAAAAGCTCTATAGTTATCAGTTAGGTCCATTTTGTCTATGATGTCAATTAGCTCTGTTGTTCCTTTGTTAATTTTCATTCTAGTTGATCTGCCTATTGATGAAAGTGGGATACTGAAGTGCCTATTACTATTGTATTGCAGTCTATATCTTCCTTTAAATCCTTTAATAGATTTTTTTAAATAGCCAGGCATCCTGTTATTGGGTGCATATACATTAATTATAATCACATCTTGCTGTTGTATTGATGCCTTAATCATTGCATAGTATATTTCTCTGTCTCTTTTAATAGTTTTTGTGTAAGTCTATTTTGTCTGATATTAGGATGGCTACACCTGCCTTTTTTCTGTTCACATGAAATATCTTTTTTTCATCTTTTCAATTGCAGTCTATGTGTATCTTTCTGAGTTGTGTTTCTTTTAAGCAGCAAATAGATGGGTCTGTTTGTAATCTATTTAGACAGTCAGTATCTTTTAACTGAAGAGTTGAGGTCATTTACATTCAAAGTAATTATTTTTAAAGGTTTACTTTATTTATTTGGACGAAAGAGTTAGAGAGGTAGATATATAAAGACAGAGAGGTCTTCCATCTGCTGGTTCTCCCCCAAATGACTGCAATGACCAGAGATGAGGTTATCTGAAGCCAGGGGCCAGGAGTTTCTTCCAAGTCTCCCATGCAGGTGCAAGGGCCCAAGGACCCGGGCCATCTTCTACTGCTTTCCCAGGTTATTGCAGAGATCTTCATCAGAAGTGGAGCAGCTGGGACATGGACTGGCTCCCATATGGGATGCTAGTGTTTCAGGCTGGGGCTTTAACCTGCTGTGCCACACCACTGGCCTCTCAAGGTAACTATTGATAAGTAACCACTTGACCATGCCATTTTTCAATATTGCTATCAATCACTTTGGGTTTCTTTTGTACTTTTAGTGGGGGTTATTTTTGCATTCTGTCATGCTGGTGGGTTTCATTCTGTATTTCTGTGTGTGGCAAGTCCTTCAGCATCTTTTGTAAAGCTGGATGTGTTGTGACAAATTCTTTTAATTTCCATTTATTATGGAAGGTCTTTATTTCACTCCAGTGAATGACCTTGCTGACTGGGTGAGGGTGACTTCAAGAATTTCTGGGTGTGCACACACAATCTGAGGCAGCCACTATGTCCTGAAGTCCAAAAGTGGTGCTAGCCTTTCCACAACTGACTGCAGGTCATTGTTGCAGGAGGGAAGAGGTAGATACAGACACTCTGCTTTTTACTTTCCTCTTGCATTCTGGGTGAGAAGTGGCCCTGCTTTTCTGAGAGATCCTGGCTAAACTCAAAAAGGCACAGATCACGAAGCTTTCCCTCTCACAATATCAACAATGGTACAGGCCCTGCAGTCTTGTCTCACCTGGTTTGCTAGGGTGGGTAGGTGGGGTGACTAGGGATTTTATCACAGCAATAAATCTGAAGTCCCCAATGATTTGAAGTCTGGCCTGCAGGGTTGACATGGGCTGGAGCTTCAACTTAGTCCCATAAGGCACTCCTCTCCCTTCATTCCATCATGGACACTGAGACACAAACTGCAATAGTGAAGCACTGACAGACAGCTGATTCTGGGAACACCTTAGCTTTCTGCATGGATGACCACACTCATGGAGGCTGAGTAGAATTCTTGTTCCCTGTGAGAGTGGGAGGCCTGTGTTCTATGACTGTGGAAATTCTGTGACTTCATGATAGGGCATGATGTGTAGCTACATCTATGAGCAATCATTGCATCTGGATTAAGAGACTCAAAGCTCCCTGTGTGTTTGGGGTGGGTCATTGAAGAGGGATCTGTGCTCACACTGAGGACTGCACAGATCCTTTGTGTGGTTCATATATATGCATGGGAAAGGTATGTACCAACTGTGGGTTCATCTTGGTCATCAGTCACATAAGCAGAGTGAAGGTGAGGCTATCATACCAGCTGAGGGGATCACACCACCCCCTGCTGACAGCAGAGGAATTCTATCAAACCCAACTTGCATTCCCGCCCCATGTTCAAGCACTGATCACTGATCACCCAGCTCCCATGTAGCCCATGTATCTGTATATCCAATGCAGAAGCAGATACTCTACTAAGACACAGATGCATATTTCAATGACAGATGCCACCAGATGGAAAAAAGTGCTCCCACAATGCTTAAATATAAACACAGAAATACAAAATATGTCAGCAAATAAAGAAATATGACTTCACAAAAGGAATAAAACACTTCAATATTAGAATGTAAAGGGAATGTTAAAATGCATGAAAAGAAATTAAAAAATGATTGTAAGATTACTCAAAATCATAGAAAAGCAAATATATGACTTAAAGACATCCATGCATGACATAGTGAACATTTTTCTGGGAGACAGAGATACTAAAGAGAAATCAAATGGAAATTTCAGAAATGAATGATTCAATAGATGAAATAAAAATACATAGATATCATTAACAGCAGACTTGTTGAGGCAGAACAAAGAATACAGAATATCCGAGCTAGAAGACAAATATTTGGAAGTATCTCAGACCAAGGAAAATAAGAAGAAAAATAGAAAAACTGAAAATAGTGTTCACAATTTAGGTGATACTATCAATTGACCAAATATATGTGCCTTAGGACTTTCTGAAGATGTGGAAAGAGAATAGATTTCTAAGGTGTATTTAAATAATTAATGACAGAAATTTTCCATAATTTGCACCAAGCTAGGGACACACAAGTACAGAAAGCACATAAAACTCTGAATAGACAAGATCAGAAAAGATTTTAACCATGACACATCATAGTGAAATGTTTAAAAGTTAAACCTAGGGGCTGGCACTGTGGTACGCTTGGTTAATCCTCTAACTGTGGCACTGGCATCCCATATGGGTGCCAGGTTCTAGTCCCGGCTGCTCCTCTTCCAGTACAGCTCTCTGCTGTGGCCTGGGAAGGCAGTGGAGCATGGCCCAAGTGCTTGGGCCCCTGCATCCACATGGGAGACCAGGAAGAAGAACCTGGCTCCTGGCTTTGGTTTGGCACAGTGCCAGCCATGACAGCCATTTTGGGGTGAACCAAAAGAAGGAAGGCCTTTCTCTCTGTCTCTCTCTATCTGACTGTCTTACTCTATCTGTCAAATAAATTTTAAAAAAAGAAAAAAAGTAAAATCTAAAGATTCTAAAATATGCATGAGAGAAATGTCAGATTACCTTCATAGATATCCAATTCCACTGAGACTAATTTCTCATTAAAAACTCTACATATGAGTGAATGGAAAGACATAGCCTAAGTCCTATAAGAAAAAAAAAAAAAACCTGTCAGCCTAGCATAGTATACTCAGAAAACCTTTAATTTATATATGAAGATGAAATAGATGTTCCAAAGCAAAGCAAAATTAAAAGAATTTGTTACCACTCATCCAGTATTACAAAGATATTTACAGGTGTGCTACACACAGAAACAGAGAAAGATAATCATCATTAGGAAAGAACATGAACTCAGAATTTTCCTAGAAAAGTAAAAAAGAATTCCAAAGCAAACAATAAGAAAATTTATGGAAAATGCCAGGTCAGGTCATTATGTATAAATGAAAGCCTAAATTTAATGGCCTAAATACTCCAATTAAAAGGTACAGACTGGATGAATGGAAAAAAAAAAAAAAAACAAGACTCATCTATTTTCTGCATAAAAATCAAACTTCATCAACAAAGAAAGAAACAGAATGAAAGAATAAGGATGGAAATGATATTCCATTCAATGCGAAGCAAAAACAAGCAGCAGTAGCAATCCTAATATCAGAGAAAATAGACATTCTATTATTATGTAATGATTAAGGAATTGACTCAACAGAAAGATGTGATTTGAGTGAACGTATCAGCACCCAGTGGCTGGTGCCTGGTAATTTAAAATCAATATTAATGGAAACATAGACTCCAGTAATAGTGGAGGACATTTTAAACAACATAAAAAAAAAAACAAAGCTAGGTATATCACAGATTTCTGGACATGCTGTAGGGCAGGCATAATTACAACTTCCTACTATTTGGCACAAAAATAGAAAGGTAGGTCGAGGGAATTGAATTGGAGACCCAGAAATTATTTCATGCCATTACAACCAGACAATCTTTGACAATTAACTAAGATCAATATCTGGATAAATGAGATTCTCTTCAATAAATAATATTGGAGAAATTGATTCTACATGTGCAAAATAAGAAAAAAAAAACAACTTACACTTTCTACAAAAATCAACTTACAGTGGATAAAGATCTAAATCTACAACCTGATGCCCTCAAATTACTTGAGGAAAACAGACAAAGTCTGCAATACATTGGTTTAGGCAGACTTCTTGCACAGGCAAGTAAACCAGAAATAGATATGAAGGCAAGAAGTGTCTCCACTATAAAGTAAACACTCATCAAAGTAAAGATGTAACTGACCGAATGGATGAAAACATTTGCAAACCATAAATCTTATAAAAGGATTAATATTCTAGATCCACAAAGAGCTCATGGAACTGAACAACAAAACAAACACTCCAATTAAGAAATGGGCAAGTGACACGTATAGGCATTTTTCAAATGATGGAATACAAATGACCATCAGACATGAAAACATGTTCAGGATCTATAGCCATCAGGGAAATGCAAATAAAAACCAAAATCAGGTTTCACCTTGCCCCAGTTAGATTGACTGTCATACCAAATTCAAAGAAATAATAAATACAGGTGAGGATGTGGAGTAAAAGTTACCCTAATCCATATTTGGTGATAATGTATACCAGTACAACCATTATGGAGACAGTGTGGAGAATCCTCAGAAATATGAAAACACATTTACCACATAACTAAGCCATGCCACTCCTAGGAATTTACCAAATGGAAATGAAACTGACTTATGAAATAATTTTCTGTATTCCCCCATGTTTATTGCAGCTCAACTCAAAATAGTTAGGTTATAAACCCAGATGTCCATCAAATGATGAATAGAACACACACACACACACACACACACACAGATTTTGGAAAACTACTCAGCCTTGAAAAATGATGAACCAGATGAACCCCTGTCTTTGTAACAAAATGGATGCAACTGGAAACCATTATTATTACTGAAATAAGCTAGTCCCCCCCCAAAACAAGCTAGCCCCCCCCAAAAAATGCCATGGTTTCTCTGATTTGTAATAGTTAATACAGAACACGAATATATATATATAATTATGAATGAAGCTATTTTAGCCCCTGTTTATAATACTGTGGAACTATGGAATTTATATTCTTACATATTGAATATTATTGTTAGTGGCACATTAAACCTGTGATTATAGAGTAGAGTGAAATTATGTATTTGCAAAACTTAAAGAAAGCAAGAAAGGAAGGATAGAAGAGGACTGACGGAGGCAGATAGTGAGCAAGAGCTTTATGGTTATCTTCTTGGATTTGTACCTATGAAATACATGAGATATGTTCTATTATATTCATAAAAATTTGAAAAATAAATGTTTGAATTAAAGTATGTCATGTTTAGTGCTGAAATTTAAAGATGTTTCATTCTGATCCATACAACTGTTATAAGAGGGAGGAATAGTTTAATAGAAGGTCACAAATTAGATAAAATGACAATACATTTGTTGGGAAAAGGACAAGATCACTAACCTAAAACTCCATTTACTGAATTTCTATAGATTAAAATCATGGTTATCATTGCAAAAATTGAAGATGGCACTGTTTAACACTTATACAGTTACATATAATTCATAATAAATATTTTTGTGCACCTTTTTATTATTGGTATTGAGATCAATTTTTAAAAAAACTCTCAAAAATATATCAACACACAGTTTGTAGTTCCCCCAAAGGAGCAATGGTTAGGATCCACTGTTGTGGCATAGCAGGTTAAGCTGCAGCCTGCAGTGCCATTTTACTATATGGGTGCTATTTCAAGACCCAGCTGCTCCATTTCAAATCCAGCTCTCTGCTATGGCCTGGGAAAATAGAAGTTGGCCCAAGTGCTTGGGCCCCTGCAATTTTATGAGAGACCTGGAAGAAGCTGCTGGCTCCTGGAGTCAGATCAGCCAAGCTTTGACCATTGCTGTCATTTTGGGGAGTGAACCAGCAGATGGAATACCTCACTCTCTCTCTCTCCCTGCTGTTGCCTCTACTTCTCTGTAACTCTGCCTTTCAAATAAATAAATAAATTTATTTTTTAAGAACAATGGTTAAACACTTGTTACTATGGTTTATTTTTTATGAGTGAAACTATTTTATTATAGCTTTTATGAACAAATTAAATAAATAATAGATTGTATAATTTTAAAATAATAGCCTATTGGAATATTATGAGCTTTAGCTTGGAACATTACATTTTTCTGATTGATGGGAAAGTATCACCAGAGTGTCCCTTAAGATGATTGTTTTATGAATTTTGAGGTAGAGAAGGAGATGTAATGCTATTCGCATCATATATAAAATGCACCAGAAAAGCCTTGTTTTGTACATAATCCTGTTTAATACACCATAACCCAGCAAGGTAGACATTTTTGAATTTTGAAACATAGGTGAATGGTGAGATCAGTAGTTTGCCAAAACAAGGTCCAGATTCAGGCAACAGTGAAATGATGCTTTACTTACTCTTTATCTGACCTTACCTAAAGAGGCACAGACATGAGCATTGCCATACACACACACACACACACACACATACACACACATACACACACACATATATGTATGTATATATCAGGTATATACATATATATATATCAGAATTTCTGTGAATTAAATTAAAATGAGAAATGTCTTTGCAGACTCGATGTTCATGAACACCTAATCTATCACCATAGGAACCCACTTAGTCCATCAGACAGGTGCTGGCAAGTTTGAAATTAGAGAAAAATTTGAGATGTTTTGATTTTAGTGTATAAGAGTTTTGTGCTCAAATAAGCTAATAGCCATTCCAACAGCAGGATGAATTTGGTCCTAGTGTATGATGTTCAGCTTATCTGGTGGAATTTTTAAGGTTTGATGATGATGAGGATGTTTCATCATGGCTTCCTTTGTGACTGTGTTGTGATAATTTACCTTTTCTTTACTTATAGCGATGCTTTCAATCTTGCTTCCTTGGTTATCCAAGAGTAAATGTGTTAAAATATATTTTTCTCTCAAAAAGCAATATGAGCACACTAATTTCAAATTTCTTTATGTTGGGAAGCATACTGTTTCTGCTATACACTAAAGGTACAAATTCTTCCTTTGCTCTGTATCCTCCTTAGAGACTTAGAAACTATATATATATATATATATATATATATATATATATATATATATATATATATATATAAACGTATATAAAACAAAGGTATACATAGAAACAAAGGGGATATATGTATACTTATGTTCGCGGTGACTGTAGTGAACCATCAGTTGAAAGTAGCTGGAAGTATTGGACAAGAACTCACACAGATTGCTTGTATATGAAGTGCTGGTGTCTTTGGCATTGTTTCTGTAATACGCATACTTTTTATTCACCCTTTTTCATAATTTACAGCTTTTAGGTTATTATTGATGAAGAAAATTAATAACTTGTTTCATATTACTATGCTCTTGGGTATTTTCTTAAAGTTTGGAGGTTGGCTTTTAGATATTCAAGTTGAAGTTACTATGATAGTTCTGGGAATTCCAAGAAGGTATCGATTAACTTGAAGACAGTGAATCTGATAATCATTAGGTGAAGAAAAGAGATGGTGAATGCTTTAAAAATTTTATTGCCTTTAAATTATGCATGTAACCCCTTCACATCAACTATTTAACTTCATATATGGATACACATGTGTATAAATTTATAAATATTCTTGTACTTCCCCCCAACTCACTCATATACACACATTAGAAGAATTACAGTTCAAAAATGTATCTTTCTGTAAATTGGTCTTTAAGGAAAGGCTAAAATCTTAACATTTACAGATACAAATTTTTGTAAATAAATTTCATATACTCTAAATATAATTTTCAGCAGGCCAATGATTTTTAATTTGCTGATGTGAAGAAAGTATAACTTTGGGTTGTTAGAATTGTGATTATGTATAAGGACATCTACAGAATTCCTGTGGAATTTCTGCTTTTCCCAGGAAACAAAGAACATAATTATTTATATTTCATTATCATCCTAGAGGATAGTCTTAACAGAGAAGTATGTGGAGGTTGTAAGAATAGTGGATTATGTAACATCACCTAGAATCTAAACTTGATTTGGAGTTGAGTTTTAGATTACTGAAATAAGGTCATCAGATATCCAGAGCAGTGACTTCATTCAAAAGATTTGGAAGCAGATAAAAAAGTTATAATTGTGAAATTGGAGATTATGTGATGATCTTCTGAATTATTTGGATCAACATGAAGCTAAAACAATATTGGAAGAGAATCCTTGGGATTGTGGTGAGCCCTAATCCATTCTAACTGGTGTTTATATAAAAAGAGACACACACAAAAGACCCCAGAAGTGTGTGTAGGCAGAGGTACAACCAGGCTGGGATATAGGAAGAAAGCTACTCTTCTGGACTGAATGTGTCCCCCTGAAAGTTGCTTGTTGAAACCTAACCCCTAATGTGACAGCATTAGGAGATGGGTCCTAATTGTGCCAAAGGGTGGTGCCCTTGTGCATGAGATTAGTGCCCTGGTGAAAGGGACCCAGAGGGCTCTATCATGGTCTTTCTGGCATATGAAGACACAGGAGAAGGCAGGTGTCTGAAACAGCATAGAGGTCACCACCTGACCACAGTGCAGTCATGCTGGTATTCTTGATCTTGGACACCCCATCTCCAGAACTGTGGGAAATGTACTTCTGCTGTTTATAAAAGCCTGGTCTGTGCTACTTTGTTGTATCAGTGCCATACCAAGACAGTGGTCATCTGCAAGTCAAGGAGAGGACTTAGATGACACCAGTCTAGTCTATGACCATGTCACATTCAACATACCTGTTCTTGTCTGGTCTCAGGAGCCAAGCAAAGTTGTGCCTGGTTCATACTTGGAGGGGAGAAGAAACCAAACCTGAAGACACCTTGTTCTTGAGTTTTCAGCTTCCAGCACTGTGAAGGACGAGTCCCTTTTGTTTAAGCCACCAGACTGTGGTATTTTGTTATGTTAAATGAAATGAAAATCAGATCTTTCTTTCTCACTAGACTCTGAAGGAATGGTTCAATGATCATTCAACCTCATGGCTCCTGGCATGTCCTAGGCATTTGGTGGATGTTTATTCAGTAAGTGGATGTGCAAGTGATTGAGTTGCTTGGAGAGGGCCCTCAAGATCATCTGGTTCAATTTAAGTCACCTATTTCCCAGACTCATGCCCTTTCTGCCACTCAGATGGAGGGCTTGCACGTTCTCTGCAAGTTCAGATGTTCTCATGTGTTGTTTACAGTGCCATTAAATAATTTAAACAGGTGAGTCCCTGCCACTAAACTTTTCTAACATTTTGTTCTTGCTTGACCTCCACCCCCATTTCCAGAAAAAAGCCACAGAATATTAAAGCCAAAGGGAATTTTTGTGATTACACAGCTGAATCCCTTAACTGATACTTTTCTCCTTCCTAAATATAATCTCAGAATATTGGAGAAAATTTTGAAAATGCAAGGAAATAATTATTCTTACCAACTATTGGTATTTTGCATATTTGTTACCTGCATGTTTTTCTCTATATGGTGGTTACTATAGTATGTGAACAGATTATTTTTTAAAAACAAAGAATTATTGATTGATTTGCAAGGCAGAGTTACAGAGAGAGAGAGAGGGGGGGGGAGGGAGAGAACATCTTCCATTTGCTGGTTCACTTTCCAATGGCTGTAATGGCTGGAACTGGGCCAATCTGAAACCAGGAACCAGGAGCTGTTCCCGGGTCTCCCATATGGGTGCATGGGCCCAAAGTCTTGGGTCATCTTCTACTGCTTTCCCTGGCTTCAGAAGTAGGGCAGATGGAACTTGAACAGTGCCCATATGGATGAAGGCACTTCAGAAGGCGGTTTTACCATTATATACTATATAGAGTATATTACATCCTACAGTAAGCTATATATAATCTAATATATATAGTAATATATATAACTAATATACTCTATATTGCTAATATACTATGTATAGTAATATAATATATAGTTATATAGTATATTAGTATATAGTTATATATATTACATATTATATACTACGTATTATATATTACATATTACTATACTATGTATAGTAATATACTATATATTATTATAGCATATAATTATATTTAGTATATTAGTATATAGCTATATATATTACATATTTAGTAATCACCATATAAAGAAAAACATGCAGGTAACAAATATGCCAAAATACCAATAGTTGGTAAGAATAATTATTTCCAGAGTTGGCCCATGAACAGATCTCTTTTATTTCCCCACTTCATGAGTATGTTGCTGTCATTTCATAGAATTAAAAATTTTTAGTTTCTTAATTTATTTTCATTTTTTTGAAAGAGAGATATAGAGATAGATCCTCCATCTGCTTGTTCCTTCCCCAAATGCTTGCAATAGCCAGGGCTGAGCACAGCAAAAAAGAGCAACCCAAAACTCAATCACCATCTACTATCTGGGTGTCAGGGACTCAAGTATTTAAGGTATCATCTGCTTCTTCTTTGGGAGTACATTAGCAGGAAGTTATATTAGAAGTAGAGGAGTTGAGACTCGAGCTGACACTCCAATTTGGGATGCAGGTATCTAGTGGTGACTTAACTGCTGCACCAAATGCCCACCTCCATAGCATTTAGCATTTTTAGTGATTGCATAACACTCCTTCCAAGTATATGTGTTCCATCTTCTTTATGTTCTCCTTTGAACATTTAGATTATTTTGAGGCACAATATTCATGAATATCTTTGTTCTTATAAATAAATGTTTTCCATTTTCTTGGGAGAGAGCTCCCAAAGTAGAATTACCAATCAAAGAACAGTTTTGTGGGGCCAGCATTGTGTTAGTGGGCTAAGCAGCCACCTGGGATATCAGAATTCCACATGGGTGCCAGTTTTAGTCTGAGCTGCTCCACTTACAATCCAGTTTCTTGCTAATGTGCCTGGGAAAGCAGTGGATGAAACTCAGGTCTTCTGGCTTCATCCTGGATCAGCTCTGGTTTTTATGGCCATTTGGGAAGTGAAACAGCAGATGGATGATCTCTCTATTTCTCTCTCACAGTCTGCCTTTCAAATAAACAAAAAAAAATAAATAAAAGTAAATAAATAAAAAGGGGTACAGTTTTGTGTTTCTTGAAACTATTATCAAATTGCTTTCAAAAGAGCTGTCTTAATTAAATTGCTCTGTTTCTCTCTACTTTATTTCAGAAATGGAAGCCCAGAGAGATCTTATGAAATATCCTAAGTTATAAAGGTAATAATGACATATGTAGAGTTAAAACCCATCTAGGTCCAACATCCTTATTCTGTTGTATTTTTCTGCAGCCATAGGTGACTCTAATTTCCTGGGCATGCTTGAGAAGGAATCTGCACAATCCTAGAGTATTACATCTCCTAATCCTCAAACATTCATGGGCTGTTTATTAATTTTTCTACTTCTATTATTATATACTTCATACTTTTTATCTAAATTTATTTTACAAAACACCATCACTGTATGCAGTATTATATCTGAAATGAGTTTGAAGTATGCTTAGATTTATTTCTAACATAATTAAAATAAACATGTAACTATTAAAGTGATAAAAAGCTAAGTTATATTCCAAAGAAAATACATTTTAGGAAACATGGATATGTAGTATAAGCATGGACTTTATATCCAGATACGTGTGAGGTCAACTATTGGCTCTGTGGCTTAGCTATTTTGTCTTGGACACATCACTTAGCCTCCTTGATCTTTGATTCCCTGATGTCTAATCTGAGGGCAGTAATGTCTCCCTCACAGGACTTTTGGAGCTCCAGTGGCTACTTAATGCCCAGGCAGGCAATGCATACATGATGCTTCCTTTGTGGCTATTACTAGGACTGCTGTTTATTCCCAAGACAAGGTCCATACTGGACTCTCAGGCTGGTGGCTTTCTGCTGACATGTGTATGTGAAGAAGTTACTTCCACTCCTTAGGAATTGCAGTATGGCTGTCTGTATTTTGATTTCCCCCTTCCATTACATGTGCACTCTGATTTTTGGAATAATTGCTTACCTTCTTTGTGCCTCATTTACCGAATTTGTATTCTTTAAATTTACACATGAACATGATACATATTTATAAAGAACTATGTGATGTTTGATGTATATATATATACACACACACACACACACACACACACACATATATAGTCATCTTCAAATCACAGAATGCATGTCCATCTCTTCAAACCATTATCATTTCTTTCTGATAGCTTTTTTTAAAAAAAAGTATTTATTTCTTTGAAAGGCAGAGGAAGAGAGAGAGAGAAAGAGAGAGAGAGGTTTTGCTATCTACTGGTTCACTCCCCAAATGGCCACAATAACTGGAGCTGTGCTGATATGAGGCCAGGAGCCAGAAGCTTCCTTTAAGTCTCCCATGTGGGTGCATGGGCCCAAGCAGTTGGGCCATCTTCCACTGCTTTCTCAGGCCATAGCAGAGAGCTGGATCAGAAGGGGAGCAGCTGGGTCTCCGACTGACACCCATATGGGATGCTGAAATTGCAGGCAGCGGCTTTTCCCATGTATGTCACAGTGCCAGACCCTCTGATAGCTCTTTTGAAATATATAGTCCATCATCCTTGCACCTTACTATACAGTAGGACATATGAATTTATTTCCCAAAATTATAACTTTGTCCTAATTTGTAAAATGTGGCCAATAATAGTATGGTGGACACAATGGTTAAGCATAGCAGTTAAGATACCACTTAGGGGGCTGGTGCTGTGGTGTAGCGGGTAAAGCTGCTGCCTGCAGGGCTGGCATCCCATATAGGCACTGGTTCAACATGCTCCAAACTCATCTTGCACCTCCCTGCCACAGCCCTGCCATTTCTCCAAAGAGCTCTGATCCCTTCCATGGGAGGAGAGTACTGACAAGCCCAGGGTACTAGATATGCCCTTGCTAGCAGGTGACATTGGTCCTGGACCCTCTAGTGGACAGACCTGTGAAATAATATGTGAGGATACACATATTCCAAAAAAATTTCATGGAAAAATACACACATAGTTTCTTTTTAATAGGAACTTTTCATGAACTTTTAAAAGATTATCTATTTGGTAGGCAAAGATGACAAAGAGATAAGTTCTCATTCACAGATTCACTTCCTCAAAAGCCTGCAATGGCAGGGATGGCTGACTGAAATCAAGATCTAGGATCTCAATCCAGGTCCCCCATGTGGGTGGCAGGGACTCAACAACTTGAGCCAGTACCTCTTGCACCAAGGTTATGAATTAGCAGAAAGCTAGACTCGGGAGCAGAGTTGGGACTAGAACCCAGGCACTCTGATAAGGGATACAGGTGTCCCATATGGTATCTTTAAAATAAAAAGATTTTAAAGATCATAAAGTAAGCAACTGCTTGAAAAATTATTTAAGTATGTCAAAACCTCATAAGAAGCCAACTTGGGGACAATATGGGCAACATATTGAAAAATGGTAGTAACAGATTATTAACTCATAGGTGTCCATGAGCCCATGCATACATAAATGAATAATTGAACAAGTAAATAAATGAGGGGGTAGGAATATGTTTTCCTTATAGTAAAATTTCAATGAATAAATATAGAAGGAATTGTGGAAATAGAAAATCACTAACTGGTTAATACCACAGGCCATAATATTTATGTGTAAGTAAGAATCATCTGTGGATTCTATAAATTAATGGATAAAATTATGATGAAAAGAAATAGATTTTTTGTCTATCAAAGTTTCTCACCACAAGATACTCACTAATTACAGTGGGGGGAAATAGTAACTTTAGGGAAACCTGGCAGACACCACCTGAACCAATTGCTCAGAGTCAACCAGTAATGTGAGATTTGGACACCTGGTCCCCTAACATTCTATACTGAGGATATACAAGTTCTGTGGTATTCTTGCCAAAATTATATCAGACAAGCCCCAACCGCTCGACATTCTACAAAAATCAATGAATTGTAATTATTTAGCATTGAGTAAATGCCCTACAAATGCCCAGGGGCTTAAAGGAAACATTGACAAGGAATTAAGGAAAACATAGGTAAGATATACAGCAAGGAATGTGAGCAAAAAGATAATTCTGCAGTGAATGTGGGACTGCAGGGATCTCTTCTATATGTCATTGCATATAAACCCACAGGTGGGATGGCTGGGTTACAAAGAGAGAATCTGGAAGGCTCCAAACACAAAAAATTGATAAAAAAAAAAAAGCTACCTAGTTAATACTGTGGGATTTTATACTTTGCCCCACAAACCTGAACAATTGTTACTTCTTAATAAAACATTATAAAATAAATTAATAAAAATATTCTTAAAACATAAAATCATGAAGGAGGCAAAAGGAAATTGAGGAGATTAGGAAATAGCTGAACCAAAAATCACAAAACAAGTTCAGTAACAGGCTTGAAGAGGCACATGAATCAGTGAACTAGAAGACAAATGAAGCTATGTCTTCTGAGTAGAAGACACATAAATGAAAAAAGTAAACGGATCCCAAGACATTTGTAGCACATCATTGATTGTCCTAAAATTGCCGTCATGGGATGCCCACTAGGAGTGAGGATAGGGATACAGAATATTTGGAAAATTATTGCTGAAATATCCAAATATGACAAAATACATTGATTCACAGATGTGAGATCTAGAGTGAACTCAAGAGGATGGGCTGCAAAAGCACACTGAGATATATTCCTTTTCAAATTACTGACAAAATATGAGCAAATAATCTCAAAAGGAATAAGAGGCAAATGATTTTTGCTACAAAAATGATCTTTAAAGTGACTAACAGCTGATTTCCTCTGACAAAAATGGCAGTCAGAGGTAAGTGGGAAGGCACATTTAAATCACTGGAAGGAAAATGACTACAGCTGTTAGATATGAGTTCTATATCAGGCAAAATTAAAACATGGTGAGATAAAATTGAAGTGGTTGTGTTAATAGAACAATTCTACCATAGTGAGCAAGTGAGTTTGTCAGGCTGAAATGAAGGGCACAATGCAGTAACTAAAACTGATATGAATTAATAAAATCACAGATTTTGATAACAAAATAGACAACTATAACAACCATTACTCATTCCTTTTGGTGGTTATTTTTTCTATGTGATTTAAAGGCAGATGCACAAAACAATATTTATAAAGCCATGTTGAAGAGAATACAATGTTAAGACTTTGTATTGTTACATCTCTATTAATAGACACGTATTTAGCAATGGAACCGTGGGCTTTTGTACATGGGAGGATTTTTAAATAAATATTTTATTTTTACTTTTTAATGACTTCAGAGTTTACTTCTTTTTATACAAAAGTGATTGAAAAATTTGTGACATTGGAAATAAAAGAAAGTGTATTTTGATGAAAAACTAGGTTGATTTTCATTTTTTTATCATATGCATTTCCACAAATCTTTTCAAGATGATTTTGCAAGTCAAGTTACGTAATCAGTTTCATGAGTTTCCACTAATAGTATCTACCTCTTAATAAAATTTTTGTAGTAATCCATATAAATAGGTTTTATGGGTACTTGGCATGGAAAACAATTGGAATTTTAATATGGGAGAAAATTTTAGCTCAAAGAATGAAGGACTCAAATTTTCTTCTCTTGTAGGATGTAAGATGCAAAATGAATATAACTTTAGTACTGCATAGTCACACTTAGTGTGTGATACAGATAGATTACTTAATCTAAAGGAAGCTGGTGATACTCCCTTTTGTCTTTGAAATTTATAAAACAGGTCAGATTAACTATATGGCAGTTTTTTTATTGATAATTAATTATGATGGACTGCATATATATATGTTAAATAAATATATTGAACTAAATGTTAAATATATATACATAGTAGTATATATAATAAGAATGAATATAAAATAAAGTTTTGTTTGAAGATGCTATGAACAAAAATAATTTGATGAATTTGAAGTGTTAATCACTATAGACAATGTTAGGAAATATTATAAACCATTAGGTATTTATGAGCTTAATAGTTAAAAGCTCCAAATTCGTAACACAAAAATCCTTTAAATAGGAAAAATATATACATTTTCCATTATATTAACAGAGAGAAATCAACAGAGGATTCTTCAGTTTTCATTGATTCATTAAAAGCAATCAATATCAATATGTAAACAACAAAGAATGAAGTACATGAACACATATATAGTTAAGTAATTTATGTAAAAGTTTTTTAATTAAGCATAGAAATAAATGGGAACATTTTGAACAGGAAACAAAGGATAATATTTCCAGTTCAGAAACCATAGTTAAGTGCTTAAGTAGGTATAAATTTTAGGTATAAAATTGTCATTGCATCCTTCACAGCAGAAATCCAGCAGATTATATTTTTGGGACATTGTAATGACAATAGAAATTATCAAGTGAAGTGTAATAGTGATAGATACCTACATGTTCATTTCATTAAGATCATTTAAGATAGCCCACAATTTAGACAGAAATTTTAAAATGATTTTTTTAGATTCATGGGAGTGCTAATGAAGAGGAGTGAATAATCCTGAATCAGATAAATATTCTTACAAATAGTCATTTAATGCTATCATAAAACTGTAATTCTGAACTTGTATATAGGGACTATTAATGGCAAAGAAATGCAATATTTCATAAGTTTGTGAAAAAAACATGAAAATATTTGTATGATATTAAAATAATGGTTTTCTACATATTATCATGATGCTCTAGTACATTGAGCAAGAAGAATATGAGGAATATGTTCCAAACAAAAATAAGAAAAGGATTTCTCATGAAATATGATTGTTTAGTACAAGAAATCTATCTAAAATGTTACTTTCTATAATAGTGATAACTGTGATTTTTGGAAAATTTGTTATATATTCTAATAATTTATAATACAGAAAGTCAAAATCCTGAAATGTTATTAGATTCCCTAAAATTCCCAATAATGTGGAAGGAAAATTTAAAGACTCCAAAACTACAAAATTAAACCAAGAAAATGGTCTAGAGAAGAAATTAAAGAAGCAAGTTCTCGTTTCATATAAGACCTATTTGAAAAAATGACTAATCTATTTGGGTTGCTCAGTTTGGAGGGGGCAAAAGGACTTAAAAATAACTAACTGCAAACACTTCAAAGTGAATTATCACTTATATGAGAATCAATTTTTATATTATTTTTTACACAAGAGATAACCAAAATAAAATTCCACATTACATAAGCTTCAGACATAGGGATCGTATTGTTACACTGTAAGTGAATACAATGGCTGTAGAAAAATAAAAATAAATGAAAATGAAAACAGGATACTATATGCATAAAAAGGTATATTTTGGAAACAGCAAGTACATAACTGAATAGGTAGTGAATCTACTTAATGTGAACCATGTTAAACATGAGCTGAGCTGAAGACTATTGAACTATATTATTAAGCACAGTGAGTACATTCAAACACAGTAAAGAGTAAATGAATGGAATTTAAAATATAAACCTACATATAAAAAGCTTAGTCTGAGAAAGAATTAAACTACTAGCTGTTTCTCTGGACTAAGGAAAAGAAATAAAGGACAGTATTATTAGAATTTTTATGGCATAAATTTCCAAAATTGATCACAAGATACAAACCTGTGATTCAGAAGTTTATTGGGTCAAAAGTGAAAATTTAACAAAAAATACTTCAGTAATATGTATACTTTGTGACATCATAGAGGAAAAAAAAGACTTAAATAAGTGATAAAATAAGGGTGATGATATACAAATACAAGAGCAAGGTCCACACCTTTAATATAGTGTCAGAACAGATATAAATATTAAGACATCATAGAGTAACTGCCTTCAACAATCAAAGGTAAACTTAGATTAATTTCTAAGTAGATCTAGGGATTAGGTACCAAACGTAGTTTCATAGAGCACACCACAAAAAGAAATGCAAATGTTCTCTTGCATGAAATTAAGAAAGAACAAGATGAATAAACTTCAATACATGCAGAACATTGAACTAACAGAGGCAGTGTCCAAGAGAAAAAACATTTAGAGGCTGGTGATGTGGCATAGCAGGTAAAGCTGTTACCTGCAGTACCAGCATTTCATATGTGTGCTAGTTCAATTCCTGACTGCTCCACTTCTGATCCAGCTCTCTGGTATGACATAAGAAAGCAGTAGAAGATGACCCAAGTCCTTGGGCCCCTACACTCCTGTGGGAGACATTGAAAAAGCTCCTGGCTCCAGCTTTGGATTGCCCCAGCTCAGGCCTTTGCTGCCATCTGGGGATTGAACCGGCAGATGGAAGACCTCTCTCTATGTCTTTGTCTCTGTCTCTTTGTAGCTCTGCCTTTCCAATAAATATATACATCTTTAAAATATTTAGATACAAAGTTAAAAATACAAGTTTTGCATGTTTAAATTAGAATTAAAATTCTGGACTTTTAAATATTGTACTTGATAGAATTTATGTTTTCAGGTGTGTTTTATCAGCTTGTTAAAATTGATGTCATATCACTCATGTTTTGAAGAATTCCAACTATTCATTTATTAGCCCTAATAAGCACCAAGGACTGTCAGTGGCATAGATATTTCCCACAAGTTCCTGGGCATGCAGATCAACTGGATCATATTTCCACAATATGGTTGAGAAGGATGACATTATGATATCCACACAGTATACATGATCACAAAGAAACTCACCAACAGCAGGACAGTATGGGTGGCTCTTTTTGCTGGGGAGGTCCTTGGGAAATCCCTCATGCTTTGAAGGTACTCAGACCTCTTTTGATGGCTAGATAAGAAGATCACCATATAAGCACTGGAGAAAAGCATGATTTCTACAAAGATTTTCTGGGACAATGCAAGTGTGAAATATATTTCCATGATGATGGAGTTCATTGAAGAAATTCAGCAGTACTTACTAATATGGAATAGATTGGTTATGTTAGATAGAGCTGCACTGTAGATGATCATCGAACAACAGGTTGAAGGACCAAAAACAGAAGAAAGAATGGATACTATAATTTGTGAGCTTGTGTTTAAATCTTGACAAAGAGAAGGTGCTGGGGCTGATGGTGATGACCTGGATGATGCTAAGGTGGCAGGTGGTACAGACAGAGAGACCCCCTCATCACTCTACTCAAATAGAACAAAGCCTTACATTTTAAGTCACTTGGCAAATTTAGCGACTTGAACATGTCTGGAAATAAAATATACAGTGTAGTGAGTAGCATCATTATGTGGAAAAAGCCAGGTGAGAGATGGTCACATTAGTGGGCGTAGGCCTAAGATCTTGGTGGATTGTGAAGATATTGAAGAGAAAGATAAAGACATTGGCTAAGATTCAAATGGAAGCTTGGAAAAAATACATAATTTTTAATGACAACATAAGTGGAAATTTTGTTCATATTAAAAGCATACAAGAAGCCTTTTTGGATACCTGTGAAACAAACAAATAAACAGATCTCACATCACCAGTGGCCTTTCTTTTTGTCATGAAAATTACTACAAGTAATTATTTATATTGTACACACTTATTTTTAAGGAACCCTGATATTGCAAAGATTCTTTTTTCCATTTATGACTTAAGGTATACAAACTTACTACATTTCATAGATATAAATTTAGGATGAAGATTTTTTTTAACTTTTATTTAATGAATATAAATTTCCAAAGTACAGCTTATGGATTACAATGGCTTCCCCCCAATAACTTCCCTCCCACCCGCAACCCTCCCCTTTCCCGCTCCCTCTCCCCTTGCATTCACATCAAGGTTCATTTTCAATTCTCTTTATATACAGAAGATCAGCTTAGCATATATTCAGTAAAGATTTCAACAGTTTGCACCCACATAGAAACACAAAGTGAAAAATACTGTTTGAGTGCTAGTTATACCATTAAATCACAATGTACAGCACATTAGACTTTTGCACTACTCTCTACAACAAATTAAGTTTTTTCATTATATCCATTTTCTGACCCCTTTGAAGATTGCTCTATTTGGGGGTTTCAAAAATTTTGCAAAATAAAATTATCTTAAATTTAATTTTTCTTTAAACTCCTTGAAGTACTCTCTTTACACACACACACACACACACATAATGCAAAAATGACTCATATTCAGGAATGAATGTCTGAAGTGGAAAACTCTAGAACCACATGACTTGCAGGAGTTAACAAATGAAAAATTGCATAGTTGATTGAATGGTGGCCTAACTTTCTTCAAAGACTTACTATAGTAAAATGAAAACACACTTATGTATTGAAACTGAATAACTGATTGCCCAAAAACATGTATGTCTACCCTTAGCATTTTCTATAGCCAGGGAAAGCACCAGGATTACACTGACTAGAATATTAATTTAATTAACTTAATTCTAATTTAAATATGCAGAACTTGTAATGTCAGATTATATCTAATTTTTTTTTTTACTTTTACACTGATGATATTCTGCATGTATTGAAATTTCTTCATCTTGTGCTTTCTTAATTTCATGCAGAAAATAATTTTTTTTTCCTTTCTGGAGTGTGCATCTATGAAGCTACTTTGATACGTAATCTCTAGATCTTACTTCAGAAATTAATCTAAATTTACCTTTGTTTATTGAAGGCAGTTTCTGTATATTGTCTTAATATTTATTTTTGTTCTGACACTAATATGTGGTGAATTTTCTCTTGTCTTTGTAGATCATTATCCTTCACTGTATGAATTATTTAAGTCGCTTCTTCCTCTTTGATGTTACAAAATATGGATATTATTTATGCTGTCTGACATTTAGAGGATCTAAACCAATTCAATTTCAATAATATATTTAAGCATGAAATAATATTTCTGGAATACTTTTGGTATACATGCATATATTCACTTTGGGATACCCCGTACATTATGAGACATTCAGCAAAGGAGGTAAAATATAATTACATGAAAAAGAGTAGGTAAGAATTTCAATATTTTCTTCTCTCACAACAGGAATAATTAGCTGATTCTCCCTAACCCGTGTCCCTCTTTCTATAAATGCCCACCATGCACTGAAACAGACTTGATCTTACTGATCATGAATTGATGTTTTTCCATTGAGTCTCTTGATAATGTAGAGTTGGCGAGAGAAAAATGAGTATAATAGTTGAAGTGCTATCATTTACATAATTTTTTGAATCTTTGCCTTAATTTTTAGAATTTAACAATTGGTAGTTGTAGACAACATATACATGGACCACAGTATGTAATTTATTGCTTATTTTAATTTTAATGTTAATTTTGTATCCTGTGATTTTATGTGAGTCATCTGACAATCCCATCATGGAAGCATCACTAAATGTGCAATAATATCTGCTGAGATGGCAGAAATGGAACATAAGAAAGCTTGAGCATGGTCACCTATAATTTGGACAGAGTGTAAAGGAGAATCGAGTCCTTTTTTAACAAAGTAAATACTTAAAATTCTGAATGTACAGCTCAGTTCTCACTGTAAGATGTGACAATCTGGGGTTTCTGGGCTGATGGTGCAGCCTCTGAGCACTCTCAGGAGACAGAAAGTGTGGACAACATTCACCCTCTTTATTCTGGCTTTCATGTTAATCTCCAAAGTGTTTATGTGATCTTGTATCATGGTGAGGGAAATATCACAGTTAAATGGACCAAGAGTAAAAAGACTGATGATGAAATCCCTGGGCTTAGATTAGACATGGACATGAAATAGAAGCAGTGTAATGACAGGGAGAAGCCATCTGCACAAACTCAAGGGCTACTTGATACACAAAGTATGGTGTTAAAAATTATTACTCAAAAGGTGGAAAGGCAGGCATGTATACATAGAGTGAAATATCTTGCACTCATTGGTTCATCCCCTAGACGCCCTCAAAAGCTGGGGCCAGGCCTGTTCAAAGGCACTGCTGAAGAGCTCTGCTTCATTCTCCCATATGTACATCAAAGATCCTCGTGCTTGAGATGGGCCATCATCTGCTGTTTTCTAGGTGCTTTAGCAGCAGGAGGAAGATGCGTCAGAAGCATGCGGTAACCAGGACTTGAAGCAACACTCTGAATTGGGATGTAGGTGTCCCACGTGGCAGCTTAACTCACTGCACTAAATGGTTTCCTCAAGAAAAATAATTTTGATAAAGCCTCTTTTGTCACCTCTTTTGTAGTATCAACTGTTAGTGAATTGGTATATAAGTGCTAAAATAGAGTATTGTTTTATGAATGAATGCACAATGATGTTTGCATTTTATGTGGATTGAGGAAAATGAGAATATATGACAGAATATACTATGTTGTTATTATGTTAATCTCCCATGTTATTTCCATTATAAGTTTTACCATACTTATTGATCAGCATTTAAAGAACTATGCCATCATTGACAACATTAAAATGATTATGAGAATTTTAGATGAATTGATATGCGGAAGTAGATTGATAGATTCAATGATGGAATTAATTCAGTTGGCAGATTCAGGTGGATAAATATCTTCTCCACCATGATTAGCTCAATAAAAGGAATTTTTATAAAATCCCCCAATCCCAGAAGAATAAATAGGGAAAGCATCCAATTTCAATGAGTGACTGCAATGTGTCACCCATTCTTTGGAAACTGAATTTAAAGCAAATTCATGTGAAAGCACAGTGTTGATGAGAAGCACAGTCATAATCTGACACATGGAACTCCCAGGACCCTGAGAAAAAGCATGGGTTTTATAGTGTCACCACAGAAGTAGAAGACAGAAACTTTAGCAGGAAAATATAATAAGAATCTTATGCTGTGGATTTGGATACACCTAAAATTGCTCCCTAAAATTGTGTTTATTAAACTACCAGAGTCAAATAGACACCAGGAAGGGATAAATCTATTTTTTTAGAGCTAATAACATGCTTCCTAGTGCATCACTCTTCTAAGGAGGTGATAGTCATTGCAACCCTGTCAAAAGGCGAATTTAGAAAAAAAATGACAAATACATCCTGGGCTCCCAGTTCCCTGATCAGGGCCAGGTGGTGCCAGGACACCTGAATATTATCCCCCATAAGGCATGAATGCAAAGTTTTAAAATAAAGACTTTAAGACCTAACACTGCAATTTTTGAACATATCAATAGAGGCATTTTGTCAGTCAGATTTCTTGAAGGGTCAATACCTGTACAGCCACAAATGGAGAATCCCTGTCATTTTATTCCACTATATTCACAACAATATCATAATTACATCCTCCCTTTCTTCCAAGAGTACTAGATATTAGCACTAGAATATAGTACACTATATTCAAGGTACTACATCAAGTGCCTTACTAGATCAAATTTAATTGAGATAAAAATCATAAGTTAAACTGAGAAATATAATGAAGAAATCAAGTACAAATCCAATTCAAGTGCATCATAAATCACAAATATAATTTTGCAAACCTATTTTGTATGGCCTTACACAATTCACAAAGTTTATCATTTCATGTCTAGAAATATTTGTTGCATTAATTGTGGAGTAATAGCTAAGAGTGATATCATGAGCAGAGAATTCTGCTAATATATCATAGGAAAGAATTCTTTTTTACCTCACAACCCAGTTGCTCTTGGAGATCACTCTGTACATGAAACAGAAAGACACTCACCCAGCTAAGTCCCTGATATGAATGCATTATTAGATGAATCCCTAAGGTGTTTTTATAGGGAAAGTATGGCATCAGCTCATCTCCCTTCAGGCCCATAACTGTCATTTTACTTGTGGAAGCAAGACAGCCTGAGACTTGGCATCATGAAAAATAGGAGCCACCTCAGGGATAAATGAACTTTCCTGGTTTCTGGAGAGAGCAGAGGAGAGCAGCTGGGTTTCACTCTTCTCACCTGTGGACTCATTTCTCCAAGGCAGGCCTGCCTGGGCACGTTGTATGCTCTCAGCCACTGACAACCAATAAAAGTAGAACAGTAGTCTTTACTTCAGAACAAGTACAAGCCACCTCTGGTTTGTCAAGCTATCCCCATTGCTCCAGAAGCCACCTGGTGGCATCCCCATAAGTTCTCCTGTGGTTTCAGGTTCTCAGCAAAATAGTAAAGCACCTGTAAATCAGGAAACTGTGCCTGATGAATTCTGAGGAATAGTGATTTTTTTTTCCCCAGGGAACACATGCGTGAGTCAGGGAATCTGCACTGGTAGCAGAATTCAGGCTAAATTTCCTCTATTTAACTCTACTCCAGGCTAAGTGCATTTCTGGAGGACAGAAAGGATACCTGCATTTCACCTACACAGGTCATGGTCTGCACTATCCCCCGGATAACTTATACACATGAGGACCTCCAGTCCACTTTGCCCTGTCACTTAACCCTCAGTCTCCTCTTTCAATTTTACTCACAGGCTTTACACACTCTGAAGTAGAGGAACTAGATTTTATCAACTAACAAACTTTCTATTTCTCTGAAACCTAACAGCCATCTCTTTGCTATGACTTATCCATATGTGAACCTTTAAGCTAAGCAGAACTGTTACATCTGTGTGTCACTCCCCATCTTCGTGGAGGAATGACACAGGACCCTGCACTGTTCTTTTGTCTGCTCGGCCCTCCCTGGGTTTGCTGCTGGTTCTTCCCGGGTTGACTACTGTCCCTTCCACCTCTGTGGAACGGCGGTTCCCCCCGCCACTTTCCCCACTTCCGCGGGGGAGCGGCACACTGCCGGCTGGCTCTCTCGGGGGCTGCTCAGATGTTCCTCGGGTGTTCTTGGAGCATGTTGTCTCTCTCCTCCTTTATAGTCCTCTCCACCAATCCCAACTCTGCTACCCACATGCCAAGTACGCTGCTCTCCTCCAATCAGGAGCAGGTCCTACAGTTTATTAGTTGAACTGGAGGCAGCTGTGTAGAAGCTGTTTCCTCCTCTCCCAGCACCATATTGTGGGAGAGCAGATGCATAGAATAATTCTTAATTCGAGTAACAGTCTAGTCTGAGTTGCTCCCCACAATTCCCCCTTTCTTTTTATTTTTTGGCATTGATACATGCCTGTCTTCGGTGCCCTGCGGCACACACTCTGCTCTGCTTGCTGGAGTTGCCCACAGGTGCTTACAAACCCTACCAATCAGGCAAACCGAATCCAGGTCCTCTCTTCACCATGTTGTGAGGAGGTTTTTAGGCGCTGATGCGTGCCTGTGTTCGGTGCCCTGCAGCGCATGCTCTGCTCTGCTAGAACTGCCTGCAGGTGCTTACAAGCCCTACCAATCAGGCAAACTGAATCCAAGCCTTCTCATTGCCGTATTGTGGGGAGACTTATTGGTATTGATAACGTGCCTGTCTTCGGTGACCTGCAGCGGGTAAGTTGCTAGCCGCCAGCAGGTGCTTATCATCTTACTAATCAGCAGACCAAATCCAAGCTCTCTCATTGCCATGTTGTGGGGAGGCCTTATTTTTCTCTATTTCTCTACCTCCAGGCATTCCTATTTCTCCTATTTTACTTCTATCTGCCAGCATTCCTATTTCTCTCATTTTACTTCTAAACTTCTGTTTCTCTTATCCCCGCGGCTTCCCGACGCCTGCCCCGAGGCTGCTTCTCGGTGCCTCGCCCCGCGGCGGCTTCCCGGCCCTGGACGGCTTCCCGGCTTCGCGCACTCCACGTTCTCTGTGGCCTTCATGCTACCCCTGCGTTTCCTACTCCCGCCCCTTGCGCTCTCCCCATTTGTGCCCTGCACAGTCTCTCTGCGTGCGGCGGCTTCCGCGAATCACACAGCCTAGCTTACGTTTCCACTTCTCAGTTTTCAGTCTAAGTTCCCCGGGCTAACCTGACGAAATGCAACCTATAGCTTACGTCTCCGCTCCCAGTTTGGCTTCCCGTCTTTTGCTCCCCGGGCTAATCTGACGGATTTCCAACCTGGCTTACATCTCCACCTCTGGTTTTAGCTTTTCGCTTTTTGCTCCCCAGGCTGACTTGAAGAATTCCAACCTGTCTTATGTCTCTGCCTCAGCCTACCCCCGCGGCTTCATCCTCCCTAACATATTTTTCTCTACCCAGTATGTTTCCTAACTTTTCTTCCAACAATATTCCCCTCTCATTTCTCCTGGCTTCTCCCCACAGTCCGTATCCGAGTCTAAGTTTCTTCTAGGTTTCACTTTTGCTTTTAATCTCCTAGCTTTTCTCCCACAGTCCGTATCTGAGTCTATGCCTAGGCTTTCGATAGCTCCTTCCGGCACCTTTTCTGTCCAGCTTTTCCCTAGGCTCTTTGCTAGTCTCTATCTCTGATATTTTCCCACTTTTTCCCACTTCTTCCCTCCTAGGTTCCCTATCCGAGTCATGGCACCATTATGTCTCTCCCCGTCTTCATGGAGGAATGACACAGGACCCTGCGCTGTTCTTTTGTCTGCTCGGCCCTCCCTGGGTTTGCTGCTGGTTCTTCCCGGGTTGGCTACCATCCCTTCCACCTCCGTGGAAGGGCGGTTCCCCCCGCCACTTTCCCCACTTCCGCGGGGGAGCGGCACACCACCAGCCGGCTCTCTCGGGGGGCTGCTCAGATGTTCCTCAGGTGTTCTTGGTGCATGTTGTATCTCTCCTCCTTTATAGTCCTCTTCCACCAATCCCAACTCTGCTACCCACATGCCGAGTACGCTGCTCTCCTCCAATCAGGAGCAGGATCAGCTCCTGCAGGTCATCACTCAAGTTGGCGAGAGGCAGCTTCATAGAAGTTGTTACTCCCTTCTCAGCGCCATATTGTGGGAGAGCAGATGCATAGAATAAGTCTTAATTCCAGTAACAGTCTAGTCTGAGTTGCTCCCCACATCTGTGGTCCCATTTATGAATCCAGTACCATCTGATTTTGATGTTGTGACATTTTTCTTCTCAACACGTAGATATGCGTGTGAATAAAAACTCTGAGTCTTGTGTACATTCTGGTGGGCCTTTATGTATCCTCTTCTATCTACTCTGGAACAGTTATCCATCTGCTCTGTGTAAGGCCCACCCATCATTCCAGAGATGAGATTACTGAGGAACCAGATCAGCGAGGTCTTCATCATCAGGTTCACTGAATAGAGCTGGTGGCTCTCCTCCTTCATTTATACTTGTTCCCACTTGTCCTGGTGCAGTTGTCCTTGATCACAGGAAAACTAAGACTGATATAGTGGGAAACAAGTGGGGAATGTTACCTTGATTGAAATCCAACACTAATCTCTCCTTTATAGTCATTATTTTTCCATTTACTGAGAAAAACTTTCCCTATTCAATGTCATGAAATTAATGTATGTTCTAAATGTCCATTTTAAGAATATTCCATTTAATGTTATATACTTTCTTGACTTCAAGTATTATAGGGTATGTATCTCATGAGTTACCTTAATATGTAAGGCTATTCAGGGTCTTTTCACTCTTAACATTTTATTTTTTAATTTCATTTTAATTGACAAATAATAATTGTGTATTTATGGAGTATGATGTGATGTTTTGACTCATAGGTGCATTATATAAAAATGCACTCAAAATGGTTACCACATCCCTCACTATCCAATTTACTAATTTTAGATAAAATGTGTTTCTCTAAAAATGTATGCCTGCATGCATGTGTGTATGTATGAATGCATGTATGTATCTGAGAGACAGAGAAAGTTACAGAGGTTTTACTTCCTTCTTCACTCCCCAAATATACACAATGGCTGGGGCTGAAGCTGGATGAAGCTGTGATCCAGGAACTCATTACAGGTGTCCGGCATACTCTAACCCAGGCACTTTGATATGAGATGCAGTTATCTCAACCAGGATCTTAACTACCATACCAAATGCCTTACCTTAAATATCAATCATTTTAGCAAATGAGAAATACATTGTGCATTATTTTCACATTTACTTTTCTTTATTTGAGAGCCAGGATTACAGAGAAAGGGACTGAGGGAGGGAGGGAAAGAGGGAGAATAGAAAGGAGGGAGGGAGGAGAGAGAGAATCTTCCATCCATTTGTTCCTCCCCAAATGGAAACAGCTGTGGCTGGGCCAGGCTGAAGCCTGAAGCGTGGAGCTTCTTCTGGGTCACCCACCTGCGTACAGGGCCCCAAACTCTTGTGGCATCTTCCACTATTTTCCAAGGGCATTAGCAAAGATCTGGGTTGGAAGTGGAGTAGCTGGGACTTGAACTGGCACCCATATAGGATGTCCGTGTTTCCAGCAGAGGCTTAACCTGCCAGACTACAAAACTGACTATGAAAATATATAATATATTACCAATGGTGGTCAACTTGCAGTGTAATAACTCATTAAAATGTTTTCTTTTATACTCAGTTGAACTTTGCATCCTTCAATAAAAAGCTTTCCTTTCCTCATCCCAACCTCATTCCCCTTGACAACCTGTGGTAGTCTCCATCCTTTTTTATTAATATCTCCAATGTGTATGTGACACATTTTTCAGGCTGCATGGGGGTATCTACACAGTTTTGCCATTTCATAGAATCATTGCAAGCAAGAACTCTACTTTGTCAATTTGTTTTCAGTAGCTCAAGAAGCCCAAATAGACTTGCTTCTCAGATCTTATCATCCCCGAGATTATAGTTGGGGATAAAATCACCTCAAGTATTAAAGTTATTTATTTTTTAATATTTTATTTTTAAACTTTTATTTAGTAAATACAAATTTCAAAAGTACAGTTTATGGATTACAATGGCTTCCCCCCCCTATAACTTCCCTCCCACCTGCAACCCTCCCATCTGCCACTCCCTCTCCCATTCTATTTGCATCAAGATTCATTTACAATCATCTTTATATACAGAAGATCAATTTAGTATATATTAAGTAAAGATTTCATCAGTTTCCACCCACACAGAACATAAAGTGTAAAATATTGTTTGAGTACTAGTTATAACATTAATTCACATTGAACAACACATTAAGGACAGAGATCCTACATGAGGAGTAAGTGCACAGTGACTCCTATTGTTGACTTAACAAATTGACACTCTTGTTTATGGCGTCAGTAATCTCCCTAGGCTCTAGTCATGAGTTGCCAATGCTATGGAAGCCTTTTGAGTTCGCTGACTTTGATCTTATTTAGTCAAGGTCATAGTCAAAGTGGAAGTTCTTTCCTCCCTTCAGAGAAAGGTACATTATTAATCACATTGGAAGAGGACATGAAGATGGTGAGAAAGTTTGAGATGGGGTAAAAGAGGAAAGAAGGCTGCTCAAGCAGCAATGATTTACTAAAATCTACTAAGTCTGTTTATGTTTTCTGTAGCAGATGTTATTATCAAATATAACATATATTTTTGTATTTATTTATAAACTGTTTGTCTTCCTCACTCATAAACTAAAGTGAGAACTCCCTGAATGTATAGATATGTGCCTATTTTCTTCATTGCTGATTCTCTACCACCTACCATTCACAGAGTAGGAAAGCTGTCATATATGCCAAGCCATTGAATGAAAGTACTATATTAATCAGTAATGACAGTAGTTACTGTGTAGCAACATGCACTAATCTTTTCCTAAGAAAGTTACATGCATTCTATTCTCTGAAAGCAATTTGCATGCATTTTTCTTTCTTAGTTTCAAAGCATCATCAAGTTACCCCATTATGAGAGCTCCCATAACTATATTGCAGGTTGGCAGAAAAAAGGGAAAGGAAGTGGTCATGTGGAGAAGAGGCTATGCCTGTGGGTCACTTTACTTTATAATGGTATCATCTTGTGAGAATTAACTCATTCTAGGACACAGGCATGAATCTTTGCAATAGTAGTGCTCCCCAATATGCTAACACCAGAATCCATCTGAAAAATATTCAACATGGCACTATTGCCCCCTTGGACAAAACATCCACCTCATGAACCCTCAGGGGCATTCTCAGACCAAATTCAAACCATAGTGTCACATGATCCAGTAATCCAATTTCGGGGTATATATAGTAGGGTATTGAAATCAATATTTTATGTTTATTGTAGGATTATTAACAACATCCAAAAGATGAACTCGAGTGTCCATTAATAATAGAATGAATAAGAAAATATGGTATATTAGTAAAAGGGAATGCCACATGGCCTTTAAATAAAAGAAGCTCTGTCGTTCATCACATTAAAAGAACTATGAAATATTATAGAAGTTGAAATAAATCAAATACAGAAATACAATGTGAATTATACTATATGTAGAAATAAATCAAATTAATAATCAAGACAATGTAATTTTTAATTTATATTCTAAAGTCAAAATAAAAGGATGGAATTAATGAGAAAAAATATCAAAATTTTGTATGAAAGTATAATCAGTAAAAAAACCTGGGTGGGGGGCTTACACAGGTGTATGAGGTTTCAAATGTATAGAATATAAACAAATATTTGTTTAAAATATAAATATGCAAGTATAAAATTAAATAAAACAAACAGTACTAATTTGGAAAACAAACACACATAACAAGTACAATTTTTTTTTTGACAGGCAGAGTGGACAGTGAGAGAGAGAGACAGAGAGAAAGGTCTTCCTTTGCTGTTGGTTCACCCTCCAATGGCCGCCATGGCTGGTACACTGCACTGATCCGAAGGCAGGAGCCCAGATGCTTCTCCTGGTCTCCCATGGAGTACAGGGCCCAAGCACTTGGGCCATCCTCCACTGCACTCCTGGGCCACAACAGAGAGCTAGCCTGGAAAAGGGGCAACCAGGACAGAATCTGGCTCCCTGACTGGGATTAGAACCCAGTGTGCCGGCGCCACAAGGTGGAGGGTTAGCCTAGTGAGCCGCGGCGCCGGCCTAACAAGTACAAATTTTAAAATGTTGATATTTACCACAAAGATAGAAATACAACAAAACTAATTTTGAATTATTTCTCAAGAATCCCTTATAATATATTTTACATGGAAACTTTATATTAAGGTTTGTAAAACACTAAATTTTCCTTTTGTAACAACTATAAAAGATATGTTGTCTGAGGTTTGTGGTTACTCACATAGTATTCAAATTCTACTTTTATATGTTCATTTTTAAAATTTATATAAAGGGAAATAATTTCATATATTGTATACATACAGTTTTTTTTTAATTTGAAAGAGTTACAGATGGCTGCAATGGCTGGAGCTGCGCCTATCTGTAGCCAGGAGTCAGGAGATTCCTCTGGGTCTCCCATGTGGGTGCAGGGGCCCAAGGACTTGGGCTGTCTTCTACTGCTTTCCCAGGTCATAGCAGAGAGCTGGATTAGAAAAGGAGCAGCCAGTACTAGAACCGGCACCCATATAGGATGCCAATGCTTCAGGCCAGGGCTTTAACCTGCTGAGCCACAGTGCTAGCCCCTATGCATACACTTTTAAGAATGTAATGTGGCCAGTACCACATCTCACTAGGTTAATCCTCTGCCTGTGATGCCGGCACCCCAGGTTCTAGTCCTGGTTGGGGCACCAGATTTTGTCCCGGTTGCTCCTCTTCCAGTCCAGCTCTCCACTGTGGCCCAGGGAGGCAATGGAGGATAGCCTAAGGCCTAAGTGCTTAGGACCTGTGCCCGCATGAGAGACTGGGAGGGGACACCTTGCTCCTTGCTTCGGATCGGCGCTGTTCACTGGCCGCAGCAGCCATTTGGGGGGTGAAGCAACAGAAAAGGAAGATCTTTCTCTGTCTCTCTTTCTCTGTCTAACTCTGCCTGTCGAAAAATAAATAAATAAAAAAAGCAGAATGTAATGTCACTCCCCATCTTCCTTTCCCTTCCCTCTATCCTTACTCACTGCCACTTTCCCTTGTGTTTCCTTTATTAGTTGTCTTTTGATTTTTATAATGACATACTTTCAATTTACTTTATAAACACAAGTTCAGCCCTCTACTAAGCAAACAAATTGAGAAGAAGTAGAAGTCATTAGGTTGAGAAAGTACTAGCATCCTGGGCACCTCTATAGACAGTCTAAAGTCTAATGTTAACAGTGAAACAAAACCTAAGCTCAAAATTGGGACTTTCCACTGGATCACATACACATAAGCCAAAGCCTTATTGCCTCTTATCAAGTAATATCTTTTTTTAAAGATTTTTATTTATTTGACAGGTAGAGTTACAGACAGTGAGAGAGACAGAGAGAAAGGTCTTCCTTCCATTGGTTCACTCCCCAAATGGCCACAATGGCAGGAACTACTCCAATCTGAAGCCAGGAGCCAGGTGCTTCCTCCCTGTCTCCCGTGTGGGTGCAGAGGCCCAAGCACTTGGGCCATCCTCCACTGCCTTCCTCGGCCACAGCAGAGAGCTGGATGGGAAGAGGAGCAACCTGGGACTAGAACCTGGCACCCATATTGGATGCCAGCTTGACAGGCAGAGGATTAACCTAGTGCACCACCACACTGGCCCCTCAAGTAATATCTTTATTTTGCATCCATATTCCACCTGCCAAATGGAGTTCTCTGAATGTCTTCTGGTTTTGAGTTTTGTCTGATTCATGAATCTCTTAAATGCTTAAATAAATAAACTCTATTAAATTTATTTTCCTGAATAAGTTTATTTTCACAACAAGATATGAGAAATTTTATTTCTCATGGCCACCCCAGCACTATTCTGCAGAAGGAAGCCCCTGCTCAACTCAGAGGATTTTACACAGAGTGTGTGTGGGGTAATATTCCATAGTGTATCTATACCACATTTTCTTTATCCATTCATCAGACAATAGGCATCTGGGTTGATTCATTATTGTTTTTACACTCAGTTACTGTTTATAGCTTTTGTATATATTCTTACTACACTAGGGTCTTATTGATTTTTAATTCTTAAACTTCTTCCTGGGTGAAGTATTAACCCTTTTTACTGTAAAGTATTTTAAATATGTTGTCTCAAATACTAAAACTAGAAAAGACAAAAAAGGAGGATAAAAGAGGGTGAGAGAGAAGTGGAGGGATGGAGGAAGGGGTAGCATCACATCTTAAAATTGTATCTACAAATTATATTGAATCTATTAAAAAAACTATGAATAATTAAAATTAAAATTATTCAAAACACTTTAAAATTTTAAAAATGCTTTGAACTTGCTTTATAATCACAGGCTTTGTGGTTCACTAAATACTGAGTTCAGCCAGGGAAAAGTAGAAAGACTCTGATGGATATCTGGGCTGATTCAATATCTTAGCTATATTGAATTGAGCTGTGAGAGAAATGGCAGTGCAGATAATCCTGTCATATGAAGATTCCATTTCTTTAGGCATATTCTCAGGAATGGGAAGGCCATGTCATATGGTAAATATGTTTCAGATTTCTGAAAACCTCCATATTGCCTTCCATAAAGTTGTACTAGTTTACACTCCCCTAATAGTGTATTAGGGTAATTGTTTTATATATCTTCACAAGAAATTGTTTTTTTGGATGATATTCACTTTGATGTGAGGTGATACACTGTGGTTTTTATTTGCTTGCCTCATGTCTAGGAATCCTGAGCATCTTTTTTGTTGTTGTTGTTCATGTGATTGATGACAGTATTTCATTTTTTGAAAAATACCTCTTTGTTTTCACAAAAAAAGTGAAGATGCAACTGGCAGAATGAAAGAAAAGATTTTCAAACTACTCAATGATAAAGAATTAAAATCTAGGGGCTGATGCTGTGGCGTAGTGGGTTAACACCCTGGCCTGAAGCACTGGCATCCCATATGGGCACCGGTTCTAGTACTGGCTGCTCCTCTTCTGATCCAGCTCTCTGCTAAGGCCTGGGAGAGCAATGGAGGATGGGCCAAGTCCTTGGGCCCCTGCACCCATGTGGGAGACCCTGGGGAAGTTCCTGGCTCCTGGCTTCAGATCGGTGCAGCTCTGGCTGTTGTGTCCATCTGGGGAGTGAACCATCAGATGGAAGACTTCTCTCTATCTACCTCTCCTCTCTCTGTGTAATTCTGACTTTCAAATAAATAAATAAATCTTAAAAAAGAATTAATATCCAGAATTTATAAAGACCTAAGGAAATTCAATAAAACAAAATTAACAATCCAGTTAAGAAATGGGCAAAGGCCATGAATAGCCCTGGCTCAATTTTTTTTTTGTATTTTTTATCTTTCTCCTTCATTTGTGTTGTGGTTAATTTATGCATTTATCAATTAAAACTATGTGTTCAAAAGAGATGTGAATTTATTGTTCTTAATAAAGAGATACAGCTGGTGAATATGTAAATGAAATGTGACATTGGAGCTTTATTTTTAATTTTAGATTTTTACTTTTATATGCACTTTTATTAATAAAAATAAAACATGTAAAATATTTCATAGATACATTTCTTTTTTATGCATGAATTTTATTTATTTATTTATTTATTGTTAAATTTTTTTAACTTTTATTTAGTAAATATAAATTTCCAGAGTACAGTTTATGGATTACAATGTCTTTTCCCTCTATGACTTCCTTCCCACCTGCAACCCTCCCATCTCCCACTCCCTCTCCCTATCCATTCGCATCAAGATTCATTTTCAATTATCTTTATATACAGAAGATTGATTTATATATATATATAATATATATATTAAGTAAATATATATTATATATATTAAGCAAATATTTCATTAGTTGGCACCCACACAGAACATAAAGTGTAAAATACTGTTTGAGTACTAGTTATAGCATTAATTCACTTTGAACAACACATTAAGGACAGAGATCCTACATGAGGAGTAAGTGCACAGTGACTCCTATTGTTGACTTAACAAATTAACATTCTTGTTTATGGCATCAGTTTATGGCATGGAAAGCCAAGACACTCTGGAAAAAAAAAAAAACTAAATGAAAGATCTCTGTGAGTGAGATCCCAGTAGAAAGAATGGGCCATCAAAGAAGGAGGTACCTTTCTCTGAAGGAAGGAGAGAACTTCCACTTTGTTTATGACTTTGTCTAAATGAGATCAAAGTTGGTGAACTCAAAAGGCTTCCATAGCCTTGGCAACTCATAACAAGAGCCTAGGGTGACTACTGACACCATAGATACATTTCTAAGAATATAGTCATATTCCCTTTCCCCCATCCCTCAGTCTCCCCTACTTCCTTCCTTTCTATTTTCCTCTAATTTGTGCAATAATACACTTTAAATTATCTTTATAATCACAGGCTTAATGTGCCACTAACCACAATCTTCAATAAGCTACACAGTAGAAAGATCAGTGTTCCCTAGGAATATACACAAGTTCTGTAAGCAAAGGTAAATCAAAATATGTCAGTTTCAATTTTATATTTTTTGCATTCTGTGTTAAATACTGTATTTCAGAGAAAGTATATATATTATTCGTCATTTGGGGATTGGATTATTTCACTAAGCATTACAGTCTCCAGTTGTATCCATTTTGTTGCAAAATACATGATTTCTCTTTCATGGCTTAACACTATTTTTTTATTTTTTATTATTTTTTATTTTTTTATTTTTTTGACAGGCAGAGTGGACAGTGAGAGAGAGAGAGACAGAGAGAAAGGTCTTCCTTTGCCATTGGTTCACCCTCCAATGGCCGCCATGGCTGGCATGCTGTGGCCTGCACACCACGCTGATCTGATGGCAGGAGCCAGGTGCTTCTCCTGGTCTCCCATGGGGTGCAGGGCCCAAGCACTTGGGCCATCCTCCACTGCACTCCTGGGCCACAGCAGAGAGCTGGCCTAGAAGAGGGGCAGCTGGGACAGAATCCGGTGCCCCGACCAGGTGTGCTGGTGCCACAAGGCAGAGGATTAGCCTAGTGAGCCGCGGCACCGGCCTGAATATTATTCCACTGTGTATAAATACTACCTTTTCTTTAGCCAGTCATCCATGGACATCTACAATGAATCAATATCTTAGTTACTGTGAAATGAACTGCTATAAACATGGGGATACAAATAACTCTTTCATATGATGACTTCATTTCCTTTGGGCAAATTCCCAGGAATGTGATGGTTGTTCTACCATTGGGTTGGTTTCCAGATTTCTGAGGAATCTACATTTTTGTCTTCCATAATGGTTGTACTAGTTTATGTTCCCACCAAAAGTGTACTATGGTACTCATTTCTACACATCTTTGCAGGCATTTGTGATTTTTATTGTTAGGTGATAGTCATTATAATTGGGTGAGCTGATCTCTCATTGTGGTTTTATTTGTATTACACTAATGATTCATGATTCAGAACATTTTTCATTTGTCTGTCAACCATTTGTATTTCATCCTTTGAAAAATACTTGTTCATGTCCCTTGCCCATTTATTTTTTATTAAAAGTATATTTAATTTAAGTTAAAAGTTTCATATGTTTCATAAATTTCTTTATACCATTAAAGAAACATAGTGGACATACCACACCTTCCCTCCCACTCATGCTCCAACCCTTCCTCTCCTTCCCTCTTGAATTCCCACTCTTAATTTTTACAATGATCTTTTTTAGTACGCTTAATACTTATATAGTTAAAGCTACCCTAAGTAAAAGAGCTCAACAGTAGTATGAAGAGAAAACTAAACAAAGTAAAACAAAATACTGTTCCTCAATGAAAGAGCCTAGGACTATAAATCATCACTGATTCTCAAAATGTCTATTACATTTCAATAAACATAGCTTTCAAAAAAATGAAATCCTATCTTTTGCAACAAGATGGTTGCAACTGGAAACCATTATGCTTAGTGAATTAAGCCAAACCAAAAAGGCAGATTTCATGTTTTACCTGATCAAAGGTAATGAATAAAGTACCATGTCCATTTCTTAACTTGATTGTTGTTGAGTTTCTAGAAGTCTTTATATTTTTTTAGATATGAATCCTTTATCAGATGCATTGTTATCATTTTTCTATTCTGTCAGTTGCCTCTTTTATATTTAACCTCACCCTCCACAATAAAGTTGCTTCTGTGTCTCACAAAAAAAGATTTCTTAGATATTTTATCACTATTTTTCATAACTTTCTCTTTTTTATCCCTTTCTATATAAGTAACCTGCATTGGATATTTTCATATATTTAACTCGTTCAATATCCACAAAAATTAAATGAAAAAAATTTTAAATGCCACTAGCCATCCGGGAAATTCAAATCAAACCCGTAGTGAATTTTCATTTTACTCCTGTCAGAATGGCTGTTATTCAAGAGACAGTGTAACACACCTGTGAGGATGTGGAGAAAGGGATACATTTACACACTGTTTGTGAACATGTAAATTAGTGCAGTCCCTGTAAAAAATAGTATGGAGATTCCTTTAAAAATCTAAACATAGATTTGCCATATGATCCAATAATTTCACTCCTGGATATATGCAGAATAGATACAAAAATAGTATGGAGATTCCTTTAAAAATCTAAAAATAGATTTGCTATATGATTCAAAAATTTCACTCCTGGATATATACAGAATAGACACAAAAATATTGGCTTAAATATACCTGCTTTACCATGTGAATAGCATCACTGTTCATAATGCAAAAATGTAGAATTAACTAATCAAATGAAGGGCTAAAGATATTTGCATACACACATACAAACACACAAAGCACACACAAATAAAATGTTAATGTAAGACAAAAGCATGGGCTGGCGCTGCGGCTCACTAGGTTAATCCTCCGCCTTGCAGCGCCGACACACCAGTTTTTAGTCCCGGTCGGGCCTCTGGATTCTGTCCCGGTTGACCCTCTTCCAGGCCAGCCAGCTCTCTGCTGTGGCCAGGGAGTGCAGTGGAGGATGGCCCAAGTGCTTGGGCCCTGCACCCCATGGGAGACCAGGATAAGTACCTGGCTCCTGCCATTGGATCAGCGCGGTGTGCCGGCTGCAGTGCGTTGGCCGCAGCGGCCATTGGAGGGTGAACCAACGGCAAGGGAAGACATTTCTCTCTGTCTCTCTCACTGTTCACTCTGCCTGTAAAAAAAAAAAAAAAAAAAAAGACAAAAGCATGAAAATCCAACAAATGCAGGAAAATTATTGGAATTGGAGGACAAATGTTTAGTATAATAAATCAGACACAGAATGAATGATACCATACGTTATCTGTTAGGTGGGATAAAAATTTTTAAAAAATTATGCCTGAATCTGTCAATTGTGCTGCACATACTGTATTTTTAAACCATTTTAAAAGCATGCATCTAATAAATTGATAGAAATTATTTAATAGTAGTTTTAATGACTTTATGACTACTTTAAATTTACTTCATATCAGTAAAGTTGAATATTGCTGTTATTTTTCCTTCATGATTAAGTGATGTTTTTACTCATTTTTGTGTTATTTTTTCTTGGTAGTGTCAACTTGTATTTCTCATTTTTGTATATTTTGAATATATTTTACATTTTTTATTTAGTAAATATAAATTTCCAAAGTACAGTTTATGGATTACATTGGCTCCCTCCCCCCGAATTTTCCTCCCACTTGCACCCCTCCCATTTCCTGCTCCCTCTTCCATTCCATTCACATCAAGAATCATTTTCTTTCTTTCTTTCTTTCTTTCTTTCTTTCTTTCTTTCTTTCTTTCTTTCTTTCTTTCTTTCTTTCTTTCTTTCTTTCTTTCTCTTTCTTTCTTTCTTTCTTTCTTTCTTTTTTTTTTTTTTTTTTGACGGGCAGAGTGGATAGTGAGAGAGAGAGAGAGAGAAAGGTCTTCCTTTTTGCTGTTGGTTCACCCTCCAATGGGCGCCGTGGCCAGCGCGCAATAGCCAGCACACCACACTGATCCGAAGGCAGGAGCCAGGTGCTTATCCTGGTCTCCCATGGGGTGCAGGGCCCAAGGACTTAGGCCATCCTCCACTGCATTCCCTGGCCACAGCAGATAGCTGAACTGGAAGAGGGGCAACCGGGACAGAATCTGGCATGCCGACTGGGACTAGAACTCAGTGTGCCAGCGCCGCTAGGTGGAGGATTAGCCTATTGAGCCATGGCACCAGCCTAAGATTCATTTTCAATTATCTTTATATACAGAAGATCAATTTAGTATATATTAAGTAAAGATTTCATCACTTTGCACCCACAGAGAAACACAAAATATAAAAATACTGTTTCAGTACTGGTTATAGCATTACTTCACATTGCACAACACATTAAGGACAGAGCTCACATGAGAAGTAAGTACACAGTGACTCCTGTTGTTGACTTAACAATTTGACTCTTGTTTATGGCATCAGGAATCTCCCTAGAATTTAGTCATGAGTTGCCAAGGCTATGGAAGACTTTTGGGTTCAACAACTTTGATCTTATTCTGACAGGGTCATAGTCAAAGTGGAAGTTCTCTCCTCCCTTCAGAGAAAGGTACCTCCTTCTTTGATGGCCCCATTCTTTCCACTGGGATCTCACTTGCAGAGATCTTTCATTTAGGTCTTCTTTTTATTTTCCCCAGAGTGTGTTGGCTTTCCAAGCCTTAATACTCTCATGGGCTCTTCAGCCAAATCTGAATGACTTCAGGGCTGATTCTGAGGCCAGAATGCAATTTAGGACATCTGCCATTCTGTGAGTCTGCTGTGCATCCCAATTCCCATGTTGGATCATTCTCTCCCTTTTTGATTCTATCAGTTAGTATTAGCAGACACTAGCCTTGTTTGTGTGATCCCTTTGACTTTTAGACATATCAGTGTGATCAATTGTGAACTGAAGTTGATCACTTGGACTAGTGAGATGGCATTGGTACATGCAACATTGATGGGATTGTATTGGAATCCCCTGGCACATTTCTAACTCCACCCTTTGGGGCAAGTCTGATTGAGCATGTCCCAAATTGTACATCTCCCCCCTCTCTTATTCCCACTGTTATATTTAACAGGGATCACTTTTGAGTTGAATTTCAACACCTAAGAATAAATGTGTGTTAATTACAGAGTTCAACAAATAGTACTAAAACAAAAAAAAAATACTAATAGGGATAACGTATTACATTATACAACAACAGTGATGACAAGAGCTGATCAAGTCACTGTTTCTCATAGTGTCCATTTCACTTCAACAAGTTTCCCCTTTGGTGCTCAGTTAGTTGTTGCCGATCAGGGAGAACATATGATATTTGTCCCTTTGGGACTGGCTTAATTCACTCAGCATAATGTTTTCCAGATTCCCCCATTTTGTTGCAAATGCCCGGTTTAAATTGTTTTTAACTGCTGTATAGTATTCTATACAGTACATGTCCCATAATTCCTTAATCCAGTCTACCGTTGATGGGCATTTGGGTTGGTTCCAGGTCTTAGCTATTGTGAATTGAGCTGCAATAAACATTAATGTGCAGACAGCTTGTTTGTTTGCCAATTTCATTTCCTTTGGGTAAATCCCAAGGAGTGGGATGGCTGGGTTGTATGGTAGGGTTATATTCAGGTTTCTGAGGAATCTCCAGACTGACTTCCATAGTGGCTTAACCAGTTTGCATTCCCACCAACAGTGGGTTAGTGTCCCTTTTTCCCCACCTCCTCTCCAGCATCTATTGTTGGTAGATTTCTGAATGTGAGCCATTCTAACTGGGGTGAGGTAAAACCTCGTTGTGGTTTTGATTTGCATTTCCCTGATTGCTAATGACCTTGAACATTTTTCCATGTGCCTGTTGGCCATTTGGATTTCCTCTTTTGAAAAATGTCTATTGAGGTCCTTGGCCCATCTCTTGAGTGGGTTGTTTGTTTTGATGTTGTGGAGTTTCTTGATCTCTTTGTAGATTCTTGTTATTAACCCTTTATTTGTTGCATAGTTTGCAAATATTTTTTCCCATTCTGTCAGTTGCCTCTTCACTTTCCTGACTGTTTCTTTTGCAGTACAGAAACTTCTCAATGTGATGCAATCCCAAATGTTAATTTTGGCTTTGACTGCCTGTGCTTCTGGTTTCTTTTCCAAGAAGTCTTTGCCTGTGCCGATATCTTGCAGGGTTTCTCTGATGTTCTCTAATAATTTGATGGTGTCTGGTCATAGATTTAAGTCTTTAATCTATGTTGAGTGGATTTTTGTGTAAGGTGAAATGTAGGGTTCTTGCTTCATGCTTCTGCACATGGAAATCCAATTTTCCCAACACCATTTATTGAATAGACTGTCCTTATTCCAGGGATTGGATTTGGATCCTTGATCATTTAGATGTTAAAGTGTCATCTTTCAGCAGTTTATGCACAAAATAATTTTGTGGAATTTGAAATGCAAATAATTATGCATTGCATATTTTTGTAATCTCTTAATTACCACAGATTAGAATAAAACCTATGGTATTTGTCTATTCAGGACTGGGTTATTTAACTATGTATAATGTTTTCTAGTAGCATCCATTTTGTTAAGACGGGGTCACATTCTTTTTATGGCCTAATAATATTCCATAGTGTATACACACCATATTTTCTTTATCTAGTCATGAATTGATGAGCATCTGGGTTAATTCCATATCTTAGCTATTGTGAATTAAGCTGCAACAAACTTAGAGGTAGAGATAATTCTTTCATGTGCTGTTTTCATTTTTGGGGGGTAAATGCTCAGGAGTAGGAAGGCCAGATCATTTAGTGGATCTACTTTCAGTTTTCTGCAGAATTTTCATTGCATTTTCCACAATGGCTGTTCTAGTCCACATTTCCTTGAACAGTGGATTACAGTTTCTTTTCCTCACATCTTTACCACCAATTAATTTTTTTTTGTATGAGAGACATTCTAACTGGGGTGAAGTTAAGCCTCATTGGGGTTTTTCTTTGTATTTCCCTGTTGGCTACCAATCTTGAGCATGGTTTTCTTTATCTTTTGACTAATGGAATTTTCTATTTAGAGAAATGCTTGTTCAAGTGCTTTGAATATTTATTTACTGGATTGTTTTTTGTTGAGTTTCTTGAACTTTTTATAGATTATGGGTATCAATCCTTAGCAGTTTCATAGTTTCCAGATATGTTTTCCCATACTATCAATTGACTCCTCAATTTGTTTAATGTTTCCTTTGCAGTGAGTCTTAGTTTGATGTAATCCCATTTGTCTATTTTTGCTTTGATTTCTCTGTGCTTCTGATGTCTTTTACAATAATTAATTTTATATTCCAATGCTTTGCAAAGTTTCCCCAGAATTCTCCTCTAGTTATTTGATGGTATCAGGTCATAGATTTATATTCTTGATCCATTTTGAGTTGATTTTTGCTTAAGGTCTACATACAGTCTTTTTTCATATTTCTGCAGGTGGAGGTTAAATTCCTCAACAGCACTGGTTCTATAGACTGTCCTTTCTTCAGGGATTGATTTTAGCCCTTATCAAAGAATAGTTGTCTACAGATGTGTGAATTGATTTCTGGGAGTTATATTCAGTTCCATTGGTCTGCAAATATATTTTATTGCCAGTCGCACGCTCTTTTGAATATAACTGTAGGATGTCTTAAAATCTGGTGTTACAATGTTTCTGTCTTTATTTATTTATTTATTTTTTGGTTAAGATTGTGTTATCTAATCAGGATCTCTTTTGTTTATATTTGAAATATAGCACCATTTTTTTTCTAGGATCACATTGAATCTATAAACTGCTGTCAGTAGTATTTTAATTATGATGGTATTAATTCAACCAATCCACAGACAAGGAAATTGTGTTTCATTTTTTGTTTCCTGTTATTTCTTTAGACAAGTTTTGAAATTTTTATTTTAGGGCTCTTTCACCTGCTGCTTCCCAAGGTGTCAGAAAGCTGAACTCAAGACCAGAGCTTAAACTTGAATGAAGGCACCCTAATAAGAGATGCAGAAATTCAAAAAGGCATCTTAACAACTTTGGCAAATGCTTATGTTCCAATAACTTATATCTTTTTTTTAACTTTTTAAAATTATTTTTCTTTCTTTGAAAAGTATGCTTACAGAGAGGTAAAGACAGAGAGAGAGAAAAAAATGGGAAAGAGCGAGAGAGAATGAGCAAGAGAGTGGTCTTCTATTTGCTGGTTCACTCCCCAAATGGCTGCAATGGCCAGGACTGGGCTCAAATAAAGCCCAGTACCTTTTACTCAGCCTTCCACATGTGTTCAGTGGCCAAGTACTTGGCTCATCTTTAGCTGTTTTCCCAGGCTCATTACCAGGTAGCTAAATGAAAGTGCACAGTCAAGATTCAAACTAGTGCCTGCAAAAATTCCAGCATCACAGGCAGCAGCCTTACCCACTAAACCATATTAGCTCAAGTGTCATTACTTTTATACCAATTGTTTTCATGCTGTTTAGAAATATTTTGCAGCATAGTATTGATTTAATTAAATATTATTTCCATTAATTGCCCATAGTATTTATTTAGTAACATGAATATATGAAATTCTTGTTAATCCTATCAATGTGGATAAATGCATTAACATATTTTCTACTTTGATTCCTGGTGTAAAGTCTAATTGGTAATGGAATAATATGATAATATGACCATAAATAAATTGCAACATTTTCAATGTTTAAACTATATTAATGTACCCTAAATAATATTCTATATGATGTAATCCAGGTAAATCCCTAATACAATCATATGTTCTGCTTAAAAATATTAGGAAGTTGGTTATAATTCTTAAATTGTACACTTTAAAAGGATTGCTATGTTGGATTTTTATTATTTGAATTTTATCTCAATAAAATAAATTAAAAAAAACTGCCATCCCCTATTTCCAAAAAATGGAGAGTGTTTTAGCTGTAAATGTGAAGGCTGTAATTTACAGAAATGTAAATTAACATAAGTGATCATTTAAATTATAAAACAAATTCAGTAAAGTTCTATTCATGATTTTTATCCACCTGGATAGATAATGAGAGATACACTCAGCCTTCAATTATGTGTGTGGTACAGCTGTCTTTCGTGGAGACTTCGTGTCCTTGTAGAATTCATTGGCATAGAATGTGACCTACAAATAATTTCTTTTCAGGCACAAAAAGGCTGAAGTCTTGTATTTTGTGAAAGTGTGTGTGGACCTGGGGAATATTAAGTTAACTCTAACAAGCCAGGTAGAGAAAATAAAGGTCACATGTTTTCACTCATATGTGTAATCTACAGTAGTTGATCTTAAAGAAGTTGAGGGTAGATTATTATTTACCAGGGGAAGAGAAACTTGGGCAGAGGGAAAATAGGAAGACATGAAAAAAGGCTGCAACATCACAGTTAGATAGGAGAAATGATTCTGGTGTTCTTTTGTACAGTAGGATGACCATAGTTAGCAATAATGAGTCATTATTATTATTAGGAGAGAGAACTTTTAATGTTCTCATCACAAAGAAATGACAAGAGTTTAAGATGCCATGCTTACTAATCTCCTAATTTCATCATTACACAATTCATACTTGAATCAAAATATCACATTGTGTTCTATAACTGGGTAAAATTATGTCAAAATTAAAAAATAAATGCAAAAATAGAAAAGATACTTTTCAAAAACGTAAAGATATGACATTTGTAGACCATAAGATACTTGTGAAAATGTTCATTTACCTTTATGAGTGAATCATTATATATTACAACCAGAACAAAAAAGAATCCAAAGAATATCTATAGATACATTATTCAGGCATGTTTAAATATATATATATGTATATATACATATATACATACATATACATATATATATATATATAGAGAGAGAGAGAGATAAAGATAATTTTGCTACCATACAAAATGCAAACTTCTTAAAAAATTCAAAGAATGTCCAGGTTAAAATTATATTTCCTATAATGGTGTCATCTTTGTGAGAAAAGTTTCCTCATAATCACTCAGTTTTTTTCACATCTGTTAAATGAGTTTATCCTATTTTTTACCTAGAAACCTTTTATTTAAAGTATAAAAAATCATTCATTTCAAATTTAGAACCAGTAATCTTCTTACCCCCTAAACAGATCAATAAGCTAAATGGAGAGTGAATCAAAAATAAAAGCCAGCCCAATAAGAAAGTCCAGAAAGGACAGCCTCACTTCTGAATTGTATCTAACAATTGAAGAACTAATTCAAATTCTTCTCAAGCTATTCAAAATAACTGAAATAGAGGGATTCCTCCCTAACTTCTTCCTTGAAGCCAATTTCACCTTAGTTCCTAAACAAGAAAAAAAGTTGCAATAGAGAAAGATAATTATAGGGGCTGGTACCATGGTGTATTGGGTAAACTGCCATCTGCAGTGCCGGCTTCCCACTTGGGCACTGGTTTGAGTCCAGTCTGCTCCACTTCTCACCTAGCTCTCTTCTGTGGCCTGGGAAGGGAGTAGAAGATGGCCCAAGTCCTTGGGCCTCTGCAACTGCATGGGAGAACCATGCCTGTCCCCTGGCTTCGGATCAGTGCAGCTGTGGCCATTACAGCCAATGTGGGGAGTGAATCAGGGAATGCAAGACCTCACTCTTTTTCTTTCTTTCTGTAACACCAACTTTCAAGTAAACAAATAAAAGCTTTTTATTTATAGAGAAAGGGAATTATAGGCCAATTTCCCTGATGAACATAGACACAAATATCCTCAACACAATGTTAGTGGATCAAATCCAACAACACATTAGAAAGATCACTCATCCCTGGTATTCAGGGATGGTTCAACATTCCTAAGTCAATAAATGTGATTCATCACATTACCAAATTGAACTACAAAGACCATATGATTATCTCAATAGATTCAGAGAAAGCTTTTGATAAAATACACATCCTTCACCCTAAGGAAATTGGGTATAAAATGAATCACATCATTTTACCTTGGAAAGTGTGGAAAAGGTAAAGTTTCTGAAAAATTTGATACAGAGAGGTGAACAAGCACCTCTATTGAGCATGTCTAGGCACAGGCATGGTCAGTGACAAGTGGACACCAATAAAGTCCTTAAGTCTATATTAGCACAAAGGTTGCTTAGTAAACAATTAAGGCCTGACTACAGAGACACACTGTGGAACTGAGATAGCTAGAATCTTCAGGATTTCAGGTCAGCTGATGAGTTAAGTAAAGCTCACAAATTCCAATAACTAGAAAAATGAGACATTGGATTTCCTATAGCAGCTCACAGCTGTGGCTAGGAGCTTCCTGTGGGTCTCCTACTTGGATTCAGGGGCCCAAGATTTTGGGTCATCTTGTGCTTCTTTCCCATGGAAAATTAACAGGGAGCTGAATTGGAAGTGGAGCAAAAACTACTCAAACTGATGCTTTTATGGAATTACAGAACTGCAGACTATGACTACTAGGCCACAGTGCCAGCCACAGATATTGTCCTGACTTCTCTGATTCTCCATTATTTTGATGGAGGTGTCTGAGACACTGGAGAGAAACAATCCCACAGGTGACTGTGGCAAGAGATTGTTGCACCAGCATGAGGATGTGAGCCTGATTCACATAGAAGTCTTTGCTCATAGTCTTTACCCTAGGCTTTGGGCCCACCTGTAAAAGTTTTCCAGAACTCTTGACCCCAGCTAGTACACACCTCTGGATTTGTTGGAAGATACAGGCATCACACCATACCTAGGGCAGATTCCTAAGTACAGAGACTTTAGAGGAGATATCAACAAGTGTTTTCTACATACACATGAAATTAAGCATAAAAATACAAGGAACATGAATGAGGGAGACAATATGACTGCAAAAGGAACACAATGATATTTCAGCATTAGACTGTACAGATGAGATTGATGAAATGCCTGAAGAGGAAGTTTAAAAATGTAAGGCTCCTCAGAAACACACAGAAGGAATCACAAGAGTTAAAGAAACCTGTGAATGATATGGGTAAGAAATTAGGCTAAGAAAAAAATTAAAGAAAAATCAAACTGAAATATTATGAATAAAAAATTTAATAAGTAAAAAGAAACAGTGGAAAACTTGAAAAACAGACTCAGTAAGGTAGAATAAACAATGTCTGAGCTGGAAGAAAAAGGTTTTGAAATTGATAAAAAGAAAGGACATTTTAAAACTTATAAAAATGCAAAAAAAAATGCCTCAGGATCTACAGGGTACCATTAAAGACAAAATATACTGGTCCTATGCATTCCTGTAGGAGTGGAATAGCAGAATGACTTCGAGAACTTATTTGGTGATACAATAACAGGAAATTTTCCTAATTTTGTTAAATATATGGATATCCAAGTACAAGAACACATGGAACTGCAAAGAGTCACATTCAGAGATCTTTACCATGACACATTATATTCAAATTTTCAAAGGTAAAACAAAGAAAACATCCTAAAATGTACAAGGGAAGTATCAGCTATCTTGTAACAGATCTCCAATTAGATTGACAATAAGACTCTCATCAGAAAACCAACAGGTTAGGAGAGATGGAGAGATATAGTCTACATCTTACCCAAATTAAAACCTCAAAAGCCCAAAACACTGCATTGAGTTCTTATTTATAAAAGAAGATAAAATAAGCATCTTCTTAAAAAACTAGAAATTTGCCACCATTTGTCCAGCCTCTCAAGTGATACTTAAGTATTAACTACACAGAAAAACAAAGAAAGATGATCAGCATCCTGAAAGAATGGGAAGGCATAAATTTAATAGTCCAAAGGTTATCCAAAAGAAGCAATAGGAATATATATGGAAAAATGTCAGGACTAAGACATTACTTAGTAACAATGACAAAGCATGTAAGTAGACTAAACACTCCAATTTAATGTTACAGAGTGGCTGAATGGATTAAAATCAAGTCCAATCTCTATGCACTCTACAAGAAAAACATCTCACAAAGAAAAAAACAGATCAAAAGTGAAAGGATTGAAAAAGCTAGTACATGCAAATGGGAATCAAAAATGAGGCATACCTATGTTTTTAAGAGTTATTTTATTAATTTGAAAGGTGGAGTTACAGAGAGAGGTAGAGAGAGAGATAGAGGGGTCTTCCATCCAATGGTTCACTTCCCAAATGGCTACAATGACCAGAGTTGGGCCAGGAAAAGCCAGGATCCAAGAGCTTCTTCCAGATCTCCCATATGGGTGTAGGGCCCCAAGGACTTGGGTCATATTCTGCTTCTTTCCCAGACACAGTATCAGGGAGCTGAATCAGAAATGGAGGAGCCAGGGCTCCAAATGGTACCTAAATGAGATACCAGCCCTGCAGGCCAGGGCTTTAACTCTCAGTGCCACAGTGCTGGCCCCATACCTATCTGAATATTAGGCAAAATATACTTTAAGACAAATCTGTTAAAATAGACAAAGAAGATTATTATGTAATGATTAAGGGATCAATTCAACTGGAAGATTTGACTATAGTAAATGTAAATGAACAAAATATTAAACCCCCCCAGTTAGTTAAAATAAAAATTAATGGATCTAAAGGGAGACATATATTCCAAAGCAATCATAATTAGTGATTTCAATACCCCACTTTCGTCAATAGACACATCACCAGACAATACAACCAAGAAAGCAATGAGGTTAATCTACACATTGATCCAAATGAATCTAATTCATATCTACAGAAGAATCCATTTCACAGAAGAAGAATACACAATCAGGGCATGGGACATTATCTGGAATAGATCACATGTTTGGGAAAAATTTTCAACAGATTAAAAAATTATACTATATATATTTTCTGACCACAGTTGAAATAAGCTGGTAATTAATTGTGATGGAATGAGGTGAAAAGTTCATGCCAAACTGGCCACCGAGGTGAAAAGTCATGCCAAGATGGCTGCTGACAACAGAAACTGCCTGGCAACAGGCCGTGATTGGATGGCCTTGGAAACCACATGGCAACAGGAAACCACATAACAACAGAGCCTGACCGACGGCAGGCTGTGATTGGATGGTTTCAGAAACTGCCTGGTGACAAGAGCCTGACTGGCAACAGGCTGTGATTGGATGGCTTTGGAAACTGCCTGGCAACAGGCTGTGATTGGTTGGGGCCTAGACCACCCCTTGACTGGATTGACTGGTCTGGGCTATATAAGCTGTTGTACTAACTCAAATAAACGAATCTGCAGGCTGCTCGCCTCAGGCCTGCTTTCACCTGACGCCTGGAGTCTGTGTGGTGACTCCACACCTCTTGCCCCCACCATGTTCCTCTCAGAAACGAATCCACTGCAACATTGTTGATAAATCAAATGCAACAATTTATAACACAAAAATTCTAGAAAATATACAAAAACCTGGAGTCTGAACAACATGGTCCTAACTGAACAGTGTATCATAGAACTCAAAAGGAAATAAAAAAAAAAAAAAAACTTCCATGAACTAAACAAAGATGTCAGCACATCACATCAACATTTATGGGATATGGCAAAAACCATGTTATGAAGAAAGATTAAATAGCACTTAGTGCCTACATCATGAAATTTGCAATACATCTCCAAGACCTAGATGAACAAGAATAAACCAAACCCAATTTAAGAAATAATAAAAATTAGAGAAGAAATATATAACATTGAAGTCAAAAAAGATACAAAAAGATCAGTGAAATGAAGAGCTGACTTTTTTAAACAACAATAAAGTTAATTAACAGTTAGCTTAAATCACCAAAAAAGAGAAGACCCAAATTAATAAAATCAGAGATGGAAATGCAGATGTTACAACTGATGCCAGTGAAGTGAAAAGAATTGTTAGAAATTATTTTATTTAATTTTATCCCAGCAAATTGGATAATATATAAGAAATGGATAGATTTGTGGACACATAAGCTATACCAAAATTGAGTATGATGACACTGAAATTCTAAATAGACCAATAACCAAGATGGAAATTGAACCACTAATAAAGACATTCCCAAGAAAAAAGTGAAAGATTTAATGGCTTCGTAGCTGAATTCTAATTAACTTTTCATTAAACAATTTCAATGCTTTTAGAACTATTCAAAATAGTTGAAAGAGCGTGATTTATGTTTAACCCCTTTTACGAAGCCAGTGTCACCTTTATACTAAATCCCTAAAAAAGATACAACAAAGAGAACTACAAACTGATATTCCTGAAGAACACTGATGCAAAGATCCTAAACAAGGTACTAGCTAAAGAAATCCAACAACACACCAAAAAGATTACACCAAGACCTGGTGGGATTTATCTCAGGAATGCAGAGATGGTGCACCATATGCAACTATTAAATGTTATACATAACATTAACAAATTGATGAGTGAAATCCAAAAGATTATCTCAATAAGTGCAGAGAAAACATCCTGTCATGATAAAAACATTAAGCAAAATCAGTATAGAAAGACTATACAAAACATAATCAAGTCAATATGTGAAAAACTTACAGGCAGCATCATATTGAATAAGGAAAATTGGGAAGCATATCCACTAAGATGTTGAAGTAGAAATAAGCACACTTTCATCATTGCTATTCAGTAAAGTTCTCAAAGATTTAGCAAGAGTCATTCAGCAAGAGAAAGAAATGTAAAATGGTACAAATTGGAAAGAAGAAACTCAAATTATCTGTTGTGGATGACATCATCTTATATTTATTGGAACCAAAGACTTCATTAAGAAAGTCTTGGAACTCACAAGAGAGTTTGTCAAAGTTGTAACTTATAAAAATCAACACAAATAGTATTTGTATATACAAACAATGCCGTGGCTTAGAAATAACACTAACCAAAACTCTTCCATGCCTTAAAATAAGTTTATGAAGGATGTGAATGATATTTAAAATAAAATTTACAAAACATTAAGTAAATAAATTGAGTAAAACACACAAAAAGTGGTACATTTTCATGGTTTGGAAGAATCAATGTAATCACAATGTCCATACTATGAAAAGCAATCAAAGTTATTCCAATCAAAATACCATCCTCCTCAGATCTAGATAAAAGCAATGTTAAAATTGATATGGAAACATGAATGATCCCAAATAGCAAAGAAAGGCCTTGTTTCATTATCGGTGTGAAAATATCCAATTTTCCCATCCCTTTTTGTTGAGAAGGATGTCCTTTCTACAGACAGTGATTTTAGCTCATTCATCAAAAATTCATTGTAGATGCATGTACTAATTTTTGGGATTTCTATTCTGTTTAATTGGTCTTCATGTATATTTTTGTGCTGTGCTAGTAGTAGGCTGTTTTGATTATAACAGCCATGTGGTGTGTCTTGATGTCTGATATGGTGATGCCTCCAGCTTTGTTTTTGTTGTTTAAGAATCCCTTAAAATCAAGACTCTTCTTTTACATCTTATACAAAAATTAATTCACAATAAATCAAGGATGTAAATCTGTAACCTGATACCATCACATTACAGTATACTTAAATTATTTATGGTAAATTTTAATATCTGATATATGATATATCATGGTTTCTTGTATATTAGAATTTTTGTTTAATATTCCCTACATTGCCTATTTTGATATTTGTTTTTATAAGTAATGACAATAAATACAGCCAATCAATCAAGTTAATTCAAATATTTCAATTTGTAGTTATTTATACCATTGATAAAGTACAGACTTTATTAAAACTAATACTGACAAAAATAACACACATATAGTTAAAGGGTGCTCATTCCCTCTACACAATAAGGTAAAAATATAGAAGGAGAAAAACAGAATGATTGGTCTATTTCAGGGCAGATTTTGTCTTAGCAGTTAAGATGCCCATAACCCATATCAGAGTATCTGAGTTGCATACTGGATTAAGCCTGTCAATCCAGCTTCCTTGTCATGCAACCCTGTGAGAAAGTCTTGGAGATTCATATGGTTTGGTTCATGCCACCTTGATTCAGGGTTTCAGTTGGCCCTAGCCTGAAGCTGTTATAGAAATCTGGGGAGAGACCCAAGGGATGTGAGAACTCTGTCAGTCTCATGGGATTTCATCAATTAATTAAATCATTATTTAAAATGAACAGCCTTACTATGAATAAAAGTTTATAAATACAATGTAAAATTAAAATTCACTGGGTAAGAGGCGGATTGCTCTGTATATTCAGTTGAGAAAATTGGATGGGTATTTGACAATCATTCAACTCTGGTTCACATATAATATTATATTTGAATTTTGATGTGAACAGTCATAATTGTTCCCAAGTGGCAGCTGCTAAGGATTATCAAACTGCCATGTTAATTGAGGATGGGTTTGCGTATACCTTTGGCCTGAATTTTTTTTTATCCATTAAGAATTATTCTTCCACTTTTCAAGATTTATGTACCCAAATACATAAATTTCCATTTTAAAACAATAAGATGACTATTTTATATAAACCTATATGAACAAAAAAATTGCAATGTTGAGAAGGCAACTTATTTTAGCCATTTAACCTTACCTTCAATGTTGTGTGTGTGTGCGTGTGTGTGTTATTTTTCATAGGAGCAATTAAGCATAATGAAAATTACCAATAGTTAGGAATAAAATGGAAGGCACATATGAAATAAGGCAGTTGAAAAATTAGCCACCAAACCACTCAACATCTAATCAATTATAAAGGAGAGAGCCAGACTTGGGAATTTTGAAATTGAAAAAGTTTTAAGGTAATCTTTAAGAAGAATAAAATGTATCAATACAAAATGGGGAATGCAAGGGAAGAGCCAGAAACGGGGATGAGAAAAACTTTACACTATGGTGATAAATGGTGGGCAACTGAGAAAGAAATCATTCCTTACTATGTGTAAAAGGTAAATTAGGTTCTTGAAAGAGATATTTATTTTTGTGTGTTGAAAACTAATTTCTAGATCCTAATGGAGAAAAGTGTGTAACTGCTCTTTATCTGGTCTTTGCTCTTTATCCAATGGACATTACTCTGTCTTTGGTTGCTGCAAGTTGATGCAAGGGGCAATTAGCTGCGCTACCATAATAAGATTACTTGTGGTCTATCAGTGCAAAAGGTGGCCACTAGTATGCAATTTTTTATGAAAAACATGATTTTAATAATGTTTCTCTTGTTCAGAAAATACCTGAATGTCACGTTTCTGCTGCACTCTGTACATGTCAAGTGGAAAAAGTTGAATGGGTGCAAATTCAGGAGTTTTGTCCTTTGGTGTTCATCTGTAAGTAAGGATTCACTAAATGTAGATTAACTCTATTTTGCATGTGGTTAAGTATGACCTATGTTTTTTGTTCATTTTATATTTTATGCTTTCAATTAAAATAATTAAACTAATCATAATTATTGGCTGTAGCATAATCATCATTGATTTACATGTAGTTTTCTACATTATACACTTATATACTTTAAAAAATAATTTTAGACATGAACTCTCTATACAGGTTTACTGTTTATATATAACTGGCATATTTAAGCTTGCATTTGTGTAGTCTCTTATCTGAAAGCAAGTTATAGTACCATGCAGTAAAATAAACTAGAATTTGGTTGACTCAACAAAATTTCAAATCAGATATAATATGGTTTCATTCTGAAATATTTAAATAGAAAATACTTGAAAGTGATTAATGAGTAATTTGCATATATACATTTTATACTTTTTCAAAATATTTTATTTGAATAATACATGCCTAGTTTGACAGTTTTGACACTCAAATTCATAGTTGTTCCCAAATGTTCAACTTTTATAGAATATATTTTCTTTACAGAGTAATATTTTATTTTTATAGATAATAGTTTAATATTTAATGATCAAAATATATTCGGGTACAGATATAGGTCTTCACACAAATAAAACTGATACCTGGATGAATATAGCTCTTATTACAAGTGGTCATGGACATTAATTCTAGAGATTGACTAACTTTTAAAGTGATTGAGGATTCAAAATTAACTGCAACAAAAAGTGCTTTTGCCAATGTAAGAGAGATGATAACATCTTGAGTATATCCATCCTTAAAGTAGTTGACAATGCCAAACATCAATTTGCCTCATCCTATCTTCCATGTATAACGATTAGTATGTTATTTTTGACATCACTTGTAGGTCATATTTCAGTATCCCTGAAATTGTAAACATATATGTTATCTTAGAATTGATTTTTTTTCCTGAGTATGAGGTGATTTGTAATATAGTAGGCTGTAATTTTAGTTAACATTTAGTTTATTTGCCATTATAATACCAAATCACATACATTTGCTATATTTAAGATTTTGCTAACAATATTTGAAGTTATATAAAGTTATAAATCTATCTGAAAGGGAGTTCAATCATTGGAGAAGCAGCAGGCCACTTTCTCACAATGCTATGCATATCAGATAAACACATGTGATGAAATGGAAGGCTAATGGATTAGTTACTAAATATTGGAATACTTAATTTCAATTGAAATTAAATAAAAAATAAAGTAAGCTATTTTTTTCTCTTGGGCTACAAGATTATTGAGGAACTAGTATAGGAGATAATTTATGATAAGATACACTTATTTGTTGAATTTTTGTTATTGGTTTATTTTTATAGGAGAATGTATTCTCAAATTATTGATTTTTGTTTGTTCATGATAGGATAGATGGAGTTATATTTGAAAATGAAAAAAGTTAAAATTATTGGCAAGAAAACTGCTAATAAACTTAAGATAAATCAGAACAACTTCTCATCTCCAGATCTGGGCCCATATGTATCAAAATGTACTCTTTTTCCCCACAAAGCAAAATGTGTAGGTAATTGCTCTCACTTTTTGTTATTAATTCTGAAAATGTTTCACAGCTAAGTTGTTGAATTACTCAAAAAATGTTAACCGCTCATAAGCCATTAGGTTTTAATTCTTCCCAATTAGTTTTTAATGAAGAGAATAATTTTAAATTTTTCTTCCTTGAATTCTTATGAGTGGAAAATAACATTAATCTCATTTAACAATTATGTATTTAACATTATTATCATTTCAATTGTAAATTAAACATACTGTTCTAAATATATTGGTATTAAAATCTTGTATTTAGATATTTTTACCTTGTAGATGAATAGTGATGGGAAAAAGAAATTGTGGAAGTTTGTAGACTATGTGGCACAGAATAATTTTACATCTAAGGACCTTTATTTGTGATGCTACACACTGTTAATAACTGAAAATGAAAAGAAATATGGTTACTTAGTTGTATTACATTACCTTCACAGATATTATCCTAATTGCTAGACTCTTAAAAGTTCCCATGTGGTAGAAGGAGATGAAGCTCTTTATTTTATGTATACAAATTTAAGAAATTCAAGAAACTGACAAAAAGTCAAGTTAAACTAAACAGTAGAACAAATTTTTCTACTTGTTAGTTACTTAAAGAAATTGCTCTTGGTTCACCTGAACATTTTTCTTGCAGCTCATTTCTGTGTGATGTGACATGAAATCAGTGGATGGAAAGAAATTTTCTTTAATAAATGTGTTCTTTTTTGTTAGAAATTTGTAAGGACATTGTGTTATCTGATAATAGTTCTACTATTTTATTTCATTGAACTTTTTTTTTCTTTCAGAATATTTTCATAGTAGGCTGAGAACCTCATGGATAGAATTACAGTTAATAGAAAATACTTGGGCTGTTGAGTATATTTTATGTTTTTGAGAAATTAGAACTTGATGCTACACTCAGTTTTTCATGGGTTGAAGTTTATGATTAAGGATACTGGAAAATACCAATATTTAGGAGTTAAAATCGTTGCTAAAATGGGATGGTAGTATTTTTCTTTGTTGCTCTTTCATGTAATATTTTAAAAGTAAGTATACCTGAACACATTGTGTTTTATAAATTTTATTCCTCTATATTTTATGCAATTTCCTTTGCAATATTTTTCAAATCAATAATGTAAATTAGAGTACAATAGCATTTTATTGTTTAACCATTTTATCCCATTAAGGCTTCCATTTATTTAATTTCCACTGAAAATCTCAGCACATTCTGACATTTTAGATTAATTCTGTACTGATGAAGATGATCTAATATATTAATAACATTTACTACATAGTAAATTAATGTATATTTTGCTATTTAATATGCAATGGACAAATCATAAAATTGCCATGAGTATTAACAATGGCACTACTGAAAATAAGGTTTAAACAGAGGCTTGATTTAAAATAGATAATACAGATGATTACTAACAGTGAAGGTGCAGAAAAATGTTCTTATCACTCATGTAAAAGTTAGCTCTTTTAAGAATTACATTTAACTATTCAGATTAGATTTACCAGGTCCATTTCTCACTACTTTTATAATTGAAGTGAGTGAATTGACAAGGGAGTTTTGGCAACTACTTGTCATAAGTTCTTTCTTGCCTATTTTCCCTCAATACAAAATAGCAGAAGTAAAGGAAATATAGTAAAAATTGTACCAAGATTTATGGCAGATATATTTATACACTTTGACAGGCAAAATGCCATGTTTTAATTTTTGGATATCTTTATTTGTTGATGTGTTATTGCATATTTGGTCATATTCATTTAACCATTATTTTTATTTTAGCCAAAACCATATATCAGGGATCAAAATATAGAAATAAATAAATATGTTTTTAAGAACTTTACAATGTAGTGGAGAAACAAACATATAAACATATGTAATTCAACATAGTAATCCTCTAAAAAGTAGAGACACTTTTACTATGATGTAATAGGCTAAGAAAAGCCTTTTCCTAGTTTTGGGTGCTCTCATCATGAAGAAGTGTGGGGTTTTGTCAAATTTTTGTGTTTACTGAGATGATTATATCCTTATTGTTATTTTTCTATTTTTTTTTTTGTATTACATTGAATGATTTTCATTGGTTTAATTATCTTTTCATTCAAAAGTTATTCCACTTTGTTATATATAAAGTATCTTTTTAGGTGTTACTGAATTGTTTGTTCACATTTTTGCTGAGGTTTACTCACCTATAAAAATAGGGAATATTGTATTGGTTTTCCTGAATGTATTTTTTGATTTTAGTATGAGGATAATGTTGGCCTCACTGAATGAGTGGAGTGTTTCCCATCTATTTTTTGAAAAGTTTGCAAATAATTGGAGTTAATGTTTTCAACACAGACATGTTATCCTTTAGGAAGGTGGAAAAAACAGTTACAATGAAATATATATTATTACAGTTTGTTTTCTTACATTGTGCTATTACTGGTGCATTTTATGTTTTTGTTTTAATATTTGCTATCATCAAGTACCCCTTCATATTACCCTGAAGTACTTTTAGCAATTCTTGTAAGATAGATTTACTGATGACAAATTCTCTCAATTTTATTAAATCTATAAATGTCTTAATGTATGCATTAATTTCTTAAAGATTTATTTATTTATTTGAAGGGCAGAGTTACAGAGAGGCAGAGACAGAGGCAGAGGGAGAGGGAGAGGGGGAGAGAGAGAGAGAGAGAGAGCTAGATCTTCCATCTGCTGGTTTATTCCCCCAAATGGCTGCAATGGCTGAAGCTGGGCTGATCCTAACCAGGAGCCAGCAGCTTCTTCTGGGTTTCCCATGTGAGTGCAGGGCCCCAAGGACTTGGGCCATCTTCTACTGCTTTCCCAGGTCCTAGAAGAAAGCTAGATAGGAAATGGAGCAGCCAGGACTCGAACTGGCAACCATATGGGATGTCAGAATTGCAGGCAGCATCTTTACCAACTATGCCACAATGCTGGCTCCTCAAACATTCTATTTCTGTCACTTTTCCTTTCTAGGGCATGCATGCGTATCGTGGTATACTTGATTAGTTTGCAAAGATCCCCTTAGCTTTGTATATTTTCATTTATTCATTTTTAATTTTTCCAGAGATTGTGTAACCTGAAATGCCCTTTAGTTTCTGTCTTTTCATTGATATTCTGAGCAGCATGGAGACATTAACCTCATACTTTATTATTATCTTTAGATAATATTTCTTTTGTTCTTTGTGAATGGTTTAAATAACTGATTTAACCTCTTTGTCTAGGAAGTCTATCTTGACTTCCTCAGGGATAGCTTCCATACATTTTTCTGTATGGATGTCATACTTGCATCTTTCATTATTTTCTGTCATCTCTGCATCTTGTATAGTATTTCTGTTCAAAACTGGACATTGATATAATGAAAATGAGGATTCAGATTCTCTCTCATGCTAGTTTTTGTGTGTATATGAGGGGTTTATTCTTTGGTTAGTGACTAATGACTTTTCAGAACTAATTCTATAGCCTGTTTTTATGTATGACCATTGAAGTTTATGTTTGGGTCAACTAAGTCCCTTACATATTTGGAACCAGTGAATTGACTAGCCTTTGACTATTGGATTGTGGAATCACTCTTATGTCTCATTCACCCTTGATATTAGAGCTTCAAAATATGAGTTTGGTGTGGCTACAAAAATGCACTCCCTACCAACTTCACATTCCTCAGCTTTTCTTTTTAAATTTATTTTTTTGTCCACTGCACATTTTCTCCAAATGTTATCATTTCTGGTAGCCTCAGTGTTGAAAGTATTGCTGCTTCTAATTCTCAATAAATTGATTGATTTAGGCCAAATAATGACAGGCCCTCCTCCTGTGATTTCCAGGAAAGAGGAAGGCTGGTTAAATAATGGAAGCTCTTTGTTAATGTTGCTGCTGTCCTTTTTCCTCTGGTGTCTGCACAACTGCTCAGTTTGACTGTGAATATGAACTTGCTGGTTTTTAATAGAAGTTCAGTATTCAAAATAAATTATTTTGGACTTTGCAATTTTTTAGATTTTGAAATAGTTATAGATTTCATAATTAGAAATCATGGAGATGGGGCTCAAGTCCAAACATGAAACTCATAGCCTGAATCTAAGTTTATACAATATTTTTAATGTGCCTGCATTTTGGCCATAACTCCTTCACAAGAGGTCATGTGTGAGATTTTCCTCTTGTGATGAGCACACAAGTTTCAGACTTTGGAACTTAGGAGTTTTGGTGGATAAATGAAGCAAATTTTATACTACCAAGCAGGAGAGGAGAGGAAGATCTGAATAGTAAAGTATCCATTGCCCCAAATCTCACTACTTTCAACAAAATTCTCCCACTCTTCTTGAGTAAGCATTCCCTTAGTTATTGCAAGCCTTTAAGTAATTTCCAGATTTTTGGAAAGATATACATTGACAACTTTTGAGAGTATTCTTAATGATTTTATAGAGGAAATGATTTTTCAAAGAAAATTTAGATTGTCATTTCCAGTGATTCCATCTCTTGCTCGTTTTTAAAACTGTATTTTGTAGTTAATTTTTTGGTTTCACTTGAATCCATTACTCCCATTCCTTCTATCATTTTTATTTTTTTTCTTTTCTTTCTAGTTACCATTTTTGTCCTTTACTCAGGGGCATTTTTTATGGACATTAATAACATTTAGAATCAATGTTTACTTTTAAACTAAAAAAAAAATTAAGGCATTTTTAAAAGTATTCTCAGATAATAAATTTTGTTTTATGTTGAAAAATGCCTGAGTGTGTGTTTGTGTGTGTGTGTGTGTGGCTGTGTGTCCTTGTGGAGATTTGACTTTTCCTTCTACTTATTAGTTTGAAATGTATTTCTCTAATAATGGGAAACTGTGAGCAAATAAGACATTCTGCTAGACTTCTAGACTTAAATGATCTCATGTTGGCCATTTGATAATTTCAGTTAGAGAAGACATTTTATTTACTCTGTTTTTTAAAGACTGATTTATTTATTTGAAAGTCAGAATTACACACAGAGAGGAGGAACGGCAGAAAGAGAGTGAGCTTTTCCATCTGCTGGTTTAGATCCCAGTTGGCCTCAACGGTCAGAGCTATGCCAATCCAAAGCCAGGTGCCAGGAGATTCCTCCAGGTCTCCCACATGGGTGCAGGGGCCCAAGGACTTGAGCCATCTTCTACAGCTTTCCCAGGCCATAGCAGAGAGCTGGATCAGAAGTGGGGCAGCTGGGAATTGAACTAGCACCTGTACAGGATGCTGGCAATGCCGGTGGCTACTTTACTTGCTATGCCACAGCACCAGACCCAGCCAAAGCATTTTAACAGATTACTTTTCAGGTTTTTTTTTTTTTTTACCTTAGAGGTAGAAATATTTTGATGCATTTCCTATTTATCAAAGCCAATGCCATCCCAACATTTGGAAAATAACCATGATTGTCTCTTAAATATCATTAATTTCAGCATTTTCCTAGGTATAATGTTATAAAGTAATATGGATGGTAATGCTTATTTTCATTCTTTCTAGAATAAAAAAAAACTGATTTTTTTTGTCATGTTCTTGTGTTAGTTCACACTCTCCTTATACATTTTTGAAATATATGAATCGATATTAACTGAAAAGATGGATTTTGAACTGAAATTTTAGTGTTTTCAGGATGATCCAAGATGATCATATCAACTTTATTATGGCATTATGGCAAAATTTCTTCAAAGAGTGTAAACATTTCTATTACACCATGTCATCATTTTTAAGCACATTCTAATTTCAGAAATATGTAAAAATATATAAAACTTAGAATGGAAATATATTAGTTTGTATTGAAAGGTCATGAAACCTTGAATAATAAGAATGCCAAATTTATGGGAATTTCAATGGTCAGAATATAAAGGTACAATGTGGTCATCTTTTCACTGATCTTAGCTATAACTTTGGTTTTAACTATCTGTTTTCTATTGTTTCCTTAAGTTTATATGTAATTATTTCATTAATATATCTTAACAAATCATGTTTTATTCTTTCCTCAGACTTTTCTCTATCCACTATTCCAGTTAATTGCATGTTTGTTCCTTACACTCAAATTCTTTCAAATTTTTCAATACTGATTCATCTCAACTTTGTTGGTAATATTTTCTCCAATTTTTATTCTATTACTGTGCTAGTTGAAGTTATGATTGTCCATTCCTTCTGTGTGGTATCACAGTGGCTTTTAGATATCCTTTCTCCTTTCTGATTTCAAAAAAGGTAATTATGTATTCCATCAGTTTGGATCTTTTTAAATCAACTGTACTAGAACATTAGTAAAATTCTCTTACTCTGACTTGAGTTTTCTTTTTTTTTAATTTTATATTTGTTCTACTTCATTGCTACATCAGGAAGTATGAATGGAGTCCATATAAAATATTTCTAATTTGCATTTTCTGGGATTTTGTGTGAACTCTGATGAATAATTTACTCAATTTTCTTGACTAATTCCACAGACATGTTCCTGTATTTGCTGAGAATCAGGGTAAGTAAGAAAAATATTAGAGTAGTTCAGGAAGTTAAAGTTACATTTTAAACAGGTAAAATATTCTTACTGTGTAAAATTATTTCATATGTAAATTGAATTGGGATTGTAAGTAAATCCAGGATCTTGTGTGCAGTACACTAGATTCTGTACTATCATGACCTTTGTAAGATTTAAATGTACTTATTTTCTGTGTCTCTGTGTGTACAAATAACATCATTATATTTTATAAAGTTACTTCATCAGTTTCTTTAGTTTTTAGATATTTCCTTTTCACTTTTATGGAAAATGGAATAACTACTCTGCTATATAAGTGAACAAAATTATTAATCAATTATAGTTAAAATATTCAGAGATTGGTGGAATACTGTCATTTCTTATGTATTTTAGATGACACTAATTCACCTTTTATCATTGTTTTTCTTAAAATTTCTGCATGTGTGAACTTCTTTTTCCTTATAACCCCAAATCCTTTGTTGTATTGGGATGGAAAATGAACTCAATTCTGTCCACAATATGGGTTATTCTGGCAATGGGATACTTAGCTTTCCTGTTCTGAATATTCAAAATCTACAACTTTAGAAATAAGTGTATTTGTTTTTCCCACCATTTTGTAAATTTTATCTTCCTTTGTTAAAGCTTCTTTTTTTGTTGACAAGTAGAGTTAGACAGTGAGGGAGAGAGACAGAGAGAAAGGTCGTCCTTCCATTGGTTCACACCCTAAATGGCCACTACAGCCGGCACGCGGTGCCAATTTGAAGTCAGGAGCCACGTGTCTCCCATGCTGGTGCAGGGCCCAAGTACATGGGCCATTCTCCAGTGCCTTTCCGGCCACAGCAGAGAGCTGGACTGGAAGAGGAGCAACTGGGATAGAATCTGGCACCCCAACCAGGACTAGAACACAGTGTGCTGGTGCTGCAGCCTAGTGAGCTGCAGTGTCAGCTTGTTAAAGCTTTATTAAAGTTACTGCTATGCTACTGGAATTTACAGCTGTGCATAATGCTGAACAATTAAAACTTATTTATTAGTATGGCAGCTTTACTTGTAGGTAGTATGCATATATTATGTGATTATTGGAGCATATATTATGTACAATAACAGATATGTTAGTCTTTTTAAAAAAGATATTTACTTATTTGAAAGGTAGAGTTACAGGGGGGAGAGAGAGAGAGAGAGACAGAGAGGGAGAGAGAGAGAGAGAAAGAGGTTTTCCATCTGTTGGTTCACTCTCCAGATGGCCATAATGGCCAGAGCTGCACAAATTCAAGCTAGGATCCATGAGCCACTTCCATGTTTCAACTTGTATGTAGGGGCCCAAGGATTTGGGCCATCTTCTGCTGATTTCCAGGACATAGCAGAGAGCTGGATCAGAGGTGGATCAGCCAGGATTTGAACCAGTGCCCATATGGGATGCTAGCACTGCAGGCAGCAGCTTTACCTATTAAGCCACAGGACCGGCTCCATGTTAGTTATTAAGAGTGCATTATATTTACTTAGAAGTAAAGAATAAATACAATTAATTTAGTAGTCATAGATATTCAAAATTAGATATTTTAAAAAAAAATCTGTGTATTTGAAAGTCAGAGTTACACAAAGAGAGAAGGAGAGGCAGAGAGAAAGAGGCCTTCCATCCATTGGTTCACTCCCCAATTGGCCACAACAGCTGGAGCTCTGCCAATCGAAAGCCAGGAGCCAAGATCAGGAGCCAAGATCTTCTTCCAGGTCTCCTGCACAGGTCCAGGGGTCCAAAGACTTGCAACATCTTCTATTGTTTTCCCTGGCCATAGCAGAGAGCTGGATTGGAAGTGAAGCAGTCAGGACTTGAACTGGTTCCCATATGGGATGCTGGCATTGTAGGCTGCAGCTTTACCCACTACACCACAACACCAGCACCCATAATTAGATCTTAGATGGTTTTCAATAGAGCCATGATTTTTACAAAAATTGATATTCATTTTAACATAATTTAAAAGTTATAAAGAGGGAGAGGAGAGAGAGAGAGGAGAGATATCTTCCAATCATTGATTCACAATTGAAATGGATGCAATAGCCAGGGTTTGGCCTGGCTGAAGCCAGGAGGCAAAAACTCAAGCTTGGTTTCACATACACAGGTGGCATGGGCTCAAATACTTGGGTCATCTTTGCATTCCCAGATGAATTAGCAAGAAACCTGATCAGAAGTGGAGCAACCAGCACTCAAACTGGCACTCTGATATGGGGTGCTTGCATGGCAAGTAGTAGATTAACTAGCTGGACCACAATGCCATCCCAAATAACATTCTTTTTAACATGAATCACTTTATTTATTGAAAAGTAGTATGGCAAAGATGGAGAGAGTGAGGGGGGAATTGATCTTCCAACCATTGGTTCACTCCCAAATGGTTGGAACATTGATGTTTTTTAGGTGGAATTCAAGAGTCAGGAACTGGATAATATCAGTCACCCACAGGGTGGCAGTTGCCCAAGTACTTAAATCATCTTCCACTGCTTTTCAAGGTACCTTAAAAAAGAAGCTGGAATGAAAGTGGAGCAGCTGGAATTTGCAAGTGATAGCCCATCCCACTGTGATAAATAAATTTTAGATTTATTTATTTGAAAGGCAGAGTGACAGAGAAGAATTGGCAGTAGGAATAGATTCTTAATAATTTCCAGAGTTTAATTTTGAAATACATTACTTGTGGTTTGGGGCCAATGCTGTGGCTCAGCAGATAAAGCCAAGGCACCTGATGTTGACATCCCATGAGTACCAGTTTGAGGCCAGTGGCTCCACTTCTGATCCAGCTTCCTGAAAATGTGGCTGTGGAAACAATGGGATATGACCTATGTGCTTGGATCCCTGCCAATCATGTTGGATACCTGCATGAAGCTCCATGCATTTTGTGTTGGCCTGGCTTAGACCAGGCCACTGAATCCATTTGGGCAGTAGACCAATGGATAGAGGACATCTTTTTCTCTCCCTATCTCTTTCTCTCTCTCTCTCTCTTACTCTGCTTTCAAATAAATTCAATCTATTTTTATCTAAAATGCTTTAAATGTAAATTAATATTATCAAATATTAGAAATGTCATTTTAAATGTCTGATATCTTGGTATCAAACTGCTAAACTAAAAGCAATTTTATAGTTCATATGATTTTGGTAATTCTGTTCACAGCAGTTTTGTTCATCTGTTGCCAAATGGAACTCATTCAATTTGTCAGAAAAGACCGAATCACAAATTAAATGAAGCACCAACCCTATCCAAAATATAGCATTAGCATTAAAAAATATGCCACAGTACCATTGCTTAATTATTATGTTTTAATTATTATGTTTTGACAAGTTTGTCAGTTGGATAATTTGGATAGCACCTGCTCCCATGATGTCTCTGTTCTTAGTTTTACCTGAACATGCATAGCTTGCATTAAGATGAATATTTGTACAAACTTAACCATTGTTTTTGTGGTTACATCACTAGTTTTTTTTTTAACTTTTATTTAACAAGTATAAATTTCCACAGCATAGCTTATGGATTACAGTGGCTTTCCCCCCCCCATAACTTCCCTCCCACCTGCAACCATCCCATCTCCCACTCCCTCTCCCATCCCATTCACATCAAATTCATTTTCAATTATCTTTATATACAGAAGATCAATTTAGTATATATTAAGCAAAGATTTCAACAGTTTGCACCCACACAGAAACACAAAGTGAAAAATACTGTTTGAGTACTAGTTATAGCATTAAATCATGATGTACAGAATTTTAAGGACAGAGATCCTACATGAGGGATAAGTGCACAGTGACTCCTGTTGTTGACTTAACAAATTGACACTCTTGTTTATGGCATCAGTAATCTCCCTAGGTTCTTGTCATGAGTTGCCAAGGCTATGGAAGCCTGATTGACGGTGCTGCGGCTACATAGCCTAATCCTCCTCATGAGGCGCCCGCACACCAGGTTCTAGTCCCAGTCGGGGTGCCAGATTCTTTCCCAATTGCTCCTCTTCCAGTCTAGCTCTCTGCTGTGGCCCGGGACTGCAGTGGAGGATGGCACAAGTGCTTGAGACCTGCACCCGCATGGAAGATGAAGAGAAGCACCAGGCTCCTGGCTTCACATCAGTTAAGTGCGCTGGCCACAGTGCGCTGGCCACTGTGGCCATTGGGGAGTGAACCAATGGAAAAGGAAGACCTTTCTCTCTGTCTCTCTCACTGTCCACTCTGCCTGTCCAAAAAAAAAAAAAAAATCCACTTAGCATCATGAGTTAATGCAGGAATTATCCCCAAATATTGAAATGTGTTATGGTACATATGTATATACTCTATAAAGTTATATTGTAATGTGGAGGAGTTGGCTATATTCTAAGTCAATTTAGTGAGTAGAACATCTGAAGACATATAGTAGAAACACAGTCAAATTTAAGAATGGGGAGAAATTCTATATGTATACTGGCAGAACATCAAATAATCATTACCTTCAATGGAATTAAAATAACACTTACCTTCTCATATTGGTCATTTTCAACAATGAATTCTAAAAGTAGGAATTTTTAAAATCTTTTGAGTCTTTTATTATTATTTAGTATTAAAAAGAGAGAGAGATAGAGCAAGAGAGAGAGAGATGAACCCCCACCTGCTGGTTCCCTCCCCAAATGCTCACAACAACCAAATCTGGGTCAAATATAAGCCAGGAGTGAGGAACTCCTTTAAGATCTTCCTGGTGGGTGAAATGGACCCAAGCACTGAGACCATAATCGCTGCCTCTAAGATGCATCAGGAGATGGTTCACTCCCCTAATGGTTGCTAAGGCTGGTGCTGTGACGGTTCAAAGCCAGGAGCTGGATACTTCCTCCCAGTCTCCCATGTGGGTGCAGGGACCCAAGCACTTGGGCCATGCTCCACTGCTCTCCCGGGCCACATCAGAGAGCTGGACTGGAAGAGGAGCAATTGGGACTGGTACCTGGAGCCCCAACCGGGACTAGAACCCGGGGTGTCGGCACCACAGGTGGAGGATTAGCCAAGTGAGCCATGGTGCTGGCCTGCTTTATTCATTTTGAGCCTTGTTGAAGTCATTGGTACCAGATTTGTCTTCCCACCATAAACAGTAAGAATACAGAAAAATGAGACCAATGCATACAGATATTGGGCAACAGGAGTCTTGGTCCATAATCCTTGAGCAAGAAAACAAGAGTCCCCTATAAAAGAGGACCCATTTCTGTTAGAAGAAGGTAGCTCAGGAGGATGGAAACTAAGGTGGTTCTTCTGGGCTGAGTAGAATTTGTGTTGTCAGGTGTGATTTGGGAGATGTGGATCAGGAAGAAGGAAGCTATCCAGAGAAAGATCTACATAAATCTGCATAAGGGTCTCTGCATTGGTGGATATTAAGGTGTGTGTAAGTCAGGTGAAACTAGGAAGCCCAAGATAAAACCATTCCCCAAACTGGGAGATTTCCAAATTCCAACAATGAGTGTGAAAGACTCACCATAACATCTATATTTAGTTTAAAAGTAGAAACATATATATGAAACATATATATGTATTATATATATATATATTTGTGTACACACACACATATATAAGTTTCTTTCATACATATGATGAAATGCTTTTTCAGGTATACAAATAAAGAAATCATCTGCTACAAATTACACAATAATTTGAACAAATTTTTATTGTACAAATATTTATTGTAAATTGAAGGAAATTTGTGCCAAATGGAAATCCAGATCCACAAAAAAAAAAAAAAAAAAAAATAAAGCGCCCAGAAATGGTAAATCCATAGGTAAATATAAAATGTGTTTCTCTTATTTTTAAAATTCTTTCAATACACATTTATCCATTTAATGTAACAATAGTAACAATGTGTTTTGGAATTAATAAAATACATACAGGGCAGGCCTTTGTCATAGCAATTAAGATGCCACTTGATACAGCTGCATCCCTTATTGGAGGGCCTGGATTGGAGTCCCAACTCCACTCCTGATTGCAGTTTCCTGCTGGTGCAAACTCTGGGAGGCAGCAGGTGATGGCTCAAATAGTTGATTCTCTGTCACCCACAGAGGTGGCTTGGATTGATTTGCCATCTTCTGGCCTGGACCAGCTCTGGGTATTGTCATCATCCAGCATCTGTGGAGTGAGCTAGCATATAGAATGTCTGTCTCCTTGTATCCCTTCCTTTCCCTTCCTTCCCTTCCCTTCCCTTCCCTTCCCTTCCCTTCCCTTCCCTTCCCTTCCCTTCCCTTCTCTCCCATCCCCTCCCATCCCCCCTCCCTCCCTCCCTCCCTTTAACATAATGGTTTGAATCCTACTTTGAGTTCTGATTCTGGTTTCCAGCTGGTGTACACCCTTGGGCAGCAACAGGTGATGACTCAAATTGATGGGTCCTTGCCACCAATGTGGGAGATCTGGATTTTAGTCGAGTTACCACTTTGGAATTAGCCCTACCATGAGCATTTTTGGTATTTGAGAGAGAAGCCTGCTGATGGGAGATGTCTCTCTCCCTCCCTCTCTCTCCCTCACACACACATTCTTCCTCATTCTCTTGCTCTCACTCTGGAACTTACTCTCATCTCCATCCCTGCATGCCCATAAATAAATAAAAATGTTAAACAAATAGACTGAGATAAGGTAAATGTGGTTATATTAATGCATAGAAAATCATATTTTTTAACTTTTATTTAATGAATATAAATTTCCAAAGTACGGCTTATGGATTACAATGCCTTCCCCCCCATAACGTCCCTCCCACCTGCAACCCTACCTTCTCCCAGTCCCTCTCCCCTTCCATTCACATCAAGATTCATTTTTGATTCTCTTTATATACAGAAGATCAGTTTAGCATATATTAAGTAAAGATTTCAACAGTTTGCTCCCACACAGACATAAAGTGAAAAATAATAGATGATTTTTTAAATGATGATGAAATCACATCAGACCTATTGTCATGTTTAATCCCAGTGAGAGTCAAGTTGGGAATTGACAATTTCTTCTTTTTTTTTTTTTAACAGAAGATCAGTTTGGTATACATTAAGTAAAGATTTCAACAGTTTGCACCCCCATAGAAACACAAAGTGAAATATACTGTTTGAGTACTCGTTATAGCATTAAAGCTCAATGTACAGCACATTAAGGACAGAGATCCTACATGAGGAGTAAGTGCACAGTGACTCCTGTTGTTGACTTTACAAATTGACACTCCTGTTTATGGCATCAGTATTCTCCCTATGCTCCAGTCATGAGTTTCCAAGGCTATGGAAGCCCTTGAGTTCTCCGACTCTTATCTTGTTTAGACAAGGTCATAGTCAAAGTGGAGGTTCTCTCCTCCCTTCAGAGAAAGGTACCTCCTTCTTTGAAGACCTGTTCTTTCCACTGGGATCTCACTCACAGAGATCTTTCATTTAGGTTGTTGTTTTTTTTTTTTTTTTTTTTTTTTTTTTTTTTTTGCCAGAGTGTCTTGGCTTTCCATGCCTGAAATACTCTCATGGGCTTTTCAGCCAGATCAGAATGCCTTTAGGGCTGATTCTGAGGCCAGAGTGCTGTTTAGGACATCTGCCATTCTATGAGTCTGCTGAGTATCTCGCTTCCCATGTTGGATCACTCTCCCCTTTATTTATTCTATCAGTTAGTATTAGCAGGTACTAGACTTGTCTATGTGCTCCCTTTGACTCTTAGTCCTTTCATTATGATCAATTGTGAACTGAAATTGATCACTTGGAATAGTGAGATGGCATTGGTACATGCCACCTTGATGGGATTAAATTGGAGTCCCCTGGTATGTTTCTAACTCTACCATTTGGGACAAGTCAGCTTGAGCATGTCCCAAATTGTACATCTCTTCCCTCTCTTATCCCCACTCTTATGTTTAACAGGGATCACCTTTCAGTTAAATTTCAACACTTAAGAATAACTATGTGATAATTACAGAATTAAACCAGTCATATTAAGTAGAACAGACAAAAAAAAAAAACTACTAAGAGGGATAATGTATTAAGTTGTTCATTAACAGTCAGGGCTATGCTGATCAAGTCACCATTTCTCATAGTGTCGATTTCACTTCAACAGGTTTCCTTTTTGGTGTTCAGTCAGTTGTCACCGATCAGGGAGAACATATGGTATTTGTCCCTTTGGGACTGGCTTATTTCATTCAGTATAGCCATATTTTAAAAAGAATAAAGGGCTAAAGCCCATAAACAAATAGCTAGGACAAAATATATCCTAAATGAATAAATAAACACAACTAGCTAGAGAAAGAAAGAAAGCTTTGTGAGAACAAAATAAACAACAAATATGCAGTACAATGAAACACTGAAAGTCTTACTGATGATTACATTAACTGTAAAGGCTGTAAGCATTCCAATTAAATCAGTTTTCTTACTGAAAAAAAAAAAGCCACTCCAACTATATGCTAAAAAAGCTAAATTTCTGAAAGAAATGAAAATTAAATTAAATATCAGTACACAGACAAGTTAAAAGAAAAAGAATACCTTGCAAACACTAATCATAGTAAGCTAGACTGACTATATTGATAAGAAGCAACATAGATTTCAGGACATGGCATATTGCTAGGGATAAAAAATAACATTTCATAATGACGAAAAGACCAATTGACAAGGAATGTATAATTTTTTATATATCTACAAAATGACAGAGATTCAAAATTTGTACATATAAAAATGGCTGACTGAGGTAAGAAACAATTGTGTACATAAATGATAGGTGAATGTTTCAGTATGCATTTACAGTGTTACAAAAAATGAAATACTACATACTAATGGGGTGCAAATCACATGCCTCAAAAAGTACATGTATCTAGTATGTATGTGTGTGTATAGAGATACACACTATATATACATATGCACACTATCTATATACAATTTATATATATGAGTATATATACATACTCTAAACTGATTTATGGGAAAATAGGAAGTCCAATCAGAAATGGAGAAAGACATGAACATACATTTCACAAAGGGGTAGGTATATACATACTGGAAGTAAGTACATGAAAAATAAACAAGTTCATTAGCCTTTGTGGAAATACAAATTAAGAACAGAATGAATACTACCACAGTCTATTATACTGACTAAAGTTTATGCTGATGATATAAAGTGGTAGCAAGGATTTGGAGTGACTAGACCTCTCTCAAATTACAGGTTGGAATGTAAGCTGGAATATCAGCTCTGGAAAAAATCATGGCAGCGTTTTATAAACACACATCACCATATGAGTATAATTTAAAAGTTGCATTCCCAGCTATTTATCTCAGGGGAATGAAAACCTAACAGTCACACAAAGAATCTGCATCTGAATATGCATAACAGCTTTATTAATACTCAAATAAAACTGAAACAACCTAAATGTTTTCAATGAGCAAATAGATACACTATGATGCATCTGTTCAGTGAAATTATTACTGAAACAAAATGTACAACATAAATGGATTTTAGGAACATTATGCTAGGTGAAAGAAGTTAGACACAGAATCTACATGTCTTTTTAAAAATAAATAAATATATATATATATATATATATTCTATAGATGCAGAAAGCTTACTTGTAGTTTCCTAGTGTTGAAGTTGGGAATGGAATGAACTGCAAATGGGCATGAAAAGAACTTGTGAGTGGAAGAAATGGATTATTGTGGGGCTGGCACTGTGGCTTAGTGGGTAAAGCCATCGCCTGCAGTGCTGGCATCCCATATGGGTACCAGTTCAAATCCTAGCTATGCCACTGCTGATCCAGTACCCTGCTAATTTTCCTGGGAAAGCAGTGGAAGATGGCCCAAGTGCTTGGGCCCCTGCACCCATGTTGAAGACCCAGAAGAAGCTCCTGTCTCCTGGCTTTGGATCAGCCCAGCTCTTAACATTGAGGTCACTTGGGGTGTGAAACAGCTGATGAGAGATCTCATACTCTCTCTCTCTCTCTGCCTCTCTCTCTCTCTTTCAAATAAATAAATAACTCTTAAAAGTAACTCAAGAGTCAGGTGTTGTGGCTCAGTATGTTAAGCCTCTGTCTTAGGCACTGGCATCCCATATGGGCACTGGCATCCCATATGGGCACTGGTTCTAGTCCTGGCTGCTCCTCTTCTGATCCAGCTCTCTGCTATGGTCTGAGGAAGCAGTAGACAATGGCCCAGATTCTTGGGTCTCTGCACCAATGTGGAAGACCTGGAAGAAGCTCCTGAATCCTGGCTTTGGGTTGGCACAGCTCTGATCATTGTGGCCATTTGGGAAGTAAACCAGTGGATGGAAGACTTTTCTCTCATCTCTCCCTCTCACTGTCTGTAACTCTATTTCTCAAATAAATAAATAAAATCTGAAGAAAGTAAAATAAATAAATAAATCTTAAAAGAGCAAAAGATGCTTCTTGGGACACACACATCCCAGAATGCCTGGATTTCATTCCCAGCTGCATTCCTAATTCCATATTTCTGCTAATGCCCACCTGGAACCACATCAACCATAAGTAAAACACTCAAGTAGATAAGAAAAATTGAGCCATGTTGGAAGCCTAGATTGAGTTCCCAAGTCTTGATTTTGTTAAATTATTTAAGAGTAATTGACTAATCATTTGGAAATGGAGAGAGAGAGAGGAATTTCCCTTTGACTAGATAACTCTGCCCAATGCCCCTAACATTTAGGGCTGTGGAAAGCCCAACATGGTTGAGGAATTCCATCCAGGTCTCCAGTATGGAAGGCAGAAATTCAAGTCTGCCTTCATCTGCTGCCTCCATTGCACATTAGCAAAAAAATTCTAGTATTCAATATGAATTGAAAGTACAATGGCTAGCGCCTGAGCCAGCATGCTGATATGGGACATGGGCATCCCCATCAATGGCTCAGCCTGCTGTACTGCCATGCCTGCCTCAGTAGCTCCCAGGTTTAAGTTAACTCAGCCTCACTGATGTGAGCATTTTTATATCTTCCCCCTCTCCTTGCTTCTAAAATTAACAAAAGGAATTAGTGTTGTGACACAATAGATCAAACCACCCTCTGCAATATTGGCATCCCATTGGGCCTTGGGACTCTGAACCCATGTGGGAGACTTAAATGGAGTGTTGGACTCCAGCCTTCCAGCCACAGCCATTGAAGCCATTTGGGGAGAGTGAACCAGCTGATGGAAGATCTTTCTTTCCCTCTCTGTAATTCTGCCTTTCAAATAAATACAGTAGAAAAATAAAATAAACACAAATAAATAAGTAAAAAAGAGTACCCTTTTGCTTTTCTTCCATGTCCCCAATGCTTTGAAACTAAAGCCACTACAAATATGCTGTTTGTATAGATTTGTCTACTATGGATGTTGAGTGTAATAGGAAATCCAAGTGTTCTGACCAATATAGAGCCTCTGTCACTTGAGTGGGATTGAGCCCTATCTCTCAGCTGTATTTATAAAGAACATAATTCTGGCATCAGGTAGCTGCAGATAGGAGAAATCAAGATGTCTTTCTCCCCAGGCAGCTCCCAGCAAGCAGAGCCCTATGTTTTCCATTGTTCCTGTGTGGAATAGCTTCCTTCTGATCCAGGGCAGGGGAGAGGGAAATCAGGTCTAGATTTAAATAGTACTGCTGAGTCCCTCTGCTCTTAGCAAATCTTAGATTTTCCTAATATTTAGCTGCTAAATGTCTTTGAGACCATATCTAGAGTCTTTGCAGGGATATTAGTTTGCAAAGTTGTTTTGATTAATTCTACTGGAGTGAGGGTCCACACAACTACTCACACTGTCATGTCAGAAATCTCTCTAGGAAACTTACAACTTTATTGTTTGCTTGCTCAGTGAATTATGAATTATGTTTATAATTGCCACCTAGTAATGGCATATCAGCTAAAAGGAATTAAACTCAAATATCTTATAAATGACTCACATTATTATTTATGTACATTATAGACTGCACAGATGTTACAAAGATTGGTGTTATTATAATTTTTCTATTTCAAATCCCGTAAGTCATCCCCATTCTCATGAAACTAGTGATAATCAGTGTGTGAACTGACAACACACAGATAATAAACTTAAAGATACATTGAACAACATTACAAGTGACTACCAAAATGCTGAAAACCTCACTAGGATTCCTTATACAGCTAATTTAGTAATCTCTCTGAGAAAATTATATGCGTTTAAAATATTGTCTTCATTACTAATTCTATATCTTTTATTTATTTATTTATTTATTTATTTATTTATTTATTTATTTATTTTGGATAGGCAGAGTGGACAGTGAGAGAGAGAGACAGAGAGAAAGGTCTTCCTTTTTGCCATTGGTTCACCCTCCAATGGCCGCCGTGGCCGGTGCACCACGCTGATCCAAAGGCAGGAGCCAGGTGCTTATCCTGGTCTCCCATGGGGTACAGGGCCAAGCACTTGGGCCATCCTCCACTGCACTCCTGGGCCATAGCAGACAGCTGGCCTGGGAGAGGGGCAACTGGGACAGAATCCGCCACCCTGACCAGGACTAGAACCTGGTGTGCCGGCACCACAAGGTGGAGGATTAGCCTATTGAGCCATGGCGCCAGCCTAATTCTCTATCTTTTTTTTAAAGGACTAACATCTGTCCTTCTAAAATTACTCCAAACACTTTAAAGAAATGAATCCCCTTCAAAGTCATCCATGAAGAAAGAATTGTCTAGATTCCAATATTGGAGTGAGTCAGCAGAGAGATCTCTATCTTTCAAATATAAAACTATAGACCAATATGCCTGATGATTATAGATATAAAATTTTCATAAGAGTAGCCATCAAATCCTACAGCAAACAAAAACCAATTAGGATGTGTCCTGGGGGTGTAAGGGATAGTTAAATGCATGCAAATCAAAAAGAAAATAAATCACATCAACAAGATGATGGATAACATCATTAGAATTATCTCAATTGGGGTAATTAAAGCATTCAAAAATTAACATCAATTTATGACAAAATTGTGAGCAACATATTTTTAGAAGGATCATACCTCAATACAGTAAAGCCTGTATATTATTAACCCATATCTAACATTATGCAGAATGGCAAAGAGCTGAAAGCATTTCATTCAAGATCTGGAGCCAGACAAGAATGCTGAGTCTAACCACTGTTATTCAATATTGCACTGAAAGTTTGCACCAAAAAAGTAGGCAAGTGGCAGAAAGAAAAGGCTGCTAACAGGAAAGAAGAAAGCAAATTATGTTCTGTTTCCAGATGACACAATTCTATACACAGAGAAAACAAATGACTCTACCAAGAGACTTCTGTAACAGATCAATGGATTCACCAAAGTTGCGGGATACAAAATGAACACAGAAGAATCAGGAGCACTTTTGTATCCAATAGTGAACTCACTGAAAACTATAAAAAAATTGGATTCACAACAGCTGCAAGAAAACAAAAGACCTTGGAATAAATATAACCCAGGATGTGAAAGACCTCTGCAAGAAAAAATTTACAAATAGTGATGAAAGGAATTGAAGAGAAAAGGTTAAAAACTGCCATCAGAACACAAATAAATTCTTCATAGTATTACACAAAATGAACTTAAAAATAATATGGAATTGGGGTCAGCATTGTGGCACATCACATAAAGCCCCCATCTGTGATGCTGGTACCCCAGATGTGCTCTGGTTTGAGTCCTAAGTGGTCCACTTCTGAGCCAGCTCTCAGCTAATGGCTTGGGATAGCAATGGAAGGCAGCTCAAGTACTTGAGGCCCTGCCACCCACATGGGAGACTCAAATGAAGCTCTTGGCTCCTAAGTTCCATCTGGCCCAGGCCTGGCCACTGTGACCATTTGAGGAGTGAATCAACAGTTGGAATATCTCTTTCTGTCTCTCCCTCTCTTTCTCTAATATTCCAACTTTCAAATTAATCAATGTTTTGGAGAATTAATATGGGGTCAAAAAGTACCCCAAACAGCCAAAGCAATACTGAAGAACAGCATTCTGGTATCACTAAAATATCTGAATCCAATACAGATATTTATAACAGATAGTATACTATAATATTTGTTAATACATATATAATAACATATAATTATACTATATTATATACATATTACATATTATATAATATATAATATATTATAATCATAATATAATTATAATATATTATAATACATATAATATATAGTATATTATATGTATTACTTTATAACAGATATTATAACCACTGGCATTAAAACAGACACATAGACCAATGGGACAGAATAGAGGTCCCAGAAAGAAACCCATACATCCACAGATAATTTACATTTGACAGATACTCCAAAAATATGCTAAAGAAAGAAATCTTTTCAGTAATTGTCCAGAGGAAAATGGGTATTCGTACGCAGAAGACTGAAAGGAGACTGCCCCAATGTTACCCTACACAAAAAACAAATTTACTCAATGAACTTAATGTAAGACATAAATCTCATAAAGAAGACAGGGAACTCTACAACACTGGCATAAGCAATAGCTTTGAATAAGATCCCAAAAGTGTGGGCAATAAAAACACAAATATATAATTTTGATATCAACTAAGAAGATTCCTAAAACCAAAAACAAAAATATAAACAAAACAGCCACCAAAATGAAGATATAACCAATTGAATGAGCTAAAACATTTGCAAACTATGCATCTGACAAAGGACTGATACACAGAATACATACAGAACTGGAAAAACTGCACAGTAGCAACAAGAAACAATATAGTTAACCAGTAAAAGGACCTGAGTAGGGACAGGCACTGTGGTGTAGCAGGTAAAGCTGCCTCCTGTAGTGCCCACTTCCCATATGGGCACTGGTTTGAGTCCTGGCTGTTTCACTTCCAATCCAGCTCTCTGCTATGACCTGGGAAAGCAATGGGAGATGGCCCAAGTCCTTAGGCTCCTGCACCCACATGGGAAGACCAGAAGGAAGCTCCTGGTTCCTGGCTTCAGATCGGCACAGCTCCGGCCATTGAGGCTATCTGGGGAGTGAACCAGCAGATGGAAGACTTCTCTCCCTCTTTCTCTCTCTCTCACTATACCTCTGCTTCTCTGCAACTGCCCTTCAAATAAATAAATAAATCTTTAAAAAATTAAGTGAAGGTACAAAAAGGAATTCACTTTGTTTGTTTCTACATAATTTACCAGAAAAAAAGGTTTATCCAAAATGATATCAACTCAGTCGTTACAACTTCTGATAGATAAAAGGAATGACAAATTATACAGAAGGTAAGAGGAAGGGATTGGGAAAATTCTATTAAAAGTTATCTGCACTACCTAAAAAATAGCATGTTACTTGAAAGTGGGTTTGGGTTATTTGATAGTGTACACTGCAAACTCTAGAGAAATTATTTTAAAATATTAGAAAGCATATATCCTTGACATCTTAATAGAATGCTCAACTTTAGTGAGAAGATGTGGGCCTTTTGTATAGTGGTTAAGAGAGAGTTCTGAATGCCACCATCCCACACTGGAGTCCAGTGTTTTAGTCTTGGCTACATTCCCAATTCCCACTTTGTGCTAATGCATACCCTGGAAGGAAGTAGGTAATGACGTGATTTTTGCATCTCTGCCATCTCAATCTTTGACATAGATTAATTTCTTGGCTTATATCTTTGTCCAGGAAAATCACAATTATCACACAGGAACTTGGAGAATGAACTTGCAGATGGCAATTCCCTCTTGTTTCACATTGTGTGTCTCTCTACTCATAAATAAAATAGATGCATAAATCTTTTGAAAAAGAGATAAGGGGCCGGCACTGTGGCACAGCGGGTTAACACCCTGGCCTGCAGCACTGGCATCCCATATGGGCGCCGGTTCAAGTCCCGGTTGCTCCTCTTCCGATCCAGCTCTCTGCTATAGCCTTGGAAAGCAGTGGAAGATGGCCCACGTCCTTGGGCCCCTGTACCCATGCGGGAGACCCAAAAGGAGCTCCTGGCTCCTGGTTTTGAATCGGTGCAGTTCCGGCCATTGCGGCCATCTAGGGAGTGAACCAGCGGATGGAAGACCTCTCTCTCTATCTCTACCTCTCTGTAATTCTGCCTTTCAAATAAATAAAATAAATCTTAAAAAAATAAAGTGATAAGTGAGAAAACTAGGGAAACTTTATGAACAAAGACAGTGCTGGGTGTTGGGTGGAGCATTTTACACACTACTTCTGATGATCACATCCCATATCAGAATGTCAGGTCTGAGTACAGCTTTTCCAGTTCTGATACAATTTCCCTCTAATGCATACTGTGGCAGGCAGCAGTTCATGCTTTTAGTGTTTGGATCTCTGCCACACATGGGGGAAACCTGGAAGGACTTCTTGGCTCCTGTGCTTAGCTTGAATTAACCACAATTGTTGCAGGCATTCAGAGACTAAAACATTAGATAACATCTTTCTCGGGCTGGCACCATGCCTCAATAGGCCAATCTTCCACCTGTGGTGCCAGCACACCGGGTTCTAGTCCCAGGCAGGGCACCAGATTCTGTCCCAGTTGCTCCTTTCCAGTCCAGCTCTCTGCTATGGCCCGGGAGTGCAGTGGAGGATGGCCCAAGTCCTTGGGCCTTGCAACCACATGGGAGACCAGGAGAAGCATCTGGCTCCTGGCTATGGATCAATGCGGTGCACTGGCCACAGCACACAGGCTGCAGCAGCCATTGGGGGGTGAATCAACAGAAAAAGGAAGACCTTTCTCTCTGTCTCTCTCTCTCACTGTCCACTCCTGCCTGTCAAAAAAATAAAAAAAAAAGATCTTTCTCTTCCTCTGTTTCTAGATCTTTTTCAAACAAATACAAATCAGTAAGACTTTTAGAAAGAATTATAATAAAGGGGAATCAATTTCAAATATGCTGCATATTAATCCAAATATAGCAATCATCATCTTAAATGTGTATTAACTAATTACTCCAATTAAGAGACTGACACAGTTCAATTAAGACCAAGACCCAACTTTGGATCCACAGGAAAATTATTTAAATTTAAAGAGACATGGAGGGGATTCGAGGCCATGTTGCTCAAAGGGGAATAAATTTCAACTCCATAGGAAGAATAACTTGAAAATGTACATTGTACAACATGATAACAATAGTTAATAACAATGTGTTCTACTAAGGAAAATAATGAAGAAATTGGATTTTAAGTGTTCTCATCACATAAAAGACATATGATATTTTATATATCAACTGAAGATGCATAAATATATTTTAAAGGCAAACATAAAGACATAGACTAAATATAAAAATAAGCACCATGCAGCCCCATGAAGATGCCAGTGGAAAGCAAGTATTGGCTCTTTCTGATGCCCTGTCCCCATTCTGATGTTATTTAGGGATCCTACCCAGAGTCATCTCATTAACACAGACGTAGCTACCATCTGAAATGTGTGTGTTAGGCAGGAACAGAGCCAGGCCTACCATTCAGGAAATTCCAGATGTCTTAGGATCTCTGAGCCAAAAATGACAAATTCAAATAAAATTTTTATTATACCAGTCATGAAAATAATCTCAAATTTAAACTTTCTCAGCCAACAGAAGCTGATCTTCCTAGACATTGAAAATTGACAAATTATACTCTGATTAAACCAAATCTGTGGATGCAAAATGCATGTGCATTTGCTTTTCAAATCTGGCACCACTTAGCTAGGTCAGGTCTTTCTTTACCTTTACAAAAGATTTCCCTCCTGCATAAGGCAGATAGAACCTAGAGGGCATAACTCATTTCTGCCCTGCCCCTTCAATATCAGCATCAAATTAGCTGTCACTAATATGTCTCCCATAGTGGGAACTGAACTTGGGAGAAGAAATTTTAGTGTCCCAATGGGTTAGCAACATTGATGGAGGGTATACAGTAGAGACCCTTTGCCTTAGAGACATCAAATGTCCCCCTTCTTACTACTGTTCTTTAGGAAGAAACAGCCAGGGGCTGGCACTCACCTGATACTCCTAAGGATCTGGCCCCTGGAAAATCTGTCATCACCCACAACTCAGGACAAGGGAAAGAGAGGAGTGTGTTAGGGAGACATTGCCCTGTAAAGCTTCCGAGGGGATTCTCAAACTGTTGACATTTTAATAAGATGTCTGCATTTAAGGGAGATAAGAAGAAATGGACAGTTTTTTAAAAATGTATTTTATTTCACAAGTAGAGCTGCAGAGACAGTCATGGAAAGATCTTCCACTAAATGGTTCACTCCTCACATGCATGCAAAAGTCAAGGCTGGCCCATGTTGAAGCCAGGAGGCTGGAATTAAATCAGATCCTCCTATGTGGGTGATTGGGACCCAAGTACTTGAACCATCACTGCCTCTTCCTCAGGTGAACATTAGGCTGGAAGCAGAGCTGGAATGCAAACCAGGGGTCTCTGAGAGGGACTGTGGGAGTCCTAGGAACATCTTAACCACTACTACAAATACCCATTTTAAACAAAGATCTCTTTACACTTGTGTGTCAGGTAAGCATTCATAGCTTTCCTCTAATAGGATAGGTTCATAGACAGAAAATAAGTGTTTTAAAAGGTTAAGGAATTTTCTTGTGGGGAAAAAAAGACAATGTTATTTTAGCAATAGTATTTTAACTGAAGCTGAATGAAATATGCCATAAAGAAAATCATTGATGGTGTTGTGAACTTCAAGGAGCAGTTAGCATTTGGCAACATGGGAGGAGATTTGGACATTTTTACTGATTTTTTGTTTGTTTTTAAAGATTTATTTATTTATATGAAAGGCAGAGTTACAGAGAGGCAGAGAGAGAGAGAGAAACAAAAAGAGAGAGAGGGGTCTTCCATTTGCTGCTTTACTCCCCAAGTGGCTGAAATGGCCAGAGCTGGGCCAATCCAAACCCCGGAGCCAGGAGCCAGGAGCCTCTTCCAGGTCTCCCACATGAGTGCAAGGGCCAAGGATTTGGGCTATCGCCAAGTGCTTTCCCAGAGGAATTAGCAGGGAGCTGGAGCATTAGTGGAGCAGCCAGGACTGGAAACTGCACCCATTTGGGATACCAGCACTGCAGGCAGCAGCTTTACTCACTATGCCAGGGAAATGGCCCTGATCTTTTTTTTTTTTTTGGGGGGGGGGGGCCAGGCTTCATACTCTTTATTGAATATGGTTTATCCCTCTGAAACTCTTTGGGGCTAGCTCTGTGACACAGTGGGTTAACACCCTGGCCTGAAGTGCCAACATCCCATATGGGTGCAGGTTCAAGACCCGGCTACTCCACTCTGATCAATCTCTGCAATGGCCTGGGAAAGCAGTAGAAGACGGCCCAAGTGCTTGGGCCCCTGCACCCATGTGGGAAACCCAAAGGAAGCTCCTGGCTCCTGGCTTTGGATCAATGCAGCTCCAGCTATGTGGTCAATTGAGAAGTGAACGATCCAATGGAAGACCTCTCTCTCTCTCTCTCTCTCTCTCTCTCTGCCTCTCCTCTCTCTGTATAACTCTGACTTTCAGATAAATAAATAAATCTTTTTTTTTAAGAAAAAAAAAAAGAAACTCATGGGGAACTTTAATTCCAAGTATAAGAACATAATCGATGGGACCAAGTGGAATATTCCAAGTAATGATTAGGCTCAATCTATTCATATGATTAATGGACTATCTCCAGAGGGTCTGCTGTAGAAGCCACTTTGCCCTGGCCACACCAGCACTCCCTTTATTTGGCCACATGGTTTCTGCGGCACCCCAAGCCTCTGCCAACAAGAAGCCACCGCCAGATGCTACCTCGCAACCTTGAGCAGAACCTTGAGTCAAATAACACCCTTTTTTCATAATTTACCCGGTTTGAGACCTTGTGTTATTATTAACATAAAGCTACGCAGGGCCCTAGGAAGAGCTACACTGAAAGGACTGGGTTACTGACATTAAACCTTGTTTGCAATTCAGGAGACTCCGGTCATCCCTAAAGAGAAAGGTGGGACAGAGGACCCGCAAATCAGCTTCTCACTCACGTGACAGCCAGATCTGAAGTCTGAATTCTAAGTTCCTTCCTGTCCTCATCAACAATGTTGGCGGATTCGGGGCTCCAGAGCTGAGCCACCGTCACTGCAAACAGGGCCAGGACAAGACTTTCAGGGATCCAGCTGTGGCCCAGCGCACATCCTGCGGCCTGACGGGACTGGACCTCACTCACCATTTTCCAGCTTCTGAGGAGTCCCGGTCCTGAGGTCTCTGTAAGAGGGAACGGAAAGGCTGACCACGGGAGGCCGCGACCAGGAGCAGAGCCGGGAAGCAAAGAACGGCGGAGCCCAGAAAGAAGATTCACACAGCGTTGCCCAGGCCAACCTGCTTGGGTAGGTCACACAATGGCGCGCACTTATGGCGTCAGAGGAGACGCAGCCAATCAGATGCAGCCTGCGGGCCTTGGGACTGTGCTGTGTTGGGGGAATAAGGTGGGTGCCTTGGGCTCAAGTTTGAAGCTGTCTCTCCTCTTCCTGGGACACGACACTCCCACAGCAGAGGGGGCCGACACCTTCCAGACCATCTCCTGAAATACTTCCCTGTTTCATTGTCTGTGATCCTGTGATTCGGGGCTCCTTAAACGTTTTCCGTGAGTTACGGTTTACGCAGTGTTTGGGCTCTAGGTCTTTTCTTTATATTCTTGTTTTTATTTTTCTGTGAGTTTGAGATTTTTAGTACTGATTTGCAAACGGTTGAGTATTATTTCTTGATCTCATTGATCTGTCTAGAGATTTGTTTCCTAGTCTGTATTTTGTCCTTCAAAAATGTTGCCTATTTTTTTTTTCTTGTGCCTAGTAACACCCTTCATTTTATATATTGCTCTTGAACCCAAGAATCTTGCTTAATCCTCTCATCAGTTTATATTTGGTTATGTTCTATTATATATATCAAGGTTTTCTTGGTGAAAAATTGACCCTTTTACCTAATATTTCCTGTTCCTCAGTCAGTTTCCCTGACTATACCTCCAGAACAATGTCGATGAGACAGAAGGAGAGGTAGATCCTTGTCCAAGTTCTTCCCTGTTCCATTTAACCTATATCCGGGCTCCTTCATCTCCAACACTTCTTTTTACAGAGTAACTTTTGGCAGTTTTGGGTACCACCCTGTGTCTTTCCAAAGCTGCTGCTTCTGTCAGGTGTCTATGCTATTGACCTGTACCCTGTGTCTTCCTTTGGCTCTGGGCCTCTATGAATCCAATCCAGCCCACTATCTGCATCCCAGTGGTTTTGTATGTTGTCACATCAGTTGTGCCTCAAATGTCCCCACATTGTGTGACGATTTGTTTATCTGTTCATCTACTGCAGGGCATCTTGGTTTCATACCTGTGAAATCCAATATGAATAAAACTATTGCATTTATGTTCAAGCTGGATAGTGTGGAATATGTATTTTCACATAAACTGGGTAAATTATATGGACATCTTTGCTGCATTGTATGGTGACACTATTGAAGACTTCACAATCACACCTCCAGATGTCTTGTAAAGTACCCTTATATATTCTGACCAATAATGAATGTGATTTTTGTTTTTTTGATATTCTTGTCGATATTCTTTTACACTGCTGTGTTTATTTGTTTATTATATCTATCTCAAAAATATTAGTGCTTAATGCTGGTTAAATTTGAGTTCTTTCTTTACAGTCCTTTCTCTTATCTCATAATTTTATGTGCTTTTTTCTAATCTGCATATATTCAATGTAAAGACAATTCTTAGTTAATTTGCTGTTTTTAAATTTGATAATTTGTCACCTCATTGCTGAGTTTTACAAAGTCTTTATTAATTTTTCATTCAATGACTGCTGCTATTGTTAAATATATATTTATTTATTTACTTATTTGAAAGGTCGAGTTACTGAGAGGAAAAGACAGAAAGAAATAGCTTTGACCCACTGCTTCACTTCCAAAATTGCTGCAATGGCCAGGATTGGGTTAATTCAGGAGCTTTATCTCAATTTCGTTCATGGATACAGAGGTCTAAATACTTAAGCAATCCTCCACTGCTTTTCCATATATATTAGCAGGGAGCTGGATTGGAAATGGAGCATTCAGGACACAAATGGCATAGCAATCTGTGGCTTCACCCAACATCCTGTAATACCAGCCCCACATATATACTTTGCTAATATTCTCTCCCAGGATAGGATGTATTTTTCATTATTTTATAAAATTCTTTTTGAATATAAGACATTTTTAATTTAATAGAATACATGTTACATGACCAGCATTGTAGCAGAACAGGTAAAGCCATTGCCTGTGGTTTTGGCATGCCCTATGGACACTAGCACAAATCCTGGCTGCTTCACTTCTATTTCAGTTCATTGATAATGGCCCAGGAAAGCAACCAAATATGACACAAGTGTTTGGGCCCCATTACCCATATGAGAGACCTTGATGAAGCTCCTGGCTGCTGGCTTCAGCCTGGCCAAATGCTGGTTGTTATAACCACTTGAGGAATGAACCAGCATATGGAAGAAATATCTCTCTCTCACTCTTTCTCTCTCTGTTACCCTCTATCTCCCTCTGTGTGTGTGTGTATAATTCTGACTTTCAAATTAAATAAATCTTTATAAAACTAAAGTCTGCATTATATTTTTGTTGATCATATATTCAGTGTTGCATATAACACTAAGGCAATTAATTTCTTTTTTCATTTTACCTATGTAAAAGTCTATTCACTATATTGAATGAGTTTATATGTTATATGTTTATATGTATCTCTGTTTTCTTCTCCACTTGGTCATCCAAGAGCACTATATCCAATTGTTACAAAAATTACATATTCATCAAGGGCCAGCACTGTGGTATAGTGGCACAGCCACTGCCTGGGATGCTGGCATCTCATATGGGCACTGATGCATGTCCTGGTTTCTCCTCTTCTGATACAGCTCTCTATTATGGCCTGGGAAAGCAGTAGAGGAAGGCCCAAGTGCTTGGACCTGCGCACTGATGTAGTAGACCTGGAAGAAGCTCCTGGTTCTTGGCTTTGGACCAACACAGCTCTGTCCATTGTGGACATTTGGGGAGTGAACCAGTGGATGGAAGACCTTTCTCTCTGTTTTTCCATTTCTCTGCTTGTAACTGTACTGCTCAAAAAAATCTTAAAAGGAATACATGTTCTTCTCTGTACCTTTCACCAAGATCAGTTAAGTATAAATATTTACCTCCATATATTTATGCCATCCCCTTTAGCCACATTTCTTCTTTACCCAACATCATGACCTTTTCATTACTGTATGTTTATAATAAAACATGAAATCAATAAATGTTTATTCCTCAGATTTACTATTATTCAATAATGTCTGCAGTTTACAAATTTAGAAAAATGTTGATCATTGTCTACAAGACAGCTTACTGGAATTTTTATTGGACCATGCTGAATCTTTTGGTTCATATGGGAAGAATGAATACCTTAATACTATTGTGTTTTTCAGATTAAGACTTAAATCCATTGATTTAGGTTTTTTTCATAATTTTCCCCATACATTTTGTATGTATTTTCATGGATTTATACTTCATAACATTTCTTCCTCCTCCTCCTCCTCTTTTCATCTTCCTCCTCCTCTTCCTCCTCATTCAGTTTCTGCCTCTGCTTTTTCTGCTTCCTCTTTTCTATCTCATCATATGTCTGTATTTCTATTTATATATCTAGCTTCCCTTTCCCTTGTTTCTCTTTTTTCTATATTGTTAATAATATTGCTTTCTGGGCCAGTGCTGTGGTGTAGAGGGTTAAAACCCTGGCCTAAAGCGCTGGCATCCCATATGGGTGCTGGTTCAAGACCTGTCTGCTCCACTTCTGATCTGGCTCTCTGTAATAGCCTTGGAAAGCAGTAGAAGATGGCCCAAGTCCTTGGGCCCCTGCACTGCCATGGGACACCCAGAGGAAGCTCCTGGCTCCTAGCTTCAGATTGACACAGCTCTGGCCATTGTGGCCAAGTGGGGAGTGAACCATCAGAAGGAAGACCTCTCTTTCTCTCTGCCTTTGCTCTCTCTGAGTAACTCCAATTTTCAAATAAAAACAAATAGAATCTTGGATTGGCTTATTTCACTCAGCATAATGTTTTCCAAATTCCTAACAGGGATCACTTTTCAGTTAAAATTTAAACACCTAAGAAAAATTGTGTGTTAATTACAGAGTTCAACCAACGGTACTAGAACAAAAAAAATACTAAAATGGATAAAGTATTACATTGTACATCAACCGTCAGGACTAGAGCTGATCAAGTCACTGTTTCTCATAGTGTCCATTTCATTTCAACAAGTTTCCCCTTTGGTGCTCAGTTAGTTGTCGCTGATCAGGGAGAACATATGATATTTGTCCCTTTGGGACTGGCTTAATTCACTCAGCATGATGTTTTCCAAATTTCTCCATCTTGTTGCAAATGACCTGTTTAAATTGTTTTTGACTGCTGTATAGTATTCTATAGAGTACATGTCCCATAATTTCTTTATCCAGTCTACTGTTGATGGGCATTTGGGTTGGTTCCAGGTCTTAGCTATTGTGAATTGAGCTGCAATAAACATTAATGTGCAGACAGCTTGTTTGTTTGCCAATTTCATTTCCTTTGGGTAAATTCCAAGGAGTGGGATGGCTGGGTTGAATGGTAGGGTTATATTCAGGTTTCTGAGGAATCTCCAGACTGACTTCCATAGTGGCTTAACCAATTTGCATTCCCACCAACAGTGGGTTAGTGTCCCTTTTTCCCCACCTCCTCTCCAGCATCTATTGTTGGTAGATTTCTGCATGTGAGCCATTCTAACCGGGGTGAGGTGAAACCTCATTGTGGTTTCGATTTGCATTTCCCTCATTGCTAGTGATCTTGAACATTTTTTCATGTGTCTGTTGGCCATTTGGATTTCCTCTTTTGTAAAATGTCTGTTGAGGTCCTTGGCCCATCTCTTAAGTGGGTTGTGTGTTTTGATGTTGTGGAGTTTATTGAATTCTTTGTAGATTCTGGTGATCAACCCTTTATCAGTTGCATAGTTTGCAAATATATTTTCCCATTCTGTCAGTTGTCTCTTCACTTTCCTGACTGTTTCTTTTGCAGTACAGAAACTTCTCAATGTGATGCAATCCCAAATGTTAATTTTGGCTTTGACTGTCTGTGCTTCTGGGGTGTTTTCCAAGAAGTCATTGCCGGTACCTATATCTTGCAGGGTTTCTCCAATGCTCTCTAATAATTTGATGGTGTCAGGTCGTAGATTTAGGTCTTTAATCCATGTTGAGTGGATTTTTGTGTAAGGTGAAAGGTAGGGGTCTTGCTTCATGCTTCTGCATGTGGAAATCCAATTTTCCCAGCACCATTTATTGAATAGACTGTCCTTACTCCAGGGATTGGTTTTGGATCCTTGATCAAATATGAGTTGGCTATAGATGTTTGGATTGATTTCTGGTGTTTCAATTCTGTTCTATTGGTCTATCCATCTGTTTCTGTACCAGTACCATGCTGTTTTGATAACAACTGCCCTGTAGTATGTCCTGAAATCTGGTATTGTGATGCCTCCAGCTTTGTTTTTGTTGTACAAGATTGCTTTAGCTATTCGAGGTCTCCTGTGTCTCCATATAAATTTCAGCATCATTTTTTCCAGATCTAAGAAGGTCTTGATTGGTATCGCATTGAATCTGTAAATTGCTTTTGGGAGAATGGACATTTGGATGATATTGATTCTTCCAATCCATGAGCATTGAAGATTTTTCCATTTCTTGGTATCCTCTTCTATTTCTTTCTTTAGGGTTTTGTAATTTACATCATAGAGATCTTTAACGTCCTTGGTTAAGTTTATTCCAAGGTATTTGATTGTTTTTGTAGCTATTGTGAATGGGATTGATCTTAGAAGTTCTTCCTCAGCCATGGCATTGTCTGTGTATACAAAGGCTGTTGATTTTTGTGCATTGATTTTATACCCTGCTACTTTGCCAAACTCTTCTATGAGTTCCAATAGTCTCTTAGTAAAGTTCTTTGGGTCCCTTAAATAAAGAATCATATCATCTGCAAAGAGGGATAGTTTGAGTTCTTCCTTCCCAATTTGTATCCCTTTAATTTCTTTTTCTTGCCTAATAGGTCTGGCTAGAAATTCAGAATTATATTGAATAGCAGTGGTGAGAGTGGGTATCCCTGTCTGGTACCAGATCTCATTGGAAATGCTTCCAACTTTTCCCCATTCAAAAGGATGTTGGCTGTGGGTTTTTCATAGATTGCTTTGATTGTATTGAGGTATGTTCCTTCCATACCCAGTTTGCTTAGAGTTTTCATCATGAAAGGGTGTTGTATTTTATCAAATGCTTTCCTTGTTCTCCTTGATAGGTGACAACTAACTGAGCACCAAAAATGAAACCTGTTAAAGTGAAATGAACACTAGGAGAAACGGTGACTTGATCAGCCCTCACCCTGACTGTTGATGAGCAACTTGATATGTTATCCCTCTTAGTATTTTTCTTGTTTGTTCTACTTAATACTTTTGGTTGAATACTGTAATCAATACACAACTCTTCTTAAGTGCTGAAACTTAACTGAAAAGTGATCACTGTTAAATATAAGAGTGGGAATAAGAGAGGGAAGAGATGTGCAATTCGGGACATGCTCAAGCTGACTTACCTCAAACGGTAGAGTTAGAAACATACCAGGGGATTCCAATTCAATCCCATCAAGGTGGCATGTACCAGTGCCATCTCACTAGTCCCAGTGATCAATTTCTGTTCACAATAGATCATAATTATAGGACTAAGAACCAAAGGGATCACAAAAACAAGAATAGTGTCTGCAAATACTAGCTGATAGAATCAAAAAGGGAGAGAATGATCCAACATGGGAAGTGAGATACACAGAAGACCCATAGAATGGCAGATGTCCTAACAGCACTCTCACCTCAGAATCAGCCCTTAAGGCATGCGGATCCAGCTGAAATGCCCATGAGAGTATTTCAGGCATGGAAAGCCAAGACACTCTGGAAAAAAAAAAAAAAAAAAAAAAACTAAATGAAAGATCACCACGAGTGAGATCACAGTGGAAAGAACGGGTCATCAAAGAAGGAGGTACCTTTCTCTGAAGGGAGGAGAGAACTTCCACTTTGACCATGGCCTTGTCTACATATGATCAGAGTCGGTGAACTCAGGGGGCTTCCATAGCCTTGGCAGCTCATGGCAAGAGCCTAGGGTGATTACTGAGGCCATAAACAAGAGTGTCAATTTGTTAAGTCAACAACAGGAGTCACTGTGCACTTACTCCTCATGTAGGATCTTTGTCCTTAGTGTGCTGTACATTGAGATTTAATGCTATAACTAGTACTCAAACAGTATTTTTCACTTTATGTTTCTGTGTGGGAGCAAACTGTTGAAATCTTAATGTATGCTAAACTGATCTTCTGTATATAAAGAGAATTGAAAATGAATCTTGATGTGAATGAAAGGGGAGAGGGAGTGGGAAAGGGGAGGGTTGCGGGTTGGAGGTACGTTATGGGGGGGAAGCCATTGTAATCCATAAGCTGTACTTTGGAAATTTATATTCATTAAATAAAAGTTAAAAAAAAGAAAAAAAAACAAATAAAATCTTAAAAAAATATTGCTTCCATTTCAATTTCCAGTTGTTCATTGTTGGTATTTACAATAGTAGTTTATTTTGTAAATAAAATCTTTAAAAAATATTGATTCCATTTCAAATTCCAGTTGTTCATTTTTGGTATTTACAATAGTAGTTTATTTTGTATATGAACAGTTAATTCATTTCCTATTATCTTCATCAAATCTCATTGTGATTGGGATTATGTGATCTACGTCTTCTTGAAAGCTTAAAATGACATTGAACTATCAGTATATTAATGACTTAGAGAGGACATGGGATGAGAACCCAGGACTACCCCTTAAACAAAGTGTCTTATTGTCCTGCTCTGTGCCTCATGGTTGGCAGAGGCTGTGCTAATCTGCTTTCCTGAGTGATGTAGCTTGAATGCATATATTTGGTTTGGAACATTCACTCCTTTCCTAGTTACTGCTAAATTCTTCTAATGTGGAGTGTAGATTGCAGGTGGTTTATATAACAACTGTCTTCAAAAAATACATTTAGACTGACTGCCTGGCTTGATATTTAGTTGGTAGACACTGACCCACAGAATTTTCATTTAAATGCATGTGCATTATCCCTTCAGATTTGAAAAAGGAAAACCTAATACTGTACATAGATGGCATGACAATGAATAATACATTCCATGAAATATGGAAGTCTTACCTTTCATCATTGTGTGGCAGAATTGTGAAAAACAGGCATGTATAATACAACAAATTAGCATACTAAAGCTGGACATAAATTCACATTAAGATCTGATTTATATATAATAGTCTATGGATAGACATGGAATTTATGTAGTTAAGTTTTGTACATACACTTGAACAGGAAAATAAACTAAGTATTGCCTTAAGAACCATATTATTGAAGAATGAAATTGAAGATCAAGAATGGTAGAACAAAGTCTACATGACAGTCATCTCTGTTTTTATTTTCTGCCATTACACAAATAGTAGTACTCATATAGAGAAATTTCCACAAGGTTGTTTTATGGAAAGCTGTTTTTCCAATTATGAGAAATCAAATCATTTGTTTTACATTGCATTTCTTTCTAAGTAAAGTGCTATCAATTACCTTCATGAAAATTCAATTTACAAGAGAATTTATAAGAAAAGACAAGGAGAAAATGTGGAAAACTGTTTTTGAGTTTTTATCTTCTGGAAGTATCCAAATTGGAGATATGTTTAATTTATTCTTAAAGATGTAGTTACTTAATTGGAAGACAGTGTTCTTTTTGTTTTTTAAAAGATTTATTTATTTATTTGAAAGTCTCAGAGAGAAACAGAGGCAGAGAGAGAGGTCTTTCATCCAATGGTTCACTCCCCAATTGGCTGCAACAACCGGAGCTGTGCCAATCCGAAGCCAGGAGCTAGGAGCTTCTGGGTCTCCCATGTGGGTGCAGGGGCCCAAGGACTTGGGCCATCTTCTACTGCTTTCCCAGGCCATAGCAGAGAGCTGGATCTGAAGTGGAGCATCTGAGTTTTGAACCAGCACCCATATGGGATGGGGCACCTCAGGCCAGGGCGTTAATGCACTGCACCACAGCACCAGCCCCATGGAAGAGAGTGTTTCAGGGAGAGAGGGAGAGACAGATGGAGAGAGAGAGAGAGAGAGAGAGAGAAAGAGAGAGAGAGAGAGAGAGAGATGGACACACAGAGACACACACACACACACACATACCCCACATCTTCCATCTGTTGGTTCACTACTCAATAGGTTGTAATATCCAGGGCTAGGTCAGGCCAAAACCAGGAGCCTGAATTTCCATCCATCTCTCTCTTGTAGGTGGCTGGGGCCCAAATACTCAAGCCATTCTCTGTTTCTTTCCCAGGTGCATTAGCAGGGCCATGGATGAGAAGTGGAGCAGTCAGTACTCCAAATGGGGCTCATATGAAATGCCATCACCATAGGTCGTGACTTAACCCACTGTGCCACAATGTCAGCCCCAGGAAATATTTTTAAATAAGTGTAATAATTTACCTCTTAACAATGTTACCATGTTTCATATGTGTGCATTTGGGAAATATTTATAAATAGTTAAACAGACAAACTGCACACAGTCTTGGGTTCATTCTTGTCCTTTTGGGATAATGGCTCAAGAGCAGTTTATCCCCAACACTGTAACCCAGAGCCACTCTCACTGCTTTTGTGCTTTATTCTAATGAGTAAACACACTTCACGTGCTCCACAAATGGAAATTATTGGAACGTGTGTATTGGACTCTGCATACTGAAAATGACCATGCACTAAAACCCCCAACTCAGTGAAGTGTAAATCATTTGGTCAATCCTGAGCCTGACCACAAGGGCTTGAGAACCATAGGAAGCATACAGGGACTACAGCTCACAAACTTGTCATTTGGAGACTACAAAGGGAGAGAACATGTTTCTGCAACTTGAGGTGGCAGTAGCAAATCTTGTGATATTTCCCAGAAGCATAGTACCTGCTTCTCTCCTCTGAGGAAGTTTCCTTTTTCCAGGACTTTCCAAAATTCACAATTTCTGGTTTGCCTGCATTCAGTACTGAAGTCTGCTGAACACTTTTCTAGATGACAAATAATTGTTGTCATCATAGCATCCATTGTGGCCTGGAGGATGGATGGGCTCTGTGGAAACATTTGTTCCAGCTAGGAAACTGCATTTGAGTGAGAAGAGACTTTGTGGGGCTAAGGTTGTGTTTCAGAACATGAGGAACACTGCCTTTGTGTTATGCAACTGTGGGCACATCCCTTGCCAAGTACTCACAGTCACAAGGAACAGTCTCAAAGTTGACAGGCCTTCTACATGCTGGGCACAGGAACAGATCTCAGTGTGCTGGGTCCTTTCATTATTGTGGTGTCATTGCACACTTTGCTGGCTAGATACTTCCATAGTCTCAGCAGGAAGATGTGCACAGATTTCACTTGTATACCAGGCCGTGTGTTTTCTTGGGAATAGGAGTTACAGAGTCACTCCAAAGACACCACTCCATTCTGCCACATATATGTAGGTTGCTGAATATCACAAATTAAGTATTTCCATTGCAATAAAATTTCAGACAATAGTAACATTTTGAGGCATAACTCTGGATGCTAAGGCAATATGAAGTGTGGACCAAGCTTTGAAAATTTGGTTAAGGAAAATCAGGTTGAGAGTAGAAATTCCTGTCATTCTAGCATTGATTAAAGAAGAGGTGTGCTCTCAACACATTGAGGGCATTTCTGGTTTTTGAGAGATTTATTTTTATTTATTTGAGATACAGAGTTACATAGAGGCAGAAAGAGAGAGAGGGGAGAGAGAGAGAGAGAGAGAGAGAGAGAGAGAGAGAGAGAGAGAATCTTCTATCCATTGGATTACTCCCTAAATTGGGTGGAACTGGGCTACAATGAAACTGGAAGCCAAGAACTCCATCTGTATCTCCTATATGGACCTAAGAAAGTGGGTCATCTGCTGCTTTCCCAGGCATGTTAGCAGGGAGCTGGATCAGAAGTGGATCAGCCAGGACTTGAATTTGAGCCCATATGGGATACTGGTGTTGCAGGTGACAGCTAAATCTGCTTGTTCCATTTCTATGAGCCTGATTCCTTGATGACAGTATTGCTAAAGATGTGTAGTATCCTTAGTATCTTGATATACAAATATGCACATTGTAGCTGAGTAATGTGTCACTTGAAAATGCATTTTCTGCTGTGTTTGCCCATGTTTGATTCACTTGCACACTGAAAATTACACATGCATTTACAAATGCTAAAAACCATAAGTGGTACAAAATGTAGGTGCCAAGGTAGCAGTGTATGGCACTTCTGCACAAGCCAATAAGACTATGCCCTACTTACACCCTGATGAGAATTGGAAAGTATGCGAGGGTTTCTGAGGGTTTCACTATGTAAGGAAATAAGACCTCAGGGCAAAAATTCACATAGGAGAGCACAAGGAGACTTATATATGAAAGACTCCAAGTCACTGGAGCTTCTGGATGAGAAAATAAGTAAAGCAACACCCTTAGATGAATGAAAACCACTGCAATCCTGATTCACATGTTCAAATATGGAAGGGAAATAAGAAGCAATCATTGTGATTAGAAAACTCAGTAACCAATCCATCTGGGGCTATTCCACTTTAGGTGACAGTTATCATTGGCTGACTTCCTTCCTGAGGGTGGAGAGCCAGAGGTAGCAAGAAGAATAAAACATTTAACACAGTCTTGGTACAAATATTGCCACACATGCCCAATTTAACACATACCTGCACACACTCATGCATAAAATTAGCTCATGAAGGTAACACAAATTTTAGGTACACTGATGCTGTTGGTTACTGGTAATTGTACTCAGGAGTAGAGTAAACATTTAGGAACTATTTTTGTCATAGATTTTTGTAGTTACAGTATGCAGAAGACCTTTGTGGATTCATGGAGCAGGATTATTAATGCATGAGTGCTGGGCATGGGAATGTAGAGGGGTTGTCAGAAAAGATTGGATTTAAGTTGGATCTGAGGAAGAAACAGTGTGTGTTTAGAGAACTAGCTGTTAATGGAACTTGGAATAAGTATATTTTCACAATGCAGATGTGTTTGAGTGTACTGTTTAAATTGAGCACTTGATTTAGAAGTTTTCTTGGAGATATACAAGAAAAATATTTTTGTACGTTTTCCAGTGGCATAAAGTGTTGCATATATTTTGATAAAATGTCCAAGTCCTTTGAAAATAAGGAGTTGTGCATCATGATGCAGACTATTAAGCTATATCTCTGGATGCCTGCATCCCATATCAGAGTGCCAGATCAATTCCAGCTACTTTGCTTCTAACATTTCCTGCTAATGCATCCTGAGAGGTGAAAGTTGATTAACCAAATGCTTGGGTCCAGCTACCTAAGAGACCTAGATGTAGTTTCATATTCCTTACATTTTCTCACCCAGTCCTGCCTATATTTGGGTATTTGGAAATGGAACTAGTGGATGAGGAATTCCTTCCTGCCCCTATCTCTCTCTGTCTAATTCTTTCAAATAACAAAAAATGAATATTTCATTGTTGTGCAAATAACTTTGAAATCTATAAATATGAGTCTTCAAAAATTCCATGAAAATATATATTATGAAATAGTGGGTTTTAAATTAGCCCAACAAAAACTTACATTACTGAAATATTTTTGAAAGAGAGAGAAATCTCCCAATTCCTTGTTCACTTTCTAAACACCATAATAACTGAGGTTGAGCCTGATCAGTGCTGAATTTGAATCTACCATCTATTGCCTGCTGGGGTGTACATTATCAGAAAGCTAAAATTAGGAACAGAGCTAGACATAATATGAATGCAGCTTTCCAAAATCATGATTAACTGCCAGGCCAAATGCCTGCTCCTAAATTTGTCTTTTAATTCCATTTTCTAGGAAGATTTTAAGTGCCACTATCCTTACTTTTGGGGGCTCTAAGACCCACAAGTTGAGATTAGACCTTATAATGAAAATTTCCAGTGAGTTTTTAGACATGGAACATCATAGCAAGAAAGGGAACTGAAACAACTGAATCAATGAATGAGAATGACAATATGGTAAGGAATCAAAGAGAATCAAGGCTGAGACAAGTTTAGTTCTGTTCCAATAATATTGTTTGAGGAGACCATGACAAAGACACTGGGAAGGAGTAGCTAGATTAAGTTTAAGAGCCAGAAAGCATGAGGTTTCAAAAAAAAAAAAACTTTTTTAAAACTGAAGATCCAAAAAGACAATCATGTTTTTTCTGTTGCTCATAGAAAACAGAGTCAAGTGCTGTGACATAGCAGGTTAAGCCATTGAATGTGACACTGGTATTCCATATGGACATTGGTTCATATCCTGGCTGCTCCATTGCCAATCCAGCACCCTGCCAATAACCTGGGAAAGTAGCAGATGTCCCAAGTACCTGGATGCTTGCCACCCACATTATAGATTTGGAAGTATCTCCTGGTCTCTGGCTTCGCCCTGATCCTGTGATGGCCATCCAGGGAGTGAATCAGCAGATTGAGGATCTCTCTCTCCTTTCATTCTCTCTCTCTCTCTCTCTCTCTCTCTCTCTCTCTCTCTCTCTCCCCCTCCCTCCCTCTCTCTGTAACTCTGAGTTTGGAAACAAATAAATCTTTCAAAATTAAGATACAATAGGAATGCTCAGTAGGTCTGTTTATTTGGAAACAGCTGGTCTTTTAAGATTTATTAATATAGAGATCAGCCATTCCAGTGGGGGGAGTGACTAGTGATGCTTTTCAGTCAAAGCATGAAGAGTGTATGAAGAAAGGGCAGCTGTTCTTTCTGCATCATTAGGAAGGGAAGAAAGAGATGGTACTGAAGAGTTGGAAATTAGGTGCATAGGTGGTTTCCTTCCCAAAAAGAAGTCACACACTGCATTTACATGGTGAGGGGAAAGCTGGAAAACAATGGGGAACTTAAGGATGATGGAAATTTCATTTGCAATTAGTGACATGAAATGTTAAGAAAGTAAAAGGAATACAAAATAGTAAAAGGAAAAAAGAATATATTCATGGTTAATTTAATTTTGAAAACAATAAAATGAATAAAAATGAGAATGAATTCTGATATATTTGTAACTTCTATGGCAGCAGAGTTTTTTTTTTTTATTATTCAGCCCATTTATTCACCTGTTTCGTTAACTTGGAGAAGTATCATGAAACCGAATTTGTGGAAGAAAGGTTGAAATATTTATGGAGCATAAAGAAATAGTATCATCTGCTAGGTATAATAATGTTTATAGGTATACATTAATATCACTTAGAGAATAATAAATCTAATTAGATCAGGGTTGGCATTTTAATAGATACTCTGTCAGGTGCATGCATGGGGTGGGCAGATATATTTGAAATCAAGAGGCTCAGGTGCTTAATTAGCAGATACACTGAATGAAAATATGCAGCCTTGATAAACATATGGAAAAATGAATAACTGAAACAAAATAGCAAGTATAAAGGAGGAGAGGCTGGGTTTATGGAAGGAGAGTGGATCCATTTCAGTAGAACCCTGTGATGAGAATATTGAGTCAGGGCAAGAACTGTGTGAACAAGCTAGGAGGTGACATTCTAGATAACATGTAGATCTATTGTGCACCCCTCAAGGTGAACATGTTTAGAAATCAGACTTTTTGAAAGAGGGAAACCTAATTTCCAATTCTTACCATTCCATATTTTAGCTATAGAATTTTGTTAGAGTACAGGACTTTGTGATTTGCAGTTCTAATTTGGAATTAGCTTACTAATTCTTATACAGTAGGTTTACTTTGAGGATTAAGTAAGCAAATCTATGTATAATCCCATGAGCATAATATACGTTTTTCTTTAAGGCACCTCAATACCCATTGGTGAAGTTCATCTTACTCCTGTTTTAACATGCAGCCACCATTGATTCATGCAGCACATGAAATTACTGGTAGGGCACTAGGCACATGTCAAGTTAAATGCTTCAGATACTAAGATGAAATGCAGGATATTACTGCATTATTAATTTAGGACAAGGTTTCAGTTACCACTTCAGAATAACAGATGGAGCCCAATACAATTCCCTAGAATCTTTTGCTGTGTATTTTTAAATGAAGGCTACCATGAACAAGCCATAAGTCAAAACACCAGCTTTGTAGTCTGGGGAAACTCACCATTTCCTATAAAGAGAATTTTGGACTAGACTTATAAGATAAGAATCTCTAAATTGGGGTCCAGGTTGTGATGCCATGGGTTAAGGTGTCCCTTTCAATCATGACCTCCCATATTAGAGTTGGTTCAATCCCCAAATGTCCACAATGGCTGAAGCTGGACTTGTGTCTGGCTGGAAGCAAGATCCAGGGATTCAGTCCAGGTCTTCCAAAAGGATGGAAATAACCCAAATGCTCAAACCATCACCTGCTGCCCCCAGGTTTTTTACTAGTGTAAAGAGGAAAATTCAACAGAAGTTCTCTACTGTGGACATGTTAACTGCTACTCCAACCACTCCCCTCTCAGAAATCTTGTCTTGAAGAAAGAATAACAGAGTAGTACTCATCAGCCCTGCCCCTTCTGTGCCATGTTTTCCCATCTGTCGTCAGAAGCACATGTAAGGTTGAAACAAGTCATTGTTGATGATGGGTGTGTGGAGTCAGTAGCAGTATAATTGAATGGTTTTCTTATTGACTACTTGCCAGGTGCATGTCCCAAATCATATTTTTTTAAATTTTTAAAAAGATTTATTTATTTATTTGAAAGTCAGAGTTACACAGAGAGAAGAGAGGCAGAGAGAGAGCGAGAGAGGTCTTCTGTCTGCTGACTCACACCCTAGATGGCCACCACTGCACTGATCCAAAGCCAGGAGCCAGACCTTCTTCTGGGTCTCCCACATGGGTGCAGGGGCCTAAGCATTTGGGCCATCTTCTACTGCTTTCCCAGGCCATAGCAGTGAGCTGGATTGGAAGAGGAGCAGCCGGGTCTAGAACCGGTGCCCAGATGGGATGTCGGTGCTTCAGGCCAGGGCATTAACCCACTATGCCACAGCACCAGCCCCCCCAAATCATATTCTAAATGAATCCCATCAACCACATCTGAAGAAGGCTCAGTCAGTACTGCAATTTATGAGTCAACCAACCACAGATCAAAAAACATAAAATCATCATGGTTCTCTTCATTGTTTCATTAGTAGAGCATAATAACTATTTATAAAACATTTACATTATATGAAGTATTATAAATAACTTAGAACTGCTTTAAAGTGTATCAGAGAATATGTATAGGATTTGTGAAATTTCCAGGCCCTTCCAAACAAGGGACTTGAGCATGCATAGGTCTGTGCTAGTGGGGGGATTTTGAGTCAATTCCCCATATCAAGGAACAACTGTGCTAATTTTACCTTTATTTTCTAGATGGAGAAATGGGAGACTTTTTCTAAGGTCACATGGCCAGTAATTGTAGAATAGGGATTTAACTTCAGGCTTTTCTGACTCCATGGCACATTATAAACTCTTCATTTTACTCTATCATAAAGCCTATATTATATAGGCAGAGATAGACAGTGAGAGAGAGAGACAGAGAGAAAGGTCTTCTTTCATTGGTTCACCCCCAAAATGGCCACCACAGCAGGTGTGCTGTGCCGATCCAAAGCCACGAGCCAGGTGCTTCCTCCTGGTCTCCCATGTGGGTGCAGGGCCCAAGGACTTGGAACATCCTCCACTGCCTTCCCGGGACACAGCAGAGAGCTGGACTGGAAGAGGAGCAACTAGGACAGACTCCAGCACCCCAACCGGGACTAGAACCTGGGGTACAGGTGCCACAGGTGGAGGATTACCCTAGTGAGCCATGGCGCTGGCCATATATGTATATATATATATATATATACATATATATATGTGTATATATATACACATATATATATATATATATATGTTTAAATACATGTAGGATGTCATTCTTAAGAATACAATGCATTTTTCTAAGTCTATAAATAGCACGTTTTAATGCTTATTATTATTAGACTATATGTCTGAAAGCTTTTAGATATGTCATTGCACTTAGAGTAACACCTAAATATAATAATACTATTTTTCTAGCACATGCTATTTGATGGACATTGTCTTGAGGCAAGTGCTTTCTATTTATAACTTACGCTAACTTTACTAAGTAGTTAGTATGATTGTCATTTCTATTTTACAGATGAAGAAAATGAAGTCTAGAAAAGTGTAGCAACTTAACCAAGGTCAATCCTGTTGCAAATGGAGGGCCTGATGGAAGGCAATTACTTAAAATGTAGGGAGCTAAGTCTGTTTTTTGATTTAGAACCCAGAATTTCTTCAGGAATGTAGACACATGGAGAGGGTGTTTTTCAAATTGTGGGCGTAATTTAGAAATATCAGATCAAGCTGGGCAACAAATTTTTAGAAGGCAGGAGCTGGGTCTGTCTGTCTGATCACTTTGTCCCCAGCCAGCATAGTTTCAGGTACAGTGGGACCTCCAACACATCTATATCAAGTCCTTTACTTCTTCAAATAAAACCAGTGTTTCCTCCATCCCATGGGCATTGAGTTTGGAGAACTCATTGCTTTCAACTGAGGTTCTTCCCTAAAGATAATGCTAAAGCATCTAGCAGCAGGGTGAAGAAAGGAGTTGAAAACTTATTTGGAATGTTTAATCTGCACAAGCTCTGAACCTAGGAGATATGCAAAAATGAGCACTTACTCCTAGCTTAGAAATTGAGGTTTAAACCAGCTTTTGACTAAGAACCAGAGGTAGCATGCTATATATTCTCTGTGGGAAGAAAAATATTGCTCTTTGAATGAAACAAGAACAAGGGCCAGGACAGTGTCATTCTGATAAAGCAGATCCTTAGGAGGAGGGGAATCCTGGGATACACCTGTGGACCATTTCTTTATTATAAATATTCCCACCCTAGGCTGATTTCAAGTTCTGAATGTGATCTCTAAGAACAGATTTGCAAACAGTGACTCCAAATCTACTATGGAGAACCCAAATGAGCCATGCTCAGACACTGCTAAAAGTAGGTACAAGAGAGCAATAAAATAAAGGCATGTGACATGTCATAATCAATTGTGATATAAATGATTAATATGATGTTATTGTGATATCATAAATCCATTATGATGTCATAAATCAATATTGCGATGCTTGTAAAAACCATTGTTAGTATATCACTTCCATCTCATAATCAATTAAGACATAATCATTTCATAATCAATTGTGATGTTGTAAATATCCTTGTGACATCATAATCAACAAAGATACGATAAACCACCTTTTTTATATTTAAAACCTACCATTATGATCTCATGATCACTTGAAAATACATAAAAAGTCTTGTGGTGTCATAAATCTATTATTATGAAGTCATAATTGTGACTTCATAAACTACTGGGGCCAGCGCTGTAGCATAGCAGGTAAAGCCATTGCCTGTAGTGCCAGCATTCATATGGGCACTGGTTTGAATCTTGGCTGCTCCACTTCTGATCCAGCTCTCTGCTATAGCCTGGGAAAGCAGAAGATGGTCCAAGTCCTTGGGCCCCTGCACCCATGTAGGAGACCCAGAAGAAGCTCCCGGCTCCTGGCTTCAGATTGGCACAGCTCCAGCCATTGTGACCAATTGGGGAGTGAACTAGTGGGTGGAAGACCTCTCTCACACTCTCTGCCTCTCATCTCTCTGTGTAACTGACTTTCAAATAAATGAATGAATCTTAAAAAAAAAGAGGTAAAACACCATTGTGATATTATATTCAACTGTTATGGCATAAAATCCATTTTGAGTCCATAAACTGATATTTCGATACCATTAACCAACATGGTGATGTCATAAATCTAATGCTATGATGTCACAATCAAGTTTAAAATCACAAACGCACTACGGCATCATAAACCCACAATTGTTATATCATAATCAATTGTGATGCATAACCCACTCTTGTGATGGCATAATCAGTTGGCATGTCATAAAACCACCAGTATGAATTTATAGCCAGTTGTGATTCCATGAGAGCCATAGAGACATCGTATACAAGTATTGTGGTACAATTAATATACTATTGTGATGTCATTAACCAATAATTCTGTAGTAATAAAACTGTCATGATATTATGACTGTGATGTCAAAAATCACTGATTTTAAAAAATATTTTGATATCATAAAACATTGTGATGTCGTAAGCTATCATTGTTAAGTCTGAATCAATTGTTATACAAATACCCTTCTGGTATTATACTCAATTGTGATTTAATAAACCATGATTGTGATATAAATCAACCATTGTGAATACATAATCACTGTGAGGTCACCCAAAGTATTGTGGCATCATAATCACACTATTGAGTCATCATAATCATTTTTATGTCATAAATTATAATTATGATGTTATAATAAATTGTGTTGTCATATAGACATGATGTCATAAACTATATTGTGAATTCATTATACCACTGTGAGGCAATGATTTTATCATTAGACATCATAGTCAAAAATAGTGTCATATATTAACATGGTTATGTCATAAATCAACATTGTATGGCAGAATTAATTGTGAATTTATTAACCAGCACTGTGATGTAATAATCAATTGTGATATCAGGAAACAATTATGATGCCAAATACTCTGATTCCATGAAGTACTATAATGATGTCATAACCATCATTAACCATTGTGCTGTCATAATGAATTCCAAAGTTACAAATCTGTTATCAGTTCAATTGTGATGGCATACCCAATTGTGATGTCATAGACTTCCATTATGATGTCATAAAGCTGCCATTATGGTGTTATGGACTGTGATGGCATAAAAACCATTGAGAGGTCAAAATCAATTGTGACTATACAAAAACATGGTGACATCATAAGCTACCATTACTATGTCACAATCAATTGTGATAGACTAAAAATTTATGTGATGTCACAATCAATTCAGATGTGATACACCATAATTGTGCTATCAAAAACTACAGTTGTTCTGTCATAATCAATTGTGAAATTATAAGTCAAATGTTACACCATAAACCTATCATTATGATGTCATAATGGTGATGTCATAAACTACCAACAGGATGCTATAATCAATTATGTTATCACAAAAATCTTTTCAATTTCAAAAATCAACGTTATGACATGAAAACCATGGTGATGCCATTGATGTCAAAATTTTAATGTCACAATAATGATTGCCATGACATAAAACAATACTGTGATATCATAATTCACACTTGTGATGTAATATATGCCACAATCAATTGCAGATGCATTAAAATTGTTACATCATAATCTATAAAGTAATCAACCACCATTGTGATTTCATAGTTAATTGTGATGTCATAAAACTATTTTGTTGTCATAAAGCAGCCATAACTATGTGATAATCAGTTTTCATCTCATAAACCACCATTAGGATTTTTAAATCAGTTGTGACATCACCTTAAATAACTATTATCTTGAAGTCTGTTGCAATGTCATAAAAATCCATTTTTATGGGGCTGGCACTGTGGTACAGCAGGTTAAAGCCACCACCTGCAGTGCTGGCGTCCCATATGGACACCAGATCTAGTCCCAGCTGCTCCACTTCTGATCCAGCTCTCTGCTATGGCCTGGGATAGCAGTGGAAGACGGCCCAAGTCGTGGGGCCCCCACACCCACATAGGAGACCTGGAGGAAGCTCCTGGCTCCTGACTTCAGATTGATGCAGTTCTGGCTGTTGCAGCCATCTGGGAAATGAACCAGCACATGGAAGACCTCTCTGTCTCTCTCTGTGTAACTCTTTCTTTTTTTTTCCACAGGCAGAGTGGACAGTGAGAGAGAGACAGAGAGAAAGGTCTTCCTTTTTCTGTTGATTCACCCCCTAATGGCTGCTGCAGCCGGCGCACCATGCTGATCCAAAGCCAGGAGCCAGGTGCTTCTCCTAGTGTCCTATGTGGGTGCAGGACCCAAGGACTTGGGCCAACCTCCGCTGCACTCCTGGGCCACAGCAGAGAGCTGGAAAGGAAGAGGAGCAACCGGGACAGAATCCAGCACCCCAACTGGGACTAGAACCCGGTGTGCCGGTGCCGCAGGTGGAGGATTAGCCTATTGAGCCATGGCACCGGCCAACTCTGTCTTTCAAATAAATAATATAAATCTTAAAAAAATCCATTGTAATATGATAAAGCTACCATTGTTATATCACAAAAGTTTGTGATGTAAAGACCCCTTGATGTCATAATTTATTGGGAGGTAACAAACAACCATTGTTATATGATAAGCCTAATATTGCAATGTCATTATCAATTATGATGTCATAAACACCATTGTGATGTCAAAATCTATTGTGATTTGAAATCATGTTGATTTCAAAATCAATTGCCTAGTAAAAAACCTTTGGTGTATCATAATCTTACATTTTGTGGTAGATTTGGATGTCATAATCAATTGTGATGTTATAAGCCACTATTATATTATATTCCATTCTGATATCAAAAACACCATTGTGATTTCATAGACCAATGTTAAGATGACATAAAATAAAGCTACCATTGCTATTTATTAATCAAGTGTGAGGTTGAAAAACTCTTGTGATATCATAATCAACTGAAATATAATAAACCATAATTGTCATATCATAAAATTATCATTTCAATGTCATGATCAATTGTGAAATCATAAAAAAATCACTGGCATTATAAACATGCCATTATAGAGTCATAATCACTTACTATGTCATAATCCACCATTCTGATGACAAAAAACATGACTATAAGTTTACTATGGTGATGTCATAATGATCAGGGAATTGTAAAAACAATTGTGGTGTCATAGCTACCACTGTGTTGTAATAATGAATTTTGATATCATGAAAACTATAGTTGTATCATAAATATCATTTTGATGTTATAAAACTACCAATGTGATCTCATAATCAACTGAGAAGTCATTGAATCATTTGGGTTATAATAAACTGACCATTGTGACATCATAATAAATTATATTATGAAGCTCCATGCAATATTGGAATCAATCAATTATGAGGCCAAAAAACTATTATTATGTCATAAATCAATATTGTGATGCTATGAATATCCTCATGTCATAATAAATTTTCATGTCACTAACCACTACCATCATGTTGTAGTCAACTGATATCATGAAAATTATTGTGCTTAACTCTATTGTGATATGTAAAATCTGTAATTTTATAAAATTATAAATGTTATAACATAATCAATTGTGACATAATCAAAACCCTTGTGATATTATAATCAATCAGAATTTGATAAACCACCATTGTGATATCATAAAGCAATCACTGTGATGTTATAATCAACTGTCAAGTCATAAAAGCCATTGTGAAATTATAAATTCACTGTTGTGCCATCCTAATCAATTAAGGTGTCATAAGCTACCATTGTGATACCATAATCAGTAGTGATGTCATAAAACACCTATGATTTCATAGATCAGTATTGTGATGGCATAAAATATTGTGCTGTAACAAACTTACATTTGTTGTGTCATAATAAATTGTGATGTCATAGAATGCTTATGATACAAACCAACTATTCTGATGTCATAAAACTACCATTGTGGCATTATGATCAATTATGATGTCATAAACAACCCTAGTGATGTCATGATGACCATGTGATCTCATAAAGCTACCACTGTGGTGGCATAAGTAATTGTGAAGTCTAAAATAATTGGCACATCGGCCGGCGCCGCGGCTCACTAGGCTAATCCTCCGCCTAGCGGCGCCGGCACACCGGGTTCTAGTCCCGGTTGGGGCACCGGATTCTGTCCCGGTTGCCCCTCTTCCAAGCCAGCCCTCTGCTGTGGCCAGGGAGTGCAGTGGAGGATGGCCCAGGTGCTTGGGCCCTGCACCCCATGGGAGACCAGGAAAAGCACCTGGCTCCTGGCTCCTGCCATCGGATCAGCGCGGTGCTCCGGCCGCAGCGCGCCGGCCGCGGCGGCCATTGGAGGGTGAACCAACGGCAAAGGAAGACCTTTCTCTCTGTCTCTCTCTCTCACTGTCCACTCTGCCTGTCAAGAAAAAATAAAAATAAAATAAAATAAAATAAAATAATTGGCACATCAAACACTTATCATTATGACATCATAATTGTGATCCCATAAACTAACCATTATGATGTCATATTCAATTTTGAATTCATAAAAACCATTGGCATATCGTAAACCTATAATTATGATGTCTCAGTCAATTACTATGTCATTAGCAAGTATTGTGAAGACACAAACAATTGTGATGTCAGAAGCTACAATATTGATGTTATAATCAATTCTGATATTATCAAAAATATTTTGATGTCAGATACTGATGTGCTGCAATAAATATGTAATAGTGATGTCATAGGTCAAACATTGTATAGTCATGATGAAATATTGAAGCAATAAAAATCATTGTGATGTCATAAAACGACCATTGTGAGGTAATAATCACAACATGTTGTAAATGACATAAAGCTACCATTGTTATGTCTTAACAAATTGTTTTCAGAAAAATTCTTGTAATTTCCTAATCAACCACACTGTTATATCATACACTTACAATTTGCTTTCATAATCAGTTAACTCATAAAACCATTGTGATGTCATACATCTACCAATATGAAGCCATAATCAGTTTGTGATATCATAAGCAATTGTTATTCTGTATAAACCATTGTGATGTTGCATAAATTGTGATGTTATAAACCACCATTATCATGTTATATCCAGCTGTGATGTCATAAAATCTATTGTGATCCTGTTAACCAATATTGCAATGGCATAACGTACCATTGTGTTGTCATAAATGTTCCATTGTTATGTCATAATCAATTGTGATGTCATAAAATGCCAAAAATTCAACTAGAATATGATAAACTACCATTGTGATGTAATTATTTATATTGAAGTCTTAAAAGCCACTGTGATGTTATCAGCCTATCATTCTGACTTTATAATCAATTCTGATGTCAATAAAACATTATGATGTTATAAAGCTACCATTGTGATGCCATAGTCAATTCTGTACTCATAGAAACCATTGTGAGGTCAGAAATCTACTTTTTAAAAGTTATAATCAAGTATGATGTGGTAAACTGTCATTGTGATATGATAATCAATTGTAATATTACAAAAACCACTGTTTTGCTATATATCAATATTATGATGCAATAAACTGGCAATTGTTATGTCACTAACCAACCATTGTGATGTCATAATCAACTATGAAGTTAAAAATATCATTGAAATCATAAACCTAGCATTGTGATGTCATAACCATGATTCCATAGATCACCATTGTGATGTCACATTAAATTGTGATGTCATGAAAGCCACTGTCATGACAATATTGTGATTTATACCATGATACATATATAATTGTGATTTCATAAAGATGCAAATGTTGTTAATTGAACTTTGAAGCCATAAATGCCATTGTGACATCATGAATATGCCATTGTGATGTAATGATTGTGACATCATAAACTATCATCGTGATGTTATAAACTTCCACTGTGATGCCATAAAACTATTATGGTGTTATAACCAATTATGTTATAAAAAATGTGAAATCAAAATCTATTGTGAATCTCTAAACTTTGTGATGCCGTATGCTACCATTGTTTTCTCATAATCAATTGTGATGACCTAGAAACCCTGTTGATATAATAATCAAATGAAATGTGATAAACTACCATTGTGATATCTTAAATTTTTAAAAAGTTACCAGGGGTGTGATGTTACATTTTTGGGGAATTTGCATATGAGCATAAATTTTAAGAAACATAACAACAGCAATGTTCCAGAAAACTTGAGTGTAAATCATATTTAAAATAACATACAATTTTGAAAGCTATCAGGGGTTTCTGGATCTTTCAATGGCCACCTGTAGCAGATCTTTTCATACAGTGAACATCAGTTTGCAATATAAGTGATATCTAATTTATCTCCTGAATGAGTTTCCTTTAACTTAAAGCTATCCCAAAGCAAGATATCCTTATATGTACCTAAGAATATCCTAGGAATGAGTGTGTCTATGTGAATCCCTAAACTAAATGGGCAACATGTCTCTGGGTCCCCAAACAGTACAGTCTATGACTACTTGAGTTATAAGATTCAAGCTGACCAGCAAGTGTATTTCTGGATGTCATGCTTTTACAATTCAGAATGCTTGGGGTGAGGTTCTGAAATCTGCCTATTGGACCATTTCTGTGTGTGGATCCTAAGCGCACTAAAGTTTGAAAATCACTATCCTTAAAGATTTCCGTGCCCTGTCTCATTATTTATCAACATTGATCTATATGAAGTCATAGGTTGTCTTTCCCTATTGCCAAGATAGTAGCATGATTTCAGAACCATGGCAGTAAAAGTACCTCATTCAATGCAATTCTCCCAAAGTCTGTGGAATATGCCTGCCTTTTGAAATGAGAGCTGTAAAGAGAGAAAAAACTTCTTCCCTTGTTTTAGGAGCTTGGTCTAACAAAGGCAATGAAATGAAAAAAGAAATGTGAAAATTCTATAATGGACATATCCAGTGCTTTGGGGGATCTGGAGCATCTTATTTTCTGAGTGAAACTGAGGCTTACCAGATCACTGCAATGAATGTTCCCATCCCATCTCACTCATTTTTTTGCTAAAACAATGACTTCACATGCTGATGAGACCAGAGAGGAAGGTGCATGCATGGAGAGAGCAGAGGGGCAAGGGTTACTACACGGTATGTGAAGATATGAATGCCTTTCCTTCACCCTGGCTCCTCACAGAAACACTAGAGGCCCATCTGCAGCACTGTGGAAGCAGGGTGTAGGTGCTGATTCTGCCTAGAGGACTCAAGAGAAACTCTAGGAAGGTGGGATTTGGATGAGATTCTGAAAGATGACCAGGAGTTTCTGAATGCACAAGAGAGGGGTGCTCCAGGGAAAGTGGATGGTGTGAGTGCTTGGGTACGGAGAAATAAATCCATGATGCAACCAAAGAATGGTGAGAGTTCATTTGTCCTGTTATAGAATTAAGGCACAGAGTACTTCATTCAACTTATTTCACACAAAACAGTACTGTGGAATGCTAAAAAGGTAATGATATTTTGGAGAGATGGGAAAATAGTGAAGCAAATGTTTGAGACATGTATGCCAATTTAGTGTCTATCACAACTATTCAACTCTGGTCTCAGGGATGATAGACAATGAATGGGTGGTCATATGTCAATTAAACATTTTTAAATATTTTATTTATTTATTTGAGTGGCAGAGTTACAGAAAAAGACAGGGAAAGATAGAGGGAAAGGTCTTCCTTCCACTGATTCACCCCCCAAATGACTGCAATGGCCAGAGCTGTGCCAATCTGAAGCCAGGAGCCAGGAGCTTCTTCTGGGTCTTCCATATGGGTGCATGGGCCCAAGTACTTGGATCATCCTCTGCTGCTCTACTAGGCCATAGCAGAGAGCTGGATTGGAAGAGGAGCAGCCAAGATTAGAACTTTGGCCCATATGGGATTAAAGTGCCATAGCACTTGCCTCAACCAATAAAACCTTATGATCATTCAAGTTTGTTTCATATAATTTCCATTGATTATGAAATAATATTATTCTTTTTGTTTTTTCAGCCATCAAAATTGTCAAACAGTTCTTTTAAAATCTATTAATTTGAGCTGATGTATTGCACCAGGTTAAACCATGTCCTACAATGCCAGGGTTATATATGACATCTATTTTGAGAGCACTTGCTTCATTTCCACTCAGCTCCTTCATAAGGCATCTGCAAAAAGATTGGAGGATGGACCAAATATTTGGGTCCATATTACTCTCACATGGAAACCCAGATAGTGTTCCAGGCTTTGGCCTGGCCCAGCTCTGGCATCTATGGTCATTTAGGGGAATGAATCCGTGGATAGAAGATTCTATCCCTTTCTCTTTTTCTCCCCACTTTCCTTCTATTCCTTTCTCCCTGTCTTCCTCTCTCCTTTTCCCTATCATTATGTGTGTGTGTGTGTATGTGTGTGTAACTCCCTCTATCTGTAACTCTACCTTTCAAATAAATAAATAAATCTTTAAAAATATAATAAAATGATTATTTATTATTTGGAAAGGCAGCAAAAATTGAATAACATAAATTATGTCTAACCTCAAGTGGAGACAGAGGTATTTGTCTACAGCCAAGCACACTGGTCTTTTTTAGCAATGCATAATATTCATATGAAGTGGGATCAATAGAACTACATCTATCCTCATATCAGATCATTTGGAGGGCAATTTCATCACTAAGTTATTTGAAAAACTAGCTTTTCAGGGATTTAACCATTAATTTACTTTCATTTTATTTGAGAGAGGAAGAGAGAGAGAGAGAGAGAGAGAGAGAGATTTACAGAGACCTTCCATCTTCTGCTTCAGTCCTGACTACCCATCACAGCTGGGAATGGGCTGAGCTAAGATGAAGCCAGGAACTGGAACTCACTGAGTCTCATAAGTGTATGGCAGGGAGCCAAGCACTTAATGCATCACCTGCCACATGTTAGTAGGAAGCTGGAACTGAAGGCAGGATTGAGCTCAGGAATTCTGCGTATGGGCTGTGGGTTCCCAAGTGACATCTTAACCATTGTGTCAGAGCCTCACATTTTCAGGGTCTTTTAGATTTGAATTCATGGACAAGGGAGTATGAGCCTGGAACAGGACTATCAGTATGCTCTTCCTTGATTTATGTAATCAAACAAATAACTGCAGTTACAATGTCTTCTTGATCTATATCCAACTTTAGTTGTAGCACTGACATGTTTAAAGATACAAGTATTGGCATATTAACTGCATAGGGCATTTATTGTTTTGCTCTGTTTTGGCTTTAATGCTGAGCTTTAGCTTAGATTATTTTTGAAATAACATTTTTCTGACAACCTTTGTCATCTTTGTACTTTTAACCTGTTGCTATTACTACTGTTACATTAATCTCTTATTCAAACTTCATTTTCATGTTTTGAATCTAGAAAAGAAAGAAGAAACTGAAGCTGCACCACAGCAATTATATTCACAGAAGAAGATACAGAAGTAAGAATCATGAAGGATTAAAATAGAAAGTTTCTCAGTGGTAGGGCTATGAATGCCTTATTTCTTCTGCTTATTTGCATTTTCCTTTTCCCTAATATACACACATAATATTATTGCTTAAATCAGTAGAAGTTTTAGGATAGAAATAATGGTTTCTTCATTTTAAGATACTTTACTTCACCATATCATAAATAATGAATATTCACAATTCACTTGGGCACATTTTCTTTCTTTTTTTTTTATTTTGACAGGCAGAGTGGACAGTGAGAGAGAGAGAGAGAAAGGTCTTCCTTTGCCATTGGTTCACCCTCCAATGGTCACTGCTGCTGGCATGCTGTGGCCAGCGCACCATGCTGATCTAAAGCCAGGAGCCAGGTGCTTCTACTGGTCTCCCATGCAGGTGCAGGGCCCAAGCTCTTGGGCCATCCTCCACTGCACTTCTGGGCCACAGCAGAGAGCTGGACTGGAAGAAGTGCAACCAGGACAGAATCCGGCACCCTGACCGGGACTAGAACCCGGTGTGCCGGCGCCACAGGCGGAGGATTAGCCTATTGATCCGCGCAGCAGCAGGCACATTTTCTAAAGGTTACTAACTGGAGAAGAGAAAAACATTTTTTCAATATTAGAAGTCAAATAAATTAGATTCAATAAAATAAAAGCAAATTCTTAAATTTGAATTCTTTTACCTCACATTTATAAAAGGTGCCTATTTTCATTTCCTTCTTTAAGTTTAAATGTTTGTATAATATTAAATGGAACATAAGTTTACATGTGGGTGAAATAAAATAAAATACAGATATTGCTGAGAAGGGCATCAGCAAACAAATCAGTAATGTCAAAGCAATAGGCAGACAGGAAAGGACTAAGATGAAGGACTAAGATGGATTTTTAAAGCATAACACATAATGTCGAGATGCTTCAAAATTAAGGTTTTAAATAAGGGCTAATTGTCATATTTTCATTGAAAATATGTTGGTATAAATTCTGAATGAGGGCATATGGTATATGGAGTGAGATATGTAAAAGAGACTAGAGTGGAAAAGAAGGATAAAACACACCTGGATTGAGGAAATATATCCATAAATATTTAGAGTAAAAATTGTCAGTACCTACTATAGAATGAATTTATATTAAAGAAAAATGCAGAAGGAGCCAGAGTTGTAGTGAAAAGGATTAAACAGCCAAGCTAATGCCATCCTCACTTATGCCAATTCACAGGTGCCAATTCAAGACCTAAGTGATCCACTTCTAGTACAGCTCCCTGCTCATGCACCTGAGAAAACAGCAGAAGATGGACTAATTGCTTGGACCCCTGACCCAAGGTAGCAGATCCAGAAAAAGCCCTAGTCTCCTGGCTTTGGCCTGGTACATCCCTGGCCATTAGAGCCACTTGGGGAATGCACCAGTGGATGGAAGATCTGTGTCTCTTCCATATCCCTCAGTAACTCTGTCTTTCAAATAAATTTTGAAAAGAAAAAATCTAAGAAAAGAAAAATACTATATGAGAGTCTTTGGAAAACTAGCATCTGATCATTATTTTATGAATCTTCCCAATAACAAAACTGAAATGATCTCCATGAGCTGTGTAAATTACTTATGATTGCTTTTATTTTTCTTTTCACATCCTCCTGTGTTAAGGAGATGCATTTAGGTACTTGATTTTAAGTATTCTGTGTCTTTGGTTTTAAATGTCCTGCTTTTTGGATCTCCTAAACTCAAGAAGAAATAAGAGAAACCAGTCTTTGGATAGTTCAATAATTTCAGATTTATGGCTTATAGTCACTATTCTAGAAGGCAATTGAAAACACCTATAAAATTATTCATTCCACAGGTAGTAAGAGAAGGGATAAGAAAGATGAAAAATATCCTATGGTTTATTATTTTGATGAAGACAATATGATTGACTAAGGATGCTACATTAAGCAGAACACATAAGGTGCAATTGGTAAATGGAGAGTTCTAGAACTAAAATGGATTATATTTTTATTTTGAAGTAATATTTTACTTTCAATATTTCTTATGAACTATTATTAATTAAGTACAGTGATAGACTGTGTAGATACAGCTTTGAAGATATTATATAAGAATTGTTCGGAGCCAGAGCTGTGGCACAGCGGGTTAATGCCCTGGCCTGAAGCGTCGGCATCCCATAAGTGTGCCGATTCTAATCTCCGCTGCTCCTATTCCAACCCAGCTCTCTGCTGCTATGGCCTGGGAAAGCAGTAGAAATGGCCCAAAGCCTTTGGCCTCTGCATTTGTGTGGGAGAACTTGAAGAAGCTCCTGGCTTTGGACTGGCACAGCTCTGTCCATTGCAGCCAATTGGGGAGTGAATCAGTGGATGGGAGATCTCTCTCCCTCTCTCTTTCTGCCTCTCCTCTCTCTGTGTAACTCTGCCTTTCAAATAAACAAATAAATCTCTCTTTTTTTTTGACAGTGAGAGAGAGAGACAGAGAGAAAGGTCTTCCTTCCATTGGCTCACCCCCCAAAATGGTCACTACAGCTGGTGCGCTGCGCCAATCCGAAGCCAGGAGCCAGCTGCTTTCTCCTGGTCTCTCATGCAGGTGAAGGGGCCCAAGTACGTGGGCCATCCTCCACTGCCTTCCCTGGCCACAGCAGAGAGCTGGACTGGGAGAGGAGCAACCAGGACTAGAACCCGGTGCCCATATGGAATGTTGGAACCACAGGTGGAGGATTAGCCAAGTGAGCCACAGTGCCGGACCCTGGATTTCCTCTTTTGAAAAATATCTGTTCAAGTCCTTGGCCCATCTCTTAACTGGGTTGTTTATTTTGTTACTGTGGAGTTTCTGGATCTCTTTATAGATTATGGTTATTTATCCTTCATCAGTTGCATAATTTACAAATATTTTCTCCCATTCTGTCGGTTGCCTCTTCATTTTCTTGACTGTTTCTTTTAAAGTACAGAAACTTCTCAATTTGATGTAATCCCAATTATTAATTCTGGCTTTGACTGCCTGTGCCTCTGGGTATTTTCCAAGAAATCTTTGCCTCTGCCAATATCCTGCAGGGTTTCTCCAATGTTCTCTAATAATTCGATTGTGTAGGGATATAGATTTAGATATTTAATCCATGTTGAATGCCTTATTGTGTAAGAGGTAATGTAGGGGTTTTATTTCATACTTCTGCATGTCGAAATCCAGTTTTTCCAGCACCATTTGTTGAATAGACTGTCCCTGCTCCAGGGATTGGCCTTAGCTTCTTAATCAAATATAAGTTGGTTATAGATGTTTGTATTAATTTCTGGTGTTTCTGTTGTGTTCTATTGGTCTATCATTTGTTTTTGTACCATTTTCAGGCTGTTTTGATTATAACTGCCCTGTAGTATGTCTTGAAATCTTGTATTGTGATGCCTCTGGCTTTGTTTTTGTTGTATATGATTCACTTCACTATTCTAAGTCTCCAGTGCCTCCATAAGAATATCAGCATCATTTTTTTCTAGATCTGAGAATGCCTTTGGTATTTTGAATGGTATCTCACTGACTCTGTAAATTGGTTTTGGAAGAATGTGCATTTTGATGATATTGATTCTTCCAAGTCATGAACATGGAAGATTTTTCCATTACTTGTGTCTTCTTCTACTTCTTTCTTTAATGTTTTATAACTTTCATCATAGAAATCTTTAACATCTTTTGATGGTGTTGTGAAATGTCATGTCTGTTTAAAACTCTACCAGGCGGCCGGTGCTGCAGCTCAGGCTAATCCTCCGCCTTGCGGTGCCGGCATACTGGGTTCTAGTCCCAGTCGGGGCGCCAGATTCTGTCCCGGTTGCCCCTCTTCCAGGCCAGCTCTCTGCTGTGGCCTGGGAGTGCAGTGGAGGATGGCCCAAGTGCTTGGGCCCTGCACCCCATGGGAGACCAGGATGAGCACCTGGCTCCTGGCTTCGGATCAGCGTGGTGCACCGGCCACGGCGGCCATTGGAGGGTGAACCAATGGCAAAAGGAAGACCTTTCTCTCTGTCTCTCCTCTCTCTCACTGTCCACTCTGCCTGTCGAAAAAGAAAAAAAAAAAAACTCTGCCAGGCATTTTCAAGAGAATTATAATAAATATGCAAAGAACATTTAACAATGGTAGTATTTCACCACCACCCCCCCATAGTGTAACATGAACTCCAGGAATTGTGTGATCACAATTTAGGTTGATCATTTTGAAACCTAGGTAAGGTTTGTGGGTACCACAACACCATTAACTCAGTTGGTTAATCATGATTTCTGTAATGGGTATGGAAATGCAAAAAAAATGTGTATGCTTGTATTTAACTTATTCAGATATAATATTTACAAAATATACATGAAACAACTCAGTTAAATAAGCTCATTGGTATTTGCAATTGGTTTTAATAGTATGAAGGAATCCTAAAGTCCAAAGTTTCAGAATCATTTTTTTATAAAATTAACTCTAGGGCCTGTCCCATGGGGGTGTTAGAAGTGTGTATCACAGCTTCCTACTCAAGTCAGTTGGGGCCAGAGCATGAGCCTGAGCATGAATGGAGCCTCAAGCTAATGCCAGAATGAGTGGAATATATTCTGAGTGGGTGGTAGTGAAGCAGCCATGTAACAGTGTGCAAGCCTGGACCCATCATGAGACATGGCCATGGCTAACACTAAAGATGATGACTGTCAATCAGAGCTGGACTAGAAATAGGTAGTGGATCAACCCAAGGGCAAGCTAGACCTGGCCTTTTCCAGTGACCCCCCGATTCTCCCAACCCTTCCTGTGGCAGCAGTGTGGGCAAAGATCTCTGGAGCTGTACTTAGACACTGTGGGGTAGGGCAGGCATGCTACAGAGGCTGAGGCTGGAGAGTAGGTGGTAGTTCACCTGGGGAACAAAGCCTTTTTCCACATGGCAATGGAGCACCTGGTCGTGCATTTTCAAACCATCTTTGACCTACGCAAATGGAGGACTGTTTCCTGCCTCATATTCAATGAGCTCTATTTAGCCTTTTCAGGCAGTTTGAGTTGTTTCTCCCTCTCCAATTAATCCTCAACTCCCCATTAATGAGATCTTACCATAAGGTAGACTATCAATTATCTATCCTTAATTCATTACAAAAATTAATATTATACAAAGCATATTATACAAAGCAGTTTCTTCTAAGCCACTGAATTTAAGATATTCTAAATGTTAAGACACATTTTCATTACCAATGCTATTTTGCAGGCCCAACATTCCCATAACTTCCAGTTTTCATGAAATGCACCTCACAATTCTGATCCCCCACATATACATCAAAAATATTGGCCCTCCAAGAATAATCGTCCCTTAAGCTCAACATGTTTTAGAACCCATTTCTTCCTGAGAATGGCAATAACATAGTTTCCTAAGGAATCAAGAAGCCATTAGTCCTGATAAGTCTTCTCTGTGACTATCCATGACAATTTATTACTTGACAGAATTCCCACTCAGTGATAACTGTGCTGAGGCAAACAGCGTGGAGGATGGAAGAGGACCTATTAGAATACAATAATGAGTGTGGTGAATTAGCAAATGCTTAAGTCTAAAAGAAATAGCAGCTATCTAGCTACAGTCAATTGTCATCCCCTGGGATTATGGATCCAGCATGGTCAGACCCCACTTATTTTTAAATATGTATTTATTTGGGGGCTGGTGCTGTGGCACAGGAGGTTAAAGCCCTGGCCTGCAGTGCTGGCATCCCATATGGGCACCGGTTCTTGTCATGGCTGCTCCTCTTCCAATCCAACTCTCTGCTGTGGCCTGGGAAAGCAGTAGAAGATAGCCAGAGTGCTTGGGCCCCTGCACCCACGTGGGAGACCTGGAGGAAGCACCTGGATCTTGGCTTCAGATCAGCACAGCTCCAGCTGTTGTGGCCATTTGGGGATTGAACCAGTGCATGGAAGATCTCTCTCTCTCTCTCTGTCTCTACCTCTCTTTGTAACTCTATATTTCAAATAAATAAAATAAATCTTTAAAAAAAGATGTATTTATTTAAAAGGCAGTTACAGATACAAAAGTCGAGGCATGGAGGGAAAACTTTTATCCACTAGTTCTCTCCACAGATGTCTATAATTGTCTGGGCCTGGCCTGGCCAATGCCAGGAACAAAGAATTCCATCTGAGTCTCTCAGCTGCATGGCAGTGTCCCAAGTACTTGACCATCTTTGCTGTCTCCAAGAGTGTACACTAGCAGGAAGCTGGATCAGAATTAGAGGTGGGATTCCAAACCAAGCAATCTGATACAGGATGTGGAAGCCTCAAGTAACCACTTAATTCACTGAATCACAATATTCATCCTAAAACCCCATTGTTAAACCTGCAATTTAATATGAATGTTCCAATGTGTGAATGTGCAGGTAAAACTCAACATTTCTGCCAAACAAATAAAATAAATGGGTAGCTCATGGTTCTAGTATTTATTTAAATTTTATTTATTTTTGTATTTTTTGACAGGCAGAGCTAGTGTGAGAGAGAGAGAGAGAGACAGAAAGGTCTTCCTTTGCCATTGGTTCACCCCCAAAATGGCCACCATGGCCAGCGTGCTGTACCGATCCAAAGCCAGGAGTCAGGTGCTTCTCCCTGTCTCCCATGTGGGCGCAGGGCCCGAGGACCTGGACCATTCTCCACTGCCTTCCCGGGCCACAGCAGAGAGCTGGACTGGAAGAGGAGCAACCAGGACAGAACCGGCACCCCAACCAGGACTAGAACCTGGGGTCCTGGCGCTGCAGGAGGAGGATTAGCCTAGTGAGCCATGGCATCAGCTGATTCTAGTGTTTATTTGCTTATTATTTTGTAGTAAAAAGAATCAGCTAGGTAGATACTCAAAAGATATGAAATAATTCTATAGGAAAGATAACTGAACTCCCCTGTGTATTGTAGCACTGTTCACAATAGCAAGATATGGAATAAACCAAAATGTCTATCATCAGATGAATGCATAAAGAAAATATAGTATATATTCACAATGGAATATTATTTGATTATAAAAGGAATAAAATTCTGTCATTTTCAGCAAAATAGATGGACTTGGAAAACATGGTATTAATTAAATAGTTGAAACACACACAAAGACAAATACTACGTTTTCTCTTACAGGTGTAGAATCTAAAAAATCAATCTTACACATAATAATGATGACTGTAGAATGCTAAGTATGTGTGGGAGATTAGAAGAAGACTGGATAATGGGCATCAAATCACAAGTTGAAGGAATATGTTTCTAGTGTTACCCAACAGAGTGGGGTGACAATAGTTCACAATAAACTACTAGATATTCTCTAAGCAAACAGAAGAGAGGTTATAATAGGCTGCAATCATAAAGTAAAGGAAAAAGTGAAAAAATGACAGTATCTCTGATTTTACCAGTACACATGGTTACCTTTGCTGAATTATACATTATACCTGATAAATACATACAGTTATTGCTGAAAGCATTTTAAATTTTTTTTTTTTGACACGCAGAGTGGACAGTGAGAGAGAGAGAGAGAGAAAGGTCTTCTTTACCGTTGGTTCACTCTCCAATGGCCGCCGTGGCAGGCACGCTGAGGCCGGCACACTGTGCTGATCCGAAGCCAGGAGCCAGGTGCTTCTCCTGGTCTCCCATGCGGGTGCAGGGCCCAGGTACTTGGGCCATCCTCCACTGCACTCTCGGGCCATAGCAGAGAGCTGGCCTGGAAGAGGGGCAACCGGGACAGAATCCAGCACCCCGATCGGGACTAGAACCTGCTGTGCCAGTGCCGCAGGCAGAGGATTAGCCTAGTGAGCCACAGCACCAGCCTATTTTAATTTTTAAGATGGAAAAGCGAGGCCAGCGCTGCGGCTCACTAGGCTAATCCTTTGCCTAGCGGCGCCGGCACACCAGGTTCTAGTCCCAGTCGGGGCGCCGGATTCTTTCCTGTTTGCCCCTCTTCCAGGCCAGCTCTCTGCTGTGGCCAGGGAGTGCAGTGGAGGATGGCCCAAGTCCTCGGGCCCTGCATCCCATGGGAGACCAGGATAAGTACCTGGCTCCTGCCATAAGATCAGCGTGGTGGGCCAGCCGCGGCGGCCATTGGAGGGTGGACCAATGGCAAAGGAAGACCTGTCTCTCTCTCTCACTGTCCACTCTGCCTGTCAAAAAAAAGATGGAAAAGATAACTTCATGTTCCCTTATTCTACCATGTCTCAAAAATAAATATAATTACAATAATTTTTAAAATATTATTCTAAAATCATTTTTACATATTTTATTTTTTTATTTGAAAGGTAGAGTTATGTAAGGGTGAGGGAGAAATGAAAAGTCTGCCATCCATTTGCTCACTCTCTAAAAGTCTATAGTGGCCAGACATGTGCTATTTCAAAGCCAAGAGCTCCCTAGGGTCTCCTATATGGGTACAGGGACCCAATCACTTGGGACATCTTCTACTGCTTTCCCAGGCCATAGCAAAGAGCTGTATTGCAAGAAGAGCAGCCAGGACATGAACTGGCACCCATATGGGATGCCAGCACTACAGGAGGTGGCTTGGCCCACTATTCCACAGTGCTGGCCCCTCTGAAATATTTTTAAAAGGATTTTCCATTTGAGCAAATAGACAAGTTAAAATTAAAAAGTGGGCACTGTCCTAGCAGTTGATGTGCCTGCATTCCATGGTGAAAGGTTGAGTTTAACTCCCACTCTAGCCCCTGATTTCAGTTTCCTGTTTAGGAGCACTCAGAGTAGCAGCAAGTGATGACTCAAGTAGGGTACCTGGATTGACTTCTCATCTGAGCTGATCCTCATCTGGACTATTGTAGGCATTTGAGGAGTCAGCATGTTTGTGGGAGATGTCTATCTCTCTGTCTGTTTGTATCTGTTGATTTTTTTCTCTCTGTCTCTCTCCCTCTGGGACAAAATGTAATTGATGAAATGCTAACATTTTTTACTATGATTCCACAAGGAAAATCTTGTGCCAATATTTTTGGATGTACAGATCTTTTTTTAAAATAAAAATAGTTAGAGAAATTATATGAAAACTACTTTGCCACATAAAATTAAGAAATTATGTGATACAAACATACAGGGAATTAACAAAGAAACAACAAAGCAGGAATAACATTTCCCAGTGATAAAACAAACAAAAAAAACCACTCGTATAAAACCACTGGGAGTATTCATTGCTTCCACATTTCTAAGATGTAGTTAGACAAAATGTATAAAAATGCTACAAATAATATTTTCAGAGTAAGCACTTATTCTAGAAATTAACACATGGGTTTGAGTTCCAGCTCTACTCTGACATGTAGCTTCCTGCTAAAGATTTCTGTTGGGAAGTGGCAAGTGATGGCTCTAAAACCAGGTTCCTACAACCATGTAGGAGACATGGACTGAGTCTAAGCTCTCAATTTAGTCATGGTCCACCTCTGATTATTATGGACATTTCAGAAGAGAATCAGCAATGGCACTCTCTGTGTTCTTCTCTATTTGTCTCTCAACATATAAATTTAAAAATAACTGTTGACCTATTGAAACAATAGGCTTTATTCTCACAAGGTTATTTGGTATATTATTATATATGTTAGGAAACTGGTGCAGTTTTAGCCAGGTGGCCACATGGCCCAGCTACCTAAGCCAGGCTCCACCCCCATCCTAATGGGATTCACTGCTCCTGCTTCCCTGCCCACCCTTGGGCAAAGTTTTAAAAGGGCCTGTTCCTGAACATGTGCTCTCTTGGTTCTTCTCTCTTGGCTCTTGGCTCTTGGTCCTTCTCTCCTGCACTCTCTTGGCCTCTCTTGGCTCCTCTCCTCTCCTCTCGTCTCTCTTCTCCCTCCTCTCTGTCTCTTTCTCTTAGTCTCCTTCTCTTTTTCCTTCGCCACCCCTTCGAAGGTCTGTTGGGCGTTCCCCAATAAACCCTTTCCCTTACTCCAATGTTCGGTGTGTTTCGCAATGGCTAACATTAATATATAACATTGGTGCCATGACTCGGATAGCCTCATATTGGTAATCCCGCATCCCCCAGGGCACTCTGGGGTCCTGGATTTCGGCCAGTCATGAAGCACACCTCCAGAACTCTTTCCAAGCCACCGAACACTCTGTGATCTCCATCCACACAGCGACCTTCTAAATTTTGAGGTAAGATGCGGAATGAAAATTCCTCAGGGCGACTGCTATTTGAGTGGTGGTCTACTGTCATATACTCACCTGACTACTCTCACATAAAGGTCGCAGCACTGGACTCTAGCCACCACTCCTACTTCTCCTACTTAAGGCCTTTAGCCTCTATGGAGACTGTCCAGGCAACAGTGGGTGTGAGTGATGACTCCATCTCTTTTTGCCTCTTTACAGGCGAGGCCCTGGGCTCCAGCAGGTGCTTGGGTGACGACCCCGCCTTCTGCTCCCATATTCTCTCGCTAGTCAGATAGCGGGGATGAAGGATGCTTGCAATCCACAGATCTGACTCTACAGGTTGCAATGGGAACTTTTCTCTAACCACGTTCTGTCTGATGGTCCCTCTCAAATGGGGCCCAGCCCTCAAAAGTGGCCCCTCCATGGTGGCACATTCAGCCCTGAGGGATCGGAAGTTGGAGTAGTTTGACCCTGATAACATCTTTATCACTTCTGTGAGCATTTGGGAAAATGGAAGGGGATTCCATACATTCAAGCCTTCTCCTATCTTCAAACCAAACCTTTCCTGTGTACTTCTTGCTCTCCTGCTCAAGTCCTTCTGGTCTCCAAGATTTGCACTAGGGGTCAGAGACCTGAGCAAAAAATCCTTTCTTTTGCCCCCATCCTGTTCCAGCCACTACCACAGCCTCCTTTGATCCTGCAGATGACTTCCTCCCTATCTCCTACTCCCACTCTCACTGTATCTCCCCCTCCCACCTAGGAATTCTTTGTCTCAGAACCAGTCAGGGCCCAAAGTCTACTATCTCTGTCGTATTGGCTTGGGAATGGTGGTCTCCATGGTCTCCAACTGGTCTTTTGTCCCTCTCTTGTCCCAGTCTTACCATAAGAATACCAAGGGAGTGGTTAGTCCCATCCTTTTGGGCTCCCTGCTTATTGAGAAACAAATTAGGTATCCCACCCTTCTGAGGGCTCTTGTTTTATCATAAGCAATGCAAACAGGAAAATCAGGTTTCCTGCATGGACCTGGCCCACTGTAACTAATTTTTCTTTGAATCTAGGAAGACCACAACCTTTAAAAATATTGCTTTGTAACTTGCTGAACTTATTTTGCAACTTATTTTAACAGGTTTCCAGGTAATCAGTACTCAATGAAACAGCAATGGGTAATTAGTACTTGTTTTAGATGAATGCAATTTTAATTTCAATTAAATTCAGATAAAAATATATCAGCATCCTAAGTCATTTAGGTGTAACTGCTAATTTAAATTGGGTAAAACTTTTGTATACTCAACATGTTATATTCCATAAAAAACTATTCGGGTTAGTTTACAAACTGTCTATGAAAATAGTTCAACACTGTTTAAAGTAACTCAGGTTAAAATTTGATGCGTTACCTTAATCTTAATTTGAAGATTTTTAACAGTTTATCTCAAAATGTAAATCAAGTATATTGGCAGATGAAAAACATCACAAGTATACTAATCTATTCCTCTTTGACATAGAATTAAAATCTGATCCTCTGTTAAAGCAATGTGTTAAAGCAATCTATTCTTTTGATGTCTGGTAAATCCTAATTGTTTAAAAACAGCTGAATTTTTATTAAGAGCTATGGGTTATTTAAATATGTGTGTATTTTCAAATATTTAAATAATTACCTTGTAACAATGATCAAATTTGGTCTATATTATGTCATGATGTTACAGAATCTTATTTCAACCAGATATTTTGGATTTTGAGTCTTCTTGGCATTCTTGACAGGCATTAAAAAATCAAAGTTTCAAATAATTCAGACTCTTAAATTTCCAGTAAATTCTGGATTTTGGTTTTTCCTGTTCAGGCCCAACTGAAAAACTGAAGGACCTATGTTTCTCACCTTGTAGAGACACCAATTAATCAGGCAATTTGGAATATATTAGAAGTACTGTCAAGATATGAAGTGGTGCTAAATTTTAAGTCTATAGTATCAAATACTACTGCCACAAATTTCTAAAAATTAAAAAGTCTAATGATCTTGTATTACTAGACATGATGGTTATCTTAACGAGAAAGCCCAGAGGCCTAAAAGGGTTAAATGCTTTGTAAAATCCTACAGATGCTTTCAAAAATACTGTGAAGTAAACAAGTGCCTCTTGTTGGTTAATGAGTTTATAATTTCAAACGTGGCAACTTAAAGTCTTTTGTCATCCACAGTTTTGTATATCAGATTTGCTGCTCATAAAACTAAAGTATTGTTGGTTCTGTGTTTAGCTGTCCTATAGGTTCTAATGGACTTTTTCCTGCCACATCTATTGTATTCAGTACTTTGGAACAGCTCTGTAAACAAATGAAGCCTATAATGTATTAAAGGTACCAACTGAGAGAAAATATGGTTAACTGAGGTTACTAAAACAAAAAGTAATTCAAATCAATTGGTAATTTACAAACAGAAGTTAGATTTTTTTAAAAAGCTATTAAAACTGCTATATTGGTCTATTATGTTATATGTGTATACATGTTATATGTCTACATAGGAAAATTTATTAAGAATTTTATTTTAATTGGCTTATAGATAAGAGATTGTCCATAAATTTAAAGAGTTAAAATTATTCAAATATATATTTTAATTCATGTGACCTGAATCTCTGTATCAGATGTTTTAAACTTATTGGTAGAAAGAAACTAAAAACACTTTATATGTTTGTGCTTAAGTTTACTGGTTAAACAAGCTACACCATGTTAGATATTTAAGAGATGTTTCCAAATATATGTATTCTTAATATTTATGAAAGGCATTGGACCTTCTGGTAAATGTTTTGCAGAATTCATATCATCAGCATAATTTCCACAAAATAGAAAACTGACCAAATCAGAATCTTCACACATCCAAGACATTCCTTGGAAGTGAAACATGTTCTTGGGAAAATTAAATTCTATAATGTACTCAAGGAATATGAAATAATTTAGTATTAGCCAAGTAAGACACAAAGATAAACAAACGTTTACCAAAGAAAATCTAGCAACATACATAAAGGTTGATGATCAGCCACAAAGCCTTTTGAAACATTTTTGAATTAAATTAAGAACACTTTATGTACTGTGGCTGCCCATAAAACTTTCAGAAGTGGTGTGCTACAATTCTGAGTGCTCACTTCTTAGAAATGAAATGGAAGTGACAGTAAAGAGTGCTGCTCTTCCAATCCAGCTCCTTGCTAATGCACCTGGGAATGCAGCAGAAGATGGCTCAAGTGCCCAAGTGTCTGCACTCAGGTAGGAGACCCAGATGGAGTTTCAGCCTCCTGGCTTTAGTCCAGCACAAGCCATTGTGGTCCTTTGGGGAGTAAACTAGAGGATGGAAAAATCTCTCTACCTCCCTCTTCTCTCTGTAATTCTCTGTAATTCTGCCTTTCAAATAAATAAAATGAATATTTCTTAAAAATGAAAAATTTTTGGAAAAAAACAGAATGAAGTTGATGGGGGCAGGTACTTCACACAGCAGTAGCACCTGATGAGAATTTCCTAGGAGATTTTCTTTTAAAAAATAGATTTACTTTATTTATTTGAAAGAGTTATAGAGAGAGGTAGAGATAGAGAGAGAGGTCTTCCATCCACAGGTTCACTCCCCAGATGGCCGCAACAGCCAGAGCTGCACTGATCCAAAGCCAGGAGCCAGGAGCTTCTTCTCTCCCATGTGGGTGCAGGGGACCAAGCACTTGGTCCATCTTCTACTGCTTTCCCAGGCCATAGCAGAGAGCTGGATTGGAAAAG